>NC_088103.1:39021903-41879403 GCF_036370855.1 Dromaius novaehollandiae | reverse complement strand
ATACAGTCAAACAGTAAAGCATTATTTATGTGAATGCTTTTAATGCACGTTGCGTGATGTCTTGCTTTCTCTGACAAAGTCATCCCAACTGCCAGCAACATTTAATGCAATTGCTGAGCTCTGTTTAATTGGCAATGTGCGTCTTGATGCAAGATAACTTTTTTCATGTAGGGAGACAAATGTAGCCCAACACCGGCAGGAATATTGGCTTTGGATGAGAAGGTGATCGTGAAAACTAATATGGCTGGCAAGTGCAGTGTCTTATTCCGGACAAGTTGAGCCGCTTCTTTGCATAAAAGTGCAGCAGTTCTTTGGCAGGTAGATTGCGGAACATCTGCATGTAAGCAACATGCCAGAGCAAGCTGTCTCCAAGGAGAAACTTATCTACTGCAAAAGCAGTAAAACTGTCGGATGCCAAAATGTAAAAGCAGGAGCATCTCAGGGGGCTGGTCAGACTTACCCAGGCTTGTTTCCAGCCTTACTAGAGTTGATCCTCTTCCTGCGTTGCGTTCATAGCAGAACCCCTGACAGTATGATTTTCCTGGTGCCGCGAATGCTCTCGGTGTTGCCCGGCCTGCCTGCCGAGGCTCGGCGGCGGGCCGCGCGGCGCTGGCAGCGGGCGCGTTGCGCGTCCTCGGCGCTCTAGGTGGCAGCAGAGGGCAGCCCGGCGGCGCGGCGCGGCGCGGGCCGGCGGGGCTCGGCTCTGCGGTGGTGGCAGAGGCGTTATGAAAACGTAGGCAGAGTGATGGATATGTCTGTACGTTAGACATTGGGTGAAGAGCGGTGAACGTTATCTACTGAGAAGGAGAAATAAACTTAGGTGATATTAATTGCTTGTCATGAGACCATCAGCTCTTTGAGACAGTGACTCCTATGTCTCAAGACATTAAAATGTCAAAATGCACTGACATGTTGAGCTGGTGCCTGATAACGATAGCCTTTTTGTGCAAGTGCAGATGAATATTTTCATTTTAGTTAGAATAATCTCAACTCCTTTAGGAAGTGACTGGGAGATGAAAAGCAGTTCTTTGTCATTTTGCACACTTTTTATTTAGAGCAAAAGAGAAAAAAGGAATCACTCAATTCTAAATCTTGGCCAGAAAGAGTTGAGTTCATTAACTGTAGGCAATTCCTATGTTCAGTGAAGTTAATATGTGAGAATTGGTCTTTCTTTAAGTAAATAAACACAAATTTGTTTGCATGATGTTTAGTTCAAACCAAACAGAAGCGACAGAGGTAAAATGCCAGAATTACTTAGCTGAATTCCATCTGTCTGAAAGTATGACAATACCTCTTTAGCAATTGTTTACTTTGAAAAATAGGTATTGTAGTCTGGTAAAAACCATTCTGCTGTTCTGGCTTTAAGGACTGTCAAATCTCTAGGGATAGAGTGCTTTATTTCATAGCACTCGGTTGATCATCTTTTGTTCCCAAAAATACCTGGCAGCATAGCTGTTGTGGGTAATCTATTCCTTCCTTACCTCTTCCATTCTTCCTTTTTTTCCATTCTGTGTTTCATGTTTACCTTCCGCTTCTTCCCTATGATTGTATGGGGTTCCACCATCCAGTGGTGAGGGAACTGTAATTTCCTTCCCCATCTTGTCCTGAAATATTAATCTTATTGTATTTATCAGATTACTAATATTCAGAGGCCTGGCTCTGAGACTTGGATTGCTTTTTGTGCTTGTTAATGTTTTAAAAGCAGTTGTATAACCTTCAATATTTCTTCTGATTGTAGAAGGTGTGAAGTATAAACCTTAGAAGAGGCTTGCAATGTTTACCTTGTTATGAGCTGTGCATATAGCCTGGGTGGTATAAAAGTGTGACCAAATAGTGCTTTGAGTGATTGGTGAAACTGAACTCCTGACTGTGCTGTGTTGTGTATCAGGTTACCCTCTCACAGTGATTCTTGATGGACATTCCTTTGGGTAATTCTACCATAAATTGTTTTGTAGATATATTTTTGCTTTCCTTTAAGGTACATTGATTACCTTTATATAGTGGTATATATTGTAATTGAAGAGTTATACCAGGCTGTATGACAGAACTTTTGACAAGATCATCTGTGCTTGTTTTTTGTGTAATCTTAGTGAATCAGATCTCTAATGAGCTTATGATCAGACTTTATTAATGTGGCTGTGTAAGACCAGGTTATATGCACCATCCATGTGAAGAAGCCTGTCCTTATTATATTAGATGTGTGGGCATTGTTCAGCTTGCTAGCCAAATGAGAAATAAAAAGCCTTCTTCAGGAATTGATGTCTCATCTCTTTTAGCACAGAAATAATACTGATATTAAGTAGTTCTTCCCTGAAATGCTTCAGAGATGTGTTAGTTTCTCAAACACTTACTTAGAAAACAGATCTGCTACCACTGTGTTCTGCCTACCGAAAAAAGCAGTAGAGGTAGAAAACTGAAATCTCACATTTCCTAGCTCTTTTTTACTAGATGCATTAAATTATTAGTGTGTGTTTGAAGTCCATTTGAGTCATTGGAATGTCCTGTTGATAACTACGGTCCATTATTCATTTTTAAACAGGCAGTCTGAGTCTCTTCTTTTATCTGGCCTACGGTGTTTAAAAGAAAAAAAACTCCCTCATCTCCAGTGCTGTAGGCATTCACCCATCAGTTTTGCAAGGGGAGTATTGTTTAATTGTCATGAAACAAGCCTTTGATGCTGTGATTACACAGTGAATTGAGCTGGCTCAGATGAATGATACAGTAATAGAACTCTGAAGGCAGAAACCAGAAGTGGTAGAAATGTATGCATCTTAATATATGGGCATCAAAAAAGATGGCTTTTGACTGGAGATAAGGGTAGGAGTCACCGTATCATCAGAATTGCCCTTAAAAATTACATCGTTATGAGCAAGGTAACCTGAGAAAAGTATCCTTACTTGCAGCTTTTCAAAAAGGCCTGCATTCCTGCTGTCATTTTTACTTTCTTGTTGTACTGAACTGTGTGCTGCAGACCTTGATATAATCAAAGAAATTTATAAGCAAATGTAGCATGAATGAATGTGTATCTGCTAAACAGAAAAAATTCTGAAGATTTCTTATGTTTAAACAGAATTTTGGTGATGCTTAAATACTATGTCTTTCCATTTCATAAACATTATGTAAAAAGGAAATGGAAGTGCTGCCTACCTCTCTGAAGGACTGTGCTCCAAGACGATTATGAGACTATGTCATGATGCTATACAGCTCTGGATAGTTTTGAGGACACACTTGAGCAGGATGATGCAGTCGAACTTTGGATGAATTGTACTTTGGCTTGATGTCTGTTTTTTTTTCATTAAAAGTTTTAATAGTACTTTTATCTAGTGACATTGACCTGGGGATTGCATATCTGCTCTGCAAGGCCTAGTAAACAAATCACATTTTATTGAGCAACAATGAAAACTAGTTTAGAAGATTCAGACTGTTTCTTGCATGAATAACAGGTTAATTTGTGTAGCTGTAGCCATTTTTCCTTCTCACTTGGCAGGTGTGGGACAGATTGTCGCATGTATGCTGGCATTTTGGCAGTGAGTGTGTTCCCAGAAAAACTGAACTGCACATTCAGTATAGGAGTGCAAGCCTTATTGAATATATTGCTGATTGTGCCAGATTACTGTTCATAAACAAATAAACTTTGCGCTTCCCAAGCAAAAGAATGTTATCTTTGTTTCTTGTGAGCCACTTCTGAGTTGTTTCGAGTTAGCAGCAGCATGTGTTCTGGTGTTCCATCATATGTTGAATCAAAGCATGATATTCAAACAATATTTTTGAACTTAAACTGAAAAACCAACACCTTTTTCATGTATAGTTCAGTTCGTTGCACACAAGGTAGTTGGAATGACTAGTTACTAGATTTCAAATAGGAGAAAGGTGATGTAGTTTGCTGTGTCTCCAACTACTTTTGTTTGAAGGTGTCTACATCTTGCATGTAATCCTCCCTGAAATGTGTTTTTGTTGGTATTTCTCATGTGTCTCAGTGCTGTGAGATGTCCAGTGTGGTATGTGAGGAGGTTAAATGATGTCCTTAACATCAGCTTTTAACAGCAGCCATAGGAAGTCATGCTAGGAAAGAAGTCTCAAAAACAAGCTGAAGGTGTTAAATGCAATCCATCACAATTTGAGAAATCTGACCAAACTTTCACAGCTCCTGTGGGCAGATGCATTATAGGGTTGCTGCTAGAAAACTGTTCTTAGCACTGAGTGACAGGTGAGAGCAACTGTGGGAGACAGCTTAAGTCCTCTCCTCTAATAGAGTATCTTGAACAAGATAAACCTAACGGTCAGTTTAATTTGATAGGGAGAGTGAAGGATCCTTTTCCTTCCTGGAAAACCTCAGGCTAGCAGTATAGTCTGTTTGAACAGCTGCTTTAGTAAAGACCCTCAGGTAAGAGAAGAGTGTTTTTTATATGTGTGATTTTAAAAAGCAAGTGTCGTACTTTCTTTCTCTCAGTTAAAACAGCTGAATGAATGCATTGTCTTTTCTGGATTAAGACCAAGAGTGAAAATTTTCAGCCTAAGCAATTCCTTTATTTTTATGATGGTTATAACTGAATATATAGGGATTTTAAATACGAGCTCTACTTTAATGATGGCCATTAAATAGGAAAATCTTAGCAACGTCTATGCAGTCAGGACATCATGTGTTTAGTAGATTTGCTGTTAAGCACTGCTTTTTAGTTTATAAAACTCAAGCAGTATATATAAAATTAGTTCCACTCTAGTCATTGTCTTATTAGTATGAATATAGATGTGTGGAGAGAGTTCTTATGCTGAAACAAGTAATTGATTTCAGTCTAGCAGTTCTGAGCAGCCATACAGTAGCACACTGAGCAGAAAACAATGAGAGCAATGAAGTGGCTATGTTTCTCCACACAGATTACAATAATTCATAGATAAACTTTGAAAATACTGTTCTTGAATTCGCTTTGGCTTGGCTTCTTTGTTTACAGGTCAAGCAAGAAACGAGGACAGCTTGATTTGTCAAGTTTCCATTTGGAAACAAATGGAAATGCCTATTCAGTGCTCTCTTGTTAGTGTCTTGACCATCAAGCTGTGAGGCTTGTTGTGAAACATTATTAGGAGAATAAAACTAAAAATACCCCCCATAATTAATTAAGCAGTTAACACTAGGATTTTGTATTCTAGAGGTTAAGACCGAGGCCTAATATTTACCTGAGTGAGTGCTTTCCCTGAAGCTGTTAGGTCTTATGCTTTTTGGTCTTGACCTAGAACAATTGTTTTCTGCTTGGTTATAAAGTGGTGGTAGTCAACAACTTCTAGGTATTCCTTGATAAAGTGTAAATTTACAATAGTTAGTAAACAAAGAACTCTTGATATTATTATTGGAAGACAAGTGTGGTGCACAGTTCTTGTTTCCTCTTAAAGCTGTTCTCTTAAACTCAATGTGACATGGACTCTGATGTGAGGGAAGGGTGTGTTTTCACCTTCAGTGGGGGGGAAAGAAATACAATCTTAATGTCTCCTGTGAACAGCGGTGGCAAGCTAGACTTACTCCATTGGATAGAAACTGTAAATGTGGCTGAATCATTTAGTTTCCATACAACTCTTGTCTCTTTTAATGGAAAGTGCAAGCTCTTAGTGTAAGATCAGCACCTTGTGTTAGACTATTGTCACCTTCTGTATTGTCACCTTCAAATGTTTGACACATTCTTTGAAGCAGAATTTTCCTTTTTTCTTTAATCTTAAGAAACTGTGTACCAAGTCTTGACAAGTCAGAAGTTGTCAAATCAGCTAGTACAACCATACTTAAAGCTGAGGTTTAAAAAGAAAGTAGAGCAGCAGTGAGAGGAAGCAGGAATACATGTTGCTTAGAAATGCAGATTTCATTGCATGTTATTTACAGCAAATTATATATATGTATATGTAAAAAAATGTAATATGTGAAAGGGAGCCATTGCAGTTGGTAGCCACTTTTATACATTATTGGCATTTTGAACTATACTTTGGCCACTGTTGAGAACTGCATCTGCAATAAGATTAAAAGCTTATGATCAAAATGAGCAATAACGGTATATAACCTTTGACAACAGCATATGGAATAACCTTCTTTATTCCTTTGCCAATTTTGCTTTCTTTTCTGAAACGTCTATTCTGTATCATTAGGTGTTTACTGTGAAAATTAACATTATCCACATGTTTAAGATTATTAAGGAGGGAGGCAAATTAAGCTAATGTAAAGAAAAAAAATCATAAATTCAGAACACTTCATAGAGCAAAATGTCAATGTAAATTTGAATTGTCCTCTTAGTACCCCTGATAAATGTCCATATAAAGAATGAAGTATCTTTTTAAAGATAGGAGCTTTAAGTAGTGGTGAGGTGTTGAGATGAAGTTGGTCTTGAGCATTTCTAAGACAAAATATGGTACATTTTGGCTTGAGGAAGAATCTTTGAGCTTGTTTTCTTGCAGGGTTCTAGTTGCTGCTGAATTTTTTTCATGCTCTTCTTGCTTAGCACTGTCAGAGAGGAAAAAGGTGCAAGAGAAGACAGACTTTGATTCCTACAAGCAAGCAATGCTTTGCCCTGGGGTGTGGGGTGGTGATGGTGTAGGTATATCAATAGTAGGAAGTAGGACAGCTCACCTGGCCCCTTTCCTTCCCCTCTTCCCTCTCCCCCCTTGCCCCCCAAAGAAAGAAAAAAAGGGGGGAAGGGAGAAGGAGGTGAGCCAGAGACAGAGCACTGTATGCAGGTAGGTTGGGACAGAGATGGGGATATTGGAGGACTACAGCAGCTCTGCTTCCTTCCCTGGGAGTGCATGGGCACTCCTGAATGTTCTCATGGCTGCTTCCTTCCAGGTGAACATCTGTGAAAGAAAAAGTGGTTAGTGCTTCCCATTTTCCTGGCTGCCTTCTCCATTTAGCTGAGCTTGCTGAAAATAGTTGTTTTCTAGCTGCCTTATTTCCTACTTTGGAAGGGAAGGATGGTATTTTATACAGAATATAGCAGTGCTGTCACTGTGGTCTCTACAGGACCAATCATAAAGCAGGCTCCTTTAGTTTTTGAAAGGCAAATTTTTGCTTGGAGCTGCAGGGTAAGGCTATCTATTGGAGGGCTGTAGTTGACTTAGTGGACTTGATTTGGATGCCAGATGCAGAGCCCAGTTTGGATGCATTGCTTTGTAGTCCCTCCAGCTCAACATCTCTGAATATTTACCTTGCCTTATGTGACCCAGGAAACACTTAGAAATGCTTTCTGTGAAGGACAGTGCTTCCTGGAGCTGGAGGATGTGCTGTTTGCCAGCTCAGATGCAAAGCAGCAGCTTAATATTGCCCTGCTGTCTTGGAAGGGATCAGTGCACACAGCACTTGTGCAAATCTGGTTATGGATTCTAGACTTGACATAGAGCTTTTGAAAAAGAATGTCTGGTGTTTAAATGTTTTGATTTGCTTATGCTAAATGCTAGTTTATTATAGGCATACTGTATTTAATACTAGGTATGCCATTTGCTAGGCACTGACACACAGTTCTAGGCAAAAACCAGTCGCTGTTAAAAACTGTTTTTGTTGGAGGGAGTTATAGTATAAACTCTAGAATAATGTGTGGCTTGCTTTGTGTGGACTTAATCTATCAAATACTTTGTAGTTTTTGGAGTTTTGCTATGAAAGCATAGCCCATGGTGTTCCAGATCTTCCTCTTGTTCAAATTACAACCTGACTTTTACGGTTTCTTGCAGGCCAGCCCTCCAGATCTCTATATTGAAAGATTTAACGTAGCTCTTGGACAGTATATGGGAGCATTGCAGAGCATTGTGCCTCTTTTCATATATATGGTAAGTTTTTGAAAATTCTTTTCAAGTAAAGTATGTTCATATGCAAGATGTTAACTGAAAGTGAAAAGAGTAAAATGCAGCTATAATTATTTTTCTTGTAGAATTTTATTAATGCTGGATTTTGCTACCTACGCAACAGTTATGATCAAATCTTGTGGGGAAAGGAAGGTAAACCAGTGCTTTTAAATGGAGTAATTTACAATTGGTTTTCTCTGATATTTCCTTTTTGGGAGGGGGAAAGGTTTTTTATTTTGATTGGTAAAAGGTCTTCCGAGATATTGGGGCACTATTTATATCTTTTTGAACAGAGATAGTTTATTGGCTTGTTATATGTTGGCTTGATAGTTCGGGCAGCTTACAATGATGATTTTCTTGCTTTAAATTGCACTGACTCAGACAAGACAGATAACATTTTCTGTCTTTCAGACAGAAAAGTAGTCTGTATTGTCTGTTGGAAACGTCTGTGTCACTTGATCAGGCAATCTAGAGCATTGGCTGGATGAAGGCAAATTTGTTTTCTTAGTTCTGTCAGGCATGCTTGCAGAAGTTCAGAAACCATTGGCTATAACTGTCCTGCAAATTTTGGAATTTATGAAGTCTTCCATATCTCTGAAGTTTATTTTTTGCATAGTTTTTGTCAAAGTGCCAAGATTTTTATTGCTGTTTCATGGTAATGAATAACGTAAGTTTGGGTTATGATAGTCTTAGAAATGGTGTTTGCGTTGGCATCATTCAGAAATAAAGAATAAAGGAAATATTTGTTTGGAAAGAAACTAAAAAAAAAAAAGAAAGGATTTAAACAGATTTTCATTAAACAACTATTAATTTTTTGAAATTTTTGTCATTGGTAGGTTCCAAGAACTTGGAAAGCAGTATCTTTTAAAAAGCTGATCTGTGTTTTAGCAGATGTACCTGAAACCAAGTGATTTGATATGATCTTTCAACACAGTGTCACCATGTAGATTTGTTATATTAAAAGAAAAATTTGGCTTTCTTCTTGAACTGGGTGCCTTCTAATCTGCTCTTTGTCTAGTTAACATAGAATGGAATCCAGTTGCTACAGACTTTTCCCATTTCCTGTCTTGGAATGCTGGGAAAAAGTAGGAAGAGAATTTTCTTTATTGCATTCAGACATATTTTTAGATGCTAGTCATTTCTCTACCTGTGTGTGCTCAACTTGTTTATTGCAGGCAGCTGTTTAAGCAATCTTATACTTATCTGCATTTGTAAATGGATATTAAATTATAAGTTGTTCAGGTGTGTATTTTTATTGAAGGCTCACATCTGTCAGGTTCTTGGTCAAATCCATCCTCATCAATTAAGACTGCAGTAATCATAACATCCAGGAGAATGTTCATGATAATGATAAAAACCTTTATTTATGTCTAGACAAGGTGTAACTGCTGAATAGATTTAAATATCCTCCTTTGTACATGGTTGTAATGAGTGTTTTTTGTATCTTAAAAGGAGGAATGTTCTGAATTTTATTACTTTTTCTTTTTTTTTAAGAGTTTTTAAGAGTATAGTTGATATCTCAAAATAGTCAAAATGATTAATGAACAATAAGCAGGGCTGTAAAATGAATAGTTTAATAGTAATTGTTCCTTTCTTTGAGAACAAAAGTTTAGTTAGTTTATTATTTTAAAGGAGAAGCTTCATTAAAACATGGCTAATGATCTGTTCAGGTAATAAATCTCTGTTCCTTCTAACACTTTCTCATTTAAGTGACTTCATTCAAGGCAATACTGGGTGCTAGTGACTTCTGTGTTAAATTCTCATTGTGCCAAATGCAGTGTTAATTTGGCTAAGCCTCCATAGGTATTTTTGAAGGATAATGTAAAACTAAGACTCATTTTCCCCCCCCCCCAAAATATTTTATTCATCAGTATTGCTTGTAATGTGAGAGATAGTTACATCTAGAAAAGATAGGATGAAAAATATTTTCCTCTAGCTTTTCTGTATGCATTTGGAAGTGCTTTATGCACAGTCACTTTTGCAATTCTTACATTGAGTCTAGCTGAGTTTTCTTTCATACAGCAGCAGCAGTTTCCTTTATTTAGACAAGAAAATAAAATTATACAAATTAATAAATTAAACAAAATTGCAGGAGTTGAAAGCCAAATTTTTCTATACTATAAATTACAGTTTTGCAGCTACTTTAAATATATCTTTCAATATATTTTAAATGGAGTGGAGTAAGTTGTTGAAATCTGCCTTTTTATCAGAAATGACAATGTTTTCCTTTTCTGGTAGTGATGTAATTGTTTTAGCAAAGATTGTGGAGTTGCACTGATAAACTTTGTTTTGAAAGGGTAATTATCTTGCTACTTAAGAAAACTTTTAATATATATACTTAAACATTTAAAAATGTAGGAAGCCAAGGAAAACTTAAAGACAACTGGAACATATTTTTGTGCCTTGGTTGGCGAAAGAGACATTGTATTTTGTCTTAGGCTTATTGCTATATGTTTT
Source organism: Dromaius novaehollandiae (assembly GCF_036370855.1). Lineage (NCBI taxonomy): Eukaryota > Metazoa > Chordata > Aves > Casuariiformes > Dromaiidae > Dromaius > Dromaius novaehollandiae. Next base: position 41,869,143 of record NC_088103.1, on the reverse strand, counting down.
GAAATCAACAGCAGTGCTTTTCTTCATTTACCTGGTATGTATCAAACCATATTCTTGCACGTGAATGGTAGAAATACAGGAAATTTACTAGTTTAACTTGCTTGTGCATGTTGACCCAAGGTATGTTTCCAAGCCTATCTTGAGTAATTTCTGAGAGGGATGATACTGCAATTGAGAGATTTTTCTTTTTTTCCCATTTTGCTAGGAACTCTAATGTTTTTCTTGTCTACAGGGAGAGTCGTGTATTTTACTGTCTCTGACTTGTGCTGCTAAAGCAGACTTTTCAAGAAAGCATGGAGGGCCAAAGTACTTTTCTCTCTCCAAATGATTTTAAGCTGCTTCAAAAGTTTCAGGCTGGAACTACAGCTAAACCAAATTAAACTGTGGAAGTCAGATTAGTACAAAATGCTTTACTCCTAGGAATAATTTCTAGTAAATAACTGTTCTGTATGTTTTATAATTCTAAATGTGGTTATTCTGGAAGCTTAGAAGTTGTACATATCACAGTAGCCTGCACATATGAATAAAAAAGATTCATGTTGCCATTTCAAGAAAAATTCAAATGAACGTTCAGAAGATATACTTTTCATTTTATGGTAGATTCTAATTTGCTAATTATATTTAGAGAGGTAGCTGAGAATATATTATCTTGTGGCATGAAGTGAACCTAATATTCATGAGTCCTGTGGTTTTAAGATAGTTGAGATTAGAATTTTTTCTTTGCCTCTAAAATGTTACCATTCTTACTGGGTTTTGGTGCTTATCAACTAGAGGACATTGTATGTGTGTGTGTGTGTATATATATATATATATATAAAAATATGTACGTGCATACACTGTGTGTACACAGACATGCACAAAAGGTGAGGTAGTAAGCATTCTTGTGTACTATTTGCTTTTTACCTTTTCAAGACTTTTTTTCCCTCTTAACATCATTAACAAAATCACGTCTTCAATGTTAGCCAGATTGTTGTACAATAAGGTGGTTTCTACAAGAAATGCTTAAACCATACCCGAGTTCCTCGGGCGTTGATACTTGCTTATCTTCCTACCTGTCTATTAAGCCTTTAAGTGACTTTGATGCAGAAATACTGATATAGCTTAGGCAGTGACATCTTATATGAAAAGTTTGCCAACTTCTCCACTAACAAGAATGGGAAGACTACAGGTCTTCTGCTGTCTCCTTTCAGCAGGGTTGATTGGAAACAAAGTATTTATTTTACATAGTTTTTCATAGTTTAAATCTGCAAGTGTAACTTTTTTTTTGAAACTGTCTTTCCAAGTGAGCAAATGAGAAGAGTATTTTGCAGCTCTTCCAGTGTATTGGTACTACTGTGTTGTAACTCTCCTCCTTAAAACTTTTTTTTGTTACTTGTCTAGCTATAAAACTTAAGGTATAGGCTTTTCAACTCTTGCAGAAAAGAAAGTGTTGCTGCTTATGCATGTTGTTGCCAGGTGCATGCAAGAAGAATATGATACTAGGAAAGGAATGGAGTCAGTTATTTGTTTAGTTGGGTGTGTCTCATCTGTCAGCTCAGATTTGACATTGTCATATTGTGGATCAAATCAGTAGACTGTTGCCTCATGATACTGTGATCATTCCTGTATGTTGCACCAATGCCTGCATGATGGTACTAACTCAGGAAGCTTGAGATGGAAGTGGTTTAGGAAATTAAGTATGGTGAAAGACTAAATTACAGTGTGTTGCTTAGCACTTGGTAGAAGATCCATTGGAAAAATTCTTCCTTGCTGTTATGTAGAATCACAGAATTACAGAATAGTTAGTGTTGGAAGGGGCCTCTGGAGATCATCTGGTCCAAGCCCCCTGCTCAAGCAGGATCAGCTAGAGCAGGCTCCCCAGGACCTTGTCCAGTTGGCTTTTGAGTATCTTGAAGGGTGGAGGCCCACAACATCTTTGGGCAACCTGTTCCAGTGTTCAGCCACCCTTGTTTACTATGAATTTCTGTTGCAAAGAGAGTTAACCCTTGACAAGAAAACTTTAAGTTAGTCTTTTTCTCACAATGTAAGTAGTTCTGTCTGCAGAGCCTTTCCTTCAATATCTTTATATAGAAAGGCCCAGATGAGGGTGAAACAACTGAGTAATTAGCGCTTTATTAAGGGCTACATAGTAGGGTAACTACAGTGACAGAATTGGCAATAGGAAGTTACTAAATTTTTAAAAATCTCTTATGATTTTTTGTTCATTGCTGCAACAGAAACTTAAGCTTCAATGGGGGCATGAATTCTGCGCTAAGACTGCCTTTGTTTTGACAGGTTCAGTTTTGATTAAGGATAAATAACTGCAGTTGATGTCGAATGCTTGTTTTGAACATTTAAATGGTTTCTGAATGGCAAGTTTATTACAATATATTTATAGTTTTGGTAATGGCTAAGACTGTGGGTTTCAGGAGAAAACTTAAAGATTGTTCTAATAGTTTTTTGAGGGTTAAAGGCCTCAGTGCTTCAGAATGTGGACAAAAAACTTGATTTAAATTGTGAGAAACGTTTCTCCCTTAAACTACCCTTTACCACCAATAAATCTTTCCCAAATAATCAAAAATAATGTACTGGAACACTTAAGTTGATCTTCTGTTACTATGTCTAGTTAACTCTTTATTATATATCTTGTCCAGATGAAGTCGGTATGTCTGTTTGCATACTAGGATTGTAAAGAGAGCAGATTTGTCCTGAAACAGCTATTTATTTCAGTATCTAAAACCCACCAATGAATGAAATGTAGACAGGAAATCTTGCTATTTATTGCAGGCTTGGAATTGAGGAATAACACCAAATATTATATTAGGTTTAAAACTCCTCAAGGAACCCACCAATAGAATTTCCTCTGAGGGGTGAAGAAAAGAATTTATTATTAATGCCAAATGGGTCAAGGTAATACAATTCTAAAAATTTTAACATAGTTCAGTTTTTTATAACTTTGTATATATCACTTATTCCTGCAGTTGTTTTAATTCATTTTGACTCTTGATCCTCTGAGATTATCAATGAAGCACAAAAGCAGCTAACTCTACTGATGATTTATTATTGTAATATACCTGTTTTAATGGCTTAATCATTTTTAGACACTAGTAAAATGCTTATTTTGTTATAAACATGATGTCCAGCCCTATTTTGGTATTATAGTGTTTGTAAAGTTCTAAAAAGAAGTGTATTCCCACAGGCCTTTTAGGCATATTTCCTTATTTTTAACTCAAAGTATATAAGTAGTTTCATTACTGCGAATAACAACACGTGCATTCATAATTATAAATACATGTTTTTATTGCATATAGCAAGTCTGAGCAACATAAATGCAGTTATGAAGTAAGCACTTTACATGGTCAAATAACTTATGTTTTTAAAAAATTGAACTGTTTTTACTCAGGGGATAGTAAATTTACTTAATTTACTGTTACGAAAACCAAATGTAAAAGCTGTTGTCTCTCTTTTCAGAATAAATTTTACATAGAAACCAAGCTTAACAGAGACTTAAAAGATGACCTTATAAAGCTGTTTACGGACCATGTTGCAGAAAAGCACATTTACAACCTAATGCGTAAGTAAACTTACTGAATTTTTCTTAAAATAGGAGTCTGGAAAATGCAGTTTTTTCAGGTATTGTAGAAACCCACAGTAAATAGAGAGGAAATGGCAAATGGCTAGTGGACTTAAATACAAATTCCTTTACAAGGCATATGGAGGAAGGCTGTGTTTTTTTTTCTGTTTTGCTTTGAGTTACTGGTTAAAAAAAAAAAAAAAAAAAAAAAAAAAAAAAAAGTAGTATTTTAAAGTTGAGCCTTTGTTACAACATTTGCAGTTTCTTTTATTCCATGTGAAAGAGTGTGGCACACTTTAGCTGGGTGGGGGGCTTTTTTTTTAGCATGATTTTGTATGAAGTCATAGTTGCCCAAGTATGTTGGAGAAGCAGTGTATGTTTTTGCTTTAAACCTCATGATTTTGAAATATCATGATTTTGACCTAACTAACATTTTATTGTGCCATTGCTTATGCTTTCATTTTTCTAATTTCATTATCAAAATATTAATGGGTGTCATCAAGAATGTGGCATGGTCAAAGAATTATGATACAGGATATTGTCATGATGTGCTATAGAACTCCCAGCTAGTTAGTGAACTGCATAATGCTGACAGCCCTTTCTCTATAAAGCTAAAGGAGTAATGCAAATAGAATATGCTTAAAGTGATATGCTTTCCTGTAAGCATTCCTGCAGTTAACTCCATGTGGGGAACCTCTGTGCTTGCCTGCAACCCTTCTGACATCAGTGTGTGTTGTGGTAGGCATAGGGATTTTGGTACTGGCAGAGTAACTCTTTGAGAGAACAAATAGCAAAGGCTGAGGTAATCAGTCTTGGAGTTTGAACTTGGAGAATGTTTGCACTAATGATGGGCAATTTATCAACACCTCGGCAATACTGCAATTCTAGGTGCTGTGTGCAATATGATGGTTCTTCAGCACTACATGGAGTTCATTATCTAGCCTTGTGCCCTACTGTGGTGTATCATCTGGCCCTGCTGTGTCTCTGTTTTCATCCATCTTGCCCATATCTCTTCTCTGAAGCAGTTGCTATCTGTATGTTAAACAGAGATCAAGTTAGGGTGATTGGAGTCAAGTGGTATTTCTCTTTTCTTTCTGTTTAGGTAGTAATGCTCTTTTCTCTTCAGTGAAAGGCTGTGGGGAAAGCAGCCTTGTGTGTTTGGGTCACTGAACCTGGGCATCCTGGGAGAGGAATGGGTGAACAAGATGAATATCACAGGGTTAGGGCATCTGGAGCTCTGGAATGATGGGAGATGGTGATTTCTAATGCCAACTTGTTTCTAACATCTGGAAGAATCTCTTAAGAACAGCTTTTAGCCTTGTAGCAGATCAGGTCACCAAGGAAATAGCAGGAGAATGAGAAATGTCAGCCCACGGACCTGATGTTTTACTTTGTGCTAAAGAGGTTTAAGAATGTCATGAAATGTGGTAATGTGATTTGTTTGAAGCTGTTGCAACTATTATCATGGAAAATTCAACTAACATTGCCTATCACAAGGCCTCATTTTAATTGTATGCGCATGTTCCAGGCAGTGAAAAAGTGTGCATTAATGAGAAAACAAAGGTCTTGTAACACGTGCAGTCAAATGTTTAGGATATAAGTATCTTCAGATACTTGCTATATAATTCATTTTCTGTGACTTGTAATTATGATAATCAAATAGAAGTTATGTTGTAATGAAAAGTACTGTGCAGCAAGAACAAAAAATTCTGGTATCTCCTACTTTTCCCTGCCTAGTAGTAGTTGCAGAAATCAAATTAAAAGAAGAAAACATTGAAAAAATAAAGCTGCCACCTGCTTTGTTGCTATATATGGTGAGCACTGTTAACCTTTGGATTTCATTTCAGTCTTACTTTTACCTTGTTAAAAATAAGTTGTTTAGCATTTGCTTTACTCTGAAGACATTTATGAACTATTAACTGCGATCTGACTTTGTTAGATCTTGGATCATAATGCCTTTAAAATGAGTAGGAGTATGCCTAAATACATGTCTAAACTTTCTAACTAGGAAATTCAGTTATTTACTGGGAAATAATTGAAGATGCATGGCATGTGATGTAGTACTGCGGAAGTACTGGAAAAGTTGTAGTTTGTATTATTTTTCTGCCTTTCTCATGTGTTCTTTTAGCTTACTGAAATTCATACCGGAATAGATGTGAATTTATTAATTTCATTTTCAGAAGTGTAAGGGCTATAGGAAAACAGGAGATATGTCAGTGTGTGTTTATGCCTTTACTTATGGGCATAGTTTTCCACTATGTGTGATACTATTTGCTGATACTTGAATGTAGATTTGGTTCAGCAGAAAAGTGTTAGTGTATTATGAGGATAAAGATTAAGGCTATGAGTACGAGTACATGTGCTTAGGAAATTAGTCACTGAATTTTTAGTTTATATAGAAAAATGGAATTCTTGGATATTTCGTAGAGATGCTGCAGCTGCCACTTCAACATGAAGAAGCATGCCTTCCCCTCCATATGTTAGGAAAAAAAAATGAGTTTAATCAGTCTGAGATCTAGACTTAGAGGAAAAGAATAACATCTATTTTTGCTCTTGAAATTTGTTAGTATGTTTTTCATACACAAGGATTTTTGTTTGTAGAATCTTGTCATTCTATCAAAGCCTGGAAGCTGGCATTTCTATTCAAAGTTGTATTCAGGAAGGACTATAAGTATATTTTGAGTTCTCTTGATTTTTAAGTGGAGTAGGAGCATTTCCTTAAAAAAACAACCAATCAAAAGAAAATTATCATGTCAGAAAGGGAAAGCGAAGCAGAGATTTCTTAGTGTTCGATTCTTGCTCAAAATCCCACTGGTTAAACAGGCCCCAGTCCTTGTGCTGGGTAGTTAAAGGTAGGAAGATGCAAAATGAACAAAGATTTTTGTGGGAGAATTTGTCTGAACACGTAGTTGCAGAACGAAAATGGAGAGCACCTGTGATCAAGGCCGAGAATTCATTATTTGCAGAAGTATTGCATAAGTGAACTTCACTTGGACAAACTTTTTGTGCAAATACTGGTTCTGTTTTTGGACAGAGGAAATAAAAAATGGCTGATAATATCTAGAGCACTTCTGAGCTCTTAAATACCATTAAAAATTATATAGTGCACAGATGCATGAAGACAGTTGTGTTTATATGAAATACTTGCACAATCACACATGGGTAGGGGAGAATGCTGTCTTTGTTCCTGCTAGAGTCCTGCACGAGACTACTGCAAAAAATAAAATTTACAAAATACAGGTTTTCTGTACTTGTGCAGTCACTGTCTTTTCTGGTAGGATAGACCTGGGTTTCCTCACCTGTAATCTCAGTGCCATGGAAACATACTGCCTGTTCTTTTTTGTGTCTAGAAGAATGTTAATTTTTATGAACTTTAAGTGTCATCAGTGATGAAAATAAATTAACAGCTCCTGAAACTCATAATCCTTGCTGTTTGCAGTAGGTAAAATTCAGTGGCAGAGTGTGGTTTTTGAGTAACAGGTTTTTTTCTCTTTTTGGAGATCAGCAGCTTGGTGCCCAAAGCAAACTGTCTTTAAAATCCTAATAAATAAATAAATAACAGTGTACAGTTGTTTCTGCATGTGGATAGATCAATTAGTTTCCAGTTACAAGAGTTTGCAATTACCTCTGTTATCTTCCAAGAAACTAAAGAAAGGAAGGTGAGCATTAGGCTGTAACCCTGCTCTGGGAAGTTCTTGCAACATCTCGGTATTGAGAAGCAACAATAACTTAAACTGGTCACAAAGGTGAGGAGAGATTTAGGAGGGAATCTGAGGAAAAAATAGTTCTTCTTATTCTTTGTTTAGAGCAGTAGTATTCTCTCTCTGTTGTGGGTGGGTAGGGACTAGGATGTATCAAAGTGCTTAGTTATGGCACTTCTAACTAGGTGGTAGTCTTAGCATATCATTATGATACTTCAGTCATTTCTGCTTGTGTGTGCTTGCGTGCACTTGTGAGCATTTTTTCTTCCCTTCTGTGTTGGTGGTTTGCATTCGGGAAGTGATTTCTATTCTTGTAAAACATATAAGCCTGTGCTAAGGAACTAAGCTTTGTTTAAGGTATGCACTTATTATAGTTCTATTGTTATTATTGTGCATTTGTGTGTATATCCATTTTTACCATTGTGTAAGTGCTCAAGTTCTGTGGAGGTGTAAGAATGATTACTCTGCAAAGATTAATTCCCATGAGTTCAGTGGAATTGTATAAATATTGGAGTTAAGTACTAAAGCATTCATACATTGGGATTAAGTTTTCTCTCATTAATTTATTTTATTTTGTAGCTTTGTTACACATATCAGTTCTGCTTCTGTTTAGTTTTGTTTAGTTTTATTCTGCCTCGCTCTGCCCTATCTGTGTAAATGCTGCAGGTGGAGCCATCTAGAAGTAGGTAGGAGTCTGCGCGCTTCTCTGTTGTAGTCTCTAATTATTCTAGAGAGACTTGAGTGAAACAGCTAACTAATGCCTTAGTTGTGAAAGTTTTTGGAGTTGCTTTTAGTGTGAATGTTTTACACTTTTTGAAAGTGTGTGGAATAATTATGGTTCTGAGCGCATCTGCCATCTTAAACCGTACTTACATATGATTTATTACAATATCTTATTTTGAAGTTCTACTTGATCACTGCAAAGGAAGAAAAATCTTGTGAGCCTACGTGCAGAAATTTCACTGTTTGCTCAGGAAAAAAAAAATATATCTTTGCCAGTCAAAATGCTCTCCTTTGAAAGGAATTTTAAAAGATAGAAGAATCTTAGAATAGTGAACTCTTAGTTCTTGCAAGTAAATCTTGGCTTATGAACAAGTGAACTTGTAACATATTGTCTGCTCCTCTTGTAATTACTGGAGTTCTTTATCTTGCCTTAAGTACCCTGGTGTAATTACGAAGTAGCTTGAACCTTCATTGAGGGATGATCTCTTACAGTATTACTGTGGAGTAATAAAATACACTTGGTTACTGCAGAGTACCCAGAGTGCTGCAGGTTCCTACCTGAGTGACTGCAGTAGGGTTCATCCACTGTCCCTCCAGTGTCCTGAGGCGATTATGGGTATTGTGTCTTACCTCAGTTTAGCAATATTTTAAAGCATCTTACAGCTTTCTGCACTCAAAGCATTTCATTGTGGGAACCCACACTCCTCTTCTTTGATTCATGGGTTATTTTCAAGGCTATTTGCAGGTTAATTAAATCTTTTACATATTGGTTACTTGTGAAGTAAAATTGCATTTTACAGACTAAACATTGTGGAGGTGGTCAGATAGTATCAGGTCTATCATTACCTGTTGTTCACCTGAGATTTGGTTTTATTTCGCCTCACCCTGCCCTATCTGTGTAAATGCTGCAGGCAGAGCTGTCTGAAAGTAGGTAGAAGGAGTCTGTGTAGCCTCTCTGTTGTAGACTCAATAATTATTCTAAAAAAGCAAGCCTAAACCTTATGAATTGCAGGTCTTTTGTAAATGTAAGATTGTGAAACAGCAACATAGCTAACTTCTGCATGTCTGACACAGCTGTTCCTGCTCTTATTCTTTCTAAGCTTTCAAATGATGCTGTGTTTAAAAAGTAATATTGGATTGAAAGTTTGGGTAGGAAGTGGTTAGGTTTCATTGCAAAGCTCAAGATGAATTTGTGAATGAGTTTTACATCTGTTGTGTATTTATATCTTTGTCTATAAAACTGACTTGAGATTCTCAGATCCAGAGAGATTTGGAGTCCTGTTCATTCTTATGAAAATCCTTCTGAAAATGCATCTCTCACAGCATCCTTCAGATATTGACATCTAGCTTTTAGAAAAAGTGTAGGCTGGATTAGAGTTTGTACTGTAGGGTTTAATGAATGAAATATTCCCTATCTTGTTGATACATGCCATTATTTTGTTATATTACTGTGTAATATAGTACTATCATGTTTGTATGCATGACTGTAAACCAGCAGTGAGTGATTTACACTTGCATTGTAGCACGTGGTGTAAGCTGTTTGCCAAAATCAAGGAAGTGTTGACATGTCACGCTGCAATAGAGAGTGATGAAGAAGATACTTCTGTACTAAGAGGATTGATCTCCAGGTGAATTCTTTCACTGATCTTGTTCATGAAATCGGTTTCTACAGGGGATATGGTCAGCATCTAGAATAAAAACAAATTGCTGATCACTTTACTTGCTTCCTATCACAAATACATCTGGTCACAGGTGACCTGATAGGATCATAGTGAAATTGGTATTTTATAGGTGAAAATTAGCTTCAGAAGAAACCCGTGAGAAATAGTGAATGTTTATAGTAGTGAATTATCCTTGATTACCATATTAAACTATTACTTGTGCAAATAATTCTGCCATCCAGCAGCACTTCAGACATATTAAGTGACTGCTTTTGGGGGTGTGTGTGTGGGGGGGTGTGTGTGGGTGTGTACAGGTTGCAGTGGTGGCTTTCACCAGCTGGAAGAGAAGAGGAAAGGGTGGAACATCTTGCACACCTGGTATGTCTCCAGTACATGAGACATATCTGAGAGGAATGAAATGGGGAGACAGTCTGATGGACTCTTGGAAACCCTTCTCTTTGATCCATAGGTACCATAAAATACAACTTTCATTCGTCTCTGCCACCTACTTGTTCTGTGTTATTTTTCAAAAAAATAATTGTAGGATGATGGTATATGTGAAGATGTGGTCAAGGTACGGGCATATTATTTCAGATTTCATCTGAAATGGATGGAATATGTCTGGCCTGAAGCTTCTCACTTATGCAGAGGATGTGAATGGCTACATACATTCTAGTTATGTAACTGCAGAGTAGCTTGCTTTAAAGCTTTGGGTTTGTCCCCAAAGCAGCTCTGAGTGGCTTTTTCTCCCACAGTATGTTGTGTCCATGTACAAGTATATGAAATAGCTTCTGAAATATTTTTAAATTGCTCTTGCTGGTTATAACCTAGACATTATGGGAGAGTACAGTTCTCAATTTACCAGTAATAAACTCAAGTAGCTATGTTAATGCAATTGTTTCTTGAACACTTAAATTTTAACAAATGTTAAGTGATTTTTAGCTCCAGATTTTGAGCTCCGTATTACTGCTTAGACTTACTCTGTTTTAAATAAGTTGTTATATGTATGTAGCATGAGCATAATAGAACATATTAGAGCACAATAGAAAATATGAAGAACAAATTTACAGTTTTCTGTCCATTATACAAATCTGTCAGTGAGACTTGTATTGAAGTATTTGTAGTCTAGTTAAAAAGTTGTGTAGTATATGGATTGTGTATGACTGTCTATATATCTACCTTATAAAGCCTTATCCCCTTTTTAGTTTTACAATTTGTAACTTTCTTGGCTGCTAGGAAGCTGTTTCAAGAATAGTGTTTAGGGAGGAGACTATAAATGCGTCATCACAAAACAAATCACAGGCCCTCATCATCTCAAGGCTTCAGCTGTGGACAGACCAAGCCCTTTTAAGATGAAGTTATTTGTAAAGTAAATTCATCTATAACAGTTAAATGTAACTGCTTTGGTAACTTGGATCAAGAGGTTAGAGAAAAATATTTCCTTAGTCAGTCTGCCTGTTTTGTGAGCCACTTTACACAGTTTCAAGGTAATAGCAATTTTTTTTCCTTTTTATGGTAAGTTCCATAGTGGCAGGTGCTAAAGATAGAACTGGTGAAGCTCTGGAATTAAAAAACAGAGTTTCCACACTGCAAAGCGGAAGAGATATGCATTTTAGGTGGGATGGTAACAGTCATTTCTCCTTTATGTAGTGGCTTGTATAATGCACAAATCCTTTGTAGAAACATAAAAACTGAGAAGCAGCAGTTAGTATAACTTTACTCATTTCTTTTTATCTGTCTATTTTTTAATTCATATATATGCCCAAACCTCAAACTAAATTCAAGCCAGGCTAAAGGCTCGGATATCATAATATAAACAATCTGCTACTACTAACAGGTTTTTCCACAAGAGACAGATGCCATTATTGATATGTTTACTACAAATGATACAAAGAATGAAATAGAAATGTTCATTCTTGTTTGAAGAACAAACAATTTTTTCTTATTTGATTTCATATCTGTTTTCATACTTGTACTTCATTCACAGACTTTCAATCCAGCCTCAGTTTTATGGAAAAGATGTTAAATACCATAATGCAAGGATTTGTGGGCCTGGTGGCGTTTACCACAGCAGTGTTCGTAGTGTGAGAGTGCTTCTAAAAATAAATTGTTTACTTCAGTTCTGTATCTGAACACTTAAAAAGCTATTGCTTGCTTGTTCTTTTTTTTTTCCTTACGGCTTCAGACACATAGCTGAAAAGGGATGAAAATAACTTATTTTACATTTTCATCGTACATAATTTGAATAGGATACTCTTACATAAGGTTATCTTTTATTACTCTTAAATTAAGTTGTCAGTCAGACACCTGACTGTTTCCCTTGTGATAACATCAGATAACAGAAAAAGTAGAAGTGTGTTTCTTCTACACAAAACTACCTGTGTAAGAGCCTGTATTTTTGATTAAGATGATGGCTAACTATGTGTCTCTTAATTTTATTTCAGCTTTACTTTTGGAAGCTCAGTCAACACCGTTTCAAATAACTCCTTCAACCATGGCAAATATTGTGAAAGGCCTGTATACACTAAGACCAGGTAAAAGAAAAATCTCTTTAGGAGCAGCTCATACTGTGGTTCTGAGATGTTTGCCTAAATATGTAGTCACTATGTAATGCATATTTAAAAAAAAAAAAAAAATCCTGTCCATCATAATGCTTAGCTGTACTGTGTAAAGGCCCTGGCTCTGCTTAGTGCCCATCTCTGTGACCTGCACAAGGTGGAATGATAACCACGTGGATATCAAATTCATTCTAAAAAAAAGTTCCTCTGCTCTGAAGGCAACAGGGAAACATAGTTCTTGTGCTCCATAGAAATAAGAAAAGAAGGCTGTTTAGTGAGTCAGTCATGGCAGAAATTTAGAAGCGGAACTAATGAAATGGTGAGAGTTCTGTTGCGAGTAGACCTTCAAAAGGCCTGATCTTTGACATGAAATAAATGACTGTTTCTTCTATGAAACCCTGATTTGTTTGGGTATTATTTCATGGAAGAGCTTAGCTTAACTACTGGATACATCACAGGCAACTTGTTCAACAATAATTGTATTGACAGGAAGCCTGTCATGTAGTATTTTTTATCAATGTGATAAACACATTTTTTGTACTGAAAACTTTGATGCTGTGAGGTTTGGAGGCTTGAGTAGAGCTCTAGCCTATATTAGAAAAGAGTTTAGCAGTTCAGGAAGTGTTTAAAATACCCACAAATAAATGATGCCTGAAGTTTGCTGTGAACTTGATTTTTGTGCTTAAATGGCAGTTCAGCTTGTGATAATAAGATGTATAATTTTAACAATACTAAAATTAAATTTCTTATGCTCCAAGGATCTGTTGCAGTTCCTGCTGTAAATCTCTATCAGCTGTATCATTCTTTGAGAACTGAAAGGAAATGATTTGGCCGTTTTGTGAAGTTTCAGAATCAAAATGTTTGTCTATTATTTTTCTATATTAAAAAAAAAAATCCTAAATGAGCAAATTGGGCCTGCTTCCCTCCCTCTCGCCACCTCTTTTTCTTAATACTACTACCATCTTTCAGTTACCTTGGTATAACTGAGAGAAGGATTGTGCCCCAGCTGTAATCTGTTTTTTCCTTTGCAATCCCAATTAAAGAAATAAAAATGAGGATGAGAAAACTTTAGGAAAAAAAACCAAACTTTTTTTGTAGTGTAATATTCAGCATGTATACTAGCTAGGAATGTTGTGGACTGTCCACTTACAAAACATGTAGGTAAATCTCTTTTAGTAGATAAGCTTTATTTTCATACAACAGTAAAATTAACATCCCCCTCATCACTTTAAAAATGAAATGAATATCACTTAAACTGTTCAATACCGAGGAAAGGGAGAGTATATACATAAGTATAAAAGTGTGGTTTCTTTTGAAAGCAGTTCAGTGTAGTTTTGTGGTACCGCACAAGTCCCTTATAATTGATGGACCTGTGACTTCCTTATTGTCTACTTCAGGTGATCCCCGTCTTGCTGTTTACTTAACAGGTAGATGTTAGTTTGGGTTGGCGTTGCTGATCTGATCGGATCTTGAGTAGTTGTCCTAAGTCTGTAAGATCTTTAAGTGTAAAGGTCATTCCTAAACTTGTGAAATCTGCTTTCCATGGCTTAGTAGGAAGACCCAGCGGACTGATTTCTGTCCAGTTTAAGCTTTTGCTTACACAGGTACAGGTTTGCTTTTAATTACCTGCTCTTCAAACTTTTCAGCCTCTTGAGGTGCTAAGTTTATTAATTTCTATGGCTGGATTTTTTTTTAAAGCAGAGTGCTAAACAACACATGAACCAGTTTGCTGCAATTCAAAGTGATGGGATTTCATGTTTCTAACGCAACACACTTACATGTTGTAAGTCATGCCTTAGGAAAACGGAAGGCTTCTAAAATACTACTTGTTTCTTTTTCCACTTGTCTTCTGAATCTAAAGGTTTAATTTTGGAATGTCTTTCTTTATAACTTTGAGAATTAGTAATTTAGATTAAAAACCACTTTGTATAAATGCAAGTTCTGGGCTTTAGGTGCAAATGCCCAAACACTGCCAACAAGATTTTCAATTAAATCAGGAGTTAGTGTTGCCTATCCTGAACATGTCGTCTTTTTAAATGCTTCAGTCCAATATTTGGCACCAGGATTGGAGTTCATATTTTGCTAGACAAATTTTATCTTCTGTGTAATGTTTTTGAATGCTGTATGCAAAATAAGCACCCAGGTAAGTGTAAGAGCAAGTTTGATTTATGTGCAGGTGATAATTAGGGTTTATAGACCAATCTGAGTGCCAACCTGTGAAGAATAGCTGACTTTTTGGAATAAAGCAGAATGTCTTTGAATAGAGTTAAGGAAAGACTATTAAAGCAGAGTATAACAGTTCAATGTATTATATGCATCATTTCTCGGACAGCTTTTACTTTTTTAAAAAAATTTTAAATAAAGTTTAATCTCTCAGCAAAATTGATGATTATTGGTTGAAGGCGGGGGGAAAGGAAAGAAAATAAGGAACTTTAACGTCATTCAAACAAAGGGAGCACGGAAAACATTTGTTATAAAAGGGTGTTCTTTAGTGCTGGTCCTTGAGAATTAATTCTAAAACAATTAGAGCAAGAGTTTGTCTAAGGTAGGGGTTCTCAGACTTTTGGAGTACCTCTTCCTTACTCCTCGCTCTTTTCCCCGGGGTGTGTATGCTGTGCTGCATTTCTTGTTCAGTGGGGCATGTTCCTTTGTATGTATCATGGAGATAGGGGACTAAATGGGGAACCATAGAAGTGAAGCAGAAAATCTGGCCACTGGGACATGTCTGGGGGATTGGAGCAGCACTGGGAAGCCTCTGCTTAGACAACATAGCAAAAGGAGAAGCTGTGCTGATGCTGCTGGTGGCCATAGGCTTTCTCTTCTGTTCTCTGCATCGCATTCCCAGAGCATTCCTAAGCCCAGCTGCAATACCCATGCCTCTGATGCATTCCATCCTCCTGGCAGTATGCCCTGTTCTCTCCAGTGACACCCTACTAATACTTCCTTCAAGGGCACTTGAGAAGCATGAGTCTAGGAGACTATAGAGCAATCTTAGAGGTGGGAAGATATTGAGTGACTTTTTTCCACACAATCTATGGTGTTGTTGCATTGGGAACACAGAAGCCTTAGCTTCAAGAACAGCATCTGTCTCAAAAACTTGTATAGCACATTGTGGCAGAAAGAGTAACAGGACTAACTGGTGAGGAGCAAGAAGGGTAATAGGAATGGAGAATTTTGCCACTCTTAAAAATGTTCTGCCTGTCAGTTGAACTCAGGGAGCCCAAAGCAACTCTCCTCACAGGCTCATAGAAATGTGCGAATGATCTCTTTAGGAACTGTCCTCTCATTTTTATTTCCCTTTAGGAATACAGCTATTAGAGGATTTCTTTATTGGAGCATTTGGCTGCAGTTTAAAACTTTTTTTTATTGATAACAAACTTGTAAAGTACTAACCTGACTCATAAGTTCTCATTGGCTAAGGAGTAAATCCTCCAGGACTGTCTGACCTCTTTAATGCTGGAGAGTGGACTCCGGTTATGACATGTCTCAGCAGAATGCTCTCTGGGAGTTCTATACCTTCTCTTAGAAGCATGTGATATCAGCTTTGTTAATATGTTTACTGGTCAAAGTAGAGATTATTGAAGCTTGGTTTATTTCAACCAGTAACCATGCCCTGGAATTAGATTAAAAACTTGCCATGTGCCTTAGTGAACATACTTAAAATCATCCCTTTTTTCCATGTGGAGAGAAGGTTTAAGATAACTGTTACAACCTCTAAAAAAAAAAAAACCTGAATTTAAAAATAATTGAGTATTCGTTCTTTTCAGCTTCTTACACAATTGCTATAAACCCAATTCTCGGCCTTCATTCAATCTTCTCTGGGTCTTTTATTGTCAGCCTAGAAGTTTTAAGGTAATCTGTCTTGCTCTGTGAGTAACATTCAGTGTAGTGAAATTAGATCCTATCTGTTATCCTGAAGCTGACCTCCTATACTTTAAAATTATCTGAACATTAAAAAGTGTTCATTGTCTAGGAGCTTTGGTAAATCTTTAGTAGAAAGAATTGCATCAATTCATTTGAAATGAGAGAAAGAGAACCAGGGTTGTGTGGTGAATATAGCTGTGCTTTCTAGAAGTAGGACTTGGGAAGAGATGTGTGAATTCTGACTCTACTTCCCTGAGTAAACTGTTTCAAATGATCTGATTGTCAAGGTGTATTTGCTGAGCGGTTGTGCCTATGCTTGGGATTGTTTAGCTTTGTAATGTCATAATTGAGGTTATCTGCAGGGGTTTGTTGTGAGGCACAGCAAGAAATGAATTTCACCTTGATGACAAGGAGGACAATAAAAAAAAAAAATCTTAATCCAGATGTAAACATCTGATTTTAACAGTCTGAACATTTGTTCTGCTTTTAAGACTTGGGTTCTGAGGTCTAGGTGTCTAGGGGGATGTTGAGAATGGTGCCTAGATTCTTTGCACTTTAACCTTAACATATTTATGTTGGTTTAAAAGGTGTGGATAATTACTGTTAATAGCTAATAACATTTAATATTTTGCTATGCTGTGGCAAATGACTACAAAAGTGAAAGACGCCAAAGAATGCATCTTTAGTACCAATGATGATGCCCACTTTTGGTGGAAAAGCTGTTGAATAAATGTACATGTGATTTTTGCCTGATATATGTAATTCAGGATCCTAAAAATTATTTAAAATAGACCAAAGGTACTAATTCTTTTCAGAATATAAAATTTTTACAAAAAATCTCTTCCACATGTTTTATTTATTGTTATTTTCTCTCTTCTTACAGAATGGGTACAGTTGGCACCAGCTTTATTTTCAAAATTCATCCCAAACATTCTACCCCCTGCTGTGGAATCTGAGCTTCAGGAATATGCTGCTCAAGACCAGAAACTTCAAAGAGACCTTATGCAGAATGGATTTACTAGGTAATAATTATTAGCCTTCAACAGCAGTTATCCCAGACGATGTTGAAACTGTAAAAATGTATGTACCTAAAAATATTAAGAAATATTCTGAGTTAATCAAGACTATTCAAAACTCAGTATCTGAAATGTGCTATTTCCCCTACAAACTCGGCAGACGGTAATAAGAGGTAGAAAATCAGCAATTTTAAAATATTTTCATGAAACCGATCACTTGCAGTTCACGCCTCCTTGTTTTGATTGAACTTTTAATGCATGATCATTCTTTCAGCCTTGTACCTAGGCCATTTATTTTCTATAAACTGATAGTTTGATAATTTTTTTAATAATGTTTCCGAAAATGTCAGTTGATTGCTTCTCCCTATCCCCAGAGCTATTTATAACAGTGCAGTCAATTGTACTGTTTTTATTATTTTTAGTATTTATTTTAAATGGGCATTTCTTTTCTGACTGAGTCTTGAATTGGAAAAAAATGAGCAAAGAGTAAAAGACACAGCAGAAAATGTTCTTCAGCTATACTGTTGTTTGCGCAGGACTGTGCCTGTTGCTGAACTGTCTAGGCAGAAGCACAGCACTTTTGCCACAACACTGTACCACTTTTGCAGTAGCCTGGTAAACCAAGATCAGGCTGGGGAGACTAACGTGCTCTGTTCCTGCTCTACCTATTTCTGCATGAAAAGAAAATCTTCATCTTAACTGTCACCAATGGAACAGTGAGAATTGGGTCCCGTAGTTTAAGCACTCACTTGACATTGGTATGGTAAATGTTAAAACTACTGCTGGCTTTCATGCTCTAGTTTCACCTAAAGGTAATCTCTCTCTCTCTCGCTCGCGTTCTCTCGCTCTCTCCAAAGCCCGGTAAATGAGTGAGCTTCAAAGTTATGCTACTGACCCAAATGGAAATGCTATTGTAGACCCACCCTTTGTAAAGTAGGAGAGAGAAAACTACTTTTGTTTACTGGCTTTCTGTAGAGAACTTTTTTTTTGGATAGATTTATATGTGAAATAAGACATTGAAAACAAAGCCATAAGAACTTGCGCTGAGAAAAGCAGTGCATTTGGCCTGAGAAGTAAGTTTGAGACAGTTTGAAACCGAGTAGACATACTATAAGTATCTTTCTTCCTGCTGTTCCCTAGGGGTGATCAGTCACGCAAGAGAGCTGGAGAAGAGTTAACTTACAGTAAGTATGAATCTCGTACTCTGATATTTTATCAGCTCTGGTTATAGTTCATGCCAGCAAGCAAGAAGAGAGACTATTTCTGTGTGTGTGTTTCTCTAGAAGGTATTCCTCTTGAACTGTCCTGCTTATTTCCTTTCATGATAGAATAATAGACCTCGTGAGCAGCTTAGAAGTGGTAGTCTTGGCTTTATTTCTTGGCTTTAATGAGGATTTTGATAGTCTTGCCTGACAATTGTGTAAGTGTGTCAAGGAAACATAGGCTCAGCTGTAACTAGATAGATGCAGAACTGTCTGGTGGAGTACTCTCAGAGCAGTAAGCAGAGCTGCTCTGTCAATTTGAGGGATGTCAAATGGTCGCTGTCAGATATGGTTCTGCAAAGGTATAGTAATCAGTATTTATGAACAAATTTGGAGAAGAATAACGTGGGCACACAGTGAATGTGAATTCTAACCCTGCCTTGCAGTGTGCTGTGGTCCCTCGCAGATTGGGCATACAAGTAATGATGGGCCTTTGGGCTTCAGGAGGGTGGACGAGGTGTCAAAGGCTGCATTTCAGCATGCAGCTAGCTGTCTGTTGACATAACTGCTAGCATTTTGAGTCATAATACACGCTTCTTGGGAGCAGAGCCTGGCTGACTCTGCCGGGCTCCCACAGCCACCTTTTAAGGTAGGAAGATATCCTAGCTACTGAGGCTGTGATGTTTCTGCTTCCTTTAAGCATACAGCTGAGGTCTTAAGGAAAGAGTGTAGTTGCCCAAAGTCTCTACCTAGTCTGTATATGTGTACAGGCAATGAAATGATGAGCCAGTCCATCTCTGGTCTAAATTACGCTTTGCTTATTTCTGTATATAGACAGAATAGAAAGTTTAGAGAAGTTGTGCTTTTCAACTTGGAATGGTCAGTTATTCTTTAATACAAAACAACCTGAGCTGAGATACCGAAAGCCGTAATTTGGTTACAAATGTTCAAGAGTCTTGCAGCAGGAAAATTCTCTTCCAATTGTAGGTGAAGTTTGTTGCTTCAGGTATAACTGTGAGGCTCTTCACTTTGTTATTCCCTTAATTCCTCTGATATAAATTGGGGTTGGGTGGGGAATGGGAAGAGACACACAGGGGAGTGATATTTCCATTCCCAATTGGCTGCTGTATTCCAGAGATCCCTAACTGGTGTGCAGTCAGTCAGCAATTCTTGATGGACTGGTCGTATCTTCTATGCTGAGTAAATAGTTTGTACAGGAGAAAATCTAGTCCCATATATTCTAGGTCAGGATTTAGAAATAAGGTCCTGATTGCTTGTCATTAAGTAGCCTTGGGGATTGGGTAATAGTGTCTATTCTGGTGCTGTTATTAATTTCAGTTCACTTTATTGCATTCTTTCTGCCTATTTTCCTATTGTGCTTTAAGCAGGGTATGATCACTTTATGTCCTTCCCAAAAATATCATACAGCATTATGAGCTCTTACTACAATCTGAAATAAATGAATGACTGTTTAACTGGTACATCAGCTTCAGTTTACACTGTTAATGTTTTGCAGGTAATGTTGTTTTTAGGATTGTTGAGAGGGGTGGGGAACAAAGGACGTGGGGTGGAAGTTTAATATGAGAGAATTTCTTCAACTTTTTTATATAATTTCAGATGGCTCATCAGCTTGTGCAAGCTCCAGGGGGTACAGATAGTGAATATACTGGATCAGCTTCTATTCCTAGCCAGAACAGACACTGGAGGAGCACAGGTGGTATCCGGAGCCTCCTTTGGCAACTGCTGATACTCGAGCTCTGACACGAACTATGCCTCGAAGAAGAGTTTTGGACTTTCTTCTTTATATAATAAAATGTCAGTTGCTGCTACAATTGGGATGACTTTGAAAGACGTGATTCCTTGGTCTAGTCTCTCAATAAGTTCTTGTTCTGCGATTTTGTGAGGAACGCACCTTGAAAAACAATCCTTTCAAAGTGGAAATGGGCAGCCGAAATCAGCAGCTTCCAAAAGTGTTAGAATGGAAGAATCTTTTTTGCACTCTTTTCTTAATATTAAGGATGTTCTTAAAACTAGTTAACACATCAGTGTATTAGTTTTTAAACTTCAAGGTATTTTCTGGAGCTTACTTAATAAGAAAGTTTCATTATTTTGCAGTATTTGTTCATTAGTACCAAAATGATGTCACCTTTTAAGAGTTGGTCCCACATAAAAGTATCTTCCGTCAGGGAGTTTTAAATTACAGATTTTCTCTTACTTGTTTTTTTTTTTTTTTTTGTAACTTCCTCTGTTTTAAAATCTGTTTTCCTATATGTTTGTACTCTGTGCCTTCAGCTTGTGCACTTTGCAACTTTATAGACCATATTTTGTTACTGCAAAATATGTTCCCGAGGGAAACCTTCTGAAATGAACAAACATGCTGCAAAGTTGCACTTTTCTCTTACATCAATAGATGAATTTAGGAAGGAAAGATGAAAAGTTGAATTTACCACTGTTGCTAACAGTGACTTGGTAGTTTGTCCCTTTTTGTTTTTCATATATATTGGTTTTTAATGCTGGGACCAACTCTTGTAGAATCCCTCTCATTAACTTTTCATTGGCTTCCATAATTGCAATAGATTGAGATGGGAATTCCAGACTGAATGAAATGCGAAGATATGTTTTATACCATGTTGTATAGAAACAACTGTCATGGCTAAATTTTTTTAGGATGGATTGTGGGGAAAATTCTCCAGTCTCCTAGGTCTACAAAGTGCATCTCCATCAGCACAAAGCAGACTTGCACCTGGTTGTCAGAGGATGATGGTACCTGTCTGAGATCACTTTGTGGCTCCTGTGCCATTTCTCTTGTTTAAAGGATGTGATGGGGGTGTGACAGTAGATGCAGTCAGTGTATCGCTGCATTGAATTGCCGGAGACGCACAACAGAAACAGCAATTTACAAATGTGGCGTAATGCATCCATATGTACCCATCACTCTCCCTGCTTCCAGTCTTGTATGAACTCAGCTGGGATCCAGCTGAGGAGACCTGAGATCCGGTAGATCTGGACCTATGATCTGAATATTAATGATTATAACATAGGTTTTAATCAGTAGTATGGCTGATGCAATTCATTTATGAGGAGAGAAACATACTTGAAAGAGCAGCTTGACTACAGATTTTTTTATTAACTGGTGACTGTGGGTTTACTTTTATCAGCTTTATTTACGAAGAGAAATGAGTTGGTTATGTAAGACCTTTCTGAAGTGAAACAGAAGCTTGTTCAGTTTTGTCTCACACAACTCTTATGGCTGTATTAAAAAACAAAAAACACAAAAAAAACCCTTTATGCTTGCATGAGTTCATTACAAAATGCAGGAAAAAGACAAATAGATGCGGCAGGGACAAAATTTCTTTTTCTTTCTACTCTGTAGCCTGACTTCATGTAAATGAATCTAATTCTGTCAGTTTCACATCAACCACTGAGGCAATGCTTTCAGTTTGGAGGGTGGGAGGAAAAAAGAGGGACGAGAATGAAAAGGATACTGTCATGATTGACAGATTCCAGTCTGGCTTACCTATATATTTCTTTGCATATTTGCAAAGCCTATTTAATTTTGGGGAAGCTTTTCTCTTTTTATATTAAAAATGAATGCTTTAGTGGTTTTTTGTTGGTTTTTTTGTAGAACAATGTCAGCAATCTAATCTTATACCTAATAGTGGAAAACAAAACCACTCTTAGTAGGAGTTTTCAAATGTTCTTAGTGTTTGCTCCAACTTTGTTACCAAGCTACTTCAGTAGAAGCAGAATTAGGCTAAAACTGAGGGGCTTTGAAAATCCAGCTCAACACAATGGAAAAGTTAATGAATGCTAATAGGGAACAAATACTGATTTGGCATCTTCCAGTTTTTTAAATAATTTTTTGGTTTTAAACAAAAATGAAACCTCTGACAGTGTCCTTAGCTTTATAAATTAATCTGTGTGCTGAGATGACAATATTCTTGAGTTAAGAATAGATGTAGTAACCTAATTTGGTTAAAGTTTGTTTACAACTTCATTACAATTCTAGTTCACATAATACAGTATAGAATCTCTGTCAGCTTTATCAAGTTATCACAATTCTTTCTATTTTTAAAATGGTTTTACTGGTCTGAGTTTGTAAATAATGTGTAGGACTTTTGCCACATGTTTGAGGCAAGGGTTTTAACATTCACTTTACACTGCATTATATTTGGACACAAACTTCGAGAACAATAATTTCATCAAAAGGTAAAGCATTCCTGTTAGTGTGGTTCGCTTACCCACTATGAATAGTGCTTGAATGCTTTTCAGTCCTATGTAGCATTTTCACTTGGCCATGAAACATGAGACAACTGTTTGTAAAGCACTGTATTATGTTGTAAATTTGGCATTAAAAATTCTGTATGTTTTGGCATTATTAACATAATGCTGAAATATTGTTTATCTGTCTAAGACTTTATCATTGTGACTGAGCATGAAACAGAATACAGCATAATATACTAAATTATTTTCTCTGTAAACTTGCATTTTGCTTACAGTAAAACTAACAGGCAATTTGAATATTAGTACTGTAGAGCCACGACTACAAACAGCATGGTCCTAACTACGTTATTTAATTTACCCCAATAACCTGTGGTAAATTTGTTGCATCTGTAGCTTACTCTGTTAAGATTAAGCAGTAAACTTGGTTATACAATGAGTGTCCTCTTTATGTTGCATTGATTCTATAGCCAAACTTGCTACATTAAAATATTTTTAGATGAATTTCATTTCTTGCTTTTGAAAGTTGAAATATTTAAACTTATACTGCTGACTACCGTGTTTCTAGGAAATTGTGACTGTGTGGCCAAGGTGATCTTTGATGCAGATGATGAAGGGCATTCCATGTAGATAAGCACTTGACTCTTGTACAGTTGGATCTCCTTGATGCCTTTATGTAGTTTTTGAGGAAGCATGTTTAAATGGATACTTCCGAGGGAGAGTTTTTTGACTCTTGTTGTTTGATAGAAATATGATCAGCCAAATTCATCCCTGTGGCAGAATCACTTTAAACAGAGAAGATGCAGTGCTTAGTATCTATACCCATTTTAATTTTCCTAGATGTGATTGTTTCCCTTTGTACAGGTAAATAAACAAAACCACAGAAGTAGTGTTCTGAGTAATTGAAAAAATGTTTCTCATGTATGCTATGACAAACCCAGTAAAAGGACTGTTCTGTAGAGCTATGGAATAAAAAACAGCTGCTTGGATTTGACTCTTGTCCTCAAAGCAGATCCAGTTGAGAGAAAACAAAGGTGTTTTGATGCCTTCACAGGTACTCGATATCCAGAGGGCACCTGGTTTAGCCCACAGTGTGCAGATTAAAACACTTCTGAGATTATGGTTCTACCCAGTCATCTCCTTTTTCCTGTGTACCAGAAATGCTTTGAATCTTTGATTTCTGCATGATCTGCTCTGGATTCCACGCAGTTCAGCCTTAGCCAAACAAGTGTGAGATGCTGCTTGGTCAGGAGGAGCACATGAGTTCTGATCGTCTTTTAAGGGGAGCAGCAAGTATCATCCTTTTTTGGAGAAGCATCATGGCATCAAGATTTTTTTTTTTTTTCTTCACAAAATGAAGCGCAGAACCTGCTGTCCAACATAATACAAATTTAACTGTTGGACTCTCTAAGTTGGAAGAAGAGGGGATGCATTGGAATACAGCAGACTACAGAGGTGTCAAAACAGAGCACCACTAGAGGTCCAGTTTCAGCCTGCTCTGCTAAATAACTCTGCTATATTTTATCAAGTCCAACTTGAAGAATCTCTAAGGAGTGCTGTAACGAGGAAGCTGTGTAGGAAGCGTGAAGCAGATCTACCCAGTCAGATGTAGGAAGGTGTGTGGAAAACAGACATCTGTTCTTCTTCCTGTTGTGCCCCCAGATACTGGTGTAAAGACCCCTAGCTGCTGCAGGAAAGGGCTGCCCAGCAAACTGTAATCACACCTCTTATCTCTTGATTCCATTTTGTCAGTAGGGTACCGTATAGAAAGGAGAAAAGCAATTGTGGGGAGGGTTGCTCATTCCTATCTCTGTAGATAAGCATAGGCATGTACCTAGAGACTGCTGTAGGTCTTAGTTACTGTTGAAGTGTTGCCTCAGACAGCCTGGTTTAAAAGCCGCAATGGGGTAAACTTACTTGCAGGCTTCAGATCTTTTGGTTCTGTTTATTCTCTGTATGGTGCTCCTAAAGAGACAAGGAGGAGAGTTTCCTAACTCTGTTGGTAGCTGCATCTCTGTATTCGGGTAACATTGTCTGGGAGTTTTGTGTCTGAGAGTTTCCTGTCAGTCCTGGCTCTCACATCCTTAGAGCTTCTCGTGCAGGCAAAGCTTTCAAGAGTTCTGATGGCACAGAAGTCCAGTGTTTGCCTCAAAGCATACTAGCCTTCTCTGTTCCATGATATGTGAATATACCTCTGATGGAGGGTATCACTTGCCTGGATTGATAGGATCCTACCAGAAGCCTTAGAAATCCAGTTGGCTGGATTATTGTAACTCAGACCTTCCCCAATGGGAATAGTGTTAAAACCAAACTGAGAATGAGATCCCAATGTCACAGGCTTAATGTTTCCCTCTACTAGATTCTTCTCTGCCTAGCCTCCCCTCTTCAACTTCTTCCTGCTCTAAATCATGTCAAATCTTAACACCTTGGTGGTCAAGCACTTGGAAAAGAGGGAAAAGCTGGGAAGATACTTGTGTATAAAAACATCAGTATCATGAAAAAGTAGTAACAAATGTGCAGTATGAAATCAGGCACCAGATAAATGTGCCTCAGTAGTTTGAGGTGCAGCCTTTTCTGTGCCATTCCTTTGGCTGAGTCCAAGCAGGGGGAGGGTGCAGTCCTGTGGCGTGGTTACTTTGCTAGACTGTTGTTTGCAAATCACATCAGCGCTGTAGCATGTGCTCATGTGCTATGCTGTAGATCTCAGGACAGAGTCTGATTTCAGTCTGTACCTATTATGCCTTTTGTGAGAGGAAAGGGAGGTCTCTGAGTAATATTTAATCTTTTGTCTCTACGTAAAGTAGAGGAGATAATCTGGAGATAGAATTAGGAATCTTTCTCTCTAGACCTTTCTCTTGAAGTATTCTTTGACTGGAGAAGAATCTTCTCCTTCCAGGAAGAGGTTTATGGGTCATCTGTCTCAGATTCTGACTGCTGGTCTCCAAGGCAACCTGATGCAAGAGGATCAACTATATTGAGGGTAATATGATTAGAGCACTGCAAGATTTTAATTCTGGATTTATTCTACGATAAATAATCTTTTTGGTAGGCTTGCAAACTTCAGACAGAAAGTGACAATCACTGAAGACTTGCAGCAGGGGTGGGCCTATTCTGGTAGGTGTCATTCTCCTAATGATTACAGTACCGAAGACTTTATTTTGTCCTGTAGGACATTACTTTTTATGCTATAAATAATTGTGATATTGGTCTAACAAGTTTTTTTCTATACCCGTGGGGTCTGTTAACAGAAAAAGTTCATAGGATCTAAATTTCATCTTTATCGTCACTTAA
The DNA here is from genome assembly GCF_036370855.1 of Dromaius novaehollandiae. Lineage (NCBI taxonomy): Eukaryota > Metazoa > Chordata > Aves > Casuariiformes > Dromaiidae > Dromaius > Dromaius novaehollandiae. The sequence continues at coordinate 41,843,353 of NC_088103.1, read as the reverse complement.
ACACACTGGCTTTGAGAGCGAAGTACAGTAACGTGTGAGAGGAAGTCTTGACTTCTGTCAGAAGGTGCAGAAGATTTAGTGGACTGGCAAAACAGACTACCTGAGTATGGCCTCAGTTAGAAGCTCCCTGACAAAGTACTCTGTACTTTACCAGAGGGGGTGGAAGGATTAAATTCATTTGTCTCAACTTGAATGACTGGTTTAAGGGGATTCCAAAATTTCATATGAGTATCCAGAAATCCCTTCTGGCTTTCTCTCCATCTGTTCCCAGGATGTTCCAGATTGACTTGGTTAATATTTTTGTTTCTGAGCTTCTGCTAACTGATTTAATTAACGCAGAACAGAAAAGTTGATTCCTCTAATGATATCAAAATGAATTTAATAATAGTGTGTATTGTCTCTTTAGTATTGTTTTTCAACTAATCATTCCGTAAGACAAACTGTTGTCGCTTCTGAGGTGACCTAGGTTATCACTGCTTTTTATTATCAGACAGCAAGTAGTTTATTTGTTAGCACTGTGCTCCATTTGCTTTCTATCAGCAAGGCAGACAGTTTTGTACAAAGAGCAACTCAGAAATGAAAATCTCAGTAAATGTTACCCTCTGGATGAGGTGCTTTGTCAGGATAAGAGTTATCTGCTCAAGGTGCAACAAGATAAGTAGGGGTATGAATTTACTGCCAAAGAGCTGAGATGGTGCATCTGATTAGGTTTGCGATGCTATCCCACAGACATGTAGCAACTATGAAGTAAATTACTCTATGAGCATATACCCAAAAAGTATATACACAGTCAGCTTCCATGGAATAGCTGATGTACTGCAAATTCACATCGTCACAATAACTTGTTCCTGTGCTAGATGTGAGGCATATGTCATTGCTTAGCCACATTTGTAATGGGTCAAGGCATAAGGTTTTAACAGTACTTGTTCATTAAGGTGTCTGACTTAATTTCCTTATATAGTCAATGTGAAGCAAAAGACTTCTCTAGCAGGTACCACATGGTACTAAATGTATATACTTGAAGATTTCCATTTTTGGGGTTTCTGTGTTCTGGTGTATTACTAGCCAGGGACTGCTGGTGCTTGAAGCCTTCTCACCAAAGGAGCTGGAAGTAGAACTTGCCAAACAGGACTTGTTTTACCTGTGCAAGGGTAGAAGGAAAACAGGTCTGTTTGGTTCTCTTTCTTAGATGAATATTGTGTTTAGTCTCCACTGAATAGGCATCTACTGTTTCTCAGTTGCTTGTGTAATACAAATTGTTCAAGGTACGTGATCTTGACTACTGCAAGCCTGAAGTTCCCTTTAAATTACAAATGTAAAGTATGTACTGTGTGTAGCAGTCACATGGGTGTTTTACTGTTACATCTTGGTAATAGCCATCATGGTCTTAGCTACTCCTATGTTTTCAAAATGGGAACATTTCAGTCTGTTAGAATCAGTGCTAGGCAGAATTTCACCCAAAGTATTGAACTATTTCCTTTAAAATACAGAGATGCATCATAGCTGGTGGTTGTCTACTTATAAATAAGCTCATTATCCTATTTATTCCCTTAATTACAGCTTCTGAAAACATGTTCTAGTGATTACGTGCTTTCCAGTTACTGCTCCAGTCTTCTATTTCAGAGAACGTCATAGTTGTTGAGTATAGATAAGCAGGAGAGAGAAACCCACAAAGTAAATAGAATTCTTTATGCATTCCTCTGCTTTATGCTTCTCTCCAGAGATGTGTTGTGAATTGCAATACTGGGCACAAAATCAGTGGTGTAAATCCTTCACCTGATTCATGTTATGGCCTAATAATGTTTCATTCTTTATTTCTTTTCTAATAATTCCCAGCATTGAATTTGCCTTAGCTCAGTATGCCATGGTGTATTGAGCTAATGCTTTCAGAGCTAGCTATTATAATCCCAAAATCTTATTTGTGGGTACTAGTAACTCAGAGTTCCTCCTTGTGTAAGTAAAATTAGGATTGAGTTTTCCTAGTGCATCTTTTTATCAATGTAGACATAAGTAATCTGGATGTCTTACCCTGTTGCTTAGAGTAATGGAATTCTTTGCAGTCAATTCTCGTCTTTACTTCCCTTGATGATTTAGTATGTGAACTTTACATTTCACTGTTCACCTCCTTTTCAGCTTTTTATGAATATGGCAATTAAAATGATCCACAGCACAGACCTCTGTGGTATTCCACTGGTGTCCTCTTCATGTGAGAACTGTCAGTTAATCCTCTTTATAGCTTTCAAATGGCATTTCTTTCATGTGGAGAACCTTCCCTGTTATCTCTCAGTGGCTTCTTTTCTTTAAAAGCTTTTAGTGAGGGAGCTCACTACATGCCTTGTGGAAATATTAGTAGATTGCAGCAAAAGATGTCACGCCACATACCCTTTGGATGAACTGCCCTACTGTAACTTGGTTACACTTGTTGTCATAGGAAGCCATGAATCCATGCAATAAACAACTGAACCAAGCCCTCATCATTCATATTTTATAGTGTAGTATTTTAGCATGTAGGTATAGCTGGACAGACTCAAGTGTCAAACTCTATCACAAATAACAGAAGTCCAAGTGGGACTTCATGATATCACACTCCAGTCCTGCTGGTGAATTGGGAATTATCCAGATTTCTTTAGGTAAAAGGAAACACACAAGATTTTTTACATGAAAATACTTCATTCATTTTGTTTAGCAAAGAGATTCTGCAGTGGAAATTGTACTTTCTGTAGTGCAAATTCTCTGAAGTCAAACTAACTGATCATCAGCCACTTCATGATTTGCCAATATTAAGACAAGAAAGAAAGAAAAAGCTTATAATTTGCTTGAGTCCTCTTGTCTGCTTGCCAGCACAGCTACTTATCTTCTAAGAACCTATTTGTATCTGAAAATCCAAACTGAACAAAGGAGACTGAGCAGAGCAGTTCAGCAGCAATTCAGCTGCTGCAACTGAGATTTAATATCTGCAGTCATTGCTACAGAATGGTTCTCTTTCATTTACAGGGCATGTTAGTGCCTTCTTACTGAAATTGCGTATCATCACACTTGGTTTTCTTTGGTTATTATATTAAAGTGAACAACAGTCAATGATCTGCATATTTCAGGAACAGCCTTTGTGAGGCATATTTACCAAATCCACTGTGTCCCTCCTGAAGTATGCCATCTGTGGGCTCTTTTGAAATAAAATGAAAATGTCGGCTTTTGGTTTCTGAAACTTGTGAGAGATGAACGTGACTGCTCTGAGATTCTCAGTACAGCTAAGGAAGGACTGGGCGAGCTGTGATACCCAAGGCCATGACAGATGTTCTGTGTACCATGTGTGTTGCAGTGAAGTTTTTAATTAAAGATGTAATGATAGTGTGCATATAGCCCATAGCTAACCTCTAGGATTAGTAGCTGGTTTGCCTAGTAAGCAGGGAAACAAGGGTTGTGCTTTTCTCCTGGTCTTTCTTAAGTGAGCAGAAAAGATACATCTCCCTTGGGCTTTGGGAAAGAATGCAGAAGAAAGCTGAATTACGCTGGGCAAGCTACAATAACAGTTTTCTGCCAGAGCAGCAGTGTCTATTCAAGGATTTCTGGCTGGCAGAGCTCTTTGCTAACAGAACTTTTCCACATGCTCCTAAGTGTTATAGCTATGTGCTGGAAAAAAAGGTGCTGAATAGAGCAGGATTCTCCAACATTTGCTTGGGTACTGCTACTGATTGTGAAAGAACAGCTAGCCCCCATGCCTATGCTGGAGGCGTGTGTTGGGCTATGGAGGATGTTATTATTTGTACCACCAAATGGTGCTTTTATTTCAATTTAGCAATTCCCACGGTAGAAAAAACCTCCATTCTTAAATTGGTTTAGCTACTTTACAGCAAGTCTTTGGTTGTATTTAAGTTATCTGGAGAGCTTTATTGATTTTATTTTATTTTTTTTTTTTTAAGGTTAAAGCATCCTGCAAAATAATGTTAGCTCGCACTGGAACTAATTTAACTTTGCATCCTTAGAATGAATTATTCTAAGCTTACTTCAGTCTGATGAATTCCTCTTGTGTTGACTACAAACAAATGCTTTGACCATGATTAAATTAGTCTCTCTATTTTTTCCATGATATACATATGCATAGGAAAAGAACCCAGATCTGGCTGCTTTTAATTGAGCTGTTGTGACTTGCTTTATTTTTTATATTGGTCAAAGTGAGGCTAATAAACTGCATTAAAGGCCAATGAGTGATATTCTTACAAAAGAAATAATTCTTCTCCTGGCTAGATAAACTTAAGGGAAAAAAGGGCGCAGTCCTAGATACTAATCTTTTAAAATTTTCTGAAGAACTTTCAAGTCTTGTTAAATATGGTTACTCATGAACAGAAAGGAGGGAGCACTTACTCCTTCAGAAGAACTTGTCTTTGATTGCTCTGCATGTGCTCTGTATGTGCCTCTGTTAGGCACAATTTCATCATGTTATAGCTCCTCCAATGTGTTGCCTGAATCATGTCTGAAATTTTGTAGCTGAAGTTTTGCAAGGCATATGTCAAATGTTAAGCCTCTATTTTAGTTCTCCCAAGTCTTCTGATTTCCAGAGATACTACACATACTCAAATCCCACTGACTCCCCTATTAGTTTTAGGGCATCGACCTCCATTAGCCTTTCCATTGGCACCCCTTGTGGATAATATGCTTCTGAGTGGGCTGCTGTGGTTGTGCATCTTGATAAGCAGAAAACTGAGCAGAAGGGGTGGGACGGGACAGGACTACCCATTTAAGGAAGGAAGATGACTGCTAATAATCTTTCTCAGGATAAAATAACATGACCTGAATTCCCCTAGCCTTAGTAACGCTGTCTGTCTTGGCCACTGACAGCTGTGCTTTTGGGGGTTTCCAGATGCATTCTAAGGAGCCTTGTGTTAAAGCTAAGTACAGCCTTCCCCTTCTGAGCTGCTCTCCTTGACTGCAGCTCAAGCATAAGCCATTTATCATAAGCAATACTCCCCCTACAGCTGCATGAGGCAGCAGTTGTCAAAGCAGCTTTAATCTCTCTGCCTGCCTGCATAGATGATGTACTGGCAATCATTTAGGAATGCTGCAATTTAATTATCTGTAATAGTGGTATTGTAGAAAAGATGAAAATATTGGCAGCTTGATGTTCCAAAACAGACTGAAATCTTAGATACTTACAGTGTCAACATAATGGCTTTCTCAGGCATGGGGGAATTAATTTAAATACATATAAATTTTCTACCAGCAATTCTAGTCTGTTATTCTCTAGGTGTTACTATGCTGTCAGTCAAGTACTCCTGACTTGTGGGTTCCTACAATGTATGAATTTTTTTCCACTGTCACCTTTATATAGTTTGCTTCCATATGTATGAAGATGATGTCATTTGCAGGTGTTTTCTCTATTCTTATTCTCAAGCTATCCGAACCTGTCACTACTTCTGGCTTTCTCTGTGAGTCAGAACTTTCAGAAGGGCTTGTTCTTATTTTGTGGTGATCTCCTGGAAGTGGAGGAAATGAGAAACATCTAACTTTCTATAATCTGTCTTTGGTTGTAGCAATAGCATAGGTAAATAAAATAATGTTAGTAGAAGAAAAGGGAGAAATATCAAAGGATATCAATGGATAGATGTATCTTCCTCCATTTCAAACATACTCTAAGCTTGCTGGATTTATGTCAGTATAACTGTGTCATTCTTAGTGAGATGTATTACTTTAAATGGGAAGCTAGAGCTGGACAACTTCTGAATGTGGACAGGTCTTCAATAAGAAGAGCTGCTGACAAGCATTTGGCAGCAGATGTATGTAAAGTCACATAATATTGAGTTTGAATCTAGGGCTGTAACTTCTGTAATAAGGGAGGATGAATCACTTCTCCCATCCAAGTTGCTGTTTGCTGTTTTCATTACTACTGTTTGAAGCCTCTTGGCCACGTGTGTTACGCCGTTTTCTGTTCCATTTGACAAAGCTGGAAGTCAACGTGCAGAAATTGCATGTGTTACTTAAGTGGGTCTTGAAAGCAATTTAATTAAATGAGTGTCATGCCCTTGTATACATGCTTCTGAGAAAGAGTTAAAGTATGCTTTGGTGGACTGTTGCTCAGCAATTGCTGAGTTTAGACTGGGTCCACATTGGGATGTGTTATTTGTTAGTTGGGATGATCTCCTCCCATGGCCTCAAGGGGGAGAGCATGTAATTTCAGTGTGTTAGGGACCATTCAGTCCACTGATTCCCCCCCAGTTGTTGCTGTTCTCTTGGCAGCATCAGGATCAATTTTCCCTATCGGACTTGAGTTTTCCTCTGACTTCAAATGACTAATTAAAGAGTCCCTTTCTAGAAGAGGCTCAGCAGAGATCCTGTATGGCTACAGAGTGCATGAGAGCACAGAGCTAGTGGATTTTGTAAGGCCTTTCCCTTATCTATGACTTGCATAGCTTCAGCACAAAGTAACTCACTTGGGCTTTGGGCAAGTGTTCTTATTCTACTGAAAATGTTTTGCAGCAGGTTGGATACAAAGATCAGCCTAGGACATGAAGAGGGTGGACCAGCTGGTTTGGCTTTAGCACCACTTGGCTTCCTTGTTCTGGAGCCTTAATGCAACCTCATCAAATGCAATTCAGGTTTAATACAGGTTGATGGCAGTTTGCATGTCAGACTGCACTTCCACTTCAGGTGTCACATTGACAACAAAGCTATCTAGTCTTAAAGACAAGCAGCTAATGGATTTCTGTCTCCAGCCAGCTTCGGTGCATTGCAGTCAGGGAGAGAGGCTGACTTATAGCAGCTATACATATGGTCAAGGCATTTGAGAGATGTAAAATACAGCTGTTCTGCTTAGGAGACTTTTAATGAGGATTTCATTGGAACTAGGTTGCCTTTGTCTCAAGGGATAAAACAGGTGGTGGTGAAGTGAGAGCTGAGGAACCTGGCAGAGATATGTGACCCTTCACAGATACCTGAATTTGATTTCTCAGTAGCTGCTTCACAAAGCTGCCTTTTTCAGAATAGGAGCTTGCCCAAAAGAAATGGGACTGCTCACAGCTCTTGAAGAATGACAGTACTAGAAAGATTAAAGAAAATAAATCATTTGGCAATGCAAGCAGTCAGTCTGCTATACCTGCCAAACACCAACTTTCTTTGATTGTGAGGTGCCCTTTGGCCCATTCCTGTCTTCCTGACAGCAAATGTTGTGCTGCCGAGGAACAAATGGGAAAAACACACAATTGATTTGGGCTGAAGAGGCAAACATTATCAAATCTTGTTAGGCCTCTAAATGCTTGGATGGATAGATTTCCTTATCAAGCAACAGAGCTGCCTGGCCTCAGGGAAAATACAGTGCAACCTGCAGGTTTGAGTGGCAACATAATATAGCACCAAATGTTGTTAAAGGGCATCTGATCTAATGTAGGCATGTACCGTCCAAACTGAACTTGTGCAACCGATGGCTAGGGAGAGCAAGGCCTCCTGGGACACTTACATAACAGAAAGAGAGCACTGCTTTCTAACCTGGCTGATGCTATTGTCTATTGTTAACAAAAATCAGAGTCGTGTGCCAGGTGGAGAACTTTGCTGTTCTCTTTCTAGCGAGCACGAACAACAGGCAAACCTCCTGTGCATGTTAAGTATGTGTTGTGCCTAGTGCACCTTCTGAGAGGAGGGGGGAGGATGGGGGAAGGAAGGAAATGGCAGTCTTGTCTCTGATACTGTTTTTGTAGCAGGTAGACAGAAGGGAGACTGTGGTCGCCTAGTCTGGTGCTGTTTGTCTTTCCTTTTGGCAAGTTTCAGTTCCTTCTGAATGTATGCTTACAGACTGAACAAGCTTTGAGGAGAAAAAGAAAACAATGCTGTTTTGAAGACCTTTTTATTGTAAGCTTAACAGCAAATTTGGGAGTTTTAGTAAGATGTCTGAACCCTTAACATGGGCAATGCAGCCCACACAGCTGTGATGTGCTGTCTGTAGAAATGAAGTTAGTGAGACAGGATGGCTAGAAAAATCTTTCTTTATACATGTAGGAAGTTGCAGGATTAGTATCTGTGACTCAGTTTGTCTGAAACACCCTAAGAATCCAACTGCCCTTTGCAAACCTCCAGATGCTGTGGCTGCCTTTGTACTGCTCTGGTCCTGGAGCAGTGCTTGGGGGGACCTTGGCTGTGCTGCTCATAACTAACCTTTAGGTAATTTTACATGAGTTCTTGTTACTATGGTGTTTCTGTGCTTCTCAGTGTTTCAGGTAGTTTTCTTCATAGCACCTCCCTGAACCAGGAAGATGAAAACATCTCCTGGTGAGAAACAGATACTCTTGATTTCCTGGCATCATGAAGGACTATTACTGAGAAGTGGGGATTTGAACCTGCATCCCCAGAGTATAAAGCTTGTGCCTTGAAGTACTTTCTTTTCTGTAGGCTTCTCCCTTTGTATGCTGTTAGGCACTCCCTCCATCTGCTGAATTACTCAGATTTGTATCTCAAAATTATTTTCTTAGACATCGTATCATCTCTCCTGTCCCCACCCCCGTATCTCCAAGTACAGCTGGCAGATACATAAAACAGATAAAGTTAAAAATTAGATGGGCATAAGGTTCTGGCTCTGCAAAAGAATATTAAACTTGCTTTGCAGGTCACAGCTTCAGCACTGCAGGAAGGGATCCCCTTTGATCTCTGCCTGCCCTCTGGGCTGTATATCTGCTGGATAGGCTGGAAGTTCTCAAGGGTAGTTTGATGGGCAATTAACTGATAGAAATTGTTAGTAGTCCAGATGACCACATGATGACTGAAAGGTAGACCAGGGAATGTATACCTTTGTGGGAAAAAATGCCAAAGACTTTGATAAATGACTTTATGGCTTTAGCATAAGGGGAGATATTTTTTTATTCCACTTACAAGATCTTTTCCTTTAAATCAGATTTTACTTAGTATAATTCATTGAACTCCATAAAGTACAATTATTCACTAACATAAAAATTAATATTAGAGTAGTGCAGTTTTATGAACAGTTTAAAAAAAAAGTGTTCAGCACTTACATTTGTGACAAAATTATAACTTTGAAAAAAAATCTAGCTCTGCTTTTCCTCACACAGATTACTGGTATGACAGTCCCTTGCACAGCAATTGCACAATAATTCCACAAATTCTTCCAGAATAAGGCAAATATGGAGGCCCTTGTTTGCAAAGATTAATTACCTGCTGTGAAGTCAACAGGACTACTGAAAGTGTTAGAGAAGCACATTAATCAGGTGTTGTGGGATAGGGTCCTGATCACTTATCAGCAGTTATGCATTAACATTTGCATGTACTTTTTTTCCTGGGTAGAATGCCAGACCTTTTCATGGATCTGACAGGTGAATTCACAAAGGTTGTAAACCATAGTGTTTCTTATTGCTGCCCACAGTTTTCTTTGGAGGTTGGCCTTTTTGGGCCATCCTTGCTGTCATGATACTGACTTACGTTCTGCAGTCTTTCAGCTTGTTCTTTCTCTGCTGCACCTTTACATCATTTTGGCCATTGTGTTTCTCTGCAGGAAGAGCCTGGGGAGGTAAGAGTTCCCTAAGCCATACTATTGAGTTTGTACAGACTATGGAGATTTGGCTGTAATTTTTTGGGGAGAAATTACAGTCTGGTAGGAGGAGGTGAGAGGGGGAAGATGCTAGTGATTTCACTTCTTGCTGCATGTCAGTCATACCCAGTTAAGTATTTCTTTCAACTTCTGGAAAAGCAACTGTCTATGGAAGTGCTGCTGAAATCTATGGAGCTTGATGTCTGGGTACTTTTTAGTCCTCTTCTGTCTAGTATTCTAGATACTTTTCCAAATATTGAGGTACTTAAATTTTAAAATATGACTTTTAGGCAGGCTAAACCTCCATTCCTTGCCTGTGGAAAGCACATAGCTGCTTTTCCTTGCCTTAGTAGTGGGGTGTTTCACTTAGCAGGGTAGCTGTCTATCTTCTTCCTCTCCAATTCAGTCTGACCGGCACTGTTTCTCCATAGATGGTGCTGCACAGAGGATAAATCCAGGCTCTTCTTACCTCATTAAATAATTCTCAAATTGAGGAAGGTTTTGTCTGATTTTGACATCCTCTCTGCCTCCCTTTTCATCACGTTGTCTGATTTAGACCATACGTTTTCTGATATACGGCAAGGTTTGGATGCAGATTGTTCCTTCTAAATAGTACTGCAGCATATACAATTCTTACTGGTGCTGCTAAATCTCTAGAAATGGTGCTTTTGGTAATGAGGTACACATTTCCTTCAAAAGAACAGTTGCATATCACAACTGGCTGTGTTTAATACTGCAAGTTCATTTGCTCAGATTGCCATTCTCAGATCATGTTTGCTGTGTCTGCTTCACAGAGGAAATGCAAAGCTGATAACTGCTGGCAGGTGAACAGATAGTGTCCTGACGCTGATGTTCCCCTCACTGCTCCTGTGCTGACCCGGATTGTTTGGCAGCTGCCTGGAAGTTTCATACCAATGCAATAAAAACCCATCACCTGACAGCAGGAGGAGATAATAAAATGTACCAGCTGCTCCTTCATTGTCCTGTGCAAAATAGCAGAGTAAGAGGATCAGGCCTAATTTACACTTGTACAGCTCCACTGCAAGTATGTGCAACCTGTGGATAGCGATACAAGAGAGACTGTGTTTGCCTGATGGGCAGAGTGCACATTCCCAGTCAGTTCACGGACCAGGCAAATGTTGCCTCTTATTCTGTAGCTGCAGAAAGGCACTATATACTAATCTTTTCCTTTCCCACCTAGTAAGAGACATGTAGCAGGTCCTTGCAGTAATCTCCAAGAGCCAGTGAAAGTTTTTGTGCTAGTTTTCACTTAACCCCTGATGGCTCAGCAGCCCTCCCATACTGCGTGCCTTATCTGAGCACACTTTGACTGTGGTTAAGAATTAGATGAGGTGATAGTCTCCACAGCTCTGATGTCAGTGGGGAAGCTGCTGACGTTTTGCTATGAGATACACCCTTCTCTTTCCTCTCTGATGAAAGAGATAAAACCTCAGCTCTACTTTCACTGTTGCTCAGAGGTGGTCTGGGAGAATACTGCTACAGAAATGACAACACTAATTCATGTGCCCCTACCTGCCCCAATATACTGTTTTCTGCTGAAACTGCCTAGAGAAGAAGGCATTAATGTTCTAAGGGAGACACAGTAATAGAAGAAGTAAGTCACCAATGCCCGAACCACTACAGTTTCCTGGACAATAAATGGTTACACGATTTGCCCAAGATAAAACACAGGAAGACCAAGAACCCAACTTGTTAGGGTGCCCTGATGTCCTGCATGCAGGACTTGGGGCTCTTGCTATTTACAGGGAGCTGTTCTTGTAGCAGTGACTGAATTTGTCTGGTAAGGCAGGTGCTGGGCAGCTCACAGTGATAGCTTGGTGGTAGAAATCCCTTTATCAGACCAAAGTCATCTGTTTGCTGCAATAAGCTCTAATGAAACAAGCTCTCTGAAGGCTGAGCTCAGAGGAGACTTCCACAGAGACTTTCTCCTTGAATCCTGTCATTGCTGGATTTCAGTAGCCTGTGGTATAAAATCAGTAACAGACAGCTAGACTTAGTGTTACTGCTCTTTATTCTTGTTTTGGTTTAACTCATTGTGTGAAATTCATGATTACTCTCTTTTAATGGTCTTGGGCCATCCTTAGGGATCTGTCTGTCTGTATTATACAGAAAAGTGGTGCTTTTTATTCACTGCCAACTCTGTAAGCCCACAACTGATGCACTAAGTGATGATATCGATGCTTTTTTGACCCCAAAGTGAGCTGGTTCAGGGAACCAAACCAAAATTTTTGACTGAAGAGCAGTCTATATAAAGATTTGTTCTACAGGCATCTATTCACTTTAAGAATTTTGTGGTTGATCCTTTATGTCACTGTTCAGTTGAAAAGTGTCAATTTCTTTCTGTACAAGACTTTTCAAATATGTTTTCCCTCATAACCACTCACAGAAACTTCAAAATTGCTTAGCAGAATGCCCAGAAATCAAGCTCTGAAGAGTGTATTACTTCATTTTAGTTATTTGTTTTTGCTAAAACCACTGACATATTTATTTTTAAGGGAGTCAACTATTTTGAGTTCATTTTACCAACTCTCTGCTCTCATTGCTACCTTGTGGTGAGAAGAAAATGTAGAATGACTTGCTGCAGTGTCCTAGCCTCAGTAAACTTAATGTTCTTGATTGAAAGAAGATGAATAATAGAGCCTAGAGGACTCACCACCTTGATTCGCATCCAGAAATACCTAGCTGATAGGCACCTCCAGTATTGTCCAGCACAGATCTGAGATGGCATTTGTACTCCAGTTTTGCCGTGGAAGAGTCTGGCTTTTCCCTAAATTTCTGAAATCAAGAGGCAAAAAAGCATTATAAAAAGCATTGCAACATTATTTTTAATAAATACACAACTGTATCTTAGGCCTATAGTTATGATCTTCTGTAAATAAAAGCAGATGAGAATCATTATTTGCTTGATCAAAGGCAAGTTGAACACCTCAGTGAAAATACAGCATGATTTTCCCTTCTATTGAGCAATGTTCAAATTTATACCTGGACTGACAGCTTAAATAAGCATAATGGGTAACCAAAGGCCATTAAATTCTTTGTGACTCAGAAACATACTGTTTTGCTTTAGGGATTTTACAGTGAATGGTCATTTGGTAACTTCCATAAACTGTCTTTGAAGCAAACATCCTTCCAGTCCAATGTTCCTAATTTTGTAGTGCTGACTATGAATTCTTCCTTTCTATTTTTGGCCTTTATTTTGTATTAACAAATTTCCTGGTCCCCTGCCTCTTACTAAAGACATTCTCAAAAAGAGTGACACAAATTACTGCTAGTTTCACATTGGCTATGAATTCTCTTTTCATTAATAAATGCCACAAAAGCAGTGCTTGCTTTAATTAACTGTAGTCTCACTCACTGTTTGGAAAGGCTGGCAAGGTTGACCAGCTTTCTCAACTTAATCTGTGCTCACAGTAATGAAGTGTCAGGCTAATGAGACCATTGCCATTACAATTACCAGCTTATTAAATTCTAATTAAGGACTCAGTTCTGCCAGGTGCTCAGTGCTGTTTGTAAGTAGCTAGATATCTTCATATGCCCACTTTTTGATCTCTAGTTGAAAGCATTACTTGAAAAGAGTATTGAAGCTCTCTGCTCATGTATGAGGACATCTGTGGTCTGTTTCAGCGGTAATAAGGTAATTGACCCTAATGATATCTGTTGATATATAATGGTCAGAACTGCCTTTCCTTCCTCTGAGAAGCCTAACATCAACGTCACTGTTACATGGGCTGTGATTCACATTGCAGAGGACTGCATGCTGCTGAAACACAATGTTTCCTATATAATGATCTGTGGTGGATTGCTTTCTGCACATTCATACACTGGTGAAATGAGTTTGCAACTTCATTGTACATTGGTGCCAATTAAATACAAATTCTGCATTAGTAAGATCTGCTTCATTCTGAATAAACAACTCAATTTTGTCCTCTAGAGGCTGGAAAATTCTGAAAGTGTAATATCTCTTTTAGAATTTAATTTCCAAATGACTTTACTATTGCGCGATTTCTCTTTTGTACAAGTTACTGAGCTGAGCTCATCACAGGTAGTGCTCATGGGTCATAGGTTTTTCTATTGCCTCTGTCAGATTGTGTGTAATGAGGTACCTTTGGGAGGTGAAGTTTTAAGTTTGCTTTTGCTAGCCTCAGGAGTCCTGCTGTTCATGATAGTGGAGGCAAACGTGTCTTTATAGGACCTTAAAGCAGGAGCTGCAGAAGCCTTTCAGCTCAGTCTGCTAGCAAAGGCTTCTTGCAGGTACAGGGAGGCAAAGCTGCTCAGACTATGCTCCCTTCCTAGCCATCAACTCTCAAAGCTTGACCTTAGGGAGAGCCCTGTGGGGTTGCTCCCCTAAAGAAAAGGGACTGAGTATCATATCCCAGTCCCTACCACACCTGTGTGCATGCACATGTACATGAAGTAGATTTTTCCATCACAGAGTCTCTCTACTATTATTTGAGCAGTCAGGATTCCTTTATGTTGGTGTGCAGATGTGAAGTGCTCTGCAGGTGTTCAGTAAAGTTAACGTTACAGCAGCCCTAGATTGTTGATCCACAGTCTTTCTCACACCCTTTTTTATACTGCGCCATTCCCATTTACTTCCCAGCAATCCCTGCAGAAACAGCTTTCTGCTTGTTTATTATGTAGAGCCAAAACTGCTCCCAGTGGTTCTTCATGAATGCACAACTTAAATACTTTTACTTTAAACAGCAGTATAAAAACAGTCTTGTCCCACCTGAGCTTAGGCTGAGGTCATCTTAGGTATCTTTTAACTTAGATACCCTTAGTTTTTAGTGTTCTGTCTTTTCCATGTGGGATCCTCTGCATTTCTAAAATTGAGGTCAAGTAGGGCTCCCCTGAATCTATTGCTCCAAAAATGCTCCCCTAACCAGTTTTGAAAAGCTAGTGAAATGGAACTCAGCTTATTTTTCAGGCTTAGACAAAGTTGTAAATTTCCGTCATGCTGTTGTGTTATGGATGAAAACTAATTCCCTGGACTTGATTTCTCTTATGTTGCTCTCCACAGCTCTAAAGGACTGGTCTCAAGTTCGAGGTGCCTGGTACCAGTTCTCAGTTTTAGAGTGTTGTTAGCATCATGTAATAGAACATTTAAACTCCTAGTGTTAATGTCTGGTTCTTTACCTGCCATGTTGATTGCAAGAATGATGTCTTTTCTGTGTTATGTGGGTGGTTGAATTGGATGCTAAATGTAACAACTAAATTGCATGTCTGCTTCCTCTCCTCTCTGGCCCCTCCCAAATTTAAAGATTCGTTGCAACTTTCTTAAGTCCACCTGGTTACTGGAATTTTCATTACGTATGCTTTACGACCTTTAGAAACTGAGAACTCATCCTGCTGGTTGTTTATCAGACTTACCTTTTGCAGGTCTTTCTGACTCTGAGGTCAGCTGGCCCACTGTTTCAGTTAGCAACCTTGCTAATGAGAAACAAGACCAAGACTGAGTGAGCGTTTTCCCTCCTGGAGACAACAAATTGACCAAAACTCACTATAGGAAGTAGTAAAAGCAGTACTTCAAGTTTGTTCCATCTGGGAAGTTTCCATGCAGAATATCTTTGAATTCTTATCAAACCTGGAGGAAACTGCTTTGCTTCTGGTTAAGAGGTGTTGGAAGGGTACATTTGTACTTCCATGTTTCAGTTTTAAGCTACTGTCTGAACTAGCCCAAAAGTGTGTAAAACAGGTAAAAAAAATCCCCAACTTAAATAAAAGTCAATAACAATTATTTCCAGGAGTTGATTTCTCAACTATTTAGTATTGGAAAGGGTTTTCTTCATTTAGTCTCTCCCTGCCCCCCTGTGTAAAATTTGAACAAAGCACTTAAATTTTACCATTGTAATTGGGTTTTAAAACATTTTGAAATACTTAGTCCTAAAATGTGGGCACATAGGATGTCAGAGGAGAGATTTTGAGCTATGAATATTCTGCAGAAAATCCAAATGATTCCCTCACTTGTTTCATAAATAGGGACGTTCTTGGCATGACACTAACCCCCTCTTCAGAAACCCTTTTGACAACAGAGCAAGGATCTGGTTCCACTCAAGTGAAATCTCTCTGGCCCAACAGTCATGTTTTTTTAGAGGATAGCAATACATACTTCTTTGCTTCTCCTTCACTTACATTTTGTGTTTTCTACTATTCTGAAGTAGCAAAGCTCTAATCTTTTATCTGCTAGGCACTCATGTAAAGATAGAGGGCGAAACGTGGACTTACATAAGCTTGGTCCAAATGATCCTGTGCGCTTGGCTGAGACTTTGTTATTGTGTCTGCTTTTGAGCATCTCTTTTTGCTTATAAATGATCTTGGGCTTTGAAGAACGCTGCTTGACATGGGAGAAACTGGATGGAGAACCAAGAAATTTAGGATGCCAGGCTGAGATGTGCCAGCCCCACATCTCAGCCTGTTGTCCTATACAGTGGGACAAACACTGTCCCAAAGTAGGGAACTTGGCACTGTAAGACACCATTGATGAAGAGAATTGTTTCTAGCTTTCTGTTGGTTTTCTGAAGCAGGCAGGTGCTACCTGAAGCAGGAGATTCTACAGATGCATCTACAGATGATTTGGTTCTTTTCTGATTTTTTGCTTCAAAATATCTTCTCAGAGCGCTTCTATGTGAAATGGGCTAAATGAATGAAATGATTCTAGTGGGATTAGGACAAGAAATTGTTATGTGGGTCTGCTTGGAAATGTCATGGCTATTGGGATTCCTGCTTGTTGAGAGCTGTCACCAGCCTGGCCTCTTTTTTGCCAGCACCCTTCCCCCCAGTTCTTCCTGACCACAGAAGCAGATTTGATTCACATGATATCATCAGAGCAACAGGTTTGGTTTATTGTCCTGGTTTAGGCTGCAGTGATCAAGTGCCGGGTTGCCCAGCAGCTGCTCCCCAGACAGCTCCCATCACGTGATTAGGAAACTTTATCATCCCTTTTCCTGTGTCTTGACCCTCCTTTTCACCACCCTTGTAAACCCCTCCCCTTGCCACTCCATCTCAAATAAACAACCTGCCCCTAATTCATATTCCCCTGTTAATCTGTTTTGCCACATCCATACCAAATCTGTTTTTTCTGATGCCATCACACAGCTAATCTTGCCATTATATGGTATTACTGATCTGATTACCTAGGCAATGTTGGCCTTGAAGACGGCTCCCCAAAAGTTTCTCAATATTCCCCTTCAACGGTGTGAAGTGTGGCCATTTTTCATATAATGCCTTTGTGGACATCTGTGAATCCAGCCATTCCTTGCCTTACATCCGTAACATCTGCCAGTTTCTTACACTGCTGTCTGTCACATCCAGCAATTTCTCATGTTATGTCTGGTAGTTTTCTATGTCCTTCACAGTTAGCTTAATCTCAGACCAGGGCCGAGTCAGCAGCCAACCCTGACAGTATGGAAACACGAAGATAAAGATACGATGAAGTCTACTGAGGCCACAAGTTAGCCAACCAGATTCCCATCTGCTATAGAAAGAAGTGACTCCCCATCCACTTAGCTTTTAATGACCCCTTTGTGGGTCACTGTGGGGCTTTGTCTTTAATAGTCTGTAGGAGACACAAAAGTAAAGCTCTTAACAAAGTAGCCACAGAAAAGAGAATTCAAATATGTGTGTCCGAAGTGCTATTGCTCATCCAGAAGTTTTAAAGAAATAGCTAGAACATTCCAAATCTAATTATGGGTTTAGTAATTAGATCCAATAGAAATGATCTGTTGGATTTTAAAGTCTTATGCCTCACAGAGAAGTGTATGTGCTTGTATTGTTTTGAGTCCCAGGGAAAGATAGAGGAGCCTGCATTAGGCACTGTACAAAGCTGGTAGACATGAATCTGTGATATCAGTCTCTTAATTATAGTTGTTTCATTTCCTGAAACCTTTATTCTTTGGCATAACTTTGTTAAAAGATCTTGGTTGCAAGTAACCTTTAAATGCTTAGATAATTGCTAGGACTGCTGAATCCACTTAATGCATTAAGAGATTAAGGATGCCTTGTGATTGTGGGAATTCTGTTTCCAGGACTATCTCAGATGGGTTGCTTCCATTCTCTCTCTCATATTTACATTTAATGCTGTATCCAGCTGCTGCTTTGTTGTTACTAATTTTCTCCAAGTCCACACTGTTATGCTTTCATCCATGAGCATGGGCTTGTCACTGGAGCCAAGGTAAAACCTTTTGAAATCATGCATAAGCAGATGTTCTCCAGGAGACGCTTGATGAAAATCTGTGGGCTTCATTTTTATTATTAGTGTTTCTCTGCAGAGAGAGTCTGTGAGTCCCCAATGAGGCACTGAACGGGAGACTCCTGCATGTTCTGTACCCATTTTTATTTGCCCTGCAAGCAGCACATACTGCACCCCACACCTCAGCTGTGGTGCAAAGTTCGTAACTGAATCCACTTACTACTTGAAAGAAGGCTATTCAAGTCTGGCATTTTATACTGTTCAGGGATAAAAATCACCAAAATGAACATTTCTAAACTTTTCCGGTTTTCCAGGTGTTTGATTGCTGCAACTCTTCATGGATAGGAGTGTAGCATAGCTTTTGAGCCGTTAATAGAAAAGAGGAGTCCTTAGATAAAGCTGTTGCTGTCTGAATGACTAGTTCTGACCTTCGCACCTCTCTGTGAATCCATTAAAGTAGAAAACAATAACTCTTCCTATCTTGCACGCAAGCTATGAGGCTTAATTTGTCACTAAAAGTGCTGTGAGATGATTGATTCAGAGTGAATGAAAATGCATGGTTTCTCTATATACACACTTGTAAACAGGTAGTTTGGATATCCAGGTCTTGGTTTTTATATAGGAAAACATTACAGGTTGGTTGTGGAGATACTTCTGGTATGGCAAATTAGGAAAAGGAAAGTAATGAGAACTTTTATTGAACGATAACTTCAGGAATTTTTATGAGACAGATAAGTCGATTACTGATGGGATAAATGTTATTAGTACATAATTAAAAAATGGTTATATTTTTATTACCATGAATGCTCCATGTAATGCCTTTAATGACTAAAATCTGATGCAATTATATGTCAGTCCTAATGTCCTTGTTGAGATTGTCAGTAATTCTTGCCTGATAAATAAATCTTCCTGAAGTTATTGAAAATCAGCAGGCACTTAATTAAAACAAATCATCCCCATCTAAAGCTAAAGAATCATCTAAGTATGGAAGCTTATCAGAAAAGTGTGTTACCCAAGGGACAAGACATTAATGACTGAAATGTAACCTCTACTAGATCAGAGGTTGCTGTCCAGCTTGGTTTACATACATGGACTGTGTAAACTGGGGATATTTTGACTTTTGCAAATACTTTGCTTTTAGATGTTGGCATTTTGCTTTGGAAGTTTGAAAAGCTGTTTAAAAAAAATTGATAGTATAGAATTCTGAGAATTCGTGTTTATCTTATTTGGTCACAGTGCAAGGTGAAAGAACAGAGAAACTGAAAATACTTTCCTTCACCATGAAAGGCAGATTTTTGGTTGTGTAGTGTTTTAAAATTCATGACACTTATTTTCTATAGCGTATTAATTTTGAAATTGTGATAGGGAGATGAACTGCTAAAAAGCATAGAAATATGGTGGAATAAACAGGAATCATTCATACAATGCTTAGTTTTTGCGGGTGTGTCATTTTTTTCTTGCTAAGCATGAGGCACGCTATTGGCAAAGTAGACTTGGCAAAACTGGATGATTGGGCAGCGGAGCATTTTGTGGGAGCCAGGAGGTGGTTTGATGCCTGTGCGTGCTGCTGGTGAGACCACCACTGGGGACAGTGTTGCCATTTGTGTGCTTAAAATGAAAGTAGAAAAAGTAGAGCGCAGATAGAAAAGAGCTGCAGTCAAGAAAACTGCCTTGCAGAGACTCAGGCAGGCACGTCTGTTTAGCTAATGAAAAAACTGTGAGGATACTTGATCACAATATGTTAATTTCTACATGGAGAGGTGATTCCTGGTGTTAAAAGGGCTATTTTATGTATCAATGGAAATAATAGTAAGAAAGCATGGTTAGAAGCTGAAGCCAGACAAATTAGGAGCAACCTCTTTTTAAGAGATCACTTATTGGAACAAACTGCTGAGAGAGTGGCACGTTCTCTGTGTCCAGATGTCCCCATCTCTTGACTAGCTCAGTTTTTAGGTTAATCTTTTGCCAAATTTGTGCTATGCTTTAGTCAAAAGCAGATTTTCCTGTTCTCAATACAGGTAGAGTGGAACTATGTGTAATGGTCTGAGAGTATTTAGGCAGAGACTAGCTGTGCTTTAAAGCATGTCACAAATTACAGGATTCTGCACAGTTACAAAAATCAACACATATACTGAAATCTCTATAGCAATCATGAACTTTGATTAATGAGCTGTGTTGCAGAGTTTAGGTATCTAAGGCTGGTATTGAATCCGATTGCTGATCCTTTGAAATGAATTTCCTCTTACTGATGTTGACATTGATAGTTTTTTAAAGTAGAGAAAGGTGAGAAAAAGTTGTTGTCTCAATGCAGCTGGATGCCTCCACGAAGATTTGTGCAGAGGGGGAGGATGAGTTGCAGCAAAATTAAATTGGCAGTGGCCAGTTTGGATGCATGCAAAACCAGGACAGCAATACTGATGAAGTCTAGTTCTGGTACAATTGACTCTGAAATAAATAGCTTAAGGAATGAAGTCAATTAGAGCATGCCTCTGTGATGGGGCACAGGACCTGATGTAGAAGTCTTTGTGCTGGGACAGCTAGGGTAGATGGGGAGACCTGGGCAAGAATCTATCTCCTGCTCAGAAGAGTCTCTCCAGGAAACAGGCAGAATCCTTTTATTCTAGGACTTGGAGACCAATTATAATATCTGATCTCCCTTCTTTAAATAGAAAGTCCTCTGCACTGTTAAACTCTGCACAGCTTTTCTGAGTTGGAACAGAAACAGGGTTACTACCCACCTCGCTGGATACAGAAATGACGGTGCGATTGCCTGCTCTGGTTGGTGCTGGGCAGGTGGGGATTATGGCAGAAGTCAGAGTGAGGGCACGTGCAGATGCAACACCTTCAACAAGTGATGTGGGTGGTAGTAGTGAGTCTGTAACACCTTGGCTCTGCTTGGGAAGAGAGGATTTATTCTCCTAGTTTTAAAAGTGATCCCTCAATGGAGGGATCTCAAGGTGACAAAAGAGGAAATGGTGGACTATGGGAGAGGGGAGGAAGGAAAAGCATCAAGTTTAAGAGCAGTTTGCATTGTGTTTTCCTCTAAGGTATCTAGTATAAACTACAAGGGGAAAACAGATGGGCAATGACTCTGCATCTGCCAGTTTCTCTCCTTCCTATCACCTAAGTCTGGCAGAGTGCCCAGACCATTCCAGTGAACTCTTGAGTAACTGCAAAGAGCACACACAAGGTGAACTGTCACCAAGCTTAGAGAGGCAACCAAGCACAAAGCAAAGGTGCAAACTTTTCATGAGCTTGCGTCCTGTATTTTAGAAGATAACCTGCTCTGTTGTCCTCAAGATGGAAACATCAGTTTGAGCCAAATGAATGTCATACTTCAGAAATCAAAGAGCAGCCTAATATCAATATCAGGTATTTCTGTACATGCCTGACAAGGCATGCCAAGAGAAAGTAGAGGTACCCTCAGGTATCAAATCTAAGTAGTGGCACTGCTGCTCTTCACGTGTGAGAGGATACATTTTCGAATAGGGGGGACATTAGATACTGAGCTGTTCCCCGATTCTGAAACGATTGGCCGAGTTCACAAGGTCTGAGAGAACATCTTGCTTAAAAGTTAAACACCTTACACAAATGTATACCTGGATATGTAAGCATTGAAAAAACTAGCCTTATTTTAAAACAAACAACTAAACAAGCCAAAGCCTTTGGCAGTAAGAAATTTTTCAGTGTCTAAGTTTTGGGGAGAGTAGCAAGACAAACCTGGTATTTCCATAAATCCCACAAGGAGAGAAAATTGTGCAGGTTTATTCTTTTGTTCTGTGTCTTGTTTTAGTCTCTCATTCTTTCTGTGTTTTCTGTAAAATGCACACTGAGGTGAAAAACCAACATCTGACCCGGTGTACCCCTTCAGTCACCTGAAATGTGTCCATGGGGGTAACTGGAAAGAATCTTGCTCAGTGGCCACACGGAGTGAGGCTGCTGAATGCAGTCCAACTGCTTGTCTATACTGTGCTCGTCTTGCTCACATATGCAAACTGAGAGATTTTGTCTGCAAATATCTGGTATTTGTTTGCAAATATCATTTGGTCCCACAGCCATGATAAGTCTGTGCAAATGAGATGTGCAACTGTACATAAATGGTTACCAAGGTTTTCCTTATAATGTGTAGGTGGACAATCTGACACTGCCCCAGGACAGTGCTCATTTGTGGATGTTGTGCCAGTGCCCGTGTTGGGAGCATCTGATGGTGGCACTGAGCTGTGGAGAGCTCAAGGGGGAATAGTTCCCCCTTGGGGGCCCTGTGATGTGGATGGGTGATTGGGTGGAGGTGAACAGCCCTCCTCATGCCTACAGGGGCTCTTGCACAATCCCTCTCAATCAGTGTGAGCGAAGGAACCAGGCACCATGGGCATCCTCTCCTTCTGCAGGAGAAATGAGCCAACAGCTTGGAGTGAGCTCCTCCTCTTGCCTGTAGCTGAAGGAACAATGTTCTGCTGCCTCTTCCTCTTGTGTCTTTCTACCTGTTTGAAACAGAAACCTCCTCCTCTCCTTGACTTGCAGAAGTGGCAGCATGGCATTACATTGCCCTGTTTGGCTGAAACCATCAGGCCACTTTTTTTTTGTTTAATTTGTATTTTTGTTCCCCATCTTTCAGTTGGCTTTTGCAGGGAAGAGTGTAAGGCCTTTTCCTCTTGGCAGTGAGTACAGAGGCAAACTCAGTCTGGCTCTTGCTGATGCCTGAAGTTACAGTTTCCTAAAAGGGGATGAACCATAGAAGAGGGAGCCTGTTATGCCATTCACTTGTGCCTGTGAGCTTATCCTTGCGGAATCAGAAAGAAAAACACCTTTGTGGTAACAACAGCTCCTTGGCGCACAGAGTAAATCTTCCACACACAGTATTCACTTTAGCATTAGGCAGCTTCAGCTTTCCTTTCTTCAAAGGAGGAAGCCAGGTGAATAACCTGGGGATGATAAATGGCCCACACTTTTTCTATTCTGGCTGTGACTAGCTTTTGTTTGGGAGGTAGATAAGGCTTGTGATCTGGAAATAGCCAGGCATCTAAATGTTGGTGGAGAATGCTGATGAATAGCATAGCTTTCCAGATATTGTTTTGTTTCTAATTCTATGTGGCTTTTGGATGGCACTGATGACTAGGGATCTTGTCTGAACTGGATTTATAAGGACTCTTACCTCATGAAACAAGCTGAAAATCTCCAAACCCCAAACCAAAGCAAACTCAGTGCAGGCTTTGCTTTAATATTTATATTAAGTCCTCACTATTTGTAAATGGCCTTTGCTGACTTTGGATTGTTGCAAGGACAAAATACATTTTCGCCAGGCATGGGAGTGTAGAATCAATTTTCACAACAGCAGGAAACCAGCCAGGGCTTGTCTAGCTGCTGGAATCTCGCTTCACAGGGGAACAGAAGGCATTTCTGGTCGTCAGGCCTGAAGTGAGGCACAAACTAGTCCTTAGCTTGTTGTACAGCTGCATTTAGTTTGAGACTTGCATTTTGTCTTATTCTTGGCTGAGGAGGTGGTTGGGGAGGACAAGTTCATTTCCCCAAGAGGCCTCAGCTCTGCCTCTCTGCATTCTGGACTAAAAAGGTAATAAATTTCAGTGCTAATCCATTTGGGCTGAGAATTTGTAAAGTACAGTCCTATTCCATGAAAGCAGTGCAGTGTGTATTTCCCATATGTTTTTCAAAAATCATTCTAATTGCATTCATTTATTTTTATGTGCACTTGTTGTTACATAAAGTATTGACAGACAACAGTGTACCACTGCTGGACTATCTCTGTAGCAACCCTACAGGGCAGTAAGCAGTTTAATGCCTTTATAGCCTGATTAATGGCTATAGAAGATTCCACTGACTTCTTTTGGCTACAAAGAGCAGGAGTAGAGAAAAGCCTTTCTGTTCAGGAGGACAGATTGTGGCAGAGCTGGGGGTAGAGCCCTGGGGCACTTGTCTCTTTCGGCTTCCTTCAGTGCCCTCACCTCAGCTGCAAGGAAAGTCCCAGGTGATGTTCAACCTAACCTGTGATAACGCTATTGAAAGAGGAGCAGGTGTTGCGTTTTGGTAGATGTCTATAGCCATAGTCATCTATTCCATTCAGTATGGATGATATTCAAGCAATGCCTTTTGCTAACTGGTGTAGGAAACTCTTTGAAGTGGTTTTAACTAGATCTGGTTGAAGGGTTTTCAAAGGATTTAATCGATCCAAAAAATGCATGTGAGCTGTGAATTTAGAGAAAGTTTAGTGAATTGTTTCAGTTAAGGGAAAAAAAATCATCAATTTCTTATTTGGAAGCACTGGGTTTTTTTGTTTTTTTTTTTATTAGAAAGCTTGAGTTTTTTTCAAACAGTTCAAACAGTTTTCCTTATTTAAAATTTACCAATTTTGATCCATTTGATCCATTTGAATAACAAATGTTAATAACAGGATTTAAATGACCTTTTGAGACAAACAATTTTGTAGTCTGACCCCAAGCAGAATGTTCTTGCCTGCTTGTCTCAGTGAAAACCTGAAAGGAAAGCCTCTAGTTTGATTTATTTGGAAACAAACTTTTTGTTCATCTCAAAACCTGGGAAAAACCCCATTATTTATCTAGTTTTAGTCATTATTTGGAAAACAACGTTATTTTACTCTTGGCTAAAGCAAATTTATCAGAAGTGCAATTAAAAAAACAAGTGTCTATTTTAGAGCTAACCTTAGGTAACTTTTACATTTCAGACTAGTATATAGTGTTGTTTTGGTAATGACATGTAGTTTTGTCTAAGGTTACCTTATTGCATGCATTAAAATTGGATCTATATGTTTTTTAGACTTTAATGCTAATTGATGAATTTGCCAACATCTTTCAATGACCTTTATGACTTGAAACTTTCCAGAACTTAATTAAAGATGAGATTGAATCAAAGTGAATTTTTAAAAAGTCTGTTTTATTATTCCCTGTTAAAATTCTCCTGAATTACTCATCTGTCAGAGATGGAATGGAATTTATCATTAAGTTATTCACTTAGATAATTAAATGAACCTTCAGCTTTATTTGAAATGAAGGGAAAAAAGGCAGTGGAGTGCTACCCGTGACATGCTCATTTCTTGGCAGACTTGTTGGGATTATTTAAATGTCCACCCATAATTTCAGAAGGGTCCATTAAGTTGCTGCTTTTAATATTTTAACTCTGTAATAGAGTCTGAAAATATGAAATCTCCCAGCAATGTTCAGTTCAGCTCTTATTTGTGTTGGGCTTGAATGGGTAGCCTTTATTGTCTTCAGCTGAAATATCTAAGGGTAGATTCTTCGATTAACAGGAGTATGGGTTACAAGATCTAGCCCTAATCCATTATGTATTCCAAGTATACACTAAAACACTCTTTCCTGCCCTTTACCATAGCATTGCAAACTAATTGCAGAAAAATGAAAGAATGGCTGGAAAGAACAGTGCTCTGTGATGCAGAGTTTCATGTGTGGGTACCTGCTTTGCTATGCACAAAATAAGTTTTTGACAGGGCTATGTATTCAGATTTTCTGTTGCTGTGCTTCATAATAACTGTTAGAGGAGGCCTTTCTGTATAATGGATATGATCAACATTTGGCTCTTATGATGTGTGGCTGGTTGAAGGCCTATGCTATTCATAACTACTTTCACAACCCCTGCTAGATTATCATTACATATACTGAAATGTGAGGAAAGCCTAATTATAGAAAGTACTGACTAATGAGAGAAATAGAAGTGTGCAGCTCTAAGCCTGGACCTAATGTTTTTTTTGTCTATTAGTGATTTAGCAAATTCTGTAAGAAGATGATGGAGATGGAATAAGTGTTGGAGGGACCATAATGATGAAAGCATTTGTTAAAAACCCAAACACGCAGCAGTCTGTGCTTCCTAATCCAGTGAGCCTATTGACTTGGTTTGTGTAGACACCAAGGGGAAGCATAATCCAGGAGGGGAAGATGATGACAAGGAGGCTGAAGCAGGCCAAAGGCCACCAGTGGAAAATCCCACATAAGTTTTGAGCAGTGCATTGATTCAGCGGAATACTTTCTGAGAAGCTAGGCTTGAGCTTTATTTTTAAAAGGAAACATAATGCAATGCTAGCCCTACAACAGAGTGATATTTGAACTTGCAGCTAAGTCTCAACTTGCTCTCTGTTTCCCCCCCTTTGCTGCAGGAGGAAAGTAACTTCATACTGGCCTATTCTGGGAACTGACTACTCTCCTATGTGCTCAGCTCTACTGGTTGATGTGTCCTGGTAGAGGGCAGGGCAGTGCTTCCTTCTTTATTGACCTTTATCTCTCTGTTTGGCTTTTATATATGGCTGTAAAGTAGATAACATAATAAATCCTGATCTGTTTATCATAGAGCAATTTCCAAGTTATGTAAGCTTAATTTTGATTAACTGGACTCATGAAAACAGAAGTTCATAATTCAGTGCTCTCTTGGGGCTCTAGTGATTAAATCCTCTACCAGTTTCAAGCTTCAGTAGATATTCTATTGCACACGGAAATTCTTAGTTATTGCTTTTCCTGGCTGTCTGTTTTATTACTCTGCCAGTGGGTACTGTCTGTACCAACAGGGCATAAAAGGAAAGACTTTCTACTGCAGACTGATGGCTCCAATAGCCCATTCCTATCAGCAGAACAACTCTGAACACACAGGTTTAATGTAAGTCCTGCTGGAACCTTTCCTAGTTACTTCTCCAAGCCTGGACTTCCCGAGCCCAAAAGCTAGTCTCGGGTTTCTCCAAGGATTTCTACTCCCTCCTTCCACAAAAATTCCTTAGGTCTTAATGGAATGAAGATAAAAAGAGGATATTCTCTTGCACAGTGTTTGCTGTCACTGACTCCATTCCTGTGTGTCCCCATAACTACCGGACCAAGAAACATTGATATGCTGGAAAGCAAAATGCACTTCTACTTCCTGTGCTGTCTTCTGTGAATAGACAAAGAACAGTTATTCAAGGGGCTGAAGGTGAATACATTTCTTGCAAGATCCAGCATAGTTTTATGGGTCTTATCATACTCTTCCTTAAAGGTTCCAGTAAAACAAAAATGCAGAGAATGAAATGCATCATTCTAGCAATATCTTCTCCATGTATGCTCTTTAACTATGAACAAGACTTTGATACTTGCTTTATCGGCTCTTGGACCCTAGGATTGATGCATGCTCATGAATGCATCGTGCATCCTCATGATTGTGTCATCAAGCCCTCTGGCAGTCACCCCTTGTAACTTGCTCGATGAAGGAAGGTAGCTTTGCATTTCTGATTAGTGATAGAGTGGTGGATGTGGTTGAAACAAAAATGTTCTTTTAATTTGTGTTATAAGCATGCTTAGGTTTGCTTTTCATTTAGGCTTAATTTCTGTTTAAAAAATGCATGTTTACTAAAGAGCATGTGATTGAGAAACTGATCTACCCACTTTAAAGCCTTTAGGGAAGTTAATCAAAGGCACACAGGAGAGTTGCATGCCTACGGGTGGCAGTCTTCAGAAATCCCCGACTCTATGTGAAACTCATTTATTACTATGCGTGCATAGTGGTATATGGTTATTGATGCTATCTTAATTAATTTTCCATTATTAATATGCATTATTTCTGCCTTAAATATTTTATTGAACAGTTTTACCATGGACCAAGGAAGCTAAGGAAGTTGTGGGAAGGGATTTGCTTTAGCGTAATGTCTGAAATTAGCATAGGAATAGGACAGTTTTAATAAATAACAGCAAAGGAAATGAATTAATAAAGAGCATGAATGTTTATGAAGGGTTAGTGTGTGCAAGAGCTCACAGGAAAGGGAATGATGCTGATGTATTTTTCTATAGCTTGCACTAGGAAAGAAAAATGCAAATCTGCATCTAGACAGCAGATGTCACAGGCTGCGGTCTCTAAAGAAAGATGGTTTTGTACTTACAGTGCTGGAGTAATATGGAGTATTTGTGTTCCCTTTTAACTCTTCTGCCTTGGCAAGGCAATTTGAATCAGGGCTAAACCTGCCTGTTCTTCTATTCTGTCTCTCTTACCATACTGTGCCTGCTGAGCCTGATCTAAATGGGGAACATGCAGCAATTCTTCAACATGAATCAGTAAAAATTCAGCTGATGCAGAAAGCTATGTACCATCTTTCAAAAGGCCGTGTCCCTTTCCCTTTTGTGTACAGTGAGGCTGGTATTTTCCAGAGAAGTCAAGCTCATATGCAAATACTGGGTAGCCTCAGCTTACATCCCTGATCTGTGCCTTGACTGGGTTTGAGAGGTGCTGGGGTGAGAATGAACTGGATCCGATTGTGTTGCCGCAGAGAGATTTAGTTAGCCCAAAGCTTGTCCCCTGGGCCCTGGGGCCAGCAAGAGAAATGCCACCACTTGAAAGCCGTAAGGCACATGACTGGTTCTTTGAGCTGCCTTCCTCTGGCAGGCTGCAGACCGAAAGCACCCTTACCTGCTCTGCTGCGGCTCTGCCATGGCATCAGCCAGCAGCGCAGACCCCTTGGCTGTGCTACAACGGATGCTTGCAGAGCAGACTCACAGTTATTGGGGTCCTGTTTGCCATGGCCTGCAAGTAACCTGAAGAAACAGGGTTCAGTGTGTGTAGAACTGGAAGAACACCTAATCAGACTGTTTCACATGTATGAAGATCCTTAAATATTGATACATGAATGCTATGTGTTCTGTTAGACAGTCTGAAGTCTTCATGAAATGCCTATTGCCTTGGCTCTAGGTGGCACTATCTGCTATTTAATGATGTATGTCTGCATTTCTGTATCATTCAGATTTGGCTTTGACAAATTTGGTGAACTTATTTTGTACAAACTTCTTGAGGACTCTGGAGATTTCACAAAACAAGAAAAATCTCTGTTTTGCTTGTTTTTCCCTCCTACTTATAAACTTGAGTTGTTTGTAGAGTGATTTTAAAAATGAGTGTTTCAAAATGACAACCATTATATCATTCATTTGACTTAATTTCAGCCTCACTTAAAGGGGTTGGAGATTTTAGTGGGTTTTTACCAAACTTGAGGAAAGCAAACTAGAAACGAGATCAATATCACATGGCTTGAAATGTGTTTTGTGAGTATTGTGTATGTGATAGTGCCCTTGGAAAATGTAAAACATCGTATGTATGTAAATAGCCACATACTTTTGTAGCCATCTCTTTGCTCTCTACCATTCAGAACATAGTGGTTACTATGTGTTACTAGGCAAAACCCTATCCTGTTGGCTGTAAAAAGCTATGATTCATTTCTGTGAGGAAAATCACAGTAATGCAACATAATACAATGACTCCCATTGGGTATATCACAAAAAATTAGTCAAATTATAGATGTTGTTTATGTACAAAATGACCATAACAAAATAATGCAAATAGACAAATGTTTTACTGCCCTATGTAGAGAAAATAAGTGCCTCCATTAGATCTATTTGTTCTCAAAATAGTCGGTGTGTTTTCATATAATATGCTCTCACCTACATGTACTCCGTAGGAACTTCATGCTGATAAGCAAAAGACATTCTTTGGCATATTTTTGAACTATTGCGGTGTTACAAGATTCCTCCTAGATGCTCGAGTGCAATGAGAGTGGTGAAATTACTGTTCCTTCACTTGTGTCAGAAACTAAGCAGTGAATTTCTCTTATAAAGTCATTGAAAAAGAACCCCAGGTCTTCAAATTTTTCCCCATTTTTTCCCCCATCTTGAGTTCTTCAACCTGATTTACATGTGGGGACCCCGAGAAATCAGGAAATTTCACTGAAGTCTGGCGATGGTAGCAGGACACGTGTTTGCATAAAAAAAGATCTGCTAGGATATGGCCTGAGAGGAGTGAGGGCTGCGCTTACCCACAGTGTCCTCTGGATGCAGCTGTGCCAGCTGAAGACATTAGTGTCCTCAGCTGCTTGGCACACAGTTCCACCGGTGCAACCACCCCATCACATCTGCTAGCGTTGCACTGCTGCATCAGTCAAACAAGCTTTTAAGGGAAGGCCACCTGAGCTGGGTAAGCTCTCCCAGCTCATTAGTGGCCTAGGGAGTGTTTGTATGATCAGCTCAAGAGCATACCTGACAGGGCAGAAACAACAGCTGAGGGCTGGAGCTAGAAGAGGGTGAACAGCATGTTGTGGCTCAGCTGGTCCCAAATTCAATGAGCTGGCTGGGGACAGAACTGCAGAAAATGGGGCAGTGACACCACTGAACTGTTAGGTTATGCCATTGCTCCTTACCCCTCAGCTCAGACTTTATTTTTAAACAGTAATGAACAGCTTTGCTGTACAGATTAGAACTGAGTTTCCTCTTTGCTTCCCCTCTGCAAGGTTTTGTGAAGGAGCTGGTCTCAGCTACTATATCAGTGTGCATGTGTTTATTTTCAAAGTAACAAAGATATGTTGGGGTAGTTGTTGTCCTTCATTGTCTGCAGTTAGAGAAGTTTGTTGCAAAACTATTATTCTTAGCAATAATTGTTGATCTCTGCTGTTACCTTCTGAGATGTTCTCTGAGTGTTGATTACTTCCCTCAGGAGTGCTCTTGCCTGCTGGGGCACGGAAATGGAAGTGTGTTATGCCTACAACCTGCTAGGTATGCATGAACACCCAGAAGAAAAATATTCAGTTTGATAAAAAGGCATTCTGAAAAGACTCCAAGCCTCTTTGTGTACACCAAAAAAGCCAAGAATTGCTACTCAGAACCAGTGAGTGATTAGTGTACTAAGTTGGCTATTTAATATTTATTCACATTAATATCTTAGCACTTTGAGGGGCAAAAATGGCAATGCAAGCTGTTACCAGTCTTTTGGGAAGATGATGTATTTAACAGCTGATGAGGTTTATGGTCCTTTCCCTGGTATGTGTGTCAGGATGGCTTTTTTTTAAATAGGTGCAAACTGGATTTTGTGAATGATTTGAGAATACTCCGGGCCTTACAAACAGTGAAGTATGTTGTAGAAGGCTGTGATCCAGATAGCAAAAATTTGTGTAGTAGCTGTTGTGATTTATTGCACCTGGTGATCTACAGATTTGGACCTATTGCCTTGGTCAGGAAAGCTGTTCGAGTGTGGACTCAAACCATTATACTCTTCACAGCATGGTTGCTAAGTAGAAGTTGCTGGAAACTGGATTTTCTATTTAGTGGACAACTCACAAATTGAATAAAATGTGACAGTTTTCAGCAGAGTTAAATTCTGAAAACAAATTTCACATACTGGAAACATTTTGATGTAATTGGAAGGTTCAGTTATTTTTTGATGCTGAAAAGATTCTTGGAAAATTCTGTATGAAAATGTTTCAGAAAAAAGAATGTTCTCTGAACATTGGCTGTTAGCAAATTGAGTCTGTAAGAAAATTCTGTTTCTGAAGACAAGCTCTGGATCTTTGCACATGGAACATATGCAAGAACAATCTTTTAGCTATGCAACAGGCTTACCATTTTACTGAGGAAAGCATTCATATTTTTCATGAGAATTGAGTGAGGTTCCTACTGTGTTTTCTTTGACTTCATCCTCTCAGAAAGAATAGAGCTCTCAACTGAAATGAAAGTGTTAGGCTAGGCAGATTTCTGTTATCATATTTAAGGAGTCTGATGATGTGCTCCCCCCACCCCAGCCTGACCTTTCGTCTGTAACCTGCTCAAGCGATAACCACCAGTGTTGGTCGTGATGGATGAGTCTGGTCGTGATAGCTGCACCTAGCTTAAACTGGACTCTGGGGAGACAGATAACAGCAAAATAGTCAAGGGCTAACTGAGCATGTGCCAACCAAAATTTGGCTGGTATGCAGATATGAGTCAATCATCTTACCCCATAAATGGGGGACAGCCCAGAGCCCGTTGAGCTCTTCTGCACGGCAGCGAGCTGCATGCCAGGATCTCTCCCTGAGTAGGGATGCCTCTCAAGGTTTGTTCCTCAAGGCTGAGAAATCCCTTACCAGCGACAGATCCTCAGCGAGTGACTAATAGCATGCTGAAACTTTGCAAACTTTTCTAAGTTGCATTTCAGATTGATTGTGCACGTAATCCCTTAGACATAAATCGTTGACCAAGTCTGGGACTAAGATTGGATCCAGCCGCACTCAGACTCCTCTGAGAAGGAGTCTGGAAAGCAAGGGGGTCTTTTCTGAACCTTGTGAATCAATGGGAGGGTCTCTTTGATGCTTTCATCTGACCCTGTCCTCCATGCAGTAAATAACCAAGTGTACCTTGCCATTGAGTCTTGTTAAACCACTGTCTTATTTACCATTGAACTTTGTTAAACCACTGCCTTGTATCAATAAGCATATTGCTGCTTCTCTCTTACGAGTGAAGTGCATCACTCATCTGCGACAAGGAGTACTTGTGAGAGCTTTAAACATGATAGGTTTTGTATTACTGATGTGATTTAATATAAAGTACCTAAGTTACTAAATGGTTCCTCTAGGTGTTTCAATGGGTTTTTAAGAGTATTTAATGGCCAATAACTCTAGCACATCGCGTTTACTGCTGAACCAAAGGATGTGCTTTGTTCTGCCATTTGTATAGCCCTTTATATCCTGAGTATATGAAAATCAATTTTGATGCTTTTGAAATAATTAGTTGTTTGTTATCCTTTTTTAATTCCAGCCTCCCTTACCCTCCTCACCTTGAAACATAGTCAGAATACAGACTCTCAACAGAGGCAATTCAATGAATCAGTGATATCTTATTAGAAGATTTTTAAAGTGTTCATCCTGTCCATGGACCTTTTTACATAATCACTGAAATTCTTTTGGGAATCCTTATCTGTGTACTAGGTCCTGTTCACACTACAAAGCAACAGATAGGAACAGGCAGATTGGCAGTCGTCCTCCCAGACAGGCAGAGCAGGCTAACGCAAGTGATGGTCCCACAAATATCTACAACCTGAGCATCCCATCCTTGCTGCTAAGAGATTGCTGGGGGGTGCTGGGGTGGAGAAGGGGACAAATATTCCTCAGGAAGGAACCTTTGACCAGGAGCGGCAGAAGCATCAGCAGGTTTTTCGGCAGGAACAGCCTGGACCCTGGAGCTGGAGGAGGCTCTGCTTAGCCCCCTCTCACTTTCCGGCTGCCCCAGGGGCTTTGATCTGGCTGCTGCTTTTGCTGAGAGGGAAGTGGTGGTCGTTTAGGTGAGCAGAGGAGAGGAGAAGACAGCTGTTTCTTGTGGAGAGCTGTGAAGGTGGCAAGATCCTCTTTAATCTTGTTCTACAAGATACTATGAAAATTTGCCTTCAAACCTCTCATTCCTTCAGCAGAGTGTCTGCCTGATTCAATAACTGCAGGAGAAAGCAGAGGGCTCTAGAGATGTTTGCTCCTGTGCCAGCCCTCAGTCACCTTATGTGTTTCTGGACTGCCTTTGTGGAACCACTCTGATGGGGATCTGAAGGACTATTGGGAGTCCTTCTCTGGGCAGGATTGGGTAGTGAGACCTGGCTTGGGTAAAAATCACTCCAGCATTGCTGGCATCACCCTCTTACCAGAGGTCTTACAGTCACTTCAGAATCCACCAAATGCACCAGGACTGATGCCTGAAATTCAGTTTGTTCTTTAGTTCTGCTGTGTTTTGCTTGATAGAGAGAGTCTAGCTTTTATCTCTGCTACAGAAAAAGGTCGGAGAATCTATCAATGGTATTGCAAGAATTCCTTCTGTAAAAATATCCACTGATAAATCTAGCCTTTGTCCTAGTAGAAGGGAACAGTCACCAAGTATATTTACCCTGAATGGGACAATTTCTGGAAATTCTGTGAATGATGTCACTAAAAGGATGAGGTACAACTGAAGTGAGAGAAATGAGCTAAAATTACCAAACATTGACACTGAAACAATTGTTAGTGTAGATGCCATTGCTTTTTACCACTTTTCTTAAAAATCATGAGCTTCCTACATCAGGAAAAGGCTTCTGCCATTGACAGTGTGCTTTTGGCATACATTATGATTTAATCTTGGCCAAAATTGCAGATGCAAGTACAATGCTTTTAATTTTTCATTAGTAAGCTGCTGTTTTCATGACTGGAATGAGTCACAGTGGTTTTCTATGTTATGAAGGGAGGTAACAAAGATAAATGCCGAAAGGTATTTCCCTACTGAAAAAACATTTTAGCTGGCTAGTATCCTCATAAAGATTATGTATAGTTTTCAGTGTTACAGAGAGACAGGGCCAGGACGATATGGAAGTCTGCAGAAGGGAAAGGGTAAGAAGAGATCAATTATCAATAAGTATGTTTGCATTCCTACTGATTAAGGAAAACTGCAGGAAAGCAAATTTGTGGATTTAATCTTTATAGTGAGAGGAGGACCAGCAGGATGAGGTGAGTTAGTAATTAAATACCTGAGGAGTTAGCCTCTTCAGTGCTTCTCAAGCATCAGCACACCCTGATTGGGTCAAAAAGGAAAATGAATCCCAGAGTGGAGAGAGTCCCCTGGCAGGGCATTCCCACCAGGACAAAAACTGCAGGGTCCCCAGTGGCTGCCAGCAGGGAAGGTGGTAAATGGGGGGATTCTCTAACCGCAACTCACCCAGAGCTCTTTGGGGTGGGTGAGTACAGTTTGAATCACACTGCTAAGCATAGAGGGTGATTGATGCTGCTATGCAGGAAACAAATTTATTTCCCAAGTCAATCCTAGGCCTTAACGTTCTTATTATGTGCTCCTTAATCCAAAGGCAAGACTGCCACCTGCCAAGAGGAACATGGATGCAGGAGAAAGCTCTGCAGAAAGGGGGCTGATACGAGGCCTAGGACTTGAACTGGATCTGGGTTGGCAATAGAGTAAATGAGTTTCAGAGATGAAAGAGAAGATGCTCTGTGTCTAACAGCTTGCTTTGTTATATCTTTGAGACAGCAAGGTTTCAGTAAGGCACAATCTGGCTGCAGTCTCTGACTGAATACAAATCTTCCATAGAACCAGGAGCAGAGCTGGCCTTGGGCTTGTCACTTGGGAGTTGCAATTGTTTGGGGACTTGACTTGCGCAGCACCGATCCATTAGTAAGCCTTCTTGTCCCTTTGTTCCGATGTCTTCAAGTGAACTCTAAAAGACATACCTAGAATAAAAGGTATAAAACTTGCATAAAAGACAGTCCTTGAAATTGGATATTGGAATATTCCTTGCTTCTGTTTATATAAATCTATAATCTTTTTATAAGTCCAAAGTGACTCTTTTAGTTTGTAGTATAACTAAAAGCAGAATACGTTCACATTTATTACATGGGAGGTACAATTAACCTAAAAAGCTAGAGATCTACTTGGGAGTTGACTTCAGCACCAATTAGTCTAGAGGAGGTAATGAAAATTGCTGCAGAAGAGCTAAATTACTGTTTTAACATGTTGGGGTCCTAATAATTTTTTTCATTGTGAGGCTCACTGAAGAACAGTTTTCAGCTGAACTTTCAAATATAGTGTGCTTATATAATTGCTAACATGGTTTTGAACTAGATTGTGACCAATATAATCTGTATAAACAGACACTAATGTCCATTTAGAGAGACCTATTTTAATTCTCCTTTGACAACCTTGCTCATACAGGTAATCAAGGAGGGTATAATGAAGTCACTAACATACTTTAACTTCACTTGTAGCAAAGTTTTGGGATAAGTTTAATTTTAATGTTTCCATTTTACTGGTGTTGAAGCACCTTTACGGAGAAAGAACAGCAAGACACGTTTTGGATTCCTGCAGTGAGCAACGTGGTTGTTATGGTTGCTAGATTAGCTACATTGCTGTCCCATCTGAATTCATCTCGAATCTTATCCCTGCAGATATTGGAGAACTTGGAGTTCCATCCTAGAAGATGCACCTAGGCAAATGGGTCCACCATTTGTCTTCATTTTAAAAATATGAAGGACCCACAATAACCTCTTTTGTCATGACTACTTCAGGGGCTCCAGGTATGTCTGTGTTCCAAGTGTGTTACTGTTCTGACAGTTGATTGAAATGACTCAAAAATGATACTTCTCAGAACAGAGCACTATTTCTTAACAAATCCAAAAATACAGAATATGAAGGATAAAGGTATAAACTACAAATAATACATAAATATCATCTGAGCAAAATTCTCTTTCATTATTTTATTAAGAATTTTAGTGCATTTCTGACCTGCACCATTATTAGCACACAGTCTGTGTTTTGGAGAGTGTACATATATGTAGTTTACATGATTGTAATTTGTAATTTGTGTGTTCACAGGTTGAATGATTACAAATGACAGCCTTGGAGACAAAAATACTTGAACAAGAAAGATCCTCAGAGAAACATGCTTTTATAGCAAAAGGATCTTTTTTAGTTTCAGCTAAGAATAAGAGAA
Source organism: Dromaius novaehollandiae (assembly GCF_036370855.1). Taxonomy (NCBI): domain Eukaryota; kingdom Metazoa; phylum Chordata; class Aves; order Casuariiformes; family Dromaiidae; genus Dromaius; species Dromaius novaehollandiae. The sequence continues at coordinate 41,807,384 of NC_088103.1, read as the reverse complement.
ACTGGCTGCAGAAGAATGGCCTGGAGAAAAGCCACAGGGAGACTAGGAGACCTTGGACCGCAATGTAAGTCTCAAAATTTTTGAAAGCAATGAGGATTTTAGGCAGAGAAATGAATAGAAATGACTTCTATTGCTTTCTCTTGTCTATTACTTACCTAACTTATGAAAATCCTCCTCCTCTCTGTAGGACTGATCTCTCTGACAGATCAAGGTCCTTTGATCTCTTTAAAGTAAGCCTTGTTAATACAGCCCTGCCACCCAAGATTGGATTGGGATTCTCTTCCTAGATGTACATGTTTCCTTCTTATGTAGGCTATTTTATCTTTTGAGTTTTGTTTCTTCTCTCTAGCAATTGCTTTGCCTGTAATGATGTAACTCAGCCTCCAGACAAGTAGCACATCAGTGGTTTTCCTGGTTGATTGCTGCACAAACATTGAACACTCCAGACATTTTTCCAGTGCCCTGAATCACTAGACCCTACAGTTTCTATGAGCCTCTTTGGTAGTTTCCCGAAGATGTTAAATGAAGCCTTTACTAATTTAGTCTGAAAATGTGATCAGTATCTGTGATACAGATACGGATACAGTACTGTATCTGTGATAGCTGTCTTTCTTCTGATTTATTTTGCATTACCCTCATATTTGCATTTGTTGATGTATTCACACCACTGTATTAAAACCTGTTGGTAGGAAACATATGCTTATGACATTAGCTAAGGGACAATTGGGACCTACAGCACTTAAAGAGGTGTAGCAAGTGACTTGAGGTATTAACTAGTTCTGTCAAGATAATGTATTACAAATCAAGTAGAAATCAAAACATTTCATTTGGTCATCTGTCTGTTGTAGTGTTCAGAGGATTCTGAGTTTATTCCAGACTGACATGAACATTTATTGCAAAGCTTATCAGCAACAAGTTCTGCAAGAGACCCCGTTCAAAGGCTTTCCTCCTAATATGCATGCTGGAGTTACTTATTTAGAAATGGAAAGCTGGGATACAGGCATATTATTCCCAAGGGATAATATCTTTGGGGCAGGGATATTCCCAGGGAGGGAAGGCTGGCAAATTCAATAGTAGGAGGGAATCTGAGGACAAAAAAAGGTTCAGCTAAAACAGCAAGCGAAGTGTAGTTAGCAAGTTGCAAAGCACAGCTAAACGAGGGCAAGGAGCCAGTGCTCCATCTCTTAGCTAAGGGGCATCGTCATCAGAAGCACTGGTACTCTCTGGCCATAAAATCATTGGAAAACAATAGTTTGTACCTAGTGAGATGCATACCCTACTGACCACAGTCTCTTTTTTGCTATTTGGAGTAAAAAGTTATATGGAGATATGGTAATTTGCATGTGTAATCCATTTCCTTTGGGCAGTGCTCTTAGGAAGACAGAGAAGGAACAGACTGGTAAAAGGGGGCATAGAAGATGGCAGAGACTTTGCTTTTTCAGCTTCTTACTCTTTTTCATGACCTGCCCTTCTAATATGGTGATGTCTCCATTACCAAATGGAAACTGAGTGGAGAAATGCTAACAGACTAAAGAGTAAATCCTGCCAGAAATTCTATGCTTCTATGGACTGTAGCGAAGCACATGGATGTTCAGCATATTGCATGTCATGCCCTGGAGTGTCCAAAACATGTAACACCTAAAGTTTGTGTTCCAAGGGGTGTCTAAACTTCAGAAATGGCAATGCAGATATTAATTAAATAATCTGGTTATAGTATTCTGTTCTAAGTAGACCCATGTAGTTGGGACATTCTTGTTATAGAACAGTTAAGTCATTGCACCTGTTTATGTGTGATTATTACAGTATATAAACCCACTAAAGATATATATGTTTAAGTGATTTTTAATGCTTTTGCAATGTAAAAAATTAAAATTATGTATAAAAGTTCATGACTAGGATATCCTTTATGTACTGGCTTAACTTTAAGAATCTACTTAAGCCTTAGTGATTTCTCTTCTTGATTTAATTTTTGAACTCCTGCCAAATTGTTTTATATAATAGATCAGCATGATACCCATAAATCATGTGTGTAAAGCAGTGATCCTGAAGTATATTCAGTGCTTTGGGGGGTAGATTAACTGACTTGCTAAGTTTTACATGAACAACAAACAAGCTTAAAACTATACATAAGACAGGCAAAGACTGGTGTGATATAAAAATGGAAATAGGTAAAATATCCTTCTGCTTCAAGTGAAAATATAGAGTATTACTGAATATGGCTGATATTTGAAATGACTCTACCCCTGCATCAAACAAATTGTAATTCTACCAGCTATACTCTGTGAATAGAGCAATTAATTACAAAACAAAAAATGCTAAAAGCTGGTGTCAGCAGGGATATGACTTTCTGTATCTCAAGTTTGGATGAGGGAGCTAGATGTATACATAAGTTTTTGACTCAACATGGAATCCCTAAGCATGGAAAATGCAATATGATGCACTTGCCATCAAAGCATGTTAAGTAAAGAATTTGGGAATCCATTGGACAAGCACAGTAAATCCAAAATCTTGAAGCTGATATTAGAAAAGTTATACGTTGTACAAGTTCCACTTCTTTCCCCCTACCCCCCAAATTTAGACTGATATATTGGAAGGAGTTGCTTTCTATATAAAGGAACTTCTCTAACTCTGGATGGTTTCTAACACTTTATAACAGTTATGCTTGCGCTGTTTTTATTAATGACTCATTCATATTCCCATTCCAACAACTATAATAAACTAGCTATAAAATATCATGGTAAGTTGAAACTGCTACAGATGTCAACTTTGAAACATATTCCCAACGCATAGGAGGAGCTGTCTGACTGCATGAGGTATGAATGTGTACATAAACTGGAGGGCAAACTTTCTTTCTTGTTCTATCTGCATTGCAGGTTGCTGGGCTTCGACATGAGCTACTCCCTTGAGGGAATATCAATAGAGTTGACACCGAACATGGCAGGCACTGAACCAGACACATCATTTAATGGTTTTGTGCCATCTTCCTCAATGCATGGCAAACTCCTGGTGTAAGCAAAGGCTAATTCTTTCCCTTCCTAAATGGGGGAGTACATGATTTTCTCAAATATGTAGATTACAGTTGATTTTGGAAAGAATTATTTATGGTCTTGGTGTTCTGAGGCTACAGCGTCTGTAATGAGCTGTCAGATGATGCGAGAAGCTAGGCTTAGTTCAGGCAAACCAGAAGTTGATAAACTCTAACCTCAATGAGGATTATTTTTCAACCTCGAGGAGGATTATTTTACAGATTTATGGTATTCCTTTGGCAGTCTTGACTGTTCAGATTGACTGAGCTGCCTGATCCACAAACATAGTTTTAACATCTCTGGCAACAGACATAGAAGTTAGCAGCCTCAGTGCATTGTGTCTGTTTCAAGGTGTGCTGGTGAGAGAACTCAAAGAAACAGGTATTTCTTGTATGTAACATGAGATTTTTTTTACCTTTTTGGTGCATTGCTTGCTGAGGTGCCTTGGCGATTAATTAATCCAGGAAGCAAAGTGTCCTGCCTGCTCTCAAAGTCATGGTTGTGGTCATGTACAGCTCAGCTATACTTAGGCTTTTGTGTATTTGTGATACACGCAGAAGTAAAACTAGTAGTGAGAAAAGTTCTCATCGAACTTCTGTTCAATATCCTGTTTAACTGTGGAATTCTCCCTGCTTGACAGTGGCCAGTCTGTTATAGTTTTGAGGTCTTCACAATTTCATCACTACCTCTTTGGCATCCCAAACTCCTCACAGGTGTAGCTTCTCTCACCTCTTCAAGGGGCTAGGATCTTCTGGCCCAGCTATCTTTCACCTTCCAAACAAGGTCTCTCCATGCAGACACCCTTGTATCCTAAGCACTCAGACGCTCACTGTGTGTTCATAATGGATCTGTGACAGAAGAAGCAGCAGAGCTTTTTGTGAAGTGTTCCCAATTCAGCTGTTCCTGTCTAGGCAAAACATTAAAATTCAGGGTTCTTTTTCTTGCTCAAGTTTTCTCATTGTTCTTTTTTGGCCACAAATCACAGTCTTCCAAGAAGTCAAAGATCATCCATCTTTTACATGACATCTGCTCAGACTCCAGGAGTCCTCTTCCTTCTACGGTCAGCTTCTTCTTTCTTCAGCTGGTCCTATAGCAGAAATAATTCTTCCTTCTCCAAATTCCTGTTTTTCTCTGGGAGTCCCTCCTAAGTGGCAGTGGTTGTTCTCCCTGGAAGGATTCATTTAGCTACTGGCATTCCTTGATGCTAGATCTAGACATGGATAGAGAAATTCATGAGTTGTGTGTAGGTTCCTGAGTCACATGACAGCACACGCTAACTATAATATGGGAATCCTGAGGTTGGACTAGATTGCTCAGATAACTAGATATCTGTATATTTAATCCATCTTCCATATTTAAAGTGAATACTTCAATTAGAAGTGAATTAGCATGTGTTTCACACAAGGTTGCTTATTCAAATATCTGGATTTGGCCTTTATTTTAAGGAGACAGCAGTTCCTTTGCAAATCAGGATACCTTTCATTATCTCTGAAGTGAAACAAGAGAGAAAACCCCAAGGCTGTTGCCTCACTTGTATGACAAATAACTTGTGGCAGGGAAATATAGCAGAAGAGGCAGCTCCAGACGTGTGTTCAGCTGTAATTCTCAGCCGGGTAATCTCTAGTGACACAATTCAGTTATTAGGACTGTTTTTTTGGATTGCTTCTGCTCAAAAGTAATTTCTTTGGTGCTTTTTAACTTTAGTTTTTTAAATGATTAGTGACAATATAGGCAAGTTAATTTTGCTGGGCTTCCATTATTGTCATAAGTTTTCCTGGTTTTCCATGTTTGGTTACAGCATGGGGACCATCTTCCTTTAATTATGGGTTGTTCCAGATCTAGCTGCTGCCTTTTCTGATGGGAGACTGAAACCATGAGGCAGCCAAGCTCCAACTGCCATATAGCAAGAAAGCAACATTTCTGAATTAAACTGTTTCAGTTCTCTCTTTAAATAGTTGTTCAAAATAAGCCTGCTGCCAGAAGAACATCTTGATGAGTGTTTCAATTCTCAGAGAAAAGAGAAGAGAAGGCATTTTCCGGCTGTATGGTTCCAGTTAGCTTTGAAATATGTCTGAGGAGAGGCAAGATAACAGAAAATCCTCTGGCTGTTTGAGGTCATGTTCCAGAGGTCATTTTTGCCTGGCTTCCTCTCTTTGTAGTAATCACTGTAAGGGTAAGGTGGGGGCATCACCTGGACTCCCAGCAGGAACAGATACACAAACACAAGGCACACTGTGGTCGATATGGACCGTTATTACCTCTGTGTCTCAGCGGGGATTCACCAGCAATGTCCCCATCGAGGCAATAATGAAGCAGGAGAGTCCGTGGCACTGCTGAGCGTTGGTCCATGGTGAGGAACGTGGCGGAGCACTATATGAGTTTTTATGTACTACGCACATGTGCAGTAAAGCACATTGAGCTCATCGCTGATCTCGATTCAAAGCCCAGGTGCAGCGCCACCCTGGCACAGGCTCAACCACGTGACTATGGGTCAACATGCCCTGTTGATGCTCCTTTTCCCACGGAAGGGTCTGGCTAGCTTCCATCGCCTATCTCCTCGACATCCTTCCGCATTTTCCCGTACAATCACTTTCCTTATCTTCTAGGTGTCTAGATACTTGATGAGTGGCTGCTGGCAGAAATATCTCACGAATGGATGAAGGCAAGGGAAATGAAAGGCTTTGACTGATGTTGGGAATTTTGTAGTACACAGGAATTGAATCTTATGTGTAGACTTCAGAATTTGTTATATATTTGACACTACATCTTTTAAGACTTGCAGTTTCCCATCTGTCATTCATGCCAGATCATCGTTCATTTCTTACATGGTTATTAAATGTTACAAAACTGAGCCATGGTAGCTGCAGATTTAAGAAATGTGGGTTATGAGGTAAATCAGTACTATGCAGAATGATAGAAATTTGCAGGAGTTACTTTATTTTCAGTGCTAAATTTTGTTAGAAGAAGATGATACTTATTTTTTGTAATGTATTTTGGACTTCTCAAGTTCAGTCATGTGTATTTCCTATTTAATCTGTCAGTTGTTTAATGGGAGTTGCATTTATGATTCCTCTTATATTTTTTTTTCTTAACTGAAAAGGTTAGTTTTCCTGTTCCTCTCAAACCAGTGATATGAAAATGTACCTTTCCTTCTGTGAAGATATAAGTTTTGTTGGGTAAACCTGACAAGTGCTGACACTCTGGACAACACATTTCTAGCAAGTGAACAGTTATCAGAATGACAAGAAAGTAAATAACATGCATATGCTGAATCTCAGCTAGTGGCCCAGCATGGACAGTGAGACGAAGAGAGAAAACACCCTTGTAAAGGGTGTCTACACTTAAAATAGCCAGGGTTGGACCACCAGCTTTCTACCATAGATTATAGGAAACCTTGATAACTTACTAAGAATACCTAGCTGGAGTTAAAGAGGATGAATCTCATTCTCTGGCTGTTAAGACATATTTGATTCAGCCATCTTAGAATTTCTGTGAAACCCTATTGAAGAAAGGTAGTAATATACTGCTCCCCTATGGTGTCCAAAGATATAGTCTTTAAAACCATGAGACCATTTGATCTTCCCACATGCCATGGGCCATTAAATATCTGGAGCAATTGCTATGCTGGACCTGATAGCTTGGGCTCAAGTAAAGTACAGTTTGTGTTTTTGGCTAAAATGTATGTTTCAGAAAGGCACATTAAGGCTCGGTAATATGATGGGCAGGAGCAGAAACTCTCCAGCATTTTGGAAGGAATGGACACTGTCTTGAACATTTTGCATGAATGAGTTCTTTTTGTTTTTGTTTCTTCCTGGCATCAGTTTCTAACCATAGGTCCCTTCACTGTTTGAGAAAAAGAACTTTCAGCATTTATTTCATATCCATGAAATAATTTGTTGGGCTTTTTCTAAGTTTGAGTTAGCTGTGTTTGCCAAGTCATTCTGGTTGCTTTGTGTGACTGGACTTACCCAATCAGTGGCGAATACTCCTTTGTGTTATTTTATGCTTCCAGGTTACTCATAAAAGCACTGACTCTAAATGATTTTCCTGTAGATAACTGAGATTTTTTTAGATCTCTCATATGGCAGGTTCTTCTACTTGTTATATCAATTAGATCTTGATTCAGTTGCCTAAATATGAGCATCTATTACCCTTTTGTATACCTTTCTTGGCATCTAGCTGAGGCTCCAAGAGGACACTGGTCTTTCCTTGGTTCTGTGTCCTATCTGCCAGCCCCATGTAGATGTCTTAAATACTCTCGGGTGTCTCAAATGCAGTTAGGTGCCTATGTTTAGACAGCTGAATTGATCCCTTGCTATCATATAGCAATTACTTTTAAATCCTTATATAATACAACATGTAGGTATGATCATGTGATCACAGTGACTACATTAGCCAGTTTTGAGATGCAACCATCTGTCAGCCTGTGATGCACGAAATGATTACATGCATGCCACTAGCTTGGCTACAGAGGGGTAGAGATGAGCTTAAACCACCTCATGCTGACCTTCTGTTAGGAAGTTACCTGTAGTCTTTAGAAACAAATGATTTTTTTTTAGTGCCCAAGATCTCTGACGTAAAACAAGGAAGTTTTCTGTTACCAGACAGGCAATTTCACTTTGCACATATTAGGGAAGCATGCTAAAGGAATAGTACTTCTTATTCTCCAGTTTAATTCAACGGGCAGTAATAGCACCCACCAGGGCTGTCCTGGCTCTCCTTTTCTTTCACTCTCTCCCATGGCCCCGTAAAAGAAAAAAAATAAGGAAGGTGTGGGAAGGAAGGACTTTTGGCCACAGATACAGCAGGCTGCTAACCACCTTTAGGAGATGTGTGCTGTGCTTCAACTGTCCTTCCCAATAGCTGGCTATTGCCATCACCACTGCATCCCCACACTGGTTTAGTCAGAATTTAGGAGAAGAGGCAAGAAAAGAAGCCATATCTCATCCATTTGGGGCTCATCTCTTCAGAGGAGGAAAGCCAATGTGCATCACTTTCTTACAACATCCTCAAACACACGGTGTCTACCGAAACAAGAAGGTTCGGTGTCTCTGCCTGACATACGCCATAACATGTTCATGCAGACCAAGCCATGATTATGATCTTAATAGATTTTTTTAAAAAACTTTTCCTTTCAGGGGAGTTGCAAAGCACATTTATTGTTTTAGCTATGGCTTTATGTGGCTTGGAAAAGGTGTGTTTATCTTTACTGACATTTATATGTTTAATACATAATGTGCTGACTGTTTTGCATTTTACAACATGAAGCTAAATATCGATCAAGAGGATTTTTATTTCTTTTACTCTGACTGGTTTGATGCTTCTAGCCACTGAAGATAGCAGAAAATTTAATTGGTGTGGGTTGACATTTCCTGGGAGTAAGTGCGAGTATGCAGAGCACCTGAAGCGGAAGTGGGAATATTCAGCTGAAATAATTTTCAGTGCCACGCTGATATTCCAGGAATGAATTCTAATGATCATAGAAAGAGATTTTTTTTTTTAGTATTCCTTTTAGGCCTACAGTTTATCATGAGCATAAAGTAAAGAAAGTGCCAGAGAAGTAAAGAAAGTGCCAGAGAAGAAATCCTAGTTTTACCATTGTAAATACATAGTAAACCAAATCCAAATGTACAACCCATTGTAGCCCAAAAAGGATTTATACAGTAATAATTCCCTTCAGTCACCATATCAAAAAAAAAAAAAAAAAAAAAAAAAAGAAAAAAGAAAAAAGAGAGAGAGAGAGAGAGAGGGTGGGGAGGAGGGACTATATAAGTAAGACTGACTAATCATTTATACCTAAATCTAGGATCATGTCAAGTGAAACTAATGAAAATCCTGAATTACCTCTGCTGCCTTTAGGTCTTGGCCTCATCACAGCTTTTAGCATTTCCTGTTTAAAGAAGGTATTTATTAAGAGTTCATATAACAGTTCATGTCTGGCTTGTCTTTGTTATCCCCCAAATTAATACAGCTTTACAGAAAGTTCTGTTGAATCAAGGTGAGGATTATCTGCATACAGAAGTTTCTATAGAAGAAATACAGTTGTTATATGTTATGTAAATTTTGGTTAGAAAGTTTGTAAAATATTCATTATGTTGCACAAGACATATATCTGGAGGAATTAATTTTTTATTGGACTTTAGTCTCGTAAAGGTTATAGATGCATGAAGGGCTAGCTGTAGCAAACATATGCTGTAATAAGAAATCATCCCTGAGAAAGGATGATTATCATTTGGATACCCATGGATGATGTTGATATCCTGTGGGTACTACCTACAGTAGGGAAAATTCCCCATTGATTAATCTGGGGATTAATCAAATGCTTCTATGCATGGCCTATTCACTGATACACAGTCATGAGAGTATGAATATGGAGCTCTGTCTCTCTGTTCCTGTAGCCTAACATAGTTTTATATCTGTACGATTTTCAGCTGGTTTTGGAACTATTTGCTACTTGGGCCTATTAGCAGAAAACTAACTTTCTTTCCTAATGAAAAATGTATATTTTATGTAATTTAAACAATTCTAAAATTATCCCCTGTCCTACTAATACTGACTAATCAAATCCTAAAGTCTAATGGACCTGGTTTTCCTGTTCTTAACTTTTTTAATATGTGCAGCACAGATCAGAGTTTGGATACTGACATTTTAACACATGCTTTACTTTTTTTCTGCAAATAAGACTGGAGTCTGGGTCCTAAATTTTCTGCTGAAATGTCCCCAGCATTCAGTATTTTGGATCTGACCTAAGGCCTCTTGAAGTCAATGGAGAGACTGTGATGCATTTCAATGTGCTTTGAAGCAGAGCCATAAAAACCAGCTGAAACTACTGCTAGCACTTTAGGAAAACCACAGGTTATACAGCTGAACTTCAGCAACATGTAATTAATTACTGAAATTCAATATTGTATTGCCCACTATTTGGCTCTTTACATTTTATATATTTCTCCACTCCATTGCTAGACATAATTTTAATGTCTCTGACATGAACAAGAGTGTTTTTTGTTATGTTCAAAATCGACTGTGTTTGTTTTTTATCCCTTTCAGAGGATAATGAAAACAGCTGGAGTTAAATAATTGTAACTCAAAGACATTCACTGACATGTTCCTCTCCCCGTATGCACACTGCTGTCTTGTGGAAATGAGTCATACAGTGTTGTGAAGAGCAAAAGCGGTTGTGTAGCAATTCTCCTGAAGTTTGAGATGGAAAATTCCTAAACTCCTCAGGTCGCTAAGTTCATGTCCAAACCAGGGTAAGGTGCACCCTATCTGGTAGGGTACTTAGAATGATCACGTCATAAAAATTTCCATTAAAATCCCCTATTCACTGTTACGATAAGAATTTAAGCAGTCAGCAGATTGACAGGAATTCTGCTCTTAGATAATCAGTCTAATAAGCCTGCAAAAGCTACAGTAACTTGAAATCCTTGACGGCTTGTTGTCCAGTGGATGCAGTGATAGGAATGGTTGAATGGCAACATGTGAGACTAACAACAAATCTGGTTTATGGTTTGTAATTGCTGCAAAAGACACACTTATAAAATACTTTGGGGATTTGGACTTCTGATGTGTTAAATCTTGTCTTAGTGCCTCAGGTAGCAGTGTTTTGAGGCTCATATAGTATATAACAGTCAATCTTCTCCCAAAAGTTTTCTGTGCCCCCCTTTTATAATTACATATTTATATTCTCACAGTTGTCTGAGTTCCATAGCAAACTGACTTTACTATTCACTGTCATGATGCTTGTCTGCTGAAGACAGGATAATAAAAAATTTGTAATTTATGTTGTAATGAGGCTGAAAAAGATGAAGAATTGGGAGAAATACTATGATTTTATATCTCTCTAGACATTTACTTTTATCTTTTAATTTAATCCTTTAGAATAGATTGAGAACAGTGCTCTGTTTCTAATCTGTAGTCAAGTATTGCACAAATTATAGTTGCTCCTTACTGATGAGTTGTTTAATCATGTAAAATGGATATTAGTCCTTCTTCCTCAGAGTGAAATATTAATAAGTATGACAGAAGGAAAAAAGATATAGCCTGAAGCAATACCGCTGTGCCAGCGTAATCCCAGTTCTGTGGACTTGCATGTCTCAGTACTGTCTTTTGCGATCCAGCTTTAACACTTGTATTTGAACCTTGGGCTACTTTGCTCTGTGGCAAACTGCGGTGATCTCTGGAGAGCTGCTTTGGGGTAAGCTACTACCCAAAATAAAAAAAGTGATTTGTCTCCAAACAAAAGGTGACCTCTACCAAGGATTAGAGACTGGCTGTGCCTAATATGGGGAAAGGCACTGACAGCATCCTGAACTCCTCCACAGAAGTTACACTTCTGCATTTCTGGTGTTCTCTCTGCATCAGGTCAGCTTCTTAACATGCTAGAGGCGGTTAAGTGCTACATGACCTCAACTTGAGTTGCTTGGGGGAACTACTATAACCCCTAAAGTAACCGTGCAGGAGTGATCAAATCTTATACTATTTCATTTTCTATAGAAAAAAAACCCAATACAATACAATGAAATAAACTGATGCCAGAAATAGATGGGAGCAATAGATATAGGATAAGGCATGAAGCTGTTTAGATATAATTCACCACAAGTTTTAACTTTCAGAAGTTAATTCTTCTCCTAGCTGGATAAGAACATTCACCGGTGTACATTCAAAATCCTGTGACTTAAAGGTCTTGAAGCCTTTATCTGATTACCTGGTTTCACAAGAATTTCCACATGCTTTCCACTGCATGGGATAGTAGTGGCAAGGACCACTGTGTCCTTTGCATAATTCTTCTAAGGATGTTTTCAGTCAAAATACTGAGGCTTGATATTGAGAGAGGAAGCATTCCTGTGGGCACTGGGATCCTTATAAAGCAAGGAACGAATTATCTGGAGGCTGCCTATTTTCTGGATGTTTTTCCTCTGGTTGGCTGTTGAAGGGGACTATCTCTATGATCTCTGCAGTTCTAGGCTCCATGTTCCTGCAGCTGACTATTCCTGCACAAACAGTGCTTCATACTTGTCCTTTTTGAATCACATGTTATTTTTCTCCGGCCATTTCTCTAGTTTGACAAGATCCTTTGGTATACTAACCTTCCTCTCAAACATGCCTGAAGCCAGTTCCAGCTGGCTATTGTATGCATTTGAATAGGCGTCCTTTCTAGTCCATCATGCAGGTGCATGCTGAAAGTAGTGAATGGGAAAAAAGATCCTCCTCCTCCGAATTGTACTATATAGGGGAAGGGTATCTGAGAGAGTGCACTGCTGGTTGTGCCTGAATGGGATTTTGCACCCATCCCATAAAATTTTATGTAGGGAGGTCGTGTTTGTTAGTTTACTCATATAAGATCCAAAAGTCCTGCTGAAAATCAGCATGAGTCATATTTATTGCTCCTCCTCTTTAAGGCTTATTATGTAGTCAGACAAGGACATTAAGTTGGTTAGCTCTGATTGATTCTTAGTAAATCCTTTGGCTTTACTTATCTAGAGGTTTAACTCGATCTTTACAAATAGTTTGAAGTTATGCTGATGAGTATAATTCTTTTGCTCCTTTTCAAGTCCCCAAGCATAGCTGCCATTCTCTAGTGCAACGAAAAAAGTTTCCTGTTAGCCTGTGTCTGTGTAAATAAGGCATCTAATTAAAATCCTGTTTGAACTTTTATCTTCTGCTTTCTCTCTGTTACCAGTAGCAAATTTTTTTAGAAGATGTTTTTCACCAGTACTTTGCAACACAATTAATGTTTTTTTGATTGAACTGTCCTGTGTACCAGTATCACCTCTCACCTTCAGGCAAGCAGAGAATCACTGTCTGCGCTGAGAATTCAGGAATCTGGAGAGGCTCGTTGTGTACTGCATACATCACAAGGGATGCCTTTATTTTTGTTCTTAAGGCAGTGCAATCTTTTTTCTGTCTGACCTTTTCTGTGTTATCTTCTACCTTCCTCAGCTTGTTTACCAACTTTTCAGCCTCCTCATTAAACTTGAAGAATTCTGCAGCTGCTGAGAAAAGGCTATGAATATTGACATATGCTTGAAACAACAGATCTGCTTCAAAGTGAAATTGGAACCAGCTTACAGGCTCTGAGACTAGTGTGGGTTGTGAGTGAACATCCTATTCTCACTTTAGGCTGTTGTGTCAAATTCTCAGGCAGTGAAATCTCATCACAAGGTGGTGGCTTGGAAAACATCATGCAAGCTTTTCCCTAGTCAAAGAGGAGATGTTTTCTGCTTTTGTGGCTTTTTGTTCTTTCCCTTGAGAGATATAAAAGTACATACTTGAAGACTATATATGAAATGCACATCTATGAATCAGCTTAAAAGGAACCATGGAAAGGAACAGAAATAACAAAACCTATGGGAAAAAATAGGATAAATTAGAAGGAAGCAAGTAAAACAAAAGGAGGAGTTAAGCACAAGAATCTCACTTTCTGCTTATGTTCCAGGGAACACTTACTGGACATGACTAGGAATGAGGTAAAATAGCCACACACAAAAAAAAAAAAAAAAAAAAAAAATCTGCCAAAAAAGACAGAGAGCATGACCGGTTGGCCAAAGCTGTATTGTGACGTTAGGGTGTCAAAATACATTACAACTATCACAAAGAGAAGCATGGACAATACACATGTGACTATTTGGTAATAAATAGCCAAAATCCACAAAGAACATGAAGGTTAATACTGGATGGGGAATTATAAAGAGGAAAGAAATGTGGAGGAGAGAAAAAAAGGCTTATTTATATACTGGCTGTATGATTGAGGAGCTGCCCCACACATGCTGACTTTTATGTTAAGGATCTGTACAGGGTACACAAATACTTAGATTTATTACAAAATTAAATCAAGCCTGAGGAACTTAAAGTCTGTGAGCTGGATACGGCCTGTGGTGCTACTTCAAGTGGCTTGCAATCACACTATTATTAGCAATATGCAATAATACTACAAATATGCATGTTGATAAATACTTTACTAAATGAATTTGAGAGAATTATTTAGGCTTCAAGGAAAAACTTTCCTGCCTGTACATCGATACTCCAGAAAAAGGACATAGAGGCCAGCTAAAGTACCACTTGACAGGAATGATATGGTGAATGTTTTAAAAGCCTCTGAATGGTTCTTTGAACTGGGAGATCTAGGCAAGAAAGACACAGAAAGTACATAAATATTTTATTTCAGGACACAATGTTCTTCCATTGACAGTAATAAATATACAGAAAATAAACTCATTAAAGGTTAGGTGGAAAACTATTCTGACAAGGCGTTCTTTGCAAATGTCATCTAGCTTCGCAGCATTTTCAATTTGGGCATAATGCTTTTGTGTCCTTTTGGCAATAGCATAAAAATACAGATGATTCATGTACTAAGATTTATTAAAGAAAAATGAATTTTGGACTGAAAAAGTTATTTCGATTATTTGTAATTAATGGGCAAAATAAGTTAAAATGGATCACATCTGAAGTCAACATCTAGACAAAGGATTAGAGTCTGGATTTAAATTTTGTGGCTTTGCTTGAAAATAAGACCTCATCTGATCAAAGTGTGAAAAGCTCACAGATGTTGCCAAAATTAAACTATGAAACAGTCAATATCTAGCAATTTATGGGAATTATTGTATTTTATTCCTTGACTTTTCTCTCCCTTTTTTTCTCTTGATTCATTTAAAGGAAATCTATTTGAAAATGGCACACAAAAATCAGTTGATTAAATCTAATTGTTCCTCTTGTTCCACTGTTTGCCAGTGGACACAAATGTATTTGAAAAGTACTTCAGCTTCTTCTTTCCGGTCTATTTGGCAAAGGCCAATAAGGTTGATATGCATTCAAAGGTGAAATAGATTCAGCTGTTAGTATTTTTCTGATAAACAGCTTTTTCATCACACTTCTTTTTGTCATAATCTTGGAAAACTCCAGTCTATTCTAGACAGCTTTTAAATTACATTGGGGATATATTTTGTAACTGTCATGCAAGAAATCCAGGTGATGGGGTGGACCCAAGAGCTTCTTTGCAAATGGTTTATGGAATTGAACTGTAATTGAAGCAATGAATGATTATTCACTTCTCATGACTAGGACATGTGCTTTTCCTTTGAAAACCTGCATACTAGCCAAATGTTAAAAAAAAACACTCTTCCTAAATTCAATATATTCTTTCTCTACCCTGTTTTAAAATCATTAGGCTTATCCTCTAGATCATAGATTATTTGCCATTATGAATGGTATTCAGCACAAGATAGATTTGATTTTGGTTGATTTTTTTGTGTAACCCTGTGGTCAGAACAGAAGATTAGCAAGTTTGGGAAATGGAAGAGGAACAGGAGCATGATGAGTAAGCCAATCTACTCTTGCCTACCATGATGGTTATGTAATGCCACTGACTTCCCTTTGTTTGACTAAGGTAAGGACAGGATACACATAATCTACCAGTAAAGTGTGCCCTTTATTTCAAGTTCCATTGCTGAGCCTTAGCCGCTGCCTGCTGGATGGCAGGACTATATTATCAAACTGTCACCGGGCCAGATTTAATTGCAAGTTGAAAAGGCTTGTGTTGCAGTAGTTGGATTTGGATGAGGCCCTCAGGAGGCGGTACATGGACAGAAGACCTAGATGCTCTTACTACTTAGCTCAATCTGTTTATTATTATATAATTATTATATAATTTATAATTATTATATATAATATATATATATTTTCATATATATTTATTATATAATCTACAGTGGCTCTGCCTGCTGGAGGTAATGCCTTAGGATATCTCCTTTCCAAGTCCAGCTTTCTAAATTTAAATTACCAGGGAGTAGTGTGTCAAGATACCCATATCAAATTTCAGATTTGAATGGCTTTCGTCTTTTGGTCAGAACAGAAGCCTTCATGGACTACAGATAATATATATAATAATAATGGTTTAGGTGAAAACTTAGATTTTTGTTAAAACTATTTCGATGAAAAGTTTTGTCCAGTTCTTTTCTTTTATCTAGCAGTCTAAGCCCTTGTCAAAGAACACTCAATTACTTGCTGTGTCAAACTCAGGTGGACTTGGATGTGTGTTTGATTTAGTCTCTTTTTTATGAAACAGATCTATCAGACAAAGATTAGCGGACAGCTGTGCTTTGCTACTTGAGTGTGCCACTTTGCTTTGAACACAGTAAGTCCCCAGGTAGCCTAGCAACTGTTGTAGTCGTGCAGTGTGGTAGAGGTCTGGGCAGTACTGTCACTGTGCTTCTGAGAATAGCAGCAGCCTTGGCAGGTGTAATTTAATTCCAGGGCTTTTTGTGCTTGTTGAATGAAAAGACCAATGTTTATGCATGTTGCTATACATTTCTTGTTCTTTCCTGGCATCGCTCGTGTCATTTACTTGTTCCCTTCAAAGGCTTGTAGTGACCTGTTTGAACTGAGAGTTTGCAGCAGGAGGAAACTGCTTCCTGGCAAGGCGTGTGGCAGCTGTCTGAGGGCACAGCCTGCAGAAATTGCAGGCACAGATTGAATCTGGAACTGGGAGAGGAGCTCCTTATACTGGGTAAATCACCAGGGCTCTGCTGATGTCAGTGGAGCTTTGTTGGGTTGCTTTACCCAGTGACTAGCCTAGAGGTTTAGTTATAAATGTGTTGGAGGTAATGCTCCTTAGAGGAACAGAGACATTTTTGGAATGATGCTTTGGCTTTGTATGCATGACACCACCAGGAAAATTTAAAGTTAATTGATGAACATGAACTCCAAGCACTGAACTCGGTGTCCTAACTCCTATATAAGTATGATTTGGTCCATATGTCCATATCTACATATCTATAGCTATATGGATAGGTATAGAGTATGCCTTGCAAATGAGAGCTGTCAGTTTAAAAGCGGAGGTTCCCAGGCACACGCTGGGCAGGTGTAGCTGTGAGGGCAAATTGCTTTTTATCCTCAAAGCTGGTGCAAGCAAGGACACCCAGAAAAACATGTCCAAATTCTGGGCTGTAGCAGTTACTTACCTCCAGGAAGCCTTTCCTGATGTCCTTTCTTTCATAGCAACGAAGAGACTGTAGAGAGGAAGAGATTAGGAAAAGACAAGGGTGCTCCACCTTTACCCCTTGTTCCCTGAGACCATCTAACCAAGCACTGTTGGAAACCCCTGTCTGAGAGCAGTTCAAACACCATCAAAAGAGTACCCAGGCTATAAGCTAGGCTACCTCAGTGGTGAAGAGATTCCAGTCCCTCATGTTGATGCTATTTCAGCTTTGAACAATAGTAACTCCTATGCATTTTAAATGCTTCCAAGTAGGAAGTACTGAAAGCCTCAGTTAGGTGAGATTCAGATAGTTAAATCCACTGTGGATTGAACTCTGTGATCACAGCCACAAATCGCCACCTGGAAGGTTCAGGCTGGGCATTAGAAAAAATGTTTTCATGAAGAGCAGCCTGGAACTCAGGAAAGCTGGAAATCTTGGGCCATTAGTACCTTAGCTTCTTAAAGGTTTAACAGTTCTGGGGTCGACTGAGAGTGTGGGGGAGAGGAGTGGGGTTGGGAGAGGTATTGGGGAACTGCCTCCAGGGTGCCAGGGAACAGAACTACCTGCAGCTGGGATGGGCCTGGGCCGAGAGGGATAGAGGGGCTGCTGGATATTTGAGTGCCTTTAGCACTGGCTTGGTGGGTGATTTTTTTGAATAAGAAGCTCATCACAAAATTAGAGGGTTTCTTCAGAGGGTGGAAGAGCAGAAATTATTTGTGAATTTGAACAGAACTTTGGAAGTAGAATCTGCTGGTGGGGAAAAAAAGGAGGGAGAAGGAGTTTTGAAAACATCCCTCTTCAGCATATTAGAAAAGCTTCACCCCAGAATTGCCCAAATATTTTATTTCCATGTTGTTGTTTTTTTCCCAAAAAGAAACTTTGAATTTTCTTATAGACATGGTATAATTTGGTAATGGGGTAAGAGGGGAAGTAACCCCAAATGGCCAAAACATTACCCAAAATGAAATTTATTATGTGTTTTTATTATTGTTATTATTCTAGTTAAGCTCCTTTTTTCTCATGCTTATCCTAAACCAAGGTTTTAGAATTAAGTTTTATTTCTTTCCTCAAACCAGAAAATCTATCATTCATCCAGTGAGGAGAAACAGTTGTGCTGCCTGGTGGTGTATTAAGCTGCAACTACATTAATATGAAATGCAAAGAGGCAGCTGCTAACTGGCAAAGCAAAAATGTGAAGGGCTGTGCCTGCAGGATAAGAGGCAATGGATTTGAATAGATGGTTCAGAGAACCAGCTTTATGGACTCAAAGAATTTTAGTGCTCTGGTACCTTGGAGCTTTTCCTTACACCTGCCAAAGGGAAGCACTGAAACTAGGTTGAAATTATGTCAGGAGTATCCCCTTATGTGAGAAGCTAGTTCCATTTGAAGCACAAGTTTCCTGGTGCCTGAATCATGCCCAGTTTCTTCTGCTTGAAGGATGGTGCCCAAAGTTACACACCTAGCAAACCTTAGTAATGAGATTTTTGTGTCAATCTCCCAAAAGCATGACTTGTGCAAGTGGTAGATTGCTAAATTTACATCTTTACATACATGATTGTTGGTGTATAACATGAAGGTAACATACAGGGGAATTTGCTACAGCATATTGTAAGAGACTCATCCCAAGAGAAGCATATAAAGCAAATCTGCAGTGGTTTGATATATTTGCAAACTAGTTCATGGCATTCTGCATATCAGACCAAGCACTGTAGCATTTTCTTGTACCAACCATTTAAGATGAAGAAAAAAACATAGTGAGCCCCAAGAAACTAAGGTGGGGCCAAAACTGGAGCAATGCACTGGAAAAGTCTGGAGGTTGGTAGCTGACCACTTTGAGGGAAAGCATAGTGATTTTGATTCCTGTATGCAATGGGCCTCCTTTGGAAAGATTCCAGTGCTGGGATTTGTATAGGTATATGATAGACTGATATTAAAAGAGCCCACTTCTGTACTAATGAAAAAAAGATTACAGATTTTAGTCAAGGTAGTGTTTTTAAAGAGCTTTTTACTAACTATGATTCATTTATGGACTATGTACAGCTCCAAGTCTCCTCTGTGGTGGCTCTCAATATGTAAATCCAATGGACAGGACAAAACATGCAGAGATCATTCAAATATTGTTGCAAAAAAACCCGAACAAAAATAAGGTCCCCCAAAACCTCAAAAACCAGCGTGCAAAAATTTTGTATTTTTACTTAAAGAATTATGTTTCGGGCATTCTGCATTTTTATATGCTATAGCAGAAGAATTGTATAGAAATAAGAGCCAGATACACAATCTGCAGTAGGCAGTAGGAACATTGAGTTATTATGTGTGACTGTGAGAACAGACCCCTTGCTTAGTTCATAAAGAATTCTTGCCTTTCCTCATATTAAAATAAAGAAATCATCAACAAAGCAATCTGATTGTTTAGTTATGGTCCTTGGTTCATGATGTGAGCCCAGCACTGGGAAAGCACATAGTCCCTCTGCTGCATGATAATATCTCTTTACACAGGGAAGAGGAGAAGAGGCAGAGATGGAGAAGAGGTAGAAGTACACAGAGAAGAGACTGAGTCTGTTGAGAGAAGTGTATCTTGATTCTATGCATTGTTGCCTGATTAAAATCGTGTGTGTCAAGAGTAAAGCATGCTTTCAGTTAGTTATGATACATAAAATATTCTTGAATTGCTTAGAAAATGCTCAGCTGCTTCCCCTGTAATTTAATTTCACTCCTGAGCCTTCCTTACCTTAACTTTATAAAGCCTTCCTTACCTTAACTTTATGAAAAGTTTCCAAGTTCCAAATTCCAAGTTCCATCTGGAATTGTGCTTGTGACCTGGGAATGAAGCATGTGTTCCATGAGTATCTCTGCTGATAGCTTTAAATAGAAATCGAAGTCCTTAGAAAGAACCACAATCAAATCCCAGGGAAAGAAGAAGATGTGTATAGCAGACAAATGCAGATTCATAGAGGAGTATATATTCTCCTCAGGAAAGAGAGGAGTACTCTGTCAGTCTAATAGGACATTCTGTACAGCACAAGCAACATCAATCATTTCACCGAGCATGTAAAACCTATGTGAGCGAAAAGACATCTTTTAGAAAGACAATCAATCCTTAAATCTTAAAAACTTTAGAAAGGTTTTAAGTAACAGAAAATCCATTTTCTCGGAAGATTGCTCCAATGTCCAAATATCTTCACATAGGTTAATGTTTTGTGCCTTATTTCTTGCCTAGAACAGGCTACCACCAGAGCTGATGATGCACTTAAGTAAATGGGACATTTTGAGCCTGAGCTGTGGGGTCATGCAGAAGGAGATGACAGAGCTGGAAAAATGTTGCAGTCAGGAATTGAAGCTGATCTATCAGCAAGACCCATGAGAGTTAACCCTAAACTGGGCTTGGGATCTCCTGCTAATGAGGCTGGATCATTTTCCATCAAACATTTCTCTCCCTCTGGATGCTGTTCCTCTGCTTTTATATCCAAGGGTCATGTGTGCACTCCAGCAGCTCATAGCTTGTGTAACTGCTGCATAGTAACTGTGCATGCATACAGCCTTACTTAAAGATGAACATGAGAAGACTGTCTCTTCACTGAAGGGTCAGCTTCCTCCAACCACTACTTTTGCCACAAGGTTAAAGCTGGTGTACAAGACATCTGCACATTTGACGTGTGGTAATTTGGGATCTATGACTGTTTGTGTCCCTACACTCCTAAGCCAAGGCTGTAACAATCTGTCCAGCATGTGCCCTGGGATATCTGTTTTCCTGTCCCCGATATGTGACTGTCATTTCATTCCCTGATTGCCTCTCTGCTGCTGCTCCTTTGAAGCTGGACTATCCCTTGTCATCTGCAAATTTTATAAAAAAACAAAACAAAACAACAACACCTCTCCCTTTAGGTAGTGTGATAACCTTTTATTTTCTCAGATATATCAGTCATCTAGGTTTGATCTTGCCTACTTCTGATAAATTGATTTTTTATCATTTGTTTTTTATCCAAACGCCATGTGGTATTATTTTAAATACTTTACAAAGGCATAAATACATTAGCGTAGTTTCCTTCATCCACCAAGTTTGTAATTCATGAAAACTTGTGTGTGAATGTTCATAACTCCAAATATTTCCAAATATATTGTAAAATGCTGACTCAAAGGCCATTGGAAGGGGGCAGATATGATGTGACAGAAACAGAATGAATAGGCTTTCTTAGAAAATACTCCCAGAACTTGCAATTGCATTTTTATCTACACTTGCATAACAATCACCCTTTCTAACCACTTTCCAATAATTTGTGTAGATGCAAGGGTAATTTCCATTTCCAGGTTCTCCATGTGACTTGAGTTGTATGGAAGTCAATAGGATTATATTTTTAAAAATGCAAATGATTTTCACTGTAATTCTCTCTATTTATTTATTTATCTATTTATACTAATTTTACTCAAGAACACTTTAAATACTTAGTCATCTTTTCGAAAAAGTGAACATTGTATGGTCCCATTATACCTAATCATTACAGAGAACAGCTAAGGTTTAAAAGAAAAAGGGGTAATAGGCTAATACATAAAGTATCAAAGAAAGTCTTCCAGTATAATCATTGAATCTTCATATTCTAACCCTTCAAAGAATTCTTATTGATTGTTCAGGGCAATATTTCATTCGATCTGATTCCTAAATTACCAGATAATGCTTTTTCTATGGGATACTGCTACATGGCCCTTGATGTCCACTGTATGCTGAGTCTCTGCAAGCTGTGGACCTGTCCCATCAAACTTTGTGGAGGTATTTGTCACATGAATAGAGGCAGGTGCAAAGTCCTGTTGGTTTTGAGCACAGCGCAATACCAGTGAGAGAAAATAATTTCTGTATGGGTAGTTACTCATATTGCAAGTATAAATAGTATTTGCTGCCCTGCAAATATTTAGATCTTTAGATCTTTAAATCCTTAAACATTAGTTTCGCTTATACCTCCCAAACATTTTTTGATATCAGTGGAAGAAACAGAAAGGTTTGTTGTCTGACAAAAGGGTCTGAAAAAGCTTGCTAAAAGATATGCTTATTTTCAGGCACATATGAGCTGGAAGAGAAGGGGAGAAAGGAGCACTAAAAGTTATTGTCTGTCACACAAGAAATTGTTTTTTCTTTCTTAGTTATCCAGTAGAGAGGCAGAACTTTTCCGTTCACTTGTAGGCATGGTAGTGCTGTATTGCCTGTATTACACTGGCTGCTTTCTTTGGGAAACTTTTAAGTCTATTTTTGTCTGCCTATGCTAGTGAAGAGGCAAGTGGAGCCAGGCACTGAATGTTGCCATGGCTCCATTGAATCTCTGCTGACATATTTGGAGGTCACATCCAGGCTGTTAATTTTTAACACAGACCTCGTCTTCCTCTCTCTTTACTGTGTGGCGTGGTAAACAGTGTGACAGTAAGCTCAGCCCACAGACTCACTTCGTGGCACAGTCCATGTCTGCCATGCTAATCTCTTCACAGATGGAAGCAGTGCGTAAAAGACACTTTTTTCCTCATTGCTAATTGCCACTTGTATGATTAAAGCAACCAGCAATGCCACTGACAAGATGGATTCAGTTAGTGGTATCAGTTGTTACAAGATGGCAAGTAACTCGTGTGGCATTTTGTATCAGTTGGAGCTTTATAGGAAATGATAATTTCTGAAGATGATTCACGTAGATCTGGCTTCCACTTGTTGAAAATATGTGTATGTGTGGGATGTAGCAAGATTAGCTTGATGTAGCCTGATCTACTGGGTAGCAGTAGAATACCTACAGGGGAAAAAGTTAAAAATATGTGAATGGCTCTCTTTAGTAACACCCATGAGGACACTCGAGGGCCACAGGGGCAAGTGATCTGGTCAAATAAGCTTTTCCCAGCAATCAGTGAACTGTTAGTGCAATCTTCTGGATTTGAGTTTGGCAGGGATCTTTATCAGTATTGTGGGCACCACAGTAAAATGCCCCTTGTCCTCATGTTTTATGCCTTTTTCAGAAATATACAAAGAACACCACGTCAAGGTTATGATCTGCTCACACACAGCCTGTGGGACTACATCAGAGCTAGTGGGTCAGAGATACAGTGTTTTGGGAACAGCCTGTGAACCATCTCTGATTGTTAATCACTTTGCTTTTTGCTGTGTTATTTTTAAGCCAGCTCAGTTCCCCAATCCAGCTCACAAGGCTGCTGCCCAAACACTTTCAGTGGCAGACCTGAGGGACAGAAGCAAGTTGGCAGTAGGAGGCAGGAAGAGAAAGTGGGAACTGCATCAGCTGGCACTGCTATTTAAAGGAGTTCTGCATTTCAAAGCAAGGCAAAAAAAACCCCTTGAACTCTAGTAGCAGCCTTGACATTGCAACTTCTTGGCTGGTTATGCATGAGAATGTGGAAATTTGGACCTGGGCATGCTCATAAAGGCAAAAGAGGAAAAGCTTCTTCAGCATCTGTAGAGATCAGTACCTGTCTAGAACCGGGAGACGTTGAAGGAAGGGAGTCATATACTTGCCATGCAGTCACTAGGGCTCCATGGCTGTTCTTCCAGTAAACTGCCAAGGGGACTGAAACTGAGAAGGAATTGATTTTTAAAAGATCCAAAACTGAAGAGCTTAACCAGTTTAATTCCTTGTCTGGGACAAGGGGAATTGTCATCTCTGTCAAGGTGCTTGTTTTTCAAAGGACACCTAGCATTTTGGTGGGTTTAGCTGAAGATCTGTAATTCCAACTTTACAAACAAAATCTACACTCCCTTATATCATCAGAATAAAATACTAATAAATCCTTGTCCTTGTAATACTTGAAAATAGAATATTCTGTGATTAATGGTTGTTGGGGTAAATGCTTGTAAGTGGATGGCACTCTGTACGTTTAAAATACCACTTAGACTCTCGAGACTGAAGCAAAGGTAGAATTAGGAGAAGAACTCAGAAATTCCTGACTCCTAATGCTGCTATCTTTATTTGGCCTCAGTTTGATGGTTTAATAGGATTTAGTACTATCACGAACAAAATCTCCCAAATGTAAATTTTGGGAAAATTTACTCCCCACCCCCTTGGTATGTGGATTTCACTACTAACATGTATATTTAAACAATTATAATCAGGCTTTTACAGTGTGATTACTCTTTTGGAAACAGCTTAAGTTGGGAAATTCATTTCTGCAATACTAACTCTTCAGTCATCCAGTAAATAAGACAATCCAAGAGCTGTTATGGATAGTTTTAAATAACAAATGAGCTTAAATTCCAATAAACTGCCTAACTTGAAGTAAATGACCCTGCTGGGAAATGTGTGACTCTTATGTAGATAGCACTTGAACAGAAAGGTCAATGATGTGAATTTTTATTTCAAGAAGGAATTTTTTTTTTAAAACATAGTATTGTTTTTCCTTCTCGTAGTATTTATAGCTATTAGTACTAAGTATGAAAAACCAGCTCAGTATTGATTCCGGATGAAATGCACAGTGAGTCTTCAAAAATATTCAGTTTCTTTTCATCTGAGATTAAGCTGCTGATCTTGTTAAGGTGAGGAAGAGATGAAAGATATTCTTCACTATCAAATTATGAATTAATTAAGTTACTGCAGAGCTAACAAGAAGTGATCATTGTACGAAGAAGTAAACACTGTTGTTGATTTTGAATGAGGCTTGTAGTAACCTATTGCAGTGCTAGCATTGGCAAATAACTTTTTCCAGGTCATCATGGTTTCATGGGTATCTTCTGCTAGGTTTTATTGAGGCAGTGAAATTAGAACCCAAAATTGCTGGGCTTATTCACATCTTGAGTATCTCATAATGATGCTTAATCATTTGGAGAAGCTCTGACTAGCTGGTTAATGTTTTCAGTCCATGATGTACAGCTCCTGTGGAGAACTCTGTAAAGCAACATGAGATTCAAAGTGTTTACAAGAAGTTTACCTGAAAGGACCTGAGCAACAACATCTGAGACTCTCCAGTGGCAATTTACAGCAAGAGTTTTCAAAGGAAAATATAGAAATATTTGTAAGTTAAAACAAGTGAACGAATGATCAAAGCTTCTGAGGGTCTCTTGAATTACTGATTTTCTGGTTGTTTCTTCAGGGTTACAGGCTTACTGCTCCAGGCAATGCTAATTAATGAATGAAGACAGGAGAATATTGCTGGAGGGAGGATGGAGAACAAAAACAATGTCAAAATTTAACAATAAGATCTCTCTGTTTCATATAATTTCTGCTAGGTTGATCACTTTTAGCGACAACATTTCAACAGCATTTTTTCTAAAGATGGTGAAGTGCCAGATACTGTAAGCTATGGTCTCCTGTGTTGCCTTTCAATCTGTCTTCAGCAGTACTAAAGACATTTTTTTATATTGCTTGTTCTATAGGATAAATAAAGTCAGGCAGTCAGATACCATACTACCCTGTATTTAGTATAGCAAACAAACTATGTGGTGAAGCTTGAGGAAGCAGAAACCAAGAGGGAGCCCATCAGGCAATAGGCTTGAAAATCGGAACTGAATAATTAAAATGTGCAGTTTTTTGGCAGAAGGCGTTTTGGATATATGACCAATGGAGGTCAGAAAGCAATTAGACAAGTTTGTGTAAGAAAAGCCCATGGAACATTGCTATCTGGATTTAACTTCTGGCTTAAAAGAACCTAAAATTTTAATTACTGGAAGGCTATTACAGGAAATGAGCCACTGTATTCTGTTTCCCTTCCCCTTTTCCTTTTTGCAAGAGACACTATCAGAGGTAGGCTGGTGCCTTAGATACATCTTTGGCCAACCTAGTGCTGCCATTCTCCTGTTACATAATTTAAATTTATTTAATCATGGACTTAGATTTTGACTCAAAAAGTTACAAATTACAAATGTCCTTGTTCAAGGACAGGTAGCAGAAAGATTTGGCCAGTGTTGCTGTGTCATTACTTTTTCTCACGTTATTCTATAAGCACAAGAGACATCGTAGTCATAATTTGCTGGGCTCACCTCCTGTTAAGGGACTATTTCTCCTGTCATTCCATATTTAGACCTTTCAAGTCTCCTCTATACTCCTAGATCATATTCCTAGCCAGGCATGAGGTCACAATCTCGGAAGGACCTTTCTGGAGATGCGTATAATTCATGTATATTAACGTATATTTTGTTAGCTACATGATTCTTCATGTTTCTTCTGAAATACCATTATAATACCCTTTCTTCACACATCACTGTGCCTAGTTGCCACCCAAAATCATTCCTGTACCTTATTTCCTGAGACACTCATCTTTTTTTTTTTTTTTAAATATATGGATATAACTTCTCATTAAAATAATTAGACATTATAATGTTAGGAAGAAAGACCAAGCTTTCAACACCAAACTTTTATTTAGTTGTAAAATTTAATGGCTGTGATGCGTATATGTGTGTGAGTGTGTGTAGGAGTGGGTTCATGAAAGATTACATTGGTTTTGGATTAAAAAGCCTGAGAAGCATCTGCTTAAAAAAATGAGTCCTGCGATAGAGTTGGTTCTTCCGCTTCTTTTTATCCTTAGCATTAACATTAACTTTACTATGAACTGTTCCTGGTGCCAGCCAGTCCTCATCAATTGGTGGCTATAATGAGTAGTTGAGAATACTGCAGTGAATACATCATCGTGGGTGTCACACATGACACAAGAGCGTGTGACAGCTCTTTTGTCATGTATGTGTCATATAAGAAATGCAATGTATATAGCTATATGAATCCAAGCTTTTGTAGTTCTGCTTTTCATGGAACACCTTGTTAAATCTCTGGGATAGTGAGGGCTCTATGCTGTTTACATGGCAGTCCATGGCGAAATGTCTGTTTGCTTAAGAGGAGGCCTCCAAATGCCTCATCATGTGTGAGGACTATGCAGACAAACCATTTTCCTCACACAGTTTCAGTAATATCCTACAAGTAGTCTGAGTATCTCCATATGAGGCTTAGAGAAGGATGAGACTAAATTTATCATCTACACCGATAGTGTGTCTTCCTTTCTTGTTCTGTGTGTCTCTTCAGACTGATCCCTTTTCCTTCTCCTGCTGGAGTTAACATCCTATGCTTTCTGCTTAGTAACTTTAGGCTCTCCAATTGGAGAGTCTAACACGTGTGTCTTAATACACATTCAACCCCGGGAGCTACAGAGCTATACTTATTTATGGTAGCAAACTTGTGCCATTTTCAGCCATGTTGTCAAGGGTGAAGGTGAAAATATAACAGCAAGACTATGGCTATGTTACATGACTTTGAAGGCACTGTCAGGTTGGTACAGTAAACTGGAGGGGAATCTATGTGGCTTCTTTTGCTCTCACCTTTGCATCAGATGTGCACCTCTAGCTGAGCCTTCTAGATCTGCCTCATCAGTTTATGAACATGATGTCTGATCCTGGATAAATTGATGCATACAAATTGCTCCAACAGCTTAAATGTGTCTTTTCCTGTGATAAAGATCTGAAGATACCCAAGTCTTTGCAACTTCATGCTCTCAGAGCTTTGACTCGGATTCACCTTCGACAAATGAGCACATGCTTGTAATTATTTCCTCTAATCCCCATCAACACGAAGCATGTTTTCCACCCAGCCACAACCTCTGTGATGTTTGCTATCTTTCTCCTTCCTCACTGCTTCTGCAGCATTTTGTAGCCTTCAAGCAGTGTTTAATTTCACTCATGTGAAATAAGTCTGTGTATAGCAACCAATCAGCTAGACTGGATGTAGGCAACTCCTGCTGTACATGACAGAAAATAGAGTAGCTCTAAGTACGATAAGAATTTCAAGTGGTTTAAAATTTGCTTCATTATGAATTGTAGGCTACTTTTGCTGCCCTGATAATGAGAAACACCATCTACTGTGATTCATTGTAGTCAAGCAGCATTAACTTCAGAGAGAAATGGGACAAAAGGGAAACAGCTCCCTTGGTAATGGGATATTTTGTGTAGGCAAGCACTGTAGCTATACTAAATTATTTTACTCTTCTCATTCAGATCCATCCTTCTAGGCCCCTTTGATGTTGAAGTTATAAATTATATAGCTAAAAGTAAGTTAAACAGTGTCTGAGTAATCAAGGCAAGGAGTAACAGGTGTTAATCATAGAATATAATCCTGATTTACATGTTAACAACTCTTAAATTTATGGTGCACCAGAAGTAGCAGAAAAATCTCGTCTTTTCATAAATGGGGATTAAGGCTTTCAAAAGTGTGAGACAAAAGATAGACTCCATGGCAGTTATTTTTATAAGGGCCTGGTAAATTTGGGTACCCAACCCTGAGGCAAATTAAAGAGCTTTTTCAGAAAATGCTGAGATCTAACCACTGCCAACTTGAAGAGTTTGGATTGCTAGGTTAAGACACTTCAAAATTACTGACTGCTCATTAGAAAATCTTGGCCCTGAAGTACTTATCTGGGTACTAAATGTGTTTCCCGATGTTAAAAAATACCAAGGATAACATTTCACAGTGATGTCCAGGAGAATGATGTCTTGACAAGCGCTTTGGAAAACTGATCTCTGAAATAATAACTTTGGAACCTCTCAATATTACTTTTTAACCCACTGGATAACAGAAATGCCTGTAGGCACAGAGTGGACATAGTTTTGAAAACTGTGTCCTTATCTTTTGTAGTAGAGAAGGATGCTCTTAAGGTACTGCGGTTTGAACCAGAAGAATGGGGACTCAGGAGATATCCACAAGGCTATTACCCCTTGGCTCATTAGCAAAGAGTAGGAGTGGGAAGGAGAAAGAGGCAGGGAGAAGAAAACAGAGATTTCTATGGACAGTGATTCAGGAGACACACTTGGCTGCTTTAATTACCCTCTCTCAGTCTCTCATTCCATCGACCACACAGGAAACCAAAGGACATGAATTTCAGTAGGCTAAATTTAGTCTCTGTGAATACCCATCTCTGCCACAGACTGTTGTACCATATTAAATGAGACTCTATTTTAGCAGGAAATTCTCTCTTTATGAAACATGGATGCTGAGAGAGCATTACAGATTATCATTTGATCTTGAAAGTGTGTGTATTCAAATTCAATCAGATCACTATGCCACATGGTGTCATTTAATTTAAATTGAGTTAATCAATAGAGTACACCAGCCACATTATTTTAACATTATGTTGATAAAATCCATTGCCCTGCAGACATTAAGGACAAAACTCTTGGTGTTGAGATGACACCATTTTTCAGTCTTCTGCAAAATTAATGAAGCAAAATAAATTGCTTTTTTCCTCCCTTGTCTTTCTTCAGCTCTAAAATTTTGAACCACTGGCATTTGGACAAGCATTCCCCAAGTTCTGTTTTCATTTATGGAGCAAGGATATTCCAGTGGTTAGTAATGTGACCATTTTCCCAAGTATACAAATGCAGGGAGATTAATTGTTTTATAACCTATTGTTCCACTGCTTTACCCAGACATCACTCCTCTTTAATACTCGGTGTGAGCTTCTTTTTAATGGGAGATGGCTAGCAGAGCCTTAGGGAAACCAGGGCTACTCCTATGATGGAAGAAATGTGCTGACAGAGGCAACAGCAGTGCATGGCAGTGAAGCTGGGGTACAGGGCAATGAACACCCCACTGTCAATCCACTGGCTCTCACTGTGGCCCACAGATAATGATTAAGGGCCATCACTGAGTCAGAATGACACGAGAATAGTTTGTGAGGGATTATTCCTCTTCAGTAGGAAACGTTTCTGGAGCTGTTGACTTCACTACTACCTTGTGAGGTAACATATGACTCAGAGGGATTAGAGGGAAAATGGTCTGAGAATAGTTTCAAACCTTTTATTTTTTCACTATACATCAGAACAAAGTTTGAGACTTTACAAAGTCTATCCTGAAAAATAACATCTGTGCAGTTTAGAAACAGGTGGCCCAATCACTGGTCTGTTGGCCCATTTCCTGTCTCTGTCTCTGGATCACAATGATACACTTGCATAGAAATATGTTTTCATTGACAGGGATGGTCTCCAGCCAGGTGGGCTCATGCCAGCTGTTCAAATACATGATGGACAAACCTCCTGCTGTCAGTGTTCACACAGCGCTGCCTGAGGAGAGAGAAGGTCTCCATACTGCTCGGGAGCACTGTTGAGTAGATAGGAATGGCTGGAAGGGAGGCTGGAGTCATGAGGACACTGTTTACAGCTTCTGCTTGCCTTTAGTCAGCACAGTCCAGTTTCATGTCTGCTGCCTTCTTTCAGAGCCCTGCATCTTGCAGGCTAATGCTAGTTGGTATAAACCAGAACAAGACTGGGGGAGCATAAAGGAACTCTTTCAAGTATTTTGCTTCATTCGACATGGCATCAAGCTGCTACCATTAATACTATTTTGATAAATTACCATTTAATAATGCATTTTCCTGAATATTCTGGAGGATCTCATAGGTATTTTTTGATTAAAATACTCAGCTGGAACTTCCATTAAAAAAAAAAAAGCTTAAATAAATATAGCTATTCCATTTCCTCTGAACTTCTGCGTATACATCTTAATCATTCCAAATCCACAATGTTTTCTGTTCCACTTACAAGGCACTCCAGTTCTCTCCCAGCTATTGAAGAGAAGAGGGTTTGGGTTTGTGACTGTGAAAAGACTATTCCAGTGCTCAGAGACTAATTATGAGGTCAGAATTCAGTGCATTTTTCCTCTTCAGTTTTTATTAAACAGAATATCGGTGGTTTCTTTTGTTTTGTTTTGGTTTTTGGGTTTTTTTGCTAAGTAAAAGTATATCCAGGCTTGTCCCAATCCAATATCGGGAGGCTTTCATTACGATCCCAAGGACGAGATTAAGACGCTAAATCCGGTCAAATATCGTACAACCTTTTAACTTTATTTTCCACGAAGTGGAGAGAAAAGGTGGGGGAGCAGCGAAGGGGAGGTGAAGGGAAGAGGGGAACAGAACAAGGGTAAGGGGAAAAGATAAAGTTGGAAAAGGAGAGAGGAAGCTAGCTACCACCACTCCGAGGCCGATGATGTTCCCCTGACTCCATTCGAATCACAGCTCAAGCTGGGTGCCTCCAACGAGGGAGAGAGAGAGAGAGAGAGAGAGAGAGGGAGAGAGGGAGAGGGAGGGAGAGGAAAAGAGAGAGAGAGAGAGAGAGAGAGAGACGAGGGCGAGGGCAAGGGGCGAGGGGCGAGGGGCAAGAGAGAGAGAGCAAACAAAGAAATCCCTTGGCAATTATAGCTTTTTCAAATTAAGTTTCCCACCCCTCACGTGGTAGTTCAGACCAATAGTAATATTTGGGTCTGGGGTCTCCTGCTCCTTACTGCGTCTCATCACTGTCCCTAGGTAGGCCGTTTACTGTTGCCGTTTCTGCTGACAGGTATGTCTCCATTCTTGGGTCCAGCCATTAGCTCTCAAGGTCCTGACAAAGAGGTGGTAACTCCAGCAATTAGCACTGTTTCAGCAGTGCACAGGAATGCAAATTGCTGGTAACTCTCTTATCATTCCCGCCTGCACCAGCTCTGGGGCCCTTTCTCACTGAACTAGGGAGTGCGGCCTAAGGCTTCAGCAAATTTAGCCACTCATGCCAAGCACATTTTATGGAAGTTGTGCTAAAAACGGACAATAAATTACAGTCCAGATCCCAAAGTCTCTGCCCGATTGTGGTCTCGTTCAGTGCAGGCTCAGTGTGTCCTGGGTGGTCGCAGAGAGAGCATTTTGGGGGTTGCAGCAGCCCAGTCCTGTTTCCGCCAGGGACAGATGGCTTGTTCGGGGTTGTGGCCTGCCTGCACCCCATGCACCAAGAAATGTTTAAGGCAAAAAATTCATTCATCTGTCCGCCACAAGGCTTAAAAGCTTTTTGGCCTATGAAAACCATGAATAGGAACCCTTAGTGATATAGGACAGAGTCTTGGATTTTTGAAAATACAGTTGGGTAGGCATCTTTATAAAAAGCTTTGGAAGGGGTTGTTGCCTAGGGCTGTGTATTTTGATTTTTGTCTACTTGAAACTAGGCTTTTGCAATGGAGGAAAAGGAATGGGAAAGGTGGGGAAAATGGTTAATTAGGAATTCTTGCCTTACCTTCTTTTCCTCTGAAATGATGACACCTCATATAGTAACAGGGAAAGCTGGTTTGCATAGAGGGGGTATCAGCAGACCTAGATTCCCTTGTCCATTCCACCATCAGTATCTGTGCTGCTCCAGTGTAAAAATTATACTTGTACTGCTCCAGTGTAAAAATTATCCTTGGCTTCCTTCTCTCTAATAAGATGACACTGATTGTCAGTTGGAGTCAGAAAGGCATGTTCATTACTGTGTTCAAAATGCTGCGATATTCTTGGCTTATTTAGTTTGCAGGCATGAAGCTCTCTTTGGTTTGGGCAGATCTTACCTGCTCAAGAAGTAATGCTGATTGCAAGTATCTCTGAACACCCAGAGTAATCCTAGAGTAATAGGATAAGATGATACACAAATCCAACGTAGCATGTATCAGCTGACTTTTATGGAGCTTTGTCATTTTACTCTAATGAGGATATGACCGTCATGATTCAATACTACTGGGAATGAAAAATTTGAAAATATAATATTTCTCTTTCTTGATAGGAGAGAATTGTTTTATTGAAATAATGAAATAAAATATATACAAACCAAGGTAAGAAATGTAAACACCTGGGGCAAGCTGGCCTAACAGATTTCAGCCAAGGTCTACTCACACATAATATCAGAAAGAAATGCACTTGAGCTATCAGTTGTTCTGAAATTGCAGTGATCTACCAGAAGGTTTTGCCAAAGAGAGTACAAATTAAATTTCACATTAAGGCCCCCACATGCTTTGGTTGTTGAATGTGAAATCAATACTCATAAACTAGTGGAGTTCACTCATTTAATGAAGCAGTAGGGGCTGGCTTGGTGGTAGAGTTGGCATCCTAGACTGGTAGTGAACTTTCCTCCTAGAAAGGAGGAAGGATCTGCTCTGACAGAAAAAAGTTTGGCCAATTTCTCTGCCTCAAGTAGCATATCTTAGAGCAGAGCACTCACGACAAAGCGGCAGTCATGGAAACCCCATTTGCTATCATTCACCGTCAGATGGTAGTTGCATCCAGACCTGAAACTAGTGACTATGGACAAGAGATATTTAGAAATAGGTGCAAAATAAAGCTGATTTGTCTGTAGAAGAAAAATTTCTGTGGAAGAAGGGACAAATTCTAAGTTAATTATTTATTGTAAACATAGCACGTTCATATCTTCTAATCTACGGCAATTTGGATTCAGGTAAAACCAAGAGCATTCATAAAATTAGATCTAAGCAGTGACTTTTGCTGTTGTTCATGTACTAGAAAAAGCCCATAAAAACAATTGCCCAATCAAAAATGCCCATAGAAAATGAACAAAACACTCCTTACAGTGGAACATTAGAGAAAAGGTACTTGGAGACTAAACTGTTAATCTATTGGCAATCAGCCAATGGAATTGATAGTATCCACATGCAATAGTAGGCTTAGCAGAGGCTGAGGAACTTTACAGATGGAGCTTAATTTCTCCTTGGTAAGCTTCATTAAACAGTGGAAGAGTATTCAAAGAAAAGGCTGGAAGAGGTGGGCTGGAAGAAGATACAGTAAAGGAAGTCTGATGTCCAGACTTGTATTAGAAAGATGAGGGTAACAGAACTGTGGAGAAGTATCCTGAAGGAAACACGGTAAAGAAAAGGGCAGGGGTGAATCTGAGCAAAATTGAAATCTGCAGCAAAATTCACATTGACTTTAGTGAGGACAGAATCTCAAGCAAGGAGTATTGCCATTTGTAAGTGCTACATATTCCACGACAACATGAAGAAATAACTGGTAGAAGTGCAGGTATGGGGGGGAGAGTCATGGCAATTGCAGTGATTCTGAGATGAACTTTCCACTTCTACACTCCTCTGATTTCCTCCACATTAATCCTTTTTCTGCTTCATATTTTGCTCGTCTAATTATGGATGCCTTGGATGGCTGTGGTCAGTAACACTGTGCACCAGGGGAAAAAAGCCAAATTCTGCAGTGGAAGAGAAATGGAGATGAAGAAGGAGAGTAGATCAAAAATCTTGAAGTATATCTAAAATGGGTACCATGCACATGCGCACAGAGTGAAAGAATAGTCCTGGTAGCAAACATAGATCTGTACCTTTGAATGGGGGAGGAGAAAATAAACCAGCCCGACTCTTTTTAAATATTGCTTCCTTACTCCAAATGGGATTGATGTTGAAAACATTCAGAGGCTCTAACTAGAAGTTTGTTAGGTTTTTTTTCTCCTGATGATGTGGGTTATTAAAGTCCAGTCCTTCTTTTCCCTCTTTTCAGATCTGAGTTTGCATAACAGAGCAGACCAGTACATTTCCAAATAATGTTCTTATCTCTATACAATGTTATTATGCAAACTATAATCAAACTAGATGACAGTCTCCCAGACAAACCTTTATTATTAACAGCTTTCAAAGCTCCAGGGCAGACTGTTGCTAGTGGGGGAGTTAATTAAGTGGAAGCTATTTGTTATTACTTTATATAAACAACTAAGAACAGCTGGAATGGTGTTGGTGCTCTGGGGTTTTTCTCTTTCTGTTTGACAAATATTATTTGAACACATTACCCTGTGAAAACAGCAAGTTTATTTATGGCAATATGGACACTACAGAACATCAGGTAGCAACTGTTCTCTGCAGATTCTGCCCTTTGCCCATCATCAGGGTAGCCGCACACCCTGTGATCATCTAGTAAGCATCAAATGTTTTTTTCCTTTTTATTGCTCTTAGGAAGCAATCCTTTTTAGGTATAGGGTTCAGTATAAATGTTGGTTTGCCTGATTTTTGTGGATGGCATGCTAAGCATTTTTTGTTGGCAAAATTAATTTTGCACATGACATGAGAACTCCTAGGTGTATTGGGGGGGGGGGGTGCGCTGTGAGAGTCCTTCCATTGCCTCTCAGCCACACTCTGGGCTGGTCTGCCTTGTCACACATGGGGGATGGAAGCTTTTCTTGTGGTGGGACAGCAAGGGGTGTGGGTGTTGCCTGGGGGCCTGCTCTGTGGTGGTCCCTGAGCTCTGGGCTCCTTCAGCTTGTGGAACAGGGCGATACTGTGAAGGGCCATGCAGTGCAAGGCCCCAGAGTAGTACGGTGCCTCTATGGGGCTGTGCAGTGCAGGACGCTGGGTTGTGTGGTGTGGTGCTCTATGGGGCTGTGTGGTGCAGGGCCCTGGGGTGGTGCAGTGCTATCTGGGGTGGTGCTATACAATGTGGTGTGGTGCAGGGTCCCAGGGCAGGGTGGTGCAGTGCTATAAGGGATGGTGGGGTGCTATAGAGAGATGGGGCAGTATGGTGCTATACAGGGCAGTGCTGTCTGGGGTGAGGCAGTGGGATGCTATATGAGGTGGAACAATGCTATACGGGGTGGTGGGAAGCTATACGGTGAGATGCTATATGAGGTGGTGGGGTGCTATACAGTGCGGTGTTATGTGGTGGGGTGAAGGGCTATACAGGGCAGTGGGGTGCTGTACGGTGGGTGCGGTGCTGTGCGGGGCGGGGGCTGGCACTGTCCGTGGTGCTGAAGGCGCCACGCTCAGCTCCGCGGCGGTCCTGAGCTCTGGGCTTCCCTGGCCGGCTGGGTGTCCAGGTCCCGAGCAAGGTGCCCAGCCGGCCACCTCTCTGCAGGTAGGGAGAGCCTGGAGGGAGACATACTTTTCAGTCCCTCAGGTGATGCCTGCCTACATGGAGCATGCTATCCTGGAGGGTTTTCAGACACCAGCAGCAGAGGAGGGCAGAGGAATACTATTTCTCCACGGTGCTGTAAAAGAAGTGTCAAGTGTTACTCGCCAGGCAGCATTTTGCCCTGTTGCTGCAAAAGCTCAGCTTTTCTGGGCAACTCTTTTCTCTATCAGGGCTGAACAGCATACACACCCCTAGGGGTATGTGTGATCCTGACTCCTGGCTGTTTACATCTGCAGGGAACATTTCTAATGCGGAGTTTCTCCAGAGAGAATCTACAGTCTACAGATGTTTCTGGGAACTAAT
Source organism: Dromaius novaehollandiae (assembly GCF_036370855.1). Taxonomy (NCBI): domain Eukaryota; kingdom Metazoa; phylum Chordata; class Aves; order Casuariiformes; family Dromaiidae; genus Dromaius; species Dromaius novaehollandiae. The sequence goes on along the minus strand of NC_088103.1, from coordinate 41,771,443 downwards.
TCCCACGGTCTGTTCTAGCTTGGGGCATGTATTGTTATTGCAGTCTACATCCCTCCAGGGCTCATGAGCAGAAGAGAATTGCCAGTTTTTCTGGGGTGTAGGAATTTGTGGATCTGATTTTTCTCGATATGGTTTCACTGTAATCCTTCCTTGTAAGGGAGACCTTGCAGCCTTTAGATCAAAGATGTTCATGTGCCTCTTCCCAGATCAGTGCTTACTTAGTCATAAATAAAATATAAACACACTTTGCCATAACATGTCAGTACTATTGCCTCAAATAATAGTTATAAATGAGGGAAAAGAAATAGTCTAGATCTGATAGGTCTCAAAGTTTTGCCTCGCTTCTTTTCTAATGTTTCATGGGCTGTCTATGTGAACTCTTAAAACAGCAACTGTCTCTCACTGTAGTAAGGATGCTAACAGAATAAAGCTTTATTTCAGTGGGGTTTTTACAGAAACATCTGTAATATAGATCTTAAATTCTATTGATCTCAGTCCAGACAACTGGGAAGTGGTCAGGCTTGCTCACCCAGTCCTTATTTTTCAGTAAAATTTTGCCTTAAAATAGTCAATCAACCAATTCAACATGAATACCTCTCAAATCATCACAGCATTAACCCACTTCCCCTGTGCTTAGGAAAAAAAGAAAAAAAGAAAAAGAAAAAAAATCAGGTCATCTTCTTTCCTGATCATTAATTCCTCTGTGGGTTTGGCTGGCAAAGAAAACCTTAATGGTGAGGTAGATAGGGGAATGAAACCTGCTTGTGTCATATCTGTGTGTAGCAATCTGCAGTAGAAAGTAGGAGTAGAGGAAGAAGAATCAGTGATTGTACTGATTCAAGTGTCTTGACTGAAATGTTTTTAAAGAGTGTTTTTATGACCTTGCCTTTTTCTCCACTTTGTAAATCAGCTGCTCTGAGCAGGTGCCAAGATCAGCAACAGTGAAAGGTCATCTGGCAAACATTCAGGCTCTGCTCTGTTTGATCTGAACAGGCACTAATCGCAAATCTTCCCATCAAAGGACCTACTAGGAACCTATTAGGACTTACAGTCCTTTCAGTGGTCCTTGTGTGTGTGGGTGTGCATGTGTAAAATTTTTAATTATATCTTTTGAATATTGTCAATGGGAATACTGTTGAAAAGAATGATAGTGGTGTTACTTTCAAGTAGGAGTGCATGCAGTCCAAAGTCTAAATCTGTATTTGTATAAGGTGGAAAGGTACATCCTGAAGTCCAGGCCTGATGCAAGTAATTGTATGTCATGCATGTGATAAATTGATCAAGCCTTCACTCAAAAGAAGGTGTTTTGGCCCCCATACTACATTGATTGCTCCAAAAGTCATCAATTCAGAGGCGCAATTTGTTGCCCTCCTGCTTAGAAGTGTTCTACTTTCCATCCTAAATTTTTCTATAGTGAGTTTGTGCCTTCATTAGTATTGTCGCTTAGCTTACATACCTCTTTATCTACCCTGGAGTTTACTGTCCTCCCCTACAGTGTAATTCTGCTCTGGTAAATAGACACTCATAGCAGGAAAATTTTCCAGAGATTTAACTTTGTCCTAACAGTAACAAACTAATGGCAAATTCAGCCTTGGATCAATCACAGCCAAAGTTGTCAGTCACAGTCAAAACTGTATATTTTCTTTTCCTTGCACTTTCAAATGCACTGCCTGTTCTGTTGTACAGATATGCAACAGAATTCACTCCATCCTAAGCCATGGGGAAAATTCTTATTATCAGCTGACCTTGGCTCTGTATTTTTTGACAAGTCTTTACTCTGTAATGCTATCAAACTTCTCCCCTTCTTCCCCACTCTCTGAGGTTATCCAAGTTTTTCTGTGTAATAGTGCAGTCATCCTCCATATTGTCTCTGTTTCCAAATGCAGTGGTGCTAGCAAACTCAGTTGGCCTAGTCCTGCTTTCTGTGCTAACATAATAAAAATGAAAAGAGCTACCAAGGCTGGTTATTCCCAAGCAAGATTTTTAAAGAGCATGAATGGCTACTTCCTTCTGGCTCAGTTCCCTTGCTTTCTTTGCCTGCCTTACAGTTCTTAGGATAGCTGTAATTTCTTCCTGTATAACTAGCAGTTTCTCAAATGCTGCTACATCATATGTGTTACCGAAGCCCAAAATGACAGAGCTACTACATTTCCTAGGTCTTGAAAATCAGTTTAATAACACAAAAATGTGGAAGGCTAGTTTGAAAAAAGTTTCTTTTGTGTTGTTTGTGAAGTTGTGCTGTAGTCTCTCTCCCCTCTCTCTCTCTGTCTCTCTCCTCCCCTCCCTTTTCCTTAAATCCAGTCTTAAACCTTCTGTAGTACTGCAGATTACAGTGCCTGCATTTTTCCCATCACCTTTCTCCTTCCTCTTCATTCTTAAGGACAGATGGTCCATTTGCTTTTCTTCAGTCACGGGGTTGTATTTTCATGCCATAAAGATATGAGAAACCTTTACTTCTCAACCAGCAGTTTCATCTGCCAGTTCTTTCAGAACTTTGTGATGGGGATTAACTGGCTGCTGACAATCTGAGTTTATTCACTTTTACACCTGGCTTTTACCTTGCTGTGGTAATTGTGATCCAATACCTTCATTTCTCCTTGCTTCTTCCTCCGTCTTTACATAGTCATCTTTATTTTAGCGCAAGACTTTTGCTATCTAAGAACAAGCTTGCTTTGCTCAGCTTACTTGGCTCAGCAGACTAAGAATTCTTAGTCATCTAGTGAAGAGTAGAGCCCTTTTTCTTTATGTAACATGCAACTTCAGGCACATTTCACTTCACATTTTGCTCAGTCCTCTGATAACATTGTGAGAGCTATTGTTCTCAAAGAAGGGATCCAGAAGGAGTTTGAGAGGGTGTGGATCGCCACAGGAGGTAGAGCAGATAAGATTCCATCCGTAGGGGAGGAACTCCCCATTACAATTCCCATTGTACTGGAAGGGGATGAGTCGGCAACCAAATTGGAAATTCCAGCTCCCCGGGTCATCTATCCTATTCCTAGCAAGTGGAGAAAAAGAGAGTTAGAGAGCTGGGCCAATCTAAAAGCACAAGTCGTATTAAGAACTTTGAAAATGGTAACATCAGTAAAGATTGGCTTGTACATTACTGGGGCATTCCTCACAGGAAGTTATTAACAGCAATACAGCTGAGTGCCAATGTCTGTCCCACTAGGGAGTATTTGGCACGCGGGTTGGGAGAAGGGGCACCGAAGGGGTGCAGGCATTGTCCTGCAGAATGGGAGACTTGCTCACACATTATTGGATACTGCCCTATAGTCCAGGAAGCTCGGATCAAGAGGCATAACATCTTATGTGGCATGCTGGCTGAAGATGCTAAGAGACTGGGGTGGGAGGTTTGTTTAGAGCCCAACCTCAGGGATGATAGCAATGAACTCGTTAAGCCAGATTTGGTAGTGGTTAAAGAGTTCTGGGTGAAAGTAGTGGACATCACGGTTTGCTACGAAAGCGGGTTGTCATCTCTAGGTGACACAGCGGTGGAGAAAGTCCGAAAATATCAACATCTCATGGAGCAAGTGAAAGAACTGACGAGAGCTGGAGAAGTAGAGTTCCTGGGTTTCCCGGTTGGCGCTCGCAGGAAGTGGTATAAGGTGAATGACGGCTTCCTCGATGACCTTGGACTCTCCAGCAGCCGCCAGACAAGGATAGCGAGGTGCTTCTCACAGAGGGCTCTCCTATTCTCTTTGGATATTCTCCACATCTTTACCAGTAAAGGTAAGTGTGTTTAATTTTTTAATTGGCATAACCATTGTAGTGACTTTGTTAACTCAAAGTCCTTGCTTGGAAGGCAACAGTAAAATTCTTCACACAGACGACATGGGCTTGCTCAGTCTTCTGTACCGTTGAATTTTGCTCTTGCCTGGCTCCCTTGTGGTCGAGCTTTGTATGTTGGGACATGTCATCTAGTCTCCAAATGCTCCACTAAATTTGACCTGGGTGGATGGGCCGCCTTTCAAGCCCAACCCAGAAAAGGTGCCATAGAAATTTTATGGTTCACTAAATAACATGCAACTTCAGGCACATTTCACTTCAATTTTGACTTGAATTCAAAGCTCTTCATTCACGTTGTCGAGCTCTTTGGCTGAATAAAAAAAACTTTTAAGAATAGTTCTGTGATGCAAATACATTGTCTTTTATAGGAAAAAATACACATCAAATGAATAAGAACATAGAAAACTAACACCTGAAACTTTGAAAACTTTAATGAGAGAAGAAACATTTTGAAGTCTGTAAAGCCTAAGCTGTAGAAGAGAAGGTTCACTAGCTTAAGAAGTACTGTTGAACTTTGTAAGAGTAGCCACTAGGATCCAGTCTGGTTCATGGAGCATGCTGTTTTAGTTAAGAACTACAGGCATGATCAGACATGCATGTGAAAAACAGCATTAGTGTTTTAAGAAATTTACCACTTTCTGAAAGTCATAAAACAGCTAATTGAATGTTTCTACTCCAAGTGTATAGAGCTGGACAGGTTAGCATAAGTGACCATGAAAGCTCAGCTGTGAAATGTTACTGTGACGTGCTGGTCCAGGTATAGATAGCACATTTTCCTTTGACTTAAGGAAGATCTAGGTTTCACATTAGCCACCAATCAGCATTCTTATGCATGACACCCTTATATACCTGGAATGTCAAAACAATTCTATTATGATAGTAATGCAGTTTTTGTGACCTTTTCTTTTTTAATGAGAAAATGCTGTGTGTGAAATAGACTTATACTCAGTCACCAAAGGACTTTGTGATCTAATCTAGGAAATTCTAGGCAAGACTAATATTTTACAGTCTTAAAAGGAGAAAAGAGGATTTCTTTGGGGTAAAGTGCTGAAATACTTTTTCTATTCAATCCCCCCGTAAATATTACCTTTCCAGGTCTTGGCTCTAGAATACAGCTGAGCTGAAGAAGCTCTCTGCCTGAAGCCAAAACAAACAGACCACCACTAACAGAAAGAGGATGGGAGCCTTTAAACAGAAGAGTGTCAGTTATTGGTTTCAGAGGTGAAGAAAGCACATTTAAAAATAAGAGAAAATGCAGAAAAAATTGCTTGGTACAGCTTGAAATGAAAGAACCTCTAAGGTTACTGATAGGTTTCTGTGACCTGAGCATTAAGGTGACCTTGAAGGCTACTTAGATGATATTTTGTTTGATTTTTATTCTCAGGTAGCAAAGTATAAACCTTCTTCTCATAAAATTACACTGAGATTTACTCTGCGGCTATTGGGAAAGAAACAGAGAAAAATTACCGTGTTAAAAATGTGATTTTCAATTATTATGAGTGCACTGGTACTGTTGTGAGGCTTCTTTCTTAGAATAAGTGATAAAATTCCAGTAGGATGTGGGCAGTATGAAGGCCATTTAAAAATGTTCTCAGCTCATTTTGTTAAGCCTTTTGGCTCATGTTAGCTTCCAAATCCAAATCCTACTGAAAACAGTTGAGAGGTTCACTTTGCCTTCAGTAGGATTTAGACCAGACCTTACTTTTCTCCCAGACTAGGTGAAACAATTGTTTTATGAGTGTTAGAAAATAATTTTGCAGACCACTGTTTGTGACCAAAGAGTGTGAGCACACTGGGAGGTGAAAGGAGTAGGAATGCCCTGTTCATCATCTCTGTGCAACCTTCACCCTTGGGTCCCTCTAATATCCTAGATCTGGGTATGTAGAGATAAATAGGTACTGTACTCTCCTGCACCCCATCTGGCTCAGATACGTGAGGCTGGACACTGAGGTGGCATATAAGATCTTATTTTTCATATGGGATATGGGTAGGTTATTACATCCAGGAACTGAGGAATGGCACCTCTGAGCATTGCAGCTAAATCCTCACTCTTCCCTCAGGTTGGAACTACAGCCACACTCCGATCTATAGCATATCTTAACTATAAACGCATGGCACAGAGTCAACACTGATTAGGTTTCAAATGCCCATCCATTGTGTATAGCTGTGGGAGAATGGCACAGGTCTGAACAAAGGCTCCACAAGATTAGCTTCTGTTTCAGATTAGCTTCAGGTTAGAGAAAGGACTATGAACCATCTGAATTATACTTAAATCTTTGGTTTGTGTCAGTCACTCTTCCCATCAAGTCAAAAGAAGGAAGTGGTACTGTCCACTGCCTCATAGAAAATAATGGGTTAATATTTCTTTGGAGTAGTACTGTCCACTGCCTCATAGAAAATAATGGGTTAATATTTCTTTGGAGTAGTCTAGGAGATTAGGACATTAACTATCCATTGAAATGTGTAAATCCCCTGTATGTCTTGAAAAAAAGAGCAATCTTCTCTGCTCTGAATTACTCATAAATTGTTAGGCTGTGGTTGTTGTTTTATTTTGTTTCATTTTTTTTTTAAAGTCATCTTAGCTGGTATTAATGGATGCAGGAGAACTGGACTGATTTTTCAGTAGCAGAAGTCCTGGTCCCAGAAGTGGTTGAAATGGAGGAGAGTTAAGGGAGAGTAAGAGTAATACTTAAGAGCAAGAGGGTGAAATTTGCTTTAATGTGTACTCACTAAGCAGCTATCCTAATCACTTTACACTGCTTTACAGAATGGATAGTGTTTGTCATGTAGTATAGAAAATGTTATTGACTACAAACCTACCGTAGGAATGAAGAAACACCCCAAATACTTTTGGACAGCTGTAGCACTAGAAATAATTTGCCATAGTTCACTGCACATGAACTCTTACAGCTAAGCTATTTGGATGCTCATTTTTCTTTTCTGTTACTTATATTATTATATGTTTTTACAGTTAAAGGCATGTAAACCCCACTGAAAAGAATGGAAGTGGGTGAGCAAATATTGTACTACCATTAGAAAATAAATTTAAGTAAAATAAGCTTCTTTTTGCTACATGCTCAATGTGCATTTCTAATCATAACTTCATTCACTGGGTAAGTAGCTGAGTCCCTCTAGTGGCATAAACATTTATTTTGCTTCAGCATTTTATTAAAATTCCATTTTACAGTCACATTATAACAGCAAATTCACAGGTAGCCTTTTCACACACTGAAAAGGACTGTGGCAAAGTGAATATTGGATTATATACAGTGCAGGGTCACGTTAATGAATATAAATTGATTTATAGCTGAGTGGGGCAATTACAGATGCACTGCAAGGAGAAGGGAATTCTTGAAAGGATATTCGAGAACTAATTGCTTTCAGTAAGAAACACGCAAAGAGCAGCGTAATACCCAGGACAACCAATAGGGATAAAAGCTTATACACAAATCTGTCATGACCTAGTAGAGAAGACTGTTTAAAAACACTGATCTCCACTTAGCTTGTAAATGCGCATCAGCCTCTTTCTCACTCATATATTCTCTCTCCCTCTCTCTCCTTCTCTCTCTCTCTCTCCTCCCCAAACACAGAGGCTTCTGGATTTGCAGAAGACAGACATCCAGGGCACTTCTTGTCATCCAAAGGAAAAAATCATATGGGATTAAAAAACCAGAGCAGTAAGTACTCACTGCATTAAATGTTTATTAAATGGCATGCTGTCAAAGCCTAGATTTAATAGTAAATACAAAAGGACTTGGTTGTATTTGATTTTTCTTAGGAATTGCTGAAAGCTGCCTCTTGAGGATTACTTCACCTTTTTCTTTTACAGATGCTTGTTTTTATCCATGTGGTAACCTCTGGACATCCAGTAATCCATTCATTACCCACACTGATCGAGTACAAGAATAGTGCAGTGGTAGCTACTACACTCAGCTGAGAACAGACTACAAAAGGAGGGAAATCATGAATTCTGACAATTTAACCGCCCAAAGCTTCTTCTCTGCTATTCATAGCAATGCCAGCAATTTATTCTCAGGGCTCCAGTTTGTTCAGTCCTTCAAGCCACTCATCATCCCCTGCTACTCCCTAGTGGTTTTTATTGGCATCATTGGGAATTATCTGCTCATCTATGTTATCTGCAAGACAAAAAAAATGCACAATGTCACCAACTTTCTGGTAGGCAATCTGGCTTTCTCAGACATGCTCATGTGTGCAACCTGTGTGCCCCTTACCCTCGCATATGCCTTTGAGCCAAGAGGATGGGTGTATGGGCGTTTCATGTGTTACTTTGTTTTCCTGATGCAACCTGTCACTGTGTTTGTCTCTGTCTTTACCTTGACTGTCATAGCTGTGGATAGGTATTATGCCATGGTGTACCCTTTTCGAAGAAGGCTCACAGTCCCTATTTGTGCTTATATCCTTGCTGCTATTTGGCTGCTGAGTTGTACGTTGGCTGCCCCAGCCTTGGTCCACACTTACCATGCAGAATTCCCAGAACTGGACTTCTCCATCTGCGAGGAGTTTTGGTTCCACATGAAACGAGATCGCTTAGCTTATGCCTACAGCACTCTCATTATCACCTATGTACTGCCTTTGGCTGTCATCTCTCTGTCCTACCTGAGAATCTCGGTCAAGCTGAAAAACCGAGTGGTCCCAGGCAACGTCACCCAAGGCCAAGCTGAGTGGGACCGAGCAAGGAGGAGAAAGACTTTTCGATTGCTAGTCTTAGTGGTGGCAGCCTTTGGAGTCTGTTGGCTTCCTCTGCATATCTTCAATGTGATAAAGGACATAGATATCAGCCTGATTGACAAGCAATACTTCAACTTTATCCAGCTGCTATGTCACTGGTTTGCAATGATGTCTGCTTGTACAAATGCCTTCTTGTATGCCTGGCTCCATGACAGCTTCAGGGGGGAGCTGAAGAAAATGTTTGCCTGGAAAAAGAAGAAAATCGGACCCGCTACAAACTGCATTATGGCCAGTGTAATGCTATGAACATGAGAACTGGTGGGAGCGCACTTCCTTCATGTGGTAACACTGTAAGTCATTTCCACTTTTAATAATGATCAGGGCTTTTTCCAGAAATCTGTCCTTAGGGCTCAGGCATACCAAACAGAGTCCAATGCATAGCTTCTCCAGCAGCTCCACCCCTGCTGGGGAAGGAGTGGCAGAGGTCACGTCCCAGAAATGTCTTTGCCTCTTTGAAGAAAGTTAGATTCTAAGGAGATCTTAGGACAATCAGATCCCCTTACATATACTACAGGGATCCTTCCCATCTGTTTTGGATGTTGCTGGCAGCATAGACATGGGGACAGGGAGGAGCAAGGATGACTGTAACACCTAGATGCCTCATCGAGGAAATACTTTCGATTGGTTAGAAATTAAATCTATGCATCTATCCAGAGTCCAGTCCTTACCACAAGATCCAGAGTAGAGGACTAACAGTGTTCCTGTGGTCCTCTTCTGTTAGGGCCATGCTGTAAGAATAGCCTAAGGCTCTCTTAAATGCAGTGCCGGAGGAGTTGTCCCAGCTGTGGGCAGGAAGCAAGGCTGGCAGGAGCTGCTTCAAGCCTGCTCCTGCTAGCTGAACTGTGCTGGCAGCAAGAGTGTGCGGAGGTCCCCATTCCTGATGGAGTGAGTGTCATGCAGGGCGATGCCATCAGGTCACTCACACTCCTCCCCAAGCACCTCCCTGGAGCAGTTGACGGGGTCACGAACTGACGAATGCTCTGAAGCCAGTGGTGGGGGGGTGCTGTGCACACACTGTATGGTCTCCTTCCTCGCTACCATTTTCTCCTTGCAGTTGGCCGAGCAGTTGGAACAGTAGCGTTTGCAGCAGGGCCTCTCATTTGCCCTCTGTGGCCAGCAGTGTTAGGCAGGAATATTTGCTTCGTACTTTCAGAGCCCAAAATTGTCATGTGATCCCAAACCTGCTGTGTCCCACAACCCTGCAACACAGCATGTAGCAAAATGAGCTGCAATTTGGGAGAGGGGAGATAAAGCTGGAGTGAAGTTATTCATGTGAAGTATAATTGTGATGCAGAGTGATTGATTGCGTATTTACAAACTCACCTGGTGCACTTGCTGATACTGCCAGCAAGGAAGCACAGACAGGAAATAATGTGTTGTGGAAACTCATCCAAAGAGGAGAACATCAAGACAAACCACCGTTTCACAGATGGCCATTAACACTGACACTGAATCATGTTCTTGTCACTGTCTTGTGTAAACCCAATTTGCTGACTCTACTGCAAGGCAGCTGTGTTCCCAGCCAGTGGAGTGGAGTTTGTCCTAGCCTTGTCAGCGTCAAGATACTTTCTGCTCATTCCTGGAGGAATTGATTTTGATGTGTGGCAATGCTCCCCTCAGTTTGATCTCCAAGAACACCCAGAAACTTTGTTACTGTTCAGTCTCCTGGAGCATGTCTGGATGTGTCTGTTAAGAGAGAGCGGGTGGAAGGGGCTGTGGACGTTGACCTCTGTACAAGCATTGCGAGATCAATAAAAGAAAGGCCTGTCAAATAGAGGGGAGTGGCAACTGCTCTCTTTTGGAGGAGTCTTTTGGGAACAAACAATTACCTTGGACATTCACCTTTCAATAGAGTGAGGGAGTTAAAGGTTATAATCAATCTAATGGTTTGTAGTTTCTTCCCCCTTTTGTCTGAGCTGAAAATATCTGAGGTAATAGACCAGTGTAAGTGAAAAAGCTCTGAAAACAGACATTTTTTCTGAAGAGGTTTCTTGTAGCCTGCTCATTCAGAATCTTTAATGACCCAAAGAAGCATTAGATATTAAACTGAGATTAGCCAGAGAAGCAGCATAATCGAGGGGCAGTTTCAGCCTTGATCTGCAAGGGCTGCTATCCTCCTGTAAGTATAAAAAGCCAGAAATGTATGTGCTTCTGGGCAATTCAAACAGAAAAGTGGGAAAGAAAGGAGGGAAGAAAGAGACTGAAGTTACTCTAGCTTATAAATCTACTCCTGCTGTGGAACTGTGAATGTTATTTTGCTCATCAACATTCAGTAAGCTGATCTGGTTAAAAAAATACACATATACATACGCGCACACTGGGGAAATCATTGTGAAAATATTTGAAATCCCTTTCCACAAATTTGCTTAGAATTTCAAGCTCTAATTTCTGTTGCTTGTAATGAGGAACTGAATATTAGAAGCTGATTATAGAGACACTGAATTAAGGAAGTCCTTTTAAAGTGGACATTACTTGCATTCCCACTGTAATTAAATGTACCCAGCTGCCTTGCTTATCTTGGTTTAAAGATTTCAATGACTTATTAAAAGATATTTTGCTTTTGTTGAATTTTAGGAAATCTAACATTTATTTTTCCTTCAAGCCCAACATAGTAAGTTATAGGAATAACTGGAGATTTCAGAAAGGCAAAAAAACCCTCCAAACAAATGAATCAAATTATAGAAATATTTCAACTACTGTTTCAGGACTTTTTTGAACAGAGCAGAGTAGAACATCAAGAGAAAGCACTGAAACTATACTGCAAAAAGTAGCCTTAAATAACACAACAAAATCCTGATTTTTTAAAGATTTTTCTTCTATGGAATCATGTTACTTCAAGGCTGTTAATTTGTCAGTTTGTAAAGGCTAATTAGCACAGAGGTGACACTGAGACGTGATAATGTTTACAACCTCAAGCATTAAATACAGACAGCACCTTAATACAAAGTGATCCAAGGCCCAGTGGAGCAACTAGAAAGACTGTTAACCACAGCAGGCCTTGGATCATTTCCTTCTTATACATCATGTTTGTACCCTCATTTCAAGGCACTACAGTTTTGTTTATTAATGTTCTCTTGATTGTTAGTGACTGCAGATGGCTGCTGCAAAGAGCTGTATAAAGCAAATGAGTTTAGATTTATCTTTTCTTTCATGATAGAAATGAACTGTTTATCAGCACATATATTGTCCCTGCGTACTGGAGTACCTCACTAGGAACATCTGGTTATGGACAGCCTCTAGAGCTGCAGTTGCAGCAGTGCTGAGCTCTGTAATCACCAACAGGGGATAGTCAGGAATGTCCAACGCTGCAGGCACCATGGGTGTTCCCATAGATAAGTGCTGGTTAAACATGCACATGCCTCGAATCTGTCAGGACTTGAGCTTCCACTCAGGGCCTTGCTGTTAACTTTGCATTTTGAACTAGAAAGCTCAGAGCCTGCCCCTTGCCTCAGGGCCTTCTCAGTCACTTGTGGGTCTCAGTTTCATAGATACACCCTGAAAACGGCTGTACGCCACCTCCATGAGGTCTTGAAGCTCCCTCTTTTCCCTCAGCAGTCCCATTGGCCAGCCTCAGCGACTGCTGCCTCAGTGGTGGGGCCTTGCAATGCCCTTTTTTGCAGGCTTTCCCTGCGTGCTGCACAAAAGAGGTATGGCCACAAGCACAAGGGCTGTGGGCCCACGGGGTGACAGGGTGCCAAGGGCTGAGGCACTGGTGCATTCACTCAGTTCTCCGGAATCTAGCCCCAAGAACCTCTGTTAAATGTAATTACTATTTTTGCTGATATCCAGAATAATAAACAATAATAATATTTAGAAGCCTGTTGATGCACTTCTTTAATCCAGTTATGCAAATAATTATATTAAAAGCCTTCATGTGAAATGTGTTTGCTGTCTCCACCTTTCTCTGGGGAACAACAGTAGTTCTCTGAGGGCCTAGGGCTCATCAGGATAGTATTTTTTGGTAGTATAATTTTTAATTACAATTTAAGAAATCATTACATACTTTGATTTTATAAAGTGGCGCAGCTCTGAACTTGGTGAGCTTATTAACTTTCCCTGTAAATGTTTTAGTTGTTGTTTCTTGTATACATTCAAATCCAAGGACTCTTGCACTGCAAGGCAGCTGCTTTGCAGGGATGGAGCAGGGTTTGTGTCTGAGCTGAGGTATGGCAGAATGCTATATCTTCCTTGTCTGCTAGGATTTCATTCCAGTTATTCACAAGTACTGAGAGAGACTTTCAGTAGGTAGGTGAAAGACCCAGGTGTTCTGCATTTTACAACAGTAATGAAGGCTCCTAAGACTATTCCTAAATGCCAGTCTCTTGTAAGCACTCCTAGATGCACTGTGGAGTTTGTGTCCTTATTCTGTGACGTTTCTTTTAAGTAGCTATCAAATGTGTTTTAAGTAGATATCAAATGTGCTAGCCAGCAAGTGAGTTATCAGAGGATAGTGAGTCTTGGACTTTGGAAATGGAGGGCCCTTTTGGGACCATGCTTAGCATTAAAAGCAACTGGGAGATTTCACTGGGGCCAGGCCTCTACTGCTCAGAAGGTTTTGCATATCTTGAAAGTGGAGATTAACAGAGATAGGAAAGGAGGTGATGGGGAGAGGCAGGAAAAGGTGAGATGTCTTTGGAACACAGATTTTGCTAGGAGGAATCACAACTTCACTATATGAAGCTATTCCACATAGCTGTTCAAAGGATTCATAGGGCATCAATCTAGCAAATACACTGTATTTACAAAGTTTATAGATGCAAAGATGCTTAATTAGATTGAAGCTACTCCTTATGGACAAAAGTAGGATGATATTAAAAGGCAATGCAGTTACGAACAATGTGAAACTGTAAATCAGAATTTGAGCAGAAATGAAAAAACAGGTTTTCAGAACAAAATCTGCTAAGCTTTAAATCAGGCAATAAAAACCCCCCAGCATTTAATCTAAACCCAGTTAGGGTCAAGTGTCTCTCCTGGTCCTTGGAAATGACAGCTCACAACATTCACCAAAGACAACATTGTGTGATGCATTGCTTTAAATAAGTTCACTCCTTGTACTTCAAAGAGGAAAAGTAAGTGCTGTAATTGTATCAAATGAAGATATTCTATTTGAGGAATGGCAGATTATCTGGAATGTGTGAGGGCAAATCCTGGTGTAAGGCCATTACTCACAGGAACATAGTGAGTGCTTTCCAGCTGATAAACTGGGGAAAGCTGGGGTTTTTTTATATCAGCTGAACAACAAATGCTCTGTACAGTTTTCATTGAGCAAATCTTGCTCTTCGATGTAGCAATAGTAAGTTATAATTAGCTCTCTAAGATTAAGCAGAGTACAGATATAAGCCGAAAACTCTGTATCTGCAGCTGAAAAAAATGCCAAACTGGACAGAACTGTACAATGCATCCATCAATCTGCCCACCAGATGAGAAGAGTGCAGAGAAAGAAATAGCACACTGGTAATGAAGCCTGGGAAATTGCTGTCTCTGCCACTTCTGCATAAAGAAATGTAATTAGAATTTTTGCCTCCAGCTCTCCCACTGCCCACCATCTTTTTCTTTCTCATTAAAAAAAAAGTTGTATTCCCACCTCTTCCCCCAGAGAAAAAATTGCTCAAGGGTCAAAGCAGACATTTCTACCTCAGAAGAAAACAGAGAAATTAGTGAGCCTTTTCAGAGTGGAGATCAGTCTCTCCTCCCTTAAACTTCTTTCTGCCAGCAAAAGTACCAAGTTTTATGTTGGCCTGACATACAAAGTTTTCTCCATGAAACCTTTTGCAAAGGTTTGTACCTGCTCCATTAAACTTTTTGCAAAACTGATCTGCAGCTGGTAGGAGCAAAACTGGCCTGTTTGCCACTTGGAGCATTAGCTTTTGTGGTTGTGTCAAACAAATATCCCTCTCCATACTCAGTAATCTCATTGTGGACCAAGAACATTGCTAACTCCTTCTATGAATTTTGTCCCTTGAACCTAATTTCCCTCTAAATCAAGAGTTGGGCCTCTGCATTACTGAAAGTCTCAGGGAGCAGCCACAGATACATCAAAGGTATCCTGACCACTTTAATGACATCTTCTCTTCAAAAACCATTATCACATTTCCTGTTTCAAGAGCAGGCTACAAATGAGCACATTACTGCCATGTACTGATATAATCAGTTGGGAGGCTTTTCCCAGGCGTATTTCCATCATATTTTGTATATGTTTCTCTGCTGCCTGCTCTCCCAACCCCCTCAGTCTTTGGAAACCATTGATCAATTTTAAAAAAAGTCAGTAGAGGTAGCAGGCTAAAAGATGCTGAAATCCTAGAAGTTGTATGAAATTAGGAAGAATACTAGCATCTTCTTGGTGTTCATCAGGGAAGGAAAGACATCCAAGTGATATCTTATTTAGGTATATTGTAATCCCCCCAAGGATTACACAGGGAATGGTGTAAGCTGCTTAGAACTAGTTGTGAAATGACCAGGCTGCCTCCTTACAGGCACTGTTGAACTATCCAAAAAAGTCAAGGGTTAAAGGCATGAAGCTCAAAAATATCTCATTGGGAGTTATGCCTCTTTGGGATCTAAAAACCTAATCTCTTCACCAAAAAGCTGATAGGCTTGACTTGTCTGTTTTTGTTTACTTCCCCTTTCTACAGCCTGGTTCATCAAACTAAGTTAATTAAGCTAGTAACTGATAGAAATAATAATACATGCACTCAGGAGTTCCCTGCTTTGTGTCTCTAGCCAGTTGGAAATCAACCTGACATCACTGCTACCTGTCTGTGGCTGATTGGGCTTTGCATTCTTTGCATCTTGTTTATATTATTTAACACCATTAAGTTATAATTTCCTTGCCTTTTCTCTGCAGGAAACATATGAATGTGAGGACGAGATGATTTTAATTCCTACACCTCTGTCAGGCACTGGAGACATTGCTATTAGTCCTTCAGCAGCTAGCATGGAGACACAGACACAGGCATTTCAGGAAGCTTGATACTTTCCAGAATAGCAAGGACATTTCCTTTTCCTACTGAGTGCAGTTCCTTGGCTTCCAGATAGCATGATATAAACACAGCCTATGGCTCACAGCAGCAGAAGGGTAAACTATTTTAACTCTGTTGACTTTGACAGCCTGATGACACACGTCATGCAAAGGACCATTGCTACGCAGATCCTATATTCCCTGGTGCTGAGCAAGCTCAACTGGAGGAAGCTGGTGGTCTTCTGAGGCTGGACGCTTGTGTAAAGCAGCATGAGAGGTTCTCAGCCAGCTTAGATGTTGTCACTCTGTCTAAGGCTTCTCAGTCACAGGGAGTAGTGTTCAGTTACCCCATCTCACCTGATGCCCACAAGACAGGTGAACTCTCTAGTGAAAATGTGACAGGGAAACAAAATGGTAGCAGTGAAGAACTACAGGTTATAATCAGTCACATCTGTAACCAATTACGTATGGAATTGTGAAGGAGAGGCAATGCACTGTAATTATAAAACTGACCTTGCATATAGAGTGAGTGTTGTCCCTCACTCGCAGTGTGTCAGTTCAATTTAGGGTGTTTATTGCCTTCTCCATCCCTCCACTCACCCCCTCATCCCTTTCCTCTCATCCCTCATCAATACAGTGAACTTGAATAGGGGCAAACCAAGCATGCACGTGACACCACAAGCATTAGCACATGGTACAGAGATAGATGAGCTGTGGGGGATGCACTTGTGACAGGGTCTTTTATAAAAGTCATTGAAAAAGGTAGGAGCCAAAACACAGGGTTGAACCCCAGGGCTGAAGTTCTGAGGCAAGTGTTCAGCAAACCCCCCTCTCAGCAATGGCATCTGTGGGAAGTGCATGCTGCTCTGGAGGAACTGAGATGAAAATAATCCAAATGTCATGTACAAGAGTTATTCATGAACTACATTACCAATTAGAAATTAATTTTTGTGTCACTACGTATGAAATATTTCAAAACACAAAGAAAAACCTTCAGCATTCAGCTTTGGAATGTTTTTCCCTTAATTATGGGATGTTTTAAATTCAACACCTACCGTTAACATGCATAACTTAAACGAATCTGCCATATGCTGTGTCTACTGCTTCAGACGGTTTCAAATTTATTTTTAATATTACTGACTTTGTTAAGATTAAAAAATTATCATTGTGAATCACTTTTCCATTGAAACATGCATTCATGTCTATTCTGTGAAATAATGTTTATTTGTAAATGCTTTTGTACCGCCCATCTCACAGTTGTCAGTGAGCAAATTCTAGATGGTTTTGATAATGCACCCTCTTGGAAATAATTGCCAAAGATTTGGGATGGATGAAACACAAGCCATCAGCAGTCAAACTAAGTTCTAGCTGCATCACCAGAAAAGGACAAGGAAGCTTCTGATGACCAATGTTTTGCTGTCATTAGCAAAGGATGGAATTTTTTATTTTTGAGTCCACCAAAGAAAGCATTGTTTTAAACCCTTTTCACCTACAAAAGTTGTATGCAGTGTCTAACAACATTATCATATTTTCATAGTTCATAAAGTTGTTCCTTTATTGCTGAATGAGGAAACACACTTTCCAAAGAAACAGTTTAAAATGGCATTAACCACCTCTAAACAATGGTGATTAGAGATAAGGCAAGAACACGAAAGACAGAGGTCAAATCTCAAGTGGGGATTGAAAGACCCTCCATATCCTAAAGCCATTGAACTATTGAACGCAGCTGCTTATTGAAAATTTGTCTTTCAGTGGCTCACCAAGAAGACAACTTGCCTTCTCCTCCTGTATATTTTAAGGTAAGGTGTCTGAATTTCAGGCTATTAATTGTCATTCAGAGACATGTTCCAGCTATGCTGGAAACAGAGACGATTAAGCAAGCACTTTTACTTCCAGTTCCAACCTGAGGTGTTTGAAAACAGAGAGGGAAGGTGGATTAGGGGAAAGCTGAACTGGGACAAGAATAGTGTTAAAATTCATAGCAGTAGAGAATAGAGACTAACTGGAGAGTGGCAGTACAGTTTTCCAGATCTGAAGCTATTCACATCCAAAGAATGAGAATGGAGATGATTAAGAGTGACCTAGAGCTACATTAAGCTTTGTAATTTACCTATTTAAAAACCTATAAAGCCCCACAGATTATCCCAAATTATAAGTATTTGAAACATGGACCTGCAGCCTGATCTCACCTTTTATTGCATAAAACCTAAGTTCTTCAAGACAAGGACTTTTGAGCATACACCTACTGTGTATGAGTGTGTGTATTGTTTCTTCTCAGATAGAGCTGAGAGACTTAGCTGAGCCTCTATGCTTTTCTACTTTAGATAGTAGTCCCAAAATGAGATCTGAGGCATCTAGCCACAAATTTTTAATTTAACATACACAACATAACCAGAAGATAGAAAACAGCAGCAAGTCATGTAAGTAGAAACTCTTGCTAATGCCGTTTACAGTGACTAAACATTTTTAAAACCAACTGATATGACAGAGAACTATTGCAAGCTTAAAGCACTCTGCTTAATCTTTGCATAGCTGGAGGTGTTTCCTGTGAAACTACAACTCTTGTGACCTGGAATTTTTGTCTTCTGCATTTGGTCTGTGCAATCCTGGAGCACCAATGTTTCCAGAGAGAGCAAAACTCTTTTAGAAATATTCTATCCTTGCAAGCTAGGTACTGACACTTTTAATCACCATGACTAGCAGCCATGCAGAAACACAGCGAGGAAGACATTACTCGCGACAAAGTATGTCAGAGTCTGGCTATGCAAAAGTATGCCAATTTCTTTGATTAATGGAGCAGAATTCAACAGATACCTATTATACACTGATTCTCAACCCCACATGTATACTTCCCAGTAAGTACTAATTAGCCATTTGAGAATCCACCAGAGAATAACAGTTTCACTTAGTTCATCATCATTGTATTTGAAAAGCAGAGAAGCCTAATAGGAAACAGAGAAGCCTAATAGGAACCTGTAACTCTATAATTCAGAGCATTTAAGCACTGTGGTACGGCAGGTTTTGAAAGCCTTTTTTTTCTGAAGTACATTTGGACAAATCATCTGAGCAGAAGAACAAATACAAGTTATATCTCAATGATTACCCAGGGCACCACTAGCTGCAGTCATATTTAGGGCTGCTCTGAGGTGCCTGAAAAGCTTAATCCCTACTGCTGTCAGCAGTAGTCTTGATGCCAGATTCAAGAGAACAGGAGTTTTGCAAGCAGTCCCTGCCTTTCAGTTCTCCTGCTCTGTGCTAGTAGAAGGGAAATACAGCACAAAACAACTGAACTTCTACCCTGTTTGTTAGTTTCCTGTTCTAGAACTGATCTTCTACAGAAGCCCTCAGGATACAGCAACATAGGATTCCCCTGCATGCACATTGTTCAGGTTCCGATAAATAGAAGAAGCCAAGATCTGAGACCCTTATCTCCTCCTGACAGCTATGACAGCAGCACAGTAGTACATGTAAGTGTCATCCTAACCCGGAATCCATAAAGAATGGAGCAAGAATCCATAAAAATTCATAAGTAGGCAGTATATCCCATTCAAGCTCTTTGCAAGAAACTAGTATCAGCTTCTTTTTAATATGTCAGTATTCAGCATTTTTATACTTAATAAAATAGCTAGATCTTTATTCACTGAAGTATCTTTGTAAATCATTCTTTGTTTCTCTGGAACCAGCTAATCTACTGCTTTCACTAATTCTTTCTAAATGAGGAACATGATCTGTTTCTCCCCACTCAGCAAATCTTACACCTTCTTTCTTCAGGGAGAACTTGCACTCTTGTGTAGCATGGTGCCCTTCTACCCCACCATCACATGGCCTTCAGGCATCTGCCCCAGCCTGGTAAGCAGAGCCTTAAGCAGAGCACAGAGACCCTACCTCGCCTCTACCCCTGTAAAATTCTAGCAGTATTGCTAAAGGCTGGGTTGCTTTGGGCTGTCTTATAGGTAGTTTACTAAATAACAAGTTTTACATGATTGCATTATTTGTAAATACTGTAACATGAAGTCAGATAGAACCCACCTGCACAAGAGGGTGATTAGAACAGCGATCTGATACTAATAGAAAAGGCTATTAAACTAGAAAAAAAACCTTCCTAATCTCTTTAAAAATACTGAACAGAATAATGAATGAAAATTTATTTAAGAAAAGGTAGGGGGCATGAAGGAGTTGATGTTGCACTTAATCTTAGATCTCCTAGTTCTACTGAAATAACAGAATGCTGTCTCTAAGTTGTTATATTTTTTTCTAGAAGCTTAATCTTCCAGTTAGAATTGCTGTCTCTTCTTACAGGAGATACTAATCACTGATCTACCAGGTGTCTGCTGGTCTTGTGGCTGGCTAGGGGAAGGGAGGAGGATCAATTAGTACAAAACCAGACTCATTCCTACCTGAAACTGGCTTTTGCTCTAGGGTTTCTGCTTGCAATTAGTAGGAGCTCATTTTAATGGTATAATTATTCCTTGTGCTTTCTTTTCATCTAGTACAGTATCAGAACGATGATCTAGTGGTGATGAGCAATAGTAGGACATGGCTGCCATCAGTGAAGAGCCAGAGACTACTGGGCTCTTTTCATATACAATCTATGTTCTGCTACACTGTGAAACATTTGCAGATCATCCATGCAGGGTTTCTATGCACTACCCACACTAAGGATGCTTTGGCATATGTGCCTGCCTGTTCAGCTATTCTCACCATTATTCAGGGAACTGCACATCTAACTGACTCAGTTAAACATCAAGTATCCTGTTTTGCTAGCTACTCAAGCCCATTGGCCTGACCTGAGCAGCATTCTCAGCTCCTCAGCTGTTATGTTTTTGCCCAAGAACTGTGTGAGTTACTTCACCTACTTTCATCTCCAGTCAAATAGGGTTGAGCCTCCACTGCTGGAAATCACACTTACCCTGTGGAGGCCTGTTACCACCATATGTGCTCTCTCTCCTCCCAGCAACATCACACAGCTGACACTAGGTGAAACTAGTTATGACAGAAGTGGTAGGGTAGCACCAGCTGCCAGAGCAGTTGGGGTCTGTAGATACCTGGCCATTCAAGGTCTTTTAGCATGGCACTAGAGAAGGTCTCTAGGAAGAGGGAGAAGTGACAAATGTCAATCAGGACTGCTGAGATAAGCGAGTGCACACAGTCACTTATGAATGCATAGAAAGACTTTTCTGTTGGGGGGATGTTCCAGATATTATCCTGTGCACCCAGATTTTGTGACGGTCGTATTAGAGACCATGCCCACAAGCGGGAGCTGTTACAGTGTTGATTTCTGTCTTTTAGTCTTGCATCCGTACAAGACTTCACCATATGCGTTCATCATGTACAAAACTTCACTATGAGTTCAGGGACATCTTGTTCTGGAATCCTGAGCTGGGGCCTGAGTTTTTTCATAAACTTCAAATTTGATCCCCACCATTTCATTAAACCTCTTTTTGTTCCAAAGGTGTCTCTTACTCCTACTGATATTATCTCATCTGTTTCTTCTAACCCTAGCCACTTAAGATGGGTCATCTGAAGATCACCTTCACTTCAGACTATGTAGTATGTCTTCTGTTCGCAAACCTTTTCAACCTGTGTAAAAAGCTGCAGAAAAACAGGCTCTGGATGCTGTACAAGCTGGCAGAGAGCCTTCTACCCATATGCTTGTCAGCTATCTGAGCAAGAAGACAAATCAATACTAATTAATGGTCCCCTGGAAAGTAAACAGTTTGTTCACAGTGGGTAATGTAGCAAGGAATCCTGTAGGCTATTTTTGCCTTTGCTTTATTGCACCATATAAACAAGGGTCTATACATGTAGCAAACATAAGACCTGTTGCTTATAAAGGTCACAACATGGGCTGAGATAAAAGGAACTACAGACTTGGGAGAAGAGCTGAGGTGGGGGTGTTAATTCCATTAATGATGCAGGTAAAGTAACCATTTCAGCTGCCTGGTTGCTAAGATGCAGCAGTTCCTGAAGACTGGAGCATACCTAAAAATGTTCAAGAGCTCAAAGTATTTAGCCTCATAGAGTAACTGGATCTACCTCCCATTTCCTGCAGGAGGGATACTGTTTTCATATTTGGTCTTTCAGTCTAGCAGACAGAGCTAGGGCAAGATTTGATGGCTCGTAGTTGTCTATAGTTGTTCATAGTTGCAAGACAGCAGACATTTTCAATGCGGAGCGTTGTTAGCTGTTGGAATAATTTCCTAGTAGCAACTATGGATTCTTTATCACTGGCAATTCTCAAATCAAAGATATGTATCTACCTAAATTAGATATTCTTTTACAGATGAGTATAAACAGGGAGATCTTGTGGTTTGTCTTATATTAGAGGCTAGACTAAAGCCTCTACTGATTGTGATGTTCTCTTCTGACCCCACTGAATCTATATTTTGGGGTTTTTTGAATAAATCATTTCATATTTTCTTGCTAGAACATAAGATCATGAGAACATCAAAATACGACAGAAAATTCAGAAAAAGAGAAAGCAAATACTAAAAAATAGGAAAGGTTGGCAAGTGATGGTTGTCTCACAAGCTATGGTAGAAAGTTCCAATTTCTTATGCCTATGCTGAAGGGTTTACAAAAGTGCCAAATCAATTGATATTGCATTAATTTCATGTGAAGCTCAGAGGGAAGGTTCAGTAGTTGGCAAGATGCAGGAAAAGGTTTTTTTATATGTATCAGACCTTTTAATCACAAATACTCACTTAGCAATTTCAGCTTTTGGGAAACAAATTAGTATCGTTAGGGGAGGTAAGTTCTTCCTTTACTGCAGTCCCTTCCAGCAAAGTTTGTTCTCACAGAACCTGAACAATTTTGCTTAATTGCTCTGTAAAAGTACAAGTATAGCACAAAGTATAAATGATGTTATAAAATGGACCAGTGTACGCTGACTCAAATGTATGTTTGAGTGTTATGCTGAATGAATGTCACTCATAAGCCTATAACATTGTCTTACGTTGTGTTCATGATTTCCTACAACCGTGAATCCCAGAGTTTCTGTGTGTTTTCCATCTCCTATTTGTGCAGTTAATCACTCCTGCCAAATGAACACCTTTCTACTTGGTCCTACAACATTCCATCCAGTTTTTTTCATTTAATTTCTCCACTTTGTCTAGCTCATTTGAGTTTCTTAGTTGTTTCCTTTACATACTTGCACCTCCTCCCAGCTTAGTGTTGTCTAGTGTTATACTGCTTTAACAGCAAAACTCTCTATTGCACCCTCCAGGTCAGTAATAAAAGCATTTTGAATAGTGCCAGCTCCATGACAGTTGCCTGGGGAGCCCATTAGTTACATTCTTTTATTTCGACCATGAACCACTGATAACAGATACATTTTGCTTAGCTCAGTGTGTTTATTCAACCAGTTTGGCCTGTGCCCTATCACAGTTTCATTTAGGACATATTTCTTCTTAGTGAGAGGGTCACTAGAGAAGGTATCAAAGTCCATTCTTCAATTCTTAGATGACATTTATTGCTTTGTCTCTACCCAGACCTGCTGCCCATTCATAGAAAGAAATCAGTTTGCTCTGAGAGGATTTGCAATTGACAAATCCATTTTGACTCTCACTTATTTCCTTGTTTTCTTTCATGTGCTCACAAAGATTTTATTCATTCCAGGGTTTTTCTAACATGTGATGGCAAGCTGACTGATACACAGATCCCTGATTAGTCTTTTCCTCTCATTCTTAGAAACAGAATACATTTGCCCTTTTGTAGTCTTCTGGTGCTTATTTACTCTTGATGGCTTCTCTTAGACAACCACGGATGGTTCTGACTGGACTTCTGCCATGTTTTTTTCTGTTTCCTGGGATAAAATACATCACACTCAGGCAGTGTGAAAACATCTAAGTTCCTTAAGTATGCCGATGTCTCCTGTATTTCTGTAAAGAGATTCTACCACTCTGTTTCTGGTACTATTTACATTAACCTTTGCTTGCACTTGACCTTTTCTCTCACAAATGCAAAATAAGACACAGAAACTTTGGCCTTCTTGGCATTTTCTGTTGATGACTTCCCTTTTTCATTTGCTACTGGATCAATACTTTACTTGGCTTCTCTGTCTCTATTAATGTATATTTAGAATTGTTTCTTGCTACTCCTGATACTTCTTCTTAATTCCCATTCTTTGCCTTTTTGATTTTTTTCTCTGCATACTTATGATAATCTTTGATACTTGTCTCAGTAATCCGATCTAGTCTCTATTTTCTGTAGGCTTCTTTTCTGTATTTAAGTTTAATGAAAAGCTTGTAACTTTTCCCACATTTCCGAACCTTCTTCCACATCTCTGGTTAGCTCACCAAATTGTTCTTTTAATCCTGCTGAGAAGGTGTTAACATCACTGCCTTGCTCCACAAAAAGAGATTAAGCCTGATTCAAAGTTCTGCCCTGCTACCCCCCAATTCACTTGCCTATTAAAAACCTTTTACCTTCTTTACCACATCTTTCATAAAAAGTTAAAAAAGGTAAAACATTTGAATCAAAGATGTTTAGAAGTTTTTCATAGTCATTATTCCTTTTTTTTCTTTCTGTTAAAGGGAATTTTTAGAAAGAAACCTCCATTTGACCAGCACTGTAGAGAAAAGGAACAGCAACAACAAAAATCCTTCAAAAATATGAAATAGGGAGGAGTTTTATTGTTTCTTTTGTCTATGGCCTGATCCTGCCTTCTTTGGTAGAAAATATGACAAACGCAACAGGGGATGGGAAAGAACAGCCCAGATAGTTGCATTTCTGTCTCTGGTGCTGGCTTTTACTTGTAAGCTTGTTGTGGGAGAAATACAAGCACGGCATGTGGTTTGATCAGTCACTCCATGATCTGGCAAATATGTACAAACACCAGCTGTCTAAAGTGCTGCTTGTAACTGCCTTTCTGGCCTTAGTCTCACAGCAGTGTTGTGAAAGAAGCTGTCTTGGTGATACCAGGTTCTTCTAAAAGAGAAGGTGAAAAGAGAAAGAAATAGGATGTAGCAATGGAAAGGACAGAGGGGGAAAGAGAGGAAGAAATTCCATTCCTCACACTGCCTACTCACGCTCAGGATGTCATGAGAGGACAGAACTCCTTTGACCCTGGCTGCCAAGTAGTGAGATGGTAGATATGAGGCTCTGCCTATCCTAAACCTTCCCCAGCTCTCTTAGCTGAGGGCACTGAAGCGGGGCACTTTGAAGTGTCTTGCCCCAGTAAGACAGCACATTCCTTTTTCTTCAGATTATGTTTAACCCATCAACTTCACTCCAATTTCTTTATCTTGTTCTTAGTTTACTGACATATAGGTTTAAAGTACTTCCTCCCATTTCCCTGAGAAATACTGGCAAACCTTCTTGTGGGTCTAGTTCAGCCTTTCTTTCCCCTTTTTTGTGTCTTAAATTCCGCATTGCCTGTATTTGTGACTGGATCTGAATCACCCCCACCTCTCTTAACCCTTGGCCTTCTCCTGGGGCAGGCCTCTGGCTTTTCCAGTTGCACCAAGGCTCTAGGTCCCTTGCTGGAAGGCTGTCCATCCTGGGAGCCCTCTCTGTAGAGGTCTCCTGTGGGCCAGAATAGTCACTGACTTCAAGAAGCTTTGAGAGCCCTGGGATGTCCAGGGAGCTGAGATATGTTTCATTTCAGAAAAGAAATGTGATATAAAGTTCTTCTGGTTTTTTCCCTTTTGCAGCAAGGTTTTACAAAGCTTGCTTTGCCTTCTGATTCCAAACAAATCCCTTTCACACAAACAGAGAAAGGGAAGTACAGAAGCTGCATGGCCTGACCAGCCCTGAGCTGAACACGGGCGGCTCCTGGGGCAGCGGAGGGGGAGCCCAGGCGGGTGCATGAGAAAGAAGCGCAGGCTAGCAGGGAAACACACCCGCAGGGGTACAGGAAGGTCAGTCTGTGCTGACATTAATATAGCACGGCAGTAGATGGTTCCTAGAGAGATAATTTACTTTTTCAAGCAAGACACTAAATTTTTCTTCCTTTAGACCCCAAAATAAAAAACAGATGAATGAGCAATGTGCCAATTCCATTTTAAGGGATTATAAACAGATGCAGGCAGGTCCTTCCACATGCAGCAGCTTGCATGTTTGTAGTATTAGTTATGATAACATAGTTCAAAATAATGTTAAGCTGACATTGACCAAAAAATATTCATTCCCTCTGGTGGATTTTTCTGAGTTTGCCCAAGAATAAGTGCAATGAGAAGGTGGGGCACAGGCTCATTAATAAGTATGGACTTAGAAATGTAATGTTGCTCCAATTCTGAGATATTTGCTTGTAGTGAGGTTCCTTTATGTTTTTAGGCAGTTGGAGTGGGTCTGATATTCAAATATTTGAGCCTAGTAATTATATAATTAAAGCTCTCTTGAAATCCAGTATTTTGCAATAACACTTTGGAAGAGCTTTTCTCCTCCTAGTTTTAAAATGAACTAGTGGGTTTATTAATCGTTGCACCTTTTTGCAGTCCGGCTATCATAGAAGGTATCTCCTAAAACACCCTAAACTACAGCTGTCTGCTATCCTGTCATGTACAACATACCTTGCTTCTGTCACAAGTGCCTGAACGGCACCTTGCTGCCTCACAGACAGGCACGTAGCATTGTCAAGCAGCGGGTGCTCCTCCACTGCCACCTTCTGGTCATGCGCAGTGGGACTTCATTTAAACTCCGTCACCGAGTGAGTTTAGTCTGACGTTAGCGAGGTGGTAACGGAAGGATTAAATGAACTTGAAAATCTAATAAAACAGAAGATTCAACTGTCCTTTAATTAACTGCTGCCAGCAATAAACACACCTTAACGTCCTCTGCTGACTAGATCTCAAAGTGTAATTATCAATTTTGTATA
This sequence comes from Dromaius novaehollandiae, assembly GCF_036370855.1. NCBI lineage: Eukaryota > Metazoa > Chordata > Aves > Casuariiformes > Dromaiidae > Dromaius > Dromaius novaehollandiae. Next base: position 41,745,134 of record NC_088103.1, on the reverse strand, counting down.
CACAAAGCAGACCTTTTTTTTCCCATAATAAAGATTAGCCATTTTAGCATTTTACTTTTAGCCATTTTAGAAAATACTTGTGGGGAGGGAAAAGTGTAGAGATGTGATGTTTTTAGCACTCTGACGCTTTAGTTAAAAACTAATGTTGCGATAGACACCATGACCTAATTATGGACAAGGCATTTTTAGTTATACAGAGCTCATGTCCGTCTGAGTTGTTATAGTCAAATTTACAAACTATGATGTTAATTTGAAATTGAAGGGAAGGCGTAAGTCCATCAGTGACTGTCTTTGTTTCATGTCTAAGTGAATTGGGGCATGTTACACCGAAACAAATGACCTACTGTTAAAATCCTGATACATTTTCTAGTTTTTAAAATTTAGGATTGTGCCTCTATTTTCGGGTATCTTTTTTCTCAGTCACAATAATCTAGATCTGAAACTATTCCCCATGAAATGGATCAGCACGACACCGTTTGGTTGGATGTTAAGTGTTGCACTGTGCTGTGTTCTGCACCAGGTGTTTCTGCTGTGGAGCGCTGGGATGCAGCAGGATATGTACAGCTATCTATCGGGACATCTGCTGGTTAGGGCAAGGCATACTTTGACCTTTAGAAATTCTTGATATTCACCCTTCTCTAGAGTATCCTTCGCTTGGCCAAGGGATTGTTTGCAGTCTTCCATTTTCCTGGTGGATCCATACAGCAAGGCCTTCTGCATGTGGAAGCACAGCAATAATGTAACCAAATGTCCATAACTCCAGAGTTTAGTGTCATCAGTAACAACAGTCAGTTCATTAAATGCCTGAAATACTTAGACATTTGTTGTGATGACAGAATGACACAGTCAACAAGAGTAATTGCATGCTTAAAATGCCTGAAAATGTTAATCCTATCACAAAATGAACAGTTTCTCTATGTGTTCATGTGCATCAACTGGCTTTGTCAACAGCAGAACCTGTATATGTGGGAGAGCATCTAACCAGCTTATGGCTTTAGACCTGCCTTGGGACCTATCAGCACAGAGAGGGGGCTTCTGGGCAGAAATGTTTTGCTTTAATACAGTATATATTCCTTCCTATAGTGATACAGTAATATTTCAAATTCATCTCTGCGGTAACTCTGAAATCAGTGCGACTATTCCTGGACCATAGTTAGACTGCTTCTAGTCAGTATCCCCCAAGGATGTAATTCTCATTCATTGCAACCCATCTTTACTGTCATCTGAAACTATGAGATGGGCTCACAGCCTTGGTGTGCCTCATGAGAGCAGCCTTTGCATCTGCTTGGCACACTTAAGCTTGTTTGTGCTAGAGAGACAAACGCACTAGGGCGTGGGCTGAAGCCCTACTCTGTGGTTGTCCAGACTGCTCACAGGCCCCCACTAAGGTTTTGGCACCTGTCCAAGTAGCATTTTCCAAGACCATGCCTAGGCAGGGGGATGGCATACCAGAGGGTGTTCCTGGTAGGAAATATGGAGGAAGTCACCCTCTTTTACAAGGGGAAAGAGTTTAGTCTCAGAGACACAAACCATACCATGCCACTAGCTTTCAAGACCACAGAATGGGTCCTGGCAATTGCATTTGCTAGTCTAGATGCAGTTCTAGCTATCGTGGTTGAATAAACAGGCAAGAAAACAGGCTGAACCTTTACTCTTGAGTGCTGGCAAGCTAGATGTTTTTAATTTAGTGTTTCTGCATTGATGAGTTTTCTAAAGAGTCAAGGACATACATAACAGAATCTAGGCAAGAACATGTCTCACCAGAGTGAGTGAAGTAGTCTTTGCCTGTTTCAATTACTCATCAAGGGGTTGGTGCCTTAATAGGAAAAGGATAGGAAAAGGGTTTTGGTCATGCCTTCTCCCTAGGAAAGTAAACAACAGTTGTGCATGAACATTGCATATTACTGTGCTGTACTCACATGCCCCACCCTGATTTACACACAGATTTAATTGTGCTCTTGTTCTCTTGCAGAGCTCTGTGTGTGCATCTGTTGGGAGCTAGTCTGAGTAATTAGTCTGTCTCTGTAAGCCTATTGCAGACAAAATTCCTCCAGCAGTGCTGGAATAAGTGAACTCAACAGTGAAAACAAGTGTGCTACTCCCCCAGCATCAGTTGCCAAACAGCATGAAAAAGGGACTAATACTCGGGCCCTTTGACTTAGCTGGCATCTCCACATCTCTGTGGGGCTGTTGTACACCATAAAGTATGGCAACCAGTACCACTTCCAATTCTTCTTGAAGAGCTTGCTGGGGACAGCAAAGAGGACCTAGCTTACTCCGTCTCGTCTCCAAATCTCCTTTCTTTGGGACCAGAACTGAGCTTTGAAGTCCACCTATCAGTTTAAAAAGCATTGCTTTTTTCTTTGGCTGGGAAAACCCTGTGTGTACATGACTGTGAATAGGGTCTGTGTTTTAGACAGAGCTAGGTTTATTCCATAAACTCAGAAATTAAAACAGACAAGCTTTCTTGATTCTGCCCATATTTTACTGTTACTGTGTGTTTCAATAATTAAATGGCGGAGTAGTGTATTTTGTGCCCGAATTTCCCTCCCTCACATTCTGGACACTGAATTTAAAATGATCAACCAAGAAAAGCCTGAAGTATAAATCCTGTCTCCGCCAGGTGTCAGTGGAAGCTTCAGAATGGAGTAGCTCAGCCAAAGCCATGCTTTGCTAACCTTCTACTATCACAGTAAAAGAGATTAAAGGAGAGAGTACACTTTCCCTGGCCGGGAGGGAGAGTGAATGCTCCATTCTAGGAAGAAGTTGTTTTGAGCTAGATTACTTCACTTTTTTCCCCCCTTGCTTGAAACAGAACTCCAGAATTTGTAAAAGGGACTGTTGTGACTGTCAGAAGTGGACAGTGACTCAACAGGTGTTAAATTATTTATTGAGAGGACAGTAGACACATTTGACATTTGAATTAGTGTTCCCTCATATTTTTATAGGGCGTTACAGGTCTCTCACTCATGCTGTCCCGAGCAGTGCCTTACACTGCATGGGACAAACGCACCAAAAACACAGAGGCAAGTTCTTGCAGAAACTTGAATCCTGACATTTCCCAAAATTTGAGTGCTTGACTTGTAATTGACAGAAGCTCTAGAGACATGCTGGTATGATGTCTACCTAGATATTGTCCTAAATCTCATAGGTATGGGATTATCACTTCCTGCAGTCTCAGTCTGCCACACTGGCTTGTTTCCCACAAACTGCTTGCTGCTGTTTCTGCACCCTTCACTGACCCATGAGCAGTAACATTACTTGTTGCAAGCAACATCACACCTTTCTCCCTGTGGGCCTCTTAATTTCTGGTGGCTGCCTGTAATGTTGGGTGGTCCCAGAGCCAACATTCTCTGAACAAGCAAGGAGAGTTGGGGTCAAGGTACATAAAATCTGGACCTGCATTTTGCTGCACAAGCCAATGCTGGTGCCAATAAATAACATGCATGTGTGGGTGCATGTGTGGCCTCTACCTGTGAACACCAGCACACAAATACATGCTTTAAAATAGGACTAAGAATTTGCTGAATGAAGATAGACGAAGGTCAGAGATATCTTTTCTGCTCTGACTCTTTCTAGAGGACAGGACCTAACGTAATCAGAATTATCACGGTAGTTATGCTGCCACATCCAGACAGCTTGGTGGAGGACTGGGAAAAAGGAGAGGTTTATATATCTGATCAAAAATGCACAGGCCATTCCATTTTTTTTCAGTTGCTCTCCAAGAAAATGGTGAAACATTTTCTGTATGGCTGGAAACTGCTTTCTGTGCACTCTCCACCAACACCACACACACTCACAGTGCAGAATACTGTTAGCTGACTTTCAGTGGCAGAAATAGCCCCATACAATCTCAGGCAGACAAAGCATAGAGCTGGAAGTTCACGAGTTTGGTAGGACTGGAGGTAGAATTTCTAAAAAATTTGTGGCTTAGCTTCGTACAGTTACTGAAATACCTAGCTCTGAGACACGACATTAAATTTCTACTTGATTCCAGTAGGGGTTAGGTATATCAATACTTTTTGAGGATTGGCGTCTGAATTCCATAACACTGCTGAGCACTTTTGAAACTGGCTCCCTGGGCCCAACAAGGGAAAGTTGCTAGACAGCATTAGTTGACTTAGAGTTGTAGGTCAATCATCCTTTTGAAAACCAGGCTATTAAATTCTGATTTGAGGAACTAATAGATGAAGAAATACCATTTTCACCTTGCAAAGGAAGAAAATTCTTTTCATATTCTTTTATTTTACATACTTCATATTCTTTTGTTTTACATACTGAGACATTTCCATTGTGTTTTCAAAATATTCATTAAGAGCTATTTCACCTGGGTAGAGCTACCCTTACCTGAGGGGACAGGTTAAGAAATCAGTAATATTGATTGTTAGACAATTCAAATAACAAGGTACTGCTCAATACTAGTAAGTGTGGCAATTTCACACCACTAATGTGTTACATTCCTCTGGAAGATTTTGTTAAGGAAGTTCCTCCCCCATATCACTTAAGATCATGTCTCAATGCCACTTCAAAAGAACATTTTTACTACTTTGTTGAATACTAACAAGGAGTGAACCCACCTATCTCACGTGAATAAAACATTTTGTGTGATGTTTTATTAACAAGTTCATCAACACACATTTGCAAAGCTTTTCATGATCTTCTATCAATTAATCCATTTACCTATTCAGAAAAGCAAATTTATTAAAACATGGGCCCATTATTGAATAACAACATTAATAGTCTTTAAAGACACTTGGGCTAATATATAAAATCAGTTTCTATTAACATCATGTATGGCAGAAAAAATTACTTAATCTTAATATCCATTATCTGAATTTACAGTTCTATGGCAAGAAAATCTCATCTTCATTTATTCCTAGATCTGTAATTATAAGCTCTGTCATTGCTCCATACCTCTAAAAATTCCCAGCAACTTCCTTCATTTCTATTGTATTTCATTCATTATGTTGTATCAGAATTCACAGTAAAAAGTTACAGATGACACTTGATGTATCCTGCAAATATTTTTCTTGATGTAGATGCAATGATTTTACAAAATCTATCTTTAAACAAAGATCCAGTAAAGTATATTGGGGAATAATTGGAGGGCTAACTATAGTAAGAACCATTCTTACTGTTATGCAAGAAATTACTGAAATCTATAAGCTTCAGTCATATTTCACCAGTTTACATAAAATTGAAAGGCTGTCTGTTGGTTTTTTTTTTTTTTTTTTTTTTGGTATCTAATATCATCCCTCTGAAGAATTCTAGTTTTTGTTAAAAATTCCAGTGAGCCTCTTTCAGGGAGACAAGGATTTTTTTACAGGCTTCTTTCTGGTGATGTGAGGGATAGGTTTTGCCATCTAGATGAGCTATTAGGTGCACCAGTGCCTCAGAGTTATTTTTGGGGGCCCTGGTAACAGTAAGTAGCCAAAAGTTTACAGGTTACAAGTAGGATCATATCAATAATTGATAGAGAACTTTGTTTGGGTGACAAATGCAGGTAGAGCAGCTGTGACTTTGGTAAGTAATACTAGGTCAGCAAAAGGCTGTTCCTTTCCTCAGGGGGATTTTACGTCTGTGAACGGTGCATTGTGCCGCCAAGGTGCTGGGACCCCAGCCAAGGTGTCCAGACACCTTCAAGGTGCTGGCACACTATGGAGCCTTAGAAGCTGAAATGCTTGTAAGCATTTCATATACTAGAGCTTTGCAGACACCCTCAAGCGGGGTAGCAATTCTGTAACAGCAGTTGTGTAAACTCTTCATTAAAGGCAATATTATGCATTTGAGGAAAGCTTTTCCCAACACTATACTTACAAATCTTTCCTAACCTCTATGGGATGCGGAGGAGCATGACTCACTTAGGGAGGAACTTTGCAGGTGTATTGTGCATGCAGCTAACATGGACACCATAGCTGCCTATGTTAAACAATTATGTTATACAGGCTACCAGAGTTAGCCACCAGGCTGGAACTGCTTACCAAAATTTGCATGTGGCCAAGAGCAACAACGCGCATGCTTCAGGGAGAAAAGGCAAAGGGAAACTCTGGAGGGTAGTTTGGAGGTGGGAGGTGAGGTATAACCCCAAGTGTCCCACATGCCTGTGTGGGCTGGGGCTGGGTTATTGGGCAGCTTGGTCTGGCATTTGTGACCCAGCAGAGCCTACTTTGTCCTCCCAGCCAGGCAGTCAGATCAGCTGGTGGCCACTCTATTGGCCATCTGACATAGCCGTGGCCCAGAAACCACACCAGAACTGCTCACAACCAAAAGCTGCAAGCTGACATCCCAGTGGTGAATATAAAAAATAAATACAGTAAAAATCCTATGTAGTGGAGACAGTTTATTATGAAGCGGTACCATCTTGGGTTATGAATGTCACATCACAAAGTGACTGTGATTTCAATCAGCATTTTGTTCATTCATGGCCTCTCAGTTTATTGATTTATAAGCCCTTTAGAATGGTATGATTAGTGCTAGCGTTTTATTTTCATTGGGGGTAAAATGGTATTTCATTATTAGCATGTTAGGAGCTATTTCAAACTGACAGTTTATTTTGAACCTAGGTAAGAAAAGTAACATTTTTATTTGGAAGCCAAAGATTGACATAGAATTTATTCTGGAATATAATTACAGTAAAGGCAAATGCACGAAAAGACAGAAATTCCAGCTAGAGTTTCTCTAGGCTTCTCTGCCATTGGTAACTAACTCTTGCTCTTTTCTCTGCCCACTGTAATAAGAGAATAGCAGTGGTCCCCAATAGCAATTTACAGTAGATAGAGGATAAAGATTTTTACTCACTAAGGCAACCCAGCACAGAGCTATGAGTAAGGGTGTCAGACAAGTACTTGTTCTACAACAGTCTATCCTAGCTACAGTTGTAGTGTTATGACAGCACTCTGTATTAGAAAAAGTGGTGAAAGAGTTAGTGCCAATGATGTAAAGCTGACGTGCCAGTCACGTTTTGACTGATTTAGAAATCAGGCCCATTTTCATGAGCGTTGTGGGGTGTCTGTCTGCTCCAGCGGCTCTGAGGGCTGCGGATCTTGCTGCACCCAGGCTGGCACTCCATCCCTGCTTTGCTCACTCTGTACATAGTCCAGGCAGTCTGTGAGTATGCAGACCTCGACTCAGTATTTTGCAGGAGCCAGACTGACTTACTGTGCATGCTGGGGGTGTTACTACAAGCTCTTCCCTTTTCTCCTGAGCTAAACATTTACCCTGTATTACAAAGTTGTCTTTTGCTGCCAGTATCAATTCTTGCACTCTGTTGAGGGTCTTGAGATTATGTTAATGAGTGAGTTGCTGGACTTTTAAAATAGATCATAGTAGGACTTTTCCCCTAAGGATTTTGATTTTAGTGACTGATCCTGCAATACTGAGATCTAAAGGACTTCATCTAAGTAGAAGGAGAGTCTGGGGCTTTAGTGAAACTCTAGGAATTCTCACCTTTGCACTAGAGCTCATGAGATTGAGATGTTTTGCAAGCTTCATGTACAAGTTATGTATAACCTATTAGGTGCAGTATACAAAATGAATAGATCTGGAGAACAGAAATGAGTCAACCTATTACATGAAAACAGTCACTAAAATGTGGCCTTATTTCTTGCCATCCTCTCTGGAACAGAATGAGAAAGCAGACAAATTTGCTATTAGTGTATTTTGTATGCACTGGGTGATTTTTACAGTAATTTCTCAGAGGTACACAAAATCTACAACAATGTAGTTTTTAATATTTAATGTGTTGCAAGTAGATTAAGTAAATAAAAGTCAGGGACTCAAAATTCTTTTACTTAAATGCATGGGCTTTTGTTTGTGTAAAACTGAAGCCTTCAACTGTCCCAGTGAGCATGCATTTCCACTTGAACTTACATGAAATTGCTGTGTTATCAAATTCTTAGTGTGAAATCCTAGCCTCACTGAAATCAATAGGAGCACTGTCTTTCTTTCCAATGGGACTAAGATTTCAGGTTTCTTCAGGGTGCTCTATTACTTCATGTGTTCTGAACTGCTGCATTCTGGAGGCCAATTTCATTCTATTATACCGTTTCATATTCCTTTCTAGTAAATGAAGTAAAATGTGTATCTATTATCATACATGCTTCCTGAGTAATAAAGGCAGCAAAAACCAATCATTTATATAGTATGTCTTGTTTTATTCGACTAATAGAGAAGGCAGCTCAATGACTAGACATCAGGAGAAAAACGCGTATATTGCAGTGTTACTCAGTTCCAGAAGAAGAGCTGAAGGAAACTGTATGCAATTAAATACAATAATGAAAGTTATACAGGACACTAGAACTGTTCATAGATATTTTCCCAAAGAACATTTGTGTTTCATTGGAGGAAAATATTTAACTGGAAATTTCCATCAGAATTCTGTCTTGTCAAGCAAAATGCTAATTTCTTCTTCAGGACTGGGGAAACAGGAAAAAAAACCCTCCCAAAAAGCATTTTTGGAGGGCAGGAGATTCAAAGATTGAAAAATGTTTGTTGTTTTGAGAAAAATCAAAATTTCCATGAATAAGTTCCTGGATGAAATAGAACTGGTCTTCATCCTAACAACGACATCTGTTTGCAATAACACTCCATGCCAGTAAACAATGTTATTTTAACTAATCTATTGGCGTGGCGATGAAAGTGACAGTAAAATGTTGATATGGAAGCTAATTTCTGTGTTTGGCCTTGAGATCCATCTTCACAGACACAGAGTAAGCGCAGAAACTATTTTTGGTAACATCATAGCAATCCAGATTTAATTCTGACACTTCTTTGCCTTCCTGAAATCCAAGTAAGACATCTGGCTGTGTTTTCTGCTTATGTTTGTGAAGTGCCATTGAAACCATTTGCATGAGCAGTGAATTTGGAGATAGAAATGTGACTATAAGGTGTATATGAAGAAGAGTGGACCAACAGCCTGGGTTATGAAGAAAAAGTGAATGGCAACCCATTCATGGATCACATGCTTATAGAAACTTTGGAATAAGATGCCCTTCTGAATGTGATTTTGTGGACTTTTAACATTCTTCAGTAATTCTATATTGTTCAGACCAGTGATTTACATGGAACTATGCGCATGTACAAGGCACATGAGGAAGGAGAGAGGATGGCTCTGTCTGATTCACAGGGGAGGCCCTGCACAAGGTATTTGTAGTCCATGCTATGGGTGTGCTTCCTGCAGCCCTTGAGAAGAATAACTGAGTTATGAGTTAGTCAGTTGTCAGCTAATTTAATACTACTTAGGGTGGCCACAGAGTCCTCAACATTTTCCAGAAACTAAAAATGTTTATTTAAACAAACATAGCTCTGCAGATTTTATTTGCAGTCATTTAGTTTAATATGCCACCATCCCGTTGTCCTCTGTCAGAAACTAAGCTTTCTGGTTACTCAGTGTGCTGAAGTTGCAGACACACTAAAAAAAAAAAGAAAAACAAAAATTCCTCATCTGTTGAGTTATTTGCGTGTTAGTCTCATGCAGCAGCCCCACTGCCAAGTGGATGCAGACATGTTTGTGGTGTTTGCTAAGGCTAGTCCAAAGGCCCAGACTCCTTCCCGTGCATCCCGTGAGCCTGTCGGGCATGGCATCAGGCAGAGCTGGAGCACACGCTGCGGCACATGCAGGCCCCTGCGTGCTCGGGCACACATGGTGCAGGAGCCTGCTGCCAGACGCGCTCACAGCGGCTGTCTGCAGGCGGCCCACGAGGCAGCCATGTGGGCGGAAGGCAGGCAAGCGGTGGAGCAAACTGGCTTATGGCTGTTTCGGTTTGGAGACCACTTTTTCCAAGCGTCCTAAACACGGGCCTTAATCATCAGCACTTCTGAAGCACTCATCATTCTTGTATCCAGGCAAGGAGCCTTGTTATTACCCTTTGAGAGATACCACATTCCCTCATTTCCTATAGAAGGGGGCTTGCCAGCAGTATCAATACCAGCACCGTTTAGTTTGTTTCAGATTAAAAATGTCCCCAGGGAAGATCTGTGTTCATCTTCAGTGGGTTCTCAGTGCAGTCCCAGGAATAAACTTAGGCACTGGGCAACCAGTGGTTACCTTTGCTGAATGTGCTGCTTTGCTTTTGCTGAGAAGAGAAAATACTTTGTGCCTGAATTGAGAAACCCTTTGCCTCAGACTTCTTGTTGATAAAATGGTGACAGAGGAAGTTACCTGCATGCAGCCTGCTGGTTTTCTGTGGCTCGTGTATGTACATTATTATGAAAGCCATAGACATAAGCTGAGTTTTCTATCTGAGCCATGGCGGAGGTTCAAGGCATGTCTTGGCCACTTTTGGCCACCTTTGGCCACCTTTGAACCTCCCTGTGTGGAGGAGCAGATTGCAGTGACTTTGGTCCCTGATTTGGTAGTTGGCCCTTGGAGGTCGTAAGCCTGACAGGTTCAACTCTAGTCTAATGCTTGAAGAGATGCTTAGAAAAATGGGAAAGACAAAATGCAATCTTAAAGGCTTTTAGTGTGTTACTACCCACGCTTTGACCCGCTCTGATCTACAACTCCTAGTAATGAAGTGAGTTCAGGAGGAACTGAAAGGAAAAGCTGTTTTCAGCAAAACTTAAATTTGCCCCATCTATGTCAGAGAGTTATGAGATGCACATACTGCAACTACGTATGCCTCTTAGAGGGATTCCTAAACACTACATGCTACAGGTGTTTGCACAGGGAAACCAAGGGACGTTGCAGTCCAGCTCATGTATGAAAGGGCCAGTCACTGAGGGTGAAGCAAATACTGTATGGATGTGATATCAGAAGTTATATAATATCATGGCCAACTCTCTGCAGCTGGATATCATCAAATCAAAATTAGAAACTCATTGGAAGGAAAGGACAGTCTTTGCACAGATTGCCTATAAATCTGCAATAACTAGTTCTCCCTGGGCTTAACATCAAAAACATTTTTTAGTGTCTCATTAGTAAGAAAATTTATTGCTCAACTATTGAACTATGTCGATTTTTGAAAACATTGTGTGAATAATTCCAGAAAGCATGTGTTTGATTTGTATTCGTTTTGTGCCGCTGGATACAAAAAGTGGCTTTTACCCTATGATGAAATGACACTAATCATGAAATTAAAGGGCAAAGCATGTCTACAGTTTCAGAACAAGGTAAATTTTTATAAATATGCTAATGCCCTCCCTTTCCCATAAGTCAAACTAACATTGAGGAGTTCATATCCCAGCTGAGCTAAAAAAAAAAAATAAATAAAAGGCCCAATTACAGTTCTGTAGAAGGGGAAAAACTCCTCCCAACCCTTATTATTTTGTCTTTGTGCTGTAGTGTGTTTCCCAGCTGTGTCTGTTGGCCAGTTTTGTGGCTCAAATAGCCTGAAAAAGATGGAGAAAGAGGCAAAAGGTTTAAATCAAATTCAGCATTGTCTATATAGGATGGATGGAGTTTACAAGTGATGTGACGTGATGTGGATTTACTGACAGTAATGCATGTACTTTAGCACTGCAAACCACATGCAGAGTGCTATCTTTTCTCACCTTTTAGCAATAGGAAGAGTAGAATAGGTGGCTCCAATGAGATTCACTATTATGGCCCCAGATGTACAGAATTCATTTATGTCGGTGAGTATTTCTTAGGCAAGTGGTCTTGAACCCAAGCATTTTCCTTGGCTTCAGTGGGACTGCCCAAATAAGTGTGGGTGAGTAAAGTACACAAAGCATTAGCAGGGCACTTAGGCATCATTACCATTCATTAAAGTTCTTTCACTAGATTTTTCTCTACAAATAAATGCTTGTAAGCAGGCCCTCAAGAATAAGAAATGCCTCCTGGCAAAGACTGTGAAGCTTCGTGCCCCTTTCCCGCTCTGTAGATCTGCTGTCCCTGCAGCCAGGCCCAGCCGCCGGAGGGGAGGCCTCCTCCTCCCTGGCTTCTGCGTCTCTCGGCTGCCCCCACTGTTTGGGCAATGTACCCCCTCCTGTCTGTCTCTGTGAAGGGGAGGACGGCAGGCTGGTCACTTGCTCAGGTGGACATGTCTTGCAAACTCTTATCTGGTTCCTAGCAGAGATGTGTCCAAACTGGTTTGCATTTTCCCAGCTATTTCTAAAAGCGGCCTGTCTGGGGGTGGTGGGCAGCAGGCCCCCAACAAGGAAGGGCAGAGTGGGGTGCCGCAGGGCGAGATGTTGGCAACACTGCCCCACTCCAGCATCTCAGACCTGGCCATATAGCTTGTTTTCTGAGAGCGCCAGCATCTTTAATTTTGATGGTAGCTCCCTGTGTATTTTTAAATAGCAAAACTTGAACGCTTGGCACATCCTCTCTGACTGCTGTCCATGCAGATGCACGCTAGAGCTGCCAAGAGACCTGGCTTAGCTGAGGGCAGGCCCAGTTTTGAGGCTGGCCCAGATCTGAACTGGCTAGTGAATGACTTGGCCTGGGTTCAGACTAGGGTTTAGGGAAGAGGGGGACAGACAAGTTGTAGAATTAAAACCCTTGCCTTTGGAAACATAACTGGTTGGTTATTTTTATCACACCGTTAGCAGGATTTCTTTAGTGCCTTTGCTTCAGCCCTGAGCTCTTCATCTTTGTGCTATATGCCCTGTAAATGCAAACTAACAACCAGCTCTTATATCAAGGAATTTATAATGCAGGGAAAGGAAAGAGGAAGGGAAGAACTGAGTCAGAGAGGCAAGTGATCTGTTCAGGGTTACCCATACATAGTTCAGTGGCAGAGTCAAAAATCAGACTCAGGCTGGCTGGATCACAATCTGAGCCCACCAAACCATGTAAAATACAACTAAATTCCCAGCGTTTCCATTAGAGGGTTTTTTTTTTTTTTTTCCCCAGAGGGAAGCTCTGAAAGAAGAAACTGAATGTACCTAGTGTTTGTAGTATATAATTCACTTTTCATGAAATAGTCTCAGCATCATTCAGTCAGGGAACTGTGCAAATGGTGGGAAAATAGGTATTGCTATTATAAAACCCTTTTCAATTCAGTGAACAACTACGACCAAGTCTTACCCTATAAATGATTGTACCACCAATAATTGTTACTGAAGCAGATGGAGCAGTTGACTAGTAAGAAGGACAACGGGCTGGGGGGACCAAGCAAAGGTGAGCCTTTCCAGAATAGGTGTTTGAATCAAGTGATATAGCTGTCTGTGGTCAGCAATCAGTACACAACAACCTGTTTTACAGAGTGGTCTGTGATGTGAAGAGATTTCCTCCCACCTTTAGGCATTATGATCTTAGTGCAAGTAATCTCTTTACTCCAGAAGTTTCTCAATAAAGACTTTTTATTCATTTGCTGCTGTTTTAAATGAGCGGTACCCTCCTCCCCAGCTGGAGTGGGAGAGGTGAGGGCAGCGGGTCCCTCCTGGTGAGGGAGGTGAGCCTCTGGCTTCAGCAAAACTCTCCAGAGCACCTTTCTGGCTTGTTAACAAAGGCCTCTGAGGATGGCTTCAGATGACACCAGCAAAACTCCCCCGCTTTCTTCCAGCTGTGCTGGGAAACAGCTCTCCCAAACATTCATGGGAAATGAGAAAATGCAGGCACAGCCCTGCTCTTCACTGAAATGAAAGGACAGTAGTGTTAGCTCCCCCACAACCCAGCTCTCTCACACCAGGCCTCTTGAGCCCAGCATTACGAGTGAGAAGGATCAAAGGGCCCCAACTGCTCCCATATGGTAAATGGTCCTATAAGTTGTGTATAATTATGCACAAGCATCTCCATTTCCATGTTTTGTACATATAAAAGATTGTTGGGTGAAAGCCAATACAGTTTTCACAAGGAAGACATGCAGGAACATACCCAGACGTCACTGGAATTGAGTAACGTGCTTTTACATGTAGGTTGGGCTTTCCAGCAGCTGTGGGGCTAGAGCACTGACTTGACAATTGCATAGTGTGTTTGGGTCTGCCCCAGACTGGAGCGTGTGAGTTCGCCTCTGCTACCCTGTGTACTCAGCAGTCCTGCCCTGCAGAGCTGGGAAACGTAATTATCAGCTAGCAATGGAGACACTGCTTTGGACAATAGCTGCAAGAGGTACTTTTCAGCCACAGGGTGGCATCTGATGGATATGTTTTGGAAAGTTAATGCTGCTTCAGTGAATTCAAAGTTAGCTTTTTAAAAATTAATTCTATTTTGTTAATGTAACTTCCCACAAGGGATGTTTGTTTTTTATTAAGACTGGGCAAAAACAGTAAGAAAGTCAATCCTTCAGTCATTTATTTTAGCTATTATGATCATTTTTTAAAGCAAATAACCTGTGGAATGGGTGTATTGGGCTATGTCCCTCTCTACAGGATGGCCCTTGGGCAGGACTCTTGCCTCTGCCTAGTGTTGGTGCAGAACTTGCCACAATAGAAACATAATCCGCAGTAGGAGGCTCAGGGAATAAGACTGTCAGGCCATAAGAAAAGGCAGATCTGTTCTACTTTTAAAGGGCATTACTGAATTCATTCTCTGGAATGTAATCCTGCCTTGCCAGCCTGGAAGCTGTCTCATATCATGTTGGCAGAAACAGCAGTTTTCACCCTCCTCTTCCCTTCCATTAGGAAAAAGACAATGAAACACAGTCAAATGCTCTGTGTAACTGGAGATGGGGATGGTTTCTTGTGTTTTGTGTCAGATGCACATTCACTGGGACAGGGAGTCAAGGCAGTATGGGACACAGCCATAGAGTGGAGGCAGAGGAGACCTAAGCAGCCATCTTCTTGCCATCCAGGCTGCAATTAGATACCATTTCGGATCCAGTTAAAAATGAGGTGACTATTATTCTGGCACTGACATGGAGAGAAAGTAAAGGAGAAATGCATGGAAGAGAGGTGGTGAGGAGTCTTGTTCCTGTGTTCAAAGATCAGAATTTTAAACAACTTAGAAATCCAGAGAGAAGCACCTGTTGGTGCTATAAGTAATATTGAACTAACCTGGAGAAGGCAGGAAATCCCAGTTCCAATTTTTGACCTCACAGGTGAGGGTGTGTTTTGGCCCCTGAAGGTGTATAATTAGTGGAGGGCCATCATGCCAGGATGCAGTGCTTGCAGAGCAGCCTGTCGTGTACCACCTCACCATTGGGCTATATTTTAGTCCTCTGAGCTGCCTTCCTTAAAATTGCTCCCCTTGGTTTCCCAGGCCAGCACTTACCCAACATATGAAGAAAGCTTATTAGCACAGCCAACTTACCTGGGCAGCTACCTCCTGCCTTAGAAGTGCACTGGCTGCAGTCATTTCAAACCATAATTGCCAGGTTGTCATCTCTGATCATCTTTCTGCACTGGAAATGAAAAAGTCCTCCACTAAAGGTGTGAGTGCTCAGCTCAGCCTGGCTTCATTTCAGGTTGATTTTTGTAGCTGTACATCCCTGCTGGCAGCTTTTCTTGTCAATGTGCACCATTGCAAATGTGACATCAGAGTCTTACTGTAAGCATGTTTCTGAGCTTAAACTCAGTGGTTAACACAACTGTTTGCATGATCACCAAAGCTGCCGTCAAGAAACTTGGGTTGTTTTTTGTAAATAAAGAAATTCCTCTCTCATATACCCTGCAGCCGTTGTCACCTTGGGCCACCTCTCAGCAGAAGCTGGTAGTGGATCTCATTGCAGGGGTTTCTTCAAGAAAATGTTTTCCATTGCAGAAATATTGACTGAGGAAAACCTATGTTTTGTGGTGGTCTATCTAGCTAAGGAAAAAAAAAAAACACAACAACCTTTTCATCTGGTTATTGAAGGGAGACCCCAGGCCCATGACTAACTTGAGTATTGAGTCACTCACCTACTCCTGTGGAGGGTTTTCTGTAAGTCTCCTTGATCCTTTATAGGACAGTAAAGGACTTTTTTTCCTGCTTACTACTTTCCCATTTTGTCTGTTTGCCTACTGCTGTGGCTTGGACTGACAATGCTGAATGGCAATGTTCATACCTGGTTTACATCCAAGTAGTCATTTTTTTCAAGTAATTAGTTTGGGAAGTAAAAGCTTATGAAGCTGTGCTTTTTCAGGGACTGGTGGGTTAGGTTACCTGCTGAGTTAGAGAGGTTACCTGTCCCGCCCTGCCCCCCCTTCAATTCTAGACCTGTGATAGCCTGGGAAAAATTGCCTCTACAGAGGAACCCTTTAAAAACAGCCACCAGAGCCCCCACCTTTCTCTGCTCAGGAGCCCAAGGGCAGACTTAATTAAAAGTTCCTTCAAAATATACTCCCTACTGCTCTAAGCTACTGTGTTTCAAAAACTCTGGTGCTGCGCCAAAGTGGGAGCAGGCATATGTTAAAGTGACAGGTACAAAAGATGTTGTTACTCTTTGTGCTCCCTTCTCTACTGATCTCTTTGCATTACGGTCCCAATGTAAACATTATTTAAAATAAAAATAATACCCTTTCTTCTCCCCTGTCCATCTAATGAATAGACTATCACTAACCATTTGTCTTTTCAAAGCAGCCTCCTCAGACACAGGTTCCCAATCTCTGTCAAGATTTAGCCTCGAAGTCTCAGGAATGCTTTCTTGGAAATAGCAGCTTTGCCACACTGTGTTTCTGCTGACAGTATTTCCTGTGGAAGTGTCATGCTGCCTGCTCAGAGAAGATCAGGCTAGAGCATTTTAATATCCATCAAATGCTCATTAGTAGCTGAGATAATCAAAGCCTCCTTGTTGCTGTTTTTTTTTTTGAATTTTCTGGGTACATTTGTGCACATTGGCCTTTCTTTTACTAAATGCAGTTCTGCATTAACTCCTGTCTACTGGGAGACCTGGGAGTTGCAATTGCTGAGTGTCCCTCAGGTATGAACAGGTTCATGTTCTGATAGCTTAAAATTATTGCTGTCATGTGGCACTCAGCTATCTGAAATATAGTCCAGCTTCTTCCCTCTGTTGATTCCTCTCTTAGTCTGTTCTTATTCTTTTGCTCTCTTCCTTTCTTCTACACTGAAGCTCCCAGTGTTCATCACTAGTGCTGGTTAATTTGTGCCTGTTTCAGCATCCAACATCCCTTTGCCTCCTTCACCCTGTGCCTAAGTCCAGTAACAGCATGTCGCAGGAGCCACTGACTGCAGCCGCTGCTGTAGCCGACAGCAAGAGTCAATATTGGGTTGAGAGACAGTGATTTCAGTGAGAAAGGCGAATCATCACTCTTCCAAAGTATGACTGAAAGATAATAACGGCCCTCACTCGGCACTCAGAAGAGATAAACATGCTTCTCTAAAGATTGAAGAGAAAAAAGGACTGTGAGTTGGAGCATATTAAATTAATCTAACAGCTTGGTGCTGACTAGCTACCCATTTTCACAGTAAGAGGGAGCCTTATTCTGTCAGTGTGCTGAGGATTCTATTTCTAGAGATTTATAGCCACAGGTTCTGGAGTACTCTGTAATTACATGAGTTTACACTTGCAGGGACAAAGGCTGAGTAAATATTTTATTAGGCAATTTTTTATCTTATTGAAACTGAATACACATGTGATAATTTGCCTGGTGAATGAGGGAAGGATAGTGAAATAAATAAGATAGTTTACACAGAGCATTGTTTGTGGGCTGCATGTAGAATCACTGTCACATGCTGTGCTATTTTAAGCGTCGGAACAGCAAGTAGCACCCACAGCCAGCACAAGAGCCCAGGTACAGCTACCAGGAGTGTGACCACTGATGGAGGAGAAATGTGCCCATTCCACAGGATGAAAAGGAAACAGCAAATCTTCTGTTACAAAGACACTGTCCTGAGACTGATGAATTTGTTACAGGGAATCTCCACTGGTATTTCACTATGGTCTTTTTTTTCCTTAAGATATGAACGCTTTACTCTCTCATTCAGTCATTTGCAGACTCTGGAGCAAAAAGGTGGGGAAAAAAAACAACAAAAGCATGAAGAGTCATCAGAGGGCATCTCCACACAGCTCTCAATGTGCACAAACTGAATGCTTCTCCCAGGTCTGTTGAATACATGCCTCACACATTTACATGGAATAAAAGCACAGAGAGCCCTTCTGTATGATCAGTCTTCAGCCATTTTCTGATCTTATTTTAACTCTGTAAGTCTAATAAGAAGGGCCTCTATATTCTGAACACTTCTTGTTTAATATTTCTCACTCATTATGATAGGAATAAATAACGTGGGCCACAGCTTTTGTTTAAGTAGGGCCTCCTATTACTTCAAATTTTTGAAGCCTTCATTGTTGTTCGATCTTCCAGCTAGAAGAGCAGATGCAGACTCAAATAACTCGTGTTGAGCATGCTGTATAATCATCTATGACATTGATTCGCAAGAACAGCAGATTTATTTCACTACAGTGGAGAAAGTGTGACAAAACTTGAGGCTTATATGCAAGAGCACACCAACAAGACTGCTCTGAAGTCTAGTCTTGGCTTTGCACACAAGAGTGACGAAATATGAAGTTTTTATAGAAGACACAATCTTGCGGAAGTTGTTGAAATTAAATGGTTGTCATTGTCAGCTAGGCAAGTGACCCCGTGAGGGAGTAAGAAACAGAGCCAGCCAGGCTCTCCGCCCTTGTGCTGCACTGCCCAGTACAGCCCAGTGGTGTGGGATACGCCTTTCATGCTGTCATATTTGGCCCTGCGAGAGCAACTGGCAGGCCCGGTGCTCGGCTGGTGATGAAACCGTGCTTGCACTGCCACCCAAGGCTAAGGAGCACCAGCACTGCCTGTGCAGGGACGTCCGGGCCCTAGTACAATGTGGGGGCTGTGCCAGTCCCGCAGTGCCATGTGTCAGGAGCTGTGGGGGGCTGAGGTACTTGCTGCCACTGCCCAGTCTTCTCCAGAGACTGGAGCTCTGCAAGGGCAAGGGTTGGATCTAGTGTTTAACTGCCCAGTGAGATCTTGGCACCTTCTGCTAATGGATCCTGACACTGGCTCACGGGGGGGGGGGGGGGGGGGGGGGGGGGGGGCAAGTGCACTCCTACAGCAGTGGTTTGGGGTGTGATTCATGTTTGTCAAGGTCATGGCCAAGTTGCCCTTTAAAAAACATTTTTAAAGGCAAGAAACCAGTGCAACCTGCCTAGTGCCCCAGACCAGGGAGTGGGCCTCCTTTTCAGCTTGGTCACTACAAGTCCTTCAGCATGAGGGTGGGAAAAGGCAGGATTCACACTGGAGGCTGTGCATGAGGCCCTCATTTTGCACCTTCAGTCTGTCACTGCTCTAACCTTCCAGCAATGCTGTATCTTCTGAGGTATAAAAGGTTCCCTAGGTAGATTCCTCTGTACTCAGCAGCTAGATACCAATTGTAGCTGCTAAGAAAGCCAAAACAGCCCTAAAATCTGTGGAACTGGTGAAAAATAGCATACGTGGTCAGAAAGCGGAAATAAGCTGACCAGAGAACCCAGAGAATATAGCCATAAGAAGCCATAAGAAGATGCCGAAATGCTTTGGAAACAACAGTCCGTGGGGAAAGGAAGCAGATTTTGGACCAGGTGCTCATGGACAGAGTCTGCTGTAGCGAGACAGCTCTGCTGCCAGCAAGAGGGTTTTCTATTTTTTTCTTCTCTTAAAGATAGTGTTTATAATCTAGACATCCAGTTAAGCTAAAGGGAGCCACAGAAACTTTCCTTCCTGCCCCCCCAGCTAGGTGTTTAAACCTATTCTGTTGCTGTATTCTGTGGCAAATTATATATTATTTCATAACACATATCAGGCAGTTGTCACTGACTGGCATCAAAGTGGCCATCAAAGGCAGAGAATCCAAAAACGTAAAGGCCATTTTTTTCATCAGTCTGGCTGAGTTACCTTTGCAGTGGGAGCTGAGGAAGGGCTGGAGGTTATTCCCTGCGCCAGTTTGGTGTCATCATGCTTCCTAGGAGTTGACTCAGGACCTGGAGTTCAGGAGCTGAGAGCACCTTGAGATGCCATTAGACTAACAGTAACCTTGAGGGCTGAAGACTGCAGGCACCTGAAGAAGAGCAGTGCATTGACAGGCCCTTTCCCCTTAGCCGTGGGATTCTTGTATTAAAGGCAGCTGAGGTCACATGGAGAGATCACCTTGGGTATCCTCAGCTCTTTCCTGGCCAGTTTTGTCACCTGTTTCCTTTGCTTCCCTCAAACAGCAGCACACAGAGCTGGCTCCGCTTCTAAAATCCACCCCAGCCCTACGGCTAGCAAGGTCAGTGTGATACATCCTTGATATAATCCCTTCTGAGGGGCTATTATCATCCTGTTTAGTTTATTGGTAGGATACAGGGCTGGCAGTTCATAGGGAAGCGGTAATTACTAATCTAACTTCATGACTCTTCCAACCTCCACTTGCATCCAAAGGATCAAGACTCATGCAATATTATGGAAGTGATCCAAGTGCAAGAGCAGCTAACAGCCAGCTGCTCTTAGCATTTATTCCGTATTTCCATGAATGTTGTGCAGATAGAATGTGGCCCACTTGGGAAGATGCCCATTGATTTTAAGGAGACTTTGGCTGTGCTTACAATGAAGCGTGAACTTCCAATAGCTTATTAATGTGCAAGCAATGAACCATTTAGCGTGGGAGCTTCATATGAAATGCAGCTTTATAATTAGGGTCCTGGTATAGCAAGGTATATATAGTACTGGTAGCATCAGTATAACAATTTTTAGAAGCAGACATTTAATAAATGTCTTTATAGGTATACATACAATTGAAAAAAACAAAGCTTCCTACAATATTTCAGAGATTTGTTTTATTATTCTATTTCCAAACAGGCACAGCCCATTATAAGTCCCACGGCACAAAAATTTCTAAGAATAATCAAGAAACCTTAGAATTAATTTATAAAATTTGGTAATCATTTGCAACTTCATTAAATACTCAGTCACCTAATAATACATTATCCTTATCTTGATTTTAAATTTTAATTGCATGAAGTTTGGTCCCTCAATAATTAGCACATTGTATATCCCACCTAATTCATGAAGTAATTGTCATTTCCCAGTTCTTAATGCTACTTGCTAATTCTGCCAGTGATAAAGAATTTTATATCAAAACTCCAGAGTAAGTGACATTCTGCATGTACAATAATGACAAAACAAGTTAATTTACTGCAAAGTAGCTGAAAGATGAAGCTTTTTTAATTGCATATTTGTTACCTTCACTAAAAGGTGACTCCTCAGTTATGTATTTGCCCATTTCTTACACATTAAAAAAGTGTTAATGAACCTGATTAAAATTAATTGAAAAGGTCCAAGATCTGCAAAGAGATCCTAACATCAGCAGACTTCTAATTGCTGCTGAAAGATGGACTTAAATACAGTTTAGGAGTGGACAGAAATTCCTTTTTTCTGTTATTAGGACTGATATGGAAAATGCAAAAGTGATCTAGTACTGAAACACCTGCTATAGATACAGAAAATGTTGAGTGTCTGGACACTATTTCCTCTCACTTCTCGCTGCTGATAACTGCTCTTCCTGCCCTCTGTCCCCTGTGCTGGGCAGGCTGTGTTACAGGTACAGTGAAGAACAGGCACTGAGATGAAAAGTAGGGAGGGAAACTCAAGTCTCCCCCAGTTTGAGCTTTCGTTTAGCAGACAGGGTTATGAGGTATTAGAGAAAGGCTGAATTAATGGCAGGTTGAGGGAAATGCACACTAGAACTGTGGATAAACAAGAGGAGAAGGGAGCAATAGAAGGGGAGTGTGAAACTGAGGCACTACAAAGAGAAGGAGGAAAGATGTATGGAGCACAGCTTCAGAGCTCTGGGAACAAACTAGGAAATGCTATTAATGGGGTGGTCTAAGTCCTCGAGAAAATGGGGTATGATGCAAATTTTGTTTTATCACACCCTGTGCTCTCCTGGAAGTTGTCCTAGCGTTTATGGTCACCCAGGACACTGGGAGAGGACAATCCCTGCTGTGGTCTCTGTTGACGTTGCCAAGGTAAGAAATATACTTCACCACAGAAGATTTGAAGAGATGCACTGTTCAGAAATTTTGCCAGCTATTGGGCACATTTTGAGTCTGCTTTTTTTGTGTATTTTCAGCAGTCACAAACAGCACAGAGCCTAGAAAAAGTGAGCTTATTCCTCCTCTTGTTATGCTAATCAGCAGTGTGTCTGTCTAGACTGGGGAGATGGTATGTTTATATATTTATAGCAAGAGTGGGCTGTTTCCTTTGACAATAGTATCTCTCAAACTTAATAGACCACTTTAACTGTACTATTTATAATTGTCCATTTTCTTCCATGCCCCCCACTACCCATTCCCATTATTCCAGGATAGTCTAATCTTATTAGAACTATTTTTTTCATCTTTGTTAATAGCATGCATACACCAGATATCTTGTTACCACCACAGAAATGTAAAAGAAGAGAGAAACAAATGAGATATTTTAATTTTTTTGTTTTGATTAATTTAAATTGCTGAATGAAAAATAGCTTCTTCTAGTAATTCTGCTGTAACTAACTCAGTTTGATATTGGTTCTATTAGCCTTCTAATAGCATGAAAGCTAAAAAATTAAATCGTTCCACTTCCACATTCATAATTATGTGCAATTAAAATCTTTACATACCCAAAAGTCTTATATGAAGCCCTGAACCCTTCAACTGTCACTCTTCATTATCTCCAAGCCTAACAATTTTACAGTGACACATTGTACACAATGAGATGTGCTAAAGAGGAAGTATTATATTTTACTGATGTATGTGTTCTTTAATTTCTCTGAATTAGCTTTTTGATATGGATGCTAATTGTTTTCTTTGAAAAGAGTCACCACAGATATGTGATTTCTCTATGCCTGTTGCACTTCAAAAAATATATAGTTAATTGCAGGAAGCAGGAATTTTTCTCTTTTTTATATATATAAAAATAATCAGCTGCATATCAAAGGAGTGAATCTTAATCCAAATTTCTGATTGTACATTAAAAAGAAACCTTCAGTGTTTGTGACCAGCATAGAGTATTTGGCAACTTTTGATGTTTCCCCTTTTCATTTATTCATGAGGAGAGATGAATAATTAAAACAGGATGTTTGGAAAAACTAGTGCGCACAAAAAATATTTCCATATGAACTTCCAGCTCCAACCCGTGATAGTCTAGGAGACATGTTACTGCAGGATTGTCCACATGGCAAGTGTGCATGTAACACTGAAACCACAGACCTGGTCAAGACCTGGGATCCTGCCATCAGTGGCTGACAGCCGTTACTGCTGTATAAATGCAAATGCTAAATGTGGCCAAGACAAGTGTGACAGTTATGAAAGGCTGAATAATACTGGGTGCAATCAAGGCCATTCATAATGTGTGAGCCATGCTCCTAGGGTGAGTGGCAGATCTGCTGTGGAACTGCAGGAGAAGAAAGAGTGAGTCACACTGGTTGTGTTCATACATGGTTAGATAGGAGAAACCTGAGCAACAAGCAGAAACACATTTCTTGATGGAATAACAGGTTTCTCAACATATGTTAGAGGAAAGGACCCTTGTGATGGAGAGAGAGGTATTGGTCTGTATGTTTCCTGCAGACAGCTCATCAGCTAATTTTAGCATTTAGTCTTAGCTACAACCCTGCAGGAAGTGCTATTTTTCATCCTACATTTCATAAAAGGCGAATTCCACTTACCTCTCCCTCATTAAAAGGGAAAATTAAATTAGTAATTAAAAGGAAAAAGTCCCAATATGCCTGGCATATCAAAAGATATGGTCTCCATTGTCTTGCAGATCTTCAAAGGACCTCATGGGTTTTAATTGTCTTGCCTTGTTCTATTTCACAACTTGGAGAATCCTGACAGAAACATATTTTCTCTCCATATCTAACTCATGAATTCCCCACTCACTAGGCTGAGGTTCTGCCCTCCTGTTTTCAACATTACTGATTTTTTTCTTCAAAATTTTTAATGCAATTTCTGATATCTTATGAATTGATTAACAGTGTTCAAATGATAAGTAGAAAGGCCTCCACTCACATGCAATTTAATATTCAGTTACTGTATATAGCTGTCTCTTGAACACTTTCAAAAAATCTTCTTGTCTGTGTAAATGATGTATGTTGTGTTTCTCTTTATATACCTCCAATCATTGCAATGTGTTAGCTTCTTACAAAGGCAAGAGGACTTCCAAAAGTTGGCTAGGTTTGTGCTTGTCTATGTAAACTTTGAGGATGCTTCTTGCAAACTTACTCTGTTTTTCTCCACCTCTTCTTGTAGTTTTACCTTCGGCTCTGCATTTCCTGATGTGGAGTCTGTGATTTATGAATCATTTTTCCATGAATATGTCTTGTTTTCCATCCAAAACTGTGGTCTTCTGTACTTACATTCTCAGAATGGCAAAAGCCATTTGTTTCTTTTTAAATTTCTGCCAACTTAAACTTGTATCAGTCGTCTTCTTAGTCTGGGGTCTCTGACTCCACCTCTGATCTCAAATTAGGGGTTCAACAAGTAAAATAATGATGAATTGAAAAGTCTCACATTAAGTATAACGAATAAAAAATTTCTCCCTCTATTCTCTTATCCTTCATCTAATGTCAACATCATCTTGTATTTATGATCTGAAAATACAATTTTTAAAACTGTTTTTGTTTATTGCCTTTTT
Organism: Dromaius novaehollandiae; assembly: GCF_036370855.1. Taxonomy (NCBI): domain Eukaryota; kingdom Metazoa; phylum Chordata; class Aves; order Casuariiformes; family Dromaiidae; genus Dromaius; species Dromaius novaehollandiae. Next base: position 41,720,702 of record NC_088103.1, on the reverse strand, counting down.
TGGTAGCTCCATCTACACATAATTCTTTCTTGAATATCTTCCTGAGGCCTGTTGGCATTTTGGATAGAGTAAGCTGCACTAGACATTTTAATTCCATATTCTCCTTTCTTCACCCAAGGCATAATCGACAGTGTGGTAGAAGGACAGAGGGACAGACATAGCATATCCTAGGGGGAAACTTCTGAGAAGTTAACAAAACCTGAAATTGTTTTCTTTTTCCTGGACTCCTCTTCCTTGGTCTGCCAGAAAATGAAAGCCCATAGCTTTAAGGAGATGAGTCTTCTGCTGAAATCAACAGGACAAACTCGGCAGAGCCCTCTGAAATTGTGGCACAGAGATAGGGACGGGGAGTGTCAGAGCTCATGTACAAGCAATGCCAGAACTTCAGAGGGTGCCTCAGAGATCTACAGGAGTTGAGGGACCGTGCTCAGCAATGGTACGAATTCCCCGCCTACGAGCTTTGCAACATAAACATTTCCAGACTGCCCATTGTGAGCACAAGGGACACCAATCCATCACCCAGCAGAGGAATAATTTGAGGGTGTCTGTACAAGAAGGGATCTTGTGGTATTTTCTTTTCTGCAGGGGTTTCCTTTGAGCTTCTGTGTGGAAGACTCACTCGCTCTGATTATATTGTTATCTAATATAAATAAGTTGATTAAGTGGCTTGTTTAAATTACATTTATCACATTCCATCCTTGCTGAAAAACCCTCTTCAAAAACCTAAGTGGCTGGAGCATTTGCCGAGAAGTGTTATACTCACAAGGGTGATAATGAGTTAGATGCAGCTGGGAATCAGGTATACGAGAATCACTGAACACTTGGCAAAGGCTGTTATTCCCTTTCTCCCCCTATTTTTTCCTTCTCACAATTAAAAATAAATCAGGAAAGATATTTGTACAAAACCAACACAAGTTTATTTGCTTTGTTTTGTTTTGTTTTTACAGAGTTCTTACAGCTTACAGACCTCTATTAATTTACTTCTCTGCCTCTTTAAATCACTGAGGACTACCTGCTAACACTTCATGCCATTCATTTTTTAGGAAATTGGTTGTGTCTTTGATCCTGTGCTTCCACACAGAGATCTCAAGCACTGCTATGAAATATTTGCCTTCAGTGTAGTCTATATTTTTTGCTTCTTGCTACTCTGGTGAACTAAAGCAGGTGGAAAACAGCACAATCTCCTTGCGTTTCCCAAGACAAGTTTGTTTCCTGGATAGTGAGTGTGTTGCTTCAGTGCCATTCCTCTGCTCTCCTCCCTTGTAATCCCAGAGGGGTGAAGGGAAGCAGGAGGCATCAAGAGCATTATACACTCAGGCCCTTCTGGTTTGATGGGATATCCCCTGGGACATGCTCCAGTTTGAAAGATAAAGGAGAGCAGATTCTGTTATTCTTCTGAAGTGCTCTTGCTTAAAGAAGGGGATGAATTTGCTTCCAGCAGCTCCAGAATCTCTGAAACACAAATGTAACCAAAAATCATGATTCCTATTGCAGATCTGTTGATTCGCATATGTGGTGAGAAAGATGAAGGATGATTTGATTATAAAACTGCCATTGCTAAGTTTTAACCACCAATTCTACTCCAATAGAAATAGTAGTTTTAAGAGTTATGTCCATTATGTATGAATTCTCATGGCAACTGCAGTCACTTAATTTCATAAGTGCTGTTCAGTACCACAGCTTTTTAGAGTGGATTCTTTCTTTTCTGTATATTCATTTTGAAAAGATTTGGTTAATATAAAGATGAAAATACAAGAAACAAACATAACACCATAAAAATCCACTTTGTGCATCCTATTTCTTGTTACTATTAGTCACTCTGATCAAATCATGAGATAAGTGATGTATAATTGGAATGGCTCGGATGGCAGCTCTGTTGCCGTACTAACAATTCAACAAGTAGCATTTTTCCTGCTGGCAATGTGCTGAATCAGACTGGTAGCAAGATGTAATGAACATTCCTGCTATGAAAAAGACTTCAATAATAAATACTTTATATAAATATTTTACTTTACTTTATACATTACTTTATATAAATACTCAATAATAAATAATATCCCAAACAAATGCAATATATTCACAAAGCATTTCTACTTGATTGACACAGAAATACTATTGTAGGCTTAAGAAATAAACTCAAGAGTTTCTAGCAATGTTTTGGGGTTTCACAGAATTAGTTCAAAAGCTGTAGACCACATTTTCTCCCAGCTGCACCACTGCGACACCACTGTATTGAAGCATGTAAGACTTAGTGAGCCAGTCATTAAGGATTCTTTACTATAAATGGCTAAAATGTAGCAGAGATCCAGGTAGTCTGCCAAATTACTGACAATTTACAACATAAAAGAGCTGCAACAAACTGCAGATCTCAGTCTGCATCTGCCAGAGGCCAAGCAAACAGGGAAGCAGAGGAGAAGCAAATACAGAAATCATAGCCCTCTGCATTCTGCTAGCAGGCCCCCTCTCTAGAGAGGCTGTACGTCTTATGCACTGCTAACACCCTGTGGGGCAATTTGTTACTGTTTTCCAGCAGTGATATTTCAGGTACCCAGGTCCCAAACCATCCTGTGGTTTACAGTTTGCAGTCAGCACCTTCAGTTCTATCCAAAAGTTTTAAGTCAGTGCATCTCAAAATACCTCATGCAGCATTCTCTTCTGATGATCTCCGTGAGCACCTGAATTTCGATATATCAAAAGACTGAGTACATAAGAAATATCTGATTGTGAGATCACAAAGCAGAGGTCAATTATGGAAGGTTCTGCATCATAGAGGAAAGTTCAAACTTATCTCAACAGGCCTGCTTGGAAAATCAAGGCTCTTGGAAACAACCAGTGCTGCAGGACCTAACACTTGTGAGCATGGCCAGGATAGTCCCTCTTGGAATAATACTGGCAACCGAGAAGAAAAGGTTTGGGGAAAATATAAACTCGTGTCAAACTGAATCAGACTGTTTTAGCCTCAGGGAAACTGAAGTTCTTCATTTAGTGGTCAAAACATTTCTGTTAGAACCAGAAGAAAAGATACATTTCACTCTTTGACTTTAAAGAAATTAGATGCATTTTTCTAAGCTAATTGCCATTTTTAAACAAAAGTTTAAAAATCTATTTTTTTTTAATTTGCTTCTCCTCTTTTAGCTGAAACTTCACTGAAGCCAGTGAAAAATCACGGCTGCTTTGGGTTTTCTCAGAACTCCCAATTTACTCTTCAACAAGAAAAAGGAGGGATCCTGATAAAAGTTGTAATGCACATTTCCTGTTGTTTTCCCTTAAGAATAGAGGGACTAGACTGGGTTGAAACACTTGGCAGGAGGGAGAGATTGTTCCTGCCTTGGGGAGATATTGAACCTACTCTGAGGGGAAGATTTTCTGAAATGCAGGTGAAACAGCCAAGAAGAAGACCCAAGAATCTGCAGCATAGCAGATGCCAAGTGTGAACCAGCAAACCAGTGGAGCAGGAATTCTGATACTTTTAACTAACAATTTTGCTCTGGCTGTGCAGTTAAAAGTCAGGAGAGCTATGTGAAGCTCTAGTTGGCTCCAGACCTTTAGACTCTGAAATGAAGTGTTTGTAGATTATTGAAGATTCAAATTATGTCAGAATTATGTTATTATAGCATAATCATCTTGTTAGCTGCTTAGAACATTTTCTTCATTATCACTTCGTTTATGCTTATGATGATGAGCAGATGGTACCAGTGTCATAAGGCAGCATAAATCTTTCCCAAATGTTGTTTGAAAACACAGTCAGAAGGTGGTAGGGACATATTCTCCTACTGATGAGCCTGGTTCACTCCCCTTATTGAAAGAGGAATTAGAGAAAACTGGTTTGCTAGTTAACATATATTCTGGCTGCTGGCAGCAAAACATTGTTGGTCCTGTATCAACAGAGGCTATGTGATCATTTCTACTGAGAATGAAGCATACATTTTTTTAAGCAGGGGCTGTTAAGTTTAGGGCACTACAAGGTGGATTAAGGCAGCTTCCAGTCAATACAAGCGAGTCATAAAGAAGCTCCACATACCCAGCAGAAAATATCCTCCCTGAAGGACGAGTCACTGCTGGTATCTGTACCTACACCTCATCCTTCTAGAGAGGAGTATGCTAGGGAAAAGGGGTGCAAGGAAGACTTGCTCTGCATGGGACTCCTGCTCTGGACCAAAGTCCCTGATAGGTAAGAAAATGTTGTAGCTGAAGTTGCCCATTGCAGTTTTAGCTAGCACCAGTGCTGGAGTTGGCCCTGAGAAACAGGCAGTGAGGCTATGTCCCAGGTGCTCCTCACCTCTAAAATGTAACTCATGATTTATATGTGTTAGCGTAAATCCAAACTTAAGGTCTAACCTACATGGCAGTATCCTTACAAAAATGAACAGGGATTCTTGAAATATCCCACAAAGCTTTATGGACACAGCAAGCAGACACAGAGCCATACAGCACATTTTTTTGTGACTTTTCCCTCTGTTTGCTCCTTTCCCAGGTTCAGGCAGGCACAACATAGCAAACAACAGAAGAACCAAGTATACTCAGAGCAAACAAGCTGTAATTTTACTTAGAATCAGAACAGACACACTCCAGACCCCAATCCCCAATTCCGGGACACTCAGATGGAGTTGAAATTCAGAACATCAAAGCAAGTAAAGACACACACACGCACACACAGAACCCCCACAAAAGCAAAACAACAGCCATTCTACAGCTACTCATCCCTATTAAAAAAAAAAAAAAAAAAAAAAAAAAAGCAGGGCAAATAAGCACAAAAAAATTTCATAGAATTCACTTTCCAAACTTGTACAAAACATATTTTTTAAACTTCTTCACATCCATAACTCTGCTTCCCCCTCAAGGTGTACCAAAAATGCTACTCAGCCTTTGATTTCTAGATGTAATCAACCGTAGTCAGGGCAAAAGAGTAATTTGATCTTTGCCTACAGCACAATGAGGATGAGTTCTGTCACCACATGACCTAAAGACCCTTGCTTAGGTTGTTAGAAGTATTTACATGCCTAATTCCCTTGATTTCCCTTTACAAATTTAGTTCTAACTCTCAGAAGAAATTCAACCCATAAATCTTTTACTACACACTAGAGGGGAATGTATAACACAGTGGGCAGGGAGCAAGTGACACCACTTTAAAGTAGTAGCCCGCTCACTCACTCAGATCAAGTATGCAGTCACTGTCATGATGTATCTTTACAGATTTTAGGACGAAATTTAGTGTTTGCCAGGTGTTTTATTATTTTATTCTTTTCTGTCCTATTCATCTCTCTTGCTTTCTTACAGTTTAGGGATGTTTATGTTAAAGTCATAGACTATTCAGGTAAAAAAGATCTTTATAGTTACTTAATCTAATGTTTAACAGTAAGTTCATAAATTGCAGATTTCCGAAAGTGATCTCCCTTGAAATGATCTCCTATTCAAAGTTGTTTACAGAGCATAGCAAGTACAACTTTTCTGTTCCAGGAGAAATGTTGACATTTCAGCCTTTCTTTCCACCTAAAATAGCATCAAAAAATAAAATTAAGAATTTTTTTGTGGGATGGAAATTCCACATGAATTGCAGCTAGGAAATGATAAACAGCTTAATTTGAATGTTTTAACAAAATGAAAAATGTTCTAACAAAATGACACATTCAGCAATTTTGAAATTGATGGTTTTCATTTCAGTCACTGATAAAATAGCCCTAAATGCCCTGTGTCAAAAATATATGTCTCTGAAGCATATGGGAGCCAGGTACTGCTTTACTGGAGCTGTAGCTGGGATCTGTTCTTTCCTGTAGCCCAGGCTTCCTAACCAGATCACTACTTCTATAATGTCCCCAAAGTCCTGTGATTCCCTGATGCTGTATCAGTCCAGGTCAGGAGAAAATCGGCAGATTGATTTACAGTCCTCTTCAGAATCCAGACAACAAGGCATGGGTTTATGCAGAAGTATAATGAGAAGCTGCCATTCTCCCTCCTTTACTAACAACCTTTTGTGAAACATATGTCTCGGGTCACATGGTGGACGAGTGACTTTGAACATCAAGATCACAGATGCATACAGTCTTTAACACTGGAAGCTGAACTCCAGCTGCCATATGGCAAAGAATCATAGGGAAATTCACTCCAAGAAAAAAAAAATCACAAATGATTTAAGATGTATTTCAAGCCAAATGAAACAGTTAATTCAATCTTCACTGAAAAAAAAAGAAAAACCCAACCCTTTCCATTAAAAAATCTTGAACTGGCAGAAACTGCATTTTTTACTGGAAAAAATATTTATTGTTATATTATTTTATTTATCATCCTTATAAAAGATTCCCAGCCAACTCTGGATATTTGCAACAGAGATTTACATTTTAAATGTGCCTGGTTGATGAGCCAAATTTTTGGCAGGTAGGAGTAAGCAGATTCAAGTGAATAGAGACACACTGATTGACAAAAGCTGAAGATGCATCTCTACATTTTCAAGTGCTCTATCCTAATATCATGTAGATGGATGTCGACTTATACTATCTGTACTGCAACAAGAGGCATTCACCAGAATACCTGAATGTTATACTACCCCTTCAACCTTCTCTCTCAATTCTCAGAAGTCTTCATGTGTCCTCTAAAAGGCTTGAAGCTTCCATGCATTGCTGAAGTTGACTCCTGCCTATGACCTTCCCAGACAAACTTTTAGACTTAGCCAGGACAGCCACTAAAACATTCAGCCAAGTTCACCGTGATGCTGAAGAGAGTTGATTCACTTTCACCCATGTTACTTTTGGCCCAGCAGAGGTTTTCCAATGCAAATGAAGGTAGAATAATAAGAATAAAGAATTTAAGAATAAATAAGGTTGACTTTGGACCTTGGAAAATATTCAGAGGGCAATTTGCGAAGGAATGAGGGTAGAAGTTTTAGATGTTCCTCTTATCAAGAGCAGTTGAAAATTACCCATTGCAAATTGCCATATTTTAGATGCATCTTCTCCTTGGGTCATGATGGGACCGTTCCTGTGTTTGGTGACTAGACTCAAAGTTAGATTGACATTCTTCATTCATATTCTGTTGATGCAGAGGAAGCACAATTAGAAGCTGATGCAACAGCAAACATACACTTCACTAAAATTATCACATTTAGTGTGATTCCCATAATAAAAGAATGAGCAAGCATGGGGAGCCTCTTTTAATTTACACAGAGAGACTTGAAGTCTCTTGACAGTCATAACAGAGCTGATGTTTCTGAGTAAACTTTACTAGGAAAACAGATTAAAAACTCCAGAGGTTTAGCTAAATCTTATACAGGAAAACACCTTGCTACCCTCATGATTTAGAATCATAATTTAGTGCCAGTGAATGATACATATTAAGTGTTGCTGAGTGCGTCTTTGTAACAAAGTCTATGTGATAAATTGTCTCTTTTATCTGAAGTACACAAAAATAGGTTATGCTCTTCTGATGATAATTATTGTGACTAGTTGTGCAATAGTTGCTATAATCAAGTCTTTCCAGCTCATTAGTGAGTCATTTCCTGCAAACAGTAAAGATTCAATATGTAAATTCTTTTGATTGGTTACATTGGTCTTGCGATATCAATGTGCCCTTGATTGAAGTTTTGTCATATCTAGAAATAGGTTCCTGATTTTAAAACAGTATAAATATCCTCCTGTGTTTAAAAAGTAAAAATTTGCTTCTTAAGAACACAGTAAGATATTTATTTAAAATCCTCTCTTTGTCAAACACAAATAGAAGGTGAATATTAAAGGGGGAAAAAAAACATTTAGCTGAATTGAGTTTGCAGTCTCACATTCTTTTCTAGCATTGCCTAAATATTTATCTTCATTATTGTTTGCAAGTAACAGCGATAACTGTTGCAATCAGCCTGTTGGCTTGCTTTGACACTGTGGAATTCAGCTCAGGAGTGGATGGACACACAGATGCTTTAAAAAATGATGCTTTAACAGCTGTCCTGGGAAATGGTTACCCCCCTGAGTTCATGCAGACGACTGCTATCACCTTATGTTTTTCTTGACCTGTGAACAAGAATCATTGGATCAGCAAAGGATAGCAGTGAAATATAAGACTGGGAGCTCAGGTTTTATAATCCCCCCCAAATGTGAATCCAGCACCAGTACTCAGCAGACAGTCTGAAACTCTTACTTAAATGTGATGCATTGCTATTATCCTGAAGATAACTACCCCCTGTCCATTTGCTTTAACCAAAAGAGAAAGCAATTTTTCTGATACATTTCAGACTATACTTGCTCCTGAATTTTCTGTCTTTGTGTACCTTCCCATAATCCCTGTCATTGCCTCCTTCCCAGGAGTTTCCCCTTTCTGTCCCAAAGAACATTTAGACTCTTGACTAGGCTACTAGGACTGTATATTCATCCAGACAGGCTGTGCATCTCTAAATATTTTGCCTGAAGTGAATTACCGTGTGTGAATTCTGTGTGGGCTGAAAGTGAAAATCTAACCTACAGTCCCTTTCATTTCACTCCACAAAAAAACAGATTCTTACAAATTGCTCTGCTGGAATTATTTTACCTTTTTAGAACTTAACTTGATTTCATCTCTGGTACAATATTAGTGTTTTAAACAGTTAAACTTTCCAGTCTACTTGTTCCATATATTTTCATATCCTGTTACCTCCGGTAGGGAAGAGCTTAAAATTTGTGGCAGATACTGTTGGTGACATGGGAATATATTTTTTAAAAGCTTGCTTAAAAAAAAATCAGAAATAATTATCTCTAACAGCAGCAACACAACTTGCTAAATGCCCACTGATAATACCCCTCACTAAGCAAAAACTTGGAAAATGAGAGTATGCAGCCCACAGCCATGCCTCCCCTCCCTGTCCTCTAGCCAGTAAATGCAGATTTTTGAGGAGGAGCTCTCACTTCCTTCCTTTCTGAAGGAGTGCATCAGTAATTGGCGATAAAACCTGACTTTTCTGAAGCAGGTGATCAGTATCCAGCGTTACCTTCAGGAATTCCTCCCTCCAAAAGACAGGGTTAGATGCAGGATTTGAGACAGTTGCATCAAGAGGGGTGGGGAAGGAGTAGATCTTAACATACAGCTGATGAAAATCTTGGCTTATTCTTTGGAAATGATATGATCTGTACCAGCTGAGGTCATTATTTGTTCAGGCAGGTAGAGAGTGATTTGCCATGCTTTCAAGTCAAATTCTTAATGCTTAGTATTTCATATGCAGCAATAGGAAAAAAAAGCCATACAGTTTCCTGAAGAAGTTGTTAGGGTGCTTCAGAGCTGGTGTTAGAAAAGAGAAACTGGAATCATTTGCCCAATGTAATTTCACTACTAGAACTTTTTAAGAACACCCCATCTCAGTTTACTCCTACCTCTCAGATACAACTCCTCACTTATTATTTGAAACTAGTTTGTTCAAGTATGCAGTGACTGAGACATTTACACAGCAATGTCAGATGCTATCTGGGAAATAAGCAGTACATTTTCAGGCTCTGAAAGTAACTTTCGATGACACCCTTAAATCAACTTAATGGTCAGTTTTCTCATTTTGAGCAAGAACTGGGATTCCATTGTGATAACTGAGGGCTGCATGTTACTTGATCTATGGTAATGTAGAATAATTACGAGTTCACTGCACTTCATTACACTACTGTAATAGGCAGCAGGTCAGTGTTTGAGCTACAGCTGCTCTGAAAATTGAGCTGACACTGATACTATGATAGAATTGATAGCAAAAGGCTCTCATGCAAATTGTTGAAATTAGCTTCTACTCAATGGGTTTTGAAATGCAATACATGACTCAGATGGGGACACCTGGTTTTTGCCTAACATTTTCTTCTTAGATAGAATAGGATGATCATGAAATAAATTAGTACAATGCAGTATGCCTTGTAAAAGGTCACTGAAATGCCAGAGCATTCTAAATACCACAGGGCCATTGGACTGTTTGGCTAATAACATTCTATGATACATCATCTAAGACTATCTGATGGTGGTTTTATTTTATTCAGATGATTCTTACAATCATTTGCACACATTCTGAGACATGAAGGCATTCTGAATGCCTTAGATTTATTAGGAAGATGAGAGACAGAACCCCCAACGCCAGAGCAAGAAGGTATACAAATCTGTAGCGGAGTAAGGCAACTCACTCTGATTACTTGCAGAGGATTTCTCATATCTGGGGCCAGATCTCCCAAAACTTAATTCCTCCCCCTGCTAGCTTCTATATTCACAGGACATTTCATTGCATAAGAAACACTTTTTGTCAGTGCACTTAATTTATTAAACCTTCAGAGGAGGGGGCTAGGTAAAGTCTGTGAATAACAAAGAGTGTTCCCTTAATAGCTAGCTGGAATCCCATTCCAGGGCTTCTGGAACTAAACGGTCCCCCATGCAGGCAGTCTTTTAGAGAGGCATTGGATAATCCTTGCTTCAAGTCAGAACCCCATTACAGTCTCCAATAAGCACTCAGTTTAACATACTATCAATATTACTGGCAGAGCTGTTTGAAGCACTTATTTTCATTAAAAAATAAATGTGGGTGTTTTTAAGCAAATTGAATATTTTGCTTCTGTAACATTCATTTAATCAAACTCTCCATTTCACTAAATTGAGTTCCACTGGGAAAAAAAAAAAAAAAATACCCAAGCTGACATATGGCCTCTCAGCTGTGGAAATGCTTATCAATAACTTTTTCACAAGCAAAGAAAAACCTGACATGGTATGTGGAGAAACATTGCCATACCTGAGGAGTAAACCTGTCAGCAATGTGCTTTATACAAACACCTGTGTCCATAGCCCTGGCTATGCCTCTGTAGACGTTTTCAGCGTGGAAGATTGCCTAGCTATGGAGTGTATATCTCCCAATAGAAATTGTTTAGTATCTCCATTTACACTGTAGTGCAGTGAACTCCATTTTGGTATTCCCCTCTGTCCCTGAATAGCCTTGAATTAAGTCAAGGGAGAATCCTGAGCAGGAGCCTTTCCTGCTTTTGAACTAAGACACTAAATTAACTATTCTGTTTCTGCCTCTGGCATTTGGTTTTCAGTGTGATTTAGACATACCTCTTTTTCTCAAAAGATGCATAAGCTAGGAAGGAATTCTTTGACACCTGACAACACAAATTTAATAAATCACTGTACTGCTTTTTATATGACTTTGAATTTTATAAGGGATATTGTGAAAGTATGCACAGACGTCTGAAATCTCACCCCCAAGCACATTGTGCTCTGTTTATAGATTGTGTACTTTTTCTGTATCTTTCCTAACCTCTTGGGGGATTATTGCTAGAATTGACTACCACTATTTGTCTGAACTCTTTATAAAATAATTAAAAAATCAATACATGTTTGTAAATGTCAGCTAATCACAAGTATCTTTGTACAAATTAGAGCAGAGATATAAGAAGTAAGTAAATGGACAATGCCTATGAGGGTGAAAAAGTCAACATTCAAAGTTCATCTGCTACCTGAGTGATTCCAAATACATTCAGCCTGTTCCTACGGTTTCGTTATTCATGAGAGGTGGAGGAGGAGGAGGAGAGCAAAGCAAACACAGCCCATGCTGTATGGGCAATGAATACAAAGAGCCACTAAGCCATAAAACTATGAGCTCTATCAAGCAGAATTGAAATGGGGAAAAATTCAATATTTGGATTTCAAAATGTATGAAAAAAAATCCCTAATAAAAGTTTTTTCAAGATAAATATCTGGGAAGAAATTATCTATCAATTCTAGAGTCACTGCTTCTTTTCTGGTTTAGCTACGATACCTATGGTTTAACTATGTTAGCCAAAAGCATCCATGCGGTGAGATTCATAGTTAATATATTGTGGAGTTATTAGAAGATTGCCATATTAGCTCCAAAAGATAGATCCGTGTCTGTAACTCATGAAAACATTTCTTTTTATATATATAAATCTATTCTTTGTGCAGACATATTCCCTAGCATTATCATGTTCAAAGAATGATAAAAAACACAACATAAAAATGTACCAGGTCATCAGCTGGCAATCATCAAGTTTGCTTTATGTAATTCAGTGAGATCCCGCAGAGCTGTCAATATCTTTGTTGCCAAGTGTCAGCTCCTTGCCAGGAAAGTTGTCTTCAGTCACATCAACAGAGCTCAGGATGAAGAAGTAACCAAAACAGTAGAAAGCTATGCATTAAATAGATTTACCTTCATGTAGGTAAGACTGGCCTCCTGGAATGCATAAAATATCAAGACCAACCAGGAAACGAACAGCCATCCTAAGGAACCTTAAACCTTTTGGGCATAAGCCTGCTCAACTGCTCTCTTCTTCAACCTGTTTTACCACTTAGCAATGATAACACAAGCCATTATGTACACTAAGAAGTAATGGTGATTTGCTGGCTAAAATTACCAATGTGTATTTACTGGGGGAGCTGATGGACCAGGAGGGTTAAAAGCAAAACGGCTCTGTGTAGGAGTCCTCTGCATCTGAAAAAACATTTCCTGCTCTGAGATTTGTGGAATGAAACCTAGAGGTTTCTGTATGGCAAAAGCCTGCATGTGGAAAAAAGTTGCAGTAAATTCCCAGCTGAAAATATGCAAGCATTTTTTTTGTTTTCCCATTTTTCCCCAGACAAGAATTGGGCCCTTTTATTAGTTTTGCCCATTGAAGTAGATGTATGCTCTAAAAAAACCTCAAACGGGCATTTGGAAGGTTTTTTGTGTATTTTTGTTTTTGTTGTTTGTTTACTTGTGAAATACTGTCTGAGCTGGTTTGGCAGCTGTCAGACAAGACTTGCACTAGATTTCAGTTCACCTGCTTTAGCTGTATTGATTCTGTTCTGTGAAAGTAGTTTCCACAGCCTGTGAGCACATCCAGAAAACCTGCCATTTTGGATAAATTGCTATTTTCATGTACTCCTTTTTCTCACAGTAGCCATCCTTTCAGTGTGTTTGTTCTCGGTTCAAATTACCATTTGAGTCTTTCATCTAAAATACAAGAGACATTACCAAGGTATTAGTAGTTAAGCTGCTTTGTTAATTATAGTCAGGCTCCTCTTTTTCCTGCCTGTCAGTTCATCAGCAACAATGGTGCCAAATGGTTCTCCACTCCTTCTGTGTCAGTGGATTTGTGTTCATACAAAAATCTCTGCTGTCTGAGGTTTCCAGGTGATCTTCCAACTATTAGACAGTTGAAAGATCTGTCAAGGCCGTAAGTATGTAAGGATGGCCACACAAGGTCAAACTAAAGATCCACCTAGCCTGTATCCTATCTCTGGTTGGGAGGAGAATAAGAACAGGACAAGCTTTCTCCAGATATTTGTCATTCCATGAGCAATGACTGCTACCCTTGCATTGCATTGGCTAAGCTGCATTTTTCAGCTGAAGTTTCCCATCGCTATTTGAGCCTGTATGGAATTTTTTGCACTCACTGCATCTTGTAGCACAGAGTTAAGCAGGTTTACTATGAATTTAATGAAGATGAAGCTCTGTGCCTGTTTGCAGCTCTCAACCTGTTTTTCTCACTGCAAGGGAGAGTGAAAAATAATTTCCTATTCTTATTCCTTTTAGGATTTATATTCCTTCTCGTTTGAGTCATCTCCAGGCTGAAGTCACCATCTGCTCAAGTGGAAACCATGGCAAAACTGTAACCATTCTTATCACCTTGTTTCATGCCATTTCCAGTTCTACATGCTGCTTCTGACATAAGCGGACTCTAATTTTACGCTCAATTTTCAAATTTTCAGTTCTCAAAATCTGGATACATCATGAATTTATAAAGGAGCATGGTTAAGTTTCCTGTATTATTCTCTCTTCCTTTCCTAATAATATCCAGCTTTTTATTCATTCTGACTGCTATCTGGCACTGCTATCTAGCCCCCACATGTTGTTCATCATGTTTGCAGACAACTAAGACTTCATCACAGGCTATGTGAAATTAAAGATTTTTCCATGTCCATTGATTTTGCTTTTACCTATGTTGAATTTCAATTGCCATTTTCTTGCCCTATCACTCTATTAAGTGATAAGGTCCTTACAAACCTTTGCACAGCCAACCTGCATCTTCAGTATCCTGAATAATCTTCAGCAGATGGCCCTGGTTATTTGTAAATAATACTACCTGCAAGAGTCAGCTCTAGACACTCTAAATTGGCCAGGGAACCAAGGAGGCAACAAGTAACCCTGAAGACACTTTTGGCTGTCTGTCAGTCCTGAAGCTTGGCCAGATGAGAAATCTGCCAACAGTTTAGGACTGTATCGTTACTAGAGTATCCATACTTAAGTGCAATAGGAACTAAATGCATTGTACTGCCAGTATTTAGAACACTTTTGATGATGAACAGTTTATTCCAGAATTTGCAGCACTTACGAGAAAAAATCCGTTCAGTTCTTTGGGGAGTTTTTTCCTTCCAGGGATTTCAAGGAGTTCAAGATATAGCCTTCACCTGTGTAATGAGTGTTTTCAGTTTTACTTTTACAAACTGCAAATATTTCTTATGCAAGTTAAAATGGAATTGTCTGCAGACTGCATCTGGTCTTTCAAAATAGATTCACTTAGTGATTTCAATATCATTATATACAGTTGTATTTCCTTGTTTTTGTTTGTATTTTTAAAGAAAGCTTACACACACAAACTTAAAAATGAACAAACTCTAATCTTTCAGGGCCAAAAGATAGCTAAGGAAAAAAACAAAGCAAATGTATTTTTCCCTTCTGTAATTCTGTTTGTGGATAGAATGTAAATCAAGTTAGCTGGATAATTTGCTAAAACCCATGGATGGAATAATTCTTATGTTGTTCTAACAGAGAAAGAAAGTAGAAAATGTTACAGGGAGAGACAATATGCAATTATGTATGAATACTAACACCCTAAGGGACAAATTACCAACAATGACAGTAAAATACTGCAGACTTCTTTTTGTGCTACAGCATAATTGACTTATACTCTGACAAGAAGAAAAAGCTTAGCTTTGGAGAAGAATTTAAAAATACAAGCTATGTATTTGCTGGAAATTATATAGTCACTTTGGTTTTCACATTGTTTTCCCTGTGATATTAATTGCATTCCTTTATTTTTTACTCATATATGTAACTTAATTTGAGAAGATATCAGTTTTTGTATCTTTTCAAGAAATCATTTATGGTTCTTAATGGTATTAATTATGTGACTACAATTATTTAATCAAATTTAGTCAATGTAATCAATGCAAACACTTTAAAATTGTATGTGGGAAAGTTCTCTGTTGATTAAGTGAAGGAAAAATAAATCTTTCTCTAATGACTCACAAGTGCTAAGACTCAAGGGTCTGATCCTGTCCATCAATGCTACACCTTGTAGAATCTGCTGCACAGCACAGGAGAGCAGTAGCTGATGGACCCTGATAAACAGCAATGTGCAAACACCAATCTGAGGGCAGAATCAGGACCTTAATTTGAATTTTATTGTTAACCTCAAGGAAGACTGAAGAGACACAGTCAAGGTTGGCTGCTCAAAATCCATTGTACATTTGAGTTGTATTTGCAAAGACCACATAGCTGGTTTTGATTTTTTTCTCCCCCATAATAAAAGCTCTGATTGCTTTGTTAGTGTAGGGTAGCTAATGAGCTGAGACGGGTGTTCACAAACAACTTTAAAATGATGTTTTATAGATGTGATATCTTAAAGTAAAGCAGAGAACCTGGATGTGACTATGAGTAACTTCTCTGAACAATACTTAAGAAAACTAGCAACACTGGCAAAGATAATATAGTTTTGCTTGTAAACCAGTTTTGAAAGAATCAAGCCATGTTGGAGAATTACAGCTGTGTTTTTAAACAGAAGTACAGCAGATTCATACCAGGATAGGGCCAGGTTTGACTTTTCTGTCTCCTAGGTGTTTTCAATCATATTATCTTTCTAAAGGGTGGAAGAAGAAAGACAAATGTGTTTTACACCTTTGAAAACAATTAGGTTCAAATTAACTAGAAAGATTTTAAACTGCAAAATCAGGAAAATGGAAATTACCAAGTCTTAGTCAAAGCTAGGAAGGTATAAATCACTGAAGCTAGCATGATCCTTCATAACAAGGTGCACTGTCTCAGTGGAGTCTTTATATTAATCAACTCTGTTTCCTGGCTCAGCATCTGTCACTATGGTGGAGAAAATGACAATTTGCACAAAATATCCCTTCAAATTATAATACTGTCAGCAAGATCTGTAGACCAAAGATTTTGATGGCAACTCATACACCATCTGGAGGTAAGTCATACTATTTAATTCAGTCATTGTAAAACTCCTCAAGGTAGAACTGGAAAACATACTATCAGCTAGGAGAAAATGAATAGGCAAGCAAAGAGTTCTCTTAACACTTCTTGGTGATGAGATGTAACAGCATGATTTGACAGTCTCATTACTTTTTTGAAATATGATTTGATAGTCTCATCTCTTTTTAAAAAATATCAATGAACTAATGCAGACTTTTCTCTGGCCTGCACCCAGTAACATTAGGGGGTAAACCAGAGATAGTGTATGGCTTGATCTATGTGTGGAAAGGACATTGAAAAGTGACTCTGGGTTAGTGGAAAATGTGAGGCAGCAATGTGTTTCATATGCTTCTTCGGGGGGAAGAAGAGAAGGGGTGTCACTGAACTAATATAATGTCTGACCATACGGAGAAAACGTATTTTGCTCTAAAAAGACAGGTGCTGCAGAAACAGTCCCTATGGGGGAATTCTGAGGTTCAGTGCCTTTCACAGTGGTACATCTGATGCAAGGTCCTATGTTAAAAGCTGTGCAAGTTAGACAGCATAACAGAAGAAACTAATTGTTTATCAGTGCTACTCTTCCGTAGCTGTGACCACTGGCTATTAGACTTGTTGAGGGAACAGTGAACTTCATTTTGCTACATCTCACACACGTAACAGTTCATTTTAAGCTGTTTATATTTCCTTCAGCCTGTCAAATCTGCTAATGAGTATTTAGCCCTTCCCAGTCTACTGTAGTTAAGTAATATTTATAGACAGTGCAGTTTCAGATGGAGTTAAAAATAAAATACATGAAGGCAATGACTAAATGCATGTGAGACCTGAACTGATGTAGACTCTATTCTAATTGACCTAAGCTGTCAATCACGTGTGAATTTGGACCTCACAATATTATCCTTATTGGTTCCTTATTGGTTGCTCTGCTGACTTTCACAGCTGAAAATAGATGGTAGGAAAAGCTTTTCAGATCTCAGGATGTCTGTCAGATGCTCCCATTCCGCAAATTTGTCCATTAGTACTTTGCACAGGTAGAAGGTACTCTGTCCTGCTCCTAGTAATACCACGATTCTATTGTGTAACATACCCCTGGTATGGCTGGAGAGTTGTGAAGCTTTAATATTATATTAGCAATTTTGTTGAGCATTTATAATATGAGTAGTTGGATCACACAAACAGCTGTTAAACATCTCAGTAACGTTAGAGTTTGACCAGTCAAACTGGTCTCATTTCTTCCCTCTCTTTCACCATGGGTTAAGGAGGCTAGGAGAGTTTTTACAGAGACAAGAACTGTAGAAACTCATAGCTGCTATAGCCTATGAAGACACTGAGCATCTTCTCACTTGGCTTGCTTATCTGGTTTTAGTCAATATGTTCTCTTCCTCAGACATGGAGAAAGATACAGATTTTTGGCCTGATAGTAGCAGACACAGCTTTTCAGGATGGCTTAGGGTCAAAGAGAAAGTGATACTGGTGACTTCTTCACAATATAAGTAGTTCCGCTGTAACTCTTAAGCCCTTACATAATTCAGTGGCCTTCTCTTTGACTTTGACCTTAAGCTCCTATCAGATAAGATTTGATGACCATCTCAATGGCTAAGCAAGATGTTTAGCTGTTATACTACATTTGCACTACCTATGCACTCTCTGAGTTCAAAATGATTATACAAGTGCAAATAATCAATTAAAGTCTCACCATTTTTGAGATTAGGAAGTATTATTATCTTCATTTTACAAATAGGAAAAGAAAGGCTTTGAAAAGTTAAGTGATTTTTGCAGCGGTCATTCATGTTGTGATGTATAAGGGTACATCATGAAGGCAAGCACGAAGGCCATTCACAAAGACTTCTGCACTTAAGTGATAGAGTATGGATCAAACTCTGATCAAGAGCTGAATTGAAGTTTAATGTGTTGAGCACCTAGCCATATGACAGAAGATTAATGCTGACTTAATTACATCAAACATGTTTAGTATCACTTCACAGTCTAGCAATGATGATGAGTGTCTGAAACTTCTGTTTTTCCATCCTCTTACTTTTTGGTGACATTAGCATCTCTCTACCATCTGGTTAAATGGGCAAGTATCAGCTTTAACAGCTGTGTTCCTGATACATCTATTAATATCACAGCATGCAACACACATAAGGTGCCTTACTTAAAGAGGTTTGGGATAGAGATTCAGTCTAAAATGATGCTAGGCTCATTAAGAACCATGCTTTCGTCTTTCTCACTGTGTTCCTGTAATCTTCTTACGGGACAAACAAGCCAGGTGTTTTCAGAGTACTTGTGAGAATACTGTATTGCTCCAGATATTTATACACTGTGTTTGGGGCAATTATTTTATTGTCTGTGTAATATATAGCTTAAAAGGGCCAACTGAGAATAAAATACTTTTCCTCTTTAACATACCCCAAAGCATAATAAAGATTTTGTGAAGGCTAATAAGTCATTTCAAATACCCTCAGAGACTAGCAGTGTAGCCATTTAGTAACTCTTACTAATGTCTTAAAAAAAGAAATACTTTTCAACATACACAACCTGTGCCTTCACATGAAGACTATTTAATTTTAAGGAGAATAAGCAAATAATTTGAGGGGGATGCAGTTATATGAAAAACAAAGCTCATGTGAATGAGTTGTTACTCCAGAATGAAGTTAAAAGCTGTCCAAAAGTTGTGTGAATACAGTGCTAAGTCCCTCATTTTAGAAACATTGTTGGATAACATGAGCAGATTCCAGACTAATACAGCTGCATACCCCTCTATCACACAGCGGCCAATTCCTAGTGAATTCTACAATATAGTGACAGTAATGGAAAGCAAAATGATCTCTAAATAATGGTTTAAGATGGTTACTTGATAAAGGGCACCACAATAATTATGATCAATGGAGCATGGATTCAATATATATTGCCCATTTAGATGCACCAGATTAGCTTAACAGCTTTCTTTAATGTTCTGAGTATTTTGTGTGTGTGTGTGCCTGCATGCATGTGCATGTGTATGTGAGAGGGAAAACACTGCACATTTCTGTATATTCTTCATTCCCAACATTTATCAAAGCAGAATGGCACCACGCCGTAGGGAAACTGAAATGTGAAAGTTAGACTCTTAGTTGCAAAGACAAAGCACAACGGGATTTTTTGTGTGTGTGTGAGCTAACTTTGTTTTATGCTCTTAGTGTCAATGATTGCAAAGCTAGTATTTTTATCTTTAAAAAATAGCACACACACACACATGCACACACATGCACAAAGATGTAGATAGAAAACCAATGCAGTTGGACTGAATGCTTCTCAATTTCTCTAGACAAACCGGAGAGTAATGAAGCCTGGAGAAAAAAGGAGGCAGTGATGGGTTCTGACTGACATGAAGAAGGTTAGAGACACCTGTAGATTTCATCCTGTTTTGCTACCCAGGATGAAAATACTGAAATAAATCTCTGTGCTAACTTTCAAACACCTGGAAAAAGTGATCAAATAATCACCTCTACAACAATTCCATTGCCTACCTGTTTCTTCCACTGAATTCCATGGAAGGTTATCCATTGGCTCCAGCGTTACATGGAGCTGACTGTAGGACTGTAGCATGAGGTTGTACAGTATACTTTGGTCAGACAGGTAGCCCTATTTACATAAATCTAGTGCCTATGAGCCCTTTCTGCTTCTCGCTGAGTATGTAAGTCAATTAAGAATGTTCCTGGGATTCTAAAACAGTGCAGAACAATGCTTTTCTCAGTTTAGCCTGAGAAACTGAGGCAGAAGTGTGATGAAATTTTTCCAGAGACACGCAGACAGCTGAACCAGGAGTTCTGACTTTCAGTTTCATGCCTAACCACTGGCATATGCCACCTCTCCTTATGCAATGAAATAACTATCAGCTGAGGTTTTGTTTAAAATGGAGAGGACATAATTTTTGTGTTATAGTTTAGACAAATTTAGGACTATATTTTGACAGGGCATAGAAGTGTGATTACAAAGGCATTGTCATAGGCAAGATTTGACCTCGGCTACTAAAGAAGCAAGACTGTTTTTAAATTATAGAGTGAATGCAAAATATAAATGCAAAGGCTCTTAAGCTTATATACAACTGAAAGAAACAAGGTTTTGGAGATTTTGTTCGGTTTTGTTTTCTCTGTGTAGGTTTGGGGTTCTTTTGGTTATTAAAAAAATACTGCATCAAACTTGGTCTGGTTCCCTAGGATGTCAAGCCTGGAGAGAATTTTTACAAAATGTTTTTTTCCATCTATTGTAATGTATACAAAGGAAAGCTCCATCAGCTGTCACCCAGCAAGTGAACATCTCTGCTGGAATACATTATAGTGATGGGTACTGTAACTGAAATCATCTGAATG
Source organism: Dromaius novaehollandiae (assembly GCF_036370855.1). Lineage (NCBI taxonomy): Eukaryota > Metazoa > Chordata > Aves > Casuariiformes > Dromaiidae > Dromaius > Dromaius novaehollandiae. The sequence goes on along the minus strand of NC_088103.1, from coordinate 41,700,185 downwards.
TTTCTCTACTGAATACAAAAAATAGTCCTGTAGGGATGATAAAATGCACTCAGTCCTCCTCTGAAATGTTACATAATTCTTTCTGTAGATCATTTCAAGAATCATGACAGAGGACCAAAATAATGATTTTTATTTCAAAGCTACTATAGGATAGGGTTTGTATGAAACCTGCCACTATTTTTTAGGGAATGTAGTTAGGCACAAGCCTCTTAAGGCATTCACTCCAAAATAATGGACAAATTTTGTTATGCCTTAACTGTAGCACCACGCTCTGGCTCCTCTTAGTGAAAAATGATGGCGATTTGTGAAATGATAGTAATGTGTGATACACAAATATTTTGGGTGAAATATATAATCAGTTAATTGGTTTATTAAATTATAAAACCTTTGTTTGCTTGAAAGAGCAATAAAACTAACTGACTAAATGAATATTCGCCCCTTTGAAGACTTCTTACATTAATTATGTTTATGCATCACTTGCAGCAGTAATGTTAGACAAAGGAAGCTTTATCTTTATATGCCATAGCTACATTGTATTGTGGTACAAATGATGGCACTGACTTTGTGTCTACATAATTACTGAAATCTTATCCCTTTTGTGTTTGCACATCATTTTCAGTTTTTTGGAATAGTTAAACTCCATTTTACTTTTTAATAACATTTTAGAAATCATTCTGATTCAGGTAAACAGAATTTGATTGCTTTGATGGATTGAAAATGGTTAGCTCAGCCAGAGCTTATTTGATTTGTTTCTTCAGGGATTACAAAGAATAGGATTTTATCTATGAACTGACAAAAGAGGCAATCTCTGCATTTTTGCCTATGAAATAGCAGATCCACTAAGCCATTGCTCCTTCACATAGTGAATGTATTAGTCACGGGGTTGCTTTTTATTCATTTTCGAAGTTTTTTATTCCATATTGTATGGGGTGTCAAGCTTCTTTGTTCTTAAAAAAAATTAATCTGGAAAAATAATACTGTCAAATGGAGTTTGGGGAGATTTGGTAGCCCATTAGATTTAAAACAGATTTTAAAAACAAACGAACTCTTTCTTACCAGTAATGGACATCTTAGGCAAATGCTCTTCAACTAATGCAATGGATTTAAAAGCCTGAAGTACCTAAATGCTAATTACCTGCCAAAGTTCAGGTTGAGAGTTCTCCTGTGGGTTTCCTGAGAGCTCAGTCCCTGACCCAGTCAGATTACACGGTTTTACTGGTACCACTCTTCATTTTATCCTGTGTGACATGACATTTGTAAAGCAGACAGAGTCAAGAAAATGTCAATATACAGTACAGAGATGATACAAGACGCCTTGAATAATGTGTTTGCAATTGTTCTTACACTGGCCAGCACATTTGCTGAGTCTTCTTCAGAGATGCTGCCTCCCACCTGGGGACTTGTGCTTACTTGGTTTAATTAATGTGTGAATAGATTGTAGCATGATGCTTAGAAAAACCGTGAATATTTTTTCAGTGAATTTGTAATTTAAAAGCTCAGCATTTGTCCCACATTGTCTCAGGGGGAAAAAGGGAAATGTAAAATGAATTGGTCCTTACTCTGAGAATTCAAGTGAGTGGCCAAGTATTGGAAGATGCACACTAAATGCATCTCTATCCAATAAACTTCCTTTTTTATTCCCCTCCATTTTGTTTTGGTGCAGTAAATAGAGAAATGTTTAGACAAGTGCATGTTCAGTTTTCAGTGAGAACTACCAGCCTGCTTAAAACAGAGCAATTTTTTGCAGACTGGGACTTGCACGTCCCTGCAGTTTCCAGATTTCATCCCTGTGCTCAGTCTGTTAGAACAAGCTGAATTTGCTCTGTGTACTTTAAAACTCAGTTAAATTTGATACTGCATAGTCTGCTGAGAAAAGTGCCTTAATGGGAATAACTGGATGTTCTTTCTCAAAATTTACATTTATGGCCAGACATGATGAGAAATGTACAGTGTGTTACTTCTATATCATCCTCTTTAAATATCTGAGTTTAGGTTTGCTCTGCAAGATTTAGGATGCAGTTTTCAAATGCCTCAGATTAGAAAATTAGCTCATGGAGATCAGGGTTAGCCCATTTTCTCCTCTGATTTGCACCATCAGAGGTTTGGCCAAATGTTGTGGTTTTGTCTCTTTCTACTGCTATGTGGATACAGAAAAAGCTGCTGATTCTGGTAACTCAAGGCAGTAAGACATCTTTCAGGAACCTGATTTTCCAGTCACACTGTCCACTACCTGAAAATACGTGATTATTGGTGGTCCCAGTTCAGAATCCTAAGAAGCTGTTAACACCATCTCCAAAGATTCTCATGGACTCCCAGGTTTACCATCTCAGCTGCAGAAAAAAACGGAATGACCTTTCTTGATCATTCCTTAAATATTCCTATTCTTCACAAACAGCATGATAGAGCCGGTGCTATCCAACTAATATCCAAGCTTAAGCTGGGATACAGCAACCTCTCTATTACAGAATTTGTATTCAGACTGTTCTAGAAAAAATGAACTATTCTGAAAAAAAAGAGTCACTGCACTCACCACTTAATTTAAAGATCCACCACATCATAATACATCCAGAGATGACCCAGGATAGCGTATGACCATTTGTAAGTGCATGCATGGAATCCTGTTACATATTAAATATAGATGCTTTCACTCTGTTGCTTCTGTGTTATTTCAGTTAAACACGAATGCTCTCTTTCCAAGGTTAAACATGGTCTCTTTTTTTCTGATAAGAATACCCATTCTGTTGACTACAAAAGAGATAAATGTTTCATATATTTATTTTTACAATTAGATGCCTTTTTATGCTAATTTTTGACAAGAGAATACACAGACAATGAACCTGACTAGCCTTAACCAGTCTGTTTTTCTGATGGCAAAAATGATAATCCATACTCCTGCATAAATGCCAAAGAAATTCTGATAATCCACTGTGCCTGATCCCAAGTCCTGGCAGCAGAAAACTGGAGGAGGAAATAATGTGCTGAGTAAGACCGTTGAAAAACTCTCCAGATTACAAGTGTGGCACTGAGACCCCTAACAACATGACATGGAACTTTTCTCAAAACTGTCAGTCAGATTTTGTTTGTCTTCTCCAGTGTTACCAGGCTACAGTAGAGGCTACTGCTTTTGTCACAGGGAAGAGTGAACACTTACTATTCCATACTACAGCATTTTTACTGCACAATTCTGTTCGCAGGGAATGAAAGGTACACGACAAAAGAGTTAAAGCCAATTGCCTTTTCAAAAGCAACAGGCTTGGTCATGCACTTCATGCTGTTTTACAAGGCCAGGTGAGCTCCTTCATGAACATCAATCAGTTCATTGCCAGCGCTCTGAGCTCCCTCTGCTTTAACCTGAGATTTGAGTTGCATACTTCTTAGGCTTAATCCTCTATTTAATTAAGTGAAGGTCAGGATGAGGGTCAACTAGACTAGTGAACTTAATCCAAGACCCACAGGTTATACAATAGCTGCTTTGGGGAAGTATAATTGTAGATAGGAATCAAGAGAAGAAAAGACAATATAATTGAACAAGTTATATGATAAAGGAGGAAGGGGAAAGCAGGATTTTTTTCTTTTTTTTTTTAGACTGTATAGCACTGGATGCATTTCACAAGTGTAGCCACTAGATAGCAGAACAGGAATGATTCTCTGATGCTTTCATGGGCCAAATGCAGAACAAACAATGCCTCAGTCCAGGGAAATACACTGTGTGTAACCATGTTCAGCTGATACAAGTGTTTCACAGTAGACAGGGATTTTTAAGATGCTATGCAAGATGTTGCTTCCTCTTGCTCTTATCATAGTCTGAACATTTCTTTCACTAGGGTGAATGAGGGGCTTATTTCCTAAGCAAGAGATCAACTCTGATCTTTGTCATGGGGAACACTTTCTTAATGACTAAGCTGAATGTTAGCTCAGATCAGGGGAGCATCAAGCCAGGAAAAATCAACCCTGCCTGCTGTCCAAGTGGAATGCACACTAGCTGGCCATGGCAGGCGTGAGATAACAGCAAGGCATTACCGTTGCACTCTGGCACTCATTCAGGGTTTTGACTGGAAACTTCTGACATCTCAAACATTTCAAACTGAGAAAATTCCCCTCTGAATCCCTCCCTCTGCACCCTAGTATAGCAGATGCCCTTTAAAAGCTACGCTGAGGGGATCTGCGCTTCTCAGGGACTGGCACAGGCACTCCTTGTGGAACCACATCCTGTGTTGTGCCCTGGTTTGTATGAGCCAGTACTGGCCAGTCAACACTCAAATAGTGAGGGCAGATTGCTGCCGCTGAGCTTGGCTCTGTTTGATTCCTGAGCCAGTCACTGTGGGTCACAACTTTGAGGTGACTATTCTTCAGAGAAAAGGGATAGTTCACCACAATCAAATTTCATGTGGTTCTTTTTACTGCTGGCCCAGAGCACTGCTCTTGAAGCAATGTTTCTCTGTCCATCTGACAGCCCAGGATCCTGGCATAGAGAGCTTCCATACCACAGATTATCTGAGTGTAATATTGATTGATCAAAACTTGACAATAAAAGCCCTTTACCTGATACTCTAGCTTAATTGGACAATTATGATGTTTTTGAAAAACTAATTTGGTTGTCCATAAAATGTGTTTTGAGCCATATCCAGAAAAGTAATGATCTCTTAGATTCAAATGAGGAACAAAAGCCGGAGAGAAGGCTTCCTCAAAAATCTGGGCTAGGAGAGTTTCACCTAGGTTCCTACCTAGATGCATCTCTAGTGAAGCAATATAAAGCTTGCTTGCTTGTTCCATCAAGTGGATGAGTGGGTAGGGATATCTCACAGTCTTGATATGAAAGTTATGTTCATGGCCTTGTTGAGTTTGAAGTTACACATCAGTGCATTCACAGGATGTAAATTATAAATGCCTCTTCTGATCAAAAGCTTTTTGGAGCATTAACTGATGGACTGGTCAAGTCTCTGCAACAAGGGTTTAGTAGGTTTGGATTTTAAGGAGGGAGCTGGAGCTCTTTCTGCAGGTCAGAAGAGAAAGAAGGTACTCAGAACACTTACAAGTGCTCCATACAGTGCATTGTTGCAGCCTCACGTGACAATTCAAACTCTCATCTCTAATTCCTGTTCAGTTAGACTTGCTTTGGAAAGTCTAGAACTTAATTATTTAAAAACATTCCAAGACAGCTATAGTAATTGATCTTCACTGCAGATCCAATTTGTCTGCAATTGTTTAAACTAAATAACAGAGCTGTATTTCAGTTACAGCAGATCAGGGAAGGAGGAGAATTAAACAAGGATACACTTTCTAACTCATAGCCTCAAGGGGAAAACAGGATTTTTCCAAAAAAATTTTAAAAATTAAAAAGTAGTTTAAAGTAATTAGCTCCTGTGCTGAGATATTTTCAGCCTGTTGTTAATTTTTATGACAGTGCTACTGTTAGACTGCTGAAAATATGAGTTTATAGTAGATCTTGCAGAATTTTAACTATAATGTACAAGTAATATTGCAAGATAATACATACTAATTATGTATCTGTATCTATATACACACACACATACACCTTCCCGGAAATGCTCTCCTGTCTGTTCCAAGAAGTGAACATTTTGTGCTCAGTGAAATGAGGAACTACATTGCAATGCCCAGTTCTTTAACATTTTACCTGTTTAAAAATGAAAAACAACGATATTCTGATTTCAACTGCGTTGCCCAGTGAGTAAGGTAACTAACAGATCTCTGATAATTAGTTTTCAATGCTACTGCATTGCTCGACTCTGGACTATTTCCTTTATTTCCTGTCCAAGCCTTAGCCTCCCGGTTTGTAAGTTGGGGAGAATGATGCTGTACTCATTTGCAAAATGTTTGAAACTGTAGAGGTTGAGCCAGAGTAAGACCTAATGCTCCTAGTTGATGTGAACGGTGTAAGCCTATATAAGAAGGAAAAAATCTTCTGTTGTGTTGGGCTCTTTCAGGTACCCAACCTATTCAGTGCTGAACTGCAAACCTTTACCAAGGAGCGCCTGGCAGCCCCCACACAGTAACATTCTTACAGCCTCTGCCAAAAGCTCACCTTGGCCTATACAGAGGTCAGTGATAATTCTCAGATATGCTCAGTTCTCAGGCTCTGCCCCTTTCTCTGTTTCGAATCGCAGACCAACCATTTGGATGCAGAGTATGGGAACTTGGTTCTATATGTACCCCACCAGCTGAGGGTTTGAGCTCAGGAGCTGTGATGGCAGTCACACTTGGCTGGAGTTAGGCTGATTGCAGGGGGGACTGCATGGACAAATGGAACATCGTTTTCCAAGTTCCTTTCACATCAGTTTGAAGTCTCCTTTAAAAGAACAGGAATAGCACATTCAATTTTTTTTTTTTTTTTCAGAAGCAGCCTGCCTGCCAATAAGCAGAGTCCAATTAAAGAAACAAATAGGTTGACCAGTCATAGCAAAGTCTTTCTTGTAGGAGAAGAACAGCTTTAACATTGTCCACATTCACCAGTTTACATGTAATATAAGCCTGTCATTGACACCAAGCACCTCCAGTCTAAATGAAAGAATCGTAAGGAAGAAATAATACTGTCCTGCCTACGTAATTAGAGAAACTCACGCGTGAATCATTGTTATAACGAGTTTAATTATAAACACGATTAAATAGGCAATTAGTGCATATTCTGCCCTGGATAAACAAAATTAAATTCCTGCAATATTAACATCTTCCACAAGGTTTATTATTAGATTACTGTAAGTCACATGGTGCAAGACCATTTCTATATTTGTTGTGAACAAACAACATTTTTAATTCCACTTAACCAGATATAAAGGACAAAAGTTTTTGCTCTTCTAAACCTCAGGGATCTCTTGCAAAGCAGCATCCCGTACATTATAAAAAGTAGATCTTGTAAGGTAATCCAAAGACAGTACAGATTCTTCAGGTATACCCAACGACAACTCACTACAGATGTGACTGGTAATCAACAAAAATACAAGGATCCAGAAGCATCCAAGTCCTAGGCAGACAATACTTGTGTTCTTCCATGCCTGCCAAAGCTCCTGGTATGCTTGTCAAATATTAAAATAAGGTCACGGCAGGGTCAAAGCTCTGGGGAAAAGTGCTTTCGAGCTAGGGATGGAACAACTCAATTACAAGTAAAATGTCCTGGATTTTCTATTGAAAAATGAACAAGCTTTTTAGCAGGTCTATTTTACTTCCTGGCACGTGCCTCTCCATTGACAGGCTATGAAGAGGGGGTAGTAATATCTTCAATATATAGGCTGCCTTTTATTCATGTTGCTCCAGGAAGTTGTATAAGTATTAAATAGGTATAAACATGCTTTTTTGTTTATTACCAGTGATTTTTGAGGGCAACCTGCTTAAAGAGACAGCAAAAATGATGAGTGTCCATCTTTCTGGAAATCAGGTCCCTGCAACAAACCTCAAATTAGGAATGCCAGGTTTTAGGAAACCTGGTCTGGTTTAGTCAAATGCCTTTTACTTGTTGGTTTAAGAAGGTTTTGCTAGCTCTGGTTTCAGATGAAGAAACTTGTAGGGAGAAACTGGTTGAAAATGGTTACCAATTCCAAAAGGGCTTAAACTTCTGCTTGAAGCAAAAGACCCTGCCCATTTTTCTTTGACTTTCCTTGAGCATATTGTTTATCCTTTCACAAATGTCTAAGGAATTTAAGAATCCATACATTTTCCCATGTTTTTTTAGCCAGTTGAGATGTGATTTTTCATCAGTGACTCATTTAAAGGTCTCCAATAAATGACTAAGAGACTCACACATATTCTTTATTCATTCTCTGCTAAGCCAACATCCTTCCTATGTGAGAAACTTTTTTGGTAATCAATAAAAAAGTGGTAGCTGTTATATTAACATTTAGCTGAAGTATCACATTTAGTTTTATTGTCACCTTGACTCTCTCTTTTAATCTCTTATTATTGCTCTGTGAATCCAAAAGGGATCCAGAAATAAACTGGTATACAAGTCATATACTGTCTGTCTTAGCGGAAATTGATTCAGCAGATGCTCTGTGGTAGTCGACCTTTCTGCTTCTATATGTTTTTCACTGCATACTGAGCTTTTGGAAAATAAGCAGCATTTATACAAGGCAGAATGTTATGCTGTGCAGTTAAATCTTCAGTAATGATGGAACAAGCAAGCAACTAGGTCATAGAGTCCAGGGAAAATCTCATTTTGGAAAAGAAATTTCCACTAGTAATTTTATCTCTGCTCTGCCCCATTGCCTTACTGTTTCATGAGCTAGGCAATCGTGGTCTATTATAGCACGGCATTCACACCTCATAGGATATATAATGATGTTCATGCCATAAAAAACTTTGTGCCTCTAGTTACAGCTGTTGGTGATAGTGTAGATTCCCAGGTGAAAGATATAGGTAACTCCAGCTTTTCTCCTAATGGAAGTGAGGGCCAGAGGCAACCTTGCTGATTAATGTACTATCTCAGCATCATGCTACCAGCATTAAAATGTGACCTTGAGTATCAATATGAGCAAGGAGTTCTATGCTGGGCATTTAAAATGAAGGTATGTAATACCCTGATCTGTGCTGATAAATAGAATGTTTCAGAAGTCAGATGGACAGCAAGTAGAATCTCTCTGCTTTAGACACAGCATCCAGTTCATGGCTATGCTGAGCAAGAGCACTGTATGATTCCAGTGTGAGCTGAAGGCCCGTGGAGGAATGAGCACAGGGCCTAATGCTGATCTGCTGTACAGGGATGAATTTCAGGATGAAACAGTAGTTTTGCTGAGCACAACTGGGATTCAGTTAAATAGCATTTACTCATTGACTGATTCTGCATTACACATGTGCACAAATTTATACCAGTAATGACTGCAAGACCACTCATATACTACTTTGTGCAAAGAAGTAGGTGACATTCTGAGGTATGCCTCCCAGATGTAAAGACAGACAAGCATGGACCCAACACATTAGAAAACCTGCCTCCTCTGTGAACAGCTTATGCTTAATGGGCCCTTTATCACATTGTCAAAATCAGCATCATCTTGAGCTTTCTGATATCAGTATAAAATTGACTTGTCTTGGATCAACATTACCATCTGGCTAATTGCTATAAAAGAGTGGACAGGAATTTCAGAATTCTGTGTTGCAAGCACACTGAAAAGCCAACTGAATCCCAAAATATGCTTTTCCTGAATACTGACAGGTGTAGTTTACTTTCTCTTATTTCTTATTGAATTATTTGGCATTCTACTCAATGTCTTGTAGTATGTTCTGGAAAAAAATAAATCCTGGTAACATGAAACCTTGTTATAGTATTTCACTTTTAAATCTTTGATGAGATTTGGGAAGAGTGTACCAGGATTTGTGTGCCGAATTATTGGTTGTGCAGATTAATGACATAGAAATTAACATGGCTGATTTTCTAAACTTTTTCCCCATTCTCTTTTTCCATTACAGAATCAGCACCAAGTGAAAATCTTTGATGAGTAAGTTTCATATAATGTCAACATCTGACTGGTCTGGGACAGAACATACTGCAATTTTTTTTTTTAATCTTTCACTGAAAGGTAAAAGATTATTTGCAGGTGCAGAACATTGCTGTTTTAGTTTATAGGCCCAAGCAATATTTGATTTTCTTCAACATGTAATTTTCACAAGTGTGATTTCTCATAAAAAGTAAATATTTTCATGGGAAAAAATAATTTTCAGTTCAATTTCCAAAGAAAGCCTAATTTTTTTCTTGTAAAAAAGTTTTTTATAGTTTAAAAAATTTTCATAATTTCATAAACAGTTTTTGAAAAGCAAAAATATGTTATGAAACATTTTTTCTGGAAGGTCTTTTTTTCAAATTTTCACTGAACAAAACAACCATTTGCATGGGAAATTTGGGGAAAAAATACTGACAATTTTCACGGAAATCTTTGTGTTTAATATTACTTGTCTGTTTTATTTCCAAATATTTATTTATTTATTTATTATATCATTGCTGCCACAACTTCCTAGAAGATAGTTATGGTAGCAATAATATAATAAATCATGATAGTGCTGATATAAACAATAATTTGATACCCAGGAACTTCCTGAAATTTTCTGAAATGACAAGTTAATGAACAACATTTGGAAAAATAAACAGCTTTGGAATCTTGCATATGTCCTTAAAGACCTACCAAATCAATTTTATATGATGATGGGTGAAATATCACTGAGGCCTTAATCTAATAAAGGAATAATGAGACAGAGAAGATTTATCCCACACTCTGCATTAACAATGGTTAAAACTGTGAAATTGTATTTAATAGTTTATAGTCTACATTTTAACTATAAGATCATGAACAACAATTCCGTTTGATTATTTTTTCCAATTTAACACCACCATTCTTCAAGGGCCAGAGAAACATAGTTCTAACAATTTTTCTCACTATTTCAGAGAATATTATTATGCTGTTCTAAAAAAATGTTCTAAAGGAATATATCTCTATCTGTCACAGACTTTAAACGTTGCCGAAACTTCTTACTGCAAGTTGACCTGCAAGATCAACTCTAAGTTCTTATTCCTCTTAAAGGTTTTATGTTGTCAATAACAGTGCTAATAAAAATATGTTGTTTTACCCTAAACATTCTTTGGCTATTTACAGAGTCCTTCAAGCTCAGCCCTTAATACTGAAGCTTGGTCATAGCATGTATATTAAAATGTAATATTACTTGGAAAATGGCACACGGTCTTTCCAAACCTGTACCCCGTACCTTAGGTTCACGTATTTACTGACATTTGAAGAAAAAATTGGGATATGTATAATAGCTTCAATTTTGCCTTAATTCCTAAAAGTCATGCTAAAAGTGATTTTTAACATGAATGGCCCAGAAGACTAGTTGCCAACTGTAATATAAAGAAGGATTCTGTGGAAACTGAGAACTGGTTATGGCAGATACTCTGTCAAAGGAATGATTTATAATCTGGAAATACAAGCAGCAAGGGAGGCCCACTAGCTAGACCTGTATCATCTGAAGCAATCAAATCCCACAAATATAAAGCAATTTAGTATTACCATTTCCAAGGGCTCCCCACAATAAGGACTCTTGTATGCCAAAGTTTAATATTCAGAGCAGAAACCACAAACTCTAACAACCGCTTCTGGTTGAGATAGCAAATAACAGTTCCCAGGCAATGGCACTGTTGTAATAGTATTGCTCAAAGCAGCTGGGGATTTACTTGTATGTCAGCTTCCACATCTGAGAACTAGAAAACGATGGTGGGTCAGACATCCATTTGCTTTATATATTGATATAATTTCATCAGAATTTATGATGTGGGAATTATTGCTCTGGCAAGAAATGTAATCTAACCTTCATCTCACACAATGTAGTACAGACATTATGTTTTCGAGAAAAATATACTGACTCGTTGAATCAGATTACTGCAAGTGCATTCCTAATGGATTTCAATATTCCCTTGGATAAACCAGTGCTATTTGCTTTGTATTTATTAAATTTTTTAAAAAATATATACAGAAGATAAAACCCCTTCTGACACCATATATTCTTTCATTTTGCAAACTACAAACATACATTTGTTCATTAATTTTAATGTCTAAACTTTTCCTTGGGTAATGGTCACTACATTTATTCAGCTACCTCTATTTTGACTACGCACTTTTAAATGTATAAAGAATTTTAAGTCTAAGTATTGACAGCTATACACTGTTCTCTTCCATCTCCTGGATTAGACAGCTGGTCCTTGCTTATCTTGGAGGATCATACAATTAGTAATGCAGGGATATTCCCAAATGCCAGGGTGTGCCACTGGTAAAGGGTCATATATTTGAGACAACCTTTATTATGACACTTCTAATATACCAGGACTCCATGGAACTTTATCAAAAGATAAAACTTGGAGTGGTCCTGAAACTGCTTTGTATCATGAGTCAAGAATGGAGAAAAGGAATAATAATAGAAACACAGAATTATAGAAAAGTAGAGAGAAAGACCTTGAGAGCTATTTCCCTGAATAGGCCTGAAAAGACCTTGAATAACCCATGAAATCTGTTTCTTGCCCCATATTTGGATTGTCCCCAGGGAGGTAATTACTTTCAAACCCAGCCATATCATGAATGTATCCCATCCTAAGTCATATTCTCTCAACCTCTTATGTGCCAATACAAAATACTGGTTAGTGTCTGCCAAAGAAGATTTCTCTCTGCTGATGCAGTATCCAGCTTGGTGATAGTCATATGCTCCAGCTCTTGAGAACTCTGAAACATCTCCTGGGCAGGACGCACTCTGAGCAAGTCAGGCCAGCTGGAAAATGGATGTTCGTGAACAGAGCACTCTATGCCTGTCAGTTCACTTCAGCACCATGCTCATTACTGCACAAGCCTCAAAAAAGGCAAGGATACTCCATCAAAGCAGAAGGTTAAGCCTTTGGTTAGCAAATTGGAAACAAAGCTTCAAAGTAAATCAAGAAAGTCATCTGTACCTGGGGCTAGACCTCTATTCTCAGCTGATACTCCATAATTTCTGCACAGGGATATCATGAACAAACACTGAAGATGGAAGGCAGCAAACGTTCTCCCAGGCAGTATCCTGTCTTGTAGAACTACCTTTCTTCTTCATCACCGTATGTTACTTACACGTCTGTCTTAGTAACTGCTAAGTAGATACATACACTTTCCTACCCTGTTCCTCCCAGTCTTCTGGATCTTCCGCTTGCAGACAGTTTTATATTCCTGTTTTGTTTTATTGTCCTTCCCTCCTGCAGTTGTGATCAGACAAGATATAATAGGTTAGTATGTCAATAGAAAAGCAAACCACTGTATGTAGTACATAAACATTGATCTTAGGAATGGAGAGAGTGAATTAATACCTCCACACACTAATAGTTCGAGGGCACTCTGACATGTCCAGGCAGTTCTATAAACAGAATATCGTGTCTATATCATGTCTTCATGGCTATATGAAGGAGAAACAAGACATTCAGATTTAGATCCTGCTCCCTTGCTTTTATTTCTCCTCGAGCACAATTAGAATTACAAGGCAAAAACTAGACAATCCACCCATACTTACTGGTGCACGGTACTGTAAAGTGCGTTTTAGTTGGATATTCTTCTCTTTGTCAAAAGCTTCATATTTTGTATGGTCTATTTAAAACAAAGCTGTTTTAGTATTGTCACTAGGTTGTTTTTTAAGTGCCAGACAATATAAAACCTTGTAACATAAGAGCATTCATTAGCCTGTTTGAAAAAGATTCTCCTTTTGAGATCAGAACATTGCAACCTGCCTTGTCAGTCTCAGACTATGCTGCATTCACACCACTGATAGGCCTGAGTTCGTGATTGCTGACTTCCACACTGAGAAACTTTAGAAGATTTAATGTTCACCATAGAATACAGAACTAGTACAGACATCAGATCACAGAGATGCTTGTCTTGCTTGCTTAAAAAAAAAAAAAAAAAAAAAAAGAAAAGAAACTTCAAGAATGAAGATTCCACAATCTCCCCAGGCATCCTAACAATCTCCCCAGGCAGCCTAATGTACTACTATCATAGTTTTTCTTATAAATATAGTGAGATAGAACATACAGCTACACATTAAGTTCATTACATCTTGACCTATCTAACACAGCCATGGATACCACATGCTTCTTGTAGACCTTCCTTCCTTTTGCTGGGTAGATAGTACTTGATAGCAGGTAGGCATGAAAAGGCAGGAGTATGTTAGTGTCACTTACCATTGAGATTGCTGCAGTGCCCAGAAGTGACTGCTGTTTTGAAATAGGTGGTTGGAAGATACATTTTTTCACTCTAATGTGTAGGATAGTACATGAATCAGTGATTTCTTCTGGATAGACTCGTACAACATAACTGCCATGCAGTCATTGTAAGGTACTTTCAACATGTCTGAGACAGCTTTAAATGAGCTCCTTTACCTATTAGTGTTGTTGCAGCACCAAGGATATAGTATGTCTCCATTTTCCATGGATTATGGCCTATGCTGAGCTACATGCTACCATTGATGCACTGTAAGTAGTTCCTAGAACAATCACATTAATGCCAACTCTGGCTTTATACAGCACAACCTTCTATCTTAACTCTTGAAAAGAACATTTAGGAAGATATGCATGAATATTCCAGACTTTTAGTTTCTATTGAGCAGACAAGTCATGCTAATGGATGAGAAAAATGTATCCCTTTAGTGCTCTACCATTATTAAGTGGCAAAGCCATTATTACAGTAGCAAAAGCTATGAATGAGATGGGAGATTTTGCTTATAAGTACACCATTGCCTGGGTTCAGGTGGGAGTACTTTGGAATAAACGTATTGTGTCACCTGAGATGGTCCTTACTGTTTCATTCACTTATTCCTTTATCTTCATTTGATTTTATTGGAAAGTAGTATTATTTAATGATGGAAAAGCAGTTGTAACATAGTGAACTCTCCTAAAGTTTGGTTGCGTAATTTCCTCCTTGCTTCACCACACATGGTCTCCTCATCTTTGTACTTGAAATACACATAGGTAGTAAATGTCACCATCCAGTACTAAGCAGTCCTGGTTTGATAAGATTTTCCCTTGCGGGGAAAGCTCTGTCTTACGAAGCCCACTTGCCTAAATTATGGGTAGTATTAAATACTGCACAAGGAAAAGGTTTCAGCCCAAAATGAAGGGAAAAAGATAACAGTATAATTTGTATGTGCCTTCATGTAAGTGCGTCTGTGTGTGTTTTGTAGAGGCAAAGTTGTGATATTACCTAAAAATATTCATTTCAGAGAAGTGTAGTGGAGCCTGAAGGAGCACTATTTTAAAAGAAATCAGTCAGCATTTTATTGGTGCCGGCCCAGCTTTGTACTAAACACGCAGATTAATGTTAAATCACAGCTCAGGAATTATTCATGAGATCTCATACAATGTAATTGCTGATTTTGGCATCGATAGTCTGTATTCCTTTATTTCCTAGATTGGCTTCCCTTCCTGAACTACTGTATGTCATGCTAGAAACAATGATTTTATATGACATATTTAGGAAAGAGGGACCCACTTATTTTACATAAACAACATCTGAGGAATGTACTCTTATTGCTGAGATACCAGTCTGCATTGACACATTCCTGTGAGAGACAGAGCCTGCTGGGATAGCAGACAGCAGAGCACTAAATGTCTCCTTTCAAACTGTTGACTGAATGGTTAGTGTTATTGCAAATCTTCACAAAAACTAATGAAATTACCCTTCACCTATCTTTGAGGATTAGCATTAATGCCCAGAACAAACTGCAAGACTACTAATCTCTTAATGTCCCTTAAGATATGTACAAAATGAAATTTATAAATAATAAATGAATCCAACTTTTTCTAGAAATAAAACGTCATCCCACTCTTTCCCTCGCTCTCTCAACCGAGAGTTTTACATTCTTGCAGGAGGCCAGGCTGATACAGGGATTTTGGAGAAAGGAGCATGGCAGTTAGTGAATGAGTTCCATGCTTTGGGCCTCTATCATTTTTTCCTCTAAAAATCTTGCCTATTCGTTTTACCTGATAGCGGTGTGTTTAGATCTCAATATGTACAACCTCTCCCCACTCTCATTCCTTCATGCTCCAAATACCTCTGTCACATGGAGGAGCAATGATAGTGCAAAACTCTGAAGAGTCAGGGTATATCATGCTCTGTTGGCTACATCCTGTAGCTGCCAGAACTGGAATACCAGTGCACATGCAATTTCCTCACATTCAAATTTTCATGCAAGCAAAAAACGAAGTGAAAACCAGAGTCAGTCTAGATTCTCTGTGTTGAAGGGAAGGAAACATAAAAATTTATCAGAATTCATTGCATGTACTACAAGCAAGAGAAACTCAACTGTTGTTCTCTTAGTTGCACTGCAAAACCAGTATTTTTCTAAATGATCATACTGGAAGGATTAGTAACTTTGATTGCCCAGTAACTTCATTCCACTCACTGCACTTCCACTCCTGTTTGTAGATGCTCACACTCGCACACATGTGGATTTTGGTATCTGCTTTTAAAGACATGCTTTATAGGCTGTAGGAAATTTCATACTTCAAATAGTTAAACATTGCCCAGGAGAGCCGGTCTTTGACCTTCCATGCCTTGGGGTGTTGTGTTTGCTCACCAAGCACACCTGAAATGTATTTACCTCACTTGCACATATTTTAGAGTACAATACACACAGAAAAATATATAAATAACTATTTAAGAAACAATATGGCAGCATCACCTTGAACTGATCTTAATGATCCATTTTGAGATGGACCATTTGGATCTGTTGAAACTAGTTCACATTTTCAAGCCGCTGTCATTGCAGGGCAGACACAATCTGTCCATGGGTTCTTCCCAGCTCATTCTTTTGATTTACGTTTTTTCTGCTCCTAAGGAATCTTTAATATTTATGGAAGTAAATGTTTCAGCCCAAGGATTTTGCCTTCTTCAAAGACTAAGCCACAGAAGATTGAGAATCAACTCCAAAAAAGATCCTTAGTTACCAAAATGCCTAAGATTTATGTGCTTAATTTTTAATCACTAAGCCCTCCCTGAAAAACTCAAAAACCTAAAATAAGCATTTAAGCTTCTGACCTAAGGCACAAACATGTCTCCTGGTGGGAATGCACAAAAAACAGTAAGCAAGTAGTAAGCCTCCAAAGTTGACCGAAGTGGCTTGAATTTATCACAAATCATTCCCCATGCCGAGACCAAGGTACTTTGCCATGATTATCAGAGAAAGTGATCCCATCACTGCCTTATTTTAGGGAGGCTGCTCCAAGTAGGTAACAGTAGGGTGTCATCATCATCCTGCTCCTTCTAAAATCATCAGCCCTTGTTACACTTGTATGGACCTGGCTTGGTATTTAGATCTACCGAATCAATTCCCTCAGGTGACAAAGGTGGAGAAACACCTAAACCATGAATCCCAGTTGGGCTTGGATATTAGATGAACGTTGTGCAGATGAGGACTGGCAAAAATGAGCATTATGTGCATGCAGTAAAGCAGAATTTTTTTAACCCAGGCACTGACATCACATAAACACCCACAGAGTTTATGTTACTCAAAAGTTAGGCAATACCTGTATACTGACAAAAGATTATTTCTCTCCTCAATAAAATTTGGTTCCCTTGATTCGGCAAACATAACTACGGGAGGAGAAAACACTAGTGCTGCTGTTTTGGACTGCATTTTCGAAAAGTGCCTATCCCCAAATCTCGTTTGCTTTCAGCTATGTTTGGACACTTAACTTTAGGCCTCTGAAAATCCAAGCCTAAAACACTATTGAGTAGAGTTCGCAAAGACTGTGATAATAAAATTGTATTTATTCATGATAAAAGAGGATTCTTTGATTGTGGATAACATTGTATGCTCGTAGAAAGTACATATGTCAGAAACTGTTATGAAACACCTTTAAAAAAATACTTCCCAAACAATCATCACTGTTTGAAAGCTAAATATAACAGTGATTTTGTTAAAATAAAGCAGACCTATTTCTGAAAGTCATGAGCCTCCATAGGCTTCAAGTGGAGCTTTGAGGACTCAGAACCAAGGGAAACAATAGCACTTATATTTATGTTCATAATTTAACAGTGGCCAAATATACAATTTTCTAAGTTTGCAAAAAACATAAATTAATAATATAAAATAAAAATAATAAGAAACATTACCTCACGGCTGAGACACTATGTGCCTAATTTCAGGCCAATTTTCACGGCTGTGTTATCAGAATGTGCATATTTATAATGGAATTACTGGCAACCCTTTTTGCAAGGGGACCCTCCTGCTTTAAGACCAATATAAATATAGTTGGACAAATTTAGTATGCAGGAAAACAAACATTAATAAAGATTTTGATACAGAGAATAATATAGAAATGACAACATATTTTTGACTCTGTACAAAGACAGGCATTCATCTGTAAATGATTACATTTCTATCTATCTGTGGCAGAATGGTAGTGTGGGGCACATGAATCTCACCTTCAAAAGATATTCTTTCATTCTGTAAAAAAAATGGCAAGCACAGGAAACTTCAATCAATGTCTTATATTCAAAAACTATGACACTGTCAAACTGGTGTCATTAAAGCTAACTAACCATATTAAACGAATATTAAAATATAGGTTTCTTTGCATAACATAATGAGTAAAACTGCTTTTAAGTTTTTCCCTATGCTTTGAGGTATAGGTGGCATTTTCATTCCAAAACTTTGAAGTCAGAACAAAATGTACAGGTAGAGGGTACTAGATCAAATAATAATCAACTTCAAAAAGCATTTTGGCTGTTAGATGTCCCAAGGCTAATTTCCTCTAGACATTTTAAATGTAAATGTCTCAACTCATTTAAAAATTGTAAATTGGTCTAGGTTCAATCAAAAACCATCCTGACACAGAACAGGGAGACTGGGCTAATTGTCATTTGTTTGTCAAATGAATTCCATTTGGAAAGCAATGAAACCTCCAAGCTAATTCTTTTAAGGTGAGCTGGTAGTTGTATTATCAGTTAAATGCAGTAAAATGGATAATCACATGATGATAATGAAAACTGAACCTATGTTAGCACTCAGGCTTAGTCTGCCACAGGGCATATAGTGATGGAACTTAAGTACTGTAATGTTCCATTGGGCACAATGGCACCAAGTCTGCTCTTTAGCCTTACAGACACTTTCTTTGCATTTTAAAAAACTTTATCAAAGCACCGTGGCAATGTAGGAAATGTCAAAGTGAAATGCACTGTAGGCAAATTGAGATTTCATTAAGTTTAAATTTATTGCTTTTGACTGATGTATTACCATGCTTGTTAAGAACCAGTAATTTGGAATATCTGCCTGCCTGGTAAAATAGCTTTGTCTCCTTGAGTAATACTTTATATGGACTTTGAAAGATGACAGTAATTCATGAATGTGTGAGTTATTTTATTTTTCTAAAGAACAAATTCAAATATTTTAAGGTCCCTGACCTAATGGATCAATAGACTTATGCATTGGTCCCAACTGTTTTGTTGGTGAACTTGGTAGAAAATTATAACACCAATATGTTATTTTTTGACCTGGTATAACTTTGCATTCACTGACAATAGAACCTGGGGAAGCACTTAGCAATTCTACTTGTTCTGCTGCTCTCAGAACATTTATATTGGAAATAAATGAAAGTGTTTGCGAGAGATAAGAAATCTAATGAACTGGTGGAGGACTGTGTGCATACTTTATATATATATATATATATATATGTATACACACACATATGTATAGAAAGAGGTAAATTGTGCTTGTCTATGACTTTGTGTGTATGCATATAAACAGATATAGCAGAGATATAGCTGTATCATAGCAGAACACGTACACAAATACTGTGTTGCACAGTATACATGCTGTTTAGTTTCCAGGCTTCAGTTATGACAAAAGGTATGGTTCAGATGTTGACACAAAGTCTCTTAGCGTGCTCTGGTGCTTTACTGATCTCTGGGAAAGGACTGAATCAATAGTGTAGGACTAGCACAATTTCTGACTGATGACGAAGGTTAGGCCTTCAGGAACAGATTACTTCCCTTTGGAGAGAGACCTGGATAGAATATACTATATTCCAGATATATTTATTTACACTAGGTGCCAGTGTTTTATGGCAGAAGTGACAAAGTTTGTGAAACCTAGGAATGCGTTATCATGTTATCTAGTGTCTTAGATGGACAGTCAATATGAACAGACTGTAGACACACCTGTCCCAGTATCCAGTTCACCAAGTAATGAAAAGGAAACAATAAAAGTCTTTGAACAAACAACAGACATTCGAGTCCTTGAGTTTAAACAAGAGGATTGTAGAATTCAAATGGGTTTTCTCTAGTACTGCCAAGGCAGCCATATCTGTATTTCTGCCAGTGCTGAAAGTCACACAACAAAGCTTGATTTGTGTCTGGCCATGTGCTTTCATTTCACAGACTATGGATATATACTTTTTCTTGGGGTGGGGGGGTTAAGGGAACAAGAGAATTTTAAAATATACATATTTTAACAATATTTTAAGTGAAACTTCCAATTGAAAATGGGAGAAAGCAATGCATGGAACTCTAAGTATTTAAGGTGCATTTTGCTTTTAATTTTTAAAATTAATATTCTGAAGATTAGGGCAATCTATATAAATTAATTGAATTAAAACACAATAATTTATCATGGGGAAAACTTATTTCTCTCTTCACAGGGAAATAACCTACTCCCCCCACCCCCATATTCAGGTTCCCTCACATGCTCGCTGGCTGTGACTGCAGATTTACCAAAGCAGGGAATGAGTGCATCTGCAACACCATAGGCCAAACTCACCTAAGAGAGATTTTTCACCGGGGCACTCATTCTACTTTGTAGTGGAAACTCCAAAGACTGCTTTCTTGCCCAGTTTCAGGGGAGAATTTGCCAAGGGAGACGTACCATCATAGTGCTCTCTCAGAAGGGCTTTCTGCCACTAGAGGTGTTCAGCCTGAGCACACGACTCCCAGACCCAGAAGAGATCTGTGTGCATTACAGAGCCTTGATAGAAAAGGAATCCAACTTTATCTTCTGTTGGCATATGTCAATACAAGCAAATTATAACAACAACAACATACCCTGGAATTTCCTTAGTGTTGGGAAAATCCAACTGAAAATAATGATTTAGATTTCTGGGGATGTGAAAATCTTGCAGAAGTGTGAGAAGAGGCATGCACATTTTTGTAAAATTCCTTATTCTGCTACCATAGGTTCAAGCAAACATGCAAAACCCCATCTTCAATTTCCAGTAGGCTTACAGAGCCAAATTTCTGAATGATCCAGAATATAGTTCCTATTTGTTCACCAAAAATTGCTTGCCTGTTTTTTTACTCAGTTTTAGGTCATTTTCATGAAGATCCAGTATTTTTTCACTCTGATACAAGTGTCTTCCCTGAACGACAAATGAAAGGGGATGGTGAAAAATATTTTTCTAATGACTTCCCAATTTCCAGTTTATGTCAAGATGTTCCTGGACTTTCAAAAAGGGAAGAACACATACACACATATTTAAATGGATAATTAAGAATCATACAATAGACACACCATATGATTCCCAGTGATTTAATCAGTAAAGATGGTATAGGCTGAAGTTTTACTTCTGCCTGAGGAGCAGAGACACTCTATTCCCCTTAAAATGAATGGGACTGGTCATCCACAATTCAGGTTTGCAAATCTCAAACCCTGCTTAAAAATGAATGCCTTCTAGTTTTGCTTTTGTGCATCATACAAAGGCTACAGCAACTCTCAATGAATAAGAAGGGTGCAGAGTGGAAGTGGGAGCTAAATTAAAGCATTTTATTTGATAAAACATCTGTTTTTTGCTTTAAGACACATATGTGCAGCTCCCTTTGAAGTCCGGAAGAGCTATACAAGTCTGCACTTGAGGGCAGAATTTGGCCCAATGTGATAACACAGTAGCTTGTACTCTGAAAAAAGAGTGTATTTTTTACATTTTAAAGAATTTGTGGGTTAACTCAAATTAGTCAGGAAAGACTAACATCTCTGAATAATTCTCCATCTCACCATGCATTTCAGAACACTGTAAGAATTACAGCTAAATCCCAGCTTCCTGCTTTCTTTTAAGGCACTGGACAAAATTTATATTTTGGAGTAAGCCACTAGCTGGAGCTAAAGACCTGTAGAGCAAATTCAAAGATGGGGGCGGGGGTGTAGGGGAGAATTCACAAGCTTTATTTCTCCTGAGGAGAAATCCAGACTTTTTAAGGCAGGTCTGGAATGGGTCTTTGACTGGGTTTTAGATACCGACTCTGCTGTCATCTGTTAGAAGGACAGAAAGATTAGCCTAAAAAATGAAAACATCTGTATGC
This sequence comes from Dromaius novaehollandiae, assembly GCF_036370855.1. Classification (NCBI taxonomy): domain Eukaryota; kingdom Metazoa; phylum Chordata; class Aves; order Casuariiformes; family Dromaiidae; genus Dromaius; species Dromaius novaehollandiae. The sequence goes on along the minus strand of NC_088103.1, from coordinate 41,678,397 downwards.
TTGAGCTCCTGGTGAGCTGAACTAAAGTGGAGCAAAGTCTGATATTAACACCAGAACGAATCAAACAAACAGATTGAAAGAGTGTTTATAAAGCACCTAAAGGAGCAGTGAAGCAATAAAAGAAAGGAAAACTTGAGATACTAAAGAAGTAATTAAAGGCAGAAAATAATTGTTGAGTAGTATTTTAAATTGAAAGGGAATTACCTAGAAATAAGAAAGCACAAAACAAACTGATTGACCCATATGCCTTTAATTACTACTATTGCAAAAGGCTCTTCGATATGCAGTCATTTAGAAAGATGAAGAATTACTGAGGAAGATGTTTTCATAGTAGCAGGAGAAAATATCTCTTTTGTAGATAAAGATTAATTTACCAGTGGCAATCAGACAAAACATATCAGGTAGGAACAGAGAACTCCCAGGGTTTGAAGGGTCAAAGTAAAACAGTTGAAGACCAAATATCTTCTGTATATGATTCTAGTTCAGGAGCACACAAAAAAACAGGTTTTGATCTTCCCATGTAATGTGTGGCACTGAGATGACTTCAATGAAGGTGACAATCACTATGTATCAATACAACTGTGAGCAAAATTTAACTCCAACCTTTCAAAATACCGTACATCAGAAGACAAATGCCTAATGTGCCAGGGACAGCTTTTCTTCTGGGCTTCCCTATGCAAAAACAGAAGTAAAAAGCTACTAGGGAGTCAGTAAACATTTCTTCAGTTTCTAATTTGTGCCTTTTCTACAGTATGTTGCTGCAGATATTGAGGCTGGCGAGAAGGGTGTTATATCTTGGGTAAGCATGTAGATGCATAAACTGAATGTTTCCACATAGGTTACATATGGCATGCCAACATCACACTGCCCTTGCCATGATTCAGAAAACCACTAAAATATGAGCGCAGGTTTAAACACTTGCTTAAGAGCTTTCCTGGAGCTGGCTTATACCTGCTTGTTAGTCTTAAGCAAATATCAAATGTACAGACAGAGACAGTAAGTGGAAGCATTTCTTTTCCACAGTAAATTTAGTGCCCAGGGCATCATATATCTGTTATGGAAATAGTCCTTGTTAATTTCTGCATGGTGATAATTTTCTTAATTGACATTAATGCATCCTGTTCTTTGGTAAATAGCATCTGATATTTAGTGGGATTCCTAAACCTAATGTTCTCAGGCAGCATCCCCATAAGCAGAAACAGCAGCTCCCAATTTTCTGCAGGTGCTAGTAAGATCCTCTGTTCTTTGAGCAGCGGTGTACATTGTTTTGTACTGGCTTAGGTGTGATTCGTGTATGCTTATCACAGTAAGGGACCCCATGTGCCATTACTACAAACAGTAATGCAGAAAATTATTAAGTTACGGTGTTTGTACATGTCATATCTATGCTTAATGGAAAGAGAAACTGAATGTTTAGATACAGTCATACTTTTCACTGACCTACCACAGCTATTGTTATCTATTTGCTTTAAAGGGAACAGTTTTGTAGCTGACCCACCACAGAACTGACCTCAATAGTTCTTCTGTGTGTGATCCAGTCAAGGACACTTCTCAGCCTTCTTTGGGATACTTGTTATATGATATATTCTGCTAAGGTTATTCTGTTCTGAGATTCTTAAAAGTAGGGGTTTTTTTTTCCTTTTCTCCAAGGATAACAAAAAAACCCATAGAAACTGCAAAAGCACACCTTGAAATTAATGGGCTTAGAAGGTTTCATATCATATCTATTTATTTCAGACATGGCACTCATAATATCTAATCATTACTGAACATGGCATATTTGTTCAATCATTTTTAATATACAATCTAATCATTTTTAACATAGAATCTGTCATAATACTAACTCCATTAAGTGCAGATAGCTACTATACCTTAAACTGGATCTCTCACTCTTTGAATTAAATGGTGCTGCTTTCCACACGTGAACATGAGGCTCCTCTGAGCTATATTTTCTCAATGATACTGCAATTTGGAACATTTATGCTTTTTTTTTTTTTGAATTGTACAAAAAATTTTGAGTGAGTCAACACCATCTTCACATGCTCTAGGTAGCATTTCAAATGAAGCTTTGTATTGATATACCTATTGATTCAGAAAAGTTTCCTTCTGTGTCACTTTGTGATGTCTGTCTTACACTGAAAATCATGACAGAATAAGACATAAAAACATAAGGAACTCCATGTGCATTGATATATGTTTTAATTAGACTAGCATTTGAAAACTTCAGTCAGGAAAAGATATAATATTCTTGAAGAACCAATTGTCTATTCTATTGCACACACATTTTACAAAGGCCTATACCAGCTTGAATTTAGAATGGAGTAGGTGATACTTCGACCTGAGTCCAAAACCTTCTCAAATAAGGAGATTTAAATAGCTGAGCTGCAAGCTTAGAAATTTACAGAGAAGGTAAGCTGAGAGGAAGAAGCCTTGACTGCAAGACTAAGGAAAACATGCAGTGGCGCCACTTACCATGTGTTATTCTGACTTCTAAAGGAAACCCCTAAGCCACTCTATGCATCCTTGCTTGAATTCAGCATCCATAGACATCTGTGGTATTCTAACTTTCTTGCATATTATTACACAGAAATTTCCTAGGAAAGAGGAGGAAGACCTCTTATAAGTTTCCCCCTCATTAATCTTGTACGATGGCCTCGGGATTCTCTGGAGTATGGATGGGAGATGACAAAACAGAAGAGAGCTGTGCTGCATGGAAAGGCAACATATCATGCAAGAAAAGCAAGTGAAGAGAAAATCAGTAAGCATGATGTTTGTTTTGGAGTAGAGAAGCAGCAGAGGATTCAAAGGCACTAGGAACAGCATGTAAACGAACACTGAAGGCTGGCTGGCTGGGGAGCCTCTTGGTAATACAGTATCTTGTGTATCCGTAAGAAATAGCACCTATCCTACAAAGACATTTGAGTCATTTACATAGCTTCATCAGCAGTGCGAAATGGCTCCTTGTGGAGTCAGACATTTGGAAACAGATAAAGCCTGGTAAAGAATGCTTCTTTTCTCCCTAAGAGATTAATGTAGATGTGAACACATTAGCGCTGTTTAAGGGAGAGTATTCTCTTTGACAGATAACTGGGATTGGGAATATTAGATTACCAAATAATGGACCTTTTAAATTCTGTCATCATTACTTATCAGCTACATTAGTTTAAAACCTGCAATTTTGAACTTAGCATTATTGAGCTTTTGAAAGATTAAATTACTGCGCTTTTGTTTGTGAATGGCTCTGTGAAATTTCCTGAAAAGGATAGTCCTCGTCCTTCATTGTGTAAATGTGAATGCCAAATAACATACTTTATTGATATTTACAGACATACAAACGATAGGACTAATGCACCTTAATGCCTGTCTACTTGAGTGAAAAGGCAGAATGTTGTTAGATAATATGGTGCACTGTATCTCCTTTCTAAACCTGTTTGGAGGAGTTACTCTTTATCCCCCATTCCCTTCCTGAAAACCTTATTTTCACAACTAGCTTCTCACGGGCAAACTTGCAGTAAAGGTTTCTTTATAAGAGTCGTTTTCTTTTATCTATTAGGCAGATTAAAAAATACATAATTTGGAATTATATAGAATTAGTTTCTTCTCTTGTTGTACACAGCCTGCAGGTATAGGTGGGCAAGAGAGCCAACCACATCCAACACACAAAAAAAGTAGCTATTCATGAGCAGATTCACAATTGCATTAGATAGGAAGGATAAAGCCGTACATTCATCAAGTGATCAGTCTTAGTCAAGGGTTTAGGAACAAAATACCCTGCTGTGCTGTTAATTTCACAGCTTTCTGCTAAGCATTTTTCTCAGAGGCACTGTCAGATGGAGGCTTCAGGAACACAGTGATTCTTTGAGATCGCATTCTAACAGCCATCACAGAGTACTTGACCACTCTGATCATCCATATCATCTTCCGATTCATATCTTGGACATGGCAATCTATGACCTCTTTCTTCTCCATTATACTGAATTGTGAGATTGACTCTTTAAGGCAGGATTTTCAAAGCTGAATAAGGAAGTTAATCTCATAAACCCCATAGACATATAATGCAAATTCGGTGCTCTCCTTACATCAACATCTTTGAAAATTCCCACTGAATTTTCTGGAGTTGTTTGGTAAGAGCAATACTCTATTTTTTTGAAAACTTTTCCAACTTTTTAAGAAGTCAATAGAGTAGTGAGCCAACGAATATGAAGAATGATAAGCTACAGCCATGAAACGTAAAAGGAATATGTTTGCGAGAATATATGTTTGTTTAATTAGGTAGATACAAATTATGTTCATAAAACAGAATCAGAGAGAAAAAAAGATATACTTTAAATATCCTTGACTCTCCATTAGACCTCAAATGTAGGCACCGCCCATGCCCAAACAACTCAAAATACTTGGAAACAGTTTAAAATACATTTTGTTTTGGTTGTTCAGTTTTTACGTTTTTTTTTAATTACCATATTTTTTCTTGCCTCTGAGATAAAACCTGTTATATTTGGGAGGCAGACTTCAAATAGATGAATGTTCTGTATATTTTAAAAGAAAGAAAATTATTTCAAAAACAAAGTCAAAGTCTTGTCTTCTGAATGATGCTTTCTTCCCCCTTCCCCCACAAATGAAGTTTACTTTCAATTCAGTTGCATAAAACTGGACATCTATTCAACATATCAGTTCAGCTAACAGTGCTCTTTCTACTCTCTCTACAATATTCATGAATTGCTTATCAGGCCAGGTCTAAAAGTCTTCCAAATTCTTGTACATTCTTAGATGTCTTTGAAACAGAGACAAGAGTTGCAAAGTGTCACATAAACATTAAAAAAAAGCAATGAGGCTATTCATCCTTAAAATTGTATTGCTATTGTTAGCACTCATTGACAGAGGGAAAGATCAAAATAATCTACTTTTTACTATTTTTAGTCTAGAGAAATTATATCAAATCTCATCCAACAGCTCCAAGTACAATTTGAGTCACATAAAAAAGACCTTCTTTTCTACAGATTGAAACTATGTTAGCTATTTATTGGGCTCCCAAATCACTGACAGTACATCACTCTGCATAGGAACTTTTATAAGCGATATTAGGCATGTACAAATAGAGAAAAAATAATCAAGTCAAAATGAATATATTGATTTACTGACCCCCAGTTAACAAGGCCATTAATAAGAACAGTGGACTGTGAGGTTCTGGGAAACATGAGTGCATCATCTTTCTGGATGATGTAACAGTTACAGGCCCTTTGCAGGTTTGTGCAAAATGAAAGGAGTCAGTAGGGCTCATTCTAGCCAAGGCTGGAATTTGCTTGTGTAGTTGGTGAGCAATGTCACTCAGAGACCCAAATATGCTTTTTCTTGCCTTTACAAGCTCTTTGCTGTAAATTTGGTTAGTTTATCATTATGTTAAAAACTCATTGCCGTTTTCATTTACAGTTTGTGATTCTCACTAACTGCCACTAAAAAAAGGCTTAAGGTGTAGTGCCAGAGAGCTTGCCTGAGAATCAAGATAAGTTCTTTTCACAATGTATGGGACTCAGTGATGCAGCTGGTTAGTAGGTTGGTCTATACGCATACCCAAGATAATAATACTGTGCCCATTAAAGAATTATACAGAGTATATTGTATTGGTGATAGACAAATCACTGGTGTACCTGTGGCTAGATGACTGCATCCGATTCTAGGTCATCACCTCAAAAAAAGAAGGAAAAAAAAAGAGAAATAGTGACTGTAGCAGGTCTTAAGGGGGCAAAGTCCTGCCTGATCATCATGCTTTGCTATAACATACTCCAGGGGCTTCCTCCTTCAAAAAAAAGCTGGTTCCTGAAGTAGGTCCTGAAGAATGAGACTCAATGCAGCGCTGTACCTGATGGGGGAATTCTGAAAGCAACCTGAGGCAGAACCTCAGGTTCACACTGAGTATAGCACAGTCATGATGCTGCCAATGTTGGTACTTCAGCATATTGAGAAGTGAGGATTCCTTGCTACCTCTAATTTCTTACTTTTGCTCTTCAACTTAAGAGAGAGAAGTATACCTTTGTTTGTGACCTTTGAACAGCTAATACATTCTGCTCTGGAGAAAGGGCCTGAATAAGACAGAGAGGTGGGACTGAGCCTAGAGTGAAAAAGACTAGTCTTCCTCATCCAGGGAGGGAGAAGTACTGGGACTTCTCAGTCTAAAGAAGTAACAATTTATCAAGGAATATGACCAAAACAACAACCACAAAAAAAAAAAAAAAAAAAAAAAAAAAAAAAAAAAACACCCAAAACTCCAAAGCAGGCAACTTCGGTTCTCCTGTTTATTCTTTCTCCGTAACACAGGAGCAAGAGAAGAGCCACTGAAACTGAAAGGGAATATATTTTAAGCTGGTCAGGGGAAACAGTCTTTTACGCAGCCAATATTTATTCTAAGAAAAACAGTACCACATTCTACACATCAGTGCAAGTCTATGCTTCTGTTAAAAAATGGTTTTGTTGATATTGTGTACCCCTTCCTCTTGCTTTACATTTAATTGGTTTAAGAAGCATAAAAGGTGATAAAACAACTTCCTCTCTGGGCAGTTGTTCATGAGGCTTTTTCCATCTTCCTCTAAAGACACAGCTAGAGATGGATCATAAGATTAGCCGAAATCAATTTTCTTAGGGGAAGAGTACTTCAGCCCCACAGGTGGTGAATGTCCTCCACTTGGAAGTGAAGCTGTTTGAAATGAAACCTGTTCTGTTCAAGGGGAATGGGAAATATGCAAACTCCTCAACATTAGCTTATTCAAATTTATAGAAGTGTTTAAAGACCACATGCTAGAAGCATCTTTCTCTGACTTTCCCAGAACAGATTTCTTTATTAAGCATTTCAAGCACTATTCCACTGTCATGTACACTGCCACAAATACCCCATACCACTTAGACTGACTAAGAGAGAAGATCATCTCCTACCAACCTGAATTTCACGATACTCCAGTGAAGTCAACATGAAAGCAAGGTAAAAGTAAGGAAAGTCAAATTTTCAGCCCTGTCCCTCCTTCAACCTCTTGCTCTTGCCCTCCTCTGAATCCTTAAATAAGGAACTGATCAAATTAGTCTTAAACCTAAGGTCACTTGTACACCGGCCTTGCAATGCTTGCAATGCTACAAGAGCCTTTGGCTACAAACAGAATGCTTTATGCTGCATGGTGTGCAACTAATATGAATAATATCGATACACCTACACTTACATGGAAGGCAGAAGCAATGTTATTTATGTTTATTAGCACACAGTTTTTCAAATAATGAACAACAAATATACTTTAGTAGAAGAAGCAGAAGAGAGAGATTACATACCAACAACAGCTGGAAGCGAAAGATGGTGGGCAGGGATAAAGAAGAGCAAACAACAAGAGACACAGAATTTAAAAACAGAAAAGATGCAAAAATACATTTGCGCAGGCTAGTTAACATCAACCTACCACTGCAGTGCCTGGGGCATGCGGGCCCTTATAAAGGATTGTAAACCCCATCTTGTCCACCTCCCAAGGGGGAACAGGCTTCGTCAGCTAGAAAATGGCCTAGTAGTTTGGAGAGAAGGAGATGTTTCTCAGAAATAGGGTTTAGAGCGGACTCCTCAAAAAGACCCTTGAGGCATGTGAGATTTTTAAATATAAAAGTTAAAGTCATAGCTGCCAAGCTGCTGTGCTGGACAGAAGCTTCTGTGATTAATTTTGAGGGAGCAGAAATAGTGACATGCCTTCCCTGAAGTGTTTGTATTTTCTTAGGTGTAGAGTTAAAATGCAGCTAAACAGAAATATTCCACTTGAAAAAATAAAGATCATATAAGTTCAGGCCTCAAATGAATGCATTTAAAGCTCAGGTAAATATGAAGGCAGAAATGAAGCAAATGTTATTGGAAGGCAAGATGCAAATTACGATATCTAATCTTTCTGCAGTGATCAGCACACTCACCTTATCTGGTTTCTATCTGTCATCTGAGCCTTAAGTTTACAGGCAATGTACTGTATGTCCTGAAATCTACATAGTCTATAAGGCATTCAGTTTTCTGTAGCGGAGTCTCCTATACTGAGGTAACTGGCCTTTTTATTTGGGAAAAAGGTAAGGGAAATAATTCACAAACATTCTGGAAAATTGAAAGCTGAATTTTTCTTTTCTGTTGCTCTTTACTTTTCAAAAATATCACATTTGCAAAGTTTTCTTCATCTAATGGTCTGTGAATACAAATTCCAAGTTCAATGAAAATGTTTAAAATTAAACAGCGTTTGTTTCGGATATTGGTGAAAAGAGTGCTGAGAATGGAGTTAAATGGAATTAAAAAAAACATTACACTGATGATCTTTTCCAGGTGGTTTTCCTAGTGGATTTTGTCATGTTAGGTCATAAAGGTGACTTTTAAAGAACCTATACAATACTACAATGAATCTCAAAAGCTTTGACTTATTTTAAATGAGACTTAATTTTGATATGAAAGTTGTTCTACACTTGCAGTAAAGAACCAGGAGTAGCAAACCTGGAACGAGTCAGTACAAGGTCTGTAGGGTGTCCATACGACACAAAGACATAAACCCATGCTACCTACATGCATTGGATGTCATGCATTTCTACCTAACTTCACCTAGTGGGTCATTCCATAGACTGAGGCAAGGCATAACTAAAATTACCCCTAAAATTAACTCTGCATGGATTCCATGTTGGCCTCATGTTTGGCAGGCAGAGACAACTTGGGTATTATGCCTAATATAAAAATGCTGGATTTATATATGTCTGCAAATTGCGTGAACCTAAAACGAGCCCTTGTACACCTGTATTTATACTTTTGCAAACAGATGCATCACTTCTGAAACACAGTCCCTCTGTCAGCAGGCCTCTGATGACAAATCTGAACCATCTTAAGGAACTCTTTGCTCCTGCTCTTTGTTCACTTAATGAACTGCTTAAAATAAAAAGAGAAAAACAGAGTGCCAAAAACGTGAATAAAACAGATTAAAACTCGCAAGCCCCTTATGCAACAGGTGTTAAACATTGATGCAACATGCATCATGCTACCACCTGTGCTCATCTTATTCTGGCCAAAACGATATCCTCTACAGGTGTGCAGGAGAGGCAGGAACGTAACAGTGCTTTAGAGTCTAGGGGAGAAAGCAGCAGTTTTGGCTGAGGCTCTCACATCAAGTCTGCAGTCAAGAACATTTCACTGTGTGCCTGTGGATGACTGGGTTTGCGTGCAGAAATTGCTGGGAACCACAGGCAGACGTGAACACAGAGATTTGCTAGCTAAATCTCTTGTGTACTGCTGCAGATCTATCTGGAAATGAGGGCACATGCTAGTTGCAATATTTATAGGAAATAATACAAGGATCAAAGAGACAGACTCTTTAACACATCATATTTATGAGCTGATTCTGACATTTCCTTTTCATTTTTTCTCTGCTTTGGCAGTGGATAATGAATGCATATGAGATACTAATTACAGTAATTCAACCCTTAGCTACTGCCAGTGGTAAAGTTCAAATCTGACAATGGAAGAGTTTGGGATGGAGAAAAAATAAATTTCACCAGTGATCTTGATTTATCAGCTTCTACAGAGCATGAGGTCCATCAGTAAGGTGCTCCTTCCTCCATGAACACATTGTATTCCTTTCTTATCAGTCCAGTGTAGATCTATCCATTAAAAGTATAAGTGACACCCTGGAAAACTTTGCTTTGCATAATTCCTTTGCAGGGAAGGTGTCATTTATATGCACTCATTATTCTGAGATAGATAGGTTCAACAGCTGCATCATTTTTCCGCAGCTATTTGGTAGGTAGGGCACCCAACTCAGGGGCAGAGATTTACTTTGAGCATTTGCAAGACTTTGTTATTCAAAACACAGTTTGAAAATGGCCGTAGGAATTTAATTAGAAACTTCCATTAGGAGATTAGATGACTAGAACAAAGAAAACCAGTGAAAAGGCTTCTTATTAAAACCAGTAGCACTGCAGAATATTGATAATATAACAAAGGAATGAGTGGATATGCATAGCAAATTATTAAAGGTTACAGATAAATGTCCAAAAGTTGCTTAGTTTCTGGTTATCCCAGTACATACAGAAGCCACTGAGACAAGAAGTCATATAGTCCCTTCCCCTGTAGAATACATAGCTGAAGGTAAGCAGAGGTATTAGATGCCAAGGCTCAGCAGTGCCATGTGTTAGCTGTTTGCATTTTTTTAGCCCTAGTGCATAAATGAACAAACCTTTGCAAGTCCACATGCTGCAGCATGGATTGTAGCCACAGTTAGTACATGTTAACCTCCTCTGATGAAGAATCATGCCTGACAGAAGGGGAGTTTATGTCTGGAAAATGACTGGAACAGGAAGAGTCTTATGGCTCTATAGCATCCCAGAATCCTCAATGGGCAATGTCAGCTCAGGAGAACCTATGCTGTAGGAACTTGTTCCCAGAAAACTGTCTCAATGGAGGTATTCAGCAAATCTCACAGGGAACCAAAAAATCAATAAAAGATTAAAGATCAAACTTAGATGCAATTCAAATTGGTTCACCTTCCCGGAACTATGATGACTTGTTGTGATTCTTGGTCAGAACTTAGCATCTACTTACTCAAAAGTCATACTGTTTCCATGCTGAGAATGCCCTGCATTAATATCAGCTGTCAACCCCCAAATTCTTATTCTTGTGGTCCTGTTCTTTACACAAATCTGATCAGTGCCCAGTATTATCGTTTATACAACTAGAAGTTACTATACAACTAGAACTAGTTTTATTTAAGTCGTTCTTTCAGATAGTCTTAAAATGATAACAATCACCATTAAATCTACACTTAAATTTTTCAAGAATCATTCAAGAGAGGTTGATGGGTTTGTACTACATATGGGGCAAATAACTGAGGCGAGCATCTCAAAGCATCTCTTTCTTTACAAAATAGAAGTGCTAGATTTTGGCAATAATCAAGCCTAAGACTGTTGGTTAATTTTGCTAGGCCAGGGCTAATTAGCTATCAAAGTGCTGTGTTAATGTAGGTAGGTTGCTTCCAGGATCTGAGTTAGGTCAGGTGGTGTTTGATCAGATACCTTTGCATGATACTTCAGAAAATATAGCATGATGAATTGTATTTTAAAAGATGCTTTATTCATCAGGGATGTATATCAAGTCTAGCAATATGGATACACATGAATATACACTCAATCAGTGCTTGAGAAAAGCCTCCTAAGTAATCAAGACAAAAATGGCACAACCCCATTCCTTCCTACCCAGGCTTGTACCTGCCTATCTCAGTCCTTAGCTTTCTCACAACCAAAGACCCTCCCATGTTTCTCACACTGCAGTGGAGTCCAGTGAGCCAGTATGAACCAATTCATTTCTCTCTATAGTGTCTCCACCCACAGGCTGGTGGAACTGAATAGTCTCACATTTCAACCCCAGACCCCCATAAAGCTACCTTTCTTAATGGGACTACAGTGACTATTCAAAGAGTCAACTTTGATGAAAATTAACAGATCTCCACTTACCTCAGTATTATCTATACTGTAATACAGGTAGTATCTACCATCCTGCCAATGCGGATGACAAAGTTGTTTAGCTGGCAACTGGCAATGGCAACAATTTGACAATTCCAGTCTACAAAAAAGGAAGTAAAACAATAAATTGTTAGCACACAAAGATATACAAAGACAACTTTTCTCATTGTTAATACAAGACAGCATTTTAATGGTCACCAGTTCCTAAAAGGTTAATTAGTCTGAGTATTTTGAAGAAAAAGTAAGGGAATTACAAGATGAATAGATAGCTAGATGGATGACTGTAAAATACTAGAAAATTGCTGATTGCTTTGCTAAAGGGCAGAGGCAAATTACAATCATTGTCTTTTGTTCTTGTGAACCCAAAGCTTTTTTTTTCTTTTCTTTTTTTTTTTTTTTTTTTTTTTTTTTTTTTTTTTGTAGTTGAGTTATTTTAAAATGAACCATACAAGCAGCTGTGATGTCCCAGGAAAAAGTGAATATAACCCAGGACACCTAAATGGGTCAAGAAGTCCTCTTGAAGCAATACTAAAATGCTCCAATATATTTGCCCATTTCATAGACTTCCCTCAGACTGGAAAAGGCCAAAAGACATTTTTTTTTTTAACAACACTGAAGTATCTTAATGTCAATGTTGTGGTAACACAAGCTTCCTGCCTTACATGACAGAAAGAAAATTGTACAGCTACTGCTAGATAAAGTCCCACTCAGCTCAGTAGTACAAAAATAATGAAAACCATTCTTCCACACTCCTTGCTAAAGAAACCAGACAGTTATACCTTCTTAGAAAAGCAAAAAATAAGACACAGCATATAATGATGGCAGAACAACTCCAAAACAGAACTTCTGTTTGAGACTAATAAAAAATCACCATAATAGCTTTTATTATCCTGACAATAGATTTGGTTAAAAAAACCCCAAAAACTGAAAGAACCTCCAAAAAACAAACAACCCCAAAACTCTTTCACCTCTTCAAAAGCCTGTCATGGTTTCTGAGAAATTCTTTTGATAATACTGTGACTATTCTTTTCAGTATCTTGGAAAAAAAGAAGCTACCTTTCCCTTTGAAGAAAAATTAAACTAGCTCTAATCTGTGAGACTCTTACATAGGAAGAGTACTGTTGCCTTAGCTTGATTCCCAAAGTAGCTATAAGCTTCTTGTTATCAGGATAATCTAGAGTAGAACTGAAGAGTGTCCTTTTATTTTTATTACGTCCTTGTTTTCTGATGCAAAAGTATGATTTTACAAATGCGTATACTAATTTCAGGGACCACTGTCCTTTTCCTGGCCATAGTTGAGAGCTCCTTTATTCTGAAGCTCAGCAAAGGAAGGTATAATTTGTTTTCAGACCTCTTTAAATTCCTTCCCTGCCTGGCTGACTGTATGTCGCACTGGGAGGAATCTGCTCCGGCATGAACATGGGGACACTGGGGAGAGCCAGGGTGGAAGCCAGGGGAGGCTCTCCTGGCACCATTCCCGCAGATGACAATCAGGCTGTGAAGGAACCTGGCAGCCTGGCCCAGAGGGTGGCTGCTCTGCCAGTCCACAGCCAACTACCAACACTAGGGGTCACCCCGGGGATGGCCAGAAACTTTGGAAGTCAGCAGCTTTGGTGGCCTTTTGAGCCCCATTTTTCTTAAGAGAAGAGCTCCTTGAAATTCCACTCAAAATAAGCCTAGCAGGGGCAATGTATTGCCCCAACCACACAGTATCTGCTTTAAACTTATGTTTATATGGTAATATTTAAATTGTAAAGCACTAGCCTTTCACCTTTAGGATCCTGACTGGATTCAAACCATCCTCCTTTGGGAAATGAGTTTGGTGGCCTAAGCTGAGTCTTGAGTAGACAAAAGTCCTTATCTCCAAACTCCAAACATAATTCAGCATGGCATGATTAGAAGTCCCTGCTCAGGAAAAGACAAGGAATGAGCGTGTGTCAAACGTGAATTACCTAAGTAATCAAATCAATATTGAATTCAAAGTGAAAATATCACATTTATCACATGTTGCTGTGGAGGCTACAAAATTGCTGTTTAGCACAGTGTTTTCCAGCTATTTTCAAAACGAGAAATGCCATTTAGAGCAGATGAACTACAAAAAAGAGGTCAAAGCTGCAAAGAAGCATAAGCTGAGAACCTTAATAAATTTAAAAATTTCCTTGAATAGCACCTCACCTCCCTTGGAGGAATACATACAGTTTGGAATTCAGTATCTTTCCTTCTCCCCAGTACAGGACAAAAAATGATCATGATCTGCATTTCAGGTACCTTTGAATACTGCTGACCATGTTATAGAAATATCATTTAGAGATCACTCCTTAAGCAAATTTGATGAGTTTAAAATAGGAACTGTAAGTTGTAGCAAAATAACCACATATGAACTAAAATATCTCTAAGTTAAAGGAGATTTGGAAAAGTACACTTCTCCTCTCAGGCTGAAGGGAATAAAAAGAAGATGTAACAGGCTGTGAACCTCTTCACCTGGTGATAAAAAAAAAAGCAAAAAAAGTGACTCTTACTATAAAAAATATTGTGAAGTTATGATCCTTAAACCATCTCCTGGCCAAGATAATGTGACATTATATATGCACTTCTCCCCTGCCTACTTCTTTTATAGTCTCAACAAAATGGATGACAGTTTCATTACAGAATGGCATCACTTGTCAAAGTTTGAGTTACTGATCATAAAAATATCAGTTATGCTTTGAAGGATTGTTTGAGCACCTTTTTTTTATCAGCATTACTGTTTAGTGCAACATACACAAGCAGTGGAGGGAGGAAGTGATGGTGGAAAGAAATCAAACCTGGCTAAAGAGCTATGAGTTTGCAATACCCTACCCATACAAACAAGCTTCTATCGCAGTTATAGACAGCAGAAATAAAAGGGAGCTTTTTGGCTCACAGCTATAAAAAAAAAATTATCATAGTGATGAAGTTCCTCAGCCATCAACAGAGCTGTGATAACGCTGTTTGATGATGATTTTCCCATGAATGTTAAACAGCCGCCACTGCGGAGGAAAAGGAGCTTATCTGCACCTAATACTGATCTCTAATTCCTGCCCTTCTTGAACCATCCATTTTCTAACAGCATTAACTGGCAAATTTACATCCCATCTTAATGCTGCTAAAGAGGACAGGAGATGAAGAGTAAATGACAGCAGTGTAATGAGGATGGCTTTTTTCTCCTTTCTCTTTAATGGCTGAAGATTTACACAATTGTCTGTAAGCTTATATAGAGAGCTTACCTGAACCTTTTGCCAGCATGGATTCAACTTACAGGAGCTTTTGTTAACTAAATACACATAAATATTTTTAAGGAGGTTTAATATTGTGACTTCAAAGAAAGCTAAAAGACAGGATGAGAAAAAATATTTTTTAGCATTTTGATTATGGATAAAAATTGCTAGTGTTTCTTTCTTAAATGGATGCAGTTGTATTTTCAAAATTCAAAAAAACCTAATTTTAATAAAAATTCTTTTTCTGCTACAGAATTTTCTTTATCATATAGAAGAAGAATCTCTTTTCAGATTATAGAATTTTAGTAAAAAAAACTCTAAAATTCAGAATTCAATGGTTATACAAACACATTATGTACAGCTGTGTTTCACATGTCACCCACAGTATGGACTGCTTTCTGATCACGTAGCTTCCATCAAAATAGAAGGCTTTACATTGCATGGCAGAAAGGAGAGTACGAAGGGAATGTTCTAACATAGGAAACCACAGCAACAATACTTGGCTAGATTTAGTCAAAGTGTTTCTGTACATCCAGATGATAATTTCAATGGAAATTAGAACCAGTTCAAGATGTTGTGTTGATATTCAGAAGACTCTTGGTCTGGCTCAGTCTTTAGTTCAGATATAAAAGACTAAATTTAATTAGCAAAATTTTTTTAAGAGAGACAGCATTTTTTTTAATTATTAATTTAGTTCATATACACATTATATCTCCAGGGTATTTAAGAAAGATTATATTTGAAAGGAAAAAATAAAAAAAATTGTGTAGAAATGAACAGGCACAGGCTTCAACTGCCCCACAGTGAGTATAACTCGGAGCTGCATAGGTGTGCAAGACACACTGTCCACAGGGGACTTGCAGTTTTTCAAAGGCTTTTGATATAATCTATTATTCTGAGTCTTCTGAAATTTCAGTGTTTAATTTGTTTAATACACATTGCCACTACTATTTCTATTTCAGGCATGTCACAAATATTTAATATCTAAAAGAAAAATCTTTATCTATTCAGCTGTATGTACATATACATACACAAACATACATGTAAGTCTAATATTGTATCAAATATATATGAGAAAAATAAATGTCTCTCATAATAACATGTTCTAAAATGAGTTTCTAGTCTTCTTTCAACAGCACTGGTATTGGAGGGTTCTCAACCCCTTCTCAATGGGAAAGCTGTAAATATACCTTGAAAAGAGCTTCTCAGCAGTGTACTATATATTGCATGTCTGCAATAATGCCTGTCATTACTCATCTAATGAAGTTTCATGAGTCCTGAACCATTCTTATTTTAGAAGTAAAACAAGAAAGCAATTCCAAGTCAACTACTGTTGGCATGCTGACCAGGGTAACATGTTCCTGGAAGCACATGTATCTGAGAATACGAATTGTTCTTTACATTTAAGGCATCATTCAGCATTTACATTTAAAAACATATTCATCTAAGACTCTAGGGTCCAGATTTTCAAAGTTTTATAGGCTTCTAAACTACTTTATTTCCTTCCCTTGAATTATTTAGGCTTATCTGTTGAAGACACTGGGACATGCTGTAGGTAGAACTCCAGACATCCAACATGCAAAGTATATATGCTTGACAACTGAATGATATCCTTTGCTATTACGTCTACATAGAAATTTGGGTGGCTGGCTGTCTTCTAGTCCCCTATATGAATCTCTTGGTCCTAAGAGGCTGATAAAATAAAGCAAGCTAACCTATAATCTTTCATTATTGTGCAAAACAAGCTAAATAATTTGTGCTTCAATTCACTCTACTCAACCCAAATACACTGGCCATATCTTTCTTCTAGCCTCTTAAGACACCTTAATTCCCTGCTATAACTAGATCCTAGAGCATGAAATAAAAGCAATAAATACCAGAAGAAATATCAAGTTAATCTGAGTGCCTCTATTTACTGTTCAATTCTGCTTACAAAACATTTTTTTTTTTTTGCAGAGGTAAACTCAGTATACAAGTGATAATCATTTTTAAGCAGTATTCTGCTAAGACAAAATGTCACTTATATTTCAAAATCACTAATGAAGTTGTCACCTAGAAGTCTCCATTGATCCACAGAAGAAACAGAGAAGCCTGCATTTTGTGAAGTATGGATCAAACCAATTTCAGAGGCTGGGAAGGTCTGTGTAATACTCTTTTGGGGATGATCAAGCTCTCCTTTGAGCTTGATCAAAGTCTTCAGTACAGTTGTTTTTTTCGGCAAATGGAGGTGTCTTTTCTCAGAGTAGTTTGTCTGAGACAAACAGGACCCACACAGGTCCATGTAGGCAAATAAAAGTTCTTCTAATTGAACCACCTTCCCCTCCTTTCAGATGTGAAAGAACCTCATGCTTCTTAATCTGGCTATCTACATGCAGTATGAGTACTTGTAAGCCTAACTTTCCTGGTAGCCCATTCTTCCATGTTGCACGCAGCTTCCTGGAGATGAAGAAAGGGCAAGGACACAAAGAAAGAGACCTGTGCTCAGAAGAAAAGTAGAATCTTATATATACAGCAGAATATAGCTGTACGTGACATTGGAATGGAATCTAAGAAAAGCAAGGTTCATGTCTCACTATCTGTCCACGACTGTAATCCTGAAAGTATCTCACTGCAACTAGCTGAAAATTTTTGACAAAATGCTACTTCCAGAAAAAGGGCTGCTTTCATCAAAATCAAAACATTAACATTTTCTTATAAAAACAGAATGCAGTATCTCTATGAGGTGGAAACTCCCTCTGAAATAATTGGAAGAGGTCTTGGATTTGCTTTTTTTTTCTTTTTTTAAGAAATTAAAAAGTGAAATTCATTCATTTAAAACCTAAATTACCATTTCCATGAATCTCTGCAGCACATTAAGAAAGAAAACACTGTTCAATGTTAAACTAAACTAAAACAGTTGCTTTAACAAACGGAAACAAAACATTTTGACATTTTTGAATTGCTTATATAACTACCCATTCCACTGAAAAATCATAGTTTGATATAATGAATTTAGAAACACTGAAAGTTTTGCATAGTAGATATTTGTTTTCAACCAAATCTTTCACACTCAGATCTACTTTTAAAATTGGTTTTCAGTTGGTGTATGGTGAGAAGGTAAAAACTGAGGTCAGCGTGGCATTGTTAGCAACAATCCTGTGCTGAATACCCAATTTTGCATTTTGCTGTCCACCATAAATAAATAAAAAGACTCACGAATAAAGAAGTAAATAAAACTGGTGAATCCAGGTGGAACAGGTCCACCTGCATTGCACACTTGAAATGAATTTGGGAATAAAAGATGAAATATCATAATTAAAATATCATCATAAAACTTCAAAGTCTCTTCATGTTGCAGCATGTATCATATAGAATTCCTGTTGGCAGTACTTCTAGTGTACCAAAAATGTATCTTATTTTAAATAGAAGATTTTTTTGTGTGTATATAACAAATGTTTTAGCGTAACAGGACATTGTAAGGATGCAGCTGCAAGTGTACTTTGCAAAACATTTTCTCGTGAGCTGCATATTTTCAGGTACTCTTTGGGAATAGAGAGGGTGAGAAAATAATGGAGGAAAAATTACAGACAAAAATTACAAGTTTATAAAGAAAGTACAGACACCCTTAAACAAAAAGCCTCAAACACCATCCAAATTGCTTGGCATACATCACGATGCCCCAGATTGTGTTAACGCTAAGCCTTACAAAGAGAGATGGGAAATATGATGTGGTATAACTCTGCACTTAATCAAGGTGAATCCCTCTCTGCTGATTATCAAGTGAGGATAAATTTCCTGCTCCACTCTGTCCTTATACAAGAAGAAAGATACTGTGGTGATAACATCTAAAACCATAATAAGAAAAAGAGATTATGCTAACTGTTGCTTAAGAAGTTTCTTTGTACCAGAGAAACAAACAAACTGAAGGCTTTAAATATCAAAGGGCAATTTACATTTGCAGTTCCACATGAACAAAAAAGGACTAATAAAGAGCTGCCTCCTCTTACTGCAGGTAGATCACAGAACTCTCACTGTTTTCAGCATGTCAACAGTGGCTCCCTACTTCAGCTACCTTATAATAGCACTGGGAATACATGACTGGCTAGCTTTATCTTCAAAACTGGAATTACAGCCAGTCTATGCTAGCTTTATTAACATACCTGAGGGGAGAAAAATGCAAGAAGGCTATGCTTCTGGAAAGGAAGCATTCAACATAGACGAATATGATTATATATGATGTGGCTCTTTGTGCCCCACTACCTACCTAGAAAAGTGCATCAGAGTTCCCTCTCAGACTAGAATGGTACCAGACTCTATAATGGAAACAGATTTTATGTGGCAGAAAAAGTAATGAACAGTATACGCCAGAGACCTCTTAGGGCCAAGAACAACAAGAATCCCAATATACTTGACTGAATTCAAAATCACTTCTCCCACAGGAGCACAGAAGCTGCTCTGAGGAATGTCTTGAACTATATTTTGCAGGCTCTAGAAAGTCAATGAAGAACTGGACTGCATTGTAGTAAGAAATGTTTCTTACTACAGTGTAATAAAGTAAGTTCCTATCTTCAGAAAGAGCACCCTAGAACTTCCTGTCACCACTACTACCTCCTCCCTTGGCTGCACTTTAGGGGAAAAAAAAAGTCAAATCCTTTTTATTTCTTTGGAAGAAAGGCTTATAGACACCTGCATTAGTGATGGTGCCAAACTATGAATTCTAGGTGGATATAAATGTCACCCTGCACTGCAGTGTGAGGCTCCTAAGCCAAGAGAGGGGCTGTATTTCAGACACTCCACTTTCCTCACCATTTCTTTTCAGCCTTCACCTTTGATCAGTCAATATATGCTGGCTTTCATCACCCATTTATTACATTTTACAACAAACCATAGAATCACAGAGAAGTCTGGGTTGGACGGGACCTCTGAAGATCATCTGGTCCAACTTTCTGCTGAAAGTGGGGCCTTAGAAAGCAGATTATCCAGGCCTACAGAGCTTTCTCAAGTATCTCCTTACTACTCTCCTCTGTCACAATGCCTATGAAAAACTAGACTAAGGTTGCTGGTAGATGCTGGATAATACTACCTATCATGCTGACCAACACGCTTCTCTGACACTTCCCTGTCTCCTCGTCTGCAGCCATCTTTTGCATCTCTCCTTTTATCAAAGATATATGTTTTTTAGGAAAGTACCAAGTGAGGCTTGGAACCTGAAGCTTTGTGCTAACTGTCAGATTTACAAATATATTGTATCATATAAGTAGTAAAGTGCATTATGTAAAGTTTTGACTCTCCTCTAAAGAACTGAGGGACAAATCCTTACTGGAAATCAATGGAAAATGGCCATGTACAGCAACTGAGTCTATGATCCCAAATGTTTCCCATTAAGCAAGTATGATGATAGACTACCTGGAACAGTAGTTTAATTATGCATGGAAAATAACATATTCCAGTTGGGAATGGGAATACATGCCATATATCACAGTCAACCTTTCTGCCCCTACAACAAAAACCTGAAAGCCTTCATACGGCTGAGAGTCAGAAGACATTTAGAAGGAGGTCTCTGGAAGTGTTCTGCAGGTGAGAGATGACAGTGGCAGACAGTCCTGCAGCCTCACAAAGATACTGCGAGAACCTCACAAGATTATACTGAGCAAAGTACACAGCTCATTTCAGGTTTCCTGTTCTTTTTCCCCTGCCACTGGCTCACAGATAAGGATTTGGATGTCTAGGACGTTCAGCACCATTAGCTTTACTGTTGGTAAAGATCCATCTCTGCCATGCCCTAGAACTTTTTATGAGCCTTATGTGGCACCCTTACCTCTACAGCATGTTAAGATGTATGTTTCTCCTGAACTCATGAACTACTACATTTATTTCAGTCAATGCGATTAGGAAAGAAAAAAAAAAGAAGAAGAAGAAGAAAGAAGGAATCACACCAAAGAATGACTATATATTCAACCACTCAACATTGGACTTCCAGACTTGATTAAACTTATGGAATTATAAGCAGGTATGACAAAACAAAAGATACGACTAAATCTTAATCAGTCACTCTTCACTTTTGCCACACAAAAAAACTTTGTGTTTTGCTTGTAGCTGCAGACTTGCATTCATTTTTGTGTATGTGTCAAATTATGATGCTTATAATGCAGTATTGTGAATTCTTCCTGTGCAAAATATCATCAATGACATTTTTAAATGGTCAAGTTTGAAAATTTGGCCCTTAGAGACTTGGTAAATAAAATTAGGCAACTCCGTAAGTTAAAAATAGCTCTTTTCTAATTAAAGTGTGATGAAGCTTTCAGCCTATCTAGCTTGGGATGCAGAGTGCACAAGCAAGCCAATTAGAGATAGTAGCAAAACCAAAATGGTGTCACAAAAAGATTTACCACATCATTCCCTCCAGTAGCTGCACCATTTCTGCTGATAAAGGTGAAACAACAACTGCCTCTGCAGCTAAGGCTGAAGCTAATGTTAAGCTGACAAATCAACTTTTAGAGTCTTGGGAGATTCAGCAGAGCTATCAAGAGGCACAAAGGCTACTAATGCTTATGTCATACTACTCAACTCTCACATTTTACCCAGGAGACACCAGATTTTTTTGGCTTAATTTTTTTTTGATTTTTGTATTCTCCTGGAGAAAAATCAAAGAGGCTCATTAATTCAATGAGAATTTCACTTACCTCTCTGCCTGATTTTTTTTCCACAAGACTCACACTGAGGTTGAGAAGTATGCTCTACTTTGATAATGACATCCTGAAGGATACCACTGGTAGCAAGGTGAACATTCAAGAAAATCCTAGCCACTGTTATTCAACGCAAACATTCAATACAGGTCAATGCTAGAATGCAAGTGGAAAGACCACCACATATCATTACTCTGCCATTCAAAGAAGCCTACAGAATAAGTCACAAAGAGCAATTCAGCTAGTATCTGAACCTGCACAGCACAAAAGATTGATCTGACTCTTGTATACAAGCAAGTACTATACAGCTAGTAATAATCTGTTAAACATTTGCATGCTTTGTGCTAATCTCGTTCACCACTTCTTAGAGGACATGATTACCTGCTTATTTGAACAAATCTGCCTGGCTGTCTAGTGGTGGGCATTAGTGGAAATGGTAAGGGACAAACAGATACGATACTACAAAAAGAAAAAACAGTGACTTTTATGACAGATTTTCCTCATGTCGTTCCATCTTTTATATCTCAAAATGCTTTGGAAAAAAATATAAGTTGTTGAAATGCTTGTAAAACTTAAATTCTAGATAAAACCTAAAAGTGAAGTACTGCTAGAGGACAGCAAAATGTCTTACAAGTAAAGTATTTCTCATGTTAGATTCAAATTCTGTACCAAAAAACAAAGATACAATTCCTTTTTGGTCAAAAGCACATGTGCTTGGCATCTGAGGGCAGAACTACTAGATCTTCTGTGTACTATGTGTTACCAAAACAACCGAGTGTATTCTGTATTTACATTCAATCACATTCCATGTGACAGAATCTTAGTAGCATGAGATGAACTGTGAAGATCTAGGAAAAATACATAACTCAGATTTTAAAAATCCATATTCAGCTTCAAAACAAATCCATCCTCCTTTGCTTCAGTTATGGGTAACTTTGTAAAGAAACAGTATATGTGTAATACAACAGCATTCAGAAACGAAGGTGAGCTAAAAAATACAAATCCAGATGCAAAGTTCCAGGGCTCAGGTTAAGGGGTTTCTTTCGTCCAAGTGTAGTTCCCACCCATGAAGTTCAGATCTCAAACTAAACTCAGACTGTAAATGTATGGCTCTTCAAATCCAGAGATTTAATTCAGGTTTAGCTGTAATGTTATAAAGAAGGAAGAATAATTAAAAGACTAAGTCAGCCAGAGGAATAGTGAAGAACTGTAAGAGAAAATATAATTTTAAGATGTAGCTAAACGTAGAAGGATGATGTCTAGTTAATTAAATGCAGGAAAATGGAAATAATAAGAGTTAGGGCATGATATTATAGAAAGTGATAAAACCCAGGAATATATCATAGATTAAATGAAATAAGTTGAATAAAGAGTAGACGCTTTACAGGTACAATCAGAAAAGGTTGCAAGCAGTAACCACTTGTATAGTCTACCATTTATGGATGCGATACAAAAAGTGGCCTTACTTGAGGAAACAGAAAGCAGCCTATAAAAGGATATACAGGGTAGTTGAAATCCTGTATAATTACCACTTGGTTTTTCAGAGGAGGCAGAACAAAGGCTGACAGAAGACTCTCTAAATCGCTGGATTAGGAGTAGCTGCAACACATAGTGAGAACATCTGCGTTTGACATAAGATGACGTCATGGTAATGGAGGAAACCCTAGGTTAAGAGAGAATCACACTACAGACTCAGTGCTGGATGCAGGAACTAGAGAGAGAGAGTTCCTAAACTCTGAAAACCCCAGAAAAACCATAAATCCCCAAGGTTAAGCATTGATTTTCCATCTGCAAGTAACAGAAGAGACGTCAGAAGAAATATTACTAAATGTCCAATAGAAATAGATTTCTAATTGACTGAGAGTACTCTGCCATTATAATGCTGATACCTGTATTTCTGATTTTGTCTTATCAAAGACATTTTCAAAAACCGTCAGTGTAAGCAGGCACGTGCAATATAAAATCTGCTTCTTCCTGGGGCCAGCATTTTTTCTGGGTTCTGAAAGGATTGCTCTGATACAAATCTACACCTATGCGTGCCTGCTGCATTAGTGATCATATGCAATGGCCTGTCTGCTGTGGGAGATTATGGGGATACTGCAGGCAGGGGGCAAGGGATCAGCCAGGATGTGTACAAACTTCAAATTTCTGACTACACCGCTGACTGAAGTCTATATAAATTATGTCCACCACATTCCCATCATTTATTTCTTTTGTCATTCCTTCAAAGAACTCAGTCATATTCTGTCTGACAGGATTTATTCTTGGTAAAACCATTGCTGATCTTCTTTTAATACCCCTTTCTCCTGTAAATACCCAGCGCTTTCATCCCTAATGATTGATTCTCCTATCTTAACTTTCAGTAATATATCTGAGGGTAGCTATTGAAAAGCAAGTTTCATCTGCCAAGGCAAGTAGAAAGATGATCTCAGGTGGCTCTATGATTAAATGTCTGTCTATGTCTACTTATCATCTGCTAAGGTACAAACAGCTCATCATTACAACAACAACCAGGGAAGATGAAAATGATATTCTTCACTCAGTCAATTTCGAAGGAGGAATCCAGTATCTGGAAATACAAGCTTTACTTTGTGGAACATAAACAGCAAAAAACAAGGCTTTATCATAGATATTCTTCTGTCAGAAAAACACTTCAACCTATGCATTAATACTACAGCTAATGTATAGATACTGATAAATGTAATGGGTTTATTCTAATACAGGATCCCCACTTTTATAGCTTCATGTCCCAAAATATGCTGTTTTACCATATTTAAATGGTGAGATTTATGATAAAATCACATGTAATCATTGAGGCTGTCATATCTTTGGTATTCATATTCAGTCAGTCACAAAGTATTTTATTTCTTCACCTTTTAAAACAGAGCAAAACCATGACTTGGTACCTGCTCTTGCTAATACAAGTTTGCATGCCTGTGTCCTCTCTAGAACTAGCTACTGCAATTCCATATCAGCATTTTGTAGGTCTTACTATTGCATTGATGAAGAAACTTCAGTTAGTCTGGAACTCGGCTTCTGAAATTTTGACTGACACCATGCATGAAAATCACATTACACTGGTTGTAAAAAACCTTCTCTGGCTACCTGTAAAGTACAGGATTATGTGTAAAGTCCTAGTTATTAACTTACAAGTCCTTAAATTGACTTGGTTTTGAATACCTCAGAGACATTCTGGAACCATACATCCCCAGTCGTTTTCTTTGGTCTCAGTCAATTGGATTAGTTCTTTTTGGCTGAAGACATTGAGCTACAGGGCATTTTTAGTGTTTGCTCCCTCCTTATGGAATTCATTAACCACGGAGGTCAGACTAGCTGACTCTCTAACATGCTCTAAATCTAAACTTAAGGCATACATTTTCAGGTTGCTTATTAAGATGTATAAAAGTTATATGATTCTATCTATTAGGTTTCTATAGTCTTTTCACATACGTACATACATGCAAGCATCAGTACTTCAGAGTTAGATTTAGTCTTGTCTCTGGAGTATTTACCCCCTGTGCACTACAAGAAAAAAAGAACATTGTATTATTGCTATTTTACCCAATGACATTGCAAGGATCCACAGAGAAGACACTTGGCAGATGGCAATGTAATGCTTAGACACGACATTCCTATTTTTAAAGCATGTTTGACAACATGATCTAGATCAGTATTTCCAGGAAGGACAGCAGGTGAAACAGAGAGGAACTCTCTTTTTAAGTCTTTCATTCAAATATTATGAGTATTTGCTTTTAAAATATTTACAATTGTGTTTTCCTTTTTCTCACCAGTACATGAGCAAAGAAGCTCCCTTGGCTTTAGACAATCTGCAGCACAGCAAATAAGCACTGAATTCAGGCATTAGATCAAATTAAGCTCTAATCTGAATAAGGTTAGATCAGATCATAATTTTACTGTACTAACAGGCATTCTTAGTCTTTATTCTATTTTTTATTCTTATCTAACCCTTCTGTGGTGTGATGATAGTTACATTCCTCAGTGGTACTGTAGGTGGACATACTGTAAATTATAAAAGACAACAAACTTAAAAGCCTAACTGATGAGACGTACAGTCTAGAGCTATTTGATTTTGTCCTCCCTCTGTGTCTTAGGGAAAAAGCTTAACTAGTTTATGAGTGAGGATGATGCAATCCAAAGAGAGGGGCATGGGTGCATCTCATCTATAAATGTGGTCCCTATATTGGGATATAATATAAAGAACAATCAATTCCCTATTGGTAGTGTATGAATAACTCTGCCTTGAGCTTGCATGCCAACAGTTATGGGTATACGTCTTCACTTTAAAAAATAAAAGCTGCTTCTATAGACTTGCAAGACAGACTGGTGAATTTGCCTGGTTTAAATTAGGCTGAGTAGTTCATGATGGTGTAAGGAGGGGAAAGATATTTTAATAAAACCAGTGAAATCAAACCTTCCCTGCCCAATCGACTTTTCACAGAACAGGTTGACAGGGTATTAAAGGCTGTTCTGTTGCTTTCTGTATGTGAAAAGGGTGCCTAGCATCTAGATTTAATAGCGCCCTAAATAGCTAATTTATTCTAGCTATAGCTTTAAGTTCTGTTTTTCAGAGAATGAGTCTTACAAAAATGGTTTCCATGCAAATCAAAACCAGCTGAAAGCTTGCCAAGACTGAGATGTAATTTAAGATGGCATTTAAGCCGCTCTGTCTTTTCTGTCTCTAGAGATATCATCATAAAATAAAAGAATTCATCAGGTAATGTTTTCTTCATTATTCAACAGCACAATCCTGAAGTGAAAAAGGTAATTAGACATACAGTGCTGTCGACACATAGTTTATGAGGAGATTCTGATTAATTAGCTATGGTAAAAGGTTTTTATATAGTCATAATTAATTCATATTTCAAGAGAAAAGGCAAACAGACAGTACACAGATTTTAATATTTTTTTTCCTCTGACGGATTTATCAAAGTAATTCTGAAGTTCTGCTGAACCTACTGCACTTCATTGTTACTTTATAAAGCAGCAGAGATCTAACAGCACAACTAATGTTGACTTTCCTGGCAGTCAGACAGCCTAACACCCTCACACCACTTTGAAAAATGCACTTCTTTTCTCTGCAGAACCAGCAAACAAAATCACTGCGAGCCACCCACCAAGACACACTTTGATCTGGAATACACTGAATCAGCATTGCAAAATTTGGAGGTAGAGCACAAGATGCCTTCTGAGTTCTATCATCCTTTCTTCTATTGAACTGACCTGATTTATAGCAGGAGTGAGGTCAAAAGCTGATTATTCAGGATATACTTTATTTTTGCATATTGAGTATTAGTATTAGTTAAAACAGTCAGACTTACTGTCTTCATTCAATGTCATGTTAGCTCTAAACTGGTGTTTACACTCAAATTAGAACTCCCTAACTGACCTCACAGTCTGCATGTCAACTTACGCTTTGGCTAATACTGGAAATGAGCTAACCAGCACAGCCGGCAAAGGGAAGGACCAGCTCAGACTCAAGACCTTCCTCTGTAGGCAGAAGAAATGCAACTTGTTCAAACCATATGACACAGAAAAAGTTAGCCTATACTCAAACATAGTGAACAAAGACCAAAGACAGAGAGAACAATCGGTCCACCTTCTGTAAATTACTGCTGGGATTAATTTAATCCAAATAAGAGAAATGAAAACCTCACTGATTTTAGATACAAAAATCTTTAAATTTCATCACTGTGTTTTCAGGAATATTAGCCATAGCACCTATGTACTGTAGGAAAATATTGATACAAAGTAATTTGGGGGTCTAAGAATTTTTATGAAACAACCAAATAATGAATTCATGTTTGGATTTGAAGCTGAAGGTAGAAGCACACATGCAGTCACCAGATGCTGATTAGGGATTCCTAACCAGGGGCTGCTTTTAGTCATTAGTTCTGAGAGAGATTCAAAGGTAAAGCCTTCTCTTGAGATCTTCATTAACAGCCACTGGAGACAATAGGAGTCTTTCCAGTATAATTTGGCTCAGCCCTTTGACAATGTTCAGGTGACATTTTGACCAAGGGCAGAATTACAAAGCCTGCAAAAACTGCTGTTTCTTCTCTTGTTTCAGCAAGAACTTTAGTGATAAAAATTAGTCTAAAAATTCCTAAACTGCAGGATCGCAAGTAATATCCATTCAATTTCTATTTAAGCTTATTCGATGCAGTATATTACTCAGAATGATTTGGAACTATAAAAAATGTTACAATAGTTAAGATTCTTGAATAAATATTTCTCAAATAACTGTTAGCACCTAATTACATTAACTTACAGTAATTACTGATGTGATTATGAAATTGAAGATTAACCTGAAAATGCAGACTGGCTAATTTATTTTTATGATAGCAATACAGTAATAGCACACGCAATTGGGCTTCTGTGGGCACAAGAAAGTTAAGGGTTACTTTAACTTTTGTTTAGGAAGCTAGGGAATCTTGCGACACGTGGAGAATATCTGACTAGACTGTACCTACTGAACTGTGCCTGACACTATATTTCATTTTATTATTCTATGGTCTTATGTACCCGTCAGAGAAATGTGAGAAAAAATAGGCAGACCCTGGTATTTGTCATCTCTGATTATGGTTTGGGGCTTTTTTCCAGTCAAAATTTGCATGGAGTGTTCCATGTGAGAACCTGATTTTTATAGGAAGTAAAATAAGCATAGTTCCTAATACACTTGTGTTTGGATTCTGTCTTGGCAAAAGGAAAGCTAAAGGGTTTTTTTAAGGTTCAAATTTGGGTAGAGGGGAGAATGGGTTCAACAGTCAACCCAAATGATTTTAGTTAAGTATTTGGAGGAAACTCTTGAACATTAAGGACAATGAAGCAGTGAAACAGATTGTATGAGTTGGCTGTGAAGCCTCCAACTTTGGAGGTCTTTAAGACCAGGCTAGAAAAGAATAAGGCAAATACGACATAGATTGAGCTTCCTTTGGGCCAGGGAAGATGGACTAGATAAAGTCCTGAAATTCCCTCTAGACTTAAGATTTTATGAAGATGTGTAAAAAAAAGAGGTTCAGTGTTTTGACCTCTAAATCTCATGATTACAATTTTTAAAAAGTGCACCAAAATAAAAGAAAGGGAAACAAAATTATCATTTTAGCATATTAGAATAACTCAACTGACTCTCCATGCTCTGTGACTATGGACACAGTTTTGCCATAGATCTGTATTTTAAAATCACGCGACTGAAAACATAGCAGCACGCCTTGGAATCTTAAACAGGTAATCTCTCTGAAGTCAAATTTTCAGCAATAAGTAAATGATCATTTACTTATTGTGCTACTTATAATAAATATCATCATTCTAAACTACAAAGATAATAAGCTATATTTGTGAAGAGTACATGTCACATATCTAAAAAGTAACAAAGCAATAAAGATTACTTCACGTGTACAGATTATGTATTATTTATGTGTCATTTCCACTACTCTTTCTTTTCCAAGTGAAAGTATAAAAAAATGTGATTAGCTATGACACTTTATGTGTTAGCTTTTACCCAGATAAATGTCAGATTTAGATAATCCTATAGGATCTACGTTTCAAATGCCTAGAAACATGACTCTGGAAGTTTAAGAAAATATATACATACATATTATTGAAATTAGTATACCAAATACCACAGTCCTGCAATAATAAAACATGCGGCAGAACTGAGTTTAGCAACCACCTCCAAACATTTCCTGTGTGAATTACTGGAAACCAAGTGTATGGTAAAGGAGAGTGGATTATTCAGTAGAGACAACCGTTAATTATGTCATTTTTTCCTAATCCATCTCTCTCTTAGCATGTGGTTTTTTTTTTTTTTTTTTTTCGTCTCATAAGAAAACATTTGTAACTTTCAGGAAGCTAAAATATAGTGTATATGACTTCCAAGAGAAACAGCTGTTTTGAGGAAGACATGGATAATTTTTTTATTCCAGTACATGGGTTTTTGCACAGGTAAATAATTTGCTTTTTCTCTACCATTCTTTCTAGTTCAATTTTTTCCCATTTTAAACACCAAAATCTATACAGTGTTCTGACAAATAAGCTTCAGGATGAATATCACTGCTGTAGAAGGTGAAACACTTTTCTGCTGTAAGTTGAGGTTCTACAACTGTATCAATCTTCTTGGCTCTTCATGAGCTAAATCTCTGTTAATACTCTGCAAGCTTTATGGGGTCTCATTTTTATTATACAGGCCATTCTTGGGAAATGAACCTGGAAAGCAAATTTTGTAATTAATCTTCAGGCATCCAAACCCTTTTTCAAAATGTTTTTTTCTCTTGAATTCTGCCTTTAAAACACAAAGTCAAGGGTACTATGACATTACCGTAAAGGGAGAGTCTACAAGTTTTGCAGAGCACCTCAAAGATACAAACAGTTTTATCTTTATACTTACTGAGGTTGCTGTATACATACTTCTCATTTCCTTGTCACACATCATGTTGCTATATAAGAAAGAGAAGATTCTGGGTCCTGGCAATTTGTTCTTTTGACTCAATGTCCTTATCAGAGTCTAGAACTGGAAAAGTAAAATTCTTTGCATGAGCTCAAAAAACTTAATTTGATTTTTGGAGAAAGTCAAATTGCTTCCAATTTTAACAGAAATAGATATCCCATCTCTCTACGTAAAGGGACTATATAGTATTAAACCTGACAGTAGGCAACATAACGCAAACAGGCTATATAGGAGTTTATTGTCTCACCACCATTTTCATCATGCTCTTTTCATTTTATGACTCATTCACTGCACATTTCAGTTGCTTCCAAAAAACACCAACATCTCCATAAACACAAACTATTTTAATAATTCTTTACTATTAAGAAGTTGGCAAGTTGAGTGCATGAAATGAGCATAGCAGAGGCAATCAAGCTTTCTAATATGAAACAGAATTTGATATTGGATATGCAGAAAGTGAAGCGTGAACAGTAAGGTTAACCTTGTACTCAAGATCTCTCTTCCTCACTACTACTAAAATCTATTGGCTGCTGATGGTTAACTCACAAACGCAAAAATTACACATCTGTCTGCCAACTATGCACAGCTGCACAGATCTTGCTGCTGATCCAACCATCCGCAGAATGCAGCAGCCAGTTAACGAAGAAATACATACATTCTTAGGAAAAACTATTTAATTTGCTAAGCGCTGCCTGAAATTAATAAGAGGCATCCATTCTTTGGCCTTCTTGATTGACAGCACTGGACTCAGTTTGGGATCTTAAATGGTCAAGCCAGCCAGTTTCAGTATTCCTGAGATTCATCAAGGGCCTGATACAAACCAAGCTGGTTTTGAATCAGACACCAAAACAGACAGGCTGGAAGAAGCACCTCCAGTGATATCTATCCACAATGAAACAATGGTCAGTAAGGAAGGTACAAACCTAAAAAAGAAAACAATCCAAATGGCACATCAGATATAGTTATTATACGCACACACTGATCAGTATACAGAAAATATGTGATTGGGGTGTCTTGACACTGTGAAACATATGTAACTGGATATATCAAGAATTCAGAGTGGGATTTCAAGAGTGCTCAGCGCTGCTTTAACTAGGCCCTTTCTAGGATATTCATTTCCTCCACAGATCAAAGCTGTGCACTTTTGAAGAAAGAAAGGATGACAAAAATAGAATATATTGGGTACTTACAACACAAATGATTGGCTATTAAGAGATGAGAGATGATATAGATGATGTCTCCATCTCTCAAACCATTTTCTTCTTTGGGAAATCAGCTCTTTGCAAACTGCAAATAGGCAAGACAACTCTCAATGAGAAAATAATAGGGTTCTGCATATTGTAAGCATCATATCTAATTTTTTAACCACATTCCAAAATCAAAGTTTTTGGAAAATTATTGTTGAAAAATAATGAGTTAAAATTAAACTATGGTTAAAATGTGTTAAATTATGATGATCTACTTGACACTCCCTTTCTATGTAGAATAAGGGAAAACAGTTTCCAAAACACTTCTTGATGTGCCACCATTAATTCTTCTCTTATTTGAACAAATGTTTTCTCCTGAAGTGCTTATTTCCAATAAAAAGCTGCTTAAGATACTAAACAAAAAATTAAATAGCACCTACTTAACAATGTGTGCTCAGCAGTCTCCTTCATTCCAAAAAATACAGTCAGGAATTACCTTACCTTTTGTACAGACCACACTATCCCAAAGAATCCCAACATGCTCTGCAAATATAATTAACAAGATGGCACATCACCTTTCACGACTGATATGCAACCTTTACTTCTGGAAAAGTCAGCACTTGGCAATACTGTGTAAATGTTTAAAACAAAAGTGAAGAATCAGTTACCTGTCTAGGGGGCAATTATAATCACTTGACTTGGAATCTGATCAGGATTAAGCATGGGGGTTTACAACCCAACTCTTACTGTTACAATTCCCATGGCATCTTGAATGGTTAGCATCCATTAGGTACATAATGTGTGATAATGCTCGACTGTGTGACTCCATCAGAATGAGGGTGCTACACAACGAATAATCACAGTGATTTTAAGAGAGTTCAGTCTTCTTCTTCCCCAAATTCCTCATTTGGTATAGTTAAAATGAAAGCTACATATAGGCTAGCTGCCACTCTGCAGTTTTGGGGTAGAGGTAGGTAGACTGGTGATAGGCACCACACAAGCAAGCATGGGACTCAGGGTGGTGCAGCCCACAGAAGAGAGGTTTGCTTTGGGGTACTCCCCAAGAGCTAAGGAATCCCACATGCACCACAGCCGGAGTCACCATACTGTGGGATTGCTGTAGCCCTTCAAAGACCCCATGAGCGCTGAGCAAACCTAGCCAGCCAAGGAGAAGTGACACCGCAGACTCACACTGTAAGCATCTAGGTAGTGTGGAACTTTGCACTGGGCTGTAGAATACGTGTACTGTTATCTGTTGACCATACTGTTGACCATACTGTTATTGGCTGAGGCCATTGATTCTGTTGCGTAACCATGGTCTGGCATTGTTCGAATGGATGATGAACTAAGCCCAGGAAGGATAAAAGAAAGTAAGCACATACCTCTGTGTGGAATCGTTACTGTCAGCTGACCTATGGGCTTGACAACCCACCCATCAGCTGGGACGTCCCTGATGGCGACTGCCAGGGAGAACCTGAATCATCCCGGCGCAGCTCAAGTGTGGCGAGAACAACCTGGAGGGCTGGCTCATTAGGACAAGGAAAGGGCGAGAATGGTCACTGGACTGTGCATCCATGGCTTAACCATAGAGCTCTGATGTGTGTATATATATATATGTATTTATTTCTGCTATAGAGCAGAAATATATATTCTATTTCTAGCTTTGCTATACTTTTTAGCTGTTATACTTGTAGATTGTCTAGTTTTAATTGTTTAGTGTTGTCCAGCATCCGTCATATGTGTAGAACTACTTAGCTTTAATAAATTCTTATACTTGACAAATGATGATCTCTCAAGTTCAGTGCGACTAACCCCAGAATCTGAAAGCATCATGGATGCCCCTCTATTGGCGTATCACAACTGGCTGCAGCAATTATAGCATCTAGAAGCTGCACTACATCCTTGATGATTTTAGCTCTCAAGGGATTATCAGGCAGCTATAGGCAGTCCTCTGACCATCACCTGTATATGCTAAAAATGGCTTGCTGTAGGGCTGGCTATTGCAGCTAAGGAGACTCATCATATTGGAAGAATCTCTAGCTGGTGATTTAGACTATTCATGTGGCCTGATAGCACGGTAGCCTGACAAGGGCTCTATCACAGGATATAGGACTAAGTCTCTTAAGCATAGCACAAGGCATTACCTCTAGAATTCATAATGATGTTATGCTTCAGGAGTTCTGTTTTATGAAACAAGAAACTGTGTTTACTTCGCCGGGTTATAAAAGAGCAAGTGAGAATTCCTGGGTTGTTCCAAAAATGTAAAGCAGGATCAGCAGTAAAAGATGTTGAAGCAGCAGCATTTCCCTGAGAAGCAGCCAACTTAGAAGTGGAATATGGATTAGTGTCATCGGGAGCAGCAGAAAGAGCTGCACAGGCAGCCTCTGATGGGGCACTTTTCTCATGCATCATTCTGAGGCTGTACAGCAGAGCCACTGAGAAAATCAGAGCTCAAAAATTTTGTCCAGAACTATCAAACAGATATGCACCCTCTTTATGCTCTGAATTATACACGTTACCGAATAAAGATGAATGAATATCTTTTAGAGCAGGTGTAATTTTGATTTTTGTAAAATAAAAAAGTAGTTCCAACGCTGTATGCAGTGATGGCATAAACTACAGTTTGTGTGTCATACAGTATATTTGCAAAAGTCTGTAATTCCTTGTCAGATGAGGAAAATAAAAGCTCTCTTTAAACAATTCATTCGCTGTCTTTTTTAAATCATCTTTTGATTGTGAAAATTGTGGCTGGGAAGTCTCTAACATGTTCAGATATATTTGGGAAAAACTCAGTGAATTTTCTTCTTTAATGTTTAATTTTGTGATGACCTGAATAGTCTCATTAATTGTAAATGAACATGAAATATGTTAGAAATCAGTCTTCCACCATTAATTCAGTGGAAGTATTAATTTCAATCTATCATTTAAACTGACCAGTGAGCTTAAAAATTACTGAAGGCATTGAAGAGAATGACTGATAGTCTGACTACAAATGACATTTTTCTTAGGAAATCAATATAAAAGACTAACCAATATTTATACAGTAAAATTTTTCAAGTGACAAAATATATTTAAACTGCACAAGCTCTATAAAGTATTTTTGACAATTTTAAAACATTCTGGGTTACCATAGGGCAAATTTACATCACATTACTAGGCTCAGTTAAGAAAAGAAATTCTGGAAGACTAGGTTTACCTTCTAATATGTCCCAAGACAGGCACCTGAAATTGCAAGTACCAAAGGTTAGCATATACTTTTGAAAATATAAGTCTCTATTTCCAAAGCACAGAATTTTATTATTCTTACTGACTTTCAGAAGATGAAAGAGCCTTAATTACTTACCACACACATGTCCAATTTTGTTGCTCTTGTTTGGATTGAGTTGATTTCTCAAGGTGTCTTTATTTCTGTCAGTTGAGTTTGCTCCTATGCATCTTTCTGTGTTCTTATTAACATTCTAAAAAAGTCATAGAACTAAAAAAAAGTTTTCCAATAAAACTATCTGTAGTATTTCTCATCATATTACTAGCACCAAATGACCTTCATGCTACCTAAGGAGTTGGCACTTCTTATTTTTGTAAAACTCTTTCAGTCATTGTAGACTGGCTGGTATCCTCTTTCTGCCTAGTGAAATAACTTTCTAGAGAAACACGAAGAGCACAGCTTCGTGAGAGTTTTGGGTGAAGACACAGTACTGAAATACCTCCTTATTCCTAGACTGCCCTAGACTGTTCCTTCCACGATGTAAAAAAAAAAACAAAAAAACAAAAAAAAACATGGCTTTTACTACCTAGCATGTCCTCAGAGTAGGTGAAAATTAGAAAAACTCTGACCTTTATCCCACTGGAATATTACTTTACGCCACTGGGAAACAGGTCAAAATTTTTATCCCCATCTCATAGATAGGAACATTGAGGAAGTAAGATTAAATGACCTATCAAATCTCTGGGCTGTATCACTATCAAAAGGAGGATTATTATTCAGGAGCTCATAAGTTCCAAAACATTTCTTAGGCTACTGGGCACTAGTCTCAAATCATGATCATGGACACTTAGAAACAGTCAAAGTGACCATAGAGTCATAATAACTGCATTTAAATTAGCCAATTTGTTTTTATAATTGCAAGTCTAATCAGAATTCAGTGTGTGTAATAAAATTTAGAATTACCCCAAATGTTTCTCATAGCAGATTGCAATTTTTAATTTCCTGACACTCTGCAGATGTCAGAGAAGGGTTACTGTGATCCCTATGTCTTTTAATATGCCCTAAAGATAAGTGAATCAAGATGAAAAAATCCATGAACCATAGGCAACCTCATTATCCATACTCTCTGTGCTGTTCATTTCCTAAGGACTGTTCTATGCGAGGAAGATTATCTATATCCCATGTTTATTGTAGCAACACACGTCTATAATACATCTTCTGCATTTCCCCCTTTCTAAACTGTA
Source organism: Dromaius novaehollandiae (assembly GCF_036370855.1). Taxonomy (NCBI): domain Eukaryota; kingdom Metazoa; phylum Chordata; class Aves; order Casuariiformes; family Dromaiidae; genus Dromaius; species Dromaius novaehollandiae. Next base: position 41,642,903 of record NC_088103.1, on the reverse strand, counting down.
CTCCCCCTGTTGGTATAATCTAAGGATGGCCACTTGTCTGCATCAGAAAAGTATAATAATTGTCTGCATTTGTACATTTCATTCTGTATTTTTAGAAAAATACACAAAAATCCAACATAATTTTTATATACTCTTAAAAATGAATTAAACCTTAATAGATAACTCACATATATAGGCCTTGGCTAACTCATATTGTTCTAAAATTCAACAAACTCCAAGAAAATCTCTTTTTATACAATCTTTTGGATATGTCATTTGCCATTTATATTTGATGGCCTTAAGGAAAAAAAGTTACAAAAAGGTATTAATGCAAGTAGATAATAAAGCTGCATTCTATAAATCTATAGCAGCTTACAGTAATCATTAAAGCATGCAAAACTCTTTCATCTATTCAAAAATATGCAGCACACAGAATGCCTGCTAAGGTGCATGACAAGTCAGAGTTAAATATATATTAATAAATGAATTAGCTTCATAAATAATAGCCATAATGACATTTTAGGAGACAATAAGTCTGAGGATTGTCAGAAAATGGTTGATGTATGAGCTTCACGTCTCAGTGATTCTTCAAAATGAATAGGCTTTGCGAGATAGTTCAGACCCACGACCAGCCTATTTCCTTGAATAATTTACTTGTTGTCAATTTGTACAGCCACATTACACATGCAAATTGTGCTGCCTGTGCAAACACCACTTGGAGATGATAAAAACAAATTTACGAAGGCTATAGAGGAAGGATTTATTTCACTTTCTCGCCCAGGTCAAGCAATACATGTATCTGACGATTGTGTGTACCCAATTTTGTTGTAATTATATCAGCAAATTATTCTTTATAATCTTATTATTTTTAGCAGTCTCCTTGTGCTTGGGATAATTAGCTTTCTTCACTCAGTGTAAAAACAATTCAACTTGCCAGCTAGGCAGGGCACAGCTCCATTATCTGTTTTGGGTTTAAATTTATTCCCTATATTCTTGGACACTTTGTGTAAATTAAAAATTTCATAGTCCCTAATACTGTACACGCTGTTCATTCAGTGATGAATTAAGGTCCCTAAACCTCTACGTTTGCTATTAGATATCTCACCCACTTTATATGTTAATCTGTGCTAATGAATTCCACAACCCCTAGCCACAGCGAGATGACTAAAATTATTACCACTTACAGAGATATGCCTTTTTCATTTAAAGTTCAATTCAAATTGCTCCCATAAACAGTCTGCCACACAAAGATACCTCCTTTAAAGAAGAGTTACTTACCTGTAAGTAGAGTTCTCTGAAGGTAGTATTATCTTTGGATACACATTCCTAAGTCACGTGACCTCTGGCTTGTGGCACAGGGGAGTGGATTCATCCCTTGATAGTTAAGACTCTTCCCTTGAGGCACTTCATTACCTCTGCGCTCCTGTGTCTCAAGGGTTATTTATACCACATCCTGTCAACATAACTGCCCATTCCCTTCCAAGGTAGGCCCTAAACCAGGCTGAAGAGCAAAGAGGCTACTTATAGAGCTGCCTGTTATGGTGACAGAACATTTATACAGCAGCTTTGTATTGAACGAAGTTCAGGTGATTATCTTTCCTCTCAAGATAGCTACCTAGAAGCCTATCATTCACGGCAAGAAAAAGAAATCCAGTAAAGCAAAAACAAGCAGAAGGCAACAAAAAAGCTGGCCTAATATTACATTTGTAGCACAACTGTAGTCACTGTGATGTCAGTTTGCCCATGCTATGGCTACTTGAACTTCAGAGAGTCTGGATACATAACCAAAATCCTGTTACTCCAGAAGGAAAGGAATTCAATAGTACTGTTTTTGCAATAAAGGAGAACAGCAATACCCTTTGCTAAGCAATTGTGTTTCGAACCAGTAGAGGGCATCGCTATACATAGAGACTAAATAGGTTCACTACAGTAGCTTGAAAAATCAGTTGTTACTTATCTAAATGAAACAATAGCACATTTAAAATACCATGCAGAGTATCAAAACTAGCTCTTCAAGGTTAAATCAATACAAAATAAAACTAAAAAGTCAAGATGCTTTCCAATTACATAGGCTTTTACTGCAGTACAAATACTAAACTAATTATTTTTTTCTAATATCCTTGGAAAGTAGTTAAAATAGTGTTGTTTGTTTTACCAAATAAAACAAGGATAGGTTAAGTGACTTGTCCTAACTCCATATCTGAACATCACACAAAAGAACTCTGAGCTATCAGGCACACTATTACACTTCTAAAAAACGCCAATCAATACACAAAGGAAAACTCCTCCAGAAAGGTTAAGAAAACTGCTTTCTGACTCCTCTTCTGTAAAAAAATCAGATTATGAGTATTTCACTTACAGATATGGTAGATGGCTGTTTCTCTTCTACTGCCAGAGCAGAAAAATTTGTCCAAGATCTCAATGCAGTATATGGAGTTTGTGCCTGTTACAAACGAAATTGTAACTGATATATTTGGATCTCTGAAATTTGTCCTGTAATATGTGTAGACCCTCAGGTAGGGGTGATGTCTACCTTGCAGTGAAATACCTGACTGCAGGTCACATAAAAACATATCACATATTCAAAGTAGCAAATGTAGTTGCAGCAACACAGGGGTCAGCAAGCATCAAAGTTTTCAGGTCCCAAGCAGCTGAATAAATACTATGGCAGTTAACAAGAACTGAACTTCATACCCTCGCTGTCCTACTGTTGCTAGTGTCTGAACAAGTTAGTTTAAGACTAGTTTGGGTGCATCTACAACAACTCAGTTACACTTTGGCCTTCTAAAAAACTTACGTTTAGAATCCAGATCTGCATCTGTAAATGCTTAAACTATTTTTGCAAATATGCTCTACAAGATTAATTAGTCTAATTGTTATATAATCTCTGGTTTGAAATAGCATCTGAAATGTCTCACAGCCGTTCAAAGGCAGTTTGAAACTAGTTTGCTGAAACTGCTCCACCTGTTCATGTTTACTCCCCTCCTCCCATTGTACACCCTCACTATCACCACTCACAAGGCAAAATCCTGTGTTACTGAATCAGTTCCTCAACAGCCATAATATGTACGTGTAGAAATCAGAATTAATCTATCCAATATATAGGACTGAAAGCTGCAGTGCCTCAATAATTTGATCAGATATCCCTAACTGAGGGGACAGTGACATCTGTCATGAAGGCTGACTCTTTCTAAGGCAGGCCTAACAGTTTTAGCCTTTCAAATTAGTCTGCTGCCAGTCAATGCCCTAAAGAGTCCAAATGGTTCAAATCCCACAGAGTTTATACCTGCAGTGGACAAGGTTGACTGGAGAGCTGTTTTAAACTCTGCACCTTTGATGAACTAAAGCTGACAAGTACCTTGCTAATGTCTCACAGGAGCTCTATGGCAAGAATGGTAACCGAACTTTCATCTTCCAAGTCTCAATCCAGCATTTTAAACACAGGGCATTACTTGCTCCCTGAATACTCTGTCCTGATACTTTAGAGATCCCTTTTTGTCAAGAAGTAGACAAAGCAACTTGCTCATGTGCTACTGCATAAAAATACAGACATTTCTTTCTGCACCTATGGAAAGAACATTCACCAAAACGCAAACCTGAGAGGAACAAGGACACAATAAATGTAGGTATGACAGTCTTCTCAGTAAAAGCTTAAAACTTGATCCTACACTGTTCCATTACACAGTGCTCTCAGACAAGCAAATTCAGAAAATGTTGAGCAGACCTGCTCTAATATTGCATAACAAAGAGTCCTGTTGACTGACCATAGAGTTCTTGGCTAGTAGCAGGAATAAGGACTAAGAAAGGAGCACATGGCAAAGCTTCTCAGCTGTACACAGGGGATTACACTTAAGCCTGTTCTTCTTCAGAATACTATTGTTTGTTATATCCCTTTCCTCTTTTTGCTTAGAGCCCTTGAGAACATGGGAACAAGAATGCAAGGGAATCGGGACTTAGATCCATGAACAAAAGACAATGTTTAGTATATAAATCAATCGTACCCATGTCGCCAATACGTGTTATAGTTTAACTGCCTTGTGCTCACTGATGCACACTGTGGGCCTAATCCAAAACTAAATGGACCAATGGAAATCTTTCCACTGACTTTAATGGGCTTTCGATCAGGGTTCAGGCAAGGGCCTGCCTACACTGAAGTCTTACTATGAATGAGGTGAAAAGAGCTCATATTACAAAACATCATTACTACTTATAATATATACTACATAATATTTACTAATATACTTTAATGTACTGTCTTAGATAAAGTTCTTTGGAGATATCCATTAATTGTCTCTATGATGATTCTTGTAATGTTTGTTTAGCAAGAATTAATTTGGTTCTTATATGGTGCAGTATGTGGAAAAAAAACTCTGTAATCCCTTTTAACTGACTTTAAATGCTCATTTGAATATAATTATTTTAAAGGATTAAAAAATATTTTTTAAGTTAGCAATGAATTAAAAGTTTAGAAAAAAAGAGATTATTTTATTGTGTTTGCATCTCTCTAAAATCATATTAATTTTCCTTTCCTACACTATTTTACTGTATTAAAATATAATCATGCTAGAAAAAAATTCTCATTATGTTAGTAAAAATGAATATAAGGTAGATAGTATACTAACACAATGACTGTAATCTGCTAATACAATAACGTCTTCGTATTATGTTCAAACAAGAATTCAGTTCTTAATCATTTCAACCTATTTCCAAAATACTGTCTCAAAAGGATAAAATATAGCCTATTTCCACATTTAGAGAAAGTTTCTGATGTTTTCATTTAATGCTAAAAACAAGAAACAGCTAATAATACATCATTTATACTGTAGTAGCATTTCTGTATTCTGGACTTCAGGGCACAGAAGTCCAACAATCTAAGCTCTGGTCAGTCTGAGGATGAAAATTCTAACGTCAGAACCTGCCAAGGAGAATAGGCAGGTACATAAGCCTTAGGTCTTCTGAGATTTGCCAAATGTGACCACCACTGTTATAGCTATTCATTAAGAGAGAGGGTTTCAAGGAGAACCCAAGCAATTCACAGTTTTGTAGATCACAATCATTACTTATTACCCAGAAACAAACAGAACACTGTCTTTCTGTGCTGCTACTTACAGAGTATGTCCTAATGCAGCATATTCAAAAGTTACCACAGTATCATCCACTAGTGATATCCAGGCCTGAAGAAAAAAAAACACTTAGATCTCACTACTGGTAGTGCCAGCCGCAAACCAGGATTCTAGAGCACTGATATTGTGAAACCCATGTTGAGATAGACAAAAAATCCTTTCAGAATTATTCCAAATTTTCCAAGTTTTTCCTTCAACCGCATGCATCACTCCTATCTGGTCTCAATAAGCTTCAATTACTAAAAGCTTCTTCTTTCAGAGAGAGAGAAATGTACCACATAATTTGAGTCCATTGATAGTATTTTATATGGCCAAGCACATAAGTACCGTGTATACTGTGGTCTCCACCACCATAATTTCATTTCTAGTTTCTCAAAACGTTCACTGACCTGGAATGTCTAAGAAGACAGAACATTATGAAAAACCAAATGAGAACCTGTGCTAATATCAATAATTAGGTTCTTTTAGTATCTTTGACCATTTGGACCACTCTAAGCTGCCATGCTTTACCAGTTAGGGATGTCTAATTAGGAATGCATAAGAACGGTATAAATTTCAGTACTGCCTCTCAACAAAAAAGTATCAGTAAGTTCAGAAAAATCTGTTCCTTTATCCAGGCAATAAAAATCGAACTGAATCAAAAAAAGTCAGATTTGCCTGAAAGTAAAATGGTTAAAATTCAAATAATACTTAGAACCTCTATATTGCTTTTCTCCTAAAAATAAGCGTTTAGCATACGTCATCATGAATGTGTGTTAACTCTCATCATACCTATGACAAGTAAACAGATATTATATGGTTTTACACAGGTAAACTGAAAGGGAAATATAAGAAGTCAATGGCAGATCCAGAACAGACCTTAGTCTCCTGGCTGTTATTACCTGCTTTGACAAATAAACAACACTCTCACACTCTGTCTATTCTGCAGTACAAACAGGTCACACCAACCAATCAAATCTGCCTCCATTTCTGGCAGCAATGAATAGACATGATATTTTGTAGACTGAATACCATTTAACAAGTATACATTACAGATATAAATTATTAAATATGCAGGTATTTCATGACTTAGATAGAAACTGTCAGTTTTAATTTTGATAGTAGTGCTCTCTTAATTGCTCCAAATAAGGACCTCTGTTAGCTCTTTTTGATGTCTCTGATGAACAATATTAGTCTTTTTCATGAAAGAAAGGCTCAAATAAACACAGGGATCAAATTAATTTAACAGGAAAACTGGTGGCTGTGAAAACAAAAATAGATGCTGAAAAATGTTCTGTTCAGGTTTCTATGAAATATAGGATGACACTGTGGTATTTTATCCTCCATGCACAAGTACTTGATACGATGCACCCTGCCAAGTGTGGTGGTGGTATGATGGCCCATCCAAACAGTATCTAAAACAACACAAATAGCACCTGAAGCACAGACTGGGTATCTGAATGAATTCAGGATATCCTATCCTCAAGCAAACCAAGTCATCACGAGAATACCTAAAGGCAGGGTGAACTAAAAGTACCACAGTGCTTTGCACTAATATTTGTTGCTTAATATTATGCCTAATTGCACTAGGCCTTCCTTCTGAAGTTCATTAGCTTAATTTTCAGTAATAGCATAAAAAATATTTAGCCTGTAATTACTGCATTGTACTAGTTCAATGTTCCATGGGAATGTCAGAGGCATGACTTGTTTCATTCATAAGCATCATCATTTGGCAGGTCTCCGGGACAGGAGTTTAAGTGAGAAAGGCAGTTAGATCAGTTGACCAAAATGCAATAGATCAGATGATTTGAATATTTGTTAGACTGAGAACAGAAAATGGGCATATGAAGAATTTGAAACTGAGCAACAAAATATCAGTCCTCTCAACATCTGATGTGTGGTCACAGGGCTGTGCTCCCTTCTCCTTTTTACCCCACATAAAAAGACTCTGTACAGATTGTTTCAAACAATCGCAGAGTAAGTTGCAAATTCTGGTTAGTAGCCAACAACCACTTTTGTAGCTTTAGCAAACATTGACCTTTTGAATATAAATGCTTCTGGATGGTGAATGCCAGGGAGGAGCTCTTTTGATGTCCTTTCTCTTACAATGATCTTTGATAAGTCAGAATTTGCTGCAGCGGAACTGAGGATTATCCTGAATTTTGGCTTCCTGAAATTGCAAATACAGTAAATTTGTAATCATAAAATGAACAGCAAGTGAACATTTGAGGACGTCATTTATGGGCACCACCAGGGCCAATTTGTGCCAAAAACTGGATTGCAGATGCTAAATTAGGAGCACAACTTTTGAAGATACAAATTGTGTCATGAAACGAAACTTGCCTTCTGAAAATTTATCCCTCCCAAACATGAATTTACAGATCATAAAGACGTCACATTTTTGGAGTGTTCTCAAATTAGCTCACATTAAGAAACCTCATTCAGATTAATACTGTAACAACTATCTAGAATAAATGGCAATGAGTATCCAATATCAATACATTTATCAATTACCACTTATCTGTCTGTATACCAAATAGATTCAATTATTAAATGTAAATAAAATAAATCTCTTAAAAATTGATTTCTCAGATGAGAGGGAAAAGTGGTTAGCAAGCTGAGTGTGAAATTTACATGTAGTTCATGAAAAAATGATTACTTACGGAATTAATTGATTTTAGAAATGAATCTGAGGGTGCAAAATTATGGCATAAAAAGTAAGCAATTCTGAAGATCCTGACTTATGTCCATGAGAAAGGTGGTTATTTTTTCCTTCCATGTACAGCCAGTGCTAGAAACTGTGATCTACACAAGAAATCCCTACTCAAAGGTATAGTCTCTGTTATCCATCTTTATCTTTCATAATGCTTAAACTCTTGCCCCTTTCTTTTCCCTCACAGCTGAACTATTTGTCCACAACTTGATTATGTCCTGATTTGATGTCGGCAACTTCTTTCTCAGAAGTCTTTTCTGACAGTAAGATTTACTTTCCAGTCTGTCAAAAATGTCACTGCAAAAATGCATCTTCTTACAGATTATTTCAAACATGTTACTCTCCCATCTTTCAGACGCATTTCAATGCCAATGATGTCAGCCTTATTCCTTCATCTTTTTCCTGCAATTTCTCTGTGCCACCTTTCATGTTGCCCCTTACATGTGTGATGTCAGGCTGTTCCTAAATTGTTTCTTCTGTCTCAGCTATGTAAGCTGAAAGGACAATAAAGGTGTAACAGAATCTTCCAAACAAGTACTTTATTGAATGCCCTCCGGAGACTTTTTTTTGTACTGTTCACCTTTCAAACATCTCGATGCTACCCGCTGTGCTACTAGGTGTTATCTGGATCAGAATCCCAGACTGCTTTCAAAGAGGAGTGTTGTCTTTTCAACATTCTTGGAACAGTCTAATGAAAATTCAAGCTCTGATTCTGCAAGCTGCTCCACAACCACCAACCTACAAGATCTGGGAGTAAGTTCATCAAGGCTTTCCCTTTACCCCTCTAAACCAAGACATTTGGGGGAATTTTCAAGGGATTTCTCTATCCTTGAATAGTAAAGCTGCAGCCCCTCGTCAGTCTGTCCCAGCATGAACATTTTGTATTATGTTTTTACAGGTTTTTTGAATGGATGTCACTGCAATACTCCTGTATGGCAACTAGGATTGCTGGAAAACACGTCACGCCTTTCTTTCATGGGCTTGCTATTACTTCAAAGGCACCTGACTTCACGTTTTGGGGCATTAAACCACTCTGGAGCCCTCCTAGGTGCGATGAAGTTACCACTCTCGCAACACAGGCCCGCGACCACTCATGAGCTCCTCCAGCGGCACATCTCCCTGGTAACAAGGACCCGGCTCAGCAGAGGCCGGGTCTGGGTCTGCTTTATCGGCACGCAGTCACTGACGACCCGCCTCCTCAGCGCGCGGCCGCTCCCCCACAGCGCCCTCCCTGCGAGAAGCGCCGTCCGCCCCGGCCCGGCCCAGCCCCGCGAGCAGGCGCTCCCACAACGGCCGGGGCACGGCCCCTGCGAAAGACGTGTCCCGCTCCACCCCGGCCGCGGGGCAGGGCCCGCCTCGCCCCGCCGCCCCAAGAAAAGCCGCTCCCTTCGCCCTTCTCCCCGCCCCGCCTCGCAGCCCGGCCGGCGGCCGGCGGCCGGCCCCGGCTGGTTGTCATGGTGACCAGCCAGGCCGGGCCCGAGGGAGCAAAGCTCTCGTTGATTGGCTGCGGGGTGGAACCCAATCGGCGGGCGGTATGTTACGGGGTGTCAAGATGGTGGTCAGGTAAACATGGCTGGTGATGGAGTCAAGCACTGGGGGTTTGTGGCTGTTGGGAGGGTGTCGTGGGGGTTTCAGGGAGCGGCCGGTCCCGGTCCCGCTGGCCTCGCCTCCCCCTTCCCCGGAGCAGGCTCTTCCCTCCGTCCTTTCTCGCAGCGGGCCGGGGACAGTGGGGCTGGCGGGATCGCCCGGTGCTCGGGCGAGGGAAGGCGGTTGCGCTGTCCTGGGAAGCGATGGCGTGATAGGGTTGAGCGTGCTGTCTCGCTGCCCCTGGAGAGAGACGGGAGGCGTTGCTGCCGTACTGTAGCTAAAACTGAAATAAATTCGAAGTGAAAAAGCTTTAAAGGACAAGGAGAGGAAAAAAAAAAAAAGCAAAAGCTTTTACATTGTAATAACTTTAGTCTGTTTACTTAGATCCTCTACCTCCCTCTTAAATTGTAAGTATTAGAAGCTTTTTAATGAGCTTATCTAAAACATCTCATGGTAGCAGTTTTCTCGGGAGAAATTAAAATATTTCTTATTATGTGTTTTATTATTTTTAATTCTTCTGCAGACTAACTATGTTTTTATTTCAGGATGGGTAAGCACACTAATCTAGTGACATTGCAGTGACCTGGAGTGACCTGCTCTTGTTTTGACTGGAAGATGTGGAGTGGACTTTTACCTCCAGGACTGAATGAAAGTGAAGTTGACTTAAGTTCTGATGATGAAGATGCATTGGATAGTGCAATATTCTTCTCAAAGGAAGATACAAAAGAAGATATTAAAACAGTTCAGCTTTGTGAATTCCAGAAGAGCAAGCCTGAAAGCATCACCATCAGTAAACCCATTTTGATATCAGTGACAGATGGAGAAAATGAATGCCAAACATGCCCTTCTGGAGTTTCTTTAAATATGTGGAATGTGGGTAACGTTACCTGTCTGCAAATGTCCAAAGCATAAATGCATCCTACTGAAAGCTGCATGACTGATATTAAGTTAAAATAAGTTATGTTGGGTATTATTTTTCTTTTGTTTGTTTCTGGTTTTGGTACTGTATGCACTGGTGATATTAAAAGCACAGCAGGGAAGTGTGTAGATTACTCAGTCACACACAGATTTCTGTTTATGGTAGAATATGGACTCTGAGCTTCTTTATTAACATAGAAGACAGTTGCAAAGATTTATAGCTAAGCGTAGTAGCCACTGTACTGATGATTATGATCTGCTTAGTAGAGGTGTGCTTTTCTGCTTTTTCTAAGGATTAGTTGCAGGCATTCAGACTCATAGTTGCTTATGCTCTTGTTGCATGTAGAGACTGAGAAGATTAGATCTGTTGATAAACAAAGCAGCCTATATTTTAGGCTTTTGAATCCAAATAAGAACTTGGCAAAACTTATCACTTTTCTCAGTCCATTTGTGTAGCCTGCTTTGCAAGGAATGTACTGTCAGTCATCCTTGAATGCTAAACTGCTATCGATGCAGTAACAAGATGCTGAATACATGAAGAGTATACAGCTAACATGACTGTATTTGGTATTATGTCCCATTAGAAAGTAGAGACAGCTTTGAGTAGCTCTGGCATTTGGGGAGGGCTGAAAGTCAGAGAGGTCGGGTGATATGAAGATTACAGCCAGTTATGGTTTAATGCCATCAGAGTTGGATGTACTCAATACATAATTTTACTGTAATAGATATAGGAAAGTACCATGGATAAATAAGATACTGGGACAGCATTTCTCAGCACATTATATGATTAAAAAAAAAAAGTTTGCTTTTTTTTTTCCATCTTGTAGAAATTTGTGGAGCTTCAGAAGAAAAAACATGAAATGACAACCCAAGCAAATCAGGGAAACAGAGGCAAAAGAAGAAAGCGCCACAGAAAAGGTGTTTCATTTAATTACAGAATTAATTTTCTCAAAATGGTATTAATATCAAATAAGTTGCGAATGGGACTTGCTGTTTTACCCAAGAATTGTAGTAAAATGCCTGAATAGATGTTATCTTACTATTAACTGGTGTTTTTTTTTCTAGTTGCTTTACCAACCAAGTAATACTTCTATGTTCCTATTTTGAAAGGAGATAGTGCTTCTTAAATTTATTCAATTAATCCTTATTTATAATGGCTAATCATATTTCAATAATTCTAGAAAACAGACTTTTGTATCTTCTAATTAGAATTTCTTCTTCATGGATATTGTAGGAGGTTCTTCATGTGAAAAGCCTTACAGCTGAGTAGTTTAAATCCACATGATCACTGGCAATAAATCCTAGTATATCGATCTTTGAAAGGAAATGTGACCAATTAGAGTTCTGTTAACTTCATTGGATGCAATAGGGTATTGCTCTGTAACATGGCTTTTTTTGTTGTTGTTTTCCAGAAAAACTGAAAAAGAACGATAAAGAAGTGACCAAGAGGTATAAACAGGTCAATGTGATTATATGAGGTCTATTTTTACTACTAGGCAAAATTGGCCATGCATGTGGCCAAAATTTTTACCCAGTCATAGCTATGAACATCATGTGAAATTTCTGCTGAAGTGGTTCAGTGGCAGGCAAGCTGAATTTGATTCCAGTGATTGCTTGATGAAGTTTATTGCTTTTTTTTTTTTTTTTTTTAAACAAGACACATGTATTATTAATTTATATTTAATATGGATTTAATGTTGCTTTTAGTGGTTTGGAGCATGTAATTACATACAAGCTTGATTTCAAGATTGTGGCATAACATACATAGAAGAAATAGTTAATTTCACTTCCATAAAAATCATAAATGGGTGAAAAGGGCATGTGTGCCAAATGGCGAATCTCTTTTAGTGTTGAAGAGAATGTTATAACCAGTTTGCTTTCCACTGCTTGTAATAACTTTTGTTTGGTTGGTTTTTTTGGTAGTCAACAGTTGGCAAATGAAGACCAATGGAAAGAGCTTACGCAATACTTTGGAATCAATGACAGATTTGAATCACTTGTGAATAGTAGGGCTCCACAAAAGGTGATTGTTGATATAAAAACCAATGTCAGCTTGTACTCTTAATAAAAGAAGTCAACCTTAACTGAAATAGGTATAAACCTGAGACTGTTTGAAAGTGTGTGATTACATCAACCTGAGGAATAATAGGCATGATATGTGTGATTACTTCCTTTGTATTTTTTATTGTATCATCATGAGAAACAAAATACTTCTTTGCAGGTTTAACTACAGTGATTTTTTTTAAAGTTGTTTTAAGTTTAAAATGCATCAAGTAATTCCTTGGCCATATCTACCATATGGTTTTATTGGACACAATCTGTTCTTAAATGTTATTATTGTATAGCTAGTAATATTTTAAGAAAACTGCAGCCCTGCAAGATGGGACAAGTTAAAATTGTTGTTCAGTGAGTTCTTCATAACATTGTTCATTCTGTAGCTTTTCCAGTGGAGGCCTGTGTAAGTTTTGTGATGTCAAATGTTTAGTTAGCATCATTTTCCTTATCATAAATTTCCTGGTTTTTTTTTTATTTGCCCGAAGTAAATTTCTATATGCAAATCATGAAATATTGACCACTTGTGAGTTCTTCCTTTTAGTGGAAATCTAGTTTTCATTGAACTACTCAGGATAGGTCTGGAATAAGGCCCAAAGTGCTAGAATGCAGATGCTCTCCACCTGAGTTAAGAGATTGCATTGCTGGCTGTGTGTGTGTGTGTGATCTCTTTTCAGGAGAAGACATTTAACAGAATTGGCTATTACTGCAGCTTCAAATTGTGCTTTTTTTTTTTTTTTGAAAGCTTCCACCTGAATAATTAACCTGCAAATACTGCACTTCATTTCTTTTATTTTGTCTGTTTTTGCTTTTCTCTGTTTTTAACAGAAGTATACGTTATGAAACTGTCAGATATAGTTTTCTTTAGTATCACTAATATTTAAATCCAGTGAAACTGTAAAGTGTTTCCTTTTTATTGAGAGAATAAGGGTGTTTTGTGAAATTCTGAAGTCAGTGTCACTTACAGTACTACTGCTAGCCTTCTATATTCCTTCAGAAATTTCCAGTTATGGTTTCCATTAAATATTTATTTGCCATTTATTGTTACATTATTTGTAAATTTTATCTCTAAACAAGTTAGAAGTTACGTTGGTCATAAAGGTTAGTTCCTTGTTTTCAGAGGTTAAAAAATTCTGAGGCATTTTCATTGTTTTACATGGGACTGCTAAAATCTTAAATTTTTTAGCACAATGTAGTGGCACCATTCCAGAATTCAGTTTTTGGATGAAGATAAGATCTTAGAACTGTAACGATAGAGTGGTAATTGCCATTCTTCATGTTACCTGACACCCATTTCACATTTTGTTTAGAAAGCTCCAGGGATGGAAGAGATAAGCCAGATCATCAGATGAAATTTTATTGTGACAGGCATAAACTAGTCCGTGTAATTTTTTTAACCTAGAGTATTATCGTGCACATAAGGTGGAACTAATGCAATGATTTGTGCTCAGACAGTCTTTGAGTGAATTCTTAATTATACTGCCCATTACAATGCATAGACAAAATGATTTGTTTTACATAGGAGTGACAGGTTTATGGAATGTCCTAAAATGAAGAATTATATGAAAGAAATATTATTTAAAAATGATAGTCACTTTAGAAGTATTATTTCTTGTTCTTATGTCCTAAAGACTTGTTTTTTTCTTTCTAGTCTGGTCTTGAACTTAGCATAGAGAAGTCTGTGGCTGAAGGTGACATTGATAAAGCTGAGGAGCTGAGTGATAGATTAGCCATTCGTGAGGTAAGTGTCCTGTTAACAAAAGCCCTTAGAAAACATTGTCTCATACATCAGTACGAAAGCAATCATACCTGAAGTAGCATTGAAGATTGCTTCGGGCTTCATTTCTATTTCTTAAAACAGTTTTCTGTCAGTAATTGAAGGAATTTAGTACTGATCTAGTATTGCTTCGACAATTACAGCTGTATATAAAAATTGAAGAATATAACTGTGAACAACCCCAAGTAACCTTACTCTAAAGCTTTTGACTCCACAACTTGGACTGTAACTAGCCATCTGTATTGAGCTTTTTGATTTTTTTCTGCATATCATAAACCAAAAAATGGGTGGGCGGGATGTTCCTTTCCTATCAGTGCCCTGTGCCTCAGACTGTTCTCTGTGTTCCCTCTCTGAAAAGTGTCTGTGGCTTGAGAAGCCTGTAGAGAGGTAGGGATCTAGCAAGTTCATGTAAAGACATCTTGATATAGCCTTAGAGTGATATTTATAGAATGAATGGATATTTCTTTTGCCCTGGAAAAACTTGTCATTTCTAGTTTAAATACAAAACTCTAAGTCTAGGTGGAAAAACTCATTTTCATGAGGTTGTTTTGTTAGCTGGTACATCTGAGTAATTTTGTGAAGGTTATGTGGCTTTTGCTGGAAAAGTTGGATCCTTTAAACTTGCATAGTGCTGAGCAAACACTTAAACTGGTAAGAAATCTATCAGATGCTTATCAGATGTGCGAACTGAGATTTGGTATGAGAAATACAGTTTGATTGGTGCATATATGGTAGGTAGTGGCAGCAGTAGTATGTCATTGAAATCCATGTAGGTTGTTGAGACCCATTCTGTTTGTGCAAGACAGGTAAAATGTGAATGAACAAAATCAAGATAAAAAGAATGGCTGGAATAGTTTTGAATCCAGATGAGTTTTAAAAAAAGTGTGTTTGTGCGTGTGTGTGTGTATATATATATATGTATCTATATGTGTGTGTGTGTATATATATATAATGCTAGAAGGCTAGGTGAGTGGAGAAGCTGTCCTCTTAAAAGCCATCTTAATTACTTAATTTCAACATGGTTTTTGCTTTCAGTCATCTGTCTTTCATGCTTTTCCATCTTCACAGAGATAATTGGGATTTTGTATCTGCTGTGTATGCCGGTAAAATTGGAAGGTATTAGACAAGCATTAAAAAAGGAAATAAAAAGTCTGAGTGCTTCTCACTTGGATGCAAATATAAAAAAATGTTTAGGTACAGTATTCCAAGCGAAGCTGTAATTGATTAGATGTAAAATTACAGATTTAAATCTGGTTTAATGCAATATTATGATTGCTTTAAAAACAAATTGCTTTTGAAACAGGAAATACAGTTCTTAAGGTTCTGTAAATACTTTATGTAAAGCTAACAGTTCCTCAGGGGTGTCCTTACACGTTCATTAGAAATGCCTGCATCTAGTCACTCAGGGTAGTTTCTAATTACTGGACTCTATCTGCCTTTTCACTGGTAACCATAAAACCTCACTCCACATAAATGACAGTTCATACCTGAAAGTAATAGAAATAAAGAGTAGTGTGCCCTTTAAGTCTGACTAGCTTCTCACAGTGTACTGTTACATTACCTTTTGTGTATAGACTATTAAAACATTCTTACTGTTCTCCTTCACAAATGGATCACACCATCTATTCTAAAGTGGTTAAAGTATCATAATCAATAAAACATACTGAGGTTCCAGTGCAAATTGTTTGACTATAAAACAAATTAATGTAAGAAGTTCTAAGGTTTTGTAATATTTATGATAAACTACTATCTGATTTCAGTAGCCATGGAATTGTACATCTAGCATATCCCAGGTGCTACAGCAATATATTATTATTTGTGGAACATTAGCTCCAAATTGTTGACTTTCAAATATTAACATGTTGTAATTCTGAAAACAAAATGCTTGGAGCATTATTAGTATTCACAATCTTGACTTGGTTTTGGTTAAGTGGGTTTATCTGAATAAATAGTATGTTGAGAGAAGGGAAACTCAAATGACTTTGGCTTGATCTGATGAGGAGCTCTGTGAGCACAGAATCTTGGTGAATTCACTGGGGCTCTACTATTGTGAAGATGTGCAACATAACTCATTGCAAGATTGGTTTCTTTGATCTTAAAGAGTGTGTATTTTTAAATGGATCTTTTAAAGTACTTCTAAGGAAAACCTTACAGTGACTAACTCTGATTCAATGAAGAGCTGTAGAGAAAGATACAATTATGGGAGAGGCTGATTCTAAACAGCATTGTTTGTACATAAGTACAATTAATAATGCTGTTTTCACATTATATAGTATTGACTAAAACATGACCTTCCTTCTCTCTTGGCAATGTAAAGAATGTGACTTTCTATTTTATGTAATACTTAGAAATTAATTTATTTCTGGAGTGTGTGGTTTCATTGTGTCCCTTTCACTTCCAAGTGCTACAACATCAAGCATGGAACTGTACTATGACTGCACTGAAGTACAACACTTGTGAAGTCCTGAGAAATAACTGGATGAATTGTTGTTCTTTTATCTGGACCTCATCTTTCTATGTATATTTTCATTTTTCTTGAGCAATATTGGAGGGTTATGGAGGCTATGAGAAATGAGCTGTCTTCTGTTTGGGGTACAGCCTCCTTGCTGCCATGTGAAAAATGTTCAGTGGGTAGGTGGTTTTTTTTGAAATCAGGTGTATGGGTTTTTAATCAGCACCATTTTCTTTTGTGAGAAGCAGTGACTGGAACCTGCTGATAAAGCTTTTGCTTTGAGGCACAGATCCCAGAGTTCTTAAAGCTGTTTCCTGCTTTAATAAGTGAAACTAATTTTTGATGTATAACATTTATAAGCCTGTGAAACTGATAGGGCAGCTTCAGTATTTAGAAAAATGAAGCCAAAAATAAACAGATGACTGAGAATAGGCAGCAAAACGTGTCCTGAAAAGCAAAGGAATGCCAAAAGGATGCTGTCAATGTGCTATCATTATGATACAGCGAGCGGGTGTTTTTTAATCAGATTGCCTTAAAATCAGTGATGATTTAGGCAATATGCATAATCTAGCAGCTGTGAGGGGATTACTGAAATTTACATCCTTAAAACTTAAATGATACTGCTTCAAGATTTTGTGTGTTTTGATTTCTATGTGGCACTTGTTGCAGATTCTTTAAGGAATATGTTGTTGTATTACTGTAAATGAGGTTTTGGGGTATATACTATTGGTTAAATTCTTTCAGGAACATGTACTAATGCACCTTGAAATTTTTTCTTAAGGCATTCTTAGGTTTAGATTGAGAGTTAGAAGTTACAACAAGCAAAATAAAGTTCTTTATGGAGATGTTTTAGTACTGTGTCTAAATTAAAAGCCATTTAGACATTTCTAAAATAAATGTGTCATAGTCTAAATTTTTGTCTAATATGAACTCTTAATTGTATGGTGTAAATGTTTCTCTTAATATACCTGCCAGCCTGGATTGTGACAGATGTACATTGAGACATGTTCAGAAGATGATATATTTTCTGTCTTCAAGTTAGGGGCATCAGAGGCCACACTGAGAACAGCAACAAAGCATGAAGGAATAGACATGTCTATGTCTTTGTTAGTTTGAAGGACAGTTGGACATTAGTTGGAGAAGCTAATGATGAATTTTGAAATTGGGTTTGCAGAGAGAGATTGATGGAATTCACAGATCTCTTCATTCCCCTGGGTTGACTGGACTTCTGATGATCCTTGGATGCTTTGTGTGAGGCTCTAATTGTAAGCGACTGCATGTGTGGATTCATAGGCTTTTGAGATTGTGGTTATAAGCGTATTGTCCCATTTTTGGCAGTTAAATTGTTATTAAAAATGATTCGCATGTATGTGATGATACTCGGTCTAATCTTTTTGCAGATCTTACTCCTACACCTTGTCTCCTGTTGCCATCCTAGCTTGGGGACTAGAAAAGTTACTGTAGTTAGTTTGGGAGTTGTCAGGCTGGCAGATGTCTAACTGTAGAAACCTTAGCCATCCCCACATCATGTCCTCTTGTGGAGTGCTTTGCTTTGCTAAGGAGTTACAGTGGTCCTGAAATTCTTGATTGTATTATTTATATAAGAGTGAAATTCTTCCTGAGAGATTATGGGCATGTCTACATTACGTTGTACAGAATAACTTAGTCCATGAGTAACTGCTTTTTCGGCCAGACTGCTTCTAGAACCCTGTCTAGCTTGACAGTTTCTGTGCTGTGGTGCAGTTTGTGTATACAATCAACACAGTTACATGTGATTAAAATTTTTGTTGAGCATCAGTGTAATACAAATGGGTCATACTCATTAACTTCCAGTTAATAGCGTGCTTAAAAATCCATAGTGGACTGAAGATCATTTCTGTAGTAACCATAACATAGTGGTTATAGTGTTGAGTAACTAGGAATTCATTACAATCTGCCTGGTATAGTATGCACAGTTAAGGTATGATATATTATTGTAATCCAGTTACTATCATTGTTACATGGTAACAGTCTAAGGCTTTCAGTGTTGACAAAGTGCTTCATGTTTTAAAGTTGTGCTTTTTAAGTACAGAAAGGAGTACCTAAAACTATAGTTTCAACACTGTATATCTAATGATAACTTGTTTAACTTGAAAGATGTCAAGAGAAGTGTTAGTATACATGTAGGAGTTATCCAAGCAGTCCTGAACCTTTTAGAATGAATGTTGTTGAGAGAATGATTTTTATGTAGACATTTAACTGGCACTTAAAATGTAAACACTTAGAATATCACCAAGAAAACCATTTTTAAGGTAAGCTAATCAAGCTTGGATGTGTAGGTGTCAACTGACACTTGCAATTCAGACAATTTTTCTACATTTTCAAAAAAAATTTTTGGAATGGTATCTTGAAATGCAGTTTCATGGTCTTACGGTATTTATGGGAATCTTCCTTGTTGTGGTTGTGCAGTGTTTTCTGGGGGGTGGGGTGGGTGGGGCCGCTGAATCTTGGAAAGTTAGAATACTGTTGACTGCATAGTAGGAAGTGTGTATCCTTTTGAGTAAGGATGACACACTGAGGTACCAATAACTTCACTTTGCAGACAATCAATTTTGATTTGCAAGAAGTCTTTATAAAGTTCTTTTTTAAAATGATTTGGTTTAACTAGCCAACAATCTCTTCTCCCCCCCCATATATAAACCTAGAAATGATTTCCAGGCTTCTTTCTGGAGAAAGATTTTTTTTTTTTTTTCCCCCTTAATGCTTTTGTGCTCAAATCACTGTGCTGTGTCTCTAGAAGCAGAATGCTGATTTCTGTGTGGCTCTGCTATTCTGAGAACTGATTTGGTTTGACTGCAAGCTTTGCATTTTGCTCGTGGTTTCTGTTACTGCTTGGTAGTTAGGTGCCACATTGTCTAAGAGTGTATTAGCCTCAGGACTGTAACTTGAACACAATAAAATCTTGACCGTATTAGATTTAACTGTCAAAAGAAACTTTAAAAATATTTTGTAATTTAGTATGTTAAATTACTGAACTAGTTATCAGTCTTTAAATAGCTGGGCTTTTTGACAGCACTGTTGCTAAGTGCTTAGCTTTTAGTGGCTTCTGGCATTTTTGTGAAAGACATAAAAAGCTGTAATTTACAAGGAACTATGGTATTGTACTCAAGCTTAAATGAAAGACCTATATTATAATCAACCAAATTAATTAGCTCTTCACTGAGGTATCATTCTCATGTTACAGCAATCAGTCTTGCTGTTGTCTTCAAAATTCATGATGCATCAGTTTTGACCACTTCCTGATGATCAAATTAGTAATCACTCCTTGTAAGTAAATTCTAGTCAGATAATTTAGAATGGGAAGTACATGAGCAGAGTTCTGTCATAACCATTGAGAACAGTTCCCTCAGCTGTTGTTTTCCTTTTAAAAATCTAGGTAGGATATGATTGATCACCAGGTCATACATGCATTGCTGTTAAAAATATGCAGGTTATGATGTTTGGTGAATTGGCTTCCCTTCTATCTGCATAATAGTTTCCCTTAAATTCTGTGCAACCTTCAGAATTTATCATAATGCTTTAGGTACCTGAAGAGATTGGTGCTTGGTTGTATTCTGTATAAAATTACATCAATTAACTCGGAACTCCTGCCCATTGAAGGACTTAAACACACACGCACACGCACACGCACACGCACACGCACACGCACACGCACACGCACACGCACACGCACACGCACACGCACACGCACACGCACACGCACACGATGGATTTTCTTTCTCTCCTCATTGAGGTTGTTTTCTTTTAACCTTTGGAACATGGCAGGGTTATCACCTAGAATTACATTCTTATGCTCCCTTAATTATGTATATCTTTTCCTTAACAAACCTTAAAAAAAGATTTCAGATGTTACAAGTCTAATTAAAGAGACAGACAAAGCACAGTTTATACTGTAGATTTTTTTCTGCAGTTCAATTAATCAGCATGTTTTCTCTTTTAATTAAAACCATTTTAGTAAATTAAAGCCCACAGCAAAACACATATATAATTTGTTTGTAATTAGCTCTTAATTGGTGGTAGTTGAAGCTTAGCACCCTTGGTTTCTTTCTTCATGATTGCCATTTTATTAGCAGCCAGTCATTAATTAATCTTTTTTTCTAATTAGCTTATAAAACTGTTGATGGCACATTATTGTAAATGTGATTTTAAGTTCAAAGCTTGTTAATAAGCTTTCTTACTTAGAAGAACAGAGATAAAGAAATTGCTGAAAACAGTACTACAGTTCTTTTTTTAAAACTGCCTTTCTTATAAGGCAGCTGTGTAAAGCATCTAACAGCTTATAGTTAATTTTTTTTAATGCTGTATTTTCTCATGAATGGAAGTTGCTTGCATTTAAATGTTTAAATCTAGAGAAGAGCTTAAATGTTAGAACATTTTTCTGTCTTTGCTCCATTACTGTGTCAGCTAAATATAATTTGATGTTGTAATACACAGCATAAAAATACAACAAAGGTATTACAAACTATTTTACAGTGGAAGTTGAGCGCATCATTGAAAGGGGACAATTTTCACTGCAAAATCCAGTCAGTATTCTTGTTTGCTTTATAGATTTTAAATACGTCAGCAATGGATAACATTCCATAACATAAAAGTAGAAAATCATTGCTAAAGGCAAGCCTGAAATAACTAGATTCATACTTGATGAGAAACTGTAACACTGTATTATAAGAGTGTTTGGCTTCTCTGGTATGACCATAGGATATTTCAGGACCTGTTTGAATACAGATGTTTTGTTAGAGCTTTTGTGGGTTTAGCATTTTGTAAGTCGCACCTAAATATTTCTGGAGCAATTCTTGAATCTGTTGTCCCATTGTTTGTATCATTGATGTTTGTATTATGCAATGTGATTTTTAATTTAATGAAGAGTCTTTTGTTTTATAATTTTTGAAATGTCAAAATTCTCAAGTTTTCTCAAAGTTACAGTAGATTCTGTTTCAACTTAATAAAATATTTACTCTTCTGCTTGAACTTCACATACTATTTCAACTTCAGCCATTTCTTCACTTATTTTAAAAGAGTTTTATGATGCTGTGCAAGAAACACTAGAAAGGGATAGCTGACAAGGAAAAAATTAAAAATTGGATAAAAAGTAAATGAATAATGTCATATTACTAAAAAGATGAGAGGCTAATTTGTGCCGACTTTTTGCTAATTTTGTTCAAGCCTCAAAATGAGGAGCTGTCACCCGTTCTGTGTAGCACTGATGACAGTGCCAATGATCCATGAAATAAGCTGCCGCTGGCTTTGTTCTGATAAGAATGAACAAATCTGCACAATGTACGGCTCCCAGAATCTCATTTTCATACTTGCATGCAGGCTAAAAGAAATAAGCTGTTTGCAGGCTTGATTAATCAGACATTTGAGGGTTTTTTGTCTCTTTGATCTCTTTCGTCTCCTAGGTAACTTGCTTGACATTAATGTTGAGCTTGAGTAAAGACAATCAGGAATTGTAGACCAAACTGATATAAAAATTAAAGACCTTAACACTTTAAGTACTCCAGTAATGGTTCCGCTTTACTTCAGAAAACATCTGTTTTCATTTAATTAAAGAACAAAAGAGTGGCATAAATATTTTTCATAGAGACCTGTTATTCCATAAAAAGTTAAAGTATGATAATTGGTATCTTTAAATAAATGCCTTGAAACTGTTCATAAAGAAAAAAGCTTTAGAAATTTGTTACAAGGTAATAATTTCAGATTAGAAATTTTACAAAAAATAATGGGTAAGAAATTTTCATTTGTTACATTAACATCTATAGTAAGATATTTGACATGATTATTGGTGAATTTCAAAATAGAAAGGTTTTTTGCCCTGTAGAAACTCTTTTTTAAAAAAGTTTGTCTTAAAAATATATATACTGTGTTACAAGGATAAACCATTATATCAGTTTTACTGCCCAATATGATTTACACACTTTAAACCTGTAAAATTGAAAGGAATTCAAAAAAAAAATGTCGCAGTGCGTTTGCTTGAGGTTATGCAGACGCTTTTACAAATCTTCCAAGTGGCTGTAAAGATGAATGCCTCAAGGGTCTAGCCAGGGCCCTGCTTTTCCAACCAGCTAAAGCCCTTATCTTAAATCCAAGCAAAGTACCATTAATCTTTTTGAAAGACCTTTTATGGCTTTTAATATATCCCAAATTAGAACATTTTACACCCTTGGTTCCTGAAATATGGTGATAAAAAGCCTTTAGAGCTTAATTTTCCTTACTGCGTACTCTGACCAATTTGCAGTTCTTTGTGATAATGTTTAGACACCTTAATTAAAATGCAGCAAAATATTGGATGTTCTATATGGAAAATGCTGATACTTTGACTACACAAGAAATTGTTGTATATATTTTTATTCATGTTTTCTTGCTACTTTTAACATTGTATTTTATTGAGTTATCTGATGACCTGAAATGTTGTGTGTTTTTTTTTTTTTTTTTTAATGAAAAACCCATTGACCAAGCTTTTAGGGATTTCTTTAGGGAGGGGAAGTGAAGATGTATGTCTTGGTGTGGGAGTAGAAGATGTTTAATCTGACTAAATTTTTGTGTGTGTTTATATGTGACATATTTGTTTTCATGTCTTGCAAATGTGTTTCTATGTAGCCTAGAAATGATAACATTAATGCTGCAGAATGTGTCTCCTTTTCCTTCCACGTTTACTACAGAGGATGTTATTATCCCATTTTTTTCGGTACCTTTCAAAGATGGAAGAATTCATTCTGCCTTCCAAGAAATAAAAAAGATTTTTTTTCTCAGCACTTGTATAGACCTCAGTTGCATGTAATTGTATGTGTATAGATGTTTAATAGGCCCACTAGACTATATTTTAAGGAGATAATGTTATTCCTTACGTAGTAAGAGTTAATTTTTGAGTACATTAGGAGATAAAATGCAATTCGGAAATTATGTTTAAAGGCATAGTTCTGCTGATTGAATACGTTGTCCAGTCATCAAATTGCTCTGTTTTTGTTCTAATAAGTAATCCAGTCTTAATTAACAAGTAATTATTTTTAAAATATTTTAGTTGAGCTTTCTTAAGCATTTTTATAGTGCAAACATATCACAACTAGTAGCTGCACTTAAGTTAGTCAAAGACTACCAGAGTATAGCATTCTCTTATTTACATTGCCACTTAAATATTTAAGATCTGGCAGTTCAGACATTAGCTTTGAATTACTATATAATATAGTATAGAATATATAGAATAAAATATTGTTCATGCTCAGGAAAAAATAATATTAAAGTTTTGAAATGTCTGATCACATGATCTAGTTTGCACATGAAGATAATTCCACAGAT
Source organism: Dromaius novaehollandiae (assembly GCF_036370855.1). Lineage (NCBI taxonomy): Eukaryota > Metazoa > Chordata > Aves > Casuariiformes > Dromaiidae > Dromaius > Dromaius novaehollandiae. Next base: position 41,618,991 of record NC_088103.1, on the reverse strand, counting down.
GCATATTTATGACCCAAAATACATGCAAAAGCTAGATGAAATAATTGTTTAGATTTAGTCATTTTATACAATTCCTTTAAAAATATTATACATAATTTTTAACTGTTTGTTGCCACAGTGCTTAGGGCCTCAAAGCACAAACTGATATTGTGCTTAATGCTCTACATGCAAGCAGACTCACAAAGCCTTCTGCAGAATGGTTACTTTCTTGAATCATAAGTGAATGAAAGCATCAAAGGGAGAAGACAGCTGCTTCCCCCCCCCCCCCAAATCTTAAACTAGTAATCCAGGTTTCAGCCTACAACTTCTCTAGGTGGGAGAGTTCTAAGGATAGTTGTTGAATGTATGCCAGTACATCTATATCTGAAAATGCATTCTTGAGTTAAGTCCCATCTTATTTGGATGAAACATCTTTCAGAGTAAATACAGATGTATAGATGCAGCAGATTGAAATGTATTACTATGAAGCATAGAATTTTTAACAAAATTTTGAAGAGTCTTCTATCACTTTGTCTTCCATACCTCTTTTCTTTGATTCTCTAAAGACTGTTTGAGAAATCTAGAAATACTGTAGCTGACTTCAGTAGGCTTTGGACTAGGTAGAAAGAAAACCTGTTTTACCAGCCTAATGACTCATAGCAGTTTTGCTTAAATGCTTTGCTTTTTTTGTCTCAGAGGAAAGCAGTAACTTTTGAGACCAAATTTTTTAATAACTCATAATTTAGTTGCAAATAATGTTAAGTAATGACAGCAATCACAGAATGTAACTAAAATGAACAATGTTATGAATGTTAACTGAAGAAAATAACTTGGTCATAGTTTACAGCACCATCTTCCTCCTTTTTTCCTCTTCCTCTTGACATCCACTAATGTGAATTTAATTTTCATGGTGTGAATAAGTTTATGAAAGTAAAATAGTATTCATCTACAGCCTCTTAAGACCTTGTTTGAAAAGCATGCATATTATCACACTAATAATGTAAAAGCTGGTAATGTGAAGACTAAAGGCCAGATAGACTCTAAGTACGCTGCTTCATTAGAACATGACTGCAGGTACTACTGGAAAATGTGCGGTAGTAGCCTGACGCTATCATTTTAAAACAACTGAGGTTGCGGACTGGTCTTAATAATAGAGAGATGTCTGCTTAGGATCCCATTCCTTGGTGTATCTCTTGAGAGGTTCTCGCCCATCCAGTCGTACAGTACAGCATCAGCCTAATAGTTGAAAGATACTAAAATATCTGATGGCTTTGAGAATCCATATTAGACCAATTCATTTGTGGGGCTTACGTTCCATATGAGCCATTTACTTCAATCTGATTTTCTTCTCTTCCTTTTTACCTCTTAGCTTGGAGTGAAAATCGCCAAAGCTGCTGCTTGCCGCAACTTTGTAAAAGCTAAACAAGAAGCAGAGGCTGCCCAAGAGGCTCGAAAGAAAAAGAAGCTTGCTTGGGGGTAAGTCATTTTGAGTATGGAATTAAACATTTGTGGTTTCATTGGCATTAAATATATACAATACAATTTCACTTAACTGTTTCCTTAGTTGAAATAGGCTTATACTAATCTTATTCGCTAGTTTAACCTTGGGTTTCTTGTTTTGCTGTGACTTTTGTTTTGTTGAGACTAAATAGGGAGACTTTAACAGAATTAATGTGTTAGTCACGTTTACATTTGCCTTGTCTTTAAAAAGACAATCTCTGTTAAAAAAGAAGCTTTGATTTTTGTCACTACTGCTAAGTATGGTATGGTTGAATACTTGAAGCATATATGTTCATGATCCCTAATGTGTTTTTGTACTCCATTTCAGATTTGAAGCTAAGAAAAGGTGGGAAACAAAAAGCAACATGGGATACATGTAACTCATGTTTTTTTTCTTCAGGAGTCATATGCCTGTTTTTATCTGAAGAATCTTTGTGGTGACTATTTTAAATCTGAACCAAAAAACAATGCTGCTATTAAAGCATCAAATTCTTTGTGCTTCTTTTAATGCTGTTAGAGTACAGTATCTTGTTTCAAGTCTGTATTGCAAAGTAGCAAAAATAATATATATAACACTGTCTTGACATTTAGGTAGTATTGTTCTCCAAAATGTTAAAATCTAGGATAAGGCGTTGCAGATCATACCAGTTCGGAGTCCGATAGAGAATTCTGTAAAGCTGTAATAAAATATTTGATCCAAATGTATTCTTCTCTGTCAGGGTGTGATTATAATGCAGTGGTATGTGGGTATAGGGAGAGGGATAAGTTGTCCCTTTGTGTTTTCCTACAAAGTTATACAGATTTACTGCAGTAAGTACTTTTTTTCTGCATAGAAGACAGTGCTCAAGGGTTTCTCTTTTTTTGGGGGGTGGGGTGGGGTGCAAACCCACACTGCCTGTTTAAAACTACTATTATTTCTGTGTATGGCTCTGTTGCTTAGTAAACTGGGGGGAAAAAAATGGTTGAAAAGTCCATCCTCCCTCTTGGGAGGATCTGGTACTATTCATAATGTCCTGGTGCCTTGGTCTTCAAAATGCTTCAAACTTCTGTTTTGCTTTTCTTTGCACGAACTCAAATTTTGAAGTCCCAGTGTCTTTGAGCAGATAAAATGTGGAAATGCATATCTCAAAATATCTAAAATCTGTTATATTGTGCAGTTAACTTACTGCACCCAGGAAAAGAATGCAGATTTTTATTTCAATCAAATGTTTTACAGATGAATTATGATTTGAATATTTGTTATCATCAATTCTTGTTACTTTCAATGTTTCCTCAAAACTTCCTTGAAAAGTAAGGACACATTCAAAACTAATAACACTTTTACCTGAAGGACTCACATGTATGTTTAGTCACCACAATGCCTGAATTGAATTGGTAATGTAAATGTCAGTTGTTGTTAACCAAGATTAATATGTTTCAGGCCAAAGGTATGGTATTAGTGTAATGGTGATTTACTATTTAAGTACTTGAGGCTAAAACAACTTGCCAACAAATAGCAATTTGAAGTTTTACGGCACCAATTCAGAGAGTTTAGGTTTGCAGTGTAACATGGAATAGTGCATTTTTGTTCATTATCCCTCAGGAAGTTTTATTCTTTTTTCTTTTTGAGCAAAACATCATATTTCTTTCACAAAGATGAGAGTTTGCAATATGGTAATCTGCAGTTAGCTGTAATTAGTCAGGATGACAGTTAAATACAGTTGCCAGGACTGTAAATCAGGGGCTAAACAGGTTTCTGCAGTAGAACATCATAAATCTTTTTTTAAAACACATTGGCTTTGGAAATTTTGGTGTGTAGGGAAGCAAACGGTATCTCTTTAAAAAGTGTTTATAAAGGTAAATGCGTTTTTACTTCTTGTAAACAAAAAGTACATTGCACTATGCAGCTTCATTGAGATCCTTCTCGTGTGCAGTAACACCACATTTTAGTTTAATTGGTTAGTGAAAGCAAGTGTCATGCCAGTTCCTTAAAGATACCATTAAAACAGTTCCAAAGGCAGTCGATTTGTGCAAAATGTTCTTGTCCAAAACTTCAGACTACAGGCACTCAGTACCATGGTGGTTTTAATTTTTTTTTAAGCACTTGGTAAGTGTTAGATGCAGTTGACCTTTCTGCTCGTAATACACTGAGAAGCAAAATGATGCTGATAATTTTGTGCTGAAAACGTCAGCAATATTCCATTATAATGACTTACAGGTAGTTTGTATTTAAGAGAAAATTTGTAATATTTTTGTCAACAGTTACCGGTCAAATAAAAATCTTCACCTAATAAGAAGGATCAGTGCTGTTTGTTATGGAACATGTTACAGAAGAAACCCAAACCCTCAGAAAAAACCCTACCATTGTCTGAGAACTTGCTTCTTTGTATTCACCTCAACAGTGCGTACCCACATGTAATACGTTTCACTTTCACTTAAAATAACTAATTAGTTTTATGTTAGGCCATTAATAATGTAATTATTTAGGAAGTACGTAAAACATTTGCTTTGGGTTACTCGTGTAATGAATTAAAAATGATCACATTTCAAGTATTTTGCTGTATCTGAAGTCTTCGCTTAAAATGTCTGTTATTTCCCAGAGTTATACCATGTTCAAAAAAACTATTAAAATCTAATTAACAGAGAAAATACAAAAAGCCTAATACAGCTACATAGCGATCTGAATATATAGAGATAACTTACACACATAATTGGCATTTAATAAACATACTTCTAAATTGCTGATCTGATTTGTACGTTTTACATTGCTGCCATTTTTATAGCATAGTTGTGCTCTGAATTTTGGCCAGACAAGCAGAACTACCTTGTAAGCTGTTAAATAAAATAAAAATTAAAAAAAAGTCTGAATTTATTTTAGCTGATGCTTGTCCAAATGCTTATTTTGGATAAGCAAAACCTCTTTCTAATCAACATGACTAAATTTGAACTGCAAAAAGCAATTGTTCTAGTAGATGAAAAGTTTTAACCCTGTCTCTTGGTCTGGCTGAAATTAAGAATTTAAAGGAATGTACTTATTAATTTCAGTGCAACTCTTTTCTGTAGACAAGGTAAATATTTATTGGTATGTATTTGGTATCATGGATTGGGCTAATAGTTACAGAGGCAACCCTTCCTTGCCTAAGCTCCTTCCTGCACTCAGAAGCCTTGAGAAACTTAAATCTGTGCATTAGTTTTGCCTCAGTTTCTTTTTCTCCACCAGAGTTTCATATTTCTTCAAACTACAGTCATGATATTTTCTTAGCTACCCTGAATAGCTGTTTGAGAAAGTGTTGGTAGCTTCCTAAGTGCAGTTGTCCAGAGTAAAGAGCAAAACTAATTTTGAAAAGGAAGTGTCCTCTCACAATTATCGATTGTTCTTTGAACTAGGGTTGTATCTTAAGCTACCTGGTTTGGTCATAGCCGAGTTAAGTATGTAACTTTGCCAGCAAGGCCTCTTGGCTAAGTTTATTAGCTTAGGCACTTTAACCTAGTGAGATGGTTAAATTGCTTTTGATTTTACAGTGGACTTAGTGGATGACAACTTACAGCTCTCCATGCTTTTTCACTGAGCAGTATAGATGTTCTTTTACTTCAGTATGAGCTTCTCACCCACATAGATGTCATACTTTTTCATTTCTACCTCATCTGGAGACAGTCCAGACTGTCGTTCTTGCAAATCTATTGTGTTCTCAGGCCTAAAAATCTAAGAACAAAATTTCTTTTTATAAACTCCCATGATAAAATACACCCAGTTTAAAATTTGACAACGGCATACTAATACAATTACCAGTATTTCAAAATACCACATTCCTGAGCTCCTAAACCAAAGAGTGGCTGCAGGGACAGTTTGACAGATAAAAACATATATAGTTGTTAGAGTTTTAATAGTTTTTTGCCTGCAACCATAATCTGTATCATTTTTTTTAGTTTACTTCTGTTGGACAAGTTTCAAAGATAAATATGGTGTGTAATAAGCCTTTGCAACCTCTAATTTGTGAAGGAGTGTCTGTCCAGTTAATACTTGTTCATTGAAGCAAGAGGTTTTGAAATAGCTGAAGTACGAACTGTAATTACTGATGTCTGTTTCCTATTCACCTATGGGTTTTGGCATTTGATCAAAAAAATTTAATGTATTGCTTAATCTCAGAGCTTTCACCACCTTCAGAAACATTTACTTCATGAGAATTGTACAGTACAGAATTACTTCAGCAAGACCAGAGTCAATTTTTATTTGGCATTGATCATACATAGTTAATTTACCACCAAGTATTTTTCCTGGTGCTTGTGACTGTTAATTCAGATCTTCATGTTAATTCAGATATTCACCCCTACTGCAAGTTCAAAGCATTTAAAAAGGCATTAAATATACTGAAGGCTTTTTACTTAACAAGTGAGATGGCTTAAAAAAAAAAAAAATGCAAAGGTTGAGCAACTTACGCAAAGATGAACTGCAGTCTGACAGCAAAGCAGCAAATAGAATCTGTTTCTGATTTCTGTGTGTGCTGTTCTTCACAGCTGTAAATAGAATGAAGAAAGAAGTCCCAAAAGAACAAATGTCAGACAGGTGCCCAGATCTTATTGAAAGCCATTGGGATTAGGCACCTCATTGCCCTCTGTCCTACTGAGATGGTTAGAAATTGGGATGTTGAATACTGATGTTCCAAGCATCGGAGAAGTTTGTGGAAGCCCTAATTTCATTCAAGAAAAGTTGTCATTTTTTTTGTCTAAAGAAGCCTGCATTGCTTTGTATCCCTCTCTAGCCTTGTGTATTTTACTGTTGAATCTTGTCTTTCCAGTTTTCTTGGAAGTGTGGAGAACTAGGTTGAGAATTTTTTCTTGTTCTTTGCTTAGAATCAGGCCATGAATATAGTGCTTCCTACACAAAAAAAATTTGAATTAAAAAGATATTAACAAGTGCAAGCAGCCAGCTTAAAAAAAAAAAAAAAGCTGCACAGATTTTGCATGTGAAGGCTTTTATCATGCTCATTTTTTTGGGTTATGTTCATAAATATGATGGGCACTATCTGAGTAAGGAAAAAGCTATTTGCAATGAAAATACAGCATCATGCCAAGATGTTGGTTGAGTTCCAGATCAGGGAGAAGCATGTCAGTTGTTGAATCATCATCCTAACTTAAACACCAGATTCATTTTTCTTGGAGGTTTTCCAGGTATACTGGCTGCTTGTCTCATAGGGTTGAAGTCATTTCAGGTCAACATAAAGCAACCATAGACTGAAAGGGCCAGTTGCACTCCCATATTCCATGAATCACTGAAGTCAGAAGGGGCCTCTCAAGATCATCTGGTCCAACCCTCCTGCTCAAGCAGAGTCAGCTACAGCAGCTTGCCCAGGACCATGTCCAGTCAGGTTTTGAATATCTCCACAGATGGGGTGACTCCACAACCTCTCTGGACAACCTGTTCCAGTTTCAACCAACCTCGTAGGATGCAACTACTCTTTCACGACTTAACTTTTACTGTAGCTGTGTGGAGATTCACATGATGTTAGAGAAAAGATAGAAGTTGAAATAAGGATTCTTACTCAAATGAGAACCAACTGTTTTCTATTTGATAGCAAAATAGGGAGGTATTTCATTCATCCTTTTTGGGAACCTATCTGAGATGACCAACATATTCATACCTACATTTGCTGTTTGGGATATGTTGAATAAAGTGAAATGCTGCCTGTGGAATCTCTTAGCTGGAAGGTGTTCATGGTTTTTTAATGTTTTTCTATCTAGAGAATTGGTTGCTGACCTTGTGGGAGCTTGCTTGATACTGAAATGCTAATTAGCCTCTACCAGTGGAGACTTTTGATTCCCAGCTAGTAGCTGCCTCTGAATTTACCAGAAATGCTCAGTGAGACAAGGAAAAATCACCTGCTGGCATGGATCCTCTTGCTTTATTTTGTGTCATTGTAAACAAAGGCTTATTTTGAGTGTGTACACTGGATTACTGGTACAAACCTTAGAGTTGTAGTGACCCAGTCAATTACAGTGTTAGCATTTTTGTGTGGATTGTGTCTTCCTAGTATAACCAGGGCAATTCAATTTCTTTTTATATTTATTCCTCTTCTGGAGCATTTATTAAATTACCTTTTCTACAATTATATTCTAAATATGTTAGCAGCTCCACAAGCTGCTCTCTCTGTAGTAGTATAAGTTTCCAAGAAAACCCTAAATAAACGTAGGTAAAACATCCCAGTACAAACTGTAAACATCCAAAGAACATTGGAGTATTGGTGTGTTGCATGATTCGGCTTCTAATTGCCATCAAAGAATTTAGAGTGGAGCTTTTATTTTTCCCTGAGTTAATGAAGATAATGTTGAGAGCAGTCTGCTAGCAAGTGCTGTCCTCTCTGTTATCTGCTGCAGGAGTACAGAAGCTGAAAACCAGGAGAGTCAGCCAAACAGGCATTCCCAATCTGAATACTTTTCTCTCGTCATAGAAATATGTTTATAAAACGTCCTGCACTCTTACCATAGCAATCCTAACAGCCTTTCCTGTAGCCATCACAGAATGCTTTTTGTTAAGGATTATTTCCTTTGCTTCTGTTGCTACTCTCTTTGTTTATTCTAAGAAATGTCATTTTAAAATAAGCTTTAAGTTACTGTTTAATTTTTAAAGAACAGCTCATAGAAGGGATTTGAGTATGCGTTGTGAAACAACAGCACATTTTCCTAAGCTTCACGGGACTGCTGTTGCATGTCATATGTTTAGCAGGCTTTTTAGAAATTCTCACCTCCCCCCGCCCCTTGATGCCATATCCTGTGGGTTGGCACACCTGCTTCTCTATCACATCTCATACCCTGGAGTGGACTGCATACCATTGGGGTCAGGCCCTTGGGTTTTCCATCTCTGGTGGGTTTAAACTGTTCTGCTTCTATCCAATCCCTTCTTCCTACTCTCTTTAAAGAAGTGTCTTATTTTAAATGCAGTTCATTTCACTGACCCATTTTAGAATATGATTCCACAAATAGTTGTATGGGCCTAACTGGAGGAGTGGCAGAACATGGCAGGATGGTGGGAACAAAGGGAAGGATAAGTTTCTTAGAAGAGAAAAGAGCGAGGTTGGTTGTGTTCATAAATATGATGAACCATGAACAAACCTTTTATATAGACATTATCCCAAGAAATACTGTACTCAAGAGCCACATGCTCAGTGTTAGTCTGCTTCTATTGGAATCGACTTTCACTGGTTTTGATAGCCGAAGGTAATGCTGGACAAATCTAAAAATCTACTAGCATTATTGCTATTAAATATAATTATGGATATGAAGCATAGAATTACTATATATAATTATTTTTCTTTTTTCTTAGTCATCAAAGAGCCCATGGTCTAGGAATACGTTGCCAGAATCTTTCATCATTAAAGCGTCACAGTTTAGCCACAGACTAACCTCTGGAAAATCACTAGGGACCATGTTTTGCTGCCCTCAGTCAAGACGAGCAGTGCCTTTACTCTAAAACTGGGTGCATTGGAACAAACAAGGATGACAAAATTTGTGTGAAAACAAATGAGACTGGAGATGAGGAATGTGCTAAGGGGAATGGCTGTTAGCTTCTATTTCAGTGCTGAGTGGAGCAGGGTGTATGAACCTGTATTAAACTCTGAAGGAAACTGTTAGATGGAGAAAATGAAGTGGATATTGCTGTGTTTGGTGCTGCTGAACCTAATTTAGCACTTAAACACTGGTACAGTGTGTATAGAAACAGCTCCCCCACATGTTGGTTGCCTTGCAGTTGTCTGACCTCCTTTCTTTGAATTAATATTCATTGGCCTTGCATCTGCCAGAATCCTGGCAGATATTTACAGATCCTCAACATGTAATTCCCATTGGTTTTAATAGGCTCCATCAAAAGAGCTGGGCCTTAGTTCAGAGAGTTTCTGGACTTGGCTTTCTCATAATCTTTTAAGTAAGAAGTGGGACTGGTTGTAGAGGAGTTTTTAACTAATAGCCACAAGAGAATGTTGAGAGGTGTCCAGACTTTGAACCTGATTTCTTTGATGCAAGGAAAAATGAATAATGAAACTGGAAAAAAAAAAAAAAAAAAACTTAGAAAGGAACTGACAGCAGAAAAATGCTCGGTTGGTGGGAACTCTTCCAGCTCCACCGATGTTGGTGTTGAGGTAGTTTCTGTATAATAAAAAACAGCTGCTTACTTTACATAATTTGAGAGTGTACCAATGGCTGTTATTTAGGTACAGGGAGGTGCTAAACAACTCTTTCAAGGCCACCTGGGTGTTGTTTGTACTTCAGCATGTGAGCTCTCTAAAACTCAACACAAGTACTGTTGTAACAACAAAAAAGCCCTTCCCAGAAATGTTTTTGTCTTGTTCAGTGAGAACATATCAAAGCTGGCATGTCCCTTTCATTACCCTCAAATAAGATATACTAGATGACTTCTACCAGAAGTGAACCAGTCTTTGGCAACGGTATCCACATCACCATCACTAACACAGCAGATAGACTGGTAAGAACTGAAGTAAAAAACAAATAGACTATGCAAGACAAATTTACAGTGCCACTTGAAAGCATGTACACCTTCATCAACAGAGTTACTTTGTTTGGCTTAGGAGGAAGTTCTTGGATTATGCAAACTGATCATCCCATCAATTCATGTAATCTAGTGAGAGTGTTCCTGTAATGCTAAAAGTCTTTTGAAAATATCGTACTGTGGTCACGCAATGTGGAAAATAAAGCTATAGCGTAACCTCTGCTTGTCGTGTCTGAGCTCCCTCTGGTGTAGACAGAACATGTACTGCTTGCACAGATGTGAAAACAAAAGACTTGAGTGGCAATTTCACTCCCCCTGCCCCTTAGTCAAATGCTGTTCATTCATATTGCACTGACCATGTGCACAGCTCATACTTAGGAATGCTGACTCACGAGGCCCCAAGTATTAGGGTAAATACCTGAATAATTTTTTTTTTTCCATAAGAGCACAGACAATTTAGGAGACTTGGCCAAAGCAGTGGAGAAAATGTGTGGCCACTGGCCACAAAAAGATCTGATCTCATATTCGTCGTAACCAAGCACAGGCGGTCTGACATTTGACTTTCATACAGTGAACACTTAGCAGCAACCTTTGTGATTTGCAAATAATCTGTTCTCAGTCCTTCTTTTCTACTGCTCATAACCCTTAGGTCTGACATTCTTGCATATTTTACCTTTGTCCCAGATGGGATATTTCATCCAACTTAATCATTGTGGTAAATAAAAATTAATTAGAAGTTTATCTATATGCCAAGATCACATCTAGGACGCAAATTTTTGTTCGAACAGGTTTTGGGGTTTAAATGTTAGAAATTCACCATTCTTCCTGTATTATTTATTGATTGTGAAAGTCATCCATTCTGATGACATTTCAAGACCTGTATTATTTTTAGAGTGCTGATTTGCTAGTGTGATATATCCTAGACTAAAGATTTTCAGTGAACCAAGTTTGAACAGAAGCAATTTTATATATTGCCTGCTATTTCAGATTTAGCACAACTGCATTGCAAATGTCAATGTAACTCAATTGATATTTACAGCACTGCTTTGCAGTGCAATTAAACATAGAACCCCACTTCTAGAAAAAATGAGTGTAAGTGCTTAGATCACATAGACACCATTAGAAACAGGTTGTTCATCTAATAATAGAATAAATGTGTGCATTCATCCTTAGGAAAGTGGGTACAGCTCTGCTGAAGCAAATGGACTTTTAATATAAATAGAGTTGCACACGTTTTCTCCGGGGTGAGTTCAGCCTACTTTGCCTTTGTAGTCTATGCTGAAATTCTTCAAGATAGGAAAAACTTACAGAGCGTTTGCATGCACTAAGTGCCTGGCATAGATCAGAGACTTTATTTCTTCCCTTTTGCTAGCAGTACAATCATTTAAAATTAAAGAAAAAATAAAACAAAGTAATTAATCCTGTATGAATGTTCAAACATTCTGTTACTGAGAGTTATTTTCTCCCCCTAGACCTTGGACTTCCTCTGTGTATGATCCAAGAATGCTAGTAAAAATCCTTTCCAGGAAAATACAATTTTCAAGTACCCTGATTGTGCTATGATACTTGTTCTACCTGAATCTTTTTAGATAACAGGCATCATGCTGTATTTGGTTAATTTATCTCTGATCGAAGGGTAAGGGAACATAGAAGTAGCAGTCAAGGAACGTATTAAAGGTATAGACACAGTTTGTGATAGTAAGATCAAGCAAAATCTGTGAGAAGGAAATTTTTCTTCATCTAGAAATTCAGCTATGCTTCTAATAGGATCCACCTTCACAAAGGAGAAAGAACAATCTGGAAAAAAAAAATCTTCTCCCCCACCTTGAAAAGACAGTCTGATCTTGTTTTTGAGGTATGGATTGGGCCTCAAGATATTTTTCCACGATGTTTTGCAGGCCAGTCTAAGATCATCCTGCCCACAGTCCAAGCTCCAATCCAAGAATCTGTGCAGCTCCGTTAGTGCAGTGCTATGTCCACTTCATTATATCTTCTGAGAGTCCTAAGCCATGTTTGCAAAAATCTGTATAGACATTTCTCAGAAGATCGTGGTTCAATATCCAGCACTGGCAACATTTCTCTGTGAGCCCCTGAAAGATGTGCTTCAAGCTAGATTTTTTTAAACATGCAGAGCCATCTCAGAGCCCACTGTTAAAGTGTTACTGATCTTTTAAAAGACACTGCTCAGTTGCAATCTCTGTTTTTTGCCAAGGGGTATATATAAAGACACTCACACTGTGACACTGCTTCACAAGGAGGCTGTGAATATACTTGTATGTTAACCCCTAACTACAGGCACTCTCTTTTTGATCCAGTGGAAATTTAATTACTTATACAAGGTGAAATGACATAATTATGGAGGATCAGTCAACCCCAGGATACCCAGCAGCTCAGTGGCTGGGATACTTCCTCAGCAGTGCGGTAAGTGTACTCTAGACTCTACTCCAAACCAGGTCATGGAGAAATAATCAAATGCAAATCTTCCATTACTCCGATTACTATTTTAATGATAAATCTAGTTCCTCATGAAAGGTTGGTTGCTCTCGTTAATTCAGTTAACATATAATCATGCAAGAAGCACCTCTGAAAAGGTCTGCAGTCAGTTTAAGAGAGGCATGCATATGAAAGCTCATAGGGCATACTTCCAAATTGTATTAAAGGCTGTTTCAATTTTGTCCTGGTTTTAAGACAGGAAGACGAACAAGACAGAGTTATTTACAGGAGCTATTGGACATAAAATCTCATTTAGAAATATTTATCTGATCTCTTATGCTTCCGTAACAAAAGATATGTGGGGGGTTGAAGGTGTTGTAGAAGTCTGTGAAATTACCTGTGTTTGTGGGAGAAAGGAAAATTGCTACAATTTGGCTTTTCTGCCCCAAGGTGGGTGTTGTCCTTTCTGAAGAACTAAACATTGTACAGTGAATAGCAGGAAGGCTGTAGATTTCAGAGCAAGGGTGGGTGGGACATAGATGAAGCCAAATTTTTGCATCAGCATAACATTGAAAGCAGCTCCAAAATTAGAAACAAAGGCTGTGGCTGACCACACCTTGAGAGGATGGCGGCAGCCACAGATGCCATGGTGAACTCCAGCCCTCCCTCCTTGCTGCCTCCAGCAGTACCAGTGCAGAGGATGATTTGCCTGGTTTCCCCCTGACTCGCTGAGGCTCGGATATTGTAATTCTGCTACAGTCATGTATGCCATCTGAATTCATTTGTCATAATCTACAAACTAGAATTCATCAAAGCTTATTCAGTGGCCTTTTAATTAGTGTTAGATTAGCATTTTAAGATATGGGTAAATTCCCAAGTCTAACTTTGTTTAAAGGTGCATATTCAATACAGTAGCCAGGAAATCATGTATTCTCATGTACTTATACCTTAGTAATGTAATGCTGTGAGGGAAAAAGGCAGATAATACTTCCGACAAATATTAAATGTTATTTGTATAGCTACTGCCTGTGAATTTAAACAGAAAACTATGCCTCATGCCTTGCCATGAAACACACAAATTTCTTTTGTGTCTTTCATAATTCATTAAAGCTTTGTATGTGGAGGAGAGGAAAATCTACACTGTTAATTAAAGGGATACTGTCAGATTAAATATAATTTGAAAAAGTGAACTTTGCTTTTTACCTGGGTTGTCAGTAACACCTAGGATTATTAAAAATGAAATATTTTTTAACATTTAATATACTTCTCACCATTTATCAAGCTGGGTCTTTTATTCCCTTTGGCTGGTGAAACTAAAACAGTTCTCTTGCTTTTCTCTGTAGTCAGCGCCATGGTCTGAATCCTATTAAATAATACAATATTGTAGGGCTTTGGGTTGTAAATACCAGGATGTAATGCTTACATCTAAACCAAAAGAGAAAATGTATGGCTGTTTCTTTATTCCATTAAAACATTTCTCTAAAGCTGGACGTAATGTAATATATGCTCTTTTACTCATGTTTTTATCACCACACAGCATGTGCAATGTGGGTTAAATCCTGGAAAGTGCTCAGCAGTGCTGTGTGGCCCTTAATACCTTCCCCTCTTACTGAAGGCAGAAGATGTTAAGGTTACTCAATAGCATGGAAAAGGGTCAGGTAGATAAGCTGTCGTATACAGAAATGTAAGATCCCAGGCCCACTCAGCGAGTTCCTTGCTGTTGGCCTTACAGGGAGCAGTAAAGTTTAAAATTAGGGCCATATCAGTGTTTGAATTTGTCTAGGTACATTCTGACAAGTGAAAAATGAGAATTGTTTTGGAGCTACTTTTTTTGGAGCTACTCCGGCATCTTCATTTTTCCACAATGTCTGCATGGTCCCATCTAGCATGGCTGACAAAATCTGACTCTGGCAAATGCCAGATATAGCTGTAGAGAGGACTGGATCTCGCAGAAATTGCAGAAAGAGGACAGACAAGGTTTATATTATGTGTTAATATTATTATACTTGGAAATAATAATATATTCAGCAATCCCAGAACTCTGCAATATCTGAAAGGGCATTATTTACAAAATGGCCCTATCTATGTATACTAATGAAAGCTGATTTCTGAGTTTCATATTAATGCATATTAGCATCCTCAGGAACCTATCTGATAATACTTATATGTGGAGACTTAAGCTCCTTAAGCAATGTTCACACCTCCATGAAGAAATAATACAGCTAAGTTCTTCCCTTAAATAAACTTTCTAAGCAAGTCTATTAACAGTTATCTGCTATCTGCCACAAGGGGAAACATGTAGACAGTTCCGTAGTGTCTTATAAATCTTGGGCTGCTGAATATCAGGTAGTAAATTAAATGAGAAATGAAAGCACCTTTCACTGGATCCTCCTTCTTCATTGTACCACATGGGAATGTTTAAGTTGAGTCCTAAGGAAACAATCTGCAGCCCCAAGAGATATGTTCTGACCTTCTGAAAAATAAGCCTACTGTGTAGAAGGCACTTTAAAATGCCTTTGTGGTAGAGATTTACCATGGCCTAAAAGTACAAAAGCCTGCCTTGATGTCTTACAGTGTTGTATCATTTTAACATGGGTACGTGCATAGTGAGTTTGCTCATAAAATCTGACTTCAGATATCTGGAGATGTTCACAGGCTTCAATAGCAAACAATAGCCTGTGGTTTGGCTCCTTCTAGAGAGTTGGGCAACAGGAACTCAATTCCCAGGTCAGCTATTTCCTCTGCCTGTAGGCAATTCACTTCATCATTCTCTGCTTCACAGCTCCCTCTCATATGGGTGGTGAGGGGAGTGAAGGAATACATTCCCACCCTTGTGATCTCTGTGGTGGCCAGAGATTTCAGTTGCAGGAACTATACAAGTAACTTGGTGGTATGTGATTCCGGACAGGGCCATGGAAATGATTGGAAATTCTGTCTGCTATACTATCAGATCATCAAAGAACAAAATCTAAATATGGGATTTTATTGTAAATTAAATTCCATAGACTTATTGTTTTCTGTTGGATACATTTGTATGAAATCTTACTGTTTTATCCTATTCGTTGCTGCATGAATTTTCCACAATGGCAGTGGAATTCCATTGTATTAAAAAAAAACCCCAAACTGGAGGATTTGGATTCTAATCATAAAAGTTAAGCTAGCTGGATTTATAATATGCCATAATCAAGTAAAAATACATAAACAGGGAATCAGACATGTACAGGCAACACAGAACATAATAATTCCTTTTAGGATTAAGCATATGGCCAGCAGCTGGCAGATCTCTGCAGATCTCTATGAAACTGTATGATAATGTAGACATCCTTTGCTGCATGTTCCTGGGTGACAATAACCGGTAGGAAGGAAAAGTTTGGTCATTCATAATCTTTTATTTTATTTAGTGAGACTTTTATTTCTGTTTTGAAGAGGGAGAGGAAGAAGTATAAAATGCAGGGGCTTCCTGGAAAGTAGAAGCCTGTACAAAGGGCAACAAAGGGGATTTTATTTTCTTTCAAAAACTCTAAATTTAACAGAACTTTCCAGCATATGTTAGTATTCATAGCTCTTACAGATCATGCATCGGAACAGAAGGCTTGTGGTGATTATTATTTCTTTGTATTGCGGTAGGTCCTAGAGATCAGGGTGCTATTATGCTAGTTGTTCATAATTAGAGATTGTGTACTCCCTGGAGTGGTGACTATCTCGATAAACAAGACAAAGGATGAGAAAAAGGAAGTATTATTGTTCTCATTTTACAAACAGAACACTGAGAAACAGGCGAATTAAATGAATTGCCTAAATTCATGCAAAGTCTTTGGCAGAATTTGGAAGATAAAGGTTCTCCTTTTGTTTGCCTTCTAGCAAAATTACTAAAATTTAGGTATGGAATTGATCCTAAAAAGGCAAGAAAAGATTGTTTTAGTGTCAAAATTAATTCCAGGTTTTAAAAAGGAATGATTTCTGTTCTCTTCTAAATCTATTACAGATACATGCATGTCATTATTTTTTATTTTTGAAATTTGTTTTCAAAAATATCTGTGTCCAGATATCTCTTTTCAGTTTCTCCAGTTTACTTCCATCTATTTTTCTATTGGAAAAGGGGTTAGTAGGAAAACTGGGAGAGGAAAGAGTTGAGAAAAGACCTGGTGAGGAAAAACAATAAACCAAGATTTTGATAGAAAACAACACAATCTCCTCTGTGGCTTCCAGTTTCACTAAAAAAATGAAAATCTGTGAATGTAGAAAAAAAGGGCTGCTTTTCATGAAAGGAACAATTCATTTACTCCCCTATTTTCCATTCTCCTGCCACATTGTATTCAAGTACCAAAACTCATGACTGCTTTGAAGCCAGCAGAGACATGTGGTCGCACACCTGTGAGACTGCACATGGAAGTTGGTCCAGGATACTCTGCTCATTCGCATGACTGTTCATTGTCATTCTGGGCTGAGATCCAGTGCTCTCCTGCCCAAACTGGCAAGCTGGGAGAAGTGCTGGAGTCAGGACAAAGTTGTAGCTCCATTTGGAGATGGGAGAAGATTTGTTACAGAGTAGAGTTATGCAGGGTTTGGGTTAGGAAACTGAGGGCTTTCAGAGAGGGAACCTGCAGCACTGGGGACATCTCAGGAGGAATATTGTGGATGGCTTTTGAAAATCTGTGATCCTAAGCTCTTCCCCAGCTGTTTTAAACCCATAATCCTGTCTCTTTCCTACCTGTAGCACACGATCTAGAAAGGGGTTCTTAGAATAATTTCCTGCCATGTCTGCACCAGAGGAAACCTGTCCTTTGGTTACAGAGCTCTCAGGATCTTGCTCCACTCTTCTCATTCTTTATGTGGCATCAAGAGTACATAATACTAATAATGATCATATTCTTGTTGCTTTTCAACACCAACACAATCTGAAATAGAGATGGCGGATGTAGAAGAAGGTCCCTTCTTCCATTCCTTGATCCGTCCTATCTCTTCTTTAATTCATTGGAGGTAATTGTGTAGTTTGTTTCTTCTCGTCCTTGGTTTCTTACTTCTAGGAACACTGTGGAATGACTCCTATGCTCATACTGAGGTCAGTGAGTTGCCCCCACAGGCAGAGATGGGAGTCCCTGGACATCACCCTGGAATTTCTTGTGATGTATACAAGCTTATTGTGAGACCCCCTATCATTTGAATGTTAGCCTGATACTGATCTAACATTTTTTGTAACACTTATCAACTTAAAAACTTGAAGGAAAAGTAATTAAATTAACAAAACAAAAACCATTGCTAAAACTTAATACTTCTTAGAACATTAAGTTGCCATAACAACTTGCTGCAGAAGTCTTTGGTGGCAACTTTGTACTCAGCCCTATTGAGGCTAAAATAACCTTACTCTTGTGTTAATGCTTCGCCAGCATAGTAAATACTATTGGTTACAGAAAATTAAAACTTTTAAATAGTGAAACTAGTTTTACTGAAGTAAAAGAAACCTCTTAAATCTAAGTGTTTTTCTTCTTTTAAAAAAGCATAATTTGTCAGACATTAAAATAACAAAAGGTCTTTGAAAAAGGATTATGGTTTCTGATGTTTCACTACTAGAATGGATTTACTTTATATCCTACTGATGTTGTAATCTTGAATTCTGAGGTAATGTTTTAGCCCTTTCTTTTCACATAAATAAAGATTTCAATGATAGCACTTCATTTCTTGTGTAGAACTTTCCTTTATTTTTCAAACTACTCATTTTCTCTTGCTTAAACCATTTCATCAGAATAACATACAAACTGGATGCAGTGCTTATTAGGAGGAGGGGAACAGTTAGAAAGGCAAAGCATTTCAAATCAACACACTCCTGACCGTTAGGTAGGTTTTAAATGGAGAATTTCCATATTGCTTATATGATTTCCTCTACAATGTACCTTTTAAAAGTCTTATTTTTAAGGTTTCCTTATAAAACATATAAATGTGTATTTTTGAGTATATCATGTCTTTTGTAGTTTAAAGTCCCTGGAAATTCCATTGCTGTAAAGAGCACAATTTTTTCTATCAATACCAAGCACTGAATTTTAAGAATGCAAAAGTGTGTTTCAACATGCTAAATCATTTGCTAATCAGACTGACTTTAGCCTTCTTTGAAAAACGGTGCTATAGATTTTAATTTATGTCTTTGGGTAGCATAGATTTTATTTAGCATTAAATGTCTTTAAAAATTCAGTCTCCACTCTCCACTACAGCTGTTTTGTTTTGTTTTGTTTTTTAAATACCCTATAGGCCAGCAAGTGGTGGGGACAGCAGTGTGTCTCTAAAGGACTGTTGTTTACTAACAAGGGAACAAAGAGTGCTCAACACCCTTCCAGCTCAGAGAGACTCCACAAGAGATTTCCCTCCAGCAAGTTTGCAGTTATTAGCTTGATTGCCAAATAGGGAGCATTCTCCAAACTCTCACCCTACAACCTGCCTTTGAAAGTATAGAAAAAGTGGTGTTTATATACCAGATTTTTTTCTTTATTATGTATAGTGAAGTGAAGGCCAAAACCTTTTCTGCTTCAGCAGAACCAGCAGGGAGGAAATACATGTAGTAATTACCTTAAACAAGCAGGCAATAAAGGCTGCCTCTCAAGCCATGCGGTTTAAGGACATGATGAAAGGTGGAGGTGTCAGCACTCATAGCCCATAACAACTAACTTGAAATACTGCATCCCCATGCTGCTATGGCTTTCTCTGGTGGACACCGGCATTGACTACAGGGCTTAACTGCTGGGGAGCAGAGCTGGACCCCTGGAGCCAGAGGATGGCTTTGTTCAAGGGAATGGTCCCACTGAGGGAAAAGGGGTCCTCGAGTGAGGAAAATTGCTTACAAGAGGGATTTAGAGATATCCAAAGCATTGAGGGGTTTCACATTTGAAAACCAAGGGCAGACAAAATGGGGTTTTGGTTCAATACTGGCAGAATTAGCCTCAGGAGAAGAAACTTACAGTCACCTCTGTCCTTCTCTTTTTTCCTTTTTTTGAGTAACGGCAAAGGTCAAATCAATGCTTGACTTTTACTTGATATTTCAGGACAAAATGCCCTTTTTTGCCTGTGCACCTAGAGCCAGTTTCTCTGCCACAATAAATCAGAGAAACTTTGCTCGCAACAGCATGGCCACAGCAGCTCACAGGGATCTAGGAGTGAGAAGCCCACTGTGCTGTATGAAATGGAGGACGTGGTGCTCACAGGTTTACAGCAGGACACGTTGAAAGCATGTCTTAAAGTGCGGCAGACAAACCCAGCCCCACTCATATTCATGTATGCCTGCTGCAGCAACACCAGCACAATCTGTTCTGGGAAAGCATTTCTGGTGTTTTATGTGGGCTGTGTTGGAAGGGGTGAAGCAGGTACCTGTGTCCCTGGTGAGCTGCCTGCTTCCTGGGGCCTGCTGGAGCCCGGCCGTCGGAGTCCGGCCGTTGGGGCCCGGCTGCAGGGGCCCGCTGTTGGAGTCCGGCCACTGGGGCCCAGCCGTTGGAGCCCGGTCGCTGGGGCCCGGCTGCTGGGACCTGGCCGTTGGAGCCCGGCCGCTGGGGCCCGCTGTTGGAGTCCAGGCATTGGGGCCCAGCCGTTCAAGCCCGGCTGTTGGGGCCTGGCTGCCGGGGTTGCCCCGCAGACCAGGAGGGCGTGTGCTCCTCACAGCCGCTGAGGAGGCAGTGGCAGCGCGGTCAGGGGAGGCTCAGGCGGGAGGTCGCCGCCCGTGCTTGGCGAGGTGCCTGCGGGGTGTAGGGCTGGAGCCGCGGTCGGTGGCATCCAGCCAGCGTCGTGCCCCATGCTCTCGCCTGGCAGGCGGAGCTGTCTCGCAGCCTGAGGTGCCGGCAAGAGGCCCTGTCGAGGCTCCCTGCTCTGCACAGCTGTATCTTCGTTGCACTCTTGAGGTGTGTGGCAGATTTATTTCTACTAATTTTTAAGTACCAAGTGTATCTAGTGTACTTATTACTCCTAATTAATGTGAGAATAAAGAATCAAAGAGGGTATTCCTCCAATGAGTTGTTTTTGAAGAGTGACAAATTAATCCCCTTGGATATGGCTGAAGCCAGGGAAGATCTTTTTGTTCTTCTAACAAACTGCAGCAATTAGACGTTCAAAACTCTTGTTTGTGATAAATAGATTTTAATAAATATTTATTTTGTGTATGCCAGAATCTGGTGGCTTACTTTCTCAGCTGAACTTTCTCTCAAATAATTGCAAAGATTTAGAGACGTATTTTCAGTCATCTGGACCTGAGTGTACACACAAGCATGTGTATAAGTACATCCATGAGAAGTATACATTCAGGGTTGTATACATTAATTTACTCACTAAATACATTAGATTTTTTTTTCTATACTGTTGTGGGCTTTGGGCCCAATCCTCAATGGCCTGATTTGCTTGCATGGTTACCTATATTAGCTTGTCTTGAAAGTACATTTTGAACACGATAAGGGAAATTTTTATGGCTGATTATTTTCATATAGTTTTCCCTGCAAATGCATCATGACATTTCAAGGGGATGCTTGTAATCTGCCTTAATAGGGATCAGGTGGCATTTCCTAGAATGCATTCAGACTTCATAGGTACAACTTTAAATCTCCACCCACTTGCTTAAGTCAGAAAGCTTTGACAATACTTGGGGTGATAAGCTGGAGATGAGGGGCTTTTTTTACAGGCTCCTTTTCTGATGGGATCTTGAGATAAGTGACTGGATGATTTCCAATCTGGATTGCTCACCAGGTTCTGGTACAGGCCTAGGAATGAGGACACTGGGGAAGGCGTGGAAACCACCTTTGTACTAAAGTGATCAAAGCAGGGGACTTAAGGCTGCTCTAAATTATATCAGCCTGTAACAGGCCCCCACAAGACTCCTGCACCTGCTGGCTGTCACTGCTTTATGCTTGTGCCGCATCCTGGACGTATACTCCCCTTACCCTGGGGTGACACAGAACCAATTGCGCCACAGGCTATTCTCTCACAGCAGGGTAATCCTCAGCTGTTTATTCAGTTAGCTCAGAAGGGGCAGCAGCTGCCCATCTGCTGTGGAGGTGGGGTAGTGGCCACGGAACAGGATGTACAGCAGTAGGCAGCCAGGCCCAAGTGGAGTGGGGTTGGAAAGTGATTTTTCCCCTGTGCGCTCTCTCTGCTGTGGGCCTCACACAAAGCTCCTGTCTCTGGACAAGATATACGGAGTAACTGAAGCCTTCAGTGTTTGAAAGTCTCTTCCATGGTGCTGTAAATGACCCCTGTGGTGTTCTAGAATTTGCGGCTAACTAAATATAGTAATTTTACAAAACGTACTTTCCAAGGGAAAGTTAGGCTCTTGTACACTCGAGGTAGGGAAGATAATGCTTCAATTCTGCTGCACTCATTCAAGACAAAATAAAGTACAGTAAAACCCCTCTGCAGTGTTCCAGTTTGGAAAAAGTAGTATATTCACAGGCTTTTTTCTTGGGTATCAGACCTTTTTCAAATAGAAGCAGACTGTAAATAGCTGTGAAAATCATTGAGAAGGGGAATTTCTGTGAAGCAGAGTTTGTCACAGGATGCCATATGAATGCAGACAAAGGAATATATGTTTGATGCTTTTTTTGTGTCACAAAACACCACTTGAAATGTGTTTTTTAGTACCCTTAATTAACAAGAAGTTTTTCAACTGAGTTACACAATGAGGTTTTAAAGCTAGCAGAAAAAACAAAGAGGAAAAGAGCAGTTCAGGCTAGGAGGAAAATGTGTCATAGACGATGAAATTCTAAAAGAAATGAATAGTTAGTGCTATGGAGTGTTAGGGCTGTTTCTAGTGACGAGATTTGCAAAGCATAGAACAAGCAGTTCTATGATAGCCTAAGCTGAGATTATATCATACTCCAATGCTCTTCAGAGTTCTTTGAAAGCTATTGGGCCAAATCTTAGCTATTTTACCTTGGAAACCAACCTAAGTTTTGAGGGTAGGTTGATGTGGTCATGGTTCTGTGAGTGAGAGGCCCAAAAGCCATATACTACACAAACGGGAACTTGGGAGGCTACAGAGGAAGGAAACTGATTTTCAAAACCAAGGAATGGATGAGGCACAGATGGAACGTCTAGAGGTGTGTATTACAGCCAGATAGTGAGAGACACATGGGAGATAGCATAACTGCATTAGCCCTTATTCTTCTTAGGTAACCATACTAAAGGAAATAAATTGCAAGACTTGAAAGCAGAGCTTTAAGTGAAACACCAAAACATCCAAACTTGCCATACAGTCACAGAAGCTGACAACACTATCGTTCCTGGATCTTAGGTCAAACAAGGCCAATGACCATCTTCTCCTGTTTGATTTCTCAACTCCTGCTATCCCAGGCCCCATCAGTTTTCACCTAGATGTTTTATAGAGAGGGTTGCACAGATCAAGATATTTCTTTCTTTCCTTCTACTTCTTCCCACCTGTGGCTCTTGTAGTTCACACTGGCCTTGCCTTTCCCTCAGCACAAATCTTGCTGCTGAAGAATTTGGCTAGACTGCAGTGCAGACACTTATCACTTTATTTTCTCCTATGAGCAAGGAGTGGAAATGTCTCATCTGGTGTGTTGAACTCGGATCTAAGTGCTAAAATGTTTACTGCTTTCAATCTGCCCAGCAGGATACTTTGAGCAAAACTGACGGTTGGCAGCCTGCTGCTGATCGTGCAATCCAACTCATAGAGGTTTACAGCAAAACTTGCACAGTATCTAAAACATTGGACTTTTAATTATTTTAGGGGCTTGTTCCACAAGTACTTTAGATGATTTTCTATTAACATTTCACAACATCTCAGCATTTGAAGTGAGATTACGGTGTTTAGATTGTGGTCTAGGAATGTCTGATCAAATTCCAGTTTCCCTAATTAATGCATTCCAGCACCTACTTAATAGCATTCATAGCAACAAATAATTTTGTTCTTCTCTAGTGATATGCACTGTACCTCGACACTGGAGTGTGGATAAATACATATATGTTTTTGTTATTCTAGAAGAAAAATCCATGTGCTGTGGGTAATGAATTGAAGGTCAAGTGACAATTTTCCTTTACAACCACTCATGTCTTACAGTCTGTGAACTGAAAACTGGATTAACCTTTAATTACCCCCAGTGATCTCTCAACCCTGAAACAACATTACCACTCCTCCTAGTGTTATTTGCATACAGCATTTAATGAGAGAAACATCTGTTTGCATATTTGGTATCATTAATATTATGCAGATGAGCTGAGTATTCATGTTGCAATAGGCAATTGTGCGGAAATCTCCTTTTCTCTCATTTTTCGTCTATTTCCCTCCTCCTAACAATTCAGTCTGACTTGTATTAATTAGAAGAAGAGCTGCTGGTGCTAGTAGTATTGCATATATAATGCACAGCTGCTATGAGATCTGAATGGCAGCACAGCAATATCTTGATGAATTTGCAAAATACAGAATATCTGGCTTGATGCTATTAGACAAACCTGTTGATATTTTTGAGGCAAACTAATTCTTTGAAGCAAATATATTAGTATGGCTGAAAATTAAATGAATGCAAGTAAGATTGCTAACAAAAATTTTTCCCTCAATTATTTTCATTAATGTCATTTCTTTCTATCTAACGAGATAAAACATATTCATTAAGGATCTGATCCATCAGCCATTTGCTTGAGTGTTACTTTGGTTAGAGCTTGAGACCTCTATCTGTGCTCTCCAGCTATCGGAAATGTTTCTTAGGGCCCTAAGCTTAAGTCTTTATTCCACAGTCGTTGAAATATGATGGACCACTGCTTTTAGTGAGTGCATAGACCTAAGGCCTGCAAGAAGCTTTCCTTGAGAAATGAGGAGAATTTGCCCCTTTTGTTTTGCTTGAACACTGTTTTCTTGAAGGTGTTGCTCAGAAGAGTCTAAACCATTGCTGATATTAAAAAAATACTGATGCATGGGGGACAGAACTACCGAGGAGAATGGTATGGGGAAACAGATAAAGGTGAGTTTGGAGCAGTGTGCAATTTATTCCATTTCCTTTGCTTAGAATTACACCTGAGCTAAACTTATCTCAAACCATTCCTTTGTTGGAGAAATAAATAGAAGCGGCTTCACGA
Source organism: Dromaius novaehollandiae (assembly GCF_036370855.1). NCBI lineage: Eukaryota > Metazoa > Chordata > Aves > Casuariiformes > Dromaiidae > Dromaius > Dromaius novaehollandiae. Next base: position 41,594,549 of record NC_088103.1, on the reverse strand, counting down.
TGGCCTGCCTATGTTTATTTTATGACAGACACAGAATTCCTGCTAATTGCTTGGACTAAACTGCGAAAGCAAAACATTTTGAGATGAAATAAGATTTTCAGATAAAAACAGTATTCACATTTGCTGCTTCTACTGCAGTGTGTTTCTTCCTACTTGGAAAACTCACTTCAGATAACACTGAAACTGTCTTGCTGATACGCTCAGTCAGAATCTCTGCTTCTGAGCAGCTGCTAATCAAAATTGTGCGTCCTTCCCCAAGTCCATCTAGCTTAGCAAAAGGGAAATCAGGTTGACTTTTTGCATTTGAAAGGAACTTTTGATATGGAGGCAACTGATGATCCAAGTTGCCAAAGGCTGACTAGCTGTTTTATTGAAGAATGAAATAGAAACTGGAATAACCTGTAGGTTTTACCTATATACCAAAAAGTAAGCGTATTATGGGTAAAAGGGATTATTCTGGAATATGGGTGTTTTATCAGGATGGCTTCTTTGCAAATAAGTTATGATGATCCAGGCCTCAGTAGTCCGAATTTAACTGTTCCCTAAAACCTGTGATTAAATGAAGATTAAATATGATTGATCAGGTGAATGTTGAAGTATCGTTTTTTTACAGATTGTGCTACAAAATGAGAATGTGCCTCATTTTTCATTCATGATACACAGTTTAGAGGAGGAATTTGTGGGGGGTTGTTTTATGTGATGTGAATCATTTTCATGACCAGCTACAGAGACATTTGGTGAGAAGACATTTTCCTCTAAAAGCATATTTTCATAGTTTAAGAGCTGCTTTTTGAAAGTCAAGCTTGTATATCTGTAGGTCTGACTTGCAGGTACAATTACAGTGGTTTTGTACACAAGGCATAACTCTGGCATTTAGCAGGACTTCTATGCAAACAAATCCTTCATGTATGAAACTGTTGTGCTGCAAATTATAGTCCTACTATGCCTGGAATTCAGGCATGAAAGTGAGTGCAATACTTTCCACATGTAATTGCCTGACTCCTCTACAAATATAGGCTGATTTTGGAGTACCTGCAATAGATTGGCCAGCTTCTGAAACCATCATTCTGAAATTTGTATTTCTTTGGGTAAATAGGTTGTGTAGGTATCAAGCTTTATGTTGGCATATTTCTCTGAGTCCTTTCATTTTAGGAACTACTATGTATAAGAAAGTCTATCATCTCCAGTGTACAAACACAGAAACCTGGAGAGGTAAATGAAATTTGGCCAACGGCATATGAAATCTTGACAGAGTTTGGGAATAGAGTATTGCTATTCCAAAGCTGTGTTTCATATTTCAGCCACACAAGCAAATTCTAGGTTGCCAGAAATTTTTGGGTAAAAAAGATTTGAGCCTATCATGGCAAGCTTTGTTTATGTGATGTTATTTAGATATTTCTGATGTAAAGCAGATGGTCTTAATTCACTACAGCCTACATTTTGAGGACTCTCTTGGAAATCTTGGAGAGGACTAAGAAAGCAAGGGGGCCTTCTCTCATTTGCCACAAACTCCTTATATATCCCAAGACTGCGACACTTCCAAGGCAGAGTTTTCTATTACTGCTGAATGCAATGCAGTGCAATGGTTTCCACAGTGAAGTAAAGGTTGTTGGTTGAGCTATTTAAGAAATAATTCCCTTGATTGTTCAAGGGCTTTTGTCAACACAAGGTCAAATGAATTTTTGTTGGCATGGCTGTATTTTTACATATTTTGACAAAGAAAAACAAAACCTGTAAGAGGTGGGATCTTTGACTGTGCTCAGCACTGGCCAGAATTCTTGCTATTCTTAGCTCTTTTTGCCAAAATTTAACTGAAAACTGGGTACTTTTAATGGATCCTTTTGTTGGCATTTGATAAACTGGTGCTATCCCATGCTAGTTTAAGCTAAGCATTTTCTATGCTTCTTCTTGGAACAGGGATATCACACTAATATCAGTACTCTAATGTGAAGGCAATTCTTTTGAAATCAGAGAAACACTTTACAAGTGAAACACTTTTTTCACTTTGCCATTTAGCTGCTCCATGAAGTAGCTCTGCATGTGCTGTTTGCATGTGTTGAGAAAATCAGTAAACAAGAAAAACAAGAATAATATCAGTGTCGTAACTGAGTTTAAATGCAGTGCAATTTATGTTAATAGAGGCTTTTATAGGCACCATTATATAGCAAATTAAATCATTTCTTTATTCTTATATCTAAGATAAACAATAGGTATGTAATATATCAGTAATAGAAAGCCTTGGCATTTAAGAAAGAATTGTGCTTTAATGCAAGGACATTTTTATACCTCAGTAATAAATTAACATTTCAAAAGTACTTTAGCCTGCTGAGATGGATCATTCTATGAGTATGGGTAACACCACGGACTCCAATAATTAGTGTAAATTGCCTTTGAATAATACAGAGCTGGGAACAACTTTCAGTGCTTAATGCCCCTTGCAGTACATGATGAAGAGTCCTTAATGGAGCTTGGAAAAACAAGTAATACCTATAAATCAAAGAAGAAAAGCCGTTTTTGATGCATTTGTCTGAGAGTGTGAGTTTTAAACCAAATTGTTAGCACTCCTCCCTGCTGAGGGTCATGGATTAGCTAGGGTGGGAGTTTCTTATAGGATCTTTCACACTAACCGGCAGAGGTAGGGGGTTTCAAATACAAGTGTTTTCTTAACCCTAATCCCTGCCTCCCTGACCAGTAGAGCTCCAAATTTCTCTCTAATTAGGTGGAGAATTAGTACGTGGATAAATGTGTTACTGGATGTGGATGTGTGAGTGGATGAGGATGAAGTGATTAGCTTGCCCTAGACTATGATAGTGAGTTCAAGGCGCTACTGAATTCATTTTGTTTCTAATAACTTTCTCCCTGTATTCTAGTGGCACCACAGCAGAGTACTTGAATTTATAGCTTTGTAATCTCACAGCACTATATTCTGTTGCCTCTTTCCCAAAGCTTTCTCTCTTTTATTTAAGCAGCAGTGCAGTATATTTCCCAGTGTGCCAGTTCACTTTTCTGTAAACTATTTAATTATCTGAACAACCTTGTAACCTAATCGAGATATCCTGATGTTCCAGTAAGACAGTGTATTTGAGGGAAACATAAGTTTCTTACAAGATAATGAGACTGGAATATTTTCTTCAAATATTTGCCAGCTGTACTTTAAAAACAAATAAATATCTGCTTCACTGTAGTTGGTGCCTGCTTGCTGCTCTTTTTCCAGTGTGTGGGGCTTTACTGTAGTAAAGGAAATGTTTAACAGCACTGTAGCCAGATATGACTGTGCTAACCTGGAATGATGACATTTTTCTCTCTTTGCTGATGTGCTCCTGAGAGATGGGATAGGGAAGGATTTGCCCCAGAAGATGTCAGGGACTGTCCCCTGGCAGGTCTCACTCAGCAGGTTCTGCCACGGGAAAGTGGCCTGACTTCAGCTTGGGAATTCAGTGGGAACCTTTGCCCTTCCCCAGTGAAGCTGAATCATACCCAGTCACTACCACACACTTTATTTTTCTGACTCATGTCTGCAGCAGTGTCTTAGTTACCCCAGCATGTTCCTGTCCCTGATGGTCTCTCTGACTTGCAGTGGCCTGCTCAGACCCATGAATTTACTTAACCCCAAAGAGTAAAGTGTGCTATTTGCAAGAGGCAGACCAGGCGGCAAAGTGACAAGGTTCGTAAGCTGGCCCAGAGATGTGACCCAGAGCAATTGGGATATAGAGACAACCTTTCCTGGAATACAAATCAATGAATTTTTCAGGCCCATTCAGAACAAGGGGGGTGCCAGTAGATGCTGCAGGCAGGAGCAGACTATAAATTTGCATTTGTTGTGGAAACAGACTAAGACCTACAACTCATGACACTGGATAATGACCTTTATTAGCCCACTAAAATTATTTAGAGTCCTTATGAGAAAAGATCTGGAGTTAACTCACATGGTGAAGGTCAATTAAAAATGCCATGTGGAAAAGGCAGCCACCGTAGCTTGTTTTCTAACCAGAAGAGCCTGCAGGACATAAGTAAGCCTTCAGGTCTGTCCAGGGTTGGTAAGGCCTCAGCTGAAGTACCACGTTTTGAGGGACCACACTTTAAAAAAGGTGGGGAGGGAGAAGAGAAGCAAGAATGATCAGGAGTCCAGAAAACATGACTAAAGAGGTAAGATGGGGGAAAAAAAAAAAAGGTTCCAGTTAGCTAGTGCTAGAAGGGAGACATCGTAACTATACGTGATCATGCACATAAAAGGCAGAGGAATATGCGTACAAAGAGAAAGGAAGTAACTTGTTTGCCACGTCTGCGGTGGGTATGACGAGTAGGAGTGGCTTCAGTTGAAACAGGGAAGATTCAGGTTAGACAGGTGAGAAAAACTGCTAATGGGAGGATAATGAAGTACTGGACTAATATGCCTAGATAGGATGGAAAGATGGAAAATAAGAGAGAATTTCAAACTGACAGTGTTCAGAATCTCATGGGACTTTTTAGACAATTGTTATTTTCTTTGAAAGTGTGGAGTTAGCTGTACCATTGCAAACCACACTGTCTAAGAAGCCAGGTCAGGCTGCAGTGAGAAGCTCTGTGGGTCAGCCTGGGTAGATCGGCTTGCATGACTGAGTCATTAGACTGGGCATTGCGTGTGTATCCGGTAACTCAGGCAGGAAATTTAAAGGAAGCATATTTTCTATGCAGAGCAATCAAAGTTGATTTTATCCTTATCTCAGTTGTTTGCTCCAGTGAGCGTCGAATGCCTGATTTGATACTTGAGGAGAGCATGTTTGCTGAGAAATCTGAAGTCTAAAGGGGGCACTCGGGTGATGCCGCCATTAGCAGAAAGTAGCCCTTGTGACTGTCAGGCAGAGCCTGTTCATATGGCTAGGGGGTGCTAGTTCCTTGTTAAGAAGTCAAGGAACACCTGGGCATTCATTGCACAGGCACTTCAAGGCTGGCCTTTAGAATGAGAATCCAGTTATTTCTGTCACAGATGTCTGCAAACATCTGCCCAGACTGCCTAATATCCAGGATATGTCAGAACCAGCATTAGCTTTAGAGATCCTTGGCAACAAATCTTGTCTTGCATGGACTGCTCTTCTTTTGTGCTTCTCTTTCCTTCTGTCACTTCTGCATGCAGAAGCCTCTGCCAAAGTGTCTGACTAATAAAACTCAAACTGACATATTTGGGAAATAAAACCTTTGTTTTGATGTGTTCATGGCTGTGATTTGCAAATGGTGCTGTGACACTTTTCGGTAGTGTATCTGTGGATAATGATGGGAACTGTAAGATTCCAATACACAGCTCCCTGGGACACGTGTAAAACGCCTGTTTTTAGGCAATGACTTGCAAGGCTCAACATGCTCAGTAAGCAAAACCCGAGGATGTCGTTTCGGTGCAGTGTCAGCCCTCTAGAGAGTACTTCCCCTCTCCAACCTACTCCACATGTAAGGACTGTCTTTCTAATATTCAGCTGCATTACACGTAGTATATAAAAAGTCATTCTGCATTAGCCAGGGTTATATTGTCTCTTGATCGCATCACATTTTGCTCTGAAAACTATAAAAGAATCTAGCTGGGCATATTTTGCTTCAACAAGCCAGGTTAGTAGAAAGCATTTCATTGGCTAAAATCTGAAGTGAGTAACAGGTATCTACAGAATTTATCTTCAGTTTTTAAAAGAGGTACAGCTTCATGAAAATGTTGGGAGCTAGCATTTTGCTGGAAAGATCTTTTTTTTTTTTTGGATTACAGTGGAAGTCAGAGAATTATCTTGTTTTCTTTTCTAACTGGCTACCCTACCCCTTGAAACAGTTTTATGTATTTAAATAGACGAGGATGTAAATTGTACTTCCAAACTATTAAAGCCACATTATAATATGCTGTGAAAAGAAGATAGCTTCGGCCAGTAACTCTTAAGCCTAAATGAGTTTCTCCTAAGAGGAGAACAGCTGCTTAAAGTACATATATTTAAAATTAAATTTCTTTATTACAAGTTACTTAGCGTATTTTGGACTTATACATTCTCTAGCTTAAATCTTTTTTTTTTTTTTTAATTGCACAAAGCTGTGGAAAATAATCAGAAGCTCAGTTAGCATTGCAAATTGAAAATCAGAAATTATACCAATGTTTTTTCAGGTTCTCAAGTTACATAGGTATATTAACCCTCATTAGTCATTTTGTGGCAGTGAGAGATTTGAAAACAGAATTCCATTACAGTATTTATGGTCAAAATCTGATACAATGAAATAATAGGTTTCCCAATAGAAATGTCTATGTGCCATGTAGTAAACTTGATAATTGTAAGAATACATTTAATGCAGTAGAACTGAATACCGAACCAAGAGATTAACATTTCTGTTATATAATTACAAGTTCAAGGAGTTCAGCTTCTTATCATACTGCAGTAAGTATAGAAAGTAGAAGTGATCCTCTTTAATTTGTAATTATTTAACTGAAATAGAATGTCTCCCAGTCTTTTCTTACTCCCCTACATTGAAGACATTGGTATGCAGAAACCATGCACTAAGGAAGAGTACACTATCAGAGTAGGACATGTTTGAGTATTCTTTAAAACCAACTAAGAGAAGTTAATCTCATTGAACTTCTTTTTATTCAACAAAAGAGTTAGATGTTTCCAAGTCTAATGTGACTATAATGTTCATTAAATGGACTTCTTTACACCTTTAAATGGATTAACTGTACATCTTCACAGTCTAATTATTATACATGTCGCTCACAAATCACAGATCTAATTCAAAGCACTGTAAAAGCTCTGTTTATAAGCATTAAAAAAGGAGATACAGTGAGAATTGAGTGTGATTTTTATCTGGGTCATATAAAAGAGTAAGCATCATCCACATTAAAGTATGGAAATGCATATACATTCACTTGTTGAGTTTTCCTTCAACTTTGGTCATGTGATAGCCTTCTTTTAAAAGTTAAGCAGCAGACCACTTTGGCAGCTACAATCTCTCATTTGTCCATAACCCCGATAATCCCTGACTAAGATACCCTCCCTGCAGCTGAGCTATTAATTTCCAAGCAATAGCAGTCAGCCAGATAAAGGATGATATACAACTTTATTTTTCGGATATTAGGGAATAACTTTGATTTAGTCTGTTGTCTCAAGTTGTTTGCTTATCAGAAGATACTAGAAGCGGGGTTCTAGTGGTCAGATTTTTAAAAGTGGCTAGGTGTTTAACACTCAGTACAATCAGTGTCTAAACCTTTTTTAAAAAGTACTGCTCTATGTTTTTGCCATGTGTAAATGACTGTAAGTCCACAGAACTCCTTGGAGCTACAGCAGGTTATACTACATCTATAGATACTACATCTATAGTCTGAACCAAAGAAATGAGGTGTTTGCCCTAAATTTGTTGTAACTTCACCTGTAAAAGAAGGATCTCAAGATACTACTAAAGACGTTATCAGTATGATCTTAGGACTTTCACTATGAGGTGCTATGATAACAAAAGCTACAGATATTATGCAAATGTGGTATATATGCAATATATTTTAACAATCCTAACAGTGCAAAAAATACCCCTCATTGCTTACAGGAGTGCATTCTGGCAGCAGTTGCAAGTCAGCTTGTGTTGATAATGTAGTATCAGAAAGACTCACCTTTTCTCTTAATCACAAACTTTAGATATTTCTGTCAGATTTCCTCATAAAAGGTTACAGATTTATTTGGTAGATGACAGTCTGTATAATTACTATTCTAAATTGAAAACCAACAGGATAATACCGGTTTCCTGGTGAAGCTCAGAGATCCTTTCAACCAGCAGTGGCCCAAGCTCTCAGAATGGTGAACAAAAGTAGTATATGTGCAAGAAATGTAATATAACTTTTTTTTTTTTTTGTGAGGAAGGATATTACTGTGGGTAAAGCGCAGACTTTTTGTGCAGTCAGCATCAGTTCATTCCATAGACTTCTGTGAGACCAGAGAGAAAGTGATTAATCTCTCTTCTGCTCAGTTTCCCATTTCTAAAGTGGTGACAGTGGTACAGTAATTTCTACCTTCAGCTGTCATGTGTATTCATTCTAGAAGCTCTCTGTTTGTAGGTCTGACTTTTCTTGTGTGTTTGAACAATGCAGGTCCGGTCTCGCTGGATCTTCTCGTTGGATAGAGGCTGCTGCGATACAAATTACAAAAATCTGTACTGCAGCTTCGGCACCATGACTGGGCATTCCTGATGTATACCCTTGACAGCTACTAACCGGGAAGTTAGGTAACTGGATCTAAAATGAGTGATGTCTTTGAAACGAGGGATTTCTGAGGTAGGCGGATAGTTGTTTATCTCTTACACATGTACTGTGATAGCTAGAGCTGACTGGCTAAAAGGGATCATTATATTTCAGTCTGAAACTAATGATCAGAAATAAGGCTTTTGTGTTCTTGCCTTGCTGGACCACCTGCTTCTATTCCATTCTCTCCTGTGAAAAGGCATTTCAATTCATAAAATAAACAGCTACTTTCAGGTCTCCCTGCACTATAGATCCCTCCACACCCCAGATATTTTTCCTGTCTTCAGTAGTGATCTTAAATAATTGTTTGCTCTGCTCTCTACGTGAGCCTTTGTGTCCTAAGTGCTGGTGGTAGGTATGTTAGGTGGTATGAAAACCAGGTGTTCCCCCACAATTGTTTACTTATTGGCAGATGTGATGGCTGGAACATCAGCAATTTGACAGTGATTTATCTGCTGCTGGCAGCTGCTATCTGCTTGTGGAGCCTGAATTTCTCCTACTCCTGGGGCCAGCTAGAGTATCTTGATCTGTTGGAGGCCCTACTCTGAGCTTTCCGTGTGAAACAGCGAGTTGTAGGCCTCACTCAGCAAATACCATGACTAAATCTATTGCAGTGATATAGCTGGTGGTGTCTCTGAGAGGTTTGCCTAGGAGAAGTCTAAAGATGCAACTTCAGATGCCTTCACACTTCCCTAGAATTCCACTGTAAGGTTTCATCTAAGTACAAGAAACTTTTCTCACCAAGACATACTAGCATGTTAATGTGGAATCTTTTACACCAGTAAAAATGTGTTCCCACAAGTAGATTTAGTACCTGAATAACAACCTGTGTAGTAGCATGCTATTTTTATGAAGGTTTTATTGTTCTAACAGCATCAGGATAAAAATGGGACCCTGACCAAAATGAATAAAATAGCACAAAACATTTGTGAGCTGGATCTTAGTGAAGGGCAGAAAATAATTTTAGTTTCACTACTGTACCTCTGAGCAAACGGCTGGATACAATTCCAACTTGCAGGCTGGTCCCTTGACACCGTAACTGTGGGAGATCCATTTGTTGCTCACTGTGATCCTACAGATGCATGGTACATGACTGGCGACTGGTGTAATTGCAGTGGATTTGATTTGAAATGGATGGGGTTTTGGCATAAGGCACAGAGGGCAAGGGAACAAGCAGCACAAGGAAATAATTTTTTAGTGTTCCTGTTTTGTTTCACTCTGCCAGTTTCTTGGACTGCACCCACTTTGGAGCAAGTGAGTTTAGTTTGGTTTTGTTTGGATTGTTTTAAGAGTTTCTTTTAAAAATAAGATAAAATATACAGGAAAGTTTCCTATCAGGAATTTGGGGAAAGTCATCTTTCCTTATTAATCTGGAGCTTGATTTTCTTATTTTTTTCATGTGATATACTTTTACTTACACAGCTGAGTAAGCAAATGCCTTCTAAGGTGAGTAAGCTTACTTTCTGTGAATAAGCTTACACCCGCTGGGACTGGAGCTTGCCTTTGTGGCAGTAGGATGGGAGTCCTGTGCAGTCCTAGTTCTGCTCCAGTGCTGTTGCCACTTCATGCTCATGACTAAATTGGCAAGCTACTCTACAAATACCACTCAACCACCTCTTCCAGGAAAATTTGACTTCATCCAACCGTGGAAGCCTCTTCCACAGACCCGTCTGTAGGGGCAAAGAGCAGATGGCCTAGTGAAATCCAGGTAGAGGTTCTCAACACATTTGGTTTAAAATATAATCTAAGGAAAAGTATACTTTTTTTTCCCTATTGAAACTGAAATTTCCATGAGAAATATGCTGTTTTGGTATAAAAAAAAAAAAAAAAAAAAAAAGATTACCAACAGAATGGAAACCGAGAATTGTTCTCCTTTCAGACAAGATTTTTCTTTTTGTGTGTGTGTGTGTATAGCAAAAGCTGGAAAGAGTTGGAGTAACTCATTTTTGACAGAAGCAAAATCTCTTTTCCAGCCACTTCTTTATGACTCAGGTCCTGAAGCTTTGTATTATGAGAAAACGTAGACAGACTGTCATTCTCATCTCTTCTGCCTTCCAAGACCTTCAGTATGCCCAGAACTGCCCAGCATCTTGGTCTCCTTCCAGGGAGAATGTTCTCAGAAGACACAGTCCAGTCAGCTGGCAGAAGATACTCGGAGATATTTCTTTGGTGTTCAGACTTCATGTCTTTTAACAGGACAAATTAGGGTCAGTTTAAGATGAAATGTTGAATATGTAACATGTTTATAATTATAAAGCAATACCAATTCTGGAACCATGTAAGAGAATATTCTTTTTGTTTTCTCTCCTGCACAAATCACGCCTTAAAAATATGAGTCCCAGCTCACTTCTGCTCTACGTGATACTGGCTCTGCCTCTGGCCCTGTTAACCCAGCCTTTGTCTTTATGATCAGAACTCGACTACAGTTGCACAAACTGTTAAATAACTTGAATCTTCCATTTGTAACTGATCTTGACAGAGATGTCAATTCAATTAATATTACAACAGGCTATGCTAGCACAGAGCTGATGCTCCAGATCAAGTCTGGGCTTGCTGTCTGCTACCTGACAAGCCTGAAAAAAGATGAATACTAAATACAAGGTAACTCCATTAACTCATTCTTTCCCAGAAGGCACATTCAAATATTTTGAATGCCTGGAAGCCTGCTAGCAAACTCAGTGAATATTTCATTCTGATTCATCACCTGATGTTTCAGATTAACTAGGAGTTTGGAGAGCAGTTGGAGATATCCAAAATTGCTGGCAACTTTTGGAAATTTTGATCTTAAGTTGTGCTAGAATATTATGTATTTCACCTGAAGTTTCCTGCAACACTGGAAATGAGGGGAAAAAAGGAAAATACTTTTTTACCATGAACTTTATTACCAACCAATAAAAATGAAATTTCTTAGAACTGTGGAGGTAGAAAAATGGCAGAGTGTTCAGGAAAATTTGAGGGAGAAGAGCACTTCTTCATCTGTGTCAATTAAAATAGTTCCTGAAGTATTTGGCATCCCTGAGCCACTTGCTGCTAATGGGGCTTCACACTAGGAAGTTGTTTCATCCATCATGCTGATTGTACAGGAACAACCTAGTGGAAGTGATTCTAAATATATAACATTTTTTTCTGATGTTGTTTGATAAGCAAAAGAACAACTAGTTCTCCCTTTTGTAAATAACAAACTCTGGATCTCAAGTAACTTTTTCTTTACTGCTGACAAGCCCTAAGAGCTTTGGGTTTCTCTTGAAGCTACTAATGTCAAGTAATTTGAATATGTGACATCAGTTTTCAAACGGGCCTGCATGGTCACAACAAGAAGCTGAATGTAAGTAGTTTAGAAGACAGGCAGCAAACAATGAAATCTAGGTTATTGTTTCTCTTAATTTGAAATTATAGTGCACTGTCATAATTTCTGGAGAGGGCCTTTGAATGATGTGGGCTGGCAATGCTGCTTAAGCATGGCATTAAATATGATAGTGTTAAGGAATGCACAAAAATTGGAAACAGTTATCGTGGTTTATATCCAACATAACCTGGATATAATAATCTTGATTTTTGTTTTGCAAGTCTGACTGACGAGTGCCCAAAATCCTGTGGATCTTGGTCTCTGTGGCATCTCTCCAACACAAGGCCTGGTTAGATACAAGTTGTTGGTGGGTCACTCTTTTTACATTTTCTGTGTTACTGTGCACTTTTCAATAGGGATTTGCATTTTGGTATGCTAATTACACTGATAAAATGTTTTATCTTTGGACTCCACTCTAAAATGGCAGGAGAGGTGTTTCTCCCATGGAGCTTCCCATGCAAGGCATAAAATTCTGTTCAGGTGAGAAGAATTGATAAAGCACCAGGTCAACTCATTGTAAAAAAAAAAATTCTTTTGGCTCCTGAATTTTTGGAACAAAGCAGTACAGATTCCTACTGTCTGCTGGACCAATGCCATAATGATTTGACTGGCAGATGGACAAGGGAACTTACTTGTCAATCGATTAGTTAATTTTTGTGTGATTCTTTGAAAAGCTCAGTGCAGCTGACATGCACAGTTAATGGGGACCCCATTTTAAAATGATTTAAAATGTCTGGGTGAAGACTCTGCTGTCCAGTTAATTACTTCCCTGTTTTCAACTGAGTGTGAAACAGTGATATTCTAATGTCAGTGCAAATCTTCTAGTGATTTATGCATACTCTAAATAACCTTAAGGCTTAGTTTCAGTGTTGCGCAAAAGCTTCCCTTGAGTCTGTACTCGCTGAGTTCTTGAAGCTTCATGAGTTTCCTGGGACTCTGAGGATTTCAGGTACCCTTTTAGGTGCACAGTATATTTTTCTAAAGAACCTATCATTACCTGCAGGTATGTAAAGACCTCTCCAAATCTGCCTCCTAGGCACTCACTGGCAGGACAAGAAGAAGCTGGGTGAAGTCTGTCTCTAGTATGTCCAACTGCTGTCTAACCATAATGGAGACCCAGGGCTATAGGTTGTATTCTAAGGAATTAAAATCAAAGCCAAGTTTTTAATTCCTGCAGCTCTGTAAGTGTACAGAGTGGAGTTAGACCTGCCGCTAGTACTTCAAGCTTCAAAAGACAGAAAAATATTCTTTTTTTTTTCTTTATTCTGTGCAACACATGCTGATTTTGGTGGGATATGCTTACATTTAGAGGCCCCAGAGCAGATTATGACCCATTGTAGCAAATGCTGCGTATATGATCTGTGCCCTGGAGATGATAATCTAATTAAGAAAGTAAGCATTATTTCCATTTTAGTAACTGAGGCACAAAGAGATGAAAGGATGGCCAAGATCTGCAGCAGTGCTGGTGTCCCTCAAGTTTGCCACTTTAATCAAAAGAGCATCTTTCTCCCAGTGGGCTAATATTTTTCTGAGAGACCTCTATGATGAGAATTGTCTCACCCACATGGGTATGTGTTGTCAGTTTTCAGAGTAAACAGAGTGATATGTTATAAAGGGATACACAGTAGCACTCCCTGATTAAAAAGAAGAACCTGCAACCTTTGCTAAATAGCTGGTCAGAATGGCACTCCGAAAACTGTGGAACACATTCACTTGCGGGTAGGAAATTGGTCTTCCTGGTGGCTCACATTTTGATTTATGGTGCCCCTGACTGACTCAGAAATCCTAACTGTTATTTGAAACAGGCCCCAAAGATTGACTGGGGATAGGAGGATTGCTCACTAGAGCAACAGGCACAGGAGAATGGCAGTGAGGATTCTCGGGGGACCTTCTGCCAACCCTGCCCGAAACGGTGCAGCAGGTTCTGGAGCATCCTATATCTCATCCAGGGCTGCTCTGCAGGCAGCAAGCACAGGATGCTGCTGTGCTGTGACTCAGAAGAATTAATAGTGTAAGAAAGGATACAGCAGTGGAGGGACTAAAAAGAAAGTTGATGTCTCAAATTTTAGTGCATTAGGGTAATCCTACACTCTGCAGCTATGGGTCAATGAAAACAAATTACAGTTCATTCCCCAAACAGAAAGATTAAGACACAGGAAGCTGCCTAGTGCTGTAGGCACTGGCCTTGACTTCACAACCTAGCCAATTTATGCTGCCTGTGGGGTTGTACAGATGTCAATGAGAAAGCAAATCTTCTCATACACCAACTCCTCTTTTCTATTGTATTTCATTCTCCTTTCAGACACCAGTCTTCATTTCTACGGAAAAAAAGCCAAAAAATATTTTGCATAGCCAAAATGCAAAGGCATTATATGTGCTTCTTATTAAAACACTTTCAGTTAGGAATAATTACAAATGGATGAATTTGTGAGTGTTAATGAAAATCCAGGGAAAGATGGGCAAAACCATCAGAAAGGGGGAGGTTTGGGAAAGAACTGAATATTTCTGATGATGTGAGATAAAAACAAAGCTCATTATAGACTAGACCAGCTAACGTCAGCCTTTCTTCTTTACCAGAAAGAAAGCAACCTCTCTTTAGCAATGAGTGACAATAGCAGGTTGATAGGTGCAGGGTTTTCAAAGGAAATATCTAATTTGTAAACAATCAACATCTTAACAAGCTATAAACAGCTGTCTTGACTTCTAGCAGATTTGTTGATGCTTGAGTGGCTAAAATTCACAATGTTTTCCCCAAACCTTCTTCATTAATTTGTGGCCTGGTATTCATTAGGACAACAAGCCTCAGGGGGCTACTTATGGCTTAGCTTCCCCCATAAAGTTTCAAGCCCAGGTTCTGCTGATTTTAAGAATGGGTGCACAACTTTGGAAGTTCAGTTTTAGCTATGACTCCATCCCATGGGTGCAGGGCGAGGTGGGTATGAGGAGCTAAACAGAAAACAAATAAAAATAAAGGCACTAAAAATAAGTGTTTGGTTCCTTCCACTCTAAACAATGGATCATTTATCACTTGTGCTTGTAGAAGCTCTTGGCATTAATTAGATTCCACACTGATGTTTGTGTTCCATCCATGTGGGAAATCAAGAGAAACAAGACATTACTTGCCCTAACCTAGAGACAATTTATGGAATAGCTGGACTGGTCGCAGTAAGTGAGAGTAATAGCTACGCTGTGTACAGGCAATACAGGCTGGTCCTTGAAGTGGCAAAAGATAATGAAGTAATTGAGTAGACAGCAATAAGCACCTGTGACACTGATTAGCACAAGCCCATTTCAGACATGAGTTGGAGGGTGGCAGCATGTATTTTGAAGTTGCAGAGAGTACAAGATTTGTTGCAAAGCACTGTGAGAAAGGTACAGCCTGTTTTAAACTTCCTTCAGAAGGCTGATTTACAAAATAACAGAGTAAAAGGAGGCAACTATGTGTGTATGTGCTGAGAGAAAGAAAAAATGTTGTGAAGAGAAATAAGGCATCATTTGTTTTTCCAACATGCCTTAGGTAAACAGAAATTTTCTCAATTAGATTTCTCTTTCAAATCCATTAGGGTTAATGCAGTTTTAATTAGCACTCGATTTACAGCCTGTGAAGTATGGTTTAATGTGCCTTTTAGAGATTCCAAACCAAAGTACTGCAAGGAATTGAAGACAAATGAACAAATTAAAGTTTTTTCATACCCATTTTTGGTTTTAGACGATTTCTTCTCCAGCTTTCCTTTGCATGAAGGTGATCCTAAAAAAGAGATCTTGATTTATTTGTGGAAGAGACATTCAGTACAAAATACTCCATAAAAACCTTGATGAAAATCTTTGTTTCTCCTCTCATGCACTTACGCTGTCCTCAGATACTGTTAGCAGGTGCATTTGGTCTTATTGCTAAGACTACTTATTTTGCGCTGTTGGAGTTGAAGATGATAGCAAGATCAGCAGCAGTGATGTTGCACTTGTGTTCAATAATTCCTTTGCCTAACTACGCCATAATTATCAACTTTACAGTCACATGTAGGATTACAGCCCAATAGTTCCTTATGAATGTGTAATGCAAGGAATTCATCATTTGCCATGAGTAAGTTTAAAGTAGTCTTCACAGGTGGTTCTTACATTGCACCTGTCATCAAGGTATTTGAGTTCCTGCAAAGGTCTGTGATTGCACTGGTGTTTCAAGTTCATATAGATGGAGTCTGACTCCTGCATTCTTTCTATACTTCTGAAATATGTGGAAATAATGATGTCTGGGGGGAGCAAAAAAAGTCAAAACAAAACCAGCTAGGAAGCAAAGACATTCTATCCTGGATCTTTTGCCTGATTAATTTTCAATAGAAACTGTTTCTTAGACCAAAATAATCATAATAAAACATAATTTGCAAAGTAAAATGAGTAATTCTGACACAAACCCAGAAAGCCTCTGCCTCTAGGGCAAAAGACAATTTGAATGCAGAATCTGAAGTGTTAACATTAGGTCTGAAGTCCTAGAGTCACTGCAACTACACTGGATTTGTAGGTAACTAGGATCCTTGAAACTATAGTGCATGTCACAGTGTCTGTCCTGTTGATCTACACTTGTAGCCTCTATTCACATCAACAAGTTCCGTCTCATGTTGGAGAGAGACTCTGTCCCCCCGCTACATTCTTGGCACAGGAACACTTCATGCAGGTGGATGACTGAATGCTTCACTCTGTCCAGATGGCCGTTCAGCTTTAATGTTGATTAGATTTTATTATGGATTATTGATGTAATGCTGCTACTAGCTCTGCACAGCAGGACCTCATTAATCTCAGTGGAGCTCTGCACAGGCCCAAGGTCTATGCACAGGGGTCTAGCTAGCTGCAAGATCAGGGCCTTCATTTATGAATAGTGGGATAAGATGAATGAGACTATATGTGATGGGGGATGGCTTCAGGAGAGGAGTTTAGCTGAGTAGTTGGCCAGATACATCTTAGTGTAACAGGAAAACAGTGTGTTGGTTCAGAAGGTAGAATCCTAGGGGGATTGAAAAATGTGTTGAGTATGCTGAAAATGGAACAAGTCTCTTGGGTTCATGCAAATGTAGAGACTAGCCCAAATCAGCCCTCTGGGTTGGTACATTACTGCTGGGAGTTGCCATCAGTCATGAGAGAGAAGTTGGTACGTGTAAGTGCAGATCAGGGCACAAAAGGTGAAATTCCTCCCTTCCTGATTATACGCAGCTTGGCATTGGAATGGAGCAGGGGTTAAAGGAGACTGTCTACTACACAAGCTTAAGGCAGGACAGCCCTTGATGCCTCTCTCTGTATCATTATCCAGGGAGATTTGCAGTTTATTTCAGTCTTGTATCTATCGGCATAATATTGCCCAAATTTTCTGGTGGCCTTTTGGACTCCCTGTGCTCAGTTCTCTGGTGGCCTATGTGAATTTGTCACAGACCCCACTAGTGTAGAGTGCAGGAGTACAACTGTCATCAGTATGCACCAGTGGGCAAGCTCTTCCTCTCCTGTAGCCCCATGTTCTCTGGGGGCCCATAAATGTCCAGTCCAGCTTTCTCCGATTGTCCTTTGTGCACAGGATCTCTGGATGCATCTTGATTCTGGCCCTGCGCTCTAAAAAGGTTGATTTGCATGCAGAATGAGTGGAGTAAGCCCAAATTTGGGGGCTTTGGGGTAAAATCACTGCTCAAAGAAAACTTAGATGCAATAGCAGTTTAGCTAACTGGTGAGCATTGTTTTCCTTTCACTCCTTCTTTTCCCAGTCTAAATGGGGTTTGTAGCACAAACAAAAGAAAAGCTATGTTTTAATAAATCTTCAGGCTTTTTGTATAAAGTGCTGGCACTGAAACACTGAGTATCTGACAGTGCCCTGCAGGAGTAAGCCCTTCCTCACTGTATGCCTTGGGCAGAGACTTTGCCCTGTCTGTTCAGTTCTCCTGTTACTTATACCTGTGTTTATAAAGAACTGGCTTTGCAGAGGCGCTTCAGATTTGCATGAGAAGGCAGCCGTTGGTGCTATCCCTTTTCAGGGGGGCTCCCCCCCGAGAGGGGTGAACACGGTCCGAGCCGGTGTGAGACAGCGAGGGGGAGGGGTGCGCTCAGGACCTTGCAGGCTCAGGCTCCTGACATTTGTACAAGAGGCAAAACTTTCTCAGATGTTGATGGCAGTTTTGCCTGTGTAAGGAGCAAGGAGTTTGGCCTTTTTATCTCTCTTTAATAAATTGCCTTTTTCTGCACTGCAATAGAATTGAATTAACTTTCTGCAATGACTGGGAAACAAATTATACTCCTCTTCCCCCGCTTTTTTCCACATTTGCTGCATGCCTATAGGCTCCTTTTTATATCAGCGCATTTTTCATCCAGACTGCCTGGACGGGAAGGATTGCATTACCTGAGAAATTCCGTGTATGTGTCTACGCAGGGCCGCCCAGGTCAGGGGGCGGAAGGTGCTGCGGGAGGCCGCGTTGTTGCCCCCTGCCAGGGGGGGCCCTGCCTGCGCCTGGCCCCTCGCCCGGGCACCGGGCATGGCTGCGCAGCGCTCGCGCGGGCGATGGAGCAGCAGGTTTGCGGCAAGCGCGGAGGTGACCGAGGATTCAGATGTGGGTTGGATCTCCGACCGTGCCACCGCACTGGCTCGCCCCTGCAGCCGCAGCGGGATCTGGGTGGCCTTGGCGGCAGTGGCAGCTCCAGGAGGGCTCTGCTGCTGACTCCTCGGCTTGCAGAGGCTTGCTGCGTCGCAGTTGCCTGTCTGTGGGTCAGGACCAGAAATAGGGGCAGCTCTGCGCCTGGGCAACACAGGCTGCAGTCTGCCTCAGCACTTGCACTTTTCCTCGCTACCACTAGATGGTATTTGACAACCACTTCTGTTCACTGCCCTTAAAAAGCTTTTTCCTGGCTAAAAATAATCTCAAGGATTTCTCCCTGCTTCTAATAAAACTCTTTCAATAATTTTTTATTATATTTCACAGTGATAACATGCAGGTGAACAAAACTACAGTTGTACTAATGAACGAACTAAAACAAACCGAAAGGTTTTGGAGAGTTGGACACCGCAATTCTTGACCTTGTGAGCTGGAACCGCTCGCAGAAGGAAATGCAACGAGCACATTCCCTTCAGCATTGCTGGTGCCATGCTATATTTTCTCACCAAGGTATTTTTGGAGTGTTCTTTTTTCCAAGATGGAAACCCTGGTCATGCTCTCTTTACTGCTGTAAGGCTTCCCTCACTTCTGAATATTCAACCGCTTGATTTTAAGTCTACTATGGATGTGGCCACAGGTGCAGTGTTGAGGAGCATATGCAGCAGAACACATGGTCCAACCCCACTGCCACAAAGTTGATGGGGATTTAGTTACTAGACTTAACAGCAGCTCTGAAGCTGTAACCAAGATAATGAACAATTCAGGCCAGGCTACCTAAGGAAATAGACATAGACATGGGAAACTGCAGCTCTTAGGATCTAGAACTTCATACTTAATGTTTTGGTTTCAGATGAGCATTTTGCTTTTTTTTGTTGTCACTATAAAAGATGGACAGGACTCTGCCTCAAGCAATCAGACTCTGATCTTTCCTGCTTTAATTGGGTAGTTAGTTGTACCCTTTCTTCCCAAATTATTTGCAAGAAATTGCAATTTAATCCATCCTTCACTTAGGAAGTTTAATCAATCATTAGAAATAACTGCCAATGATGGGAAAATATGGTAATTCATGTTATTTTTGCAGACAAAGCACTGATATAAACAAAACATAATTAAACATGCCCTTTTTATATACTTCATAAAAAGCTGCAGTCCTTGGGTAATAACTCTAAACTTATTTCTCTGATCTCAAGGCAGAAAATGTGTTCTGTGAATTGTGTTACTTCTTGTAGGAAAACACTGATAATATTTGCCTTGCAGGCAGCATAAAACACAAAATGTAAAATAAAAATAAGTTATTAATCAGACTAACGGGCAACTTAAATGGAAAGCTGTCATCTATGTCACATTAAAAATGATAATGAGCAGCATTTCACAAGGCAATATTATTAAAAAAAATCCATGTTACGTGCAGACTTCTCAATCCATATCTATGTAGTCTCCAATAAGCAAACAGGAAGGACAAGTTTTGTAGTTGGTTACTGTGGGTATGTTGCCGGAGGAATACTTACATTTCAGTATGGCCATAGCTAAAACAGGTGTTGCTTTTTTATCTTACAGCTAGGCTAGCCTGAGGCAACAGTGATCTTGTTTTTCCAAATTTGCATCTTAGTAGAAACAGAGTTTTAGCTCAATTAAATACCTGTCACAGAGGGGAGGAAAGAGCAGGAATATGTTGTGACGCACAAGAATGTGTTGTGTTTTTGAAAATGAACTATTTTTTTAATGACCTGTGACCAAAAAAAAAAAAAAAAAAAAAAAAAAAGCAAAAAGAAAACCCTGCCCTAACAGCAGGAATGTTGTTCTTTACTTACAACTTGGAAACTATGAAGCAGAATTTTTGAGGGAATATTAGAGTAAAGTCCACTATGTAAAAATACAGTATGTTCTCTAGCTCATTTCATTGGCACTTGCAGGTTGGTTTTACTAGTTTCTGAAAGATATGGGCCAGGTTCTTCATCCTTTTCCACCTTAATTTAACTTGAAGTTTGGATTAGGGGCAATATTCCTCTTCCAGAAGGATTATTAAGGCATTTCCCTTGCCCACTTAAAAAAAAAAAAAAAAAGAAGATCCATTCAGAATGACACCCTTGCGCCACTGGCTGTGTGCTCTGTAGGAGCAGTCCCATGCTTGAAGGCTAAATTTGCCATATATTGTTTGCTCAGAGGAACATCATTGGAGCTGCCTTTGGTAGCAGCAGTTGGTATTTCCAAGGGATGGGTGACTTGTGCTTAAAATACTGTTAAATGTAATACGTTAGCCTGTAAACTGTGTGGACAGCACAGCCCCAGCGTTTTACAGCTATCCCAGAAATCTTTGCCTCACCTGCCTTCATCATGATATCAAAGATATAATACTGGGCAGACAAAACTGCGAGTATCTTCCTTATAAAGACCCCAGCATCACCCATGAAAGGGTGGAGAGGATCTGTCTGGCACACTGGCCTGAAATGGAGTTCGAAGACCACATGGATACAGTTACTGAGCTTCAGGCAACCCTCAGTTTCAGTCTGCCCTCTGGACTGGGTAGCTGGTGTACAGTATAGGTGTTGCAATATATTTTCTGATATATTTTTAGCTATATGAGACTTCCGTCACAGGTCTAACGTGCAGTCACTCTTATGCTGCAACAGCAGAGACACAGGTATCTCCCTGACAGTGGCAATACATCACTTCTGCCTGGCACCTTCATTTCCACTGCCCGTCCTGTGCAGTTGACTTATTGTGTATGTGTTTATATCATTTTAGATCATTTAGTCCATTTTAAAGCCTGTGATTTGAAGGAGGTAAGGGGTAACTCTTCATGGATAATGAAGGCGAATAATGAATAGTACTAGAATACATGAATAATACTAGAAAATATGCTTGTAGGTATATTCGGATGTATACCCACTGCTGGAGGAGGTGAAGCTCTGCTTGTGTTTCCCATGTGTAAAATGAGATGGCAGTGCTTACTTTTTATGTCTTTTGTGTTTGTACAATGAGTTTTGCTGTCTTGTTTTTGGTGCACAACACCTAGTATGAGAGGATCCAGCTGTCAGGCATGGTTTATAGAAGTAAAATAATGACATGATCACCTAAACACTTACAGGCATAGTATTTGTCTCTAGCTAGAGAAAAATCATCACCCAGCTCACCCTTGTTTCTTAATCAAATCCTAAGCCTAATAATTTCTGGAATGTGCTCAGAATCTCTCTGTACGACAGTCTAACTATTTAGGTGCTTTCTCAGCTGTAGTTGTATTCAAAGCCAGAGAAGATCAACAGAACTTACTGTTTCAGATTGAAGTAACAAGAGAAAAGTACTTAGGCTGAATGGGAGATCTTCTCTGTGGTTGGGGCTAGAACTCAGTTTTCTGACATGCCTCACTCACCCCATTTAACTTTAAGTTTATTTTTTATTTATTTACCTTTCTCATCCCTTTCTCTCCAAGTTCAGCTAGTAGTATATTACAATTTATCTATATATCCCCACTGGCAGGAATGAATAGCATCTGCAGAAGTTAAATTTTGGGGTCATGTCAGCTTCACACAGGAACATAACTAAGGCTGCAGTGCTAAAAATTCAGGCTGAAAGCCAGGAAGCATGCTATTATCAATATAGTAGGCTGCAGAAAATGATGGAAGTCCAACACATGAAAATTGAAAGTATTTCTGTATCATTGAACAGACCAGTAGAAAAATGTGCCATCTTAGGATGCACGTGGATTTTGAGATATCTCTCATCCAGGTGGGAGGTCTCCTACTGTGTTAGCATCTCCTTTAACCACTTGCTATCTTTATGTTGCCTTATGTTTACTTGAGGTTTCTTGGACAGCAATAAAGTGAATAAATCCAACCCAAAAGAGAGACCCATGCACAATAAGGGAAGGCATCCGTAGCGTGGGGGTTTACTGAGCATGCATGGACTAGCTGTTTTATGTGTGCAGAAAAGGTACGCCATCTCCTAGATGCAGTAGGGTTACAGAGCATAGACAAACCACCTTTGCAGGCCTCCTGGGTGCACTGGATGTAATATTATCTAGGAATAGATCTGTACATGTGCAGTGGCCCTTGATCCATATCTTCCAGGTACCTGCAGCATAGTCACAGCTGCTACTCTGAGCAGGCTGTCTGGAGGTCAAGAAATCTGGGGAAAATCTTATTTTTACCAGACAAAAATTCTGAGTGAAAATAGAGAAAGGAAAAATAAAAAGAGTTTTAGGGAAACCTGTATATTTTGGGTCTGTCATGGAGTCCATAGCCGGTAACTGTGGAGTCTTTAACACTTGTTAAATGAAGTGAACACTTGTTATATTGAAATACCAGTGAGGGAGAGAGGATCTGTTTCTCCCCATGCTCATCAACTAACACAGCTTCGTGTCTCCACCAGCTAGTTGCAGTGGATATTTCACACAAGCCACTGAAAGAACTGTTTACCTTTTGGAGGAAAGCGTGTGTAGAGGACAAGAGTAGCCATTTGGGCACTAAGTCTGTAAGTGAATGTTATAGCAAATTTAAATTAATGGTCTCAGAGTGAGTGTTGATTTTTGCAGTCCTTGAAGAGAATCATGCTGTACCCAGCTTGCAAAAGACATGCCACAAATCTACATGCTATTTTGTGTTCCAGAAAGTGAAATTTTTTGTTTTGTCTCTGGTTAAATAACCAGACCAAAGAATTGGCCAAAATGTGTACACTGAAATTTTATTTTTAAGTAGAATATAGCTTAATGACCCACCTTCCTTTTTAATTGATTAAAATTAGGGGTGTTTTAACGAAGAAAAGACTACCTCCCCCGCCTTCCCCCTTTTAAAATCTGTTTTTAGTTGGGAGATTTGGAACATGGACTATTATATATATTATATATATGGATGTATGCATGTATATATATATGCATGGCACAGAACATAGTGAACTAAAAATGCTTGAGGGATGAGGTGCTGAAAGTGTTCAGCTTGCTTTTTGATAGTCCCTCCGTAAACAGCAGACATCTGGGGGCAATGTCCTCCCTGTATCTTTTTCATGAATTGTCTCGAAGAGCAATTCATATTTTCCAGTCAAATATAATAGGAGCTGATTCTTCTCTCTCTGATACTGGCTTTTATCAAGAGCAACTCTGAAATCAGTTGAGCCCTTTGGTATAAAAGAGAAGAAGAAATTGGCCCACAATGTGAATCTTTGAGGATGATATAATTTCAAGTGTTTCCTTCCATTTTAGTGGATAATCTCTTTATATGTATAATGTTGTCAAGTGTTGTAAAAAACAGAGGGGAAATGATAGCTCCAGGTCCCATTAAAACTAAGTCACCAGAAGCTATATAGTCAGGATATTCATGTTTTGCTCAAATTAGTTAAAATTAGTAATGCGGTCTGTATCAGAGCAGAAGACTACAGATAATAGGGCTGTAAATTCAAACTTCCTCTGTTTTCAGTCATATATTACCTTTTCTTTCTCCTCACTTAACAAAGCCCTCTTATTACAGGTTATAAATGATCCTTGTTTCATATAACGTTTTGCTTTTATTTGTTGTTTTTCATAAAGGTGACGTTACAGCAATAACTTTTTTTAATGCTTTTTGTTCGGAGTTAAGAAAAGCAATGTAAAAATAATTAAAGAGAAATGAGTAAAAATGGGCTGGTTTTAAGAGGAAAAATGGGAAAAAAAGGAGAGAAGAGTGTGCGCTATTAATGACATGTAGACTCCATAAGTGATATATCTAATAAAAGGCTTAGGCCTGACTGAGCCACAGCTATAGAAATGTGCTTCTTGAGGATGAAAGAACCGAAGAAATGGGAAGGACTTAAGTCTTCAATTAGTTTAGCAATTGAGATGTTCAAGTAAGTGAAAAGAACTCTGTGGCAATGTAACATCAATAATGAAAAATTAATGTAGTTCATCTTTTACTGCATCTCCTCCCAGGCACTGAGTATACATGGGCTGTCTTCCTTACTGCTTATGCATGAAAATAGCTTGTACTCCTAGGAATAATCTTTTGTGTTTAATAAAAAGCAAGACCAGATCATTTAAAAGCAGGAAATCCAAACAATGTGCTTCCTGTTCTGGGGACTATTTATGAAAGCTGCATTTGTAGGACAAAAAGGAGAATTTTTTATTATATCAAACTTTTCATGTGAAATACTACTAATGCATTTCAGTTCCTCTTCCTTTTCTGTCTTTAACTAGTACCACCTCATTTGCCACTTGCTGAAGTGGAAGAAGGGCCAAAGCTTTGTTTTCTTTTTCTTTTCATTTCTAGACCACTGAAACGGAGTTGAAATGGTCGCTCTGAGAGCTCCATCCTGTGTAGATCCTGGTACCCCATTCTGGTTGTTCTCTGTTACTGAGATCTTATTTCAATTTACTGGCTAGGTAAATTGGTTTTATTCCTTCAGGAGCACTAGTAAGCCTTTTCCTGCCAGACCAGCTAAGAAAAGAAATCCATTTTGCCACTCAGATTAAAGAACCCTGAAGGATTTTCCCTGAAGGAAAAAGCTTTCTACAGAAATGTGTCTGTTGTTGGGTGCTGCTATGTCCCAAGTGTAATTTTTAGATACCTCTACCGTAAGGAGGTGTCTGGAGAAGACATGAGACTGACTCTTGTGTCATAAAGCATGAGACTAAGGACCAGACTTCGAGAAATAGTGAAGGAAAAAGAAAATAAGGAAATGAAATTTATTTTCAGAAATGAAACTCTTCATGTACCTATCAGAATCCAGTAAATCATTACAAGCATTTTTACGTCTCCCAATATAAAAGATGTCACGGGTCCCCTAGGGCAGATCGCTTTGTTAGTGCTTTTCACATGCACCAGTATTTTGCACTATTGCGCTGACATATAATATTCAGTTCCTATGTGGATGAATTCTTTAGCATATGTGAGAAACTTTGTTATTACACCTTGTTCTCCTCTTGAAAAACTTTGTCTTTCCTAAGACAGCTCATATGTCCTGGATAATCATGCATTCCACAACTTGTCAACTCTAGGGCTTTCTACATCCCCTGCCCTTGTTGAAGGAACTGCCCTTCTCGGTATTCATTCTGCAGCTTCCCCCAGGGGTGAAACACAACAGCATCTGTAACAGCTACAGGAGAAATATGTAGCATTTAATGACATGGTAAAGAGGAGTGGTATTGGAGGCAGAGGTAAAAGAAGATATTAGGTAAATCAGATTGAATCCTTCGAGATAAAATTTTGCCAGCAATCACTATTTCTTGTAACTCCTGACCTTCCAAAAAGAAGGGCATCTCTGAGGCCACAATTACCTATGAACTTTTTCTAACCCAACAGAAGTCAGGAAAGATTGTAAAGAGTTTATTACCACTCAAACTGAAATTTCATCGCTTGTTTTGGATAGTTAGAGAACATACTTTGCAGGGCCTGTGCATCTGCGTATCTACAGCTGAATAAAGAACAAGGTATCATTTCAAACTCAAATGTTCTGGTTGATGTATCACAGCTGAGTTTTCTTGGTCCTTTATAAAGGTTTTAAATTTTCTACTTTTGGAATCTCAATGAGTTAAAAACAAAATTGATTTACAACAGCGAAATGGTAACTCTTTTGAGCATGCGGTTTCTTGCCAGGTGTTTCTGAAGGATGGAGAAACAAAGTTGTGGCAATCCTTTGCATGTAGTTTGGAGAACAAAACCCACAAATTTATAATGGTTCATGGCTTACAGGAGGCAGCTCATCTAGTTCCAAAAGGCATTATGAGGGAGAGAAAAGCAATTGTCCGAGTTGCTGCAATTAAGGAAATCACCAATATTGGTTCTGTACTGAATAAACGTTCCTGCAATGGGCATGCTTGCTTAGGGTTTACTGGTGTAATCCCCATTTTCCCTCTGAGAAACCAGAAGGATTTCTGAAAACACAGAAGAAATCTTTCAAGCAAAGCCACTTCACATCATATTGGAATAAAAAGCTCTCTTATCATACAAAAGGTAATATTGTTGTATTGTGCTTTGGAGAGTTGAATAGCTTAAGGATATAGGACTTCTTTCTTCTTCCCTCACTGGCATAATTCTACTGATGTATAATTTCTTCCGATCTCCAGCACTCTGAGAGAAGAGAATCAGTCCCAGATTTGTTTGTGCCTCAGTCATGTCCATCTCTCCTGTTTGTCAAAACGGGGCTGAGGAACAGACCTGTGTTGCGTGGTAAACATTTTCAGGCAGCTGAAAGCTGGAGCTGGACCCAAAGGAGGGAAGGACTCTTCCCTTACACACAGTTCTGCTAATTCGCCTTGGTCCCTACTAGCTTTCCTCTCCTGCGTGCTCTCCTGGGCAAGGTCTGCAGTATGCACTGCGAAAAGCTGCATGAGAAGGGGCCTTCACACCTGCAGTATGGCCACAAAAGTGCGCAGCTAAGGCCTCGCTTTTCAGCACTAGACCAAATCTAGTCAGGAGTGGTGTCACAGCCAGCAGTTCCCACAGCTATGCACCATAGAACAATAAAGGGTTGCGTACTCTAATCATGATTAATTACATCTTCTCATATCTTTCTATCAATTAACTGGAAATGTTTCTTTGTTTAATTAATTGTCTTTTGGTAAATAAATGCATAAACACTACTTAAAGCATTTTGGGGTCTAATTATACTTATCTGAAAGTTAACAGATTCAAGATGTGATTTGTGTTTTAATTGTTCTAATTTATGGTAAAACATGGTGCTGGGTACTGATTCTCTGAACAGGCTGATCCCTGTTGTAAGAGAATGAAAAACTACAAATGATTCTCTATCAAACCAAGCTATGTACTGGGACAAATTCTGTGGCTGAACCTGTGTTTGTACTGGGGTTTAGTTTTCTTGTTATCCTGGTCAAACCAACAACATGTTGAGTTAAACATGTCAGCTAAAATTTAAAAACAGCCTAAATACTGCAGGGCCTGGCTTTGGTGCTCAGTGGAGTATGGCACTGGAGACTCGATCAGGATCAGTGGGAGGGTCCGTCAGTTTAGTCCCATTTGCAATGACATAGATTGCGGATAACTCTCAGCAGTAATTGACGCTAGGGTTAGCAAGATCACAGCTAAATACCTGCGAACTAAATGTATCATGCTTTTGGATCTACTTACCTTATACTCTTTCATGCATCTGCCCTCTCTGTAGTAGCAGAGGAGTGTGGTGTCACTGTGGTTTGTTATTCTCATTAGTTTCCATTAGCAGTAACATTGAGAGGCCTCAGTCCAGTTCAGAGAGGCTCTGTCCAGCCCTAACAAAAGATAAAATATGCCCTTAAGCTTTGGTGAGGGGCAATTCGCAGAACAACAAACAGAAGAAACTGAGATAACAGATATGGGAAAAATCAGTGTAAGAAGCAGGGCCTGCAGCACACCAGCAACTTCCCAGGTAATTGGTAAGTGCTGTGACACAGCTGTGTTTTAAGAGAGGATCCGAAGCAGAACCATATGCCAGTGTCATGACGTTTTGAAGAGCGCTCCGTCTGTGGTGCAATGGAGTTGGTGTGGAACCTAGTACAAAGAATGAGTGGAGTCTATTTGTCCACTCAACTGCTGTATTTGTGCCCTTCTGGGGCTTGATAGAGCAAAGTCCATTTCTGACCCAAATATACAGTATGTCCACAGTCATGAACATCTTGGCATTAACTGCCCTGCATCTTCATTGCCCTGTCTTTAAAACAAGGATAACATTTCAGTAGTTCAGAATGATGTGAGAAGGTTGAAATCGCAAATCTTGAGACCGGATCTGGCAGTACAGTAAGGACAGCAATATAAATAAAGAAACCTGTTTTCTGCTATTTTTGCCTACCAGAAACTTATTTGTGTGATTTTCTCAGTTAGACCTTTTTTTTTTTTTTTTTTTTTTTTTTTTTTTTTTTTTTCCCCCCCAAGATAACGGGAAGAGAAGGAAAGGCAGAAAAATCCTCCCACACATTCAAACAGAATTTGCATTTGGCTGTATTAAAATTTTTCTTAAATTGCAATTAAGCAATAAATCTTCACCAGTTGCAAAAATAAAGAGAGTGGGGTGGGGGAAATTTATTAGATAATGTAATCTTTCAGGCATTTTTTAATTTCCTTTTAAGATCTAGAATATCAGTTGGAGTCCCAGGTAAAGTAGGATTCTACATTTCAGCCACAAGTTGTGACTCAAAGTGCTTAGCTAAATTAAACAGAACAGATGTGAAAAAAATAAGATGAGAGCGACGCATATAGCTCTCAAACAGCTCTCGCACTCCCCCCATTGAAGAACCTGGACTAATTCCCCTTTGTTGACCAATGCGTGCAATTCGATCCTAAAAGCTTGTCAGAAATAAGTACAATGCTTAATATAAGTTTACATTTTAACTGTTTTTTCTTTGATATTTGTCAAGGGCATGGGAAGTAGCTCCAGGACTTTCTCCTGGGCCAATTTGCTCAAGGTTGCTGTGAATCACACTTCCCCTTGGGCTGCTTGCCCCGGGGACTGCACTTGAGACCTGGCACCTGTTAGCCAGACATAGCAATTAATAAATAAATAAATAACCTCCCTGCCTTTGTATTGCTCTGCAAAATCAAAGCTGCAGCATAAAATAGAAGTTTACCTTTTAGATTTCCAGAAGTAAGCTGTGCCCCAACACTTGTGTGGTATGTGAAGGAGCATGTTTTTACTTTTTCCTCAAAGAGAAGTGACTTTTTACAAAATACGTAATTTTTAAAGAAGTCGGGAAAGGTCAGCCTTGTTACATCCTTTCTAGTAAATACCACTCTACTGCAATGACATCCGCCAGTGTCTCACTGAATATTGAACAGTGAAAGAGAAATACTATACATTCTTCTGGGAAGTGGGATCACTGGGACCTTTCAACGTACACTGCTTTGTGTA
This sequence comes from Dromaius novaehollandiae, assembly GCF_036370855.1. Lineage (NCBI taxonomy): Eukaryota > Metazoa > Chordata > Aves > Casuariiformes > Dromaiidae > Dromaius > Dromaius novaehollandiae. Next base: position 41,565,559 of record NC_088103.1, on the reverse strand, counting down.
CCTTTGGGGATGGTGTACAGTTTGTCTTACTGCTGGTATTTTGGCTTTTAGATGACAAGTGCATTGTGGCATTTTTCAAAAAGTAGCTGCACATTAAGGAGATAAGTGAACTTCAAAGGACTAAATACCAGTCAGAAGATGGAAGATGGCCACACATACAGCTATGCTGCTTCTACAACCCCCTTTAGTAGCCAGACAAGGTCACTGATCAGGGTAATTTGCAGGAAAAGTCAATTTCTCAAGTACCCAAGGCAGGTGTTGTGCCATTCTGTGACAATTTACTGAAACTAAATTGAGGAAGTTGAAAAAAGCAAAGGTCATGAACCATGGGAGAAATGAGGGAAGCAAATTTCTTTGACTGTATTTTTAACTCCTTTTCAACCAAAGCGTATTTACAAACTACTGGGCCTGTTTCCACTTTAAATAAAATCACATGTATGTAATGTAGACTTGTTTATGAAAAAGGCAGGCTGTGGGGATAAGACTTGGTTGCACAGTGAGGAACTGTGAAGGATGGTTAAGGAAAACACAGAGTGATTCATAGCCAGTTCTTAGCAGAATAAAGGAGAAAAGAAGAAGCTAGTCTTCTCACATTTAAACATTTCTCCAAGGCTTCATGGCAACAACCAAAAAAAAAAAAAAAAGGATGAAAGTAGACAGGATGGAAGTGAAAAGATCAAAAAAAAAAAAAAACCCACAGGAATTTCAGGAATTTGAAGTTCGCTGAAATGACCGCAGGAAGAGGGGAAGGGGGTTCCATCTCAGAAAGCATCTGTCTGTTTCTCTGCTTCAGTCGCACCCCAAGAGCACTTCTTAGACTTGGAGGATTTATTGGAGCACGTCCCAGCACCCTTTCTGTTCAGCCTGGGTTTCCCTGCAAACCTAAATCTTGCCTTGATACTTGGCTGGGATGTGGTCAGGGCGTAGGGGTCTGGGACCACAGCATGGTCTGCCAGTGAGGTGGACACCATTCCTGGGGTGTGGTACTGCCTTGAGCCCCTCCACTTTGCAACATGCTGTACTCAGCTCTGCTGCTCCAGGATTTGCTCCTTCAGGAAAGGGCCTCTGATAGTCTCTGTGATAATACCTTTTACTGTTAGTGAACTAGGCTACGAAACAGGAGGCACAAATAGGAGGGAAGATAGTAAAGACCTGACCTCAGCAGACCTCCACTCAGAGCAGAGCTGGAAGAGATATAAATGACAGACTGGCCAATTCCAGTCTGATTTCCTTATTCCTGATTTCTTCTGTCACCACAGCTTATGAGTGCTGATCCTTACAGTGCAGGAGATTTTTTAGTATAAACAGCAGTCCTGTGCCTAGCTGGCAGTGGTGTATTACATCCAACCAGTCCAAAATGGCATATCAATCAAGAAGGAGGGCAGGTGGAAAAAAAGCACTTTGCTCCAGTGTTCCTAGCAGAGCAAATAGTTCTAAAAGTTTTGTTGATGACATGCACATAAATGTAGCCTTCCTTCCTATTCCCTGTTAAAAGATTATTTATTTTATCCTACATTTTCACAGGTCACTGGTGATGTTTAGCTACGCCTGTGGCTGTGAAGCCTGGGGAGTTCACGGGGCAGCAAAAGACTATTCTCCCTACTTGCTTCCTGTGGACTTTCATCCAAATATGATGAGAATGAACTCCCCAAACCATTCCTTGAAGAGAATGTTTCGAAAGAAAATAACCTTTCCATTATCAAGTCCTGCTTTGAACAGGTAGACAAGGAGGGAATAGTTGCTGACATATTCATGTTGGAAGCGTGCAGATTGAAATGAGTCAGGAGAACACGAACAGTGAAATTGGTTGCTAAGTTTTCCAATGAACAAGAATGATTAGAAAATACTTTTGATTGGGAATACTGCTCTGGCTACTTTTGACATTTGCAGAGCACAAAGGGTAGTGTCATGTCTCTGGTCAAGACTTCTGGCTCGGGGTTCCCAGGGAGTGAAAGCTTGGGCTCTAGAGCTGGCACTTAACTGAGCTTGGGTCAGTGGTGTGTGGATGAAAGATGTGGTAATGTCTTTTTGGCCCGCAGGGCTGAAGTAAGCTGGGGGTGTAGGCATTACCTCACTGTCTGGAGGTGTGAAAATGAACTTAGCAGTTTACTCTCCTTAACATGTGAAAGGGGAAGTACAAGTGTTTGCACAATACATTTGTGGAATGTGCACAATCCAGGAAAAAAACATAAAAAGGGAGAGATCTAAATCCACCAGAAACAACCCATGAAGGTGGACCTCAAATGCCGCAACAAAGGAGATTATTTCAGCAAATCAACATTTTATTTGCATGGATGTATTCAGTTCTAGTATGTAGCCTCATCCATTGAGTTCCAGGATGTGTCCATATCCAGTATTGCAGGGCACAGTACAGTGAGGTCCAGCAAAAGTCTGCTCCTCTTTATCTGCAGGTCTTCTCAGAAATAATCTGTAGTTTGGGACTTCTTGCTGTGAGAGTGATTGGCCTGTCTCCTGACTTTGTTTCTCTCCCACAATACAGAAGGCTCAGTAGGAAGACCAGTTTAGATGCAGACAATATAATTAGCTTCCAAAATGACTCTAGCCCCACTGCTGCATCACTTAGCCTGACTAAGGATCCCCCTTATGATACCAGGGATAATTGTTTTATGTGTTCTGGCTATTCCCAAGTGCTGCTGGTCATATCAGCTTCTTGGTCAAACCTTCTAGAAATACAATCTGTGAATTCCTTGTAAGTGCAGGACTATTTTTATTTAGCTATATCAGGGCCCCATTGCCTGAAAACCAATACAGTTGTTTAACTTTTAGGAAAAGAGCCCTAATCTCTTTTTCTTCTATCCCGTGTCTTTTACATCTTAAGACTGGAAACAATCTATATTCTAAACACTCAAAGTTTCAGGAATGTTAAATCGGAAGGCTTTAACTGCAATGGGCAAAGGGACATGAGTTGGTTAGTCAGGCAAATAAACAAACACAGTAAAACACACAAATAAAGCCACCACACCTGCAAGAATGTTAGATATGTTAAAAGGGGTTGCATCCCTAGGCGAGCTACAGTGGTTCACTTTTCATCACCAATGACCACGTTACACATGCAGCTGGTGACTTTACTTAGCCTCCAGCAAGGTCAGAGAACACAGTGGAGTGAACAGAGAAAGAACTGTTCCCCTGTTTGTAGCAAAAACATGGTAAGAAGTGATTTGAACTTCAGCTGCAGCTTGTCCTGCTTAATGATAACTAAGCAATACTACTACTTAAGGGCTAGCTTCCTTTTCTTGTAGAAGCATCTCACTTCCACAAGGCAATCTTTAAAACAAAAAAAAAATTTAAATTACCTTTTTATCTCATGAAGCTTGTTTTTGTACGTGTCCTTGAAGAGAAGTGTAAAGAAATGATTATTTGGTGAAGGGTTACAATACAGGTTTTTGCTATACTATCTAGGCATTAAAATAAAGTTACCTGGTTGTATGGCAAACTGGATTTAGAGGGCCATGTTTTGAAGATACTTAGCAATACATGGTTCACTTAAGTGCATACTGGGGCTCTCAGAAATGGCCATACACCTACATCTAGCTCATTTGAAGGACATAGGTCTGATTGTTAAAGTATCTGAGTACGTTTAAAATATGGGCAAAGATCTGCAAGGGTGATAAAATAATAATCAAAGTAATTTCCCAAGACTGAGGACTTATTAGGAATTAAAACACAGACTGATGTATTCTGAACTGTTTATATGAAATGAAGCACACTATAGAGGGTATATCCTTAATGCAAAAGTTACTATTAATTTGATTTTCATTAATGGATATGTGTCAGAATTCTTAAACAAGTTAGTTGTATTGTTTAGTTCTTAGATTTAAACAGAGGTGCTCCCTGAAAAACATTGTTCATTTTGAAAAACTTCAAGTTTTACCAATTGCTAAAGGGGTTAATAGAGGCTGTGCATGGAGAAGATAACCTAAGTTTAAAAAAACTATAGTCATCATTGTTCATTTATTCTCTTTATTGAGGTAATTTAATTATCATATAGACACAAACATTTGCTCCCATGCTGGGCTCTTCACATCTGTTAGTAGAGATTTGATTAGGTCTACACAAATGTGCTAGATTATACCATCTAGTTGGTGAAATTCAAGCCACCTGGATATTTTAGCAACATCAATAAGAATAATTCTCTTTTTCCAAATCAGTAAATCCAAGATATATTAAAAAGAATTAATTAATGAGTACCAGATAGGCAAAACAAACATTTGACAATGAATCATATTATCAAAGGTTTTGTGGGAGATCCCTCTCAGCTTATGTTTAGATGTCAAATTATATTACCAAAACTAAACAATCTGTTAAACCGATCTCTTAATGCAATAAGTCTCTGCACCATACTCTCTTTTTTTCCTGAAGTCCTTCGTGATAAGCAGCAGTGCAGTATTTATGGACAACACTAGGTGAAGCACTGGCCATAATGTTACATTAGCAAGTCATTAGTTCATACTAAATGTTAGATAAATAAAGCTTTTTATCATATAGGACCTGATGATGAAAACTGCTAAGGAGCCATTATGTGAGTCAAGACAATATGACTGCAGATGATCATTGACCCCTTCAGCGTGCATTTCAGAGTTAGGCTTTTAAAAAGTGAATGACAAAAAAACCTCACATGGAATTTGTCATAAATACAACTGTTAAGATTGCATACAATTGTATTCAATATAAAAAGCGGTGAAAGAAAGCAGCTGTTGTTCACTGGAGGACTTCGTTTAAAGTTAGTTTAGTAAGTTACACAGTTGTGTCATTTTTTTTTTTCTCTCTGCAGAAAAAAACTACAGAGATTAATCTTAATTTAGGTTGAGTACTTTTTTGGGAAAAGAGAATTCTTAGTTGCAGTCAGAGAGAAAAAGCCTTTGGTCTGGAAGTATTTATGAAAATGCTTAATTTTAGTCACTTAAGTAGTTGTGCAGACAGAACCACCACATAACTCTGTGTTTCAATTAATTTTTCACAAGTTCTTCATGCTGAAAGAGGAGAAACACATACTGGTCAAATCGGCAGCAAGTTCATTTCCTAGACCTAAATAAATGTGATAACTGTGAGTCCATGTATAAATTCAAGTATATTCTATTCCTGGCATGCCTGTTACAGCACATGTAAAATGGAGAATATATCACTGATTTGTTTTGGTCTTTGCATTAGCAAGACTGTCCAGGCTGGCAGAGTTCAACTTTTTGGATGAAGACCTTTCTCTTTGGATGGAAGTCTTGTGGCCATGACCAGTCTGGAGTGATATATTCCCCTACGCTCATGAGGCAGACTGCTTCAGTCACCAGGTTTTCCAGAGGACTCTGTGCTGAAGTAGTAGTAGTTATTCTGTATTGTTCCTTCAGATATAGGACTGGAATCAGTCTTTAGTCCGAGAATGGGTGAGGTTTCTGTAATGTCCATGCTCCCAGCTCATATGTTCCACCAGATGTGTTCATTATAGTTCAAGTGGTGTGGTGACACCCCAGATAAGGACCAAAGGCATTGTTGGTAACCAAGGAAAAGTGTTTATCTAGGCACGGTATTGTGAGATGTGGTGTAAGGCTTAAGTTATAACTTGTCACTGCAAGAGCAAATTTGAGTAAAAGCTTTCTAAATCCATATAATTGTACTTAATTATTTACACAATGAAATTATTTTTAAAAGAGAACAACTGAATGATGATGATTCAGTCAGAAGAATTTTCTTCTAAATCTAACTAACCTCCTCTGGGAAGATTCATTGTTGGAAGGATATGTCTTCACTCTGAGGTAGTTAGATATTTATGAAATGTGCACAGTACATAAACTTACCTAAAGCAGAAAGCAACCAGATGGCTGACCGATTCTGTCACAGCTTTGAGAATCCTGCAGAAAATTAGTCTTGCATTGGCTTATTTATTCCAACTGAATATTCAAGAAATGGGAGTTACTTTTGTGAGTCCACAAGTTATGGAGGGATGCTATAGAGGCACTAGAGATACCCATAGGGCTGAAACTTAGGTTGAGGCTTTGTATTTTTATTGATGATGTTGAACTCAGGAAGGGGTAGAGATTTATGAACACTGATTTATAGTCTCAGTGTTCTGCTATCAACAGGTTGGGGCAAAGTTCAACCAGTTACCTGCTTTCTGCTGAATTTCTGTGAAGTTTTTAGACAGTGAGTGTTTGCTTTTTTTAAAAAAGTAGCAAATTTTGCATTTTTTTCAGTAGTATAAGGGGAACTCTGTGTTTGATGGGTGTTTCACATATTTTATTTCAAGTAAGTATTAACATTTTAATTATTTTAATGCCTATGACAGTGCTTAGTTCCTGTATCAAAACTGTGTTGTCAGGGCCCTGAGAGCACTACCAGCCTTCACTGTCCCTGCCCACCTCCCTGGGGCCTCTGTCCACCCTGCCCAGGCCCAGGACCCCATTTCAGCCCAGCCCAGAGCCATCAGTCCTTGCCCAGCGACGCTGTAGCAGTGCTGATCTCCAGCCCTGCCAAAGCCCTGTCCCTGCCTGGCCACAGTCCTAATCTGGACCCTGACCCATAGACTGACTGCCTGGCCTCAGCCTGGCCCCATTGCTACAGCCCTGCCTAGCCATTGTGGAACTATGTCTGGCTCTAATTACCCTCTCCAGACCTGATCCAGACCCTGACTGTGGGTCCACTGCTTGGCCCAGCCTTGGCCTGGCCCCATCATCACAGCCTTTCCCCGTGATTCCTGGACCTGGTCCTAACTCTGACCTGTGGACTGACTTCCAGGCTTGACCTCAGACCTGCCTCATCACGGTGATATTGCCTTATGATCCGGATTCTCAGTTGGCCTTGGCCATCATCCCTGAGTCTGTCCTGCTCACCTCACTCAGATACTTTGGGGCTTGGCTCCCCACCCCGTCCCTGAGGGAGCAGCCGACCCTCACTGCTCCCTAGTGTGTGGCTTGAGAATTGTCAGTTTAATTAAGTGTATTTTGAGTTGAGTTCCCCAACAAAGCTTAGCCCTATTGCTTTTGTTTGATGTCCAAAAAGCTGCTAGAGCTTCCCAGCACCATTTCAAGTTCTTTTCCCATCTTCCTCAGAGCCTGGTTATGACTTGAAATCATATCTCATTAACCTCAATGAGAGTTACATGGAGAACAGTGTTATAACAGGACTCAGCAATGAAAAGGCAGATCCTCCAGGGCCGTTCCAGCATCTTGTGTGACAATATATGACAGAGAAGTCTTTTCGTGTTGTGAGCAGGTGGTTTTCCCACCCTGTTCAAAACAGTAGTCTACAAGTGTTGTATATAATTAAACATACCTCCTTCCTAAGGTATATCCAGAACTGTAATTCCAGTAAAAATAATAATACAGGGAAAGTCTACAGCTTAAGCTTTTTTTTTTAGTATGACTTTTTTAAAGATTCTGCAGGATCTTGTTACCTGTAGGACTCTGCTCTGTGCTTTGATGATAATACCCCTATTCCTCCTTCCTTCCCCAAGCACATCCTAGGACAGTCAAGCTGCATCTTTTGAAGTGAGACATTGGAACACATGTAGCAGCTTTTTGTGGGATTCTGGTTATTGCTCATAGTGCAGGTTGCTTTGTCATAACCTAGACCAATATTTTATAGTGGCTGGAGATTACTTCACTGAATAAAGAAAAATAAGAAGCTATCATCACTAGGATGCTGAGAGTAAAAGATGCTGAGAAGAGAAAGAGGTACCATTTCAACAGGAGAAATATAACATGAATAGTCTTGGAAAGATGCTGCTCTAAAGGTTTTAATTGATTAAGTGTTAAATTTGCCCCCACAAAATACTACAAAAATGTTAATTGGAATTTCTCCAGTGCTTGAACCCAGGAATGTATAGATGTGGCCTGCAGATGTGTTGGGTCTCTGTTCTGCTCCCAGCCAACCTTTTACCTCAATGTCCTCTTTATATACAGACAAGAAATAAGCAAAAATTAAACTGTGGACATGCACAAGGTCACACAGGCAGCAGCCATTTAGTGTTTCTGGAATTAGTCGGACCTTGGGTTAGTGCTCACAGACAACTGTTCAGCATAGACAATCATTGTGGCACCAGGGATGGGGCCCAGGGGTCATGAGAGAGTGGAGGCCGAACACTGAGAAGGCTTGGCATCCATGCTTTAACAACGTATAGCTAACCGGAGCTGCTGAAAGAATAATAAAATGCAAACGGCCCAATTAGAGTGCTTACTTTTCTAGATCTGCCTTTCCTGAGTCTCAGAGAAACACTGCTGTGAGTTTGTTCTCTATGTTGATAAACTTCCTGTTAATAAAGTTTGCTGTTTGCCTAAAGCAAATAGGTGGTTCATAGGAGCAGCAGAAAGTCTAGAATATCTTTAAATGGGCTACATATTGAATTCTACAAATATTGGGCTCTCTGATTACTGAGGATCAAAGGCAAAAAGAACAGATTGATGCTGAGCCTTTAAAAATCAATTCTTTTGGAAGATGCCTGCCCTTATTTAGTCTTTTGGAATAATAAATGAAGTGATCTCAGCTGTAAAAGACACATTGTGGACAGCTGCTGGTTGTGAGTTCAGACTAGTGTTATTGTTAAGAGATAACAATAGCACAGATTTTAATTGAAGAATAACTCATCAGAAAAAAAAAAAGTTAAACATCTTCTGAGAAACTGTAGACTATTCACCAAACAGGCCACACCTAACCAATGGCTTGGACTCAAAACTGTATTGCACATATTTTGGATGGTTTACACAGCATATTTATCCACAGAACTGATACATATTATATGTCTTTTATTGTATTTTAACTATTTTTAAAAGTAAGTTTGAGAAAGGCTTAGCTAAGTTGATAGTAATCTAGAAAGACAGAATATAGGCCTTCTTGCCAGTTTGTGGTTAGTTATGGTAAACTGCTATCTGTAATTTACTCCTGCCCACAATGGAAAAGAGAGTTTTGCTCAAATGTGTATTACATTACATGGGGTTACATCCCATGTGGTGACATGGCATTGTGTAACTTCACACAACCAGATAAAATGCAACATGTTTTTTCAATGTATCTGAACAGAATGTAAGGGTATGTTCTGATAGAAAAGACATTCGCAGAGGGCCCAGTTCTATGAGCCTGGTTTATGCCAAATAGCACTCTCTAATGGAAATGCTAATCATTATGTTTTTCTGCAGATCTTGCAGAAGTAAATCCAGAGTATCTTTTAATTGGAAGCCTTTCTTTATGGTCTTCAGATGTTTGTAAATGTGCATAATCTAATCTTATTAGGGCCAGATTCTACATGCTGCACGTTCTGACAAAAGGGGAGAAAGTTCTTGCCTGCAGCCTGCATTCTGTTCCATTCTACATTTCTTCTTGTATTCTGGTATTACAGTATCTGAACACTTTTAACAAAGCATTATCACTGCCAATTCTTTTTTCCTCCCTCTCTTGTTGGAGAAAGAAGTGCACTAGGCTATATTATTTTGAGTAAAGCTAATGGGAAAATCTTTGAGGGAACAATTTTTCATTGCAATTTTTCATTGATGTCTACCCTCCACATAGTTTCAGCTTAATGAATTTCATGTACTGCTAAGCAGCTCTGGCGATAATAAAATTGTCTAACTAACTTCCACATAGGTGTTATGCCTGTTGCTTGGCTCTGTGCCTTCCAAAATGGCTAGTCAGTAGGAAACAGTAGTCTTTGAATATGAGCTGAAATGTGGACTGACTGAATACATCCTTTTGTGCTTTTCATAGCATTCATTCTGTGGCTTACTTACGTTGACTATTATTAAGCCCTGTAACAGCTTCTGAATTAAATTTTGGTTCATCTGGTTTAATAGAATCTTATGAAACAAAAAAGGACAGATCTCTAGTTGTCTGTATTTGGGTTGGGACCTCTTTCCACCTCCTCACTTTTCCTCCCCAGTAGGGACATAATATGACCAAAGGCTGGTGGTGAAATCATAAAAATTCATCACTTGTTCACAGTGTGCAAGCCAAGAAAGAATGAATGATCAGGAAGACAATTTTTTAAGTGTAAGGTAATGTCAACCCTAGCAGGAATAATTTGTGCCCTTCGGCATCTGCAGCTGTGTAATAGTCACCAGGGAGTTGTCTGATTTTTTTTTTAAGTGTTAGCTAAGTCAGAACTCCAAATGCAGAATGTATTGCTTGGGAACACTGGGAGGATTTTTGTCTCTTTATGAAGAACACTGGTATAGCGAGCAGTAAGAGATGCAGATACAACATTTTCATATCCTGATGAGGACACTGTCTTTGCAATGCCACTGAAGTTAGGGAAAAGAAAAATTGCCCCATTTTTCCCAGACCTGCATCCTCAATCTAATAAGAAGAAAAGGATCTCTAAATAGAAATATACTGAGAAGCGTCTATAGGAAATACTTAAATCTTCACCCAAGGCAAAGGAATTTGTCAGAAATACATAATGCTATTGTATGACAATACAAATGGTGATAGCACTGTCTTGTAAACCTTTACTAAGTAGGTAAAATGGCCTTTACAGCATTATGTATAAGCAGGAACACCTGTCTGTAATAAAGTTCAGTGGTATTTCCACTGACTGTGGCATGTGTCAGTGAAATGAAAATGATGTTTTCCTTGTCTGAGGCTTTAAATGCTGTAGCCTAAATTCAGTCTTGACCTGACTATGTTGACCTCCATTGCTGAATTTGGCACCTGGATGTCCGTGAACCGCAGGAACTCCAGAAGATGCCGTAATCAGTAGAAATGAAATATAATGAGATGCATGTCTCTGCAAACAGAGAAAACATACTCTCTCTTGCAACTCACCTGTTTGTGGAAAGCCAACAGAAGTCTGTGTGTGATTTAGATGTCCCTTAAGCCTTCTGGTAGTATTAGTGAGACTTATCTAGCCATGCACCTGCTGTCTGCACAAACTGCTGTCTTTGTCTCAAGAACCATGGTACAGTTTCAGAGAAAAAGAGGTAAAGGAGCACGCGGTACTTTGGGGAGCTTGATGTAAGATGCAACAAATCAAGACGACAGGAATATAGAACAGGTAGAGATGCAACCAGGGACACAACAGAAGTGGATGTTCATCACGTTCAAAGCTATGTCTCTTACTGCACTGGCCCACCACAGAACGTCCCCTGCTTTACCTGGTAACCTCACAGGAGGCAATGAGGTGTCATTTCCTTCTCACTCCTAAACTTCCTTATGACTCAATATTGTTAACTTCAGGGAATAGCAGTTTATGACTGTGACTTTGTGCAAGCATCTAGTGTGTAATATTGTTTCTATCTGAAATTTAGTGACATTCTAATGGCTGTCCTTCAGCTGATTCACGTTTGTGATGCCTTCGCTGTATACTTGCAGCTCACCCAAGGCAAATTAGTGTTTTTTTAGCACAAGCTAAAGTAAAAGTTGTGATGTTTCCTACATGCAAATGTATGTGTTGGAAAAATTAATAAGCAGATAACTGTATATATCCTGATGAAGGCACTATGATTACTGAAAATCTTTTATCAGGTCCCAGCCATGGCTTTTGAATAAACATCATCTATACATTTACAGCAGATCTGTAGCTGCTGTAAGTATGACTTCCATGAAACCACTAGAGGTATAGTACTGATTCATCAGTAATGAATCTCACCTGAGGTGCTTTTTTAAATTAAGGACGAACTATCTCCTTCCTCTTTTTGTAGGCACAAGAAATATCCATTTCCTTGTGCAAGGCAAAAAAGAGCACTACGAGAATGGCAAAATACCTTCACATAGAATCTAGTCTCCTGCATTCGCAGGCAGAACTGTGCACCCATGTGAAGGCTGAATTTGGCCAGCTTGTATAAACACATTTCAATATCAATGTGAAAGCGCTGCTTTCTCTTTCCATGATTGTTCTAGTGAGACAAAAAAATCATCAGAAGGTGAATCACTGTTGCAGCTAATACTTGCCAAGACATGAAAAAATGGGGATGGCCTGTGAAATAAGAGGCAATGGGAATAAGAGTGAAAACAAAGGAACTGTTCAAAAATACTAGATGCTATTGCATGATAATGGAAAATAATTACCAAAACCTACAAATGTTGCATCTGAATTGCTGTCTGCCCTTGTGTGGAAATGGGTGTATGTGTTTTAAAGAGTCATGCTGGAAATTAACAAAGATAAAATTAAAACAGTTGTAATGTAAAATATTACATGCCTTCTCTCAGGATTGAGACATACCACTCAAGAGGATTAGCTTAAAAAAGTCAGATAATCCTCACTAGTGGGATAAATATATCTTACAGAATTTCCTGGAGCATACTCTCCAGAAGCATTTCACTAAAATTAAATTAGCAATAAAATTAGGCTTCTTATAGATATATTTTTAAGAAGTTTTTAAAAATCAATCAAAAGTAATACAAAACATTTTTTTTCTAATGTGCCTGAATTTCATTTCTGCCTCTTTAGCTTTAGGTGCCTGCTTAAAACTCTGTTCATCCTAGCATTGACAAGAGGGATGAACAAATGAGATTTTGTGCTGGAATTCTTCCTTGTGAAATATTCCTTGGATCGGAGAGGTAAGCATGCCTATTTGTTGCTTGGTGTGGAGCAAAGTGTAGCCTGTAGGAAATAGGTTTTGGCTGCAGTTTGTAGCTTGCCATCTGTTTGGGATGTCTCAGTTGTGAATGGGACAGAGATTCTCAGCTACTGTGGAGGAAGGAAGATCCCTGCCTAGGATTAGAGCTCATCACCAGTTATTCACTAACACTAAGTGAGTAGGCAGATTGATTAGTTTAAAATCTAAGGACCCCAAAGTGCAAAATAATTAAACAGCAAAATGTGGGGAATTTTTTGAGGGAGAGAGGGAAATGTTCTTATCTTCCTTAAATGCAGTAGTAGGAAGAACTGTTGATAAAAGTTAGTGACAGAGCAGTCAAGGTGAACCCGAAGATTAGAGACTACAAAGGAGGCTGCATACAGAAATTGGGTGACTTATCTGAAAAACAAATTCTGGATAAGTGTCATTTGATGAAGCTCATTAAAGAGTAGATCTCAGGAACAGTGGTGAAGCAAGAAACTGTGGAGTTTGGGTGAGTATTCAAAGGCACAATGGAGAAAACAAAAAAGAAAAATATCCATTTGCAGCTTAAAATTTGACACAAACAGAAGCAAGAGTAATAAAACAGTTTCACAGGAAAGGAAGAAGCAAGAAAGATAAGGCCAGAGACTAGAACGTGAGGAAGGCAAAGGTGAGATAGGGCAACTGAGAGATAACAGAAGAAAGGATTACGCATTGGAGTAAGGGAAAAGAGATGGAAGAGATGCAAGGAAGAAAAAGATGTATTAGAAAGTGGATCAAATGTTGATGCTTTGGGGAACACTTTGGGTCCTTTTATGTCTTGGAAGGCACTTGCAGAAAGATGGTCCAACCTGAGTACCTGCCTTGGGGTCTTCAGTCTTTAATGACAAAGGGTGACCTGACAAGAGCTCTAAATTGAAAGCTGGGGAAAGAAAATTTGGGTAACTAGACTCAACAATGGTGTACCTATTGCTGAGAACAGTCAGGTGTGGATGCCTAGCGCATAATACAACTGAAGAACTAGGTCTGAAGAGGAGAAAAAACCTGCAACGTTGGCCTACCAGTACAAGGAGCAAACAAAATGGATGAACTTGAGGAGCTAGAGCAGTCTATAAAACCCAATAAAATATTATCAGGTTAGCAGACTACAGAAATCATGACTTGCAGATAGGAAGTGAAGGGGGAGGGGCTGTTCAGGAGAGAGACCTAAATACAAATGTGCTTGAGTTGTGTTGTACGTTAACGATATAAGAGAGCGGAAAGAAATCAGGAGAAATATTGTGGATAGAATTGGACTGGGTTCAAATCACTTTCACGATAAATGGTAGAAATGTTATATGGGCAGTATACTGGGGGTTGGTTCTAGACCTCATGTTTCTTTTTAAGTATGGAGAAAATTCTGTGTCATAGTGAAAAGATGTATGCTATCAAAGTGGTCACTGTGAGAACACTTAACTTCCCAGGTATATATTGGAGAAGAAATACTCCTGGTAATGATACAGCACAATTGCTCCTGAGGTGGCAGCAGATGTATTTCTTCATCACAGTGTCAATGAAAACAAAGAGTGATGCTGTTTCACAGTTGGTCTTTATAGGCAGAGAAGACTTTGAAAGAACATTGTAAAGTGGTCATAGGAAATAAATCCAAATTCAGTCATCATCAGTTTATGCAGTTTCAATTCAATGGTAAGGTAAAACTAAGTAAGTTGGCTTTCCCTTTTCAAAATTGCTGACTTTCACATATCTGCTTAATAAAGACCACACAATTGCAGAGCTGAGGTGACTTCAATCTGGTAAAAGCTTGAGTTTGTTTAAATCAAAGTAAAAAAAGTGGCTGGAATCTTAACTTTTAGGTCAAGGGGGAAAAAGTTACAGGAAAGAGTTCTGGTTTTACCTGGTTGAATGATGCATAGTCTGGAAAATATTATATATATCAACTGGTTTAAAAATATCATAATTTATCCTAAAGAGAGTTTAGGAAGTGATTTATGAAATGGCAGCGTGGGGAAAAAATTGCTCTTACAAGAGAGCAGTTTAGCAGAAAAAGGTGCAATAGCATCTAATGCTTAGAAGATGACCCTGGACAAATTCATGCTGGAATGAATGTGAAACTTTTTAAGCAGTGAAGAAAATAATTAATATAAACAAGTGTATTACCGTCTAAAACAAAAGGAACAGTAAATGGTGCCTTACCAATTTGAAGGACATTAGCTGGTATTGCAACACTGGAAGAACAGAATCAGCCCAATTCTCAGAGACTCACTGCGGTTAATGAAACAGAAAAACACCTCAGTATGCAATGACTAAACATTTAATTACCTCTCTGATTGATGGAGAGAGGCTAAAATCTGATAAACATGTTTAATTACTGGCAATTACAAAATTAAAAAGAGAATCTTTTTGAAATACGAGGTATTTTGCAATATCATTTTATCATTGGTAAACATGTAACATTGGACAGCTATACTACTCTTAGGAAGAGGGTGACAGGGAAATTTTTACATTAATTTTAACAAAGCAGGATTAGGCCCAGTCTTGTGAGGAATGGGCA
The DNA here is from genome assembly GCF_036370855.1 of Dromaius novaehollandiae. Taxonomy (NCBI): domain Eukaryota; kingdom Metazoa; phylum Chordata; class Aves; order Casuariiformes; family Dromaiidae; genus Dromaius; species Dromaius novaehollandiae. The sequence continues at coordinate 41,550,511 of NC_088103.1, read as the reverse complement.
CCTTCAGCAAAAATGTGATGTGAACCAGCTAGTGAGAGTCTCAGGCTTGGAGGTGTTTTATTTCATCCATCCCTTTTGGAAGGGGTATCCCTATTTGTTGCTGTTCTTTGGAAATGACTATGAGCTATGCTGTTGTATCCTGGGTTATATTTATGGATAAAAGCAGTCTCACTCATTTCAGTAGGATTTTCTTTTGGTGAGTAAATCCCTATGGCTTTAATGTTGTTCCCAAAACTCTACAGTCCTCCATTTATCTCCACTTGATTCCTTGCGAGAAAATTCATGAAAGTCCGTTATAGAATAGTCCTTATAAATTATTGGCAAAGTTTGCAAGAAGGACAGAGTTTTCACTGATTTCTGTACTCAGTGACCATAATAGTAATAAAAAGGTGGCATTTCCTTTAAGGTTGGCAAAAGTAAAAAAACCCCAAACCCTCAGCTGATTTAATACATGCTGCTGAGCCATTCATTCAATATACCTAAATTTTGATTGATAATGCAACCCACCAAAGTCTTATAGTGTGCCATCAAAAAGTGCATCTAATCTTGCTGAAACCAGACACAATGGATTTAGAACATGGCGGAAAAGTTCAGGGATATTCAGGATAGGGAATGAAGCATCAGTCAGTGCCATGACTTCAGGCTATGTTCAAGAGGATAGATTTGTTAGTGACTCAAGTTGTTCCATGTGTGATTATGTGAAAAATAAATTTTGTAATAGACATATAACCAGCCTGTGTTAGGTGTTTTCCATATCCCCGTGTTCACACATCATCTGAGAACCTCATCATCTTTTATATATTCAGTATTTCAATGAAGTGGGAAAGCACTGTTATCTCTAGATGAGGATGGAGGAAAAGGTTCTCAAATGGTGAATTTACAGATGGGGAGGAAAGGCACAGAGAGACTAAGTAATTTACTGAAATCTGTAGCAGAGGAAAGAAGTGAATCCAGGTGTTCCCACTCTTTAACCATTCCTTCCTCTTGTAACTGTCATTCAGTTGTGAGGTGAAATTCATCCTGCTGCAGAGGAACAGCACAAAGCATCTGCATCGCTTGAGCTATTTGGGAATTCAGAGTCTGATGGCCCTCATACTGCTTTTTTCCCCCAGATCAAATTCACCTTCAGCAAAAATGGGACATTCAGCCCAGCCAAGGGAAGATCTTTTCAGATACCTGGTCAAATGCAGGCTGGCCCTTTCAAAGAGACGGGACCCTGCTTTGAGATGCAACCAGTTAAAGCATTCTAGCTGAAGCTAAGGTTTCAGGTGATGGGTCATCTGGTCTTTAAAACCCTTCACTTGGTTGTGAAGGTTGTCTGGCCTTTAAAGAATAGCAGGACTTTAGTGACTGGGTACAGTTATAGGGAGAGTGGTATTGAAAGCTTGAGTAGGAGAGAATGTAGTTTGTCAGGTGTTATATTGGAAGGTTTGCAAAGACCTTGCCAAACAAAGGGAAGGGATGTGGTTGATGAGGTGAATTTGTTTTATGTATTTGATGCTATGGAGAAATAAAGCTGGAAGCCTGAAGAGCAAGGGGCCGAAATCCTCCAGCTAGACCGTGTTGCTCAGTGTGTGACTGCACCAGTCTCCGGAACTGCACCTGGTCTGAGGGCATCTCCTAGTGATCCACAGACGAGGGAAAAAAGCAGGCTGTAGCTGTGGGAAGAATTGACTGAGGCTGCAGTGGGACATTTAACATAAGGTTCATACATTTTACTGTGATACATAAGCTATTTAACATGCTATACATTAGGATGTGATGGTGATAAATTGTCAGTGTTTGCTTGTGCTTTTATAAGGAAGAAAAAATTTTAGAATTTGTTAAATTTTACACAATGAATCATTATTCAAAGCTCTGTGACTCTTAACTTTCACTGATGAGATGACAATCTCCACGTGCCACCTCACCCTAAATTAAAAATCACCAGTTAGTTAGGAAGCAAAAAGCTTGCCTAGTGAGATGAAACTAGCATAGTATCTTAAGCTTTATTTGCATCTATCGCATTGCACTCTATGTACAGAAAGCTTTTAATATGGTGTGACAGAGAAGGAGGAGCGCTGTGTGAAATAGTGGGATTCAGGTTTGCTGTGATAGCCTGGGCCTTGGCAAAGACATTATTGTTCATCCATACCTTAAATATACAAATCTGTACAAAGGAGAGAAGATAAAAACTAAGTCTCACTTGAGGGCTCCTCCGTAACTGCCATGTGATGTGTTAAAAATGTGTGAAGTTTGAAACCTAGCTTGCTTCTTATTTTTTAGGCTGTGCGGCTACTCCATGTGTGTCTCTTATCTTGAGTCAGTGAAGATTAGATGATTCTGATTACTAAGCATTTGGATTTGGTTGCTCTTCTACCAGGAAAAGCTATGAGTCTGGACTGGTGGACTTTCCCCTTCCTCCATTTATGTTTCCGTCTGAGAGGCCTGTGTTCCTTCTCCTCACTCCAGTCATGAGAAAAGCAGAGCCCTTTCAGTAGTTTTACATGCTGAATGAACGCAGAGACTCATGTTACTCCTTGTTTAAGAGAGTTACTATCTATTTGGTTGGGGTTTTTTTACAGACACTGATTTTTTGTGGGGGTAGATGAGCGCTTGTGTCACGTTAAAATCTTGTTTGAGACGTCAGCTAACAGTCAACCTGCCTATGCCCTCCCTTTGACACAACACATGGCATTGTTTCATTTATTCTGGGGCTACCCTTACATTCCCTTTTAGCTGATGTTTGCCAGTGGATATTTGCCATTGTCGTTGATAGAAGAGAGCAAACTCTATTTATTCTTTTCCATCACGAACATATGTGATGAAAAGTAGCCTCAAAATGAAGGATGATAAAAAAAGAGAGATATTGTAGTATATGTTATTTTTTACTAGTTGCTACTGATTACATCTGAAGTCTTTCTTATTATGCACAACAGTAAATATTTACCTGACATTGTCCATGCCACACACTATACTGTAACCTCTGCAATACAAATATCAAGTGTCTGGGATTTAACCACAGTAAACTATATATCCATGAGACATTTTTATTTCTGAACATATTGTAGAAGGTCTTATATTTCTTTTAGGACGATAATGGGAAAAACAGATTCACAGCTTTGAAATTCATTCTTTCTTGGTCTGAAACTGCCTGAATGTCATGACATTCAGACATGTAGAAAGTTCACCTTTTCTCCCCCAGGCATTTGAAAATGACAAATAACTGTGGTGGGGGGCGGGGGGGAATCACATTTTACTGTTATTATTATTACCTGTCTTACTAGTAATGGTTTATATTAAATTCTGCTGCTTTTCTTAAGTTATTACTTGAGATTAGGACTGTGAGGAAAAAGAAAATGACTGAAAATATGGTTTAGATAGAACCAAAAGCATTGAAATGAAAACCAAGTATTACCAATGCTGGTCACAGACAAGTTTTTCCTGAGATGATAGTAACAAATTAGTGTCCTTCCACAATGGTCATCTGTAGTAAAAGCAGAGCAATGCAAGTCGAAGGGAAGTACCATTCCCAGAATGATGGGGCAGTGATGTCTGCCTCCAGTGAAATAGTCCAGCCAACCAAGCACACCAAGCAGTTAGGTGATCTGGAGGGGTTTCAACCTGCAGCCTCAGACTGCAAGGAAAATGCACTTATCATGTGGATGGTAGAGTGCATGGGAGTCTTTACCATCCTCTGTTCATTAAATGTTTCTCCTCAAAAACTCTTTGAAAAAATTGTGACTAATTTTAGATTGATTGATAGAGTATTTCCTGGTAAATAGGCTATTTATAGGAAAAACTTCTTTCAATTTTTTTAGAGTGATTTTTTTTTTAATAGCAAGAGTCCATATAGTTAGATGCTGCTACTAGATTTTATATAAATCAAAAAAAATGTACAGCTGCATTCAGCACTTATCACTAGTACTGCAGTAATGGTTAAGAAGCCCTGGTTATAGACAGAAACCCATTATGCTAGGCACTGTCTAAACAGAGAACCAAGACTCAATTCCTTCCTAGTCACTTCTAGTCTAAGACAAGAAATAGCAGGTGGTCATATCAGACAGAGAGAAGCACAAAGAAATAATTAGGTAAGAGTACCCAGAGGAAAAAAAAACTTCATTATAATTACTATTAAGTGTTTTCCTGTGGACATCACAGGAAAAGAGGCATTTCTAGGGGCATTTGAGAGAAAACAATGAGGTAGGTTTGCTAATATTTGCTGGAGCTTCTTCCATGCATGAAGGCTGGCACAGGAGAAAGGGCAGAGGTGCTCATCGGTAATCATAACAAATGGTTGATGATGGCAAGCATCACTGGCTGATCAGCAGAGGGAGCTGACCTGTTAATAGCAAAGAAAAAATGATAGGTGGAGTGTAGATAGGTCATGAAGGGTCTTTAAAGTGAAGATGAATAGTATATGCTTGATGCAGTGACAAGTTCATGGATGATTCACTGTGTTTTCTTTTTCGAAAGTCTAAATTTCCACATTATTTTTGATTAATATTATTGAGTACTTTTGACTTATTTTCTTATAATAACAAACATTCCATTCATTTTACAAGAATCTGTTCAAAATAGTTGATGGATTCAGTGAACTCAATGAAGTTGATGTCATATGTTAGTACTATCAGTTACAATAGCTCAGTGCACAGTAAAGGCCTTTCTAAGAATTGAAGTTTTCTTTGGAGAAACAGATCCCAATGTGCATTTTCAGTAATAATGAGTACACTGAAGAAAACACCGAGTATGCTTTCTCAGCCTCATGTTAGCTGTTCAGCTCCCTCCTCTGAGTAGGCATGGACAGACAGCCACACAGTAACTGAATGATCTTTATCTGTCCCACTTTCTGCTAATGCCTAAGTGTGTTCAAAGTAGCTAATTGTATTATGTATGCACAACTCCATAAGCTAACTCCCTTCCCACCCTCTCTTGCGATGTTTCTAAGATAACATTCTCATAAATGACTAACTTGCCTTAAAAAAAAATGTGGAGGTTTGGCTTCCTAGGGCAGTCTTTTAACCATCTTACCTATGTGCCAATTGCTGATAAAGTCAAGGTAAATGTTAAATGTCTTCAGCTGTGTAGGATGAAGCCTATAATCCTGAATGACAGCTTATGCAAATCTTGATGAGGATGTGCCTGCCAACGTTTCCATTGCACTTGCTCTGTTCAGGACATAGCAATCAGCTGGAATTCATCCACGACCCCTGTTTGTTAGAAGAATGGGAAAAAGATGTCCATGCAAAGGACCTTGATAGTATAGCATTGAGGTGCTATATTCTTATATGCATGTTATATGAAAAGTCTTGAGGATGTTCCACACAATCTCATGAAAACGGCCTGCCTATATATAGACCTCCAGGTGTCCTGATCATGGACTGTTAAATTCTGCTTCCTATTGTATCCTGCAACACATGACTTGTGGCAATGGAAATCAGGGCAGTCTGTATTCCTGAAAACCTGTGAGAAAGAAATGACAAGATCATGATCTGGAAACTGAGATGAAAAAAATTGGGGGGGTTGGAGAGGATGAAGAATCCTCTCCATTCTAGGAATATGTATGGGTGTGAAGAATCAAACCAAGTATTCCCACAGCGTTCCTAAAAGCAGTAGTTTTGTCTTCAGCTGCTGTAAATTGCCACTTTTTCCCTTCAGTGGAGTGACATCAATTTACATAGACCTAGGACATAGCCCTTTGAAAAGGTAAATTTGTGCCTTTTCCTTGAATGCTAAATATAGACTTAAATACCACACTGAAAGCATTCAACTTTAACAATTTTGGCGTATACTTTCTTCTTTCTGGATCTACATACCACCCCAAATTCAGAGAAGCTCCTTCAATGAATGTTTTTGAAGTGCTGCAAGACTAAGAATCTTTTTTTTTTTTCTGATGCTTGCTTTTAGAGGAGCTTATATATAATCCCTTTTAAATTACTGTGCCTATGGATGTTTGCATGATAAGGCACTTTATAAATTAGACTGTATTATACTGTATTGAAAGTTGAAATATGAAGCTATATTGGCTAGACAATATCTTATAATTAGAGTTCAGTTTCACCATCTAAGTGGAAGTGTTGACTACCCCACAGCCTGAAAATATTGCTCTCTGCTTAAGGTACAAACCTAAGTAGTCCCCTGTATCTAAGAACTCCACTTATTTATAGGTAAGTTTTCTAGCATGTAGTATTTGATTTTTTTGCTCTGTATATTTGTAGGCAAATGAAGGCTGAATGTTAAATTAAGCCCAACATTTTCAGGAATAGGAGTGTAAAATAAGTTTGTCATATATGTGTGTAGGACCCTTTACAGAAGACCTGGACACTACATGATTCCTTTAGATATTATCAAGAGCTATTGACTGCTCATCATTGGTGAACCAGTCCACTTTGTTGCCAAAATATGCACAAAGATGTCCAGCACTTGCCACTGAATATTTTATCTGCATTGAAATGAGTGCTTTGGACAGTCCATTTACAAGACCTTTCTCTCTATAGGACTTTAGTGTAATAATGTATTTCATATATAATGGGCCAGCACCAATTTTATTATCTGACCAGTCTCAGCTGAGACTTTTTAAACCACAGAGATCAACAGCAGTATGAAGGGAGGAAGGACACTTAAAAATGAAGAACAGTAGAAAATTTTGAAGGCTACAGTCATTCATTCTCATGCAAAGTGAAAACAGTTTTCAAATTGGGCTCACTTAATGGACTGTGAATTCTACAAGCATTTTAAAGTAATTTAATTTCATAGCCACCTTGGCTATCCACACTTAACCATCTGAGGTCAGATGAGGTGGGTATTGCAGCAAATTTCCATGCCATAGGAAGATGTTGCTGGTGGGGTCTGCTACTGAAAGGTATTTGAACCTCAATCTGTGACATGCATAGGTTGGTGCAGAAATCGTCATTGCCAGCATTCGTTGGCTTGGAGTGATGGCAAATGATCATGCTGTTTCTTTCCATTGTGTGCATGATTCTCTGATGTTATTCCATCCTCTTTGCTGTATCACAAAGATCATTCAATTTCTGATTGAAGTCCCTGGCATCTTACTTCCAATGCCCTGCGGCATTAACACATTGCATGATTCTGTTTCAACATCCTTTGCTTCTTGGCAGAGATTTCCTTATATATTTGAAGCCTAGACAGTGCATGAAAGGATTTCTGAGCTTTTATACAACAATCTTGGCTGATTTTTTTTTTGAGGTAGTGACTAACTAGTCTATCTTCCCATTAGCTGTAATGAAGACATGAATTATACTGAGAGGTTACATGAAGGTAAATGTCCCTGTAGGATTCAACACAAATGTTGCCAGAAATAAAGTTTGTTGGAAATAGATTTCTTGGATAACTGAAATATTTAAAACCTCAAATTTGTTTTATTCCAAAACAGATGGAAAAATACATACATACGTGTGCATATGCACGCGCGCACACACACACACACATTGTGCACGTTTGTGATTGAACTTCGTATCAAACTCAGGATGATTTCCTAAAGGAAACATTTTTTGTGAGATGGAATTTTCTGTGGCAAAACTGGTTTTTCAAACCTTTCCATACCTGTTCTAAGCAGAACAACAACAGGTTTGATGATTCAGTTTGTGAAACTGTTTGGAAGGTATTTTATAGAAGTGCATACAAAAAGACTGTGTTATGAACAAGTAGTATGTCCAGTTCCTCTGGCAGAAAACACTAATAATCTTACGAGTGCTCAAAAATCTTCCAAATAACCACTTCTGTCTTTCCCAGCGTAATGCAGTGCACATTAGATAATGAAAGTAAACAGAAAACGCACACACCAATATTTCCTGTAGCACATAACTGCATCCTCACCTAAATGCTAATCACAAGCTGATACTTGCCTGCATAAATCTAATCAGTTTCTTTCAGAATTGCATGAGGAGTGATTCCTTTCATCCACATGGGAAAACATCCAAATCGAGTATCACATTTGTGTCCTTTAATAGCACTGTTTTCTCTGAAATATACAGTAACAGGCTCTCTACTTCTCACAAGTGTCCTGATAACAATATGCTCATGCTCATTTTCATTTCCTAGGCATCTAGCTCTGAAGGCAGAAAGGTTTTTAAGTGCCTAGATGTATATTCTGCCAGGTATTGAGCAATTTGACTTAAAGAAGGTGTTTTGTCACCGTAGAGGATTGGACTGAGTGTTGGTATTAAGTGCGATTAGATACCAAAGCAGGATTCTTGGCTGATGTGAACTAGTGTAACTGCTATCAAAAGAAATGAGACTGATCAGCTAAATAACAACACAAATAGTGTTGATTGCTGAGGGATTACTTTTAAAATAGGAAAGGCAGAGGAAAGCTGATTTAGCTAGGGTTTAGATTTGATCACTTGTTGTGTTAAACTTCAGCTTCTCCCTTACTCAACTTTTCCCAGTGATGGTGTAATCCTGGCTGTTCTGGCCTGGCTGTTCTGGCCTTTCCACCCTCTGTCCTCTACGGGTGATGGGAAGGGGAGAATATCCTGCCTTCTACCTAGCAGAGGCACAAGTCTACTTAGTTACATGCTTCTTTCTGAACTTTCAGGTACCTATTTTCCATGTTGCTACATATGGTGGAGGGTATGGGGAAATATTTCTTTCTTGTAATTCTCAGCAGAAACTGTCTTCAGTTTGGTGGATGCAGGCACATCATTGGAAAAGGTGCAGACAGTGCACTCCATAGGTTGTATAACTGATACAGGTCTCAGCATGAGTGTATACTCAGCTGGAGGCACCTGCAAATTTTGAGGCTGAAAAGGAAAATATCCATAGAATTTAGGAAGAATAGCTCAATTTCTGAACTCCTTTGACCTCAGCTGAGTTCAATTTCAGGAAAACAAACTAGACTTCAGTGCCTTTGTTTTGCCTAATTCCTACAGCGGACTGTGTCCCTTTCCTGTATCAACCTTTGAGTCTGTCTGTGCATCATTTCCCCCAAACAGGGGAAGAGCACTGCCTTAAAGCGGGGGCACTGTGGAAAGATGCTGACATACTCAGATATCATGGCAATTGGGGCCATAAAGGGACTATAGAAAACAGTGAAGGATATTTTGTATGTGTTTTTATTTTATATAAATTTTTTTTAATCTTATGTTCTTCAGGTATATAACTATAAAACTAGCATTTGTACATTAAACCTAGGATGCAATTTAGTAGAGAATTAAAAACAAAATAGAATGAAAAATCTTCTGGGCATTTTTCTTCACATAATTTTAAAAGTTGAGTGGATTAGCTGCTGCAAATTTTTTGTTGTCAAATTCCCCAAAAAGCAATTATGTAAGTCCTCATTACAAATGAATCATCAGTATTGTTTTATTTTATAAAATGAAAATGCTTTAGCATTGAATTGCCTCTGAGAGTGCAGAAGAGCATGTATAAAACTCGGGGTGCTTCTTCTGCTTTACCCTTTCATGACTCAAAAGTGGTTACATAAATTGTAGATACGAAACACCATTTTTAGTTTTAGAAGGAAAGTAAGGATAAGGCTTATTCATATGTAACTAAAATGGTGTTGAGCAAGTTTTAATAAACCACTGAAGGCAAGATCAACTTAACAGGAAAACTGCTTTACTTAATATTTATTCCAATATCTTTAAAGCTAGAGTGCCTTAAATCTAAATTCTGACTTTCTGCTTTAAAAGAACTTGGAAGAGGTCATGTTTTGAGCATATGTGTAAAACAGCATTCCATAATTGATTTATTAACATATGAGGTCATATTTATGATTTTCTTTTTGAAATATATGAAAGCAAGCTATAACTGTATAATCCTGTATGATCTATTCAACAAAAAACTGTTTCAAAAGTCCAAGAAAAGAGTGAAAGAGGAAAAAATAGCAGAAGGCTAATATAGTGTATTTAGTAACGGTTAAAGGTTATTCTCCAAAGGACAAATTAATATAATTTGGTATTTGGTATGGATTTGGTATTTGGTATGGATTATATTGGATGTTTTATTTGCATTCTTTTACATCTCAGGAGAGGTGTTGCTAAATAAGTCCAAATGGGATAAGAAGTATATTTTTTAATTTAAATTCAAACACTGCAGTTTTCAGACTACAAAGTCATAATGTGTATGGGGTTCTGAAACACAGGCTTAAGAAGAGTATGGATGCTCAGGACTATTGCAGACTTTTTTTTCTTCTTTTTCATCTGTGAAGGCTTTTCTGCATATAATTTCTGAAATGTGAAGCACATGCTTGCTTGTTCTGTAGCACAGGTCCCTCTTCAGCAGCCCCTACTCACTCTCTATCAAAGTCAAAACTCCCTTTGAAGTCCTGCATTTTGCCTGAGTCCTGTGTGCTGCAAAGGCAATGCCTCTTCCACTGCATGTTCTTCAGGGCAAAGATTGCTTTGGCATATGTTTGCATGAGGCCTGGCAATGCTGGGGATTTATCCTTGAGCTGCTCTTGTATAAGTAATCACCATTTAAATATGCAATTTGATCCAACAGGTGGTCCCATATGCTCCTGACTACTCTATGTCTGGCTACAATTTAGTTGCCATTTCTAGGTTCAGGACTGAGAGGCACACTTGGGTCCTCTCAAGGGATGTGAGGAGCTGACCCCTAAGATCACCCAAACTCCAACCAGTCATTTACATGTGCTTTCCCAAGGCTCTTCAGGGTCTGTGGGTGCTCTGCTCTTCTACTTTCACCATTCTGGGAATGTGTTACAGGAAAACAATGAATTTGGCATGTTTTTTTTTTTAAATATGAGTTTATCACATGATTCTTTAACCACAGGAATCCTTGGAATCACTCAAATATTAGACATGGTAGAGATTGTATTAGAGATCACAGAAATGCTCTAGGAATTATCATCTCCTAATCAGAGCAGACCCTGTCATAATCTGAGTATTCAAAATTAATCTGAGGAAACCCAACCATGCTCTTGAAAGTGCATATGGAGTAATGTCCCTTGTTCATGACTCATCTGATCTTGTCCTATGCTCCAGTAGCAACCTCTAATCTTGCTCATCTGCTCAGCAATTCTGGGACTTTGTTCTCAGAGACCTTTTTCTGCAAGAGGCAGGTCAGCAGTTCAGGGACCATCAGATCTGGGGCGTCGGGTTACAGATTTGATGGTCTCCCAGTGATAGTCCTCCAAGGGAGTGACAAGTGTCTCCCTTGGGCAGAGCTGCTCTCTGGAATGCTATTTAATAGGCTTATCTTGGGCAAGTTTAGACATGAGTCAAACATATAATATGAAGTGGAGATCATAATTTCATACAAACAACCCCCTCTCAGTTACAATCTACTCTCACAGGCAGCTGATGGATCAAGCTCGATAAAAACAAGAGAGACAGAAGGACAGAATTAAATGAGGGGGGAAAAGTGATTTTCTCCAAAAGTGTTGCAATAGAAATTTTGAAATTTGATGAAGGGTGTTCTACTAACTGTGCACTTGCTTAAGAGCAGACTGTGAACTGTTTTATTTCATTTTTTAATTAAAAATTTGTTAACTCTGATTTATTTATTAGCAAAATTAAAGATTGTCCCTCAGAAAACCCATTTCAAGTTCCAAAAAGTTTCTGTACCAGAGCTAAATTTTTGGCAGCTTAGGTGATTGCAGAATTTTCCATTGTGGAAATAAAAATCATAATTGTGCACCCCTATAGAGATATTCAGTGGCTTAATTTCAAGACTTAGCTGTTTCCAAGGGAAGATCTTTATATGTAATTATCTTGTAGTTTCTGGAAAATAATCTGTTGGTGTTTTAAGCACAAATCGTGTGTTGGTTTTTGTAGAGATTATTGTGATATTTTAAGATGTTTGTGTGTGCTACAGTTCCTACCTTCCTACATACCTTTTCCTACCTTCCAAGATGGTGTGATTCACTGTTCTGATTAAACATGTCCTTAAACAAGAAGAGAGTAAAATGTATGAAAATACATGTAACTCTATGTGCCTCATTGTGTGGGGTAAAATAGGCTCCCGAGACCTTTATGGTCACTTTATCTAATAAAGCTTTTAACAAGAGGGACCTGAGAAATAAGAATGAAAGATGTAGTAAAATAAATTGTTTCTAAAACCTAGGAGAGAGAAAGGACATAAATGCAAAGGAGGACATAAGCTGTACGTGCCTGGTGCTGATTCACGTCCTGGGAGCAGTCTAGTGATGGTGGCAGGAGCTCAGTGGCCTCTAATTCTCCCTGGGTAAAAGTGCGTCCTGCTGCTGATGAACAAAGTCAATTTGGCCTGCATCTAGCCTGTAAACTCAGAGTAGTATATTCCAGTAGATCTGTACATACTGGCTTGTTTTGGAAGTGCTGCCAGCTCCATACAAATCTTAATTTCTGTGAAATAAAGTCCCATCAGAAGCTGAGCCCACATGGATCAGACTGTGGATGCTGCGGCCCAACAGCCCACCCTGGTGCCGAAGTCCTTTCTGAAAAGCTCTGCCTGGAGCTGGGCTCGGCATGGACAGTGGGTGCTGGCCTTCCAGCCCAGAGCCAAGGCTTCAAAATTGAGAGCTGTGCATTTGTGGCAAGTGACAAAAATAAATCTGTCCAGAGCTTCTAGTTGTTCCTAAGATCATATGGCAATAATGGATATCCTCTTTGAAGAAAAATGCTTGTGTTTTTAAAGCCGTTTGTTGGCCTGTGGCAAAAAATTGCTATGGGAAAAAGATACTCTGACAGACACATGAAAAACATTTCAAGTTGAGTTATCCTGTAATTATCCTCTTGGAGTTAGGCATTCATACAGTTTTGGTGTGACAGTGTGCGAGAATTATTTTCTTATGCTGTGATTTTGGTAGGGTTCTTACTTAACAAATAGCTTTGGTATATTTCTCCCTTGCTCCCAACCTATTATTTTTAATCACTGATAGATAATTTGACTGATTCCTGTGGAATGAGTCATTGATTCACTAGAATGGAAATATTTTTTTTTGTGGGATCTCATACTCTGGAAAATCCTTTAGACACCCTCAAATTCCTATAAGAAGGCTAATAGGAACCGTGTCACTGTGTGCATGCCCTCATATTTCTTTCAAACACATGGTCCTTGTTGATTCAATGGCTAACTCATTATCTGGAGTAGACTGGAAGGCAGGTTCTGTAGCAGGTGTAGGAGTGGTCCGCAGATTGGAAACTGCAATAGTTAGAGTCATGGTGAGTTTTCTATGTGATGCAGAGTGAGATGCTTTATTCTAGAGAGAAGATACAAAATAATGTATATAGATCACCTGCATTTTATATAGAGAAGGCAAACTCATTGGTCTTTTTTACCAAGTTGTATAAAATAGGTGGCAGAGGAAATTTTCATTATCATGCTGAGATTTTTTTCTCTTTTTTTCATTCATGAATTCTTTTTATTTTCATTCCGGGCTGGAAAAAGATCTATTTTTGAAAATTCATATTGCTGGATGAAACTAAATTGCTGCTTTCTAGTCCTTCCTATTTATTATGCAGGTTTCCATTCATGTTCCTCTAAAGTGTCTGTTGTTAGCTACTGCTCAGCAAGATGCTGGACAAACTGATTCCACATTCAATTTAGTATGGCAGCTCTTGTATGTTTTATTCTGTTTAAGAAACCTTCAGCCAATTATCAAATACAAAAATAGACTCCTTTTCTTTGTAGTCATTAGTCATATAAAAGATTATTTTAATTCAGAGTGTATATATGTTTAATGTCAAGCTATATCATTGTCTAATTTGCAAGACTGTACCATAATGAACTGTCCACAACAATCCCAACAATATTGTATCTTCAGAAACATCTGAGGTTCATAGAAATCCCCTTCAATGATACCTACAGTAAGAAAGTTCTTGTGGTTTCACAGGAACACAGAGAGGCTTGCAGCTTTCATGATGTAGGGCATGAATATCATAAACGTGAAAAATATTTCAAGTGTCTACCTTGTGGCTATGGTTTGCCAAAGATTAGGATTTGGATTACACATTTTCTGTGAGAAAACTCAGCCAAAATACTGCTTTGCAGTACGTGGCCTATTTCACCAACTGTGGTGCCAAGTGTCAGAGGTGGCTCAACCACTCCTTGGTGTTTGGAAAAATATTTTCCCAGTCACCAGTACCACAGGTGATGTTAAACTGGAAACAAGAAGGCAAAACCAGTGCTGTCCTCCTGGGCTTTGTGGAATTTCAAGCAATTCTCTGGAAATAGTTCAGATGTTTATTTGTCTGCTTGTTCATTGTCCTGATCTTATGAAGTTACAGAATGCTAATGAAATGTCTTTCTATTTTTAGAAAATAAAACATATGGGAAAAAGATTATGTCTGTTACACACAGGCAAGCTGATTTTATAGAGCGACAACTCTACAGGGAAAGTTTCACTTCCAGTACACTTGGGAAGTCAAACCTGAGACAGAAGATCAGAAAGCCTGCCTTAAATTTTGAAGGCTCTTAGCACCCTGTTCTTTCCCTTCGTCTTCTATTTAATTGGTTTAATTATACTTCTGTGCCTCACTCTGGGTGCTGCAGGGTTAATTAATGTGCATAAAGTCCTTGAGATTCTTGGATATAAGAACTTTTGTTTTTAATGTATTCACAGTGGCTTTAGGAAAGGACTTACACTGATTCATATTCACACACTGAAGTCTTAGGATTTATGAAGTGGAAGGTCATCTTCTGCTGACATGGAGCTGGGGAAGGTAGTATCACCCACTAACAGGTCAGTTTCGAGCCATTGTTCAGTCCCTACATAGCTTCTACACCCTTTTCTTCTACTGTAAATCATCCTGATTTCTACTCAGTGGCATGGGTGTACCTTTTTGTGGTACACCAAATCATATCCTGGAGGTGCTGCGCTACTGATACAAAGCTGGAGTTGGTGAAAAGGGGCCTGCAGACACATAGTATACACAACCAGTTGGAAATGGAGATGCCCCTTTGGAGAAAGGAGTGAAAATGACAGGAAAATGGAAGGGAAGGAGTGGTGATAATGTCCTTGATCATCTACCTGTACCTGAGAGGTCCCAGTGAGGCTTCTTCATGGGATGCTTGAGGATCATGAACAGAAAACCTGAACGGAATGGCACAGTCAGCCCAAGCAAAGTCAAATCCTCTACACGTATGATACAGAGGCTTGTCTATATGGCAAGGTACAGAATTGGAGAGTTTTCTGAGCAAACTGAAGTTTAGGTGAAGTGGCCCAGATTTAACTTATCTGAAGTCCATCAAAGTACCTGTTGAATAGTGTTTTCTCTTGGTTAGCTCAAGGTGTTCAGAGATACTTCTTCAACAAGAGACTCTTGTCATTGGGATTTGGGTGACATTATTATCCACTGAATCTGGACCAAAGTTTCTGCAGAGTGCTTATAGAAAGATCCTAACTCAAGATACTGACTGGTGGCTTGGCTCTCCTCCTCCCATACCACTCCCAATCACAGAGCAAAACTTGTGTGTGCCCTATGGCTCTGAGTGTGCTCAGTCTTTTTTATTCAAGAAGAGTTCAGCTGAAGCCCAACCCAAGTGTGTGTTTGCATTTCTGTGCAACACAGAGCAACTAAGTCAGGGCTTGAGAAGAGACTCAGGCCCATCATGATGGACTCGGCAGACTAGCAAGCCCTGGAGGACACTTCCTGATGTTAGAGAGGTTAAAGGTGCTCTTCACCTCAATGCTGAATCGGTGTTAGCACGTGTAGCTGAAATGCTTATCATCAACTTGTAGACTGGGAATGATGCTGTTGATGCCAGGAAGGTCCTGCCTTAAGCATTTCAATGTTTGGATTTTTGTCCCTTCCTGCCCTTCCTTCCCTGTCCATCATCTCCAAGGCACAAATGAATTAGAAAAGAAGCTGCACTGAAGTTGTATGGATAAGCTCTGTTATCATGAAAAATACATGTGTGTTAGTCTATAACATTCTCATTTGTGCCTCAATCTTGAAATTTACAACGCTAAAGCATTGGAGTTCAGTGTGTAATGAAGCAAGTAGCATTTTCAGAAAGAACTTCACTCTGAAGCGAAGAAGAGCCTTTTCTATCATACTTAATTGTCACTGTATTTGAACTTTTGCCTGTGTCTCGCAGCCAAATCCTGGTCTCCTGAGCAAAACTTGAAGAAACATATTTTGCACGTGGGATCTCTGCAGGGAATGGAATTCTCTCTGCAGACTCCAGCATGGCTCCAGCTACAATTTACAATGAATAGCAATGATTACTTCTCCTGTGCTCTGCACAGAGAGAGGATTTTGACCAATGGATCTGCCATGCACCCACCTGCCTTTTTCTTTTTTTTTTTGTGGCTTATTTATTTTCACTGAACTCGCGTTCCATCAACAGTTGGGCCTATCATTTGTGCTAAGTGCTCCTTCCCACTGTCTGGAGAGATTTCCTAGTCACACAAACAGCCTGCTGTTGAGTCCCCCTCCTTTCTTTGCCCAATCATTAACATAAATCATAACCTAGCAGATGAAAAGAAATTTCCAGGCTTTGTGATCTCCTGCCAGAGTTCTCCCAGTTTTTCTCAGTTTGGGAAAACAAATGTGCATTGCAGCATATCCTGAGGGTTGACAAAATGGGACTGTTTCACACCAACAAGGAAGATGAATTCGGAACACAACGTCCTGCTGTGGCCCTCAGGTGGAGCTGTGGGGCCTCCACTGAGGGCCATGGGGCACAGCAACCTCCCTGCCACTCAGTCACACAGCTGGGCTCACAGACACTGATGTGGGGGATGAAATAGAGCCTTCTTCCCCCCTCACTATTAGTGGTCAGCAGGTACCCCCAGCTGCCCACAGCATTGCAGTCTGGAACCAATGCCCTTGGAAAAGGGAGAGCTTGTCCCTGTCCTCTGGCATGTCCTTGGGGGATGTGGGTAAGGAGAGGTGCACCAAGAGTCGGGCAGGGGCAGTTCTCACCTCCTTCACCCTGCAGCAGCACTGCCTCTGTGGTTAGGGCTTCCTGTTCTGCCAGGTGAGAAAATCACTCAAATGCAAGTTGAACTGGGTGTTTAGGCTCATTTTCTTTCACACAAGATTTGTTTTATGGATCACCAGTAATTCTGATGCACAGTCCTTTGAGAATTAGACTGGATTGTTGATGTTTTTCAGTTATGATCTAAATGAGACGTGTTTCCAAGTGTAGTAATTACTTAGAGAAGAGGGTGGCTTTCTAGGAGGGCTTCAGACAACGAACATGTTCTCAATAATCCCCTGAGGAGAGAAATCACTTCTAAAATGCCATCGGAAGTCAATAAAAAGTTCAGATGCACTGGTAAAAATGAACAGTTTAAACTAGATTTGCAATATGAACAAGTAAGGCCACACCCTTCTTCAGCATACCTTCTGACTCAGTTGTGTTGAAGATTTTGTGTAAGAGTTAGTTTGCCATGGTCTCTCTGCCATTGTGGATGTGGGACAGTGCACCAAGGCTGTTTGTTAAATTATATCCTGGAGGAAAGCAGTATATTTAGGGGTACTCAGGATTACAGCTTCATAGAAGTGAAGAAGTCAGCCTGATAAATTTTACTTTTGTGTAATCAAATAACCACATCTCCAGATCAGTAAAAACAGATAATAGCTAAATAACTGGACTCAGCCCTTCAGAGTAGCATAATTTTAATAGGTTGATTCACGTCCATATGTTCTCGTTTTACTGAAAGCATGTTCCTAACTGCCTACTATAGAGAATTTTGAGGTGGATTTTTGAAATGGATATGACCTCTGAATTTATTCCACTCAGGACTTCAATTTTGCTGCTTGAAATTTTATCTTTATTTGAATTTTTTTTATTAGTGAAATACATGTCATGTGATATGATTTTATTTGCTTGGCCAGGCAGCCCACTTCAGTCACAGGAGGTATAGAGAGGTCTTTGTGGAGTTCTGTATTAGAGTCTCCACCAGTTTATTAACTGAGTAGAACTTGACTTTAAACATAGATCTTGTCCACCTAACATGTGCTTTGATTTATACAGGTTTTAAAAATTCCTCAGCTGTGTTTTTTTGGTGGCATAGTACACTGGCAATATATTTTGTCACATCCACTGTCCTCAGAAAACCTGAATACTTCAAATCAAGGGGATAGTCACAGAAGACCTATTAAGACCATTTTAGCTGACTTATTACTTCATAGTTAAGTTCATGACTTAATCTTTGATAGTTAAAGGAAGATCAGTGTTGCACATAGTTTGTTCTGACACTTATAATCTTTGTTGTCTTATGTCTCTTTAAACCCAGAACTGAGGGTGTTAAAGAAGCAGCTGATTTCTGCCTCCACAGGGAAAAGCCATGCATGTAATTGAGAGTGTTATACATAGGATAAGGTTTCTGGTACAATTCTTGTCATCATAATTTGATCTACCATGATAGGGCTCACAGCCTGATTGGCAGCTCTGAATACTTCTGTAATACAAATAATAATTATAAAAACTTAGACAAAGAATAATATTCCAGCATGTTTGCTGAAAAATTGTTCTTTCAGAGCCTGTCAAATCATTTGCAAAAATTCCTGGGGAAAGTAAACACTAGAGTAATGTGAACATAGTAAAAATGAATTCATTTAAGGATTCAGATGGATATTTTTGGGAAGTATGTTGCAGTTTCATTCAGCTTAACAAACAGGATTACATGAGTAATCTTCAAGTAATATAAGGATGAATCATTTTTGGAAAAAGCCCCCAGTGGTTTTAGGTACCAGCAGGCTTTCACTTGCTAGGAGGCACACATGTTTTCTGGCCTACCTCTCTTTCAGTGTACAAAATACAAGGAAAATCTCACTCTCTTTAGGCCAAATTTGCTATAATCCTGATGAATATGCATTTTATATGTAATTCCAGAATATGCTCAGATACAAGTTTAGATTTCTGCATTTCTAAGGTGAAACAAAGGCTTTCAAATGCTATTGCCTGTGCGTGTGTGTGTGTGAGTGTATTTATGTATATATTTACTATGTATATACTAGAATCTCACCTGTCCAGGCTGTCCTCACTGTTGAGCTGCTAGCTAAAACTCAGTGCCTCAGTTTTGGCCAGGTAGCTGTAGACACCCAAAGGATGGATATTGTAGATGGTGAGTCCTTCAGATTCTCTTGTACTCAGTTGGAGTTTTGTTTCTTCAGCATCTCTGAAATGAGACCCTGGTACAGTTCCTCCTGTTATTCCTGTTGAAAACAGTGGGAAGAAAGGACTTTCAAATAACTTTGAGGATTTGGGGATACGTGAAAAGAAATAGATGTGCCAAAATAGTCCACATTTCTATAAATGTTTGCTGTCTGGTGATCACAAAGCAGATAGGTTGTAGTTACTAGGACTGCTACTTCCAGTTGGCAGTAGTTGCCACCACTGTTCCTGTCATGGTCCTTCCATTTGCAACAGCTGATTTGTTTGCTTGTTTCATCATCCAGTTAGGTCATCTCTTTTAATCTGTCAGATCTTTTAAGGAAGGGGTTACAACAGATGACTGCAGTCTGGGTGATGACCCCCAGCAATGGCCTTGTAAGCCTCCCTTGTTCTTGCACTCTTCCCCAGGCATGGCCACCCCCAGAGGTTAGTTTGGAGCCAGGATGGCTGTCCTTATGTCACATTCTCATATTATTTCCCACATATTTGTGAGGTCTGGACCAGTGATTGAATTGGACTGGTGCAAGCTAGTTTGTCATACCACCATTTCAAAGAGCCATATTTTAGCAATTCGGCATACTACTGGCACTTCTCTAGTGTGCAACTAAGAACAGATCAAGGCTTTTCTTCCCATAATTATATATTCTCATACCTTTACTTCTGAAGTACCATTTTGACTACTGCGCTGTACAGTTCCTACATAAATGAAAGGCAACGTTTCAATCCAGGTAGGTAAAGCTTCATCTATTGCAATGAACATAGCGATGATAATAAATTTGTCTCTCTCCTGTTTTAGGTGCACAGATAATTTAATGGACCACTGAAAAGACATGGGGTCTTGTAACTGCAAGAATCAAGGCTGGGTTAAGATGAACCAAGTATATTTACATATCACTACCTCAGTCCTGAATATTATCAACAGAATTTGATCAATGATACTATTTTTTAAATGATTTTAAAATTGTTCTTTTTTTAACCCATCCTTTCAGAAGCTGCCAGATTAATTGAATATATGCTCTTTGAATTTTAAGACACAGTTCTGAATGCTCCATCTTTACATGTGTGCATCTAAGACTTTGGTTCAGTAATATATTCAGTCTTTGAGGTTCTTATTCAGGAGTGTAAAATAGCATTAAAAAAAAAGTGAGGTAAAAGTTAGTCCAGTTCTGGAAGAGCCTTTAGCATATGCACCTGCTCTCTACACAAAAATCTAAATTTTAATTAGTGATTTGGCATGGTCTGCTCTTTTTAACTAGCAGTGTCTTTTATTTCTTCATCTGACAGCCTCCTCTCCCTCAGGGTATGGTGGAAAATGACTCATTTTCATATAAGGTAGAGGAGTTCAGTGAATATATGACCTACAGATTTTCCTCATTTTTTATAATGTAATGTACTTTGATGCATTTCAAAGATAATCTTTCTGATGCTTTGCATATTCCTACTTAACTACAGTGTATCTTGAGAGCATTTAGTACATTTAGATAATTCTGAAATAGTCAACAATGTTGCTATGGAGGGCATGCAATATCACAGGCAGCTGTACAATTAGCCGTAGAGTTCATAAGGAAAATTGCGTGTGTGTGTGGAAGAGGAGGGCATTGGCATGGGAGAAGTTACAAATAAAAAGGAATATATGGCCTCATTTAGTGTTCACTGATGTTAACAGAAGTCTTTCTGATGATTTCAGTATATTTTAGATAAAATCCAAACGCTATTTAAGCATAGTGTCACTTCGAGCCTCTCAAAATAATAGGTGATGAACAGAGGAACACTGAAAAAATATTCTGAAGAAATTTCTGAGCTTACTTATTTCCCTTTCTAGCTTTATATCATAATATTCTGGTAAAACTCAGATCTATTTTGGGGATAGAAAAGTCTGGAATAGCATTTTGGCACTCTTTTTGACCATATGTGTTAGTGTCCCATGCCTCTCTCTACATCGAATTAGCCTGGAATGAAGTGATCAGCACTTGAGAGTTTTTCAAAGCCATAGTAACAGATTCAGGTTTTAAGGCCAGATGAGGACTGCGAGATCATCCAGGCTAACCTCCTGCCTAAGACAGACTGTAGACAATTGGAAATAAATATGTACTTCTTCAGCCTTTCACTGAACACTTCAGCAGCATGGGCATCTCAGCCCAAAGCAGGCAGAGGGTTTCAGAGGCCTCTGTTGGTAATCATGTGCACGATGGGCTACTTCTGAGCCTACAGAGAACCCTGGGATCTCCATGCCAAGACATGCAGGTGTTTCCATTCATAAACCTGTGAAGAAAATGGTAACATACTAAGTCATTCTCAGGGTAGAAAGGCATTGTTGGAATATAAGAATCCCTTGCATTAGATAATGGGCCATATTTGTTTTTCTGATTTATTTTTATTTTAGCTAGTGGGGCTTTGGAGACTGGATTACCATGACCCATTCATTTTTGGAATATTTTATTCTCTCTAGGAATTCACTTATATCCACCTCTGCAATCAAGCCTTAGCCTGGCAAGAGAGTTGTCTGTAAAACTTACTGCACATCTGCAAATATCAAATGTCTACGAACAGGCAAAAGACTCACTCTACTTACTTTTTTGTCAGATGGTTTCATTTAGAACCCAAAGGGTCAGGAGTCACAGCATGACCTCATCAAATTAGACTCAACTGAGAGAGGTGTTTAGCACAACAAAAAGGAAGTAATCTGAAGGACATTAAATGCAAATGAGACTGCCATGTGCAAACTTCAAAAACACCTGATCCAAATGAACAGTGTTGATGGGGGTTGAAAGGGTGAGAAAGAAAGTTTCATATTTTGGTTGCTTTTTTTTTTTCCCAAGGACTATCAGCAATACTACATCCTGTATGGCAGGCTTAAAATCTCATAGGTATGTGAATATTTAAACATAAAAATACCCACTTTTACTTCTGCCAGGTGAAAATATTTCAGAATTCACTAATAGGAATTTGGTTGGCTTTAGTTAAGACCCAGTAGCAACCCTTTCTCTTTTAGCGGATTTGTAACTAAATAAATCTCTTTACACTGGGTTTATTATTGAATGGGTCTCATTTTTGGAAGGAAAGAAAAATTCATTTTGACTCCTTAATTGAAGAATGAAAAGGAAGCTTCAGTTGTTGATAGTTCTTTTATACAGAGAAGAAAAAGCTAGTTAGAGGGTCTGCACATTTTCCCTTCAGGACATTAATCCATGCCCCCATTGGCTGAGTTGTCTTTCAGCCATGAAGGCAATGGGGCAGTGAAGGTCTTGTTATAATGGAACCAGGCTATTTCAAGATAATATGAGTCAGATTGACTTCAGGGATAGATCTGGTTTCCAGATGTTGGATAAAGTCAAGTGGAGAAAGGAGACAGAGATGGCAGCTAAGTATAAGGAGAATCTCTTGGTAAATAAGAAGTCAGAAGTGCTGTTTATAATGAGTAGTGTTGAGGTTTTTGACATTGTGTGAGGCAGGGAAAAGGCTGATAAATATTTATTGCCAACAGACAGAACAATATCTCAGAGTATTTAGAAAACAGTCAAAATAGGATTGACATAGGATCAAAACAGGACTGAAAGCAGTACTTTGTTGGAGCTCAGAATCTGAATATGTCCATAAGAGGGCCAAGCAGTTGAAACGGCTGATGAACAGGAAGGGAAGGCAACCATACTTGCTCTTACAAGTCTAGGACAAAACAGATTCAAAGAACACAAAAAGCAGAATATGATTTGAAGAAGTTTAGGCATTGTAAGAACTGATAACAATCCTAAAGACTATAGTACTTGATATAAAACCTACAGAAGTCAGTGCAAGCTCTGTGCGAGTCTTAAGTCATAGGAACTATTGGGTTTTTTTTTGTTTTTTTTTTGTTTTTTTGTTTTTTTTTCTGTTTGACTCTATTCATCTGCTCTTCCTCTGGGTTCATCTGCATCCTGATAGCCATGAGATCACAATTAGCTGCCTAGCAAGTAACCAAGGTCTAGGCACATCAATGATGCTACATAAATCACAAGATTTTAGGACTTTGTATGGACAGTCTTTGAGATAGAGACATCCAGGATGATGCATGAGAAAAGTGTGAGCTGTTGCCAAGCAGGCTAAGAAATGGTTGTCTAAGAAGAAAGGAAAAGGTATTTTATTCAGCAGTAAGCAGACAGACAGATTGAATTACACATCCATGATTTCAGGAGTCTCTTCCAATCCTCACTGGTCCCTTTTGTAGTTAGGGTGGTCACAGATACGGTCACCTGCTCCTTAGAGGAATGTGCAGAACAAACCCTGCAAGGAGGGAAGGAAAAGAAGGTCTGTGTGCATTCCTCACACGCCCTGTGGTAGGTGCTGCTTTTATTTCCTCAAGCATGGAGCAGTTTTTCAAGGCACAACTGAGCCTTCTGAGAGGGTGCAGCTCATGGGAACAAGACCAGCCCCATGATCAGGTGTCATTTTCTTAACCCGGCCAGCGGGTCTTATCTCAGAATCAGGCCAGCTGGCAACAAGCTGAAGGCAATTGCTGGCGGTACAAGGAGTCAGGGGAGGTAGCAGGAGACCCATACAGTCAAGTATATACACTCAGGGTGTGGGGGCTCACATCTGGCTGCAAGATGCTTTTGAACACTTTGTTGGACAAAGGCGCTTGGTCAAAAGAGGTCAGGGCAGGTTCAGTTGTACTGCCAAGGGTGAAAACTATAGTGAAAGTCAATAAAAGGCTCTCATGGCTTCTAGTTTACCCAAATAAGGACAGAGAAGAATTGTTAACATAGGGTTTTCCCTCACCTTTTCAAGGTCATAGGAAGGTTAGCACAGCTTCAGATTGCTGCATAAGCTTGAAAGGAAGAATGACAAAATGTGGATTAGGAAAATACATGGTCTTATTTTTAAAAGGTTGTTCAACTGAAATGATGGAGGGTGGTGGTCACCAGGAGGGTGAAGTGCAGGCAGTACTGTGAGTAATGCTTGAAATCCTGTAGCTTGAGCATTTTTCTACAGCTTGTGAAACAGGGTGTAATGAGACTAGACATCAGATTTTGATGTTACAGCTGAATGAATTTCAGTTACAAGTAAGGTGCATGTTTATAACAGTGATAGTGATTATACATGGACAAAAACTGTACAGGAAATTACAGTTTAGTTTGATTGTTTTCTTGAAGATATGATTTAATTACAAAAAAAGTCATTGGGCATAAAATAGGACAGATGGCCGAAATCCTCTTACCAGGTGACTAAACAAGGTGATCTGGTAGAGCTTCTTGATATAGAAAGCAATTTTTAGACTTCTGTTATAAACAAAGAAAAGCATCATGCACAATCATCTGGCCTTTGCAAACTGTGCGAGTTCACTTTAGTTCTGGCTTTAGAGACAGAGACTATGACATAACTGAGTGAAGCAGATAGTGAATGAATTATTTTCACTGCTGAACAGACTAGTTTTACTGTTTAGAGCTAGTGTTTTAAATTAACAAAAAAACCTGTGTATAAATTCCTGTTTCTGTAACCTCTTTTTCACTACTTCCAAAGATGCCTGAAGGGTTTGACACCCAATCCAGTGATAAATTACCGGTAGCTGGATGTCCAGAATCAACAAATTATCTTCAGGCAGTTCAGACATCAAGAAGCTAATGTCAATTCACAGTAGAAAATATGTTCCTTCATACAGAAATGGAAATTGTGGGGGGAGGAGGAAGCAGAAAAAGATAGTGCAGTCAGTGAGACAAGGACTGAGAGTACTTCAAATGTCCCTCAGATATTGCATCAAGGGAAAATATCAGGGAGTCTCCCTCATTTTTGCCTCTTCCACTGCTAGTTACTCCAGTTGTTGATGCTGATTTATTATTATTATGCTGATACAATTCTCTGACTGTATCATTGTTACAGATAATAATACAAACAGAGAATTCAAAGAAACTCATGAACAAATACTTTATGGTATTTACAAGGTGCATTTTTTATGAGTTGATTTTATCTTCTCTTTAAGCAATACTTCATCTGTATCTAGTAAAGTCCTAGATGAGAAACAGGTTACTAAATATAGAAATTTAAATATAAATATCAGGTGATCATAATAGAAAAGTCAGAAAAGAGTTTAAAAAGAAACCAAAGAATTCTTCATATAAAAAGCTATGAATAAATATATGAAAAATTGCATTCTCTTAATAAAATGTATTTCATATGTATGTAGTTAGGAGAATGTCTATTTTCACATGCATGTATATCTGAAAATATATATATAATTTGTGTTCTCATACAGTACAGCTATACATGTATACACACATTTGATAGTATAATAAACAGATGTTATAAATATGATATATGGTTTTCAACACTGTTGTGCTGTTTCAAACTCTGTTCAAAAATGAAACTGCTTAATGCAAATTTTTAATACTCCAGCTGGAGGTAAACGTCACCCTTCTAAAATAATGAGCTATAAATACAGCTTTTTTTTTTTTTAACTATTTACTTGAGATAAATGGTATTTTTAACTAGTGCACTGTCCTGAGGACATGGAAGTTTTCCATACCTATATACAAGATGTGACCATTATTTAGTGGAAGTAATACCAAATTACACTAGGGTTTGAAAGACACTAAGCAGCCTGAAGCATGATACCATAGTTGAACTTAAAAGTTTAGTTCATTTGCAGAGATGTTACTGGTTCCAGCTGTGTTCTCTATATAGGGGATAGGGAGAAAGTATATTGTATCTGGAAGCATAGAGCTACATATGAGAGTAAGGGCTGTATGTTCAGACTCTGAATACACACCAGAAACTGAACAAATAAATGCCTGTGACATACAACATCTACTGAGAATAAAAGCAGCAGTAGCAGTTCATCATGTCACAATAATCTGATATACTTTACCTCCTACATTCTTCCAGGGAACTTCTTCAGATGACACTTTGTCTAATAATGCAAAATAGTCATAGATGTAACCTTTAAAATTTCCCTTAAAGTCTTGAGTGATGTATTTTCATCACTGAAATTTATAATAATATCAGCATCAGTAATTTATGTGTTTTAATTTAAAGCATCTGTTTTCAATTTAAATACTTTTTTTCATCAGTTCTCATGAGTAAGCATTTGATCTTGATATCATGTTTTGTTTTGATTGTATCATGTATTTGTTTTGATTTTGTATCATGTCTATGTTTTGATTTTATATTTGATGACCATCTTCTGAGTGTGTGGGTTTTCATTAAAAGTTAAATCATTGGGTCTCAAACCAAAAATCAGTTTTTCACAAGTGAAGTGAAATTGTTTTTAAATAACTGAAATGGCCGTTCTGCATTTCAGTCAGCTTGGACAATGAAAACAGAGTAGTTCATTTCACTCTTGGTTTTGGTCATTCTCACCTTCGTTTTTTTTTAAATCCTTATTCAATGCTGCTGT
Organism: Dromaius novaehollandiae; assembly: GCF_036370855.1. Taxonomy (NCBI): domain Eukaryota; kingdom Metazoa; phylum Chordata; class Aves; order Casuariiformes; family Dromaiidae; genus Dromaius; species Dromaius novaehollandiae. The sequence goes on along the minus strand of NC_088103.1, from coordinate 41,524,131 downwards.
GTTGTATGATATTGAGAAATGAAGAAAACACTGTAGCAGAGAAGCTCTACTATTAATTTTCAAGTAACAACCATGCACAGTGCTTCCAGTTAAAAAGCAAAGTTTTCTTTGTAAAACATACAGCCTTGAGCAGCATTCTTAGTTTCTCTTGTGTTTTTAGGATGACACCTGAATTTTGATGTTTTTCTTGAAGACTCAGTTGCTGGAGTCCTGTGAATGCATTTGAATTTCATTTTTTATTTTAAAACAAAAAAAGAAAGAATTTTCTAGCCAATTTGTCTGCAAAGAAGTGGTCAAGAATGCAAAGCCTGAAAGCTTAAACACATGAAGACAAATTAAAGGCATTTCTTAGTCTGAAAATCCCATAAATGAGGGAGGACCTTCTGCATACATGAGACCGGCAGTACTGCAATTGTCTTGTGAAAGAACTCACTAATAGCGATTCTTTGGTCTTAAACCAGTGAAAGACATTGTAGTTCAACTCAGGTTACTTCTACCTGCTTCCAACACAAGTGTTGCCAGTGTGCTAATGGGGATTGTGTAAAACCAGTAACAAATTTCTTTCTGCACCAGAGGAAGTGCCAGACTACTCTTTCTGTCCACTTTGGCTTCACTTTTTTCCAGTCTGTTCTCATGCTGTGAACAGGCTTTGGCAGAGAGAGGGATTTCTTGATTTCTGATCTCTGAGAGAGCAGCATGACCTTGACAAGCTTCACAGTCCCGCTGTGCATTTAAGTTCATCCTGCTGTTCTTGTCCATTAATTTTGTAGCAATGGGCTTTCCCTTCCCACACTTGGAGGCTGCAATAATGAGAGCGCTGGATGGAAAGTTAGTTCAAACAGTGCATTTTCAGTGTGCAGACCCAGCTGCTCCTTCTCCAGAGGAGGCAAGGAATATGGCGTGAGGTCTTCAGCTGCCCTGAAGCTGGGTACACTCTAACCACATGTCTACGCCTCGTTCTTTGTAAGTGGCTGGTTTTCTGCGTTTGTCTTTCTGTGATTATGTACATGCAGGGTACTCAAGCTAACAGGCACTTGTTCCAGGAGTTCTGCAATATGTGAAGTGTGCTCCATCTATGTTCCCTGTCAGTAAAGAAGGAGGCACTAAAAGCCGAAATTATGAGAGGGAAAGTGACTAGAGTCACTTATCATAAAAAAGAATCTTTTTTATTCTTTAATTAATTCATTAATTACAAATTAGCTTCCTAAGTTTCATAATAGGAAGCTTTATAATTATCTAATCTTAACTCCTGTGTAACGTACCAAAGAATTGTGCCTTAAATCACTCTCCTTCCCATAATGGATGGTGTATATAAATGGGAGATTCAATCAGGAATATTATTTTTTCAGAACTCATTTCTTTGCAAATCATGATACCATATGTTACATTTAACCAGAAGTATGGCAGATTTCCAGAACTGGAAAAAACTTAAATCAAGACTGGGGGATCTCTCTCTCTAGCTGCTCTGCCTTCACTGATATGAGGCACATTAGTATAATCATAACCTTGGCCTGAATTTTTGGTTATTGGCATTTTTGAAGTAAACCCCTATGATTTCTAGTTTTAAGGAGTCTTGGTTTCCTGCCCAGAAGCCTATCATGTTAGGAGGGCTTACTAAAGACTTTTATCTGTTTAGAATATTTATCAGGACCTGGGTTTATAACAGAACATTTTTATCCTGTGAACTCTTAGACATCCAGAGCTCCGAAGGTGAATGTCCTACTTCTCTGAAAGGACAAAATGTGTCTCTTTCTAAAGTAATCCAAAATAATATGCCGTTGGGTATAAGAGCTGTAGGAGTGTTGGAAGGTCTCAGACCATAGCCCTGCAATAAGCCAGTTTAATCAGAGTCATGTAGCAATTCTATTTCAAGAAATTTAAATTAATCTCTCTCAAAAAAAAGATTAACAAGTCCAAATCTTAATTAAATGCTATATTTTAAATTCTGTGAATAATATTGTTTAAGAAACATTTAATCATTGTATTTTCTTGTTTAGGATTAGCTGTTTAAAGACAAAAGACTCTAGGCTCCAATTAACTGCTGCCAAAAATTAATTTAAGTAGCCTAATTGACAACTTGCTTTAAGCTACATAAAATCTTGGCATAAAACTTATTGTCAAGGGAAAAATATTCCTAATTTATTACTTTATTATAAATGAAACTATTGACCAAAGTGCACTTGCTGTACTGCGGCTGTTATGTAAAACAACAATATGTAGATGACAACGATAATGAGTCCTTGTCCTTATGTGTAAATACAAGTTGCTCTAAAATCGCACTGGTTGTTAATGAATGTTAGGTACCATGAGGCTGTAGAGCTACTACAGAGTAGGCAAAAATCCTGTGTTCAGCAGTACCACTGGATCCCAGTCCTTTTTATTTGTGATGTTTCTCCTGTTGTGCAATACACCAGACAGTGAGACTGGACTCCTGACTGGCTTCAGAAAAAGCCTGTGAGCCCATTCTGCTCACAGTGAAAACTGAGCCCAGCTGCCTTCCACCTCTATGCAAAAGAGAAATGTAAACTGTTCCACATGTGGGAACAGAATGTGATCACTGTTGGGAGAAGGTAGCTGGGCTATTAAATGTAAAACCAGGACTGAACAATCAAAATACTTGTCTGCGAGTGTGTGAGATACTCAGATATCTGTGAACAGGGAGAGAAAATTAAAAGCTGTAAGTACATACTGTAAAGCTCTTTAGTTTCTTGTTTATGGTCGCAACGGGCCAACTTTCAAAGCCACTTCTTGAAACAGTGCCTGTGGTTTTCCACCTGCAACTAGTTAGACACAGAAGTCCTGTATTTGTTGCACTGGCACAGTAATTTGCATCTGTGAATACCCAGCTGATTTTCACAGGCGTTGGTGTCTGGAGGGTCATGGTTCTCAGGCTGGGCATGTCAGCATGTGCTGTGCTGGAGCCCGGTTGGCGATGCAGCCCTTTCATCGCACGTGCACCCATGCTCACATGCACACACCACTGTGGGGTGCTGTACCTTCTGCTGGTTTGCTGTTTGGCTTTCCCAGCTGCTATTTTTTTCTGTCCATCCGTCTCGACCTGCTCTATGTTTTCATAACATTAGCCAAACTACTTAATGTCATGTTAGCTTTTGTATTTTGCATTTTTTCGTTTTAGGAATGGAAAAAATGATTGCATCAGGAAGGTAGCTTACTGGTGTGCAGTTTTTCCAAGGAGCCTCTTTGAAGGCTAAAAAGGTTGCTTGCAAAATATAGTATCTTGGCTCAATTTTCATTGTCTAGGCACATTTCATTTCAGAAAATCACAAGCTACCAACACAACCATGTCATTGCAATTTTTCCAGCATTTTCTTTTTGTGTGTGTGTGTTTTATATCTCGGTGAAGTCACATCCCCCCCAGGCTATTGGAACAAAGCTCAGCTGAGAGCTGAACGTAATGAATGAAAGGAAATTACAAAAGAAAAAGTTAATGTCTAAAGCCATTAGTATGGGCACTTCTCCCACAGCCTCCACGAACCCTGGAGCAGCAATGTCAGTTCGCTTAGAGAGGCATACTTGCCTCTCCATGCTTGGAGAGATGTGCAGTGTCCAGTCTTGCTGAGAACCTGCAAAAGCAAACCCTGCCAATGAACGGCACAGCATCCATAAAATCTAAGAGATGCTTTTGAAAATCTCCCAGGGCACTGTGACCCTTCACACCCCTCCTCCACTGAACAAACTATTTAAAGGCTGAGATGTGTTGCAGAGATAACAAGCACTAAAGAATTTACAGCAGGTGCTATTTGAAGAGACTCTGAACAATGCAGAATTACCTGTGCCCATTTAAGTCCATTAATCTTCTCTTGTAAAAATAGCAATAAACAGTGATTTAGAAGCAGGGAGGAGTGAAGCTGGAAGCCCTGAGGTTAACAGCAAGAAAGACCAATGCTTGTGGTTAATTGTCTTTCTCTCTGTGCAACAAGTGACAGAACTGCCAAAAAATGTGACTGCAGGTATAGCTAAGAAAATATCAAATTTCTGTAATTGTTATTGTTAGTATTACTTAGCAGATATATGACAAAAGGCTTCAACCAGGTTATGCTCAGTACTGTACAAGTATGCAAGTAAAGGTGTCCTGTGCACAGAAGGAGTTTACAAGCTGTAAAAACTGACGTAACAGGGAGATAGGCAAGCAGTGAAAGCTCAATGAAGGAACCACCATAAAGGGATGTGCTAAAACAGAGCAGCTATCTGAAATTTGAAGGTAAGCAACAGCAGTTAATCACAATAAGTACCACCTGCTTAGCTATTATCTCAGTTGCTGATGATGATGTGTCCACAGCATGTAACCTAAGCCTCAGAACAAAGTCTTATTATGATGGATAGGCTCTGATTTTTAATATTCGAGTGCCTAAAAAGCTAGAGACCTGACCAAAGATTACTGGAGCCAAGGGGGATTCTTTTCCACTGGAAGAAGCCCTGTGGCATCCGGAGCCCATCATGCAAGTGATTTATGCGAATAGAGCAGTAAAATATTCTCTTTCTGAATGAAAACAAATGAGCTGGCAAAGTATTAATTTAAAATACTTGACTTGTTAATGAGCAGTGTATATTATAAAGGTTGCTTCTTTAAGTACTTTCTGCCTTTGCTCTGCAGGTGGCTGTATGCCTGCCATAATCTGGTATGTGCGTATCTTGCCTCATAGGTTCTCTGAAAGAGCCATGAACTGAGAAAAATGAACTGCTCATTGCCTTTTTGCTGGATGTTTACTGGGAAGCTTAGTTGCTTCTGATTCTAGAATGGCTGCTGAAATTTTAGTAAGTATCAATACTACGTGACAAGTTAACTTTAATTACAAATGCCTTTGTTTTCCTCCACATTTAAAAAAAAGAAGAATTTCTGAAATAGTTTTTGGAACTAGCGTCATTATTTTTTCATGTGAACACTGCTTTCTCAGTAACACTTGAAAAAATTTAGATTTTAGATTAAAACGTTTGTTGCAAAAACTCACAGAAATAATTGACCCTTTTAAACCTAGCAAGCTCAAAACAATTTTGACACTGCTTTTTCTTTCATTTTTAAAAAGCAATATATCTCTGATTTTGTTCATATTTATGAAGAAAATTATTGTAACTTTTTTGTGTAAGAGGCAGTCATTTCAACAATAAATGATGAAAACATAAAAATGTGAGGAAGGAAGGAACTAGTATTATTTAAAATATGTTGTAAGACAATAAATACCATTCATAAAGTGAAGTGGCTGTCTAAGTGCTGATTTTATAAAATGCTCTATAAACTTAAATTAGTGGAAATTCCTTTACAAATTACACTCCTTTCTTCCTCTTCCACACTCCCTATGTGTTGAATATCCTTTATTTCTGGACACCAGGCAACACAATGGAAAGAAAGAGAGACCTGAGCATCCAGGCAGAAAAACAGGCCTTGTAACACAGCCAGAAGGAGGTTGGGATTCCTGCACCGCACAATGCTGCGGCGTGAGTGCTGAGCAGTGCCATGTAATGAACTCCAAGTGGCTGCCTTTCAAATCTCAAGAGCTAAAACCGACTTGATGCTGAATACCACAGCTTCCAGCTCAAGTATTCAAGTGACTATTTCATCCAACAATAACACTGAGAAAGGCACAAAGCCCACTACTTCTGCATGGTGCTTTTGGACACAAACTGGCCAAATATGTTAGGGTCAGCAGGACCACAAAGTTCTTTGTTGACAACTTAAATAAAGTCCTCATCAAAGGGCGGGAGCTGCCTGAGCAGTATCAGAGAAAACTGTTTGGCAGAGGTGGGTGCTGGGGTTCAGCGAGAGCTGATAACCACACAGTGTCTCCATGTTAGTGTGCACTTCCCAGCTTCAGCTCTAAAATCAGAGCTGTGTCTTGCTTTTGTTTCCCTGCCCCTCTGCAGTCTCAGCCCTGTCTGTTCTCCTGTGGTTCTGCAGTACCTTTCTCCAGCTCATCTTCTTTTCCCTCTTCTGACCTATGTTGTCCTTTTGAACAGGGCCAGCCCCTTGGTCCCCATCGCTGTGCAGCCTCAGCTCTCTCCAGACTAGAGCAGTTCACAAAGTGGTAAGTCTTAACCCTGCTCTGATGACAGGTTGCTTTTGACTCCTGCCTCTTCTTACCCAGCCTACTATGGCTTCTTCTTTTAGCTTCCTTTCTTTTAAGAGGAATGAGATTGAGAACAGATCCTCCAAAATCAGTGACAGTAAAATTTAACAAATTGCATTTTTTGAAAGTTGAAGGGAGGTGCAAGGGAAGAAGGTTAGAAAAATCATCCCTCAAATCTGCAGTCCATATAAGATTTGCAACAAAGCACTCAGCAGAAATAGAGGCTGCAGAAATAGTAAGTATTTCCAGAAATGTAGAGGCCTCTCTCTGTCTGTAAAGCATAGGTTATTTCACAACTTTGTTTCTGACTTACCTGAAAAGAATTCCCTTTCTCCAGATTCCTGATACAGAAAATCAGTCCTCCAAATTCTATCCACAGAGTAGCTAGGCAGAGAGGGATGTGGAACTCCACCATTTACTAAACTTAAGTTTTATCCTCTGAAAAATCCTTTTTATTAAAGGCAAACTGTAGTATAATTGAGCTAAATCTCTAACCTCTGTCGGAGGTTGCAATGCAATGCAAAGTTCATTACAATGTCTGCTGTCCAAGGGATTTTATGAGATCATATTTCATGAGGAAATGAATTTCCTCCTCCAGTCTGATGCAGTCAGTTTACCAAGTGGTAAATAGCTATGTATACCCCACGTGTTGTTTTGCAAAGTGTTTGCGGATCCTGTAGGATGAAAGTTGCCAAAGATAAGATCTTAATCACTGAAATCTTGAGAGAATGATTGAGAAAATGGCTCATAAGGATTTTGAGGCAATTTCACTGGAGGAAGCTGAGGCACCCCCTGCAGACATACAACACTATTGCTACCTACAGGAAACTATTTCTCAAAGGGACAATCAGCACAACCATACTTAGATGATGGCTCCTAAGTGACAGTCTTCTCTGCAATTGCAAGTCCCAAGGCACTGACTTAAATTTATTCATCTCTAAAATTCAGCTATGGTATCTGGATCAAAATCTTTTGTTATGAGAATACTCATTCCGGTTCTCTTTCAAGAAGCAAAATGAATAGGATATCTTCCCAAATAGGTATTCCTTTCCCTCTGCCTATAGACACTTTCATAGGAAAAAATATATAGGCTCTGCCTTGTGCTGTAAGTCAGTGAACTGGGTTTCCAGTAAGCTGCTAGTGGAAGGACATTTGCATAGCATGTTCTCTAGAGATGTCCCTGGCAGTGTCCATAGGTACTCTTTGATCTGTGGAAGTGGCATTAGGTGCCCCACTGAGGAGTTAACTCCTCTTAGATAGCAGTCATGACAGCTGCTGTTGTATCTGAAAGGACCACCATAGAAATCTGAAAATTGTCCATGACCAGGAAAAAAATCAGCAAGCAATGCAACAAGTGTGGCCATGCAACAATTTGTGCCACATTCAGTCCTGAAGCCAGACTGAAGAAGTTCAAAGAAATGTGAAGTCATGCTGTTTTTCATCAATTTTTTTCCCCTAAAATCTACTAATTTTCCCTAGACAAAAAGACAGAGACAGCTGGATTGCCAGCAAGATTACTAGCTTCTGACAGTTCCTTCTTGAATAAATCCTAAGGATCTCTGCTCTGAGAGAAGCAGGCAAATCAAAACTGCAGACTGGAATAGGAATCTTGTCCTTGATAAGTTTGAATGCATCACTCCCAAAATAAGACAGAAGACCTTCAAGAAATTCTAAGACATGGGCCAGAAACTGAGGAAATTCTGCCAAAACTAGCCTCCTAACCCATTGAAACAGCACATAGAGAATCCATCCTTCCACTTGCATACCTGAGAGAAACTCTCACCACCATGTGAACCTCTGGGAGCAGGCTAATTCCAGGCACTTGGATTTAGAAGAGACATTTCGCTGCCAGTTCCTGGAAGCGAAACAAGAGGGGTCAAATTGTTACTATAGTAGGGCTATTGAGATTAGTGGAGAAGGCCTTTCAGTGAATACATAGAGAAGATTGCTTTGGAATAATTCTTCCGTAAGTGCTGTGTCTCTCCACGAAAACAAAAACACTTTGGCTCTACGTCGGCTGCTTGGTCTATGGTAGGTCAGACTCCTACAGGCTCTTTGTTATCCTGCACTGAAGGGCTTTGGTGCCTGTGAACAAAATAAGATAGGCTGGGAAGAAGGTGAAGTCTTCAAAGCTCACCATTACCTTATATGTTTTGAAGGTACAGGCTGTGTATAATTTTTACAAATTATTACTATATTATTACTATAACCTTGCTAAGTTTATCGCACAGGCCACGCTTTTGCCTCTTCCTTCTTGCTACCTCTTTTTTATAATCATTCTCTCCTAATTTCTCAATGTTTTCCCAGTAAAAGGATTGGTGTAAAAAACACCTATACAAGATTTATACAGCTGTTTTTTAAATCACACTCACTATTTAGTGTTTCCTTAATGTGAAATTGTGAAATATCTAAAAGAAGGTCTGATCTTTGAAAATAAAGAGTACTCGAATTGCTGTTGAGATCAGTGGCAATGATGTGTGTTAACACACACGTCATGAACCAAAATGTGTGGGATTGAACGAAATTCAGGATTGGGTTCAAAAGGTGCTGAAATAGGAGGCTATCTCAAGCATTTTGATATGTTATCCAAAGGATTTATCCAAGTTCCTCCTTGGAACCTTTCCTTCATCCTAGAGAAAGCATTAGGGATCAGAAAAGGAGTTTTTTGCAGATAGTATGATATTCAGCTCAAGCAATCCTTTAAATACACAGGAGAGAATAGGACAGTGATGGGCTATCAGTTAGGAAATAATATTATCTCCCCAATACATCCACCATCTTGCCATACACCCAGAGACATGTTTATATAGATTCACCTGCAATGTAATATTAAAAACAAGGTTTTTTTAGAACAATGCACAGGACACAAACCTCTAAAACCTGTATTTCCTTCAAAAGAATTTGTGTGATTTTGAAAACTAAATAGGCATTTTTATAACCCACCAAATCACATGATGATATAGGTACCTCCCCCAGTGCATACGTTTTTGTGTTTTTCTTTTGTGTTTTTTATTAGGTGATTTCCAAACCTTGCAAGGAGCTAAAATAGACATTAATGAAAAATCTAAATTAAAAATCACTTGGGAAATGAATTAATTTCAAGGGCTTTTCAGTCATTCTCAGGGTATGTGTCTGAATTTGCTTTAAAAGGTTGCTTTTCTAAGATACTTAGGACACAGGAGTGGTCTAATGGTTCCCTTAAATACTGCTCACATGTCAATTTGATAGAGGTTTTGCATGGCTTTTGGTGGCTAATGTCAGCTTCTCAACAGAAATGTTGCATTTCTATTACTGCAACCCACCCTCACACCCCACTTTCCACTCTTCCCAGGAGGTCTTTGTAAGATTTTTAGGTAAGAGAAATGTTGATCTGCACAGGGGTTTTGGTTTTATTGTTTTCTTTAACTTCTTCTGATATATCTTTACAGCAATATAAAACAATACACTAATACACAATGCAATACCATCATAGCTGTACATTATAACAGATTTTTTAAAATTGTGAGAAATTGTTCTGGTGACTTACTTTTAGGTGTAGCTATTAAGGTGATACTTAGAATGGTAGCAAGCCTAGCTTTCCATTTTGGGCCCTCACATTGCAGTTTCTTTGCAGCCAGCTCTCAGGTCCCTTTTTGTCTTGGACTGGGAAAGCCCCGGTATGACTTACTGACCAGGCCCAAACTACTTTTCTTCCCTCTCCAGGCTGGAGGAGTTCAGAAACCAGTGGTCTTTGCCTGTAGGAGTCTGACCTACCATATACCAACCAGCCAACATAAAGCCAAAGTGTTTTTGCTTTCGTGGAGGGACACAGCACTTAACAAAAAAAATATTCCAAAGCAATGTTCTCTATGTATTCACTGAAAGGCCTTCTCTGCTAATCTCAATAGCTCTAATTTCTTTAGACATTCCAGGAGGATTTTGCGTCTCAGTCTAGACACACTTCATCCCTCTGTTTTGAAAGAGAAAGCCTTTTGAAACTGCCAGGGCTCTTTGTTTTCTTGCCCTGAAAGGCTTTGGTGCCTGTGAACAAAATAAGATAGGCCAGGAAGAAGGTGAGGTCTTCAAAGCTCACCATTACCTTATATGTTTTCAAGGCAGAGGCTGTCTCTCTTGAGTTTCTTTTCTCTTTCTGCTTCTTGTTTCTTAAAGTAAATAAAAACTTGTGATCCTGAATTCTAGTCCTTCCTCAGCTTCTCTGATGTACTGGGACAGTGCCCTCATGTTTCTATTTCCCAAAAATATTCTTCGTACTGTGCAAATTAATCATATAATGTCTATCAGGTGTAGATAGCATTAGCAAGACTCAAAAATGAAAAGGCATAATGAAGACTGTTTCCCTTTCTGTATGTGAATTCCTCTATTCAAGAAGAAATCTTGCGAGGTTTAAATACCTTCTGCTGGGATTTTTTGAGTATGCAACATCCTTGGAAGGTATTGACATCAAACAGAATGAGACCTGATTTTTTTCATTTTTTGGTCACACAGAAGTGCTCACATATGCAAGACACACAAAACTTTTAAAGGCAGACTGTATATAGAGAGTTAAGTAAGCTATTGCCTAGAATCAATGAAAAGTGACAGTCATTGCGTTGGTCAAATCATTATGCGGAGTGTCATTTTGGAATAAGTAAGTCAGCAACGTCTTAGATGCAACAGCAGTGCAATGCATTTATTATTTTCCTACCTTTACATACAGTCTTCCTGAAAAATGTCACAAAGTGTGACTCATCACATCTGCATGAAGTTATGAAAAAAGTAAGCCTTGTTAACCTGCTGTTTGAAAACCAGAACACTTTTATCAGTTCATATAATTGCTAACCCCTTATTCACTGTTCAACACTGAAGGGTTCTTTGCCTCCTAAGATCCCACTAATTGCTGACAGATTTGATTTCTCTGTGACAGCAGGAGTCCTGTTTCTGGCCTTTACATCAAGTAATTGCTTTATTTTTCTCCCTCTGCTCTGAAAAACGGAATTCCCTTCTCCCCTGCTTGAACCTCTGTAATGACTTCTTTCTATGTTATTAAATCCTTGCCATTTAAATCACATTTAGAGATGTTTTGAATAACTGATTCCAATTACTAAGGCTCTTACTAAGGAGCAGCTGAAAACGCAAGTCATTACTTGCCCATAGACAAGCAGCTACACCTTGCAGCAAAGTCTCTGGTGGACTGTATTTTATTTCTACTCAGTAAGGTGCAATTTATACTCACAGAAGGTGGGTGTTCAACAAATATACAGCTGCTGGAGCTCTCATAACTTGTCATTTGTGCACAATAGAGATCTGACTTTATATTTATTTTATAAATAGTGCTATTCCTTAAAGAAATCATCCTGTCCTTCCTGTAGTGACTCAGGAAGCCTGCTTGGAACAACAGTAGAGATGAGCAGTTGACCGATAAATGACCCATGTAAGGTTACTATCCAGAGATCTAATAAAAAAGCATGGCAGGGTAAAAGGAAACATGACTACAGGTCGTACATTCTTTCCATGAAGTATGATCAGCTTCTGTTGTTCTTAACATTGTTTTTTGTACAGGTCACGATTCCTTGTGTCTACTAAGAACTTCCTAGCAATAACATTTTAGTTCAGTTATTAATCATACTTGTAATCATTAGTGCCTTTGTGGAAAAAAATATGTGTCAGGAGATGATTATTTGACAAATTATTGCAGGGACTCAGTATAATAGCTTTGCTGATCCAATCAACCTTCAGCCATTATAAAAAAATATAAAAGAAACTTTCAAAATGTTTCTGAAATGCACTACCCTATAAATGAGAGGGGACTGACTTTGGATGGTTAGCATGCGGTTGTCTTCACAAATACAGGCTCAGTTAATTTTCATATACTGTTGCTGCTGTGGCACATGTAAGCAACAAATAAATAAAGACAATTTATAATAATTGGGGAATTTGTAGTTCTCTAATCCATGGACTTACGAAGAGGTGTGAATGCTGCAAACTTAACTTTGGCTGAATCTGAACTGGAATCCATTACTTCATGTACTGGGAGGACTGGTTTCTATGTGCAACTCTCATTCTCTGTTGCTGCAGCCTGAATGGGTGCATTGGAATCTGTACAAGAAATACATAATCACTTCTGTATTCGTATATTAACTTCGTAGTACTTTCTTCAGTCTAGCCCTGATAATTAACATTCTAATATATACAAAGGCCCTAGCTTACTTTTGACCAACAGAGTAAAACCACCACCATCAAATGAGATAAAAGGTATGCTGATAAAAGCACAGTTTGACCACTGAACTTAAATCAGCGGTCCGGACTTCTGCCAGCATAGCTATACAGCAGTAGCCCAGACAACACAGAAACTAGCACAAGTAAGTTAGCTGTTAGACCCTAAGGCTGTGTATGTTCTGTGGAACAAAATTTACTTCTCAATATGCAATGATGGTCTTAAAGCAAAACTGTTTGGCTTTATGAGTACATACATTCATGATTTAATATTTTTGTTATATGTGTTATGGAAAACTATTTGTTACAGTGTAAAGTGTTCCTATAATTTGTTTGGAGGTATGTGGTGCTCCTTCAGATTGCCTAAAAGTCTGTATGCGAGTAAACCAGTATGTATGCATCTCTGCATGCTTTGCACTCTTTTTTTAATGTATAGCTAAATAACTATTCACTGATAATCATAATTAAGGATTAATCTTACTTTCACTGAAATAAATGAGCATTTTCCCATTGACTTCATTAGGAAAAGATATGGATCCAGAACGCAACTGCTGCTATTGATATTGTCCCAATAATATTACTTCATGCATATAAAATCATAGTTAATGAGCAAACTAAAGTAGGTGGGTTCATTAGGAATTCAGAGCTATGTTTCCTAAATATATAAATTATAATAAAAATCAAAGTTTGAAGAGTATAATGGAGCTGTTTGCTGTTCTTTTGTGTAGATGGTTTTCAAAGCTTTCCCTTCCTCTGCATAAAAATAAGAGAAGGTTGAAATTACTTGCCAGTGTTTTAAAAAGCAGCCCACATCAAGACAAGTTGTGGTGATCATTTTGTTTTTGTAAGCACAGACCAGTATGCCTTGTGAGTTGTATATGATCTTGTACTACTCAGTTGTCTGGAATGCCTTGGCCATGGGCTAATGAAGGATCTTACCTAGGCATGCCAAGCACAAGCTGAGAAAGAAAGGCTGTCTCAGTGCTGAATGTCCTGCCTTTCATGTGTTTTAATGAACCCCATTACTGGTTTTAATTAGAGATGCTTAAGAGAATAATCTCCAAGTTTTGATCTGCTCTTTATAAAGTAGTAGTGGCATCTGAAGGGGTTTTAGTTGTTTCCCCCAAAAGAAATCATGCGTCAGCATTTCCGGAGAGCAGGGAATGTCCATATAATTTCTGCATATGTGGGAAATAGCTGATTTTAGAGCATGGTGGAAGGGCAAATTTTCATGTCTGCCCTGTGCAAGAGCTTGGAAGTTAGCAAATCTGAAGCTAGTGCCACAATTTGGAAGCAGTGTAGTTGTGTTTGTGCAAGAAGGTGCCCAAGCTCATAAGACAGCATTGCTTGTCAATATAGCAGCGTGGATCATTGCCAGCTCAGAGTGTCTCTGTTTCCTGATCCACTGGAACGAGTTATGTAGATGTACCTTTGGATATCTGAAATTAGCCCCATAAGGGCAAACTTCCCAAAATGTTTAGAAAAGAACAGCAACATTTTCAAAAGAGCCAAGATGTCAAAATTCACTTTTGAAAATCTCCCCAGGAATCCCATCCAGCTACCTTTTTAGTCACTTTGAAGGTTGGTGATTAAATCCATACTTACAGTGTGATTCTTCCACACATGGGGAGCAATGGGAGCTTTGTCATCGCCAGTAACGGGGACAGGATTGTGAGAAATGAAATATGCAAGGAGTATGCAAGGAGAAAAATAGGCTCGAAATCATCAAATGAAAGGAGCCAGTGGAGTTTTTAATTTTTGTTCATGCTTTAATTACTGAAAATGATAGAAGCACTTTACCATTTTTAAAATGGTTAAGTCTAAAAGTGTTTGGGGTTGGTTGTTTCTTTTGGGAATGACTTACAGTAACCAAAAGATATAAATCAAGCCATGACTTTGCTTTTCTTTTCTTCTGCAGCCACAGCTTAAACAACCAAACAGCAGGGCAACTTCACAGCAGCCTGAATTCACACTGTGTGCTCTGGGACGTATTGTGTGGGGGCATAGCTAGGACGGGCCTGACAGATGGCACTGTTCAGTCTGCGATACACGCACGTTACTGGGAGTATTTGTTTCAGTGTGGGATGGATGCTTCCCAGTATGTAACAAGCTTTGCAGTACATGATGCGCAAGTTTTGCTGTGATGAAGTTGTTTCATGATGTGCTGCATGCCCTCCTGGTTAAGAGAGCCCTAGAGTGCCCAAGTAGGTGGCTAATTTCCGTATGCTATCTTCTTGGTATGCTTCCCACCATTGGTTTAGAAAGGAACAGCACTAAAGGTTGAAGGATAGCCCAGATTCTGTGATTACTTCTGGTGAAATCCTTACTCAGGCTTAACACTATAGGGCTTGGTTGAGAAGTGTATTAAGTTTTGTACCCAGATCTTCCTCCACTTCCCAATCTCCCTGAATCTTCCAGCTCTCCCTTATTCTAATCAATACTTTAACCTACCTTTATGTCTTCTGGAGTGAAAGCCCGCAGTGACCTCTTAATCGCCAGTGACTGAAGCCTACAAAGCCATACCCAAAGTAGTTTTAAGCCGCTATCTTGCATACTGATAGCAGTACAGCTGTGCTGGCTTGGTGGGGGCCAGCTGCCTGAACACTTACCTGGTTTCTTGAACAGTTTTCTTCAGGGTGCCATGGTGATCTTCCCTGTAATAGCTGCAGGGACTATCATCGTCTCATTTCTCCCTAGTCTCCTCAGCAGCTGCTTTGCTCCCACAGTCAGACACAGAGCACTGCAGAGCTGTCACATGGTGAAAATCCATGGCATTTTCTAGAGACCATTGAAAAAGAAGGCCAAAGCCCTCCTTTGTGCTCAGAGCTGGGACCTATCGCCCATAGTCTTGATCCACCTCTTTACTTTTAAAACCTTCCCTCTGCTAGCAAAACACATTAGATCAACAGAGAAGCCCACTGGCATAGTTAATGTGTGATATGTGAAATCATGTCTCACAGATCCCCGTACTTTATGCCCTCCTGTTCAAACAAACAGCAGGAGGTAGCCAAGTAAGGAATTGATCACTGCTGTCCAGGCAGCTGAGGTTGTAGCAGAGGTATCTACTGTGGTGTCTGCAGGAGGCCAGCCTGCTTTCTCCTCAGTATTTCAGTTTTCTGTTTGCAAAATGAAAATAGTAGCTCTTCTGTGTTTCACAGGCATACTGTGAGGATAAATATATTAAAGATGTGCAGTGCAGTAGTCAGAGTCCACATCAGGGCAAAAAATCTTAGAGAAGATAAATATGCCTGTAGACACTAAGTAGGCTCTTTCTTTGATGCTTTAATGCTTTTATGGCTAATAAAGAAAATTTGAGTTTTACGAAGGCCGTCTGGCAGTTCTAATATTAGCATCCGTACCACAGCTAATTCTCATTCGCAGTATCTGTTTGTATCTCTATGTGGTGCTGATATTGTTGATAACATTTGTAAGTAAGATAAACCAAACTATAAACCTGGTTTGTGTTTGATAGTGAATTGGTTTGTAAAAATGAAGCAAAACACAGTTCAGTCATTTGAGACATGAGGAGAGCAAAAAAAAATCTCAAAATTTCTATGTTAAATGAAAAATTGTGGAAGTTGTTTCTTCACAGGAAGCAGCTGTGGGAAAAAATTATAACTTGGAAAAGGAGTAAATATCTTTTAGTAGAAATGCTAGTGGATATTTGTATTTCCTTTGGCTTTGGCTCAACTAAGAGCCAAAGCTAAGAGCCTCTTTTGAGAAATTTAGTGAAAGCTGTAAATGGATGAGACAAAGTTGCCGTGAGAACCTATTATGTGATCGTTGTCTCCCTTGTATGGTGAAGCTGCACTCTGTGTGAGCTGTTACCTTCATATTTCATAAGGGAAACAGGGCTATACGAGATTTTACATATCCTTAATGTAGCCATATGCTTGTATACTAGACTGTAAGTGATTGTGTAATCAATCATCCACACCAGGGATAAAGTTAAGCTGCATGTACGACCTTACTGTTGTAATTTCTTGCTTCTGGATTGTTACCCATACAATCACAGCTGCCTCAAAGTGGGGTTTGTTTGGGTTTGTTTTGTTCTTTCTTTTTTTCATGGAACATTTGACTAAATTGCATTTGCAGATATTTTATATTTTTCATTCACATAACACCTGAGCTTTATTTACTTTTGAAATAAGTCATCTCATTAACAGAATTCATTATCCATTATTACTGTCATGTCATTCTTGTAATAAAAGAATTGACTGTAGAAGCATTCAGTGGCTTAGCTGGTAGCATAGTGAGCTATTATGCTGCAAACCTGCATTCACACTGTACATTGGTATGCCAAGGCTGGCAGAAACTAGGAGCATCAATGAGGTAATAGTCTTAATCTCTTAGGGGAGGATTATGTTGTGCTGCACTGAAAATACCTCCTACCGTTAGCAGGATAATACTTCAGATGGAGCTATAAATTGTTCAGCAAATAAGGACAGGTGCTGGGAAGAGGGTAAAAAAACCCTGCAACGTTCTACCATTATCTCCAGATAAGAGGTGGGAAAAACTGTCGTTCTCACTGCTTAACTATTATCACTCTTTCTCCATTTAATTTGCCAGCATGGCATGGACAGCCACTTAAAAATGAAGTGCATCTATAGTAGCTGGATCTCTTCTTCACAGAAATGCTGTTTGCTTTTGTTGATTGAACAAGTGCCAGTTGTAGATATGCATGGCATGAACATGGACAGTATGCACCAGCCACACTGTTGCTTCTCCCTGTGTGATCCTAAGCTCTCTACTCCACACAGTGCTAATGTGGGAAATGACAAATCTGACCCTGGCTAGAGACATGCAGAACTTATGTGCACAGCACCCACAGGCAGCACCGGCACTGGATTTTCAGTGGCTGTAAACTTCCTAGTGAGGAATTCTGAAAATGGAGTCTGTAAACTCCACATCTTCTAAAGGAGATTTTGCTACCTTTGTTACCTTTCCTGCAGAGATTAAAGATGAAGTCAGAGTGGATATTACTTACTGAATCTTTGATTGGTGTTGGGTATCATCTATTAACAAGCTACCATATTAAAACAGAATTGGCATCACTAATCCCCTGTCTCTTCAAGTCAGCAGCCACTGTGCTTTTCACTGTTTTCCTGCTCAGACAGCAATTGACATTCGTTACTGGATGTGGTATGAGGAAGTTTTTAACTGTTCCTTTTCATGTTTTTATATTTATATAGTATCAGCATATTATGCTAATACTTTAGGTTCACTTTCACTGGCCTGAGTGGACACAAGTCATCCAGTTGAAGCAGATGTGTTAATCTCCTTGGTTTTGTGGTCTGGTTCCTATTCTGCAGCAGGTCCTAGCGCTCACTGAGAAATCTCATTTACTAGAAAAAAAAGTTGGCAAACGGTTTTTAAAAAGAAAATGCACTTTCCAGAGGGTCTTTTGCCTTAGGATGTCAATGTGTTTCATGAAGCTAGGCAAATGGTATTTCTCCCATTTTACAGAGGATGGAAATAGAAATTAAGATATGAGATAAACATCAAAAGATATTTAAGCAGCAGTGGGAGAAACTTTGTGCAATCAGTTGAGTGACCCCTGAAAGACATCGCTCTACCACAAAACAGCAGAAGGGAGGAGAGGGCATTCAATGACAGTATACAGACCACCAGTTCAGGCTAAAATCTGGTCAGAGCTTTGCTGACCCACTGAATTTTACAGGTAGCAGTAATTTGCCATGACCCCAGCACTTGCCCATAGGATTATCTGGTCTTTCTTTCCAATGCTAGAATCTGTGCTTGGTTCAAAGCCACATCCAGCCACTCAGCAAGCCAGTGGTGGATTTTGAGTGGGAAGCAATATTTTCAGCCTCATGGAAAGGCTTCACTAGCTGTGAAGCTTTATCTTGAACCAAGCTAAGATTAATGTTTATATTTGCCTGCTCAAGAAATAGAATTGCTTTTTCCTTGTGTGCCGAGCAACGACTAAGGGACCTGTGCTTTGACCAGAATACAACTCATATGATGCAATGAGCACCTTCTTTGTCTCCATGTGAAATACTTTATTTTGATTAGAAATGTCCACAGACCATTTCCAGGTCCCAGGTTCAGCAGTTTTTAAATGGTTTGTTCCATGGAAAATTTCATCATTCCCAAATAACGTCCTGTTTTGGGAGAACAGCAAATGTTGAAATCTGAACTTGCTCATCAGATTGAAGTTTTATCTAAGCTCACACTTGTTCAGTCCTTGAGAAATGGGAAGAGAGACCTCTTTTGGGCAAACTCTTAGCAACACAGGAATTAAAAAATGCTCGAATTTTGGACCTAACTCCACTCCTAGTCGTACAGATGGAGACAGTGAGTAACTCCCCCCCATATGAGTAGTCTTCTCTACGTGTAGAACCATTACAGGCTAGAGAAGAATCAAGCACACTAAGCAGAAGGCATGAGGCATGAGATTTGTCTGACAAGCAGTGGAACAAATGCAAATCTTGAGGCACTGGTTTAATTTTTGAATTTTGTGTACTTTCTTCCTCCTCCTCTTCTTCTTCAGAAAGTGTGTACAGTACTGCACAGAAGAGTAAGTAGCTTTCACTTTTCTGTGCTGAAGGATTGAGCCTTCTGTTCATTATAAGCAGATTTTGTTGTTTTTGTGTATCTTCCTGTCGATAAAGTAAATAAGATTTTGCTGTCACTCTTTTTCCCTTGCTCGCAGAAGTGACTTCTTTTGTTTAGTAGAAGGTTAAATGGTTCTCATAGTGAAGACTGGAAAGAAAGGTCTTGGTCTGGAAAGATGTGTTTTAATATCTACTCATACAGTCATAGCAGTTGCCACTATATAACTTAAAAACAAGTTTCTTTTTCAAGAGAGAGTTTCAGCTTGAAATCGTACAGTTTTGTGGCTGAACATATTCTCTCTAAAGTGCATTCCGACTGTACAGTTTAGGTAGTAACTGAGACTTTTTTTGAAGTAAAGGGGAGTTTTCCGTAGTCAGGATTGCAGGATCTACCTTACACCTGATTTGCAGATTAACCACTATTGAAGGCAGTGTAAAGGGTCTTTACAGTGACTGTAAGTTTAAAGCCACCTTAGGAGAAATGAGACTGAGATTTGTAAGAATCTAAGCAGAATTGTTTGTCTCTGATCACCTCAATCAAGTGAGAGAAGATCAGAGAAAAGTATGAACCAGTGAAACTCTGTAGCTGTATTAGCACATAAAAAAACAGTAGTTAAAAAGCAAACGCCATTTTACAAACATTACAACAAAATACCCAATGCATCCCTATCATTTTGCTGGTTTTCAGCAGTCTTTGGAAGCACTTTTATCTTTCTGCCACTCTGATTTAAAATACAGTGTTACTTAAAACCCCCTAACAGGCAACTAAATGTCAGAAGATGAAAAAATAAATTTCCATCAGGCTCTGCTTTTTATAAAAATATATCAATTTAATAACTTGGTTTAAAGAAAAACAGAATGATCATGTTAAAATACTGCCAAATTTATAAACTTTGACAGTCCCACATACTGAGATGAACAGGCAAATTTATTTCATAAGAAATAAAATACACTTTCTCTCTGTATTCATTGAAATAAAAAGACTCACACATCTGTCCCAAATTTCTTTTAAGGAATAGAATGGCTGCTAGTTACTAGAAAATAGTGCCTTTCTGCTGGCTTACCTCAAGATAAGTTTACAGCTTCACTGTAACAGTATCAAAATTCAAAAAGTAATCAGTTCAAGTAGCATGAGATCAAACATTTTTATCCACATTAACTCTTTGATGTCACGATTCAATATCTCACGATGAAAGACGTGTATGTAATATGCAGGAGCGTTTATGCGAGTCTTAGTTCTTGCTGATTCAAAAGTTGAAAAATCTGTGGAGTCTATTACATAGGGGTTGTACATTAGCATAGAAATGTGCAGGGAGTATTAGGGAAAGTTACCCTATTACAGGAGTTCCAGATTTACATGCTTTTTGAAAGATGCAATCTTTAGCATTGGCAAGACCTCACAACCTCATAGTCCAGTTATTGCTTAGAGACCTAAAAGAACATTCTCAAACATGAAAAATGTTACAGGTGTACTTCAGTGCAAGATATTTTTGCAGTTAGAATGTCAACCAATTTCAAAATGTTTTCAGAAAGGGGATGATTTTCCTATCATCTTACCTCAGAGTAGGGATAGTCCACTCTTACCCCAAAATACTGTAGAAAATGGAAAAGAATATTTGCAGCCATGCAAAAGAGAAATGGCACACTTTTCAAGACAGAGGATGCAGGAGACCTTCTCTGTCACGACAGATAGAGTTATTGTACAGAGTGTCTCTGCATCGCTAAAAAAAGGGACTCATGCAATATCCTGAATCAAAAAGAAAATCTTTGTTTATGAACTTTTACTCTCCTCCCAGACCAAAGAAATCTGTTCTTGATCGAAGTCTTTGGTCCTCTCTCTCTCTTTACTTTGTGCTTCTCAGATGGCACCAAGGGGATACCAGGAAAAGTCAGCAAGGAATTTCCTTATTTATGAAGCTAGCAGTGGTATAAGCCTAACAGGCATGATAGAAGCAGTAGTTTTGTTTACTGTGGCATTCCCTCTGTGGGGGGAACATATGCTGGCCCCAGATTTTGTCGACCTGAGTATTAAGAAAAGTTTAGAAAAAAAATGAAGGTATAGCCTCTGCCAGCAAAGATGTGCCAATACATAGTTGATGAAGTCCTTGTTTGTGTGTGATATGATACGGCTGCAGCTGCCCAGCAAGGCTGAGGTTATGTATCCCCCGGCACACATTCAGCTTATGCTGGCCACAGCGTGCTTTTTGGGTATAGCCTGAAACAGTTCTGCAGACAAGGCGAGCTATATCAGCAAAATCACTTTATGCCAGTATAAGCTGCATTTCCCTCAAAGATTTTGCCAGTGTGAAGTATTCTTAAAAGTTATAAAGATAAAAGTTATCACACCCTTGGCTGGCCCTAGCCTGTGTGCAGAAGTTTTGAAGGTATATTTGGCTCAGGTTTGCTTTTCCTGGATAAGACCATACCAATGCAATTTAAGAACTGTAACTGAAATATCAAACAGTATATCTCCTACCTTTGTGAAGAGCAGCTTTTGGACAGGGAAGCTTACTTAGGCAAGATCTAGAACATACAGTGAAAGCAGGAAAGAAGAAAGAAATGAGCTGGTACTATAGCAGGTCAAGGTCTCTGGATTCCCTAAGGCTATTCCTTTGCTAATCAAAGCACTTTGCTCTCTGTGAAACAGAGATATTGTTTGTAATTGTCTGTGGAGAAGCATCTAAAGTGATTTAATCTGCCGCAGTGAAATGAAGACTTCCATGAGAGATTCCCATTAGTGGCCCTGAATACACCTGGCTGGGACAAAGCACATGTCCTCCAAGGAACAGACAGGCCAGACTCTGCATCTGCCTGAGCAGTCTGCGTACAAATCCTTGAAAAATAAAATTAAAAAGTAATTACCTGAATAAGGGTCACAGAATCCATTAGTTTGTAGATAGGCCTTATTAGAACAAGTGAATATCAGACAGATACGACAAGAATGACCTGCCACAATCCAACTAAACCACAGCTGCATATAACAATGTAGTATTTATTCTGCAGAGCTGCCCGATTTTTAGAATATCCCCAATGCTAGAGTATAACTTTGCTGTATGGCAAACACATCTATTCCAAAGTGACTTCTAGCCTTCTTCAGAACTGGCAAATATCAGGGGCTATAAACTGAAGAGACTAAACAGTTGTGATTCAGAATAGACCATTTGCCTCACTGTGTTTGCCAGTTGAGGTTTGGAGAGGGGAGGATTTAAATCTATTTTAGCTCCATAATTTTTCCTATTTAGCCAGCACTTTCTTCCATAATTGCTTGCAGGTTAGAAGAGCATTTGGACCCTGACCAGACAACACTCATGAGTATTTCCAAGTCATGAGTCTGGAAGTCAGTGGGATTACTTACTCATTCAAGAGCTGTAAGGAGCAAGGGAAGCAAGGTTTGTAGGGAGAGGTAATGTATTTTATGAGGAAAACTGATATCACTGGAAAAAATGGACAAGCTTTCATGGACACAAGTTCTAAGTGTGACCCCTGTCAAAGACTTTCACTTCTGGTGCAGACAGATTGTTTGGTTCACACCTCTTGCTGCCTTGAAACACCTCAGGCCCAGTCTTCTCCCATTTTCAGGCACTTGGCTGAGGTGCCTTTTATCACAGCCTTGTCAATGAGATCTGAACTGCTCTGTAGATGTATCCATCTTTTTTCCCAGAAGGCCTGAGGCACCTCTTGAATTATGTGCCTATAATTCAGGGGGATTTAGGACACCAGATGTGTCATATAATGTTATACAATCATATCCCAGATCCTGGCTGTCAACATCTAAAATCCAGCAAACCTAGATGAGATGATTTCAGGCTCAGCTTCATTGTGGTTCTTTGGGCAATGATTAGTTGTAACAAAACGCAAATCTAAAAATCTGGCTCTGAACTCTCAATAGCTCAACACTCTAATCCACCTCCTCATAATCTGTTATATCTCACAGCCTTTAGTGTAGGTGTGTAGTTCAGATCTGATGACTGAGTTCCATTATGTGAACACCCACACAGTCCTAGCAGACAGAGCAGTATTGCAGATCTTATTTCTGCACAGAAGTCAAGCGCTAGCATCCTTCCTCTCCCCCCATACCTTTTCACCCCCATCTGTGTTCTGTTCTTTAGTATACTCCAGTGCCAGGGAATCAGTTTCTACAATCCAAACATGCTACAATCCCTGCTCTGAATCCACTTTAGCCAGAACAGAAGACAGAATGTGCTAACTGCATTTGCCATCATCAGAATAGCAGGCTTCCAGCTATACAGGTGAGTCTGGAAAATATGATGTTCTGTGGATGGCATTGTACAAAACCATGCGCTGATGGTTATTCTTCATGAAGATGGGCAAGAGAAGAAGGTGATAGAGGGGATAAGGATTTTATTTTAGTATTATCCATTCCCTCCAGATATTTCACTGCATTTGACATACAAGGTCTTCATTTAATTAAGCTTCTGTTAGGGAGAGTGAAATCCTATTAGGAGTTACATTGGCAAGATGACCATTCTTATAATACATAGGCCTTATAATGCTGTTGAATGTTTAAAAAAATATATCAACAATGTCTCCCCACCCAAATACAAATCAGGAACAAATTGCACAAAAGCCTTCTATTCTTACAAAGAGCTACACTATTATTAAAAAATTGTGTACTAAGGATGATTGAATCCTTAGCAGGATTCAGCTCAAGAAACAATGAAGCAGCCAACAACAGCTTACAAAAAGTAGTGTCAACAGAACATATCGCAATGGCAGTACATATCATGGATGTCACATGTCTGAAGGACACCCTTCTAATTTTTGAAATCTAATTAAAAATTATTACCAAATGTCACATTAGCTGATCCCAAAATCTATTTCATCAGCTTAGAACTTTTTCATATCACTGGGGGTGCACAGGTTCCTACAAGAGTATAATTTCAATTTGTTTCTTAATTAAAGTCACCTCATAAATAAAAATTACCCTGTTTTAGCCATTATCAGACATGTTTTCCTGGGTGCCCATAATGACAAAACTAGTGTAAGCCATTCATATTCTTAAAGCTTTGAGAGCTAGCCACGCTTGATAAACAGGCTATATGAGCCCATCAGGAAAATCTGTGCTAGCAAATTTCTGTCATGAATGAATCAAAACTCTGTGTGAAAGGTAATTTCAGTATTTCTGGCCTTGCAAAGTAATGCCAATTTAAGTAAATATGCTAGGTCAATTTCCACTCTTGGCCTAGTTGAGTTAGCATGACGATCTAGGCAACAAAGAAGGACTCAAAGCAGGAGTCTTTGTGCACTAAGGAAAGAATAAATCAACTTGTGTCATAAATCGGATTTATTCTTGCAGAAGCCAACCTCAAAGATTCCTTTGCAAGCTCTTGAGGTAAAATCAAGGCAGTCAAGCAGATATTTAGACAGTTCTTAATCAGTCTGGCATATTTTTGTCCAGAATTCCTCACACAAACGACTGGTATTAAGTCTGACACTTCTCAGCTGTGGATGTTTTCCTGCAACTGTGCAGTCCATCTTGCAGTGAATACCCCATCTAGTCTCTAAGTCCTGTAGAATGTGTTTTCACCCACAGTGACAATTTATCTTAGATTTCTGGATATTCACAGCTCAATCACAGCTATTGCTTCAACCATGTACCAGAGACCCAGAAATCCCAGGCAAATGACTGAAGTCTCTCTATCCAGGTAACATTTCCAAGCAGAAAAAAATAGATTATAGTGTAGGAAACTGGTTAGTATTAGTTGGTTTTTTTAGTAATACACATCCTCATTCTAAAATTCATGATCACATCATTACCAGTTATAATTTATGCCAGCTGTCTGGATTAGTAAATCAAAATAATGAAATTGTGAAATGTCTTCCCACAATCAAGAATAGAAAAAAAAAAAAAAAAAAAAGAATTTTAGGGCTTTCCTGAGCATTTGCAGTGATGAGCTTGTCAATCAATTCTTGTTGTGTGGTGAGTAGAAAAGAACTAATTATGTGACTTAGAATCTTTTTCTTTTTAAATTTCAGAAAAAGAAAATATAATAATTATTGGTCCTGGAAACTTATATATAGAATATGCTATAATTCAGAGTTCATTATGACTTTGGGGACTGGTAATAATAATAAGGCATTATGCAGACGTAAAGAACTTCATATCTAGAAGGTAAATACTTAAAAGCCATGGTACACCAGCAAATCCAGAGGTAGGAGTAGAGATTATTATGGTTTTAGGCATGGGAATATTATTATTCTTTTTTAAAATCAGCTCTAAATCTGATTGCCGAAGAGCTTGATTTTGAAAGGGAGATTCGGTGTTCAGCAACAGGGGAAGGACCTGCGTTTTGGATACTTTCTGCTTCTTCCCTGTTGGTATTCCACAGTAAAAACAGCCTGAAATTCATTAAGGATCACACCAAATAAAGTTAAAAGCTTCGGTTATGTAGTAGAAATAGGAAGCAGATAAGTGTTTTTCCTTTATTGCTTGGCCCTCAGACCAAGACCACTGAAATGTTAAGTCATTGCTGTGTGATTTTTTTTGTTTGTTTACACTGTGTATAATGTTCTGATCATCTCAGTTCAGATCTTAACACAGACGGACCCTCACTGCAAAAAGCAACCACAAAACTGCCCTCGTTTTTGACAAGCTAAAGATTAAAGATACTACATTACCCCCTGATCCTTAAAGCAATGGATAGTATCTGAGCCAGCATGTGGAACGGCCAGCTAGAGCTTTCACAGGAAAGCCAAAAGTTTGGGACATTACCCTTATTAAATCAAATTATATCTCTAGCAAATATAATATCGCCAACTAAGTACTCATTGTAATGAGGCATTCTGTCTCCTGAAGGACCAGGCTGCCTTAAGCTAGCTACCCTGTATTTTGATTTGACCCTGAATAACACAAGTGAGGCCTTGTGGAGGAAAAGGAGAGGTTAGATTACAGGCACCTTACATGTAGTCCCTGGAAGTGTCAATGGTTTCATGTTCCTGCTCCAAATAAGACAGAGAATTTGAATCAAGGTCTACCCATGTCCAGCTAAATAGATTAACCATTGGACTGTGGGAGAGAGAGGTTAGGGAAAGAGGTGTTCCTTGAGACAAAAGCGTAGCTTAGGCACACGACTTCTACAGAATTGCCTTTCCTATCAGTTGTATTTTTTAGTGGCTGTTTTAGTTAGCTTGGCTGCTGTGAATCCTCTTGTTAAGATGCTAGCTCTCCACAAAACACAGGAGTAGCACAAGTCATGGAGCCCATTAGTTAGCACAGATATTCTATGTCTATAATGTTTCACTCTGGTTGTAAGTGGCTTTCTGGATTCAGTCCCACTGATGAGTGGCAAAGAGTGACAAAGCTCAGCTGACCTGTCTTACAGAAAACAAGCTTGCATATGCAGTGAGGGACTCTCAGGCAACGTTCTGTAAAACTAAGGGAGGAAAAGACAAGACCATAAAAGCATGCCAAAGAAACCCCTGAATTGAGGGAAAGGTAACAGCTGGATTAATGTTCATTTTGGGGTTTGCCATGAATAATTAAGTGCAATTAATAAATGGTGCCCTGAAGATAGGATCAAACAGTCTTTGGGTGTGGTGCTTAATCCTTCCTGAGTTGGGGAGCAAGGCCAGCAGCCTATAATGGATTTAACTAATTCTCTTAATTGCAGCTTCATTTGCCTGATCTTTCTAAGTGGTATTAATCTAATGATTTGCAGAATAAGCACTTGGAAAAGACTTACCAAAATCATGTTAGAATCTCAAGGATATATTTCTCTTAGATTTTTTCAGTGGTAGAAGAGATTTCATTGACAATGCAAATTCCATTAATTTGGCTAAGCATTCAGTTTTTGAAAAAAGAATTTAAATTGTTAACAAATTCAACCTCCAGAATTGACTTTGTAATGACAAGTTCTATAGGGCTCCTTTATTTATTAGGGCTCATTTATTTATTTACAGATTAAATATTTTGTAGAGGACTGAGAATGACAACATTTCACTCTCATTCCTGCTCTGGGTATTGATGCATTGTGTAGATTTTTGTGTCTCACAGAACTATTCACAAGAAGCACTTTCCACTTATTGGTGATCACAATGGGACACAAGGAAATAATCACAGTTCTAAATACCATTATTGTCCTTTGCCTGGACAACAGCAAATGCAGCATATCTGTACAAGGAGTCACTAGCTCTTAGGAAATTTCAGCTAAGAAAAAATCACAGGACATATCCTCAGGATCATGGGGTTTTCCGTATCAGATCTGCCCTCTGCTTTCACCACAGAATACCATTCAGGTGTTCAGTTCCTTTCTTTAAAGAGCTCGATAAGTTGATCACAGCAGAGCTAAAACAATTAACAGAGGCCTGAGATGAAGACTACTACCAACAGCTTCCCTCCTTAGGCACAACAGAAGATTTCTCCTCTAACAGCAAAGTTTGTCTGAGATAAACCTAACAAACTGCAGTTCATGTAGAAAGAAGTGAAGCTCAATGAATGCCATTAATTTGCCACAGGTAACTAAATCTGCCAATTGGGAGGCTCTTGAGCCACTTTGGGTTAGATCCTGTTAAGTACTGGGTTTTTAAATGAATAGAGTGGATGGGGAAAAGGTAGCACTCAGACCTTCCCAGACTTAGACACTAAAATGAAGGTGTCAGTGCTTAACACCTATCTTGAATATGTCTTCAGGACCAGATTTTTCCAGATTTGTTGAGGCTGTATGTTATTTTGCTCCATAGGGTATCTAATGGAAGTCTGAAGTGTGCTTGCCACATCAGAGTGAGAATGATCAGAAACTATGCCAAATACACATACATACATAGTTCTAGTGGCACAAAGCTATGCTGATAATACGCTATACGTAAGTACTGCAGAGGTGATTTCCGTTGTTTTTGCCTGAAACCCAACAACACTATTTGTGCAATATGGGCCTGGTCTTTTACCCATTCAGATAAATGGCAAAGCTCCCACTGACGCAGCAGCGCAGCATCCTCTAGCTAAGTCCAGCTTTGCCATACCCACAGCTCCTGTGAAGGATCATTCTAGGTTTTAAATACAAGTTACAAATAGCATATAAAAAAAAAAACAATTAAGCAACTGTAACATGGGCTCTCTGAGCATGTACACAGCTGTGCTGGCTTAATGTATATTCACACTGCTTTTCCTTTTCCTTCCTATGATTTGCTGTCTCCACTGTTGTTTTGCCTTCATTTGGGTTATTAGGAAAGGCTGTTTTTTACTCTGTATTTGTACAGTCTCAAGCAGAGTGGGACTCTAAGGGCACCTCACACTACTGTACTATATAACATTAATTATAATACTATACTTAATAATTAAGAACAATCAGTCTTTTATTCCATCATCAAATCAAAGAAATAACCCTGCTCTGAAGCAAATAATACATGCTGCTGGAAGCAACAAAGTGCTTGCAATACCATAGCCCTTTTGCTGCTCTTAGATAGCCACTAACTCTCTTAATTTTGTGTAGTTTAGCACATTACAAGATTGTTCAAGAGTGCCATAAATGATGTCAGGCACCATCAGAAACCACTTCAGAAAATCATTGCCTGTAGCCAGATCAAAAGGTGAACACCTGGAAACTTGCAGTTCTGGGAAAGCAGAATAAATCTTTTTTTTTTTTCTTTCTTTCTCTTCCTCTTGGAGATTTGTTTCTTTTTGCCTTAAAGAATTTGAAAGGTTTATTTACAGCTTTTCAAATGACCCCTAATCTATTTAGAAAAACATAGCATGGCAAATTCATCTCGGGTGTAACTCCATTTGTTGACTTAAGCAGACTTGTACCAGAAGGGACCCTGGCCCAGGAGTTCCTCTGTGGAGAAAAACAAAGCATTTGAACATAACAGTTAATTGGCTTGTTGAGTCCCATCACAGACTGTCCTGGAATATAATTATTAAAGATAATTCTCTTATTTTGGTAAGATTTTATCAGTAATTGAAACTCACTTATGGTATAGCTTTAACACCTATGATCTACAGGCTTCTCTGCTTGAGGCTGATAATTTTCACAGCACCTGACAGTATTTAAAGAGACATTGTATTATGTGGTTCAGTGAAAACTAAGACCATAAATAACTTGGAAAGTTGCTTTTTCTGTCAGATATCAGCCTTATAATTAATTAAATAATCCATCAGGGTCAACTTTTAGGAAGTAATATAAAAAGCTATTGTGGTAATGCAGAATTTAGAGACGTGCTGGGATTCTGTTGCAAAGACACACAGAGTCCATAAATAATATTAAAATGATGTCTGGGTATAGATAATTTAATCAAAATACAATTTGTTTGTTTAAGCTTACAAATTGCTGTTTTTTTTTTTTTTTTTTTTTTTAATTGGTCAGGTATATATTGATTTATTATTCTTCTCAAAGCTGGGTCAGACCCTGAGTCCAAAAACATGAATATTTTTATGAACTCACAAGCCCCCAGAAAAAGCATCTGGGGCACAAACAGTCCCATCAGAATTGGCAGTTGCTACTTTGCATGTGCTACTTATATAGCATGGATCTGGCTGTCAGAGCCTTCTCCATATGGAATATATGGAGTAGGTACACAGGGTGGAAAGAAATTAGATGAAAGGACTGGTAAAAAGGATAAAGAAAAGAGACAAAGCAGAAAGCAGGGAGAAAATTAGGGAGGGGGGAAAGAAAGAGTTGCTTTGAAAAGAGGGAGTCAGCAAGCGAGATTGGGAGGAAGAGACGAGGCCAAAGCGTCAATGGACACCGCTCCTCCCTACGTGCCTGCACAGTGGATATAACACTTTATGGCATGAATCTGTCCTGTCCTGTCCCAAGAAACAAGCCCTAATTAACAAACAGGTGAGAAAGTCTATAAAAAACTGGTAAATAACTTGTTTATGAGCATGCGTTTTCCAACTTTGCTTTGAAAAAATCAGTTGCTTTGGTTTCATTTAATTGCTAAAGACTTGGTGATTGTGTTAGGGTGAGCTGGTCTTTGGTTTTCTTAACTACAGAAAGTCCTGTACAGTCATAATTATTTTAGTGTGAAAGGGGAACAATGGGCTCACCTTAAAAAGTAGATATTGACTATTTGTGCCTTAACAAGTTTTCCATCCCTTTCTTCTGAGTTGGCCTAGGAGAGTGTCATACCAAGGTGAAAAAGTTGTGCTTACTGTACTGTTCTGGCCTCTCATCATGGCTAATGTATAATGCTTTAGTTATACAGTTTAACAACTTACAAGAAAATACTGAGGCCACAGAGCATATACAAACATATTTCGAGCTGAACTAATGAATTTCACTGAGATTCCAAAAATGAAAACAGCCTTCAATGTGCAAGCAAGCTAACTTGCAGAAAAAGTATGAGTAAAAATGTAGAGGAATGTAAAATAGAGTCTTTTAATGAAACCTGTAAACAAAGTTTTTACAAACCAACTTCTTGCTAAAGAAGCTGGCTAGGTGCATGCCTATGCACAGCTGCTAAATATATTTGGTTTACTGTATATGAGATTTCAGCCTGATAGAAATATTATAGGGAGAAAAAGTAGTAGTCTGTAGAAGGCTGGTTTGATCTATGCAGTAAACTTTTGAATTTACACATGCATAGAGGGAGAGAGGGAACTATTTTTCTCATGTGAAGCAACAGCATGTAATTTAAAAGCAATATAGATAAACTTTACTGAAAAGTGAACAATTGTTTTGATATAAACTAAATGAAATGCCCAGATTATTTCTGTGTATGAATCTGATCATACATCATCACTGGGATTTTAAAACTCACTTCATGAAAACAAGATCAGGCTCTGTAGCAACAATGTTATTACAGACTGTATTTTGATCTGGGATTATAAAGTCTGAAAACTTTTATGGTTTCACTCTGACAAACTCTCTTGTATGAACCACAGTTACAATACTTTCAGTAATACCAGGTTACAAATGACAAATCTAATCTAAGAGAAACATTTATATGTTTGAAGTTAACTGTAATAACAGCTTTATTCAGTTAGACTTCTTAAACTTTTTAATAAAGCAGATACTTGACACATACTTTTTATCTTATTTTTTTCTACATGTTGCATCCCTATAAAAGTTTGAAATGATAAGTAATCTGAATAGAGAATAATACTTCTCAGTATTTGTCATATAGTTTGTATGTATTACTATTGCATAATAAATAGATGTTTTAAATATTTGTTCGCAGAGGTCTTTTCTTGAACTTAAGCATAAGTTATCCAAACAGTTGAAAAAGATTTATAGTTATGAAGAGGCCTATATGTCAAGCAAAGTTTTATGATATGTTCCATAATAAATTAGCAATAAATGGATACAGGTGACTGTGGAATTTATGGCCTTTAATGTTTTAATGCTCCACTAAAGAAAAACCTATTATTAAGGTCCTAAAGGGTAATACAAGAATACCATCTACAAATTGTCAAATTAAATAGTTGTTGCTAGGTATTTGAACAGTGGAACATTTCAGTTCGACCATTAGCAGCGGTAGACAGTGGAGAAATTAACAGAAAGCTACATCGTATCAGAAACACAAATGAAAATCTCATCTTGCAACCACTATTCAAGCATGTTGTTTCTGCTCAAGCTAGCATTCATACTGAAACTGATGGGCCTGATCCTGTAACCATCTCTCATTTGAATAATCTGTAATTATGCATGTAATCTTACTAAGTCTACTCCTAGGGCTCTAAATTACTCATACAACTAAAGGCTGCAGGATTCATCCCAGTTTAACTGATGGATAAATGCTAGTATGTTAAGCACTTGTGCCCCGCACTGTTTGGCTGAGACCTTTTTAAATATTTCTGTCTATGTGAAAACTATTGCTTGAATCCAAGAACTTAAAACACTGTGGAAAAGTGTCCTAACACTGTGACCACAGCTAACACTGGAAATTGCTTTAAAACACATTCAAACAAATGCCCAAGCTAGACAATGCGTCTATTGCGGCTCTCTGGGAACCTTTTCTGTTAACATCTCTTGAATGGTTAAGCCCAATCAAAAGATAAAAACAGTGATAAAACTGGGAAGAATCAGAAAAGAAAACAAACCTTTGGGTCAAAATGACCATGGTATTTGGTGGGGTAAAAGAGGATTCATCTTTGAAGAGAAATCAGACCTGGCAATAAGGAGTTAAGATTCAAAAACCATTTGGCATTGCCTGCCGCACCACTGCCTGCCCATTTATGGGAAACAGCCCACACTAGAGATGCAAGACAGACCCAACTGAGCACTCAAGAAAAGACTGGGTCAAAATTACTTTTTAAGATTACACATATCCAAGCCATTAGCACTGTGTCTGCACGTTAACACATCAGCACAAAGATAGGGCCTGCGGAGGGCAAGGGGGAGGGAGAAAGAGTCATTCAGAAGTGCTCTGAGACTGCCATTGTGGCAGTTCATTTCTAAAAGGAAACACATGTTATCCAACCCTATGTCTAATAGGGTTGGACAGTAATTAAAAAATATCTTTTATTTGGAGAGCTGGGTCTTGAAACTAACAACTCGCACCATTAATCTTTTTGATCTACTGCAATGATCTGCTCCATGGGTCATCAGAGAGCGGGCTTTCTGCCATTCGTACGAGGCCGAGTGCACTGACAGTATGGTTAATAGTAAAACAGAGGTAGTCATTACATGTAGCTATCGATTAACAGTGGCTGGGAAAGGGATTGTACTGTAATGGTTATCTGGTCACATAACAGTCTGCCCTGATCTCTCATACCGCTGGGCTCCCATTGTTAAATCACCTTTAAAACTGTTAGCATTTCCTCAGAAATAAAATTTAGGTGATATTGGATTGAATGGGAGTCAGTAATAGGCCATAGTGAGAGGTACCATTACAATGAGGGACCTTTATTCTGCTCTTTATAATTTTCAGAGACAGCAGACAAAAACCTGTCTACTGTTATGCTAGAAATCATGAGATTTGCTCAACAGATACTGAGTACATTCCCACACAGCAGCTAACAGTTTAGGGGCTGTCTAATCTTTAAGCTACACCATTTTGACTCTGCCATAATAGTTAAAGCAGCAAACCTGTCTCATCCGTTCTGTGCTATATGCATTCTTCTCCATGTTAATACAGGTCTGCTGCACAAAGTAGTTATGTCAATGTGATTTCCCTCAACTGGGGAGCTATTCTGGCCTAAGGCACGTTGATATGTTCTACCTGTAAAACTGAATTAGCAGAGGAGCTATTACTGTGTAACAAGACAGGGTCTGTGGTGAGGGGGAAATCTATCTATAATCAGAACAGTTACCAAATAGTAGTTTCTTGGCATAGCCTTGAGGGTCAGATTTTTTAGCTAGCCTTTAATATTATGTCGGAAGATGTCAGGTAACTGCATTCAATTTCTCTCTATCATGGCTTCAGTTAGAAGAGACGCTTTCCACTAGAGATAACCAGAATAATGTTTAATTAACCCATTAGTCTTACTCACTTCACAGTTACTCCCCTTTCTGTAGACGACTATCATGACAACACTGGATGTTTTTCCTTATTCTGTCAGTGCTAAGAATGTCTTTTGGGTTTTTTGATTTTTATTTAGCAATTTGATGAACACCTGTGATTTCATCTGGAAGCTGTTTTTATCCTTGTGCTGTGCATAGCTGACTTCAATCCATATGTCAAATGTATTCATACGTCTTATTGGGTTGGGCCATGTGGGGTTTTTTTTTTGACTATGGCATTGAATGATGAGCATATCTGAACCTTAACAATCACTGTTGCGGGTGAGCTGTGAAGCTATCTACTTTTCAGATAAAACACTGCTGCTATATTTTAGGTATGACCTCCGTTCCTAAGAGTCTTTTGCTATGCTCTGTGCAGACAGCCACTGGCTATTGCTCTCCAGGGAAGACTTCTTTGCCCTGAGGGAGCCTTACCAGCTATTGCAGAAGCTGAGTCAACTGAATGTCACTGTCCCTGCAATCCTGGCTGAGCATGTGGTCTAGGCTGCCCTTACTATCGGAGAGGAAAAAATGGCACTTACTATTGCCATTGCACCACACTGTGGTGTGAAATTATCTAAATAACTGATGTCTGTTAAGTAGTTCATCAGGTCGGCTGGGCATAGCAGAGAATCCTATCTCTTGTACAGACATGGACATTCATGAAAAAAATCTGATTTTTTCAAAGAGTCAGATAATATGGAAACTAAATACTTGTTCTGTTTCTTTGTGCCTTTATTTTTCTATTCATCACTTGCACTAGAGGTTATCTTGGTATCAGTGTCAAAGATAGATTCTCGATTAAAGAACCCATGATTCTCTCTCTAGATTCTTTTTCCCTCAGGAGAGAACAAACTGGGATGACTGTATGATCAAAGAATTAGTTTAGCTTGAGCAAGTGTTCCAAGATTTGGCACCAGGGAATAATATCGCCTTTCTTTCATTTCTGAAATACTTCCACTCTGGAAGTATGAGAAAAAAGACCCTCAGATTCTTTTCTTGTCTTTTCCTTAGACAACAGGAGTTAGAAGGCTAAGATCTAATTCTGATCTCTCTTAGGTTCATAGTGGTCTTATGACTGACTTCACTAGCTGTAGTAAGAAGTCCTTATTCTACAGGCATGTTATACAGAAATGCTCTGGAAAGGTCAGTTTACAAGAACACTCAGTTTCTTGTGACAAGGCGGGTAAAACAATTATTGTGTAAGGAAAGTTAATATTTGTCCACACCTTTCTTTTAAATAAAAAGTTACAAAAAATAAGGACAGACTTGCTGGCTTTAGCCAACTTTTGCTTAATTTTTATATTTAGCTAACATACTTGTGAAAAAGAGATAAAAACTGCAGTACAGTAGGTAGGTGCATTCTTCTCTGTAAATACAAGGCTATAAAATATGGTTTCCAGGCTACTCTGCCTTTATCTATTATTCCACCATGATAAATGCTTTAAACACATTATATTGCTATGTTTCTTGAGATTTCATATGTATGGATATTTTAATGGCATCTACAGTAGTGTTTAAATGAGTATAAAGAAATAAAATTTTCAGATGCTTCTAAGCTTAAAAGCAAAATATGGAAGTGAGTAAGTGATGAGGTATAATGAACTACAATTGCTTTGCATTTGGGATTTTCAGACATATTTAAATGATTGGAATCTCTTCATGCATGCAGACATATTTCAAAGAGCTTTGATCCAGATTCTTTCTTCATATAGATACTGTGCATTGGGAATCGGTGTGAACGAAAACCCTAGATCTGAACACTCATATTACAATCTCTGCCTCTGGAGCACAACTTGAATTTTGCAGCTGAGGTTCCTCCCTGTTATATACAGGATTGCCAATTTTTGTAATACTTTGTGCAAGGCGCCATTTCTAGTATTAAAATTATACCCTTGACCTCTGAGGGCTAGAACTGGGAAAGAACAGATGCTAAACTTTAGCTGCAGCCACAAGAAACTGCTGCTTGGAGACGGAACTGCAGGGATAGACTGTGTTTCCAGTTACTACAAGTGGAGACTGCTGTATCACTTGCTATGTCCTGCAAAGTGTGTGATTGCTTCTTTGCTTGTGCAGCGTGTACCGAGCTAGAAAACAGTACACCCTATAGAGAAACAGGTGGGTGGCTTTCACAGCCAGTCTGCTGGAGCCACTGTCATAGAGTAGCCAGGGAGAGGAGGGAAATGGGAGCAAACTCTGTTTCTAGACACAAAGGTAAAATGAGCTGAAGGGAAGCAGGATGTCTTCTCCTTTCAACAGAACGAATGGAGCAATGCTGATGGAGGACAAGACAGAGCCATGTCCAAGAAAAGAAAAAGAAATTAAGATGGGGATTTTTTTCTGGGAGCAAGGCAGGACCAAACAAAATCAGAAGGAGGTTAAGCCTAGTAGAAGGAAGGAATTCCTGGCTGCAAGATGAGGAGGAAGATGCTGAGATAAGTGTTTGAAAGGGTTGCTGTAAGAGATGGCACATACACCATAGCGATGAACAAGAAACAAAAGGAAAAAAGGTGTGTCAGTTCATATGCTTTTAGGCATTTCAGGGGTTATTATAGAGTCTTCACAGGAAAAAAAAAAAGGCCAAAAAAGGGAGAAAAAAACAGGACAGAAAGTGAATGAGTCAGCCTCAGGATTTGGGATGCTGGTGATACTTTCCAAATGCTCAGCAGGGGCTTTCTAAAAAGCAGAGTTTCTTCTAATACTTGAAGAGAAACTTAGATAAGAAAAGCATCAGTAGATATGACTATCTCTGTAAAACTGAAAGGTACACTTGCACATACAGCTTTTCTATAAAGCAACAGTCTACCATGCCTTACTGTCTGACTTCCTGAGTTAAATTATTTACAGTGGTTTTTTTTTCATGTTAAATATTTCCATGTTGGAGATAATGGAGAATGATGCATTTCTTTCAAGCTGAGTTTTACATCCAAATATATGTGGCTCATTTGATAGTGGCTTAACAGCTACTTTCCCAAATACAATATTGCCTGGTCTCAACAGCATTTCTACTATGATTTAGTAGATACAGCCAGGTTCAGGGCCATTTCTCTTTTTTTGCTTTCTCTGACCGTGTCTCCTTGTCTTTTTTTTTTTTTTTTTTTTTTTTTTTCTGGTTTATTTCAAGTCAAGAGGGACTTGGGGGAAAAAAAGTGAAAGTTATGCTAATGAAATTCTGTGTTTCCCTTTTAAAGATACAAGCATAATCTTTTGCTAACATGCTTATTGCAAATTCATGCATATAGGATCAAAATTCAAAATTATTTTCACTCTCAAAATAAAACAAGAATGTAAAAATCTCTAGAACAGAAATTTAAACAGAGTAGAAAGTATGACATCTTGAAATCAATAGTCAAGTTCAAATACAAAGATGAAATTCCACTATTAAGGGTGCTGTATGGTGAGTCTACCCAGATATTGTCTGTAGATGCAGTTTATCAAACATCCCTGCTCTGGAACTGGAAGAATGAAAAGATAACACAGAGTGACCTCTTTCCAGGAACTAAACTAAACTGCAGTTTTACTGGAGTTGGATGTCTGTTTCTGGTTTTATTTCTACACTGCTAAAGTTAAAATGTATATTCCTGCCTTCTGCCATTTGATTAAAGAATGTACTCAGACACCTAACTGCACTGCCTGTCTTGCTGCCATTGTTAAGAGAACCTACTGCCTTGTAAAAACGTAACTACACGTGTTTCATAAAAATCTTTATAAAAATAACAACACTAGGGTACTTACATATTTCTGGAACAATTGAATTCTGAAACAAGCATCTCTGCTTCTTCCTCCTGCAAATGGATCAAATTACATTTCACTAGGTAATAAAGTGTGGTGCAATAGCCTGCCCAATCTGTTTTCATCTTGTCTTGTACAAAGACTCAAATATACTAACTTCAATCTAATGGGCTTGCATTTGGCATATATTGAATGTTAGAGCTCTCCTTGGAAGTTGCAGAGGTTAACTACTGCTAACAATCTCTTTCCTTCCTTTCTGGGAATGTTTTTGCCATGAATAATAGAAACAACAAAACAGAATGTCATAATATCTTAGAATGAAGGCGCTGGTGCAAATCACAGTGATGAAGCCTAGTCCATACCTGGAGATATTTTGAAATGTAACAGGGATGGAATCTGCCCCCGCAGAGATGCTTGCAGGACTGAACGTCCACATTATTAAGCTTTATTATCCTTCTTCATACACTTTATTGGTAGTGTTTGTGTGATTGTGGCTATGTATGAGAAAAAAGCCTTTCAGAAGCTGAATTGGAGATGTTAGGCCATTCATTCAATAATCATTTGAGGAGAGGTAAAAGTATTTCTAAATACAAATGACCTAAAATCTAAAGTTAAATGTGAGCTACATACGGTCATTGTAGTCCTGCAAGTGGTCCTGCTGCAGTAAGTTAAAAATAAAATTATTTTTAAAAGCAGAAGCTTAAAAAGTATTTGTATATAATTCATAGACTCTACAACAAGGAATTATAAAAATTACTAATCATGCACAAAAAAATGAATAAATTGTTGATACAGCTGAAATGCTTCCTTCACTCTTGTTTTTCTCTGTAATATTTTTCTAGTCACTGCACTGAAAGTGGATACATCACATTTTGATGTAGTTAGGCTCTTTTCAAGGTGTGAAATTGGTAAGTACCAACACCAAAGGAAAAAAAGTCTTTTAATACTGTGTTGTGCCACTTGAAGCAGTATTACCCTTTGGCTAAGAGCCAGCAAACTCCAGTGAGAAATATTTTATAGCGCATGACTATAATAAAAGATATTTAAACATGGCCTAACAATGGATTAAAATAGTAAGACATAGTTTGTGTTAGATCTCAAGGATGAATATCAAAAATAGAGGCAATATTTTTGAAACAACAGACAGCAGTGAAAAGTTTATTTCTAATATAAACCAGACAGTCCCCAAAATAATTTGTGGTTTATTTAATTCTTACCGTTCATCTTGTGTTCTTTTGAGTAAGCTAAAGTAAGACACCCGCCTAAAAACACCAGCTGTTTTAGATTTTGATTCTGGATCTCTAGTGAGCTGAAAAACTGCAATCTGCATCTGCAAGGGTGGGGAGTCATTTCTGTAAAGGCAAAAAATAAGGATTTTTGTGGAGGGGAAGGCAGCTTTTGAGGAGGTACATTTGGGAGGAGAGAAAAAAACAACCTCACTAATATATTATAATAAATTACTGTTTTGTCATTATCTGGTTATATTTGCACAAACATCGATTGTATGCGAGCCCTGAAAAAGAATGTCTCATTGCGTTTAGTATGCACTGCAGTGTGCACCCATACAAAACCATTACTGTAACAAAACCAGCTGCGTGTAATAGAAAGCAAATGATTTACAATGTTACTATAAGAAACTACTTTATTTCATATTATCATAAAAAGAACAGCACTGAAAATTTGCATGACAAACACAAGAATCCAGGAAGTTCCAAATCTAATTCATTTTTAGGTTTTAATAGGTGTTAACTTATGAAGGTGAATCGTTAAGAACATTTCTTGAAGAACATTTCCTGAGAGTTTAGCTGCAATACTGGAACTTGTATTTAGTCAAATACCTACTAGTCCAGTAAATTAAGAAAATGCCTGGGTCTTAAATAGTTTGAAATCACTGCTGGACCTAAAAAAGCATGTTTATTTTTATCACCATGCTTTGGCTGAAGGTTTGGTCTATGGAGGATCTCTCTCAAGTCATTGGCACTTTACTCTCCTACACAAAGCTTGCTAGATTAGATGGTATTATTCTTTAAATTTCAGTTCTGTTATCACCTTGCAGAGTTACTGTTTTCAACTATTGTGGAGTTACAACAAATACACTTAATCCATTTCAAACATATGTTCTACCTGGGCATACAGACTGGTAGAGTTACTCGAGCGATTTAGCAGATTATAGCACCCACTAGAGTAAAGACACAGAATTCTGCCTCATGCGAATCATGGCACAAGTTTCTTTTCTACCACGGAAGGTAAGCTTGTTTTATGTAACTGTTGAAGGAGATAACAGCTGTTAGGAAAAAGGTGGCAGTCATGTAAAACCAAAACTAAATCTTGAACAAATGAAGCTTTATAAAACTGAGGCAGAACTCAAACAAATGTTCAATGAAAGTCACTTTTACGGCTTTACTTTGGTTTATCACAAGGCAGTAATAAATGTGTCTCATTAAAAGCCAGTAAAAGAACACCACCTACACCACCAATTGCTGTAACTGCAGATACAGCAGATCTGGAATAGTTACCTAAAGACCCTCATTTCCTAGCATTTAATGCTTCCCTGTCCATATAAACTAGTCTTCTATGGATTTAAAGACTGTTGAATGCTAAAAGCAGCAGCTGTTGCTGAGAAAATGACACTTTCAAAGCTCTGTTTCTTTCTCAAGGTGAATTTAGAGGAAGGTTAAATGAATATGTAGCTCTTGTTGGCTAAAAAAATGCCAGAGTAGAACATGCCAACAGAAAGACAAGCAATTCTCCTATTCTGGCTAGAGCAAAAGTGTTTTGCCTCAGCTTTATTGCTCAGCAGGTCAAATTCATTCGTGGTGAAATGGCAGTTCCCATGGTGAAGCCACAAGAAAATTCTGAAACCTTCTGGCACCTGTCAAGAAATGGGGATGTGAAAGTGGGGGGAGGACCTGGCATGTAGAAGCTGGGATTAAGGATGGGAGCCACCACATAAAAGGTTATTCTTGTTCTAGTTGTTAGAACTTTTTTATTGCGTAGAATTTACATACATGCTTATTAAGTGGTTTAAAAAAGAAGCCTGACAGATATTAAACAGCATGCCACACTCTTTATGCTGCTGCCATACAGATGTGTCCAAAGCATAAACAGATTTAGATTCAGCACTTAGTTACTCTATGGGAGAGTGTATCTCTAGTAAAATCCTCCAAACTTTTGGGGACAATTAAATTGAGTATTGGAAACTTTTTTTCTTGATTTGATCCTTTGCTTGATCTCTCAGTATGTTCCAATTATGCAGGGAAAATATACAGCAAGTGTTTTAATAGCCTAGATTGAATTTCCTAAACCTAAGCTAGTAGTACAATTACTGGGCCAGGAATTCTGGCACAAGAAGTACAGCTGTGTGTGAACTGGTGGGAAAACTACTGGAATATCATGACTAGTCTTGGTGTTCACACTTCAAAGAAGGCATGGAAAATTGAAAATAGATCAGAAAAGACTGATTTCAAGATCTTGAATACCGACCTTATAGAGATAGATGTATGCAGCCTAATTTGTTTAGTTTATCATAAGGAAGGTTAAGAGACTTGATCATGATTATTAATACCTACATGTGGAGAAGATTTCTAATGGCTCTGTAACTTAGCATTTAAAACTGTATGAAGACCTAAAAGCTGAAAATGGACAAATTCAGATTATGGATAAAGTAAACAAGATGAACAGTGAGGTTGATTAGTCATCAGGAAAATTTCTACAACAGACTGCATGTTCTTCATCTCAGGAGCTTTTCAGTCGAGACTGGACACCTTTTTGACATGAGAAGATACATTCTCTTTGACCTATAAACTGGGGCTGCATGCAGGATTCCTGGGTGAGACATTCTGGGCAGGGCAAGTTTGTTAATTGTAATGATCCCCTATATTTTCCACATAAGTGGTGCTAGGGGCACATCAATCTTATTCAGCTGAATTAGCTGTCAAAACAGCGTATAGACAACATGTTAAAATCCACCTCTCAAATGCTACACGCTTCACAGCAGCTCCTGATGCTCTGGGAAGCCTTGTCACCTGTGTTTGGCTTGGTACGCAATTCCTTCTTTGCTTCCTGATGCCCTCCATGCTTGGACTTGGAAATGCATGCCCACCAAGGGGGGTGGACTGAGTAGGGATCCTCAGTCATTGACCCCACTCTCTCAAGTGAAGGATGTCCAAAGGGCAGTGCATTAAATCTACACTTTAGTTTTTAGAACATTTAATCTATGAAGAGCCTTCCTTAAAGACTAATCTAGGAGGAGATGCTATATTGTTATACTGAGAATAAGTAAACGGTAATCAATCCATTCCTCTTCTCACCGTACCTCATCCAAAGCATATTCATTTTGGAAGAGATCCTTTTGGGATTCTTTTTGTAAGTATTTGACGGGTTATAAAATAGTCACAAAACTGGTAAAAAAAAAAAATTTTCACATCTGCCTGTGTTGTCTAAATATTTTTGCATCTCTGACCCATCATCTCAACTTACATTTCTGTAGAAGATATAAAAATGGAGCCAGGTAATCTGTTTCTTCCACTCCCACCAATGTCATACACCATCCAGCTTCTTCTACCTCTCTACTTATCTCACAGACTCATAAATCTGAAGTTTGCCATTCGATAGAAAAGTCTGGAAAAATGTCTTCTTTGGGAACATATGCTGGATACTTAAGTGTTGAAGTGAATTTCTGTTTCTGTACTTTAAGTCATTTCAGGAATGAGCCTGAAAAGTGGTATCTTGGCCGGGTTGATACTTAAGTTAGCACTTACAACTGCCTGTGAGTTTCACTTCATAAAGGTTATTTTCACAGGAAAGCCAGTCTTGTGCCTCTTCGTTGAGTCAGCAGTCTCTATGCATTATCAAGTCACTCAAACCCAGCAGTGGTGCCATCATTAATGCCTTATCGAAAAATTTCTGGGACCTCTTGGTATTGTCACTAGGGAGGAAATGACCCTGGTACTTGGGTCTGTATACTGTAAAAAAGCTCTGAGAGAAAT
Source organism: Dromaius novaehollandiae (assembly GCF_036370855.1). Classification (NCBI taxonomy): domain Eukaryota; kingdom Metazoa; phylum Chordata; class Aves; order Casuariiformes; family Dromaiidae; genus Dromaius; species Dromaius novaehollandiae. The sequence goes on along the minus strand of NC_088103.1, from coordinate 41,482,159 downwards.
TAATCAGCTAGAATATCAGCATGCCAAATTTGTATAGTCTTTTCCACCATTGTAAATGAAGATGAACATGCTGTTGCAGTAGTAAGAGGTAGAGAAAAAGTGAGACTGATTAGTAGCAAGGAAACAAGAGAAGCTGAAAGAAAACAAAATATGGAGATGATTTAAAATTACTTATGAGACCTGTGTCCGCTAATGCATTTTTTCAAATGATTATGACTTTCATGAAATACATTCAGACATCTTCTCATTAGAAATACTAAGTTGAAAAAGATATAACCAGTATCCCAGTATGTTCTTCTTACATGAGCTTTTGAACCACAGCTACGAAGTTGCATCCAACATCGGTGTGCCTTAGTATGTTGGTGGATGATGAGACATCTGTGTTCTTACATGGACAATCATATTTGCTCTAACATCAGGGAGACTGTTTCTAGAGAACAATTGCTGATGTGTTAGCATGGTTTCTATTCTTCTATTAAGATTGGTATGCTTCATCTTTAATCTCATATTTTTCTAGTTGATGGAGTTTCAAAAGATTTGCTATAGAGAGCTTTCACTATTATTCACTTCATTTTCACCAATAGACAATATTGTTAAATATAAACGGTAAAAGAGGGAGCACCACTGGTTTAAGCCATGGGAGTATAGTGAGAAGCGTAAGGTTCTTACCGAAGTAAGAAAATATACCACTTTTGCTAAAATTCGAAGTGGTGGTTGAACAAGCTTAGTGTGGCCTGTATATACTGACATTGCTAGTACTGGCTTTATTAGTGAGGGTCAACCCGAGATAGCTTCGAAGACAAACTTTCTCAGAAATTCCACTTGTAGAAGGAAGGACAAAGAAGGATGAATGGCAAATGTATATATTCAACAAGAGACCATAATATCAAGTAACTCTTTTCGTTTTTATTTACTCAGGTTCCCAAAAGAACTAAGTGAGACTGCATAGCTTTGCTTCCATAAGCAAGTCATTCTTCTGAGAACCATTCTAATGCTACAGTGAACACAACTGACAGAACAGACTTAGCAGATTTCAAGTGTAGGGGAAAGGGTTTTAAAGCTGCAGATAATAATCAGAGGCTAAATTCTGATCTCAGTTACACTGGAGAAAATTCAAAATAATTACTCCTCTGACTTCAGTGAAGTGATCCTAGATTTATGTTACTGTAAATGACAGCAAAAATTGGACCCAATATAGAAATCATTTATCTAAGGCCCTAAGTATAGTTGCACACTTCAATCTGTAAATAATGCCACTAATGCACATATGGCTAATTTACATCCAGACTATGAGAACATATCCAGTGCTCATTTCCAGGATGCTTGAAGCACTAGGCAGTGCCAAAATAAATTTGCGGTATTCCCATAGCCCTCACAATTCTTCCAGTTTATGGTGTTGGGAAGAAGATGCACTACAGATATTTTGGAAAAAGTGAAATTTTATCTGTTACATGATTAGGTATTGGATAATTCTTACAAAAAAAAAAAAGGTATAGAAGGCAGTTAGGCAGCACTCCATGTCTACTTGCATGAGCTCTGTAAGCTCCTTCCTCTCAATAAGTTGTTTTTATCTAATTTGTCTCGTACTGGGAGCAGAATTTTAGGAGCAGCTTGAGGTTTCTAAGAATAAACCATGCTTCAAAGGAAGGAGGGTTCTAAGTAACATTGGAGAACAGTGTTTGGAGTGCATACATTTAACACACACAAAAGTTAACTTCAGCAATTTAATTTAGATTCCTTCTATAATCACATATTTATATTAAGACATTGTTGAAGCCAAATTGAAATTTATATTGCGAGAAGGCAAAGATGATATAAAATCTGAATTATTCATCAACTCAGCAAGAGAAAAAAATTCTGCCAAAATGCCAAATATTGTTCTGGGCTTTATACCAGCTCTGCAATGTGGGGTGAAGAGTTGGAAAATTCATATCTTGGTTTACCAGCCCTTGAATAAAAGGAGGCATATTAAGTCTAAGTCTAAAAAATATATAAACCCTCTTTCCTTGTAAGAATATTTTATGTTATTTTACTTTGCCTTACTTTTTTTGTATCATCAGGGAAGGAGGATTCTCCTGTTACCACACATGGGAGGTGATGAGACCCTGCAGTAAACTGCAGATTAATCAAGGCTGACTGCAGGTCAGGAATGGGTGGAATCCCACTGCAGGTGGATTCCATTAGACCCTTCAACAACAGAAGAGATGTGGAAGTAGTCCTCTCAGAGGGAGAGGGACAGAGAACATCTATGGGAAAAAATCTTGGGGGCAGCCAAGTGTAGGGTAGAGCCTTGGGAATGAGCAGGAAGTTTAAGTGCATTTTTTAGTTAAGAAGACTAAGATTCAAGAAGGGTGATTTTTCACTCTTTTCAAGGAGCACATTGCTTCTGCTTTAAGGTGGGTATGCAGTTCACCAGCTTGCTGCTACTGGAAACTTAGCACAAAAAAACAATAATAGAAGCATAACAATTTAATGTATTTGCAAATAATTCCATTTTTATCTGCACTTGTGACAGATGTTGAATGTTTAGGTCTTGTAAAGCATTCTGAGATCCTGTGAAGGGGAAAGAAATAGAAAAGTTCAGAGTACTGCTATTAGGAACTTTTATAGAACATAGTTTCTGTTATTTCCTGAAATTCTCCTTAACAGAGTTGATAACTTGAGTTCTGAGGTAATGGTGTGTGAGATCCTTGGAGACCTATAAAGAGAGAATAAATACATGAGATGTTTAAACCCAGGAAAAATACCTCTTAAAAAAAATTTCATACTCAGACAATGACAAAACTCTCTCTCTCTCTCTCTTTTTTTTTTTTTTTTTTTTTTTTTTTGCCTGGTTCATTAGGAAATCAGAAAAGTCATAATTTTCAAGTTACTTGGTTCTATTGCTAACAATAAATGATACTTCTTGGGTTCTGTGAAGTACAAAAAATATTATTCTTTGCAGAGATGGCTAACGTTATCTTTGACTCCTTATGTTACTTCATATTGCATTCCGTTGAAGGCAAGTTGTTTGTCACCTTAAAGCATTAGACATCTACTGAAAACAAGAAAAGAATATGTGTATTTATGTTTGGAAATAAATGTCATATAGCCAATTTCCATTTATAATAACTCTTAAAGCTGAGCCTCAGTTCATGGTGCTGTGATTTTTTTGAATGGGTATTTCTCTAGGTATTACTGATGAAAGTCCAAATCCTACCAGGTCTAAGGCAGGGCCATGGCCTGTCAGTGTGCCTGAGGTTCCCTTTCACTATTTCAGGTCAGAAGCACTCAGTGAGTTTGCATGATGCCTTGATAGAAGCGCAAAATGTTTTGCCTGTTTATCAGTTATAAAAAAATTGCCTAGAGCTAGATGTTTTGGGGTTTTTAATAGATTGAATTGGAATCTAACCCAGACACCTGACTAACATCTTGAGACACACAGAGTTTGGGTCAAACCTGGATGACTGGCAAGTTTAATTATAGAATTTGATGACTGTTTTACAACATCTGAGCCCCTTTGAACTTCACAATGGACAACAGTGTTGAAAGGCTGTGAAACAAGCTCAACTAAAAATGAACAAAAAGATACTACTTCCAAAATGTGTAGTGGTCCCTGTTTATTTGAAGTCTTCATATAACACACAATTCCAGTGTATCTATGACTCCAGATTTCTGGTTGAAAAGTGACATGTTTTTATCAAAATGATGGACAATTCCATAGGCACTTGTTTTGTTCCAAATCCCCCTCCCCCTCTTCAGAAATGCATTTCCTTTGCTATTTGTTGTATGATCCTGTTTATTGCAATAATGCAAGAAAACCCAAGAAGAAGGTGGAAGACAGAAATTACATTCTAAACAGATAGGAGAATAAACAGTAGGAGGAAAAATGCATACCTGCTTAGAGAGACCAGTGGCCCAGAAGCAATGATAGTGGTGATACCTGAGAACTTAGTGCTAGTGAGAAAGCATGTAAGGTTGTAAAGACCTATCAGAGAAGATTCAGCCCTAATGCTGAGGCTGAAGGCAACTGGATGATGAGACCACACTTTTGAGGAGGTGCTCCTTAAGAGTGAACTTGAAAGGTACAAGAGAGCATACAGAGTAGGAAAGTGCCTAACTCATTCAGCCTCAGAAAACCTAGAACACTTGGGGATCCAAAATTTGGGTCCAGGACAGAAATATGATGAACATTTATCTGGCTTCTACTATTTACACCAAAATGCTTACATCTTAATGAATTCTTCTCAAAGCAAGAGAGCAGACAAAACCAGTAGCTATTACTAGCTTGAGAAAAACTTTCCAGTCAAAATTATTCCAGTGGGTTTGAGCCCAGCTGTTTGATTTCTGAAATCAACTAATGCTAGTGAATTCCTAAAGAAGTCATTAATTAAAAAAAATAGTGAAAGTTAAGATAAAGTTAACAACCAACAATGTTCAGTGTCAAAATTTGCATAGTCTCTCCAGAGAGCATGCAGTCTGGACAGTTGCAACAGCTACTGAAAGTTATAGTCAGCTATGCAAAAAGCGGAAGCTTGCTACGTTTCTAGACAAAATCTGCCTGTGCCTCACAACTACATAGCGTTCAAAACAAACACATCAGAGATCTGCCAACGAAGAATTATTCAGTAAATAATTTCAAAGAAGAGATGGCATTTTCAAAAATAGCAAAATGCTTCCTACTTCACAAACAGAAATCAGGGAGAAATTAAATCATCAAATTATCTGCTACAATTTACCACTGTAAGTACAACTACTCTGATCCTCTTTAGCAAGTATGTTTCTGCATGCAATTGGAAATGAAAAGCAGAGGATAGAATTGTCTCAGAGCAGGATAGGCTAAAAGATTTTCTTGAATTTTCTTTTGCAAGGGCAGCCAGAATATCAAGCCTGGTGTTTAATCAGATGTACTGTTGGCTCACAGAATGAGAGTTAAGAGGGTATTTCACATTACTGAAATTGACAGAAATTCACCATAATTCCTGGAATTCCCTCTTAAAAAAAAAAAAAATCAAAATGAATCTCTTAGGCCAGAAATGCCTGGAAGAACATGTAATAGAGATAGATGGCACACGTGAGGAATAAGGTTCCATATTAAATAGACCACGGATATCCATTGTTATTCTGTGATAAAAAATCACTTTCTAAACTCATTATATTTTGTTTTCTGTCCATATCCAATTGCTCTGAGGATATCCTACTATGATTTTTGTTAAGTCCCTTGTTTCGTTTCTCTTGGAAGATTTTGAGTTCAAAATGTTAAGTCTGGAAATTGCATTCAAAAGCAGCTCCCTCGAGAGCTGCATTGTGATAAAGAGGAATTCTCTCTGAGGACACTTGGTAGCTCCTGTATCCTTCTCTGCCTTGTCTCTTTTCCCATCCTCCCACCATCTGTGTAGCTTTGGAGAAAGACAGCTGAGAAAAGCAAGCCCAGAATTCTTGCTGCTGAAGAAGAAACCATCAAAACTGGAAACTCTGGGCTCAGAAAATTTTTTACAGTTTTGATTTGCACTGTGTGTCCTCTGCTGTTGGTGGCTGCTCCAACTCTCCCTGTCCTTCAGCTGTAGATATTCTCCCTGTCTCTCTTCTCTCACCTTGTCAGTCCACTTAGCTATTCCTTTCTAAATAAACCACCCAAAATAAACAAACATTTGGGATTGCAATGCCTTTTGATGACATGAGCTAACTAGAAGGAATATGGTCACCTTGGCACAAAAAAAGCCATGAGCCCTTTTCACAGAGAAAGCATGAATTACAGATCTTGCCAAAATACAATCTCAGAAAAATTCCTCCCCTTACCCAAGTGTCCTTTGAGTTTTAATTGGCTCTTTCAGAGTTCCAGCACTCTTTCACTTGTACCTATTTTTGTCTGCTTATTCTGGTCGGTGAAGAGACGGTAAGAACAGAATTTTTCCATCATCTCCACCAGCTTCACAGTATCCTTCCCATTTCCCAAATGAACTGCTGTTTGGATAGTGCCCACTTCAAATTCAGACAGAAGAAATGGTTTCTCAAAGATTAGTCATCCTCATTAGCATTCCCACTGTAGTGCTAAGGCAAAGTATTTAATATTAATGACCGCTGATATTCCTGCAGTTTGTCCTGCATCTACAATGCTTGGTCTCACCATAAGGAGAAAAAGCAAAAGCGAAGGAACAGTACAGTCTCATAACCAAAATGGTGCACAGAAAACAAAACGGATTTTCTATGGTGATATTTACTAAATCATCATGGACAGTGACAAGCAAAACTCACAGTGCATACAGCTATTGAGTGGTGTTGGTGATTTAGTAAATGGGAAGCTCAGTTGTTTCTGTATTAATGCTCTAACATGGTGCCAGGGGATACTGTGTTGCTGGAGATATTATTTAACTGAGGTGTTTTGTCATTTATATCGGATGTTACATGCAAGAAGATGACAATATCCCTATTCCAAAGAGGATGCAATCAAAAGGCTGATTGCAGCTTGACCCTAGAGGAGTATAGGAGGCAATAAGATACATCCTACACACCTTTGAGTGGAATTCACTTTAAGTGCTGGGGTGGAGGAAGTGAGAGGGTATATTCCCAATGCCTGTTCCACCAGATGAGCAGAGAGAGGAAGAGAAACGAGGGAGAAAGTCTCTACTCTATTCTTCTCACACAACAGAATGTACAAGCGGTAGAGGACTAATAATTGCTACTGACTTTGAAAGTAGGAAAGACAGATTGCATCTCATATTGATATATTATATTTGCAGGTACAAAAGTTCTTTCACCTTTCCCTGAGCAGCAAGTGATGGACAAAGCTTCAAGTTAGCCCCAATTTAGAAAGGTACAATAATGAGAAATGATAGAATACCAATAAAAGACAAGAAAAAAGCAGAAGTCCTACCTGTTATCCATAATCCATAAAATTTTTCCTAAAACACAGCATGCAAGACATGACGTTTGACATCAGATTAAATAAATACATTCTGCCTACTTAAAATTCACTTCTTTTTTATTTTGATATGTTAATCACACTTGGTTTAGATTTAGTGCAGTGGAGTAATAAGTGGAGTAATAGTCTATTAGAAAAGAATTAGTATGTGGTAAAGTTCATTTAAGAAATAATGTGATTTACATATGTCTTACTGGGTTCCAACAAGAACCCAATGAATTACTCTCACTGCCTAAGTCTCCTCCTTCGTCATAATCCTTTCTAGCTCTTTCAACCCCTTCCCTTAAATGCTACTACTCTTTCCCCAACACAGCAATTCAGCTTCTGTGTTCCTAGGAGCTTCAGTAACACCTTATTGCCAAACATTTGGGAAAGATACCTGATGTGGGACACTGACAGCTGGAGAGAAGGGCAAGCAATTTTCAGGTGAGAGGGAAGATGATTTACACCAAAGAGCTGATATGCAGACTTAATCTGACCATTAGTATAACTGACCAATCTGCGTACATGTAGATAACCACAGAATTCAAACTCTTCTAGAAATCACTACTCTAGATAATCCGTTCATATGCTTTTTTTCTAAATACGATCCTAAGAAATGTTCTGAAGTTATCATTTACAACTAGACCTTCTGTTTTCCACCATCAACAAAAATCAGATACAATGTAAAAGAAGAAAGATATGCCAATACTGTATTAATTATCAGAGCACGCAGACAAAAATCCAGTCCACAGTCAAAACTTAAGGGTCATCCAAGTAGTTTTTTAAATTGTACACAGAGATAATATGAGTTTGGAGTCTGAGACTGTAAAGGGAAACTAATGACTAGGTGTAGACCCGTGGTCCCCAACCTTTGCTGACCTTGGACAATAACTCGCTCAGCGTTATGTGTTGTGGGCAACATCATACTTTGCTCTCCCTGATGGCCTTCAGCTATGACTTTTTAATTTCCTGTAGCTCTGAGCAGTATCAGAAGGTGTCCCAGATCTTTGTTGCTCACTAACCTGTGAGCCACGGACTGGGGACTTATGAGTGGTAGATCAAGTATTATCTGACTTGGCTGCTCATTTCCTTGCCTGTTATGGCTTATGTGGGTGGAATATAGAGTCTTGCAACTAGAATTCTCTGTGGGCTTTTCTTCTTTTTTGTAGAAACAAAGTTAATACCTGTGACTTTCCTTACAGGTACATGCGCACACACAAATACGTAGCCTGCAGGTGTAACATCCTTCAAATCGTGTATCCTCAAAACATCTAATAACTACTTCTACTTTCTCATTGAAATTAAACAGGATTGCCCCAGTAGGTGGGCGGGTGGGGTAAAAAACAAAGACGCTCCAGAATTTCCTGAAACAGTTTGCACCAAGTCTTTCATGACAAAAACATTGAGAACTTCCTTTAAAATAGCAGAAGACAGTAGCAGACCTGGGCCAGTTCCCCCGCACACCAGTGAACAACTCATCTCAGGACCCTACAAATGACCCAAATAGCAGTAACTGTGCTCTGAAACACGCGCTATGGTTTGCGCTCCTTTGGGGGACCTTCTCACACCCTCCTCTAAGCCAAATTTTAAGGGGGCTTCTTTCCCTTGCTAAAAACGGTAATAGAAGCAATCTAGATACAAGTTCCCTCCTCGCCACAGCTCCAGCAGAGTGATCTCTCTCCCCTCTAAAGACGTGTAAAAAGCAATAACGAACGAATAAAATGCTGCGCTCAGCTGGACGGCACCCCAAAAGGTCCGTTCTCCTCAGGGCCCCGCGGGGCCAACTCTCCGCAGGCCCCGCTCCCCTCTCGGCCGCAGGGAGCCCGGGGTCCCGTCTCGTCCCGCCGCAGCCGCGCGCCGCGCCGCGCCGAGCGAGCCCCCTCCGCCGCCCCGGCGGCGGGGAGACGGAGGCGGCGCGGCGGCGGGGCTGAACCCTGCCCTCTGCCCTCTGACCGCCGCGGAGGCCGCCGCTGCCTGGCAGCATGGGGAAGGCGGAAGCGGCGGAGCCGGCCCGTCAGGCCGGGCGGCGCGGGAGCGCGGCGAGAGGCTGAGGGAGGCAGGGCGGGCGGCAGCGCCGGCACGGCCGCCCCGGCCCGGCCCGACACGGTGCGGCGTGGCGTGGCCCGGCAGCGCGGCTGACACCGCAGCGAGGAGCGGCGGCGGCGCGGCGCGGCGCGGCCCCCTCCCGGCCCGCCGCCCTGCGGCACCCAGACCGTAAGGGGCCGGGGAGGCCTGCGGGGCCGGCGGCGGCGGGGCCCTGCCCCGGGCATGCCGCGGGGAGGCAGGGCGGCGGCGCGGGCCCCGTCCTCGGGCGAGCGGGAGCGCCGCGCCGGCGGGGAGCGCTGAGCCCGGCCCGGCGCCGGCCCGCGGGCCGCCCGCGCAGGCTTGTGGCGGGGGCGGCGGGGAAGCTCCGCGGCCGCCCGCCAGCCGGGGGAAACTGAGGCAAGGCGGCCCGAGCGGGGCTGGCGCGGGGCCTGTGGCAGCGCCATGGGGCGGCGGGCGGGGGCCCGTGGGGCCGGGCAGCGCTAGGGGACGGTCAGTATCTCCTCTGTCGAGATGCGCATGGAGAAAGCAAGCCCCTGAGGCCTCGACAGGTGCCTCCGCTGTAAGTGCCCTTACGTGAAGACTGACAGACTTTGTTTCTGTTATTGCTGCCACCGAGTTCTTCAAAGATGATGTTGGCAGAGCAAGCCCAGAAGTGGTTCCCCACTCACGTGCAAGTTACGGTCCTTCAAGCCAAAGGTCTGAAGCCCAAAGGCAAAAGTGGCACCAACGATGCTTACACGATCATTCAGCTGGGCAAGGAGAAGTATTCCACCTCGGTAGCTGAGAAGACCCTGGATCCAGTTTGGAAAGAAGAGGCCTCATTTGAGCTCCCTGGATTACTCATGCAGGAGAATCCAGAAAAATATGTCCTGTACCTGATTGTCATGCACAGGTCATTGGTGGGGCTGGATAAATTTTTGGGACAGGTGGCGATAAATCTGAATGATATATTTGAGGACAAGCAAAGAAGGAAAACAGAGTAAGTGATAGTTTTTTTTTCCTTATAATATTTTTTCCTAGTACACTTGCTTTTTTTTTTTTTTTTTTGCTTTTTTTTGGAATGAAAACTTTATTATCAAAGTACTTTGAAATGAAAATAGGATGTTTCTTTGTTCTACGATTTATTCTAATTCCCTGACATAATCAGTTATGGCTTTGCGGACTGACCCCTCTAAAGAGAAGTTTCCTGTAATCACAATGGTCAGCCTGCACAGAGAAGGACTACCAATAATATTAACATTTTTTGACAAATAAATATTTGCAACATGGTCTCATTACTGTCTGTTTTTCTAAAGATTTTTTCATTCGGCCCATTGCTATATCCGCATTCAACTTGAACCTCAATTTGAACCATATATGAGACTCAGACTCCCATGAAGCTTGGCATCATTCTGTCTAAAATTGTTTTTCTTCAATTGCTGCAAACAAATGTCTTTAAATGTTTTATATTTACATTTTAGTGGTTGTTAACTGTGGCTAAACGAAGGCTCACCACAGTAGTATAGTACTTTTCTGATCTTGGTTAGTGTTAGGCCATGATCCTGCAAGGTTCTCTGTACAGCAGGCCTCTACAGAGAAGACTGAAGAAAAATTAATGCTATTGTAGTAGCCTCCATCATCACCTCCATGATGTTTTGTCAAATAAAATTGTGATTCGCCAGCAAATTCTGACATGAGAATGCAGAAAGAAAATTAAAAAGTATAATCATCACAGCAATTTATTAGGCTGTGCAGTAAATGTATCTAACATTTTTTGTGTGTGTGTGAATCTGTTTTTCAACTAAAGTAGAGGAATTGTTATAATCTCTAGTGTGGACACAGTTGCACAAAAGATGTCCGGTACCAGAACAAGTTATTTTCTGAAGTATATGGGAATAGACTGTAAAGGTGTAATATACTGCAGCACACCTGTGTCTCTATAAAATTCCTATTTGTTTTGTCCCCATATGTATTTTTCTTATACTTGTCCCAAAGAAGCATTACAAGAACAGCACGGAGAGCTCTAAGCTACTTATCTGTAGCCAATGACATAAATGCTGACAAATCTTTCTGCAACAGTGAGAAGTTTCTCCCCCAGGTGTCTTTTCTTCCTCTTTCTCTAGAGGTTGATATCTCTTCAGTAGTGTTGGCAGAAAGGAACCTATGCCCACATCTCAGCTGTTAAAATTAAAGTCTGGTATCTCTGCTGAAGCTGTTAGTGATAGTGGGTTTATGTTAAGGTGCTGGACTTTGCATTGACGTGACTAAGATGCTGGCATATTTTATCTTTTGCTGACTCTGTTTTGGAGACATTGCCCTTCAGCAGAGTGTCAGGGCAGGCAGTTGGAGGCAGTAATCGTTACTACAACACTAGCCAGGTCTTGTTGATCAGAGCCTGAACTGCACTTGCTATTTCTGCAGAAACCGTCTCAAAAACCCAGTTCTGCCTATGTGCAGCGGTTATTAGAGTTGAAGACCAAAGACAAGTCAAAGCTGCCTTTGCCCTTGTTCCCCTCCCTTGCCCCCAAGTTTTTAACAAAACTGTATATTCACTAATCCTGTAATAGGGAACCATGTGCCCATACAGAATCTCTTGCGGGTTCATAGTTTGAAGAAATATGCTTTTAAATTGCTCATCGTTTTAAGGACAACCCAGTAGCAGTACAGTTATCTTTATGCAATATATGGTAATGCCTGTAGCCTTAGGGTCTTAATTTCTATTCACATTTGATTCAAAAGGGTTCTTTGCTCTTTACACATACATCTTAAATATTTTTAACCATCAGTTGTAATTATGTTGCAATTCAGGAGGCAACTGGTTTAGTTTAAACACCTATCTAGTCTGCAGGAAAAAAAGTGAATGAATGGCATAAAGTGATACTAAATCCAAAAACCAAGTAAAAAGATAAATCTGGGTACCCATAAACTGGAGGAAAAAATGTAAATTAGTCAAGCATTATTGTGAAAAATAAAACCACTTTCCATTTATGGAACCATACACTTTTGCATCAGTTTACCAAAAGTAGTGTTGGAATGTTACATAATTACATAATTAACAGAGTTCTTGTGAGAGCTGATTATACATTCAAATATTTTCAGTATTTCTTTGTTTGAAGTTGTGAAGTTTATTTGAAGTGTGAAAGAAGACATCATGCCATATCACATTCTGTATAAATGTGCAGCTATACTTCCCTAGGCCACCTCTGAAATTCTTAGGGCTCCATGAGAATGCCATACTGCCTGCAAGCTATACTTCAGAAGGTTGGGGCCTGTGGGGAAAATTTTACAAACAGCCTAAATCCTTTTTTCAGAAGTTACTGGAGCATTTAAGACTGCAAATCTTATTAAAAGTTGATGGGTCTTAGGCTTCTAGGGCCTAACAGCCATACTTGTAAAAGCCTTACATATGTGTAAAAGTGCAGATAGGCAGTTAGTGGGATTTTTGGCAGCACGTGTTCACTCAATGTCCATTTAAATTCCTATGAGATAGAAACTATTGAAAATCCAGTTTTTGTATCAGTGTATTTAGATGCCTAGAAACCTAGAAAAATGTGTCCCTAAGTTGCTTTTGAAAACATAATTTTGAGTCTTTAAGCATTTATCGTGGTTGTCTGTTTTTATGTCTTCATGCAACGCACGTATGTTGTTGTTGTTTTCTTTAAACATTAGTTGAAGATCTGTGGATGCAATATTTATATGTGCATGTGAGAGGGCAAACCTTTAGGAACATATACACAAATGTGATCTCAAACAAATGCTTTTGCTTGCTTTTTTTCCTTTAATTAAATCCCTTTTGATACAAATTATTTGAGTCCTACATTGGCGGTAGACTAAATGTAATATTTTTGGACCTGAAGACCATTTAGCTATGACTATGGTGTGGGAACTGGGATACCCATTGCCTTTCGAGACCGAGTCCAATGTCTTTATTACCAAAGAATTCTGATGCTTGAAAACAATATTCATTGTTTCAGAAACACTAATCTGTTTTATTAAGCAATGTTTTTACTTTCAAATATGTTCAAGAGGCTTGTGGTGTTATTAAATCCAGAGTTATTTTCTTATGTTGATGTAACCTTAACATTTCTTGCTTTGTTTGGGGATAAATGAGATCCAGTTATTTGATGAAGTGTCTATTGGTAATATTTCTACTTTTTAATATATTTAATAGCTTCCTCTTTCCAACACAGCTGTACATATGGTGCTGTAAGAGACAGACTCAAGAGTCACTAGAGTATTGCAAAAAAGATATTTAATATTCTACACAATGCTGAACCCTGTCAGCAATTCCCTAGTGCTTTTTTAGTAAAGAGGTATGAGAAGTGAAGGCTACCAGCTGATTTAGAATTCCTAGGAAGCCTGTGGGGTATGTGACTTTCAGCTTGTTTTTTTTTTTTCTTTTTTTAATTTAGAAGAAATATATTTACAAATTCACTGCAGCTTCAGAAACATGTTAGCCAAAAATAATCCTTTTTTTCTGTTTGTTTGTTTTTTTTCTGTTCTTAACTTGTGACACCCTAAGAAAAACATGTGAGTTTAAAAAAATACTCCCTGAAATAAAGTTTTCAAGCAGAGGCCTGATGATAGGATTTGTGCATCTTGTGTTCTAATAAACTTGCTGTGGCACAAGATTTAATGAAACAAAGCAGTATATTTAATGTCATCTCACAGTGAAAATTCTGTACACGCCATCATGCAATGTCCTTTTTCTTTCTTTCTGAAACTGATGATTTTTCACATTCTTAAAAGTGAAAATTCCTGGAACAGTTAGATCCAGATGTGGTTCAAATAGTCACTTTCTAGGTCTCTTCCAGAGACCTCAGCCAGAGCATTTGCAGGATGCTAGTTCAAGGTCTTTATGTCTTGGCGCAGAAGTGCCCATCACACTGTGGTAGCTTTATAAATTCGTGTCTCCATTGTCTCCACTACGGTTAGAAATGGAGAGGCTCTTTTTACTTGTTCTGCTCAAGCTCTTGTCTCCAGAGATGAAAACTAGACTATTGATCCATTATGCTATTCAGGCTCCAGATGCTGAGAGATTTTGCAGAGCTTTTTTTAGGTGTTTGAAAAGCTTAGAAAACACTACTTTATTGGAGGCATACTTAGTGTAAATTTCCAAGTTGTCTGAGATTTCTACCATGGTTTTATTTTTGCAGTAAAATCCTGGGTTTTTTATGCATCCTGATAAATGCTTGACTTTATTTTTTTTTGGTCTGCTATTGCAAAATAAGTACACCTCTTTTGCTTTTGCAGTTTAAATTTAAATGATGATCAATCAATGTGTTGTTTTTAAAGCATATATCCATTTTACAGTGATTTCTACTCAGTTACAGTTTATATTAGCCTTAATACTACTGATGATCTGGCAAAGCATAACATAAAATATAAAACAAATTTTCAAATTATCATGGAATGAAAAATGTCCATTTACTGATATTTTAATTAACTACAATATTTTTAGTGGTTTTTCTTAACGTCTGTGCTTTTTTTCTTTTGTGTGTTAAATGAACAAACTCAGCAATACAAGAATGTATTTCCGTCAGCTTTTGCCATGATGTTACTTATTCCATCAGCATTCACTTGGTTCTTGTTGTCCTCTAATTCCATACTATTTATTGTCCATTCCTTTATTACGTTTCCTGGAGAGCTGATTTAAGATGCAACACTTGTCTGGAATGTTAAAACTTGAGGGTTTATTCTTTTAGTTCAGTTATTATTTGTTATTGAAATTTTGTTGGAGGAGTTTTTTTTGATTTGTGACTTAGTTCCCCTTCTCCCTGGTTTCTCTATTATCTCACTCCCCTCCAAACTGCAAGCACCACTGAGCATGTTTATTTGAGCATAATACACTAAAAGTATCCTGACCTTGTCTAAGGTGCTTTTCTTCTGCTTCCAGCAATCATATAATATAGTCACAAATAACTCATCATACAAAAAAAAAAAAAAAAAAAAAAGAAAAAAAAAGAATTGAACTCAGTTGGTACCCCGTTATGGTAAGCACTTATTCTTTATTATTCCTGAGCTTCCTGAAAGAGATGAAAATTCTGTGACTTCCTCCAAAGTAATGTGAATTCCTTCTTGGCAGTCTCCCTGTTTTATATGGAAGGGCTTCCCTTTCGATTGCCTCTGCCCTGTACTCTGTAGCAGTATAAGCAAGGGACAGGCTCTCAAGTAGGTGTCTTCAAATGCAATTTGAAATCTGTACAAGCAAACAGCTACTAGTAAATGGATAGTGTGGTTGTCATGGGCTCAGTGCTTGTTAACAACCTGTGTCTTTTAAAAAATAATTATACAAAGCATAATAAATTATAAACTATTTACACATTTTGAGTCTTAAATTTAAGCCAGTAAAGTGCATTTTAGATACCTGACTTGAGGCGATAAAACTGTAAATAGTGGTTGAAATGTCTGACTGTAGAAGAAAGTATCAAAATATTGTGGTGTAAAGTAAGAGGAAAAAACTGCTTTCCTAAGAGCTGTAGTTAAAAGTGGGAAGAGTAGTAACAGAGAAATTTCCCAGAGGCTCAGAAATGTTAAGAAGCCTGGAGGATCTGTAACAGCTTTGTTTACCTTCTTTCATGGCTCATTCAATGAATGTAAAATATGAAGGGAAGTCAGTGCTGGGAACAAAAAGGAAAGATGGTTATAGGCGTATATGTTTTGGGGGAAACCAAAAAGCTGAGACCAGTTGTAGCTGGATGGGATTATAGCAGTATTCCAAAAGGATCTAGTAATATTTCCAGCCTTTACATTTCAACAACAAATGCAAGCAGATACTCTGAATAAGTCATCATTCTGACTCAGAATCTGAGCGCCATCTGGACTGAACTTCTATGCTCCATTTTCTGTATGCACGTGTTCTTATACACACACACACACACACTCTCCAGAAATAACTGCACCAGCCTTAATTCTCATACCTTCAGTTATTTTGGTTCTAAAATAAAAGTTTTCCCACACAATCTTTAGCCCAAATAATAAATAGTGTAAACTAAGACCAATTTAGATGCTTTGATTACAATTAATGTCAGCTAACCTTTTAGGATCTTGTGATATGTGTCAGTTCCCATATGTTTTGTGGTGTTACAGGGTTGCTCTGTAATATTTATTTTTAAACTCTGTTTTGTATATCTCATTTCATTTGGCTTCCAGAAAGTAATAGTATTCATCTTTCCGAACGTCATCACTTACTTTAATATTTAATCCATTCTCTTCTTCATTTCCCCTCATACACTGTGTAGTCTGTGCTCTGCCCCTTTCCTGAATTTTACTACTTACCAACTTCTGGGGCAGTCTCTTGGTATGGTATGTGAGTGATTTATCACAAAACAGACTTCTGCATTTTTCAAAGTGCATTTGCTGCTGATGAAGATGTTAGGCAGTTCTGGGTTTTAGGTTTGATTTTTACCCATTGGCTGTGCTAAGTTAGTGAGATTTTGTGAAGTAAATTTCTTCAGTGTACCCAACCTGAACATAAGTAATCTAAACTGAAGAGATTGTTCTCTCCTATGATAAGTGATGGACATGTTCTGTCATTGGGATTTTGATAATCTTTTTAGATGTAGTTTTACGAATACCTGCTGGTGAAGAAAATTCTCCTTTTTCCCCATCACTGTGTACCAGGGTAAAGTTGCTTAGCAGATTAGGCTACTCTTTTTAAATCAAGGTTTGAAACCTTTTGGTTGCATAGCTTTTTGTGGAATTCATTCAATTATTTAGGAACTAAAACTGAGGTTTTGCTAAAATCACTGAGTGCAATCTAACAATTTTAGCAAGGTAAAATTAAATCAGCGCAATAGATATTTACTGGTAAAGCAGAGGCAGAGTGACATATTTGAGAAGTAATGGAATATGTGGGAAAATTCCTGTAGTAATTACCGTGTTGGGTAGTGGAAGGGAAACCGAGTCAGAAGTTCATCTTTCATCTACAGGTTGAATGTGCTGGCTAAAAGGCTTCTAATTCCTGTTGAAATTGATAGATAAGCATCCCAGTGGTTTTGGAGGCTATTACAGTTGTAGATATATAATTAAAATTACAGAATGATTTTTCTTACCCATAGTGTTAGTCATATGGCGAGGAGAATATTTTGAGTGAAACCTCTTCAAACGAGAGAGGGAGCTAGGTCTTGGAACTGTCGAATTCCATGGTGGCTTTTGAGAATAAGACACCATGACAACAGCTTGCTGCTATTAGAGGAAAAACAAGATAGTGATTTCAAAATATTTGTTGAATGCAGGATGAAGTGCATAATGTGATTAATATAGATAAGCAAAAGTGAGTTGAAAATGAAACCAGAAAAAGGGGAAGGAAAAGAACAGTTGAAGAAATTGTGTTGAAAGTATAAATATGTTTGTAGATCACTAGCCAGATAGATGGAACAGGCAGGCCAGAATTTTATAACTTGCTCACTAGTAGTACCTTAGTTCAGTTTTCTTCAACTCTTCATGCCTACCTTTGCTGAAGTAAAGGATTCGGCACTGCTAATATTATGCAGTTTACTTCAGTAGTATGCAGAAGATTGCTACTGTCTTTCCCAGAAAAAGCAGAAGGGTTTTTTTGGTTCTTTTTTTTCCCTATGCTTAATCATAGGTATGGTCAAGATTAAGTAATTTCTTCATTGTTACAAAATAGCCATGTTCACTCAGATAGGGGGTTGGGTTTTATGGGTTGACTCCCAGCAGAATTATTCCTATTCAGCCTTGAGTCTTGATCTCTGTGAGTGTGTTCAAAAAAAAAAAAAATGCCAGAAGATAGAATGGCAATTTATATAATACTTACAAAATAAAAATAATCAGAACTCTGTGCGAGACAGAGGAAGCCCCTTAGCACACTTCTCAAAAGCATATGAGAAAAAGAAGCAAGGACTGTTCTGATGGAAACCATAGGGGAAAAGTAGAAATTAGAGGGTGTGTGGAGGATGTTGTCCTACAGGACATTTGAAGGTGAGAGCAAGAAGTAGGAATGTGATTCAGAAGGCAACAGAGCTTTCTTTGAAGTTGAGAAAATTTGCCAGACTTTGTACAAGGTCTGTTTAAATAAAGACTGTCTGCAGGACTGGATGTAATATTTGGTTATTAAATAAAAGGGCATCTGCCCTCATAAAAGCCACCCTGTTTTGTTCGTGTATGTTATTGGCTATTTTCCTATTTTGTACAGGCTTTCTATAGAATAAGCTTATGGCAGCCTGACAAATGGAGCATTTATTGTGGCTAGAAGTACTGTAAACAAAACCAAAATAGCAAGTTTTATTGACTTTTATAATACATTACAATTTTGAAAATTGGCAGTGGTATAGTGGAATTTAGTATTTTAGGGCCAAAATGTTGTTATCTGAAAACAGTGGACTTTATTTTCCAGTTCGCTTTTTATGTTATATACAATGCTGTTTCTCTATTTGCTGCTCATGCCCATGTGTTGTAGAAGCAGATTGTAATGAGAAACATTTACAGACTCAGTTGCTCATTCACATACAACTCCACACAAGACTTATTACTGTTTGCATTTATTCTCATCTGCTTAAAAAAATAATTATTTGCCTTTGAATTTGAAGAAAATCATGAACTGAGTCTGCTTCTCATATTCTCTTGTTATGAGCTGAAGCATATGGAACCTTCATTATAACTAAAACGAGATAAACTCTCCAAGGTAACAAAAAACCTCCATGAAATTCCTATAGAATTAAATGTATGTGTTTTATACAAAGATCTGATCCAGCAATCATTATTCAAAAAGAAATTCCACTGAAGTCCAGAGGAATTTTGCTTGAGTAAAAAGTTTATGATTAAATTTTTATGGAATCAGTAGTGATGTTGATCCTAGTCCAAACAGGTATGTGTCCGGTCCCTTGTGAGAGTCTGTTATTTTACTCGAGTGAGAATACCTTCTTTGTTTGCTTTTCCAGCTGAACTTATTTTTGGTGTAAAGTTCTTCAAAGTCTACTTTGAAAACAAATGTACAAACTGCAAAGGCGATGTACTAGTTGTGTACTGAAATTGCCTCCTTCAGAGTTAGTGAATGTTAAAATAGTATACATAGATATGCCATTAGCAGGTGAATACTGATAGTGATGCAGAGTACTTGTTAATTCATGATAAGAATGTCAATAATTATGTTGTTTTAAAGGGAAAAGCTTCCTTCCATACAGCAGAAGCTTAAGAATTTATGTCTTGACATTGTTGTAAAACAGGTTAGCACTCAGTTTGAATCTCAAAAAGTGAGGTCCTTCTACAGGATGTTGTTTTCGATATCTCTTCCCGTTAAACCTCTTAAAACACTAAGTTTGCTTGCTGGCTCTTGCGTGTGTGCTCGCTCTCTCCTTTGCATGCTCTCTTTCTCTCTCTCTCTGTATATATAAACAAGATCTCTTGTTAATTTTAGCGACTATCTAAGCAACCATGGGAAGGACTTTCTCAGTTTCAGGATGTTTTTTCTTGCATGCACAAAATCTACTTTAATTGAAAATATATGGCCTAAGTCTGATGGAGATTTATTGGCAGAGGCTTGCTTTTTATGGTTGTGTGTTGTTTTTCTTTCCTTTTTTTTCTGTTAAAGAAGAGTTTTAAAGAAGGTAGGGTACCTTCTCTTACAGTTTTGCAATAAATAAAGAAGGCTGGCTGCTGTCATTTATGTTTTCATTAAAGACTCTGTAGATGAATTTAAGAGTTTCTGGAATCAGTAACTTAGAAGTGAAATCTTATTAACTAAAAGGGAAGATGATGTGAATTCTTCATACAGTTAACATATTTCATTATTTGCATGTCATTTAAAATATATATGTGTATATATATATATAAATGAAATTATCTCGCAAATGGAAGAAAATCTTTCTTCCTAAAGGTTTAATTGTCCTTCTACATTTTTGAACTTCTGGGTCCACTGGTCTGGATCCACATTGTCCTGGGTTAGGACACAGAAGTTCTTATATTTCTTTATTTTTCTGTTTTAGTATGGCATATAAAATCTTTTGGACATCACAAAGCAACAAAAAGTCATAATACTCTTTCCCCTTTATTATTTCTTTGGCAGGTCACCTTTAGAGGTGTTTTGTCAACTCAAAAAATGGTATCTGCCTGAAAACTTGATTTCAGCTGTCACCTTTAAAAATATTTATGAAATCTAAAAGGAAATTGAGGGCTATTTTTCTCCTTTTTTGACCTTGTTTTCTGTATTTGGCAGTGTTGAATAATGTATGTATAACTGCATAATCAATTTCACATCTGTGTTGGTCGGCAATTTCACTTTTTAGTCTCCAGTTCAAAAGTTATTCCATCATGATAATGTATTATTGTGTTAGTATGTGTGCATGCATTTCTCCTGGCAATACACTGTGGTACAGGACAGTAATATAGTAACTGTGGGGTTGCTAACACTCCCAAATTTAGCTGAGTCTTTCTACTGGTCTAGCTTATGTAAGCATAGACTTATAAATACCTATTTATATATTTATATATATATATATATATATATGTATGTATGTATATGTGTATATTTATATATAAAAATAAATTAATAATTTAACTCTTTAACATTTGTGAAGGATTTGCATACTTTTCTAGGACTCATGGCTGTAGCATCGCCTCTAGATAGGTAAAAGAGCTTGCCCTTTAGGTGATTTGTCTTCTCTTCCCTGAACCTTTTCAGTGAGTTTGGGAACTAGTGTTTTTCTTTTCCTTCATGATACCAGACAATGAAGTAAGTCCTATAGTACTTGTCATATGGTGGGAGAAGTATTAGAAAACCCCTCGAATCCTCCAAAAAGAGGAAAAATGGCAATTTCTTTCTAAAACAAATGAAGACAAAAAGGTTTTTCAATACAGGAATGTTTTAATTTTTGGTATGGAATTCAGTTTTCATGTTTTTGGATTTTACTAGCCAGATACATTGATGAAATAACATATAGTTTAATGACTAGCCTCCAGAAAACACAACATAACTTGCTCTTTTTCTCCTTTAAGGTGGTTTAACCTAGAGTCCAAACAAGGAAAGAGGACTAAAGACAGAGGAGAAATAAAGGTCAATATTCAGTTTATGAGGAATAACATGACAGCAAGTATGTTTGATTTGTCAATGAAGGACAAAACCAAATCCCCTTTTGCTAAACTAAAAGACAAAATGAAGGGTCGAAAAAATGATGGGACGTTTTCAGATACATCCTCTGCAATCATTCCAAGCACTCGCATACCTGATGCAAACATGGAGGTGTACAGCAGTGAAGTACAAATGATATCAAAACCAAAAAAACCTTTCCTTTTGGGACCTCAGCGACTATCTTCAGCTCACTCAATGTCAGATTTAACAGGATCACATGTCTCTTCAGAAAAAATGAAATCCAGTGCAATTGGCTACTCTCATCTTTTCAGGCGGCAACTGGAATCTTTTGGTTCCGTTGATGAAGGTGGTAAGTAAAACACTTAGTGCTTAATTTTAGCCATTATAGTTACAGTTCATTACTATGAGGATGAAAACATTCAAGAATCTATTTCTTTAGTTTACGAAGCAACTACAAGGCCAAAAAGTTAAGGATTATTACTGGCCTAGTTTTTTCGCTTCCATTATTTGGTGGTAACTGGTAAATGCTGTTTCAGAGCATAAGGATAATTTATCAGTTTTCTTATGTTCTCATGTGAAAGTGTTATAATGAAACATTGCATTCTACATGGAATTCTAGGCAAAAGTAGTTTGTCTTGTGAAAAATAGAATAGAATTTAGAAAATTGAAAACCATCTTCAAAGTGTTAGACATAATATCTAATATGTATGAAGAACTGAAAATACTTTCCATTGTTCAAAGTTGTTATGCAACAATAGGCTACTGCCTTTTTCTGGAATGCCACACTAGTCACAGCTGTCTTTTCAATAATACCTAGTTTTCACACAGAGAAAAAGTTTACAGTAGTGTCTGTTGCTTCCTTAAACATTTCTTAACCACAAAGTTACAGCCACAGCTGTTCATTTTTTATAAAAGTGGTTAATTATTCAACCATGTTTTGAACTGAGACTCGATTGCAAATCTTCTAGACCTAAGCTAAAATGAAGCTTTTTTAAATGATGCAAAATGAAGTTCTCTGCATGTCATAAACTATGATATAATATCTTATTGATTATATACTAATGACAGATTGTTTGCAGGGAGTCTAAAATCTCCACACAGAAGGACATTAAGTGTTGATACTTCTAAAATGAGCCAGCTTGACAGCACAGTTGATGAAACTGCATTTGAAGCACAAAATGACCCATTTACCAATGTGAGTGCTTCATTACCCCAGAAGTTTGCAACACTGCCAAGACAGAAGAATCCATTTGAAGAAAGCCCAGCAACATGGGATCAAAACATGAGTTTTTTTTCCAAACCTGTCGAAATCAAAAAAGAAATTAAAAAAGAGAAAAAAGAGAAAGTTAGCCTTTTTGAAAGAGTGACTGGAAAAAAAGATGGCAAGAGGTCAGATAAACTTAGCAATGGAGGATCAGACAGTTCTACTGATTTAAAATCACCTAGTGCATTTGGTGAAACTCCTCAGGAGAGTTTTGACTATGATTCAACTAATCCCTTTCTGACAAACTTCAAGCCTACAAGCACGTTGCCATCTTCAAGGTAGGTTTTTACTGTATTTTGATCTGATATCTTGAATATGTTATATAAATGAAAATGTGAAGTGTTGAGGAACACAATCTTTGTGCTTTATATATGTTTATGTCATTGCTTATCTGTTTCTAAATAAAAGTTATGAACTTCTTATGTAGTTTGATCTTACTTCATTTTGAAGTTACATTTATATTGCTAATATGTATTGTGAGCATTCTCAAATACTTGGGCTTTTGGAAGACCTTGCTCATGCTTCATAACTGGTTCTTCCTCAAAGTCTTTTAACTGAACACTCATTGCTAATTATTACACTACCTAAGTCTCAGGCAAGATTTTAGAAGGGAACTTGAGAAAGATGAAACAGAATAAATAAAAGGATGAAGAAAATGTAATGAAAACACATTAAACACTGTGGATATCACCACTTGGGAAAATTTGGGTTTAGATTCTGTATATTAAACCATAAGAATTGAAGACCATTTTATTTCCAAATGAGAGCACCCACGTAGGCATTTATCATGCTTGAATTCATTTGTCTTCCTGTAGGTTTTCTGAATTCCTATGTATTCAAGCCCTTGCATAAGGCAGAAGTTTATATGCTAAGCAATGTGAATTGAGTTACAGGGGCTGATAAGAAACTTTGGTTTAAATAGTCCAATTAATCTTTGTTTGCCTATCAACAGTTTGTTTTCCTTAAAAAAAAAATACATCCTACAGTTTTTTTCTGTTTTTGTTTAATAGGTAGGAAAATATATCTCATATACATGTGCATGTATAAATGTACATACCACGTATACTGTGTACTCCATAGGAAAATGTTTCAGCAATTAAATAATTTAACTTTTATTCATTTGAATTCTTAATTTTTCTGTATGTTAATGCCAGAAATTGTTTAACAGCATGTGGGGTTTTTTCAAGTTAATGATTCATTTTAATTTCATGACTTACATTGGGTTAGAAGTTGGACTTAAAATTAAAATGTTTCAAATCACATTTTAAGGCTGTGCAATAAATCAGTGTTTTAAATGGAAAGCATGGTTCTGACAAATTTGCCTTTTCCCTGTGTATTTGTTTCTTAATTATTGACACAGTAGTGTTTTCTTAAAAAAAAAAAAAGTAATTTGTTTCTTGTCATCTTGTTCTTTAGGATTTTAGAACAGATTAATCTTGTTTTTTTCCTAGCTCAGCTTTATTCATAGGTTGGAATGCATACACTCCTGTTTTAAATTTATAGTCATTTTCTCAACAAAGCTAATCCTGAATGTGAATTAGGTAAATAAACTGAAATGGAGCAAAAATTCCCTTAGCAACTATAGAAAAGATAGTTAGTAGACACTCCTATAGACTTCAGTGAATTATCTTTTTAGTGTCTTCTAAAAATCAAGTCAGTTCCACTATCCTAAATAACATGTTTACAGCCAAAGCCTTAGAATATTATTTACTTAATAAAGGATTTCTCTAGATTAGAGTAAGGTTAGGATGTAGCTTGGTTTGTCAGAAGTTAAACTTTCATTTAAATAAGCTCATTTAAGCAGAAGTAATTTAAATAACTATTAAAATTACATAGCATTTAATTTTTTAAAGTGGAGAATGTATTCAGGCAGATGTTAGATATAAGTAGTGAAATCTTTTGAAGTTCTTGAATGCAACGTATCTTGATAAGTATAACTCTTTAGCAGTAATCATGATAGACTTTTTTTTCCCCTTTATTTTGTAATTAAAAAGCTCATCACAGTGCCCATTTAGGAGGACTCTATCTGTTCATTCCCCCTCTTTGTATGAGTCTCTTTTACAAGTTCTTGACTTTTATGTAGACATAAACTTTTGATAGGACACATAGATATTATATTCTTTTCGAAAAGCCAAAAATAGAAAAGGTCATGATGTTTATTATAAGACAGCTATTATGGAATAATATCTATTGTTCAATAATTTACGTTGGAAGCTCTATTTTTATATGTGCCACTATTATGGTCTATGAAAATCTTTTAAGTTCACTGTCTTTCATATGTATCTTACACAATGATTTTATTTTGAAGTAGAGAAAAATACAAAATGTGCATATTTAATAAGTTTATAGTTTAAGTTTGCCTTTTATCTGGGGAGGACATGTTGAATAGAATCCATTTTTAATTTTGAGAATTAGTAATGCTGTGAAGAAAGTAATACTGTGTGCAAATCTGTGGCCAGAAAATAAATGAGGTTGACTAACAAATGCAGTATGCAGAAAGCATACACAGAGAATTTAGATTTAGAGTTACTTTTTATTTACTGAACATACTTAGCTCTTTTTGCTGGACACCATCTTCACCAGTCAAATAGGTAATATCTTTTTAATTACAGATGTAACAATAAGGTGTGTCAACATTAGTGTTCTGGAGTGGATGAGGAGTTTGCTTTGGAGGTGAATCTCCCAGCTATCCCCCCTTACTATGCCTTGGTTTGAATCATGGAATGGCCCTGGAGCATGTGAACTGGATTTCCTGTCTAAACTGAACTGGAAGAAGTGTCTCAGGAGTGCACCTGATGCACTCCAGCCAGAAGTGGGCATTCGGTCTGTGGAACCAGACCAGTGAGTGCAAAGTAGCAGGGGTAAAACCCAAGCCTGAAATGTGCATAGTGTGGGTGTTGTCTTCAACACCAACTATTCTGTGCTGTGGATTCACCCCTACTAGTAAGCTCTGCTTACTGATGTAGGCAAAGACCATTTTTAACAGCAGTTGAAGGTGTGATTCTGGACTGTGTACTGAAACAGCAGAGATGTAGATATGCATTCCTTTCTGCCAAATGGCTTCGGCAAATTTTAACAGAGGGACAGACTGAAGATCTGGGGCAGTAGTGTTTTCACCATAATTAGATTTGCTAGGGGTCACAGTCGTTAGCTTTCTGGGGGCGAATTCTTCCGGTGCTCAGGCGTAGTATAAAGTAAAAGATCCCAAATGGTTGGAAATAGCTAAGAGGATGAAGTCCTGTTTTCGTGCACAGGTAAGAAGGTCTATTTCTCCCCATAAGGGAAAAATATTTATATATTGTTTCCTCTGTTGCTAGCTGTATAGTTATACATTTTCTTTTTCATTCTAGTATCTGTATACAGTGAATAACATCATGAAATAACTTTAAATAGGAAAGTGCTTTCCTAAATCAGACAAGCAAGTCCACTCATTACAGTATTATGTCTGGTCAGAATCAGATGCTTCAGAAGCTGCAGGATACCCCATAAGGGACAATTCCAGGATAACTTGCACAGGAAGGAGTTTTCCCTAACCCACTTCAGTCTGTTTGGTTTACAAGAGTTTGATTTCCCTTTCTTTTTGTTCAGATTCCATGTGTGGTTGTGGTTAAAGTTATTTCTTTTGCCAAAATGGGTGTCTTGCCCTGTGTATTATTCCGAAATTACCTGAGTCAAATGTCATATTCACACTTTACATTTTATATGGTTTACAGAACTTGTAGCTAATTTATCAGATTTCTCGGTCAATGATTTTAATTGATTAAAAAATAAAGGTTTCAGTTTATGATGAGGTACTCTACTGTTTTCCTCAAGGTCTTTGGAATACCTTCAGATCTTTATTCATGTAAAAGGCAGCATGAGATGTTTTTAGTTTCATGCAGAGCTGAGAAGGCTTAGAGAGATAGGGCATTTGCTCCATTCCCCCATTGTTTCAGATTTGAAAGAGAGTAAATTCTCCATGGGCCTACTCCAAAGTCTTTAAAGTTAGTGGGAGTCTTTTCAGTGGTTTTGGTGAGCTTTGGGTCACACTTATAGTCCATACTAATTAATTTTGTTTGATATTCTTGACTAAGCAATAGTGATTTGCAGAGCAGTGATTCATAATAGTATCACTGACTGTTAGCTAGGTGAGTTGCTGAACAGAGGCTTTGCCCTTAACCCAGTCAATTATTAAGAGCCAAATGGCTGTATTCATACAGCCAATAACTACTGTCAATAATTGCTGTTATTTACTAATTAAAAGAATGAAAATAAGTACATTTTCCTTGTGTTTCTCAGCTACTGATAATTTAGAAGTTATATACCAAAAGTTACAGGATTTTTTCCCTACAAGCAAGAAGTTTACGAGAGTTATTTGAAAATCATGATTCACTGTTATTTTATTTAGGAATAATTAATATAAATTCTGTAAAAAAACCTAACTGTACAATTTGTGTAGAATAAGAGATGCCAGAAAATCACCAAATGAGATCTAATTTCTAACAATCTCAGCTCTGACAGAGGCTTGTTCTGTGGCCTTGGGTAAATCCCAAGTCTCCCTGCTCCAATTTCCTGATCTGTATAATGAGGATCATACTTTGTTAACTCTTCTAAACACTGTATGTATCAATTAGTTTTTACTAAGGGTTTTGTAGATACTGTATTATACAAGTGTTAAGATGTTGTTTTATTGCCTGGCATAAATGAACATTACAGATTTATGAGCTGCCTTCTTGACATTTTAAAAATTCTGTAGTCTCATAGTGGAAGATAAAACAGTGAGTTTATAGATGTTACAAAATACATTATTTCCAAAGGATCTATATCATATAGCCAATGAAAAATTATCAAGCATACAATATGATTTAGAATGTTTAGTCATCTTTTAGCAATAATGAGTTTTATCTTCATAATTACTAATAGACTGCTTTGAAACTTTTACCTAATATTTTCCTAAAATGCATTCATTCTTAAAATTACTTTTGTTAATTGTCATGGCTCTCAGGAGGTTAATTTGCAGTCAGTAGCCACATGGATTTTGTATTGAACACAGTTAAATAAATTGACAGTACTCCTGGTAAATAAGAATTCTTTGTGAAATGACCAAGCCTTTATACATCATTTTTCTGAAATTGTTTGTGTTTAGGAAAATACACTAGAGTAGGCTAATAAACTGATGTGAAAATTTCTCAATTTACACCATTTGACAAGTGCTAAAAGAAAAGCATCTTTAATTTTAATGTGTTATTAGGACCTTTTTAGAGAGATAGTACAAGTTATTAACAAGGTCCTCTGAGACAGGAGACGGGTAATTAACAAGACCTACAGAAAGAGAGTTTAGGTAATTAACAAGATCTTAGGCACTGGACCCAGGGAAACAAATAGTCCAATATTTAAAGCTGACAGGTTGTTACTAGTCTGATCAAATTCTGGATCTGGGAAATTGAAAATTGAATTGACAGATGCCTATGAGCTTTCTAAGAAACGTTTTATTTGTGCGTGTGTGTGTGTACAGAAACACACACATATATATTCCTCCACACAATATATATGTGTGTAGATACATATAAATATATATGCATGTACACATATGCACATATATAAAGAAAACACTTTTTAAATAGCACTCCCATGACTGGAGCATTGTGAGGTATCTCATCAATTTAGAAAGTCTAGCAACGTGTCATTAGAGGCAGCTCATAGATATAATATTCTTAAAAGAAAATAACTCCCAAAGAAAAATGCTAATCCAAGGAAATATGAAAATAATTTTTGCTACATGTCATGCTTCAGTAATTAGTAACTTTTCTTTCATTCTTTCTTATAATAGTTGGTCCACTCAATATACTTGTGAATGGAGTTATGCAGAAACCTGGTCAGCCTTAGAATGAGATTTTTGTTGGGCAGGAAAATACAAGATTTTTTTCCTCACAAACCTGTCTTGTGTTCTTGAGTATAAAGTATAGATGTTAAACTTAGGGGAAATAAGATAAAGCTTATGTTGCATACTGGTTAAACTGTACCTCAATTTTTTGCAAAAAATATGTTGTATGCTAAGGACTATGGGAGGTGAACATCAAAATAGTGGAGGAGAAAGAAACAAATGTCTTACTAGGATTCACTGCATCAATTATTCATAATCTTTATATTCCTAACATCAGTTATCAGTCAATAGGAGTTTGAAGTACAAAATAGTATTTTAAATATATTCAGTGTTGTTTTAGTACTTCAGCCATTTTTTAAAATTGCGTCTGAAGAAAAAAATTACTTAAACTCTATTTGTTTTGCATATCTTTGTTTTGTCTGTTATTGCCAAATGTAATTATTTTCTTCGGTGTGTCTCCTCTATACTGTCATCATAATTAGCAGTCAGAGTTGACTGCCTCTCAGATGTTGGCTGTTTCAAAAAAAAAAAAAGTATCTGCAGTTTTGTCTTTCACAGTGCATGCAAGCACTTGTAATGTTTGAAATAAACAACGTGCTAGTGTCTACATTTTGAGATGTCCATTACCTGATTTGGGGAAAAAAAAAAAAAAAAAAAAAAAAGAGAGATGACATGAAAACCTGAGAATCTTGAGAACACCAATCTGTTCAGATCACCTTAGTTAAGTCTAAAGAAGAGTTTGTCCTTTGCATTTCAGCATATAGTAACATATTGTATGTGTGATAGTCAGCTAAGTAGAAAGACTATTGCAAAGTCATTGTTTTATTCTGGCTTACTAGGTTACTGCTTGTCAGTTGAGCTATGTTAGTAGACCAAGTGCCTGGCACTAGCCAGCTGCAGTCGTAAAGTAAAATACGTTAGCTTAAACCACAATGAAGCTAAGTTGTTAATGCACTAACTTGATCATCATCAAAGATCACTGACTATTAACTGCCTTCAGTCATGGCTACTATACATGACGTACTAGAGGCTCAGTTACTGGACACAACTCCATAGAAATGAACCACAGAAATTGCCTACTTACAGCAAATGGTTGTAAAGGCTGTTCTTTACAAAGCTGGTCATCCTTTTTCAGTGTACAATATATCTCACCATTTTGATGTTTTCCGTATTTATATCCTTGTTTGGGAATGTTTTTCTCTAACAAGGCTATTACTGTGCTTGCTAGAGTAATAGTCTATTCTGACATATTTTAACCTATATTTCTGTCTGTCACAAAATGACAGCAGGTGGACTATGATATTTTCAGGGTTTTGTTCCTTCTTTCCGCATTTGCATTTCTTTCAACAACAGTATATTTCTGTTTTGCTTTACTGGAAAGGATTTTTTTCAGTTTCCTATTGAAATTTAACTAGCCGTATTTGTTGTATTTCTTGTCAGATGTGACTATCTATTTGAAATTAGTCTAGTTAGAATATTGTGAGAGCATATAACAGGGCTGTAGTAACACTGTAGAATGTTAATATTTATGAATTCAATATTGTAAAGCTGTATTTAGAACATCCTTCCTAACAGAACAAATACCTCACAAGTACATGAAGAGTAACAACAGAACAAGCAGAAGTCATGCAGAGACTTAGTCTCTTCTTCCAAGACTGTTATCATCCAATTTAGAAAGATCGCCTATGCGATCAGAGAATAATGAAATCTTTTACAACTACAAAGCAATGATCACATTATTTGGGTCATTACTATGATGGATTAGAGCAATTGATTCCTAGAGAGATATTGTAGAAATACTTAGTCTTGACTTTTGGAAATTCTTCACCGACAATCACTTGCTTCTAATTAGTTGTCTGTTTTATAAATACTGTTTCAAAAATTCATCTTGCTGAGTGACAAGACTCTTTCAAGCTTTCATTATGTGTTGGTGTATACTAAGCATCTGAAATCTTTTTTGAACGTATGTATGAGGCATATCATATATCCAAAGAGAAATGCACTGGCTATTCTTTTTGCTTAAATGAAAGCTTTAAATAATTACAGTTTCTTTATTAATAAATGCAGAAAGTATCTAAAATTGATAAAATTCATTCTTTTCATATTAAGAACTAAGAATTAGAGCTATTTTTAAATAATTGAAAAGTTGTTCTTGAACTTTACAAAATTTCAGTTTAGATTTCTTGTTTTTTTGATTGACTTATCCCTAAAAGTACCACCTTCTAGTGGAAGTGCTGGCACAATCTTGAGTATGCTGGCATAAATGATTGTTAGTAGTCTCTTGAGGATAAAAGCTCATTAGTTATTTAGCCATAGGACCTTCTGTTCAATACCTGATTTCTTAGTTTGGTATACAAGTGCCTAAAAAAGGAGAAATATTTAAATGCTTAAAAATACTACTTTTTATATAAAGCTGTTGTTATTTGCTTCCAGTAATTTAAGTTAGAATTCAGTTGAGTACATTGTGTAAGCTCACTTTTGAGTTTAGAATGCTTCTTAAGCCCTGAATAATAATTGCATTTGCATGATTAATGTGCCCAGTAGTATGCAAGTAAACATTCCATTATTTAAAGATATTTATATTTTTTGAAGGAGAGGACTAGCCATCGTATAATCAAAGCTCATAAATGCTGCCCTGTGTGGCTCCAGTTTCCTTGATCTGTCTCCAGTAGTATCAGACACTTTAGAATCAGCCATCAGCCTACTGTGGAACCAAATTCTTGTCTGTTTTCAAAATGAAGTAGTTCATATATGTGCATAAGTTAGGGATCCACCTTGGCATTTATACCTACTTTTCAGTTTCTTTACACATATATGAATGACTACATCATGTTCAAGAAAATAGCAAATCATGCCCTGTGTCTTTTATTTTTTTAAGCATCGAAAACACCTACAGCAAGGTGTTCTTTCAAAATAGATATTTCATGGTTGCCTTTTCTCAGGCAAAGCAAAGTAATTTCAAAGTGCTTAGACTATGTGTTGTTTGACTTTTTCACATCTTGCATTGCTGTTACTCTTTAAAAACAGCTTGTTTTGTATATTCAGTAATGAAAGTTAAACATTTTAGTCTCCACTTATGTTTTCTTTTAACTCTTCTTTAGTATTCCTTTTTGTCTTTTGTACGTGAAAAGGCAGATAGATAGCTGAGAAGGCTACTGAAATGTAACACCTTGTTGGTTTTTAATATGGTGGAGTAGATTAAGCCCAGTATATAAAAGATGATTATTTATGATTTATTGATTAGAATGTCAGTGGACCTGGGTTTAATTATTCCCACTGTGGGAAATATTTAATGTATGACTCTGAACAAGCCACAGACTGTCTATCTTAGCTAACTGAAACAGAAATTAGTATAACTCTTTCTAGCAGAAGTATGTGGAAACTTTGTTAAATTCTTTGAGCTGTGTGAAAGCTTATATGCTTCTATAGAGTTGCACTGTAGTGTTGCACTGAATTTCATATATATACCTGAGCCACAAGAGAAAAGGCTGCTTCCTTGAACTGCATTTTGTTCAGGACCATTATCCAGCAATGAATTCTGAGGCGATAACTTCTTTATCTTCATGAAACCTTCTGTTGCCTTTAAAAGGGCTCCATGGAGTGCAGGAGTATGATCATGACAGGTCGTTTTAGGAGTCCATGTAAAGAATATGTAGATTGAGAACAAATGATTTGCAATAAAAATGTGTCTTATGTTCAAAGTTTGGGGTTGGGGCCAATTTCTTAACTCTTGGCATGAGAGTTTATAGTGATTTTAAGAAAATAGAGTGATAGAAACAAAAAGTGACACTCTCTTTGTGTCCTCCTGGAGTTTACGCAAACTCCAGAAGTCCTTGGAATATGGCTTGACAGCAGGACAATTTATATAGTGAAGTGTCTTAAGTGATGTTACCCAGAATCTGATTGGGAAATAGATGGTAATATGCTTACACCATACTTGCACAGCTGCCAGATATGACAGTCATTCCTTCTCAGAGTGATGACTGCACTGCCAGATGCAGCAGGCAAATAATATTCTATGGAAAGCTAAGTTTCTGAATTTCATCAACTGTATCTGGTTTTATTCATTTGTTTTTCTAGAACATTGGTAATAACTTAAACTGCATCCTAATATTTCAAGGCTTTGATATGTGTTGATAAAATCCAAAGAAAAATATGTAACCGGTGAAATAACAATTGGTTCAAAGACCAAGAAGTAGGAATAGAAATAATCTTTAAGGTTAGAAAAATGAACATGGCAGAGCTTTGCTAATTACCTGTATACAGACATTCCATATTAAAGGAAAAAACTGAAAGCTCACCCTGAACACTTTGATGTAATGGATACGTGCAGATTTCAGTATTTCGAATAGTAAAGATTAATGTAAATATCCTAGTTTTAATTTCCACTAGTATACATTACAATGATCATATAAATAATATGAGTAACAAAAGATAAGTAAAAGCTTTTTCTCCTTAAGAAAATATAATTTCTATACAACACAATTTAAAAGTTTGATTCCCATTCATTATGTTGTCAGCGTAAATGGTTCAGGCGGTAAAATGTTTAAGTCAGTTATAGGCAAGATTTTTTAAACATTGTTTTAATCTGTAGGCATTTAGAAACTAAATATTTAAGCAGCCACTAGACCTAATGTTTGAATTTTTAACTACCATTAAACTTCAAAGGACCAAATTACATGACACAGTCATAAATTTGAGCTTGCGATACAGCCTAAACTCAAGATACTGTTAATCTTAAAAATAGATGATATAGACACTGATAGCAGCTTTACCAACGTGGAGCTTTGTAAGTTCTCAGCCTCGGTGTAAGCTTGTGCTTAGCAGTTGTGGTCTGCCTCTCTTTCTGGAGTGCTTCACCTTGATACCAGAGTTACTATCTCTGGTATATTTTCACCATGCTACAGTTTCTATACAAATGGCAAATAAACATCAATCGATGCAAGTATTTAACAACCTCATAAAGAATCAGTGTTACGAAAGAAGAGCTTTATGTAGTTCTAATGAAATATATTTAAGTAAGGAAAATAACAATATAAAATAATATGGTTATTGTTATGATTGTATTGTTATGATATTTGTTATATTATATTGTTATAATATAGTCATATGACTGTTATGGTATAGCCATCCAAAACAGTCCACAAAAAGAGAGTTATGGTACGTCTATCCCTATTACTTGCTTATGCTGTCTTTTTTTCTTGTCACTTTTTTCCCTGCAGGGACATGAGATAAAGGAAGGGATCTCCTTTGTGGCTTCAAATAAGTTAAAATTGAAATCCAAACTAATAAAACCCCTGAAATTCAAATGGGCATTACTGTTTAGTGAAATGTTGATTTAAAAGAGAAATATTTGCAATAAAATAATGCTATGATTTAACCTGGTAAAAATATTTGATATAAAGTAACTACTAAGAAAACTAACAGAATTCCCTTGTGAGTGAAACAGAGGGCCTGACTAATTACTGTGCTAGATGGAATAGACTATATTGGAGTAAGAGGAATGTTGAAACTGGGTAGCTTGCTGTCATGGTTCATTCACACCTCTCAAATCTGCAGGACAATGTACTGTGTGAATCAAACTATTTAATGAGCTTGTTAGGTAGAAGGCAAACAAGTGCTCAATCCCTTTTCAATAGATGAGCCTAAATTTTTAATTCTGTAATTCGTTACTTTATTAATTTACTAATTCATGCGCTTATGAGCAAAATAGTTAACCTAGCTGACAGTGAGAGTGCTCGTCCTTCCTTGTCTGTCACAACACAGATATCCCCTGAATTACAGTGGGAAGCATGAGAGCCTCAGCAGTATGGCTGCTGGTGGATCCGCTTCAAAGGCTGCTTGGGTGAGCTGAATGTATTTGTACCTTCCAGCTCAGAAATTTGGTCTATACCATCACTATTGGTCATTTTGATTACTGGGCAAGAACTTGCTTAACTCGGAAGAGTTTTGGTCTTATCAGGAGTTAACAAGCAGTTACTTACAAAACTGCAAGGACAGCAGACCTTGTTCTTTCTGTCCTTGAGTATCTGGCGTACGTGTTGCTCTTGCTTCAGCTTAATGGTGCTGCTCCTAGCAGACATCAGGCCCCAGCATGAGCTGTGTGTTAGGCCCAGAGGCTGAGCAGGAGTCAAGTGGACAGCTACACTTGCTTGGTCAAAATCACCTGCATAACCTTACTGCACCTGGGTTTGAATCCATCCATGCCTTCCTCCTCAGTCTTGCTGATGTGAACTACCTCCCTTTTACTAGTTGCTGACTTTCTTAAGGGTGATCAGAGTGAAAAAAGGGAACCATGGAGCTTCTGTTACCAGTCAGTGTCAGACCTGAGACATCACCTTGGGGCATGCAGGACTGCTGATAAATTGCAGTGGAAAGGGAGGCTTCTTTGCTCATTTGGGTAAGGATAAGAAGTGGAACATGTCTTGATCTCTTGAGGTGATGAAGGAATTCCAGGCAAGAAGATAGATGAGGTGGTCTCAGTGAACAGAAAGAGGATTAATCAAGCCAGTTTTGTAGGTTGAAAAGTATATCCAGTAAGAAGGCAGTAGAAATTTAGGCATAACTGCAGTTAACAGATTCTGCTAGAGATTTCTAAGATGGATTCCCTGCCTAGTGCATGAAGAGGAGATGTAGCGTTTGCTGACGATGCACCACAGCAGACGAGAATCAGGTGTAACCTAAGTTATGCACATTGTGATGATGTTAATGGTAATACATGAGCCAGAGAAACAGTTTTACTTTGGTTCCCAGGATAAGTTGGCAGAAAGTCCATTTGATAGAAAGTAAGCCTCTTTTTGCTTGTAAACTGAGCAAATTTAGTTTGGGAGTAATTGAGGAAAGATAAATACAGAATCCAACAATGCCATTTTTTTACAATAATTTTTTACAGTGAACCACACTCTGAAAACAAAGTGAAAACTTTCTCCCAAGCTGTGAACGTATTTTTGTCATGCTTCCACAGCAAAACCTCACTGCCAGTTTATCAGACCCTGAGAAAAAGTAGGGACAGGGCCCTAACTGCTATAACTAGGTTATGTATTGTGATTGTAACACAGTAAAAAATGTTATTA
Source organism: Dromaius novaehollandiae (assembly GCF_036370855.1). NCBI lineage: Eukaryota > Metazoa > Chordata > Aves > Casuariiformes > Dromaiidae > Dromaius > Dromaius novaehollandiae. The sequence continues at coordinate 41,447,002 of NC_088103.1, read as the reverse complement.
TTTTTTATAATTGCTGCAGAATGCTGTTAGGAAGTTAAGAAAATGGATGTTTGAAGGAGGTTTATGATCATTGCACAGTACAAAATCTGTAATCCTAGAGGTGTGTTTTCTGTATTACATTATTATGAATAATCAAGTAAGATGTTAACTTTAAGGATGTACTATTGTGATGAAATTTAAATTCAAAAATAAAAGCTCTCATTAACTTCAATGCACAATATATGCAAAACTTCCAACTGTATGCATTCATAATTTTACAGTGTGTTCTTTAAAGGTATTACAGGGTTCTCAGACAGTGAATATTATAGGTACAGCTGTGAGAGTCTGCAACTCCTCACGTTCGCCTCCGGCTAGAAGAGCTGGCAGGAAACCCTGCTAGGCTCAATGAGACCAAGGAGCTCCCCAGTTAGTTAGTTGGACCATCTGATTTTAAAATGTTGTAAGCAATCTCAGAGCACCTGTTTCTTCCTGCTTAACTGAGAAGCAATATATTTGCCACATATCTCTTAAAATATGACTGACAGTGTTCATGGGTTTGGTATTCTATCGGTGATTTTTTTAAGTAGTTTTTTTTTTTTTTTTTTTGCATGTACATTCAAGTTACTGCATGGGAAATACACAGATATGCTGTTTTGTAATTGCAGTTATAATGTCCACAATATTACAGAAATGAATGCAGGTTTTTTTAGTTGAAAAAAATTCATCGATATTCCCAGTGATGTATACTTCTAATGTGACTTTTAGTGGTTGAACTGGTGCTTTTCTTTTAAGCTGCCCTTATGAAAAAGAGACCCAAAACTTATTTCACAGAAACTATAAAGTCATTCAGTGCGATAAAAGATCTTGCTTTCTTAACCTTTCAGAAACTCACTCAGTTGAGCAGTCAGGCTGTATTATTCTATATCTTGTCTAACATGAGGCAACAGTCCCAAAAGAAAGATATCCCAAATTAACGCCACACTTTGTTAAATAGAGACATTCTTGGTTTTCACCAAGCTAATTCGATCCAGTTCAGTTAACTCTTTTTTTTTTTTGTACTCAGATCACAAAAGGCAGCCATGAATGAAGCAAGTTCATCATGTGTTTGACACATCAGTGTGAAACTAAAAGGCAGACTATGAGGGAGGGTTCCTGCCTTTAGCTTTTTAGACAATACTCAATGAAAGAGGCCTCTCATTCAAAACTTTTCCCTAGCAAACTAGGCAGAATGCTTGAGATCACTGTTACAAACAGGTATAATGGGAATTAGCCAGAACCTGATTCATCAGACACCTTTTTCTTTCTAGTTGTGACTGTTCATGTAATCCAATCTTTATTTAATAACCTCAGTCCTGCAAATGGTTCACTGGATTTTTCCATAAGCAAAAGACTACCTGCTTTTTAACCTAAAAAAAATGGACTTAATACATGTTTATTTGTAAATTATGTTCCTTCCACTTTTACACTGTGAAATATATGGCTTATAAATTCAGATAACACAGAGCAATGGACATTTTCAAAATGCCCAAATTCAAAAAAATACATTTTCCCTACTTTAAGCAACTTTAAAAATAAAAAGTAAAAGTTTTTATAAATTTTAAATTGTTCTTTCAACCATAGCTTAAGATTGCTTTGTTTTACTAATTTATTTTTTTCCTTCATGTACCAGCTTATTTACTGTAGAATTAATCAGTAGCACTACGCCCTTGAGATTCTCTAATATAAAAAATAAGAAAGGACATAAATGAACTTTTTACTTCTGAAGGCTGTAAATATTTCATGGTTTGTAGTAACTTGTAACAAGTTCAGTGCAGCCAAACACAGAGATCTGTTTTCTAGAAGGTCTGTCAACAAACCTCACTCTTAGCCAGTATATACAATCTAACTAAATAGCAGATTTTGTGATGTGAAATAATGATGCCTACTAGGATGCTAACAGGTAAATGCTATTTGTGAGTCATATTCAAATTCTGAACACATTTTTTAAAGAGTTAGCATTCTCTCAAAATTTGTTACAGCAAGTACTTCAGAAGACAGTAACACTGATTTTGAAGATAGTTGCAAATTAAATCAATCTGAGAGAACAGTGTACCTTCTTAGACCTGACATTTTGACGATGGCTGCTTTTAGCAATATCAACTGCATTTTTGCAGCTGAGAAAAAGATCCCAACACAACAAAGTCATGAAATAGCTTTCTTTCTGCATATGTTGGATTATCATTAGGTTTATAAAATAATAGTTTATTTACTCAATTTTAAATATAAAACTAATATTACTAATACGAGGTGGCTTTTCAGCTCTGGCTGAAGTTGGTGATCTCACTAGAATTTGTAAGAGACATTCCTCCTCTGTAGCAACTGCCATGAAAACTGACAATACCTATTAAATGTTTTAGGTTTTGTCTTTTTTGTCTTTTTTCTTTTTTTTTTAACCAATCTCATCCTACGGACCTATTTCCAGAAAATTTCATTAAAAATGTCTTTTTATTGCTTGGAAGCTGTGGTTAATCTGGAAATTACAGAAGAGTTAGGGAAGTCCAATCTGTAATATTTTTTCTGCATTTCTTAGTTCCCTACTCAAATTATATGACAAGAAGAATATGAAAAATACTAAAACAGTGAACAAAGAATATATGAAAATTTCTTTTTACTTTGAATATCATCCTACTTTTTGTAAGTTCAACAAGTCAAGAAAATGTATCAATTCCTATGAACTGTTTTCACAACTGTATACCTAAAACAGTATTATCTTCCAGAAGGTGTTTTAGTCAGATAAGCATGCGCTGGTAATATTTGTGTTTTTTATTTTTCCCACAGTTATAATATGAATACTTCTGGCATTGAGGACCTCAGGAAAACAATGGTGAGTTATGAAGTGTTGTGGAAAGCCATCAATAAATGCCACTTAATTGCTGACTGAAATGAAGTATATAAGCTATTATTTTTGTTTGACCTCTTACAAGGAAGTGTTTGTTTGTCTCCCGTTTGATTGATATTTCCAGAAATTCTAATAAAACAAATTTTCTTTTTTGCTCAGAGGCTTAAGACTGGAACAAGATAGACTTGGAAATAAAGAAGAGTTTTACACTCAGTGTGCAAAATATTTGGATAACTTCTGGTATTATTTTTCCCCCTCTTCTCTACTTTACATCAGAGATCTTTACACAGAACATGAAAGGAAACACTGTTGCTTTGGGGGATTTCAAATAAATCTGGAGAAGTGAGAGTCAGGTAGATAATTCTGCATTAGCCAATGATATATTCGTTGACCTAACAGGTGTTTCCTATCACTGTGGTTGGAGACTTGAGGACTTTTTTTTTTAGGTAGTCAGTCAAAATGGAAGCAATGAACTTATATACAACAGGATTAACAATGCAAATAATAAATGAACAGCCTCTCAGAAAACACTGAAAATGAAAAGGCTGGAATTTATTATTTAAAATATTCTTTTGACTCTAAAAGTACCTAGAATAAATTGTGTACTAAGAAAGAGAAGAGGAAAAAAAATCCACAGATTTACTACGTGGTTTCTTTGCTTGAAATAAATTGTGGCCTTACTAGAATTTGTTCTCAGAATAGATCAAATCTTTAAAAGTGGGTTTGTTTTCAATCTTTAAAACATACAGAAAAGAAGTTGCACAAGCTACAAGACTTTGTACTGTTTGGTTTTTGCTGTTTTTTGTAAATGACTTGTAATAACATTTGATGTTATTCTAAACTCTCAAGTTTTTATAATGTAAGAAACTGGTGGGAGATGTCAGAGTATATGAAGGCTTCCTTTGATCAGATAGTAAACTGAATTCCACTAGCGGTTACTTAATCTCTGACAAAAAGCAACATCAAAAAATTGATTTAACTTAGCAGCTATTGTCTGTAAAGTAACCATAATTACAGTTTCTATGTGCTTGCAAATGTACTACCACAAATCATGTAATTTATTGCTGGTAAAAAGCATCGCTATAATTCTTTTAGGGAATAAGATGTGAATTGTTTTATTTAAAGGATTTAAAGGTGATAAAAGAAATCCTTGATGATTTTTCTTTTGGAATATCAGCTATCCTAAATGTCAGTTGCAGGATTATGAGGTGGTGCTCATTTAATGTGAAATACAATTAGAAGGAGAAGAAACTGTATCTTTCACCCATAGTTTTGAATGAAACTATTTGATTTTTTTTTTAATGTTCAAGATTACTTTCTAAGGTGTTTGAAGTAATTTATATTAGATTCTGCAATAATAGCCCTCACCAAGTTATTATATTGCTTCCTTGTGCATCACATTTAGTAATTATGTTTTTATGTCTTCTACTCTGGTGCCAACACCTGTCTCTGAAAGCAGTGTTTAAATGGGAGCAGTAGCCAGTTGAAAGTGCAGCACGAGCTCTTTAAGGCCTAATTAAGAACTGAAAGGAAGATGAAGTAAGTAGGACAAAGGATGTGAAAGTAACTTAGATGATATTTCCAGAGCAGAATTCCTCATTAGAACAATAAAGAGATGATCAGAGATTGCCAGGTCTTCATTTTATCTAACTTCGTTTCCTCCATTTCCTCTGGATGTCAGCTTGTACCCCAGTAATATTATGCAGCTGAGAGACAACCCTTCTTTACATAGCTTGTTACTTAAAATCTTTTTTCTTAACAATTCATTATAAGATTAATGTTTTATATTAAAATTTTAGTAGCTATTTTGTAAGGATATGGTTGTTCCTTAATCTGTCACTTACTTGTTCAGACTGAACATTTAAAATCTGCTTAACTTTAGCAGTACTTATTTCTAAGTACTAAGAACATATAACTATAATTTTCTTGTGTATTTAATGTGATAGGTTATTCCCAGAAAGATCTATACAGAGCAAGCATATGACAAAATATCTTTAAAACACACACTTTTCCAGTAAACTTTATGTAATAATTAAAAAAAATCATTCCATCTTAGTTCCTGTTCCTCTGCCAAATAAGAAAATTAAACAAACCTCTATTTTTAGATATGGAAGCTTTAATAATGTCTTTTCCAATGTGTAAAAAAAGTTTAGTACTGTAAGGAGAAAGTTTTACTTCCTTCTTGTAGAAGAAGATCTGCTATACAGACAGTGACCACAAAGTAAAGCTATTTTATCTTCTGCACTTCTTGAAATCAATTACTAACCAATTTATAAATTTCATTGAGTTAGGCATTTTTATAAAGTGGGAATTATTGATTACTTAAAATAATCTAACTTGTTCATATGAGTTTACTATTAATGACCACACACAGGTAGATGAATGTGACGTATCTCTCAAATGTAGCGCGAAATCCTTAAAAGCACATATTTTCAAGAGCTACTATTAGAATATAATTGATGGAGAAAGGCTGGTAGATCTGTAGTGCTTCAACCTATTAGCAGTGCACCATCACTGTTTATTACCTTTATTTGGAAACTTTGGCTACTTGCATATTTTAATGATTAGATATATGCCAAATATTGAGCTGTACTGAAAGAAAAGGAATGAAGCCAAACACTTGTGTATGAATTTATCATGTGGTGTGCTTCCTAGCTATGCATGCTTTATCAATTTTAATGACTAGTTCCAACTGTAAACAAAAGCTATCTCGTGTTCATATTCTGTCCTGTTAGAGGTTTGGGATTTGAGAGATTATATTATTTTAATTACTTAGAGGTTCCATATCTTTAAAATGTTTCAGTTTCTGAACCAGGTGAAAGTAACTACTTTGCCTGTCTAACAGTGCTGATATTTTTATAAAACAATTCTCACAGTCTTTTTTTCAATTATACATTTCCAAATATTTTATAATCTGGTTACTTAAGTCGCCACTATTTTTTCTTGATACAAAATACGACTTTCAAGTTTATAGTGTTTTGGATTGTCCCTTTATTATAGGGACTAATTTGCCCATCTCTGATAATACCTGTATTTAGTGAGTCATCAGAATTCATTACAGAAAAGATTTGTTTCCCCTACTGCTTAATTTGGCTCCACCTGCTTTAAAGTAGGCAAGAAAGAAAGAAAGATCTTTTAGTAGTACACATTTCTATCATAAGTTCTCTGGTGCAAATATGATGCAACTTTTAACTTCACCTGAAATGTAAAGTAGAAGGTTGTAATAAATGATTCTGAAGTCAAGGCTTGGAAACTTGCTTGCACTGATGATTAAAAATGGCATATAAAAGACAGATGAGGCCTGATGTCATTTAAAGCATGATAAATGATTTGTTTAGTATTCTCAAAAGGTGAGACTTCAGGAAAGTTATGGTAGGGCTTGAATTCTCAGGGCTTCTTCTCTTTTTCTGCTGCAATTAAGGTTACCACATAGTTGGCTTTCAAGATGAACTTGCTAACTGTTCCTGGGCTTGCTGCTCACATGTACATTGTGCATGTTTCTTTCTGAGAAAAACATTTTTTTCTGAGCTGATGGATTTGAATATTTATTTCAAACTAGGCAACCCTATCTCCAGTTGAGTCTTCTATTTTACAGCTTTTGGAGGGAAAAACTCTAGAGGAAATAGAGGTATATAGTCTAAGAAAAATTGATCATCTCAAGCAGTATTACAAGTGTACAGTAGTGTACATAGGAACTATATGAAAAGCAATAACCTATCAACCTGTTCATAGTAGTGAACTACTTAATAAAATTTGGTGGTGCTCTTTTTTTTTTTTTTTAATTTATTTGTAGGATGGAAATCCTTTTGATGCCACTGCAGGATACCGTAATCTTACTTATGAAGAGATTTTGCAGGAGCTGGTGAAACATAAAGAGCAACTTAAGAAGAAGGACACCCATATTCGTGAACTTGAGGATTATATTGATAATCTTCTTGTACGAGTAATGGAAGAAACGCCTAGTATTCTCAGAGTGCCATATGAACCTTCTCGAAAAGCTGGCAAATTTTCCAAAAGCTAAGATGATACTTGATGGTACTATCTGCTGAATGTGTTAGTGGAAGGAAATCATACTTAAACATTTTGACTTCTTTTCATTCCTTTTCTGCTAAGAAATTCCAGGAATCAGGGGAGGAGGGGACTACAGTTTAGGTTTTTCATTTGTTTTTTTACTCCAAATACTAGCAGGGACTGCCAAAAGTAATATTCTGTTATGTTAGCTAAATAACTTTTTAAATGAACAATGATATAATGTTCTATGTTAGGTGAAGATCTCTTTTAGGTACAGGATATTACTTGCAGTAGAGTAAATAATACACATTAAATATGTCCATGCAGTTTTATTCGGTAGTTTAGTTTTCACCATCTGACAGTTTCAACTGGAATAGCCTGTGCTATTTTGAATGTTTTCTTGACTGATTATTGGTATTATGTAAATTTATTCATTTTGGTATTACAGCATGCCATCAAAAGCACTGTTTTCAAGCCAGTGTAATATGTTTTGCTAAATCTCAGTGTGGCTTGTTGCAGTGGAATGTAATTTGTTATATACATATTAGAGGAAAACAGTGATGCACAATCTTTACAAAGAGTAAATACTGTATCCTATACAATATGCTTTTTGTATAACAATGTAAAACATACCAAGCCATTTCAGTAAGGGCACATGCTGGAATCAGCTATTTTACAATTAAATTCTGAATTTTGTGTATAATGATTGAACTTTAGTAGTGAGCTCATAGGGTTGTTTTGAGGATCTTTTTGTACAACGTTATCGCATGCCTTTTTATATGCTAAAGTACTTCAAACTGTCTTAATTATCAGAATTAGGACTGGAGAAAACTATGGGATAAAGATATGAACGCTTTGTTCAGTCGAAGTCCAGTACAGTAAAAATATAGGAGAAATGAATAGACAGCTAAATAGACATGATAATTCTGAAAATATAAAAGTGAGTCAATTTAAGCTTGAATTTTACGTGATATATGTCTGTCTTAGGTTTCCTAAATCTTATGACAACAAAGTATATGCCTTTAGAAATAGGCTATGTTGCTTAAACACATCCAGAGTACTTAGAAAGGCTTATCATTTAAAAGATCTGTATTCTTTCTAAGTACTTTTAAAAGTCCATTTTCACCAAGGTAAATGAAAGATGAATATAATAAGAATATTATTGGTTATTTAATAATTGTATATAAGGTGACATACGAAAAAGGTGTCTGTTATTCATTAACATTTGCAAAATATAGTGATGAACATACAATAGGAAAATACTGTAGTAGAAGAATCCTCACAATATTAACATAAGTAGATTTTAATTTTAACTTCCTTCATAGATGTCTCAGTTGGATTGTCCATTGCTCTACAGTAGTAAAAAGATACAAAAATCTGTACAGGAGAATATTCTAGATTTGGATATAAGAAGACTGACTTTGTCTTTTCCTTGTCCTCCTCTTTTCCTCCACGTGATCTGTTTTTTTCTTACATCATCATATAATGTCTGTTGCTAAAATTCTGGTTATTTTTTGTTGTTGTAAAAAATCTGAATATATTTAATTTTCATTTTCTAAATTGCAAAGATTAGTAAAATCATCTTGAATAATTATGATATGGAAAAATATGTGACGAAATCTACTATCTGAATGCTTTTGACAATGTTAGTATTCTGTGACAGCACAGAATTATTCTCTCTAGGAAAAAAAATTCTGTATACAATTGTTCTCAAATTTCAATTTCTTTTAGTTTTCATTGTGGAACATGATGTGGAAGAGGATACTTGTAGTAGAACTACACCTCACCTCCCCAGCACTATGTTCCTAAAATTTGTGAAGTTTGAGCATTCTCAGTCCTACATTTGGATCCATTAGCATAGGTCATTGTGCTTAAATGGAGCCTCAGTGATTCCAGTCAAGCCCTGCTTAATTGTAGTGCTTTGCATTTAGACATTTGTGACAAAGAGATGGGCCCAGTTCATAAAGTAGTCTCTCTTTTGGCAGCCTAAGGGTTTATCAAGTTCTGTACCTCATAAACTATAAGAATGTTCCTACTTAAGATCTAAATGACTGTAAATTTGTTGTAATACTTTCAAAGTGCCAAAGGTTATGTAGTAAGTTATGGTACATTTACTGTTGAAAGTTAACTTTTGCACTCAAGCAGGTTTTGGTTTTCTAATTACACGAAGATGTATTTCAGTTATTCAGTATTTCCATAAAAGTTCTCAGTCATTTTAGAATGTCTGGCTGAAGCTGGTGGTTTTCTCATATTGTTAATGGGGAAGTGTGCAATTGTTTTGAATTCTGCAGTAATTTTAAAACTCACTGGCACAATATGAGACCATCTGTATTATCTATGATCGTTAAATCATACACACCAATGGGAATTCACAAGTAAACTCACTGGAGAATGCACTCTGATGACTTTCAGTTGCAAGCCAACTTATAATTGTTGAAATGAAACTCTACTCTGTTTAGCACCTCTGAAATCACTTCTTTTAGAATGTAAATGTAGAATATCAAAATATGTAATTGACCAGAAGCAGATCATTTGACATATTTGCATACCAAGAATGATAAGCAGATTAAAGGTAGCAAAAAGATCAATTTTTGTGCGTTAGTGAAGAAACTTATTGAAGCTTTGAATGTGCTATCTAGTCTATTCTTTTTATCAGGAAAGAGGGGAGAATGACAAATGCAATTTAGGAAAAGTAAAGTTACTAAAAGATGCAGAAGGGGACATTTATATTTTTATAAAGTTCGTATAGCTAAAGGTACAAGTTACTTTTGGAGAAATTCCTGAAAGATATTAAATGTACATCATTTTCTGTTTAGAAAGAAGTTTTGAAAAGCATCGTCACACTATGTGTATTTTTATAAACCATGTAGCTTTCAAATGAAAACATTTCATACAGTGTAATTTATAAGTTGAAAACAAAGAAACTGCTGTTTCTCCCTTAGTATAAAATTGTAAGCTTTCTTTCAGATCATTTTAAAACTGTAATAACTTACCACTTATGATCAATCTTTCTTGTACTTTTAAAATTTATGGAAGAAAATCTTGGACATCTCCACATCATTTTGATCTTTTCTCTCAAAATTAGCATGAAAGTTCATCCATATAAACTTTGAAATAGCTCTGCTCATAGCGATGTACTTTACTTACTTGAAAGAACAAAGATCAAGGCCATATTTTAGAGTTGTGTAAATAACAAATTAAAACTTCCTGCCATTCAAAAAGGATGATTGAGATAAATATATATATATATATAGCTATAGATATAAAAAAACCTCTTGCTGCTGTGTTTTATGTTTAGCTTGGTTTTCCACCTATTAATGAATGTAGCATTCTCCATAGATTATACATAACTACATTCATTGCTGTTGGCTCTTTCTCAAGAACTGTTTGTAATTTTCCAGCTGTGAAAATGTTGCCTTGCATTTAGAAAGGTTTCATGATTTAGGGACCTAATGAAACTCAAGCTCATTAGGTACTAGTTTGCATTTCATTCTGTACAGGATGCCCTTTCTTAGATGCATCTTCAAACAAACAGAATTGCTGTCTTAATATGTTTACTGCTGCACTGGAGGTTTATTTACACTTCCAGCTTTAAGAAAATTATTGCCCTACATCAAGTTTGTAAAGTAGACTCATGCTTTTTTGCTGTTTATGTATCCATTATTGTTGTAGATATGATAGAGGTGTTAGCTGTGTGTTTTTTAAATGGTGATATTTAAAGCATGTTGACTAACTTCCACTCTTTGAAGTAAATGGTGAAGGGTTATAGTGCTGCTGTGCTCATGATGCTAGATTTAAGGGTCTGTCATCACTTTCATTTTGAAACCCTATTTTCAGGGATTTATAACTTCTAAATCTAGACACAGTCACTGGAAGTATTTAATATGCAATAGGTAGCACTTTAATCTGTTTATGAAGGGTTTAGAGATTCATTTCTGTTGAAAAAGGCATGGTCTCCTAGAGGATATTTGGCATTTGCTTTATCTTTCATAATTTGTACATTGAAGAATCCACTCTGTTACAAATGGTAGAGCCATTCCTATTCATCTTAGAAGCTTCCAGATGTCTTGTATTACAATGTACTATAAAAAGCTGAAGATCCAGGTTATAAAGGAAGTCTGTAAAAGATGTGAACTTAGAATTTAAGGGTTGATTTTTGTCTTGTGCAATCAGTGGTAGTTTGTATACATTTAATAATGGTACAGAATCACAGCTATATACACATGTGACAACTATAAACTTATAATGCATGAAAAGCCGTAATTTTGTTTCATTAATGCAACTTCAGCTCCTTTAAGTTGATTAAAATGTTATCTTAATATTTTAATTTCTGACCATTAAATAAATATTGCATGTTTAACACTAATAAAGCACCACAATGCACTACCACAATATTTCTTGAACTGTGATATTGGTCTAAGTTATGCAAAGTACGTAACTTTTGAGCTCTACTTAAGTATGTATTGATAATATAAGAACCATGCTTTTAAGAATCACAAATTGTAGAGAGGAGTATTTCCTTAAAGGCAGTTCCAAATGGCATGGATGAATATCATGCCTGTTTGCAGGGTAGCCATTAAGGGAAGTCTCTTTAGTAGTCCCTAAAACTTGTAATTGTTGAAAAAAATTGCATGTTCTTAATATGCTAAAATGTATGTCTTTTTTATATGAAGGCTTCAGTCCTTGTAAAAATACCATTCCTCTGATTTTATGGTTGTGTAAATATTACAATGAGATCTTTGGTACTACAATAAGTAAGCATTTAGGAGGTTGACAAACACTGTGCAAGGCTTTAAAATGGAAAATAGTATGCATATTGCTTTTCCTGAGTGACAGAATAGAACCCAGTCAGAATGACAGAAAACTGTGGCCTTCCTCCTCACCTCCCTGCCTCACAGGCATTTTTTCAGTGCTCCCACAAGTGTTTGAATACACTTTTCGTAGGAAAGAAAGATTTTACCTCTCTTCTTTCGCTTTCCTATGAGGCAGCAAGGCAGCAAAGTCTGTCCCCTGACAATAGTAGTTTCCTTCGATGCTAAGGACATATGAAGAATTATCCTGGCTCAGAAGAAGGATTTTTTTTATAAGTAGTTCACTTGAGGAGGCTTGAATTTGATTGGGATGTGATTCCTTTCCTTGCAGTTAACCTGCTCCTTGACTATGTCATATATTGTACCACTGTGGACTTGAAATGAGCCTTAGAAAGGGTTCTTTTCTTTGAGGTATCCATGAAATGTTGCAGTTGTGGGAAATTGTAGTCAATTTATGAGAAGTACATTTACTTATGCATGCTTTGTTATTCAGGTTTCCATCTGCTGCTTCACCTCATATCTCACTGACTTTGCTACTTTCCTAGCTGGTGAGCAGATTAGGAATGGGAACTGAAGAGGAAGAGAGGTTTCTTAAAGCACTGTGCTGCATATTGAAGACCAGTTTCCATCTGTAATTCGCATATGGTAACTTAGTCTCAGTTCCTATGCCCATTTGAAAATGGAGCCAATGCTATTTCCCTACCTCACAAGCATAATGTACCAATTGTAATTCTATTGGCAATATAAAAGAGCCCAACTTGATTAGGTAGCTTCCAGTTTCCCCAGCATGGAGTTGGGTTTTGTTGGTTGTTTAGAGTCTCAACCTCCTGATAAGGGTTTTTTGAGGATATTTTAAGCATAATTTAACAGTTAAAGAGCTATTGCAAAAATGAGATGTAAGCTAGAAGATCGTGAAGAATAATTCTTCTGGCTTCGATTACATATATTAAAATTAGTTCTTTATGGAACCATACAGAGTAAAAATGAAGATTTCATTTCCATATTTTTAAAATTGTTTAATCTGTTGTTATAGGAGTTTTGTGCAAGCTCTGGCTACAGCTCTCTTGGGATACGTTGCCCTTTTGTGTAACATTGGACACATTTGTAAAGTTATAAATAATGATGATGAAAAACAAATCCCATCTCTTATTTTGCATTAATAAATTAAATGTTGGATTATTTTGTAATAGGGTAATTTTACAAGAGATAGGAATAAGATTATGTGTTAAAGAAAGTCATTATTCTCATGTCTGTACTACATACTGAATAATGATGATACTGTGCTGCCACACTAAATACAGTTAAACTGGAAAACCATATGGCATTTTAAGACATTGTCAGTGCGGTACTTATATAAATATCAGTATATTCAATCGTGGAAACCAATGGATATTCCACAGAGATCTTTGTAATGTATTTGTAATGTAGTTTTACTGCATGTGGCAGCATAGATCAGACTTTTATAAACTGATAGTTGTTTGTGACAGAAATGAACCTTCTCTGGCTAAACACTGATATGTGCTTTATATATACTTTAAAAGTAAGCAGTTTAAAAAGGTTTTGGGAACATACAACATTTAAATGCAGCTAAATACTTGAAAGGGCAAAAATTTCCTGGGATTGTCTTTTGCTTCAACCTTAAAAGTATGCCCTGTGTAACAGGGAATGAGTAGAAAGAGCATTGGGTAGATTCCACTGTTCTGATTCAAAAACAAAAAACCAAAAACCACGAAGTTAGTAGAACTAGGATGTGCTAGATTCTTTTGGTGACAGGAAAAGTTACCATGGCATCCTTCACTAACAGGATCATTGCCATGATGAAAGCAGGGAAAAAAACACGTGTGTAGTTTAGCAGATGGATTATTTTCTAAGGTATTAGGTGTGAGGCAGATGTCAGGAAGAAAGCAAAGTGCTTCAGCCAGCCTTCACCTCTGCTTTCTTAGTTCCCTTGACATAGTATTATCTGTAGGCATTAAACTAACCACTTTCTTAGGAAAGTTAGAAAGTGTCTGAAGAAGTCTGGTGTATGCAGCACATGGCTGGCCAGATCACCTGTATTGTTGTTTCCTGTAGGTGTCTATCTTAGAGTGACATGGAGTCTAACAAATAAAACACTGAAATCTGTCATAAAGTCGCCTTCTCTAAATGATTCATTTGTGGCCTTCTTAGGTGATGAGTGTGTCCTTCTCCGATAACTTGCTGCTTACATTATGAATTCCTTGAAAATTGACTCCCTGGGACATCTTTACGGGAGACATCACGGGTCTCCATTTAAATTTAATGAATTTTATGTAATTTGCTGAGTACTTCTACAATGCATTAAGAAAATCTGTCTCTTTCTGAGGCCTGAACTTTGTCACTATAATGGCAACTTAATGGCATCCTTTAAAAACAGCTGCTGACTGCCTAACTATAAGTATTTTCTATTTCCTTATAAAAAGTTTTCCCCATTGAAGCAGCTTATTTCATTTTGCTAACTGTAGACTACTTAGTACTTATTTTTAAGGAAGGCTGAAGCACATAATGCAAAATGTCAATGGGTTTACTTAAAAGGAAGGACTTATCTGTATAGCAATTGCATTTGGATAACTGTTGAAGAAATGCACCATTTTTGAAGAAGTCGTCATGTGCTATTTTTAAACTAAATCATTAAACTTCTATAAACAGAGAAAGTATTAGGTTGCTGATACAGTTTATAGTTTTGATTCTTTTGTAGAAATGTGCTCTAATATTTTATAATTATGATTCAAAAAATACCACAATTAAATATTTCAATTGTAGTGTTGTAAGGTAATATTGTGAGATCCTAGATTATTTTTTTCCAAAATATACATAGCCAAAATATCTGATATCCTTTTCTGTATATTGTATAAGTTAAAAATGAGTGCTGGGAAAATTAAGATTTTTCTGGGGGAAAAAAAATGTACTACCCTTTCTGTTGAACTGTAGTGCAGCTAGACATGGGTGTGTAGCCTCAAGCACTCCTTTGTCAAACAGGCTCGTGTCAAATTTGCTGTCTTTTCTTTATAAAATGGAGGAAAAGAGAATAGGAATCAGATTACAACAAATACTAGGTATTGTTATTATGGATCAAGAAAAAGCTACTGACACTTTGTGAGATGTTGTCTTGACCTAATTCCTAATTAAAGCCAAACAAATTATGTGATCTGAATTAAGATTCAGTTGGTGAATACTGAAGAGTATTTTCTTTGGTAAGTATTTTTATTATAACTGTCCAATGTAATTGCTTTAGAGAAAAACCTTATCCTTAGTGTTTGACAGTATAAACTTTATAGGTCTTTATAAACCAAATATTAAGTTATGGGCTTACATTTAACCTTTGTTTTATTTCAAATGATTTCAAAAATTTGACTGAGCATTTTGTTGCTAGAGTTGAGTCATGATAGAATCATTTTTACTAACGGGGTCTTAGTTATTCTTCTAAGTTCTGAACATTTCACCACTTTCTATTTAGAGCATTTTTTAAAAACTTGTTCTAGTTTTCTTCCTTCTTATCCAAGCTGATGTGCTCAATTACTCCAGAAACAAGTTTAGCTGTCACCATATTTGGAGGCTATTCCTCTTCTTTGCTCTTTGTTTTGGATGGGGACTTATGTCTAAAGTAACAAATGAAATATGTGACAAGAGCTGACTGCCAAAACTGAGATCAAAGTAAGTTTCTGAAGGGCTCGCTTGAAAACCGCCTTTAACATTGAAAGGCTGACTCAAAGCCACAGTCCGAATTAGAGCAAAACACAGTGAAATAAAGGTCAAGGTGTGAACAGAGTTCTCAAGTACTGATGAGGGTTTAGAACTATACAGGCACTTTAGTCGTAGCAGAAAGGAAGCAAATAAGAAGATAAATTTCCAAATACATATCAGCCAAGATCAGTCATCTTTCAGCCCCAGGCTTAACAATTCTTATTTGGATTTCGTGTACACAAATAGTTAGAAGTGTGTTGGCTAAAGAGCATTACAAATAAAATGTAGCATCTGTTAATAACGTCTTGTGTGACATTAACTTGTCTGAAAAGTTACCGAGTTGGAGAAGGATTCTGTTGAATACATCCAGTGTCTTTCCCGTCCAGCTTAAAAATGTGACAACATTCAGCTTGAGTTCATTAATTTTAGCCTGTTCACTTGAATAAAAAAAGAAACTGCTTTTTTTTCCCTTTCCCCATGTTCATCTAAGAGAATTATAGACTTGGAAAACACAACTGCATAACTGAATAGAAAGCTGTACTCTGCTCTTGAATATATGGATTGATTAAAGAAAAACAAACAAACCCTAGCACTGGAGAAAACAAAGTTCTTATGTGAAAAATTTAGCCACAGCCCCTCTCACAAACACAATATGGTTCTAAGGTGTTAGGAAGAAAGAAGTAGGAGAAAACTATTTAGCAGTGTTGACCATTAGCAATTGAGAGCTGTGGGTTTAGCTAAAAAGTGGAACATTAGTTTTAGAAGGAAAGGAAGTAAGACAATGTTCAGATGCTCACTGTATTAAAGAACTTTTGATCAAGTCCTACTGTATGAGGTAGCTATAGAAGGGAACAGTGAAGGCAGGGAATTAGCTTGTTGAATTTTCCTGTGGTAAGCATGAGGAGCAGTAACTGATGCCTTAGGGGAGGCAATAATTGACTAGCTGCAGTAAGCATCACACTTTAAGAGTATGCAAGATGCTGTGAACACAAACAGCAGATTTCTCCAGTGTCTGCAAAAAAAAAATATTCAAAATTCCCCCCAAATAAATTATTTGAATTACTGAATTACTGAGCCCCTGATATTTTTTTTTACCCAGAGGATAATTAGCACATGCATAAAATATTGAATGTTTCACTGCTTTATTTGATACCTCCTTTGACTCTGCTTCAAAAGAAAAATTTTGGATTCTAGTCTGACAAGAGGCTAATGGAGACTAATGCTTTGTTCAAAGAATGACGTATAAAAAAGGAATGATGCAGTTATGTAAGAGAGATATTAGGACAGTAGAGTTCTTTTTACAATGGGAATCTCTTAGTGAAATGGTGATCTTCAGGCACATGTTGCGATATGTGATCTTGATGTCCTGACAAATGTGCTTCCCTCAATTAATTCCCATACAGAATAGCTGTCATTCTAGCTTGTGCAGAGCTATTAGTGTATTACTGGCCAGCTAAAATAACCATTCCCTGCAATCCCAAATGCCAAGTCATACTTTTTCTTAAATATTTTAGAAGGCCATGCTTTCTCTTTAGAGCACTTTAAGAGACACTGAGGGATGAGATTATAATCTGTTATAAAACTTCCAGGATTTCATTTTTTTCTGATTGATAAACTAGGACTGTGACTTCGACAGCTGAGTCAGTCTGAAATCCTTTGATTAAGTTTGTGGTACACCTTGCAGTCTGATAGCGGATCTCAACGTGACATTCTGATTGCTATTATCCTTTTTCTATGGTACCCAGTGAAACCACAGTACGTTATATCAGCTAGTATCTCTCAACTGCTGGATATCAATTATTTAGACCATTGGGAAACTGAAAACACTCACTTCCCATAGGTATAAAATGTGTTTATTTTAGCTGTAGGCCTGCAGTTTTCACTGTCTACTTGCTGCCTGTGAGAAGAGATGGCAGCATATCTATCAACTACCATGAACATCTTGCTCTCAGACTGCTTCTTATTAGCAGCAAAATTCAGGAGTCTCATTCCAGTTTAAAACTTTAATCTGTCTAATACTTTTTTGTCTCTATACTCTTTCTAAGTACAAAGTTGTGGAATTCTCAAGTGTATTTGTTTTTCAAACTTTGGCATTTATGCATATTAGGTCAAAATGCTCTTAAAAGGCCACTAAATTTCAATACTAGCAGTTATTCCCACTTTGCACTGTTTTTAATGACTACATAAGATAAGGCAGCAGACCCTTACCACAGCTTTTTACAAAGTAGTGATTAGTTTATTGATCTAGAGGATAATTCAGGGCTGAGTATAAATCCCGATTCTTATGAAGAAAATGTTTTGGCTCATCTTACGTAAAGTTACAGAAAAAAATAGTATCTATTTGTAGTCTAGGATTCTTGATGGCAGTAGCATCTGTCTGTTTTTCCTTCTGAGGCCTCCTCTTCTCATACACAGGTAAGCAATTCAAAACATTGGTCTTGTTCAGCTAATTTTATTTAGGAAATTATTGAAAACCTAGAGAAAAATCATAATAAGGAGGAATAGTAATAAAGAAGTCTGATTTAAGGTATCTATTTTAAAGTATTTTTCCATTTCCTCAATGAGAAAACATAACGGCAACTTCTGTCTATTTAGTTGCTTTTATTTCCACAGTCTTTCTCTATTAATATTGTATTAAAATTTGTGAAGGTACATCTTTGAAATTTATATGAAAGTAAAATCTTGCCTTCAAAAAAATTATGAGACTTGATGGGGGAGTGAGGACTTTTCTCACCCTTAAACATGACTCAAGAAAGTTTAAGTAAGATTTACACAGATTCAGTTGTGAATTTAAACTCTTTCTTCAGCTATTCAAATACTTTATCACATGCTGGTTTTGGTGCACCTGTAGTTTCAGTTTGGCTTCAAAGTGCTACAGAACACATACTTTGCCAAACTGTAAAAATCAGCTGAAGAAGAATAATAAATAAAATGGCATACTGCCCAAGGATATTGTATTTTCTTTACTGATATAATTGCACATTGAATATATTTTCCAGATATACTTGTGTATTTTTAAGCCTGTGTCTGCATAGCTGCACTTTTAAATTTAGTAGAGTCAAGTAGCTACTTCATATGCCACAATTATCTTAAATAAAATTTGATTTAAAACATTTATCTTCCTCATTATCATCTCCCATGTCAAAACACATTTATATCATGCTCTGTTCCTAATATCACCAGTGTTTAAAGTAGTATCCAAGTACAAAAAATTTGATGAGCACTGTCATTTGCACACTTTGAAGTTAGTTGAAACTGTCATTTGTTTTGAGTATATCACTGAAGGTGAGAAGGAGAAGCTTTATCAAAGTAAACTTTTAAAAATTAAAACCAAGGTCAGAATTCACTGTTAGCGATACTGGAACACTGCAATTTAAGATGGTTCCAATTTATGCAAAATCATGTGTTGAGTTACAGCCTCAAGTCTCCATTAAGTTCTGTGAGGTTGCCTAGGTGTAAATATCAGAGGAATTTCCAGAGGGTTTAACTGTTGTTTCCCTCTGAATCTTGACAGAAGAGAATACAATTCTGTCAGAAGTACTAGTTGTTCTTATATCAGTAACTCAAAAGGAAAATTCTGTTATTCCAGAATTTATTTAGTAAGTATATCACTTCAGTGAAGGCAGCAGACTCAGCATGAGACTTCTACAATATTTGGTACCTTGTAGCATTTTGTTGGTTTGCATAGGTAGAACATTTAGGCGACACCTCTGACTCTAGAAATAAATTAGTCAAGGGACAGAAAACGACCCGCTCAGAGCAAATTTTACTGATTATATTCATAGTTTTTAAACCAAACTGCAAAATAAGTGTTTTTCCAACATCTTAACTCTTTTTCTTTCAGATAATTGGAACACACAAAAAAGCATGCAGCAGTGCCAGATGGTGACTCCTAGAAATGCTAGAATAAGCTGGGGTCAGATTTAGTTTACTTGAATATTTTGTGTGGATTTTAGGGTAATTAATTTTCCAAAAAATTATTTTACTTCTATTTTTTGAGTAAAAGAAAAATCTTATGTGCTATACTATGAGTCCTTATCCCCATGCCAAAACAACGTAGAGAGGTACCGTAGTCTTTCTAGTTCAGAAAACATCAAAACATACTACCATTATATTGTCTCACTTCATTGTGAATCTGAGGTGCACATGATTCTGATTGTACTGGTATTAAAGAATTATTAATAAGGGAAGCAGATGGATTATATTCAATAAAAAGAGAAACATAGTTCTGAATATGTTTAAGCAAGTTTTTCCATTGATAAACAAAACTACTGGGTATCTTTTTCAGTCACATGGATGCACAAAAAAAGGTCATCAGATTTTACTAAAGAATTTGTACAACGCTCTAGGAAGTTACAGCTGAATCTTCTTGAAAAGCTTAATCTTTTCTAATAAATGACTCATAAAACTATTATGGCCATGAAGCTTTTCAGAAAATTCATCCAATTAAAATAAATTTTCATCCTTTGAACAAATATTAACTTATTGTAAACACATTCTTGTAATGCAAGAAAAAACACGTTAGTTTTGCAAAGCATTTCTATTTCAATCATATCAGAAATTGAGTTTCCAGACTGACAGATTTGCTACACTAATTGTTTAAATACTTTTTTTTTTTTTAAATGACACTTCCTACTAGACAATGTTAAAGTACCTGGTTTGAAAGTCTTGTGCCATCTGTGCGAAATTATCCAAATACTTGGGAATTTGCTGTCCAGTTAATTTCATTACAGTTCTACTGAGCCAGACAACCTCTCTCCAAGACTGAACTTAGGAAAAGTAGCACTAAAGGCAAATTCAGGATTGCAGTAAATCTTAATATGAAAAGAGGGGCAGTATAGGTAAGTTAATTGATTTATTCAGTAAGTATTGAGGTTTAAAATGCATGGAATTCTTTTACAAACTAATGAATAGACCCAAGGAAGGGTGAACTTTTTACAAACAAGTACATCAATTGTGGTAGGAGTGATGAAAAGCTCAGCCAATATCAGCCAGTGCTTGTTTTAAAATGGAAAATTCTATGAAATTCATCCTTTTTACCTAAAGGTCAACAAATACCTACCATAAGATACAAATACCTACCAAAGCTCCAAGCCCTGGGAGAAAAATGTTTTTGTGAACCAAGTTGAGTTGATTTAAATCAGAATAGTTGAAAGTGATTTAAATAATATTAATCTGCAAGTAGGAAGCCTTAAATATAACCTGTAGTTACTTCCCTGAAGGAAATGTGATTTTCACTGTCTGCTATAACTTCATCTTAAATGTGCTAATATGTATAGCACACTGTATCTAATATATATTATCTAAGCAGTTATATGGATTTTTTCATATTTACATGTGATATGTATTAGGTGATGATTATATCCTCATTTGTATAGAAATTAAAATTGCAATGAACAAAAAATTAGGAATTAATCTTCTTGATGCTGCTGAAATAAATTACCCTAAACAAGCTAGTTACATAAGAAAACTATATATATTCATCTAAATTGATTTATTAAATAAAGGCAATAATGTTTTTAATTAGAAAATTGAATCAATTTAGTTATGCTCATCCTTATCCTTCAAAATTTTAAGCGATGCTAGATCTCCTCCTGCTACTATAAACAGATTGGAAGAAGAGAATAATTTCTCTTCCTTTTCTCAATTTGTGTGCATTTGTTTTTTTAGCTCTGGAGGAACTAATCACTAATCAGAATTAGCAGAATAAACTGAAGCAAAGAAAATATTCTTATGCAGTAGAAAAGGATAGGATTGTCAAAAACTGGCTTAAGACTGCAGCCAACTTGTACAGCTGTTTGCTCAAGACTTAATAGCTATTAGCTTTATTGACTAGCTCATTAACTTGACTTTCTTCAGAATGTAAAGGAAACTTTTACTGGCTTGAATATTTCAAAATTATAAATAATTTAATGGATTATAGTAAGATTAAAAGTAACAAATATTATTGTAAACTTATTGAAATGCAATTCTTTTTTTAAAGATTGTAATTGAAATTTTTTTAAGTTTAACATTTTTTAATTGTTTACTTTTAGTTACAGAAATTTATAGTGGATAAATGAAGAACAAAGAGTACGAAGCTTAGAAACACCTAATCTAACTGTTCCAGACTTCCCTAATATTCAAAGCTCACCCAAGCTGAAACCAGAAGATCCAGCAGAACAAAAGCTCGATGGGGAAAGATGAAAGGCCATGAACTGCACTCTGATTTCCATATAATGAAAGTCATGGCTTTCATAATATTGAATGAAAATAAAGTAAAAAGTATTTTATCTTGTTTTAAAACAGAGTGGAATTTGGCCGTGGTAATGACAGTCATAAAACCTAAATTATTTTTAATCCTGACATTTTATCATGAACTTAGCGTTATTTAAGCACTCCAAACTCCCATAAAGTAAGTTGATACAGGCTTAGGCTATAACTTATAACTTATATTTGAAATCCCAAATCACTGGACTGAAGCAAAACTCATGGTTCAAAAAGACATAATGCTTAACACAAAGAAAGCAAAACAAAAAGCAAAGAACAAATCTCCTTTTGAAATAGACTTGATGTTTTGCTGGACTTACAGTTTTTCTGAGGGAGACTTAAGGTACTTAATGCACAATAATAATAAAAAAAGAAGATTTAATATGATACTTCAAAATATCATAAAGGCTTATGCAAACCAGAGTCCAAATTGCAATTGATTTAGTTCCTTGGAACTGTTTAAACTCAGAAGAACCGACGGAGTTTTATAGTCTAGCTTTTTATGAAGCATGTTATCCCAAAAGGGTCAATCTGAAAATCACCATAGTAAGAGTTTGTTATCTTTGGCTGAGATCTGCATAGAAAATGCAATTGTTAGGAGTTGATCCAAAATTCAGTGAAGTCATGGATTTCCATCGAGTCAATATAGATTAATATGGACTAGATCTGTCACACTTAAGCTAACAATGACCTTTCTTTACACATACGTGCATTCCCTTTCTAAATTCAATTACCAAGATATATATTTCTTAAGCCCTACAAAGTATTTTTGTTAGGAAAAAAAGAACCTTGCCTGTCAGTTTTTCAAGTAGTGGTTGTAAGTAGTCATGATAAATCCCACAAACTACAGCAAGACAAATTCTGGGAGAGAATTACTCTCTCAGACTAAAATACCAGTGCAAGTATCATGAACATAGGCATCCAACTTTTCTAAAGAAATTTTGAAAAAGATACACTGATAAGTTTGGGGGGGTTCTTTGTACTACTTTTCTGGAGAATTCAAACTATTGGGCAAATTTCCACCAGAATTTATCATCACATATAAAATTGCTGCAGTTAAGAAAATTGCTGTTTGATGTGTATAAGAGGAGAATTGTTCTTTTGTAAGGAAGGTATTATAGAGTTTGACAGTTTTTGTATTAGGTTATGTGAACTATGAATGTTCTGCAATGTTTTCCTGTACCTAATTGGCACTAACTGCAGATACACTTCAGAATGGATCTTGTAAATGATGGTCCCATGTGTAAATTCCAATTTTGGAAACTTTGTTACAGCAAATGAAATAAAAGTTTTGATAATCAAGTAACATATACGCTCACTGTAGCATGTAAATTACACCACTTCAGTTTCTCTAGATTCACTTTAAAAACATTTGATTGGCATGACACGCTGTATATGATTGTAGGATTTTCTTACATTCAGTGGCATGTGCTGAAAAGCTTAAATAGGGCTGATCATTCATTGGTGTAGGTGAATCGAAGAGCACTGAGGTATTTAAGCTGACATTTTGACTCACTGGACCAAACGAATGCATACATTACACTGATCTAGACCCTCTTCAGTATTAAGGTGCTTCTGTGGTTTCTTTTAGACATGGAAATGACTTTGTTCTCTTTTCCCCCCCCCCTTTAAGGAAGGGAGGAAATTAGAGAATTGAGTAGGATGAAAAGAACATTAGTGATTAAAGGACTTGGTCAAGCTGCAGGAAATTCAGGTTCTCTTCCCTCTGCTGCATGAGTGTATTACTGTCCAAACAATCTGCTTTCCAGGAAGATGCTTTTGCCACTGGCTGTCATATTCTGAGTCTCCAGCACACTCCAGTTCAGTAGGTGAAGCTTTTCCAGCACTGCAGAAAACAAGACAAAAAGTGCATGACTAGGAAAAGAAGAAAGCAGATTCTCAGTTCTCTGGTTCAGTAATGAAGGCATTTGGAAAGGTGTCTTAAAGCTACAAGAACCGTTGATGAATATTTAATGTTAAAGGCAATGCCAGTCAGGTTTAGGCATAGGATTAGAACTAGGCCCTGAACCCTCAGGACATTACAGTGACGCTGGGCTATAAACGTTTTTGAAAAGTCAAAAGTGTAAGAGTATATGTGACTTCAAGGGTCATGCTTTTGTTCTTGAGTGCCCACATTTCATTCTGGTCTTGTCTTTTGTGCTTGTGTCCTTTTGCAGATGATGGCTTTGGCGATTTGCCATAGATCATACAGAAAGCTGTAATGGAGAAAAAAACTGAGCTGAAGTCACCCAACTTTCAGGTTAGTCGTGTAATCATCAAATCATCCTTCTGTCCTGGTGTTCAGTTCTTGATGATCTGTATAGATGTATGTGATCAGGTTTTTCTGAAAGCAGTCCTCCCTCTAACAGATTCCAGGGACAATGGAGAATTCTAAAAGGCTCAGTTAGGACTTGCCAGTGTGACCAGGCAGCTGTTTACAAAGATCTGTGGTAAAAACCCAGAAGTCCAACAGAATGGAGAACTCTTTAGGGACACTGAAAATTGGCCTGGAGTGATTAAATACACACAGGCTGACAGAAGTTGGAAAAAGACACAATGGAGAGAGAGAAAGGTAGTGAAGGAGAGGTAAAAACCAGCTAGAGAAGTGGGTAAAATGTCAGAAGGGAAGGAGTTTTATGTACTTTGGATGAGAGGGAAGTTGATGGTCTGGTGCATATAGCAACAAAGGACTCGTGAGTCTTAGCCTGAGGAGTACAGAATTCCAGATGAGACTCTTTCCATCAGTTTTTGCAGTGGTATTAAGACTTTCTGGCACAGTGCTGGAAAATAGGTCCTGTGACATGCTCCAAGATCGTATTCACCTTTCTTAAGAGTCATACTCTTCCAGTATTATATAACCTTTAATTACATGTCACACACCTTTTTCTTTTTGTTTCTTTGCAAAATCTGCTTCATTCATCAGCCAGGAAGAACCTGGTATGAGGACGAATCAGGATCACAAGGCAGAAGAGACTGCAATCCTAAGGAACACAGTCTCAGTTCATGCCAAAGTTAGCAACTGCATAGTGAATGAGATATGGGATTGCCAGAAGGGCTGCAGAAGCAGAGGTTGGTATTTAAGCCAAGTTGTCATTGATGCATTTAATCTGAGGTATCACTGGTTTTGTGCTCCCCATTTCTGGATACTATATTTCAAGATCTTTGGGATCTGACTTGCAGAAGTACCCAATATTCAGTGATGTAACTGACTTAATAGGAGTTGTACTTTAAACGCAGGAAGTACCATGTAAGACTAAAGAATCTGAAAATTTTCAAATGAGACACCCAACTTAGCATACACTTTTTATATCAACATCTCTGTGTTTCTCTATTTACTGATAATGAATTAAGGACATCTCACTGGGATGTTGCAAAAATAATTGATTAGCATGTATGAAACATATCAGATGCAGTAGTGTTGAGAGTCTAGAAAAGTCTCTAAGAAATGAGTCTTTAAAGCTTGACTCTTCTAGTAAATTGAGAGGCGATAGAGAGAGAGCGAGAAATGTAATCTCAGCTCTTAATGTGATCACTGTACATCCTGTGGAAAAAGTTATATGTGAACAATAAGGCAACCCTAATTCTGTAATTGCTGAACTTTGGAGCATTTGACTTTATAAACTTATTTTCATAATATTTTTTTTAATCTGTAATGTGATGCAATTTTAATATAAGGCTATTTTCTCCTGACTTTGGGAGAAGGTATTATTAACAGACTCGCTTTATATTCAGGTGAATAAGCTTATGTCTCTGTAAAGAGTCACCTGAGAGTGAGTGACCTTATTAATGAATTCAGGCGTAATGATGCTGTTCATTGGTGTTCCAACTGACATCAAGGTGTCAACAAGGTTGAGGATCTCGTGATATATGCTCTAGAATAGCCTGTTCTTACACTTTTAGCAGGCATGAACTGGCATGTACATATTTGCCTTCAGGGCTTTCTGCTGGAGTGGTGCTTTTTGTCAGGTTCTTTGAAACGTTCCTCCTGCACCTTGCTATTGGAGCGTGCTGTCTTCAAAGCTCAACATACTGTTCCTGGGAGCCATCTTCCATATATGGGGAGAAGGTGCAGCATCCATTTGTGCTCTGCAGCGTTCCAGGAGTATTGCCAAACCAAAAATAGAACTCCTAACAACAAAAGGTGAGAACTTTGTTTTGTAAATCAAAGCGGTGTTAGTTACTAAGTTGGGGGAAGCCACGGAAAAATAGTTACTTATCTATCCTGAAGCATATAAAAATACACATACACTTCATAAACAATGTATTTTATAAATGCACGTAGGAAGAAATGTTTCAGATCAAATTCTGTTCTTAACATCAAGAAACTCTGTGCAAGTCCAAGCAACACTGACAAAAGCAATATTGCTCTGTATTTCCTCTGATTGAAAGAGTCATAATTTGCCCTCAATTACCTTTAGCTAGGCATGGATCTAAACTAAATCCTTGGAGCTGACCCTCCTCAGATTTGCAAAAAGTTCAGATGAGCTCTGGGTTTAAATATGACATACAGCTGCCATCTCACACTTTAACTGCAGTAAGGGTACCTTTTGAGTTTACCTGTGCATTTGCAGTTGGAGAACTTCAGAAGATAAAAAGTTAACATGATATAAATTTAGGGCCGACATGCTTGCTCTGTGAAGCCAAGTTAATCAGCCTCTTAACATCCTGTATTTCCCCTGGCAAGTAATGACATTATGCTTCAATCACATCAACCTTTTTTTAACACTGCCCTCAGGAAAGATTTGGAAAAGATAAACATTTCTCGTAACTTTTTTTTTCTCCCTGACTTATATCAGCTATATATGATTTATCTTTTAATGTGTTAAGGGCAGCTCAGCTCTCCCTGCCCAAGATAATCTCTCATTGACTCCATTGGAAGATTTTCTCAAGGCAAGAACATTAGCAGAACATTTTTTTAAAATGCACTTCAGACAATATTTTTAATTTTTTATCTCATTTTTAATTTTTGTTTCTGTCTCACTGATGTAGTAGACATAATTTACTGGGATATAGTTTATATACTATTGTTTCACTCTCATTTTAATGCCTGACATGAATAATAAACAGATAGCCTGGCTAGTGATATAATAATGGAAGTGCAAGTATCCCAAATCCCATTATTCTTTCTAAAATAGTGTCAATCACAAATTATGTAATGGTATTCAGGGTTAATAGAAGGCTAATATTATTATTCTGACCCCTAAGAAGCATACAGTGGAAAGTGGGGCAGGGCGGTGTTTGCATCACGGGTGTATAATATGGTATACATCAGTATATCATGAAATGTGATTCCTTCTCCTACGCTTTGCTTCTAATTTTATTTATTATGGCTTATGGTATCTAGAAGTCTTTGTGCATAAGCACTGAGCTGAATAATTTTTATATGGTAAGACTGCTGTTATCAATTAATTTTTTATTCATATTGGCACTTAACAGTATTTTCTGTTAACTTCAAACATTCATGCTTTTTACCACAGAGGCACTTTGATAGTGTATGATTGGTTTATTTAGAAAATTGAAAGCTCATATAAGTCTTACCTTAATGTTGTGGCCTTTAGAAAGTAAAAAGTTATTACACTCTTTTCTTTTCGTACTGTGGAGACATTTCTAACTTTAAATTCCAGTCTTGAAAATGCTTGTATTCATGATTACCTTTAGTAACAAAAAAGTGCGCACAAAATCAGTGGTGCTACTTATGCTATTAAAGTTAAACATATTTAGAAAATGAGGTCCTCAGTTAGGACGTTATAGAGAAATTAGATTTTCATTGGTAATGTTTGTTATTTTGCTCATCATGGTAGTTGTCATAATCAAATACTTTAATTGGAAAACAATTTTTTGTTTACTGCTAGAGAATAATCTTGGACTGTCTTTTCCTATGACTTTTGCATGACTTGCATTACAAAATGACATGATCTTTAAAACAATTCACCTAATGAATTTCTGAGGCTTTTGAAGGCTGAGACTTTCTTCATTATGTGTAGCTACTGATTTGCAATCTAGTGCAAGATCAAAAGATAGTTTTGTTTATTGTACATGTTATAAAGCACAGTGAGCTTGTCCTCTTGGATTTTTCACTGAAATGCTTAGAATTTGTATCTCCTAGTGTATGGCAGTTCTGGTGAATATGACTGTGAAATAGTCATCCATCGATATGGATTATGAGGGTTGTTCATTGTTTGCTTTTGCTGTGGGCCAAATGGATAAGCATATAAGTGTGCCACAGAGTCTGGCAAAGTAGGCATGAAGGGATCGCAAAGGAACTGTATCACTGCTGCCTTCCTCAGTTTCCTCTGATCTCATTGAATGGGAAGAGTTTGGGGTGACAGGGTAGCATGTAGGGTGGTTATGATGTTTCTGTTTGCCTTGGGGGACCGGTCATACTGATTAGACTAGTTTTTCAGCTTTCTATTTCAACAAGCTCTAACCCTAAAAAAATGAGTGTCTTATTCTTACTTGTCTGATTTTGGATGTAAGAACCATTATTACCATCTAGGTAAGGCAGGTATGACTACAGTTTTGCAATCACTGTACTTCATTGCTGTTTGGCAAATGATATGGGGAAAGCAACGTCACTTGACAGTCCTGTTGCTTATGTAGTATCAGAACTACAGAGAACAAACATACCAGGGAGAACCTTCACTCTTGTTTTCATAAAAAAAGATGATGTTTCAAACAAACAAACAAAATCCAGCACCAAAGCTGACTCTGTCTAACTGACTGAAAAGGTTTTGAAGCTTTACTTTGGCCTGTGATACTGAACAGCTCTGAAGCACGTACCACACATCTCTGCACACAGTTTGGACTTTCATTTCAGAGCTATCTGCTCCATTTGTGTTTTAGCTATACTTTGACAATCCCTAGATCCCACTTTCATAATAGCAGAAATGGTTGCCTTGCCTTGGAAAATATGGAGGCCAGATGGAACTTCTGAAGAATAGCTGGGAAAAGCAAAGTAGAGCTATCCTTTGGATCTCTGCACATCTTCTGTTCATGCAGGAACTATTGTCTGCCACAGTATCAGATCTTAATTATAATAATAAAAATAAGGTAACACAGCAAGTAGAGATCAATATCTTTACTAGCTTCAAGTTCAAAAAATCACCTTGTTCCTGGGATGATGGGTTTCCAGAGATCCTCAGACCGGAGTGTGTTTTTCATGTCCTGTATGTGTGAGGCTCATCTACAAAGCAGACATATTTCTGGACTGCCTAGTAACAATTACTCTCCCTTCTTCGTGTCGCATCTACATATTCTGAAACAGTAAGTGAACAGATCCAATGCAAACTGGCAGGAGGTATGAAAATCATGCTTAAAAGTGCTCCCGTTGTGTTTAGTTCATTCACAGTCATTCCTATGAAGGAGGTTTTTTCTAGAAATATTTATTGTCCATGCTTCCGCTCATTGCAATGCAGACTGAATGCCTCTGCATAAACAATTAATCTGACTTCTTTGCATCAGGCACCCTTGATAAATACTTCTGTTGCAACTTGTTTGCACAGGGTGAAGACCTATCACTTAAAAACATTTACTTGATATATTTACATATAATTCAGCATTCTCTCAAGACCTGTTGGCAGCATGAAGTTATTCCACAATGTCAGCTGTTACAAGGTTGTGAGTTTCTTGGTTTTTCAGTGTTGCATAGAAACAAAGCACTTGCAGTTGCTTTGCCATTTGGCTGTAATGTTGCTTTCCATTTAACAAAAACGCATTTCTTGGATGTTATTTGAGTATCAGTATCAGATTTCTGAGCAATTAGACTGGTGGTACAGATGGATCTAAAACTGTTGCTACTGCTGGTGTGTACTAAACCTTTAGTAAGGTCTTTGATGTTCTACCTGAGTGCTTACAAACTGTTGCCACCTTAGTCTGTCAGCATTTTTGATGTTCCAAAATGTGAAAATGATAACCACATATCATTAGCAACCTGTTGCTGTTCAAAGATAAAAGCCAGTGATGGCAAAAGCAATGTTAATAGCCACACTGTTATCTTAGAGACATGTTAGCTGAGCTGTGTGCCTTGCACTAGGATTTGTCCTGCCATCCATTAAAATAATTAAATGTCATGTTAATAATTTAATGGCATGTTAATGAGTTCTGGAGAGATGCCTAGACGGATCCATAAAAATGATTCTTTAGGTCTGAGCCCAGATCCTGTTCTCATGTCCAAAGAAATTCTATTGGCTTCAGTGGAATTTTCTTCTTACACTAGTCCATGAATAAAATCAGAAGCAGATCCACGAAAATGAGGCAAAATGTAATATAAACAAATGATTTTTAGAATGATTGTTAGATTCATCTGGGAAAGAAAAAGTATGGAAACTGGGAAATGTTGCGAAAGATATGTTTTTTAGTAAGAAAGCAATATAGTGACTTAAGAAGGACTGTAGCCGCACATAAATCATCTGTCACTGAAATGTGTGCAGGCCTGGATAACAGTCCAAGGAAGAGCTCCCCCCTAAATGTTGATGAGAAAGTGCTTGGAAGCAAAGTGCTTAGTAACAATCAAAAGGGATGACAGATTGTATTATTGCACAACAGTAAGTCTTCAAGGTATTAGAGGTATCAATTTACAGTGCTTTCTATATCATCATTACCTGCCACATTCTGACTCTAATATGGCAATAGAATCCAAGGTAGGTGCATAGGTGTTTGTGACTTTTCTCTGAATATTTATGGAGGTTATAAATGAAGCCAGGATCTTGCTCTCTGTGTTTAGCCCATCTGTATAGCCATGAAGGCCAAATGAAGCTTTTAGTCATTATACTTAATTGGATGAATGGCTTTCAAAGCTGTCAATAAGCTGTGTTCACAGTAAGGTAATTAATAATGCTATTTCCTTTTGGAAGACATATCATTAGCCATTATTTCTTGAGATACAACACTGATGTCTTTATTCAAAGAGGTAATTGCAGGTTACCCACCAATTCCCTACCAGTGACATCATCTTTGCAAACTGAATCTCACAATCTGTCACTTCTGAATTCATAATTAGGATATTTTTCTAATGACAAGTGAATGTTATTGAAAGAAATACCTACTTTGCCTTTACAGGAATAAGTACAACCTTACTGAAGCATGAGGGGCTTGGAATACAAATAAGGTTTGTGAGTTTTGTATGCTTTTTTGACTGAACATCTGGGACCTTAAGAAAGACTGTATTGAAGGATCCAGAAAAAGTCACAAAGACAAATCAGCAGCTGTATCACTGCCATTTTTTAATAGTTTGTAACTGTTTTGTTTACATACTTGAGCAGATTGCCAAAAATATTCTCTACTGTAGAATTTATTTGCTAATTCAGATGTATTCTATAATAACAAAGAAAGAGGTTCTGTTAGATAGCTGTTCAATCTCCTAGAAGAATATATACTGCCAAATGTGAATGTCATTTTTTACCTCTCTTAATTAGCTAATGTGCTATGCCACATAGTTGATTTCTTACCCTATTCTGGGGGGTCAGAAACATGGATAGTGGTGGGATACTTGGGTGCTTATTACTTGTTCATCCTATTTTAAGATGTATTTCTTCAGATAACAAACCTTCTCGGGTGAATAGCCCTTGCTAGTGTTGTAAAGCTAGACAGATAAAATATGTCTGATTTATGACAGTGTGCAATCCTTACATGCAAAAATAGTCTTCAGTTATTTCAGAGAGTTAATCCTCTTCCTCTTCTATTGGCCACTAGGCTTTTTTCCGTATACTGGGAATTTTATAAAGGTGTAAGCAACAATGTGGTTTATGCAATGACTTTGATCTAGACTTCGAACAAATACTCTACAAGTATTTGCCACAGTCCCAAAAGTCTAGCAATACCTGGAATCCATTCTATATCCAAATCCAGGTATCCTGATTTTGTTTTATATCTACACTGTGGCAATAGCAAGAGCCTGTTTAACATGGTTTCCGCTTTCTTGATCCTATCTGTTTGTTTGTTTTTACAGCTGTTTGTTCACCTGCATTGTCTTCTTGCATTTTGGCTCTTCCCCTTTCAGAACTGCTCATAAGCTCTTTGCTAAAACAGGAATGTGCTAAGACTCCTGTGACACCATTTAGCAACCTCAGCTGAATAAAGTGGCTGCCGTAGTCCCACACAGGGTTGAATAGGAAACTGAATAGCACCGCTGTGCAGGTATGTCTTTGGAATACTCTTAGTATAGCACGCGTCTTAGCTTGCTGTTCTTGTGCTCAAATTAGTACACAGACAAGCAGGCACTATAGCTGAGAGGCAACAGCCGAGATCTGAAATACTGTTTCAGCTGCAGGATAGTGTCAGGAGCTGTTTTGTATTGTCTCTCAGCTGTTAATTTTATTCTTCAAGTTTCTGTCTGCACCCAACTACATGTGTGAGGAAACTCATGCTTTTTGAAGTGAGCTGGCCTTCAGTAGACCTTATGTCTATTCGTGTGCCCCAAAGAATTCCAGATTTAAATGAGGAGTTGCAGAAGACTGGATTTAGAGGGTTAACAGCATGGATAATCACCAAGCTGGGCACACAGCTGGGGCTGGTTCTAGCCAAACATGATATTGATGGCCTTGATATTCTTGACTCAGAATAGGAAGATTATTTTTTCTGGCAGAAAGCTGTAATACAATGGAAATTCTCAAGAGTTTGTTGGTGGCTTAAAGATTTGGTGCTCAGCAGTTTCTTCTGGTAAAATATTTTCAGTAGTGACATAATTTCCTTTGAAAAACTATGATTTTCAAGCACAATGAAAGTGAGAGCTTTATGGCCACTGTTAACTCGAACACCCCTTTGGAGAATGTGTGACATTTTATGAATATTTATGGTCTTTTTTTCTACCTGCTCTTAAATGATGAAATACCTAACACCTGGATATGTGTAAAGCTGTAGAGAAGGAAGACCCAAAACTTAGTGCTGCCTGGAATGTCAGGCATCAGAATTTCTCATTTGTAAACAATATTTTTCTTGCAGGGCTTCCAAGTAGCAGGAAATCTGTATCTCCAAAGTCTCTGCAGGAAATAATCAGAAATTCAGTAGGTGGGTGCATTATGACTAATGACATACTAGAAAAAATTACCTCAGTATCTTAGAAGTTTAGGCCTTGAAAGCCATAGGCAGCATGGTTGTAAATGGCTCTTACAGAACTCCATTGTGAAAGAACTCGGAAGGTTGCATAAAATTCTCTCATGTGTATGCATGCATGTGGTATTGCAAATCTAGTGCAATAAAAAGTGAGTTCAGCGTCTGATCTCCTTTTTCTTATATGACTGTATTTGCTATCTAACTTGCTATGTGGAAAAGATGGCATTGCCCCCAACCACATGATCTCATCTCGCTTTAATCTTTTCATTTTTTTATTCTTGCGAACATACCACTTTAGTGCTTAACTATTATAAAATCTAGGGACAATACTAATGCATGGTTGCATTTAAAAGCAGTTTTAAAAAGACAAGCTTTTTGATTTTTTTTAAGCAAAAGGAAGATGGATTTTTCTCTAACCTAATCCCTCAAATAGATGACAAATTGTAATGCACGCTTATAGAACAATTAAGGCATATTATTGAGAACTGGAAGTCTGTCAATAAAACTTCTTTGAATTTTGCATTTTAAATACACAAGACTGAATACTAGAAATCTTTCTTTAGTGGATATACTTGTGTGATAAAAGACTATGCAATAAATGTCACTTTATCCAAGAGCATTTGTTTGATGATAGATTAGATAAAATGATCAAGCAAATAAGTGTTTTATTTGCAAGAATAAAGTGAATGTTGAATGAGAACACGTTTCGAAGGTTGCACTAACCAGGAGCTGGAGTCAGTGCTGACTAGAGTGCAAGTGAATGAAACATGAGGCCAGAGTATGCATCCACTCAGCAGTTGGGTGCAACAGTAGGCTCTGATGATGCCTTCTGTCATGTCCTTGTCCCGCTAAATCAGCAAGGTAATGGTGGGGCTATGATGCCTACCCCAAAGAAGGTTCAGCGTTTGCGGCACCTACAGAAGCTCTTCCAAATTCCTGAAGCAGAGCTTGTTGCAGGGCAGTGGAGCACTGCCATGACATGCACTGTTGAGTTATTCTGGCATGATGCAATTAATTCTTGATAAAGAACCTTAAGGTGTCTTAAAATCAAGGTATAATACCACAATAACAAAGTCTTCTACTCGCCAAAGGCAGTACAAGAACAAACAGTATTCTTTGTTGCCTGTCCCCCCAGAAGACTGACACCTTTTTGTTGTGCTTTTGCTGAAGATATGTGTTTCCAGACTTGCTTCTATGGCATTTCAGTAAGAAAAATTCTATTCACCCTCACAGGAGATCATCTGGGCATTACTGCCTAATAATTTGCACAACTAAAGGTGCTGGCCTTAAGCACTGAAGTTAAACAACTGGATGGTTGTATTGCACAATCTCAGTATGTGTTTACGGTGGCTTTGTGCAACAATAGCTGTCCTAGGATTATAGACATGACTTGTGTGTCTTATATAGATATAAACATATCGGTAGAAGGAATTATTAATTATCATAAATTGATAATTACCAGCAAATTGCTAGATGCTCGACCCATTGATTATATTAAAGAACTTCTTAGAAAGGTGTAAAGCATTACCATTATCATTGTTGTGTAACATAATAATTGTCTAATACTTATATAATTCTGTAATGTATAAATAATACTAATGACACTGCCAAATGTTAACTATATTAATCACTAGAGGGCAGATTATAATCCATGCTGGATACTTTACTGCTCACTGCCTGTGTCACAAGGAGGCAATAGCTCTCAGTTTCTTGCTCTCTGGCATGCAAGCAGGTGTAGGTAGGCAGGTTGAGGAGTGGATAGAGTCAATATACAGCTGCTCCCAACACAACTGGCAGCAGCACTCACACAGAGGACCCAGAAAAGTAGTCTGAGTTCAATAAATCTGATGGAGATTGCACCTGCCTTTTGAAACAAAGGGGAACGATGGACTGTACTGACTGAATTCTTGTTGTTTCTGGGATTGTACAAAATTTTTTATGTCATTTCAAATTTGTGGCCAAGTCACAGTTCTTTTTTATTAATAGTAAGCTCCAATTCAACTAAATTCATGACAGTAAAGCTAATTGCATGCAAAAATGTTTGCAGGATCAGAGCTTTTATGGTTATTTTATAACTTCACTGGTATTTAATATGCACTATATACTTTTTGGAACTTATGGAAGTTTGTATATTACTCTAAAGCTTATCATAAATCATCTCCAGTAGCAATTTAAAGGAATCTACATTTCAAGCTTGTTCAGAGTACATATT
Organism: Dromaius novaehollandiae; assembly: GCF_036370855.1. Classification (NCBI taxonomy): domain Eukaryota; kingdom Metazoa; phylum Chordata; class Aves; order Casuariiformes; family Dromaiidae; genus Dromaius; species Dromaius novaehollandiae. The sequence goes on along the minus strand of NC_088103.1, from coordinate 41,412,111 downwards.
CTACTTCCAAAATATTAAGATTCGGTTTTGCTGTTATTGTAAAGTCATTCTACTTATCTATGTCCAGAACAGCCATGGAAGATCTGGTGTGTGCTATTTAACTTAAACAAAACAAAAAGAATTGAATAAAGTTTGAGATCAAGACAGTTCTTATCTTTTCTTCCAGACCCCAGCATGCTGATAAAATCAGTAACTTTTCAATCCTTTAGTTTTTTAAGTAGAGAGAGACTAAATTTAGACATGGAGGCCTCTCACTCAACCTACTGACCCTGAACCAAGTGACTGTAGGTTGCAGGGACAAGAGCCCCATTGTCCTTTTCATTAATCAAACCCACTGAGCCAGGTAAATCTTTAAACAAGATGAATGGGCAGCATTTTTAAAAAGTAAAATAATTCACTAGGCTTTGGATGTGTTTCTCTTTAATTAGCTTGATGAGCACAAAGTCTGAGGCCTTGTCAAACACCCAGTATTAACTTCTGCTACTGACCTAGGAAAGGAGCATTGCATAGACAGGAGAATGGGCAGGTGAAGCTAACTGAATAAGAGATCTTTTCTGTTGAAGCCTTTCGCCAGATGAAAAGAATCATTACCACAATGATACTTCTAATTATACTGTCATTAGGGTACTACTGCAGGTTCCTATGGTGCATGAAGCTCTCCCTCTTTCAACAAGTCGATCCAAAAAGGGTGAAACACAGGCATTAACCCTTTCACTGAAAATAAAGCTGAGTATTTAGGCAAGTTAAAAGAGCAGAATTTATTTTAAAGTCAAGACAATATTTTTGAGGTTTCTGGAAAAATCACAAGTTTTTAAAAAATCCAGTAATAAACAATACTGAAGAGTGAATTGCCCAGCCACTCTGCATTACTGCCAGAGGCCAAAGATGGAGAAGTGATGATATATGTTTCTTAAGCTATCCAAAAGGAAAAGAAATGTTCTTTATACCTGTAGTGTTGATCTAATTGTTGCCTGACTGGTAAATGTTAGGTGAAGTTCCTGGCACTAAGTTATTTTCCCAACTGTTGAAAAGGAGCCAAAAGTAGATAACATTTTGAACTATAGACAACAACATTGTTCAAGGTCACTTTCAACTCATGAAGCAGCTGTTTCATCTATGAACTGAAAAATACTCTCATTTTTGTATAACTTTCAAACTGCAGATGATACCATAACATAACTGCAAGACTTTTCTCTTTCCTTAGGGGACATGGATGTGTACACTCAAGTCTTGGATATGGAGTGGATCCAAAATCACAGGCATGTACAACCCAAGATGTCACAAATTGCATGCTATTAGATGCTGTCATAAGATATCTTCTACTTAGTGCTCAAATGCTTCTACATTTTGGATCACAGCCCCAAGATCTGGAGTGAAGCACCCTTTCCTTACTCTGTCCAGTGTAAAAAGTTATTTTCTTACTTTTCTAGATTGAGTCTTGCTCATGTTTTGTTCTTCGGGAGCTGACCATTAAACCACAGACTATTCCAGCACTACGGAATGACATATTGTTTTCAACAGTTGGGGAGCACATGAATTGTTCCTTGTGGATTCCACAAATACAGAGTTACCAGAATGTTAAATAGGCTGTAGCTCTCCCATTAGGACCACCTAACAAAGTGAGTGTGTTCCCAGGTGGGGGCTACTTTGGCTACTTTAACTTAGATGAGAGTTGGATGGAGATCAATGGAATAGGGTAGATGCCTAGAAGAAGGAGGCTTGGGGTACTGAAGTATGCCTGAAGCAGAGAGCATGAGTGTTTTGATAAAGTGACAGTTTTTCAATGGAAGAAATTAAGCAAGGTAGGTAGATCAGAGATACAGATATCACAACAGCTGAATGTGTTTGGGTAAAAGGAAAAAGGGCAGCTATTAAGAAAGAGATAAATTCCCACAATGGGGAAAAAACAATGTTTTTATTGCATGCCCATATTCTGATGCAGCAGCTTTTTTGTGATTCTCTGCCAGTTGTGACACTCTGAGTAGTGACACTGCAGTACCACGGTACATCTCATGGCAGTGTAAAGAGAGGTTGTGGCAATGAAGGTTTTGTGAAAACCTCCAAAGCTCCTCTTTGATGACTAAGTAGTTATTAGCTCTTTGAGACTGAGTACCATTTGGATAATTGGTCAGCGGACTGTGACCTGAATTACTGATAAACTGGAGGGAAATAGTTCAAAATTCTTTTCAGTTTTACTCCATAGTGCTTTTGTTTCATGTTCACACAACTCAATCTAAAACATGAATCATTATTTTCATAAGAGAAATCTTAATTGGCATAATTTGAGAAAAAAAACTAGTAACACTTGTTAATATGGGCAGAATTCAATTAATAAAACACCAAACCATGTACTGTGGCTGATTTGTGTCAAAAATACGCTCTCTCATACTGTAATAGGCAAATGCATTGCCTATTGTGGCCAGCTTTTAAAGACAGCAGGGTTTAGCTCTTCTGCCCCATTTTTTGAACTTTGGCCTTATTTTCATTTTGAAAACAAAGGGGCCAGACCTTAGCAGCTGAAACTGATGGGGGTTCTGTCTAAAATCATGAGTGACTGCATGCATGTTCATAGAATTGTACTGATTTAAGTGAAATTGTACTATTGCCTTGCATGCACAAAGAAAAGAACTGTTCACAGGACATTAAAAGCTATAGAAATTTGTGAAATTTACTCTAAGCTTTAGCATGATCATGGAAAACACTTCCTGCAGCAAAGGAAGCAGCTAGATTAATTAGGCTACTTGCTGCTGAGAAACCTTGCTGAGTGCACAGAGCAAATAGAATCTGTCTCATCTTGCTAATGCTGTGTTCCTGGTTGACTTTCACATGAGGGTGTAGATACACATCCTTTTCAACCCATAAGCTGGGCTATTCATGTGAAGGATCCCTAGGCTCCTTTTAGAGAAAACAACTGCACTGGCAAAGATCGGCAACTTAAATCATTCAAGCTAACTCACCTTCTTTGACTCACGCTAGCAGCTCAGCCAGCAAATCAAAGGGAGTGGTAATGATCAATACGGCTCTGAGCTGCAGAAAGCAGTACAGCTAGATCTGAGAGAGAACACGTTGAAATGAAAAATATCTAGTTACAATTAAAAAACCTGTATTTTTACCATGAGAGACAGTGTCCAATATAATCCTATACTGTGCAGACCTGGGGGAGGGGGTTGAGAGAAAAAAGACTGGTTAGCATATGGAATGCTTTCTGTCTGCATCAGCTCGTTAGCCTGAGTCTCTGTCCTCCACTGCACAGAAGCTTTGGGGAAATAGGTTTTTCAGCTGAACCTTACAGTTCAAAATATACCTTTGTAAAGGCCTGTAAGGTGCTCAGGCACGTGCTTATTTTTTGTATGGTATCAGAAAATACTTTAAGAAGCCTTTTAAGAATGAGTTTTTCTTTTTAAACTTGGAGTGGTGACAAGTTATTTTAAAGTATTTTTGAATATTTTAATTTATCAACTACTGTTTCTTTCGAAAGCAAAGTAAATCATTATGTGCAGCCCTTAAAATACTGCATTATCTATTCATATCCAATCCCTGCTTGGAATTCTGCTCTGTAACACACTGAGGAGATTTTCTTGGCCTCCTTTCTTCCCCTCCAGTATCCTACAGATGGATGTTGATTCTGCTGTGGAATAACATAGCTATTCTGGTGATTTAGTGAGGCACTGGCACCCTTGGAAAAGAAGGGGAAATCATAGATGAGTATTTTAAGAAAATAACTTAATGAACAGTAACTCGAGATAGTCTGAGGTGGGCTTTCATTGGTTTTATTTTTGCTTTGTTTGTAAATAAAACGAAATCACATAAAATGATAACTTTGCAGTTTACTTTAAATATATCCTCGCTGGAAGAATGTCTCATCCTTAACTGCAGAAATAAAAAAAGGGAAATGGTTTAGTTCATATTTCTTAAACATATCTTTTCTATCCATCCTTTCTAAAATAATTTTAGGCTGCAAAGAATTTTTAATAATATTTTTCTCATTACCACCCTAGCCCTGTCACCATTGCTAGCCTTTAGTAAACCAGTTTCCTAGTACAGAAATTGTAATACTGCATTTGTCATGCAGTATTACTTCATTTATTACCTGTCCAGTCATTTGTTCCTGTTTAGCCAATAAGTGGAACATATTTTACAACTTTCTTCAGATAATGTTCCTCATTTTAAATTTTTATATAATCTTTCTACAAGATAAGAGTTTAATAAAGAACCAGCCAGTTATGATTGTAAACCAGTCAGATTTTTTTAAATTTCTATATGTCTATAGCACCTATTTTGCAGATGCTTATATATTTTTAGATGATTTAACTCTAATTTTTATATAAAAATGAGATATGAAATTTACTTTTGATATAATTAGAAAACTAAAATGTGAAGTTACTCACTGAAAACTATATCTTGGAGTTCTTTTGCAATACAAGTTAATTAACTGGATTTAGATATTTGCAAGATGATATATTTAATGGGATTACTGCTCATATAATGTTCTCAGTGACTGATTTGGAATCTAAGCTTAGGGAGCAGAATACTGAATTTCCAGCTCTTTGAGAGTTAATGTTGTGTTAAAGAAAAGTACAATTTGAACCTTATTGTTCATGAATAGCGAAGTTATTCTGGTGAAATAGAGCTGGTCCCTACAAGGGCTGCACGAGGCAGAGGCATGAGCAGGAGCGCGCAGAAACTGACATTCCTGCAAGTGCTCAGGGTACAGATACACCCACACCTGAACTCCTGGCAAGTTCAAGGCAATTGTGTATCTCATCAAAATATAATGGCCCTTTATTCAGACTCTGTCTCCCAAGTGGGATCAATTAGATGCTTTGGTCTGCAGGCTTAAAAATAAACACTCATGTTTTCATTTATATTTAGAATGAAAATGAAGACATATGACTGCACCTTTTCTGCCTGCTTGCTGCCATGCTTTTGTCATGTTGGAAGCTACTATTTAATTTATTCTTTCAAAACATTGATTGTCTTTTTAGTAGAAAAGAGTAGAAAGTTAAATGATAACTTGCTCTGGGGAAGAATACAGTAGCCCTGACAAAGAATATTTCAGTCTGCCAATATATCCCACATTAGTGTCTATCTTCTTTTTAAGGCAAATATATTTCTGTGTGTCAATTTGGTTCACTATAAAGTTAGAGTTTCAGTCCTAACACAGGATATCTTTAATGAATATGATAATTTAAATCTTATGATCAGAGTACTACTTTTAAAAGGAATTTCAACATTTTTTGTTTAAATGCTATTAAGTGTTTCAATATTAGCTCAGTCAAATAACTATTAGATTGGGGAATTTGTATTCTCACTTTAGTGGATGGCTGTGTAATTCTACAGTGCTTCTGTTTTGTAATATTTTTTAAAAGTACTCCATAAGTAAAATGATAATTCATGTTTAACCAGAATAGATTTTTAAATTTAACCAGTGTTCAAAAGCTCCAGTGAGTTCAAAAGTCTTAACATTTTTATTTGTGAGCACAGTTTTCATTTTAAGCATTGCTAAAATGAAGTCTAAAAGAATAAACTGCGTAGGACCATTTAGGTCATAACGGTTCACCAGTGATTCCAGTTCACCAGTAGATACCAGAATGCTGGTATCTAGGTAAAACCCCACAGATCGACAGAGACTCTTACGTACCTGGATGCATCTTTCCAAACTAAGAACTCAAGAAACATTTGGAGTGATACCATTGGTTATGTTTTCCACCATGTTGTATGTTTAGCTTATTCTGTTTTACCTGTTTTGCCATCAACATGAGATCCTTGGTTTGGGATGTGATTATGTACTCTGATCAGAGGGTTTTAGTGACATGAATGAGAAACAGGGTGACCTTACCTGTAAGCAGCAAAGCCAAAAGAGAGTAGTGAGATCATCCAAGAACCATGCTAAGATGATCTTCAAGCCTCACGTTTTACGTCACTGTTAAAAATACTCCATTCTAAGCATTCTGGTACTGAAATAGAGTGTTTTTATTAAGCTAAATTTAGATCTGTTCCGTTTGTGAATGCATAAAAATATGCCTGACAATTCTTCGTGATTTGTCTGCAGCCAAGACAACTATGAAATGTACCCTATGATATGGGGCCCTCACTAAATGGACCACAATAGATTAATACTTTACTGAAACCTCTTAAAATGTTCTCAGTTCATATATTTGTGAAAAATGTTTGTGATCTCAAAGTAAGATATTCTGTGATTTACCAGTAAAGGAATTTGCATTGTGCCTTTGTATTCCTGTCCTGTAGTATAAAGTTCTTATTTCTAGCCTGGGTTTTCACTGATGCAAAACCAGATACTGTTTTTCCTTGACTGAACAGCAGTGTAACTGTGAGGGGAATTCCATAGCTTGGAAAGAAAGAGTTAGTTCTCAGTTCTTCAATTTATCCCATGCATATTATCACTGTATGTATTATGCCAAAAAATATGATCATTTAACAGCTTTCTTCCGAGGATCATAATGACTTTTTGAGTTTTCGGAGTCAATTTTTTTTTGGTAGGGCTTTCTTCTTTTCTTTTCAATACACAGCCAGTTGTTGAGACAGCAAGCAGACGCTTATGAGTACACAGCAATATTCAGTGTCCAGGAATGATGTTTACAGTATCAGTATGAAAGTACAAGGAAAATTTTAGGTAGGCTGAATTTAATGAACCAGTTGCATTTTGTCAAGAATTCTGGAACAAAGAGTCCTGGTACTTTACTTTTGCTCTGAGCCTATGGAATTACTATTCTTCGTGATGAAGTTTCAGTCAGAGACATAGATAGTAAGGAGATAGCAAACTAATGCTTGGATGAAGAGAGAGATTTGATCAAGGTAGATGAACAAACAAGGCCGAGGATAATACTTCTGAATCAACAATGTTGGTATCGGTTGTGCTTGGGAAGTTTCTATCAGCCGAGACTAAAGACAGTTGTTTGCACAGAGGTATAAAAATAGTGACAAACATTTTAAAAATAAGTCCTATTTGTTTGAACAGGCTACTATTAATAAGAAATATAAAATGACAGTGGATTGGAGGCACTTTGATGAAACCATGTACAAGATATGCTCTGTTGGAACACACGTTTTTGTCAGAACTAAAATACTTTTTGAAATCAGGTGTTGCCAGAACATCTGAACATGTTTTGATAGTATCAAAATGTATCTTTGGAATGAACTGATTATGGTGCTTTGGCTGTTTGAACCAGCTCTTTAATTCATTTTTTCAGTTTTCTGTTCCTTTGAAAGAGAGTAAGTCACACTGAAATAAGTGTAACAAAAACATCTGTGTGTAAATTTGTATAATGTTTTTCCATTCACAGAAAGAGCAGTAGTTACAGGCTTATCTTAAAAGATGTATTTTAAAATTATCTTCTATCTTACGTTTTCTATCCACAGATAAGTGAGAAAAATATGCTGAGTTGTACTAATGAAAAGGCAATATCTGTAAGTACCAAATAATTTGTTACTGTATTAATCAAGAATATTTTAATTCTGTACTATCACCAGTTTAGAAAACAAAATGAAGCTAGAGCATTTGTAAAATCATCATCCATTACACATATTAATTGGCAACACACTCCTGGAACTAATTGATATGAGCATAGGGTCTGGCAGTTAATGCAGATACCTATGTACTTCTGTAACAAGAGGAAACATGCAGTGCTAGTACAAGATGACAGCACTCTCAAGCTCCTCAGTGAGTAGTATGGATTTTTTTTTTTTAATGCAACATTTATCCTTGCAAAGAGCCGTCAGAGATCTTTGGATCAGGCCTGAGAGCAATGAGACTTTCACTGTTTCAACTACAGCCTAATATAACATGCAAATGGAGGATTTCATTGAGAATGCATTTGGCGACCCAGGGCAACAAGCTTTTCCCAAAATGAGAGCCTGTGGAAAGCTATTTTCATCTTCCCAAACTACTGGCCTTACGGACTTTAGCACAAATAAGTTTCAAAATAATGAAACTGCAGTTCTGTTTCTGGCCAAGGTGAACGAGCACACGTTAACTCATTCAGAAAGGAGATGAAAAGCTCACATTCAGGATGCATTAATCTGAAAACAAGTGTACTTTTGTGTCTGGGGAGTATTATTTTCATTGCCGTCAATTTAGAACATTGATAGGCTGTGATTCTAGCTTCACTATCAGGTTGCCCCACAGGCTGAGACCCCTCACCAGGCCAGTCTATTTAATTTAGACTAATCTAAAGCTAAGTGAAACTTTCTACCCTCTCTGATTTCTCACTATAATCAGGCACACTCTGATTTCCCCATCCCCAGTGACCTATTTGGAGTGGCTGGGGAAATGGGGGAGGGAGAGGTACGAATGAAAGTGACCTCCAGGTAAAAGGAATAGTTATTTGTGCCAGCTGACAACCTATTAAGGGATGACTAAAATGTTCAACTGGTTCTTCACTAGCTGTCATTCTGTTAGCTTGAATTTTCCTTCACTTTTGCACTACTCTTTTGAAGGTGTTCTGTAGACTCAATGCATAGTCTTTTACACTTTGATATGTGACTTTTTCAATGCATTGAACATATCAACAAGAATAAATCTTCGTCTGATTAGAATGAATCCCTGTGTTTAATGCTGTTCTTACACAGCTTTCTTGCTCCTATATATGTGGTCAAATATGATGTGGCAGGAATTGGGCCCTGTATTTTTAATCTAGTTTTGTCTTGAAGTATAATTCTCTGTAGGCTGGAGGAAGAATTCCTGAAATGTGGAATAAGTAGGGTGTCTTGGTTATTGCACAGCTTTTCATGATAAAAATGATTTTTACACCATTTACAACCTTATTTCCATACAAAGTTGCTGTTACTTGCTTCTTGTGAGACTCTGTATTTAGTGACATCAGTATCTACATGAGAATCTGTTTTGTGCAGTCTCTGATGTGAAGAAGACTTCTCCAGCTTTGCTATTATGTTTCCTTCTCCTCCTTTGTAATTTGCAGATTAGTCCTTACATGAGGCTTCAGAGAAGTCATCTCTTGCCATCACTTCTGATCATTCAGGTTAGTTTGTATGCATTCTCTCTCTCTCTCTCTCTCTCTCTCTCTCTCTCTCTCTCTCTCTCTCTCCCTCTCTCTCTTTTTTTTTCAAACCTGCCATGATTACTTGCTGTGGATAAGCCAAGTGGAAAAGAAAGCATTCTTCACAGTAAGGATTGTCAAATGGTAGGCAAAACAGCAGGTTCCCACTCACACAGAATTGGATTGCCATCTAGTTAAGGTTCTCAGCTTCCTATTTGAAGAAGTGAAGAGAAGCGCACCATCTCTGATTCTCGATGTTTTACATAGCAAAGTTTATGGTCTCTGCTTATATACTGGAAAAAAATAAGTTGCAGCAGTAGTAAATTTGAATGTGTTAATCAGTAAATTTGAGTTAATCTGTCAATAAACAAGAAATTAAAGCCAGTTTGAGCAGTGCTTTGAAAATATCCTAAAACACTGCTTAATTAAAATGGAATAATTTGGAAATATTCATCAGGTCTTCAAAGGTGCTGACAAAGCACTGAAAGTTTCCTGAGCAGTTTGACCTGTCTTTGACCCTCAGTATTTCAATGAAAAAAAAGTGCTAAAGGTGATGAAATTATTAAGACTTACTAGTTCTAACTGACCTTGAATTTTCATGACTGTACTCTCTCATAGTTGCAACTGAGGGAGTTCAGAGGAACAATTGCAAATTCAACTGATTAATGGTAGGGCCAATGAACTCCAGATAAAATCTAGAGAATGTAGAGTTCTGGTTCTGAACAGTGCAAGGAGGATATATGTTAAGGGAACAGAAGCCTTAAACTTACCTCATAGGGCCGTTGAGCTACTGCACCTCTTTGACTATGACCTGTTAATGGTGCCTCTGACCATTATTTCATAGCAACAGAACTACCTGGTATGCAAATCACTAGAGAGCGCTCAAATCCTACACGTTTCTAGTCCAGCTTTTTTTTTTTTTTTCCTGACAGTTGTTCGGACACTTTACCAGAACATGCAAGAAACACAGTAGTGGAGAGCTACAACCTGCCCATCGGGAATTTTCTTCTTCCCTTTGTCAGTTAGAGAATGGCTTATTCCCTGAACTCTGATAGTTTATATCCTTTATAATTTTCATTGTCCTGTCTAAAATAACTGGAGGTCAGTCATCTCATTGTCCACATAGAAGATGACGAATGTATCTATGCTCTTTACCTCATTTTGGTCTAATGACAAAGATCATGGACAGGCTGTCATATAACTTCCCTGGTGAAGTAACCATGATACTAATTAAGACAAAAGTGGCCAGATTATGTCTCTCATAAGCATTTTTTTTTCTGATTTAAAAACATAATGCAAAACATAATGCAAAAAAGCAGCAATCAAACCCTGTATTTGTCTGGTGGCTCACAAAACAAGAGTTTTGTGTGTGAAACCATCAAACTGGGGCTAGGGTTGGGACTTTGGAAGGGGAGAAGAGGGAGCAAAAGAGAGGAATGAAACAGCTGAATGAGTACACTGAGAAACATATGAGCTATACTTGCACATTTACCAATGTTCCAAAGATTTTCTAGGTGCATTTTGGATATGTAGCTGCTCTCTTGAACTTTATTTACATAGCCATCTGGACATCTGCAACATATCTGCAGGAGCCATTTTGTACTGTCAGGTAAATTATACCCCACTGAAAAGTTTATAAATGCCAGAAACCATTTCAGAGGAGCTCTATCAGTCTAACGGATAGATAACAAGCTGTTTAAAAAACTGTCTATATGTATATGCCCAAGAGAGCACAGCAGCCTTTCTTAAGTAGAGTGTTTTTATTATCCTTGATTAATTTTTCTTAGAAAACAAAAAAAATATGTTGAAACAGCAATAATGTCACACATACTAAAGCTGGGAAATTCAAAGTTATGGCTGACACTGATCCTAATTCATGCAGCTGAAAACTCTTAGCCTAACCAACCACTTCACTACTACCACCACCGCTAAAAATCTAAATTATTTAAAACCTTTTATTTCAGTGAGTAAGGTGTACTTAAATTAATCAGGCATACTATTTTGCCAAATCCTTCTGCCTGTCCCTTCAACTCCCGTAGAAATCAATTGACTTAAATCAAGCAATTAGTGCTCCCTGGAAAAAATTGGACTCTCATTTTCTGTGACATAAACTGTAAATAATTTCTCCGACTTGAAGAGAATTAGCTATTTTTTTATTATGCTGTATTTTCAGATTTTAGCCTTTTAGTTTAAGATGGGTAGTTTCTGACTAGGACCACTTATCTTTTCTCCCATTTCATTTTTTCCCAATTGTATCTATTTGATCAGTTTTTCATATTTAAGTATGCAATGCATGTTCTGTGTTGAAAGAAAACTAGGTTATTAAAGAATGGTGGAAGAAAACTAATGTCAGAACAAAGGAAATAAATATGCTTGGATTATGTTGCAAGAAGGATAGAGGGGGTGTCTATGAATATACATGCAAACGAGGCTGTTCAAAAACGTGTAGGGGTTGACATGAACACCACTGATATCAAAAGAAAATGGTTCTATCAACTTCAGTGAACACTGAATTAGAAACTTGTTTTGCAAACTCCAAGAGATACTTGGGATAGAGTTCTTGCACCCTGGTACCTGTGGAAACCAATGCAGGCCCTTTCGATTCAGTGGTAGATGCAAGCAGCGAGGTCACCAGCTCAGCTGAGACATGTCTTCTGCTGTCCCCAGTATTGCTGTGACAGAATTCTCCAGGGTTGTTTGAAAGCTCAGTGAAATCTATTTTGTAGTATACAATCTAGGTTTCAGAGCAACTTTTGCAGAGACCTACTGCTCTGATTCCTGATAAAGTCTAGGGCTCTTCTATCTACGGTAGAGGCAGTCATCCAGAACCAAGGTTCAGCGTTCTGGTAAGTGTTCCAAAGAACAGATAAGGCATCCACCCCTCTGCTCCTCCACGCTATTTCACCATTTTTTCCTCTTCCACTGCCTTTTCTCTCAGGGTCAAGATGACATTCAGACTTTTCTAACCATGACCTCTCTTGTTCCTAATGCACAGTTATATATTGTTTTTGTGTTCTTCCTATCTATCCTTTCTACTTTACTTTTCTTTCGGGTAGTTCCATTTAGTGCTATCGTGTTTTTTCCCATAAATATTCTCTTTCAGCTCTTGATACCTTTTATTGTCACTGGAGTCATACATTCTGCCCCTTCTCACAGTAATCTCATGACCCTCAGGTGATGTACAGTACTATAATAGTTGGAAACCCTTTCTCTTTCCTCAGCCAGCACCTACTTTCTAGCCCTGCTAACATTATATGCCTGGGGTTGAGCTAAGATGAGTACCACAGAAAAGATAAAATTTTCTCAGTTTCTTCAAGATTGAGACAAAAGCCAAGGGTACAGTACTTTAAGAATAGCTGTCCATGTAATAATTCCAGTTTTACTGTCAAGAGCATAGAGTAATCTTCCAGGATTTTGTGAGAGATTCAGAAGTATACTGGAGAGGCTGAAAATGATGCTTTTACATGCAGAGTCTTAGAACACAAGCATTGGCTTGATTTTTTTTTTTTTTAATTCAATGTCACTATGGCATGCACAGGTGCAAATGAAGCAAAACTGGGTTTGATGACTGAATGAGCTGGCACTACTGCTGCTTTTAAAATACTATTGAAATTACAGCCTACAAGCAAAATAAAAGAGAAAACTCTGAAGCTCACAATATCATGTCTATAATCATCAGAACCAGCCTTAAAGATGGAATTTCCATCATGTAAGAAATTCTGAAATTTCAAAACTCAATCACATCTTCAAAAAGTTTGTGTCTTGTGAAAGCAGTCTTTGTTCTGGTCTCTTAGTTAAAAATGCCTTTGCTGTCAATGCTAACTCTTCCTATACACAGGACCTGCTTATCAAGTCCTGTCATCTAGGTCAAATGGCAAGTAATGTGACTGAACCAGAGCAGGCTCTGTGATTTATAAATCAATTGCCTCTAATTTACCTGTATGCAAAAATGTTTTTTTATTTCTCACATAAGGGATAATCCATGGAGAGAAACACGCTTTTCTTCATCTTCATACAGTAATGTTTAAAAGCTTGCCAGCCTACTTGGTTCCCTTCCATTCTACAACCTGTATTTGTGGTTGTATCTGCTGTCAGCCAAACTTTGTGTCCTAAGTCATTTTCTTTCACTATGAAATAAGAATTATGCTCCATCCAAACAAATGGACTTTTGCCAGTTATACCACTGGAGGATATTGTCCCCATGCCTTACAGCTGCTTTACCATTTTAAATCATCCAAAAGTTTTGATTCATCCACAGATAAATTTGATTTAAAAGTCCAGAAACAGCTTTAAATATATACCTAAATATATAGGATTATAGATTTTTTAAAGGGAAATAATGTATTTCACTGTACTATATAAAATGCCAGATGTTTTAATGAAATAGGACAGTAACAGATACTTTAGGAAGACCTCTTTCTTAGCTGTCTGAACCATCAAATTGTTGCTACAGTGCTATCTAGAACTGTCATGACTGCTCCGAGTGGAAGATCTACCAGTGTGTCATGACTGGTGTTGTGCTGGTAAATGCCATATGCATGTTATTTTTGATTTCCTAGGATTGTCTAAGGAGAAGGTATTTGATGGAAATATGTTTAGTCCTGAACTTAGTTTCACATTTTAGTAGAATGAAAATTAAAACTCACCTAAACATAGAAGGAAATGCAATCAAACACAGCTGAAGGATTAGTAAAAAGTGTTAAAAATATTATATGAAAGTTTTAATTACAGAGAAAAATTATAAAATACTCAGTAATTACAGTATATTGATTCATTTTTTCTTGAAATGCTAAAACTATTTCAACACACACAGAATCAATAAACATAATTAAAATATGAGCTCATCAAAACAGTAATTAAATGTACTTAACAGCTTTTGTGGCTTTTCTCCATATGGTTACTGTGGGAGTGTGAATCTGGCTTGCTAGATAAATGTAACAAAATAAAGTGAAAGCCTGGGAAAAGATTACTGTGGTATCATAAGCAAATACAATAAAGTCTAGCTCTATAATAAGTTCCAATAAATCAAAAAGTTGACAAAGGAAGCAGTGTTTACAATTATTAGAGAGAAATTTTGGATGTTTTATATTTTTATGGGATTAACACTATCATGGACTCAATATAGAAGCCAAATCAAATCTTTTTTCCATAATTAAAGCTGTTCTACTAGAACATTTTCTGTTCAGTGGAAGATATTTTGGAATGTTATTGACTGGCTGGTGTTGGTGACAAATCATTTGACAGCTGTCATTCAAGGGGCAATTCAGATAAAGGACCTAATATAGCTGCTTTGAGTTGCCCTTTGGAGCAGCAAATCTCTCTTCAGTGATTAGATAAGGAGCATGACTGCTAAGCAGAAGTAAATTAGACACTTAAAGTAGGGTGTGTGAATACCTTTTCCCCATCCTTCTGCTACCTCCTCTCTAGGTACAAGTGCAGTGTCATGAATGATACAGAAAAAAAATGGATATTATTTTTTGAAAAAGAACAACAACAGAAGAAGATGCATATCTCTGGAATTGTTTTCTTCAGAAAACTTCATGAGAACCTACAGGCTAACCTAGCTCCTCCTCCTCTGCTGCCTTTTTTGGAAATCTCACCCTCTCTCTGCCACGTCTTCTAAGATCTTTGAGAAGTATAGGGCATTTAAATGCCATTTGAGCATCACTTCCGTAACAAGCATATGCAGATCATATGCAGTGCATATATCTTTTATGTAAAAACTTTGCACAGGTGTTAAGGAAATCCTTATCACCCAATATGCCCTCAATACAGAATTCTTGCCAGAGATTTACTAATAAGATAGGAAAGTAATCAAGGTAGATATTGTGTAGTAAAAACCCCAGAAGTGTGAAGATCTAGTGGAGTCATGCCATGTCTATGATGAAATAAGTGAGATAAATATCTAGAAAAAGTATATTTCTAGTGCTTAGTGTTCAGGCACTGCTGGTGGCATTGGACATATACATAGTTATTGCTGCCTCTTGTTTTCCCTAGCCATCTCTTGACCTGAAAAAAACAACCAAATTTTACAATGTGACACATAGCAGGGTATTGCAATAATATTTATAATTTTCTCTACAGATTATGGCCACCATCTTTCCTGACACCTGAATTTTTTTAAAATTTGGACTTTCATTTTTAAGGTTTTGTTTAAACCTACCCCCAAATCCCTAAAGTCAACTTAACTCAAAGAAATGAATAAGGCAATAGATTACAATATCTTATATATTTTTCCAAAAACAATCACTAGAGTTTCTTTTCACCCGTATCAGGCCTAATCATACAATAGTTCTCCATCACCTCATAGGCTGAGAAAACAAAATGTTTTAAGATTGTGAAGCAGAGCAGGAAGGCAAAGAAAATAATTTACTGTGAGGTTGCATGTATATAATCACTGCTCTTTCTTTGCTGTGTAGCATATCACACCTGAACATTTTGATGGTTTTTTGGTGCTTTTGTGTCTTTTCTCTATGAAGAGAGTTTGTATTCTATAGTGAATCTGCTGCTTAGATGGAAAAGGAAGGGTTTGGGCTATGAAAATGGAAGTGCTGAGTTCCATTTTCAGAGATATTTCTGCAGCCTGGAAGGTTACAGAAGTAGAACATCTGATGATCTTGGGATGACTGAGAAGTCTATTCCACAGCAGTATTATTATGTATCTCATACAAAAGTAAGTGCATCGTGGCTTGGAGTCAATAACTGCTTAAGGAAACAGCAAGATTTGGTAGCTAAATGGCATTTGTGAAAGAAGGAAGCCTTTTGAGGTTGAGAATATCCTCTCTTTTTCCCTTCTAGAAAAAGGCACAGAGAACAGAAATCAGTGACAGAGCAGCACTGAATCCACATCCTGTTTTTAAGTATTAGTACATTTCAGGAGCACATAAGGATATTATTCCTTGTATATTTGATGCCTCAGTCCTTTTTCACATACCAGTTTTCCTTCCATCTTTGGAAAATCATTCAGTTTTTCTTGAAATGATTAATTGATTTTTTCCCTCTTGAAAGCATGTAATCTTTCTATAAACAGGACTGGTACATAACTCTAGAAATTCCAGTTCCACTGACTGTTTTAAAGCTTTATGTTGGACTCCCATTGTGAGAATACACTTGGTGTTATTCGCTAATGACAGAGTTACACTGTATTACATTCCATAATGTTTATCACCTGAGCTAATGAAAGGGCTGTTTTTTTCCAAAGGTAGCTAGTTGCTCTAAAGAGCACAGCTGAAGGGTAGAGGTATATAACTCATTCACCCTCAAAAGTATTTAAACAAAACCAAAATCCTTCAAAATCCTATTAACTTTATCAGAGTAAAGTACTCATTCCATAGGATACTGTTTGAAAATCATAATCAATATGTCTTTAGGCACCTTTTAGAAAATTTGATCTAACCCTTTTAGACCTGAAGAATAGAGAAAGTCTGCCTGAGTATGATAATGCAAGAGTATCTCTGTTACTGGCCCTGACATACGTTGTTTCCTGTTTCTAACTGAATATAGCAGCATTCTATTGCCTCTTCTGGATGGTGCTGTGAATTTATTGGACTCTGCATCCAGTTTCCACATCTTGTACTATGTTGCCAAGTAAGAGAGAAAATGTCTAATAATTAAGGCTGATTTTAAAATTGAAGATGGCCTTTTAAAAGGCCAAGATTGAAATGGAAGATTAAAGTCAAAAATATCTTTAACAAAAATAATCAAAAGGAAAAAAAAATTGAAAGGTTTATTTTAGGTTTGGCATGCATATTAAATTACTCCAGATGTAAAATATTCAGCAGACAATAATAGCTAGGAAACAAATATCTGCCAAATAAGGTACTGCAATCCATACTAGGGAGCTTCATCATCATCTTTAGAAAGAAGTTTTGCAGGCCCACTGATTTTTTTCCTCCTGAATCAGCCAACTTAGATATAAGCCTACTTTATCTTGCAAATACTTATTGTCATACAAAAATATGTTTACTGGTCTATGTTATATGAACATGTATGAACAAGGGTTTCCCTTTTTAGTGAGTTTCAGAGTAAGAAGTAAAAAGTTAATTACTCCCCCCGGCCCATCGCAGTATATTATTGCATTGTGAGAGTGACGTAGTATGATATGGGCAATCTACCATATTCAGCTATTAATAGTTCTGTTTTATTTTGTGTAATGCCCAGTGACATGGGCTATGGATGATGCTTTATTTGCACATCACAGGTTCTCAGCAAGAACTTTTCCTGAAATCCGTGAAAGATAAAGCTTAACCGAACAGAAAATTTTAGTACATGTGTGTCAGCTCCCAATGTCTGATCTTATTCATCATCAGTTCCATTGATTTTAATAGGGTTGTTCTGCCTACAGTATGCTATACTGGATCAGACCAGATTTTAGAAATTTTAGTTCAGATACCTCATGGTCCCATTTTCCTTTGTAAGGTAATTTCTTTGGCAAAGCTACATCTCTTGTGTTGCTGTCTGTTTTCATCCCTGCAGCGATGCATCATCTTGATAGTTGAAAATGGGAGCATTAGGGGCTGCTGAGCCCCTATTTTCATAGAGCACTGAGGCACCTCTATTATCAGTAAATTCTCACAACAAATGGAAAATAAATATTTAGATTTCGGAGTGCTACATTGTTTTGTTTGGTTAGAAATGCCAAAGTGAAATTTTTGATGCATCTTAATTAAAGGATTTTACATATTTTCCATTAAATGATTTTTTTTTAATATTACAAGTGTTTCTTCCTTATATGCAACAAAAGCGAAGTTAGCATTAGAGTTTTTCATAGGTCAGTAAGTTTTAATACTTGCTTTCTATCTGTATTGCATTGGTGTTGGTGATTGGCTTAAACCTTGCAACATAAGATTTAGATATAGGTTAAGTTTGTGCTTGGCTTAAACCTTGCAACATAAGGTTTAAATATAGGTTAAGTTTGTGCAGAGCTTAAGACTGACTTTTACGTAGGATGCAAATGGTGATGAAATGGTAGCCACTTGATTCCCAATACTGGGAAAAGAAAGATGGAGATTTAGAAAACAAGATGATTTTTCCGCTGGGGAATAAAAGTTGTTACACTTGGCCACTGACATTTCTAGGCCTATTTTATGACAGTCTGAAGAGAATCCAGTTACGCATTTCCAAGCCCTGTGTGCCTTATAGTAAACGAAACATTGATTTGTTTTATTTTCTCTTTTGAAAAACTGTAACCTGACTCTGTTTAAATCTTGTGCATAGGTAGAAAAAAATGAAGAACATCTGCCTAACTTTGGTTTTAGAGAGGAAAAAATAATAACATAGCAATAAAGCTATGATATTTGGAAAAAGTGTAGTGAGCATGTATAGTATGTTAATGTCTTATAGATTTGAGCACACACACATAGCTAAGTGCAGGCACAACTTTTGAACTTGGAAATCTTGTAGGCGAGCCTGCTCTAACCAATGTCTATAAAAATGTGCTTTCCTGTATATGCATGGCTAGTCCCATTGGCTTCAAAGACACTACTCATGGGAGTAAAGTTACTCATGCATTTAAGTGCTTGCTGGATTCAGGCCAA
Source organism: Dromaius novaehollandiae (assembly GCF_036370855.1). Lineage (NCBI taxonomy): Eukaryota > Metazoa > Chordata > Aves > Casuariiformes > Dromaiidae > Dromaius > Dromaius novaehollandiae. Next base: position 41,393,558 of record NC_088103.1, on the reverse strand, counting down.
AAGCTTAATCTTTTCCATTTAATACGCTTTTCCTAAACTGATAACAGTCTTCAAGTTTTCAGTATCATGTGCAGCAGTTTAAATAATATAGAACAAAGGAAAAAAACAAAGTGAAATAACAGGGTGGGAATTTGAGGAGTATCATGAGATAAACAGAATATCAGAGGCACAGTTTTATTAGTAGTAAGTAGTTATCTGCAAGGCTGCTGTATGTTTCTGGTCTGAAGGCACTTTATGTTTTTCAGTTTCTAAAAAAGCAAGGCAAGGTGGATGGGCAACTCTGACTAGGCAGGTACAAATTATTAGGGTAGAGAAAAGTGCAAAGATCACACTTTAACTGACTGGAGAGAGTAAAAACAGAATTACTCCTACTGCTGAAACTCTTATCAGTACAGCAGGGCAAAAACTTTCACAGATATTGCATAGAATTTTGGCCAAAAGGAATATAAATATATTTTTGTTTGCTCAGTCTTTTTTAATTATTTTGATATTCTATCAATGTTTGAGGGTTTTAATCTATTCTAGTCCTTGCACTGCTCTCCTTATGGTCTTATATTCTTTTTTATTTCAGTAGCACTGAATGGCAATGCTAACTTCCATTAGAGGTGTTTCATTCTTTCTCATATTACTTCCCAGGAAGAACACAACATATGCAAGATGATGTTCCACTGTCTACAAGGTGTTCAGTTCAGTTTCATTATTTATATGCATGCTGTTCACATGCATGTTGGAATAGGCAAAATCAAAGAAATGTGTTTTATACCTGGAATGGAAAATATGTAGGTTTTAAATCATATTTATTTCCTTTGTCTTGACTGGTCCTTCAGGAGAGAAGAGCTGAAGGGAACTTTTGTTGGCAGTGTGGGTCAGGTTTGATTAGGGCTTGAAAAGTTCCGCTGTCCTTAAGGAATGGGAGTGTTGATATTCTCATCCCTCAACTTCCAAAGATCTTTCAGACACACTAGGCTGCTTCTACTTAGCTCCCTACAGACCAAGACCATGAATTTCACTTGATATTCTCTTTGAAAGGAATCCTTGGAAGGGGAGATTTGATGCGCCTGCAGTAGCCTCTCTGTAGTAATATTGGAGATGGAGTTTCAGAAGGACTGATGACTTTTTGCCCGGAAATATTACCGTGATGTAGCTTAGACAGGGACTTTTCCCAAGGGAAAAAGAGCAGGAGCAAATGGAGGGAGAGGAGATACAGAGGAAAGAGAAAAGGAAAAAAATCTAGCCCTTTCTGAACTTTTTGAGAGTCAAATTGCATGTGCATGGGTTTTTCCTGAAGAAGGAGAGGGAGAAAGTAAGAAATGAAAGATGCTAACTTAAATCATTATGATAACAATTTTGCAATTTTAATATTGTTTATTTATTAGCCTTAATAAATAAATGGGAAGAAAGCACTTGAGCAGTTATATTTTGAACTTCTGTGTTCTATGAGTGTGTGTTTTATGAAAATATGCAGGTCTACAAAGTTGCGATATAGATGTCTCATCTTTTAAAAATATATTTGCAGTACTACTATGCTGTATAGTTCTTAAGTAGATTAACTGACTCATTTTTGCATGGTCACACCTTGAAGTATCATATTAAAGAATATGCAGTCTAAGCAGCCTTCTTGCTGAACACATATGGACATAATGGCATCTGAGGATAGTTAGTACAAGTAGCTATGTGAGGAGAAGGAAGGTTAAAAGAGATCATGGAGGGGGAATTCCTAGAGTCATAGTGAAAGGAATGGATGAAAACCCCAACAGGGCAGGAATGGTGGACATAGTCTGCAGACACAAATGCTAACATATAAATTTGCCATGTTACCACATAAGCCAAAGTGAATTTAAGTCAACAATACCTCCAATAGGTTTGGTATCAGACCTGTCTGTGTAAGGGAGAAGACTGCTGAGATCTTGTGATATCCCAAAGGTGTTAGAGAAGGGAAACAATTGATATAAATATAGAAATTCAACACCAGAAATAAAATACTGACCTAATCAGTGAAATTAGCATTAAAATCAGTCTTCATGCTAAAGCTGTAAAGGTCTGGCATATCGAATAGAGCATGAATATCTTTAGGAATATGCCAGAAGCTAATTGGTTTAAGAAATCTGGCTCTATGTAGAGACCATTACTCATAGATATCACGTTTTTCTGTTGCACAAATTATCTACAGTGCTCATGGTGTCTGCTCAAGGAAAAGTTTATTTTCATTCAGTCTTTTCTTTCCCCCTGACCTCAAAGGACTAATTAACGAAGTATTAGCATGTTTCTAAAATATGACTGAATTCATCTTCTTAAGAAAATGTACTGAAGAATGTACTCTATTATTAGAAATGACAGGATGTATATAGGGCCATATGTTTTCAAAGGGTTTTCTGTCAGTGTTAATCAAAACGTTGGAGAACTTATGAATGTACTGAGCAGCACGTCAACCATATGGATAATATCTTCCCTTTAATAGTGAGAATTTGAATTAATAATAAACACTGGAGAGTAACCTAGAATGAGACAGAAACAATAATATTAAAACCAAAGCATAAAGCATAATATCACATCAGCCTGAAGACTCCTGAGTATTTAAAAAAAATCCGATTGTGAGTTAAATCCTGATCATGGAACTACATTTATTATTTTTTCTTAGTTTAGCTTGGAAAGCTAACTCCAAAGATGCCTTTTATTTCTTACTGGTTTTCAGACAGGGCAGAGTTTGGTTCTTATAGCGTGCTGTAGTAAGCATTAGTTTCACGTGCCTGTCTGACTGGTAGATGTACATTCATTATCAGGGTCTATTTGTTCTTGCAAAGGGCATTGGAATATTTGTTTGGTGAAACATACATGCACAAATCATTTCATGGACTTTGCAAACAGATGCAGGAAGAAAACTGAGTCTGTTTCTAAGTTAACTAACCTGGAAAGTGGATTGAGACTACATTATTTTGAATACAGCTCCAAGGCCTTAACTTCACAAACTTACCTGCCTTTACAGATGAATGCTCTGAACTAAATATTCAAAATTCTTCTTGAGAGAAAATTAAGTTTGCAAGTACAGTTATATGCTTCCATATCATTTCTAGGAGCATACAAGAGGTAAATGCATCAAAAATGCAAAATTTTTAGTTATTAGGTAACGTAAAATATCCTACCATTGTGCTCACAGTTGCCTGCAAGCACACAACTACACAGATTACCATTGTCTTTCAAAATCAAGCCCTTTAGAAAGAAGCAGTTCCGCAGCCCAGGTGCTGAGCTGTGATGCCGGAGAAAGGTCTTGGTGCCTTGCTCTGGGCAGGATTCTCTAAGTGACTGTGGGTGAATTGCAGAACCTGCCTGCAACTCCCTCCTGTATGGCAAATGGGAGCTGAGGTAGATGCTCCTTGATGTTGCTTGGAGCTGCTAGGTGCCACTGAATGCCAATGTAACAAAAACAGTGAAGAAATTACGTGGTCAGAACACATCATCAGGGTCCAAATCTGTTATTGCACTGCCACTGGGCTCTCGGGCTCAGCTCTCGGGGAGGGGGTTGCAATTTCAGCTCTGAAGAATATGCTTTCCTTTAAAACTTTGGCGGCAAGTTTCTAGCCATTCATATGATATTACCCAAACAGATCTGCCTTTAAATCACTGGGGTTTTTCATGGAGAGGAAAGAGAAAGGAACTGCATTGCTCTTAAAGAATGGAGACTGCTTTATTGATTGTTACTGCAGCAAACAGACAGCACTCCGTTTCACAGCTGAGTTCTTCAAAGTTTGTCCCAGGCCTGTTGATGCCTGCAGAAGTTCTGCCATTGCCTCAGCTGGGGACAGGATCATGGTCTTTCTCACTGGCTGATTGCAAGTTGGAAGGTTTTATTTTCACTAATACCAGTTCTGGTTTATTTTCTCCTTAGTTAAATACAAAGTTACATTTAGACATTTGACTACTCACATTGAGACATAAAGCCTGGAGCTGCTGATAAGCACAATCCAGCCTTGGCAGGATGAAAAACTGACTCTTCTAAGAGATAGGAAGATGAGGAAATGCAACTTTAAATCTTTGAAGCTATAAATTGAGATCTCCCTGTTATATAGTGATGGTTTTTATTGGTAACTATCCATCTGCATCAGTTTCCAGCTCAGGAGAAATTATTTTCCTCTGACAGTCTTACAGAGTTCTTTTTCATTTTTCCCTCAAATCCATTCTTGCTTTCAAACGTCCTTTTCTGACGCTGGTTGAAAAGCATGTTATTATGGATAGCAGCTTGTGAATGGTAGATATTCTTCTTGCACCTACTCTTTGCTTTGTTTCTGGACTAACCCCAGAGGAATCTATGACACTGTTCTTGTCTCCTGTGTTGTTTGTGCAATTCCATCAGCTTATGTAATTTTTCTGTCAGTATTTTTTCTGCTATGTGGTAGCCTGTGACTTTCCTGCAGATCTCAGGGGAGTTTCTCCTGTACCTAAGACTCAATGTCCACCTGCAATATATTGCTAGAAAGTATGTATCATCCCCTTTTTTTCCCCTGTCAAAAGAGCTTTTGTTTCAGATGAAGCTTAAGTACTGGGATACCTGCACATACCATGCCACAAGGCTGCATTTCACCCTACCATGAAGTCTCTACTGCCTAATTTCACCCTATCATGAAGTCTCCACTGCCTAACACTGACGGGTAGAGAAAATGCAATGTCTAATCTGACTGCTGAAGACACTACTTGCAGGAGGACACTACTACTTGCTGTAGTGCCTTTTATTTTAAAACTGCTTCACAGGGTACTCTCCTGCCTCATCACGATCCAGCCTCCTGTCCAGCTGTTTAGAGATTCCTGCAATGATCCTGTTCCCCATAAGGACAAAGACTTTAGATTGCCAGGCCTTTTTAGTTCCTAGCTTCTCCCTTTTCTTTATAGCCTCCTCTTCCTCCAAAGCAGCTCAGAATATCATGAAATACAGCCTTCCTCTTTCTAGAAGAGCAACATTCTCCAGTTCTTACAGACAACCTCTATACTCAAGCTTTAATTGCTAATGCAAATTTCAAAGCCTTTTTTTTACATCTGTAGAAGACATCTGTCTGAGTCCTTTGCGTATTTCCTGCAGCAAGCACACTCAGCAGCACTGTCTGAAGGCTGTAAACTGTCCTCTGGCCAGGTCAGGCCAGGATTGCTTGTCTGGCACGAGCCTTTGCCTAATTTCAGCATGCTACGTCAGCTTTGGTGGAGAGTTTCTGTACAGATAGCTTATGAATTTTCACAGATTCACAGATCTCTCTTCTCTGGTGTGGCCTGTGAGTGCTTAAATACTTTACTTCTGCCATATAAACTATGAGAAAGAGTCCCCAAACTGGCATGTAGCTCCCATCAGTGAAGAGATCAGGGAGCCTTCTGTCAAGCAGATGTTCAACTACAAGAGTTTTGCATGAGGCATTGTACTGATGCTGAAACTGATTCCTCTTGCCTCCAGATCACAAGGGGAGGTGTTAAAACCTAAATAAATAAATAAAATATAATGTCTAGTCAAAAGAGAAAAGGAGGGGGGGAGGGTGGAGAGGAGAACACGCTTGTTAAAAGCTCCAGGCACCCTGGCAATTAGTCTCATGACAGCATAACACTGATGGGCTTTCACATCTCCTGTTACATTTGGTACATAGTGTTTGTTAGCATTTTACTCCATCTGCTTCTATACAATCTTCATCAGCTGAAAGAGGATATAGTTACTCCAGGCATTAAATATTGATGATCCTTACTGGGTCTCTGTTGTTTGTCATACCTGTTAACTGTTGCTTCCCCTCCTCATACTTGGATCTGATGCTTTTTCCCCCACTCCCATTTCTGCATTTGCTAATAATAAAATCAATTCTGTTTCTATTAAGATGTTATACGCCAGCATGACTTTGAAATTCAGTAAAATATATTGTTTATTCTTCATTGCATTTTGCCTGAATAGAATAAACAAATCTATTCCTAGTATGATATTCAAAGCTTTAAATACATTAACTTCTGGGATATACTGCTTAACTGTCCCTCATTAGAAAGGATATCTCTTATTTTTAAATCAAATCAACTCTTATTCTTCTAAAAGGACTTAATATGCTTTCACTTTTCTTAAAGCCAGTTACTAATAGATTTAAGTGGATAAATGTATTTGATGATATTCTTTGCCTTTCTACTTCTCTTTTGCCAACAATCCCAAACAGACTGTGAAATAGAGAATTAATTCATTATCCAAGATATTCATGAAGTTCTTGAAGCTTCAGAATCTTGGACTGCAGGACATTAGCAATCATTAATTTTTAAAGCTACTGATGATGTCCTCTGAAACACATACTATTTGAAATAAACAGATTTATTAATGTGATAGTAGGATGAAGCTTGAGAATATGTAAGTATATGGAAAAGCAGAATTTCAGTTATGCAAAGATCTTTAATGTAAACTGAGGCAGTTCTTGGGTTTAGGCTGCAATACTAGTGTACATCAATAGCACAATACAGCAGTATAGCAGTATAGCAATACAGTATACAACAGCACAGCAATACAATACAGCAATATAGTATTGTAAGCTATAGTACTGCATGCCATAACACAGGATATGAAGATTATAACTATGGACTCTAAAGGATGTCAAAATGGTTTTTTTGCATGCATACAAAACCTTCAGCCATTTGCACTTCAAGCAGTCACAAACTGACAGCTACTTTTTATATAAATTTTGTCCAGCTGACACTGTGGGCAGAGTCTACAGCCCTCTGGAAGAGGTCCTGCAGACAGATACCTTCATCACCTGGAATCCTTTTATTTTTACATTTGAGTATAGAACATGTTGTGTTTTTTCCTTTTACCTTTCTAACAATTACACACATCTCTCCCCATTTAAGGGGTTCAAAATTAAACATGCCCGGACTACTCCAATAATGACTTTTCTTTTGATGTTTCCATATAATGAATAGCACATTTTAACATGTAGTGCTGTTAACCTGAGAAAGATACGAGAGTTCAGGACTGCTTGAATGCCAACAAGGAGCTGTGTTAATAGTCAAACCAGATGTCCTCCTAAAAGTACGATGTTGACTGTGACCTCAGAAGAAATCAGGCCTGCTTATGGCAAATATATGGAATTGATTAAATGAATAAATAACCCTATTATTTAGTTTTGCATAAAAATATGTGGGACCCAGGTCAAAGATAATCCCTAATTTTTCTATGCATAATAGATTCCAAAGTGTAAACATTACCAGTAGCATGAACCAGACTAGATGCTTTGAGTCAACAGTCAAAGGTGCGAGTGTAAACTCAGAAATATTGATAATGTTTGTGAATAACTTCAGACTAAATTATAGTGGAGTTGCCAAGCTGATATGAGTGTCTCTGTTTTTTTAATACTCCAGTGTCTGTTATATGTATAAGTCAAAAGCCTGACAACAGTTTTTGCATTGGGGGTCTCTATGCTTTTAGTTTCAGTGCTTAATTTTACAGCCTCAGCTTCTCTGTCTGAGTAACTAAGTTATCAGCGAACTGAAAGAATATTTTGCTTTAGCTCCCTATCCATGCACTTGGTATTATCTGATCACGATCCTTTCTGTACTTGATTTTCTTTATTTTTCAGATTTGGTGCAGAGGTTCTGGACTGTAAAAATTACAGTCCACAGATCTGATCTTTCTTTCTCTTTGTGGCTAGGTATCGAACTGTTTGTTATTAAACTACTTTCTTAAAAGCAGTGTGCATTCCTAGTCTCTCTAGCTAATCAAAATAAATCATTCTGTAGTTGTCATAGTTGCTTTATGTAAAAGTAGAACCAATGAGAAAAAGGGGCATTGACAGTACATTTGTGAAATACAAGTCTCATATTATATATATACTATATACTATACTATATAGCTAGGGCTGTGCTTGAAGTTGCCACTTCTTTCCCAATTTTGTGGGTTACACTGTCTTTACTTGTTACAGTAATACTTGACCTCCACATGCCACAGGCTGAATTATGAATAAAACCCAGGGACTGTAAGACGGGGATCGATTTTAGGAAAACATGGAGCTCTGACTTTGCTATGGACCTACCAAGAGATCTTCAAATTCTCCACTTCTCAGATTAGCTATGAGCATAATAGGTGCAAGAATAGCAGAGCACCTATGAATTATTCTGCTCTGAAGAAACTACAAATCTTTTTGCTAAGCAGTGCATGCTCTAAATGGCCTTCGTCCCAGTACCTCATTGCGCTCTGGTGAATTTGAGCCACAAATCCAAACTTCCCAGCTGCTTCCTATATGTATAATGATCTCAAACTCAAACCTCACACTGAAATGTTGTGTTTGATGAAGTTCAGATTTGAATTCTGAGCAGAGCAGCTCTTCACAGTTGGATCTTTTATCTGCTGAATGCACTGGGGTGAAAAGAGAGCAGTGCATCTGGTAACTCACAGAAAGCAGACCTTATCTAATAACATACAGGCTTGCAATTCACATGTATAGAATGCAACTCAATGTGCCTGTAATATTGGATGGGTCCAACGTCCACTGAAATCAGTGGGAATTTCTCCACTGACTTTGACTGATTTTTGTATCAGCCTCATACTATGCAGGACTGTAGCTGTCTGATCATGAAGGCAGAATATAGCAGTTGCCAGAGGTCAAGGGCGTTACTGATGTATCAGTAACAGAAGTACCAGTAATGGAAGTAAGTCCAAGTAGTTGCACAACAGGATCTAAATGATGTCTAACTGTGGGAGGAGAGAATAGCAGCAGCCCTCCCCCTGCTCCCCAATTGCATTCGGGTCTAAGAAGCAGCAAGATGTTGATGCCTCTTAAGCATTCTTCCTAGAAAATAACAGTGAATGTTAGAAGTGATGTTCAGGAATTTGTATGTGCTGACGAATATCCAATTTGGTTACTTAGCAGTTCCTTTAAATTCAGTTTTTAAATATGATTTCATTCTCTGTCTTCTTCCGGCATGACTTCAGGCAATATTTTTTAACTATAATTTAATACATGCAAATATAATAATTATTTTCAGTAGAGATTTGGGTTGTTTTATTTTATGCAGTTCTCTAATTAGCATAGTCATCCTGCACTCTGTAGGTACCCAGGTTTAGCTTTTGCAGTGTCTGCTGGCAAATTATGGTATGGTATTTATTCTGAAAAATTATATGATTGGGATTATGTATTTACAGTTCCCCAAAATGGGAACTGTTTGCTTCACAGACAAAAAAAAGAAATAAAGAATCCAGGGTAATAGCTGAGAAATTTTCTTTCCTATCAGCAAAAATAAGCACTGCTTTGATAAATTAATTCATCCACTTCTCCACCAAAGACAGCATGTATACTTTCATAGGATCTACATAAATACAATTTGTGTGTGTAAAATACAATCTAATGTGTTTGCAAGATGGGCCAGATCCAAAGCCCACTGAAGGCAATGAGAGAACATAATAGATCATATTCTATGTATACAAGTATGTAAATAAGTGGTGTGCATGTATACAGGTGTGGAAGCATATGCAGGAGCACGTGTCCTAAGTATCTGCATCTGTATGCACACAGACACACTTACAATATATATTGCATGTTTGTACGCACACATTAAGCATACAGGATTGGCATGATGTCATTGCAGGATATTTAAGCTTTGCTTGAAGTCGACCCACTGCCTGGCTCATTTAGAGTCCATTTGTAACGATTCCTGGTACAGAGAAGGAAATGTGGAAGTTATCATTTTGGTGTTAGGTGATTTGTGCTCCAGCGAGAAGAGGGAAGGAATCACATTGCCTTGAAGCCAATGCACGACCATGAAAAGCAACTGAAAACAGAGCTCAGACTCCTCGGAGAACACCTGGCTTTGTAAGAAATTACAGTCTTTCTCTCTTGGAGAGGAGACTACTAAAAGCCTGATAAGTGACCTCTTCAGCAAAGTGAACAAAGATTTGCATCAGCTTCTCTACTCCCTAAGTATCACTTACATTTTACACATACTGTTGTTCCTCCTACCTCCCGCCTGTGTCATTGTACCTTCTCTCTAACCTCATGTTTTAATTCTGTAAAGGCTTTCAGAGGGAATTTAGCATGCAGAAATGGTGTGAGTTTACAGCATGTTGACTTCTTTGCACTAATTCCCCACGTGGACACTTCCAGTGCATATTAAAGGGCCTACTGTAGGCAGTAGTTTCAAAGTGGAGTAAGATGTCTTGCACTTCAGTGTGTATCCAAGGATTTGGTGTAGAGAAGCTAGTCTGTGCCCTAGTAAGGTAATTACCTTTTTGTATAGATGAATCCTTAGGTCCTCAGTAACTTTGTCTCAGTTACCCTGCCTCACCTGCTTTTTTTAAGCAGAATGCCTAGAGAAGAAGGGATTACAGATGACTGGAGGATTTCTCTATCAGCAGCAAGTCATTGCTTGAAGCAAGTATTTTATACCTGGTTCCACAGCATACCTGAGAGTTATCTAGGAGCTGCCCATATAACTCATCTATTGCTCTAAATCCTGCTCAATATATTCAAAGAGCAGCTGAGAATGTGGATCAGGACTCCTAAAATGCATGAGTCTAGAAACTGCTGTTGCTCCCTGTTAATTTAGTGGGTGATGATCCCTAACTTGGGAGCTGAATTGATATGTGACATAAAGGTTTATAGTACAAGGTGAATTTGCTTTGAGACAATAAAAAGGCCTTGTTATAAATAGCCTTTAATAGGTTTGTCCCCCAAAACTGATGTACTGATGTAACATCAGCATAAGGTAATGAGAGTAAAACAGCATTGATATTGCATTCTTTGATTTGTAATCCTGTATCTAAAGCACCAATGGGCCAAAAAATAATGCATTAAGAGTTAAAAATAGATTTAATCAATAATCTACCACATTACCAATGGTTTTTGCAATGTAGACTTAATCCTATGAGATAATGACATAAGACATTTGAACAATACATATTATATCTTGTCCAACATCCAGTTTGTATAGAGGATAACAACCTATTGTCGTAACCTTCACACCCTTTGCTCAAGTGCCAGATGACTATGCTTAGCACCTGAACTGGAGATGAGTAATATAAGTAACCAGTCCCTCTGATCCCCCTCTGAATATCTGTATGTTTTCTACAGCTTTTGATCTCCTGTCACAGAGAAGGCTGAACATGCAGGCTACTGTTCTATGGTATCTAAGGAATGTATTTATTTCCAGGAAAATGAGCTCTTTATATAACATTTGGGATTGTCTCTGTGCAGGTAACCAGGAGAGGGAGGGCAGCTGGCACTGTTAAGGGAGCCATAGTTCCTTTGACTGAGCTCCAGTTATAGCAGGGGGTAGAAGGTAGAGGCACCACCCATTATTGCCTCAGAGCTGCACTGTTTTCGCTATGCAATTATATTATCCCTAAAGATAAATAGAAGGTTTGTGTGTGAGAAGTATTTCTGCAAAATAGTTTGCAGCTGAAAAGATAACACTATTCCCTGCCTCCTACTTGGCTGTACAATTTTAATTATGTCAGGGAATCTCTCCTATTTTATATTCCATATATATTTATGGAATAAGCTGTTGGCAAATAGGACATTATTTCAAATAATTTAATGTATTTATTAAAAGAGATTACAAATCTATCCAGGCTATAGTCGTTGCACTTAGGGCAACTATTATGGCTACATTATTGTTCCATTTGTTTCAAAATATCTTTGGCAAGGGCTGCTCCTCCATGAGCAGTGTAAAGAAGAGACTCTGTGCCTGACAGTCTCCCCTTCTGTGTGGCAGAGAGGGCTCAGCTGTCCCCTTCTTGCCTCCTAGCCTAATCCAGATAATAGGGGACTTGATTTATAGATTCAGAGTAAGGCCAGGGCAGAAGCTGAAGAGCCTGATACCTCTTGGCTTTGCTATTCTATTTGTGCTACCCAATTTTAGCCCACAGTGGGATGGAGATACGGAGACAGCCCTGGAAAGGCCGAGTCAGTGAGAAGCTGCTGAGGAAGACACGGAGTCCCAGTATGTCCCTCGAGCTCTAACTGAGGAATCTAAGGATGCCAAAATTGGTCCCTACAGCAGTGCCAGTTTTCCTCCCTTCTCTTGGTAAGAGGTGTCTCTTAGAGATTCTCCTTCATAGCAGAGGCGTGGTCCACCCCAAGCGTGGTTGACTCTTGTCATATGAAGATTTGGCTTTTCAGGTTTCACTTGTGAGAAACTAGTTGCATTTTACACAGCACACTGATGGCTGCAGTTGTCACACATTTACCTTCCTATACTTGGATCCTTGCTCCTTGGATCTGGGGTCCATGAACTCCCTCTGAACAGTCTGCAAAAGACAGTGAAGAAAGGGAAGTCTTGTCAGTAGGTCTGACTTCACAAAGAGAGCCCAAATCTTCATCTGAAAAATGTCTGAGACTGCAGAGCAAGAAAAGTAGAGGACTGCTCCACACATGCTGCTACAAAGCTGTAGTGAGGGCAGGGGAAGGAAAGAACCTCTCCTTGGCATTAAAGCCTTGTGGGTGCTGAAAAAAGAGATGGGAACAAAATCCAGTATGTTGCAGAATGTGACTCAACACAAACCTAGCTGATGGGAGGGAGTGGGGGCACGAGGCTCTACATGTCTTCATTCTCACACACACAGAGTCTGGAGAGAAGGAAAAATCAAAACTTTGTAACTCAGAATGCTTGTTTGTCACCCAGAATGCCAAATAGGGCCTTGCTATAGCCCTGACTGGGGATCCACCTAGGAAGGTGGCCCTAGTAATGGGCTACAGAGCCCATTACTCCATCACATCCAAGCCAAAGATGATATAATATGAAATGAGCTCTGGGTCTCCATCTAGTAGAAGGGCTGGTCTACATGCATCATCATCATCATTATTATTGTTATTATTATTTCTGCAGCATTTTTACTCTGTTGGTGTAGACAGATTCCCACTGTGCAGCCCCCACATAGGGGCTCACACGAACTGTTATACAGCTGCTTATAATCATATAACTAAGGGTGCCTCACTGGTGATATAACCGCATTAACCTATGAAGAAGTAAGAGAGAGGATCATATGCATTGTTAAATGAATGCAAAATATTGTGTGGACCCTGAACAGTAAGTGAACCCTTATGCCTACAAAAACCAAAGGATGAATGTCAACAGCATCTGACATGTCTCTAGAGCCACTTCTGAAGGGAGCAACAGTCCCATGCTGAGATACAATGGAGAAACTCACTCTTACTGCTACTGATCAAGGTATAATTTGCAGGTGTTTAAACAATATCTACAAGATCGTTGTAGTATTTTTCGCAGGGATTAATATGATATGTGCAAACAAATAACTGTATGTGCTGTATTTATTTATATGCAGTAGATTGTGAGTAATAATCTCATCAGCTGATACATGTTTTAAGAAAAGCATGGGTTAAGTAAACCCCACAAGTAAACCCCACATTTATAAGATTAACAATACATCCAGTTGTTATAAGCACCTGTGTGCCATATTCCTGAATTACTATGTTCTGCAGTCATTGCAGTCTCTCAGAAACTTGCTCTTTCACAGGATAAGGCCCCAACCCTGTGAACACTTACCCACATACTTGACTGCATTATGCAAGGAATTCCACTGATTTCACTGGACCAGTCAAGGTCATAAAATTAAGCACTTTTATAACAGTTAGTAGGATTAGAGCTGTAATAATATTTTGGATGCTTCCTACCATGCTGAATTGCTGCCCCTGCTGCTTGTTTGACATAACATAACCCATAACATTTTAAAGGTTTCCAACCTTCAAGCACAATGGATTAGAAAGGAAGTTAATTATGCATAAGATAGAAAGATTTATGTAAATATAAAACCAATATAATATATTATTTACATACTTCCTGTACTTATCCTAAGCAACTTCTGCAGAAAACTTGGCCATCATAAATACCTCACATCTCATTTCTGAATCTTATTCTAGAAAAGAGTGGTGGATTCTGGCTACCTTAAATTGGTGCTAATATTTTCTAGATTAGAGCATATTTGTCTAAGAACATAACTCCACACAGATGGACAACAAACAGGATAAATCTCTATCATTTATTACATTTGCCTAACGATCAAAGGTGTCTAACTAGACATTTTTCCTCATTGGTTGTTTGCATTAGATATGCAAATCTTCTTTCTTGCAGAGCCATTTCCGAATATATTTGCAAGGCTATTGATGTCCATTACTTCACTTAAATATAGATCAGAAATACTGACAAATATTTTCATTCAAAGAGTTTGATCATTTTGAGATTACTCTCCATGCTAGTAATTAACCTCAGTCAACACCCTTCCATAGCACTTTCAAACACAGTTCCTAGCAAACATAAAGTTTCATAAATATGTACTAAATAACCTTAAAGCCCTTTATGAATAATTATGAGTTTTTAAGTTTTTGTGAATCTGCATATTAATTCCACGCCATAAATAATACATGAAGCAAAAATCCAGCTTGTTTGGTGTCTGGGGACAGAGGAAGAAAAGGAGGGGATAATTATCAGGTTTAATGTGGGAAAATACTTAACCTAAAAGATTATCTTCAAAACTGATGACTCCATAGGTTTGTATATATGTTTGTGTGTGTGTGTATATATATATATATATGTAAAAATATGTATATGTGCAGACACAATTGAGACACCCATTGACTCTGAAAGAATGCTTTCGTTTAAAGTATGTTACGCTTCTGTCCCTACCATGCCATGCTGAGCTCTTTAAGTGAGAAGCAATGTGATGAGCTTAGCCTCCACACAGTCCATCTTTCTAAAAATGTACATTCCCCCAAAGGTGGAAAATTAATGAGAGGCTGCTGAGTAAAATTACTACATTTTGCCTTCTGTGGGACATTATGGATTTGAAAGATAAGAGAGAGTGCAGCAAGTCCAAAAACAATTTCATTTCATTAATCCCTTAAGTGCCTCGGGATGAGCAGTCCATATCCGGCAAAGGTAATGTTACACCAGCTTTTGCACACCTATTGTACATCACCCTAACACAGTACCATAGTGCTCTCATCCCCATCTTTATGTGTAAGTCATCCAAGAAAAAGGTGGAGTGGGGATGATATATAGCTGAATGGTCTTAAACTGACACATGCTGGATGCACCCTGACAAAAATAGGAAACTAAGTAAGCGGTTTATGGAGCCAGCCCTTAGGTCATGCAGTGCTTGTTTTCTTCAAAGAGTTTATAGAGAAGAAAAGCTATTTTCTGGTCAAATGTTTTTGCACATGACAAAATGGAAACTAATAGATTTAAAAACAGTGGCCAAGAATATATTAAATGTTTGCCATTGTCTCAGAACTGTAGCTGTATATATTTGGTAGAAGCATATTGATTACTGTATCTTTTAAAGCCATGATTGTCTAAGAATATAAACACAGCAATATTTGTCAGATGAAGTACAGCAGATGTGGTTGGAAAATAAAGACAAGTTTTGGGCACTTGAAACAGAATTTGTGCATCTGAAACCCTGCCTGTATCCAACAGCCAGTTAGTTATAGTTTGTAGACTCTTTTGAAAGAAAATTATCACGTTCAAATTTATATTTTTAAATAAAGAAGTTTATTTTTTGCATATTGATCCACCTACATAATGCAAATAGTTTACGCATTTCATTTATAGTCTTTTAGATATATTTCAATTCATGGTCCTGTTCAGTGGTTAATGTGAACAAAGAGAGGCAGTATTTAAACCTCCTAATAAAAAAAGAATGACTAAATCACAAGCCTGTTCTCTTGGCTTTAACACAAACAGAAAGAAAAGAAAATGAAAACTATACTTACACAAATATTTTGAGAGACACAAGTGGTCCGTTGTCATTGCTATTGTTACTTTCTATCACTGCTTCATTTTCCAATGCAGACTCAGAGAAGCTAGCCAGGAAGGCGTGTTATATGTAAGTAAGGTGAGTAAGGTGGAGAGAGCTTGTGGAACAAGACGTTAAACAACCTGCTCAGGAGAATGGTACTAATCTATCCCAGGCGAAGGGCTATATCCCAGTGCATGGGTGAGTCCTCTCATAAATCTCTGCATTTCCTTTCCCAAAAAGGAGCATCCTCCAGGCAGTGTAATGAGTGACCTCTATACACAGCACTTGGCAGCTGGGTGACCACAGTCAATGAAATGTAGCCATGTGAATGCATTTGCCCCAAACTGTGGTATGGGTTTAAAAATGTGTTCTCACATCTTGCCCTTCCTGTAGCCATATTGTGCACAGCCTCCTGTCCAAACACAGCCGTGTGTTTTGGCTCCCATCTACTTTCTCCTCAGTTTTGCCAGCAGAGCTGCTTGTAAGTTGTTCTCTACTCCTTGCTCAAAGTGATCTGCATTAGCATAGATCTGCTGTTTAACTTGTTTAAACTAACCGCTCATGTAGTTGGTAATGCAAGTGATTACGTGAGTGGTTGTACTGCCATACCAGTAAGTGTGTATCTGGCATGCACCTGGGACGGGCAGCAGGCAGTAGCCTGCCCTGCAGCTAGAGCAGGATGTGTGCACACAGCTGAAATCACCATATTTCTCCTACATCAACCCTTACTTTTGCATGCATATGGGAGAAATGGAGGGAAAAGGACCCACAGGGTTGGATGAATCACAAACTCGACTCTGCTTTGAAGCCCCTAGAAAACTTATCCAAGTCTGCGGGAGTGACAGACTTGTGGAAATTCTGGTAACACTAAGTCTCTTCACTGAAAGCCTTTTTATTTAACCATGTTAGAGTTTAAGCCTCGGCTGGAAATAGTTTCTTAAAAAAAAGATATGCAGCACCCCAACTTTGGTTTCTATTAGAAATGGAATACAGACTTGAATGAACTATTTTCAAGGTCACTATTATACTTATTTTAGAATCTGCCTCCATTATAAATAGAGAGGTTGTTAAGAATTTGTAAATCAACTATTTTTATTACACAGAGAAAAAACTTAAAACATTTAGTTATGGTTGCTTCGTCTCACAAAAAATTACAAGTTCTTGTCCCTGAAACATGCTATGTGGATACAAACCTGTTGATGAGTGGATTTTTCTTGTGTGTGCTGGACTCAAAAATTCATGGACTTTCATATGAACTCAGCTGTAGCCTATATTATTGGTTAAACTGTTTTCATCTCAAACCCACTCTGAATCCCCAACAAAAATAGTAGGCCAGATGCCCAGACTGCAGCTAGAGACCCTCATTAGGCATCATTTGCATCCTATTAACCACAGAGCTGTGGGTCATTCGCTGCCTGTCAACCATTCAAGTCATTTCTTTTGTGTTAATTAGTAGAGAAATAAGGAGTTAATGAAGATCTTATGATCTGTGATGATTCATCTTTGTTGTTTCAAATGAATCCCTGCTCTCTGGGCACTCCAGTGAGCTCCTACACACCGAATAATAGAGAAATAGTCAGAGGGAGCTTACTGCGGCCTTTAGAGTGTTGTTCTCTGGGGACCTTTTGCATGGTGGGCTTTGTTAGCTAAAGATTAGAAGGAGTTAATTGCTTCAAGATTGCTAGCAGATTAGGTTACAGGGTGTGTTGTATCTATGTAAGCATATGTCAGGTCTAGTTAAAAGATAGAGGATGCTTATTTTAATAAAATTATGAAAGAAATAATTAATTTGTCATTATAGTGAAAATCTTATTTCTACCCTTAATTTGAACACTTAGCAATAAATGCTGTGATGGATTTGCTCTCACTTTCCTTCTCAAAATGTGAGAAGACTACTCTTTGCTGAACAGTATGGCTCCTTAGATTGGTTTCAGGCTTTCATATGACTTTCTTTGCTGTTTGAAGAGGATAGAGCACAGCGGGACTGCGGTGGGAGACTGCAGCTCATTTCTTCTGTGGCTCCTGTTCCTCTGCTCAGGGATTGAAAGAGCAGCTGCTCTGCCCTCCACCCTGCCCCTTGCTGCAGGGTGAAAACAGGAAAATCCCAGCAACCTGTACTCCCTAACGCCTCGGGTCTGAAGTCTCACCCCCTCCCCTTCACACCACACGGCAGTATCACTTCCATGGGGCAGGATTTGCTCAGGCTCCAACAAAGAGAACCAGCTCCTACAAGCGGAGGTGCATACGCGCGAGTTTGCTCTTTCTTTGGTGCCCACTGATCCCTGTCACTCCAGGGAGCTACTGTTATGAGACCTTGGCTAGGCAGCAACAGCCAGCAGATTTCATTGGCCCTAATCTAGAGTTGGCTGGAAACTCCTGGTTTCAGACTCTCCATTTAAAGAAAAGAAAAAAAAAAGGAAAAAAACCCACAACGACCCCCCCCTCCCCCTGCAAAAGCAATTTTCTCAGGGCTTAGAGAAGAAATTGTTCCTATTTCCACACCAACTCTGATACTCAGGTGTATTTATTTTTACAATTGGTAAGTGCACTTTTTGAATGTTTTGTTTCTTCATTTCCTAACAGCTTCCTTTGTGGCGTATAGATACTGACTCATGAATCAGGTGCAAAAAGCTGGTATGGCTGAAAAGGTTAATGCCTCTGCTCTCCCCAACACCTTTCTGCAGACTGCTGCTTCCCACAGCAGCAACGTTGAAAAACGCACAGACCTTCACAGTTTAGGGCCTGGATATATTGAAATAAACCGGAAAAGTAATATCCCAGGCTGTAAACTGAAGCAGGTGGCTAAAGAAAGGCTTACTGCCATGGAAGATAGCTGATGCCCTTCTTGCTAAGGTAGCAGTATCTTTGAGAAAGAAGTGGAGGCATTCATAAGTTTGCCTCCTTACGCAGGGCCCTGCTAAACTTCTCTGAAGCTTCCTAATTCCTGTAACTGGGAAAGGGTGGGGGGAGAGGTCAAGGGGAAGCAGGAACTGCTTCAGGAGGAGAGATAATTGCACCTCCTCTTCCTCCTTGCTGGATTTATGAATGGCACCTGAGTGCTTTTAAGAAACTAGTCTTCGATTTTTTAAAAAAAAAAAAGTCCAGAACTGAAATTAATTATTTAGGTTTGCCAAATATTGTTAAAGTTTTTATTTAGACCTTTTTTTCCTGCCCACTTATCAGACTGAAAATAAAAGTAATTATTTGTTCAGCTCTCCATTATTGTGTCTGAGAATGTTGAAGAATGTTTTAGCAATGAACAGTATCCTCAGAGGACTCAGAATCTGTGCAAAGTGTTTTTGTGTAAATCCTGAAAAATGCACTGCTCACTTGACTAGTCTCAGTTTTAGCTCTCACAAGTAGTGTGCCAGTTAAAAATGATTATTTTCTTGTTTGTCACCAAACACCGTATAAATTGCAAAGATATATTTGGCAAACAGTTTTAACATCTTTATGTGAAATTTTTATATAATTCATGTTTTCCTAATAATAAAAAAAAGGCAGGGCCAGGTAGCTGGCTCCTCTTAAATAGTATTTGCCTTATTTCATGGTTAAAGATGTCCCTACTGTGCTATGGAGTGGGGTAACTGGTGAGCTGGGACTGTGGTATAGATTAATCCCATCCCTCTGTAGGTTGTACAGATTATTTGCACTACCAAGCAAGTTGATCAGTGGTGTGAGGATGGATGGAGGAGGAACTGCTTGGGCAAATACATTTAGGGCTGTCCCTGCCCTCTACATGCCGAGAGCCTGGCAAGTTTGTGGGCTAAATAAATAAAACTATGCTGCTCCTGGCAACACGATCCAGTTGTCATCTGGCAGAATGAGACTTGCTGCAGAGGATGCTCCAGGGCTGGGGCTGAGGCAGCAGCACTGGTGCGACCTGAGGATCATTACAGCATTTAGTAAATAACTCCTTGGATGATTCATTACGTTATAGTCCCTTTCAACTTTAATTGCTCTAAATGAAGAGACATTTCACACCACTTAGATTAAAAAGAGAAAAAAAAACCTCCCCCACCACACACACGCGCACACACACGTGCGCACACACACAAACACACGGAAAAAAGGGAGGCCAGCGCAAGTGATAAGGGAAAGCAGGCTGTGACTCTTGTGTGACTTCAGAGAGCTGGAGAAAATGGGAATGTAATTGGAGGCGAATCAGGCACTGGAGGAATCACACAGCGCAGGCAGGGGGATGGGGTGGGAGCAGAGAGCCAGCCTGCAACGCAAAGCCCAGGTCCTCTTCAGAAAACACCAGCGCTGAAGACGAGCAAGTGTGGAGCCGCTCCTTAAGCATCCCCCTAGCCTGTCATTTAAGTCTACCCCAGGTTTCACTGCTTGCAGTAGCACAGTGGCAGCTATGGATTTTTTTTCTTCTCCTGCGACATCAATCAGAAAGAGCCAGCTTTTGCAGGGAGGGGGGTGGGGGAAGAAGACATATAGAGAGAGAAGAGGAAAAAAAATAAGCAGAAGTAATTTATTCGGGATCTTTGAGAGGATAATAGCCAATTATTTGTTTATAACACTGGTTAAATTTTCATTAGGCAGATTAATGGAATATCATGTACTGTCAACATTGGACTGAGGGGTGGTCTGTAAGAGATAAACGGGCAAACAGTCGATGTGTCTCCCTGAGTAAATTAGTTTTTGCTTTCCTGTTTTTCATATGAAAATGGAAAGGTGGACAAGGTGGTGCATTTTAAAACAGGTCTCAAGATGGGCCAAATCAGTTAAATATGAAAGCAATTCCGGTAATAAATACATTATAATAACTTAGCATCGTGCCTATCATTTTGATTTCATGAAAGTCTGGGATAATGTAGATTTTTAACCTGCTCTCTTAATACACATTTCCTCTTCCTGAACTTCAACGTTTCTTGCTGTGAGGTGAAAGCATATTACTTTTTTTTGCCTGATTTTCCTGTGTAATCTGTTCAGTATTACAGCTGGTAAGTGCCAGAGGCTCACAGCTCTTTCTTGTGAATTCTAGTATTATCATACTGGATAGCAGGAGCAGTCCCCTCTAAGTACTATATTATCAGCATCAGAACCCCTGAGTGGTTATGGTTGCATATCATGCTCTTCTGAAGTCAGAATATTTCTACAGCACTTGACGTATTAGCCTGGGATTTTCAGACAAGCCATGGAGAGGGAGACACCCAGATTTCACTCAGGGTTGGGCCCGTAAGTCCCCTTGACCTCTTTGAAAATCTCAAGTCATTTTACACATGAGCAAAGCTTTGCCACAATTAGTGTCACAGCTCAGCTGCTCTTGGCACTGCACGGGCAGATGGAGAAGATGGCACTCCTCCAGTGAACACACAGCTCTGGAATACAGCGGTTTAAAACAGCCCCAAAACATTTCATTCAAATTTGACCACTAATAATTACAAAGCACTAAAATGGCCTCTTGTGAATAGGAATGGAAAAATATTTATTTCTAACGATACCTTATGACTGCAGCGCTGCCTAAGTTTCCATTTACAGACAGCATTTGGTAAAATTCATTCTTTTAGATCACAGGTTTGCTCTATTTTGGAGCTGTATAATGGCTCCAAGAATAATATTCATTCTTATACTTTTTAAAATGGCAACTTTAATATTCATCAAAATATCAAAAATGATCGGATATTTTGTTTACAAAATCTCGAAGTACTTACATAATGTGTTAATAAAAATTCTTAGACATGATGAGGGGACGACTCAGACTTCTTACACGTCACCCTGACCTCATCAGAAAATCTGTAAAGAAAACATAGGTGAGAATTAAGTAATGATGCATGGCCCTGGTCTAAAACAATATTCCCTGGTTTTGTTGTTGCAGCCTTCTTCAAAATTCCCCTCTCACATAGCTTTGGAAATCAATTTTCCCTATTTTCATCAATGAGGAGGCCCAATACGCTCTTCCTCTGCTGCACACCGTGGTACTTTGCCAAGTATCAACAGAAGGTGTATTTCAACCACCAGACTTTAGATGTGATAGCATTCAGATCAGAGCAGGGAGAATAGCAATCATAGCCTGGCTACAGGCCATGTCAGCGTATTCGTATTGATCTCAAGGGATTAAGAAGTTCACTTGAGATTTTTAAATTCATTTCTCTCTCAAGTGTCATATTACAGATCCTTTTTTTTTCAACTAGAAGGTGTTTATTGATATGTATAAGGTGTTTCTTGTCCGTAAACAGCTGGTACATGATTGATAGCTTTAACTTTGGTTTATTCTCTTCCTGACAATGTACCAGTCTAGTGAGGCCGGGCACCTATCACATGCGAACATTCAGTTAGACGTTAGGAAATCAGTCTGAAATCAACTTGAATTATCTACAGCCAGCAATAAACACCAGACATTGAGTTTTATCTGTGACAAAAAGATAGAGCTGATATCTCTGACATTCAAATATTGAAAAGAAATCCTGGTTTCAAAGCAACTTGTTTTTAGCTGATGAGATCATTAGACTGGACTTTATTTTTTGTATAGATCTGGTTGCCCTGATCTGGCAAGGAACTCTGACATACAGAAATGGTTTTCATTTGAAACAGGGATAAAGGTCAAAACTGTGCCATATTTAGGAATTCTATTATAAAAAAAAAGTTTTTCAGACAATGAAATGGCCGTATTAAAATATTCCATTATGATCATGTCAGAATATTAAAATAAAAACAGACATTTAAAAATGTATATTTAATTTAAAGATGAAATGGTTTGAAGAAACTGAATTGGAACAAAACAAAATGAGAGCAGTTAATGAGCATTCCTCTTCAATTTGAACCTGCTTTTATCAAAATCAAGACTTTCCTGAAAAAACATCTCAGTTTTGATGGAACAGCATTTAATGATTGGAAACTCTTCCTCTGAAAAAATGTCCATGAATGTTACTGAGTCATGGGGTGCATGATGCTGAAAACAGTTATTAAGCACTGATAAGAAGTGTTTTTTCTGACACGACCAGACCCACTATGATAATCCATTCATTTCAAGTGATTCTTATCTTCCTTTGACTCGTATAAATCTTGCCTACTCCCATGAAGGAGCCAGTACACAAGTGGTATAAATGAGATCAGAATCAATCCCGGTCTCCAGTGTCCTATGGACTATGCCAAATGCTGTAGTAAAGTAAATCTTCTATTTTACATTCTATTTTTGATTGAAAATTGCTGCCATGATGCAGAAGCTATGCGGGCATCCTTAAGGAGTTAAAATGTTTGCTAGCAAAGTTATGGACATCTGTAATGAATGGGATTATCTGTACTACTCATCAGTACAGAAAGAATAGCACTAATAATGCAAGTAAATTCTCCTCTTGCAGATGTTTTTCTGTTTCATCTTAGAAGTGAATCTGTTCACTCATAAATCTTGCTTTGGTTCTAAAAAAAAAGAAAGAAAGAATTAGTATTCTAGTAAGTCCTCTCCATGGAATGACATTCATCATTTTCAATGTAAACGAAATGTTGCAAGAACTGATAGTCTCTGTTTTTCTTGCATGAATTAAAAAGATACGTGAATTTTGGAGAAAAAAAAAAGAGAACTATTATGTACTCGATTTCAAACACTGTGAAGTATGGACTCCATCTCACAAAGTGTTCCTAATAGGCAACAGTTCGTAATAGCAACTAGCAAAGGAGTTACTCCAAAATTGCCAGCAGAAGCTTTTTGCCACTGAAGAAAAACATTCACTAAGAAAGGAATTAATTCTGTCTCTGTATTCACCCACAGATTCTCCATTTATGTGTACAGAAGATACACATGTATATATGGAGGTATCTTTTTTCCTGAGTAGTCCATACGATCAGCTCTTAAGGGTTCTGTGGAATATTAATATTTAATTTGCTTGTTGTGAGCCAGACCTCTCTCACATGCACAGCAATATAATTAACAAAACAGACATATTTTTAGTAAGTATCCTTCATTATCACAACCTTCTTCCAAAACCTCCCATCTTTCGAGGGAAAAAAATCCAAAGAAACCCCACAACCTTTCCCTCCCACACTACTATCCATTTATCCAAGGATGGGGCAAAATGTGAAGTTCAATTTGTGCACACAAATATCTGCCAGTTTAGAGGATGTCAAGTTTCCACTCTCTGAAATGAACAGGTATGCTCTTACAGTAAGAACTAACGAAGTCTGACCCTCCATTAGCTATAGAACAAGTGTCAGTTTAGGTTTTTTTAATCATCTTAATGCAATTTTTCTACTACATAGGGAAACCAATCTCCATATTTCAACATGTTAGTTTAAATGAGTGGTCTCTAGCCTGTACTGCGATCAGTAAACCTACTACAGATTTGTCTTTTTCTCAGGACATAATTTTTTTCTTTACAAGCATTTGTCAGTGGTGCCGCTTACTTGCAGTACTCCAGAATAACCAGGAATTAAATGTACACTGTCTGAGGCTTTCAGAGGAGGCTAAATGAGCTAGGCCTCCAATCTCATTGAAGGACAGTTGTGCTTGGTCCCTTCATCATTCTTAAATCCCACTGAAACTCCTAGAGTTGGCTCATGCTAGAGAGTCAAATATGTCATAAAAAACAAGCGGTTAAATGACTGCTCTGTTAGCAGAAGTAAAAGAGAAAAGTCACTCTGCTGACTCCCCAAAATAGCTTCCTTCTGTAAATAGCCTGGTGAGATCTCTTGGCACATTATGATACATTAGTTTCCTTTAGAACAACTGATAATAACCTGAGACTCACAGATTCAAACTCTGCTTCCAGTAATATTCCAGCCTCTCACTGCAAAATTTGGCCAACTCAGTCTTAAATACAACACCTAGAACGTTAACAAAATATGTTTCACGTGGCTGGTAAAGTGGCTGCTTTTTATTTCAAAGCCACTGACTTCAAAGGCTGCTTGGATTGTGTGCGTGTGTGTTTTCTTTTAAAAATCTTCATACTGTTTCTGTCTTTTTTCTCACTATCAAATAGATCATTACATTTTCAACACTTAAGGACAAAAATTCTTCCTTCAGATCTGCACGGCAGATCTTGACAGTAATATTCTGCTCTTCCGCACATGCCGGGAACTCCCGTTGACATCAAGGAGAGAATTGTGCAGGTGGGTCTAAGGAGGATGCCAGCACCAAGACCTTCTAGGTCAGGGTCTGGTGGGAAATCTGACCCCATTTTCCAAACTGGTTAGTGCCTTGGGATTTTGATGCCCAGTATCCCCTATCCGTTTGGAAAGTAATCTTGAGGAGCTATTGAACATCCATTTTCTGATAACAACTGCATTCAAAATTCCAGCTATGCCCTTCAGGGCCACGGGGACACTCCCTCATATTCACTTGCATGTTATTCCCTTGCCAGCTGGGATATTCCTGGTAGGTGTAGCAGGAGAATGAAGATTTGATTACCCTTGTCACCTAGTTAGTTGGCTGTGTATTCAGGAATAACCTCCTATTTTTGCTTGTCATTCTTTATGCTAAATTAAGTGATAAGACGCTTAAAACTGTGTTGTATGTTTCCCATGAGCTTTGGCATCAGGAAGTTTATGTTTGGAGTCACGGTTATTCCTATCCCACAAACTCATTGATAATATGAACTCCACTGCAAGCATCAGTTGATGGCCAAGGGAGGGAGTTTTTGTTTATTGTCGGGGGGGGGGGGGCTTTTGGGGTGAAGGTGTTGATTCTTCTTTATTAGTGCTAATAAAGTATTTGTGAAACAGAAGAGACTTTGACAGACAGCTGGTTATTACACTTCAAAATGCCAGAAGGTTGGTGGCTGTTCTCCATTAACATGTGAGGCTTTGTTTCATTTCTCTTTTGATTTTTACCATAAACGTATTCTCACTATTCTAAGCATACTCTTTTCCCATCTCTTCAAACAATGACAACAATTCAAAAGCCAGAAAAAGCCCAAGTATGAAAAGGAATTCAGCCATGTTAGCATTTCTTCCCAAAAAACCCAGCCACCATGGAAAAGGATTAGCCATTTAAATGGGCACGATTAAAAAAAAATTAGGATAGATTTGTTCCTTCTCTCCTCAATTCAGTCTTCCATTGTGTATGTCTAATGAATGACACAAGGAGGGTGAATAAGTTAAATAAGGCAAATAAGGCCTTGGTTAACTTAACTAGTTATATGATTAATTCTTTGCTCTAGCTATTTTATTCATGTGGGAGTGTCTGTGTGTGTTATGAAATATATATTCAAAATCAGTGGCTCAGTTATTTGAAGTTGTCAGGTTCTTATTTACACCAATTTACATCTAGTGTCACATAGAGCAGCTTAAAGGGAACCTTACTGTTAGCAAAATTCAGGCCAAGATGCAGGACTACGGAGAGTCAGTCTTTAAATAATCAGACAACTGCTTTTATAGTCCTGGCACAAACATTTCTCAGACATACCCTAACTGACCTCTGTAAAGCACTTTTTAAGGAGAATAACCAGATAGAGCCTTGCCTTACGTGCTGACATCTCTCTGTTGCAGCTCCCTCCTGCCCCGCAGTCAAACCAGAAAGGAATAAAGGGGACCTGAGAAACAGCCAGTGATGACCAGAGAGAGATTCAGCTATCCACCTCTCTATTGACTGGGAAAGAGCCTGGGACAAGTTTACTATTAGATCAATATACTAGTTGCTAATGTGAGATTAATCTGAGCAATGCAATGCATCTAAGCAGGTACAGTTCTTATTAATCATGAAGAAATATAGATGGGCATGGAGGGATGGAGTAACCAGCAATCGTCTCAGAAGATTTCTAATGACTGCTGCTGCTGCCTGCTCTGGGACTCATGTACATGTACACGAAGCTTGTTTCAAAAATTCACAATTCAGAGAACATTCCTGGTGGGACACGTGGACTCCTGTTGCATGAGCAACATTCTTAGCACTAGGTTAGCTTGCAGTACCTGTATCAGCAGATTGCAGTTCTGCTTTCTGCAAATATTTCTTAAATATTTGCACAAAACTTGCTAGTCTACAATAAAAAGAAAATAACAGAGAATGAATATAAAGGTTGGGTGAGTAAATGTGCTTAAAATTTCCAATGACTGTGTTGTCAGAAATCTTTTTCAGTCACTTCTATGTAACAGAAAACAGTGACTGCACCTTTCCTTCACTCTGCCTTGCCAATCTCTGCTATTTGAAAATGCTGCTTAAATACCATCCACACAGTTTTAAATACAGAAGCTGAATGGGCACAGGCTATAACGATTTTGCATCAGTCTTTTCAATTGTCATCAAAATGAACAAAAAAGTGGTAGGAAGAGGATTCAGTCAGCTAAACAGCTCTGGGCCCTCTTGAGGGAAATAAAATTTATCACAGGCTATCAAATTTTTATTTTGGTATTTGTGATAATTTCTGTATAACAGAGGGTGGAAAGCTGTGACATGTAATTCAGCCATGTAAGAGGTGGGTGCTTTTCTGCCTTTTTGCTGGAAAATGGAAAGAGTCACGATAATCTCTGACCTTCCCAAAGGGTTTGAAGGGCATATTTGACCCTCAGCAAGAAAGCATTTTTCCAGACTTACCAAAGTATGCATACGGAGGAAGTACATTCCTCTACTGCAAATCAGTGTACATCTTTCAACAGAGATTAGTTTTAATTCCAAATTTTAACAATGCCTGATGATCTATTTCTACAGAAACTTTCAAAACATCAGTAGCAAAAACCCTGACCTGTTTTTTTCCACGTCAGGAGAATTGCTTGCAATCGTATCTCTGCCCTCACCCGTGTCCTATGTCCTCTGTGCGCGCTTATTAACAACAGGGAAAACTGACATTTTCTTATATTTAGAGCTGACATGAAAACCTACCCCAAATTTGCATCGTTTACGCTTGAGGGTCATCCGGGGGCCTGCGGCTCCGAGGCTGCGCGGCCCAGGGGACAGGCGGCCGGCGGGCGCCTCGTGCGGGGGGCAGCGGCCGGCGCTGGCAGAGCCCCTCGCCGCCTAGCGGCCGCCGCGCCTCCCTCGCCGCCGCGCCGCGGCCCGCTGCCCCGCCGCGCCCCGCGCTCCCTCCGTAGCGGCACAAGCCTCCAAGGCGCGGATTTCCCTTCCTGGTGAGCGTCTTCGGGGCTCTTGTTCTCTCGGGTTATCGTTTGCTTCTTATTTTAACTGTGGAATTGGGGTGTACTTTTTTTTATTCTTACTATTGCCTGTCGCAGTTTTTCAGAAACACACATACAACAGCTCTTGAGGATCAAACGGAACAAATGGGAAGCTGAATAAATCAACGTATTATTGGCAGTGGAGTAAAACTGTTTCCAGCAGAGGAATTGCCTCTTGCTGTGCGTTTGTTGAGGGCGACTCCGTTATCCTTCCGGACACTTTTTAGGTGTAGTAATTAGTAGCAGCCCTGAACACTTTTATCCTACAAGCCTGGAAAGTCGCTGAACGCCGGCATTCCCGCAGCCCCCGAGGTGCTGCGCTCTCACCGCCGGCGGTCAGGGACACGGCTGCAGGGCCCCTGCTCGAAGGCGCCGTGTCACTGCAGACGGCCTCCGCCAGGCGGGCAGTGACCCTAAGCCCTGCCGTGACCTAGGTGCTAACGTGCCCTGTAAAATATGTATTTCCACTAAACACGAGTAGTGTATTTCTCAGTGTTAGTGTTTCAGGCATTTCATTTATATTTTAAGACTGTAATTAATTAGTTCTTGAAGTGGTGCAAAAATAAAATAGGACTGTTTTAACTTGGTCAGATACTCCCTTGGTCAGATCTGCCTTTGTGCTGCATAATGAAAATGCAGTACCAACTGTAAAGTGTCTGAGGTCAGAAAGTGCCTTCCTCTTTGTCTGGTCTCTATTAACTCTCCCTGGAAAAAGCTGTCTTCTAACAGATTTTTTTTCCCAGCATGCCTTTTTGGGACTGAATCTTTAAATTTCACAGAACCAAGCTGATACAGCTTTCAAATGTAACCTGCTGCTATTTGCTCTCTCTCTCTTTTCCAGCTGGTAAGTGTTAGCTCCCATCGCCTTTGCTTACAGGTTTTCATTTCTTAGTCCTGGCAAGTACATTTTCACATAGGGCAATCCTCACCCCCCCCCCCCCCATAAGTCATAACAGAATCATTTAAACACAGATGTAGCCATTTTATGGTTGTTGCTAAGATTGTTTGGCAAAGGTTATGCATACTGTGAAAACTGTCTTCTGCAGAGAGATACCTGTGTATGAGGAAAGGTGGACTCCAGCCTCATTCAAGCCATTTGTTTGATAGGGAAGGGAAACCTGGGAAGAACACTTCCCCTGATGCTGTCTCTTTGCTACACCAGCCTGAGTGTAAGCGGAGCCCAGGGTCAATGAAATAATAAAGCAGAAGATTAGTCGTGGGAATGGGAAGATGGGGTGGAGATACTTTTTTGTTTTTTCCTGACTGTTCAAATAGAAGTTAGCCCAGCAAATAGAAAAGATGGACATGTCTACCAGAGAAAAGGTCTCCTGACTGAAAGCAATGTTTTAATCTGCTGGACATGGTTCAGTCCTTAATGTAGACATGAATGTGTCACTTTTAAAAATATGTTTTGTGTCTCATAGCACTCCTAACAGATCTTGGTCATCTAAAGGTAAAGTCATATTTAACATAATGTGAGCTAATACCTGCTAGTTAACTCATGTAAGTAAAGCCCAAAGAGGAGTCAAAGGTCTCTTTTGGAGTACCAGGCGAAGCATCATTAATATCTTTAGAAATCTTCACTAAAAATCAAAAGCGATGTGCACCACTTAAAAAACAAATCTATAAAAGTGATGAAGTCATAAAAGTAGACTAGGTATGTTTCAAGTTAATTGCAATAAATGCATATACCATGATTACTTTGCTCACTGGGGAATAACTCTACTAATTTTTTGCTCTTAAAAAGGATTTGTATTAAACTTCATCTTGACATAAATTCAAAATTTTACTTATACTCTGAATAAATGTAAGCCAAAGTAAAAACGAAAATATGAGTTGGAATCAAATTAAATGTTAGGGTAATTTTTTTAGGCTACTTTAGGGAATGCGCACTGGATATAAATTTCTCTGAGTATTATTTACAGCATAGAAAATATTTAAATATACAGGAGAAATTTATGCTCCTTATTTAAACTAAGTTATCTCAGGGGTAAATTTGGCCCAGCAGGTTTTAAGCTATTCATGATACAATCAGAATATCAAAAAATAATTTTTAGCAGCATTTGTCTCATAAATGGGCAGTTTTGATACTGCAGGATTTATAATTACTTTGTACATTTCATACATATAGCACAAAAGATCCAAAAACTGCATTTGCTTTGATAGCCTATTATGCCTGACATGAATTACATATCACATCTTGTTAGGGAAATTTATCTTATGTGGGAGATTTTCAAATTACATTTGCAAAATATATAAACACCGAATGAGTCTGTAGCTTAAAAATAAACTAAGGAACACACATTTAAGGGCAATTACAATCATTGTGAACAGCATTTGGCCATATTTCAGGGTATTTATTCTTGAATTAGTTCTCTTGCTGTGTGGGAGGAGTTGCTTTGCCCCCAGCATAGGAAATTTAGCTCCCGGTGCTGAGGAGCACAGCACAGCCCTGGGGAAATGTTATGGGAGCAGTAATGTTGTTTTCTTTTGTTTATAGTGGCATGAAAAGCAATGGGGGAGAAAAAACATCACCTTTGCAGCTGCCATCCCCTGGTCACCAATTTCTTCTGGTCCCTGCAGTCCCTGTGCCCCTGCGGTCTGTGCCCTGGCTGCCCCCTGCGTTGCAGGGTCTGGCCGGAGCGCCTCGGGGTGGCAGGATTTCTTTCTCTTCCGGGCTGGGAAGAGCGTTTTGAGCACCTCTCACTTCCCACAGCCTCTTACAACTCCTCATGCCAGGTGTGTTGAGGAGTGGGAAGAAACAGAGGAATCATCCGGTTGCTGACAAATGAAGGGCTGAAAGGTGCCCATGCCACCCTAGGTGGCACGAACACACAGTAGTGCCTCCACAAACTTCTTAGGGATAGTGGGGTCTAGGGAGGCCCAGGAATACCCAAGCCCTGATCCTCTTCTATGGTGCGCGGTGTCGCTGGGTTTTGTATGAATCTCATCCTGGTAAGACACGAGGCTGAGGCTGTGCCCTGCCCACAGGCAGTGAGGGATGGTTGGGAAGGTGAGGAGGCTGTACCCGCCCAACAGGTGCAGCAGTGCATCTCTCTCCTGCTCCCTTCCCCGAGCTGCTAATGGTATCACTCCTTTCAAAGGCAGAATAGCTCCAGGCAAATCTGTTCTGCAGATTGTTTCCATCCGGTGTTCCCCATGGTTCTGGCTCTGTCTGTATATTGTAGATATAGTAACTTTGCAGCTTGTAAAGATTTGTCTGCTCTCCAACCCCCTCCCCCCACTCACTCCTTAAATCAGTGACTGGGAAAAGTACATTCATATTATAGGTATCAGAAAATGTAGTTACAGACCAAAGACTTCAATGTGCCACGGGCTCTAGTAAGACCAAGTTATTCCCCGTCCTCCTGCTTGGTGAGCTCTAGCAGCTAGGCCATACTGTACCCCTTAGGAAATCACTGTCCCACTGCTAAGCCATAGGGAAGTCTGGATGTCAGAAGGCTGCATACTCCCAATGCTCAGTCGTTGAGGGGCACAGCTGAGACACAAGAGCCCTGGGGAAACAGCCAGTACCTGGCTGGCACTTCTAGATATTACCATTGCATGAATGTTTACTAATAATTACTAACTTCTGCAGCGGTTTGCACTAAATACAGGTTCCAGTTTGATGCATCCATTTTGTGGCTTCTCATACTCCAGTTACCTGAACATACACATGCCCACATGCACACACACTCGCTCGCTCGCTCAAATCACTGCTCCCTGCTCCCACCAAGCACTTGCACATCACTTGTGTTTTGCTGAAAATAATGACACTATTGCCCCTGTGCTTGGAGACTAGGCTATGGCAGAGCTGGGTCTGTGATCTGAAACTCTCTTCTATGAGAAACCAGGATGTTCCCTCACTGCCAGCTCTCAGCATGAAACGAATTCCTTTTTTCAGTTTTTCTTCCTTGATTTCTCCCACTTCTTTCTCAAACACCCACTCCCACAAAATGTATACTTTTGTGTTCATGCAAGCAATCCCTCATGTAGCCTGTGAAGAAATGGACACCAACGGGTGCGTTTGGTGTTGATTTTTAGAAAAATGCCTAGAATGTAAATCTTCTGGTATGCAACTCCATGCTTGATTCCCATGGAATCCATTTCTCCAGGACTTGCACAGACAGATACAGATTTGCGAACGGAATTTGGTCCACTGTATCTGGGATCTCCAGCTCCCCTATGTATACCCCGCTAGTCATATTCTGCTTTGCAGAATGAATTTCGCTGAACACCTTCAAGTTCCTGTAAGCAAACAAAACCCTTTCTTCCTGCATCGGAGATGGAATTTTAAAGCTTGAGGGCTGCAGCTCTCCGTCTGATACCTTGTTATGCCAAGTTGGAGCACACAGTAAATTTCTTACAGCCGAGTTATAAACCCCCTGAAAATAGGTTTTATTATGGAAATGCAAACACAACCATGGCTATAGCAACATGAAAGGCTCTGCTGTAATAATGCTCAGATCCAACTCTTTGTGCACAATTGGCATAGAAAAGTATTTGATTTTTGTCATTTTTTTGCTGTTACATGTCAGTGTCACTTCACAGTTGGTCTCAGTTTATAACCAAATGCATAAAAATTGTTAGTAATCCTCATTTATAGCTAGGAACTGAGAAGCGCCATCTCAGACATTACTTTACCTATCAAACATGGCTAAAACAGCTATTGACATTTGGAACAGTTATTCCTGGAGAGAAAGATTTGATGTTCACAGTTAACTAAACAGAGTGTCTATTGAGTTTAGTGTCTCTCACACACTTAAGTATTAGGCTTACTGGCCTAGCTTTGATAATCAGTTTGCTTTAGCCAAGAAGGAAAAAAAGACAGAAGCAGGAGAAGGGGGAGAATCATGAACACTCTCAGTCTAAGATACTGTCTTTTGCCATAAGTGCAAATGCTCTGCATATTTTCAGAATCCTGAGATTTTCCTAAAAATATCCTCATGTTTCTATTTCTGCTTTTCAGTTAGAAAGAAGGTGACCAAAAAAAAGCCCCAAATATTTCATTGTACTCCAACAGTTTCCATCACATAAATAAAGTCACCCCTTTATGGAAAGTTGTGCTCTATGCTGATCTCTTTGAGGGGAGAGACAAATTGTAGTAAGCAAATATGCTGAAAATCGGAGAAAAAACACTTGCTGTTCCCAAACTCCCTAGCACACTGTGCTGAATCACCCTGCCCTAAAATCCCCAAATGTAACAATTTCATTTCTATGGTTGGAGAGTGCTTTTCAAGCACAAGGTCAGGTTTTGCTTAAATTACTCAAAAGAGTAGATCTACTAAGTTCAGTAAATTGGGTTCCATTGTGAGTGTAAGGTTATCAGTATTCAGCCATATGCCTTCACCATAAAAGCAACCCCTTACCTGTGCCTGCCTATTTTCCTAAAGTATTTTTAACGATCAGAAGCATGAATCTCTACTTCACTGGATCAGACCCATCCCTTACATGTCAGTCATCCTTGCCCTCATTTCAGTTCAGCAACTTTAGCAAATTTATTTTGACTGCCATGGACTTGATACTCAAATGTGCTAAGCATCAGCTTTCCAGAAATGGTTAAGAAAACAGACTAACCTAGCAGGCTAAACCTAAAGACTGATCTGGTTGGTTTGTTTTTAATATGAACATCCCTCCTCTCAATAGTTTAATTAGTGATTATATGTAAATTAAATAATTTTAAGCGGACACTTTACAGATGAGGTAATTTGGCTTGGCACAGGAAAAATGAAGCACAGTCTGAAAACTCTAAATAAATATGAAAACCTACCCTCTCAAGATTTCCAGTGTTTCCCTCCCCCTCCCTGCCCTACACCTCAGGATGTATCTCCAGCTGGAGCAGGCCAGGCAAATGCCATGTGTTTGTAATACACATATAACTGTATTGGCTCTTCTGCTGCTATTGTGGTGCTCTTGGAGATACTCTGTATAAAATATAAGCCTCTATAGAGGGACATAAAGTTTAAATGTAAACTCTGTGGTGAGATCATATTGCCCAGGCCAATTTAGATTATCTTTAATTTCCAGGCTTTGCTTCCATAAGAGCTATCTAGGAACAACTACTAAATTTTACCCAGTTTTTAAAACTTCACATATCTAAGCATTATTACTTTTGCATATATACTGTTTGGACCCAGAGGCACTATTGTCTTAGTCTCTTGTCTGGAGAGAGAAAAACTGAGGCCTTACATTTTCAGAAAGGAATGGTCTTCACCGGGTATGAAATGCATGGCCATATTGAAGTCAAAAATCAGTAAGGCTTTGCCTCTGGTGGGCATCTGGCCCTCAACCAGTCTCACTCAAAACTATTTTCAGAGGCTTAGAGGAATTTCCAGCAGTCTTTTCACACATAGACAGTTTGTAATAGTTTGTTGTTTGGGATCCTGGGTTGTGTATTCATCAGTTTCCAACAATTTGTTGTGACAGTACTTAAAGCACTCATGAGTGATACTCTCCAGGCAACTAAATGAATAGCATATTGCTATGAGCAAAAGTATTTTTACTGTTCTTTTAGTGACTTTTATGTTTAAACTACAACTGTCATTTAATATGCAGATTCTTTTTTATTTTTATTTTTTGTTCAATTGGAATAACTAGGTATGTCAATTATTGAACCTTCCCAAAGAAGGGTGCTAACGTGGAACGTAAGCGGGAACAGTTTTTTATTTGGCGTTGGAAGGTTTGTCTGTTTGTGATCTAGAGGGATTTGCCTATTGTGGACTTTTTTTTTCCATTATTTGACTCATTTCAATGGTGAAGCAATTAATGTTGTCTGAAAAACTTTCCATCAGAATTGTCCTTTTTTTTCATCCTTAACATTTTGTAGACACTCAGCCGGTCTGTTTCCTGATTTTTATTGTCTATTTTATTGCTATTTGCCTAAGAATCTGCCATTTTTTCTGATGTTTATTGGTCACTGTTCATTTTTAATTTATTGCCACTTCCTTGTTTTTTCATCATATTTGTCAATGTAGTTATGGTTGGAATTATATGCACACAATCAGTAATGCAGTTGGGGAGTACTTCATCTTTTGGCTAACTGAAAAAGTCCCTTTGAATGATTAATAGATGAAATGTAGAAAGTCTAGCATTTCAAAGTTGCCAAAACTTGTGGAATATTTTACATTTCAGTGGAGTCATCTGTTTAACAGCCCCTGTTTTGTTTTGTGTATTACTCTCCCATACATATGCTTTTGGTTTTGAATCTTTATTGGTTTTGTCCTTTATTTCCACTCTTTCCTTAGTACAGACACATAGGAAATCATAACTGAAATAATATTCATAGTTTGGTATATGGTGCGAATAGAAGCAAATATTCCCTGTTTCCATCTGAGAAGCAGACCAGGATAAAAAAAAAAAAAAAATTGTATCAGAGCTGGTGCACCGATGCTTAAAATGGAAGCGGGATCAACATCATTTTTAATAAAAGAAGTAGGTTAGGCCTGGGAAGAAAATAACAAATACAACAAGCTGAAATATTCTTGTACTAAGTTAGTATCAAATCCTTGAAGATGTTTAGAACATTGCATTGTGATGGAAAGCTCCCCATGAGATTTGAAAGTAAATTTTACATATTTTATTATTAAGAAATATATTTGGAAGTTCAAAAAGTGTGGATCACATTCTGTTTTATGCAGGGTATTAAATTTATACTTTTGGAGCTGGAAGTAAAATATGGTCCATGATTTCTAAACCCTAAAATGTTTTTGGCACTTTGGGAGGAAGTGAAGAATGACTGTTTAAAATCTATTTCCTTTCAGCCTCACTGCTATATGTCATCTGTTAGCAAATATCCACTAGCACTATTAATAGCTAACAGGAATATATATTTTAAGCCTTTGTTTTTGGGGGGGTGGAAAATACACAAAAAAGTGCTCTCAGAGCTGATAACAACCCTAATTAATTGGATAGTGGAGTTGTTATTTTTTTAAATCCTGTTTGAAGGAAAAAGTATTTAGCCATGTAAAAGTATAAGACTGTGCATAAGAATTAATTAAATCACCTGAATAGTGAGATGTCACAATGTATTGATGTGGCATTACTCTTAGGTGAACTCTGAAACTATTTAATTGACTCTGAAATGACCAAATAAAATTTGGACTCTGTAGTGTAATGCATGCTCATTGTTTCAACAGATGTCAAGAGGAATGGAGGTAGTACCTGAGCGATGAGGTATTGGCTGAATTCCTCACCTCAGCAAAACTCATAAGCTCATTTGTAGTTTTAGACATAAAAGTGGGGGCCAGAGGGAGACACACGCTTAGCACACATCTGCTAAGATGCTTTGCTGACTTGGGGCCTTATAACTTGCCTCTTCTGCTGCTTAAATTCTCGACTCTTTTTAATTGATGGCAGGAGTTCCCCTAACTCCAGGACACAGAACAGGGATGCAAGTGAATCATTTGTACTAAGAAAATACAGTCTAGAGCCAATGCTGTCTTATGCAGTAACAGCAGCCAAGGCTAAGGGATCAGAGAGCTAGCAGGGAAAAGAGGGAAAGAGAAAGAAAACATTGCCTCATCCATACTCTCAGAGAAACTTAATCATTCTTTATCTAAGGGAGAAGACTGTTACTTGGCTCTTGATAACTTTAATCAGTGTTCCACAGGTGTTTTTCTTAAATCCGCAGCCCCTGGAATCATGTGATTATGCAAAACTTCGAGGTTTCATTGAAATTTAATTTTGTCTGCAACCAACAGAGCTAGAATTTTGAAAATTAAAATCCTCAAATGCAGAATAACAAAATAAAAAGATTCCAGAAATTGTTATTAAAAAACGAAAAAATAAGGTCCACTCATAATATTTATAGACCAAAGGAGGAGGAACTTCTTAAATGCATGGTATGCCCATGCTGCCCCACCCCAAGATACCGCAGAGTCCACGCATGTAAGCTGCAGTGGCCAGTGAATACCGATTAATTGCAAAAGAGTGCAGCCCACCTTTGAAATGTCTTCTCTCCTTTGCTGTGCCTTCTTACTGCCTCTTTTGTTTCTGCCCTGCAGTTGTTGAATGTCTCTACCCCACAGCTGGACCCTGAAAGGCCTAGTAAGAGTAAGACGGGTCCTTGGTTCATTTAAGATGACCACAGTGAAATAAATTTATCCAGAATTGATGCCTTGCTCCTATGTTACTTGACGTCTCACTGAAGATTTTAATCGCTGAGGTGAACAATTATGTTCTGCCATGCAACCCAAAGTGCATCAAATTGTCTGTTTATAAGTTGCCTGGTGTTTCTCTCCCCATAACCTTTTATTCCATGTTAGTTTGCAAGCCCCTAGAGTGCAAGTGCTGTCTGGATGTGAGTGAAGTGAAGCATCAAGCGATCTACAGGCATGGTACTGTAAATAAATATTAAATGTGGTGAACAGAAGAAAGCTTATTTAATATTGCTATGGTATTACAATAGTATCATGGAAAGGTGGGGCTTTTCAAACTTAAAAGCTTTGTTGTCAAAGGCATATGTAGACTGCCTGTGCCTTTCTTTATAAATAAATAAATAAACAGATAGATAAAAGATGGTGCTAACACAGGATCTTATGTCCACCAGCCTCAGCCGGAGCTCTGAGTAAGGAATGAGGCAGGATGGACCCAGAGCTTTTCAGCATTCGAAAGTAGGTGTGTATACTTCCGGCTGCCATTTTCTATTTGCTCCTCTTGAGAAAACAAAACAAAACAAAAAACTCCTATTAAATCCTTTTAAACATTTCAAAGCTGCTGAGCAGACTTGACCACCTTTCTCCAACTCCTCTGCTTTTACTCTTCTTTAAAAAAAAAAAGAACTAAACCCTCCCAAGCTCCCCAAGGAAATTAACTACAAAAAACTATGCTAATGGAACATTAAAGTTGTAATGTAAAACCATAAAAGTCAGGAAATTCAGAGTTAGGGCTCCCATGGTACCTCTAAGTCTGTCACCTCATGCACATGCACTACGATAGGACCCTCGGAAATGAACAATTGGGGTAAATGCAAGTATCTTGTTATCCACCCAGGTATTTTATCTATTCTTAAGGTTGTTTTGTTGCTGGTAGGGTGACGTTACATGGCATTTTTTGGAACTGAGTCTTGGAAGGTGCTGAGACATATGTTGCCATTAACATGAAAGGTGCTCATCATGGTGCAGAATCAGGGCCCAGGACCATGACAAGTGACTGTTTGCAGAACAGCATCACTGCACAGGCTGGGGCAGCTAGAGATTCAGGGTGCTCCTATAAATTTAAAAGCACAGAAGATGCATAGATTTGTATTTCTTTTATGTGTAACTTTAACATAAGGTTAGTTAATCTCAAGCAGCAGCAGTATGAGAGCTGCAGTTTTGTTTGGGCAGGAGATCAAGTTCTTAGCAGAATGATTTTAGAAGGAAAAAAAGCAAAGAAAAAGAGGAGGAGGGACTGGGGCAGCTGTGCACAAGCGATGGCAGATACCTTATTCTGTGATTCTGTAAAAATAATATTGTAGCGATAGCATTTATGAGGGGGATTTATAGGACAATTTTGCAGCCCACATGTGTGTAAGAGTCACCAAAGCAATTCATATTGAGGAAAGAGGGCAACACATTTCAGCAAAGCAATTTTTAACAAATATCCTTTCTGATATGCAATATATATATTTATATAATTGAAGGTCTGTGTACAATAAACCAAGCAGATTCCTGTCTTTCCCAGGTTTTACCTTTTGACACCCTCCTCAGCCCTAAGCATGAACAGTGAGCCACTATTCAATAGGCACAACTGACCAGAAGAATCAAAACAATTCTTGGAAAAATTAGGTTATCATTCATTAGCTCTCTATCATTTGGCCACCAGTAGGCTGCAGGATATGAGGGCCATTTAATTAGGCCCTGCACTACTCTCTGGTGTGAAAAAGGCTCTCAAAAGCTTTGATTCCCCACAGCTTCACAGCAGGAAGTTGTTGGCGATAATTGACACAGGATTTCCTTGTTAACCAGCAGCAGACATGCTGGATTAAAGCGACAGAGATCTAGAGAAGAAAGTGAAAAGAGATAAGAAGCTCGGAAAGACTTCTGCTTATTTTGCACTTGAGGATGATGAGCAAATAGCAATAACAAACTGGAGTGCTGCTCCCTCTGAGTAAGGCCTCCACTTATCAGACCCATTTCAGCTTGACTGATCAAAGATTGACTTCCCTTAAAATAACATAGGCCTGGGGTTTGTTAGTTTATTAAGCTGCAGGTTTTATGAATTATCAGAGTTTTAAAGATGGATTGCAGTTTATGTGAAGGAGTAGAGGATTATCAGGTTTTCATCTAAACAATTATAAAATATCACAGCTGAAAGCTTGCTTGCAAATGACATAATTTTCTCCTGCAAACTAAACAGGTCATTGTATGCCTTCATGTAAGCATTTCCAACAAGTGCACAAATACAGTAAAATTAACTCTGCAGTTGAGATGATAGCCTTGTAAAAATATATATTTTAACTTCCGAAGCACACACAAACCTCATATTCCCTTGTGCTGTTCCAAAGGTAATTGTATTTAATTTTTGACTGGCACCTTTTAGGTCTAGTTATGTTAAAGAAAGGAAAGAGAGAAATGGCCTATTGAGATGTTTCTTAAAATGTGGTCGTGATAAATGATACTGAAACAGATCCACATGAGTATAGTTAAATGAAACGTCCACTTTAGAGCAGAGACAATTATTGGATATCACTTAATAACTTAACCTTACAACAGCACATGTGGCATTAATAAAGAACTGAGAGTAATAAAAGCTACTACTACTGCTACGCTCGGTACATGCAGGCAGACGTATGTATGCGTATGGGTTGGAGCGAGGGGAAAACCAGGGTCCTGGGGGGCAGAAGGAGAAGGGAAAGGAAGGTAGGAAAGAGGACCAAGGCAGGACCAGGTGGTGGACTGTGGGTGGACAAGATGGGAAGGGAGAGGCAGGTGCAATCAGGGATGGGACACAGGCAGGCAGTGTCAGTATCTGTGATTCTGAGCCCACATCTGCAGCTTTTTGCTGGCTCCTGGGTACCTGTGAACTCCCTCACCCAGCAGAGCCTCAGTCTTCCTTCCCCTTGAGGCAGCCCTACAAGGAACTGCAGGGTCTGTGGTCATCAGCTCTTCTGTCAGCAGAGGAGAGAAGTGTATGGACCTACAGCTTCCACCCACCCTCTCCACTACCAGGGTTTGGTTTAGTTTTTTTCAAGCATAACTTTATTTTTAAAAGGATGGAGAGATATGGCCACCGCCACCCCTTCTCACCCCTCCTCCCCCTAAAAAGTTAAGGGAGCAACAGTGCAATATTTTGTTCAGGCATTGAAGTGTTGGGAAGAAACCAAAATTGTGCTCAGTCTCCGCACAAACCAAATTAATTCACAAGGCATATTCCCACTTCTGGAAAGAGGAGGGGAAAAGAGATTATGTGACTACTGCTACTTCCAGGATTCTGCAGCTAAACCCTGCGGTCCCTGGAAATCCCTACAGGGTGGAAAGATTCAGGAAAAAACTGTCCACGGGGCTGCATGCTATGCCTAAGGCTTCTGATGTTTTAGCTATTTTTGGCTGGAAAGTGGCAGTTCAACTGCACGCTGAGGAAAAAAAGTGAGGCTTCAGTAATTATTTTTATTATAGCACAGAAGCTGCTGTTAATGATTTTCCAAAATGATAATAAAACACTTCCACTCCCCCACCTGTTCCTAAGCTCTAGAATAACTCATCTTAACCATTTTAACATATTCTGAGCCCAGAAACTTCTGTCCTGGCAACTGAAGCCAGGAGGATGGAAAATGGACATAAAAACAGTCTCAACAACATGTTGTGGGTTTTTTTTTAAGTCCTCAAAGGAAGTCAGTAATGTCCTCTGCAATGAAGATAGCGCATGGACAATACTGAACTGCAGTGCCCCATAGCAGTTTCAGTACCACTAGGTTTAGATTCTCCCATGATTTTAACCCATCTGAGTAATGTCACCATCCCAAATTCATGCCATGAAATCCTCCCAGAAACCACATCATGAGGAGCTACGCACTTCTGTACACAATCTCACATCCTAACAGTTTTCTTAGGATTATTTAAGAAGCACTAGTCATTGATTACCCTCCACTGTACTGTAGCTTCTCTTAACACAACAAAATTGACAAATAATTTTTCATGATGGCATCTTATCCTTCTCCCTGAAATTGGCATCTAGTTCAATGAAGTGAGACTGAGCCCAGGCAGCCAGCTAAGCACGTTGGAAATCAGTGCAGCTGTGCTCAGGCTAATTCAGCCTCAGCACCTTTTTACTCCTAACATTCTTTTTCCATGATAATGAACTACGTTTTACGAAGTGGTGGGCTACTATGATGTAGACTTTATAGTGTAACCTGATGAACTGAAGGCTTCTACATTAGACTTACTGTATCACTGGACATGAACTGGAACCAAAGATCTGGATATTAACAACCCGATTTTTAGTGAGAGAGACTGAAACCCAGACCCCCACTTTTCATCTGGTTCCAATCTCTGTCATGGACTACATTAAAATTTTAGGTCAAAACACCTTGGACTAGACTGAAATATCTCCTCCCTTCCAGTCCTATGTTTCTAACATCCTTCAGCAAGTAAGGTTAAAAATCAATACCTTAATTATGTGGTTTACCATGTCCTTCTTTCTATTTCCTTTCTGACATGCTTTATAATTCCCCCTATCATTTTTACCTCTCCTTATTTTAAATTGGTTGCATATAAATTAATTATCGTGTTCTCCTGTGTATTAGCAACATCCTTTTCAGCAAGGACACCCAGCTGGTAAATTACCATGTGTTTTAATCATGCTGATATAGCACCCGATTCTAGAGGCCCTGCATACATAGAACTTAATGAAGATCAGTGGCGGTTTTACATGTGGAGGATTTGCTGCATGAGGCCCAGAGTGTGGTATCTGTTTAAAGACCGAGAATTTCTTTCTGTTGACAGATAGCGGTCTCATATTTAATCCTGCAGTTCCTTGGCATTTGCACTAAGGTGGCTAATGCACAAAACCTCACTATTACATGATCAAAGTAAAGACTGTTTATTCTCACATAACTTCATTTCTAGCTACTGCAATACCGTTGTCTTAAGCTGTTTTCTTACAGGCCTGATACAGATCTTGTTGTAACCAAATACTCAAGTGAATCCTTGTGCCATATTGCTCTGTCATGTCACATAAAAATATGGTCAGCAGAAAAAAATGAAAGTCTGATTGATTCAGTATTTCAGGGTTCTAGAGCAACCTGGTCTTATTCAATACAGAGCAGGCAGAACTGAGAGCAAATACATGCTGCCATTGCAGCACTGGCCCCTTGTGAAGGATTAGTACCATCATATGTTAAAATGCTAAGTGCTATCTTTTTGTTTTGAAATATACAGTGTCATCCTATTTGAAAAAGACAGTTTTGTACATTTTGAAGGGAAGAACACAGATTGGTGAGTTTCTTGATATTTTTGGTATTTATTGCTTCTAATATTCCGTGCAGTTTTTAATGGTAAAGAACAGAGTTAAATTAAAACTACACTTCTTTGAGTTCTCTTAGTTCCAATGTTCACTGCATTTTTTAAAGATAGGATTACTTCAGTGGGCACAGCAACAGAATGAAAAACATTTCTTTTTATATAATGTAAATAAAAAGCCTATTCTATTTCAGTTTTGACACAGCAAATCTAGATTTGTGGTCAACTAGTAACTGGCTTCCTGGACTAATCCATCTTAATGCTAGCAAAAGTGTTTGTTAATTTTCCTGGGAAAGAAGGTTTCTTTAATTCACATATCTACATATGGTAGATATGATTCTTTCATTTACAATGGCATTTGATAAAATCCTACTTTTATAAATGATGCATCTGCTTTTAATGTCTTAAATCCCGTGATTGAATAGACAAATCTTCCCCCTTGTCTTGTTTTTTTTTTAATATTTAAAAGGCCTTACTGCCTTAAAACATACATCAAGCAACATTGTAATAGAGAAATACACTTTTAAGACAAAGTGACAGATTTACATATCTGTGTGATGTGACTCTCTTGACAACCAATAAATGTATTATATTGATGAAGTGAATATGTCCTCTATCTGGTCATTTTCAACTGGAAACTAATAACCAGCATCACCGTATCAGGCATGCAATAACCTGGGTTAAAACTAGGTTCATCAAATAAATCACTCAGGAATTTTTCTATTTCTTTCCCAAGACACGTTGCACATCTGCTTAGTGAAAGG
The DNA here is from genome assembly GCF_036370855.1 of Dromaius novaehollandiae. NCBI lineage: Eukaryota > Metazoa > Chordata > Aves > Casuariiformes > Dromaiidae > Dromaius > Dromaius novaehollandiae. The sequence goes on along the minus strand of NC_088103.1, from coordinate 41,350,560 downwards.
AGGAAAGAAGCAATATTTCTTTGATCAAAGTCTTTTTTAATATCCTTGTATCTGTCCTTTGGGAATGCTATCTCTGGACCTAGGCCTGGGAGAGACGCTCAGCATCTCCTGGAAGGTGCTAAGCACCCTTTTACTGCCATTGACTGAGGCAAGAATATTCAGTTCCAGCAAGATAGGGCTTCGTTTAGATCAGTTGCTGATGCTGCATCACTTTCTAATGATCCAGTGAATGACATAAATTCAAGATTTCTAAAAACCAAACAAACACAAGGTGTTTTTAATGAGTCCCAGTTTATATCAACAGCTTTCATGAGGAAAACAAAATTCTTAGCCAGAAAAGTATACTGTATTAAATTCACCCCAAGGCTCTATCTCATAGACATGAAACACCTATGCATATATAGCGATCTCTAAGAAACACTTTGAAAAGCCATGTTGTGCTTTTAACTTTTTATAAAGTCTTATTAATATCATTTAGAGTTGCCATGTGGCTGGCTTCCTGCTTGGCCTCTTTTACTATAGACTTGGCAGTTGTTATCCCAAGCACTGCACATGTGCAGACTAGGCTGAGTGTGGGTAGCAGCCATTTGTCTGAGGCGGCTGGGTTTCGTCATATTTCAAACTGGCAACCCTAATGCCTGTTCTTACGAGATACAAATCTGATATGAAACTCCCAGAGTCGAGTTAAGGCTTGGCCTGGCACCCATGAATCAGCTCCTTCACGTGAGAATGGCTGGAGCAGCGCACTGATCTCAGGCGAATTTCTCCACTGTTTCCACGTCAGTGAGAGCCTTGGTGGAGCCAATGCGAGTTGGGTTAGGCCTTGACAATTTACAGGATCAAGCCTTTAAAATGCAACCTCCCCCCTCCACACACCCCCTTCTGGTTGTGGATATGGGACTGTTGCTTGGTTAGGAGGTGGCAGGCATGACCACAGCATCCTTTGCCCAGCCTTGCCAGTGTTTTAGATCAGAACTGTGCTGAAAATGTAGTGATAATACAAAGAAGAGGAAATGGCAGCTATGCAGCTTTTCTTTAGCATGGTGTTTCCTACCTCCTGAAAGAGAGGAGAAGATCTGGAAGCAGCTCAGACAGCAGCCTTTCAGCACTCTGATGTTCTCCAGCCCCGCAGCTCCCCTGAAGAGCCCAGACCATCTCCATTGCTTGGCGCTTCCACACAAGGGCGAAAGCCCTGCAGGAAGCACAGCACATATCTGGTGGAGAATCCTAGATTTCTACAGTCTGTTTTAGTTTCATTGCGGCGCAGAACAATATAGACACAAACTAAAGAATTGTGGATAGGAGTCAGTTTCACATGCTTGAGGCCAAATATTTAACTAACTTTTAAAATAGGCAATATGGGCCTGCTGTCATTTTTCTTACCTGTTCCCTAGGTGCTACCCAAGAACCATGTCTCTGATACAAACTAAAATGGGATGTGTTATGGGACCATTGTTATATTTCTAGGCAAGGCTCATGGCCCTGGAGTCACCTAGCACTTCTCATTATGAAGCACTATTCCCATGAGCTATATGGGTAGGCTTTTTTCCATGTTTCATTGTCTTACTCAGGCTTGGATTTTTGGGTAAGGCTATAGCAGAAATGATTCAACAGCAATTTCAAATACAGTAAGGGATATGCCTCCTGCAGTTTTGTGCAAATTCCATGTCCATCCTGCTTTGGCCTATCCATGAGCCTCTTTCTTAGCTCTTGTTCACTAGAGCCTTGTTAGCGCTTGAATTTGCATCAAGAATGTCTCCTTCCTATACAGGGTCTAGCTGAAAGCTGGACCATGTTATGAAGTGAGGGGAATAGTGTAGGGAGAAGGGGAGATGTTAGGGGACAGAGACAGAAGGATCTTTAACTGTCTTTCCTCTAGATCCTGGATTTGTAAGTAAGAATATACCTGCAGATCTCTGCTGACAACAAATAGCTGGGAAACCCACCCATGAAGCTGATGTCTCAGCCCCCTCCAGAGGCTGCTCCATAGATGGGGTAACAATCTACTAGTGCTATTTATTGCTCTAGTAGCAGAAGTGACAAAACCCTGTCTTTAGGTATAATGCTGCTAGTGACTCATGGCTATCAATATGGTTCCACACAAAAGAAGTACTTCACTTTTTAATTGTCTATAAAAAAGGTATAATCTACAGTAAAAGTAAATCCACTCATTTTGTGTAATTATATATATATAATACAAACAATACACAAGAAACAATACAAATACAAAAACCCTCTAGTAATACATATATCCACATAAACAGTAGTTAAATGGGAGCATATTCATGACAATAAAACTCCCAGAATAATTTATTAGATAATATATCCAAGGCAAAGCAAACATGCACTTCTTTAAATGTGTGTGCAGCTGTGCATTTTTTATCTTGCATTTGTATGTGTGTTTTGTACCTATTCACCAGAAAAAGCAGGATCAAATACTTTAGAATGTAACTTTAAAATGGCTGTTTTAATTTCATAATGCATGTACTTTACACAGAATATACTTTATGTGTGAGTAATAATTGTTCCATGTTTCCTTTTATGACCCTTTCATGAAACAGTTTTTCTTTTTGGATTCAGAGTGAGTGGATGGTCCATGTCCAGCCCTGCCAGAATCACACGCTGGCAGGCTCTGAAGGTGCAGTTTCTCTTCAGTAATTGCCTAATTTTTATACCACTTAAGGCAGCACTACCTGGAGAGGCTTCAAATTACACCTTGACCTTTCAGGAAAGTCAGCCCACTGTGTACAGAGACTTGGCTCCTACTGTTTGTTGTAAGGTGTCCAAGTGAGTTGGTTGAAATAATCTGTGATACTGTGTTTATTGTCACAAAGTGAAATTCAGCCTAGTGCTCTATGCCCACTAAAGATCTCCACCTCACCTAAGATCGGAAGTCAAATCCCAGTTCTGCTGATTCCACAGGACTTGTTTCTTTGCTCAGGAGATAAGTGGAATTGAAAAGCTCCTGCGAACTTGACATGGGTCCAGCAGACTTGGGTGAATTTCACTCAAAGATTGTCCTTAACTGGATGTCATACAACTTTTAAGAAGCCATTTGCTACCAAAGTAGTGTGCAGGATTGCTGAACTAACATGACTTTTAAAAGAAAAGGAGAAAAACTTACTCATTGTGACTTGGAAGCAAAAGCTGGGGTTTTTGGCACTGTGATGAAAATATCTGCATGCATCTGCATAAGTAGGAAAATTCTCTGCTCAGAACTGCCTTTGAAGATAGTATGCTTGACTAAATGGGTCTAGCATTTCCTTTCAATACACTAAAGGTTTGTATCCTGTGAAACAGCAATCCCAGAACTGTACTGGTCTGCTGTTTACATTGTCACTCAGTCTAGAATGATTAAGAAAGGAGATTTGGGCTAGCTCTCACAAGGTTTTGGATGCAGGTATATGCAGGTGAATTGACTGCAGGTCTGTTTATCTCTGTTTCTCCAGAATAGGGAGTGGTGGGGAGAAAGATGAAATGGATGGGCCCTGGTTCAGGTTCCCCTTTTGCCCTGGCAGCACCTGGGGTGGAGGAAAATTACCTTCCTCCAGTAAACAGCAGTGGGGGGAGATATCTCTGAGGAGCAGTGACTCCAAAGGCGACGGGACAGATGGAGAACATACAGTTTACACATCATCCCATGCCTAGAGTTCCTCCTGAAAAAAACAAATATAGTCTTAAATATTGAAAATCTGAATTCTGAACTACAGTTATTAGAAAAGTGAAAAAAAAAGTGAATGTTCGGGGAATCATTGATAGCAATATCTCATGACAGAGGCAGTTTTTGTCTGTGCTCCAAGCTTATGTTGTCTTTATTAAAAACTAGTAGTTGTGCTAGTAACTTGCTTTGTTTTTTAACTCCTAAACATGAAAAGCAAATGTGAATCAGCCTCTTTAAATTAAATATGAGAAACAATTATATTTTGACAGTTTAATTGCATTCTTTCTCCAACATGGCATTCTAAACAAGATACCACATGTATTTAGCATGCTGATTATATTTTTAGATTGTTTTGCAATTAAGAAAGTATCCCTAAAAGAGATAAAATAATTGGTTGACTAAATGACTATTTCTTGAGGGAACAATATTAAGAAATGAATGTTGAATGGCTATATCCATAATAATTAGCTTTTAAATCACTGCTTAAAGGTTTTAGGTTTTTAGCCTTCAAAATTGTATCTGTCGTTCAATTTGCTGCATATTATTCAAATTTGCTTATGTAAAAAAAGAAAAAAAATAACCACTGCCAGCAAAACAGCCTTCAGTATAGCGGACATGGGATCTCTTGACTATCAGTGTAAAAAAAGGCAGGCATCTGAAATGTCTTTCACCAGAAGGACAGTCCTAGTGCACATGTGTGATGGGCACTGTGTCATTGCAAATGGAGAAAAAGGCACTAACTCATTTCTAAAATCACGTGAATGTATTCAAGCACAGTCCAGTTTCCCAAGAGTGCTGGATGGCCTTTATTATTATTATTATTATTTCAAACAAAGCTGCTTCTTTCTCCTTTAGAGAAAATGCAGATTCAATACCAGAAAGGTTCATGAATTTCTGTTATTTTGCTCAGTAGTTCATTTAAATGGAGTGATGGGATCTGAGTTTGAAAAAGAACACACCTGCACCCCAGTTTAAAACAACTCTTGGGTCACAGTCTTCTGAAACTTTGTTTTAGAAATAAAAGAAGCTACTTAAAATTTCCAAGTCGGAATCAAACTTGCAATGCTGTTGAAACAAAACTGTGATTTTAATTGACATTTCAATCCACAGACATCTCTCAAACATTTTATTATGACAAAATATTTTCATTCAACTTCTCAGACCAACAAAAAGCTAAAAAAATCAACTTATTTCAGTGAAGTCAAAGCCAGTCTTTATACTGATCATTTTCTATGTAAATTTTTATAAAGCAAAGCCAGTATTCAGACGGGAGACACAGTAGGTTTATGATTCACAACAGGACCAGATGGAATTTCCTGGAACTTGTTTTTAAGATACCAAATAAAATCACATTTAGAAGGAAGAAAGTGAAAGGCTGAACTGCAGCTGAGTCTGAAACAGCATTGTTGAGACTTTTCATTAGGAAAATAAAGTTTGATCTGTTTGTGATGCTCTTTATGTTGATTTCATACATTTACTACTGAGGTGTGTACAAAAATATGTGGGCAGAGATGCCAGCTGTTCACAGAGGAATGATTTGTAAGGGAAAAGGAAGGTTAGGAACATATGGGACAGAGTGAAGAAGACATGCTGGTGAGAACTGGAGTGAAACAATGCTGAGTGGTCTAATCAGCTGAAAATGTTCCCAAGCCCTAGTAGCAGTATAGCAGAGATGGCCCAGGGTTAAGAACAGAACCAGATAGGTAAGGAGAGATAATTTGGAATAACCAGTAGATACAGCTGGAATAAATGCACAGACATTTCGACACACAAGTTCACAGCATCACGCTTTACCTATTCTTCTATAAAGTGACTGTGAATGTATTGTCCACTCTGGTGTTTTGCCCTTTTATTATTCTAGTGCAACCCAGTTTTATAAAAGGATGATTTCAAGTAACTGGCAAACCTAAAAAATAAGGTAATAATAGACAGTCCCAAATGCAAGCTCCCAGAGAAACAACACAGTACTAGATATACCTCATCAGGTGCAGGAAATGGTTTCAGAACTGTTATTTCAGGGGTCAGGAAAGAATGAAGTGTCTTCTGGTGGCAAAGTATAGCCCAAAACTCTTTCCAGCCCATGGGAAAGCAGTGGGAAGCATTCCTGAACTGTGAAGAGCGTGAAGAAATTCACAGTAGAAACCTGAAGGAAGGCTATATGCCTTGCATGTATTGCTGTTTTTTCAACAGTTACTGTACCAATAAAGGATACTGCTTCCCCACAAATTCTTCTCCTCAATACTGCAGTAGTAAAACTGAATAAGCTTACAGAGCTGTAGCTTGTTGCTGAGATTCCTTCCTCAGCCGTCTTAATTCAACAGACTCGATTCAGCCTAGATATGCTGATAATCCTGTCTAAAAAAAAAAAAAACAAAAACAAAAAAAAAACCTGGGAATCTCTCTCTAGTTCAGAATTAGACTTTGGAATTTTCTTAACCTGTAGCTGTTTTTTTGGCACAGGGGACAGACTTTAAATGAGCACAAACTGGTGAGCTACAGAGTTAGAGAGAGGATTAATTAGCTTCAGGCCAGATATTCTGGGGGAAACAGACCAGAAGTAATATCTATTCCAAGGAGAAATGCTGATAGGCTGTGGAATTAAAGGCCAGCTCTTTCTTGTCTTTCCTTATAGTCTGGAGTTTGCCTTACAGCTCATCATATTTTTGGCTTCTGGCACATATTTTATTAACTTCCATTATATATAGAAACAAAACAGACCACTATTGAAAAAAAATGCTGTGAGTAAAAAAAGAAATGTAATGGCATATTCAAAGAGTAATTAAAGACTCTGTTATGAAAGTTAAAAGCCAAGAAGAGTTTGAGAGACTTTCACACACAAAATTCTGCACAGAATTTATATGAACCCTTTTGTGTTCACATTTGTGAGCCATGTGACTCCCCGTGAGATTTAGTTTGGCTTCTCAGTCTAAAGCATTACAAATACTGAAAACTGAGGACTAAAAATTTGGCTTGCATTTATATCAAACTATAGCTTCAGTTAAGATGATGCAGAAGGCTATAGAATCTGGACCTCACTTAACTCATTCCAGTTTGCTCAGTTACTGTCACTATTAGAAAGGACTTCATCTGCCAAAATCCTCTAAGCCCAACAGAATCTGATAAAGATGCCTGCAAAGGTAAAAACTGTAAAACTTATCAGTATACTGTGCATGGGCTGAATGCCATAAAGAATGAAAGATACACAGGAATGCAGGTTTGTTTTTCCTTTCTGTTCTTCCTGTTCCAGAGATCCGGTCTTATCTCAGATATTTGTAAGTGGCACTAGGGCCACACAAAGCATTAACACAAAATATGCTGTCAAATGCCATGTGATTATGGAGCTAGACTATGGGCAAGGTAAAGGCTGGTAGCTGTGGAAGTAGTTGATGCTACTCTTATTGTTTTTCTTTTGCAGCAAGCATTTTGCTGTGCACAAACAGTCTGGTCTGTTCCTCAGTTTAGGTGTAATAGTTAAGACATCCTGGAGAATAAGCAAGAGAGCCCCCAGTAATTTTAACCATGTCTTCTGGAAGAAATCTGCCCAGGAAAAAATGCCTATTTTAGCTTGTCACTGTTTCACAGAGATTAATGAAGAAGATGGAGGGGCTGCTCAGGAGTTTCCTCACTCTCCCCTGTGCGCTGCAGAATTGGCATTACAGCAGCTTCAAATACTTCGGCCTCTGTTGTGACAACTGTAGGCCAACAGGAAGAAGGTGCAGCTGGAAGAAAACAGTCCACAGAAGTGAGGAAGGCTATGTATTTTTGTAACCACCACAAAAGCACCTTAAATCAGGTAAGCTGTGAAGAGGAGAGTGCAGGCAGGCTCAATTGTTATTAAGTTCAGCTTCCCTGAAAATAGCAGTTTATAGTTACACCTGACCTAAACTTGCTATGAAATCTGCAAAACATAGAACACAGTTAATATCTGATTTCACTGTGTGTTAAAATTCAATTCCTGGGACAAATGGTAAGCTCATGTAAACCGATGCAGTTTCCACGGAGTAAATGGATCTCTGGCATTTCATCCCAGCTAAAGATTGGGCCTAACATTTGTTAAAAGATTTTCCAAGTTTGCACATCTTTTAAGTGAACAAGCACCTTACTCCTTACAAAGTCTGAGAGATCTATAGTTCTGCAGCAAACTCATCGAAAACCTACCTTTTTCATGTGGTTTTAACCTAAAACCTTATGTGCTTTCCAGAAATCTTTCTTTGAGTCTTAGGACTCATTAGAGCTTGAAAATCAAAGTGGAGGCATGAAAGGAGGGAAACCACATGAACTGAGAATACAAATCCACGTATAATCAAGTGTGAATCTGAATTATAACCTCAGGCCAGCAACCATCAAATTTTAGGAGGTTCCTGAACCCATGAGCCCAGGAGGAGCTGGTGCATGTGAGACAGTCTGCCACTATAACGCATGTGCTGCAGTTCCAGCAGAGACGAGACATTGATGTCTTTGTATGAATAGCACTCTGGGACACCAGTTGTTTTAAAGTGTACTAACTCATTTATTTCCTCACACATATGTCCTCTACCTCATAGCTACAAGCCAATGGGAAGTTATTAAATATCATTACACAGGCCTTTAGCTGGATGGGAACTGAACATCATGCCGCATCAGAGTAACTTTCTTTTCCTTCTGTCCCTCCCTGGTTCATTTCAGTGCTTAAAATAAAGGGAATGGACTGAAATCTTAAAGCATATTACATAAATAAAAGCACAATATAATTCCTCATTGAAATAAATTATCTTTTCATATAAAAATCTTCTAAAGCCCATTTCTAGAAGAGTAATAGAGCTGTCAGTCCAACACCTGCAGGGTTGGAAATAATTTACTTAGCCTTACTGACTTTTAGGCAGGTTCTTCATTTGATGAATGACCCAATTAAACATCTGTTAATCACAACATTATCTCATCTCGAGGTGAAATACCTATTTCTCATATCCTATCTTTCTGTGAGATAACATCAGATATTCCCTGATGCACGAGGCAAGATGCATCTTATGGTTTAAATAAATTTGCTGGGGAAAAATAGCCTTGGCCTACTCACCCGTCCTGAGGAAACAATTGGGAGGCCTGTGTTTTTTATTGCCCTTCCCCCATCAGCACAACCTTCCCATAACCTCAGGCTCCTGAACTCTCTTGTACATTTTAGGCCTTGATAATAAAGCAACATCTGCAAACTTACAAGTGCTTTACTTGAGTTAATTGAGTAAATTGAAGCAAGATGCGGTGCAGGGGTGATCTATGATCCCAGGTTGCGGGCCTAGAAGGGAGACAACAGATTTACTGCAAAGACAGTGGGCGGCCTTTTGTTCAGGCCCTGGTTCACGGGAAGTTTGAGGTCACGAGGGATTAAAATATCTTCAGAAACAAATGGAATAATTTGACTGAAATATAAGGCACACAGTGCCAGCTTATGCCAGGAAAACAGGTGTGATTTATGTTCCTGCAATCCAACACATTTTTGTGATATCTGCCCCATTAGGTTGAATTTATAGATTATTGGGAGAATATGTATCCTTGTCTCTCCTTTTTTGACATATTTGTACTCTGGGGAGCAGTTCCAAGTACTGCAAAACAAATAAAACAGTGCATTACCTTGTATTCACAAGAACAAGGGCCAGTTCTATTTAAATCTTAGAAAAAAAAGAAACAAACCAAAAACAAAAGCCCCACCCCCCATTTACTAAACTTGTTTGGGAATTACTTATTAAAAAAGACATTAAACAGGTAATGCTTTTTCTCCTATAATCTGTACAAGTCATTAAGTTTAAACACAATTCGCCACCTTGAAGCAATTGGATACATTGTAATTTGTTTTATGGTCTCACAGATGCAAGGTATTTGCGGAGCTATAAATACATAAAAGTGGTTTATATGAGCAACCAGTGCTCAGCCTGAGTTAGGAAAGGAGAACCTCTCCTGCTTTTGCTATTCACACACACGCGCGCGCGCACACACACACACACACACACTCTCTATATATCTGCTCATATTATTTTTTTAAAGCCTGGCTCACTTTTAGTGGGATATATTGTCCCTTTTGTAGTTTCTCTGCTGCTTTATTAAATCCCAAATTCCTTGCAAAACTGTACAATTTTAATAACACAAATCCATGCAGGTCATAAAGCTGTCGAAATGTACATAGCACCAGCCGTGATCAGCTGCAGTGATATCATCAACCCTGATTAGCTAGAGCTGGTCACACGACAAGGTTTTATTAGAAGTGTCATTTACATTTTTGACAGTTTTACAAGGCTTAATGGCTTTGTATTAAATACATTGTGTTTCAGGGAAACTGACAGTTCAGAGTATCTTGTAAATACAATGCTGTGGCATTTCCTCAGAAGCAACATTCAGGAAAAATGAAACATCTAGTATTCCTATTGTAAACATGGACATTTCACAAAAAAACTTTACCCAAACCATTTAAATCCAAGAATCAGAAAAAGCTAAGAAAATGTATTTTCTTTTATCTAGTGGGGGGGTTACTTCTATATCAAGCTATGTATGTCATCTTGTGACACACTAAAACTTTTGGTGACAAAAACATTAGCAATCACAGAAAAAAACAAGGAATTTTCCCCAAAGAAGTTAATGGAAAACTGCTCTTCACAGCTCTTTGCAAAAGTTTCCTAAGAAAACCTGATTTTTTTTTTTACAAACACTTGTATTTACTAGCTCTCTAACTGATTAAATTTGTACAACCTATTATTTAGTATATGAATTAGCTTCTTATTCCCAGATGTATTTCACTCACTGCTGTTCCTGTGCCAATTTCTCAACAATACAGCACAAATATTGCTTATCATTTACACACACAGTTTTTATGATTTTCATTATATCAGCATGATAAAAATGGTGCAACCTACGTGTTACCACCTCTTCTTTATGTGATGACCAGCATGAATTTATTCATGCCAGTAAAGGTTATACCAATACCAGGGGATGAAAGATTTTTGGTGATATGGTTGAATACACACTAGAGATTAACTCTTCAGGTTAAAAGATGAACAGTGGCAAAACAATACTCCCAAATAAAGTAGTTTTACCAGCACAAGAAAATGATCTTGCCCTGGACCTTAAATGGTAAAAGATTGATGCTGTTTATTTCTCTGACTTGAGCTGAATAAAGCATTAGAACTACCGTGACATTTTTTGAATGTATCGTTCCTTAAAGGCTTAATTCAAAAAGAAAAAATAATTCAACCTGTGATAACTTGCCATCTTTGCTGATACCAAGGAACAGAAAGGGAGCTGCTGTTTGGTTTTGCCACATGCATGTTTGTTTCAAGTTTACATTATTTCTAGAGATGACTCTGGCATGTCCCTGCACTTATTAAAAAGCACAGGCTTTTTAACCACTCACTGATTACCTAAAATGGGATCAGCCATTTGATTCACCCTAATTCTGCATATGTTATTTCAACAATAGTGTCTCTAGCCCAGATGCAAGCAATAGATCGACTCAACAGATTGCTGCCAATACAAAAGCACTGCAGTGTCCATAGCAATTATCCCCAAACACTGCAGGAGTTCAAGAGACAGACTGGTATTTAGGGTAAAGCACTGCAGAGTACCTTTGGTAAAGCGATTCTGTCATGGCTTGTCCGGTGAAGCTCTGTAGGCCGTCTCCTGTTCCTGATTTGCAGGCAGTACTTTCTCCCAGGAATAACCATGTAAGGGGTGAATATAATTTATGTTGCTCTTCACAACTCTCTCCTCCCCTCATTCATTCCACTGAGCCCCGTTACCACTTGTTCCCTTCCCAAGGCATCTCCTCCCTATCTGGTCAGGCCAGCCAGAGGACAGTTGTTAAGAGCCACCTCGTACAGGGCAATCACCCTTCCTATCTGTCATTGGATCCTTTGTTGAGACTGTAAAAAAGTCAGTTTGACCTAACACCAGGCATTTTCTAGGTCAGAACTTGCCCACCGTAGAAGAGAGGAACACACGGGTTATTGCAACACAGAGATCCGTGGTTTTTAGGTTGGCAAGAGGGAAAGGAGCAGCCGGACCCAAGTCCATGTCGGGCGGTGTATGGGCTGTAGAGAAACCACTTGTGTGAGCACATCGCTCTTCTCCCCACTCCCCAGCTCCTCTGGCAGCATGCTGCTCTTGTCGCTGAGGGCCCCCTCGGGCAGGTTGCCTCCCAAGGCAGACGGTGCTTCCTCCCGTCTGTGGCCCTGCAAACCGTGGCCTCCACTGTCTCAGCAGCAGGTTGTGGATGGACTGTTCTGTATTAAAGTTTGGAAATGAAAGTGAAAGCACATGTGAGACCTGCTGAACAGAGCAGCAGAACCGGAGACTTAGCTTTATGCCAGAAGCCACAAGCAGATAGAAATCACAGGTTAGTCAGGAAATTACTTGCATTTAATTTGGGGCCATGTCTCCTGGGAGGAGGCTAGCCTTTTCCTGTTGTGCAGTGATGTTGCCCCTGGGTATAATTTGCCTTTTTCATAAGCAAGGGTGCTATCTCCTCCTTCCTCAAAGAGACCTTTCAAAGCCAGCTGAGGAGAATCAAATGTGGCACATTAGCAACAGGACAATGGCAAAGTCATTATAAATTGCCTTCCTCACTGTGAGCTTCAGTAATCTTGATGTATTACTAGCATGATTCTGCAATAAAACTGAAGCAGCTAGTTCCTCCACTTGAATTAAAAACACCCTTCCCTACCACTTCAGAGAGGCAACCCCGCTCCCATCTTCTGGGGATGACGTGAGGTACCAGGCAAATAAGTCTCCTTCTCTTTACTCTTATACCCAAGAAAAGGATCGTTTCTGACCAACTGTGGACACAGCCACAGGGCACAGCACACTTTGCAAGTCTCACAAGAAGCAGCAGCAGACTCTGTCTTCCTTCCTAGCTCACGTGTGCTTTGCACACTCCTGGATACAGAGAAGCTGTCTGGGGAGGAGAGATGAGAGGGACCTGGCTATGTCCCTGCGCTGGCAGACACCCTTGGGCATGCGGCCCTGGTTTTTGGAGGAGCTGGCTGTTTCGCTTAGCAATCTCCAGAACACCCAAGGCAGATCTGGCCAGGACCCAGGCACCATATTTCCTTCTCCCCCACAACACATATATTGGAGAAGGCTAAATCTAAGTTCTGGTTGTACAAACTACTCCTAAGTGAAGAAGCCGTAATCATTTCAAAGTCTGCTTCACCTGAGACTCCCACCTCCCCTTCCGCAGCAGGTTGCAGATGGTAAGTGAGGGCTGTACAATTGCCATCTTGCCACATTTCCCTCAACCCAGAGGAGCTGCCCTTCGCAGATAGAGAGGTCATCTCTGAAAGCCCTAATTAAGAGCTGGAGCAAAAGTTGATACCCTGCTCTTGCCCCCAAGTTTCATAAGTACTGCAGCCTGTGGTCCGTAGCTAAGTATGCGCTTATTGCAGGCAGAGATTCTGGTTGTACCAGTGACTTCTTGACTGAGGCAAGGCTGGGGAAGCCATCTTAAAAATGGATAGGATGTTGTAACGTAAAGCATCCGCCAACTTTTCCCCTTGTTTTTTCCTCCTGCTTTCCACACAAACAATAGCAGTTTTTACAAGCATGTGTCTGCCATAAATAGAGGACTCACTATAAAAATAGCATTTCATTCAGAGCAAATAAGTTTTCAAAAGTGCATTTTCTATAGGGCCAGGTTTTTCAACAGTTCTTGGCTCCTGCTTCCCGATAGAATTCATAAAAATGTTACTCTGGATCAAGTGAGTACACTCTTAGTATAATTATGCTTTTTTCTCCCTTCTTAATCCAAATATAAACATTAATGGTTGTGCTCAGGTGTAATTGTTATTCCTATTCAAGATGTTTTGCCACTGTTACTCTGAAACTTCTATATTTTGTGTCAGATTTGTTTTGACCAATTATTAATTCAGTGTCAGCAACTTCACATTTTGCAGCCTTTTGGCAATCAATGACTCTCAGTTAATGTCCCTTTATCACTAATTTACATCAACTGTGTATGAGGCCATCCTGTCAACTAATTAGTCTGACAGTGTGATTTTCTGTATGGTACATACTAACATTCTACAGGGTTCACTTGCTGAAAATGGCCAAATCTCACAGATCTGATGCTGATGTCTCTCTCTGATGGCATAAATTGTGGTAAGACCACATGATCATTACCATAATGTGATCATTAGCATAATGTGATCATTATCAAAATATGAGCAGGGTTAGTCATGTGGGACTTGCAAAATTCATGACTTCCATCACAACTGCAATGTTTGTTCTTAAACTTTCTGGGAGCGCTGATTGTGGGCACCAGCTCTTCCCATGTTGCACACCCTGAGCTAGCTAGCAGTTAAGCCTCACAGACATGGCATGTCCGCTCTGAAGCGTCAGCATGCCTCTGTTCCCAGGACTGTTCAGCACTTCAAAAGAACAACAGACTAAATAGTTAAATGAAACAAAACAAAACAAAACTAAACAAACCCACCATTGCTTCACAAGCACTGCAGCCATAGCCTGCCTTGAAGGGGTTAATGAATTCCAGTTTGGTAAAAGTCTGGATAACTAAGACTTTCCCATGGCAGTAAAAGTCCATATTAAACTCAACTGGTCTTGGTTCCTCAGGCCTCACACAATCTCTTTTTGAAGCAGGACTACTGGATGTTGGTGGGAGTTTGGTCAAGGAGAGGGTTTAAGGAGAGACTTTGAGGGATGCAATCTCAGGGGACAGGGCGGGGGTTTCTGTCAGAGCCAGTTGCAGGATCAGGCCTAGCTCAGGTCTCCAGGACTGGGTTCAGGTAACTTGAGCCAGATATGTTAGGAAGAAAAATGTACATGTTTCTGGTATTTCATAAGCTGTATTTTTCCCATATGCTGAAGTATTTTTCCCATATGCTGAAGAGAATCTATTTACAATATTAAAACAATATAGACGATAACAGTGGTTAGTGGGCTACCAAAATAATTTAGTTAAGCCCAAGTCTAATTAAAAATATCCCATTAGCTGTGAATCTGTGGGGGGCAATTTAAAATAATGCTTAAAAATAGTGTTTCCTGGGGTTATAATGTGGAGGTTTACTTTTCTTTTTTCTTTAGTTATTTCTTTTCTTTTTTTGTTTTGTTTTGTTTAAAGGGTAAATTAACATCTGACTGCAGGCTTCAGCATTGGCTTGCCTTTAATACCACATATTGTCACTTCCATTAAAAAGAAAAAAATCAGATTTTTTTCATTTTCCTCCTTTGTCTACAATATGTGTAAGGAAAAGTGACCGAAAGGAGAGGTTAAGAATAGTTCCTTCTTTCAAATCTATGTTGATTGAATTAAAATGTTTGAATTTTATTGAATAGGGAAAAAGAGATTTTTAAAAGCCTATCTGTAGCGCCCTATAAAAGCATTTTTTTTAATAAAACTTCTGTTTAAAACGTATGTTATTAGCAGTATATCCTGTGCTGCATATTAATAAAACAATGGAATTTTGTATTTCTTTTTCTCATAAATTACATAATTCAAACCTTAAAACACCTTTAATGAACACTGACTCGGCATGTGGCACTTAATAAAACTGGGCTAAACTCGTTTTCTGCCTGACAGGCTACCAGTGGAGAATGTGCCCTACAAGTAAATGATTAAGAGGCAGAAATCTTTTCTGGACTACTATTAAACACTTCAAAGATTTTCAAAGTCAGATAAAATGAAAAGCAAATGTGTTTCACTGCCTCTCAAATACCTCAAATGTTTTAGCAGGTGCAAGCAATGAAACCTTCTGTAGTGACAGCACTTTAGGGTCTGCAAAGTGCACCCTACTGAATTATGGGAAAGCAGGGCTTACTTCATAAAAATTCATGATTTTAGATGAGGAGAGATGCATGTTCTTAATACCCATCTACATATGTAGCACAGAAGGAGAGTCCCGTTGTGTGTCTCTGTCCTGTCTCCTTGGTTAAGACAGGCTTGTCTTAACCCTTTCTAGAATTGCTGGACTGTTTTATGTTGAGTTTCATAGTCTTTAACCCTTGCAAGCTTTGCCTTTATTTTAATGCATTAACAGAGGAGCTGGCAGTCTATCTTCTATGTTGTTTGTGCTCCAACAGATAATGCAGTCTGGGAGAGGAAAATTCAGCCAATGGGCAAGAACAGTTGCTGGGAACCAGGGTGTCTTGGATTCTAGTCCTTACTCTGCAACAAACTTCTTAAGTAGTTCCAGTGCCGTTATTTAATCTCCCTGTGCCTCAGTTTCCCCCGTGCACTATGTGGGCAATGGTACTTCTTGCCTCCTGGGGTGGTACAGGTACTTAATACTGCGAAGCATTCAGATATCAAGGAACAGGGCTGATAGTCTGGCTGCTTTTTTAAATGGCACTTACAGCCTAAGATGACTGGGGAAATTTCTTTACTATTAATTTCTCTGGCATATAAAGGAAAGTCTACACATATTAAATAGTTGTAGCTGCTTTGAACTTTCTCTTCCAGAAAACTGTAAATGAAAGTAGGGCTTATAAAAGCACAGATAGGTACCATCTGGGCAGGTGCTGGTAACTGCTCTCAGGCTCTGCCAATTTACCAGACCATGTACCTCAACCTTGGTCTGCAACTACTTGAATTTTGATTCAGGAGGATTTTATCAGATGGTGGCACAGGTTTTGAGAGCCTGACCAACAGCCCCTTTCTTGTGCAAGATTGTCACTTTTCCTTTGATCTTTTGTTTTAACATTTAACTGACAAATAGTTTTTAAAGGATTAATATATGACTAATACAAGCTAAAAATGCTATGGACCAGAATATTATGGGCTATATGCAATCAGAGGAAGAGCAGAAAAAGTGGTAGGATAGTTTTAAGCAAACTACTCTGGGATTCTGTAATGAATCTGTATTTATTAGAATGTATATTAATCAGGAATTAATTCTTTATATGTCCTCTATAAATGGAATGTAAATATTTTTATTTGTGTTTATTTGTGTCCCAAAAGAGATTGTGTAACTAGAAAGTTCGATCATTTTTTCCTGGGCTAGTGAGAGCATATTCCCCTACCTCAGTCTCCAGCAACCCCATGCAACCAGGCCGTACTGTGGCTGTCCTGGCCTGGATAGGTTCTGCGGTGTGGCTGTGCTTGCCCCTGTCCCAGGGAGCTAGCAAAGGAAAGCCTGAGCACGTTCACTAGCCACATAACAAACCCAAACTCTGTGTTGCACTGAGGAGACAGAGCTATTTCAAACAAAATGCTGCACAGGAGAGAGGACCATTATGGGAGTGGAAGAGCACAGATTTAATAAAGTCTCATTATCCCACTACTCGGCATCTGTGGAATCTATTTACCCTTGTGTCAAAGTGCTAAGTGAAGTGTCCAGCATAAACTCTCTGATGAATAATAACATGCATGATTAACTTTAAAACCCCACTAACATAACTACATGCAAACAACTACACTTAGTGCAGTGTTATGGTGGAAATTTTTACATGACCAACAGCTTGACATTCAGTGCTATGCTTCCCACAGCAGCTGCAGCTTCACCCTTTCACACCAATATATTACTTCCCATGGATAAATGTAGTGATAGTAATTCTTCTGTTAGGATGTCTGTAAGTGTGTAGATGGGAGGATGTAGAGTGAAATCATGTTACAAGCACAAATGTAGTCAGTTGGGCAATAATAGAACCACACGAGTAGTCCCACATTAAAATAAATTCACAGAGTCTGACATTATAGAAGCTGAGAACAAGTGTTTTACCATGTAATCCATAAAGAAAATTCATATAATATATAAAATAATCCAGATCAACTGAAAATATTTATGGGCTAGTCATGCAGCTGGTGTAAATCAGCATAGTTCCACTGAAGTCAATGGAGCAACACCAGTTCTAGGCATATGAAGGTTTGGCACCCAATTTGGATTTTCAGCAAGAAAACGCAGAGCTATTTCTCCTGTGGATTTGATGACTGAACCTCTGTTTGAAAGGTTGTGTTTTGAAATTCTGAATCAAGAAAATCGTATACTACATTTTGGGTTTTGAAAAGCTTTTGCTGGTTGTGGAAACATTTAATTCATCACAGGTGGCACTGAGTATTATCGGAGATAGGGTAATGGAAACCTCTAAGGATTGAGGAGATCTTTAACATTTTACATGTGTATTTACCCTTTTTATTTTCTAATGCAAGTACAGGATTGTAGGGCATTGGAGTCTGATCCATACTCCATTACATTCAGGAAGAGTCTTTTCATTGGCTTCCAAAATCTCTGGGTCATTCCTTTGGTCAGCCAGACACTTCTGAGTTGTACATATATGTATATCTCATGTATTGTCTATATTTATTTTGTGAGATGGGAAAAAGTAACATGCCTACCATTTACTGAGATGTTTGCACATGAACATTACATCACACATTTAAATAAATACAGATGAATTTATTTCAGCATGTGGATATCCAGATGTCTATGCTTGCCTGGCATACATCTGGATAACTGAAGCGTTCTCTTTCCACTTGTTTATAACTCCTTTCTTTCTGAACCAGTCTTTTTTCCAACTTATCCAAGCCCACATTTCTCATTGGAGAGTGCATGACAAGTTTGAACTGTTTTCGGTTACCCTAGCACAAGTAAAACATTTGAAACAATTCTTTAAGCATGCTCAAAACCAAACATATGGATTTTTACCGAACTTTCCAAAAGCAACAAAAGTATCATTCTAAAGAAGTATTTTCTTTTGGAAACTTATTAAGGGGCTTAGAAAGGAAGTACCTTTTTAACTAGCAAGGAACACTCAACTACCAGAGAATTATATTTAAGGAGTTTTAAAGGGCTATTTCTGGTCAAATTCATATCCTGTGCTGTCCTCTTATGTCAGAAAGGTTGGGTAAATTTTGAATTCACTGCCAACACAGATAAAATACATGAAAGCACCTTTTAAAGCATACATTGAAACTGTAAGTTGGGAATTTGGTCTTAACTTTTGCCACATTCTCAGAGCAGTTTGTTATTATGCCAGGTTGTGCTCCTGAAGCAGCAACGTTTGGAGATGTTGACTTCTAGTCTGGCTAGAATCTGGAACAAGGTATCGGGTCTGCTATAACAGGAAACTTAGAAATGGGAGAGAGGGAAGGAAACTGACTCTGAACTCCAACCTCAGTGTCACAGAGGGTTGCCACAGCTTCTTGTAGTGTGGCAAAGAAAGTGCCTTATGCTTAGGCCCAGCTAACATAAGTGCAAACAGAGCAGACAACACCTGAGCAGAGGAGACTGTTAACCTAAGCACCTTGGCTAGATCCTAAAAGAAGCAATGTAGATAATCCCCATACGGTACATTCTTTTTCTAACAGACTTTGAGTGTCAAATTTTTGGAGCTCTCTTTAATTTTAAGATATGAGGTTCTTTCTTAAGTGAAGTAGTAGAAATTAAGTTACCTTGTTCTTTAACACAAAACAGCAGTGGGTAGTCCAGAGTCATTATGATGCACTAGTAAAGAACACTTTACAGCTGGAGTTTGGGCTGCATCAATGCTCCTGTCCAAACAGGAAATTCAGATCCAGAACTTGCTTTACTTCTGCTTATTTTTTACTGTAACCAGGATAAAAGATATCCATGATTTAAATCACCATAGACTTTTGAAATATTCAAAACTACATCTTGAGGTGAATATTCTTGAATTTCAGACCAGCATCACTCATAACTTCTGAGCCATACTCTTTGCGTGTTCTCGCTCTCGGTCATACATGCCCTGAACATACACTATAAAATCACGGGGGCTTGTGCTGCTAGTCATGAGAAAGGATGTCACACTGCCCCCCGTCATTGAAGTGTACTTTACGCTAGCGTTCATCAGCCACAGTAAGGGGTACCTCAGGGCTCTGTTCTTAGGACAGCTATTGCTGCTTTGCTTTTGTGATCCTTAAACTGCCAGCGTTCTCATGAGAAACTGCACAGAGAGCAAATGTAACAGTGAGTGTAAGTAGTATTTTGAGGACATAGGTGACTGTGAAACACTATCCTGACTTTCCTCCCCATTTAGTCATGCCTTTCAATCCACCCCCGCTTGCAGGTGACATGAATTCGATTATCCCAGCTGCTCAACCACCCAGTGAAAAACAGCAGCTCCCATCCAGAAGCAAATCAGCATGAAATCAGACAATTGACAGTGGTTCCTCAGAAACTCCCTTTAATGTAGTTACATTGGGGACCAAGTTGCCTGTTCAAAACAAGCTGATCTGTCACATCTGATCCAACAGAACATCACTGTGTCTGCATTCATCCCATCCAGCCCTTTCATGTTTTCAGATTACAGTGGTGGCAGGAGGGAATCCTGAGGTGTTTAACAAATACTTTTATTTTATAAGCTCTGTTAAATAGTTAGACAAATATTCTGTAATCCTTCAGGCTCATCTTAGGTCAACCACATAGTTAATGAACAACGATACCAAATGAGTAAGTTGAAATTGAAGCTGTGGCGAAAATGCTCCATCCCTTCATCACATGCATGTATGCACACATGCAGAGAGTCTGTTAAGCATTTACATTTTGGTTCAAACTCACTTGCCACACTCAAGTCACTTTTAATAAGAGGGTTTAAACCAAGGGCATTTAATCTTTTATGATCAACAACAATATTTAAATGCTAGAATATATGAAATCTACTTATATCTACCCCTTCTTGCCTAAGTAATATTTCCTTAGCTAATGAAGTGGATGTTTAAAAACAGATTGTTAGAACCATGTTTGTAAAAGTCTGCTTTACTTTTCAAATGACTCACAGTAGATTCTGTAGAGGTTTCTATTTTTATTTATTTTTTTTACAATTTAATCTTTAACATGATGCAAATACGTCTTAGCTGAAACACAGAATTCCTACTTTTGGACTTGCCATACAAAACCAGCTCCGTCCCCATATGGTCTATAACCATTGTTTTCTTTGCCAAAGGCTAAAATTTATGGCAAAGTATACAAGCACAGTACTATGTAGACATCAACTAGTCTACATCTTAAAGTACTGATTAAACAGAAGACCTAGAAAATGCAAATGCCTAGATTTCCACGCTAGAGTTGTAATGATTCATTCTTGTTTTACACTGTGTCAGAAGAATGACAGGCACTGTACAGAAGAAATATAAGCCTCTGTCCTCCAGATGCAGGTAGAAATTGTGTGGGTTTATTGTACTGTAAATTGTGCAGCCTCCATATATTGCCTTCCAAAAAAACTTCAAGTGTCTCCTGGTAGCAGGAGGGAAGCCTGTGGGGTCCTTATTCAAGAAACTGTAAGTGCAAAATGGGGTCATTTTTTCCTTCCTTTTAAATACTTCATTCTTCATTTCTGCACGTTGACTTCGTATCCTTTTATGCAGATGGGGTCATTTTTTCCTAGAACTGTGTAGGATTTTAGGCACCTAAACTGTTGCCATCTTCCTGTCATCTTTTCATTGTCAAGAGACAAAGCCCTGTGCAGCACTGGAGAAATTTAAGGGAAATATTTCTCAGCAAGGTCCTGATGCTGTAAGGTGCTTAGCATCAGATAGAACCGGGTCCTCAGATAGAACCTATTCTGTTTTTAAATGGTCTGCGAGGGACACACTTTGCCTGCAATTCATTCCAGCCCAAGATTGTGAACATAGCATACAATAGATGGATTGGTGTAAAACTATCCTAGATAACTGCTCATACATCTTTCCTCTGTCAGTGAAATTTACCATGATGTGTTCAAAGCCAAGAGGCATTATTTGTGCTGTCCTGGATCTGTTAAGGAATGGCAGGGGGAGGACAGAGATACTTAGGGATTTAAAAGCAGAGAGAACTCTATGAAAGAGATAAAAGGAGTCAAATGCACAAACCCTATTTGAAGTCCTTAAAGCATAAGAAAAGAAAGTATTAGACTTACCACATAGGGAGAGCTGGAATTTGTGTAGCTCTGGCCCCTGTGAACTGTAGCTGCTATTTTAGGGGTGGTCTGAATGTTTGAAAAGCTAGCTTGAATTCACAAAACTTTTCCCTGTTACTTATAATACTGTCCTTTTTCTCTCTCTCTTAAAATCAGTTCTTTTTATTCTTGTTGTTTTTATGAAATACATCCTAGCTGATGCATCTATTGTCATGTTGGATATCAAAACCAGGAGTGAAGTCCATGGAAGCTGTGCAATGGAAGGAAGTGAAATGTATTTTATACTGCAGCTGTCTCCCATTATAAGTATTTCTCTTCTCCATAGTGCTAATACGCTAGGTCTCGGACAGCCATGATTATGCTAATAATTTTCTCTACAAGAATTCTCTGCATCTTTACTATCTTCTCTCTCATATAACCTATTTCTATCATTGAACCTTCTTTCCCTTTCTGCTCCTTTTTTATCGCATTTTCTCCTAAACAAAACCAAGCTCAATATTGATCAAGTCAGTTTTCAAAACAAATGGCTTCCGATGAGTTTGTACTCAGGTAGCATTTCTCCTTTATTCAGTGCCTCCAACATTTACAGATCTTTTCTGATTTAACATTCACACTGATTGCCCTCAAAAAAATGTTGTTAGTTTCAGCAATATAGATCAAGGAAGAGCTCAAAGGATATTGTTTGCTGAGCTGCCTGTCAGAGGCTTGTCTTAACCTTACTACTAAATAATAAGGACATTCAAATTGCTTTGTTCACTGGATTTACAACATTGTGCTAGGAAACTCAGTAATTTCATGACCAAGTAAATTCTGCATGTTTCCTATGTCCTGTCAGCTCCAAAAATATTGAGGAAAGACCTTTTATTTACAGTAGTTTGTCAAATGGGTCCCAGACCACAGTGGTGAAAAACCTGCAGAGATGGAAACAACAGAAAAGATTTAGTCAGACCTTTCAAACATTGCATGTATTCCCAGCTCTCTGAGCCTGTTTCCCAGCTCCCTGACACAGACATATTAAGAGGCTCGTATGAACGAGGGTGTCTCTAAGTGTCAGAAGGACAGTTTTGTGAACATCTTCCAACTTGAAAATCACTGCCTGAAGCCTTAATGGCTTTCAATATTGCAGAGAAATAACCAAATTCACAAGGTTCACTTCCAAATCAGAACAACAGCCAGTTCCTAAGACAATTCACACCATTGTTGCTATTCACAATCACCTTCTGAGTGTCGGTTTTGTATCAATACTACACTTTTTTTCCTAAAGTTGAGAATAAGTATATTTCTTTGCCTTTTGGGCTTTTGTCCCTGTCTTGACTGTATAGGGTTGACCATCTCCCAGAGTTATTGTCTCAAAACTACACAGCACTTCTTCACTAGGACTGTGAGTATAATATGTTCTTTGCCTCATCAGAAGCTCTGCTCTGTAGAGTTATCTCAAAGAAAAATAGCAGGTGGGTTTCCTCCACTGCTGGATATAGTGAATCTTTTCTTGAATGTAATATCTGTGACTCACAGGTTTTTTTAATATCAGGCATGAGCCAAAGAGTGCAGTTATTTGCTGTGATCATAGTTACTGTTATTATTTCCACTACACCATAAAGAAGCACTGATACTATAAAGCCATGTTTTTTCGATATTGGAGATTTATATAGGTTAGTTCTTAACAGTGAGAAAAGTAAAAGCAAAATATTCTCTTCTAATTTTGGTGAACTTTATTTCTAAGCCAAATAGGCACTGGGACTACAACTTCATTTCATAACCAGCACAAGCACCTCAGGCAAAAGTCTGTGCACGCTGAGGTGTGCCCTACTACAGACTAGGTAACACCATGTAATTAATTGCACTTTTCATGGCCTACAATGCTGACCCTTTCCTGAATTCCAACCTATATATGTATATGTATGTATATGTATGTATAATATGTGTATATAATGTGTGTGTGTACATATATATATGCATGTGTGTTTGTATATGCGCATATGTATACACATACATACGTATATATGTACATCCATGACTCCACAACAGTATTCCAAAGCAAATGTGCATGGTGAAGAAGACACGTCAGGAGGTATGACATGTATGCTCCTAAAAAGAACTTCTGGTGCACTGAAGGCATTTTGTCATATTTGGGTGATTTTGTAAAATCTCTCCTGGAAATTCTTTCCGATAACCAGAAGGTTCACTGTGAGAGAGCTACTGAAGTGACATCTAAACAATAGCCCATCTTTTGCTGAAGTAAAAGGTATTTCCCTACTGACCAAATTAGCTCAGTATTTCTCTAATCCACAGATTTCTTAATAACTTATATATGGCCATACAAAAAGAGTCAAGGGAAACCTTTAGCTGTTTTCTGATATCACATAACTGAGTGAATAGAAAGAACAGTGAAATAGCAAGAGTACCCAGGAGTAGTCACTGTGTTGTTGGTCTACTGCTAGGAATACAGTTTTATCACATACACCAGCTAATAAGGTACAGTGGTATCGGCAGCATTCTTCAGGACTGTGACTGTTGTAATAAGACAAAGATCTTTCAGGTGAGATGGTCATCCAAGAGAAAGATTTGGTGATAGTCACCTTGCAAAGACATCATCTGAAGACTGCAGCTGTATGACAAGAGAGAGAGTTGAACATTTACCATGACTCAAGATTTACGTAAGTAGTATCTGATAGCTTTGTTAATGGCTCCTAGTGCTTGTTTATGTCTCAACTCATTGCAGCCTAGGGACTGGCTATGACCAGACGCAAGCTCTGCAACTCCTGACCAGAATTATTTGCAGTTACTCACACATGAAGATACTTTCCTTTGGGAGGACTTGGTTTTGAGGAGATAGCTCATGGAATTTAGTGCTGTCAGCCTAAGTGCAGGTGTAAGAGTCTGGCCCATATGTTCTTGGCTCATCTTCAGAAAGTGAATATTGGCTTATTTGAGTAATTAGGCCATGTGGATCAAAAATGGGATAAAGAAGATGGGCATTCCTCTTTAACACCTGCTTGATGTGTCTTACAATGCTTTTGTGTTGAAAATCCAGTATTAGAGCCCTAAATTCAGCTGTATCCTTATGCGACTTCAGTGGTGAACCCCAGTTGCCTCTCTCAGGACGACCAAACAGAGCAGCAGTTGTCTATGTGGCCCACCACAAAGCAAAGGTGTAAGCATAGATGCTTTCAATAACACAAGAAGTTACCACCCTTAACTGTTATCTACTGTTCCCCAGTCAAAGGTTCCTGTAGCCCAGCTGAGATGTTATAACTGATCTGTTGATTGCACGCAGTCCATTTCAGAGAGATTTGCTTATATCACTTCTAGAGTGATATGTGGTGAGGCAGATAGTTATCACTGGTTTGAAATAGCTTCTCTTCAGTACATAGTCAAAAATAATAATATTTGGATACTAATTAGTGGATGAATTACAAGCCCATGCTTAGGCAAGAAAATATCTTTTCTTTTTTCTGAACTTCAGCATTTCTGTACATGCTTTCATCTGCCTCATTGACCACTAGCCATATTTAATCAAGGATTCAGAGAAACTCTTTTCTAATTATTAATCCAAGATCAGGATGCAGTAATTTTTAAAATAGGGAAATAGGGATTCTCTATAAATTTTTGGAGCATTCCTATGAGGTTCACAGGAAACTTCTGATTCTGAAATTCAGGATTTCATTGAGTGATCACAATGGAATCCTCTCTTCTTAACCAGGTGGTATTTGTCAAGACTCATAGCTGTAATTACAGATGTAATCAAATAGGCTTCTTTACAGGCATACTGTTCAAGTTCCAGCTCTGTGTCCTTTGTTTAGCGCCGACTATATTATCTGGAACTCTAAGGGACAGCTAGTGAACAAACACTATATCCAAGTAAATCTGCCACATAATCCTTTTGAAATTCAATTTCATAGTTTTTTTCTGATGTGAGTGAGTGCTACTCAACAAGTATCATGAGTCAAGCTCGAGTCTTTGCCCTTTTAATTTCCATGAGCAGGACCAATAAAAGGTTCTGCAAAATGCTGGATTATAGGCTGAGCAGGCTAGATGCAGAAGCCAAATTAACAACCTGCCATGGTGTAGAAAGCTGCAGATTTCCTCTGATGAATGGAGCTCATAGTAATTTTTTTTTTCTGAGTGAGAATTGAAACATTATTGTACAACTATTAGTTTCCAGGAAAAAAATGTAATTGCTTCTAGATGCTGCTCGTTGTTTTCAAGAGCTCTTTAACCTTTAACTTTTTCAGTACAAAGGAAGCCTTGCTGTGCAGTGAATCTAACAAGACCATCATTTATAGTTGGCAGAGTTCATTAGTCAGTCGTAACAGTTTAATTATTAGCATTTTAATGCATGAGTGTTTAACTAGACAAAACAACAGTCCTTTAGGTACAGCATGAGACTTCTTAAAAGAAAACGAATTAATTGGTGCTGTTGTTTATACTGTGTCTCATTACTAAAATTAGACAACTAAAATTCAAGAAATTTTGAGTCAGATTTTATCACCCATTAAATTAACAGTATATTTGATGGCCTTTTCAATACATTTCAGTTTAAATGAAAATATTTCTCTTTAGGAGGAATAAAAGCTCTTTTGTATTTTGTTTCTTAAAAACAGATTGTGGTGAACTGGATGAAGCCAATTTCTTAAGTCTGATGCCTGCCTCAGAACTTACTTTTGCAGTAAGTTGATTTCCCTCTGAGTTACCTCTGCTTCAAAACTGCTAATTAAGCTAGTGTGTCAGCCATGAGGCAGGCTACTAGATATTTGAGGTAAATAGTCTGAAAATTAAAAAGCTGTATATTTCTCAAAGGCTCACCTTTAAAAAATTGATTTTTTTTTCATTAAAATGTTTGCACCAGTCCAATTCCTGTTTCTTAAAAAAAATTGCAAAAAATTTCTCCTTCTCTCTAAATTAAATTCATTCTCTAGGATGCTATTTGTTTTCTAGATTGCAGTCTTGGCTTAATCCTTGTAGGTCTTTTTCTTTTTTCTTCTCCTTCTTCTTTTTTTAAGGATTTCTGGAAATAGCAGTTGTGTGGGAGCTGCAGGTCTGAAGGGGGCTATTTGGGAAAGGGTTGGATTGCTTGGGAGATCAAAAGGAGAGAATTAAAAAAATGTGGATGCTTATCAGAACAGCACTTCCGGACTGTCAAGGAATCTCATTTCTAACTGTGGACCAAAGGAAAATATGTGAACGTGGGTTATCTTCATTATCTTGGTATGGCAGGTTAATGGTGCTAGTGGAATATGTACTAAGAAATCCAACAGTGTTGTGTCATCTCATGGTGATGATACCACTAAGCAGTGTCACTGCTGCACTCTTTTTATTGTGTTTACAGTCTACATATGTGGAGGGGTAACTTTTATTTATTCTTTTCAACCTCTGGCACACAGTGACCAGCAAATGAGGTATGATACAGTTTCCTCCCTTCATCCACCCTTATTCTGCTTTCCCCTTCTCTTCCCTCCCCATCCCTCTCTGTCCCCTCCAGAGCACAATATACTTGATGGATTAGAGCAAGACAGGGACTAAAAAGCTTGAAAAGCATTGGCTTATAGCATCTTGATGAGGGCGGGAGGAGAAGTGTGTAAATAGATTGATAGATTCACTGATTTCTTTAAGTCCTGAGATCCTAAGCTGGCTTAGATCAGTGGACCTATACCTACATATCCCATCAGAACCATTTGGCCCTTGATGTGTCTGGCTGTGATCTGATGTCTCAGTTCTGAGGGTGGTGACAGACTTCTGCAAATTATGGGGTGCCCTGAGTGCTGGTAAAATAGGTGGTTTCAGGACCTGATCCTTAGTCACTTATTTCACCGTAATTTGACAGATTATAGTACATGGCAAGGAAAGTTTCCCAGAGCCTTAATGGAATTAAGGGGAGATGGTACCTGTGAACAATTTTTGTTAAAGATTTCCAGATAAACTGGTTGCGTGTCTGTAGCAGCCCTGTGTTTGTGGATGATGAAATGAGTTGCAACGAGACTTAAGAATCATTTTAAAACTGTCACTTCTTACAATTTATTGCAGAGAAGAGTGTTACATCATATTTACAACAACATTAAATTAGAAACTTCAGGTTTTATGTAAGGAAGAAATACCTATTCTGTGCAAGCATATAATGACACCTACCTAGCTTTGCTATCATTTTATTAGTGCTCATTAATTTTAGAAGGATATTTATAATCAGAAATAAGCATTTTTCCTGGAAAAGCCTTTTCCCCAGCATTTCCAGACAAAATGTGTCTTTAGTCAGTCAAAGGGTTTTTATTTTCAAGGAATGGTATTTCAGGAGTGGAAATGCCAGCTCCCTGTTGCTGAGATGTAGTTTCTGGAAGTCTCTTCCAGATGTGAAGCTTTAAGGAATTAAATTATATTGGGAAAATGGATTATCCCTACTGGAGAGCATTTTATCACCTAGTTAGGTTTAGGAAGCTCAGGTGATACAGAAGAGTAGGGGAATGAGATGTTAGTAGAAATTGCTTCAAATCACAAAACAACAGGAGAAGACTGTCACTGGTAATACATGGATATCATTGTGAAGTCTATTGCTAAGTTATTATAAAATCAACATGTTATCATCCAGTCAAGTGACTGCAGAAAGATGGATGTTAGAAAGAAAGAGCAAGTTTGAATTGTCCATACACAGCATAGCAAGAGAGTTGCTAAGCAAATGTGATAATGTTTTGATGGAAGAGTGACTCTGAATAATCAGCCAGCCTGCTGACAGAGGAATGCCACCTGATCTATGGGGCGTGCATTTTTTACACGATTTCTGCAGCTGTTTTTTCTTGATTTCTGCTCCCACTGTCCATCTGATTATGCTTTGCCTGCGTGTGTGTGTGCTCATGTGGGCATGTGTGTGTGAGTGTATGTGTGTTTTGTACGTATCATCAGATGTTAGCTTGCCCTCTGAGGGTATCGGTGTCCTAATTAGCACATCAGTATTATGCAAAAGGTAGAAGCATTTCTGGTTCCCTTTAGACACAGAGGGCTTGCTTATCCTACACAGTCTTGTCTCAGAACAAGGGAAGTTTGTTCCTGGAGTACTTGGTTGGTGTCCTCTCCCTGGGAATGGGACAATAATTCCCCTTGGGAATTCTTCTTGAGGTTTAAATAGACTTGCAGCCTGGCTTTCTATAAGCCTACTTGTGTCTGTATCATCCTTTGCTTGCTGCTGGAGTCAAAGCTTATGGCTAACACAGGAACACAGACTTAGGTGTGCATTCACAAAGCTTTTTAAAATATCCTGCTTGTCCATAGTTTTTACCTGTATACAAGGGAGAGCTGGAGGTGTCTGTCTCTTTGCTAGTGCTCTAGACATTAAAACACGCTTAAAATTTATTAGAATTGTAAAGTAAAGCGCTCAGAAATCAAGAAATATGAAAGTTAAGGCAGATACATAAATTTATTCCTCTTTAAAATATGAATAGCAGTGTAGGCAGTTTTTAATTGCATAGCCATGTTCTGCTTTTCCTAGGTTTATGCGTGAGTGAGAGAGCAACGCAGTGCACACATGTATTGCTATGCAGTCTGAGAGAGCATATATTAAACCTCTTTGTCTTACCCATAAATAGAGATGATTCCAAATGAAAGCCCTAGCTTCAAGCTAGCTAGAGACCTTAGGGAGTTCAAAATCAGGATCTGGATTTGGATCTGAATTTAGCAGCTTAGGCCCATCTGCAATAAATACATACAGGATGAAATGTAGATAACTGAGATATAAGGCTATATAGACTTCAAAGTGGCTCTGATAAAATCATGATAACCACAAGAAAGAAGTGGTGTGTGATCTCAGATGAGATATCCCCAAGATGTCTATACAGCTTAATTTTCCCACATTGTGTCCTTTTATCTTCAATGGATAAAAGGTGAATTATTATTATTATAGGCAGTGGAGTAGTAACGCCTGTTATTCAGGTTGTCTAGCACTTTCCATTGTTCCCCCTCTAGTCACTTGCTTATAACTTTTGCAGACTTTAAACTTCTGAGCTGAAGTTTCCCATACTTGGTGTTTACCTCAGGTTGAATTTGATCAAGAATAGGTATTCCACTTTCAAGACTGTAGCAATAGTGCTGGCAATAAATCATGTCAACATTTGCTTCTGCATTTGTAAACTGTCATTTTAAGATCGCTGGAAAGAGGACAAGAAAGCGAGCAAACAGACAACTTTAAAAGCCTGCACCGTCATACTTACCTTATCAAGAAAGCTATCATGTTAAATCTCATCTGACAGAAAGTCAGACAGCAGGTAGGCGTGAGATGAAGTAGAAAATGGCATTTCTCACATGATGGTACCTGTGCTTTCCTTCTCACAGGAGCAGCCCCAGCTTGAATATACTAATCCACTTGCTTTAATATTTGTAGGATTCAGTTTTCACATAGCAATGCAAAAAATAGAAAAGGCCCAAGCATGAGAAATCTGCACACCCTGAGAGCTGTCCCACATTCCCCACCCAATCAGCAGATGGGAGCTCTGCTCAGTGAACCTGCCATGGTAGCTGATAATTATTGTTGTATTAATTGGTGCTGTCCAGACTAGACAGAATGTAAAAGATCCCACTGTGTCCAATAATTAATGTTTTTCCCTCACTGCAATATCATTAATAAGGGGTTCCTCCAAGAAACAAGTAATTGGATGGTTCAGCTTCATTAGGGTATTTTTAGATAAGGTTTGGTCTAGAGACATATAGGAAAGCTTATTATGTTTATTTAGACCATATTATCTATTGCTAATGTGTTATACTGATTTTGTATCTTCCACATTCTCTGGGATTGCAATGATAAAAGGAATGTACAAATTATGATTTAAATGAACAGAAATACTGCCTCTAATTTACTTATATTAAAATGATGAAAAAATGTCATCTCAAAATAAATATCACCAGTACCCTGTAAGTCTCCCCTTTTCTCTGAGACACACAAAGGTATTGTCACAAGAAGACAAAAGTCAGATTTTGCTAATTAGAGATGAGTGTAGTGGAGAACTCTTGTTTTGGCAATTATCTGAGCAGCTTTTGAAAATGGAATGTGTAAATCTGGTTTTGGAAAATAACTTTGAAAAGGGTCTTTTTCAGAAGTATCATTTACATGGTCATGTGTGACTTTATTATTCTGCAAAGATGCCTTGGGAATCTGACTCACATGAAAACTTGATATGCAAGTGAGCTATAGACCAGGATGTGGCGGATTTACACAGGAAACATATATGGCTAGTCAAAACAGCTCTGTTTTACCACAAAGGAGCTTTGCACGGATTTTATGTGGGAGCTTATTCTTAAACATAGCATATAGCCAGTTTTTCACAACCCAAAGTTGTTCCAGTTTAATTTTTTAGGGCAACTTAGCCAAATGGGTCCTATTCACAGCTGCATCCTTCTTAGTCTTATCACAAGACATAGATCCCCCACTAGGAAATGATAATCCACAGTTTAGTATCTGTATTATACTTAGTGCAAACACAAGAGACCACATTCATCCCCAAGTAATTCTCTAAATATGAGAGATCTTGTTACAACAGGGAGGCACCTGGCCCACAGTGTGTCAGGCAGTGGAATGGACTCATCACACATTCTAAATAAAAACATCATTCTAGAGAAAAACATAATCAGGGAAAGTACTGAGAGACTTAGATTATTTTAGTTGATCCTTATTAAGTTATTGCGTCAGTCAACATTTTCAGTAAGTTCTTATTGTAGAAGGGATATCGAGCCAGAATCTGATTTCAGGTATTTACAAATCTAGAATAATTCCATTAACTTCTCACTGGGGCAAATGAAAAAAGAATATACTTCCTGCCTCCCCCCTGTATACCTTTTTGCAAATAATCCTGCATATTGATAGTGCTATACAAACTGTTACCACCATTACTATTTTTGAAATGAGAATTCTTATAAACAGATGAAATAAACAGATATATATATATATAAAACAGATATATATCTTATAAGCAGATAAAATTCTTAAAAATATCTAGACTTACCACACTAAATTCCTCCAAGTAGAATTTTATACAGCTCCAGCAAAGTCAGCACATTGTAATATCCTTTTGTAATGGGATGTAATTTTAAGTAAGATATTTCATTAGTGTAAATGGTCTTAAACAGACACACAGAATTTTGCTCCTTATCCCTTTCCTATCCCAATGTTGCTGGATCCCTACCTACTCTAGGACAGTATAGAGTAAATCACAATTCTGCTAATGTCAGGGGTGTTACACCAGCATAAGTCATAGTACAATAAAGTCCTTGGAGTCCCGGGTTCCTCAATAAGATTCACAAAAGTAAATTCCATTAGCATGTGTAGAAATACATCTTTTTCATAATAATATGGCTATAAACTTTTGTACTTGAGAACAGCAGTGGAGACACCCCCTTGAAAGCCAGATATTGATAGCTTGCTTTATATTTAAAGATGTCAACAGAATACAATGGTTCTCAGCATCCATATTAGTTATCTTTAGTAAGAGAGAAGAAGATTTAAAGTAAGGGAATGAGGTTTGCAATGTAACAAGATAAAGTCATCTCCAGCAGCCTAGGGGATTTCTTTAATCTTATTTTTAGAGAAGAGCTGAGGAGCTTTTGCAAAACCGAGTTGTTTGGATTCAGTTTCTATTTTATCTCATCCACCAAAGTTTAGAGTTGAAGGGGGGAACAGATAAAAGTTTTGAGCAAACTGGGTGGTTTTACATTGCTGTCATCAACCTTCTTAATCTGGTTTTGGTTTTGCAAAACCTGTCTTAATCCAGCTGTCTCTTTATCCAGCCTACCAAAACACGAGGTCTTAGAAAAGTTTTAAATTAAGAGATTTTGTTTAGAACTCATATTTTCTTATATTTTATATCTAGAAGACTACCAATTAATTTTTTCCATAAACAGTACTGTGTGTCTATGACACGCGTTTGATAGTCATAAGCAGATATATTTCATTTAGATTCTTTCCTGTGGAAAATTGTCCCCAAATTAATTTTGCCCAAGGAAAATTTTAGTATCAGAGAAGCATCTTTTTTTTATTTACAGGAAAATTTAATTTTTAATATTTCAACCCATCTGAATGTTTTGATTTAAACTAGAAAGCTCATTTCCAAGATTCAGGAATGGGTCTGCATTTTGCTTTTCAAGCCCATGATGTTAAAACACAAAGAAGCTTCTCTGTAGAAGAGAGTAATCTGGAGTGAGACTATGGTTCACTAAGGGAGGAGAGGGGATCAGAAATAAAATATCTTTTTTTTAGTAATTTGGTCCACATATACTGAAAAAAACATACAAAATACAACCAGAATATACAGAAAAAAACATACAAAATACATCCAGGATATATTATTTTGACTCTGCTTCTTCTTCCCCTGAAAGATGAAAGATTTATTGCTGAAGACTTCTGCTAGGAACATCTTCTTGTATGAGGGGAATCCGTTATCTGCTCTGAAATATGCAACAGTTCAATCAACAGAGAATTAAATATTTCTAAATCGGTAATTTTCTAATTGGTAATTCCTGGTTACCAGTGTTGTAACGAGCGTTGTGCTTCCTCTCAGTCAGCCTTCTCAAAGCTGGAATAATGAAAACAATTCCAAGATTCCTCTTGGAGCTAGCAAAGAACCACCAAACTTTTAAATTTCTCATTGACCATCAAACTAGCCACATAAAGCAGAAAATTTCATACATTTTATTGCAATCATTCACCATGGCCTTTGACCTGGGACCAGAATTTAGATCAAAAAAAATCTTGTTTCCCTTGCGTGTCACCTCCTTCCTTTCAGAGAAAAAAGCAGATAAATCAGCACTTGCTTTTCTGGATTGCCCTGCAGCAATTGATTCTTTTAATACTGCCAAATATTTTTGTCTTGTCTCCAAAAAGCTTCTGGGGCTAAATGTAGAAGTCCTGAAGGACCTCAGGCCTTTTCTTAAAGACTGAGCATTCTTAGCATTTGTTCCTACATCTCTGAAGTTCCTGCAGGCAAAGATTTACAAGCTCTGTCCTTTCCCTGATATTGCTCAACAATGAGGCTATTGGAAGAACAAGAAAGACAGTGTGGTTTGAAATGTCAGTAGTGAGAAGACTATAGTTACTTCTACATCTTCTTGCTATCAAATACAACATCTTACAGATTTGCCAGTGCCCAGCTGCAACAAATATGTGGATGTGCATCTGCTGGAACTCGCTGGTCGATGGTTGGAAAAGGGTGTGTTCAACAAGGCTTGTTTCTTTTACAGTCAAGGGACTTTGCCCTTGAATTGCAAAGTCAGTCTTGGCCTACCTTTAATGCACTTGTGTAGTTACACAGTTGGCAATGACGGCCAAAAGTAACTGCATCTGTCTGCACTAGGCCCAAAGAGTATGATCCACCCTATAGACATGGTTCTAGCCCTTGTGATTCAGAAGCAGATGAGCTCTACCCTACATGACTGTAATTTGTAAAAGAGGAACAAAGACAGAAGTGCTAGGAAGAACCATAATTCAACAACCTGTTTGCTCAGTGATACAGGTCAGCTCTCGACACCAGATCCACAGAAAACAGAATCGAGTTTAAGGTTCTGTCTTCCTATTCAAAATTACCTGCCTTTAATTCTTCATGAAACCATTAGCTTCCATGACAACTGAATCACCAGAAAACAGCAATCAAAATAAAATCCTATAAACTAAACAAATGAAGTGATTACTTGCACAGGCAAAGATGTTATTTCTGTTCCTCTCCTTAGACACTTGGGATGCTAGGGTTTGGGTACCTGGGCTGATGGAAATAATTTTACACTACCACTCATTAAGTGCTCTAAAAGCAGAAAGCCTGCATAAGCAGGTTCTTCTTTTCTCTCTGCCATGTTCAGTTGCTGTGTTACCATGTGGAAAATGCATGCTGATTATCAATGCAGTATGCGATTGTCCAGTGTTTTTTTATTTTGTTTGTTGCAGCTTAAACTGAAACTGGGAGAGACAAGCCTTCTGTGGCTATCACACAACCAGACTGACAGCTTTGAAAATTTGCTTAAAAACAAATCCTCAGTGCCTCAGGCAATCTGGACACCGACACCAATGGCTAGGAGAAAAGAAAGAAACTTAGGAGGCAATGTCTCCTTATGCTCACTGCCAGCCCTTGAATTACTGGGAAGGCATTCCTAGAAAAAGGGCCTCCAGTCAAGTCAGTGAATGGAAGAGCTGCCTCCAGAAAAATCAATTCTGTGTGGTAAGAACCCCGTGCCTCTGTTCTGGAGGCCTTCCTTCTTTGAAGCTGAAAAATCAATGAAGCTTCAAAACTTCATCTCAGCTCTAAATTGTTGTAAATCTTATTTGTGCTATGAAAGGAAACAAGGTACGCTGAATGGGTAATCAATTGGCTGATATGCTCTGGAAGTCCTGCCGCTTCCGAGTACAAGGAAAATCCTTTCCCTGTCTCCAGAAGGTATTTTCTTTTTTGCATTGCTTGGGGTGCTCCTACTTTAGCACAAAGAGAATATCCCATGCTGACACTTGTTGTAGAATCATTTTCATTTAAACATGACTTGACTGAAAAACGAGCCAGTTGTATTTCAAGGGGATAGGCAACACTAGGAGGAGAAAGAAAGCGGGGATAAAAACCACACTGATTGCGATTACAATAAATGATACAAACACACACACACACACACACACACACACACAAAGAGGAAATTGAAGAATGGAATCTGACTCTGCTTGCAAAGTAAACTGTGTACAGATTTACTTTTAAGATGAACAGATGTTTTTGAGATTAAGGGAAACTACTGTGTAAAACCTCTGCTGGGTGCCTAATAGTTAAGATTCCTCAGTCCCTGGTTTCAGGACTCTCTACTTTCTAGTAAATTATGAAATGGTCCAAAAAATTCATAACTGCTGCATCTCTCCAATTCCTGATTTTATATTCAGTTCCCAGTGTTATCAGAGATCACTTCCTGGCATGAGACCCAGAGATCTGTCATTTTGCTCTTTAATGTTGCATAACCTTATTGTTGGCAGCCCTGGAAAAGAGACAAACATTTGATAAATAGTGCACATATTTCCTCCAGCAAAATATGCACAGTTGAATCCTTCATGAGACATCAAATATGGTTGCTGTTCATGCATATTGCCAGACTTACTTTTTTATGTCATCTGCAGAGAATACAGAAACTACAGAAGGGAGCATGCAAGATTTTACCTTGCCACCTACATGGCAGCAGGCTGGAAGCCACAGCCTTAAGGGCTGTAAGGGTTTCCCTTACAGACTCACTATTGAAGAGTGCTTATAATACATTTTACCCATTTCATACATGTCCAGTGCCTGAGAGAGGCACTTCAGTGTAAATTTTACATCTGCTGCTCAATTCTCAAGTACCCACTCAGGGACATGAAAGTACTTGACAAATTTTGTCTTTTAAAGAGATATTTCCAAATACAGCATTGTTATAGTACCTTTCAACTACAATCTCTATGTAAGAAGGTTTCAATTAATAAAATATATATTAGACTGATGTGCCATGGGACTTAGGAGATAGCTGTTGGGATGCCTGCACCTTTGCAATGCCTGATGATATAGCAATAGGTAACACTTGTATATTCCTGTTTCTTGTGACTGGAAAGGTTTAATGCACACTTCATGCATTACAAAAATATATTTTAGCATACTGGAGAGATAAGACATATGTATTCTGTCTTACACCATTATATGAGAGGATTGTTTACCTTTAATTTTTAGTCCACAATGGTCTTATCTTCAGAAAATGGCAAAATTCAGTTAGCTTTTTACAGTTTCCACATTTGGCTTCTTTCATAGCAGTACTGAACACATGCTCACACAGACAGATATATATGCTATATATATGTACACACACACACAAACACACACAAACACCAGACGCGCAAAAGGGGACTCATACTTTTCTGGTGAATTGGCTCACTCTTAAAATGGCTTTTTAAATAAATGAAAAAAAATCAAATTGAGAACTATAAAATGTAATTCAGTCTTTTCCAGACATCTCAGATGTGTATTACTGACTCCAAAGAAGAACAACCATGCCTGGGAAATGTGTTTGCAATATTTACACAACAACGCTGTCCGCTGTTGTGGTGGCTAATGAAGAGATAAGCCGTGAAATACAACACTCCATGGACAGATGCAAAAATTAAACTGTAAATCCATGGTGAGTCCAAAACAGGCAAAAGAGATGCTTCTCCATGCTGTAATGGACTTTTTAATTATTATATTTTCTTTTCACACTAGCTGATTTCTGAGAAGTAACTAAGTGTTGCATCATATTTACAGCACATTTGAATGCAACTGTTATGTTTGTCTAAGCTCTGATTGACAAGTTAACGTAATGATGAAAGGATACAGTTTTAATGACAATAGAAGTATTTAATTTATATTTTCACTTCTCTTTATTTGTATTATATATTTATATCTCAATAAGATCTTCAGCTAGAATGATAATACTGAAACTAATGACGCACCAGCTGAAAACTGGGTGGTCCATGATATGTAGAATTAATATAGCTCCATGTGTGATCCCAAGACCATGAAGGCATCTTCAGACCTCTTAAATTACTTCAAGGGGGCTTGGATCAGGCCATGAATGGATGGATAGAACGTCATCTTGAATAATTTCAGAGATTTTTTCTTATTTCCCCTCCTATTTCCCTCCTAGGACTCTTTGAATTCAGTAGGTAGCTAAAAAAATAGAGACAGAAAATGAATATGCTGAACAAAAGGGTGTTTGGGGTATTCACAAATCAAAACACCGGTCTAAAATATATGTAAGTATAAAGAGGACCTGAGCACATTAATACTACAAAGCAGGTACCTAATGAAAAATATATTGTGTTGCTAATTTACTCTGAAGCTTCTTGTCTATTTATAGCCTTCAAAGTACCTTCATTAAGAAGATGTGAGGCACCAGTTTGATTACCTTTTCATATGCATTACAGATGCAGTGTAAAATGATGTAATTTCTTGATTGTTCTTATTAGACTTTTGCAATATATATATATGTATATACAGTATTTTTGTAAAATCTAATAGGCAAACAATTGACATTAGAACCTTTTTTTCTAATTCACAAATAAATCTAATGCAAAGGTGGTGCCAGCACTGGTTATTGTCTCAATTTGATTTACATTCTCCATGCTGTGCCTGGTATATACAAGTAGGGGCAAAATGGCTGATGTTTGCAAATGCCCGAAAGGCTAATAAAGATCACCCTGCTCCCAGCATGCTCTCTGCTGTCAGAAACCAGCAATTAACTTAATAGGGTTCTTGAAATGCAGTAGATCCATGAAATGTGGCATGTGTTGACATTCTTTGGCTGATCTAAACAACCTCCCATCACTGAGTAGCAGGATATGTTTGCTATTTGAATTATTTAGGAGCTTGTTATGTGAATTATAAAGCAGCACTTTGCAGTATTAAGTCTAATATTTTATGATCTGCAATTGATTAGGTAGGCTTTTGGGATTACCTATAAAGGTTAGGATAAAACATTCCAGATTCTGGCAATTCATCTGCAGAGCTGAAGTTTCAAGCTGCATGCAGCAAAAGGTGGCGGAAAAAAGTCATCTTTTACCTTTTCTTCCGAAAACAATAACATGCTTTGCTTTTTACATAGACACTTGCAAAAAAGGTCTGTTTTGAGAAGAGATGCCCTATGGCAATAGGTATACAGATGGGTAACTGACTCATTCAGAGAACTTTAGCTGCATCAATATTTTTATGAGTTCTAGCAGCTATTCATTCAGCAAGATGTTTATATGCGGGAGAAGACAAGAAACCCACGTGCAGGGAGGACGAAGGAGGGGAAAAACCCCAAACAGACTGGATTTGCACAGGAGAAAATAGTCAGGCTTGAGATAGAGTCAAACAAAGGTAGCGGATGATAAATAAGAGGATGTGTAAGAAAGCGTAAAAGCAAGAGTGAAAAAACACAGAGGAAGAAGAGATGAAAGAATAAATCTAAGACAAGGTGCAGAGAGAGGATGAAAAAGACATAGGCGACAAAGGAAGAAACAAAGCAAGATTTTCAAAGGAATTAAGAATAACCCATGAGGTCTCACAAAGCTTGTGTCTGGTCCTGCTTACTTCTTTCTCATTGCTTTGCTAGTTCTGTGCTACTGGCTATTGCCGCTAACAATAGATGTAGGAATATTGGGTTACTATAAACATAATTAGCAGATTTAATGCTTCTGCCCCTGCAGGGAAGAACAAGAAATCTCTGATCTTTTCTGACTAGCCTTTCAGTCAGCACAGGAATGAAATCTATCAGACCTTCAAAAGTTGTGTCACTCCCATTAAGAGCCACACTTGCATTTATTTTAAAATAAAGCCTGACCAAGTAGCATTTTGTTGAACCCTGTGATGGTCAGGAAGAATTTTGAGATCCTCATGCAATATATACCTCAAAATTACATGAGACTTCAGTAAGATCCTTTGACACATTTGGCAATAGCAGAACAGACATCTTTCAGAGTGTAATAAGCTGCCCAAAGGCCCTGGAAAATTGTTCTAGAACATTTTCAGTAAATGTCTTTTTTTCTTTAAGGTCTTGGAGTCGAAAATTATCCTCACCATGTTGACTCAATGTTGAAAGTGGCTTTTCACTAAACAAAAGAACATCCCTGGCCTTGGACCTAGGCGCTATTTTTTCCAAACTGGTACTGGTACTAGCCTCATACCCTTAGCTAGGAATCACCCTGAAAAGGCTGCAGGAGCACTCCCGGTTTAAAGAGGCGCCACTGACAGACCATTTCAGTAACCAGTGGCTCAGCTGCTTTGGAATATGCACATTCAGTAAAGAGGAGGATAGCTATCTGGCGAGAAGCAGAATTTGTTTCGAGGGGACTGGGCTGCTAAAGAACTAATAATTGATAGAGCCTTTGGCAGTTCAGCCACTTTTCCAGACTCAGTATCTCAGACTGTCCACTCCTTTATGTCTCTTTAGGAACATGGTTTTCATGCAATAAGTTGGTTGTTACCAGCTGAGACTAGTCAGTACAAGTCTGTAAAAACGTATATTATTTGGCACTATCAGATACATTTATTTCTGTCAGGCCAAACACAAAATAAATATAGGAAAGGAATAAAACTCCTCAGTGTTGCTGAGTGGAGCCGTACAGAGCTATGAAAACTGTGCCCTGGCTACAATACAACACTGCATGTCCTTGGAGTTAGCTAGAGAGCTTTCTATGAGATGAATGTAAAATCAGTCCTCTTCATTACCCTGACTCGGATTCAGCATCTTTCCTTCACCTACAACCCATTAAAGTCGACTTTCAAAACAAATGCTCCTTCTAAACTTAAGAACAGCCAAACTTGCTGCTCACATTGTACTCTACTATTGACACAGGGTGAACAGCCTGGCCAGCAATTATATTGCTTTGCAGCTCATCTGAAAAAAAGTCGCTCAGCAGTCAATGGCTGGTGTAAGGACAGCGTAGTCTGCATTTACGCCCAGGCCGCGGTGCGGCGGGTGAGGCGTGCGGGTCCCTCCCGCTGGTGCGGGTCCCTCCCGGGCAGCGGCCGCGCTCGGCGCCTGGGAAGCCCCGTCGCAGGGCACGCAGACGCTAATCGGCTGCAGAGCTCGGCGTGCTGGTGGCAGCAGCCTCCCTCTCCCCAAGCAGCTCAGTTCCCTTTAAAGCGCCGTGACGCGTTGAGACTTTCTCGTGACTACTTTCCATGCTCAAAAGGAAAGGGGCGGTGGGGCCGCCCGCTGCCCATCCTGGGGCGATGCGGCCGTGCAGGCGCCCAGCCCCTAGCTCCGCCCGCACAGCTGGCTCACCGCTGCCCTCCCCGCCCCGGGGCCCGCGAGCGCAGCCCGCAGAGCGGCGCCGCGGGGGCAGAGAGTGCCGGCCGTGCCACGGGGAGCCGGAGCCCTCCGAGCTCCTGGTGCTCTCTGCGCTGAAGTGCGTCTGCCTTGTAATTTCTGAGTAACACAATCACAAACGTCAGAGTCTTATCCTTACTCAGCAAACAGTTTGCTAAACACAGCTCGTAATGCTTGTGGAGCACACTGATCTGCTTCCCAGCAATGGAGATCGAAGCACGTTGAATCTGGGAGTGGTGGTATTACAAAAGGGAGAAAAAAATAAGGCAGAATAGTACGGAACGGCATTGGTTTATAATAGTCACAATATTACAGCCAGCAGCCTTAGATTAATGTGATGTGAGTTATTGTATGCTACTCCTTTCGCATATGCATGGATTTTCTGAAAAACTATTTATTTTTAACTACTCCCTACTGTTCTGAATGCAGTTATTGACAAGTAACAAGGTATGGATTGTTACTGCTTTTCTTGTCATAAATCCCTGTAGACATTTTAGTTAGCGTGAATTAAATCACAATCATGTGTCATTTATTTTGCATAAAATGAGACATAAGTAGTCTTAATCATATAGCTATAGAAAGAACAACCACACCATTGTTTTCTATATTTGAACAATAATTCTATATTTAAACTTAAACATTGTAATTAGCAGCTTTGTTTGCCTTGCTTAGAAGTAAGGTAGGTAAGATTGACACCTCACTTTTGACACCAGACATTAGATTTAATAAGCATAATTTTCATTTATTTAAGTCTAGACTGATTTTTTATCAATGTATTTATTGTAGAAAGCAAATGTACATAAAGCAAGTTGGCATATTTATGAAGAAAGCTGAAATGACTTTTATGTGTTGCTTTGTCCAACTGATAAAATACCTACTGGCATGAAAATACCTATAACAAGAGCTGAAATCACACCAAACTCTAATTGACATGTGATTTTAAAAAATGCTCAAAGTAATAATATACTATCTCCCAAGTAAAGATTCTTCTGTTCACACTTTATCCGTTTCCAAGAATCTTTTTGTCATGTAAATTTGCATTGATTAGTTTTTAATTTGAGTTTCTAAAAATGTGCTCTGAATACTTAATTCCAGCAAAAGTAGATTTTTTTTTCTGGTACTAATAACAATAATTGCAGTCCACAAATGTGGAGCCTTGATGGATATTTTTTAATACCCGTACACATCAGCTGCTTCAATGAGCTTTAATTTCACTGAAAGCCCAATATTAGTTACCTATGCTGGTAAACTTAAAGTGTTCAGTCAAGTATTGCTATTCAAAAGGAACAACGCTCTTTAAGTCCCAGTCCTGCTCTTTTGGTCCTTTTTTATGCAAGCAAAATTGTCTGTCGCTAGGCCAAAAATTGCAGAACAAGGTGTAGCAGGATTTGACACATGAGCAAATGAGAATTTTGTCAAAACTAAGATCTGTGAGTATGAATTCGCTATGGACATGTTTGAAAGTCCTTTGCTGGCACAGGGACCCTGCTCTGTCTTGGGAAAGCTTTGGATCAGGCCTTAAATGGAGAATGGCATTTCCTAAGACTCAGGGGCCAAACCTCAACTGGGAATAGCTATTACTCCAGGAAAACTTAACTGAAAGCAAGGTGAGCTTTGCTGCTGAACACTTGCAGTACGACAGTGTCTTTATTGAAATTATGTATATTGTTGAATACTAGTGCTTCTTCATCAACTGCAATGAAAGGAATGCAAATATAGGTGATGACTGCAAAAAGAGTAGTCGTTAACCTGCATATAAAATCACAAAAGCCAGAGTATATCTCCAAAATAAACAATAAATCTGATGACAAAACATCTTTCAACAAAAAATAAATAGAAAGGAGTAAGCTCTAGGATTTACCAATAAGAAAAAAAGAGCTAAAATTAATTAATATTTTAGCTAAATATAGAAATATAAGCATTTGCACAAAGCTTGTTTTTTTCCAATAGTAATCTTAAAAAATACAGATTGTTTTAAAATTGTTTTAGGTGTTAGAAGATGCCTCACAAAGAATACTAGCTTTTTATGGGCCTTTTTTTAAATCAAGGTAGACAATTAATTTCCTATTTCTGGACATCTAAAACCTCATGTGTTTTTATAAAATGACATTCATATCCATATTTTTTATTGTTCATACATTACTTTTGAAGCAAGCTTTTTACTTTCTTTCTCCTTTAAAGCAAAAACATATCAAATATTACAGTATAGGCATAAAAACAAACCCTGTTTGAAATAATCTAAAGATTAAACTTTATTTTTCTTAGCTGATTGTATTATTTGAACAATAATATTTTCAAAAAAAATTATTCATATGACTGATGAAAGAAAGTACCTGATACATATTTTTATTCAAATATTACTCCCGTGGAATATTGGCAACATTTTATGTTTCAGTCTAAGCTACAAATTCCTTCAGAACAAATCAAATGTCTTTAAAGAATATTTCTGTTTGAAAAGGAATTAAGCTTTCCTGAAAGAATTTTAAAGGTTGTGATATTCGCAGTCTGATAAAGCAGCACCTTTAATGAAATTCTAATTAGCAATTTCATGCACTTTGCTATTAGTCATATCAGATTAGTGCACATTTTCACAGCCTTCCTTTAATTAAGTGCACTTATTCCGAGTTTCAAACACTTTCCTTATAAGATGAAAACTATGCTGAAATGTTATTTAGTAAACAGCAGACGTGTGAAAGTAAAGGTAATATCTGTGTGCTGATGGACATTTTTAAACTGTCCACAGATTTATACATTTATAGTTCCTGCCAGCTGGTTTATGTGATTTGTTTTATGCTGTTTATTTGCATGCATTTTGGATGTGCCTTTAAAAAATGCACAGAGATGAAGTACAGCTTTTCAAATGGCTCAAAAGATATTCGAAAGTTTTTAGTGGCTGATTCACAGATTTCCGATTCAAGCAACAAAAACAAAATCTGGATTTAAAAAATGCAGATGGTCCAGTCTCAAGTAACCATATTTACCTTTCTGGATATCACTGTCTGTCACATCATGGTCTATGCAATCGCAGCAGAGGTCCTTGATATAAATATTGCATATGGGCCCGATATTTTACCCACCCAAATGATCAGCAAAATTCCCATACGCTTCAGTGGGAATAGGCTGGGGCCTTATCTCTGTTATAACAATATTGCATTGCAAAGGCAAATACTTCTAAAATACTGTACGTAACACTCATCTCTCTGCAAGCTGATTAACTTGTGGTCAGCATTGTAAAAGGTGAGAGATTACAAATAATGCATTAATTCACAGTACACCTTGCTTTGCATGATAGAAGCAACACTGGGAATGATTTAACATACATAATGATAAGCAAGCCTATTATGTACATGTAGATAAAGGATATAACCCATTTCTTACTCCATTTACAAAGCCACATCTATAAAAACACCAACAAAATAATTTTTCATGTTTTCCGTATTTTTTAAAACATACAAGAATGGTTTCCCATTCTCCAGACAAAATGTGTTGTTTTGTTTTCAAATGCTGCCCTTCCAGGTACTGCTGCTGGGGGTCTGTTGTGTTCCAGGATTTGCATTTTATTATATTAGCTAATTGCACATGTTTTTAAAAACATATTCTCTTGCTGATGTCGTTCATTTAGACTGTAACATTTCTGACATTTTTAGGTAGTCCCCCAGGCCTCATAGCCCTTTTAGCAGGGTCCTTTCAATGAGGGGTGTTTGCTTTATGATTACTGACTGACATCTCAATAACTTAGAACATATTGAGGAGTGCACGTCTATTGAGCAGCTTTTTTAAATGCATGGTCCACTTTGTCAAGTCATGT
Organism: Dromaius novaehollandiae; assembly: GCF_036370855.1. Lineage (NCBI taxonomy): Eukaryota > Metazoa > Chordata > Aves > Casuariiformes > Dromaiidae > Dromaius > Dromaius novaehollandiae. Next base: position 41,306,470 of record NC_088103.1, on the reverse strand, counting down.
GCGAGCCATAATTTAGGCTAATAATTACCAGACATGAATGCTATGAAACATTGATGTCTACACTTTTCCCCCCTCCAAGTACTGAATTTTAATACATTCAGAAAAGGTTTTCCTAAGGCCAAGATAAGCCCCCCAAAAAGCTCATATGGAAGCACTTTAAAAGTGATAAATGATTTGGAATCTACACTGTCTACTGATGTACGTCTCAGGAAAGAAAATTAGAGCTAACAGGTGTTAGATAGGGAATGGTGAAGCATTTTAATAGAATTGTCAAAACGCTAGTCCCAGATGCTGACATTAATGCATGCAACAAGGAATGTAATGCTGCACTGCCATTAAATGATTATTTGTTTAAATTTCAGGTGTATGTCAGGAAATCCTAACTTTGTCCACTACTTCTCTGTACAGGCCATCCCTCCTGTGCTTTCCTCTATGATTTGCATCAAAGTGTAATGGTTATATGGCTCACATCTGCATGCTTTAAATAATCCATGCCTGTCAAATTTCATTTTTTACTCTCAGATCAGAACCATCATAACCCCTTCTCTGCTAGCCTTGAAGTCACTAAAAATGTATTTGTACATTTCGGAGAAAATATTTAAATACTGCAAGTTATGGGATAATTAATCTTTGAACTATTTTCTTACTTCAGATGCGTTTACTAAGTAATCTGCATGAACTTGTAATTATTATGTATTTATAAGATATTTTTCATGTAATCACAAAGTTGTTACATGGCCATATGAATCTTGTAAATTATAATGATACTGAGGGGTAAGGGATATGCGGGGGGGAGAACTCTGCTGCCTACATTAAAAAGCTTTTCCAGAAATCTTTGGAATTCTCTTCAGTGAGGTAGCCTGAGAAGGCAGAAAAAGCACGTCCTTTAGAGATTACTAGAATTTCTGCCAACAAAAGAGATCCAATATCCATGCACAGTTCAGCTGGGTAAAGGGGGAGAAGGGAGTGGAGGCAGTGACATTTTTTTATCTTTTATTTTAACAATATATCATTAATTTAAAAGTTGCTGTTATTTTTCAGAGAAATTGCTGCAGTTTACAGTCTGCTGAAAGCTCAGCATCCATTCATGCTTTAAAGACAAAAGAGAGATTTCTCTTTCTAATCTTTGCAGAAGCCTAAATAGGATGTAGCCTGTAGTCAGACCGTCTCCAACCGTAATCTTGTCAGAGCTCAACACACATGCATAGGCGTGCTCACAAACACACACGCGCGCGCACGCACACACACACACACACACAGAGCATTACAATCGCAGTGTTAATAACACTATTTCTCCAGCATAGCTGAAAGAAAGGAAGGAAGAGAGCTGTGCGATTAATGTCATTTTAAAATATTTGGGAGGCTATAAATAGATATTAGAACAAGTGGATGATTAGAACTGAGCAACAGAGCGGGTCAGATCAGAAACATGGGACGGATGAGCCTTGGATATACAGTCATAAGTGGAAATCTATGCTATAAAGGCAGGTTGGTTAGTTCATAACTGGCACTCTTATCTCTCTGTAGAGCCTGGGGTTAAAAGGCAATGACTTTTTGGAAGCTTTTCCTTTCAGATGAGATATAAAACCAATGCCTGCCTAACCACTTATGTACATTAATGATCCCACAGTGCTTTCTAAAAGGGGAAAATATTAACCCAGACACCATAATAATATTCTGCTTACTTATAACCTCCATACAATTTAAATTCAATCTGGTATTGTTATTTTTGACTTCCTGACCCAAATCAGTGTGCATGTAGCTCTGAGCTGTTAAGCAGATGATCATTCCATTCCAGCAGTAGATCCATCTCTCTAGTGCCTTGGAAGAGATTTCTTAGTTTGTGTTTCAGAGAGCTTCTTCTAGAAAATGTGCTGTATATAAAACCATTGGCTGAACACGACAAAGCATCCACAGGGCCATTTTTACTGTATACATCCTTAGTTTCCTGTGACTACATCATTGCCAGAGACTGCAGATGGAGAAAGGCTCTCAAATCCCTCTGTTGGTAAAAAGGTGAAAATGCTCTAGAAAGATTTTCCTCCTCTTTCCCCTGTCTACCCACAGCTCCTGCAGACAGTGCCTACCGTATGCACAAGAAGGAAGTGTGTTCCTGCAAAAGTCAGAACCGGGCATACGCTCTCACTTTACAACAAAACACTTGGGAGCTGTAGGGACAGCAACTCTCTTGGTTCCCATCCTGTCTGGGTTTTCCTGGGGGATCCTGTGCATGAAGAACATTCACACCCCCCCCCACCAAAGCTGAGCTAGAGCAGTGCACCGTCACAGAGGGGGCTCTGCTTTCCCCCGCCTACTCAGCAAATTAGCAGAGCCGAAGCAGATGCTGAAAATGGTCAGTGAAACAAAACAGACAGCTCCCTGGTAGCTGCAAAAACATTGCCCCTCACTCACCAGAGTGGGGAGTGGAGCTCGGTGGTCAGGGCAGATGGCGTGGTCAGAGGGATTCTTGTGGCTTCTTCTCAGAGCCAAAAGGGAAGAAATCAGAAAACTGCTAACATCACTGGAAGGGCAGACTATCCGACTTACTTCCTGCACCTATTTTCTATTGCAGTGCCCCCCGAGTTTATTATTTCCTTCCCTAGTTTGTTTACAATGTTGAATGCTTGAAAATAAGGAAGTTCAGCCTGAAAAGGCCACCTGAGGATGGGGGATTTGGTTTACCCAGATTTCAGGGCAGAGGCTGGAGCCAATTTAGTTACTTGTCAAGTAAAACTCGTGCCACACTTCAAACCAGCCTTCTGCTGTCTCTAACCACCTGGCAGAGGGTTGCTCACATAATTGCATGCAAACATGCCACTTACCAGCTCTACACTTGCAAATGCTGGTAGAGTGGCGTCGTCTAGAGGGCTAAACAGACCAGAGGGTATGCATGAGCCACTCTGTGTATCTGCTAGAACATGAAAGAGACATTGTTTTGTCACTTGCTCATTAGTGATTGCAACAGAACCACTTCAATGGGGACTTCTGCTGAAAAGGAACTGCATGAAGTATCTTGTCGTCATTCCTTCAGAAAGTGGCATGGTCCTCTCCAGTCTGTGGTCCCAAACAAGTATAAGAGTCTGCCTGCTGCCACATGATTGTATGAAATGGAATGAGCTCCAGTTTCCCTTTATGAGCTTTTATAATCGACAGTATGGTGGAAGATTGCTTGATAACTATGCCTGAGAATTTCTGTTTCTGATTGTCCTGACAAGAAGCCATGAGATGTTTTTAATTGCTCATATTTTACAATACAACACTGGGCTTGTACATTATAGTTCAGTATCATTAGTGCAGGTGGCTGCTATCATTTTAGAAACATTTTTGTGGTATTTGCAGCCAATTAACTTTTCCTTGGTATTTTTTCTTCCTCTTTGTAATGAAGGTATGGCTCTTGGTGTAATTCATGTTAACTAGAAATGAGCCCAGAGATCAGATTTTGAATCCCTCAAAGCTCTTTGGTGTGGAGATCCGTGATTTTGAGCTGGCCCATTATAGAGATAAATTTGGAGTCTGTATCCTCTCCTGTCAAAGTTTTTGGATTTTAGTTCAGACCCATTGCTAAAATTAGCTCAAATCAGTAGTATTTTCAGTGGCCTACTCACCTCTGCTGTCACAGTCCTCTTACCCAGCCAAGATCCATTCCCATCTACGTAACAAATTACGTATGCGATGAATGGCCAAATATGAAAGATGGGACTAGTTGGGCACCTTGTCCAAGAAACAGTAATTCAAACTGGAATGGGTCAGAGGAGGGTTACTAAGATGATTCCTTGGTATGGAGCATGCCTTATGATAAAAGATGAAAACAGCCTTACTTGTCCAGCTCTGGAAATAAAAGGTTGAGGGTATATGAATACTGTCTAGAGTACAGCAGGACAAGCTAGAGAACTCAACTTAAAAGAGGAAGAAATTAGTATAAAACTAGTCATGAATAAATAAACGCAGGCTTAGAATTTGAAGGTATCTAGCTCCTCAAAAAACAGGCTCTGCAGCAGTCTTCCAATTACCGGTTGCAAAGACATGCAACAACATTCGCCGTTGAGCTTTTTGTTATTGACTATTAAGGCATAGGGATGGAATGAAACGCTTGATCCCCCCATATACAGGATATGTTTTCCCATAGCAAGTGGCTTATAAAAACCATATATAAATGTACAGCAGAAAAAAATGGTTTGATGAGTACACTAAGGTCCCATGTGACTAGAACTAGAGGCATACGTCTCGGTTTGCGTGCTCTCACCTGAGAGCACATATTATGATTTATTTCATTATTTTACTGCAAGGTAGAGCCCCCATCTCTGGAAAAAATTCAGTCCTTTCTGGTAGAGACAACTGATAGGATGACAGAGAGGAGAATCGTTGTGTTTCTAAAAAAACTGTCTCACTGGGACTGGACAGGATAATCATGCCAGAGAACCACCAGATTATGCTACTAAAGAAGTAGAGGAAGTCTTGTTTTCTTTTCTTTTGCAGAACAAATTCAAAACAATGGAAATTTTCCACAAATGTAAAGGGAGAGGGAGGAATGCATACACAGGGAGTAGAAGATTCAAATATTTTGATTAGTTCATCACATTTGTTATGATTTTGACTTTTTAAAAGTTTGAATGCATAGACAATGGTTGAAATAAAATGTGTTTTAGAAAATCAAAATAATTCTGAGCCTGAAGGACTTTCTAGGAGTGCTCCAATCTGGTATTTCACCGCAGCTGTGTAAATCACTTCTGTGAATCTTTTAGATTTCAGGGAAACAGCCTATTGTTACAGAAGGATGTACATACAGACACCCCCCCCCCCCCCCGAGTGTGCCCTAATGGGGTGGTCATTGCCCCTGGGAGGCAGTACGGGTGATACAGGCTGGACCCTGATGACACACTGTACCTCACAGACTGCTCTGTGTCAAGGGTGCGTTTACCAGTAAGTACAATTATTTGGTGCCCTCTCAGGTTGTATGGGGGACCATGCAGAATTTCCCTCATGGAGTCAAAAGTGAGGACATGGAAAGACCACTTCCCCTCATTCCATATTGCATTTCTTATTTCCACTGAGTGTTATCATCAGGTGGAAACTTCACATCTTCCCGGTATTAATCACACAGCTCTGGCATTCAGACTCAGACTTAATGGGAGGCATCAGCAAGACTAAGAGCAGAAGAAACAGCAGCAGCTGCTGAGCTCCACTGCCTCCAGCAGGAATGGGGACTGCGCAGACCCTTTTAGCTGACTGAGGCATAGGTAATGTCCCCACAGTCTGGCACAAGCAGCTTTCCCCTCCACTAGCAAACAGCAATGGCATGAGCTATTCAAAGGGCATTTTACTACAGATAGCAGCTGTGATAGTGAATTTCTAGTTAGCAAGTGTTCACCTGATGCAGTAACCCCTACAGCTTGTTGATGGGGTTGAGTAAAAACATTTCTGAAGGTCTGTCCTTCTCTGTGAACTGCTGAGGTGTGTGGGATGTATTCTCAGGGAGAACTAAATACTTATTTTGGGATGAGAAAAAGAAAAGGTGATTAAGTGTGGTAAGATATCCCTCTACGGTCAGGCAGATCTGAAGGAGATCATCAGGGGAAACTCGGTGACCTCAAAGGCCATGAGAATATATCAGAAGTGTCTCCACTTGCGTGGGAGAAGATATGGACCTGGGACAGACCTTAGACTGATGTAAAAGGAGCTCTGGCAATTTACATCAGCTGAGAAACACTCCCCTCATCCCCTTGTGTAGCTACAGTGCTGTTCCCTACATGAAGCGGAATAATCTTTCTCACAGCAATTCTCCTTTACGACGATATTGCAGCGTGCCCTGACCCCAAGATCGTTTCTGCACTAGCAGAGTAACCTCCCTCAGCTCAGCCAAGAAACGTGCATGAGCCTTACATAAAAGAGGTATTTCACCGAGACTATATTTCTTGCTTAGAGTAGTCGTGCTCCCCATAGCATTGCCACTTACGCAGTATGTGAATGCTTTTCATTAAATGCAAATAACATATTTTCTATTGACTCGAGCCTAGGCTCCTTGTACCATTCATCATTATGCATACCTAATATATTTTGCAAACCCCCAATTCTCCAGATTTCTGCCTTTTGAGGCATTTCTGAAATCAAATAAAAATATTACACCCCTGTTTACTTTTAGACATGTATTTTTTTCAAAGCAAATGCATTCTGTGTTTTAAGTAAGATACCACCATGTATTTATGGGAGTTTAATAAGTTCTTCCATTAATAACATAGACAAACTAATTTACCAGAACGTGTCTGTTTTAAACTTTGGGAACAAAGAGTGGGAGTATGAAAATCAATCTTTCCTTTGTACTTGAGCCACTGACCCATTAAAGCTTTGAAGATCATTTCTTTAAGAAATTGTGAGGAGTTATTTAACTACAAACAGCAGCTACCTTCCCATTCCAGCTGCGTAATCAAGCGTAATAAATTAGAGGAAAAAAATAAAGGTTCACTCCATTTTTTTTTATAACTGAAAATTCTTAATAGCACTTTGACAAATCGGCCCACAGCAGAAAGAAATCAGCATTCTTCCTAAGACTGCTGTTTAGCACAAGTTAAAACATTTCTTAAAAGGTATTTTTTGTCTTTAATGATGGTTCAAAAATGTTCTTAGCTGCCCAGGCTTAATTATTTAACTTAAATTAATTGTAAAAGTTACCTATCACTGGGAAAAGTTAGCAAACCTGCGAACTACAACACTGCTAATGGCTGCATGCATGAAAATGTAAAACAATTCCCTTTTGCTTCAGAAATGAACTCGTAACAGCATTACTTATTGTTAGTTATCATTCATAACTATTTCACAGTTCAACACTGATAATGTGCTCAGTTATGTAAGAGTGGAAATTTAAAATGATCTTCATCTTAAATGGCTTAAGCAATCTACATGCCAAACAATTATAATGATGTTCTACTTATCAGAAACTCAAATGGAAAAAGTCTATTTGAGATGTTACTAAAACCTGTCTGAGAAAAGTGTGTGCCTTTTTAAAAGATCTAAAATATGGATAGTGTAAAATGATTTTTAAATAACACATCTGTTGATTCAATATTGAAGGACTCTACTTATGACAAAATGCACAAAAGTTTTCAAAGAATTCAGATAACCTAAAATAGCATTAGCACCATGCTTAAAGAAAGCTGGTCAGGAGCAGAGTACAGGGCTCTGTGAAGGTGTATAATTTTACCCTGCAGCTTTTCCCATTCCCAAGACTGAAAGGACCACAGAGAAGGGGTAAAACATAGAATTTGTGTCTGCCTTTGGGATGCATTTTTGCTAAATCTGTGGGGGCTGTCACCTTTTCAAACAGTGGTATCTGAAGTCCCTTCTCCTGACCACACAAGATATGCAGAAAAGGTTGTGAGAAAAGAATAGTTTAATAAATATTTTGCAATTCTATAAATTAGGACATATTGCAATTCACATTTTCAGAGCAGGGCACATGAGGTTTGGCAGTTTATACCTTGGAGTCCAGCCCCTATACCAGACACAGTCACTGCCACAGAGTACCTGGACCGATACTGGTATTTGTCTGTACAAGATTACGAGCAATTCTAGACAAACTTGCAGTCATTTCCTGCCCATTTTGCCTTCAGACTGCCCAAACAGTAAGACTCAGTTAACTCAGTGAGTAATATTTTGCACATACATTCTTCAGTCAGTTCTATTTTAATTAGAACTGCCACTTAATTTGTATTTATGTATGTTTTTCAGAACATTCACCTCTGTTCTTCAAGCAGGTCTGTTTACTGGTCTGAGAGAAACGCAGTGCAGCTGCAACAGTTTGCAAGTTTGTGGAAAGTTTTTCTTCATAGAAATATCCAAAAATGCACATCCTGAACTGGTGTAAATACATCATGTGGATCCACTGGCCCACAGTCCAGTTCCTCGGGGATATTTAGATGTATATATTTTATTGACTAAAGGATTAAGTTGCTTTGAGGATCTCAGCTGAAATCCTCAGTTTCACAGACTTTAGAGAAATTATGCCATGTATTGCTACTCCAGCGGACTCCAGGGCCAGTTTCGACCAGCTCAGAGTTCCGCTTCTAGTTTGCTCTAAAACTGCCCCAATTATGCAAACCTTTTCATTAAGACAAACCATGCCTGGAATTCTCATGAGAACAGCTTCTCCTAAAGTATTTCACTGTTTTCTCCTAATGGAGCTGGTTGAACATATCTGCCTGAATCTTATTAATTATTAATTTTATTCTGCTTTTGGCTAGATGAGCTTCTTGCACTGGGTAAAAGAGTTTGGGCAAATAATGTTCAGACAATAGGTTGCCTGTGAACTCTTCACTTTCAACTATTTGCTAATCATTATTCATGACATACATTAGTCACCCTGAAGCTCTACAGTGTGTACCCATCCTGCAGTGAGTGAGCGCCGTCTTCAGCAGAAAGTCAGTGGAATTCATCGTGCAAGTAAGGAAATCCCCTGCAGACCCAATAACCCCGCTGTGTGTCATCCGTGAAGAATGTACATGAGACTGTCAGTACCAAAGGTCTCTCAGTGACCATTACACGCAGTGAAGATAACAGCAGGAGTGGGAAGAAGGATGTCACACACAGAGCATTGCCTAACTGATATGATACGTCTCTTGCTTCTTGACCAAATCCCCGAGATCCGCATTCAGCAACATATTTACGCACATGCTTGAGTCTGTCTTGCAGAAAAGAGCATACCTCTGTGCTGATTTTCTTTTTAATAGGAAAGTAACTAAAAGTAAATGAAGACAAACCCACTTTGAATCTTACTACAAAATTCTCATTTGTTTTGCAATTAATGAAACTTGGGGATTCCCAGTGTTGCCAAAAACAAGAAAGCTGACTACGCAGCCCTTACAAAGAGGTCTTTTAAATTCTTTTCATGTCAGAAATAATCACAAATCTGTATTTTTTATCTATTTCTTTCCGGTTTCTTAAAGACGTGAAGAAGAGAAAATAAATCCCTGATGAAGAAATTTTATTTTAGTCAGGTCCTGAAAATGGGGAAAAGTTTATTAAGTGAGGGGAGTTATTATCTTGACCTTTCCTCATTCAGTCATTCAGAACTTCAAAGCTATACCTGGTGTTTCTTCACTCCGTTAGTACCAGAGATGAAAAAGTGCCAGGAACTGCATAAGATACAGTGGACAGGAATTTCAAAAGCACACAAGTCCAGGCCGTCTGGACGTACAGTTCTAAGTCCCTAAGGTGCTTCTGAAAAGAAAGTTCCATACTAGAAATACCTTTGTTATCCTCGTTTCAGTTAATTATCTGATAAACAAATCACACATTGAAAATTACATTTAGAGTTCCTTTTTTCAAATCAGTGACCTTTCTTTTAAAGTATCCTTCTGATTTCAGTTTGTAACATCATTAGAATGACACATTTTTATGTCAGTTATTAATGTACTAACAGGCCTGCCCTAGCAACTAAGTCCACATATTCTTCACCAATGGAGATCATGAAATACAGACGGCTTTTAGATCCATTTTACTTTGTTGCAACACTGCTTTGCAGATACTGAATTAGAGCCCATTTAAACCATTCAAGCATATAATCAAATTTCAGTAATGAGTTATTAATTAAGCAGGGGCATCCAATTCTGTGCTAACTGCCTCATAAACAATCGACAGGAGATTTGTGAATTTTGACTTCCTGACACTATTAAACAAATCAATATTAGGTTTCAGACACAGCAATTCAGACAGTTTTCCCTGTTATTTGGCAATCGTCTGCCTAGAATACTAATGAAAGAATTAAGAGCTGTAGATTTTGCATGTGTTCCATCAAAAAGATCCTTATCTGTGGGGAATTGGGGCCTGATTTGCATGGCAGAAGACTTTGCTTTTGTAGGTACAATTTTTCTCAATATGTCACTCATTAGTATTTATAAACTACTGAGCAGTGAAGCCTTCAGCCCCTATTCATAATGAACAGTCATATCCCTGCTGGAGATACAACTGAACAAAGCAGTTTATTTATTTATTTAGTAGTCCTTTTAATTTATAGCTAACCTAACCTGCAGAAAAACCTGCATCTAAGGATATCTCTGAACAACTTATGATTTATTTTGTGGAGAAGGCTTTAGATTGGAGGAGGGGAATACACCCCCTCCCCCCACACACACACAGAGACATATGTGTAGTTATGTAGTAATATATGTACATATGTAATAGCTTAGTACAATTTATTTACATGCAGCAAAACAGTGCCTAACAATTACTTCTGAAAATTTTCAAAGTCATTTGTAGGTATACCTTTTTCTATCACTCTCCCGCCTCTCAAAGTGAATTCAGGCCCCAGTTCAGTCTCTCCTTATGTAGCCAAGCTCTGAAGTTAAGCAGGCACTTCAGTGTTTTGCTGGATTAGGGATTAGTGCTGCGAAAAGTGCTGGGTTAACAGTACTGCAGGATGAAGTCCAGAGAACAAGTACAATAGTGATGCCACTTCCGCCTGCCGCCCTTTGCCTTTCTGGGTTGAACTTCACCTAGGGATAAGTGAGTGTTTAGTTTTCATGCTCGTATAGTCTTTGGCCCCTTAATGAAGCAGACAGCAGGGGCTATCAGCACATACTGAGATAGTAACTTTTGTAAGGAGGATTAGCTGTCTGCTGAGAACTGGACTGAGACAGCACATGTCCAGTTCCTCAGGTGATCTGTAAGGCCCAGCTCAGGATTCTGGATCTGCTTATCTAAGTGTTTTGGATACTTTTCCTGGAAATTTCTCACCCTTCTCTCCAGAACTGGGAGAAGCCAAACTGTGATCCAGAATCTTGCCCTAAAATTTCTCCTCCACTTCCATCTGTGATTTGATATTTTGCTGAAACGGTTTTTGGCTTAGATATGCTAAAGGAGGTTGCTTTCTCATGTCAGTTAGCTCTTTCCCAGGCTGCAAATAGATTTTTCTTTTGTTTCAGTATCTGCAGTTCAGTCCTGGCTGTAAGAAAAATGCAGAAGGGTATATTAGACTCAGAAATTAAGTTGATGTTTCTGTTACATAACCTTTAGTTTGTTACACAGAACTCTCTCTTGACAACAAAAATGCAAATCTTGTTTGATTAGCAAAATTTGTGTTGTAGTTACACAAACTGGTATCCAACAATTTACAGGATAAAATCTTCACTAGCACTGAAATCAGTGTGAAAATATGTTAGAGACCAAGTCTTTCAAAAACAATTGTGGGGAGGAAGGATAAAAAGTACTGCAGACTGATCAGTTCCAAACTGGGTCAGGATTTCATCTACAGGAACAAGTCTCCTGGCGTTATTTTTCCTTTAGAGTACTAATGTGAAAACCGTACTCCAGGACTCACTTGTTCTAAGCACAGAGCAAAAAGATGGTATCTTATCCAAATAGTTTATAGTCTAAAGTACAAGTCAATGACAATGGATATGCATATGCAGGTAATGTTGTCAAATGACAATACAAGGAAATTAAGCTCCCTACTAAATGGCAAGGAGAATGTGGAATTGAGTATATCTTAGGTTTGAATTTTGTTTTGTTTTCCCTTTCTACCAGCCTTTCTCTCTCTTTATTTCCTTCTCTCTAGGATCTTAAGACATCTAACTCATTAAAAATCTTGTTTTTAATTATCTGCCAGGAAAAAAATTAGCATAATTAAGGGCATTAAAATCTAGATTAACAATGAACCTAAATACATGGCACTGCTTCCAAGAAGAGAATGTTTCTTTTAGATAGCCATAGAATACCCAAAGATTTTATTTCAATTTCTGTCTAGATTTCTGTTCAATGTATCACTGAAACCGTATTTCTCTGCACTGAACGTATCACTTGATCTGTTCAGCAGTGTGCTCTCATTTTCATGTTGTGTTCAGCCCCATTTAAAAGTAAGCACTTGCCTCAACACTGTTCCCTGTGGTGGGCCGCATTTTTAAAAGGACAGCTTCAACATGAAATGTAGGTAAGGCTGCAGCTTGTGAAACTGGTTGATGTAATGTTCCCTTAAATATTAACCTCAAATCTAGGAAATGTATTCAGTTTCCAAAATCACTTTAAAAATCGTTTCTTTGCCCTCCTTGTTGTTTGCACTTTGGAGGAAAACAATATTGTTTGGTTTTGTAATCAAACAAAAAGATTTTCTTTTCCCATATAGGTGTGAGAAAGACCCCCCTCCAACCTGATGAAACTCCATGTTTCCTCTGAGATGTAGTCAGATAGGGACCTCCCCCTGCTCAGGTCCTCACTGCTAGCCTCAGGCAGTGATGAGTGACACTGGACATCACCACTGCTATTCATGAAGACTTCGAATAAAATTGAACAGGAGTAGCATCGTGTACAGTGTCTGCAAGAACAGTGTCTTACTGATCTGAAATTAAACGCCCTGTGCTGCATTAGCATCCAATAAAATAGACATGTTCTGCCACAACACACAGCAGGGTAATAACTTCACTGACAATCCAGTGAGTCCGTTTGCCCAAGGCAGGTCAGATCTTCTCTACATCCTATATGGACCTGTTCAGCGAGGTCTGGTATTATTCTAGGTGTCCAGAAACTGTAAAAAAATACACTTCCCCAAGCAACAGAGCCAAAACATCCTTAGCACTTTCTCAGTAAATCCCCACTCTCCTGCTAGTGCCCCATATCAGGGACAGGCTGCAGCAGGTGCACATTTCTCACGGACACAGCAATCTGCAAGGCTGAGCTCAGCCTCAAGTCACAAATCTTGTAGGAAACCAGGTTTCATCAGCTCCACCGCTTGCAGAGCTGCTTTGCTCTTAAGGTGAAAATATCCCTTCAGTGTAGAAAAATATGAAGCCTGCATAAATTAAAAATGGGAGCTATGTTACACGTTACTGTCATTTAATTAACATCTCATAATGTGTTGCTTAAGGAATCAAGGCTTTATCAGGATGAAGCCTGTAAGCATTTTCCTTATTTAATCAAAAATGTAGATCACATCACATTTTACTTCCTTAAAAATTACATACTTATTGAAAATGCTATGATTAAAATTTATATGAAGAGCCATTTCTCTGAATTAATTCTTCTCCCTCTAAAAATTCAGTGTCAAAGAGGAACATGGAAATCAGTGTATAAAATTTTGAAATCTGCAAAGATAGATGTGTAGGTTCATTTCACTTTATTAAATTTTGTTCATTGTCCACTGATTACAGATTGTCAGTATTTATCCCATAACACTATATATGTGTGTATACCGATATTATAGCTTGGGCCGGCCACCTCTTCTTTAGACTGCCTGGCAGCTCCTAATATAACAATCTCTTTTTTCATTTGGTTTTCTTTTCTTAATTTTTCTGGATTTGAACTATTTGGACTGAAACTGTGTCTTCTATGTGCCTGCTTCTAGATATTAATATATTTATTTCAGCCACTGCCATTCAGGTCAGAGAGAGGGTGAGAATGTTGTTTTGTTCCTACTAAAAACTCTTGTATGTTTTGGAGCAGAGTGTAGTTTAGCTGAAATGAGGGGAAGGGGAAGGAAGTAAAGCATCTTTAACCATCCTTAAGAAAAGATACACCTGTCCGGGACAAATTTCAAGACTTCAAAAAGCCACAAACACTTAATGCAGGTTTAGATTTTAGCAGCTATGTGCCTCCAAAGGTTTCATCTGCACAGGGTGTCTTCCAGCCTACACGGAGCAGAGCATCCCCTCACCTATAGTTCTGAGGGGCTGGAAACTGTTGAGTCCCAGCACGGAAGACAGGAGTACAGAGCCAGTTCTCCTTGCTCACCACATCTTTGGCCCAAGCACATCCACATTCCAAAGATATAATGCTCAGGGCCAGAGAGGAGAGGGGAAAGACATGGGGGGAGCAGAGGCAGGGACAGACAATTTGGACAAGTTGTGCAAAGATGGCAGCATAGTCATTAAAAGCAAGGTGGTTGAGGAGGAGATGTGAATCAGAGAACTGCTGGAATTTTTTTTCTTTTAACCTTAAAAGAAAATAGGAAAATGCATATTAAGAAGCTATGTTAGAATATTAAGCAAATGCAAGTTTTCTAAACTTGAGAAACATCAGGATTAAAACTGCCTGAGAGGTATAATTTCTCTCTCAAGTGCATGGACAGAACAATAAAATCTGTAACTAAGTGACAACATTATTTTTCTCCTTGAGAACCCTGCCTCATTCAGTGTCCGGAGACTTACTCTGGGGACAAACTGGAGCTGGTTTCTAAAGGAAGAAGCAATCTGCCTGGTTGCAAGGCAACGAATGAGGCTGGAAGAGAAACAGTGGTCTTATAGGTACCCTGGAAAATGGCATGCTATGCTCACCTCCACAGCATCCCTGCTGGATAATAGGCAAATGAGCTTTAGTTTTTGAAGATGATCACTATGTGTGCTTCCCCACCTTCCAGTGGCCCAGCTTGGCACCGAGCCCAACTTGCAAAACTGCAGAGGAAGTACTCCTAGTTGGAGCTGATGAAAAGAGGACCTTGGGTACATAACAAGTCACGTAATTCTAATGTCTTCTGAAAACTCAAACTTTTGGGGACTACTAACCCAAATTAGTGGGCATTTTGCTGGCATCTTCTTAGCGCTTCAGTTCCTATTTGTGAGGCACCCCCTCCTCTCACAGATGTACTCTGTAAATAAATTCATTGATGTTTGTGAAGCAATTACTCACCACAGCATTAATGCCACAGACTTGCCTCCAAAGAGAGTCATCGTTCTCTTTTCAGAGGGTAATTTGAACAGGGTACAGTAAATTAGGTATAGGACCCACGTTCAATAAAGAAAATATAGTACCTAATAGCTACTTATTAGGTGAGCACCATGCATTTTGTGCCCTGAATGAGACCAGAGGTTTATGAAAAAGAATAGTGTGTGACTATGTAATTAAAGGCTATACCATGACAGGGACACACAAGGGGCCTGGAATACGCTTCTGAGCACTTGATTACAACCCTACTATCGTTCTTTCACATGTAGAAGGAGTTTGTGTGTAATCTCATGTAAAGTGGTAATGCACTTCCTGCTGTTGTAAAGCAGAGCTTGAAGGGTCAGTATAATGCGCTGGTGAAGCTGGGGTTAGTGTTGTTTTTTTGCTGTCTTTTCCCCTTTATGGCATCAATGGCAAAATTGTGTGCCACACAGCTTCACCTGGAAAGGTAATAGGAGTAGCTTTTATTACCCTATTCACTGACAGGAAAGGACAAGTTGGCCTGAAACGCTTAGTAGAAGGCTATGCTGATCATTTTCTAAGGGCTTAATTAAGTTATATTAATCTGAATTTGTATGGAGTTGTGACTGACCTTATTAAATGATTAAGTGTAATGAAATGCATTAAACCTTTGCCCTTTACCTGGCCAGACACTACAGAATGACAAGAATTATCTCACAATAGTTCTGCATATGTACTATTGATTATAGAAATCTAACACATAATCAAAGTAATAACAAGAATTAAGAAGAGCAAGCCTTCCATCTAAAAAAGCCCCAAATATTGCTTTAACTGTTTTATTTTATATAAAATAAATTATCCAGTCAGACTGAGCTTGATTATGAATTTCATGTAAGCTTTTCTTGAAATTTAGTCCAGCTAGAAATTAGAGGCTTGAAACGTAAATTTTAGGGAAAGAGCAGCTCTTTTGGGTAGAAAATAATCAATCATCTTCTGAATGTTAACATCTCCTTTCAAGGCTCACTGGCATTCTCTCTGAACTGTGTGGTGTATCTGTTTGAAAAAGAGAAGGTACTTTCACAGGTAGATGTTGTGCTTGGAGCCAGAAGAACAGGCATTTCATCTGTGAGCCCTCTCAGGAACAGACTGCGAGAGGCCTGGTGGCTAAGCCAGTTCTTGCCTGGACTCTGAAGTTCAAGGGTCTCTTCTAACAGTGTGCCTGAGATTTCCCCTTTTAGCTATTGGCAGGTCATCCAAGTCTATCTGTGCCTCTGGCCACAGCTTGTGAAGTAGGAATATTGATGTTTGCCCATCTGGGGGTAATCTTGCACAGATCTGTTCATGCATGTCTGAAAGGGACTCAATCGTCCTGACCTTTGAAAAAAGAAACCTAAGAGGCATTTCTCTGGCAGGTATTCTAATCTGAACTGGTGCATATAATAGAATTGATAGGATTGTCACTTTATGCATGAAGTTAAGAAAAATTACCTGTCTATATCTCAGCACAATTGTCTTACTCCAGCCGCCTCTCTTCTGTAGTTGCCATCACAGTGTCTTTGGCAGGGCACCCTAGAAGCCACTGGCTGACTATCATGGCAATTGCTGGGCTGTGCACTTGTCGCAATTCCAGCCATTGCCTGTGTGTGCAGTTCACTGTATAGTCCAGGAGAAAGCCTGGTGAAGAGGACCGGAAGATTTCTTTGAAGGTTCAGCAGAGCTCTAGAGAATTACTTCTGGGCTAAGGCTGACCAAGAACGATTCTGAGCTTGAAAGTCAGAGGTCAGTGAAATTTACATAAAATATACAGCATGGATTTACTGCAAAGGTACCAAAGTGCACCCTACATAAACATAGAGCTAAATAGATTCAATTGAATGAGGAAAAAAATAAGAAAATCTGCCATGAATTGCCTTAGTCTGCACAGTGCATTTACTAGTGTATTTCATATTGGTTCTCAGGTGCTGGTGGACTGAGGTCTAGGAACAAAAGAGAGAAGGAAAATGACAGCAGGACTGCATTCTAGGGGACTAAAGAAAAAAGTTTGTAAACAATGGTAATGATTATGTGTGATCCCCATGCACCCAGGAAACTTGTCAGGATCTCATTTCATAATCACTGTGTGACACATCAGAGTCCAATAGGCATCTATATAAAGAGAAGTGTACAAGTCCCTCTTAAATAATTAGTTGTTATTGTATTCAGGGAAAGGAACTGGAGACAAGGTCCCAGTAACTATAATTTTTTTAAAAAATTACTACCTATATCAGGTGAAGGAAATTAACTGATTTGGTGATCACATCTGACAGAGTGATAAAGGTTGCTTAATACCTTTTGAGCTTTTTATGCTTTTGATATCATATCTCATTTTCTGCATGAATGGAAAACTCAACTGATTTAAAGAAATCTGTGCTTTAATTTACAGCAGATGAATTTTAGATCATCTGATAGCCACATTTCCAGCAATCACTGAAATTGTATCATTGGTGGCTGCCTTTCTAGACATCGGCACACTCAGCATGTAAACACATGAACCGTGCAGATTTCTGAGCGCTTAGCCATTAATCCAGTTCTAAACTTTGAGTTTGGCTCCCTGCACAGAGCGGGGCAGTGTTCAGGTGGAGCTGGAGATAAGCTTCAGATTTATGTCTGAATGCACACATCCATGCAAGCAAGTCTCAGTGGAAGTACTGTAGGGCCAAACACTATGGGTGGAAAGAGTAAGACTATACGACAACTTTTGGCAAGGTGCTCTGCTTCAGTACAAAACATGTTTGTATATATATATAAAAGGGCCATTGTTGCTTTTTGACATATAATGTCCGATATAATAGCAACTCATATATACCTGTAGGTACTCATAGCCATTTTGGATAGCTGGGGAAGCTAATGATTCATATTTAATTATCACAAGTGATGGGATGGTTAAGCCAAGGCAAGTCAAGCTTCCACACTTTAAACAAGATCTGGACATACAGCATGACCCCTAAAAACAACCTATCCCTGCATCAACAGTGACAAACCTTCTCCTGGATGAGTCAGAGCTCTGTTTGTGCTGGTTTTCACCATTTGCCTTTCAAAATGCTTCCCGTGCTTCTTTCAACCATTCCATTGTATAGTCCCTTCCTCTGCACATATCCACCACTGTTTCATGTTTACTCCTCAGGCTTTTCCTCACCATACCAGAGCACCCTTCCTCACTATATCCCTGTGACAATCTGTGATTTACAGCGGAGGACCTAAGAAACTGAGAAGTGTCTCCCTGGAAGGCCATTGGGAAGGGCATGTTGCACAGCTCTGAGGTCAGGGACTGTTGAGACTGAACTACTGCCCCAGCTCTGAGGCATTATTTGAAGCCATCCCCATGTCTATCACTTCCACCAAGCACCAGGCTGGGTAGCAATATCCTGGGTCAGAATATTATGGGACTGGGAGAACGAGAGCATCATGCAAGTGGCATTTTTGAGCTAGAAGGTTAGCAGTTAATGGTAGGACAGAGATCCGCCTGTCAAGACAGTCACCAAATCCCAGCATAATTTACATAAATACTTTGAGTTACATGTGGGCTATTGTAATCTTATATGTTTGGAAGATTTCCCTTTCCCTTGGTAAGTTCCCACTTACTATTGGAAATAACACTTAAGTCCTATGTGAAAACCCTTAACTGTACAAAAAAAACCCACCAAATTGTCCCATGCCCTAAGTCCCATACTAAACTCACAAATTTCTACAAGTAGCTGGAAACACAAAGGAGTTTTGAAGTTCTTCTCTAAATTTTTCATGTTTTCTACATTCGTCTTCATTTTTCTTTTTATTATTATGAGGGGAGAAAGGGATAGCTTTGCACAACTTGATCTGTGCTTATTGTGATGATTACTTTTGGGTTTAAGTTCAGTACTACACAATCAAGAAGTAGCCTCAGTCATAACTGGCTGTTTTGCACATCAGTGTCCTATGTCCAGTGCAGAACCAACTTAATTTCATATATCCGTTTCACAGTCTCACTTTGAAGATTTTCTGATGTGTTTCTCATCTCTGACTTTCTCTCCTTCTTAGACATAAGACTTTCTGCATCATATAAACTATTTAGTTATTTATGGGAAGGATTGTTAAAATCTGTTTCAGGAAAACAAAAAATTATCAAAGTGGAAAGGTTTGCAATACAATCTCTAGAGCAGTCACGATCTCTAGAGTAGTCATATGTCTGGGTTTGTCTAATCTCCTTCTGAACTTTGCACCAATGCTGGGCCTTAGGACCTCCTTTGTCCTCCATACTGTTTTCTTGTGTTCTGTAAATTCTGCGCATAAAATTTATTTGAAGGCTGAGAGAGACAGCAAAAACTTCTAAACACAGTTAGATATTTCAAGTGGTAGTCTTAAAATTTAAGCTGTTCTATAGCTCCTGATAACTGATTCTTTGGTTTAAGCCTCAGACTTCAGTTACAGGGTTATGCTTATTATGATCTATTATTTACATAGTAGTATAAACATGGACGAGGTTTTACAGATGACTAAATATAAATTCCATGGAGAGGAAGTATTTTAAATATATGTAAAAAGCAATATAAATTCCACCTTCCCATAGCTAATAATGATTTTTAAATGAATACCTCATTTGCAAAAAGGATGACAGTAAACCATACCAGCTATAGGATTTTGTTGATAGCATTTTCTTTGGCTAATAAACACGCTTCTCGTACTGGAGGAGTATGCACGTGCATTCTGGCTTACTCAGTTCTGACACAGCATTCAACTCGCTAGGAATGTTATGCTTTGCATGAGAAAGGCGCACCTTTTGTGGCGCTTCAGATATTGCCTTGTTTTAACAACATTTGCAGAAACAAATGATGATAACGATCACGCCTGATTGTGTATGAATAACTGCACTTTTCACGCTTTCATGGGAGTCTGGGAAAGGAAGAGGATGCTCACAGATGAATGAGGGAGGAATCTGCCCATATGTTATAAAGGAATTCTGAGCATCAGCTACTGCATCAACAGACTGCCCCAAACTATGATTAGAAAAAAAACCTTATCCAGTGCCTGCCTAATCCTGGAACTTGCTTGAAACCCCTGCCTTGAGTTTTGAGCCCAGCCCTGGCACATGCTTTGGGTTGTACCTCTGTGCATGCCCAGAACTGCCCTACTGCCTCAGCCCCTAAGGCCCAGGCTGAGCCCAAACATTGGTGCAAATTCACATTGTGGCCCTTTGCTTTTACAATGGCTGTGTCTGCTGCTTCCTCACACCAACTTTTTACAATAGCTGTAGGGTTAAAGAAGGTGGAGCGGGTGGAAGACTCCTTCAGGTCCTGTTCCCAGGATGCTTTATACATTGTATTCAGTAAAAGCTTTCCATAAAACACAGGGACTTAGGGCAGAACCAAAAATCTCCCTTCGTCATCTTGATGAAATGAATTTTGCATGTCTTTCTGCACAGTTCTGTCCTGGCAGCTGCAGACCAGTCTGTAGCCAGGCAGCAAGAGCACTTTCAGAGCTGGATGGGCGTTTAATTCCCACACCTGAGGAGACTGTACTGAACTGCACTTATCTGTGTAGACATCACCCAACCTCTCTTTACACTACTCTAAAAAAAAAGTAAAAGGTTCTTACACTTCTGGTAAAGTCTGCTTGAGAATTGAGACCTATTAGGCTAAGGTATTATAGTTAATGTTATGCCTCAAGATAGGAATTTAGGAGATTTTTCAAAGGCAGGAGTTAGCCTCCTAGCAGCATTTAACTTTTCATAGGATATGAGGGCTAGCTTCTAACATGCCGTGAAATAGCATCCTCTTTGGTATTGTTTATTTGACTCATGCCCCTTTCAAGAAGAAAGAAAACAATTCTGATCATTTAGATAAACATAATTCTAAATGGATTCTAAAGTTTTGGTAAGCATCAAACTTTAAGAGAAAATCATATTACTTTACAGTATTTCTTGAGACTATATCAATTCCAGACTCCTTGCCATTGTGCCGTAGCTCTGGAAAACAATTCATGAATGTTAAAACAATCTAACAGAAATAAATGAAATAAGTATGAAAAAGAATAGGGCTGGATCTGGGGATTTTTTCCTACTACAGCTCCCACCTCCCTCTTTCTGTCATATCTGGTTGGTGATTAGCATTTGGCTGTGGGTTTTGTTATTATTTTCAGCACTGTAGTAGAGCATACATTAATTGGGATAATTATTGTAATTTAACTGTAATTTAACTCAGTAATCAAACTCATAAACCAAGCATTATCAAATTTATAAACTCAGCATGCTCAAGTATCCTCAGCGATAATGAACTTGCTCAGTCAGACTACTCTTTTGCAATTGATGATAATGTCAGAAAGATTTGGACTGTGTGCATTTAGTATTTTCCACTGCTGTGTTACATAGACAAGAAAAAAATAGCCAATACTTGAGAACAGAGTGCTCAGTGTGATTAATTTTGTTAACATTTACCAGTAACCACTTCATTTTTTGTTTGTTTATTTTAACTCTGCAGAAGAGTTTGTTTAATTTTTGCTCCAATGACAGTGAAACCTTTTTATTGCTTTGTGTACCTCAGTCTCTTCCTCATAATCATCTTTGGATAAGACAAACAAGTGTCTAGTATCTAGAAAACTTCATTTCTACAGACTCAGAAAATTCTGGCATCTTTACATAGGTCAAATGTTGTGCCAACAGAAGCAGGGCTGACTTCCTAACATTGTTGTATTAACATACCTCAATTTTAGCCTGGGGGAGAGGGAAATGATGTTGTTTGGAATGAGATGGTAATTTACTTTCCATGCTTTCTCAGTCCTAAGGCGTCTTTTTAGGATGAGACAGCCAGCTGTGTAAATTGAAATTGGTGAACAATTGTCCACTGGAGGCTCTAACATCTGAAAAGCAGAGTTATACTCTCTTCTCTGTCCATGTAGAATATGGTGTTTTTATTTTACAGGGATAAGGGATTTACTGTTAAATTAACGGACATTTCAAACTCCAGTGGCAACACATGTTACTGCCTGCATTACTGGAAAATAACTTGCATCTGTGCGAGTTATCACTTGGAAATAAAAGCTTCCGGTTACTATGGAATGGCACGAGAGAATAATGCGTTCTACCAGTGTGCCAGGGGAAATGAGGTCACAGACTCTTTCCAAATGCCTTGCAAGTGGATATCTCATGTACAAGTTAGGACAGGCATTAAATTGGTTATGCTTCAACTTCTGACTTTTGTTTTCATTAACATCTGCACTCTCACATGGCCTGGAGCATTTTGTCCCTTTTATAGCCTTTCTCAGTAAAGCCATGGAAAGCTGATCTCAAATTCACATTAATGGCCTTGGATTTTCAGGTCATTCCTTATAGCAAAGGCTCAGTTCTGTTGCTTTTTTCGTGGAGCGACTCATATACCCTAGTGGATATCCTCACCTTCACACTCTATCTTCATATCAGTGTCTTGAATTGTACTTGGCTAAGTCATTACATCAGTCTCCAGAGTAACTTAGACATAAGTGCTTCTTGACCAAAAGGATCTAAAAGCCACCAAACTGCAAGCCACACAGCACTGCTGATTAATGGGAATTTACCCTACACACCATAAAAAGCTGAGGTCTGTACATAGTCTTCAAGGTTTAAGTGTGGTCATACACATTATCTGATCCCTTTCTTCCTGAGCTGGGATCAGGATAAATAGTAGATCTTTTCTTGTTCTTTTGCAATAAGGCTGTGTAATTTGCAAGGAGTGGTTCAGATATAGTGCTCATATATATTGAAGTGGTCATATATTTTGAAGGCAAACTTTCTAAAAAAATACCTTGCTTCTCTGTAAACAGAAAATTAGCTTGTGCATTCCAGCAAGAGTCAACAGTGCAGCAAATGTATCATATATCTTTTCAACCATTTTGATTCAAGTGTCTTAACCCACATGACAGGAAAACCTAGTGGAAATCATAGTGTTGCTACCACCAATGCAGCTACATAATTGCAAGTTGTTGGTATAAAGACAACAATTTGTTGAGTGTAGATGAAAAACAAGTGAAAACAACTATTGGACCAAATAGCTCAAGCACTTCATTCGTTATTAGAAATAGCACAGGTATGATTGTGAGTCAGATCCTCTTTCTCTTCAGAGAAATAGCGGTGTCGTCTTCTTTTCCACATGCAGCAAAGTAGATGGATAGGAGGGAGATGACTGGCACACAGTACTGAAAGGACTAGAATGGCTTGTCATTGCTACATTCCCACAAGCCAGGCTAGGAGGAACTTCCCCTGATAAGAGTGAAATTTTGCTATGAACCAAGTGAAGCTTTCCTCTAACAGGATTTTTTTTTAAAGTACACTGATATCACTGAAGCGAGTTAAAACTTTTGCTCCAGCTCAGGGTAAGCAAACACTGCTTTAGAAGGGTGTTCATTATAAGCCATTTTAACCTCAGCTTAAATGCTTGTTTTTCCCTCCTTTTTCATAGTTGCCTTCCTGGGTATAAAAATGATCATGCGGTAACATTCATATCCACACCGATACCTTGTCAAGCAGATGACCAACTGTCTTTTTCATTTAGATATGGTAAAAGGTTATTCTGAGGGATAAGAGATAGGTTATATCCCTAAAACCTAGCAAAGTATTAAAAAAATTGTACCCATACATTGGAAAATTCTGCAAGTATCACTAAAAATGACAAATCTTAATTTTCTCAGGCCTAATCCTGAGATGTATTTTGGACACATGACTTCCAAGGTCAAAGGAAGATAAGAGCCTGGAAAATACCCTATCACATACATCATTGTTTATTCCTTTTCTAATAAAGGAGTTTCAAGAAACAAAAACATATTATGCCTTAACTGACAGTCTTATAATAGCTGCTTTTGATTTAGAAGATAAAATTAAATTAGCAGATAAGCTCTTTTATTTCTATTCAGCCACTAGTGTATTCGAATAGGGTGTAACTTGTCCCTTTAAAAAGCACAGTAACAAAAACAAACTAAAAGGCAGTCACTTATCAATCTATGTTTTTGTACAACTCTCTAGAAACTCTGCATTGCAGTCATTATTTAAATCTCATAAACAAGACAAACTCTCAGTGATTCTTGAGATTGGAATTCATGGGAATTGTCTAAACAAAACGTATTCACTCCTCTTATGTGTAACCAAATTCATAACTGTTGTTGTCTTTTTATTCTTTACAGATGGTTTGTATCTCCAGAGATTTATAGAAGAATTCATAAATTGGCATCACTGGTATGTAAGAAATGTGAAGCAGCTTCTGCTCCCATTGTTCCCTGACTGTGAACCTGCCACTGGCTGAAAGAGTTTGCTTAAAATACCAAACTTGCAGTACAGCTCCAGTGTGATATGAAGCTGACCCTTCCCTGTTTTGGGGGCTCCTTAGAATGCAATATACAGCTTGATAAGTATGAATTGTCATCTCTTTAGGTCATCTGTTTCTACATCCTCTCATTCTCCTGCCCTGGCATTGCAGCCTAAGGAGACAGGAGATACTGATTAAGTAACTCAAAGGAAATGATTGTAACCAAATGCTCTGCTGAGTGCACCCTCGAAGAGCTCCAAAATCATAATAAGTGAACTGGTGCACTTGTTGTCAGGAGCAGCATATTCATCCAATAGTGACCTGTCAAATTGACTTATTAGCATGGCTGATAGTACTCCAGCATTTTTAGCGCTAGAGAATAGCAGGGAGCATCACATGTGCTTTTGAATATGTTATGAAGAGTATCAGAAAAAATGCATTATTTGTACTTTCACAGAAGATTTGTAGAAAGGCAAGAAATTGAATCCAGATTGCCAGATTACTTATGCAGGGTCTTATGCACAAGACTAGCCTCCCTTTTGAATCCTGACGTTCTGGTCTTTTTCTGTTTGACAGTCCTTTCCCATGTTCTTCTTTGTCTTTTGGATGCACTGAGTTGCTCATGTGAGCTAAAATCAGAACAAACAAGATTTTGTCAGATACGACTTTTTAAAACTCTGTTGCATACATATAATATCACACAGGTAGAAAGTAAATATGTACTCCATTTTAGTAGTAGACAAATATGGGAATGCGCATGGGAAACTCACTTGTGGAAGAAGAACAGCTCACTCAGAATGAATCCAACCAAGACCAAAAGAATGCTAGCTGTGGGAAATTCCCAAGATACATACTATCCACCGCTGTTGTATCTGAGTGCCTTCCATGCACAATTAATAACAGCATCTTTTGTACATTTCTCCCTCATTCATCAACTATCGCAGCAATGGGGAGAAAGAGAGGTAAATGCAGTCTTTTTTGGAAGAATTAAAGGGAGAGCCAGTGCTGTGCCAATCGTTTATGATGAAAATGTGTTCTCAAAGAAGAAAGCTTTGAAGTATTTTCTAAAGATATTTAAGATTTGGATTTACCTGATCTTTTCTCACAGTTTGCCCCATAGATCTGATCTCTTCAACTAAGAAAGCTCTGTCCCCATATCTCAGATGTTTCATGACTTGTCTTGTGTCAAAAAAGATACATTTGTCAAAATGATTCCTAGATATATATTCACTTTATGCTCTACATGATTGTAGGCTGATTTGTTAAGACATTAAAAGATTAGGACAAAAGCCTTAAGTTGGCACTGGAAGCCACTGGACAGTAACTTGGGACCAGTGGACAGTCCTGAGTATCATAGACTGAAATGGGAGAAATACCCATTTCATACACAATGAAAGAAAATAATCCAGCCTGGATGCAACAAACATCAGATTTCCATGGCCAGGTAGACAGGATGTTGTTTTCTTGCATTCCAATGATGAAAGAAGACTTGCTTGGGAATTGAAGATACCTGTTCATCCAAAGGCTTTACTCCACCTGGATGTTACACATTTTCAAAATGAGGCAGAAGCAGCCCTTTGGACAGTTGGGAAATGTTTTCCCAATCTGGCTGGCACCAGCTGGCTGGCACAGTCAAGAATTTAATTGAGTAACTCCAAGAATTAAGAGGAATCTGAGCACATTGTAGGGAGTCCATGGGACCAGGAAGGAGCCAAATCTATTTCGTCTATGAAGGTTCCAGGGAGCAGGGATGTAGCCTGATTTACGAGGAGGCATGAACTCTCCACAGGAGAATGTAAAGGGAAGACCCTCAGGGGAACCTTTGATGAGAGAAAATAATCTAGACATAAATAAAGACTTGAATGGATTTGTCCCTTCATTATTTTGGAGCCTGATCCAAAGCCTCGTTAAGTCAATAGAGGAACTCCAGCTGGGATTTAGGTGAAGAATTGAGGGTGCAAATTACACACAACTCATGTCACAAAGGAAAACTTCTGTGTTATAGGGAAATATGCTTGTTAAAATACTGAGCTGACATTGAGAAGCGTTCAGCTATTACAGGATATTCTTTCACTGAATTACTTCTTGCTGTCCAATAAAATAAAATATAGGAAACCCTTCAGTGTTTCATCAAATTCTTGCTCATTTCAAAGAGTACCAACATTTCTGTGTCTGGCTCACATATTAAAAAGTTTGCCTGCATATTAAGTTACATATTTTTTTTTGTCATAGGCTTAGCTTCAGATCTTTCTATGACTTTTACTAGGGGCTATTTTTGAAGGATTCAAGTCTGTTTTGCCAGTATAACCTTCAATTTCTAATGAGTGTTATTTCAAAAGAGAATTTTCTTTTGGTAGGTAAGAAAAAATAAAGTTATCCTGAAATTTAATAAACATTATTTACTCTATAGCTACTAATAAATCCTATCATACATCCTGCTTTCCAAAATGCTACAGGTTATAATCTCTTCCTATCTGGTACCCAGAAGCTAAAGAAATATTGAATTATTTCACTTAGTGGAATCTTAGACTTTTCTTACTCTAGCTTTTTATTTTTCATTTGTACAATGAGGTGACATTCTTACTATCACAAATTCTAGCACAGTTTTTAAAAGATATTGTAATTTTACTTCCTTTTCAGTCAAACATTCTTCTTCCACTATTATGATCATATTTAATCACAAAACTCGTACAGATGATTCATTAACCCTTCATCTCCCATTTCTCCAAGGCCCAGTCCAAGCCCAAGTAGTTAGTGCAAAGGCTTTCCTTGGACATTAGGAGATTTTAGACGAGGAACAAAGCATGCTGCAAATTCACATACATATAAAGTGTGTGTGTGTGTGTATAAATCACTTGTAAACAACTTTAAGTTTCTAAGTAAATGCACACTGTTATAATAATATGTTCCTATTAATATATGTATATATGTATATACTGCACTAGCCCATTAACACCAATAGGCCTTTTAAGATCAACAGCAAAAATAAACCTGCATCTGTAATTCCAGTGACCCTGATGCATTGCTGTCATTCATGTTGTTCTGCTTTCTGTTGAGTTACATTATAATAGACTTACTGGCTTGTATTTTTTACACTCAAACATGTTATAATAATTGCCATGCAACACCTGGGAGACAATTGAAATGAAATGAGCACATGGAGTTCTGTGGCATGAAACATTTCTCCCCTTGAACTTCAGGGATCCTTTCAGTGCTGCTTTACTGTTAATAAATACATAAGCAGTTTTGACAGTTTAAGGAACCAATCTTTTTAAAAATCATGCAAATTAGGCATCTTTGGGGAATTTTTGAAAATGTGTTTGAAGAACTAATTAAAAGGCTGTTAGAAACAGTAATAACCAGCATTTGCCAAATTATTTTCAATTCATAATGCAACTTAAAATCATATTTTATTTACTTAAAAAATAAAAAAATTTTCAGCCTGAAGTTTCTTGCTTCCCCCTTACATCACTAGTTAGATATTAAATATATTACACACATAAAAATGTAAACATCAACATACAAAACCTTTCTCTTTTAGTCATTTTGAATTTTGCTATTAATATTTTAATTTTCCTGTGTGTGTGTGTGTGTGTGTGTGTGTGTGTCTGTGTCTGTGTGTGTCTGTGTATGAATGCATGCATGTGCCTCTGATCTGGCTTATACACTGTACTAAATTGTTCAGTAAATACACTGCAGCAGGATAAGGTCTAACTGGAAGAAAATTGTTGTGAGTTACAGGAAATTAAAAAATTCCTGCAATACCAACCCACTACTCAAAGTCAATCTGTGGTATCCCACAATCCACTTGGCTCTGAAGTCAAGCCAGAATGATTTTTGAAGAGTAATTTCAAGCCTTATAAAGGGTCATATCATGTATTAAAGCCATATTTGCTTCTGTGTTTTGTAAATTTTGAACTCATTACTAAACCTTTGTCTCTTATACCGTATGTCTGGCTCTGAACTCTCCATCAATTTGCTCCTTAAAACTCCAACAAAAAACATGCAACACATTTTGCATATGAAAAAGTGATAAAACATAAATAGCTACGATCTCAAGGTGCCAGCATTTAAGGAAGGCTCTAAGGAGCTTATCATTTTTTTTTTTTTTTACAATTTATACAGCTAACACTCAAGCGAGAGGGTGTCCAAAGCTAAAATTTTCTGACCACCTTTAGGAAGTGCTGAGTGCCCTCAACTTCTGCTGACTTCACCAGAGATTAAGTGAGCTCAGCACCTCTCAGTATCAGGCCCACAGATATATATCTATATCTATTCACATACACAAGCACATATATAATGAACTGCTAACAAATAGTGGATCATCTACTCTCTTCCCTGGCCAAACGCACTGTGAAAGGATCAGACCCAAGGTTAGAGGTAAAACCATATGCAATTTACAATAAGCAAAACGTGTCTGTAAACAAAATACAATTGGAAATCTGGGATCATTTATATAGAAAGTGCCGGCAAAGTGCAGGCATATGTGTACAAAATAGTGCAGCACCTCTACAGATTTCAACAGTTCCATCTATTTCTGAAGCTGCTAAACGGAGCCCTTATGATAACTTGGGACTGAGACACAACACACTTACTTAAGGACAAGGGTTTTATCCCCACAGCACATTCAGAAGCGGGGTGAGACTGTACATCTTTAAAACCAAGAAAGCTGTGTATACAGGTTGGGATTTCATTCCTTTAACCCATCTTCCCCTGAATGATACTGCCATTGATCTGTTCTCACCCAAGGATACCCACAGTATTTTGATACATGCCCACATCACATATTTACACTCACTGATCTAAATATCTCCTGTTTTCCCTGAGTGCTTTCTTTTTTTGTGATAATAATCCTGGAGCGAATCAGCTAGAACAGTCTGGAACAGTCTGAATAGGCATCCAAGGAACATATCCAGGAAAGTGGCTGCAAAACCAGGACAGGATGCAGCTTGGGCAGGAACTGCAGCCCCAGTCGTAGGCAAGAGGGACTGACTGCATGGAAACAAAACACTCCATCCTGTGGCTGTTCTTCTCCCTGTCATGTGGATGGCCCAGCCAGGTCGGATGTGGGCAGGAAGCAAGGGGAAGGATTTTAGAGCTTTGCAGTCACCCTTGCATCATATGGTATGGAGCACTGCCCAGGGCAAACAGGATGCCTAAGTACACTCAGTAAACTGATCTTTGAAGACAGGCATGACCCTTTTGCCTCATGCAGGGATGCTCTCTAAGCCTGGAGCCAGGCCACCAGTGGAATGAACTAACAGGACAGAAAGACACATTTCAGTCCTTTTGTCCTGTGGTGCATGTTCGTACAGTCCGAGCTGACCAGGCAGTCAGCGGAGGAAGAACTACTCCTGGTCTGTAAGCCATATAGACTTACTTGAGAAGACAGGAGATCCTACGATAGCTACACAGACTGCAGACTGAAACTGGCTCTAGCCATAGTGATGCCATGCTCTACTGAGGCTCAAACATGGCTGCAAGCACTGAGTAAGTAGATACACCCCTAAATTCCCTAAAGCTGTACTACCTTTTCTCTTAAGCTACAAGCTCCAAGAGACTCTGGCGACTTGGTCCAGTGGAAAGGCAGAAAGGAAAAGAAGATAAAGAGAAAAAGGCCAGAAGAGCATGAAAAGAGCATTGTTTTAACAACCAACAGGTCACTGAGTTGGAGGGAAGAGAAATGAGCCACTGTATTTTAGTATCAGGAAATGGTTTCACTGTGTGAAGAGCTGGTACAATAGCTATGATACCACCCTGAGCCTTGTATGTCCTCAATCAGTCAAAAGGAATCTACTCCTTTTTCTGCCTTGGACACCGCTTGTGGTCCTGAGCAGCTCATTTCAGCTACATCTTTACTGATAAGACAGCTTTATTTGTGAGAAAACAGCTAGACTGCTCAGTGACACTCAACCTGTGATGAATGACGGCAGTAAAGACTGAGCAGAGCAATCTCAAACCCTCTGAAATACTGCACAACTGAAGTTAGAAGTTCTGCTGCGTTTAAGTGTTTTGTGATTCAGTGGTTAGCATGAAGACAAACCTTTAATCTCTGTGAGCCCTATTCAGATAGCCTCTTCTAGCAGTCTTACTTAGGTTCCTAACTTGGTTCAAGAGCGTGATGAGTTATTTAGACTACTCAGTCTCTGATACATTCAGATGCTGATTCTCTGCACAGTCAATGTATAGTAGACTCGATGCTTATTTTAGCAACTTAACAGGAGGCTTAAATACAACCTTCATTTTTCCCTCTGTAAAACAGGGGCAATAGTACTTATAGTACTTATATACTTACGGTACTTATATACTTATGAATAGTACTCTGGAGGTGTGGAGATGAGAAATATTTTGAGAAAGATTATGGGAAATTTTTACACTATTATGATGTAGAGCATCCAGACAAAAATCAAGAGACTGGACACTAAACCAGACCTGGACCAAATTAAAGGATTATAGAGGCTGCAGAGGAATTCTGCTACAACCTGTGAGACACTCTAAATTTGCTCTGAGCCAAATGAGAGACAAATTCTTCTGTCTGATAATGCAAGACAGGTGAGTGATATGTGTGATCTCCATGAATCACTGGCCATCCCAGGCTGAAAATAGTACAATATTAACAAATTTTCTACTTGAAGAGAGAAATTTCATGACATATGAATACAAGGCATTAGAGATAAAAGAACTACTGGTAAAAAAACATGTATGAAACAGATTTGTAGATTTGACTATGAGCATTAGTGTAGTGATACAGCATCTGATTAAAAATGTGAAAGAAAAAAACCTTTAGGAAAGGAGAAGAAAGGAGAAAGTTTATTTTGTTTCTATTGCAAGGAAGGCTGTATTGTGTAGAAAATAGCATGTTGGTGTTATAACACTTAAAAGATTTAAACATACTAATTGTTGATGAACCTTACTTGATATAGACATACATTGAGAGAATGTTACATACTATCCTGCACTTATCATGGTATCTCTGCTTCTAATGGAACAAAAAATCCTCTAAGCCCCAATAAGATACAGGCTAAATAACATAAAAGAGTGAACACAAGTCTGTCATAATTATACATGTGGTTGTTATAAAATGGTGTTGATAAATTTCTCTAAAACCATACAACTCACATTTGGGGTTCGGTTTGAGGTAATGTGCATCAGAACCACAAACTGAAGTAAGAGACATGCTTGGAAGTCCTGTCTAATTTAGAAATACATTCAACTGAAAGATGTCTCAATGGAGACTTATAGAGAGAAGTTATACAAATTTCCTCTGCAGAAGCATATACATATGTCAGGACAGACATTACTCCAGTGTCACCATTATTGTCCCATAAGCACTAAATGTTGATTTGATGGCAAACCAGACGATTCTACACAAATACGGGAATCAGGTTTTTTGGGGTAACTTTAAAATCTGTTTGAACAAATGTACCATCCCAATGAAGTTAGTTGTCTCCTGGAAATTAAATGGCTGGGAATATTCTAAAGATGCCTTGAAGAAACAAATACAGTCAGTTAAGGTAAAGAACTGGACCTTCAGCCTGCCAGATACGGGGACACAAACAGAACTCCAAATTTACAAATTATACATCTCTTTCTATATATGCTGCCTTGACTCTGCCCAAAAAATAGGGAAAACAACAAGAAAGCAGATGTGATATAATTACGTGATATAATTATTATGCTCTCTTGCACATTATGTAACACCTGTTCAGGAGACAAGAATAGCTGACTTACAGGAGCCGTTTTAAAGTATTTTGTTGTGGCATCTGTTGCTTACATATTACAGAGATGGTCACTGCCGGAAACCCAAATTAGATTGATAGAAAAGAAACATAGCTTATTCAAATATTTGCACTACCAGGTGCAGATGTGATTTTCTCCAGTGAATATAGGATGCAAAAAAAAAGATTGGTGGTCTGTAATGGGACAGTGGTAGCTCTACCATAACTGTGGTTAGGATTGTTTCCATTATAAATCCAGCTTTGTACTCCCACTGCTACAAATCACAATAAAATATTTTCAGCTTCAAATATGGCATATGTGGCCCCTGGCCAGGAAATTGTTTGGGCAAATTGGAGGTCATATGTCAAATATCAATTTTTTTTTTTTTTTTTTGAAAGTGAGTCAGAGTTTGGGCATTTCTATTCTCACTATTTAGTCACACCCTAAATAGCTGCTGTACCACATAGCTCATCCAGAAAACATAAAATAATGTTAATTATAAATATCTTCCTGAGAGCCTGCACCTAAGTCCGAGATGTAAAAAGCATATTTAAAAATGCCTTTCCTGACAAATTCAGAAATACAAAAGTGATTAATGAATAAATCTTCTCTGGATTTACAGCAAGCTGGAAATTTGCCATGCTGAAGAGATATATGAAAACAGTTATATCAGAAAGGTCTCAGTCTATAGATGAGGGATATCACAATGATGTGTGTCCATCTCAGGACTGAATGAATGGGGATTCTCTTTGGATAACTGGAATAACAAGAGAAAACAAGATAAACATCCTTAAAATAGTAGTTCCCCCTATGTAAACTACTACATGTATTTGTGGTGGCAAAATGCCAGTGTGGTTCTCTTTTGGACAGCGTATATAGAAACATTTGTCTGTCTCATCCATGTTGTTAATGGAAGAATATTAAATTATATGAACTGACAGCCTTAAGCTGGATAATCAAATGGTCTTGGAGGCTGGGCCTGTTACGGTATTTTTGAAAAGGGAGCACCCAGATCAAGGCAAAGAATTACTGGATAAAATCCTGGACTCCACTGAAGTTAATGAAAACATTGCCATTGATGTCAGCACGGCACTTGTTACCTGCCAGTTTGGTTG
Source organism: Dromaius novaehollandiae (assembly GCF_036370855.1). Taxonomy (NCBI): domain Eukaryota; kingdom Metazoa; phylum Chordata; class Aves; order Casuariiformes; family Dromaiidae; genus Dromaius; species Dromaius novaehollandiae. The sequence continues at coordinate 41,273,754 of NC_088103.1, read as the reverse complement.
CGCCTTTGCTCCATGGTGTGCTCTGCAGTCTGGGCCCACAGTTGTGCACCATGGCTATCTGCTCTCTGCACTGCACGGCAAAAAAATCTTGCGGTGTACCATTTCCTTTGGAGACAAATTCATGGACAAGGATGGAGGGAGCTTCAGAAACTCTAGCAGATGTTCTTCTCAGGACAATAGAGATGTCAGCACTGGAGGCAGCTCAGGAAAGCATGTACAGTGCAGACAGTCCCTGAAGACATTTAAGATTTCCAGATTTCCAACCTAAAGTGAGTTTCCACACTTAGACAAAACCAAACTGCAGAGAGTAAATCCTATCTCAGTCAGATTTTAAGAATCTGAGTATTATAGGTTTTTCTTTAAAAACAATTCCTCTTTTTAACATGCCTATGTATCAATGTGTACTTCAATGTGCTTTAAGTATGCACATGCAAAAGAAATATTCCTGACCAAAGTTAGCTTTTACTTCACAATGGAACACACGCATATCATCATGTGGAATTTGACCATCGTTATATTGACTAACATATTTGTGGCACTGCTTCTCCAGGAATTTGGTTCCTAGCAATATAAGATCAGGTTCATTTGATGTTTGTATTGAATCTTGCCATTGGTTTTGCCATAATTGAGCTGCTTTTGATAATCCATTAAACAGTTTCTGGAAAGTATTCAAGTGCTAAAATATCTTTTTATTAAGCTAATGAAAATCACTAGCCTGATAAAAAGAGATGCAATTATGAAATCCACCCTGGAACAGCTTAACATCTTTCATTTCATCCTGGTAAAATAACAATTCAGCCATACTTCTTAAATAGGAACCCTTCTTTTAAAGGGTTATGATTGAATGTTTTAGGTTAGCTGTAAATATTGGCAATACCTTAGGGGAAGTCTGAAAAGCACACTGATACTTAACACAAAAGTACCAAGCTTCAAAAGAATCATTAAAAGTTCCTAAAAACAATAGCAACCAAATTAATATTTAACAAAATTATGACATTTCTAAATGAAATGCAAAGACTCATGATTGGCCAATCTCCATTTCTCAAAAGCCACTAAAATACTCTCTGCTTTTATCTTCCTGGAAATAAAAGAAGATAGCTACGGTCTGGCTTGAATTCTGTACTATAATAAAAGTCTGACAACCTAACAAAGATGAATTCTTTTTCACCCGTTTTTTAAATAGCCATTCATGGTAACTTTAAACTCAGTTTCACTGTAATAATGGGCTATTCTTTTCAGTGTTGAACTCTGCAAATTAGTTCAACCAAGGATGAGTCTGACTGAAATTCCCATTGACTTCAGGGAGCTAGGAATTTAGCACCACTTGATTTAAAGGTGTTAGGAGCACATGTTGAGACCTAGATGCCAAAAGCAGTACATACCCCACTTCTAACCTTGCAGAATTTTGCGTTGTTCAAAGTCTTGACCCAACAATTGTTGCTTGAGTCTACTTATAACCTAAACTCATGTCATTTGATTCCTTTATTCCTTCAAATTTTGGATACATGGAACTGACATAATCCAAGATTTGAAGCCCACGGACTTCACATACCTAAACAACACATCACATTGATCTCTATATTAATTGAATAGGGTAGCTATCTCCTTCTTCCCTCTAATAACTATTTATTTATCTCTTTACTTAATCTTCAGAGAATAAAAAGGCTTTCCAGGATCCTAGTAGGAGGCCTGAATTAGCTTCTTAGAGAACAGATGTCTCCATCCCATATCTTCTGGAGATGCCCTTTTACGGCCCCTTTCTGTGCAGAGTGACTGTGAAGTCTGAACACTCTCATGGGGCAGAGCTGGACCTCCAGGTGAGAGCTGCTAGCTATACTATGCTGTGTTTATTCTTTGGATTTTTGTGAGACCTAATTCACCACAATGATTATCTGGTCACTTTCTGAGACCCTCACCCAAAGCACATACATGTCAGCAAGGGCCTCCCTATTAACTTCAGTATTATTTGGATTAGGCCCTAAATATATATATATATATTTTAATCTTGGTGGGTATTGGTTTACACTGCCCCCGCAAGAAGTATGTCATAAAACATGAAACTCAGGGGAAAGGGCTTTAAATCATCTTTGAACCCCTGGGGCCTTAAGCTGCCCAGTCCAAAGATTGATATAGACAATCTCTGTGCGCTCTCTTCTAAGTTGCTGTGGCTCCACTAGCATCTCTCTCCTGTCCTTAGCCTACTCTCTATGCCACCTTTCACCTTCCCTGTGATGTCTACCATGGTACTGAGCAGCAGAACCAAGCACAAGGAGTCTACCTGTCCCCTGCACACCATTAAAGATGGAAGAAATTAGGGTTTTTTGAAGCATTGCTTTGTTCTTCAAGGTGAAGATGCAGGTACAAAGACCTCTCACAAATATGTCCCTCCTTTACTAAAGTCTTCCTGTGAAGACATGTATTTGAAAATGCCCAAATTCATTCTAGCTTCTTCTGAAAGGATAGCTCTGAGTTTTTTCTATTTGAAACCATTTTTCACTTCCAAATGTCCTTCATGTTTATTGAAAAATAAGTGCAGAAATTAAATATGAAAAGCCTCACACACATCCAGGATAATTGTATTACATCTGGCTAGGTGAAGTATTCACTTTTATCCATAAAGAGTTTGTTTTTCAATCTCTCAGAATTTCAGTTAAAAAAAAAATCCTTTTATTTAAACAGTTTTTAAACAATGATTTTTGATTGTTTCATTTGGAGTTTCCAGCAAGCCAAGAAAAAGCTAGCAAGCTTTGTTCTCGGTGATCTCCCTTCCACTAGAAGGCAGCATGATGAGGAAACTGCCACAGCAATATGATGAGAGATGGGAAAACGAGGAGCAAGACTGAGAATGAAAAAGAATGGGGACAGAAGATGAAGCAGGGAAGGAATAGTTAAACGGCAAAGGCAAGAAATAGTTAAATGGAGCATGAGACTATTTCTTATCATGCTCTAGACTTCTGCCTCTTGCTGACCTGGCAGGGTACATCCTACGAGTCCCTCCGTACAGAGGATAGTGAAGTTAGCTAGGAGCCCAGAACTTAAAAGCAAGTGGTAGTACAAAGCCCCCAGGAAGAATTATAACTGACAGTACATCATTTCTAAACAGATTTCAGACCTGGATAGTGGAAGGATGTTCACTTTTTCAACACAGGAAAATTCCATGGAAAACAGATATTGCTGGGGGGAGAGGGGGTGGAGAAGGTGAAGGGAAATAATTCAGCCAAATCCAACTTTCTGTCAAAAGAAAACTTTGTTCGAAAATATTCAATCAATCTTATTTCAGACATACTCTTAAACTGGAGACCATGCATGTTTTTAAAATCTTTGCACTCCCATCTCCCTGTATAACGTAAATCTTGAAGCTCAGTTGAACCTAAATTCTTCTAAATTTTAACAGTGTTCTTAGAGTAGGAAGGGGCATTTATAAAATGGAAGTTAGAGCTGGGGTTTAATATGAAAGGAGGGAGAGTTTGTGAATGGGTTATGTCACTTATATTGGACAATATCAAGTATATTGACAGACTGTATGTGTGCCTTTATTTCAATATGATCACTGAATAAAATTATCATTTAATAAATTATAAATAAAACATTAATACTATTTTCCTTTTCCATACCTTTTTAACCTGTAATCATGGCTAGCAATTCAATGGCTGGTATTTCATTTCATTCCTTATCCTTATTTAAGCCTTGCTTACTTGAACAGAAATATCTTGCACCTGTACATTTTGAAGAGAATTAAGCAGCCAGCAATGCTTCTTATATTCTTCAGTTTTAGATGCAAGTTCATGGATTGATAATTTAGCACAGATTAAATTTGGGGGAGATAAATCTATTTCACAGCTAGCTTGATAATCTTCCAATTGATACCCTACAATACTTTGTTTTCTCACAGAATCAACCAGTCTTCTTTCACATGTATTGTCTGGGATCCTACTGAGGGGATCATTGCCACTTTTTCTAAAACCCGGGATGCAGTCAAGATTAGGCCATTTGCAACTCCATGCTCTAGAAGTAAGCCCTATCATCCAAGTGTGTAAGCCTTTACAGCACTAAAACGATGCTTTATTCACCTATCCAGGTCTCTGTACAGTTTCTCGACCTCCTTACTATCTGAGGGCAGGTAGAGGATCCCAGGGGTTCTCATCAGGAACCACAGGGATCATCTCTATGTGTATGGCTGATTGTGGTCAAAACCAAGCCACTCAACAAAGCCATGTCCTTTCTATACTGAGAGTTTGGATTGGGTTTTGACTTCTAGCACCAGTTTTGAATCCAGATTTGTTGGGGACATTAATGATCTCGGTATCAATCTGACTTTGAGGGAGAGGAGATACCTCTTGTAAGCCAAGGCCTCTTCTCAACACAGGTAAGAGATGCAAGTTACAGAAATACCGGCATGGACTTATAGCCTCGCAGCTGTGGGGATCTCTGCTTCAAAGTGGTTTTTTTGTGTCTGTATTTTAAGTGGGCTTAGCTACTACAGGACACGGGAAGTTTTTGTTTGGAACTGACTGACTCAGTCATCTGAGGTAGAAGTGAATTGATAGTCATTCCAAGTTCTCCATAATCCATCTCTTCAAAATCATGAAATAGCATAGAAATGCCAAAGTTTAAATTCTGTGCCTGCTTCTTCCTCCCTACTGCCCATATGGTTAGGTCAGCTCTGACTCCCTTTTTCCTTCCCCATGAGGAACCTTATGGTCCTTGTATCTCTCCCTCTCAGTGTTGTAATTCAAATGTTAAAATATTATGTTTCATTTAGAACTGTGGAAATCAGACATCATCCACACGACTTTGCCTTGTAGTTTGAGCAGAGCCCTTTCTGAGTGTCTGGATTGCAGAACAGGTAGCGAAGAACATTTCACAGCCTGGTGTCTTAGCTCCACAGCAGGTATATTTCGCAAAGCATTTTATCACAGCACTGCAACAGGTGCAATTCATAGTTTTCTGTCAAGGCATTTCATCTAGTGTAAAGCATAACATCTTGGCAATACACAAAACTCTTTCTGGGGGATATTTTATAGCATACACCTGAAAAGACATCAGGAGAGCAAACACCATTTAGGGAAAAGGCTAAGAACACGGTTAACCCCTAAGGTTCCAAGCAATCATTGCCAAAGTCTATTTATTCTACTATGGAATTTGTATACAGCCACAGGGGATATAAAATGGAATTGAAATCTCAGAAAGAGTTTGACTATGACTCGAAGATAACAAGGCAGAGCTACTTTGTTCATTCTGGCTGAGGTACCTATGCCCCATGAATCACACAACGTAACAGAATTTCAATGCATGACAGTACTGAATGTCTTGCTGGGTTTCTATTTGCTTTTTTAAATTAACCCACAGTTAACTCTCTCTGCTGAACCTACTCACAGAGCAATGACAAATCACCAGAAATGAGGACTGTCTGAAGAGCGACATGCAGCTTGTATCCTGCACCTGCAAATCTAGGGAACTGACAAGCCACAGTAAATCTCCAGTCATTCACCATTAGTCAGAAAGCCCTGGGAGGATACACAAATAGATCCATTAAATAGGAAGGGCAAAATGAGAAAACTTATCATCTTCACTGCTTGTGGCAGTGTAGGCTATGATGAGGGCATCTTACACTTGAAGAAGGAAAACAACTTGTTTTCTAAGCAAGGAAAAGTGAATAAAAACTAAGTTACTTACTATTAACCTCCTATAGCCTCCATACCTCCACTGATGACACTTCAGAGATGGGACCATCACCAACCTCTCATTGCCTGGCAAATGTGTGTGTGCATGGGGGAGTCACACTGTGCAGGAAGTGGGTCATGAACCTGATCCACCAGGTCCTCACTTCAGGAGCTAACCATGCAAAGCTCAGCAAGGCCTAAAGGTACATAAAAAGAAGGAGGCTTCTGGAAAGTAATTTTTAGACTTGAAAGCAGAATGCAGTGAGCTTCTAACATGCAATAGCATCAAGTTTTTTCTCACGCTACCTTCACAAAAAAACCCTAGATATACCACCCTCGTTACAGCCTGACAGCTGCACTGCAACAGCTGGCTACTGCGACTTCCCCCGGCAAGGGCTGCAGGCACGTCAGACAGCAACATCTATGGGACCAGTTCTGAGTCCTCACACTCAGCTGGCCTGGGATACAGGCGGGGTGCAGAGGGACACGAGCTTTGTTGGAGCTGTCTAGAGCCTCGGGCTAAGATTCAGCAGCTGCACAGCCAGGTTAGCTCAGTGTTGTTTCCCCCATCTTGCTTAGCAGAGGCTGTAGGAAAAGACAGAAGACTCTTATTCTGGGCACAGTATTGTGCTAGCATTGCTGCACAGCTTTCAGATCGCAGCTAGCAGATATTTGCCAGCTCCTCTGGCTGAGGAGACTGACTGTCTATAAACCAGCCCAGAGCTGTAAACAAGTGTGAGCATTTGCATAGTATCAAAATGTGGACACTCTTGAATCGTGCTGATTTTGTTTTTACACCATTGCACTATTCATTTTAAGCTTCTGCTTTTTTAATGGCTAATGTGAATTCAGAAGTTTGCATACCTTCAGTATGTATAAGAGTGTTGATGTCTACATTTTTTCAAATTAGCGTTTACTTTGTTGAGGTAGAATAAATAAAGTTTGTATGATAATTTGAAAAGAAAAATCCCATGAAAGTACACTTCCTAACCATGGAAACACAGTTCTCAAATGCAAAAATGTGTATGCTATATCATAAGAATACATGTGGAAACTTCAATGAAATATTTCCTGGAAATCTTGTATTTTGGACAAACCTATGCAATATTATAAAATATTAAACATCACAAGTTAAATCTGAATACAATTTTTCTTCAAAATCACTAAATTTCCTCTGTCTGTGCAAATGTCCCTATGTAATGTTTTATGATCTATTTCTTGAAAATACATTGGGATATCAAGATATATTTCATTAATTATTCAGTCTATGAAGGTTCTTCTATTTTCAAAAAATATTTTTATTTCTAGTTGATATTTCTCCACAGAATCAGTAATACTAATACAAGTTTAACTCAGTCTTATTGAAAACAATAAATATCTTCTGTAGATACACTGAGCCATGAACACATCTCTAAGTTCATTAACTACCAGAGAAATCTACTAGTGACTAATTTGATATGGAGAAAGATGGATGAGATGATCTGGTCCTGCAGTTTGTGGGTTGTCAGGTGTTAACTAATGATATCATTAATAACAGCTGAGGACTGCTGTTAGCAGAATCAGCTGCTTAGAAACTGGTGTGCTTAAAAAGTCAGTTTACAGGCTGCCCTGTAGCTTTTTGGGGGAATGGGGAGTCAGGGGGGTGGAGGGGGAAGAAATAAGAGGTTTTATAGTGCTTCAGCTGCCTTTGATCCTGTGGTTTAGGGTGTGTTTGCTGAAGAAATCAATTTCTTTTGATTTAAAACCAAAAGTTTGGTTAAACTCATGCCTGAAGTAATTCTTGTGGAGTTATACTAATGATCAATATTTTAGGGCAACAACACAAGCTTTTTTAGGTGCTGTACTTTCTTTCAAGCCCCTTTGAATTTATAAATGTAATATAAGGGTACCATAAACTAAACAATATTAGGAGTTGTAAATACAGTCTGTGAAAACAGCATAAGAATCTAGTAACACAGAAAAGGTGTTTTAGTCAGGAACCAGTCTTATAAAGTTCAGGATAGAAAGATGTCACCATGACTGAGAAGGTCTTTCTCCTAAGGATAACAGGAAAAAAAATTAGGAAAGGTACAGGAAAGGCACAGTTGATGGAATGCCATTTTTATGACTCTGGAAAACATCCAGAATCTAAGTTGAGGTACTGAGCTTTGTTTTCTATGTAGATGAATCCCTCTGAAGTGTAACCTATACCCCTGCTGCTTTGTCAGCAATGGATTTCTGAGGGGACTCTTTGGAAACAGCTCAATATTATTTGCTGGACTCAAACAGATTTCAGGTTTGAAAGGTTTCTATAAAAACAGGGGAGAGGTACTTCTAAACTTGATGTTCTTCTGATATGAAGGAAATACCTTTTAAACAGTTCAGCTTTCCTCCAACACTAGTCTCTTACTCCTCCGATACTAATCGTTTTCTCAGAGAAAGATAACTTAGAGACATCATTTTATCATATTTACTTGAGATTTAATAGGTGAAGCTGCTATAGGTTGTGAGAAACATTGCAACAGTAGGATACTGTAAAGCCAAATCACATCTTTGCTTATCTCTTTGCTGTATCAAATTAGACAACTGAAAAGATTCTTCTTTCCATGAGTATTAAAAATGTGATGTTTGGTGTTCTAACGGTATAACTTTTTAGAAATGCAATTTTGTAAAATACATATAATGAAAACTAGCAGTGTTCTTCTGGAAGAGAAATAGGTCTGTGTAAAGTTCTTTAGAAAAATCAATCTGCATTCACTAGCAATTCCAAATAATTTTTTCAATCTAGCAACTTTTTCAAGTAATAAAACATCATTACTTTATATTACTTTACATAGAGAGATAACTTATACTCTGGCTGATCGACAACTTTCTTATTCAGCCTTTGACATCAATTATCTATTATCTATTCTTCTGTAAATATCTACTGTCTAAATCTCATGCAAAAGAATTCTACCTTTACAGAGGAAAAAGTGCCTTCACTAACAACAGAACTATCCAACATTCGAATGACTACATTTATTCAGTGTTCAATAGGACTGGGCAAACAATTTAATCAGCACAAAGCCACCCCAAATGTGTTGGAGTTAATGAGGTTTTTTAAGTCAAAGCTTGAACATCTTTATGATTCCCTTAAGAAGCAGAGTCTCTGGGCAGGAACATCTCCTCCCTGCAGCTCTCCCAGGCTGCTTTGCAGAGGTGAGCGGGGGAAGGAAATCCCTGGGAATATGTTCCTGGGCCTTGCAAATGCCTGGCTGCTGTTACAGCCCCTTGGAAACACTGGTAGCTGGATAAGCAGGCTTGAGGCTACTATAATTTAGGCCAATAGCTTGTGTGGTGTTACGTTTGCAAAAAATCATGTACTTAGTCACGGGTTTGACCCAAACTCTGGAACTTTTCAGAAAAGAAAAGCCCCAAAGTGTTCAGGCCCTCATCAACTCTGATTGGGTTGGGCAAGGGAGAGATGAGACGCTTTAGCAACAGATATCCTATACATCAGTCACCCCAAGCACAGCCCAAACACCTGAGCAACAGTCAGGGACATGGTGCAAAGCCTCTGAGCCTCACCAGGTTTAGGCCTGCTCCCAAATCCTCCCCTCAAGCCAGTTACCCTGGGAGGCTAACTGCAACTAGAGGGCTCAGATGGACCAGAGATTCAGTCTCTGCTCTGTTCTTTCACAGACTATTAGAAGTGGCAATAGGAGAGTGCGAGCTGAGTTACTGTATATTGGGACTGCAACTTTTTATATGCTATACTTGGTTTCTAGAGATGGCTACTGTTCCATAAAATAATAAAAGAAAAGCACATGCGCTAATAAAGCAGTTATGGGATAGACTGAATTGACATTACAGGAGCAGTTCAGGTCTAGTGAGCATATAATATGCATTTAAAAAGAGCAACTCATTGCATCTCTTCCTAACCTTCCAAAGAGCTTCCCACTGTTTGGAACATTAATAATGTTATACAGTGAAAGAGAGTACGTGTATTTAAGGTGGACCTGAGGTCTGTAATCAATTCAAATTTTCTAACTTTTTTTTCTGAAAGAAAGAAAGTTTTTCTTTAAAAATCTAATGGCTTTTTTGGTTAAAGAAGTAGAAGTAATATTGATGCGTCTATTCTACATTTCTTGAACATCCATAGACCTGTCTGGACTGCTTCAAATGCTCAGCATCTGCTTCACTTTTGTCAGGGAAGCTAAAAACTTTCACCAAATTCTCAGTTAAAGGAGCTACTCATGGGGTTTTCTTCAAGTTGATGCTAGTTCAGGTCGGAGTGTCCCATTTTTGTCATTATGTGTTTTAAAGCATAATTTAATCATAATTTTCTCTAGTGTCATTGTTTACACCTTATTTTCTAGCATTGCTATTTGAACGCAGTGATGTGCTTCCATAAATCTGGAAGCACAGAAACTGGCAACTTGGATTTTGGACCAATGTCTTGCAAACAACAAAGGAAAAAGTGAAAGTAGTTAAAAGTCCAGGCCTACACCACAGCAAATGATGAAGTAAGACATATTAGGACTTCTTGACAGCCATTTAAAGAAATATACATTACTGAGATGTGTAATAGGACAAATCTAGCTGTTAAACTTATTTTCTTTCTTACCAGGAGTGTCCAAATGGCTGTCCTGGAGACTGGGAGCCCCATTCTGTGCTGTGGTGATGTTGTCCTTCATGTCGCTGAGGAGGAAGCTGGTTCTGAGCTGCTTTTCCATTCCCAAGAACCAGGGGAGAGCAACCACAAAGCTACCAAGATGGAAAATGGCAGGAATAAGTTCTCCTGAATGCCATGGCACTTGCCATGTACCCTGTCTGCAATGGCAGGAGCCGCTGAGCACTGTGCTTTGCATCCTCCTGCCCTGCATTCTGCTGCTCCTGGCAAACCTTCTTCTGTGCCCCATCTCGAGCATTCTTCTGAGACAGCCACTATCAGAAGTTAGGGTCAGGATCTGACTTTCCCTGTCTATCAGTAAAGTTGATGTAATCTTTGCATTTCTGAAGATGCTAGCAAAGATGGCATTAATGCTAATAAAGGACCACTGGGAAGCTTTTCTTTATAATATGGATATGCCTCTACTATCAGCTGTCATTTCACAAGGTTGCAGCAAGCTTTCATGGGATGCTGATTTATTGCTGACCTGCCTCATATTCAGAACATGTATTAGCCAACATCTAAACGGGTCTGTTCTCCATATGTATTATATATCTTTATACAAAGAGATATTGCAAAGTTTCCTGGGAAAGAACACTTTCTTCTTCTTTGTCTATGGCAGCTGACATTCTGGTGCCCTGCTCTTCACTGAGTCCTTCAGATACTAATGAATAAAAATATTAATAAATAATAGCTAAAGCTACTTTAGTCCTCTATCAGTATTGTTGCAAGTAAGTCCCTTCACAATATTTACCAGAATTTTGGAAAGGCCCTCCCTCCCCACCAGCCTTTAAAATATCCTGACTTTGAGACAAGAAACACCATTAGCTGCTGTGTGACTATCCAGGTTCATGTTCTGGTTCCTGTGTCTCCCATGGCAGCCTAGACCTGAATTTTATGGTTGACGCTCTGCATTCTGCAGTGTTCTAGACATCATTTGCAAAACACACTGCTGACTTGTACAACAGTTTCAGAGAATTTTAATGGAGATTTTTACTGAATTAAATACAGAATATTTACTCCTAAGACAGTACAGTACTCTCTGTACTGTTTTATTTGATACTATGTTCAGTTAAGTATATACCATCTGAGCATTTTCAGTCTCCAATATATTACGGTTTGTTGTCTTTAGACATCACAGCTCAAAATGATCATAATAGCCAATACTGACCTGGTTTCTATTCTAAATTACTATATTCTAAGTTAGAAGCTGAGATTCTGAGAGAAAATTCGGAAGCAAGAGGGTGAATTTCACTGCAAATGCTGCAGTCACAGAATACAGACACAAAACTTATGTACCTCTCTCTCATATCTCTGCAGTTTGCTTTTAAAAACTCCTGGTAACAAGGAACGCAAGAGACCGTCCTTGAGACTGAACTCTGCCTTGTTTTCACGACAGCAGTTAGATCCTGAGATGAATAGCTGGGACTTAAAGCACTTTTTTAAAAAAAGAAAAACCTTGCCAATTCTAACATTTGCTACCAACTCAGAAATAGCATTCTGTAATATTTTTCTATGCCTTTAGCTCTCAGTCCTTAAGGGAAGGTTTATGCTTCACAGAAACAAAGGTGCTGTAGATCCCCCACAAAACAAATCAGTTTGAGATTTGAAGGGTGATGACTTTGTTCTTTTCACTTTTTTCTTCTAAATATTGGTCTGATCTTAATATACAAGTCAAGAAAAGGCAAAAATAATCTCAGCCCTTGGGAATACTATCAGCTGTTGTTTACCTGTGAGTCCTCTTCTAGTGGGTGTCAGAAATGAAAAGCCTCATTGTTCAAAGGCAGATAAATAAAACGCATATGCTGTAGACATTCAGGGAGTATATGTATCTAGACACTGTACAGAACTCTGCCATTAGCTAATAATAGCATTAACAGTTCAGAAGTAAAAAAAAAAAAAAAAAAAAAAAAGTCTCTAATACTTAGTCTTAGCAGCTGATAATGTAAAATAGGGTGGCATTTGGAAGCATAGGATGATGCCAGTCCCTGGGGAGAGAAAGGTGTTAACTTCTAATAGCTTTTCAGTAATAGCCAAGCATCTGCAGTCCCCCATAAAAAAGGGTTTTTAAAAATTAATAGAGCTGAATGTGCTTCACACTGAGGAGAATGCCAGATTAATAAGCGCATTAAGGACCGCTTTGGATTGGAAATAATTATGGAAGATGACAAGGAGCAGAGGTGGCATTGGTGGTGCTTTCAGGAATGCATTTTAAAAAGCAGTTTAAAGAGCCTTCAGATGTTGGTATTATCCTGCGTGACCAAATTAAGAGCAAATGAGAAAAGTTTATCTGGCATTTTGGAGTATTGAAAGGGCTTAGTGTTATAAATTATACAGTATGAGGATAGGCAGTGGTGAGTAAATTCATGTTAAACATTATTGGCAGTTTAAATAGCAACTGCTTTATAAAGCACTAAATATTTTAATTTGGAATAAAAGTATATTCGCTCCCCCTTCGAAAAGGCATGTTTGACTTATTTATTTGCCCAATCATTAGACATTTTCTCGTGATGAATTAGTATATATTGTTCCTAATAGGCTGTTATAAATGTAGAATAATAGAGATGGTTTATAGGTTTAGAATTGATTTCAAGCTTTACTGATGAAAAAGTTGAAAGCCACAATGACATCTTAATCTTTAGCTGCAGGTTAGGCCATAACTATTCATATCAAGGCTATTTCCAAATGAGTCTATCATTTATCAATATTTAATCTTCTTGTTTTAGCTCCCTTTTTACTACCTGCTCTTTCAGCCATTACAGAACAAATATCTTCACGCCATGTTTCTTGATGTTATTAATACAAACCAAACCAAATTTGGTTTCTTGATGATATTAATACAAACCAAACTGAGTTTGGTTATTTGATGATACAAATACAAACCCAAGCTTCCAGGTTTTATTGTCTATATGATTCTCTGGCTCAGCAGGGACTTTGTGCATACTTTACAGCTGTTGCAATCCTACCTGATGAGCAGTTAATACAAAGACTGCCACCCACAAGCCACACCAGGCAGGCCACTGTCCTTCCACAGCAAATAAAACAACAAAGTGCTATTTCGTCTCTGCTTGATGATTAATGTTTCCATAATTATCAAAATACTAAAGAAAAAGTTAAAAAATGAGCTTTTACATGAAGACAAATGTTCCAAATTGTTTTAAGAAAGACTTTGTTTTATTAGGCTAAATGTCTATTGCTTTTTTCTTTTACCTGATGACCTATTTGCAAGAAGTTACAAAAAAGAATGCCATTAAGATCCAATTTTCTAATAATTACTTTTAGAAAAGGCAAAAATAATATTGAAATAACCTCTAGGTGAGTGATACTTGTAAAGAGGCAAACCCCACAATTATAGCAGCATCTCCCATTAAACAGTTCTAAGTACTGTATATGCAACATGCTGGAGACTCATTATTTCAAATCCAATTTCTCAAAGATTTATTTTTCTTTTGAAACAATTTCTGACAGCTTTTGATCTTCTAAACTGAAAAAAATCAAAGAAATCTGTTTCTCTGGCATATTAATAGCAAAGGAATTTCTGGATGCTGCAAAGTAGGAACTGAATATAATAGCATCTCAGTTTTATTCATCTTCAAAGAAAACCAAATATATTTTTGAGACTAAAAAAATAGGATACCCTACAGATTTTGAAGGGATGGGATAAACCTCTTTGCACAAGAAAAGATGACAAGAAATTCATCTTGAAGGACATTCACTATGCCTCTGTCCATTTAATACATTTACAAGCCAGCTGCCATGAGTTAATCTAGCTTTTACATCTGAAGCAAAATTCTTTTATAATTTGGGTCCCATATACTTAAGAGATTTTTTTTCTTTTCTAAATTCTTTAGATAGTGTAGATCAACCTGCCAAAAGACATGGCACTGGAGTATACGCTGTTGCCTAAAATTTGTGCTTTTTTGTAAAAGTGATATACGAGAATCTTAAAATCTTTCATTCATGGCTGCATCACTCCAACTTTTTGGAGGTTTAAAAATGAAGTAACTAATAAGAATGTATAAGGCAATTATCAGGGTGTCTGTATGTTGTATGTGCACAGACATGTCTATATTAACACAGTAAAACTAATATATATTTAAACCCTTACATAAGAAATAGTTTATAAGCCACATTATACAAAGATTCATAAATTTTGGTAATCTTGTAGAGTTTTTCTTGTACAGCTGACTGGTCAAAATATTATCTTTCCTTAATACCATTCTGGCAGCTGAATAGGTCCAAAACATTCATCATATACAATCATGAGCTTAGCTATGGCTGCCATAGAAAGTTGCAATCCTGTAAGTATTGTGTTACTTACAGTGCCTGAGCTTGTCAAGAGCAGGTCGATGTAAGTGATATCTCAGAGAAGGGGCTGGCCGTTAAAAATTGGTAAGATATGGTGTTTTCCAGAGATAAATTACACAAGAAAGAGAATTTAGACTATAGGGAGGGAAGTCAGGCACTGCAAAGAAACTACGAATAAGACAGAGAAACTCTTGGTATGGAAACTGCTTGATTACACACACTCAGTAATGAAAATCATAACATGAGCACGTGATTACCATCCAAAAAAGAACAAAAATAAGGACTTAAGCACATTAATGGACATAAAGTGAATTGTAAAACCTGCAATGACTCTGGTAGCCCAGGTGCTTTGATGTGTATTAGCCAACTGAACGGCATATGGTTTCTAGAGGCAATTCATGGATACCATAAAATATCCCTTTTCAAAACACCTTTTATTTATATGTATAAGGGAAAAGTTGATGGTTTTGATTTTATCTTAAATAACAGCAAAAAACAAACCTTGATAGGAATGCTTAGCTGTCATGAATTGTCATCATTTAATTGTCTATGGCAAATTATACTAGATGAAATTCAAAGGATTCCAAAGATGGCATATAATATTTCAGATGGCACAGATGGCAATAGTCTCTTCATGATTAGGCTTGAAGTCACAATAGAGGTTATCATAATAAAATGATGATGTTTGGAAGGGTTTAAGTAGAAATAAAGGAAAACAGACATCTTAAAAATTACACTTGGGGGAAAAAAAACTCTTTGACTCCGCATGAAGTGGATTCCAAATTCATAGAAACCAGTACCAGCTATTCTCTCATCTTATGTTTGCCTAGAATGTCTCTTTCCAAATATCAGTTTGACAGAAAAAGCAATATCTTCTGACAGCTTCCCATACTTCATTATAACCATTAAAACAGTAATTTCTAAATGGGTAGTTCTAACATTCATTTGCTGGTTTTCGTAATAGAAAGAAATATTACTTCCTATAAACTATGGAGCACATATACATAGGATGGTGGAGGAATATTGCTGCTTTCATTTCCAGAGATTTGAGGCTACTGAAATTGGATAAGGCTAAAGAAAATGTCTAAAAATTCATGTGTAAATGTAAGTTAGCAAGAATTAATGTAGAGTAGCTCAAACTTTCCATGGATCACCTAGCACAATTAAATGAAAGAGGAGTCAAAGTGTTAAGTCTTGACCTGGATGCAGATCCAGTGAAATATTCAAAGATTATAGTTTCACAGTTTTGGTCAAGCAGCTGCAGAAAATAGATCTGAAATTTCTTTGAGTTTAGAGCTGGGATTTCTCTTTGGGGACTCTTCTGATTTCAATACAAAGTCTGTCTGTTTAGGATGGGTAACAAGAATTGCTGAACAAACGAGTTCCTTGGAAGTTTGCATAGTTCTAAAGCTGTAAAATGCCTCTCAGAACTCAGCTTAGAAAGAAGAGAAGATACAGAAAGTGAGATCTAGTCAGATACCAAGGGTCTGAATATGGTTTTCGAGAAGATTTTTTGGTATGATTCTTCAGCCACAAGCTATTCACTCAATGGTCTTCATTTTCTAATTCATCTGAAAGAATTATTCTCTTTACTGACACAAGTTATTAACTGGAACACTATGATTAGAAGAATATGACAGTCATGATCCTCCAGCCTTCCAAATCAACAAGGCTTTAATAATATAGCAACCATTTATGAAGTCTGGAAAGCCACTATGTGATGCTTGCTCTTCATAAAAAGCCAGGAAACTTGGAGATTTATAGATTATTATGTCTCACTTTACATTAGGAAAAAGTGATAAATAACCTGCTTTGAAAGGCAATAGAACAGCAGCTGTATAAATTCAATCTGATGGTGAACCAGCAAAATTTTGCAAAATAGAAACTATGTCAACTTAATTTTATACAATTACTCTTAACTGCTAAAACAGAGCACCCAGTCTTCTTGACTCTTCCTTGAACTTAATTTATTTGTAAATTTTTGAAGCAGGGCTGTCTCTTCCTACGTGCTTGTATAATGTCTAGCGTCATGGGATGTTTATTCAGGTTGCAGCCATAACCACGGTGTTAACAGGAATAAAAATTTTCAAAACTTCTTTAATAGTATTTTATAAAAATATTACCAAAGGTTGGCCGCAGACTGAAAATTTACATCCCAATCAGAAATAAATATCTCCAAATTTCTAATGTGTTTGAATATGAGGTGTAGATTAAAATCCATTCTCAACATAAAGGGAAATAAGTCAGGAGGCAGTAATACAGTTTTTGTTATATTTTATATAACTGGCCAGAAATTTGACTATTGTAGTCCAGAACTATCAGTCAGAATTAGAGAGGTTAAAAATGAGCTTTGAAGTTACAACTGGCTTATACACTTGCCTCAAAAGGATCATAAACAGCAAGTTGTTCTTTGCATATAATATTTCAGATGGGAAACTGTTATAAAGAAACTCCAGGGATTTCAACTCTGCTTGAGGAAGCATATGTTCTTTTCATAAAATCATTGTTCGTAACTCTGGAAACCTCTATACCACCCAAAATACACTGCACTGAGATATACGGTCTAATGTATTCTATTTAAGAATTATATAGAAAGAACTAGACAAAAAGAGGGAGAAAGAGAATTAACTTATGCCTGTGACTACTCAATTTCTTCAGATTTGCAACTGTACATCAATAATACTTGTGTGTAAGATATGAAAACATTTCATGCACTGAATAAACTTCAACTTAGAGTGCAGTATCTACAGGACTAGAAGTTTTGACTTAATCCCCCACGTAAGTACGGGGTACACTTATGCTTTATATACAGGTATAAAATAGTAATAATAGTATTTTTTAATGGCATTAAATAAAATAAGTAGTTTTTCTCCCTGTTTTTCAACAGAGTAGTTTCCACAAGGAATGCACATAATCTCCTGAAGCGAGGTATAGAAGAGCCTGAGAATCATGTTTGTTTCCTTTAGTTTTCAACTGGCATCTGACTACAGTAAAATTGATGGCTCCATCTGAAGGACCTCCCCAACACTGGAAAATTATCTGGTTTTAATATGGTTCTTCTAAATTTTATGGAATTACTGTGGAGTAAATAGCTGCCACTTAAAAAGCCTCTTATGGGATCTTGCTAACATGAACTAAAGTGAGATTGTTTCTGGCAAAGTTGAACCTCTCCCACCTTTGGGCTAACATTCCTGTCCAAATCGGATACACCAGTGTGTTAAATGAATGCGAATGTTCTTTGACAGACAGATTGAAATAAGGGGAACTCTTTGCTTTATCTGTTGGGATGAGAACAATGTTACATGTTGGCCAAGACATAGGGATAGGACTATAGTTCTGACAGCAACAAGGAAAATGAAGAGCAGTTGTGTGTGCATGCTTGTGTGTGTGTGGACCTGGAGTCTGAGTTAGAAGTATCCAACAGGACAGGATGCCAGAGGTAATCACAACTTGTACTTCACACACACGTACTCACATCCTGAGTCTCCTCTAGCTCCCCAGCGCTTGTGACCCAACAATCAAATCCCAAAACTTCTCTCAGCCCAAAATCCAATGTTATCCAATTGCCATGTCTCCAAGCCATAAAGCACCCGCTCCCTTTCTAGAAGAGCTACCTTCCCCCTTACTAACCTGCCCTTTTATCTGAAACTCCTTAAAAATACAAAACCTTAGCTCCTTTCTAAGCAGACCTGCCCTGACCAAAAATTTCTTAGGCAAAACTCTGAAGGTAAGAAAGAAAAACACATCCAGAAAAAGAGAGGTGGTTCTAGGCAAGGGGCAGGAAAGATTATGAAGTAGCTAAATCCAGTCAGGGTCTTCTCTCTGCTGTGATCCTTGCCAATATCATGAGCCATGTCAGTGATATTATGAATGAAATCACCGGCTGAGTGCCTTGCCCCAAAAAAAGCACAGAAGCAGATCTAATGCTGTGTGAATGCAGTATGGGAAGCACCCACCAGGATGCACATGAGTGTTCCTCTTCTAACCCCTGGGAAAACCTCCACGCAGGTCTCCATCAGCTCACTGTTAAGGGAGGAGCTGTCAGGAAATTATAGGGATAAAAGGAATATGGCCTATAGATAGGAGCATAAGATGGATTGTTGGGGAAATGCCAGAAGAGACACCCTCTACATTTTTCCTCTATTCATGATGCCAGCTCTTTCTGACTTGCTGAACAAGAAAGCCTCACAAGGTAGGCCAAAGACATCTACATAAGGTCACAGTCATTCCACATGGATAACAAGGATCTGTGCTCCATGTCTTTTCGTCTGTGCTCTCTAAGAGTTCAAAGAACTACTACTGAGGGGTTTGAGAAAGGTGGCTAGGAAATAGAATGGAAACATCATGTGATGACATTGTATGAGAGGATCCAAAAAGCTTCATATCTAAAGAAACTCTGTGACCATGGTGAGCTTCAGAGCTGCTACTTGGAAGGCTTTTCCTGCAAGTTTCCGTATATTTACAAAACCTGCCTCAAATTCTCAACAGAGTGGAGACAACCAACTAGCAGCCAAATACAGCAAGGCCAGATGTTAGTGCAGCGGCTTCCTGCTTCTGCGGTTGTCCTCTCATTTTCAGGCTCAGAATGAGTATATGGTGCATCTGGATGCACTGAAGTGCTTAAATTTTATGAATTCTGGCCATTCACACTGTTTTCAGGCTGGCATCAATTTGGTGTGGTGAAGAACAGGATATTTCTTCTGCATTTATGTTGTATTGGCCATTGGATAACATTATTTTACAATAGTACTATCAGTTTTCCCACCAGTCACACCTTTCCCCTTTCAGACTGACTGACATTTCAGGCATGACAGTGAATCTGTAACTTCAAACAGAAAGTGTGAAGCATGAGCTCAGACACAACTCACCTCACAACTGTGAGGTGAAAAATGCTTTAGTATCATTCAACAGCTAACTAATTACCAACATGTATTGGATAGGCCGAAGGTGTCTGTACAACTCCCTTTACCAAGAGGAAACTGAAAGTTTGTAGCAGATCTGGAAACGAAACAGGGCAGATCTAGACCAAGTTGAGGTGAAATTCATTCACATTAAATTGTTGACAATGTTATTGTGCCTCATGTTACAAAGTCTTCCTATAATCTGATGTTCATCTTCATACTAGCTTGAATCAGAGCACTTCATTTCAAAGAGAAAAGAACACTGAGTCAGCAAACTGACAATGAAAAATTCAGCTATTGATGCAAATATTATAATGTTGAAGGTATTCTCATTTGAGTTATGAATTGCTGAAGTCAGAAAACTTTGCTTTGTCACAGAAGACTTGCTGGTACCTGGAGGGAAAAACATATTTTCAGCAGAACTGAATGAAAAATCAGACAAGAAACTTGACTTAATACCACCCTCAGATAAAACCATTCTCACTGGATTCAGAAAATGGATCAAGATGTTCAAAATAAGTTTCTGCTCTGCAGTGAGATAAGTCTACTGTCGTTGCTGTTGTCACCAGTTTGCTTGTATATGTGATAAGAGTTTGAAAGCGAGGTGCTAGAAGATGTTTTGTTTTGTTACTGCTAACCAAGCTGGCTGTGGTTAGAATATATGTCAATGTATCTGAAGTTACAAGCAAATTACATGAAGTGTGTAAGGTACAGCAAGGTTTAAACAGATGGTGCACATTCAATGACAGGAAGCTGCTAACCTGATAGGACACTTCTCCAAAGTAGGTCATAATGACCACTGGGAACACTGCAGTAGCCACTTGAAAGCTCTGGCAACTACTAACATGAAAAGCATCCTGAATCGTTTCATCAGAGCTTTAACAGTAGAATAACATCTATTTTCAGATCCACATAATGAAGTGGTTGGCAAACATGTCAGTAATGGCTGTCAAGAGCAAAGTACTTGTTTTGAACTCCAAAATCTTCTTTCATGGTGATCCATTTGAACCGGCACATCATTTTGAAATCTAAGCATGGCTTTGTTGGATTGTTTCCTCTCTGGTGTGTTTTCATGACTAAATAATTTCAGCTTGTATTTGCAAGTAAAGAACATGATGGTTTTGAATATGCACGCGGAAGCTGAGATCTCATCAAGAAAATTCAGTTTTGAATGTAAGTAAGAGGTGCTCTTCTTCACTTTTTAGTTCACAGTAATATATCAAATGAAGTACAGGAAGCCTTCATAGTGTTCAAATGTAATTTTCTCTAATACTTCAAGAAAGTGATTAGATAAGAAACATCAGAAGAACACAGATCTGGTTTCAACGTAGCCGCTATGGAGAAACAACAAACTACTTGAATTACCCAGCAATGGTGACCTGAGGCTGCAAATCAAGCAAGACCCTCTTCCCTGATTACTATGAAAAAAGAAAGAGAACCCTGACTTGCAGATAGTTCATTATATTCTTGATGCCATTCACAGCTGTAGACTTTTGTGAAGTTAGTTTTCAATGTAGTATTAGTGAAAACATACTGTCATTATAAAGTAGATGTTAAAAGAGATCTCTGTTTAAAACTGCCATCAATTCTTCCTACCAAACCTTCACTTTATTTCTGCCAAAAAGCAATCTCAGCCATCTCAAATTGTAAGTACACAGAAGTGTATTATTCTCTTGTGTTTTAACAATCAATTTAACTATTTCTAGTTAAAATAGGTCTAAGATCATTACAAAACAAGTTATGTAAGTAATATTTCTCAGGGTTGCAAATGCCTAAGGAATGGCAAACACAAAAGGTTCAAAAAGTGTTTGCCTGACGTTTGTCCTCCCTTTCCCTGGAGAAGGTCCACTTATTTCAATGGCTTTATTACAAGAGAGAGTTCTGATCACCGTAAACATTCACAAAGCTTCCATAGTAACACTGTTTTCTCTAGCTTGTGGAGAACAAGATGTTGACCTTAGCATATCCATCTGAGAAAAGGATCCTGTTATTCTCATCTCTGCATATTGTTACATTTTATTTATGTTTGAAAAGTGCTCCAAAGCCTTCCCATTTAAAGCACCAAACAAAGAGGTGCTGGAAGAGGCAAGAGAAAGGGAGAGCTGAAACAAAAGTTGGGTCTAAACTGAAACAAAAGTTGGGTCTAAACTTTGGTGATATTCCAGTTTGGAGCAGAATCTCAAGATTCTGGTCTCTTCCATTTGTTATTCTAATTTCTGTTATCTGTAAAGTCCTAAACGAATTCAAACCAACAAAAATATGAAGAAATATTTTCTAATGCTTTAATTAAAAACTTCTACTCTCTAGTCACTTCTACTGTCATTTAATTCATATTAACTGTAATGTGGAGGCAAAACAGAACACAGATTTTTTTTTTCATATATGAATGCTTAATGAACCAGGTAAAGATGGAAATACTCTGTCGCTTGTTTTAAATAAATTATTAAGAAACAACGTTATCCTGAATCCTGAATATTCACGTTAAAGGGGAGAGCAACTTTCATTTCGTGATCCATGTATTTATTTTAATCTGCTCATTCGTTGAAAAAATGAATGAGATTTTAAACATACACAGCAGTTTTACAAGGAGCAACTTTTTTTCTAATTATGTATTCTTTATGTATTAATCAGTGCTACAATTTCCTGTGACATTTAACACAGACACAAGTTATTTTCATTCCAAAATTTAGCAGTTCACTGTATCGCTATACACATGGCACAAGCATTGCAAATGTAAATAAATGTAGGCGTCTGGGTTTTAACCACTGCTCTCAGAGAAACGTCTTTTTAATGTGGTATAACTTACAATCACGCTGAATGTCATCACAGCTTTCGAGAGTGGGCAAGTCTTCATGCAAACTTAATTTTTCACTGAAAAAAATTCTGGCATTTGTGCAAAAATAATGAAGCCCATAAAAAGGAAAGAGAGGAATGTAGCTAATAATTCTATTTATGTTCTTACGCACTGCATTTCATTTACTAGAAACAGCATGACTAAATTCTAATAAATAAATATACTAATTAGCCATTGGAAATGCAAATTTCAACTACAATCTTTAATGCACTATAATAAAACCCATTACAAGCACCAGCTTTGTAGATACTTTGATTGTAAATAAGAGATTAGTTTTAAATTCAGATGTGCTGAACAGGTTGGCATAATTTCAGGTAGCAGTGGATTTAGGCTGCTTGCCAACCTGTGAGAAGGGCAGATTTATTAATACTTGCACTGTTTCTACTCTCATATATTCAGTCTGAGTATTTGCTATTTGCTACATTAAATTATAGTGGGTGGCAGATATAAAGATGCTTTTTGTTTTCCAGTTTCTTGCAGATCACTTTCCTTAGTTTTAGTAGATTCCATCAGGCCATATTGTCTTAGAGTTTTGTTTCACTTTTCAATCATGTACAAATAATGTATCTTAATGACCACAGGGCAAGACATAGTCTCTCTGAAAGTGAGAAAAATAATGTGGCATTTCCCTCACAACAGGGGTATCGCGAACACATGCCTCCACCATCCTTCGTTTTCTCATTAATGAGAAAGGTCTCTCGTGTTGTCCATCCCAATACCCATGAAATCAATGAACAATGAACGTTCTCCCACAGCTAATCTGCAGATGGTCTCAACTATCCTAACTCCACGCCAATTTACACTGGCCAAAAATCTACCCCTCGCTTCACATTGACTCAGATTACCACTGCAAAAGGCTGTGTGTGGCATCACTTGCAAAGACAAAGATCTTGATCCTGCACCACACATGTCAGTAGAAGTTTTGGCCCCAGTGCCTGTGGGAGAAAATCAAACACTTAATTTGGGGTAGGGGGTCACGAAGATGTGATTTATATTGATGTTTCTTACTAGGCTGTATTGTTATTAAGACTTCTATCCTTCTATGTGGTATTTCTGTGGCTCCAAACTGTTACCCAAGCCTGCCTGAGAGAAGGGTATGTTACAGCTATGTTACCCTAAACCATCTTTTCCTAAACAGTACTACCCTGCTGACAAGTTATCAGATAGTACTAAAACTCTTTGAGCTTTCCCAGCCTCAGTCATCGATCTTCCTAAGATGAGGAATTCAATTGGCACTTTGCTAAACATAATTGATGAGTTTTACTGGCCCAACCTTTAAGATGTTTTAAGCAGCCTTTATTAAGGATTGGAAATGGATAGTTTGGCTTTAGAACCCAAATCTCAAGTCTACTGAAACTTTCTGAAAGGAGCTGAGCCTTCCCCTTTTCATTTACATATATAATAATTAAAGTCACTCAGCTCTTGGCAGACTTTTGATTCCTACCACTGAGCTTCTTTTTTCAGTTCACCTACATAAAGCCACAACTTCAAAATGTGAGAGAGAAAATGGCTTAAATGTTGTCTAAAATGAAGGATTATCAGTGTCACAAGGAATCTGAGCATTGACAGCCTAAGCTGCAAATCACAATTGTATCTATTTTATTTGTTAGTTTACATCTAATCATTTAAAAGAAATGCAGCTGACTCCAAACTACTAGGTTGTGCACAGCTAATTAATGTGACTACAAGTTGTTACCACTGTTTTCCTTCCCAATCCCCTCACCTTAATCATTGTCTCAAATACCCACTTGTTGCATCCTGCCTTATATTAAATTCTAAATGCTTTGGTGCTGGGAGTCTTTCTGGTTCTGCTTTAGCACAGCCCCAAACATAGGAGTCTGAGCAGGACCTGAGGGACTTTTGTAATAGGAATAATTAATACTGAAATTGGGAGATGCTTTGACCTGAAGAGGAAAAGCTAAAAAAGGGAAATTGATTGAGGTGTCTAAAATGAAGTCTGTTTTCCTAAAAAAAGGCCTGAGTGGCATCTCCAAGTGATGATATAATACAGCAATAGATCTTTTTAATATACCAGGTAAGCACAGAATCTGAGGTAAACAACTTTGACGTGGTGCAAACACTCTGGGGCAAGCGATCCCTTCTTGTCTTAAGCAGCAGACAGCTTGTGCTCTTTATCTTGAAATTTCTCTCACATTCCTTGACGACATATAAGTTTCCTCAGCAATTTTCATGGCCGAGTCCCAGCAAAGGTCCAAGCACCCTAAGAAAATCCCGCGGTCTGTGCACCCAGTATTTTTTCTCTCTCTGTTTTGAAGTGACAGTAGACCTTCCCCACCACCCTAGCTTAAGGACATATGTAAGAAACACCCTTTCAGTAGCAGTTGGAGAGTATCAGGGTTATTTCCTCATAAGGAAGAATGACAAGTTTTAATTGGTTCGGGATAAACTTTGGTACTCATGGAATCCAACGGACAGGTTCCAGTTTTTCAGGCCTTGGAGAATTGTGGCCAGTAGTCTTATTGCTGTCCACTGCAGATTAATCAGCACTTTTGCATCTTTTACAAACAGAATATTTTGTAAAATCATCACATAGTTTGGTTAATAGTCTAGATATCCCTGTGGGGCATTTTTCAGTCTGCAGCATTGTCTTCAGAAATCCAAAGGTTTTTATACAAATTTATCAATTATTTATGAAAAGAGTGCTTAACTGTAGTACGACAGGTCTGGAAACCAAAATTCAATATTCATGAAAGCAGGCCAAGCTGTACTCACCTTGGTGAAGCCTTGTCTCCTTCCACTACTGCTGCATTTGACTCCCAGCCTTGAAGATGCTGAACTATGTTATTAATACATTATCTTAATGATTGTTTGAGCGAAAACAATAATCTGTAATTTCCTGAATATACAAAAAAATTCCCATGAGATTTTACATTTTGATCTTTTATTTCTCATACCCTGCTGAATGCCCTACAGAAATTATTAATTTCTAGCCTTGCTACATCCCTTTTTCTTAGTTATGACTTGCTGCTGCCAAAGAATAAAATGTGATTCAGCCCTCCAGCGCATGAAGAGGGCTCACTGGGGCTGACTCTAGTCCATTCCCTGTCATTGCAACCTGCTGTTTCTGCACAAATAACATAGCTTTGGGGGTAAAACAGCTAGACTAGATATTTGCAAGGCAGGAGGGTATTAATGATCGTAAAACATACTTTCCAACCCTGTCCCGAGAGACACTTTCAAAGTTGTTTTATGAGAGACTAGAGAGATCCATTAATAGAGTGAAGTAATTGTTACCTGTTGGCACAGATTTACAACTATTTCATGCCTCGGATTACAGAACCATAAGTGTCTTTGTTACAACCGTGTTGTCTGCAGCAAACAAAAGAGATGCTCACAGAATTAGAGATATGGATGCTAGGCTGTGCGATATATATTTTTTTACATCCAGAAAAAAATCACTCAGATAAACAGAAAATTTGGTATCATAAGCTCTTATAAAAAATATAAACAATAAGTGGAGTAATTTTCCATAAAATTAACATGATGAAATCTACAATATATTGTTTATGTAGAGGCAGACACAAAATTAAACTATATTTCATCTTTTATTTACAGTATTAAACAGAGGCACAATATCAGATCCTGATGTGGCTGTGCTAATTCAGGATGTTCTTGCTTTTGTCTTATTTCCAATATTTAGTTCTTAAAATAGTCTTGAATGCTAATCTGGTATATTTATATACATATACATATATAAATTCATACAATTATACTGTATAATTATAATACAATATTATATTAAGTATTATTATATATAACTATTATAATAAGTATTATTTAGTACATATAAGTATATATATATTACTATATATAACTATTATAATAAGTAGCCTTTTTGCACGAGGCCAGCAGCATGAGAGAGACTCAAAACTTCAAGTGGCCATCTGAAAGTTGACTCTTCCTTGACTGTCTTTTCAGTTCTTTGGGGTTCCTGTAAGAGTTCGGTACTGCCTCTGTTCCATCACTGGGCAGATTGGGGGACTGAGCATCACAGCCATGAGTAGCATGGCTTGTACTATTTGTATTCTCTATTTTCCACTGCTCTTAGGGAGCAAGCGTAACTCAGACAGTCTTGAAGTTGCTCTTATTCCATGAGCCAAGTGACTTCCTGAACAGGATGAGAACCTGTGAAGCATTGAGGTAGCTCGGAGGTATGTGCACCAGGGTTTGGTGTCCAAAATCACATAAAGGGAGGAAAAAAAGCAGGTTGACAAAAACTGTGTTTCTATGTGTTTAGGGAAATGATACGACTAGCCCACTTATGACAAGCATAGGTATGCACATATACGCAAAGGCTTTCTTTCCGGATTACTCGCTGGGGCGTATGAAAATTAGGCCTCTCTCACTGTCTGTGAGATGTGGAATCACCACCCCACCCAAACTTCTCTGCGATCCCATCCACCTCAAAAACCCATGGCCTCATTTTCTCCTTTACTGCACCCACTCCATTCCCAGCAGCTCAGCTGAGCTTTTCAATATCTTCAATGACTACTCATACCCAAAGGCTCTCACTGTCAGGTTGCCCAGCTGCCTATGATCTTTTGCTTAAAATCAGTCTGCTCCCTACATATCATCTCTTACTACTGCTCTGCCACTATTCTGTGTTGCCTGAAGCCTCTCAGGATCAGGAGTCCACTCTATAGGTGGGAACAGAACTGACATCTACAGACTTAAAGTCTTCCATACAAGCCTGTATGGTCTACGTCCTCAGGTTGTAGGCAGATACTGTATTATGGCATATTTTTTCATGCCATAATGTGCCAACACAACAGTTAAATGTGAGCACTATGGGCAAGGCCCTGGATGCACAATAAAAAAAAAAAAATCAGAAAATGAAGTCTTTCAAAGACCTAACAATGTTTTCTCCTCTGCCCCCACTTCCTTGAACTTTGCAAAAGCCATGAGATGATGCAGGGCAAGGAAGCACCTGGCCTCATGCAGGCCACCATTGACTCCCTAGACTGGAGCTTTTAGAGGCCTCCATTACTTTCTTTTAGGGGAGAAACTCCTGCATAGGCTTCTCTAGCAAGCAGACTTTTGCAGGAGAGCAGGCAGACTAGAGCAAACCAAACGAGGAAATAAGTATTTGCACAGCTGAAAAACAATTTTTGCAAGTCATTTTCTCTGTTCCCTTTTGGTTTCACTTCAGCTGCTTATGGACCTGTAATTGTCCCCCTTCAAGAGCCAGTTTTACCTGCTGATAGTTTGAACATTTTAATCATAATTTGAAAGTCACTGTGATGTGTTTCATCACCTTCAGCGCGCTCGCCGTAACAATCTTTCTGGGGTATCCAGCAGGCAGAATACAAGGCGATGCGTCAGGAAGAAAAAGCACTTATTTCAGAATAAATGCCTTCAGAAGTTAGTGACTATGATCTAAAAGGTTTAAAAAATAAATGTAAGAATCACAGCTTAAGGTTCATTATGGAATACATTTAAAGGGCTGAAGAGCTCTGGTAACTGCTTGCAAGTACTCAGTAGTTACTGTAGTCAAGACAAGTAGAGAGGTCATTTTAAGTGTAGCTTAACTCAATCAAAAAGAAAAAAAGATTTCCATTCACAAGGGGTCGATGACTAAAACAACACTGGGAAAACTGATATAACGGATTTTGGAATCTCACCTAAAGCAGCAAGAAAAGTAATTACCACATTTATGTCATACAGGAAAAACATGGTCTAAATTATGTTTTCTGATAGAGCTCAACTCCTTTGTGAAGTTTTAGCCCAACAGTTGCATTTTTCTGCTTTGTGGATTTCCGATGAGTTTATGTAAGACTAGGTCAAGGCTGGCTAATGGCCAGGCATGCAACAAACATAAAAGATTTGGTCAGTGTTCTTGAATACAAAATGCACTATCAGTAAATGCATGTTTGGTATAAAGGCACTGAAATTGAGTATTATGCAATAAATTAATTTAATTTGACAATGTATAGTTGTGCAATTGATATTCAGCTGACCTAAACTGGATCTCATATAACTAGCTATGTTATTTTCTTAAAGATTTTCTTTCTTCAAATGGTATTTTTTACTTTTGTTGTGGATTTTGCCTTTTATACAAAAAAAATCACATAAAGAAATACCCAAAACCCAGCTGGGTCCCATATATGTGTTTACTTAAAAAGTGAAATCATGTAGGCTTACTGTAACACATAAAATTGGCCCTCTGGTTATGTTTTGGAGTCTTCAGAAACAAAGAACACAGTGCTTCAATACGGCTTGCAACCCTTTAAAAGAAAACCCACCACCTAAACTATGAAAGAATGCTCAAAGCACTTTAGCACCTAAAGTTGTAGATTATCGCTTGCGTGCTTTTGTAAAACTATTAGACACATATCTGAAGCTTTAGTACCTAAACAGTGTAAATATAACTTCTCTTCTTCCATCTTTGTATTCTTATTTTATATTCCTTGTCTTCGGTTTATATCTCAACTACTTGTTTCAAACAGGAGTGAATCTTTTTATTTTCTTTTTATTTCTGTTGAAAGGTATGAATTCCTGAATGGAAATTTAGTATGTGTACTTCAGGGAAACCCTGCATGAATCTTCATATGATTTACATTAACCTCTCATTAAAAATGAGCATGATCTGGATCCTACTGCATAAGAGTGGCAGAAAGTAAATGATAGTCTCCAGAAACTGGAGCCTTTTTTATCAAACTGGAGACACTGAGACTTGCATTATTATTTGGAACTTTCTGCCTCCTTCCTATACGTTAAGAATACCAAGGTGGCTGTTGGGACTAACAGAAAAAAGCGGGATCTGCATCAGTTTGGGGAGGTGGAGTTATAGGGAGTGATCCCTTCGGGGCTGTCTCTACCGACACGTACTAAAACATCTGAGATTCTAGCTGCAGTTTTAGAGCTGGTCTGTTTGAACCCGTTTTCCCATTATTTTGCATACTGTCAGGAATACGGGGCTAGAAGATTCATTCCCACCTGTCAGACTCAACACCAGAATCACTGCCTAAAATCTACAATTTTCTCATGCAGAAATCCTGAGTAAATAAGGATGTTGGTCCCTGCTGGCCTTAAAATCTAAGAATATATGTCTGATATAGCCACTTCCAAATGAAGATCATCTACCATGCAATTTGTAGAGAGATTGGAGCCATGGTGAGGCAGAGACAAGAATAGCATCAAATAAAGGCAAATATGCCTGAAATCTGCATGCTATTATTCCTGCCCAGAAAAAGGGTCTGCAGGTCCAGGGTGGTGGTAGTTGGGAAGAACATCTGGCGGCTGGAAGGTAACCAGAAATAAGAAACATATGGAACAAGGGCACTGGAGAGGCAGGAATGGGGTTGTTTCCAATACCCCAGATCATAATGTCTAACCCCTGATTTAGTAGAGGCCACTGCATAGGTTTGCATGGTGTTTGTCAGTGCTCTTGTGGAGCATTATTGTTGCCTTGTTTAGTTTCTAAGGGGAATTACAATCTGTTACTATAGTAAATATGTTTTGTGTAAGTGTGTAGAGATTTGTGTGTGTGTGTGTCTTCTGCTTTAAGACATGGTTTTCAGATTCAGAAATAATTTTAAGATTCAGAAAGGGTGGAAGAGCCAAGGAAATGTGAATTGTTTGTATACATTATCTGGGAACTACATGACTTGTCGTTTCCAAGGGAAAGCTCTATAATTTGACTGCAGATCTATATTTAAATTGGGGAAAGAGTCTGAAGGGGGACTTGACACCTCCAATGTAAAAACTCAGATAATACAGACTTCAGGAGTTTCAGAGTTCAAGGTATTTACATATTGATGTTTTCCAGCACTCATGCAAGCAATCTAACTGTACAGGCTTTGCCATCAAACAACTGTTTGGATTGGGTTGGGGATTTTTCAACTCATTTAAGTGAGAATTCCTAGATATCTGAATTTTAAAAGCCAGGTCCCCTGGATTTCCATTTGCATATTTTTGGCAGCAGTCCACCTCATTAATGCAGAAGAGAATCAGCCAATATTATAAGAAAAACACATATGACACTCAAGGGAATTAGAAATATATTGTTAATTTGATGGAGTGTTAATAGGCCTCCTAATGTCACCAGTTTTTCCTAGCAGTTGTCTGCAATGTTTATTTCTTGTTGGACCAACAAAATTACTTGTTCATATTATAGACATGAGCTCAGTAGTGATAGTGGTTCTTTAAGAGAGACATGTTCTTAAGCAGGTTTTCAGCTTTTAGTACTCCTCTTCATTTTAATCAAAGAAAAGTCTCTAAGACAAAGGAGGGAGGAAATCAAACTCTCTGACTTAAATATCTCATGGAAAAATACATATTATTTTTGAATGATGCCTCCTGAGAAACTTTTTATTGACCTCTAAGGCAGAAAAGCTGCAATGGAACAGTTATCAGGTTTAGCTTTTGTGACCCACAGCTGAAATCATTGTAGGCTAGTGGCTAGAGGTAGATTAAATTCAGAATGTCCTGTAAGCTGAAAGAAATATGAATCTCAGCAGTGCTCTTTAAGAAGCATTAAAGAGCGTGTATAAAAACATAAAATTCCTCTATTTTAAGTTACTTTGTATTCTTTTGCTGTTCTTCATAGATCTATAAAGGAGTACGCCATTATTTTCAACCCTTTACTGCTAAGGGCCAGGAGGTTACAAGTTTTGCTCTAGTAATTACCTATCAGTCTAACAAAGTAACCTTAATTAGTGGGATTTTTTCATATCATATATAGGAATAGGGCATGGTGTGAACACATGCTATTATGATTTAACACCTTGCTCAGATCTCATGTATATCCTTTGTCTTCCACCGTCACCACTGTAATTAGGCAGCAGAGGTGCAATATATTCAGATCTTTGTCAATACCTGCCCAAAGCTCTAAATGCATTTGTGATAGAAATGGAGGTTAATATGCAAAGAAAAGCTATAATGATCATTGAAGACAACCAAGCTCCATTTAACTCACTACATGCACACAGATACTTTGCTCATCTGATCACTCTTGCGTCATCTAGATAGATTACTGCTTAGAAAGAGTGTTTTCTTCTCTTTCATTTTGACACAGATCTGTCTTATCTTCCTTTGACTTGACTTTTGATTAGAATAGGTTCAGGAGTGCTGCAAAGGACACCAGTATTTCATAGTCTGTAGATCTTCAGTGCAATTTGTAGTGATTAATCGACTTCCTTATGTATAAATCTCAAGCAGGAAACCCGAAGCATCTATGTTCCATACCTCCCTCTCTCCCTCTACACCTCCAATGCACCAGCAGCTGAGAACCACAAAAAGAGGAAGATCTTGTTAATGAACACAAGGCAGGATTTTTTCCTTCTTTCCCTACCTTGACCACATACACACAGCTATTTTGTGTAAGAGTTGCAAGGGGGAAAAAAAATTAATCCCTGCAACCAGGTATTGCTAGAAATTCTCCTTTGATAAAAGACTGTGTGTAACCTAAGCATCGATTGTTTCACAGTCTCCTAAAATGTTCCAGTTTCTTCTCATTGGTTTCCCATCTTACAGTAAGACCTCAGTCCCCAGTGATTTTCTCCTCCTGATCCTAAGAGCAAAATTTATTCAGTCAGAGATTAAAAACTGTTCTGTACGATCCAGATAACTAATCATGACTAATAGTCCACCTCATGCATTGACCATCAACTCATTGCAGGGAACTCTTTTCACCAAAAAAGTAAAACTATACAAAAGTTCTTATGCAGGAAATGTGATTTTTTTTTTTTTTTTTGGTATAAATGTACCAAGAGACAGTGAGAAAGCAGGGGAAAAAGCCAAATTTCACTGAATAAATGATTTATTTTGAATAACGTTTTATTTTAAATAGCATAATGTCATCCGTTTTCTTCATCAAATACATATTGTGCAGCAAATAGCATAAACAATACCCTTAATATATGATGAAGCTACTTTTACTTTTATTCACACTTTTTCCTCAATATATAATTTGGAACTATCACCAATGCTTCATAATTGCTGTAGCAGTAAATAACTTATTTCTAAGGATCCACATTGCAATTTCTGTTGTGATAAAATAGCACTTGTAGTGACATCTGTGAGTTACCAGTTCCTAAAAGAGCTCTGCTTGCCTGCTACTTTTTAACAACTTTTTAACAACCTCGTGGGAAATCTTCCTCCCAGCCGCCTTAGAATACAGGTCATTAAAGCTGTGTACATGATGAGCCATCTGAAAGGGAAGAGATGCTGCTGCAATACGTAGCAGGAGAATGGATGCAGAATATACAGGATGTGTATGGTGGAGAGGGATGAAAAAGGATGAAAGTGGCATATGCAAATGCAATGAAAACACTGGAAAATGCAAATTATTACAAAGGCCTTGAACTAAGCTTTAAATGAGCCTGAACAATTCCTTCTACTACAGGTAGGGGGATTTCTTGAAGGTAAAGTGGTAATCAGTATCAGCAAGAGTATATGTTTTGCAAATAAACTAACAAGTCACATAAAGTAGGTAGTCAAAAGTAGACATCCAGATGCAGGCTGTTTGTCTAATTTTTCTTCATAGTCTGAGGGGAAAAATAGGCACTGTGAGGGCAATTCATCCCAACCAAAGGTAGAAATCTAAAGTAGGTTGGATGAATTGCACCTTTTGCTTCACTGTTGATTGTAATAGTTGTGTACAAGTCTAGACTCCATCCACATAGCTCAGCTGAAGATGTTCGTATGGAAAGCAGCTGAAACTAGCTGAGATGATCTTTACCCAATGTATGTGCATGCCTCATTAAACTCAGAGAAGAAATAAGTACTAGAGGGAATAAACAAAATCTTGTATTAATGAAAACTGTATCATCACACACCTCTCTGGAGTTTTTGTTTTTATCATATAAGAATTATGCTGCTCAGGTAGCTGGTTGAAAAGTGAAAACTCTTGATACTGCAAAGTGCAGCAATATCATTTAATATAATTAAAAATTGTAATTGTAAACAAAGATATAGGATTTATTAAATGCTTCTTTAGTTAGTGTCTTTTAATCTCAATATATAATGTTACAATACATTTACAAGCCATCTGTCACAAAGAGGAATACAGCATTCTTACCTAGATATGTAAGAGTTAATGCTCAGTAAATATCTGCTTTACACATTTTTGTCTAATGAAGACATAGTGAGAATCTTTTCTCATTAGGTTAATGTGTCAACACATCCAAGTTAAATCATTAGGATAGTTTAACAAAATGACTGTATGAACATATGTACACATGCTTATTGCTCTTAGTTAAGAGACCATATCTTTAAAGCATAGAGGCTTCCTTAATGAGCTAGGAAATGAAATATTGGAGTTTTGAAATCTAAGGCCATAAACCATCTTTGAAGGCAGATATGCAAGCTGATCTCTTTTTTCCACTGGCTCCTGTGCAAGTGACAAGGTATTTATTTTCCCCAATAGGCTTTCTTGCCAGAGAGCAAGAAACTAAAACAAAATGAAAGGCTAAAAAGCTCTACAGGATGAAAGGCTTTGATAGCTTTACTCCTTTACAAGTCATCTGTATATAACAAGGTTTTAAAAATATTTTCATTTTCTAAGTACATTTCCATAGTATCCATCAGCAAAATATCTCAACACTCTCTGCACAAAGTAATGTATGCTTAGGCATAGCCCAATTCTTGCTCTGATCTCTACCAATGTGACAGCATTGACTTCAGTGTGCTTATTCTGTATTTTCGCTAAAGAAAGTGAAATTGGAGGCAGACTTCTCTTTGAGCTGTACCCAGCATTATGTAGTTCAGCAGAATTTACTCAGTTTCTATTAGCATTTATTCAAAATTGGCCACAAGTGTCAAATGAAGCTTCTATTTACAGAAATCAAGGTACTTAATTAAAATCTTACCAATAAAAAAGGGATTTTCCATTGTGTAATTGGAAGTCCAGACCCTTAATCCTACTTAAAAATAACAAGTACTCACACTTTTAAAATAAAGAAATGTCCTTTTTATTTTTACTTTCAGTAGTATGCACGTAGCAAGATCTCTATGGTTTTAACCATTCAATTCTTATAATTTAAATGTTTTTTAACTTCTGGAAAATGTTCATATTTGTTTTGACTTTGAATTTTATTATGTCATGTGAAGTTTCCCTGAGCATTGTCAGGATAGGAAGTTTCCTTTAGAAATGAAATTTTCATGAGGATTAATAGAGGAAAGTAGGCTGAATATTTTTAACTAGTGTTGAAAAAGGTCTAACATTCCTATTGACTTCAGACGTTCAGGTTCAAACACAAAGGGTTTGATTCTGCTTTTCTACCTGACCTTCCAAGGCAAACAGAGATTTGGAGCTTGTGTAACAACAGCTACCTAACATTGTGTACATCCTCTCATCTACAGACTTCAGAGTTTTACAAGACCTATGTCTCATGCCCTAATTTGACAGATAGAGAAACTGAGGTATGGAGGATGGGGTAAGACATATCTAAGGTTATCTCCTGGGACAGTGGTAGAGACAGGGATTGAACCCAGGTCTCCGTGCGGCACCCACTGCTACGTCCAGCAAACCAGGCTACCTGAGAAATGAATTGTCAGGGCCTCAGACTCCACAGCTCCCTTTCAGGAAGCAGTTAAAACATTAAAAAATCAAATCCGGACTATGGAAGACATATATTTTGAATCAACATAATCTTTTCAACAAGAGGGAGCTAAAAATGCGGAAAAACCTGTGCAGCGCTGTTATAACAATTACACCATTGGTTTCCAAACTTATATCCATGATTGTGCTCACTGAGTTTCTTGAGGCACTATAGCAACTTATGAAATGATCGTGAAAGTCTTTATTTAGACATTGTTTAAACAGGACCATCTGGGAATTCTTTTAATATAAGCGGAAACTAATGGCGAACATATCCATTTGTAGGGATCCTGTGCTGGGACTGGTGTGTGCTTGCATGTTCAAATTAAATTGCCTTATTACTTATGTTCTGCATACTAGGCGAGTTATGAATCATTGTCTTTGAATAATTTTGCTTAAAATTTGCAATCATTGTACTGTGCTGGATTACAGTGGACAAAGTATTTTTAATCATTGCTGAGGTGTGGGTGGAGCAGCAGAGGGTATTGTGGGAGTTCTGTAACATTCGCCTTCTTGCATCTGAAGGCAAAAAAACCCTATGAAATTCCTCTTTGTAGAGAACCCCCTGCTCTCCAGAAACCACCATAGATTTTGACAGAATTACATGCCATTTGGCAGGCTTTGTGAAGGTTTGAGACTTGCCAGGCCTTCATTTGCAATGGGAGAAAACTGATCCAAAGCTTAAAGGAGTCAGCTGAGAGAGTTGTCATGGATTCAGTGAACTTTAGGGCAAGCCTAGGTCAGAGATGATGTACTTTAACAAAACATTTCTAAGCAACAAACATGACTTCATCCCAGCTATACCGCTCTGAAGCCAATTCGGTTGCATTTACATTAGCTTCACAAGACTGACAAGGACTGTTGATGTGTCTGTGCTTTTCTCTCTATAGGGTGATTGGCTTCTTAGAATGACCTGGACATTTTACCTAGTGCATTCCCTACAGTTTTAGGGACCTCACATGACTGTGCTGCCCTTGACTTCACCTGCTTTCATTCTGGGACACAAAATAGCAAAAGGCTAAAGCTACTACTACTGCATGTCCACCGTTAAAGAACACCAGGAGCCAGCCTGTGGTGTGTGAGGATTACCGCAGTGAATGCTCTGCAGATCTCTCTGGACTGGGCCAGTACAACCATGTACTGCATGGTTGCCTGCAATAGCCTGCACTGGACTCAGTGACCCACATGAGCTCTTCTACACCCATTTATTCTGCTCCTTTAAATCTTTTGTACTTGCTATCCATAATCCAAGCTGTGCACAGTATTCGTAATCTAGAAACTGACTCTGGGAGGGGTTTACAACAGGTATAAAACAAACCATAACTGCCATTTAGTTGATAGGATCCGAACTGCACGTATAAAAATGCCTGTTGTGCTCTTATTCTAATTATTACCCACTTTCTCTAGTTTTCTCCAGGGATTTGAGTTTTGTTTGTTGTAGCAGACATATCTATTATTAATCTTTAGGCAGTTAGTAGAATAATTTGCAACATTCATTAACAGGTATCACCTTATGGATTACTAAAAAGCATCTATGCTTTTGCTAATGAGCCCCAGTAGTGCAATACTTTACATATTTTATAGCCAGGCAATTATGTGATGCCTTACTTTTATAGTCAATCTGAAGATAAATTGTTTCGAACATAAAGATAGATACCTAACATGAAAGTAGTTACTACTGGGAAATCCTGCCTCCTGAGCTGTTGAGTTGTAACTGTGAAGAGATGACACATTTCCAAAGCTTTCTTTCACTATTTCTAAAATCCTGCAGCCCGCCCCCCCTAAAAATGTGTGCTATTCAGACTTAGGATAAATCATAGTAAATGCAAAGAAAAAGGAGCCAGAGAGTTTCAGAGCTAAACTATTCCTCAGTGGAATATGTTGTTACTTTGATTTTAAACAGGTTCCATTTAAAATAATACAGATAGTTAACACTTGCCCATTTAATGCACTAATAAAATGTGAATTAAATCAGTAAGTAACTGGTGAAATCATTCAGCTCTCAAAAAATGGCAGTGTTTGGAATTAAGCTGCACATTGGCATGAACTAGATACCTCCATAAAGTGAAGAGATCTTCACCAATTTACATATGTGAAGATTCCCACCAGTTTTGCCTTACATTCATCCAGGAAAAAATATTTGCTTAAATTCCAAGGTATCCTTGAGAAACAGCATGCCACTATTTTACTTCCCTGTTATTATAGGCTTCTCATTTCCCCCTTTATACCTTTGTCCTCTGTAAAAATATCAGTAAACCAAATCCAGCACAAGTGGCAGCAGCTCTGGCTTTCTAGCACTGGCCCACCTGTGTCTTAGCGCAGCTCTGGAGGGACCACCTTGAGGCATATGGGAATAATTCACTCTCAAGGCCCATTAAATCTTTAGCCTCTGCTTTGAGACTGCAACAAGGGTGCCAATTAATGTCAATTGTCATGGTGGTTTATGTGACTGGGACACCTGCCCACAAGGAGCTGAACAGAGATCACCAGCTGAGAGACAGTGCTGCACTTGTCTGTGATGCTACAGTATATAAATAATTTCACAGGCAATGAAGCAGCATTGAGTCATCACAACTTTCATTCATTACCAACACAAGTGGGACAGGAGCTAGAGTTTGGCTGGAGGAGAAAGAGCTCTATGACATAGTTCGGTTCTGCTCCAGTCATTTGATCTTTCCAGGACTTTTCTCTTGCGGTGGGGCTGACCTTATATGTTTTGTTCTTGGCTAACTAACAAGAGTCAATGCTTCATTGATAGCTGCTGCTTATACAGCTTTGCAGGTTAGCAGCTATAGACCAGGGCTGTGGAAAAAGCAAAGCAAAGCAAAGCAAAGCAAAAGGGAAGGGAAGGGAAGGGAAGGGATTTTTATTCCATGTAAAAACAGCCAAAATACATGTTCTGCAACAAGCAAAATGTCTGGCTTTCTGTCTCAAACTTGTCAGGTTTTCATGATGTCAGGGCCAAATTATTTAGACAGAAACTTCCTTAAAAATACTTACTATGCACTACCACTCCATAGAGAGCAAGGAGTAGGAGATGCCCTTCCCATCACCATAGATTAGCCTTTCTGTGCACCGCAGAACCACATATTTTACGAACAACCCCCCAGTTAAATAGGGCCAACCCAGATATACAGCAGGTCCCCAGAACCTTACAGCCACTCTACAGCAGACTAGTTGTTAAGGCTGTCCACACCGACTTTGCTGTACAGCCTGCTGGATAGTGTAGCATACATCAGCAGGTGGAGAGAGCGACACCACAGTTATAGTTGAGGTGAGTGGGGAGAAGGTCAAAAACATTTAAACTTTTTAATTAAGTTAGTGTAGCACTTAAGAGATGCACAAGGCATTTGTAAAGTTCTCAGATTCCCGGGTCCAGAAACTAGATTGTCCACCCAGACATCATCTATTCTGATAGGACAACAGAATGGAAAAATCAACAGGGTTTCCTTGAATATCCCCATAGTATATTTTAAGGACAATGGTATATTTTAAATTGATTTTTACTGGTATTTAATAGTTTTTTTTCCTTCAGAACAAGTTATTTGTGATAAGTATGACATGGGTAGCCACATCTGTAACACAAAAGTTTCAAAATCAGTAATGTAATCTATGCATCTCTCAGTGCCCCAGGTTCCCCAGCCTAGTGCACCAAAGCCTACTGCAGAAATACATGAGACAGGACTGAAGACTGTTTTCAGAACACTGACTTCTCTCCTCACTTTGTTCTCTACTTGCTTGCATACTAGCCACAAGAAAGGCAGAGGGGAAATCATAGCAGTTAGATGTAAAACTCTCAGATAAAATCCTGCCCTTAATTGCATGAATAAAACTGGCGCTGTCAGAGCAAAGCAGAGAGAAAAAAATTGGCCTAATGTGTGCAAGCCACAGGATCCTCAGACTGTGCATAAAAGCCAGAGGTATTGTCAGCAAGATGAACTTACCCCTATGACTTAAGGAAAGGTATCCCATTAGTATCATTTTGTTGTCATTCATCTTGTAAGAATGGAAAGAGGAAAGCAAAGCCAGTTTGCTGAACATATTGCTATCACAAATGGCTTTTCTAAACAGTTCTTAAAAAAGTGCTCAGAAGATCTTAAAATATCCTTTCTTTCTATCATGTATATTAACATATTAACAAGGCCCATTAAAAATGGAATTTCCCTTAAAACTGCCCTTAACTTTCTGTCCTGAAGTATTGCATAGCACTGCTGTAGAAGGTTAGATTTGCAGAATTAATTTCAGCCAAAACCTAGATGAATTTCTTTACTAGCTGTTTGTTTTTTCGTGACTGTTCATGTCACCTTTTTTTGGTTTTTTTAGCACCCCAAAAAATTTGAGAAAGAATCAACCAAGAAAAAAAGGAAGGAATTAGCTATTTAATTAAAAATGTAAAATTTCTGTGCAAAATTTCACTTAGAATTTGTTTTCAGGAAACTAAAAAATTTTTATCAGCTCTGGTATCAGTAGATAATGTGTGGTTTTTTTAATGTGTACCTGTGTTTATATAAGATTTGAGGTGTAGCTATCTGTGTAAAGTGAAATCACAGATGGAATAAGATTCATATCTGTTTCTCTTCAACTCTCTTCTTTATGGATGATCTATCATGCCAGATGCAAGTTATTTAAGTAATTTTTGTTCTATACTTCCACAAAGGTGGGATAGAAATATTCAAGGAGTTCAAGGAGTCAAGCAGTTATTGTAATTTACCATTCCTATAACGTTTTTTAGCTTATCAAAAAAAGAGAGCAGCATTAATAAGAAAACAGCACCTGTAAGCTTCTACTCTCCATAACTCACTGTACCGTATTGCCACCTCTACACGGTGGCTCCTGGATATAACTGCCTACATATTTCATTTGTGTTTCAAAAATTCATTACCTGTTGTGTCAAAATTTTACCAGAGTTGCTCATACAATGGTTATATGCATGTATTGACTGCACCCTGAGGCTGTAGCAACGACGTCGAGCAGCAAACAGGTTTCTAGAACACAGGGAGAGTTTAATGGCCGTGTCCCATCTTTAGGGAGAAAATATGAAGAAAGGCAGGGGAGAGGCAATTCTGAGTAGATACAGAAAAATAAACTAGGTGTTGAATGAGCAGAAGAACTAACGAATCTTGGGCTTCCTCCAGGCTTGTGCATCCCAGCCTTCCAATAGATGATACTTAAGTTTTCGCTTCTGCCTCATATGTTCGTGCATTTCCCCTTTCTTTTCCCAGATGCAAGTGTGCACTGATTTGCACTAGAATAATATTTGGCCTTGCTGTTTGATTTTCAGAGGATCTGAGGACCCACAGCCTCTGTTAAAATTAATTGATCCCTCAGGACTAACAACAGGGAGGTCCCTCAGGACCTCCACTCTCCAGATCTCTCCTGTGCATAACACAATGTTAAAGGTAAAGCCCATCCACCATGTGGTTGCATCCTTTCTGCAACAAATAGTAGAATGGCACTGGGATCAGAAAACTGCAGGTAACAGAGATGTTTTCATCCGGGTTTTCATTTTCTTATCCCTTTAATGTCAGACTCGCCGTAAATGAAAATGGCCATCGAAATATTCACTTCTACCTATCTAACAGGGGCATTCGGTTGCCACATCAGCAGCCAAATTTTAGATGGATCCCATGGAGCTGTGAGGGAGGACAAAGGTGTATGCTCATGTTTATTCTGTGTCGGAGCGTGGTGTGATTGTCTCAGAGAGCTGGACACTCTAAACAGGAACTGATGCATAGCTACAGGTTTTCTCACTTAGCCAATTGCCCTGCACTCTGGCTGTGGGTATGTAATTGGCATAATCATTGCCCAGGTACAGTGCAGTGTGTGCATCCCCGTGCTCTGGCACTCAGCCATCACTCACCCAATCAGGGATTTGCATAATCCTTTTGCAGCTCTATCCCAGCAACTTCACTCTGGATATTCAAATCCCTCCATTCTTGTTGGCTGCTGCAGTTCCTCTGTGCTGATTGGTTTCTCTGCTGTTTCATTTTTCAGATGTTTTCCAGCAATAGAGACATTTCCTTTGCTTTTGGTGTCCTTTCCCATGAAAAGAAGAGAAAAATCAAACTAAAACCTCCATATAGATTGGTCTATATCCCTGATGAAGAGAAAAAGCTTGAAAAATGATGCTCTTCAGTTACTTCCCTTTCTATTCCCTTTTGATCTTGCCTGTCCCATCCTCCCACACAGAGCAAGGCTCTTGTGCCCAGAATAACTGTCCTCTTTGTGGTTCCACCTGGAGATCCATACCCCAATGCCCACGCTATCTTCACAATACAATAGGTACAGCTCAGCTGAGGAGAGCAGCTTTTCAGACCCTTTGGGAAGGTGAAAGGGAGAGTAGAAGAGAGGGGAAAAAATATCAAGCAGAACTTACGAATGTGTAGCTGACCTCCAGAGATATAGCTCCGAGTTACTCCACTGTATTTAATCTGCATAATTTCCACCACTACTTCTGGACCTTCTGATCTTGGACCACTGAATCTAATCTGTTTTCAGGGTAATGCAACATGTAAAAGCAGCTAATGTGAGCACCACAATACCAGTGGCCTTCTTGTGTATCATTTAATATCACTGTATAGTATATAGATATGTAGCTTAGAAGTAGGATACTGATTTCAGTGAAGTGAGTAGAGGAACTCTGAAAGCAGATCTTACGAAAAGCAGAGTGCTTTTCCCTTGATTTTCCCTTCAAACTATTTTATATGAGTGTGTGTAATTCCACTTGCTTTTAATGAGTTATACCAATGCACAAGAAAATCACCTATTATTAGTGCATAATGAATCACCAGTCTTAGAAATAAGGTTGATTACCAACACCGGTGTTATCATAATGTTGAGGTCATGGTTTCTATCTGAAACAATTTGTCAAATCCCAGGTTAATTACTTTGTTTTGAAAGACAAATGGTATTAACTTCAGCTGTTAATGGAGTAAAAGTCTAGCTTCT
Source organism: Dromaius novaehollandiae (assembly GCF_036370855.1). NCBI lineage: Eukaryota > Metazoa > Chordata > Aves > Casuariiformes > Dromaiidae > Dromaius > Dromaius novaehollandiae. The sequence continues at coordinate 41,231,888 of NC_088103.1, read as the reverse complement.
GAGTTACAGGTTGCACAAATGTTATTTGTGATATACAACACCTTTTCCAAGACCTTTCAAGGAAATAACCTTGGAAGTGATACATGGCATGGCCTAATAGTCTAAGAAAAGTCTTTTGCTGACCGAATAGTCATGCACTCAGATTCCTTACATTTTATGATGTCACAAAACACTATAATCCACAAATCTTTGGTGAATACCTACTTATCTCTAAAGCACCTATACATATTGTCAACAACTTTTTTGTAGAACAGTAAATTCTTGCCACTTATAGGTATTTTAATGTTTCTGCAACTCAGATATTTGCTGATCTGCCTTAGGAAGAAATATGCTTAAGGCAAAATTTTTACTTTATTGCTGTCTGCAGTAGGCAGATATTTTTCTTGCAAGGGATTTCCTGCAATAAATACCATTGTCATTCTTACTACTGAAGTTGTTGCCTTGAAACACCTTGTCCTGAAATACTGCCTTTGCAAGCCATCATTATATAATTACTGCAGCTTTTGACCTAGTTACACAAAACATACAGAATGCAGCTCTTTTCCTTTCAGTATTCCCAGAGAAAAGGCTAAGAAAAAATACTCATCTGGTGAAAAACAGCCAATAGAGCCACAAGGAGAAAGGTGCAAAACCCCTCTGAATTGTATCTAAGACTCTATGCACTTCACAGTCCTAGTGAACGTACATGTTAGTAATGGAGAATCATTGTGAAAAACACAGTAGGAATGTGAAGAAGAAAGGGGCCTGTTTTATCCAATTTCCAGTAAGTACCACAGACCACAGAGTTACAACGGAATTGTTTAAGTTTCCTGTTTTGGTGGCTAGTGCTATTTCTGCACCTTCAGCACTGTATACCAGCCAAGAATTGAAGATGGTGAAGTTTTATTAAGGCAATCGTCTCAATACACCTGTGCCATGTGTGTGTTAGGCCAGAACTCATAAATAGTATAAAGTGTCTAATCAGTCTGTGTCATCCCAGTGCCATCTGGATGGCACCACTCTGGTATGGCCATCTGGAATGAGCCAACTAAATGTGGCAGCTGGGCATGACAAGGGCTCAGACTTAAGGGCAGGTACTAGTTCATACCACTTCACTATTACATTTTGTAGTTCCGTCTCAAAATAACTATGCTGTCCTATGGAAAGTAGCTGTTGCCGTTGCTGCTGTTATTGTTGTTCTGCTTTTGTGGTGTTTTTTCTTTTAATATTCTACATTTAATAAAAAGTTCAAAAAAATTATTTTATTTTACACGTATGTATCCTCTGGTTTGTTTGCCTGTATAGAGAAGCTGACAACTTGCAGCTGAATTTCCGGACCAAAATTACAGGGGGAAGGGACAGAGGGACAGTTCTATAAGAAACTGCTCGAAGAGCTCCTGATAAAGAGGCTAGCATCTCTCCATAAAATATGAGAAGCCAAACTGCAGGGTCAGCACCCCACTGCGCTCTGTTGGTTTGAGGGATGGGTCTAGAATAATCTTGATCTGAAATTGCATACAGTGTATATCTTTGCCCTTCGATTTATGGGGGGAAAAAAGCAAGCTAGAGGAAAAGATGGGTTCAGTGTGCACAGTCCAGCCCAAAACAGCAGCCACATTCAACCACCTTTACATATGGCCAAAGAAGTACCTGCAACCCGTGCCTGGACGCTGAGGATTAATGATTCTGATCCCTATCTTCTTTTCATGGAATTATCTTAACCCAAGTTCTTAAAATGTCTCCTGCTTAGAGAACTGTGTTTGACAACGTCGCAGGGAGGCCTCAATCAATCTCTGTCAGTCAAGCAGAAGTGAGTGGTCAAAAAATGACTAATTTGTCCTTGCAAAAGGCCGAAAACTTGCTGTGAAGCCAGGCAAGTTTGATAGATGAAACCCATTCTTTGATCAGTCTGAATTGTTGTTCTCATTCCCCATAATATATTTGCCCCAGTACCAGTTAGGCAATTTCAATACGATACTTGAGAGTATTATCCTTTTATTATGTAAAATGCAAAAATGCTTTACTAGCATCCCAAATCTCATTGCAGTCTTCAAGTTTAATTTGTTTATCCAAAACTTTCTCTTTTTGCTTCTGAAATATATCTTTCTTACTGGATTGCTGTAACTTCCTGTTTGTAAGTACTAGGAATCATGCTTTCTAAACCACAGTTGTTATTAATAAAGGTTTCAATGACTGAGAAGTCCCTACTTAATGCCTCTTTATTTTACCCATGGGAGATAGTTAAGCTATATTGTTTGATTTGTATACATTGATGTTATGATAACATTGGCCCTTTCTATTTCAGTTGGAGTGGAAATTAATTCCTTGTTGGCTCCTTATTAGACATGTTAGGCACTTTTTATGTCCACTCAGAATCTCTCATTTTCTAACTACTTAAACATTAGTCTATTTTTTATTTTCATTTTCTAATCTCAGGTAGTCTTCTGAGCATAGGAAGAAAAAAAACTCCCATGTCTGGTTCTCCCTTAGCTTGCCCAATTCTTCCATAGATGTGTCTGTATAATTATTGTACTGTTAAACTACCCATCCGGAATTCCTTAGAAATTTACGTCTTATCTCTCTTGGAGGTAAATCACAGTATAATCACCTGCCAAAGCTGGTATTAAGTGTCCAATTAAAAAACAAACCTTTGCAGCTTATCACTTTATGTGGTAACAAACAGATGTGTTTTAGGTGAGTCCTGGGCCAATTTCTATTGAATTGTCTAGTAAGACTCCCACTGGCTTCAGAGAGTGTGGGATGAGGCTGATGGTGGAGGATTTGTTTGGGGTAAGAACTTGATGGATGGCTTTTCAGCCTGGACAACTCCCTCAGGGCTCATTGAAGGCTGGTCCCAACTTCCCCAGTATTTAGACCTTTCCTTTTTAATTTCCACAGCCATACAGTAAAATGCATTTATGATCTTGCATGTTAAGCAGAACTGGAAGTGGTAGCTACCTGAAACATCATTAGGACAAGCTGCTGTACTAGCTGGTGAATTACTAAGTGGCATGTCCTAACAGTGTCTTTGTCACTGGGCCCACTGTGCTGTCTTGTTCTGCAACAGTGAACAGCTGTCACTGCTGTACTTAAAGATGATGTCACTGCAATTGCCTGACTGATGAATTTGGCATGGAGGTTGTCCTGGTTGCACCATTGTGGCTGTACCGTTAATGATGGTACCATTATTAATGAACACAAAGTCAGCACAGTTTTGTGCAAATTATCCCAAGAAAATGTTCCAAGACAGTGTTCAGCCAGTGTTGTTGGGCGTTCAGGTATGTTTATGCTGGAAAGGCTCTGATGTCTTCCATCATTCTACAAGGAACTGTGTTTGCAACCATGAACTTTCAGCCCCTGTGCAGAAGGATAGGAGGAAATCTGTGTAGTAGTAGCAAAGTCTCTAGACTCAGATCAGGCCATGGCATACCCAGAGTGTCGTGCCGGGGGGAAGGGATAGCAGTCGTCTTTGCCTTGCCCGTCCTTTCCCTGCCCATGCTTTGCCAGCAATCTCTGTATCTGGGGGAGGTAACCAACTGGATTCGCTCCTTATTGAACTGTAGGCATTTCACCTCCATGCATAGAGACAGATTGTTTACATTACATTTGGGGTCTCCTATTTCTGTGCAAGTGATGAGTTTGCATACAAAGCTATATGTAGGAAGTATAGGATCTCTTGTAAATCCTTCCTGAACACAAATACCAGTCCAACTAGCTTTAGCATCACTTCTGAATTGTTGTTATAGTTTCCAACAGTCAAGCCAGTCTTGCGAGACTCTCATCTTTTATTGTACATTGGTTTTCTATGGTACTGAATAATTCACAGAACACTCTCCTTTTTTTCAGATATCTTCATTCTTTAATCTCTTATGTGTTCTTTACACACATGATATGATAAAAGGCAGTTTTTCTGTATCCATAGGTGTTTTCATCCCATAAACAAGCCATTTTGTTATAGAATGGTGCAAAAGATATTTGTACTCGCACAGTAGATGTCCTAAAGGTATGTCAATGCACAGAAGATTTTGACTGAATGGAAACTTAAATATTTCTGCAGTGCTTCTGATTCATTCCGCTATTATCATGTACAAAGCCCTCTCCAGTGGACGCTGTTGCAAATGGATGTGTCTGGGTCTTATCTTGAAGACCCTGCCTAAGCAAATCTCCAGCTGAGTCCTGGGTGAGAAGTGAAGTCAGACCCTAGAAGTCTGTTCAAATAAATCAGGGCTGATTATCAGTGAGTGATGAAATGACCGTTTTTGCACAGTGACATACACACATTCGGCTGTTTGAGTTTTTTGTAGTTACATTCATTTCAGTCAACTTGTTAAATGAAAAACAGATGCCACCACCAAGTATTAAAGCTCAAAAAGACGGATTTTCACATTTCTTTTAGTGAGTGTTTTTATCAATAATACACATGAAAAGGGCCTGGGAAGTTTTATTACATTAATTTAGCCACCATAAATCAACACGGAATACAAAACTCATTTAAATTACCACCTTAGGGCCAATGTAGGAATGATGAAGTGTTATGCTCCAATTCTTACGATGGATTTGGTGACAATCCTCTTTTTAAACATTGGTGAATTGCTCGCAAGAGAGGTAGGACTGATGGACTTTGAGACAGTTTCATTGTGTTCATCCAAAGAAGACAGAAAAGCAAAAGCAGACCTTGTGTAAGAGCAACTCACTGTTGAATGTGTATTATCAGTCCACCTGGGCCAATCCACAGAGGAGAGATGTTACAGCTGCCAGCTATGCAGTGTTAGCTCGGCCTTAGAGCAGCTCATGCCTTTGCCTGAGAAAGTCACCAGTTTAATAACCAGTGCATCAGCCTATGGAGGAGTCACCGCACAAAAGGAGGATGAACTGCTGGGGGTCTTAGGTGCTTTGGGCAGGCCAGAAGAAAGTACATAACCCATGGCCTTGTGCCACAAGCCCTCCCTGCCAAAGTGCATCTCCACTCAAGGTATGGCTTGCTGCAGCCCCTGACTACAAGTTATGACTCTCTTGGCTCATTTGGTAGTTGCTGATGCTTTTAGCTCCAAAGAACTGACAGAACTGAAAACTTCAATTCAATCCCTGCTGCGTCAGCCAAGTCAGTAGCGGTCACAGATGCTTTCCTAAGCTGACCACAGCTTGTATCTCAACCCTGTTCTACAGTAATTTGGCTGTGTAATCACTGCAATCTCATACAACTGTATAATTTCCTCTAGAGAGATAATAATAATAATAATAGTAATAATAATATAACTTTTACTGTTGTTGAGCTTTTTTACTGCTATTAATTACTTGCCCAATCAGTCCTTTGACCTTTCCAAGGAGATGGCAAACAATATTGGCAAGTACAAAATCGTTGTTTTGTTTGAATAGAGTCATATGCCTCCTAAAGCCACTATCGAGACCACCAAGATGTTCCAGAGAGGACATGCTCAATAACTATCAGATGATCATGACTAATTGGTTCACGAAGTGAAGTTAGTGGTCTAGAAGTGAAAGGGTGTTTTTTCTGGTTTTTTGGTTTTTTTGCTTTTTAAACTGAGCACCAATCCTCAGGGCCAGAATTATCCCATTTTTATCTCTCCATCAAGCCATTTTTATCTCTCCATCAAGCTGTGGTTTTACTGGTTCATCAAGATGGCTTAAAATTCTTTTCCGTGGTCCTTTGAGACTAAAGGCCTCTTTGTTCTCTAGTATTTTCCTCTCCTTGGTATATTTTAGGATGATTCTCTAGCTCTGTTTTGTTAAACCTAATTGGATAGGACCTTAATTGGGCTGACTACATCAAATGTCATGTTTTCCTCTTCTCTGACCAGTATTGTACCCATTTCCAGGAGCTATTCTTTTAGACAAACTGTTTCTTAAGAAGTATAAATGTTTGGGAAATAAATTAACTTCAAATGTGATTAACCACTCACCCATGAGTGATTTAAGCATGATTTGCCTATTTTCCCATGCTTTGTCACTGGTACCAGTTAAAGGAAGACTAAAAACAAAATAGATTAAATGTTTTTGCAACATAGCATCAAGGGCTGTAATTTTGTCCATTCGCATAATTCAAACAAGATCAGACTAAGTGAATACTTGGAAGGGACCCATTACAAATTCACAGGAAACCTAAGTATTTCAAGAACGGATGGTGTCTGTGCAAGATGGGCAGTTAGTGCTGAAGTGATGCCACAGTGTGGTTTTCAGAGAAAATTATAAAAAATTAATCAGTTTGGTTAGATCTGGTCAAAATAAGGGTACATTTTGATCATATGCTTTATATTTTTGATTTAAAAAGTAAAATTCATGACTGCAAAATATCTTTTCAAACAACTTCTAAGGGAAAAAATGGTCCTTTCCAATCACTGAATGTTATTCACATATTTTCTTTTTTATTAGCTCTTCTTTAGACTAAAATTGAAAACTAATTTCTTGATCCCATGATACTTTTCAATGTATTAAATATACAACTGATGAAATGTGCACCATGAATTAATTATCCAGTGAAAAAAGTCTGGTTTTCTGTTTGTGAATTGTCACAGCAGAATGTGACTTCTACAAATAAGGAAGCTTACAAGTCTTAAGATTTTGCTCATATACCATGCTAACAAGGAAAGACAAAAAAAACCCTCCTTTGATATAAAGTTTAAAAGAGGCTGTAACTAGGGCTGTAAAACCTCCAGACCTTTCTGATGATGTTCAAAGCCCACAGTGACCCAGGGACACAGTCCACCTTCTGTGCTGGGGACAGTACCAAAGCCAGCAGTTTTCCATGACCGCTTAAGCCTGGAGAGAGTTGGTAGGCCTGCAGGGCTGTGTTCAATTAGTGTTGGAGCAAGACGGAGAGAGAACTGTAAGCTCCTTCTCTTGTCCAACAGACTCATCAAATCAAATATGTTACATTCGTTGCATTGGAGTCCTGGTGAGTTATTACGTCATCCAGAAAGAAAAATATTCACATTTGGTTCATCCAGATGCAAACCCAAGAGCTTATTAGTGAAATTCTGTTTGAAGACATCGAGGCACATTCAGTTACATCTTCTAATATTAGCCCAGTTGCATATAATATGTATTCAGCCTTCAGATACTCCATTTAAATGCCTTTTCACTGCTCAGAAAACACGAATTGTTCTGTAAGGACTAATTAAATATAAAATTGAGCTTTTTTTCCCCAACACAATTCTTAAATACGTCTGCAGATAAGCCCATTGCCATGTAAACTGCATATGAAACATGAGTTTTTATTCAGGGCGAAATCCTGGCCCCAATGAAATCAATGGGAGTTTTGCCATTGACTTCAGTGGGGCCAAGATTTCTCCCTTGATGCACATAATATATTTTTCCTGACATTTAGTATGATGAAACTGTCCTGGTTCTGATTAGCCCAGCATATAAATAGTATCAGTCAACTAGAGCAAAATTCAAATCAAACCCCAGGCATCTTTGCCGATGCTGCTTTGTTTCTGATTGCTGTGTACTAGTGAAGAAACCCAAATGGCTATTTGGAGTCAAGGACCTCATCTCAATCATCTTCTGTGGATTTGCATTTAACCATAAATCAACGCACGGGCAGCAAAGGGTTAGTAATCATGGAGGCATCTATTCATGTGTCTTGTGACATACAATTTTCCAGCGTGAATTCTTCATTAAAAGAACCCTTGATGTCTCACAGCTTGTTACCAAATTGGGCCTTGACTCTTAATATAATTTAGATGTGTTTAAAATATGCTTCTCAGAAACGCTGCCTAAACATTTATGAAAACTATATACAATAATATTAGGAAGAAATCTGCTGGCTGTTTTGACACGTTTTATTTTTTAATATCCTATGAATGAGCATATGAATTTATTTTAACCTGTTGCTTTATATTTGAATCAACAGTACTGTAGGAAGAGTGCAACATGGCTTGTCTTCTGGGACCATTTGATAAATTGCTTGCACATTGCATAGCAGAGAAAAATATTTCTAATCATTCCCTAAAATTTGGATTCATTTTTTAAATAAAAGAAAAAAATAATAATTTAGGGATGGTGTCATCAGAAAGCAAAAATAATGGAGAGACAGTGGCAGAAATGAGCAGACATTGAACCTAAAAGGGTTCATTAAAATCATGTAATTTACTTTACAGAGTTAAGCCGTAGTTTCTAGACCTGAATTACATAGTTTCCCTGACCCACACGGTACCAGCCATAGCATGCCTTCCGGACAGTTTCAGCACTGATGGGAACTAGTCAGGCAGGGAGAAACTTGCAATGCAGAAGTTAGAAAGCAGTGGCACTATACCACTACACTGCTTTCCTGCCTTGCCTTTTCTCCCCTCTGGCTGTCTCTTATCACTGCTATTTCATTATCTGGCTCTGTAGCAGATGTGGGGCTATGATATTTGTGACAGACATGATAGAAAATATGGACCTGTTATTTGCCTGCCATTCAGGCAAAACTCCCCCTGGCATCTATGAGCCCTTAAATAGTACAGTCTGTTGCAAGTGGAATTGTTTATTGTGTTCAGTCAGAGCCGGCTAAAGCCAGCTCTCACTACTGACTCAACTACACGAAAGAACTCACCCTCCTGTCATCCCACACTGTAATGTTCACTGGGCCCAGTTCTGTTTCCACTTAAGTGCTGGAATAAATGGAGTCAACACAGCTCCACCATCTCATTTTTCTGAAACCCAGCACTCTTGAAAGAAAACTAGAGTGCCTGGAAGATGGAGACATTACAAGCAGCAGGTCAGGCACAAAGCTGATATGAAAGGCAATATAATTTACAAGGCCATGTGAACAAAGGATAGTGAAGTCTGAGTGCCCAGGACCTGCTTTACTGCAACTTGCCCTTCTAAAAAAACAAGGGAAAAAAAAAACATGGAGCAGTTCTGAGTGAATGTTGGTAACAGTATTTGGCCTCCAGTGGGCCAAAGAGATATACTGTTCCCACACTGTCTTGCTTTTTGCACTGCAGTAGTATCCAAGCATAGCCCTTCACAGTAGCATTGTCCCCAGACAGCAGCTGGAATTAGGATTTACAGGTATTGTTGGAATTCACATGGCTTTATACATTCTCTTTGCAACCTTATTCACACATTCCACTTGGGAATGCGGCATGTAGCAGGTTGTGTTCTTGTTTTAGCAGTTAAAATTCATCTGGTATCTCTTTCTTGCTAAGTGCAGGTAGATACACACTCTTGAGTGAATAGGATATGCTCCACTTGTGAAGTGTAGAAGCAGGTCAATAGACAACTTTCAAAAGGAACCATTTAGGATAATTAAGCAGCACATACACACCAGCAAGAGTTTATTTTGTATTGGAAGGCATGTGGTTAGGGAAACAATAGCAGTTTTTTCCCTGGAGAATGTTAATTAAGTTGAACACCCTGGAAAACTGAACTATTCTTACCACAAATCTATAAATCAAACTGTTCTGTTTGCTTAATATAATGCTTTGCTATTCTAGTCACACTGAAGTGGGCCAGCTGCACAATGCCAAGATATTTCCATGATGAGCACATTAGAAACACTGATATACTGTAGATCTTACGGATGTAAGGCCAAACCCGTATCTCATTTACACCAGAATAGCTAAGATCAAAATCTAGCCCATGCTGTTCAGATTAGCACATAAATAACATGAAAGGTTTGTGAGTGCTCTAGCAGATGCATTATATACTTGTTGTATGTACTGCAAAAGTCCCTGACAGTTTCGGTAATGGACCAGGACTTTGCTGTGCTAGGTGCTGTAGAAAAACAAAGCAAAAAGATTTGTCTTTCTGTTACACCAAACTAGCTTGAAAATACCTGTGAGAAGTCAGTCATCTGCTCTACTTGCCCTGCCTGAATGAGGGAGCTACACATTCTGCCCAAGGGTACCAGAGGGCATGGATAAGCAGGGTGGTCTGCTTGGTTCCCTCTTCTTAGGGAGTAAAGGGGGCTGTGGCTCTTCTCAGCATGAGGTATTCTAACTCAGAAGCTCATTTTCCCATCTTTAATGACCAGGGGCCAAATTTTCAGCTGGCATAAACCAAATTTCTCAGCTAGACTCAGGCTGGCAACTAGGGATTTTGCCAACTCAGTAGCAATAGTTGAGGGCACCACTCCCAGCAAAGTTCTGCACTATAGTGGGACTTCAGCTGTCATTCAAATCTATATCACACCCCGGGTCAAATTACACTGCGCACACTGGGCTAGTATTGAAATTCTCCTGTCCGCGGTGTTCTGGGTCTGATCCAGAACCTGGTAAAGTATTTTCTTGTTTGCTCGTATGGGTTTTGACTCAGGTACCCGGGGAAAAGCCCTGCCATTCTTGTTACACGGTTGTCCTTCTTTGGAAGAAAGGTCATTCTAGTTCCAAATCTGACAACTTGCTTTCTACATCCTCCCAGGTGCTAAATAAAGTTAAAAAAATAAAATAAAATAAAATAAAATAAAATAAAATAAAATAAAATAAAATGGAGATAGAATAAGTAAAAGATCAGAAAGCTAAGTTTCTGAAAGGAGTTTTACACATGCTGAGGAAATGAATCTAATATCAGGTTGTGTGTTATGCAAAAGCAATGTACGTGAGTGAGCAAGTGTGCCTCCCACTGTGGCAAGCTTTAAGAATAGTCACATATAGAAAAACAAAGGAGCCACACCAATCTTCACATGGGTAAATCACTGTTCGTACAAGTCAGCAGTGGATCAGTATCTCTGGAAGAGGTTCTCCTTAAATGGAAATGGTCCAAGAGATGCATAATTGTTAACGGTCTTTGAGGTATTCAGAAGATTTTCTGGGCCATGTATGGATCATAGAGTCTGTTCAGTCAGCAGCACAAAAATAAAGTGATCTAGAGTCAAATAGCAATAGGAATGTAGAATCCGGAGGGCATATTTGTGTCCTAGTGCTGCCTGCGCAGCTTACACTCAGCAGCGGTGTGTCTGCTGTGCTGTTAGCCGAAAGGGTTCTGACTGCGAGACCAGCTGCATGGCATCCCAGCAGTGAATGTAAGGGCTTCTGACACCAGTCAGGTCACAAGACACCTTCATTTATCAGAATGTGTAAGTCCTGTTTACTGAAAAATAAAAAAAGGCAACTTCTTTCAGCGGTCTCAACATGACAAGTAAAAGCTTTACCTCAATTTCTGCATCCATTTCCAAACAAAGGTTGCTCACTGCCTTTCAATCATTCCTCCTCCCTGGGACAGAAGTGAAAAGATTTCTGAAGTTTGACCTGATGGCTCCATTCAGAAGAGCAATCTTTTCTTGGATCGATAGCTTTGTGGTGACAATGGATACGTAGGAAAAGATAGGATAGTGTTTTGTGTCACCCTAAAGAACAAAGAAAATGTGCCAGTATGTAACAAGGGCTGTAAATCTGTGCACAGCTCTTTCCCATTTTGCCGATCAGCATTGAGCATGTAGATCTACCAGTCCTTAACATGTATCCCAAACGTACTACATACACCTGTTGGAATAGTTTAGCTGCTACCAGATTGCAGTTATTTCTTGTTTAAAAATGCAGTTCTTCACCATTAGTGACGTAAAATAGTGTTGTTAGACAAAAACAGGAACTTTCCAAACATGTAATCTAGCCTTTTTTAGAGAGTTCTTTTTAAGTTGTTCGTGTATTACTGTTTTGGGCTTTCTCAAAAGATTCTCAGAATTATGTTATATTAGCATTTTTGAACATTTTTGCTGTTTAGTTATATGTGGCAATTATAGAAGCAATGAAACCCATTTGTGTAATTTATTCATTGACTGGACTTGAATCCAAGTGTGTTCTAAGTAGCTCTTTCTGCGTGCATGTGTGAAAGAGAGTAAATAGCTCATCAGCAAGGAAAAAGTCATATACTTACCTGTTTGTAAATATTTATAAATAGAAAATATCCTGAATCTCCCATGTGTGGCCCAGCAACCATTTTTAAAATGGTGACTATTTCTGTTGAGTAAGAGCCACTGCTCTGAGCGTTAAATCTATGGCAAGATTATCTTCAGTGAAGTTTCCTGATTTGCTTAAAAAATGAAGGAAGGCTGGAAAGCTATAATAAGATAAAGCAAACTTAAACACACTTTCTATCCCCTTCTCAGTGCTGAAAAATATATCATGGTGGCTGTAGTTCTGTGAGCCTCATCTGATTTCCACTTCCTGCAAAATGATTTTAGTTTGAGGGCAGTCATGGTTTCTGCGCTGCACTCTTCAAAACACTGCTGATTCCAAGTCACCTGTTTAAAAAAAGAAAGAAAGAAAGAAAAGGTCTGGTTTCCTTTAAACTGTCCAAGGGCCTATCTCTTCTTTCAGACACAAAGTAACCTTGTGAAGGAATTGTTTTTCAACAGTTGGTTTCAGCCTCTTGAAGTTTCCTTTTTCACACCTCCAGCCCCTGTGAATGTTTGGTAAAGGATCCAAGCGTTGTACAAAGCCTTCCACCCAAACAGTCCCTGCCTGTGTAAGCTGAGCGGGAACTCCTTCGACATTTTATTATGAATGAAGGAAAGAAGTCTGTGATAGCCAAGTTTCTGGAGGCACTGGAGGGGTGAAGGCCTACGTGTACCTCTGAAACTTTCCAATCACACAGTGTTTTCTAAAGCTCCCTGGCTGGGAAGTGCAAAGGTAGAGATGCTGAACACTGTTCCCTGCTCCACAGAGACCCTCTGGTTCTTCCTTCCAACACTCTGGTGCCAAATCTTACATGATCCAAATGAAGGGGGGGGATAAAAAAAGAAACTGTGCGAACAAATTAAACCACGGATAATAAATTACCCTCAGCAAATGGAGTAACACTCTGATTGAACGGAGACAGGGTCCCGTCCCCCCCCCCCCCCCCGAAACCTTTCTCCCTTGTCAAGTTGAACATTGACAAGTTGACCAGGTCTGAGATAAGTCAAAGACTTTTTCTCCACTCTGCAGCCTTTCCCCTGCCCCCCCCTCCTGGCGGAGTGCTGGTGGCAACAGATTAACAAGTCACCGGACTGGGTCTGAGAATTGCTGCCAATTACCTTGTCTCTGCTTGTTGCCCTGCAGTCTAATGGCATCATTTAACATGCCCTTCTCTCCCAACACCCCAGCTGGTGACACCCAATAAAAAGCGTGATTGATAGAAAAGTCTGCGTGTGTACGTGGAGGGGAGAACTCATCATTCCGGAGGCATTTCCCACCCCTTTCCCCTTTCCTTTATCTTCTTCCCATCCCGGATGGTATGACCAGGAACCTCCTCAGACAGCTTGCTGGGGGGGTTAAGCTCTGCTGACATCCAGCCGGCTCGTCTGGGAGGAGGGAAGAGGCAGGGTCGATCCCGCCCCGGGAAAGCGGCATCGACCCAGCGCCTCCCTCCCGCACCGGCTGCGAGCCGCTGAGTTTAGCCTCTGCCTTTCCCCCTCAGACAGCAATTACGGCGAGAAACATCTGAATCAACACAGCATCATTTACTTAAAGAATTGACAGCCCTTCCACTTGAACTGGTTTAAATTAGTCGACGCCACATTCTTTTCCTCCTGTGTGTTTTGTTTTCTGCTTTTTTCTTTTAAATAGGAATATATAATTGCAGTAATTCACCCAGCTGAATGCGAAATAGCTCCGGGGTGGGGGGGCAGAGAAAGAAGAAGGCTTGGCTGGAAAGTCCGGCAGAGGCAGCAACGCCCCGCGGGCAGCGCGCTCCCCACCGCCTCTCTTCCCACCTTCCGCGGGAGGGCGCGGAGGGCTCCGCCGGCCTCACCTGGGGACGGGAGCAGCGGCGGGGCCGCCTCCGGCCCAGCCCGTGCGGCCGCTGGACTGAAGGCTGCCCGCGGAAGGGGCTCCAGGTGGGAGCCCGGTCCCGGCTCCCCGCCCGCACCGGCGCTGGCCCGGCCGGGGCAGGAGCCGGGAGGCAGCGATGGCTCCGGCCCTGCTGGTGACGAGATCTGCAGTATTTCCAAATCCTGGCTTCCTCGCAGGGACTCCCCTTCCGGACATGTGCATATGGAAAAGCAGGGACGTTAAAATCAAATTTCATACATGCACAGAGACAGAGACCTTCGTTTGCACCAGGGATGATTAAAAGAAACAGCTGAGGAAACCTCCTGTATAAACATGTCATGATGCAGTCCCTTGAAGGTACAAGAGCCCTTCCTAATTAAACTGGTGTAAACGTTGCTTTTTACTCCTTTTTCATTTAAGTCATGGGAAGGAAGGGGAGGCAGCTCCTGTTCTACCCCCGCATCCGAAAACGGACCCATCCCGCGGGATGGCGGCGACGAGGAAGGGGAACCCGACCCGGGTCGCAGGTCCCCGAGCTCTCGGTGCGTTCGCGGGGCTGGGCGCAGCGTCTGGCTCAGGGCGGGTCGCCCAGGGAGGGACGATGGCTGCGACCGGCCCTTGCCGCAAGGGGCAAAGCTTCCAGGAGAGGCAGAGGCAAAGGCCGGCAGCAGCCGAGGCGAGCTCAGGGCATCTCCGCCCTGCTCCGGCATCCGCCGGCCCCCATTTCCTACCGGCAGCTCAGGGGCAGCCCCCGGGCCCGGAGCCTTGTGCCTCCCCGCGCCAGCAAGGCGCTTCCCCGCCCCCGTTTCCGGCGGGGCTGCCCCCGAGCAAGCGCCTCTGCCCGCCGCCGGGAAGGGCCGCTCCGCGGCGGGGGAAGCCGAGCCCCTCGCCCGGCGGCCGCGGGGGACGGCCCTTGCGGGACACCCGGCGCGGAGCCGCCGGGCAACTTTGATCTGCAGCTGCACCGGTTTCCATGGCAATGCGCGGGTGGCACGGGAGGGAGTCCCCGGCACGGAGGGGCGGCGGGGCAGCCCCCGCGCCGCAGCTGCCGGCGGGCTGCATCCGCACCCCACGGCAAGGCGGGGGTTACCCTGGGCAACCCCCACTTCCCTTCCTCCCTTCCTCCCTCCTTCCCGCCTGCCTGCCTTCCCGAGCCCGGTTTGCAGCAGGATCAGGCCCCTGGGCTGCGAGGCGAGGGAAATGTTCACCGGAGTGAGCAAAGACCCCGCGCCCTTCAGGCCGCTGGCGGAGACACCGACGCGGCTTCCCTAGGGAAGGGGCCATCTCCAGGCTGGCCCGTCTGCGGAGCTCGGCGCTGTACAGGCGAAACCGCCCCAGCTGCCTGCCCCAAGAACTCCGAGCTCTGCGGAGCCGGGATCGTTTGGCTGGGACTTGGTCTCAGAGAAAACTGACCAAAAAAGCCGCCCCCCAGCCTTTCAGGACTTTGCCACAATGGTGGAAAGAAAGCAGATTTCCAAAAGCCCTTGACTCTCCCAAAGGCAAAGTGGCCTAAATTTCCCAGCCCGTCGGATGTTGAACTCATGACCCTTCTCTATACTCCCTATGACAGTTTCCCTGTGACATTTTCACTAACTGCCACACGGTAATCTCGAGTTGTCCTTCCACACATACCATTCCCCTCCTTCCTTCTTCCTTTCTTTGTCTTTCTTCTTTCCTTTCTATCTTTCTCTCCCTTCTTTCCTTCCTTCTTTCCTTTCTTTTTTCTTTCGTTCTTTTTCTTTCCTCTTTTCCTCTTTTTCTCTTTCTCGCCTTCTTTTTCCTTCTTTCTTTTTCTTTCCTTCTCTCTCCTTTCTTTCCTTCTCTCTTTCTCTTTCTTTGAGATTTTAGTAGCTGTTATAGCGTAGATCTGTCTTCCTACTATTTTGCATTCGCGGTGAATTAAAATAAAACAACATTATTCTTATGAAAAGACCTTTTCACGTTTTACTTGGATAGCCGTTGCCCTTCCAAATCCAGTCTTCCTTGTTCGTTTCTCCTTCAAAACTCTGAAGAGGGAATTTGACAGCCCACGGAAAAGTAGGCACGGTTCGGACCTACAGACCATTTCAAAAAGGCAGCCAACGTGTTTGCTGGGACAAGGAGGGTGACACTTGAGATAGCTCGCTGAAATAGGCTTTATAGTCAGATCTGGATCCTAGACATCCCATCATCGCAAGCATCTCGTCTCGACCACGCATAAGCCAAATAAAATAGCCGTGATTGGGTGGATTATAAATGAGATCCCAGAAGAGTTTATCTGGGAATATCGCACTCTCGCAGCCCACAAGCATGCACTTTCTACCCTGCCGCTGATACCAACTTGCTGATCTAAAGATAAAACAACAGTCGTGCCTGTGCTCTCCCTGTATTCGCCCTGTCCGGCCTTATGTAGAAAGTCAGGACTTCACACATTCTGTGAACATAGCAAAACCACAAAAAGATTGTTTAAATATTGATAAAGCCATGAATGAAACCCACAAAAGCAAGGGAATTCAGCAACTTTTTACTACTTTGAGGGTTGGATCAGCTGCTGTTTCCAGACGTTCAGGGTTTGACAGCTGAGTTGCTACATCTTATCTAAATAGTTTGTTTGGGGCCAGATCACCAGCACTCATTCAGTCAACACTTTCGCTCAGGGACAGAAATTGTTTTGAATTCCTCCAGCTGCTGCTGCTGCTGCTTCTTCTTTTCTTTTTCCCAGCATTATTATATATAGACCTCCCCCCCCAAAAAAAGGCGGGTAAAAACGAGAACCGTCGATCTCTTGGATTGTTTCTTTCCTGCCTCGGATTCGCTGAGACTTTCCAGAGGTTCGTGTGTCAGACGGGAGAAGATGCTTTCCAGAGGGAAAGCGGAGCAGGGAAAGAAGAAGCGACCAGTGTGTCCTCTCCGTTTTAAGACGCCTAGTTTTAAACGGCTAGTCCCAAGAAGAGGTTGGAGACGGGCCGTGGTTTCTCCCTGGGGCCGTGGGTCGGATTTCTGCCAGCCTTCAAGTCCCAAACGAATGTTTTCAGGCAGCGCAGCAGGCAGAGAGATTCTCTGCGAAATATGTGCCCTTCTCCGCTCCTAGTTTATGGCCAGGTTGTAAACGCCTGACGGAGATTTACGCACACACAAACGGCTAATTAAGAAAACATTAAGGGTCCAGCTTAAACCAACAAAGCCGGGAAGTTCCGAGTGAGGTCTCGGGCTCGGTGCCTGCTTGCCACGCAGACCTGCGAGACCCTCTGCTCCTCAGCCTGGAGCCACGACTCCCTCCACCCCCGCCACAAGTTGGGACCGCCGGAGTTTCTGACCTCCGCCTTCAAGTCCTTCATCCTCTCTCTCCTCTTTCTGGGCTGCTTTTTCCCTCTCTTTCCCTTGTAAGGCGAATCGGCGCCAAATGACCAAAGGGGCTCCCGGAGGGCAGAAAACCTTCCTCGCTCCCGCCCCCCCCGGCCCCCCCCCCCCCCCCCCCGCCCCGCCAGCTCTCGCCACCCGCCCTGCTCTCCGGCCGAAATGCAGCCGAGACGCGGTGGTTTTGGAGCACCTGCCCCAGGATCAAAAAGAAAACAGCCACCCCGGGAGGATGTCATCGGATCTACGCCTGGCGCGGGGGGGGGAGAGGGTCTCTGGTGCCCCGTTTCTGCCTTCGGAAAGTTTAACTTGGCCGGTGAGGCCGAGTGCACCCGCAGCCCCGGCGCTGAGGCTCGCTGCCTTTGCCTGGTCCCCGCGGGGCGGAGGGCGACGGCGTTTGTACCTGTCCGGGAAAGCCGGCTCGTTCTCCCACCTCCCGGGGACGGCGGCAGCGTGAGGAGAGGGGATTGCGCGCCTGAGAGCTAGGCTGCTTTCCCCACCTACTACCTTTGCCTAGGAGCCTGGCTGCTGCTCATTATTTCATTGTCCCAGGAAAAAATCCAGTCGGTTTTTCTGTCGGTCCAGCCGTAGGGAAGGGAGCAGGATTAATACGAGGGGCGACGTGCAGAGCATTGGTGGAAAAGTGGACTTTGTTTTAAGACATCAAAAAGGAAAGGCATAAAAGGATGGACACTACCTTCCAGTACACTTTGCTTAGCTGGTGACAAAAACTCCGGGCATGCACTGAATGCGTAATTACCACCAGCTGAAAATTCCCTATCTAATTTGATATTTGGTGCTCAGCAGAAGCTAGCCTTCGTAAATAATATACAAAGTAAGAAACCTAATCCAGCAGGCTAGAATGTTTAATTCATCATTATGCGAGCTAATTGGAAGGTGATTATATGGTAATTGCTCATTAGTGGTGTATATTTATCGCTGTACCTTATGTCAAGGCCATGGGAATTGTGTAGAGTCTGTTCTCTCATTTCAAGGATCAGTTTCAGAAGCAGGAGCAAAGCGGGCTAGATCAAGTTCTTCCTGACGTCAGGTCCAGCCGCGTGCAGCGCGGAGCCGGGCTATAAATGCTCGCCGGGCGACCCCGGCCCGGCCGGGGCTCCGGGCGCAGCGCGCGGGGAGCGGCGGCGGCGGCGGCCCGGCAGCGGGGGGAGCGCGGCTCCCGCCTGCGAGGCGGCCGCGGGGCCGGGCAGCGCGGGGGTGCGCCGGGTACCCCGCTGCCCCCCGCCCGCCCTCGCGCCCAGCGGCGGCCCGGGCTCGATCCCAGGGCCGGAGGAGCGGAGGGAGGAGAGGCGGCTTCGCACGCTGCCGGGCCGCGGAAGCCACCGGCGAGCAGGGCTGAGGCCCGGCCGGAGGAGCGGTGCCGGCCGCCCCGCGGGCTGCGGCGGGGGCAGCTCTGGGCCCCCGCGGGCTGCGGCGGGGGCAGCTCTGGGCCCCCTCGGGCTGCGGCTGCGGCTCTCCCCGGGGCCAGGCAGGCGGGGGCTGCCCGCGGCCGGGCTCGCTCGCGGCTGCCAGGGCGCCTTCCCCGCGACTCCCGCAACAGGCGCTAATTGCAAAAGGCCAATTAAAAGCGAGCGAGGGAAGATGATTAACGGCCCTTTCGCTTTCAAGTGAGGACCGCGGCCTGGGCTTCCCCGGCTCAGACTGTCTCATCAGGGGAAGGGATGGCAAGGAGCGAGGTTACGACTCGGGGTCAGTAGGTTCTCTAAACTCCCACTTCCACCTCACAGCGGGACCCTTTGGAGGAGTAAATCAATTGCTATATTAGCTCCGAGCAGTTATGAACCACTGATGGATAAGGGAGCAGGGGTTAGGAAGATCGTGTTTATCAGGGAATCAGATCTGGACGGAGCTGCCCTGGCTTTGCCTATTTCCTACGAGCCAGGCAGATAAGCTGTTTGCTAATTAGGGGGAACTGCTAATTTCCGCCAAGCCCTCCAAAGTAACAGCGCGATCCATCAAAGGCGGGGGAGGTAAATAAACAGCGCTTCGAAGCAAAACAAAGAGAGGACTCCAAAGCCTCTGCCTTCGCCCTGGTAGCGGGTCGAGTGGCAGCGACAGGGGTGCGCGGGTGTCTGCTTGCAGTGGGGCGCAGGGGGCAAAGCAGCAGCGTTCACAGCCGGTGGGATGTGGACACGGAAGGGCTGGCAGCCGCCGGCTTTGCTCGGAGGGAAAGAGTTAAAAATGCAGGGCGGGAGGGGACAGATCTCGCAGACGGAGCAAAGCGGGGAGTGAGCTCCGCGGAGCCAGCCGAGCCGTGTGGAGATCAGGATCTGGCGCTTTCCGCCTCTCCCCTGGCCATCCGCACGGGACGGGCCGGCCGCATCGCCGCAGGCGGCGGCCGGGCCCCGGCGGGGCGGGCGGCCGCCAGCGGGAGCCCCGGGCTCTGGCGGCCGCCGCTCTGCAACGAGGCGCCTGGGAAGGGCCGGGCCGGGGGGCAGCCGGCAGGGGAACGGGGTGGCGGGGAGACGCCGGGGGGACCGGCCGCCCGGCCCCAGCGCCCGCGCGTCGCCCCCGCGGAGGTCGTGAGGCCCCGCGCAGCGCGGCCGCCGCCCGGAGCGGGCCGAGGGCAGCGCGGGGCGGGCGGGGCTCTGCGGCTGTGCCGGCGCTCCGCAGCGCTGCGCGGCCCGCTCGCTGCACCTGGCCGCATCCCGCAGGGGCCCCGGGGCAGCGGGTTTCCGAGGTGCCCCCCGTCCTTCCGGAGGGGCCGCGGAGGGCAGCCAGGCCGTGATCGGACGCGCTCCGAGCAGTCACGGACGTTTCCTTCGAAGCGGCAGTGAAAGTCCGCGCGGACCTGCAGTTCGCCATCCGAAATGGACCCTCCCTCCCCCACCCCTCTCTGCTATTTAATATAAAATGTATTTTTAAACACCCGCTCGCACAGCATCTCGCCAATATTTATATTTCCACGTTGCCTGGCATCCACTGTCCCACATTAGACTCCCTCTCTCTCCCTCTCTCTAATCCTGCCACTTTAAATAGATGAATTAATAAAGCAAATGAGGGTCTAATAAGCTGACTGTCCTGCCTATTGAGGCAGGGGGAGAGAGACTAGAAAGTGCGCCAAATTTGTTTGCAGTGGATCAAGGCTAGCCGCCTTTGCTTCACTTTCTTTATCTTAATTCCGACTTGAAAAGATATAATTATCTAGTTTGAACAGAGCTGCTATCAAATCCTTCTCTAGGCAAGGCAGGGGAGAGCTGGAGTGGATTGCAGTGTTCTGAGCCGCTTGGTGCAGCCGGAGATAGGGAGTAATGAAGTTGTGGAGTCCTGAGATACAAAGGGCATTAACCTCATTAGCATGAAACCTTTTCTTCTAACCATTGTGGGACCCTTTCAGACTCCTAATCCCCCCTATTTTCAAAGCTTGGTTTGTAATAAAGCTTTTAGGGGTTTTTTTCAAAGCTAATGGCATTCTCTGAAGATTTTATTGCTGTTACGCTACATAGGACGCTTAATTTTTTTCCCTCTCTCCCTCTCTTTCCTCGCGCTTTAAAAAAAAAGGGGGGGGGAGTATATGGTTCCTGCAGAAATAAGCCTTTTATCAAGATGGGAAACAATTTCTAGAAAGGCCCAAGTCTGCTGTTCAGCGACGATCCGTTTAATGTTTGCCTATTTGCATGGGTTTGAAGTGGAGCGCAAGCTAACTTAGGCGAGTTAAGGTGAAATGTGCGCCCTGATTCGTTTCAAGATCTGCACAATCAGCTGTTTAAGCAGGGGGGAAATGTAACGAGAAGTTTACCTTGGGAATAGCTCTGCTAAATAATTAGCCGAGGTTTAAATGGAAGGGACTGCATTGCGACATGCGTCCTACTCCTGCCTGGGCCTCTCTCATATTTGTAGCAGTAATGAATGGAAAGTCACCAGGATTGTATAAGGAGCAATGTTAAAAAAATAATAAAATCAGAGGGCTTTTAAAAAAAATTTACATAGTACCCGATAGAGCCAACACGTGCACAGAATGTCTAATCTTAACTTTTCAAGGCAGGATGTTTAACAAAGCTCGTATTTTCGCCGTGCATTGTAACTTCGCCTTATCACAGTGTAAAGGGTAGTCAGATTGTCCTAAATTATGTCCAACTAGCCCCCCTGGATCCACGGATTAAGAGATTAAAGGAGACCACTGGGCAATGCCTCCTCTTTCCCCTTCATATTCCTGGTATGATAATTGCCTAAACTGATTTGCACTTTCACAAAAGCTTGCAGGATTCTTTGTAGCTCGAACAGAGCAGACGAGGTTTCTCTATCAATGGAAATAAAACTGATTAATGCAGTCTATCAGGCTAAGGAGCAAATGAAGCATGAAAAAACAACTGTGTACCCCCAGAAAACCAGCTAGTTTCCTCAAGGACCCATAGCAACTTTTTTCCCCTTCTTTAATGTCAGAGCTTCCCGCTGTACCCAGCCAGGATCGCTCCCTTTAGTGGCAGGGAGAGCAGCTGAGGTGCAATGTTTGCTTCTCAGGAACTGCTCCTCATGGTAACGACCGGGGTGCGGGAGCGGAACTGAAAAGAAAGGAAAAATCCTCCCCGCAAAATAAAATACATATTTTTGAAAAGGAATTCCCCGTTGTACCACCACTTTCCCTTTCAGCGGACTGCGGCTGCTGAAGACCAAATTGTTTAACCCTCCTATTACAAGTCGGTTTGCACTTCAGGTTGTAACCAGGGAAGGGGTTGGGTTTGTTTTGGTGCTTTTTTAAGGTATTTATTTACAGCAAGTGGGTCTCTGCGGCTTATTTTTAGAGGTCTATTTACAAGAGAGTGAATTCATTAAGAAAATGCGCCTACGCCTCAGGAATGCGCTGCGTGGTCAGGAGAGCGCAGGCTCCGACCGCACAAAATTAGCAGCTAAAAATACGGGGAAAATGATCAATTTCCGAGAAATTTGGGGGAGGGGGAAAATATATTGCTTAACATTTTAGGGCATATTGATAAATCTTTATTGACAAAATATTGACAATGACATACTTCTTGGAAGTATATAGTGTGTTAGAATTCTAACAAATTAAACACAAAACACAAAAATATTTACATTCTGGTATAGAAGACATGAAGGAAACATTTGTCACTTTTTTAGTAGCTCTATAATCTCGGAATAATATAAGGTCAGTGCTTGAAAATTGCCCCAATGAAAATGGCCATTAGGAAAAAAAAATTAATCCGCGATTTTAAGTCCCTTTTTTCTGCATCCTCCCAGCTTGGGAGGTATCCCCACCGCCAAACCTGGTCGCTGGGTTTGCGCTTTATTTATTTTTAAAAATAATCATAATCCGGTTTCGCAATGGGGATTAATTGGGGGGGGTAATAGATTAGATTAGATTTTTCTTTTTGGCAGCAGAAATCATGACCAGCCCCAATCCCCCCCCACCCCGTCCCTCCCCTGCCCCACCGTGTTTGCCCATCCGGAAGGAACACTATGCTTTGTTACTGCTACTTCATTTAGCTTTCACAAACACTTTGACGCCAGAAGTTATCATAAAATGTTTACAGACTGCACATTTCTCGTAAAATAAAATTAAAAAGCACACAGAACCTGTCTTAAAGGGAAAAATTACAATTCATTTTTGTTTTTAGGAACCAGGGTAATTTTTTTCCTTTTTTTTCCTTTTTTTTCTTTTTTTTTCTTTTTTGCTCAGACGGCTTTACACATGCAATTCAAGTTTCGGAAACAGGTGTGGGTTTTGGCTGTTTATGGAAATTTTTCTTTTAAAGACGGAAAAAACTGTGAAGTGCAAAATGTCCTGTAAGTCGGATTTTTTTTTTTATTTTTTCTTTTAAAGATTTTTTTTAAGTTTTTAAAATTTTTAGACGAAATGTTTTTAAAAGTGGACTGCGAGAAACGGAATACCTGTCAATCACCTCGTCTCGGTGGTTTGTCTTTGATTGACAGATCCCTTTTGCCAGAGTTGTGCCAGCAGTGCCACAGTTTGGACCTCTCGCAGTCTCGCCCTCGCTCGCTCTCAGCTGCCCTCCTAGCCGGGAATCGCGTTTTGTCGAAGATCTCGGTGTCCCTTCCCCGTACCGCCACGTTGGTGTGTGTGAGCCTTTAACACTTTCTCTCGGGGGGCTGGCTGGCTTGAAAAGTCCCAAAGTGCCACTTCTTAATCGTCCGACGTGACGTCGATTTCTTCTGGACTGGCCTGTTTGGTGGCGATTCTCCACCGGTTAATATGATGAGTCCCTTTCTTCTTCTGTTGCGAGTCTGAGCCTTCCTCTTCCAGCTTTTGCCGCTTGAACTTTGTCCTTCTGTTCTGAAACCATACTTTTACCTGCGGGCGAAAGGCACCGGCCGTTAGTCCGCCGCCTGCCCGGCCGCGGCTGCTGCCCGGCGCCCGCTGCGCGGGCCGGGCCCGGGGCTCCCGCGCTGCCTGCGCCCTGCCCGGCCTGGCGGGACGGAGCGGCCCGGCCCGGCGCTCTCCGAGCGGCCGCCGGCCGCGCCTGCCCGGCATCTGCAGAGCAGCCCCCGCACGCAGGTATGCGCGGCTCTGTGTCGCCGTGCGTGCGTGCGGGCAGCTGCGGGGGTCACGCAGGTGCGTGGGTACAGCCCCACACTCCGCAGACGTGCTGGACGTGCGGGTGTCTGCGCAGGCACCCACGCAGACCCCGACGGGGTGAGCGGGCGCGCATCCGTACGCGCGGAAACCCGGGCACTCGCTGCCTCCCGTGCACAGCCCTGGCGCCGGGGCCCGTGGGAGCACGGACCCGCCGCGTGTGCGTGAGGACGGGTTTCCTGTACACTGCCCGCACGTTACTCCAAGTAGCTCACGGAGGGAAAACAAGGGGTCGAGTCCAGGTGAACAACTTTCAAAATCCAACCACTGCCGTCGAGGAAGCGGCGGGCGGGGGGAGCCACCAGGACGGCTATTGCTACCCGCTCCCGCCGAAGTGTCCCGCAGCCTCCAGCTCCTGGAGAGTGCTCCGGGAGCGCTGCAGGAGAGGCCGAGCCGCCCCGTCGCTCGGCGGCCCCGGCCCCCAAACAGGCGCCCGAGCACAGCGAGGGCCTCGGCGCTTGTAACGGGGCGGCGGGATAGAGGCGGGGAGGTGGCGGGGCGAGAGCTTTTCCTTTCGGAAAATAGAGGAAAATGAAACAAAAAGTGCCAACATTAAAACTTCCGGCGCTACCCGGAGCGGCTCCTCCGGACTCGCCGTCCAGGAGCAATCGTATTAAGGCGAAACCTGTAAGAGCCGTCATAAATGCCGCTGTGAATTTGCTCAGAGCCGAATAAATCTGACTTAACCATCCGGCAGCTGACTTCAGCGCTTTAATTACAGATAGTATTGATCTGGGAGCTATCTGCAGGGCTGGCCACACTCCTTGTAGCGGCCAAAGGTAAACATTTTTTTTTAAGCAGTTTAGACTCTGGTTCTGTCTGAAAGTGCCTGATAAAGGCCCCAGCAAGGGGGGAAAGGGAACTGGAGCATTTTAATAAGCTGGTTTAACCCGCTTCGCTGCCTCTGCAGAACAGAGACCTGCCTGGCCGGACACACATCTCGGCTGCATTTTCATATTCTCCAAAAGTCCCCCATTAAAAAGCTGAGCGGGGAACAAGGGGTGAGTTTAATTTGCTTTTAGTTTGCTAATTGAAGGGGAGGACGGTTCATTTCTGCACGCTGATCTCCCAAAAGGGAGCTCATTTGTAGGGGACTGGGGGTTTGACATCCGGACAAAAGACCCCAACCAGCTTCGGAATCAAGCAGCACAAAGACCACCTTAAATACAGCTTTCCAGTGGAAATAAGCCTGTGACCGGTCCCTTGTTCGGAGAACCTCATAAAAGTGGCGATCCCTTTTTATTGTTTTGTTAGGGAGACATTTTAAAACAAAAGCTCCAACCTCTTTATTACTTCCCCCACGAAAAGGAGTTTTAAAAAAAAAGTGTTACAACTTAATCCGCCCGGAGAACGCTCTGTTTACGGGGAACTTTGAACTAGGCTGCGGCTGGGTATTTTGGTTTTTTTAAGTACAGTGCCACATACTGTAGCAAAGACAATCCCCATCCGGAGCCCTCTTTCTACCAGTCTCCCGGAAAGGGACAAAACAGAAACCCAGCGCAACAACAACAACAACAACAAACCCAAGCCCCGGCGTCCCTTCCGGCGGGGAGAAAACCGCGTGAAAAACGCCCTTGCCGCCGGCCCGCGGCGCGGCGCGGCGCCCGGGGCTCCCTGCCGTCGGGGCAGCGCGGGCCGCCGCCGCCGCTCCGCCGCCCCGAGGGCTCTTCGGCGGGAGCCCGCGGCCGCGCCCAGCCGCGCGCGGCCGCCGCCGCCGGGGTCCCTGCGCCGCCGCCGGGGGCCGTCGGAGACCCGCGGCCGGGAGAGCGGAGCAGACACGCGGGAGAGCCCCTGTCCCTCCGAACCGACAACCGAAATGGTCTCCGGTGAACTCCTGGACCGCAGCCAGCCAAAGGGGGGAGCGCGGGGGACTCCTTGCTGCTAATCATTTCGTTGGTTTTATTTTTAACCTTTATGCCATCATGAACCGGCTCCTTATTTCGCGGCTGCCGCACTCGGGGCTGGAAATGAGTGAAAAATCATCCGATAAACTCTCTTTCTGCCCCGGCATCAGAAGGGTTTTCCTTCCCGCTTTTGTTCTAGTGCCCCCCCACGCCCGCACTCCCTGTTTCTCAGACTGCTTCCCGGAGGGGCACCAGTCCCGCGGAAAACCGGCCGGGAGCTCCTCTCGGCTGCAGATGGGAGCTGTCGCTGCCGCCCGCCCGGGCCGGCGCGGGGCTCGCGCTGGGCCTCGCCTCTGCTGGGCTCTGCCCCGGGCGGCCGAGACCGCCCCGGAGCGCCGGGGCCCCTGCGCCCGGCCGAGGCCCTGCCGCCCTCCGACAAAGGCGCTCGCTCCCGCAAACGGGAGAGCGTTTTGTGCTAACCAGGCACGTGGAGAGCCACGCGAGGGGGACGCTGCACTCCACGCCGTTGCATTAGATCTAGAGGCCTAAATTGGCAGAGCATTTGCCGGTGTTTTCAGCCGCACCTCCGGGCCGGCCGGCTGGTTTTGCGAAGGTGCGTCCAAGCACTTTCGCTTTAACCCCCGGCCGCAGATGCCCGCTCCGAGCTCTCCCCTTACCTGAGTTTCCGTGAGGCTGAGGCTGTGCGCCAGCTGTTTTCTCTCTGCTCCTACTACATAATGGTTCTTCTCGAAGGCATGTTCCAGTCTCAGTAATTGGGATGGGGAGAAAGCTGTACGGATCCGTTTGGGTTTCCTGGCCAGTGCATTGTGCAATAGGAAGCTCTCTGGGCTGGTTTCATTCCCTGGGCAACAGGGAAAAACAGAGGTTAGCAAAACACGTTCCCCCAAACCCGCTCGAGAGGACTTATTTTCTTTATTTTCTCACATCATTACCCGCAGGAGAAAATCTACTTGTTATTTTCAGAAAGCGCCTTTCTCTAGTTGTCCCTCGAGAAATAGATGGAGAGAAGATGCAGGGGAAGGAGAGGACTCCAGAACATCTGGGAGAAAATAAAATACTAAAACACAACCTAGGGAGTGCTTTAAAAAAAAAAAGAAGTTAAAGAATTGGCCAGAGTCCGGCTGCGGAGTCTGCGGCTTCAGGCTGCAGCAGTGCTCCTTTCCCTTACCCACCGTCATCCTCAACTCTTCCCTCGTTTGTTTGCTTATTTATTTCGTCCTGGCGCTGCGATCGGGGCTGAACTGCGCGGCGCGGTCCCGGCCGAGCCCCCGCCTCCGCGGCCGGCCGCGGCGCTTCGGGAGCGGCCAGCCAGCGCCTGCCCAGCTGCAGCCCGCTCCCTCCAGCCTCACCGCGCTTCCCTCGCCCAGATCTGCCGCCGGCGGCTTTTTCTCCTCTCTCCTTCCCGTTTCGCCGGTGTTTTCCCCGGCGCCGGGTTTCCCCGGCGAAGCGGCGCTCGGCGCCTCCGGCCGCTGCCCCACGCGCCGGCCGGGGGGGCGCGGGGAACCGCGGGAACCAGCACCCGAGCGTGGGGCGGCCGCGGGGGGAAACCCGAGCCGCCGCTTGGCAGCGGCGGGGAGCGGGGGCAGCAGCCGGGGGCTTTTTTGCGGGGCTCTGCCTCCAGGACGGCGCTCGGCAACTTCGCTGGGTCGCTCCTTACAAGGCGGCGAACACGCCGAGGGTCTCTCTCCGTAAGTGCA
Organism: Dromaius novaehollandiae; assembly: GCF_036370855.1. Lineage (NCBI taxonomy): Eukaryota > Metazoa > Chordata > Aves > Casuariiformes > Dromaiidae > Dromaius > Dromaius novaehollandiae. The sequence continues at coordinate 41,204,743 of NC_088103.1, read as the reverse complement.
TTAAAAATCGTTGCAGGAGGAGGGTGTGTTTGAAATCAGGCTGTGGCTCAACACCAGGACATTTCCGCCTTTCATCTACCGCTCTTTACCAATCGCCTGATGACTGTGACAAATAATTTGGTGAGCGAAACCTGTAATTTTATTCTGAGAGGGTAATAATCCATTTTGTATTTCTGTCTGCCTTGCTTCGGAGAGAGTCTCTCCTTTTCCAACCCGGGTGCAACGGCTCGGCTGCAGGAAGCTGGGAAATTACATACTGCAGGTGGTTTGTTTTCGTTCGGAAATAATAAATAAAAATACCGAAAGAGGTAGACGGATCCCTTCGGGCAGGAGCTGGTGTTTTTTTTGTGTAACGAAAGAGGTAGAAATTGGACCCATTAGAGGAGAAACCAGCTCACCCTTCGGAGAAGGCGCTGCCGGTTGCAAAGGGTTAAACGAGGGGGATTTTATTGATTGTGCGCCATTGGATTTGGTTATTTCCCTCAGCCAGTTATTAATCACTTGGCAGCTCGGAGGCTCTCCCCGCCTGCCCGGTCCCTCCACACCGAATCGCCCTCTCTCCGCTCGGCTTCGCTCTCCCCCGCAGCCCCAGCTCCTCGGGCTGCTCCTGCGCTGGGATTTTTTCTCCCTTCCCTGGGATTCGTTTCATTTCTCTGCGTCCCCGTTAATAAGGGGGGAGGACGGGTTTTGCGCGGCGGGCGGCTGTGCCCGGCTGAGAGCGGCGCCGCGGCGGGGGCTCCCCGCGGCCGCGGCCCCGGCCGCCTTCCCGGGGAACACAGCCTGGCCGCCCCTCCGCTCGCCCCTCTGCAGGGCGCTTTCCTTCGCGGCCCTGCCGTTGCTTTTCACCCACCAGAACAAAAATATGCACCCCGGCGTGCCCCTGGCTTTAATCCCCGTTCCTTCAGAGGGAACAAACCCAGAAGTCACAGCCGGCCTTGCCTTCCTGCCTGCTCCCCTCCTCCAAGGGAAAGAAAAAAGAAGGGAAAATTTCAAAAGAGGAAGAAGAAGAAGAAAGCCGAGGCCAGACCCCTCGGCCCTGGCAGCTCCCGGACTCCGGCGGCGGGGGAAGGCGCACACAAAAGCCCCTCCGGCAAGCCGAGCCCCGAGCTCCGGGCCGACCCCCCCGGCCCGGGCAGCCACCAGCCGCCGCCCGGGCAGCGTCGTGCCCAGCCGCGGGGACGCGCCGCGGGCAGCCCGCCTGGGCTGGGGGACGGCGCGGGGAGACGGGGGAAGAGAAAAGTTGCACGTACCTTGAAACCTGTGGCCCAGATACCGGTACCGGTGTATTAGCCAGGGGTAGAAGGTGGAGGGGTCCCTCTGCTGCGAGGCGAAGAGCGGGTGCGTGGAGTGCGAGGCCGGCAGGGGGTGGGCGGCCAGGGCGTGGGGAGGGGGCACGGGATGGACCGGCACGGCCGGGTTAGGCGGGTGGGAGACGGCCTCCGCAAAGACCAAGTCCGGGTTGGAGTAGACTCCCCTGCCGGTGGAGTGGAAGCCGTTGAGGAAAGGGTTCATCGGGCTGGAATTGGCATAGCTCAGCGCCGCCGGCCGGATAGGATCCTCGGAGCGAGACGCGGGCAAGGGGCTGTCTTTGGCCACCAGCGACTCGATGGTGAAACACCGCTTGGGTGTGGGCTGAAACATGCTGCCGCGGCGAGAGTCCCCGACCAAATCTCTGCCTGGCTCGCTGGTGCGCGGGAGGCGATCCGGGGAAGTTTGCAGCAGGGAGTGACTTGAGGAGGGCTAGATACACACATAAATAGACAGGGGCTGGAGGAGAGGAGGCAGCGGCAGCCAGCGGTACCCAAAAGGGAGACACACACGCACCACGCACACACACAAAAAAAGTTGCTGGGAGAAGTTTCCCTCCTGCGAGGAAAAGGCGGTCGCCCCCCACCTCCCTCCCTAAGTCCAAAGACAATCCATGGATGTGATCGGCCCCTTCACGAGTTGTGCAAACGATTTGTTAGTTCATGAGCCTAATTAGTGCTGGGATCACATAAACAGCTTCCTCTGAAGCCTGGTAAATGGCTTGATGATTGGTCGCTATTACTCGCCTTGAGGTGGAAGGGGGAGACTCTTTAAAGTGCGTCAGAGGGGAGGCGAGCGCCGGGCAGCGCCATCGGGAGGGATGGAGCCGCGGCGCGGCGCGGAACGGAGTGCGGCCGGAGCGCGCCGCCGGCGGGGGGAGCGCGGCGCCCCGCAGCCTCGCCCGCGCGCCCCCGCGCAGCGCCCGCGCCGCCGCCCTCCCCGCCCCTCGCCTGCCCTCCCGCCGCCGGCCGCGGGCGCACAAGGTAGGGGGGCGGCGAGGCAGGGGCCGGGGCCGGGGCCGGGGCCACCCCTGGGCGCCGGGGGCGGGCGGCGCGGGGCGGGGGGGAGCTGCTGCGGCCCTGCGCTCGTCGCTGGGTGAAGTCGGCGCGCCTCTGCCAGCGCGACGGCCCCGCCGCCTGCCGCCTCTCGGGCCCTCTCCGCCCGGGTGAGGTTACCTTGGTCGGCAAGAAGCCCGGCAGCCCCGGGCGTCCCGGAGAGATGCCCCACCTGGAAAAGGTTTCCTCCCAGTGAGGGAACGTGTTTCCCTCCTCCTCCAAACTTGTGTGCTTTTTGCTTCACTCCTTGGCACTCCTGGCACCGTGCGGTGCTCGAAACAAAGCAGAGAGCGGTTGCATTATGCGAAGCCGGGACACGCTGGGCTCTTGCGAACGGGACAGGGGAGCAAGTCTCCAGTTCCAGCCTTGTCCGTATTTTCGCGATTACCTTTGGGTCCGGGAATGATTTTAGGGCTGAGTTCTCCTCCTCCCATTGGCTGCGGCTGCAGAATAATTATGATCACATCCTAATACTCTTGGCTGGTGCTTACTGTTTATTGGTAGTTAAGGATCTATTATCTATTCATCAGCCTCCCATTTTTGCCAATTACATTCTTCTAAAGTGAAGTACCAGCAGGTATTTTGCACATTTACAATTAATGATAAAAAAATCTGGCGTACTTTAAATCTATTACGCTGCTATGTAATTTATCTTAAAGATGCAGAATTGCTAATGTAAATTAATGTTTCTGTTGAACTAAGACATGGAGGGGGGTATTAAAACCAGTCTAGCGTTTCTTTCCTTCATTCCTCGACTTTGCTTTCAATTTTCTTTCCACTTTATACACAAAGAATCCGTTACTCCACTGCATTAATATATGCTAAAAATCGCTGTCTAAACGGAGCTGGGAACATACTCGCTCCTTTCCAGTAATTGGCGAGCTGAACTCTGTTTGCCTTCCCCGCTCTCTTATAAAACTGACTGTTTGCAGCTAGCCGATATTTTCAACACAATAGCAAATCGACGGAACAGTGTTAAATAGATGTGACAAAAATAGCGTTGGGTATGCAAAGATAATAGTTTAATACGTATCTTTGCTTAAAGACGTGTTTGCCTTTGCGCACACCGTGCTGTACGTACTTTATGTGCAGAGAAGCTCGCTTTACACGTAAATGTAAATCTGTTCTTCATGCTTCACGCGTCTGTGTATATAGACATCTATATACACACGTGCATATGACTGCGGAGACAAAGTGAGAGAGAGATCTGTACGGAAGACACGTTAGTGTAACTGAATTCTTCTGACGGATTTTGCAGGGAGGTGAAATCCTCTCAGGTCTTATATGTTTGGGAAAATGTTTCTTTCCCGCAGATAGCCGTGTAGACATAGGCGCAGGACTCCGTCCAGGGGCAAAGAAACACGGATCCGCTGAGTTGAGCTTGCTCCAGAGGAGGCAGATGGATTTGCCTTCATCCTCCCTTGTGTGCTTCGTGAATCGCTATTATTATATCTTTTAGATCCCCTCGCCCTTTTTCCGTGCCACCCTTTTCCCCTCAACCCGGCGGTAAAGCTATTCTTGCAGATCCTTTTTTTGAAATAAGCGAGGTTGAGAAAGTGCCCTAAATATGACGGGTGTTTGATGCGCTGAACTCAGCTGAGTTCTTGGTGAGTGCTGAAAAGAAAAAAGAAACTTCTTCTCCTAGGACGAGCCGTGTTCTGCATCTGCGTATTTACACTTCCCGGGATTGTGAAATGAATCTGAATTGGAAAAACTTCAGCTCCTTTTTCTTTTTGCCTTTTCCAGACATCCTGACACAATCACAGGGCTGCTTTGAAAACTGCATCAAGTAATTCTGCAGTTGGGGGGGGGGGGGATTATATCCGTTTGAAAAACAGTCTCACCGTCATATTCGCGCAGAGAGCGAATAACCGTCGAAAACGCGCGATAGATTTCCCTCGACCCTCTTTACTGCCGGTGAAAAAATCACTAGCCTAAAATCCCTTCCTAAAGGGGGTCCCATTGCTCTCGGGCTCAGCGGAGGAGGCTGCAGCTGCAGTGGAGAGCTCGGAGAGAGCAACGTCCTCTGACAAGTCTGATTTCGCCCAGGAAAGCTGGTTATCTCGGCCGCAGCAACCTGGAGGGCCATCCCTGCTCGGCCCAGCGGTGCGCCTTGAGCCCGGCAGAGCAGCGGCTGTGTCCTGCGCTCGCCCTGCCGCCCGGAGCCCTTCTCGTCTTGTGTGCGTGTATATATATACACGTATATATGTGCGTCAATATATATGTGTGAGCGTGTACATACATACAGAGAGAGAAACCGCAAGTAGTAAGGCCTGCGGAGCATCAGCTCTCTCGGCTTTGCCACGGAGCAAATAGGCCAGCAAAAAATAAGGGGCTTGGGACGGGATTTCCCACTATTGTCCCCTTCCCCCTGAACGCCCATACCGCTCCCCCGCTCGCCGCCGTGGCTGTTTCTCGAGCGCAGCTCCCGCGCCCAGCCTGCGCGCAGCCCCCGCCGCCGCGGCTCCCGGCGCCGGGCCGTGCCGTGCCCTGCCGCCCCGGGCTGCGGCGGGAGCAGCTCCTGAAGCTCCGCTCTTGAACTTTTCCTACCCAGCGACTTGACGGGCTGCTCTCGCTGTCCTGTTGGCGTCTACAAGGAGAAAATCTGGCAGGGGCTGCCTTCCCAGCAGTCCCCGATCTGCTCCAAACATGCTTAGAGGCAGCCTCTCTCGGAGGGAGGGGTGCGCTACATTCGCAGTCAAATTACATGGCTGGCCTCTAAAGGCACTAGCTTCGGATTTCCAAACTAATACTCATCTTTTAAAAGCCGAGCCAAAAAGAAAATGCAAGGAAGGCCTCAGATGCGGGAGACCTCGGGGTAAGACGGCTGTTTACGGGCTGATCCAGGCTGCACTTTGGCGGGCGGGAGGTGGCGGTGAGAGAAGTTCGAGCCTCCGCTTAACTTTCCCTTCCAAGCTGGATCTGTCCCTCCCTTCTCTCTCCGGTCCCAGGGATTTGTGCCCACAACGGGGAGGAGAGGTGGCAAAGGCAGGTCGTGTTTGGAGGGGCGCTGCGTGAGTTAAAGGAGCGGGTTAAATGCCTAATTTAGTTCGGTTCTAGACGTCCTAAATCCCAGTCAAAAGGTCTAAGCGTGCTGCAGGCCCTTCACAAAAGCGCATTACGTGGCGGAAGCGACGGGATCACGGGCCGCGAGGCGCTGCCGGGCGTGGAGCCGCGCCGCGCCGGGCGCCGCAGGAGCCGGGCAGAGGCAGGGGGCGGCCGGCGGCCCCCGGGCCCCTCCGCCAAGCAGGTGGATTTGGCTGCGGGGGCCTCGCTGCCGGCCCGAGACCTGCGGGCGGCCCCGGCCCCGGCGCAGCCGCAGCCCTGTGGGAAAGGGGGGGGCTCGCTTTCCAGGCAGACCCTCCCCTGCCCAGCAAACTGGGCGTCAGGGCGGGCAACCGGGCCTGCTTTTCACGCGTGTCCTGAAATCTTCCTGCCCCTCCGCCGCCCGTTCCGGCCGTGCGAGGCCGGCTCAGCGCTAGGGGCCCGTCGCGACGGCGGGCGGGGGCTGCCGCGGCTGCGGGACCGGCCGGGAAAGGCCCGTCCTCGCTCCCCGGCGTCCCGCCGCCCCGAGCGCCTGCCCGCCGCGGGGAAAAGCGGTTCCGGGACAGTCGCTTCGTTGAGTCACCTAGGCTCTAATCCGTAGCAACCTCCCCCTACACGCACGTACCCTCCCCCCTTCAACGGCAAGAGCGCATCGGAACAAACGAGGAAAGGAACGAGGCGCCGTGTGGCTGGAGCAGAAACGCCCGATCTCCCCCCTCACCCTGCAGGGGGACCGCTCGGCTGGGCCTCAGCGTGCTCGGCGCTGCACGACCCCCCCAGCGCGGCTCCGCAAGCCCGAGGAAACTCGACTTTTGTTACAAATCTGTTTGTGTCTCGGGAGCGCTGGATGCGAGGTTCCAGAGTGACGTTAGTAACACAGCGCACCAGGAAAAGAGCAAATCCCCGGCTTCACATACGAACCCGTAATCTGCACTCATCCGTGCCAAACTCCGGATAATTTTAAATGTCAACATGTGCGGAGGAAGCAGGAGAAAATCCCCGTGCTGTGCGCGGAGAGAATCAACACCGCGGCGCTGACCCCGCATCCCGCCGCGCCGGGCCGTGGGGCGGGCGGACGCGCACCGCAGCCCCTCCGCAAGCACGTGCCCTCGCGCCCCGGCGCGCAGGCAGCCGCCCCCTCCTCGGCGCGCCGCGGGAGCGGGCCCCGGCGCGCATCCGCGGGGCGGCAGCGCCCCCTGCCGGCGGCCGCGGGCACTGCCCGGCCCCCGGCGCCCGCCGCGGGCGAGGGACTTGCGCCCGGCGCGGCCCCGGCGGCAGCGAGCGCGGGCTGCGGCCGGGCTGCTGCCGGGCTCCCTACCGCTGAGCTGGCTGGGGAAAGCCGCAGCTGGGAAGCCCGGCGGCGGGGAGGCCCGAGGGGTGCTTGCTTTTTTTTTTTTTTTTTTTTTTTTTTTGCGCCTTTTTTTCCCGGATGGGCACACGCGTGTAGGAGCACCCATTCGCGCTTGTATGCACACACACGCTTTAAATGCTTATCCTCCAAACTGCGCATACTTCTGCACTACCCGTTCGCACAGCGCTTATCGTAAGCCCAAGGCTTAAAATATCTCCGAAAAGATCGATTACGCGTCTAAAACGTGTTGCTCCGGGGAAACCGCCGAAATAGCTTCCAATCGATCTATCTAAACCCCTGCGCTTTCTTCACACCTCATTCAAAATCGTGGCTGTTACATGCCGTTTGTGGTAACTTCTCACACTTGCGCGCTATTTGACACGGGCGAGAGGCATTTTTTAAAAGCGGCTGTCTGTCCTGCCCGGCTCACGAGTTACCTAGGCTCCCTCCTGCTCAACCCCGAAAGGGCTCCTTTAGTGGCGATTCCGCCGGCCTAGGAAAGGCTCTGCGTATCGGCAATATTTCACGCCAGAGAATTACTGATCGTTTTCAGCAGCTGGATGCTGAACTCGGATACAAACAATCTCTACCTTCCCAGTACCAATTAACAGAAGAGTCCATGAAAACTGCAGGTTTCTGACCGTATCTCCTATGTGAAAGTGTTTCTGCCACAAAGGCTCTCCCTGGATGAAAACCCGCCAGGCTCCAAAAATGAGCTAAGACCCAGAGCGGACCTGCAAGGCCACTAAAGGAGTGCACGTGCTCGGGGCTCTCTGGAAATCGCTTGAGAAATCGCACTTTGCTTCCTATGCGAGCGAAAAGGTCCCGAAGGGCGCAGCAAAGTCCAAAGGCGAAAGAGTTTGCATTTGTGAAGAAAGCGTGCGAGAGAAGCGGTTACACCTGGTACTTATTTTTCTTGATGGAAGAAGATGGATCCCAAAATAGAAATGCATCGTCCACGCGATAAACCTCCTTCTCCACCACAGCGGGACGTCAGCTGCCCCGGGGGGGGGGGGGGGCGGGCGGGGGCCGCTACCGAGCTCCGCGCGGGGGTGCCAGGATCCGCCGCCCTGCGCGGTGCGGCGCGGCGCTCCCGCGCTTCCTGGCGGCCGGCGCTGCCTTGTCTCTTTGCTCGACTCGCTCCCCCCCCTCCCCGCGCCCCCCAGTTAGTCTTTCCCATCAGTGCTGTCCCCGGAGCGAGCGGTCCCGCTCGGAGTCCCCGCTCGGAGCCCGGCTTTTCTTCTGCAGACGCCGGGAGCCGCGCTTTCGTGCCCTGTCCGTGTGCTGTCAGGTTTACAAATTAAAGCCCCCCTTCAGGATCAGGGGCTGGAGAGCTCAGGAGTCGGCGGGGGGCAGGGGGGGGCGCCGTCGGGAGGGGTATCCGACGAGGGGGCTGTAGCTACAAACTTTCCTTAACTTTCCTTCGGTCTAACACTGTCAATACGGGGAGGAAAGAAAGCAAACAAAATCTTCAAAAGCTTTGTTTAAGTCTAAGGAAAAATAGAAAATTACACTATTTACCACTAACTCAGCCCGACACTTTTTTTGACCTTTTGATTACTTTTAGTTTTTCCTGCAGGCGTTTCATTTTGTTAATTATTCCTATGTAACTTGCTTCCAAAGGGCCCGATCCTGCAGTCCTGCCAAGGGCACGTTTGCTTTTCACTCCACGATGCGTTCTTTTGGGGAGGGCGGGTGTGTGTGTGGGGGGAATAGCATGGAGGTTCCTGCCTGTTTTCCCAGAGGGTCGAGGATTTTCAAGCAGCGCACGGTGCCCTGCGCTGAGCTCCCGCCCTGGCCTCCCCGCCGGGGCAGCCCGTGGCCCGGGGAGCGCTCCCCGCGAGCCCAGACGCCACGGGCGCCGGCGCCTCCTCACCTGCGAGCGGCGGAGCCGCCGCTCGGGCGAGCCGGGAAGGAAGTGACCTGCCTGCGAGGCCGCCTGCTCGTCTCCCACTGCTCCGGGAGCGGGTCGTTTTGTGTTCGCTCTCACCCACCGTTTGGCGAAATTCAAGCTTGCAAAGAATAGAGAGGGGTATCCGAGGGGAGCCGCTCTGCCACTGGTGCCTCCAGCCACCCGCAGGACCTGTCTCCCCGTGGCCCCAATAAGACAGAAGGAGTTTGCGGTGAAAGAGACGCAATAACTCTCAAATAATTTTCAAATCTTCTGAAATATAGCAATTCAATATTAGCATATTAAAGTGTCGCTTAGTATACTAATTAATACGTATTTCGGTTTAAAACATGCATTTTTCGAGGACTTCAAGTACGTAATTGCTTGCAGTGGCATCTTAGAATAGAAACATAAGTATCCTGCTTTGACACGCATAACCTCGCTGAATGCTTTCCCTAGCTGATGTGTATTCCCAAATATTCAAGCTTGCAGGGATGTGCGCGCTGTGAAAGTCACACAGAGTGTAATAGAACAGAGCTCCTAAAGCAAAACCAGCGATTTCCGTGGATGCTTCAGGCCCCCGAGACCCGGGGTGGCTTTTTATACATGCATAATATATGTCAAACATATACGTGTGGAATTTTTCTTAAACTGTATGTGTGATTCCATCGTGTTACCGCTCTGTTGTGTTGTGTTGGATGCTCCTATCCAACAACCGCATTCAGCCACGGAGTAGCTTTGAATTGAATGCACTTTTATAATCTACATTTATAATCTATAATTCCTTCCTAGAGGAAGGGCAAAAATAGGGGAAACGCTTGCTTCGGAGTTATAGAAAACTCCAGCTCGAAGCAGTGCAGAAATGAGCGGATACCTGGGGGAGAGGTGTCTGCCTGTCCCCGAGTCGCTTCCCGGACCATTCCCGTTGGGTACACAAATCGCTGAGCGTTTGGCCAGGATCTTATCGCTGCAGGAGCAGAGGGAGAAAGGTCGGGGCGCTACGGGGAGTCGCAGCAGAAGCGCTGCGCCCGCGCCAGGGCACCCTGCTCCGCAGGAGCGGGCCGCGGAGCGAACAATGGGCTGCGCGGGGATGCTGGGCATCGCGGTCGGCCGACTCCTTCGCAGCCGCCAGACCGCTCTGCAAAACCCACGCGCAGAAATGCGGTGGCATGGTCTTGTTGAAATAGTCGCTGCAAAGGATTTTCGCCGCACACGCAGGGGCACGGCACGACAGCAAACAGCACCCGGGGTGCTGCGCCAGCGCTGCTACGCTTTGTACGCGTGCCCCTGGCTGAAGAGGGTGGGAAGGCAGCGCCGAGCAAGGGGAACGCGTGTCGGAGCCGGGCTTTCTCCCCGGGCTGCTGTGGGCAGCGGGGCACGGTCTGCCCGGGTCGCTGTCTCCGCGGTGCCGGCGGCCGCCGTGCCGAGCCTGCGTGGCCCGGCGGCTCGGCGGGGCGGCAGCCAGGGCGGCTCCGGAGGAGGGCTGCCGGCGTCCCGCGCCGCTCCCCCTCGCCGGCCGTTCGCCCGGCAGGAGCAGCAGGCGGGAATCGAAAGTGAACCCCTCTCCCAGCTCCTGCTAGGTCTGGGCTGTTTGATGCTGGAATCCAACGAAAGCCTGCACTCGAGGGGTAATGCTCTCCGTATGGGCGAGCGAGCGCGCACACAGCGGCTCTCTCCAGAAGGAGCCTACCTTCAACTGTTTTTCACTTTCCACAGACAGTTACGGGGTGGGGGGGAAATCATATGATAAAGAAGGTGCTTTTTTTGCTCGCAGGTCAGAGAAGGCAGCTGGAGCTCTGGGCGAAGCAGGCTAGCTGCACCGCGCCCCGCTCCCCGCCGAGGGAATGACTCGAGCTGCGAAGAATGCGCACAGCTACGCGGCGCTCCGGGCGGCAGCAGCCCCCGCCGCGGGCCGGGGGTGTCGCGCAGGGAGAGCTCCCCGGAGGCAGAGGCCAGAGACCGCTAAGGGCAGCGGGGAGCCTGGACCTCCTCGTAGGAAGGGGCGCGTGAGGCTGCGAGGAGGCTGCTCCACAGCCAGTGCAGCCAGCAGAGCGTCGCTGTCGAAAACCTGCTTTTAGCTTCCCCGCGCCCCAGCTCAGCGAAGCCAAGCCCCAGGCAGGACAGCGGCGAGGCAGCGCGCCCTGGGCCGCCTGGCCACGGAGCGGGGGCCGCGGCAGGGCGAAGGTCCGCCCGGCCTCTGCTTCCCGCCTCCCCGGGAGGTTAACACGGGAGGGCTTTTCCCCCTTTAGCTGTTGTTTTAGGAGACGAGAGTGAGAAAGGAGGAAGAGAAGTTTGCGGAGTCCGAAGGGTTTGGTTTGGGAGAGGTTGCAGCCCAGCCGCGGTGCCACCGCTGCGGGCAGAAACAGAGCTGCTGCGAGGGGGAGCGGAGCGGGGCGAAGTGGGCGATCCCCCGCGGGGCCCCGGGGCCCTCGCAGTCGGTTTGATTTCTTTTTAAGCCACCAGCGAAACTGGCAGATTTGTTTCTAATTCGCTTCTTCCAGCCCAATGAGCAAGTCCACGCAACAGCACGCGAGGATTTTTATGGAGATGGCGGATGGTACCGCGCATAGTTACCGGCTTGTATCACGGCGAGATCGGAGCGATCTTCCAAATAAATAGGGCGCTTCCTTTTAAATGAGCAAACCTGATGCTTGTCTGTTTGTTTGTTTGAAAGAGTTGTGCCGCTTTCCTGTTTGTAATTTAACCGTGCACTGTTACGGGGATGTCCGTCCGGGCGATCGCCGCGGTGACGTTGAATTATGGAAATAGTACAGGTGTTACTGCGGTGTTTGGGAATTAATTCTCATTCCTTCTCTCCCCTCCTCCTTCCCGGAGTTATTTCCTAGCCTACCCAGATAGCTGGGAAAGGGTCCCACATACCCCGGAGCTGTAAATTGAGCGCTGAAATACTTGATCTCACTGATTCTTTGGAGAATTAAATCTGGCCTCATTTTACAGGAGGAAAAGAAGTCAATCTCGGAGGTTTTGCGAAGAAAGGCTGTTATTTCCTAGAGGATAGACATTTAAGTTGTTAAATATTAGTTTTTAATTACATATTGTTCTTTTATAAAATAATATTTATACTTAAGTCCGGGCAGGTATTCAATTGAATTTTCAAGCCATCAGCTAACTATTCTTTACCCAACTGATGGAAAACAGCCCACTGTGCAAGCGCCGCGGTATGTTGCTTCAGCAGACGGCGCTTGAGTGTTCACGATTGCACTTTGTGCCCGGACAAACGCCGCTGGGCTGTGCGGGGCCCCGGACTCGCCGCCCCGGGAGCCCAGGCGGGGCGCACCGCGGCCGGCCCGGCTGCGGAGGGGACCCCGGGTCAGCCCCGCTCGGAGCCCGGCCCGTCTGCACCGGCGGCGCGGGAGCCCTGTCGGTGAAACTGAACCGCGAGGTGCAGGAGGAAGCGGCGAAGGCTCTCCCCGGCGCAGCCTGACACAGCCACACAGCGAGGAAGATGAATAACAAGAGCACTACTACTAATAAATAAAACGTTCGGGTTTGGATGTAGCCGCCAGTTCCGCGGTGAATTACGAGCTGTCCCACGAGGTGCTCGAACCCAAGTCATCCCGTCCCCCCGCCCCGGCACTCGGCGCCCGGAACCTGGTGGCGAGATCGCTGCAGACACAACGAGCTCTTGCGGGGCTTTGTGGGCACCCGGGGCGGCCGAGGTTTCCTGCAGTGAGTCCGCTGCAGAATACTGAGCTGCTGATGCATCTCCTCAGAGAAACTGTGCGCGTGTGTGCGTGTGCGTGTGCGTGTGCGTGTGCGCGTGTGCGTGTGCGTGTGCGTGTGCCGAGCTCGGAGCTCAGTCCCGGCTAGGGCACCGCGCTGCGGGGCTGCGGTGTGCGTGCCCGAGCCGGGCGCTGCTGCCCACGCGAAGGGGAGGCCCCCGCGCTGCGCCGCGAGGTGCCCGAGCCGGGCAGGCCTCTCCGCAGCCGGGCGGCCGCTGCCCCGCGAGCAGCGCCGGGGGCTCCGCGCCCCGCGCGAGGCGCCGATGCCGGCGCGCTCCCCGGCGCCCCCCCGCGCCCCCCCGCGCCCCCCCCGCGCCCTCGGCCCCGCGCCTCAGACGGGAGTGCCGCCGCGAGGGCGCTCGAGGGCAGACTCCCCCCGCCGCCGCCTTCTCTGCCCGCCGAGGTGGCCATTTTGCAAAGCTGAGCCGAGGCCTCCCGCGGCCGCCCGCGCCTCCCCCGCACCGCCGCAGGGGCGACGCGGCCCCGCGCCGCCGGCTCCGGCCCCGGCCCCGGCCCGCCCGCGGCGGCCCTCCGCCACCTCTCCGCTTTCCTCGGCGGCGCGACTTGACCCCCCGGCTTCCGCCGCCCCGCGAAGAGCTGCCAGGGACGGGCCACGGTCGCCGTCCCCGGGCAGGCCCGGAAGGGAAGAGGCGGCCCGGCTGCCTGGCAGCGCTTTGCCTCTGCCCCGCGGCCGCCGGCAGCGCCCCGAGGTACCGCGAAGGACGCAGCGCCGGTGCCAGCACTGACCCCGGGCAGGACAGGCAGGCATGGCAGGACAGGCAGGCATGGCAGGACAGGCACACATGGCAGGACAGGCAGGCATGGCAGGACAGGCACACATGGCAGGACAGGCACACATGGCCAGACAGGCACACATGGCAGGACAGGCACACATGGCAGGACAGGCAGGCATGGCAGGACAGGCACACACGGCCGGACAGGCACACATGGCAGGACAGGCACGCATGGCAGGACAGGCACACACGGCCGGACAGGCACACATGGCAGGACAGGCACACATGGCAGGACAGGCAGGCATGGCAGGACAGGCACACATGGCAGGACAGGCACGCATGGCAGGACAGGCAGGCATGGCAGGACAGGCACGCATGGCAGGACAGGCACACATGGCAGGACAGGCACACATGGCAGGACAGGCAGGCATGGCAGGACAGGCACGCATGGCAGGACAGGCACACATGGCAGGACAGGCACACATGGCAGGACAGGCACACATGGCAGGACAGGCAGGCATGGCAGGACAGGCACACACGGCCGGACAGGCACACATGGCAGGACAGGCACACATGGCAGGACAGGCAGGCATGGCAGGACAGGCACACATGGCAGGACAGGCACACATGGCAGGACAGGCAGGCATGGCAGGACAGGCACGCATGGCAGGACAGGCACACATGGCAGGACAGGCAGGCATGGCAGGACAGGCAGGCATGGCAGGACAGGCACACATGGCAGGACAGGCAGGCATGGCAGGACAGGCACACATGGCAGGACAGGCACACATGGCAGGACAGGCACACATGGCAGGACAGGCACGCATGGCAGGACAGGCACACATGGCAGAACAGGCGCACATGGCAGAACAGGCACACATGGCAGGACAGGCAGGCATGGCAGGACAGGCACACATGGCAGGACAGGCACACATGGCAGGACAGGCACACATGGCAGAACAGGCACGCATGGCAGGACAGGCGCACATGGCAGGACAGGCACACATGGCAGGACAGGCACGCATGGCAGGACAGGCGCACATGGCAGGACAGGCATGCATGGCAGGACAGGCACACATGGCAGAACAGGCGCACATGGCAGAACAGGCAGGCATGGCAGGACAGGCGCACATGGCAGGACAGGCAGGCATGGCAGGACAGGCAGGCATGGCAGGACAGGCACACATGGCAGGACAGGCAGGCATGGCAGGACAGGCAGGCATGGCAGGACAGGCACACATGGCAGGACAGGCAGGCATGGCAGGACAGGCAGGCATGGCAGGACAGGCACACATGGCAGGACAGGCAGGCATGGCAGGACAGCCATGCATGGCAGGACAGGTGTACATGGCAGGACAGGCACGCATGGCAGGACAGGCACACATGGCCAGACAGGCAGGCATGGCAGGACAGGCACACATGGCAGGACAGGCGCACATGGCAGGACAGGCAGGCATGGCAGGACAGGCGCACATGGTCAGACAGGCACACATGGCAGGACAGGCAGGCATGGCAGGACAGGCAGGCATGGCAGGACAGGCATGCATGGCAGGACAGGCGCACATGGCAGGACAGGCACACGTGCTTTACAACTCATGACCCGGCGGGGCAGGCACACAGGCACTTTGCGCTGGAGCCACCTGGCTTGGAAATGAATTTTGTGGGTTTGGAGGGGGTGAGACACTTGCTTGGGGGTGTAAATATTTCTGCTCTCCATAAACTGGCAGAGTGGACCAAAATGAGCATATGTGGTTCAGCATCTGTTTAGGTACACGCATCTCAAAGAAGAATATTGGCTTTTCACCTCCAGGTACTAAATGGAAAATAAATAGAGGTTGAGGTCCTCTATTCTGTTTGCAATTGCCTATTCTAGGACTGAGGAGATCTCCAGTTCACTGGTTGTCTTTCATTTAACTGTTTGGAGACCAGAAATGGAAAATATTTGCAGAGAAGAAAAGAATAGCTGCATGGGATCATTTGCAATTCAGTGTGAAAATATTCTAACAAACCCATTTCTATCCCAGTGCAGTTGAAAAAATAGCTCATAGCCATCAACAGCCCATTCCGCTCTGCTGGACAGCACGGAAAGTTTTAGGCAACTAAACTCCTAATCGGAGACAGCAGAAAACAGCATAATCATGTCTTTGACTATAACTATGTGGCAGCTTTAATTGCTAAAAATGTTAGTAATGGCTAAAATATTACCGTTTTAGTAAATGTGAAACTTCCTGGAAATGGTAAACTCTATAGCCTGTACGAACAGAAACCAAAAAAAGCATTAACTTCAAGTGGCACACTTGGAATCGTAGAGGAATGAACGCTTGGAAGGAAGTCAGGATAAAAGCAGAACAGTCCAGTGTAGCATGCAGGGTGTGTGCTCCAGAGCGGCACATCCAGAAACAACTGTTTTTCAAATTAATGCTGACAAAGAAATTATCATCATTCATATTTAAATACCTTTTCATTGTTGCTGCTACCATGGGCAGAACATTTCAAGTAAAAATATGCTTCCTAAAGCACGAGCAGAGCTGGCCTTTCTGGGCTGGCCACCAGAGGCTTGGTTTACTTCTTGTGGAGACGTCTGTTCGTAATGTTAGGAGCAAATCGCCGAGCTTGGAGTTCTCTGGCCTGCTTCAGCATGTGCTTATCACTAGGTAGGCAGGGATCCCGCAGCTGGACAGTGCCTGCTTGTGGCTGACCTTGTTTGAGACAGAAGATGCAAAAAGCCCCTGCATGGGGGCCGGCCAGAAGACCCTTGGAAAATACAATGTTTGGCTTGTCTAGAACTGATTCTTCCTTGCATTGGACATCTGGAAATGGGAAGGAAGGAAGGAACAAGGGAACAACGAGCACCTGCACATCCTTTCTGAGTTACAGAGCTGCATGTGAACATCCTGGACCCTGGGGGTACTCCTGCTTTCACGAATCCAATCACTGTACTATTTACTGGAGCAATGTACAGGCCAATGGAGCTCTGATATTCTGGCATCTAGAAGATTTCTTGAAGGAGTGTTTGGTTATGGATTATTCATTTGCTTTGCAATAACATTTTGCAGACCCTGTCAAGGGTTAGGGCTCTGTTATGCCAGGACCCTTGAAAATACATAGAACCAGACAACAATCCCTGGCGCGGGGATCTAAGTATGAGGGCAAAGACAGGAGCCTGTCTTCAATAAAGCAAGAAAAGAAAGTGTCAAAACTACAGTAAGCAGTAAGTGGGAAAAGGTGACATTGAGGACAAAAGGACACTCCTAACTCCAGTGTACTGTTTAAAGGGTCTCTTCTGTTCTGGCTGAAATCAGTGGCAAAATGTCTCTTGATACTTAGAGTGCAAGATTAAACCTCATTGGGCTATGATGTCGTTATCACATTTAGCTCTCAAACAATATTTCTCATCTTTTTTTAGGGTCTTAGACAAGTGTATTATCATGCAGTGCTATGTGTTACTTGGTATACTGGCAGAACCATCAAGAATGTCACAAAGCAAATCACAGGACAAGCTATAGAAGCAGGACATGTAGCTGTAGTCGCAGATAATATGTATATGTGATTTAGGAATTAGATTACACCACTTACTCTCCCAGTGAGTGCGTCACTATGGACCATGCTTCATTAATACCTCCTATAGAAAATCTCTTTTCTTATTTAAAGCAATTAAATAGTTTACAAGTCATCCAGAAATGGCCATGTGAGCTTGGTGGAGGGTGCTTACTACGAATTTTCCTCTCTGACAGTGACACTATGTAACCCATATGTGTGGTCAAAATGAAGGAAGAAAAACGAGGACTCAGAAGGGATCAACTGCACGAGATTTATTTTGGTCTTGTGTTTTTCCCGATTAATTCTGACTTATTCGATAAACACTGATTACTCATCTGTTATCCTTAGATTTGAGTGCCTCAGGCAATGGGTAAGAAACTATAGCCCCAGTCATAGCTTCCTACCTCACCTTGATCAGAACCTATCAGGAGCTAATTACGGTCTTGTGGTCCACTGAAATGAATGAGAAAGGCAAAGCACTTGCAGATGCATATCCATGCAATCCTGGCTTTCCTTATCGGGCATTTCAGTGCTGGAGGCACCACCTCCACGATGAGCTCCACCTTGAGCTCCAAGCACATTTCTTGCTGTCAGACATGTTCTGGACAAGATGCAGAATGTCATTGCTTCTGGGTAAACTCTTTCCCTAAGGTTGTCTTTTGGGCAATTTCTCTGAGCCCTAAACATGTTCTGAAATTTAGATCAGAAACATTAGCAACTACCAAATGAAAACATACAACACACGCAGGCAGCCAAAATAAAATAAATAACCAGTCAGGCCTCTGTTATGCAAATACTTTCAGTTAAGTAAAGCAGCATTACATTACTTTTCAAAAGTTCATTAAGTGGTTCCCTGAAGCCGCCTTTTTTACCCACAGCATTGAGTTTTCAGGTCACTCACCATTCAGCTTGCCAGAGATTGTTGGGTGCCAGCTGTATTTGTATTGTTTTGCGTTGCTGTTAGTGTTACTGTTGTGCCAGGTAACCAGACTCTGTAGCAAGAGATAGAAACACAGAACAAAAAGATGCCCCGGAGCATCTTCCAGAGCATCTTCTTTCCTGTGCCAGAGCAATTCCAATCTTAATGTAATATACAAAAAAGAGAGGGAGAGGGGAAAAGAAAAAAAAAGAAAAGAAAACAGCAGGTGGAGACAGGGAAGTGAAAAAGAAATGATGAGACAAGTACTGATTGGTGTGATACCAAGCGGCCTCAACACAACAGCTGCTATCTGGCATCAAATTCTTTGCATAAGTGATGTCTGGATGGGGCCTATAAGGAACTTGCCAGCACATTTTACCACATGAGCCATACGTTCTATGTCACAACTGCCAAAAGTGCTTTGGGGTTATAAGGATGGTTTGTGGTTGTGGCTTGGCAAAAAGTATAAGAAGGCAAGAGTGTGTGTCTTTCAACTGTACTGATATGCCAATAATATTAAAAAAAAAAAATTAGCAAGACTCCCAAACACAGCCCTTGTGACATTATTGTGAAAAGAAATGTTTATTTAAAACAAACGTGTGAATCACAAAACCTAACCGTCAGCCTCAAGTGATTTGGAAGAACTGTTCCGAAAGTCTTTCCACTCTCAACCCCCCCCTCCCCAATCTCTGCAAGCTGCAATTGCAGGCTGAGTCCCTTAACATTGATTAGCAGCCCACACAGTGCTCTGCGAGCCTGACTTTTGAAGGTAAACCCTGATTCCTTCAAGGAAATGCCAGATGCTCACAGTAGGTTGTCACAGGATCAGGGTAGGAGCTAACTGTCCCAGTTTTTTGCTTGCATGTATCTGGCATGATACACACCTCACTCTGGAAACCTTGACCTATATTACGTTACACTCCTAGTTAAAATATAATTCATGTCAGTTTGAAAACCGCATCCTTTAAAACATAATGTACTTTAACATTCTTTCTGCCCCCCCCCCCCGCCTTTAATTTAGTAAGGCTTTAAGAGCATCATGTGCTTGAACTCTGGGCTGCTCCCGGGCATTTAAAAAAGTAATTGGAGTATTTAGGCTTTAAATGGATCCTCTTTTCAATCCAAATAGTATCACACATCAGAGATGTCAGTATGAATGGTTGAAGAGAGATTAAAAATTCTCCTAAAAGCCTGGTAATTAAATCATCTATACATCCACATATTTGGTCTAAGCAACCCTGAGTGCCTGAGGCTCCATCTCTGCACTGCAGAGCTCCCACCACCTCAGAACATGTGGTACAAAAACCAGCACCTGATCCTGCCTGAAATGTCGGGTGTCAGTCCCGCTATTGGCTATTCATTTGGGATTGCTCAGTATTTCTCTCTGAAGAAATAATCTTTTCTCAGTGAAGAATCCTGTGCCCAGACCCAGAAAGTTACTTCAGTGCCTGACTCTAGCCTGCAGTCGATGGAATTAGGCACCGAAATACCTTCAGGATTCATGCCTTCATCTTTTTATTCCTCCCGTACAATGTCTAGTGCCTATGAACCACTGCAAACAGCAAGGGGGTAAATAATGGCTGAATTCTGCTCCAGGTTCAGACCTGAGAGCAGTTGTTATAATTAAGCCATATTAATTACTCATCTTTTTAAATTCTTTTTATAACCTCACAAGTTTTTATATTCTCTGAAAAGAGGCATAAAACAACAACAGAGACGATCCTACCTCACAGAGTGTGATGTCTGGTACAACCGCATGTAGCACTCCGGCTGAAGAGGCATTTGCACTCTGCCCCTCAGGTGTCCCATCCCCACCACTAGGCAGGTTGTCACCTGAAGGAGGTCACACTAAACGTCAGATAACTCAGTATCACAGCTATATGCTACACTTACACTCTCTGGAAAGTCTAACCTGTCAATAATTACATAGCAAAGAAGTTACAAATAAAATTAACCCTTCATCTTCCTGCTTACCTCATTCTAGTCCCATGTCTTAAAACAGTGCATGCCTGATCAGAGAGTAGAATTTTTGATTAGAAATGGTTCAGATGATCACTCTTTAATGTTCTTAACTGCAAGCCATTTATTTATTTATTTATTTTTATCCAGTCTTTACTTACAAAGGAGCAGCTGCATGGATGTTCTCACTTCTTGTTAGTCTAACCCAGTTTGGAAAGCCATGTGCAGGCTCGTTCCTGATAAAGAGTGATAGCCCCTTTTCCTGCTCCTTTCCTTCCAAAATTTATTAAAAATATAAACAGGTCGACAACTGAGAAAGCAATGCAGGAATCTTCCTATATTATCATTGTAGTTGGTAAAATGGAAATAGCAACAGCAGCTCAGCAGCTTTCTTAGTAACTGCATCTTGCTTATTACAGTAATTATTACAAACATTCAGAAATATGTCATCTTGAATACATGCACCCAGCTCTACTAATAGATAACAAGATTCTGAAGTCACAAAAATTGGATCTAATCAGATCAACTAACCTTTAACAGTCATTTTCTCTTACCAAAAAACTGATTGGATTCCTTTGCTTTGTCATTTTGCTTGCGTAGTCCCACTTCTGAACATGTCTGCTGACTTGTCTCTGTAAAAATGAAATGTGTTTGTCCTATGTGTGGAATTTTACATTCTACAAGTTCAGTTTCTTTATGTATGGGAAGGAGTGTGGTCATTCACACCAGCCCAATAATCAGAGGTAATTTTCAGTGTATATGATGGCTCCAGCATGTTCCTCAAGGGCACTTGTTCCACAGCTCTTACCACAAGTCACAAAGCACCCATGTGCTGTTGAACAGATTTCACATTTCAAATAAAATATTGACCCTCACAGTTAGCATGTGTTAGCAGCTGGGGCTTGGGGCATACACATCATCAGAGGGGAAAAGCACTACATCTAAGGTGCAGTTTAAAGATTGGATTAACTGTCTTCTAACATTCCCCTCCCTTGTCCTGACCTACTAGCATCAAAACAGTAATGCCCAAGGGTTCCAAGAGCAAAATGGTGGGGCATGACAAACCGTCTCTCTTTCAAGTGTCTGCAGCTGCCACATTTGCTATTTTATTTGGGCTTTCTTAAAATGCTCTTCAATGAACTGAATTACTTTCGGTTGTAAATCTCAGATGGAAAAATGCAGTATTAGGCATATCTGGCTCTCCATCCCTCAAGTAATATCCATATGCACATTCCTTCCCCTTGCCAATCTCTGTTTGCTCATGACTCTGCTGGATTTTAAGCAAAGGACCTTGCATATGGTAGCAGCACTCCACTGGTCACAATTCAAGGCAGCTGTAGATTTCTAAATGAAATATAATATGGAAATTCTTAAATAGAGACTCTTGGACTTGTAAGTACAGAAGTGTTTGAGATTCACTGAATATACACAACAGCTCATTCTCTGTGCTTCAGAAGCTCACTGGAGGAAGCAGGGCTTGTCATTTAATACAGTAATTATAATGATTCATTATTATGATTATTAATTATAATCATATAATCACAGTAATGATTAATAATTACAGTCATTACTATTTATATTAGAACAGATCCTAGAGGCCCCAGTCAGAATAGTGGGCTACACTGTGCTTCATATGGCAAGGGTGGACAATTAGGGGCACTCTAATGATTTGGAGACTGCAGTCAAGGACACAGATCCTTCAGATCTGAGCACAGCATTTGCTTAATGCAATGTGCATAATCCAGTTTTGTTCAGTGCCATGCAGGCTGTGAATGGAGATGTGCAGTTCTGTCAGGCATGTGGCATCAAAAAGCATAAGATACCCTGGGGAATGACAGTGGGGACAATGACAAGGGAAACAAGGTGCCAGTGACAGCTTAGAGAAGCTACCTGCGGCTGTAATGTTTGCAAAAATAGTGGCTACTTCTATGCATCTCCTGGTTCTCCACTTTCTGACAATCCCATGCTTTGGTGATAAGAGAATGTTGTGACAAGCACAGCCTATCTTCAGAAGGATTTTCCAGCTCATCAGGATGTTCTTGCCCAGCTAAGCTGTGTAGATGTACTTCTCTACATGTTTTCTGATTTAGTGTTGCTTAAGACTGTTTTGACTCGTGAGGTACTTAACCCCTTCTCCCCTCCCTTCGACAACACACACACACGCACGCACACACACATACACACACACACACACACACACACACACAGTGATCTGCATGGTTTGAACTGGGGACTCTGAGATTTAAAAATACCAGCCTCAAATGCTTGAGTAAATTGGCCGCATCCATTATACCACATCATACCATAACTTCTACCAAGGGACAACTGTTTATCTTGTCTCCCTAGGAACTGCTTGCACTAATTGCTGTGTCTGTTATCTTCTCTCATCAACCCTCTGCAGCACCCTTTATTCACCTTTGGGGTTTGTTCCCTGCAGCAGTTTAACACACTGCATGTTAACGCAATAGTCTAATATTGCGTACCGAGAGGCCTCCTGGAGCCCAGGTGCTACCAAAGTTACTGGGCCTAGTCGTGAGTGTAAAGATAAGTGTGTGTAAGTCATCGCAAATTAGGCCCTTGGTGGTTTTTTCTGCCCTTGGTGGTTTTTTCTGCCTATATGTAAACTGCTGCTTTCTTGCCATCTCCTTGTATGTGTTTAGCTTTCAAGATGCAAAAGCTAAGAATCTCTACATCCAGTGCTATAATTTCTCTGTTCTTCTACAACCTACTCCTAAATTTCTTGATTAACTAATAAAAGATAATGGGTTTGTTCTATTTAGAGACCACAGAACAGATTCAGCTACTGAGTTGTGTGCCAGTCTAACTTAACTAGCTTAAATGTTCTTTATACTAGATCAAGTGATACAAATAAGAAATGAGGCCTGATTTTTTTCAAAGTTTATAAAATGCATGACAGTCCATTACTTAGAAAACTGTGAAATATCAAAAACAGTAATGTTTTATATCAGTCTCCCTCCTCCAAAACAGGAAGAAACACAGGTCATAATAGGCTTATCCTGTTATTATCAAACCCTGAAAAGATGTTCACATATTGTGCAGGCATATCTGCCGCAAACTTCATCAGATAACTTAGTGAAAGTGTATTTGGTATGTGCTCCATGACATGATGCAGAAAAAGAATGGCAGCCCTGGAGGTACTTTGGTTATTTCAGTAACAAAAGAAAAGATATTGACTGATGCTCAGGTACAGATGTCATTGTTTCAACAGGACAGTGTTGCTGTTTAACAAACAATTACTTGGTGCAATGTGATTCTTCTAGAGATTAT
The DNA here is from genome assembly GCF_036370855.1 of Dromaius novaehollandiae. NCBI lineage: Eukaryota > Metazoa > Chordata > Aves > Casuariiformes > Dromaiidae > Dromaius > Dromaius novaehollandiae. The sequence goes on along the minus strand of NC_088103.1, from coordinate 41,181,910 downwards.
GTTGTTGTTATTAAAAAGTTTTACATCCCTAGGAATTCTCACATAAAAACTTCTATAAAAAGAAAGTTTGATGCTGGAAAATGAAGCTTGGAAATGACAAAGTTGAAGCTTTCTTATGATCCAGTCCCTGATTACGTGATCATATATGTATGTTGAACAGGGAATGAGGCGGAGTTAGATGGTCCAAGGGAATGAGTTATGGCAAAGCCTTGTCTGATTCACTACAAAGGTTAGATGGTATGCACTCTATGAGACATGTGGCCTCACAGCAAACAATGAGCATAAAAATAAAAATTGAACAGCTGCATCATTTGCTAAGTGCGTCCGTCTTGTACATTGAGCAAGCCTGGGTTCCCGAAAAAAAAATGAAGTGTCTGATCGTATTTGTTATATTTATACACACCATGCGAATGCATCGATATTGGATTCTTTATAAGGCTGGGATATGTTCTGGACTCCAGACAGATACAAGAATAAAAGACATCTTAGAGAATATTGCATTTTTGGCAACATCTGTTGGCTCAAAGGAATTGTAAAGGAAGTAAATTAAATACTACTAAGAATGTATATATTTATAGTACTTTTCACACAAGCATCCCAAAACGCCTCTCAAAAAATTAAGCCTCATAAGATTGCTGTGATTTAAGTAATGAGCATCACTTTTTTCTAATGTGTGAAATGAATCATAAAAAGAGTAGGTAGTTTACCCAGGCTATCATAAGCAAGAATGCCTGAATTTTAGGCTCCCATTTTAATACTTAGACAAACTGTCTTCTTTGAAAACATCCAGAGAAGCTATTGATTTTCGTGCTTTCTTGCAGTTCTCCAATAATCCAGCAAGATGCTCAGGCACATGGTTAACTTAAGGCCATTGATTGCTGGCCTACGTTTCAGAAAAACATTATGGAGTGCAGTACATGTAGTTTTAGAGAAAAAGTACGTTTATAAGAGCACTGGTCATTTTACCAACTGTGCCTAGAATTTCCTGGACATTATGAATGTTCAGCTTAATCCCCAGTGTCAGATCGTATTAAAATACTGTCCTCAAAAAGGAACATTCCAAATTTCCATGATCTTTGCCAGTTTCCAATGATCTGACATTTATTTGAGCTATTGTGCAAAGTTTTCTGTTGAGTCAGATCATTCAGGACTAGCTGTTGGAACCACAGAGTGTCAGCAGAACATAATTCATCTGCTGGTAAGCGGCAGCACAGTTTATTGGATAGGTAGTGCTCCTTCATGCAGAGATATGCCACCAGGAAATCCATTCTTTAGTCAAAATAGGAACCAAGCATTCTGTTGCCCCTTTGATCTGATTCCTTTAGAAGGAGAAATGACACTAGTGTCTCTGTTGTGGGGGGAGAAGAGGGAGGCAGAAGTAATCTTATTGATTGTGAAGCATTTCCATGACACCATTTTCCAGATCACCAGTGTTTTTGTGTGTCTCTGTTGGCTTTTTGGCTGATTTGACTTCATCTTTCTGGTTCTTACATATACACATACACCTGCTCGACCTCTACATTTTTAGTAAATTCTTAGGCGAAGTTCCTCAGGCTGCGCAACTGTGCTCATACCAAGCTTTTACTTCACAACAGCAGAAATACCCCAAAAGATCATGCCTTGCATTTGTAGTATGAATAACAGTTGAATAAAACTTCCCTGACTACACAGTGAGACCAGGACTTTGAACCCACATATGCTTGATGTGAATACAGTTTTCCCATAAGGGCAAAGAAAGAAAAATTTTTGTGAACTATTCTCAAAAGTAAGTGTGCACGGAGCTCTAATTAGCTTTTACTTCTGTAGATAGGACATCCTGGTTTCAAGACAGAAGTGAAGTTGACTTAATTGCTTAGATCTTAAGCTGTGCAAGGTAAAAACCATCTGTGCTGTGTGCTTGTGTAGTCCTAGCAGCACTGGAATCAGACTGAAGCTCCTCAGCAAGACCTCAATGCAAATAATGAATGCAGCTACATAAGAGGACATGGAGTGACTCATTCTAAACCACAAGATGTTTGGACTGCAAATAAAGACAGATATGTGGGATATAATCTGCTGTTGAGTTTTAACACAATTCCTGTTAACTTTGAGCTACACACACAGAGAACAATAGCAAGCTATAGATTTTGTTTCCATCCCTGACATTTCACTAAACGCTGCAAGCCTAAAAGTTTTTGAAGGTTATATGCAATGTCCTGCGGAATGAACGTCAAATGTCGACTCTAACACTCTTGCAAGATCTGAACAAGAATAAGACAACTCTATAGACTGAGGCAAGTTTATTATTACAAATACCTTATTAAATCTAAATGGTAATGGCATTCCAATTAGCTCATTGTTAGGAATCTTTCATGTTTGACTTTCATTTAGACTGATTACGGGAATAATACAGACCCTGTATAAGTAATTGGCACAAAATAAAAGCATCTGAGCTGCAAAAACCCTCCTAGAGGCTGCACTCTTTTAGAAAAATATATAAATAAAAGCTTCCTATCTTTCCCAGCTCATGAGCTCTCTCTGTTCACCATAATAATGAGACAACCCATTGAGTCTCCTGTGGGGCCAGTGGTATCAGAGTTCCCTTTCTACCTACCTCTCTCTTCTCCGTAGCTGTAGGGGGCCTCCTTTTCTTTTACCCTCCACCCTCCTAGTCTTTCCTCCCATCATTGCAAGCCTCAGCACTGTTTTATTGATCCTTCTCAGCTGCGGATTCTTTCACACCCAGATCACAGGCTAGCCTCTGCCTCTCTCCCACACCCTCCTCCTCCTCCTCCGTGGCTGTTAAGCCATGCTAGTCTCGCCGGCGATCAAACAAGCAGCTGAGAACATGCCTTTCGGTGTGCTGGCTCCCTATTTCTTGCAGATAAAAGGTGTTTTCTTTCACATCAGAGCCTCCATGAGTATGACAGGGGCTAATGGGTGACTCCTCACAGCAGGCTCCTGCTTGCTTCCTTCAGAGCGGGGCTTGGGGAAAGGTCTCTTTCAATACATCGCTACGGCCCAGGCCAGAGATTTTCCTTTCCTCCTCTGGTGGAAGGAGGCCCACGGCACGGTGCGGTGTTGTGGAGTATCTCTCAGCCGTGGGGAGGCCTGAAGCACAGCCCTTTGAGAGCTCGGCCAGGCAGACAAGACCTATTCTCTACCCCATGGATAAGTTCTGGTCAGACAAGGGTGCACCGAGCCCAGCGTGCCCAGCTAACACCTGAGGAGGAAGGTTCAGGAAAAGACATCCAAAGCCATTGCCTAGAGCCTAGTTCGTTAGCTTAAGAGAAGGAGCAGCACACGATATTTGATGAAAAGTGAGAAGGCCACAAGCCTTCATCTCTGCCAGACTTCTCTTCCTCTTTCCCTGATTAATCTAGTGCCAGCTCTGCCCTATTTCTGGGCACAGAAGCAATATGTAAAATGTGCAATGTATGAACACTTTCCTGCTCTTTGGTTTGGGTATGCGCTTCAGCCACACGCTACTTCGCATTGGAGCAAGACACAAGCCTGTACCTTCTGCCTCTTCCCGCCCCACGCTGACTGAGAAGGAAACCCGACAGGTGGGCTCACGGGACCCGAGACATATTCCAACCGCTTCCCCGAGAAGGAGATCAAGCTGGGAGCAGTGCTCTGGAACACAGCTTCCTGGCAGGGTAGACAGAGCATGTGTTAACCGTATGACAGCGATCCAGGAAAGGTCTCTCTGGTGTGGGAAAGGGAAGGGCCAGCAGCTCCTATTTAGGAACTTTTGGCTTCTGCAGGGCTCTGGCTCTGGCTCTGTAGGGTGAGCCAGAAGCTGTGTGAGCTGCAGCAACAGGACTTTGGGAAGAGCTGGGGAAGTAAGTAGCTGGCAACAGCAGGCAACTGTAGAATAACAGGCAACTGAAAGCTGGGACCGAACAGCCTAAAAGCTGGGACACGTTCTGTTCTGCTGCTCTTAGAGGAGCATAGTGGTACCTGCAGCATGAAGGTGCTGGACTAGTCAAGCAGTGGACCAGGGGACCAGAAAGGCTGTGAAATGCCCATCCTTGGAGATTTTCAAGACACAACTGAACAAAGCCCTGAGCAGCCTGGTTTGAATTCAGTGTTGACCCTGCTTTGAGCAGGAGGTTAGACTAGAGACCTCCTGAGGTTCCCTTCAACCTGAAAGATTCTGGGATTTGATGGCTTAACATGGGCTGGGAATGGTTATTTTGCGCTCTCAGTTTGTGAGAGCATCTTTTACTTCTGGAAGCTCTGTCTGAAGAATCTCTTCCATTACTGGAGCAGCACAGTGCCTAAGGAAACCTGCCTATGCTGCAGAGTACTGTCTCCGTGAGGCCTGCATTCCCCCTGCTCACCAGACAACCAGTTTGCAACCCTGTAGATGAGCTTGGTGACCCTTTGCATTTGGTCCTACAGTATGTCTGTAGAGTCAATGATAATCAGCTGACTGGTTGGATACTTTCCTTCCTTTCTCTTGTCTGTTAAGGAATCGTGACTCTCCTGACGGAATCAGTGAAAAGATTTCCATGAATTTCCATAGAGGGCTCAGGATTTTTAAGCCTCCCTGGGGAACGACAGTTAGTGGAATTTCTGTGTTGGGTGGACCATGATCTGATACAAAAATCAGTAATGTTTTATTAAATAACACTTGATCCACCGTAACCTGATATCACACTCTTACGAGGAATTAGATGGGGTTTTTTTAATGCAAATATTGAAGTAACTGGCTCAAAAAGCCAGTTCGTCATCATTTCACCTGTCCCAACAAGTATACAGGCACATGCTTAACTAAAGCACAGAGCTAAGTACGTGTTTAATTGCTTTTCTGGACTAAATAAGGGTCTTTCTTGAACAGAAATTGAAAATTGCTCCATAGTTGAAGTGTATAAACAGACCTGTACAAGAGAAGTCTGTATTGTGTGAATGAGAAATATTCCCATGGATGGCTAAGTTTTAAATTAACTCCAATTTTTATGGGACTCTTTGAACCAGAAACCACTACAGAACTTTTAATACTGAGCTGGCAATAATTTAGGCACTGCTGTATTGTCAGGCATATTTATCCTGCCTTTGTATTTGTAACTGTTTTATATTTACTTGTCTCATTAAAATAACCAAGAATTCACTTTTGTATATGTTTGAGTCATTCTGATAAGGTATGTACAGATAAGAGCCTTGCTATCTGTCTGCAGTAATAAAGATGAAAAATCTGCTGACATTCTGAACAAGCTGTAAACTAGGGCATTTAACTAAGTTCATTTTAATGCTTAAAATCTCTGTGTTGTCATTGTAAATTAAGAACTTCAGGTGAAATCTTGAATGTGTTGAAGTCATCTGCTACAATGGATCTGGAGGAGGTAACTAACTTTTAACTACAAAATTCTTCTGAATAACCCTACTTAGGCTTCCGTCTATAATATTAACTAGAAAGGAAATTATGCAGGCTAAATTCTCTCTGTTTAAAAACCATAAGCCTTACAAATTATATTTACATTTAATTAAAAAGTAGACACATTAGCCATTTTTCTACATTTTTTCATATTCTGCACTGGTTCAAATTTTTTCTACAAAGCGTTTAATGATAATCTTTTTATAAATGATAAGATATTTAGATAGGGTTGCCTTTAACCCCGAGGCTTGATTTGTAAGCTTAATAAATTTCCAAACATATTATTAAGAAGTGCAGACAAAAAAAAAAAAAAAAAAAAAAAAAGGAAGACAGAACAAAGAATCAAGGTGCATTTTGATATCAGATTAATACTCCTCGGGAATGATAGTGTTCCATGCTAAGAGACAGATAAATTCCCTTTGTCACCCTTGAGAATTACCATTCTTATCTGTTTCAGAATTAGATCAACTCCTTGTCTCAGCTGTATGTGAGTACGACATTCTGTCAAAGAATAGATGCTCTTTCAACATCCTAAAAGTCATAGCCAGAATGACTAGTGATCCTGGTATCTGGATAAGCCACCTCAGAAGGAGTGTAATTGGGGCTGTGATTTTGTTGTTTATTTGATGCCCTCTGTTAAGAAGTGTATTTAATTTTGGGGAAAAATAGTTGGAGACAGTTTTATGTTGAATTTCCAGAGCCAGCCTGAATGTCAAGCACTGGCCAGCTACCGAGAGAACGCTGTCCTCTCCAAATACCAGTATTGACCCATGGCTATGGAGGGAGCTCCAGGAAAGGATGCATGGAATAAATCCCAAGAAGAGCTTTTGAGATTAGAAATAAAACCTTGCTCAGTGGTGAAAGCAGACCATCAGGACAGTGCTGTCCCTAAGCTCTGTGTTGCTAAATGAGCACCATCTGATCCAAATTAAGCCTTTTTGAGATCAAGGTAATAAAGTGCAGAGGCCATAAATGCATTGCTCATAACAATCAAGTTCAAATGAGAAAGATGAGATAATCAGGCCAGGGGGAGGTGAAAGAGGGAATTCTAAGTGATTATAGTTATTTGGAAATCCAGAGGAGGGAGGATCCCTATGGCTGAAAACATCTCCACACCTTGAATTTGTGGAGGATGAGGTTTTGGTGATGACTAGTTCTTTGATGTCTTTTCCTTTCCCCACCTTTATCTAAGCTCCACTTTAGCCTCAACCAGCAACTTGCTCCCAGGTGAGGTTAATTCCTAGGTGCTGTGGGGAGCTATCAGCTAGCTTATTAAAACACTGTTTAATTAGTAATGATCTTACATTTTCACAATAGAAGCATGTACACAAAGGGCTGGAGTTATGAATTACAGTAATAGAGGATAATCTACAGAGAGACAACAAGAAGATATATTAATGTGCCCAGACATGCCCATGTGCATATTGTGCTTAAAGCTGTCCAAGTGATGAGTGTGTATGTAGGATATTTGACTAAAGGCTCATATAGCAGAAAACAAAATAAAGCAAATAGAAGAGGGGAGAGAAAGGTGAAGAGGAAGACTTTAATTCCCTAGACCAGTACATCGTCTGCAAATTCAGAGATCACTGATCTTCCACTGCAGAGGCAGCTGCACTGGGCAAAGATTAGGCAAGAGGTTACCCTGTGTAGTGTGATGAAATAGCACAGAGAAATACCTATTATATCTGTCTTACAGGTCAGCGCTGCTAAACCAGGAGCACGTACTGGTACTCTGCAAAAACACGGATGAGAGTACATAGTTCCCAAATCCAAGTAATTTACTATAAAGTCAATTTTACTTCCCTTTTTGTAGATCAAATCCTGCCTTTGAAAATGGAATTACCTGAGCATTAAGATAAGTATTGTTTACTCTGCACCCCTCTCTTTTCTATAAGCAGTTTAGAGAAACATGTACAGTAATAATCTCAGCCTCTCTCCTGCCCCTTCAACTTTCATTTGACAAAAACAGACCAGTTCAGAATAAAGAGCTAGCAGGAAAAAACAAAACAAAACTGAACAGTCTATATATGAAAAATAGCTCTAGATGGTCTGAGTGGTTTTGGGTCTGAGGCTGAAATTTCTCAGTGACAAAAGGAGCTGGAGGACATGACTGGATCATCAGATCTTTCTTTGCATAAATTACAGCAAAGCCAGAGATTTGTGGTGAAGATTTTACCTTGGCAGAATAAGTTAGGATGGCCTTAGCTGTTAATAAACGATGCACTAATTTAACTACTATTAGCCAGGAAAATCAACATATTTTATGAGCAGCATTTTAAAAGAACAATTCTTCAATAATAAAACATCTTGATGAGTATTTCTCAGGTTTCTGCAATTTTCTCAGATATTCTAATTTTCCGACATTTCCGACATTACATTATTGGATGCTAGAAATTCTTACTGCTTTGTTCCCCAAAGCCCTGAAAAATTAACACATATTCCCCTCTTCTCATTTACAGTATGAATGCCCATGTATATGTAGCTAAGTTTTCCACTGCAAGTTATGCAATTGGCACCTTCCTTATCCTATTTCCATCTGGAAAGAGTGGTTTTGTCCAAGATCTTCAAAGGGCAGTGAGCTACTTGAATACTTCTAGGAATCCAGTCCAACAAGCTCATGAAGAGTTCAGCAAAGGAAGAAAAGGCACATACTAGGTATGTGTACCAGTCACTGGGGTGATGGAGGACTTCCCATGGCATTGCCACAGTATTAATGTCAGTGATAAGTAAATACAATTGTATAAGTCACAACTTGTAAGTAAGACCCAGACCTTCAAAGGTAACTAACTCTATTGGCCTAGATGCTTGCAGGAGTACAGGCATACAATGTCCACTGATTGCAAAGGGGTTAAGCTCCCCGATACTCCTGTGGCTTTGAGGACTGAGCAAGAATCTCAGACTCCAAGCTCTACAGAACAGATTGGAGGACTTTAGGACAGCCCAGAAGAGAGGAATAAGGAATGGTACAGAGTACCTCATCGAGTAAAAATAACCAAGCAGAGCTTGGCTTGACAAGCTGTGGTCCTGGTACGTGGCTCGTTGAAGTCAGTGAAAAGATCTGTCATGATTTCAGTAAGCTTTTCTTTTCAGCTGACCAGGCTGGAATGCTGCCTGTTGCATGCCTCTTCCTAGGGTGAATGAAAAGCAGTCCAGAGATGCTAAAGCAATCCATCCTTTGATTTAGACAAGGTTTGGCTAGGGCCCAGGCTAGCCCAGCATGAGCTCCTGATTGCATCAGTAGTTGCAAGTAACTTAGCCTGTGTCAAAGGGCAAATGACATCTCCGTTTGCCATGTGCAAACCCTGCAATGATAAAGATGTCATTAGATACTCCACATCTGAGGCAAATAATACTGGCCAAAGCCAGGCCCTGTAGAATTTGACATGACTTATCAGGACTAATCTATTAGTACTTATTATTTTTACTATTTAATATTATTTTCAAAATTGTGAGTGAGGGGGGTGAGACTGCAGGTAACCTGCAGGCCAATTAAATTTCAAGAGAAGCAAACTTCTGAACTTCCAGTGCTATTTCACTTCTTTGCTTTCAATAGAGTATTCCTGCCTGGCTGAACAATATGTGGAGTTAGGGTGACAGCCTGTGGCAAAACAGAAGAATTTCAATATCTTAATCCTTTCGATTTCCACTTTCTTTTGATCTCGTCTCCACTTTCTGCTTGTAAGGCCAGACAGAGGTGGTAAAGTTTGGGTTAGACTTTTCCGGGCTGACACCATCAGTCCCAGCTTCAAGGAAGGAAAATTGCCATCCTTTCTCCCTCTTTCTCCCCACCCCTCCTCATTATTGGTGACTTCAGGCACTGCATTAAATAGTAACCTATCTGCCAAAAGGTTGCAGTTCCTGGGTGCAGAACCTAAAGGAAATAATCTTGTGTGCATCTTTACAAGTGTCTCTCTAGTGGGACTGCAAGTTGGTTCCCTTCAACCCTGAAAGAGAAGAGCCGTGGAGCAGCCTAAACTCTCAATGTTGCATTTTTGCACATTTTGCTGCTGGGCTGTTCCTCCTTACACGACATAGGATCTGTTAGAGACACTTTGTGTTGAGGTCTTGTTGCATGCCGCAGAGCAAAAATTAGCCATTTCAAGAGCACGGCAGCAGCCTCTGAACTTCTAATAGTACATTAGTCATTTTTTATCCCCCAAAATGTTTTTTCTGTGTTGGGGTTTTCTTCTGCTGCTGTTGCTTTTTCCTCTTGAGCAGTAGAGTTTAAAAATCTATATTTTTTCTATTCTCTGCCCAAATTAATCAAATAAATTTTCTTTAAAGCGACACTAAATGAGTCACAGATGGTTTTGCCCTTTTACAGGTTGCAGAAATCACCCATTACAGTTCTTTTAATTTATCAGTGAGGGAAAATAAGATGGCCTCTTGCTCCCTTTGCAATAGTAATCAGAAACAGTCTATTTGGAGTTTAATTTACCCCAAATACGTATTGATAGTTGCAATGAGGGATATGTGATCTCTTCTGGAGTCACCAGTGGATGGAAGGTGGATAGTTTTTATAAAACCACCTTTAATAAAAAAGAGTGTTATATTGAGTATGTTTGGTGCTGTATTTAAGCATATGGTTTCCATATCAGGAGCTAAGATGGCAAACACATGCTTTACCTTCTGACTAACCTTTCTAAAACTCATCACCCCTTGCAAAAAGAAAGCTGCGAGGCATTTTTTATTTTATTTTATTTTATTTTACAACTCCGATTATATGGAAGAGCTGAAGAAATTTCACAAGGAATGTAAAGTGTGTGCCCTGCTTGCTTATTTTTCTGCTCATAAAAAGAGAGGAGGAGACGAAGCTTGTCTCTGGGCTTAGCCCGGCTCTCCCGGCTCCTCCACCGCCTCGGCGGGACGCGTCCGAAGGGCACAAAGCCGCGACTGACAGAACGCAGGGCAGATGTACAGCCACTCCGCGGCCCCGAGCAGGCCGCAGGTCCCGGCGAGGGAGCTGGGCTCCCCGGGGGAGGCCGGGGGCAGATCCCGCGCCCGGATCGCTGCGCCTCCCCGCCGCCTTGCTCCGCTGCCCCCCGCGCCTGCTTCGCCCTGCAGACCACCGCCCCGGGGGTCCTCGCCAGGCCGCGCCGGCGCCTCCCGGGAGCACGAGGGCGAGGGGCTCCTCGGCTGCTCCGCGGGCGCCACCGCCGCACGCCCAGCCCGACGCCGCGGAGGCGAGGGCCGAGGGAGCGGCGCTGGCTCCCGACACCCTCCCGAGAGGGGCTGCCTCGCTCCGCCAGTGATAAATCCAGCGGTCCCCTCGCTTTTTCGTCACTTGCCTAATCCTGTGCCCTTCTTTTCATGTGTTGTAATTGCTAACATCTGCTTGCGGAGCCCGAGCCGTGCGCAGTGTGCAAACGCAGGCTCTGTGCAGAACAATGGCAACAGCTGTTTCATTTCGCCTCGGGCCGGCACTTCCTGTTCAGTCCACATCTGCCCTTCTGCGTCCAATTTATGTTCCGGGGGGTTTTCCGTGACCCCGCCATACGCCGAGGCGGGATTTGGAGGCGCGCACTGCAGCCCGCGTTTCTGGCACAGCCGGCCCCGGCCGCCCGCCCCGGCGGGGGAGGCGCAGCCCCGGCTCGCGGTGCCCCGCGGGGCAGGGACGGGGCGCCCCGGCGGGACCCTCCGCCAGCCCCGGGCTCCGCGGAGCGGAGCGGAGGGGAGGGGCGGGGCAGGGCAGGGCAGGGCGAGGAGGGGAAATGCCCTGCCTTTTCTAACAAAAATAATAATAAAAGTTAAAAAAAAAGACGTGTAAACCGCTTTTGTGATGCGAAGCGGGAGGCGAAGAGGCTAGGGTGCCGCTGCCGTGCGGGCCAGCCCCACGGCGCCCCATGAGGGAACCGGCCGGGGGGCGGGCTGCGGGGTAAACACCGGGTCGGGCGGCAGAGGTCCTGTCCGGGCTGGCTGGAAGGCAGAACCCGCTCCTCCCCCCTCGCTGGGGCCTGCCCCGCTCCGCACCCCGCCGCGGCGGCCCGAGCCCCGGGGCCCCTCCCGGGCTCCCCACGTGGAGGGCGCGAAGGGACCGGCCGCCGCTCCGCGGGCCCAGGCGGTTCCGGCGACGGTGGAGCGCCCCTGATTTCGGCCTCCCGTATCCTCGTCTCTGAGGGCCGTTGCAGTCCCCCGGTCCGCTCTAGCTTTTATATGCCCGAGGCAGTTGCTCTGGTGCATTCGCATACGTCCCAACTCGGGACATTCTTGTCTATCAGGGATTTTCAAAGGGAGCGAGTTACGTTTACACGAAAAACTTCCTTTCGTTGCCTCGGGAGTATGAAGACTGAGCTCGGGGACGCACCGGGGCTGGGGCGGCAAGGTGCTTCCCCCGCGGCCCGAAGAGCCCAGCCCGGAACGCTGCCCGCAGGCGGGCCGCCGCTGCCGGGGAGGGGGCACCTTCCGCGGCGGGGGTCTCCCGCGAGCGCCGCCGGGGCGCCCCGGCCTGGACGGGAAGGGGAAGAGGAGGAAGGAAGGAACGAGGGAAATTAAAAGAACAGAAAAGGAGGAGGAGAAAAGCCAGCGGAGCCCCAGGCTTTCACACGGCGTTGTGCGGGAGGCGAGCCGCGAGGAGGCGAGGGACGAGCCCCGCGGCGCCGGGCAGAGCCGCGGGAGGGGGCGGCGGGCTGCCCGCGGCGGCGGCCCTGCCCGGGGCCCGGCGCGCTCCGCAGCGGCGGAGGGGGCGGCAGCGCTTTCCCGGGCGGGCGCCGCCGCGCATCCCTCTCGTACGCGGGGGCCCCCGAGGCGCATTGCGGCCCCTCGTTTGTGCTCCCGGCACTTCGACTTTCTGCCGGTCTTGGCTTTCTCCAGACTCCCCTGCCCCGCAGCCCAGCTCCCGAGCCGGCCTCGGGCTCTGCTCGCAGGATAGACCCCACAAGCGTTTGCGGCCGGGACTGGGTTCGTTAGGCTCTGGATTTGTTTAAAGCTGCGGGGTTGATGGCCATGTTTCTTTCGAGTCAGGTTCGGTGTGCCGGGTCACCGCTTCATACTTCACCTTTTAACACGAATTCTTCCCTTGCTCCGCTCTTTTTTTTTTTTTTTTTTTTTTTTTTTTTTCCTCCTGAGAAAACGGCTGCATTCTTTCCCGAGTTAATTGTATCTTTCTGGGTTGGATAAGGCATATCTCATTAGAGGGGGAGAGAGATTTAACCTGAACTTCAAGGAGCCTTCCTCATGCTACAGAAAAGAGATCCCTAATCAACACAGTATATATGGTGTATAATTGCTCTTTGGCATTTCCCCCTCTTTCCTTGCTAATTAAAGTGAAAGAAAAGTGTGGTGAAATGTTTCAGTGTGTTTTTACAGGATAAGAAAAACTAAAGCCCCCTTTTGTTTATAAATACAGGGTATTTCAATGGTCCAGAGAATCAGGTGGTTTCACAGGCACACAGCTAAAATTTATTATTATTTTTCTTTCTAGAAACACATTGAGCACATCTGCAATTAGAAATCAGTTTAGCAGTGGTGCAAATGGGCACAAGGTGGATGAGGTTAACCTGTTGCTAACCAGTCCTGGGAGCCTGCAGTCTGCAGAGCGGCCAGTCCATGACGGGTGGGGCTGTATCCCTGGAAGGGAGCACAAAAAGGCTGTGTCTCTTCCTGCAGTATGCAAGGATCTCAAACCACGACATTTTAGAATAAAATATAAGAGTTTCAAATAGCAAAATCTTGTTTTTCTTTACCAAAAACACAAAAGCAATAACAAAGTTATTCAAATGAAAACAGTGGCATGGTTTTGTAGCTACTGCTAGTTATTTCAAGTACTTTAGAGACTGTAAAATGAGTTTTTATTGTTCTGTTTGAAGGGTTGTTTCCTCTTCCCTCAGGTTTGTGCTTTAAAGGCTGAGCAGCTCATACATATGGCCCCCCATGCTCCCTCCCTGGGATCCAAGCACGGAGATGGCCCTGGCTACTCTCCTCCCTGCTGCCTGAACAGGCAGCCCTGCAGCAAGCGCAGCCTGTTTCCCCCATGGATGCTCATGCAGATGGGGCAGGCCCAGGGCCAAGAGGAGCTCTGCCACCTCCACAGTAGTCCTTCTCCCTGGCAGCTCCCAGGAAGCAGCGGTGGCCCTGGGAAGCCAGCACTGTGGTGGTGCCTGGAGCAGCCAGGCTTTTCAAGCTTCTGCCCTCCCACAGATTCCTGAAATAGGAATAAGAAAGAAAAATGAATCTCTAATAGGTTGATGCAGGGGGGAAACTGCCTCAAAAAGGTCTTTCCTGATGTGACTTGCCTCGATTCCTTTTCCTTTAGGCTTTCCATAGGCAGGGTGGGCCTGAGCCACCATGCAGTGGGCTAAGTGGCTGCTTGTGGTACCCATAGTCAACAAAGGAAAACTGTTACTGATGGATACTGTATGCTTTTCTTAAAACTGTGAGAGTCAGGTGGGGGAGATTGCTGCATACTATCCCCTTTTTTGTACTTAAGAAACTCGAAACTTTCGGAAACTGAACTAACACTCCTAGCGGCAGGAAAAATACTGAAAATACTTGTAAATGCAAGAAAGTCCAAGAACAGGACAAGAAAATGAAGAAACTCTTCAATGTATGTTTTCTTTTAAAATCTCATGATGATTTAAGTCAGTCTCTTGATTTTAAATACTCAGTTTGTAGTTTCTAGGGCTGACAGCACCTTAACTGTTGCAGTGGTGGAGTTTATTACCCTTCTCTACTCTCAGTGTGTGAAGTTTGTGGTAAGATTTTCATCCAGCTACAAAGGCATCTGAAGGATTTTAAGAGCACTAACTCCACAGGAACAGCTTCAATCTATTTGTGAAGTGCCACACACCTCAACAAAAACAGCATATGCTTAATTCCAGCAATTAAGGATAGCTTACTGAGAGGCTGCCAGCAATTTCTTCTTATAGGAGACAGAAATATATACATTTAGTCAGTTAATATATATAATATATATATGTTTCTAATATGTATATAATTCCATTTCCTGCTATTTATTTGAGTAAGGGTAGATGGCACTCAACAGTTCTGGCTGTGCTGACTCTCATTTGTCATGTTCTCCTGTTTATGCGAAACACTCACACCACTTGGGATGGGAGCATGTCCTCTGCTATTGAGGGCAAGATGTCTCCAAAGTCCTACTCGAGCTGTGTGTGAGAGGAATGGGACAAAGCAGGCACTGTTCTATTTTCTGGTCCTGTTCAGCCCCACTGCATCTGTGCCTCGGGCCGCAGGACTTTAGGCATCAAGAGGATGGTACTGGGGAATGGTCACTACTAACCTGTTTCCCAAATCCACTGGGATTTCCCTGCTTGAGGCAGTGATGATACGGGGCTCATGCTCTCAGTAAATCCCCACCATTGAAGTGGAGGACTGGGCAGATGAATCTTGGAGATTATTGCCATCACAGTGGACAACTGCCTCCTGTGCAATAATGTAAAGTCCCAGAGTTCAGGAACTCTATCCGTAAGATAACCACGTCCCCCTCACCAAGAAAGCACACTCTGTTCTTGCAACATGAGCATCTTCTCTCTTTTTAGTTAATAATATCTTTCTGTAAGCTTTTATGATTTGCTTTCAAGGTGGTACTAAAGATAGCCTCTCCTTTCCTTCATCTCAAGTCATTTTTTAAAGGGAGTTATTTTCATTTTTTATCCTGAAGCTAGTCTTGCATGAGAGGGCAGGAAGAAATATAATTCTGTGTCACTTGTGTGTCCTATTCCCACTTTCCCACTTGCTGACTGTAGGGCTGATTTGGTCTCTGTTGCAGTTTTGTTTCTGCCTGATGATACATCAAGGCCATTTAGGTCCCAGGAAATCACCTAAGCACAAGAGCACTGCATCACGGTATCACCTGGGAACACATCTGTCAGTCACATGTTCCCCATCATGGGATCAGGGCATAACTTCTTCCTGAATTGGAGGAAATCATGAAGTTCCACATCCTGCCTTTTTCCCCAAGGCTGATACCTGCCCCCCTCCCCCCACCGCCCTCCTGGACCAGCGATGAGTGTATCTGAAATACCAGCTATTGTATTTACTTACTCTTTTTTCCTAGCAACAAGTTCTTGCCAGGGAAGTTGCTACCAAAGTGTCAATACCCTTTCATTGGTTCTCTTGCATCATGGTGCTAATACTTGGTATCTTTCTGAGCTGAATGGAATTTACTTTAACAGAGTCTTTTTTGATGCAAAGTATGGACTAAAGTATGCTGTTCCAGTCAAAGAAAATGCTTTGCAATATGCATTTCATATGGCCCTGATTTGAGAGGTACCTGTAGAGTGTAATACTGTTTCATCTCCTTATCCACAGGCCACGTACACTCAGACCCCTGTGACAGGAGTCCCTCCCTTCTGCCCTGCCCATGATGCCCCCCTGAGCTGGAGGACCCCCTCCAGTGTGCCGGACCAGGTCTGTTGTCCCAGCAGCCCAGCGCTGAGCCTGCTGCTGAGCCAGAGCTGCACAGCCATGCTGCCTTGTTCGGTCACACCTTCGTTGTGTTGACATCGGATCACAACATTACACTCTGTGAAAGCCAGAGAAGGGTATTCAAAGCTGCTGATCACACAATGGAGTCAGAGTAACTAGCTGCTGACAGATTTATAGGTTTTAGTCCAATTAAAATGCTGTTTATTGCTTCTAGAAGAGGCCTGTTTGTTTCTAATTTTAGAAGTAAGTTTGGGAAGTGACTAGTTTGGCTGTGCACTGTGAGTCTAATATTTGATTTTTTTCCACTAGGGCTATTGTTATTATTAATTAATAATTATTATTAATAGTTATTTTGTCTAGGACCTAATTCTGCAATGACAGGGTAGAAATTTAGGACAAAGCCCAAATAACAACAACTCAATGAATTTGCTGTGAAAGGGCTCAGCTTCGTTCCTTGCACTGCAAATTACATCTGCCTTAATCAGGACTGGATTTATCTTTTGTTTCTGGATGCAGCCTATTGCTTTCAGCTGTTCCTGCTGCTCTTCTTACTCTCTCAGCTTTACCTTCACTACAGCAGTAACCTCTGCTCGGTAAATATTCTATCAGTTTCCTCCTATGGCAGAGTTAGTGATGAACAGATGTGTGTATGTATGTATGTATGGACTACATCGAACAAATGAACAGCCCTTAAGAGATTGGAGGGAATAATGCCTTTAGCTTTCAAGTGCATTCCTTCTGCTCAGTGGGAACATATTTTACTTACCCATTTGTCCTTCTGGCATTAATTTTATGGGTTTTATTGAACCACACGGTCATTCTCCACCTGCACTGTCAAAGCTGGGCTCCCTTCCTACCTACTTCTGCCGCCGTCACCTTGCCCTGGCTCTGTCCTCTCCAGTCCCGTCTGTCCTGTCCCCTTCCATCTGTCCCATCCCATCTCTTCCCCTCCCTCGTCATCCCATTCCTCCCATTCTGTCTGTCCTGTCCCGTCCCCTCCATCCCGTCCCCTCCTGTCCTGTCCGTCCCGTCCGTCCCGTCCCCTCCATCTCGTCCCCTCCTGTCCTGTCCGTCCTGTCCCGTCCGTCCCGTCCCCTCCATCCCGTCCCCTCCATCCTGTCCCCTCCTGTCCTGTCCGTCCCGTCCCCTCCGTCCCGTCCCCTCCTGTCCTCTCCGTCCTGTCCCGTCCGTCCCGTCCCCTCCATCCCGTCCCCTCCCCTCCCGTCCATCCCGTCCCGTCTGTCCCGTCCCGTCCATCCCGTGCCCTCCTGTCCCGTCCATCCCGTCCCCTCCATCCCGTCCCCTCCCGTCCCGTCCATCCCGTCCCGTCCATCCCGTCCCCTCCCGTCCCGTCCCCTCCCGTCCCGTCCATCCCGTCCCGTCCATCCCGTCCCCTCCCGTCCCGTCCATCCCGTCCCCTCCATCCCGTCCCCTCCTGTCCCGTCCGTCCCGTCCCCTCCATCCCGTCCCCTCCCGTCCCGTCCATCCCGTCCCCTCCATCCTGTCCCCTCCCGTCCCGTCCATCCCGTCCCGTCTGTCCCGTCCCGTCCATCCCGTCCCCTCCCGTCCCGTCCATCCCGTCCCGTCCGTCCCGTCCCGTCCATCCCGTCCCCTCCCGTCCCGTCCATCCCGTCCCGTCCGTCCCGTCCCCTCCATCCCGTCCCCTCCCGTCCCGTCCATCCCGTCCCCTCCGTCCCGTCCCCTCCCGTCCCGTCCCCTCCCGTCCCGTCTGTCCCGTCCCCTCCATCCCGTCCCCTCCATCCCGTCCCCTCCCGTCCCGTCCATCCCGTCCCGTCCATCCCGTCCCCTCCATCCCGTCCCCTCCCGTCCCGTCCGTCCCGTCCCCTCCCGCCCGTCCCGTCCCACCCGCCTCGGCTCCTCGGCGGCCCCGGGCTGCCACCTACCGGGGCGGCGGCCGCCTGCAGGCGCCTCTCGGCGCGCAGCGGCCCTCGGACGGGCCGGCGCGGCTGCTGCCCGGGCGTCACGGCCCAGCCGCCGTGCGTCGCTCACGGCTTCGGGAGGCGCCGAGCGCCCGCCGATGAGCCCTGGCGGAGCTCACAGCCACGCATCGGAGCACGCACGGACTCCCGCACTTGCAGAGCTCGCGCGAACCTGCCGCTCTTCAAGGAGCAGCCCTCGCTCGGGTTCTCTGCGGATCTCGGATGTCTCCGGCTTAAGCATTTTCTTATCCTTTTCACAGTGGGGGAGAAGCTTTGAAGAAAAAATATGCATCAATATAAATGAACATTTACACTTCTGGCCAGCAGTGATGGGAACCTTGGACAATTACCAAAAAGAAGTGGAGATACAACAGGTTTTGTGTGAGAGATTAAAACAGAACTGGAGTCGGGACTCATGGGTTCTGTTCATACGTTTGTGCAGTTTTGCTATGTGACTGTGGCAAAGTCATTTCAATGTCAGCTTGCCTACTACCTAGAAAATCTAGAATATAAAGTTTGGTAAAACTTAGTTTTTATTTGTGAAGTACTTTGTGAGTCTCTGGTGAAAGGTGCTGCATAATTGCATGATTCCCTGTGGTTTATAAAATGTACATTGATCACAAGTTACCAAAGGCAATGACAGTAGGTTTTAAACAGGGAGAGACCCAGCCACTCCACCACAGGATCCTCATGTTTCCAGATCTGGGAGAGGTTTAAGTTCTGAACTCAGGCCCAAACTCAGTGTCTTTATAGAAGACAGAATGAGAACCACAAGTCTACATATAAGGCTTGAAATCTAGAGGAGAACACAGAGGCTCGACCCCATCTCCTGCCTGCTTGTTTTTAATCTCCTGCTGGGATGAGACATTCCATAAAAGCTCTTTTTGGGGAGAAGATAGAGGCAACTGCCAAAATGCAGTAAGCTGTACCTTTCCTTCCTCTACTGTGAATCATCTGCAATAATCCTTTAGCTGGGGGCTGAAGGCATAGAAAAGAAAAGATAAAAGAGAGCATGAATCAACTCAGACTTCTGTGGTAGCTAAGGCTTTAAAAATGCCTAAAGATCACTTAGATTGCACACGGTTTGGGCCATGTGCCATCCTTTTATTACTTACCCATGTACAGGAGAGCTGGTGGGAGAATGTCTCTGTGATGATGTTTCATTAAAAAATTACATATTTCTTATGGACAAATTGAGAATTTTTTAAACAGAAGACCGGAAAGATCTTAGCTAAAAACTGATTTTTTTTTCACCAAAGTGTTTGCTTTTTAAAAAAAGAACAAGTAGAGGAAAGTAGACATTTTGTGATAGGTTTCTGAGTTTAGTAAAAAAATAAATTTCTGTTGGAAAATAATTTCCAGGCAATTTTTTGCCTATGGCTAATTTTTTGGCTATGTCTAATGTATAGTAGCTTCTGTAAGATACCTTCACTAAGCTATCCTGTAAGTCCTATCTGCTGTAAACAGGATTATTGCTAACAAATAGTGGAGTGTTAGGATGCCAGGAGGGGAAAACAGAATCTCACCATTTTGTTTTATCCTAGCCTAATCTCTTCAATGGTCTAATAGCCAAGAAGATTAAAATATTAATGGATCCTGCACAGACAACACCAGATGGAAAAGATCTGAGTTGGGCAAAAAGCTCTTTGTTGAAAGTTGTTGTATTGCTAAGCAAAATCTTGTCAGAATGGTCAGAAGAGCAGCAGGCAAAGGAGCATCTTTTTATTTTTGTGATACTTTGAAGGAAAAGTTGTGAATTATTACTTGTGGTGTCATTGAGGTATATTCCTTCTAGCTCTCTGAAAACGTACCATCTCAAATGATGTTTGGTTCAGTGGGTCACTCTTAGGAAAATAACCAAAACAATGCCCTTCCAGTGAACTCTGTAAGAGGTTCAGTGCTGGACACCACACCGTCGCAGGGAGAGGGCTGAGAACCTGTGGGAGCGCGAATGCCCTATGGTTTTTTGTCAGGTGGGTGGACCTCACTGCTATCCCATGTTGTCCAAGCTATTTGCAAAGATCTCACATCACGGACTCTGCCCAGCTAGCTTCACTTGCAGAGGCCTTTCAGAGAAAGCAACGCATTGTAGACCCCATGCTCTGTGACGTGTACTTTGTGTCCCATCCTTCCTTGCACAAAGCAGTGAGTTTTCAGTATCCTGCTGAGCCATGCTTGTGTTTGGGAAGTGCGTACAGATACGCAAACTTCAACTACCTGTGGGGCCACCCCCAGCAAAATAATGTCTGTCAGCAGATTTTGATGGTGAAAAGGAGTCTGGCTTTTGGTGGACTCTACTGGTAAAATGCTCTCTATGCTATTGAGGGAAACGTCTTGGGATCAGTACTTGCATAGATGTGTCTGTCTCTGCCTTCCCTGAAGGCTATAGGGCTGATTTCAGAAAATGTCTCTAGTGACCTAACACTGGTTGTCACTTAAATGGGCAGGATGTAGTGATGAAGGAATAGCTGTTACTGTAGAATGAGGACTGCTACACTGACAACTCCACACAGTGGCCCTGAGATGTGAGCCTAAGTAGACTTACAGGGGTTTTATGGATTTGTGGATGCCGACAGTCTTAGGAATCCTTTAACATTACCAAGCTGACTGCATTATTTGGTGGAATGATTATTCTTGTATTAATTGGATGAATATTAACAATCATATAGTTCTTCATAAGTAATTGTTACTGTATGATGAAGCCCCATTTGGCCTTTTCTGGCTTTCTGCTGAAAATAGTGTGGGGGTTCTGCTACTGACTTACTCAGCAGTCTTGGGTGAGTCCCTTGCCTTGCAAGTCTCAGTTTCCCTCCCTGAAAAGTGAAGCTAATAGTGGTGTGCTTCTTACTTCCTCTCCAATTAGTTATTGCTTGTATGACCCTGCAAAAAAGACAAAGAAGTTGGTCTATGGAGACAATTTTCTCTAGGATTTCAGTGCAATAGGCCTATAGACATTTGACTGGAACTCAGGTACTGCTAGTAGAAAATGTGGCAGGAGGAATAACATGTGTGTATTCAAATAGATACACTACACTGCCATCCTGTTTTATTGTTTTGTCCCTAACATATCTTAGTGTGCTCTTGATAGCAAGGGAAAATTATTTCAAGAGGCAAAGCAACGAGGCCTTGTTTCCCAGGGCATAGAAATGAAACACTGCTAAGCAGCAGCAATTTACAGCCCAGAAGGAAGATGCCACTTCTGGCAGGTAAGGAGTGTATATTCTCAGACCAGCTGATGCCAGTTATTCACTACTAATAGGGCATTGGGGAGAATTCACTCCTCTGGGCATCATCATTAATGCAAAAAACCTGGGTCACACTCAAGGTCTCATAACAGGCTGAATTCTGCTTCCCAGACATTTCTGATGTGGGCTAAGGTCCCAAAACTGAATCCCTTTGTAATGCACAGGGGCCAGAACTGATTCCAGAGGCTGGGAGTACTTTTACTTTTACTTCCATTGGAGTAAAGACAATGTAAATAAAATCCAGACTCCTTGCAGTGCTTAAAAACGATGCGGCTAAAAACATGAAGGATTTCAAGCTCATGGAAGTCATTTAGATACAAAATTGATACCTCTGAGTCTTGCTGGACATACTCTCTAAATGACACAAATCCTGCCAACAGGTAACTGTGTGTATGGAGCTCTCCCTGTCAAAAGCAAATCTGGATTAAAAATAAGTTCCTTTGTTTCTAAGGCTTAGGAAGCAGACAAGTGAGTGTTCCTGCTTCTCTTTTATAGAGGGACTATGTGGGCAGACAATAAATGTTGTGCTCAGAGCCAAAAGCTGAATCTGACAGGCATATGGGTGTGCACAGAGCAGCACTGCCTCTCTAGTCATCCAGAAGGGGATCTGTCCACGGTTTGCATCTGCTCTGTGGGCCCAGGGTTCATTTGTGTACAACAGGGATGCAAGAAGGGCAGAGGCAGGGGTTTGAGATGCCCAAATATAACCTAAGGATACGGCCAGAGTGTGCGCTACCTTAGAATACAGTATGGACATAGCCAAGAGGAAGGTTGGGATTCAAGAGATTTGAGCTTCTCTCGGTGAGGTGATCAACCGCTGGCTCCTGTGCTAGAAACCAAGCTTGCAATCGCTTGAGCTGTTATGTTATAACAGCCGACACCACAGGGCTTTCCTGGCTGACTCAGCCATCTGTGCGCTGATATATTTCATATAGGGAGTACCAAATAATTCTGATAGGCAAAAAGGTTCAGCTTACATCAGTGCTATGTTGTCTAGTGAAACAGCACTGCATTGAGCTGGAAATGTGGAGAGTTTTCTGAGTAGAGTGGAAACTGAAATCTCTGATTTTTTCGCATGCGGAAAAAGCTTTCTTTGGTGGAGAAGACCAAGGTCTGACAAAATGGGAGGTACTCTGTCTTTAGCCAGGCTCAGTAGAGATCAATGAAATCTGATTTAAAAGGCTCACAAATACAAAGTGATTCCATCCCTTTCCTTTTTTCCCAGCTGCTATCCACCTTTCCTAGTGTGTTTAATTGCCCCCTTTCCTATATATGAAAGAAATATGGCTCTATGTATCATGGCCTGTTGGATGTTTCAGGCACTGCCGCATGAAATGAAAGCCTGATTGTTTTTGCTTTTTTTCCTGTTTGAATATTAAATGCCAAGAAGATTGGTAAAGATTTCAGAAAAACAAATTGACATTTGGCCTAATAAAATACTGTACATAGTTTTTCCTTTCTGCTTTGACTTGGCAGAAGAGTGTGTGAAAAGCTCAGAGAAGAAATATTCCAGTTTTCCTGGAGGGAGGCAGGAAACTATTAACAAACAGTGCTGGAGCACTATATCCTGATATGCCCTTTAAAATTAGTTCATAAAGACACAAAAATGTGAGATCTGTACATTAAGATTAAATTTGGAAATCACAAATATTTTGGAAGAAACAGCCTTCTCTTACACAAGATTTCTTGTTGTCAGCTCTCACAATTTTTTCATGCCATATATAATGTTTTTCTTAATGCTCCAGCTGCCAAAAGCACGCAATAAAGAGAAAGTCTCAGATTTTATTTTTAGAGTAAAT
This sequence comes from Dromaius novaehollandiae, assembly GCF_036370855.1. Lineage (NCBI taxonomy): Eukaryota > Metazoa > Chordata > Aves > Casuariiformes > Dromaiidae > Dromaius > Dromaius novaehollandiae. The sequence continues at coordinate 41,159,184 of NC_088103.1, read as the reverse complement.
TTTTGAAGAAAGACATCTTTAAAATATGGTCAAAGTGCACCCTAAGCTTTCAAGTCCCGAGGGGAATATAAGACAGAGCCCCAAATATGGTGTTCTTATTATTAAGCTAATCCCATGGTTTTTGGAACTTGACTCTTGAGAAGATTTCAATACTGGCAATTTTGAAAGTCCTCTCTCAAAATTTTGATTTGAGGTATGTGGTGGATTGAGAACTCCCCATACCCATCCATGTCCTGTCTTCTCTGCTTGAAGAGCTGGACTAGCTCCCATGCAAGTTATTTTCAACTCCCCGTGGCTCTCCATGAACACGAGTATGAAGACCCCATGATCACACTGCCATAAGCTACAACGCACCACGGTCTAACCAGCTAAGCTATTCTACTGTTCCCAACCTAGTAAATAATGGCTATGGACTATAGAAGATGGCATTCTTTTGGTAGCTTTCAAAAAAGTATGGTTAGTTCTTAGTGCAAAGCAGCATTACCCACTGTTAAAAACAGGGCTTTTGCTGGAGGCAAAAAAATTGCAACTTTATCAAATTAATAACTACGAGGATCAAAACCTCCATGTGTTGCAATTCAGTCATGATGGCTGTCAGCAAAGATCTGCAGCATATCGGGGGAAAGATAATAAAATTAAATTTACTATTGAAATAAAAGACAGAAGGCATAGTGGTTTTATTCACTAAAATCATCCACTTCTCAGTTTACTCAAAGTTATTGCTGTTTTGCCAGTTTACCATGAACCAGATGGCTGCCATTTTGTGAGGCTTTGGCTGTGTAAGTTAACTGTGTTTTCTATAGGCTCCAAATAACCAGTGCAGAACTCTGGAAGAGGATAAATTGGTTTAAGTCACAAATGTTAAAAATATTAATCTGTATAAATAGAAAAGTGTCAGCTCCACAGCTTTAGAAAGATTTTTTGCTCTTTAAATTGGGTCTCCTGTGGAAGCTGTGTTTAGAGGAGTCAAAAAGGAGCAGAAGTAGAAATTACCACAGCAACAAGTAAAAAACACTGTGGTTGTAAAGGAGCTGATCTGTTCTGCCTAGAAAAAAAGCAAAGAGAGTTAAAAAGTAATAGCTGAAGAAAGAAGGTCTCTCCCCTCAGCACAGTCATGAAAAAAAAGAATAAAGAAAACTAGTGCAAAAGCAGAGGGGGGCTGGATAGCACTGACCCAACCAAATCTTACAAGAGAGTAGTGAGACGAAAAGCTCTGTTTCTGTCAGTTCACAAAAGAGAAATTGGGACCGAGGAGAAAATATCCCGAAATTAGTCCCGGGGGGGGGGGGGGGAATATAAGGGACCACTAATGAACTGATCCAGCTACGTTCTAGAGCCATAAAAGCGAATCCTGGCATTTGCCAGGCTGAAATGTCCAATTAAGAGAGGACACCACATTGGAACATCTGTCACGCTCGTTTGATTTTACATTAAAAATTGAGCACAGACAGGAGTGTCAGAAGAAAAAACACTTTTACTACTGTCTGCACAGGGTGAGTGTGTAAACAGCTATTGGAACCCAGCAGAGGAAGGCTGTCAGCCTGGCAGAAGCTCGGTCAGATTTTCAGCTGATGTAAATCAGGAGGACTCTGTTACCAGTGCTGAACTGGCTTACAACAGCTGAGGCTCTAGCTGAGTCACTGAAGTGGTAAATAGTGCTGACAGCAAGTTGTGGCTTAAACAACCTTAAATGAACTGCATTAAGTGCTCTTTTCTGAAGAGAATGTTGTTGAAACCTGGAAATGAGGCTTTCAAAGGTTTAACATATTTGTCTGTTGTAGAAGGTTTATTTTGAAACCAGATGCACTGAGAAACTGAGTGTTGCTACACATGGCAGGAGAGACAGCATGCTAAGGATGGATTCTGCCCTCCTTGCTTAAATTGGAAGTAACCTCTGTAGAGTTGATGCCATCACATTAGTGTCAGTAAGATCAGAGGTAGGGCAAGCGTGTATAATTTCTTTCAGTGAGATGAAGATGCTGACAAGCTAAAACCTATCGGAATAATTGAAAAATGTTGGTGATGTTGCATTCTTGGAAATAAAACTGGCACATATTCTGCAGAAATCTCAAAGTGGTTGAAACAATTGATCATTACAGGCTTGGGTGAAGAAACAAAGCAGTCTCTTGTGGGTTTGAACAACTCACAGGCAGTTTTAATAAAAGACAGAGTGGACAGGGGCAGAACCAGGCAATAAAAATAAGATCAGCACTACTAAAGCCAAAGTTTGCTACGCAAATCATGCTGGTACAGCAGGGGAGAGCTCAGGACATATGGCTAGCCAGTCCAACAGGGGATTTGGGACTTTAGTCCAAGAAGGCTAGAGGTTAGCCAAGAGGACTAATGGGCTGCCTAATTCTCGATTAGCAATAAATGCAAGCACCTTAACATTAGATTTAGTAAGATGGCTTTCTCATTCCTTGACTGAAATACTCCAGATCAGACACTCCTTGGTCACATTCCTAAAGGAGTATACATCGCTGTAGGGTCTGCTCACATCAGCTCCAAAGTGGGAGTTAAGGGCCAGGCCTACAAGCGTGTCAGAACCCTGAGCACACTTCCTTCCCCCCCCCCCCCCCAAGGCTCCTGGGGGTTTGGCTGCCTGCACTCACAGCTATGACAAATGGATTCAGGTTGGAAGTGGTCACCTGATCTTTAACCATCTTGGTGAATGATTGCCAGATTCAAAACACCTGCAATGCACAGGCACTGCCTTTCTTTCTTTCTTTTTTTCTTCTTTTTTCTTCTTCTCTGTTGCTGTAACATTGCTCAGGATGTGAGATTATGTTGTTTAGCAGGCCCAGGAGTGTCCACAGACCTCAGCAATCTTCTCTTGCTTGTGCCTGGGGTTCATCAGGAACTGGAAGCTGTGTATGACAGGAGCTCCTGCCTTGTTCACCCAGTCAAGGCTCTCCCATTTGTGTGATCATGCTCCTCCTGGCAGGTATCTGGGATAGCTGCTTCCTTCTAGAGTGTGGGACCAGAAGTCAGCTCTGATGTCCTCTTGCCTGCAGCTCCCTCCTTTGAAGGCAGTATCCTTGGAAATGTGCTAAAAGTTTTCTGGCAGAGTGGCAGAAACATTTACTGAGTGCATGATTCAGTATTCTTGTGGGCAGGGGGACTAGAGGGACAGAGAGAAGTAAGGAAGTGGTTCTCCTGCCTACTAGCTAGGATGTGCATGTAGGGAGATGGATTTGGGATTTCCAGTTCTGGTCAGAAAGTGGCTGAGAGATTTTGAGTTAAATATATATAGTCACTGTCCAGAATATTTGGATGAAAGTTGAATGGTGGAAGCAAGGCATTCGCCTTTCCTGTCAGGCAAGGGTCCCATTCACTCTCATAACCAGCAGCACCAGGGTTCAGGCGAGACTTCGTGGAGGCAGGTGGAGTCACGTGGGTGTTAGCTGAACAGCAGTGGTGTAGCAATACCATTCAGGCTAGCCTAGGGAAGGAAGAGTGCCTTTATCACAAGTTGCTAATTATATTCCAAAAGAGAAGATTTCCACCGGAAGATGCTTTCTTGCAAGAAGAGTCTAGCGAGAAGTTACAGGTGACCATACAGGTTATTGCAGTTACAAGTAAGAGGCTGTCAGGAGAGAAAGAGTGAAGACAAAAACTAATAGACTCTTGGAAGGATATGAAGAGTAGAGATTTCAGATCACCTGCTGTCCTCAGAGTGCTTTTGGAGGTGCAAAGCAGAGAGGAGACAAGTTTGATCCAAACCATGTGTTAAAACACACCTGACATCAGTTAGTTTTGAGGTGGATCTGCCTGGAAGAGGAAGATGGTTTTTAGAAGTGTTTGGGTAAGTGTAAAAATCTAACTGATCCAGAGTGCTAGGATTGCTACTTGCCTGGACCTTTATTTCCTTAAAAATAAACAAAGGCAGAAGAAAACTGATGAGAAAATGTTTTTCACAGATCAGATAACAGAAAATTTATTGACTTCTAATGCCCTACTTAACCCTAATGCTGGTTCATTCAGTGCCATAGCCTTTAAGAAAAGGTTTGAGAAAAAAGCCGACTGCCTAGAATCACAACAGTGTAAACGGACACGTTCCACCATCATACTGAGACTCCTCGCTAGCCCACATTCAATTCCTTGGCCAGAGCCAGCAAAGGACATAAGTATCTCCAAGAAGAATTTCAATAGAATTCCAGAGAATTACAATGGAATTACACAACAGTAAAGGAAAATTTGTCGGTTATTATGGTTTGTATTTTGGTGGATTCCAAAAAAACAATCTCAGTGTAAATATTCTAAAAGCCACTGGAGTCCCTTCTCCCCTGCCCCCTCACCCCGAGAGGAAAAGTCAGATAAAAGCTCTGCTCAGTGGATTGTTGTTTGTTCAACAGTCATTCAAAAACCATTGCCATCCAGACATGTTAGCAATACTTTGTTCCTACCTCAGAGAGATTATACACGGAAGATTTAGACTAGAGAAAGCAACAAACTGTAGGCTGGAGAGAAGAGCAGGTGACAGGTTTCACTTAGACTGCAGTATCTATGGGATAGGGACTGCCTTTTTGCCCTGTGTTTATGCCATCCACAGCACAACTGAGGCCATAGGGTTTTGGGGCTTGACTGCAGTACAAGCTGAAAACACCAATAACACAATAAGGTCTAAGATATTTTAAGGTTGGTTGTCTGGAGTAAACTACTACACATCCATCATGTGGCAGTGTGAACACATGTTCTGTATGCATGAAGCTGGGAGTTTTTCTCAGTGAGTTCTAAAAGCTATTTGTTTTTCACTTGAAATGTACACAGTTAAAATGGCATGCAGATTATCTCTGTGTACATTGATATTGTTTTTCAGACTACAGGCATGTTTATTGCTGGGGAACCATAAATATGTTTCATTTTTCACTGCTGCTTTATGCTCTAGAAGGACAGAAATATTTCTTTGCTTATGAAAGCCTGTTTTTGTTTTTTTTTTTCCAGATTTCTTGTTGACATGAATAGTCTTTGTCTTTTGTTTTCCCACGTTGCTGGAGGATGGTAGCAAAAACATTAATGGATTTGGACCAGCAACAGCACTTAGACTGTGAGAAGAGAAAGAATGTCCTATCTTTCACTACTGAAGCCTGATATTAATTCACCAGTCAATCCATGACATCAGTATTGCTGCCAATGGATGCAGAGTTTACAGAGGCAAATGAGCCAGTAGCAAGTAAGAAGTCTTTCCACTATGGAAACTCCAAATTGCCTTCTGTGGTTTCAGTGAACCCTGCAATGCATGTTGGTTGACCCATTAGGCTGTAGCATTTATTCACTCGGTGTCCATCTAGTTCTGCATGCTATGGGTCCAGCCAGGATGGAAGCAGAGCTGTTTCTGCCATTCAGTCAGCTGCTAGTGAGGAGTGTTTTGGCACCAATATCCTGAGATGTGCCCACTTCTTGAGAGCTGTTCTTTCATTTATGTGATCCCATGTGACAGCTCCCTCTCATGAGATTTCCTTTGACTTGATTTAATAAATCAAAATTCCAGCTGTAAGCTAGTTGGGGCACAGACTGACGTGTCTGCTCTGTGTGAGATGTTTAGCTTGCCTTTAGGTACACAACAGCAGTTTTAAAATGTCAGTCAGCAGCCCCCAAAAGACTTTCCAAAGCTAGAGGAGATGGAGTCGTCTGGCGCATTTGGGAGGAAGTGAAGCAGTGCAGGGACTATGGTGTAAGGAAATCTTCAGCTAAACTGTTATCTTCCAAATAAAATTGCCTACACTTAGCCTATTCAAGAAAGTCTTTAAGAAAATACCTAAGAGGATTTTCCTTTCAGATTAAGTGATTTCTAGATGATTTTACCCACAGCAAATCAGCAGGGGGGTGAGTTTAACTGCATTTTGCCTAAACGAAAGGAAGAGAGGCTTGCTCTTTTGAAAATCATTCACTAAATTAATGAAGACATGAACGTACATTAGGCTGAACTTATTTAGCTCACTAAAGGCTCCTCTCTCAGATCATTTCCTTCTGTGTATGTCTCTACATCACAGGCACTTCTGTTTGTAATTTCAAGAATTAAAAAGAGAGATTGCATCTTTTTAAGGGGTCACCCTCAGCTTTCAGCAGTCAGAAACTGTATGTACAGTAGTCAGCCTAAAATCCCATAGGAAGATTAAAGACTGTATGCAGTTAATGCAATAATAAGGACTGTCACTGTACTCATCAAGTGTAATATGAGGTGAGTGTCAATGTTAACAGAGAAGTAAAAACCTAAATATGATGTCAATTTACGTTTTGTTGTATTGGATGTCTTACTGGAATCTTTGTTCCATAAAACTTTGGCTGGGATTATTTTTACTCTCCTGAGGAAAATAAAATGTTTGGTCAATGCCAGTTTCTTTGACTCCCATTGTTTTAACTGGCTTTGGGAACAGACTCTTATTTTTGCTTTATTTTTTTAATTCTCTTTTACATCCTCATATCTAATGAACAGACTAATGCAAGAATTCAACAAAGAAATACTGAAGGGAAGCTGCACTGACAGAAAATAAGTAAGCTACAAGAAATAAAATGGAAGCCATTTTCCAGGAGAAAGCAAATTAGTTTTCTGTAAGATTAAGATCTTTTTCTTAATGGTTTGAGTTCTTACTTCAGCTATCCAGGTAAACAAATTTGAGGGGTTAGTGGGTAGCACAGGGAATACACACTCTGCTTTTCCTACTAGTTGCAGATATTCAGAATCTTACTACCACTAACGGGCTGCGGTTTTCAAATTCCTTCAGAACAGCTTTTGTGCTGCTGAAATTGAAAGAGAGAGAGAGAGAGAGAAAGAAAGAAAGAAAGAAAGAACCAATCAATCCAGGGCTACGTAAGCTATGCAAGATTCTGGTTTGGTGTCAGAAGGCAAGCATTTTCTGACCCTCAGCAAAGTTCCAGTCATGTGGTGTCTCATATGTTCTCTGAAAATTTTGTGTTTTTTAAAGCTCCCGCACAGCCTCCGCACCCTCAGCACAAGGGATGAGGGCACTGCTGGCCAGGGACAGCTTGGGATGCAGCTGGAGCACAAGCTGCCTTCTAACTAACACCTTTCCTTTTCCTGCAGCAGGACATGCTGTACTTGTCCAAGGAGAAACCTACCTTCCAGCTCTAAAAAGACCCACAAGGAAAACAGACCCTTTCCCAGTCAGAAAAGAATGCCCCCCTGCATTTGCAAAGCCCTGAACTCTGTTTAATAATATAGTAATGAAATAGAACTTATGACTTTGCAGACATTCAAGAAATTAGGTTCCTTCTAGAAATTCCTAGAGATTTAATGAAAAAAAAATATATTCTTTTGTATTCCTTCAGTACATAGTGTACTGTTGTTAAACAGAATTAAAAAAACATGCACAGTAAATTCTCCAGCCCTATAAAATATAATGGGTGGAAAGTAGCCTTTGTTGGCAGGAATTTGACTACTGACATTCATGAAGAGGGAGATGGACTAGTCCTGAACATTTGCCTGTCTCGCCATGGAGATCTACAGAGCCTTCCTAATCCTGTTCCCAGCTCGGCAACTGTAAGAACGGCTGTGGGAACCCGTGAGGCTGAGAGCTTGGGTCTTATTGCTGATGCTGGGCTATGGCAATGGAGGAAGGATCACGGCCATTCTGGGTGTCTTCTACAATATTTCATTTCTAGGGACCCTGCTTTGATAACTTTTCACTTGTTTTTCCTTTCCTTTTTATCCCCAGTTTCATCTCTGTCAAATCCCAGGTTCCACATGAAGTTTTGTACCAAACTGGGTGAAAGCTCCAAGGTAATATATTTGTAATAAAATACTTTTCCTTTATTTTAGTAAACTTGGCTCTTCCCTATAAAAACAAACTCTTTACTTATTCAGGTGTGACTAGTCATCATATTAAACCATCATACTACCTCCATTAAACCATCATACCACTACCAGTGTAATAACTCATTTATTTTAAAATTTCATTTTAGAATCCTTCTTTTGCTGACACTTAATTTTCACAGGCGTAGTGCTACCATAAAAGAGCCCAGGTGTAAAAATACTGCATTTTTAGAAATTATGTACTGTCCATTACCGTTTCAAAACTAGAGAAAAAAAACTATCAATATTGCCAATAATTGAGTGGAGTTGGTAAGTTTAAACATTTAAGAGGTATCATTCAAGAGGTATGTTGCAGCACAAATGTATGTGTGCCTCAGCCCCCCTTGGTCATTTGTCAATATCCTTTTTTTTAAGTGAAATTGTAAAGTTTTGTGCAGGTAACCAGTGTTTTTTTACATTTCTGCTCAAAATTTGCAAACATACTGGTTGTGCAATAGAGGAGAGCATGAGGAAGAGGAGAGACAAGTATCTGAGTTTCATGTTTAGTGAATGTCATCTTGACAGGTTCATATCTATGGATTTTGGATGATGTTTTGGTCACCAAAGCCTGCCAAATGAAACTCAGACTCCTATAACAAGAACAATTATGACTACAGTAACTTTTAGTTCTATCTTAATTCAGTATACTAGAGGCTCTTAATAATTGAGCATGAAGGGTAGGGCTTGAGTCTTACTCAAATCTATGGAAATACAGACTGGGATTAATTTTTACAACCGTTGATAGTCTAGTTTAAGCTAACTGCCTAGGTGCCCCTCGTTTATTCATGGAGAAATATAGTTACCTCCAGTGAATGATTCATGCCATTCTAATACAGGTACCTAAAACAGGCAAGGTTAATCAGTCTGTGTGGCTACTTACCTCTCACTCCATTGGCTATAGCTGGAACCTAAGGGATAAGCCTAGAGAAAACATCCAACTTGCACATGATTAATGTTCAGTTAGAGGAATCCACCCAGTTGACTTTGATGAGTTTGGATCAGACCCTAAAAGGTATGTGTGTATAGAAATTGAGTTTGCTTGGAAATTTTCAGTTAAGGTCTTTTATCTGGAGAAATGCATGTTTGTCCAAATTAAAACTTTTTTGTCAGGGTAGGGGGGCTATTTTTGTTCCAGCAGTGTTTGTGAAAGATTTCTCAATGCAAGATGGAAATTTTATCAAAATGAAGAAAAGATCCCAACCCCTAAATAACCTTGTGGTCACTCACCTGGATGTGGGAGAGTTGGTCTTAACAGGCAGGTGCCAAGGCCACTGGGCTGACTGCTAATAAGCACTGTGATGAGGGTCTTTCTCTTTCTCTGGTTGTTCATGTAAAACATCGGGGAGTCACAGCTCCATTCTAGCACTTTTGCAATGGTAGATTTCATAGGATAGAAAATATGAATTCCCCTTTCATCACTCCTTAAGGCTATTCCAGATGACAGACAGAAATCTACACTAAATACCAGTCAATCTCACTTTTTGGCTTTCTTGCAATGGCCAAAATTATCTTTGCTACACTAACAGAGTCAGTTCATTCCATTTCAATGGTGTGAGACTTAGACTATACTGTTACTTATTGCTTTGGACATTAAGGTTGTCTCTGAGCCCCAGCAAGGGATGGGGCCTGCAGCGTGCTGCAGTGTGCAAAAACAAGTAAAAGACTGATTCTCTTCTAAAGTGCTAGCAATATCTGATGTTTCCTTCCAGAGCTGACCTAAAATAAGGCTGCAGTGGTAGCACTATGTTGTAGTGCAGCTGAAATGTCGTTCTTCATACAAAGATGTTTGAGGTGAGGAGGGAGCGCTGTTGTGTTTTCATTTTTTGGTAATGTTCAGTAATTTATGAGACTCCCCAGAGCTGTTGCAGTTTTTCAACTCCCTATTTTCTGAACTTCTTTCTTTTACTATTTTCTCTTTTTTGCTGACCTTTCAGCACATCTGGATCTTTTTGATTTCTCTCTATGCGAACATTGTCCTTATTTTTCTCCCTGATTTTTCTCAAAAAGTTTCTCTATGCTATTATCTGCAACTTCAATCTCTGCCTGTTTGTTGTTCCTTTTCTTTAGCTGCAAGTGGTTTGCATGGTGGTTTCTCCCGTCATGTTTTTATCAGGCTTCTACCAGTAACATTCCTGCATTTGCCCTTTTTCCTCCAAGTTTCTATTTGCCTTCTCTATCTGCTCTGCATGTTTTGGAGCTGTTGGATTTCTCGTAACTGCAAGGTTTAGTTGCTTTTTCTTTTTTTTTAAGGGCTGGGTTTCTATCTTATTAAGATGTAAATTTCTCTTTTCTTCCTGATTTGGATGGTTCATTTTTAAAACTTCTTTTTAATCAAATGAAAGGAATTAAAAATGAGGAGGGAAAGCTGAAGAATATAAATTCCAGTCTTTTTTCTACCACAAGAAACCAAGAATTCTTTCTATTTAAGACAGTCACAGATTTTATCATTGTGACTGGTTTCCATTAACGTTGTAAGTAGAAAGACATTTAGTAAAGTTGAAAGCTGTCTCTTATGTGATGACAGACTTTGCCTGTTTTAATATTTTTACTGGTTAACTACCAAATCCCGAGTCTACCACTGTCTACAGCCAACATTTAGTATTCACTGCTTCGCTGGCAAGAAATGTGACTTAGAAATATATCTTCCTTACTAAGCTTTTGGAAACATATAGTATTTTGTGTTATAAAAACGACAGTTTGAACATGTGAAAGAAATTGCTACAGCAAGGCCTCCTTGAGAGAAAGAAACATCAGGAATGTGCAAAGCATCAGGCAGGGAGTTTGCTTTGTAGTAGCCTGCCTTGTCTATACACAAGAGCATCTACTTGAACTAATACTAATGTATGCACTTAAAGCAGGATGAACTGGTTATATAGATTCAGAAACTGCTTAAGCCAACAATAGCACCATGTTGAGATGCAGTAATACCAAGTGGGATTTTGTTTCTGGAAGTTAGGGCCTGATTTACTCCTGTTGCAACCCTTGTCATTGTTATCAGTGGACAGCATTCAGTTTGCCATCTGTTTCCATACCCGGCAGCTGCTCCCAGCTCTCACCTCATTCAACTGACTAAGTGGGAGCAATGGATGCTAAAAAAGTTTCACTAGGTTAGAAAAGACTTCAGGATACATGTAATGTGCCAAACTGTCATGTTCACATTTATCTCAATGTCTGACCTATTTGATTCTACAATAAAAAACACACATCCTTGGAGATACCTTATTTAGTATTCTTCAGTGTAAGGCATACTGACTGGACTATTTCCCATTCTAAGCCTAGGTCTAAACAGAGGATGGAAAGTACTACCAGCCCAGTTCCGTTATGAGGAGATAAAGTCCATCTGTGAGAATTATGCTGGTAAAAATGGCCATGTAGATAGAGCTTATCTAGCCAAATAGCTCTGTTTCCAGCACAGATTATTCAGTGGCCCGAGTGTAAACCACTGCTGGCTACTCAGCTGGTCCTGGATGACTGATTCTGGTGGTGTGGGAAGCTTTGGGACTGTATCTGCCTGCATAACGCCAGAGGGTTATAGCTCCACAAGCATCTGGTGTACTCAGGTTGATGTGGCCTGAGGGGATTCAGTTGTCTAAGGCTAAGTATCTTGTGTCATTTTTGATGTTCTATGGTATCTCACCTGGCCTCTAGCCACCTCTCCAAAGCGGCTCACATGCCCCACAGGTTTTGTGTCATATCTGTAAACCGCATGCAACTGTCATTTCAGGTGGCTCTACACACATACTTAGGCAACTGAATCCCTCCTGTGCTCCCATGTGACTGCTGAGAATGACAGGAGTCCACAACAGACACCTGGCCCCTAGCATTGAGCAGGCTGGTATGGAAATCCTTGGCATTTCCGTGTAAACCTCTACCCATACAGTGTACACAAGTCCTTCTGCTAGAAGGGCTGGACAGGAAGCATAGTGGTAGGAATGAAGCTTACCATCGTCTCCTTGTCACCTGACAGAGAAGAGGGTGAATCGAGATCACTCTTCTCACACCTTTTCTTTCCCTCTTCACTGAGCAAGGCAGACTGGAAGCAAGGCAGGCTTCTCTCCCCAGACTGCTGACAGACAATGGCAGCAGCAATGGAAATACTTCAACTATTTTCCTCTGCCAGTGGAATGAGAAATTTGTTCTTTCTGGCTCTTTCAAACTTTGGCTTCTCTACTGCAGGGTCAGTCCGGCACTATTGCTATATGGAACATATTTCCTAGGAGCTCAGTGAAGCTATCACAGACCTCTGCAAATAGGCTACTTAGTGGTTGCTAGATGGTATCAATTTTAGATTACTGGCCAGACAAGTCAGATCTGAATAGATGACTGAGAGGAGAGACAACCTCCTCCCATGATTCATTTCCTACCTGCCTAGATTTTTCTTTTTATAATTTCTTCGGAGGCCTTTTCTGTTGCAAAAGTTCTCTGATGTTCTTCTGCACTGCTTCTTTCCTCAGTATCTGAGCTTCTGAAAGTCTCCAATATTATTGTAAGTTGCAAAAAGAATCAAGGCGGGGCCATAAATCAAGCTCTGAAAAATTCTCTTCGAAGAAAGGACTCTCACTCCCTCATTCTTCAAAAGAAACAGATGCCATGGCCAGCAGAATAGGGAGCACCACACCCAGTCCTAGACTTACCTGGAGACATGTATCTCCATCCTGATGGCATAACCTCTTCCTCCTTTCCCCGGCCACAGCTGCAGCACAGTCATTCTAGCAGGGCTTCATCCACTGCCGCTTTCCTGTGTACTGTGCCTCAAACACACTCTCAAGCCATGCTGAAGGCAGGCATTCTCAAGCCTAGAGACTTGCCGGTAGGAACTGAACACAGCCTCGGGCTGCCCTGCCTCACATCTTGATTTGCTGTTGGGCCTTGGTGCTGACGCAGTCCTCTCCAGTGAGCTCACGACTAACTGACAGGACGGTATCATGAGCACAGCAGGCTAGTATCTCCAGGCACGGAGTCTCCTCCGAGCCAGGCTTGAGAAGGCTCAATAAAACCAAACATTATCTAACTTTTCCTGTGCTCAGACCTGTTCTTTTGGCTTTTAATCTCTTGCATTTGCTTCTATTCAGATACAACTGTTACTAATTTCATTCTTAGTTTATTATTGGGGAAAGTCTGCCCTATTTAATTATGAGAAACAGAGAATCCATAATATATTCAAAGCTGTAAAAACTTAATCTTGAATAATTTTTTACTCTGAGACAAATGTCTTTATGACCGATCTATTCTTTCAATCAAGAACACCCATTTGGTTTATTTTTAACATTCCTTTCATTATATTATGAGTTTGTCTCCTGATTGATCTTTGTTTTGAAAGCAGATTTTAATAGTGTTATTTCTAGAGAAGGCTTACAGTATCATACAGTTAAGGGAAAACATGAAATTAAAACGCATTAAAGCACATATTCTAATAATTAGACCTACAGTCACAGTCAGCTAGAGGATTCTGCAGGGAGAAGTTACCACTAAAGCTTATGAGGGAGGAGTTCATAGTATTTTGCTTAATAGAGCAAAGAAAATATATTAATAATTACATTTATTAATATTATATACCTGTAACAGTCTGTGAAAAAGCTCCTTTCCCAAACTGCTCTCAAAAGCCATCCACACACTATGGAGAATCTCAAATTTTGGCATTTTATTTTGTTAACACTAAAACATGTTAAAATAAGATTATTTGAGATCAGTTCTACATTTGTCCTCAGTGTGAAAGATTTTGAGGTGCTTCACATGTAGAAAATTTACTTTCATCCTGAGTCTTCCTCTGCTAAAGGCCCAGTGTCTCCTCTTCTAGGGCTGGTGAGGAAACAAACTGCTCCCCTCCTGGAGTTAACAGCACCTGCTTGATTCCCTGACGACAGGATCAGCCCCTCTCGACAGAGCAGGGCATTTTTGGCATTAGCTTAGCATGTATGAAAACTGAAAGCAGATAGGCTGCACAGACCCTCCCTCTCAAGAAAATTGTGTGGGTTCTTGGCAGCTTGTATTTCCAGATCAGTTTTTTCCAAAGTATCAAACTAAATGAAGCCTAGACATAGGGTGTAAGTAGCCATTTGGTATGTTTTACAGATTGCCAGTCTGCCTTTGGTAGCCAAGCAGCTTCTCCCAGTTACACCTTTCCTACTTTAATCAGCAGTGGCGTAGATCCCTGTCTGGCAGAGCTCTGGTGGACTTACTCCCACTTGCATCTTTCTGACCAGACTTGCCACAGATCCGGTCCACAGGGGAACAAAAGTGGCCATTTTTAACTCTTAATACATGTGTTAAGCCAACTTGCACATAGCGGTTAGGTTAACTAAATGAATGTATTAAGAAAGTATTATCTACAGATAAGGGCTTGATTCATCCCACCGTGTGCAGGAGAAACAGCTCTACTGAGGAACAATTCCACTATAATTTTGTTCTTTTCCACATTAGTACTTCCTAGGTCCTCCACCAGCTTTCCAGAAAGGAATGAGCAAATTGAAGAGCTGCAGTTGCATTCATTAAATATAATCCATGCCAGCCATTGCAGCTCTGTTTGACACTTACTGCATAGACAAACATGGTATCAAAAGTGCTGATTACCTAAGAACTGCTAGGTTGTTTGGAGTTTAGAAACAAGTTCTTATTTAGATCAATAATTAAATCTCTCTAAAATCACTATCTTTTGGTAATGCTCAAAGCCCATTTCTTGCTTTCTAATATTAACTGTATTTGCACCCTTGGTAAACATGATATGCTTATGTCTTTTAGGAATAATCACTTTTTTAGCTTTTATTCAGCCCAGGAATAGAAAGAACCCTTACAGCAAAGCTTTCACTAGCATATTAACAGAAACTTTGCAGAAAGTAGTATAGAAAGACATTTTGAAAATCTCCAGGCTGTTAGAAGTAAGAATTCTGCATTACACAGCTCTCTGTGAGATCATATGATGGGGGGAGGTTCAAGAACTTTGATATAATTGGGTATCTCTGGATGTAGTGCATGCATGCAAATTAGAAGGAAAAAAATGAAAGAACAGAGATCTGAACCTGGATGTATATGCTGTAAACTTGAAATACAGCTGTGTTCCTGTGCTCCTGACTGGACCATAAGTGAGATAGCATAGGCAGGTTATACTAGACTCTGCAGGCAGGCACCTCCTGGCCCCACAGAGAATTAAGAAAGTAATTGTGTAGAAAAGCCTTTCATCCTAAAATGATGACCTTGCAAAGCCTTTTAGAACACTAACAGAAAGGCAAGCCTGTAGCATCGGGATCAAGGACTTTCTAAGATATATTTTTCCTCATCTCTTTAATCTGATTTCTCAGTAACGAGGCTGAGATTCCAGATAATCAAAATATTCAGTGTTTTTTTTGTCCAGTTGCAGTTGCATTCAATTTAAATATTTGGGGTTTGGCAGGGAAGGGCGGAAGGGTGGAAATTTTTCACTTTTTTTTCAATCCTAGACCCAACAATCTTTTCTCTATTTAAAATCAGTGAAATCACTTAGAGGCTGTTACCTTGGTTGGAATCATGCTGGACAAACAGCCTGCCCTCTGACTTGGAGGAACAAAGAAGCAGGGATGGGGCACCTCATGGGAGCTCTGCATGGAAGGGAGGGCAGATGATGGCCCTTTCCAAATGCTGAGGTTCTTTCCCAAGGCCAAGATGGGAAGGAGAAGCTGAACCACCCAATGGCTGCTACATTTCAGAATCATTTATTTTTCATTCTGTGGGATTCCAACATCTCTAAATTGTGTATGGGCCCAATCCTCCAATGAAGTTCAGATAATGTTGTAGTTCCTTTTTTGCACCTCCTGGGGAATTCACTAATAATAAGACTTTTAGCATCCACCCACATGTGGCACTATCAGTGAAAAACCACACCCACAGCTATAGAGTGTCATACAACATGATTTGGCAACTATAGAAGGAAAGTGAAGAATCTGACTGAACAATGAAGATTTAGGTAATGCTCTGTAATTGCCCAAATTGGAATCTGATCTGAACACGGGTTAAACGTCTCTGTTCTTGTGAGCCTGGGCCACGGATCCAAGCTGACCTTTAGTTCTGCAATGTGGCTGGGATCTTCCCTTCTTAGTTGAGCAGTGCCTTGGCGGCAGGTATGCTGAATGAGCAGTTCAGGCCTGGGACTATCTGGACTTTTGAGTTCACGCTGGAAAAGGATACTGCCCTTGTTTTTCAGGATTCCTATAAGCCTGCGTTAGTAAACACAGATGATGGCAATTATGA
Organism: Dromaius novaehollandiae; assembly: GCF_036370855.1. Taxonomy (NCBI): domain Eukaryota; kingdom Metazoa; phylum Chordata; class Aves; order Casuariiformes; family Dromaiidae; genus Dromaius; species Dromaius novaehollandiae. The sequence goes on along the minus strand of NC_088103.1, from coordinate 41,143,151 downwards.
CTTTGGGAGAATTTTGGCACATTGGAACTGACCGTTTTTCTGATCTAGAACTGAGATAGGATGAGAGACCTTTATCCCCTGGCTGAACAAGAACATCTTGAATCTGTTTATGTGTGTACAAAAAAAATTAATTAAACCTCTATGGGCTGGATTCCTCAAGGATGATAAAGACTCAGCTGGCTTTAGAATCCTGCACAAGTGGGATAACCTGGTGAGCTGTCTGACTCTTGATAAAATTGAAAGGCAAGGTTGTGGGGCACATGCAATAAAATGTCATCACAAGATGGGGGTCAAGTCTTTTCTGGGCATAGAAGAGGTACTGAATCACTCCAGTTTATTTTACCCACTGGGTGATTTTCACTTTGTGTTGCTAATAAAGTCAATACATTTTAACTTCTTCTTGGCATTTAATTGACATTCCAGAGGCCAGAACCCAATCTCCGCTACGATGAGTACGGATCCTGACTCAGTGGCAGTCAAACATTAGAGTTTAAAGAGGATTAATAAGAAATCAACCACAGAAATCAAACACTGCTTTTTTAGAGGAGGAGGGTGAGGAGAGGGTGAGCCCAAGCTATCCTCTGCACAACTGAAATTGGGTGATGCTTGTATGTAAAAGTGGTCTGGTTTAGACTGTGAGAACTAACAAGTCACTGCTGCCTCCTGCTTGGTTCAGTATCCTATCCAGGGTCACCTGGAGCTCAGGAGCTGAGAAAGGATGCACAACTCAACTGAGACAAGTAGCTGGTCTAACCTCAGGGTGCTTGACGCATTTGTACTTTCTCTTTCACCCCATCATTCCCTATACAGCAAGATGATGATGACAGTAATCTCCAAGGGGGTGGATTCAAAACCCTTTCCCCAAAGAGATCTATGCTTGCATTTCTCACATCTTGGCTGAGTGTCTTAAATATTTAGTAATGTATGTGGGTATCTTTTTCAGTGTTGTAAACCTAGGCCAAAAATAGTTTCCATCTGTGATTATATGACTAACTTGATCTGGGACAACTTTTGGGGGGCAAATATTTTATTCACAGAAGAAAAATAATTGTCCTCCCCTATTAAGAAGACGGGAGGGAAGAGGCTATACTGCTATAGGAAATGAGCCAGGAGATCATGTAGACAAGGTTAGGAGTTTGCATTAATATATACCAGCTTTTCCCAAACTACAGCTTGAAAAACTTGGAGCTCTCCTCTCCATCTCCTCTTGTATACGGTCATATACTTAGCTTATATTCTGATCTCCAGGAGATAACAGAGTCACTAATGTATTCTCGCAAAACTAATATGAGGTAATGATTATCTAAATTTTACAGATGTAACCCCAGAGACACAGTACAAGTAGATATCCAAAATTTACAATGTCTTTCCAGAAAAAGAATTCAAACGATTTGACATCCTGCTGCTGTGTATCATAACAACAACACTATTTTGGGGGTTGGGGGGGGGCCTTAAACCTACCAGCTCAGATCGCCTTATACCAATTTCTGAGTGTGGTTATGTTACATAAATGCACTGGTAGCTTCACATCATTAGTGAGTTTTTGTTAATCACTTTGTTCTGTGTAACTTAAATGGTAAAAATATTAGTCTTAGTTTTTAAAAGGCATTTAAAGTTAGGCTCCTAGGATCATATTTAGGCTTATAAATAAATAATCCAATTTTCATGTGCTAGGTTCAGCAGCTTCTCCTAACATATGTGGTTGCAGCTGGAGACCAACTTGTTTGAAAATCAGCATACTTACTTAGGTGTTTAAATGCAAACTTGAGACTAGGATTTGCAAGGGGAGTTAGGTGCCCAATTTCTGTTGAGAAAAGGTTTAGGAGTTACATGAGCGCAACTTTTAGGCATCCATTAGGAAAATCTCAGCTTTGCTGTAAATGCCTCCAGATTCCTTAGATTTCATTCATTTGGCAGTCAGGCATCAAGTTCTGTTGTATGATCCGAAAAATATTTGCAGAGTTCTGTATAACTTGTGTAGTCTTTCTTTGGAAAATAAATAAATCATTTAAATGGTAATGCTCAAATAGCTGGGCACATATCCAGATATAGTTTGCCTAGCTTAGTGGCAAAAAAGTTACGGCACACATCCTATATTGTCAAGGACACTGAATGTTTTGGCTGCCCTAATAGAAAAACAATAATTCAATCATGTATTATAAAGGAATTTCCTGGAGAAGCTTGGCCCCACTCAATCATCCTATTAGATTTTTCCTTAATGTGGAAGAATGGCACATTAAATTCATTACATACATTAGACTAGCTACATTTATTTCCAGATGGGTTTCCATAAAGTGGTTGAAAGGACTAAAAAAAGACATTTTGAAGATGCCTTTATGTATAATTCATATAGTACAGTAATGACACCACAATCTTACACCACTGAATGCTCTATAACTCTTTCTCACAGTGGAAGGACACATTTAATACAACTAGCTGTAAGTATTTTATAAATCAATAATAATAGGCCCACAGAGCTGGGATGATTGTTTTATTTTGCTGGCACTGGCCCACAGGACAACAGTATTATGCAAAGGCAAGGGAGGATGCGTGAGGAGATAGTTATGCTCATATACACTATTTCCCCTTTCCTTCTCTCCTCTCTGGAGTAACTGTTGTAATGTTACACGTGTTGATTCGTCCTCAGCAGTTCTGAAAGAACTACACCTGTTGGCTCCAGCACATTAAATAAATACCCAATTAAATGTTTCTCTATTCATAGAGTACTGAGGAAAATGCAGTTCAAAGTGCTCTGCCGCAGCCCTACAACTATCACCTAAGTGTTTCAGATAGCTTTCAGATGGAGAAGAGTTAGACCAATATCAAAGCTTTTGAAAATGGAGCTGCAGAACTAACTGCCTTTATGTAACTTTAGAAATTTGACCTTCCCAGAATACAGCCTTGCCCACTCCACTAACCAGCACTGTCCTGACTAAGGGCCTGGGACTGTGCTCCTTGAAACCAGCCCTGTGCTCCCATCACAGGTTATGAGGGATGGTCCCTGCAATGAAGGCCTCTAAGCAAATGCAAGAGAGGTTTGACAATTTTGCAGAGTTGATATTGCTTTTTTTCTGCACCTCTAGCTAAAAACCCTTTTCTTAAAGGTTCTTAAAGACTAGAACCTCCCCCATTTGTGAAGACAATCCTATATTGCCTTTCTCCCAACAGCAAATTCACAACTGTCAGCCACCTTAGGCAGAGCTCTCACTGTTCATGGGGTACACTTTCATTTCTCAGGATCCTTTATATGTTCCTACCTGACAGTCACCTTTATCTTATGAATCTGCCAGGTGTCCTGCTGCCTCTCTCCAGCTCTGTGGCCTAGATGCAGTGGGTCAGCCAGATGACCAATGACCACTTCACGCTGGGGTCCCAGGCCATAAAAAAAATTGCATTTCATGTCATAACCAAGAAGCTGCACCTGTAGGTGTCATCTACTGAAGCAGCAGGTTGGTAATATCCACCCACCCTTTCTACCTCATCCCATATGCTCAGGCTCAAGCCCATCCTGGGACACTCCTATGTCACCTATGCCCCTCCAAGGATGCCCATCCCCATTAAGTGCCACAACATGTGAGTCTCAAGGGGCAGTTTTTCAATAACAGAATCAGAGATTGGCACTATTGCTCAGTCACAACTTACGTTTTAATAGTCTTGAACCCCCCCCCCCCCCCCCCCCCCGGCAGGAATTTCAAAGTAGAAATATTTGGTATGACATTTCAGTTCCTTCCCATCTCATTCAAACCAGATCCAGACCAAGGTAATTGTCTTGATCACAACCTCCCTCCTACTTGACACTGAACTGCAGAATCCATGGAGGTTTCCAAGCAATATTAATACAATGGTGCAGGTGCTGTATGTTGCTTTCTCAGCAGCACAATCAACACTATAAGGAGTTAGTAACAACATGCTCAGAATTAAAGAGAACTGCCAATGACACTTCCTGGTGACTGATTTGTTTACACCACCAGGTTGTACCATTTTACCTCTCTGTATTAGGAAAGCAGAACTGCCTCTCTGGAGTGAAGATTAGCTTATCATGGGAGGCTGGAGTATATTCTGGTACAAGGCACAACACCTGCTTTGCTGGTAACATGGCACACACATTGCAGATATGCAAGGATGGACTGGCATACCTATTTCCATTAAAAAATCACCCCTGAACTGAAACTGAACCCTGAAGTGTGGTAACACAGGAAACAGCTAAAGCACACAGCTTTTCCATTTACACTTTTGAGTATACATAGTGACAGACCCAAACCAGACCAGGACACAGCTATGACTCTGAAACAGGGCAAAGCAGCTGGCCACACTCGGTTAATCTGGGCTGAGTGCTAGCTTACCTGTACTCCTTTCTCATCAGGGTTACCAGAAATGTGGAAGCTTTATAGCAGAACTCTTGATTGATGCAGATATGGACATGTTTTACATTATACAGCTCCCAGACATACACCAAGTGATGGCAAGTAGTCATCTCAGCTGCACTTAGTGTTTTGCAAGGCTTACCCTTCTTGGATCTTGCACCACAATGTTTCATGTTGTTACAATGCTTCAGAGGCAGAAGGCTCCAGTATTTTAGCAGTGCCAGTGCAAAAGGTTTTTCAGTCATTTACCCTGAAGTGTCCCCTGAAGATATTCCTGGATGCAGCTTTGCACTCCAGTACATACCCGTACATGATATGCTATCATGTATTTCAAAAAGTTCTACATTTTAGGTATGTGCAGACGTGTTTCTGCTGCATTCATGTATGTGATATAGGTATCACTTTCATATGTCTACAAGATCTGTACCTTACTGCTGCATGTGCAGGTCTTCTGCATACCTAGAAATTATATCAGAAAGATGCACGTGCCAATATTTCTCAGGAAGGAGTCTGAATTGAGTAAAAACTGGAAGACAAGTCAGAAATTGTGATATGCCCAGAAAGTACCACTACACACATTTGACTAGTGTGTCACATTCCTTCCAGTGACGATGGCTGCAATAGATCTGCAATAGGCAGTCCTGCAGATCTGCACATACAGAATTGGTATGGAAGGTCTCTTGGGTGTCCCTCTCTACACTGCTGGTGTAATTTGCTCATAACATAATTTAGCATGTGTTTGGACTGCCTCTGGAGGCTTGGAAAATGTTAAAAACATACATATTTGGTAAAACTCTGGGTTGCCTAATGTGTCAGAACATTGTTAGGAACCCGTAATGAGTTTTGTCCTGTCAAACAGAACCTTTCCCCCGTTAATTTCTGCCAGGTTTTCCATAGTCCCAAAGGCGAAAAGTCCTCATCTATCAGTTCCAAATTACTACAACTGTAAGGTTGAGAATATCGTAGTTTATGAAAACTCAAAAACTATAAATGGAGGATCTTTTTATAATGTTTTGCTATTTGGTCTCCTGCTGTGCTGAATCCAGTGTCCCTGCTCTTAAAGCCATAGGTCCTTTGTTCTGCACTGATGAAAACAGTTTCATACAATTTGACATGTCCCACCGGGGCAGCTCATTGTAATTGTATTAATCATTCTTTCCTCTAGACTTCCAATATCCCTAATACTGTATCTGTGTTCATAGTCATCCTCCATCTGTAAATTTGTAAGTGCATAATTTTCTTTACTTTTCTTAAAAATGAGAACCCTCCCTTCCTCATCATTTATGATATCCAGAGCAAAAGTGAGGAATTAAAGATAGAGACAATTCGCCTGGATATGTCCTTGTCTTTCTGTATACCAATTAACTTAACACTGTTTACAAGAAATGGAGAAAACCTAACAAAAAAATGAAATCTTTACTACGTACACTGTTAAAAGTAGGTAATAAATTGTTGTTCTTGCCAAAGAGAAACTCAGTACATTTTCTGCCTAGTACATTTTCCAGTCTTATTTTTGCTCCATAACTAATATCCATTGCTGGAGAGCATAGCCTCTCTCTGAGTAAAGCTCTCACAGACATACTGAAATTATAGACTGCATCCTGATTTCCCATATGTTAAAGATATACAGTATGATGCCAATTACTTCAGGGGGAATGACTCTGGATTTATACCACTGTATCTGAGATCATAATTTGACTCCTTGTGAGTAATTGAGGTCATGTGTCTTCCTTTTAAACCTCACCACTGTAATGCCTACGCCTCATGCTGGAGGGTGAGTAGCTTGAACCATCCCAGATGACTGAGTCATGAACATTTTTTCTAGATGAATACATGAGAGTTTATATGAGAGCAAGTAATTGCTCTTCGTATGTGCTTGGGATATTATTTCATTAAGCAAACTACTCCCTGGTCATGCAGAAGCCCTAAAGATCAAGCAGCTGCTAGTGCCAAATTAAGTTTTCCTTCAGGTCAGAGCACAAAGTCAAAACTCTTGGGTCCTTTTTCATTAACTTACTCAACTGGTGACTATGAACAAACTCTTTAGCATCTCTGTGCATCAGCCACATACCTATAAAATGGAGCTAAAGCTAAAGCTTTACTTTATGAGGGAAAGGAGATGTGAAAGTTAACCACGTAGGGCCAACTTTTGTCCTTTTGCTCATATTGAAATAATTCCTTATTCTGTGTTCCTTAACTGTTTGGCTCCATAACTTCACTGAGAAAAGTGTAATTTGATGTAAGTTTATATGTTTACCCCTGGCTCTGAAAGTTGGTAACACACTCTGATACTCTCCAATGAAAGCTGTCCTAAAAATACAAAGTGTTCCTGTGATTCAAGTTCACTCTTTGTTTGGTTACAGATTCAGCATTTCACTTCTTTGGCTTATGAGATAGGTTGTTATTACAACACTCTTTCCCATCTCCTAACACCTACTTAAAAAGAAATCACTTCTTCTGCTCCCGTATTCAGGGCACAGCAATCTATTTAAACTTTCCTTTCAACAAGCAGGAAACCATTAAAATCAACCTCCGTCCCTCTCCCCTATGAGGGAGTGCTGTCTTGTTACGTTGAACCTTTACAAGTAAAGCCTATAGCATGTCTTTAACTTTACTTTTCTTACTCATGAAGGACCTCAGCTTTGAGACTGAAAGGACTTCATTAAAGCCATGAGCAGCACGCGAGCACAGGGGCATGAGGGAAGATGGAAGTTCCCCTTCCCATGGAGAGAGTTTTAGTGTGCTCACAGTAGGGAGTTCAGGCTTTAGATCAAGACCTTTGCACCATGTTATATCAGTGGGACCCTTCAGCATAAAAACACTGTATTAAGGTAAAGCAGCACATTATCAGGTATGTTTATATAAATACATTAATTGGAGAATATATCACACCCGTTTCATACATGTGCAAGTACCTATATAAAGTATAAGGCTCTGGAGGTCGTCTTCATTATTTCTTCTCTCAGTAGTAACTTTTCGTCCTTATAAGTAACATTTAAGCTATTATAACCAAGGCTAGTGATAAAAAACTTTATTATTTAACTCCCACAGCCATATAGATAGTAGGCTGCAATAATAGGGGACAGGACCAAACTGAAGGGAATTGAGCCTCAGTAGATACATACCCAGCACCCGCAGCACACACACACACAATGGGTACCTCTTACTTTCTCTTCATGCATGAGCCTTAGGGTCCAGAGCCACCAGAACCAGATGTGTTCCAGAGATCTATTAGCACACACACTAAAGAGCATGTTTATGATACTACAAATATTTAAGTGTGGTCTCTGCAAGTGGGAGGAGAAACTGCTGTCTCCAAAAGCTTGTGGCCCCAGGATTTCCCTATCTTGCCAACCTCCATGCATCTCCCTGAAGCTGTGGGTTTGGTGGAAAGGCTTCAGATAATCATCTGGCATCTCTTATTATGCTCATAAAAAGAACTGGTGAGAACTCCTTACATATCATCATACATATTCAAGGTTTCACAGGACAATGCAACACTTCCAGGAAAGGAGAGAGAGCATGTAGTTGACGCTAAGGTGTTCTGGGATTCATCTGCCAGGCAGCATGTGAAGGGGTAGGGAAAGAAGGATCCTGCCAATATGTCTTAAAAAATTCTGGCCGCTCCTTGCCATCTTTGCTTTCTTGTTAGGAAAATTCAGCTTTACTGATGTAAAATATGGTGTGACTATGAAATCAGACTGATGAAAATAGGATTTAAACTTGATATTCAATCTCCTGTTTTGGACTGATAAATGGCTTTCCTGCAATATGCCACTTTACAGATGGTCACCTTTTCCCCTAGCTTGAGCAAGAGCCAAACTGAGCCTCTGAATCTAAATGTTTCCTGTCCCATAGTTTATGCCTTCAACTGAAAACAAGGAATCAGATTCCCTCCCTCAGGCTGAGTGGCTTCTTACTCTGTAAGTAACTCTACTGAAACCGATGGGGGACTACTTGTGGAGTTAAAAGATGTATTGGCATGGCATAAGGGTGACTGACTTTGGTTCCAAATATCCACTCACCTTGTTTGTTTATTTCTGTATTAAAAGCCTCTAACACCTACGGTCGCTGCAGTATGTTAGGACTGCGGTGCAATGGCTGAGCTTTGCTGCCTGCTTGGTTCTCCCAGGGTGTGTAAAGAAAGTCGGGGTCTGGAATGATGGAGCCATTCTGTCCAGAATGGCAGCGTGTATTCTCTAGTGTTTTTTTGCTTTTCTTCCTCCCTCCAGCCAGACTTCCAGTCACCCTGGGAAAGTGACATAGGACATATGCTTCACTTGGTTGCCCCTTATTAAAAAGAAAGCAGCTTTTCTACGAGTAGAGTGAAAAAGACAGATTCCATCTGCATGGTCTTGCTGCTTCTTTTCCTGAGCGAAGTCAGCTGATTAACTGGAGTACCTGCTCTGTATATCCTCTTTGCTGTTACATGTAGGTACATGAACACTTTCTTTCATTTCCCATGACATTAATGTAGCTCTGCATGTAAGGATGTAATGCCATTTCCCCATGACATGAATATGGCTCTGCATATAAGGAAATAAAAGGCAAAAAGGAGCTTTGCAGAAGAGCTCCTTGTGTTATCCTTTAGCCTTCGCTAGAACTGGTTGGAAATTTCAGAGAGGAAAAATTTCCACTGACAAAATTCCAGGTTGATTAAATCAAAATGAACCTCCCAGCAGAAATCAGATGAGTTTCTCAGGTTTCCGATGAGCTCAGTGGGTTGGTAGGCTGCTGCCGAGCCTGGTAACTGGGAGAGCCTTAGCTCAATTCCATTAGATTCACAGCTCTGTTAGATAACTGGGTGTTAGTCACCACTGTCTTTATCTGGCTAGGTCACTGCAAGTAATTCATCAAACTGATGTAATCCACACCAGACCAATCTCCTGGGTTGGGTGAGGATGCTCTAAGGCAATACTCTCCTCTTGTAATGAAGCTCCAGAACTCACCAGTCCTCTGCTGTTGAAAATACCTGTACCACCCTGGACACCCCTGCCTCCCAAACTGGTTCACAAGAGGAAGAAACCCAGTCAAAAAAACACACTTAAAAACTAGTTTAAAACACTCTAAGGTAGCAAGGAAGAGTTCAAAGACAATAAATTTTGGTTGCCTGTCACAATTTAATTACACTTTGTGCATAAAATAGAGTCTTCATACCTCTATGTGTCTGGTCCTATTCTTTCTCCTCCCAGGCTGTCATCCAGCTTCAGGGCCTCTATTGCAGTTGGCTGATTCCTTATCTAGGCTTTCTACCAAATCTCTTAGGCCCATCTTGTCCCAAGTTCTTCCCTCTCCATAAAATCCCCTTCTTATCCAAATCCTCATGTGAGCTATTCCTTTCTTGTCCCAGTTCCTGCCTCCTTTGTGTTCGTATCTGGTCACCTCTCTTCACTTGCCTAGCTGGATGCCACCAAGGCAAAGACGAATGAAAGCCCAAGAAAGACAGGCTTTTTCCTTTTAGTTTTGGGGAGTGGTCTGACCCCAGCCCACAGCAACCAAAAATGGTAACTAAAACACAAGTCTGAACCCTGGTTCCCCAGTGCTGGAGTATTTGAGGCTGGTCTGTAAATGGCTTGGGAACCACTGGGATGTTCTGCTTGCCTAAAAGGAAGAAATCTTAGAAGAGTCCGATTATTAATCGCTAGAAGTCTCTACTGAGTATATATGATTTTTCTTTCAAATTTCTTTCTTGAAAAATAGATGAATAGTTTTATCCTTTTTTCAGCTTAAGGCAGAAATCTAACATGGAAGTTTTCAGCTTAAATGATGAAAGTTTAGTAAAGTCATACAGAATGGGAAATAGGTCCTTCTCCTGGAAAGTACTGAGCAACATACTGGACATGCAGTGGGACATTGTTGCAGTGCGGGATGGACCCAAGCTCAGCAGTGTTCAGCAGAGCCTTCAACTGGTGAGGAGTGGTGACTGGTGTCAGACCCTCCAGAGCACTGCCTTTAGTGTATAAATGTGTATGATCTGGCCTGATGTCTCAGTGAAGTGAGGTTGATTCCCGGTTTCATGATGTTTTCTGTGTGACTTTACCAGTACCTCCTTCACCTTCCCTTTTTTCTCACCTCTCCATAAAATCCCAGTCTTATCCAAATTCTTGATGTCAGCTTCTCTTTTCCCTTCCCAGTGCCCCAGTTCATCTCTTCATATCAGATTGCCCTCTCGTCCTGTCTAGGTGCAAGCCAGCAGAGTAGAGGAAAGTATTCACAGAAAAGAATCAATTTGTCCTTTTACCTGTTACCTCTTTCGGTCACAAATCTTCAGAAGCAGACCTGTCTCTTACTGTATGTCTATGCAAGTGTCCAACACAGTGGAATTGACCTAGATAGGACTGGTCTTTAATGACTTGGCAGGCACTTTGTTTCTAATGCCTTTTAAAATATATAATACATGGGATGAGTCTTTTTTCCCCTGGATGATGGGCAGATCTGCACTGTTTTCATGGAAGAGACATGGAAGAGGGTGGTGATTACCTGGGCATTTAGCATCAGCTGCAGGGAAACACTGAGTACCTGACTTGGCACCCACTCCTGCCTGCCTCCTGGTGTCCCCCAGTTCATAAGCCCAGTTTGCTTGGAGTTGCTCCTGTTCCATGCTGACCCTGATGTGGTATCATCACTCTAAAAGCCTCAATTTCTTCCCTTTGATCCTGAGGCCTCTTCCCCCGTGAGAGGAACTTGCCTGATAACGCAAGAAAACACCCTGTGTGTGTGTTCTTTTGCTTTTATAGACAAGGGGACAGGCATGCTATGCTGACTTAGGAAAATGAGCTAACAATCCGCCATTAACAGTATTAATAGGGAAAAATAATATTTTATTTTCTCCAAATTAGGAGGGCTTTTTGGTTTGTTCTCATAAAAGTCTTCTGGTGCTCTGAAATGGATCAGTAGTGACATCCAGTGGCCACAAACATTTATGAGATGCCTGTTATTATTTTGGGTTGAAAGAGAGTAATCTGGATTTACTACCTACTTAAAAACCTGCTAAAAGCATTGTGTATGCAGAAATCTTTATGCCATTTTTATAACTACTACTGTCAAGGGAGTGAAGAAAAACAGCAAATCCACCCAAATTAGCTTTTCAAGGGCTAGTGCAACAACAACTTTTCTTTGGGACAATTGCTCTGCTCCAACCTACATAATGAAGTATGTCTACTCCCATTTGGGCTGGACTTTGAAAGAAGTTTTATCCACTCTGTCAGGTATTTTAAAGTCAATAAAGTGGCTATAGGTTTTAAGGAAGGACTTTTATTGCTTTTGCAGGTTGGCAGCTTGTTTTTATAAGTATTGTCAAAGGACTTTGTGAATCTCAGATGGATTCTATTTTATCTCTTTGGCTTCTTACACTTCATCTGACCATGCTGCCTGAACAAAGGGACTATCTGCACTATATAGATTTGTACAGATGTCATGATTCATATACAAAGGAGTAAGGGAGCTACTAATTAAGCTGTTTTTCTTTTTTGGAGGGAAATATGTATGAAATATGCAGTTTCCCAGTGCAGATACAGATGAAAACTTTCATAGCATATTTCCAGTGTTTTAGTAATGGGTCTAGCTAAACCCTGCCAATTTGGACTGTACGATTCTGGTTAGCCCTAGACCTAGGCAGTCCAAATCCGACTTGGCAATCCTACATCACAAACAATTTTGTCTTTTATCATATTAACATACTGTTCCATACTACAATGTGCTAAATTCAGCAAAGGACATATTTTAAGCTTTCAAACAGCTCAGTAACCTTGAGCACAAATAGGAGCCCTTTCTTGGATTGGAGCCACACTGCTTTTCTTCTTGCCTGATCCAGGATTATAGAGTACCTTAGTTCCTGATCTAGAACATGCACCAGGCCACAGACTAGTGAATCAGCTGTTTCATACAGTTCAGGGAACTTGCAGAAGAACTTGTTTATCTCAGGACATTAGAAAAATACTTAACCAGTCTAGCTTGCAGTCAGGAAAACAGCACATCATGAGCAATGTACAGAGTACTTTTTACTTACTAAATGTGAAATAGGAAATACTCAGCTCCCTCTATGAGACAATAGGCCTTTCTTTACTAAAATGCTGATGCTGTGATTCTAAAGAGTAAATCCACAGTAAAATACTGTTTCTCAGTTGATCTCACTTGCAATTTAAGAAGTTAGATTTACAAACTCTCTGACAGCCTCTTGCCTTCTGTTGAATTCTAATCTGAACTGACTGCTGCGGTTCAGTTCAGGGTTCAGAGAGATAATCAAGTTACTGTTAGTTAAAGAGTTACTGTGTGTTAGTCAAGGCTGGGGGCTCAACCACATGCATACTTCTAGACCCTCACAAACACAAGGCAAAAACGCATTATCTTAAATCTTTTTCACTGACACTTAAATGAACACATTTTTCCTCAAATAGGGGGCAGGCCAAGAGCTTGTGGCTCCACTGCTGCTTAGTAAGTAACTCATTATACTGCAGCAACTCACTCACTCTTGAGTCTTGAGCTTTGGTAATGTTCTTGCTTATTTTATGACACTGGTGCACTTCTTTGCACTTGAGCCAGGGTATTGTGTTCAGGCACCCAAGCAACAAATTTTGCACAGAGTTCAAACCTTTAATTCATAGCTATGGGAAGTGTTGGGGTAAAAACTCTTTTCATTACTCAGTGTTTACATTTAGGATATGGGTGCTTTGGGGAGTGACAATATGTACGGAATCTAAAAATGTATGCGTTGAAACTAAAAAGTAGAGGCATTTAAGCTAGCCTTTCAGATCCTGCTGATACTTCATCTGATATGGTGGCTTAATAAAACATCCTACTTGTCTGCTTAGTGTGGTTGCTTAAGGACATTATGATGACTGACATTTCTAACATGTGACCTTTTGTTCTGTGATTATTATAAGGATGACTGTTACTTCTCTTCTTCTCCCATTTTCAGCAATGCTTGTTTACTTACTTAGCCATGCTTAGGATTAAAAGATGCTAAGGCTACAAATAAGACACAGATGGCAGTAGGCTCATATTGTTTAATGGTAAAGCACAAAATACTTATAATTATTTACATTCAGCTAGTACTTAATCATACGGTAGATTGTTCACATTAATTTCTAGTGGAGGGGGGTATCTTCAGAAAATCCTCATTCTGCTCCTTTCAGAAAACTTTGGGATGACTTCCTAATTAATTATGAGTATTATATTCAAGGAATTTACTGATATTGCAGGAATGAAATTACAGTCTCTCTCCTAATGTGCTGAACAGACCAATAAGTTCATCATTATCTAGAAGTTCTAGAAGTATCAGAAGAATTTCCTGATAAGGAAACAGAAGGGGAAAGTTTTAGATAGTGACTATCTCCATAGATATTCTGCACTACCAGATATAAGCCATTACCTGGGTACCCTGCTGTAATAGGGTCTGAAACACCCTATGAGCCAGGAGAGAGTTAACACATTGCCATTAATAGATGTCAGGCTTGTCTATGCATCTGAGGAAGATATTAGACTGAAAGGGAGGACTTAAAAGTGGAGAACCTTAGATAATTGGTGCTAGGTTGGTGGTAGAGTAGGCTGGTTGGAAGGAAGGAAGAAGGAAATAAATGAGCAATCCTGGTCTGTAGCAGAATCTCTATGAGGTAGTGCAAGTCTAGCAGGGGCTAATTGTCCTGCCTTAATAGGATTAAACTTGGCTGAGTTCAGAGCAAATAGTGAGATTTAAGAGTCTGTAGGTTTGGCAGTTCACTAAGATATGAAACCAGAAAAGGGACGGGGAGGGTGTTTTTTTTTCTTTAATCTTCAAAATTTCTGGAAGGTATATAGTCCTTATGTCATCCACCTGCGGGGGGGGGGGGGGGGGGAGAGGGGGAATAATATGGTGGTAGAGTGGCAGCTGACTGGGGCAGCTGGAAGCTGAAAAGAGAAAAGGGCTGATGATTGATCATATAGTGACGGGCTGCCCTGGAGTGAGGTATATTTGTGCGGGTGTGCTTCTGTCTTTTGCTAAGCCTTGAGCTCCCTAGCACTGTGGGGATGGATTCACTACAGCCCTCTGCTGCTGGAGATACAGAACATATAGATTCAGTCCTTCTGCGTGTGGAAGAGAGAACTACTTTGTCTATATTGTCAGCAACTACTGGCTGTATCTTGTTTGGGGTTTTTTTTTTTCCTTCTAGCAAGAAATAAAGATGGAAAGATGGACTCCTTTGAGCTTCCTTGAAAGTAAATCCTGTAAAGGAAAATGGAGGACTTTTTTCCCCTGCTAAACAACAACAAAAAAGGTAAATAAATGTTATAGCATTACCTAGCTCCACTGACAATGCCAGCTTGTGCTGAGCTGGATGTGGCTGAAACAGTAAAACTGCATAGATATCTAGTTTCATGTAGGTGCTTGGAACACAAGTACTTCAGCAATGCAGGGGCAATTGTTAACAACAGAATGACTCCAGTAGCACTGGAATTCACCCTTTGCCTCATGTTCCTAACTGCACATGAAGAAAAGAAAACAGTGTTCGTGGTGGGAGAAACAATACCTGGATTGTTACTTTTTCCCTACAGTTTTTTTTTCTTCCCTCTGCTGGAAAGCTCTCTCTCTTTATACACTGGAAATGCAAACAATACATAACAGTATACTCTGAGTAGTTAATGCAGCACTGAAACTAACTCTATCTTGCAGCCTGCACAAGGGGCCAACGAAGCAATTGCTCCCAGTGAAGCAATAAGAGAAATACAAAAGGGCTGATATGGTACAAAACTATATATTAACTTTTGCTAAAGGAATTTGTGCAATCTGGCCAGAAAAGTCTCAGCTATTGAGACAACTGGGAAGTAGGTTACTTGCTTTGTAGTCCTGTTGCTAGAACAAGTGGATCTCATGAAGGCAGTTGAGGGTGACTGGATTCAATGATGATTTTAAGTGGACCTCTCACAGGCTCTTCTGAACACAGACAAGTGTAATATCCACTGGATATTTCTTACCTTCTCTCAGCTGTCCCCTTAGGACCTTTCCCATAGAAAATGATTCGTTGTAGCTCTCCTCACTATCTACAGATGAGGAAACTAAACTGAGTAGTGGGAAATGTACTCATGCTTTTAAATAAATGGCAAGAAATCGGGGTTGGGCTCCCTGGTGAAGGTGGCGGTTGCTACATCATTAGCCATAGATGAAAAAAGGAATTTGATGCTGCATATTTTTTAATGTGTGAAGGCAAGTTTTCTTGTGCTATTGTTCTATTGTTCTAGCTCAACGTTTAATAAAGGGGCAAAAAAGGAGAAAGCTGAAAGTCTTCTTCAGTGTAATAATTGCCTGGGTTTGCCCACACAACTCTAAAGCTCTCCTATTACCATCAGTAAGTAGTATTGAATCCAAGCATATAGACAAGATATGATGGCATATTATCTCGCCTGTGAAGGAATTGCATTTAGGTTTTCCAGTATTCCTGTGCTGCTAGATTTGATATGACATTACAAGAAGTCTGGCTGGACAAATCTTGACAATATGTTCTTTGCTGTTCTGTTCTACTTTCTGACTTGCAGACATTAATCTGTTCTGGAGAAAGTATGGGCTGGCTTTGCACCTTTTGTTACTCAAGGAAAACTAAGTTTCATAGCCTAGTGCCCTAAAAGTACTGTGAGGATAAAGTTCTATACTATTTTTCTCTTCAGGCCATGACGACTTCTGTGTCTCCAGAAAAAGCTGTACAAAGAATCACACTTTTTTGTTGGTTAGTCATTGAGGCTTTTCATGTGTATGTAAGGGTACAGGGAACCTGAGGGATTCAGCTAAGTCTCTATGTGGTTAACTGCACAGGCACTTAAGTAATGACTTGGAATGTATCCAAGGCTTAATTTAAAAAAAAGAAAAAAATATATGAAAAAAAGATTAGATAATGTTTTTTTTCTTTGATTATGACCATCTATGACTATGTGCTTTTTCATCCACTCAGTTTTGTTAGTGTACAGTATCTCTTTAACAATGGCCTGATTGGATCTATGTGACCAGCAAATCTTAGTAAGTTACTTGCTGGCATTTTCATTGCATTTACAAAATAACAGGCTATGATTATCAAGTTCTCCTTCTGCTACTTCATCCAAGTATGCAAGAACATACATACTGTCAGTCAGACCAAATCAGGACTTGATAAATTTCCTTAGATGAGCTAATAAGCAAGCAGGTGCCAGCTAAAAAAGGATAAACCAAGACAATGTCAAAAAGATCTGTGGTGGTATTTTTTCAGACAAAAATAAGTGAAAAGAAATGCATGAGATTCATTGAGCATGAAATCTTCAAATGCTAAGGATCAGACCTTGGAAATTCTCATCATCCATCAGGGATTCTGGACAAGTGAAGCACTAAAGTACATTAGTAGTACTGCTGAAACTACTTACAGTTGGGTCGCATGTGTAAGCAATGGAATATGGAAAGGAGATGTGCTTGTATGAAGATACACAATCCTCAGAAAAGCTCTGAATCTGGAACTTTTAATGGTTAGAAACAGACATTTTTATATTGTTTACCAAAATCCACTGTTTCTAAATGTTTCTCCATCAGAAAAGGGCACTTTGTATTGCCAGTAAATGGAATAATAAAGAAGTGTGAAAGATGACTCATCAAACCACAGGGAAAGGAAATGCAATGTTAGCAACCACAGCACCCTCACTTGGCCCTGTGGTCTTTTGATAGAGCATAATGCAGTTTTCTATAGCAGTGGCCTGCAACAAGAGCAATGTTCAGCTTGATTGTGTAGATGAAGGTTAAGGGTATTTATTCTAGCTGTCCTGGACATGTCTACGTAACCTTTATTAAGAAGCTATCTAAACAGCTTGTAATTTTAGTAAATATGTTTATTCCAATCCTAAAGGTGTGACTTTGACGCTTAAAAAGCTAAGCTCTATCTTTTCAAAGGATTCAGGTAACAAAATACTTTCTGAAGATATGAAGCGACTTGGCTGAGGTGTTTGGTGAAAGGAAGAATTCATGTTATGGCACGAATCTTGGCTCAGAAGTCTAATAGTCCTTTGTCTCCATGTTTCGTACCTAAATTGTTACAATACTGTCCTTGAATGTTGGGATGGGTCAGATCCAAGGCAAAATCACCCTGCAAGCTACATCAGTTGCATCCAGATGCAGAATAAAACAAGAACAAAATGTTCAGCCAGAATAATGACTGGAGATAAAGGGCATGTTCTTTACCTCTGACTAAAACCGTCTGCTATAGATGATGCTTGTGGCCACCCCAAAATGCAAGCCAATCAGTTTGTGATACTATTGCCGACACTACCAGAAGCTGAAGGTTGGGAGGAAAGAGAAAGGAAGAGTAGATGGTATGTGGCAGAGTGGCAATAACTTGTTTCTAAATCTCTCTTTGTTGCCTCTGTGATTTCCTCCTTCACCAAAATTTGAATCTTTGCATGCTCCTAATAGTGACTATCTTGTGTTGTATGAACTCTGTCTCCCCCAGTAAATGGGTCTTTCCAAAAAAAGACACTAATAAGTTATTATAGAATAATCATGTTGACAAGAGTCACTGTAGGGGAAAAAAAAAACAAAAAACCTTGGTCTTGTGGAAGGGAATAATTTCCCTGTTTGGCAAGGATTTTACAAATAACTGGGTGTACAATTTACAAATAACTTGACTTTGAAAAATGTCCTTGACGGTGCCCTTTTTACCACTCAGAAAGCAGGCAAGCTCAAATTACAGCATCAGATATGCTGAGCAAATGGTGTAGAGGAAGTATTAATGCCCACAAACCTCCTGCGTAAAATCAAACACAGACAATTACCTCCATTATGAACCTACGCTGTAACCGGCTTTAGCTAGCAGCCTGTCCAGCTGCTGTTATGCATGGAATCCTGAACAGACCTTGCAGTTGGTCCTAAATCTTGAGATACTTTCCTCCTCTCTCACATGCTTTGCTGCTGTTTGTACCTACTGTATTAATCATTTACATAGCTGCTGATGGCTGCCCTTTTCCTAGAGATATGGATGGCTCAGCCAAATTGCCATTGACAGGCACCCTCCCAGGATTTCCCAGTAAGACAGCCAAGGGTATAAGTGAAAGGGGATTTGGTTCTGAAGACAGGAGAGCTTCCTGGATGATTGCCGTCCAGAACAGAACTGTAATCATCTGAAGAAATCTGTGCTCCCTTTCTGAAAAAAGGGAAAGAGATAGAACTTCCCTAAATACAATGCTTTCACGGAAGACAAGGAGGCTGATAAACAGCTTCTCCCAGGCAAGTCTTTCACACCATCATTTCTCTCTTTTAAAATCTCTGTTAAAGAACCCTGGTCTCCCTTGAAGAGATTTAGTATGTGACAGAGCTCACTCCTTTTGCCTATCCTCCCCTGGATATCCTGTTCTGGGCAAGGCCTGTTGTCAAAACCCTACTCATTTCAGCTATTATTTCTTTCATCCTTCTCACCATTTAATTTACATACTTATTTTTTATCTGTGGTTGTTTCTCCCACTGCCTTTGGCATCCTTTGTGCTTAACTCTCTCCAGAGAATGAGCAGAGGGGTGTGTGCACTAATGGAGTAAATAATGGATGAATACACTCTCATGCTACCTGGGTTGCCTTCCCTTCAAAGTCGATAATTTCTGCATGATACAAACAGTATTGTCAAATGACATTTTAAGCTAATGAACAAGAGAATAGTATCTTGGAAGTCTATTAACAAAGCTAGGTGGGTTGTTGTTTTACCCAGTATTTGTATTTGTAGATTATTAATGAAATCCAAAACTTGTGTGGTATATGCCTGTGTTTCTCCTATGTCACTCCTGTATACTACTGAGTATAAATTATTGCCAATTGTCTCTTAAGAAATTAGCTATGAAAAGGAAGAGCTTTCTGTTCCTTCCAGAAATAAAACCACATCTACCATGCTAAACATGGGTCTGAGATTAGCTCATTCTCTATCTATTTTACCTGCCTGGAATCTTCATTCCCTCTGCAAACTGCTTTGACTTCTGTGGAGGGTTATAAAGCATGTAAAAGCAATGGGATGACCCCGATTAAGAAAACTGCTAGGTATGAGGAAGTCTGGGAACCTATGTCAGCATTAACTCAGTCTTTACGTGTGAATCAGGGGGGGATGAGGCTCTCAGGAAACAGTACTGAAGGGTGGGCAAGAGAAAAAAACCATTCTGCCTCATTTCTCAGAAAAATATTATCATCCTTCCTGTTCCTCCTACAAGTGCAGCCATTTTTGATCCCAGAGATAAAACTGACGGTCTGTTTTTGTTGTTCTTCCTCCCTTAACAAAATTCTGTTCCTGTTGCTGCTCCTCTGCTGCAGCGTCTATTGCTGTGTTTGTGGGCAGCCCCCATTCCCAGCGTGGGGAAGCTAGGAGCTCTGGGAGACGCTTTCCAACTTCTCCCTCCTCACCATGTTACCTGCTCTCTGCCTCCTCCCAACTCAGCTTCTGAGCGTGAAGCATCCTGCCAGCCTCTTATTTTTCTATCCCTTTTCCATTGATTTTGTGACATGAGTTTGGGGAATCTTTGGCTGCAATCTGCTCAGCTTCCCCTATTTTGATCCCTTCTATTCCCTTATCATTTCTTCCTCTCAAGAGAAGAGGGAGTTCTTGCAGGTTATTTTTCCAGACTAGCTGCATTTTGATAAACAATTGTGCAATATTCAGTTGATACTTACTGTAAAGGAAAGAAAACATGCAGTAATCTGTGGAAGAACAAGGCAGGGATCATCTTTTCATGCCTTGACAATGGGGTTTTGTTTGATGACTAGGTCATTGAAGCATCTGGAATGGAAATAGTTAAGATCTGTCTTTAAAAAAACATGAACATCAGATTAAGGTAGAACATCTAAAAATAACTGTTCTTAATGTTGCTACGGAGACCTCTATTATAGCCATTGTACTTTATGTGCATCGATTATATTCCACATAGGCAATGTCTTTCTCTCAGACTAGTAGAAGCTGACAGTACTCCCACTTGTATGAGATGGTATGTAGGAGCATACAGCTTGTGGAACAACAGAAATGAGGTTTACTCTGTTTTCCAACTCTTAAAAAATCATAAATGTGTACTCCATTAACAGTTCCTTGCAGTGTATTCCTTCTTTAATACATTATGCCTCTTCCAAAGCAAAAGTGCTCATGATCAATGCAATTGGAGTGATAAACGTAGAAATCCCACTATAAAAATAGGGGCTGTCATTCATATGGTTGGCAGTTTATGAATCCAGAGATCTCTCAGTAAAATCTCAGTAGGTTCGGTACACAGCTTTGGAGTATTTTTAAAAAAGTGAAATACCCTGTATTGACTTCATTGAAGATTTTATTTGTCTTTAAGCCTAGTTGATTAGGCCACAGTTCTGAAGGCAGAAAATCTACTGCTAGTGTTCATATAGTAACATGGACTGCTTTTTAAAAAATGTTTTTGAGAAAATGCTGTTGAAAAAAACTGTTAAGTGAAAATCTTGGCAAAAAAAATGAAGTTTTCATTACCATATTCTAAGCCTTACCCATGCCAATAAAAACAACTGTAGATGGAACTGCAGTCCTCACAGAACTTCAGTTTCACTTTTTATATGACAGTTTTCATTTTCTTGGCTCTTTTTAATGTTGACTTGGATTAAATAACCTTGTACGGATGACAAATTTTTGCAGAAATTATTCAGGAAGCCAAGCTTCTTTAGGGCTTATTTCATACAAGTTTTGAATTTCATACTGAAAATATTTACCTCAGTTTTTCCATTTGTTAGACTGAGAGCTCAATAAGCAAATTCAAATAGAAGTGTATATGCTGCATTTCAGGCAGCTGTGATTTGAGACATGCTTCTAAAATTATTGGAATAACCAAAGTTGTAGGTTAGTAATGGAAGGAATTTATAAATAATTTGCTGAGATACTGAGGAGAGCAGACAAGTTCCTCACTGTTTTTAACCTGCAGACTAGAATTCTACTTTCTTAGTCAATTCACTGTTCTTCTAAACAACACTGAGTGGCCAGAAAAATAATGGGAATTGAACAGAATGAAAACTGTAGGAATATACGTGAGTTTTGCCTTCTGGTTTAATGAAGCTATATGAATATCGTCTGCTCCAAAATGTGAAAATTATTCCTCAGTTAAAATGAAATGATCTGAATTTTTTCCCTTTGTCTGTAGTTTGGAATTGAAAATGAAGAACACTGATTTAAATCATACTTCTGTCAGAGGTTTTTGTCTACTTTTTTACTGATAATCCAAAGATTATAGCAAAAAAACTCCTCATTTTTCTACATTATTTTTTGATATTTTCCTGTATGTCCTAGAGAGTACCTTGCCTAGGTGATTCATTTAGTCCATTCCCCTGTTGTGTCTTATGCACAAACAAGCTAGAAAGCATGAAAAAGTATCATGGTGCAATGTTGGTGTTGAAGGATAAGACTACATCTCTCTGGTATCACACGGATAAAACAGCTTTCAAAGTTGCAAAATGTTTATGAAACTACTACAAATTGCTTCTCTCCTTTTAAGTGATACTTTTCATGTGTGAAACATGAGGCAGTATGTGAGTGGAAACTGAAGAACAGATGAGTTTATAGGTGAATTTAAATTTGGCTTGTGTTTGCCTTGCTTCAAATAGATTCTGAATGGATGCAGCTGATGTACTACTGATGTAGTACAAAACCAGACAATTAAACTCTAACGTGATAAAGACAGGAATTGTAACATTATGCTTTCTCAGCTAAAATGCATTACTAATGGTATTTACATAGATTTCAGTAATATAGCTATTTGTCTTACATAGCTGAACAGAATAACTTACATTATTACAGTTATCTAGGTGGGACTACCTAGATTGCAGTAAGGCTTCTAACTATTAGTATTCTTCATTAAATATAGTCTTCAGGCCATATCCTTCAGACAAACTACCTTTGTGCAAAAATACTTTGTGAAGGCAATAAAATTACCTGGTTAAAGATTAGTTATGTGAGTACTCACAGTCTATCTTTTCGGTCTTTGAATACAGAAGAATCAATACAGCCATGGAAGGTTGTTGTGAAAACAGGAAAGTACAGCAACCAGAAAAGGTAAATTAGTCTTTCTGTTTACTTTTCTATAGCTTACCACTAATACAAAAGATCAAGCGACAAGCTGAACCACTTTTCCATGCTCAAATGGCCTTGAGTCCATATAAGGAACTGAGATGAAATTGCCGTCTTTCAGCCTTGCTATGGAAACTAAGGAAACTATTTCTTTACTTTAGTACTTGTCAGGCTCATCTCTAAAGTGTATTTTTGTTTTTCCATATTTATTTCTATCAAAAATGCCTGGTAAAGCTTTGATTTCTGTAACAAGTTCTTTTCATTCTGGTTTAAACTGTCAAGCTGGGTGGAGGGGGGGCTGACCAAAGAAGAGAAAATGAAATGATCTCTTCAGCTATACACAAAAGGTTCAGCTCAGAAAATGTGTATACATGTCTCTAGAGAGACAGCTTTTATGTGTAGCTAGTGAGACTACCCAAAGGGATGCCTTCAAGCACTGAGAGAAGCCTGTGGAGTCCTAGACTGCAAGTGAGAAGTCGTGCCTGGGTACTACGGTTACAAGGCCCACACATTCTTAGTAGAATAAGTAGATGAGCTGAACATCTTTCTAGTGTCTTGATATCACAGGTGAAACTTGCAGGCAATCAGAGAGGCAAGAGTAAATAAAAAATAAATCCCAGAATCCTCATTTTCCAAGAGATCTCTGGATCTGGGCTAAAATTTCTGAGATATTCCCTCTGGTTTGGAGAATTGGTGCAGATTCCTTCAAAATTCTGTACTGTTCCCTTATTTTGTATTTCTTTGCAGGTGAACCAGTGTCAGCATACGTGGGAGTTAGTGAGCAGCTAGAGAAATACAAGACCTGTCACACCGTATCACTGATCTCAGGACTGTAGCTGGAGAAATTGGATTACTGAGTATTTGCACAAGTAAGCCCTCTATGGAGACCAAAATACAGATCTTGTTCCCAGATTGTTAAAGTGCCAGGCAGTCCTCTTCCCCCACCCATTAGTGGCAATTAAGGCTATTAAACAGTCTAGGCTCTGCACCGAAATGGCTGAAGGAAGGACACGTGTTCAGTTCTGACCTTACTGCAGGAGTGATAACCTCCAGCAGAACTGAGAAAGCTTCTTGCTGTGGCCAGATTTGGCAAAGCTTATCTAGACACTAACGAGACAGAGCAGATGTACTGCAACTGCACACTCTCAGACTGGAGAAACCACAAACCAGCCACGTCACAAGCCATGAAAGTAACCAACTACCTGTCGACTGATGTACATAATCACACTTTTAATGAAGGGCAAGCGATGCACACAGTCTCACAGGGACCCTCATTTCAAAAATTATTTTCATCTCTGAAGTATTAACTCTTTACTCGCTGAGCCCTTCTACAAATTAAAAATTGCTTTTTAATGCAGTTTCTTGAAGCCTCTCTATCAGCCAGAGGCTGCTTTGGACTAATCCAGGAAGTGAGCCAAGTATTAAAAAAATCTGAGGTCGTAGAACATCTGAAATATATTGATCACAGTGTAATTACACTTGAAATGTGCTGGGGGAAGTAGCTAAAACAATTTCAACTCTGGGAAAGATGATTTGGGAGCATGCAAGATGGCCTCAGGGAGGCTGACTGGAATTCTTATGATGAATGGTGAATCTGTTTCAGAATACTTAAAAGAAAAGGTACCTAAGTGAACACTAATGACAAATGTGATAATAACTACCCCAAATGTAACACTTTCTAAAGGTTAAGAAAGGTTGCATTTACATAAATACTAGAAGTCAGTGAAGTGAATGCAGTAAGAAGCAAAATATATGTGACAAATCTCAGCTGTGTCTTTGAATTAAAGAACGGATTCTGGATTTAAGATATAACAGCAGACAGGAAATAAAGGATCTTTAGTTCTACTTGGGTACTGGTAATATAAAAAGACTGAATTTGTTACGTTTAAATTTAAAAAGGTTTTTTTAATCTTGGAAAAGTTATCTCAGAGCTAGAGTTCCTAAGTGGAGGAATCTTGTTTCATGTTATAACAAAAGCCAAGGTCAAGTGAGATAGTAACAGAATCCCTAATTAAAAGACAGGATACCTTAAGCTTGAATATGAGCCTTTTGAAGTAAATATCCAATGTACCTGTTCATCTAAAATGTTAAGTTCTTGATTAAATGAATTTAAAATATTTTTGATGATAATTAAAGATGAGCTTGAACTAAAATACTGGATTTATTTGGGCAAAACCTTAGATCCAAACCCTAACTATCTTTCTGTTCTGACATGTTCTGATCCAAACTGTTTGGGCTCTAAGTCATTATTAATAACCAGCTCAGTTGCTTTATTTGTTGTATGTTGGATTCCAAAGGTGTTTACAAACAACCAGTCAAAATATCCTTGCTGTGAGATGCATCACATTAGACAGGTAAACGAAGAAAAGAAGTTAAGAGCCTATTTTCTCAGAAGTGAACTTTAATTCAGAGCATCTGCATTTGAGCAGTCAATAGGGAACTTTTTTTCCCTCTCACTGCACATAGTGCTCATAATTCCTGAGGAAACTCTGCATTTCCTCATTAGCTCTGAAAACAGCTTTGGGTGTCTCTGGTAGGACCTATCCAGAAAGCATTCCAATTCCAAAAACACTGGTCTAGCTTCTTTTCCTGAATTCATACAGTGAGTTGGTTCTAGGACAGTAATAAAACCCTCTAAAATTCTCAGCCACCATCCTTAAAAATAATTAAAGGTATATAAACTAGTTAGAGTAGGGGCCAGATTTTTCAGTAGGATAAATAGGCACATTCAACTCAATGTCAATGGAGCCAACAGTTTATTCCAGCTGACGATCCACTGGTGGTTATCTATAGATTAATATAGTCTGAATATGACTGAGTTGCCCAAACTGTATTTTTGTGTACTTCTGAGTGGAAGGATTTAGCTCATGACAGAGAAACTTACTCAAGGAATTTGGAATTGAATACTGAGCCAGAGGAGATGGACTGTCATCTGTGCAAAGACTGGGCTCTGAAGGGACAAGACAGATGAGTTTCTCCAGGTGAGCTGAACAGTCTTCCCAGGGGGATCAGCTGGACTGGGGCCATGCCTCTTCTGTCTGCATTGCGAGCAGACTCATACCACAACCTGGCTCTTCAAAATGCAGAATTAAAAAAAAGGGGAGGGGGGAAGGGGAGGATATAGATGGCCTCAAAGGAAACTTCATATGTATTAAAGCCTCATTTTTTTACCAGGTTTGTTCCAGTAAAATGTAGGATCACCTGAGAATAAGATGACATTGTGCCTGACAGAGTTCCAAATTAGAGCTGCAGAGAGTCTTTATCATTGTATTTTTCTTCTTTTATGTATCTTAGGAACTGGACCAGATCAGGTGCTCACTAGCACAGTACCCTGTCTGAAACAGTGGATGCCTGAGGACAATTATAGGAACAGGACACCCCACAGCAGTATGTCAACAGTGTAGCTTCCCACAATCTTTGTATTTAATAGCCCTCAATGGATTTTTCCCTCATGGATTTACCTAATCACTTTTGAATCCTGTTTCATGCAGTACCATGAGAACTATAATCTAATTTTGGTCTCTAAGACATGTAATATGAAAACAATAGGAGGCCCAGGAAAGAGTGAAATCATTTTGCCAACAGATATTACAAAAGCAGGCAACAACTGGAGTACAATGATGAAGAAAATTGCTAAAACCACTTATTACAAAATAACCCAGTATTTCCTGCTTTGAAACAAAATCTACCATTTAGACTACTTCACAATTTTGAAAAAAACTGTAATAGCTTTTCTAAGCTTGTGACATGGATAGCTCTCTCTTCAGCCCAATGGCATGAAAACTTTAAAATGTGCGTTTTCAACTGATCATACTATCTTGCATTGACTAAAAATGCTTCTACGATTTCTTCATCCAAAGATCCTCTGGATCAGTCAGGAATGAGATGAATACAGGTAAATGTTCCTGGGTAACACTAATGTTCGCTTATAACATGAGAACTGGCTTAAACATGTGTCCTTTCTTTGAATTTTAGCTAAATGTTCTCTACTAAATGATCTATTTTTATGTATTCTGCAACCTTTGTACACTGTCATTGTTCCAGTCTCTCACAAAATATTGAAAACTGTTTTAAAGTTCTATACGTACAGGCCTGCTGCTGTCATCTCCTAAATCTGATTTTCAAAAGAAAAAAAAAAGATACCTTCTCCTTTCTGTTCTTTCTTATTTAAAAATAGCTGAAAGATCCTGTTTAATAAACTCTTATGTAGTAAAATTGTTTGGAAAAATCAAATTACAGATTGGGCCTAAATTTTGCCTGTCTTGCATCCTCTTTAATAGTGTACAGCTGTGCAAAGAGCACATGGGTGAGTATATTTTACACTATTTTTACAAAGCTTAAGTAACCAAGGTGGAAATCAGTCAGATTCCATACTTCCTTCTATATATTTAGACTTCCAGAAAATGTAACAGCAACTTCTAAATTGAAGCTGAAGTATAATTAGCTCGCAGAGGCCCTTTTTTGGATGGTATGAAGATTCATCTTTTTTCTCTTCTACCTGGCAAATTAAAAATTCTTTTCCATCCTGACCTATTTTAACCTTATTCTGTTTTAAATAATGTTTTCTATGTATCCTCTTGGTATCCATGTTGACATATTTGCTGCTATTTCCCTTTATGTCTTCATTCTCACTGAAAATACTAAAACACACCTGACTGCTGCCTTATAATTTGTCTTAAGAAATACGAAAACATTCCTCTGAAAGGAGAAAAGTGATTACTGAGCTGAACACTGCAGAGGCCTTTAAACTGTCATGAGGGCCATAAAATGTGCCAAATTTCCTGTTCTGCTGGTTTAACAGAAGAAAATGCAGAAATCTGCAACATGACTTCTTTTTTTACTGGTGTTCTTCCTGACCCAACACCACGGCTGCTATTGGCTTTCTGAATATATTATTCCATATACAAAAAGCTATTTAGTTATAAATCTGCAACCTTTTCATTCTTACTGCAAATGCCTGTATTAGACATGCGAAAGGCCTGTAACACAGCAGTTCAAATTTTGTACTGATGACCTCTCTGGTATTTCTATAGAAATGCTCTGTTAAACACCCAGGCATGTCAACTTTCAGTCACAAGACCTATAAAAAATTCACATGCCGAATCTCTAGTTTCAAACCACAGCTCTACATCAATCCTCCTGCCCTACACACTTTATAGGGAAGAGGGCTTTTATTTTCCTGGCATTTAAATTTTACATTTTCTTCTTCCCTTGTCTGCTTTTTTAAGTAGTTCTGGAGTTTGGCAAAAAAAGGGGGGGGGGAAGTTAGCTTGGATTTTCTGATTTTTTTTTTAATATAACATTATGCAAGAACTATTATCACACTTTAAGCTAGATGGTTAACTAAAAATTAAAATAGGTGTAAAAAACCCCAAGCATTTAAGTAATTTACCTTAATAGTGGGTGTCTTTCAGAAATTATAGAACTTCTATTTCAAGACTGAAAGCAAACACTTCCCATGACACAGCAAAGCACCTGGAAAAA
The DNA here is from genome assembly GCF_036370855.1 of Dromaius novaehollandiae. Lineage (NCBI taxonomy): Eukaryota > Metazoa > Chordata > Aves > Casuariiformes > Dromaiidae > Dromaius > Dromaius novaehollandiae. The sequence goes on along the minus strand of NC_088103.1, from coordinate 41,115,279 downwards.
CAACGTGCAAATGTTACAGTAGTGTTATAACCCTAGCAACAGTTACAGCTTTGATTTGGCCTTTAAATGATTTGCTGGATCAGACTAATATGCTTTCTTGAAGTATGTTTATCTTTTCAAGTTAAAATATGATTATTTTATATGCCACTTCAATAAAATAAAATTGAATATAATGGGTCTTCTGGGTTAGTCTCTCAAAATGTTCAGAACTAGTATTCTGTCTGAAGAGTCCCACACAGATGTTCTTCCCACTCACAGTAGCCCTGCCTTGCATGTTACATGTTTCTTCTTTCTATCCCTCCTGTTCACTGATTTTTTTTAAAGCAATTTTTATAAATGTCCATTCTTTTTGTAAAAATGATAGTCCCTAGTTTGATTGGATGCCACTCACCCCACTTCCTATGATGAGTGCATCTGTTGCCTTCCTTGAAAGGAGCATGTGAGCTCAGAGGGGTGAGGGTGCCTTCCTTTCCCTACCCTCCAAATTCAATGAAGCCACAGCCTGTGATATAGAGATACAACTTTATTTTGTAATGTGTTGCTTACAGCAGTAGGAATTCAGTCCTACACACTGACAATACCTATCTCATATACATCACAAATCAAAACATCACGATAATCACGATATGCAAAATTCTCAGCTTTGTTCTTTTGTTCATATTCCTTTCCTCCCTACATTTTTTTACTTCATTTACTCAGTAACAGATTTTAAACAATAGTGAATAGTTGAATTGCATAATAGCAGAACTTGTTAAAGTGTCACTTGTGTAATATATTCAAAATCTGCTAAAAATGTCTCTAATCAACAGGAAACAGAAAAGAGGCTTTGATGAAATCATGAAACTTCCAATAGTCTTCAATTTTCTTCTTGAACCTGCTCCATGACAATTTTAGTAAAAAAAAACCCCCACCTAATTTCCAAGAGACTAAATATCCTTTATCTCTCACCACTCCTAGTATGTCTCTTTAGCAATTATCGCCTAATGAGAATGCAGCCTTTTGCAAACTTCGCACAGATTAAACATTTTTTTCATTTCATTTCACTTCCCTGCTCAGCAGTGCTATCTTAACTACTGTTTAGGATGACTGTGTCCCAAATACATTCCTCTAGAGACAGATATCTTCCTTAATGATATTTAAAATTGCCTATCCTAATAGTCTTCTGGTTAACTAATGAAATCAACTGAACTGTAGTTTATGGATCTGGTAATTAAAATGTCCTCGTATTTATTGAAACCACTACACAGATTTTGGGAAGAAGAGAGATCAACCTCCATGGGGTTAAAATCCTTGTGGGAAGATGGGCCATCTCCTGCACAACTATGATAAGAGAGAGGCTCACGAGCTTACTCATAAGTTTCATATATTTTATATGCATGTTTTATATATCTCATATTTTTGGTATTGACTGAAAAGGTCAGTGCAAAGCTCACTGAACCACTCCGATTTTGGGTCAGGGCAAGCAGAGACCAGAGAACATGCGCCGGAGCCTCGGCCTGGAGGAGGGGGATCATTCCAGAAGAAACAATTCTCCATTCCCATGAATTTCATAGCAGGAAACTTGCCCTTTTGCAATGCATTTCTGCCCTTTCCTCCTCCTTGAAAAGCCATCTTTCTCAGGAGGCACCTGCTGTCCCTGACTGTGTGTTTTAGAGGAGCAGGCAGTAGTGCGACTGGGATTAGCACAGCTCACGGCGCCGTTAGCTCCCAGGCCGGCCTGCGCGGGTGCCCCGACCCCGCAGCAGCACGGCGCAAAGGGGCTGCGCGCTTGCTCCTGCCGGGCCGCTCCGGCTGCTTCGTGGGCAGCCCGTAGCCGGCGGCTGCCTCTCGCTCCCCCTCATCTTCCGCAGGCCCTGGCCGCGCTGCAGCACCCGGCGGCGCCTGTCCGAACAGTTACTCAGCTCCCGCTCTTCTATCGGCTACAGCGAGGCGGGTCAGCCCGCGGGGCAGAGCAGCCCCGGCGGCTCCCGGCACGCGGTCGGGCCCCCTCAGGGGCCCAGCTGGCGGAAGCGGCTGGCGGACGGACACGCCCGGCCTGGGCACCCCGGGCGCGGGCAGCGAAGCGGGAGGCGCCGCCGGTAGCTCCGGGCCCCACGGCAGGGACACGCGCAGGGGAAAGGGCAGGGGCGTGAGCGAAGACGGCCGCCCCGCACCACCCCTTCGCGCAGGCACCATCACCGCCCGCCCCGATGCACCGTGACGCCAGCACGCGGCGCCGTGACGCGCCCGGCGGAGATTCTACGTCTCCGTCAATAGAGGGGGCGGGCGGAGGCGAACGGAGCGCGGCCGTTGGTTGGCCGCGCCACCGCCCCGCCCCCTGCCCTCCGGCGCCACCGCCGCCGCCGCGGAGAGGGCGGGAGGAGACCCGGATGAGGCGGCGGCGGGCAGGGAGCGGCGGCCGGCACCGGAGGGGGGGCCGCAGCCATTAACCCTCGGCCCTGGCGCAGCGCCCGCCTGCGGCCGCGGCCCCCGGGGTGGCGGCGGCGGCGGCGGCGGCGCGGTGAGGGCAGCGCGGGCACAGGTGCGCGGGCGCGGGGGCGAGGATGCTGCTGGTCTACGTGATCCTGCTCTCGGCGCTGGCCGGCTCCTTCATCACGCTGCTGCTCCAGCTCCTGCTCCTCTACAGGAAGAAGCCGGAGCCGCCCGGGACGGCCCGAGCCCCCGGCGGCCTCGTCTACTCCCGCGTCGCGTCTGACTGCAGCCTCAGGGACTACCTCCAGGGCCCGGAGCCGGCGGGCGGCCCGGCGCCCTCGGAGCCGGCCCCGGCTCCGGCAGCCGCCGCGGCTGCCCCGGCGGAGCCCAGCGCCAAGCAGCAGCCGCAGGAGTCCCCTGCGGCCCCCTCGTCCCAGGAGGAGACCTGCCACTTCCTCAATGCCATCTTCCTCTTCCTCTTCAGGGAGCTCAGGGACACGGCCCTGGTCAGGAACTGGGTGACGAAGAAGATCAAGGTGGAGTTCGAGGAGCTGCTCCAGACCAAGGTGACAGGGAAGATGCTGGAGGGGCTTAGCCTCAGGGACGTCTCTCTTGGGAACGTCTTGCCTGTCTTCAAAACTGTCAAGCTCATTCGGCCCGTGATCTGCAATGAAGAGGGCTGCCCCGAGGAGCTGGGCTTCGAGGTCGACCTGGAATACAACGGTGGCTTCCACTTGGCCATCGATGCAGACCTGGTCTTTGGCAAGTCAGCCTATCTCTTTGTCAAGATCTCCCGGGTGATGGGGAAGCTGAAGCTGGTCTTCACGCGCCTGCCCTTCACGCACTGGTCCTTTTCTTTTATGGATGACCCTGTGATAGTCTTCGAAGTGAAATCTCAGTTTGAAGGGAGGCCTATGCCTCAGCTCACTTCCATCATTGTGAACCAGTTCAAGAAAGTTATTAAGCGCAAACACACCTTACCCAATTATAAAATCAGGTAAGATGCATTGTGACCTAAATGTTACTTTGGGAGGAATGTATTAGAATTGCTGTCATGTTCTTAATAGGTAAAAAGAGATTTCTATTGTTATTTTTACAGACATGTAGTAGAGGTATTTGTATATTACTTCTCTGATATCAGAAGCCTTCCATGAAAGTAAGCTTGGTTTTACATTTATACTAGGTGAAGTAACTGATGCACTGTGGAATTGTGAGTGCCCCAAATTACATATACCTAAGTGGCGGAAATAGTAGGTATCAAAAATTCCAGGATCCTGTTAGGTGCCCAAACAATGGGAGCATGATATGCCTTTGGAAAAAGAAGAAGCATGGCTTTGTGGGACAGCATGTGGGTTTGGGATATTATTCTCTGAAGCACTGCCACTGATGAGCCACCTTAGACAAGACTTATGGCTTATGCTTATCTATAGAAGCAAGGTTTCTGCTGGCTGATGTGAGGCAGGAAGGAACTCACTTTCTAGGAAGTGTTTTTGAAATCTCATGATAAATATTGTCGTCTTCCTTTCCAGTCTGATGAGTTTTTTCAATAACTTTGGGGAAATCTAAAAGTTGATAAGAGAAATATTGCCATTGTTGTAAATTTTTGGGAGCCTCTTTTTTTCTTTTTTGTCTTTTTCCTTCCTTCTTTTTTTAAGTAAGCTAGCCCATTTCTTTTATAAATATATGGGCTGCAGTATAGATTACACTATGTATTGGATATAATGCAATTGCAATAATGCAATTTATCACTCAGTGATAAATCTGTAGCAGAAGTGGCAAGTGGCATCTTCTTTATGTGATTCCATCCTGATTTCTGATTAAAAATATTGAATGTCCCTTCACTGTTAAGGTATTTTGTTCCCTTTCTTTCTTGTGTTTTGCCACTCTTAAGGTTCTGTTTCTTCTGTGTTCATTCTTTGTAGTTCGTATTATTGCATGTTAATTAAGGATTTCTTTTTTGTTTACCACATTTTTCTGCAAGAAGACTTCTCTCTAAAATTCCCCAGAGATGAGTAACTGAAGATGCTGATTTGGATTTTGAAGTGTAATTGGCTTTGAAATATCATGATTATTAAAGCCTTTTCAGCCAGTTCTTCAGCAATCTAATTTGTAAGAGTTTGCATGAAAGTGGATGTGTAAAATATCCAAGGTTTGGAAAGCCCGAAAAGGGCAGTTAGTAGCTTCTTAAGGCAATGTCGTGGTCCTTTCAAATTTTGAGGTTCTGAATTGCTCTCCAGAAGGGCAGCAGTGAAACTGTCAGGAGTGAGTTTGCTTCCATTCTTTCACTGTTTTGGAAAGAGTCTGAAACTACAAACTGTGGAAAAGAGCCTAAAGAATAGGCTGCTGTAGCAGTATAATACTGACAGAGTGAACGTTTTAAGTAAACCTGAAAAGAGCAAGTAGGGCAAATGTTGTTTACACTCCTGAGTTTTTAGTGTGCTTGCATAACCAGTGATGATATCCTCTTCCCCTTCAGACAGAGGGAGGAAGACATCTTCAGTTTTCCTTGGGGAGATGCACCTGGATGGTAGGGCTCTCTCTCTGTTTAGTCAGAGATAATGGATGTAACATATATTTCTCAAGCTTTTTGCACTAGAAAGAACAAATTAGGCAGGTGTGAGCCACTGACATGTTAAAGAGGCTTAGAGAAGAGAAACCAGAAGGATGGGGAAAAAAAAAAGGAAAGAAGTGTCTGGGGCAGAAATGAGTAGAAGTGTATGAGGACAGAAGGTAACTGACACTGAGAACAACAAGAAGCATAAATCATTACAGACCTAAGAAGAGTTAACATTATTTATTTTTAGAAAGTTCTCTAAGTTGTGGGGAGTTGGGAATTTGGGAATACTTGGGAGAAAATTATAGCATCATAGCTGTTTCTTGTATTAGATAGTAGGCTTATTGTACAGGGTGGAAAGTGTCCAAGGCTGTCCAACCTTGTATATGTTACTTTTCAAACTTTAAATTTTGTACTATGTTCTGAGCATGTAATTCTGACCTCACTGTGTTGGCAAGGGGGAGGGCAGGAGACTAAGCTTAGCGCACATTAATGAAATTATTCTAAGGAAGGAGGATTAGGTCACTGGTGTCCTAACTGTTCTCAACTGTGCCTTTAACATATTGTAGTGGGAATATAGAGCCCTACATAGAAACTTCTAGACTTATGTTTCTTTATTATCACCTATGAATCCTTTAGCTGTCCACAGCTGCCGTAGAATTTGTGGAACACAAATTGAAAACACATGTTCTAGACCAGTGGGTCTCAAATGAATTTATATAGATCACTTCACAGTAAAACTTCATTACAGCCAAGTAATAACAACACACTTCTGTGTGATAGCAGAGTTGAGAATTGAGGCAGCATGATTTACACAGTGGGGAGAACTGATTTAGAAAATTCAGTTCCTTCATAAGAAGCAAGACTTATTTTAAGAGTGCATTGGCTTGGGATTATGATATTCTAAGGCCATGCCAATATAGTCTTTAGCAAAGAATGTACTGGAAGAAGTAAGAGTCTCACAACCTCTTAATAACTTTTAAGTAAGGCATAAAGGTTAAGTGTCTCATCCACAGTGAATGACCTTATCCTCTCCCCATTTTTTTCTATGTCCTTTATTCTTTTTGTTAAAGTATACAAGTGTTTGCTTCCATATGTAGTTCAAGACCCTTCTGATGTCTCTCTGCTCTTGCTCAAGTAACTTTGTAAATAACTCTTCGAATAGTAATAATTACTACCTTGGAAACAAAAGCACTTGCAATGCAAGGAGTTCTCTTTTGAGCCAGTTCAAAGGGGATCTTCGTTATCCTGCTAGTTTCCAGACTGAAGTCCACATAGGACTTTTATCTTGTTTCAAGCTGCCAAGTATCATTAAAAAAGAAAACTGCATATTTTCATTCTTTTGTAATTAAGTAACTCTTAGAGGGTTATTACTTGATAGTGAATGGCAGAAGAGAACTTCTGTCAATAGTTGATTCTCATCATCCTGTAAGTAAATTTGTGTAAAACAGGGTGTTCCCCACAATTTAATTGTAAAATACTGCATAAAAAATCATGCACGTGTCATGTCTTCATACATGTACTGTCTGGCTCTACAGACAAGTAATTATACACATACTTTTGTGTTTTTCCCAGACATGAACAAAATTATATGCAACAAAGCAGAGATTAGTAAGACTATATATCATCATCTCTCTGTGTAATTCATTGCTAAGAGTGACTTTGTGCAATGTGCAGAACTGTAGCTTGAAAGTGGAAGAAGACACCTTGCATTCTTGATACACTGCAAGTGTCAGAGGGGAGGCAATGTAGAAAAGTAAGCGCATTTTAAAATTTGCCTGGTATATTATGTACAGGTTCCTCCATATGAACAATCCTCTACTAATTGAAAAAGGGTGTGTGTGCTTTGTTATGTCTAAATAAATAAGTAGTAGTTTGTGCTTTAGTCCAGTAGTTCTTAGGCCCTTGAAGAAAAATATTCATATCTGACAAAACACCTATTTTGACGCAATTGCCATTCAGTGGCAGAGCAGCTATTTCATATAGTAGAAATTGTCTAATTACCTGGAAGCAAGGTTGCTGGTAAAACAGAGTGAATCTGCAAGTCAACTATTCATCATTGTTGCTTCAGGATTAAAATCTGCTACTTTTTGTGCAATTTAATTGGTAGTAGCAAGAGTTACTACTCTTGTAGTAACTAGTTACTACTACTACTACTGTTTTATTGCTAACTTTAACCTTAATGTATTTATGCTGCTTTGTAATAGAAACAGTTATTCAAGCTCTCAGTCTTGTGAAAATCCTGTGTTCTGTCAAAGAGAAGTAATTTCTCATTCAAATGTGGGAAAAGTCTAAAACCATGTAATGTTCTCAAATATACATGAGTTTTGGTGCACTCTTCAGAAATTAGAAAAAAAAACCCTCAACTCACAATTATCTAACTAACCCTAACTTCAGTAAGTAAATGATTTCCACCAGTCTTCATTAAATTGGCTTTGTGTACCGTATGACTCTATTTTGGCTTAGCCTAACTTTTTAAATTGTACCTTTTTTTTAGTTCTGAGACAAGCTGGCCAGTGGCTGGAGCTTGAGAACGGGTATGGAAGGAATTGACTGCTGTGTTGTTTGTTTGTGTTGCTAACTACTGGTGTTCTGCAGCGCACCTGCTGTGTCTGGCTGTCCCAGGATCTGGTGCTCTTGGGAACCAGATTGGATCAGCCATGCCCATTCACGTAAATTGGTTTGACACTAGATTTTTCATGTAGGTTTCTTTTATGAGATCATGATGGTGGATACTAATTAACAACAGACAGTACAGTTTATTTAACAGCTTGAATCCAACCTTTGCTTTTTCATTGTATAAACTCAAACAGCTCTTCAAAAGTACTATCATAGACGTTTTTGTATTGGTTATAACTTTCTATATCATGTCCTTTTAATAGCAGGATAAAATGGTTAACACTTAAGCTCCACTTACTAGCATTGTCAGGTGCTTAGTATTTAAGGATACACAGTAAGGACTATTTTAGGTATGTATTTTCTTACTTGCTTGTGCTGTCACAAGTATCACAGATTCATCTCTGTTCTCTAATGAGCTATATCATGTTCACTGACCTAGTATTTAGCTGCTTATTGGTGTCAACCTTGATTTTCCTATCACTTCAGGTATGTAGCTACAATGATTAAACTATGCTTCCTAGTACCGCTGTGGTGTGTGTTCCTAACCCTCAGCTGCAGTCTTGTTGTTTTGAGTAGGTTCCGATTTCTCTTTGTTTAGGTTTCAGAGAGTCAGCTCTGCTTTGTTGTGCTTTCTAAACAATCAAAATATGCTTTCCCATAATGAAGATAAAAAGCCCTTCCTGTGTATGTAAAGGGGGATGGGAGCAATACTTGCAGGCTAATCTTCCTCCAAAATGTCATCACCCTGTTATTTCTCCAGCAGTGATGTTAAAAATCTGAAAGCAGCTGTGCTTTTTTTTTCCTGCAAATTTAAGGTCTTGCAAGTTCATCCGTTTAGATTCTAAGCAGATTAGGTACTGCCTAAGCAGTGAGAGAGTTCTGTATGTTCTAAGGGTGCTTGGTTTCTCAGTATGTTACATTAAAAATAGACAGTACTTTTGTATGTGTATTAGCCTCTTTGAGAAACTATATTTTACTTTTTTTAATGCATTTTATCATAGACTGGAATATTTTTCTTTCTTTTCTTTAGAAATAATCTCACTAGGGATTACCTCTAGTGTTTCTTTATCAGATATTAACTGGATGACCTCCTGAGGCCTCCTCCAACATGCATCATCCTATGAACTGATCATTTGCAATATTGTTACAGTTATGTTAATCAGTTTTATGCTTTATTTTGAAACTGAGGCTATAATGAATGTCACTGGGAAAATTATGATGTTAGCAAAACCATTAGACAAGCCTATTTTAAATTGTTGCTATACAATGCAGTCTGAGAGTTACATAGTGATTTCTTATTTTTGGCAAAACTTAAGCCAAGAAGTAACATAAGTAGCTATTGATTTGAAGTGTTTCCTATAATACAAATGACTTCATATTATGGTAGTAGAGGTCTTGCAAAGAGTATCAAATTTTTAAAAATATTTATTATTCCTAAAAGAGGTTAAGATTATGGGCATTTATGACTTTAAAAATCAGCTACCAGTAGAGAAATCTACTGTTGCTACAGTTTCTGCAAAGGAGGAGGATATGGATTTTTTTTTTTTTTCTTTGAGCGGGTTGTGTCTGAATTCTACTGTAGTTAATCTGTAAGACACACCTATTTGAAATTCCTTCTTTCTTGTTGCTGCTAGAAGGGAAGATGAGGCGCTTTTATTTTTAATACCATATCTTTACTCATTCTAGGTGGAAAAAACTTCTGGTATGCAGAAGCAGAAAAGGTAATTTTGAGTTCTTTTCTGCTCTGAGAAAATTGATGGTAAAGAAATGCTGATACTTATGTGGGATTTTAGATTGTTTCAGAGTTAATGTCCTGAATGGTATCAGTACAGAGACTTGTTCTGTTACTGGCAAAGCAATGACAACTAGAATCAACAGATCTGTCTGTAGATAAGTGTTTCATATTTAGAAAATTATCTTCATAATGCAAGGACAAGTAATTTTTTATTCATACAGGAGTTAGATAAATGGATCTGTAAGCAACTTGACACATAGTAAATAAAACCAAACCCACAAACATTAAATATTTTAGTTTCTTCAAGGATGCTGCCTGCATAGAAGGGAGCTTTTTACTCTCTCTGTTTTGGGAACTGTCTCTCTCAGACACCCCCCTTCATTGTGTCTGGAGGGTCAGTGGTTACAGGCTTCTTCAGATTACATGAAAGTCTTGCTTATGTAGATATTAGTTCCTAAGACTATTGATTCTGGAAGGTTTTGAAACCTTTTATCCTTCTTCCCCACCCCAGCATCTTATGGGCTTTCATGCTGGAAAGATCTGTTTCCGTAAGGATGCCAATTTGAAACTTTTTTTTGTTATTGTCACACTAAATAAATAGTGAGTACTTATTGGATGCTTTCAAGTAGACAGTTGTGCTTTTTGGAATAAAGGAGAAGGCCTTTTCCTATGACTAATCAAAAAACGGTACATTTCCTTTTATCTTACCTGCAAGGGTCAAGAACTAATATGGGACTCATTTGAGATGAGTTAGTGAAGGAACTGGATGACCAGAGGTGTAGTTGGGGACAAAAAAATCTTTAATTATAGGGAGGGAGGGATGAAAAAATAAAAAGGATAATTTTGGTGATTACTCTGTGTGTTTGCTGCAGATGGTGATCCAATAAGGATTAGTATTAATTGGCCTGACAGGAAAATAAAACCTCCTCGACCATCTCTTAGTTGAAACAGCATATAAAAGATTCTTTGTGCAATTATAATGAAAGGAAAAGATAATTACCTCATTAGTTTAACTCCTTTGCCATTTTAGATTTTAAAATATTTACTTTTAGTCCTATAGTGGAATTTTTTAATGGAGTTGTGAGTGAAGGCCCTGAAAAAAGTCCCATAAAACTTATTTTACGCTTCCTAACATTTTACATGCACTAGCACTGTGAAAAGAGACTTTGGATTTCTGTTCTTCTGAACTCTGATCTCAAACACTTAAGCTGATCTTGCTGCTCAGTGAGAACAAATACTTTGCAGTGGTCATAAAAATGACTTCTCTGTCATAATTTGCATATCTTTCAATACCTTTTAATAAAAATTACTACTGTTTGTTTTGCATTTTTACCTTTTGGAAAGGTGACTTATTTCAAAGTATGTATAGGACTCTCAGGAGTTATTCGCTTTACCAAACTGTAGGCATCTAACAAATGTCTGAGTCTGGATCTGAGTCCATCTGTGTAGCTGGAGACGGGTAGGTACTTTCAAGCACTGAAGTTTGGCTATTCTGAATTGCTTTGTATAAGCTGTTTAATGATCTTTAGTCTCTGTGAGTAGATGGTGTGACTTTAATATTCCCTCCCTGTCACATAAAACTGAACATTGGTTTTCTATTGAAGGCCTTGAAGGAGATTATTTCAAAGAGCAGAAGCACAGAATTTTTTTTGGTAAAAATAGGTGACTGTTACACCTCTCAGTAGCTTATTTGATGTAGTAACACGTAAGATTGTCCTATAGGAAGTATTTTATGTATATTTAAAAAAATATTTCAGCTTTTTATTAGTAAATGACATTTGGTCTAAATGCTCTTGAATAAGCTACCTGAGCGAGGACAGTGGGTTTGAGTAGTCAGTACTGTAACAGTGTGGTTGGTGCTCTAGTCGCTGTGAAGCTTTGTCTCAGGCTGCCAGTTTCACTACTGTAGCTAGTCCCTTCATGTTACTGGGTTACTGTGGGAAACTGCTTACTCTGCATTCCTGCAGAAATTACTTGAAGTCACCCAATATACTTCTGTGTTTGCAGTTCACATTCATGCTTGTTTGATTTAAAACTATTTCAATATTTGATCATTCTTGGTATTGTTGTTCTTCAGAGAACAATAGAAGAATTTGTTAATCCTATTAAAAGTTTACATCTAAGTTTATTATCTAAAATGAGTATGGAGGGAAGATATTACACACCTATGTGATTTGTTAATTTGATAGAGAATCTGTGTCACTCTGGGCTGCTAAAATCCATTAGTTGCTGAACTACAAAAACCTTTGCAAGATACCAAACTGTGCTTTTGTCAAGAAGAAAACAATGATCCAGTACTATAAATAATAGGTGGGAGCAATTAGCTTATTGAGCAAGCTTCATTCTGGATCACAAACGAATATAAATATTAAATACATTTAAGAGAAAATGCTGTACTAACAGCGTTCCTTTATGTTCTGATGTTTGAGGATTGAAGGAGACTTGTGTTCATAATGGTGGATAAATTCTCTTTGTGGAAGTGAGTATGGATGCTAGTTTGTGTGGGATTCAGGGGTCATTATTTTGTAAACATTTTATAGTTCTCAGGCTAATCGTGACATATATACTAGCCTGAATGTAGCATTTTTAAATTTCTTTAATCAGGTAATTTCTGCTACAGTCATCCAGCTTCTGGTTAAACTAAAGAATATATTGTTGGAATGATGTTCATCTCAGTTCAGACACTTTAAGTGAGGAAAGACCCACATGAGTTTTGGAAAAGTTTCCTGCGTTTGTTTACCCTCACTGTTTAACAAAATGCACCTTGTTTCAGAAGCCAGACAAATCTAGGCTAAAATTCAGTGCCCTCCCCCCCCCCCCAGCTGTGGTAATTTATTTTAACCTAAAAACTACAGGGGGAACACCTTACTTTTACAATTTCTTAGTTCCGTTGTTCAACTTGCAGCTATACTGCATGCAACTGAATGTTCTGGGAGGAGCAGTGCGCTCCCCCCTGTCCATTAAGGCTGTTTTGTGTAATGGAACATGCAAGAATCTTACTAGAGCAGTAGGCTTTTCATGTTTTAAAGACTTAGGTGTCATAAAAATCTGTCTGCAGTAGAGAGTGTATTACAAAGATCAGCTGATAGAGTTAGTCTGACTGTTACACATTTGTATAGGCTAAAATATGCTGAAAAACAGTAATTAAGTACTAAATATGGCTATATGCAAGGATTTAGTCTAAAATTAAATTCTGACAGTCATTCAGGTAAACTTCGTTTTAGCAATTTGGTGTTGCACTGTAAAACTTCTAAAGAAAATGTTAGTTAAAATTTACTAAGTTATTCTAAAATATTGGACAGAAAAAAAAAAGGTGTTCTGTCCATTAGATATCCACAGGCTACATATATTCTGTTCCTGACTTTTAAATTTTGTTCTTAATGTTAAGCATCAATTAATTTTCCTATGTCAGTTTTAATTGGCAACCTTATTATGAAAATGCCCATTTGGGAGGAAATAGGTACCTGCTTTTATACAAATACTGGAATCTGCTTTTATAATGTCATTAAGTACAAGATCATGTTTTGTTTACCACTGTCGTTGAAATGAAGAAACTAATACCTACGGTAGCTAATGCCACACACATAACATGATTTAAGTGATGCTCAAACTCTTGTTATCGTGTCAAACATACTGAACTATTTTCAAGGCAAGCCATTATGTAGTAAGAACTAAAATGGATTTTTACATAAATGTCACTTGTGTAGTAAACGGCTTAAAGCATTATTCCTGTTTACCTGAACTAAAATAGGAAAAGTAGAAATTGAAGATCGTAGTCTTGTGGCAACATTGCAGAAGACTTCATAGAATCACTTAAATACAGCTTTCCAAATTCTTCTCCCTTTCTTTACTCAAGTAAACTCAAGTCACTCTACACATGTCTAATCTATTTTAGCTATAATATTCACCATTATAACATTCTCACTGCATAGGTCATACAGACTTTAATCATTGTCTCACTTATTATAGGATCAAAAGTTTTGTAAATCAAAGCAATCTTTTTCATGACTTCGCTTTTTCATGTTCATCATGTTCAGACTGAGTTTCTACATTATTTAGTCCTGCTTGTTTACAGCACAGGCCCATTAATAAAATGTTCTGCCTCACAAATGGTAACAACTGTGCTTGGGGGACAGTTAGCAAGAATGCATTGTGTGTGCCCCCTTTTCGCACTCTCCACCATCGCAGCCTGAATAGCTGAGATATTTGTGAAGCAGATCCTCCATTGCTGCTGTTCACAATATGATATATTAAGGTGAGCCATCACTCATTTCAGCTTTGAAAAATGCTATTCCTAATCTGGAGGCTAGGCCATCTCAAACATTTTGAAAGACTTCGGGGGTGTGAACTGGACCTTCTTCTGTGTCGTTAGAAGTGGCTAGATAAATATAAATTGAGCAGAGACCTCTGTAGTATGTGCATTTTTAAAGCTAACTAGATGGTGTAAGGTATAAACCTTTGAAAACTATGATGTCTGGAATTCAGATCGGATAAAAATGTTTTTTCCCTTTTGGTTTACCACTGTCAGAGAGGCAATCTTCAAGAGTGAAAGACAGTGATTTTCTGGATTCTCCAAAAGCTATCTGGGAATCTACCATTGATTTTCATTTGGACTTAGTCTAGTGTTTAGAGCAGACGATAAAAACTTTTCAGTTCTATGGAAGAGTTATGTATTGAGCTTAGATTTCTACTAGAACATCAACGTTATTTTTTTCTCTCACCAGCATTATTTTGTGGTTTAATATTCATACAGAGATTGACACCTCTTTATGGGAGAAAACATTGTTGAAGTAGGGAAATGCAGCTCTCGCAGGAATGAATTGAGACAGCTTTTTGTTGTTTTGCTCTCTGTTTCTCTGAAGAGTAATACATTGAATGTATTCTACTTCCAATATGGAAGGATAATTGTTTTATTTATGTAGGTTTACTGTATGAATAAATTGTTTTAAATATACTGCTACATTTTGCTAGCATCATTTACAGAACTTATCTAACTGGCTGAAGGCAGAGGGTTTTTTTTCCTCATATTGTTTTCCTTGAATGCCTAAAAGCTGCTTGTAGCTATGTTTGCTGAGCCGCACTCCGCCTCTCTTTCAGCCTACATGGAGCAGCGCAGTCTGCATCTTCTGGCCCATTTAGAGCAGAAGCACAGCAGTTCAGGCATTCTAGTTAGACAGTGAACTTCTACTCTTGTCCTGCTTGAAACTGAAGGGCAGAGGGATTTTCATCTTTCTCTTCCTAATTTGAACCAAGAATTGGTTTCACCTAGGTCACATATAGTTAAAACAAACAAAGAAGAAAACCTTTAAAAAAAAAAAAAGAAAAAAAAACTCCATCAAACCTATTTATGGAATTTAGATTTTTGGGAGAATATATTCTGGAAATGTAAAGAGAGTTCTGTACGTGGTCAAATTGGTCTTGTGTGTGCTGATAAGAGTTTTGATAAGCCTGCTTTCAGACTTCTTTTTACCTTGGTTGTTTCAATATGGACAGTAATGGCCAGTCTTTAAGGCTCTCACTGCCATATTTACAACAACTTCCTGCAAATAAGCAGGAAAAGAAGTCTGCCACTTCCCCCTGCCCCACTGCTGCCACCAAAGGAGCCAGCGGAATATTTACTTTTTTTATCAGCCATTGTAGAGTTTAAAGTTTAAAGCAATTAACCGTTTTTGAACGTCTGATTCAAGATACCACAAAAGTACTGATATCACTGTAACGAAGGCTGTAGTCCAGGCAGCTGGAAGTGTGTGCAAGATCTTTGAAGGAAAAAAAAATCTGCTTTTTTTTTTTTTTTTTTTTTTTTTTTGCCTGTCTTGATTAAAAAGTAACTGTTGGTATATCAAGACCTTAAGCTTATGACCCTCCTGCATGTCCGTGGGAGAATATCCTGTAATACGGTGGGTGGAGTGCCAGAATTGATTAGAATGTTTCCATTAAACTTCCTAGAAAATACACCCACCCTCTCATTGTAATTTTGTTAGGCTGTTTGTAAACTGAATTATTTTTACTGGTGTGGGTAAAGCTAGAACTAGTTGACTTTTATATTGAGTAGGAGTATACTTTGAATTAGTAAAGTCTACTGAATATGAATTCTGTCATACTTCTGTGGCTTTGTTCCTTGTGAAATCAATGGAAGCTGGAGAGTTGTTTTTAAAAAATATACTGTGATGATAGATTAAAAAAAATTACTCTTTTTTCAAATAAGGATGAGTTCTACTTTTTTTTCTGTCTTTGTGAAAAATGATACAAGCTGTTTGCATTTTAATAGACTTAAGCAAATGGCTTGCTAGGCTTAAGTAAGCTGATAAGTATTTTTTCAGTATCATCCTGCTTTTTAGGAGTGGGTTGTAGTATTTTAGAATTTTTGTGGTAGTAAACTTCATCCTAAGTTACACACAGTATAAAAATAGAGGTTTTTTAAAAATGAATTAGATTATTATCTGGTGTTAATCACAACCGTTCTGAACTTTATATACCTTTTGCGAGCACGACTTCCAAGAATCAGATAAACAGAGCTATATTAAAATGATTTTTATTATGTTTGAGTTTTATTCTGTTGTTTGTCAAACCTTTGCTTACTCCCAAAACTAGAAAAAAACAAGCAAGCAGCAGTTATTTCTTCCAGGATATTTTAGATATCAGAGTCTTCAAATATAGAAGGATTTACAAAAGTAAATTGATGCTTTACTAAACACAGTTCTGCTAGATTTTGATTCATTCTTCTTTGCTCTGGTAAATGAAGTGTGAGGACTGAGAAAGCATACAGAATAACCTTACGCTAAAGATACTCATGTTTTCAACTGCTGAGCTCTTTTGAGATTTAAGGTCTCGTTCTACCTTATTTATTATGATTTAAATGTTCAGTTAGTGTTACATGACATAAATCTGTAACTCGATTGAAAATTCATAAACCTGACATTATTTAATCTTATTTTATGGCAGAGGAATAGCACTGCAAGTTTTATGTTGTAGGTGATTAAAGTGGTCTTAAACAGATAACCGGTGATTTTTAGACCACCCTGACATCAAACTTCCTTCACAAAAACAGAATAACTTAAAACTTTTCCCAGAAGTACTTATTGTAGGAATATATTCTCACTTTTTAGCTAAAGCTGAATGCAAAATTCTAGCCTCCTTCTGCACTAAAAAATCAAGCTATAAATCTTTCTGCTTATGATGATAAAAATAGGAAATGGACTACTCAGAGTTTTGAAGCTTGTCCTTCTCTGTATTCAGCCATTAACAATTATTTTTGTACTGTGACTTTTGGATATTCTTAACAGACAAAATGAACAGAAACCTGCATGCCCTTGGATATCTTTGGCCAAATATCAAACTATTTTTGTTCTTGATGGATTTCCTCAAGCAACTGAAAGCATTATAGTTAAGTAGGTACTGCTGGGAGTGGTTAATTTAGTCAATGGGCTTATTAAACTAACCTAAGGTATAAAAGACTTTTGTCCTGTTCTCTGATGGGGGGAAACTTATGGCTCATGAAACAATCATCATACAGTAGCAAATACTAATTAATAGTAATATGGTGCAGATATTTTTTAAAGTAAAACATTGAATTATAGCCTTGTTCCAAGTAGGTGAAAAGTTTATGCTGTTTTTTGTTTGTTTGTTTTTTTTGGCGGGGGGGTTGGGGAGTGTTGGTTTGTTTATTTTCACAGAACTTGAACTGGAAGGAAGAATAGGGTTATTCAGGGATCTGAAAAGGGGAATTTGATTTTTTTTTTTTTTTTTCAAATGCAGTTTTGATACTAGCTTTGAGCGAAATGCTGATGAGATGAGAGCATCTGAGTTTGGTACTATTGCCATTGTAGTGACTCTGGGAAATATGGCATCAATAAAGTGTAGAAATATCTGGCATGAAGACATACTGGCTATGGGCAGTGTCGGAAAACATTTTTATTGTGCTGTGTATGTGGAAGATCCAAGTATTATCCTATTTTAAGTATAAAATCTTTAATCTTGTGTATTAATTGAATAATTTTCTCTTAATTACCTTTTAGTAATCTGACCCAGTTCCTGATGTGAATGATACTTAATGGCACTTAATGATAATTTAAAAGCAAACCAGAGAGGCACTGTATGCTTCTAGTATGAGGTGCTTTTTAAGGCTGTTGGGTTTTTTGTTTTGTTTTTCCAATAGCATGCAATATCCGAGCAGGATTTTGGGATGGGTGGGTACGGTGTTTGTTTTCTAGTGTAACTACAATATGCCTATTTTGCTTCTCTGGAAAAGATGAGGAGTTTACAAAGGTTTGGCAACTACAGATCAAAAACAGCGTAATCCTTCCCCCACAAAATCTATCTTCTGGTATTTGTTTGGTATCACATAACAGGTTTGGAAGCAAAAAGGAGGTTTTTGGATATGTGGATTGAGTTGGTATAATCCTGTTTTGTCCGTCAAGGATTTATGACTTGCATATGAATGTTGCCTTTTGACCTTGTTGAATAAGGATGTAGCAGAATTAGACCCCACTTGACAGTGTTCTAATAAAGATACAGTGAAAATTTGCCTGGGAGACCGGGTAACAACTTGGAAATGCTTAGTAAGATGTTATACTTCTTGTAAGTAGCTTTTGGTAACATTTTTGAACTGTTATACTGTCAGCAGTTATTCCAGTATTTCCCCAGACTATTGTCATGTCTTAAAACCTTTTTTTTCAGGCTACTCTTAAGTAGCTAATGGACCAACTGCAGACCATTTATTATGCTTGTGTTCCACTGTTTGAGGTCCACCAATTCATGTAACTTTGGTTACTGGTTAAAGTCAAGAAGGAAGCTGAAAATACTGGATTAGTATTTAAAGGTATAGACAACCAAATAGAAACCACATTTTTTCTTGTTCAGAGTTTGCAACTGAGAGCCTGGAATTCATAAGAGCAATCTACCAAAATTCATCTTACTCAAGATCCTGGGCCAGCTGCTGTGATGAGCATGCCGTCGAAGTGAGGACAGAGACTATTTGAGATTAATGGAGGTATTTAGCTTCCTACCGAGGTTTCTTTTAGAATTTCCTGAATAGAGGTTCACTTGCAGGGTACACGATCTTTTCTTTCTTTTTTAGTCAGTGTGGTGAATTCTAGACATTTATTCATGGATTTTTGCTCACTAAAGATGAACTAAATGTAATGGTATACTTTGCTACCCTCTAAAAGCTATTATACAAGTGCAAGGTTATTTACAGAAGGTAATTAATAAAATAAGTTCTACCTTATAATAATGAACTTGAGATAGAAAAGTATCATCCCTTTACATAGGAAGACTTGGGACATGAAGACTGAATCCCTAAAGGTAACGTAGTCTGCAGGGTGTGGGAATGGAATTCATATCTGTTGTCTGTTTCACGAAATTGTGTTGTTGGGAATTTTAGCTAAAAGCCTTCTTTTAATATTAAATAAAATATACTGAAAAATGGCTTCGCTTTCATATTAAGTGTGTTTTGATATTCCTACTGTAAATGTTTTCTGAAACCAACTTCATAATGCACTTTGTCTCATGGTAGGATTGTTCTTAGGCTGAGAAGTTAGGGAGGCATTACCGAAATAGGAAATCCGGCCTCTCCGCAGGGAGGAGAACACCCATTGCTGTTCTGTTGCAATCCTGTTTGACTGAACAAAAGACTAGCAGTGATGGCTCTGCAAGAAAGCACTCCTCAGCGTGCTATTAGTTATGGGTGACTGTGTTTTTAAAAGGTGGAGTAGCTCTTAGGCTTTCTCTACCATGAAGAAAAAGGTAGGAAAACTTGTGACACCTGACTCTTGTTACATGCGTTTATTACAGGTTGCCAGTATGTGGTTTTGCAATGTAACCCACAAGGTAACTAAATATTACTATGTTGCATAACATAATAGTCTTTCTCTGCATTCATTAACCACTTTCCAGTAGGAAATAGTCTTTCCAGTGACTTTCTCTTAATAAATTTGATTGGGTTATCTTGTACTTAAACAGTCTGTCAACGCTTCAATTTACTAATATGTAAAATAACTTTTCTTGATGAAAATAATAGTTTGCTTGATGCTTATATTTAATTTTGGAAATGTACAAACTCAGTAAATTGCCTTAAATAGATGATAGTTGCTAGGTTAAAAAAAGTGGAATGCCACAAGCCAGTAGTTATGCATAAAAATGCATTTAATCTGGGATGTTTGTATGTTGCTAATACCACTGGAAATAGGCATTTTTTTTGTTTTTTGTCTTGTCAGGGATTTTAGATTAGTTTAATCGTTAGGAGTGTGAATGTAAACCTTTGTTGTAACTTAAAAGTTTCGTGGGATAGCTTTTCAATCCCATATTTTTAGTAAATTTAATTAGCCTGTAAGTGCTACACAACCCAAAGTTCAATATATAATCTCATGTATTTTGCATATTATCATAGACAATGTGTTAGCACTTTAGAATATCTTTTTGCTTTAATCCATTGTTGCATTAGTTTTTTTTTTTTTTTTAAAAAAAAACTCTCTATTTTCAAAATCAAAATCATAGATACCATCCTGTCTTAATCTAGCAGGAAAAGTGGCTTGTGCTGAGCATTATTTTACTAGACTTTGCTGTGGCAAAAGTTTGCAGTGTGTACTGTACTTAAAATGGTATTCTTAAATTACTTCTGAAACATCTTTGGTTTGCATACATAGTTTTTGTGTGTCTGCATTTTTACCGGAGTGTTTTAGTAACGGTTTCTTTTTTATTCTTCCTTATTTTTAACAATGAAAATAGATTTGTCCTGGTTGGGTTGTTTTTTTGTGTGTTTGTTTGTTAAACAGCCTGCAGGCTGTTTATGGTAGGTGTAAGGGAACCACCTTCTCAGTACCAAAATCTTTAAGCCTTGCACTTATAGAAATTCATATAGGTGATAGTAACCTATTGGATACTCTTTCTTTTTTCTGTCACTCCCTCCCTCCCTCCCTGAAATCTTGTTTCAATAGTTGCAATAGTGAGCATCCTGGTGGTGGTCATTAGTTTGAGGTTCCCAAGGGAAACTATTTTTTGGAAGAGGAGAATTTGGGAGAAGGTACATAGACATTTGCTGGTGCTAACTAGAAAGTTATTTGCATTATTTCCTCCTGTCTTAGAAATTAAGTTCCTACTGTGCTGAAAAATAAATCTACATATATTTACTCATTCAAAACCTGTTGCCTATACTGGAATGCATGATCATTTTTAGCCTAACAAAACCTGAGCTGAATCGATGTTTCAAAGAGGGAAAAATTCTTCTGAAAAAGTAGAGTACTATTGCTTGTGCTTACAGGGAGAAGTTCTGTGGAAAAGTTTGTGTTGTGGCTTAGTATGGATCTTAGTGGAGTGGTGACCTTCACCAAGGCCTCCGCAGGACCTAAAGTGGCACTATTTCTTAGGAGTGTGTAGACTGAAAATTGTGGGTTTTCCTTGGTGCTGTTTTCCCCACTGTTGTAATTCTATTTCCTGAATTGTTAAAGTAGTAGTAAAGTAAGATTGTGAGTAAAATATCAAACCAGATAGTATACAAATAAACAATATTTTGGCTTTGTTTTTAATGGTATACTCATAAGCCTAAAATGTGGCCAGTGTATTTAATCATTTCATATACAGACTGAAAGAATTAATATTGAGTAAAATACATAAAATTGAATATTTTCACTTGACCAATTTCACAACAGTTTTCCCCTTGAAGAATTAACGAGAGATAAACTTGGAACAAAATTAAAGTTAGAAATTGAATTGGATTTCAGTTAAAAAAAAAAAAGTGTTAAGATGTATCTATTCACAGTCAGAACAAAGGAAATGTCTTTCTCATGGCTTTGTACCAAATCAACAAGGCTGATGCACTGTGCTAGTACAAAAACTGAGTGTCTTGAATCAATGTCAGACTCCCTCCTGAAGAGGGATCGGCATCGACAGTTAAAGGGCACTTGATTATTTATTTGGATTTCTGAAACCCTTCAGTTCAGATTCATGTGACTGTTTCCTGAACATACTGTGATCTCTGAATGTGACAAGCAGATGCTTATGATGGTTAAGCAAACAGTATTTATGAAAGACTTCTTTCTTATGAAATGGCAAATACATCCTGCAGGCAGTGGTGTTCATATTCTACGATTAGTGAGTCTTCTAAACAGAAATAATCACTAGAAGACTATTGGTGACAGAGAATGGAAAACAAGGCACAGGCAAGGGGTGGAAAGAAGAGCACTAAATAAAAATGGAAAGAAGAAATAGTCTAGAAATGCTTTCCCAGTTGCTTTATGTAGATACTAGTGCAGATTCCATAATATTTTTTGAATTACAGGGCTGTACCCCTTGCTATTAGCACTGCATGTGCAGCATGTGTGTGTGGCTTTATCATGTGATGTGGCTGCAGCTGTGCAGCCTCTCCCCCTCCTTCCTTCCTTAGATCGTGGCTGTGTCCAACATTGAAATAGTGTGGCTTAAAAAGGAAGACTGTACTTAAAAGTCAGCGTACTCTAATCAAAATGAGCCAGTAATGCAGTGAGATAATATGTATAGAACACTTAGCTTGAACATTAATTGCTTTTCTTATGACTCACATGCTACAATTTGTGAAATAAGGCTCAAGGAGAAGAATTAAAATGAAGATACAGGTATTCAAAAAATAACAAGACTGACTGAAAAGACCAATTAAGTGTCTTTCAAATGATGAAAGAAGTATTATTAATATATGTAACAAAATAGTGTCCTGTTTATTAGGATGCATCAGTCCTTCAAATACAGCAGTTCTAACAATTGTGTCAAAACACAGTGATGTAATATGCAGGTGAATTTAAAATTTAAAGATTTGTTAAGATGTTTACTGTAAAAGGACTCTTGTGTTAAATTGTGTGTTTGCAACCATAAAAATATTCTGTGAATTCATTAGCTTACCTTTTTCTTAAAATTATCTGCACTGTTTAACATAATACTCAGATAAACCACTCCAAAGAAGTAGTCATTGTGTTTACATATTCTCCAGTCTCTTGCATTCAAGGAGCAGATTTAGCTTCTGCTTGCTTCTTTTGATGAGTAAGTATGCAGGAATGGCAGTTTTTCTCTTTAGGAGTCTTGAATAAAATTTGATGTTATTAACACTTTTTAAATTCTATGCATTAGTTCTGTTTATATATTTTTAATTACGGTAGGTCTATTCTATATTTTTCAGGTTCAAGCCATTTTTTCCATTTCAAGTACCGTCACCTGATAACTATGAAGATCGAGACCTCTGTATACAGGATTTTCCCTTGACAGAAGGTCGACTAAAAGTCACATTAATTGAATGTACGAGGTATGTTTTGTGGTCTTCTGCTCATTCTTATGATTACATGTGTTTTCTTAAATTCATAATGATTATGGTTGCAAGCCTGTTCTGACTCAAGAAGATAACAGCTTTGGTGTTGTGACTGAGCTGTAATCAAGAAATATATTCTTTTAAGTAAAAATGCTATGATTGGTTGAACAAATGAAAGTTGCAGTAAGTTTCTGAGATACTGTTTGCATGTTTTGCCTTTTTTTTTTTTTTTTGATTTTGTGTGGTTACAATCTAATCTGTTCTTTCAGCACACCAAATTATGAAAATCTGTCCATGACAAAATATATATTGATGCAACTGTAACATGTTGTAAGCCAGGGGAAGTAATTGTTTCACTCAGTTATGCCTAGAGTGATCCAAATAACTTTTGTATTTCATTATATATTGTCTTTGTCTTGAACAAAATAAGAGAAAGATAATCTGCCTCTTTTGTGAGTGTTTATTGGAGAGCTAATTATCCTCTCTAAAGCTGAAAAAAGGTGTATGGGGTTTTGGAGTGTTCTTTGTCAGGACTCTTCGAGTCCTTGGTTTGTGTTGGGTTTATCCCAGTAGTGCTTACACTCTTTGAATATAATCATATATCATCCTGATCTTTATGAACTAAGCTCTGGTTTGCAGTGAGTTTTTAACTAGTTCTTTTCATTGCTCATGTTACTGTATGAGCTCATTTTTGCCATTTTTTTCTTCAGCCTTGTGTGAGTGTACTAGAACAGTATTTGGTATACCAGCATAGTTTCAGTGCTACGTATCAAAAAACCCAAGTTTATTTCCAGACTATTTTCTTCTGCTTACACTGCTAAGTGGACCACAGCAGTGGTTTTCTGTATTAAAACTGCTGCTTACTTGTATTCCTTATAGATATTCTGTGAATGGTCCAGTAATAACAGATGATTCAGTACATTCGCTGACTACTGTTACCAGTGTTTCTCCTTCACTTGTAATGAATAAGGGGACTCACGATCTCGCCGTATAGGCAGTTTCCAATTTCACTCCAGCATCTTTATTATAATGGGGTCCAAAATAACCACCTTCAGTTGTGTGCAGTTGTTTTTGTTTTGGAAAGTCCTTTTTAAATACTATTCCTCTCCTGAATCTGAAATACTGTGCAGCATCTCCCACACGTCACTATTTTGTTTCTTTCCAGGATATTTTGAAAGTGAAAATGTTCCATTTGACAGCAGCAGCTGACCTCTCAGTATTTTCAGCTGTCACAGATGCTTGTCAGATGGCTCAGAGGATGCAATTGCTGGTTTGTTAGGCCTTTTAAACTTCATGTCTGACTTAATCCAGCCATTTTATGCATCTTGGAATCTCTGGACATGCACTTGAAGATTGCGTATGAGCAGACACGCACTTTTAAGATTGGTCCCTTGGTCCTATAGTAACTCCTCAGATCCTGCAGGTGTCCCATCCTTTTTTGAGCTTAAGTAAGCGCTGTCCGTAGAATTCCCCTACAGGTGAATATTTTTGCTTATTGTGCTTGAAGGTGTTTGTGGGATCAAAGCTGAAGGGCACATAGAGGATTTGGTAATAGTAGAAGAAATATACAGTATACACAAAAGTGACAATTTCAGAATTTTTCCTCTTTTCATCCCCATCGTATGTGAGCTGGCATGAAGGTTATTTGGTGTCATTCTCAACTGTTCATTTGCAGTGAAGCACTGTGTGTTGAAATATAGAGCTTTTTCCACTCGTGTCTTCTGTAGAGACCTTTGCCCTACTACTGCGCTTTCTCTCTCTAGAACTCTCACAATTCCTTGGCCTTCTCCTTGAGTCTTAAAAGTGAGTGCGGTACACTGGTGCTGGGAACTTTTTGCTTTTTCTCTCAAGATTGTTCTTTATCTAAAGATGCCTCAAGGTCATGGGATCCTCAGAGCCTCATCTATCTTCGGGCGCATACCTCAGAGAGTCTGTAGTGTAGTTTATATTTACAGTTGAGAGACTTCATAGCAGCATGTTTACAACTTCCTAATGAGAACCAGTAAGCTATATGGATTACCTGAAAGTTTTTTCTTCTTGGAGATCTTTCCAGTTCCATAAATAAAAGGTCACTTTGACTTCGTGGGGGGGTTTTCAGCTTTGCTCAAGATCCTGGGAAGTTTTTATATTCTATCTCAATATGGTAGCAATTCTGTGATTTCTATGTACAACTTGGAGTAGGATTTTTAATGCTGACTTTGGATTCCATTTAATCTTGTAACACTATTCTATTATTTCTTCTGTGTTCAGGTTCCTAAATGAAGATAACATTGTCATAGTGGAAGCGTATAGAACTTGCTTTTTAAAGTATATTTTTACTACGTATCTCCACATCTGGAAAACTAGGCACTTTTTGATCATAAATAATGTTTCTCAGATAAATACTTAAGAGCATCAAGATGAACAGAGAGAAAATCAATGCGTTTTTCTGTATCACCTTTTATTTCTGTATCAACTCAAGGATTGTGTAACTTTCACAAATAAGATACTTTGGACGTAAGCTTAGAAGTGGTCCTTTGCAAAAGTATATAGAAAGATTAAAAAAAAATTACAAAAAACACCTGATGGCTGTCTTTAAAAGGATAACAGATTTGTTGAGTTTTTAGTCCAAAATAGGTATCAACCTTTAGCTATGATAAGATGTGCTGTGTACAACTTTAATGCTGTTCTGTATCCTAGAGTTGGTTGTTTTTTCTTTCATAGTGCTGATATGTACCTGAAGAGCTTTTATAGCCTTTTGCAATAGGGTATCATGCATGAAGAACCACTCTTCTTTGCTCTGAATATAACGAAAAATTTCATATATAGGAGTATCTCAATGTAGTGAAATAGAAACATAAAGAGCTGTAGAACTATGACTCCAATCTTTCAGTAATGCTCTCTAGAACCAAGAAAAACTGTCATACGTTGTGAAGTTTAGGATGGGAGTGGACTGCTCAAGGTTATTGCTGCTTTAAAAAAAAAAAAAAAAAAAAAAGGCAAGTTCTTCCTTTTATGGAAAAATACTAAACTGCCTGTTGAATGCTTAAACCAGCTAAAAATTTTGAATGGCAGTTTATAGAGTTCTTCCACTAGAGGGTGGCAGTGTCTTTCTTTTTGTATAAGGCTGTGCTTGAATCTTACATGTACGTCCTTATGTGTGTGTGTACACGTTGAACATAGTAATAGTCTATAAATGGAGAAGGGTGAGTTTAAAGTATTTAGGATATATGGAATGGTATTAGAAATCTTACTGTAGTCTTTTCTGTTTCAGGTTACTTATATTTGGATCCTATGAAAGAGAAACAAATGTTCACTGCACAATGGAGCTGAGCAGTAATGTTTGGGAAGAAAAATCAAGGAGTTCAATTAAAACGGTAAAATCTTGGCATTTTGCAGTATGTCTCACATTCTTAATACATTGTCTAGAAATAAATGTATGTTGTGGACAATC
Source organism: Dromaius novaehollandiae (assembly GCF_036370855.1). Classification (NCBI taxonomy): domain Eukaryota; kingdom Metazoa; phylum Chordata; class Aves; order Casuariiformes; family Dromaiidae; genus Dromaius; species Dromaius novaehollandiae. The sequence continues at coordinate 41,089,259 of NC_088103.1, read as the reverse complement.
AACGGATAGTTTAGCAAAAAAAAAAAAGTCCCTTATGGTTTTTTATTTACTTTTTAATCCAAAGTTTCACTGTCAAATTGACCTGTATGGATAACAGCATGTTCAATTATCACAACTGTACTTGAAATTATACCCAGTCTGAATGTATAAATTATTAACAGTCCATCTGCATTAAAATTAATAGTGTAAAATAAACATTTAATAGTTCAGTTATTGGGGGGAGAAAAAGGAATGTTTAGATTATAGTAAATAGGATTCATCTGTCTTTCACTGGGCAGTGCATTCTATGCTGATATGGGTGCTGAAGACGTGATCAGAGTAACTCATTTGGTTATTTCCCTCTGTCCTCTGTATTTTGAAGAAATGCAGAGGGAATTTCCGTAGACATCTAAATTTTTTTGGAGAGTATGAAACTGTCTGCTGAAGAAAAATACTTTTATACGTGTCTGCAAATATAGAAAGTAGGAGTGTTAGTGGTATTGTAAGTTAATCTGTTACTAATTATCATACTTGACAACATGCAATTTAGCAGCATACAGCCTACGAATTGCATTTCTGCCTTCTTTTGTGTGGGAAGATGAGATTTTTTCTTTTTTTCTCTCTACAAGAGGTGCAGTATATGAAGGAGCTTTTAAATTTCACATTAGTGGGACTATGGTAGTCATTAGACTGAACTGGGCTTCTGCTAAGCGTTGTAAAAACACTAAAGTTTTATTAAATATATTAACAAATCATTTTATGCAAAGCAGTCAGTGGAATAAAATTGTTTTGCATTCTGCATTTTACCCTCTGCTGTCTGAGTGCCCCTAGCTCTAAGCCCTATAACTTTTGTTGTATTTACTGCACAGTGGAACACAGAGTGAAGTTTTGTTGGGAGATCAGGGTCGTTTTCCCACTGGAGTGACAACCATGTGGAATTTCAGCATCCTGTTCAGTTTATGCAATTAATAAATTCCATTTTGCATTGTTTTTAAAACTCCTTTTGGTAGATGCTGTGATAATTGTTTTCAGCTTACTGTGTACTATCTTTTGCCTAAAAGACTTTGTGACCGAGCAACAAAGACAACTGCCTATTCTTGTTGTCCTAGCTGCTGTGCTCTTAGTCAGTTGAAATACTTGAAGGGATGGTATAGATTCATCCTTTTTCTCTTAGCAATAGAGAACACTCGGTTGCAGTTAGGATTTTGAGGGCAGCGTGGGAGAGGTGGGGAGGGAAGTAAGCTAGGAGTCTCTATGGAGTGAAACCTCTGAGAAGAGCTTGCCTGGAGCTCAGTTCCACAGCCAAACTTCTTCACAGAAACCTATGGCAGTTCAGAACTTACATTTGTTTGTTGTCTCTGTCTTAGCCTCCTCTCTACCATTCTACACTCTACACTGTTGCTGATGTTCATGTGGTTGTGAGTTAGCCATGTCAGCTTCCTGACTTGCTTTGCTGCAGGATAGCTCCAGTACCAGGGAAAAGAAGGAAGTAGAAATGTGTGGGGGAAGAATAGTGGGATGGCCGCATTTCTTAAGCTAGTTTATGTTGCTGAAGCATTGTACCATCAGAGGCAATAGAAAGCAGAAGGTGTTCTCAGTGGTCCTGAAAGGAATTAGAGAGTCCACTTAATCCTATAAGTTGCTGAAAGTTGCTGTACTTCATTGAAGCAGTAAGTCTGAAAAAAATTTATCTGTTTGTTTATTGTCTCAGGTGGCACTTCTAAATTTTGTTCAACTTTTTCTGATTTTATTTTTGCATGTTCACGTAAGGGTAAGATAGGAGTAATTCAGCCCTAATAGTCTGACTGGTTTATAGTCCTAACCCATTCCTAATAATATTATTCCCTATTCCTAATAAATATATTCCTAATAATAAAATTCCTAATAATACATACTTCAAAAGTTTCAAGAAACTAGCAATACTGTCATTGTTCAAAAAAAAGATTTCAGAATGTAGACACAATGCTGCTCATACTTGCTCGTCTGAATGACCCCTGAGTTGGGATAAGTTTGTATGAAGTTCTGCATGATTTTTGCAGGGGTAGCGCCCTAGTAATTAAGGTGGCAGTACACTTATTTAACATTATGTTCTGTGAACAAATTGATCTGTCTTTATTTTTAGATAATTTTGACTACCAATATTGGAATATGTTCTTTTTCTTCGCTCTCATTGTAAGAGCATAATAGCACTCTGTAGACAGTGTGGTGCCAGTGTGATTGTGACAGCAGATGGCAGCAGGACTAAACTAATGACAGTTGGAAGGGAATTACTCCTATTTAAAACTACAGGAAAGTATTTGGGGTGAGACTCTCAAGAGACTGTCAAGAATTCATCTTCTCTTTGAACACCTAAAATGAAATGGCAAGTTTTCAAAATTTCTGAAGCTTTTGGAAATCTGGCATGTAATATACAGAAGTTTACTTTATGTATCTAATGCCCAGTCCTTCATTAAGAATTGTTCAAACACTGCCAGAGAGCAGGGGCTCCTTGATCCCAGTTGCTGAATCTCTAGAACAGTGACCTGCTGTCAGTGTCAAGAACTTGTCGTGCTCAACAACCTTGAATTTTGGGTGACTAAACAGGTGGCCTAACTTTGAGAACCTGCATTAGAAAATCCTAACTTAGCAGAATAAGGAAACAGGAAAACCAGCAACTTGCAAAGCTACTTTGCTTCTCAATTTGTATTCAACAGATACAGTGAAATCACAGAAGTTTCTTTTCCTTAGGAAAGAAGGTTAAATATGCAAGTTAATTCATAAAATATTAGGAGATCTTTCTGGGTGGCAAGAGTCTTGCCAAGCCCCTCAACAAAATAGGAAGTGTTGACAGCACACTTAAGATTGGGACTTACTTATTTTCCTGAGAAATTGTAACTGTATGAATAGTTAAATAGACAGTTATAAAGAAAACCCACAGTGATTTTCCAGACAGAAATTTACTTATATCATTAATCTTTTCCATGATTTATAGCTATAATGCGATGTTAATCGCAAGGCAGCTGATCACATTACTTAATAACTTTCTAATATTAAATTCCTCACTTAATCTCAATCATGCACCATTAAGTTGTTAGTTTCTGAATTTGTTTTTCATTCTAAGGAGAAGTGATAGACTAAATTGAAGGGAAAAGTAAATATATTCTGGTTTAAAACTATCTAATTTGTAAAAGTGTCATTGGCATGAAAATACATCGTCTGATTTGGACTATGTTCCGCAGTGTTCCTGAGGAAAATTCTGAGAACTTTCTGTACTTATTGGCATTTTCATTCTTTTTATTATGTTACCAGCAGTGATAAGAGATTAGACAGGTTTAATACTTCATAATGAATCTTGGTGAGGCTTTGATCTGATCCCATTATTTATGGAACATTCGTAGATGCCACAATTGGATTCGAAAAACAGATTGTGTATTTGAACATATCCAGAGCATTATTGAAGTGTCTGTTATAGTACAAAGGTGTTTCATGCCTGTAAGCGGTTTATCAAATCAATTTGAAACAGCAGTAAGACTTCAGAGAGAGGTGATTTGACACATTCCTGTGTGAAATATGTAAACATTGTTAAATAATTTAATTAGTAGTACATGCTGCTGGAATTAGCATTAATCACTGCATTGCTATGTAAAACTTAATTATGTGTGAATAGGATGTAGTAATTAGACTGTTAGACAGCATTGGATTGCTGGACAGGTGTTTTGTTACACTTCAGGTAATTAGATATATGTTTATGGATTATATAGATGTTAAATATAAGCTGCATCATAACCCTTTATGGTTACATCCATTGAAATGACGGTTAAGAATCCCAGTTTGATATCTACAGACTGAAAGAATTGCTGGATTTTCCTTGGATTTTACTTGTTTACAGAGTAGACTCTTGGCCTTGTTAAACTTGGTGAAAATCCTACTGTTACCTTTAACTGGGTGAGGATTTCACTTGTGGTGTTGTGAAAGAGTAATGTAGTTTTTCAACAAAAATCCTTGAGTTGCTCTGTAAATAAATGGTAAATACCTCCTGCCTTTCTTACAAGTGGCAGAAGAATGGATGCAAAATGACCTTGAAGCATTAGTATTGGAGACCTGAGGTAGCTTTGCAGCTGGCAGTACACCTTACATTGATTACATAATGCCTTGACTCTCTCTAGATGCACTGTTTTTCTGAGTATGGAGAGTGGTGGCACATTTGTCTGCGATTCCAGCAGTGTAGAAAACAGTGAATCAAGAGTGTAGTTTCCCAGAAATAAGAACCTTGTTTCACACCTACTGCTCTGCTTAACCTGGTAGTCATGGTCGCTTTCTTTAGGTACAGATTCTTCTGATGGATAATTAGTCTTCTATGACTCGTAGAAACTACTGCCAATAGATTGCTATCTTCTGCTTACTCTTACACCTAGGAAGCATGTGTGAACTGCAAATAGTGTGTGCTTTTTATTGGTTGTATAAGTGTAAAGTAATGGAAAAAGTAGCCTTGCTCAACTACAGGTGCACAGATTCTTGAACGTTTTATGTGTGCATCTACGTCTATTTTCCTGGTGTTGTCTTGGGCTTCCAAATAGGATCACAATTCCGTTATGGAAAAAGACAGGTAGACAATCTGCTGGATTCCGGTTTATTCCAGTACTTTCAAACTATTTGTTTGCTTTTCACTCTTGTACTAACTTCATAGATCATCAAATCATATGCATCATCAGGTACTCAGATATTTCTAGTAGTAGGAATTATGCGGAAGTATTGATTAGTATGAAATGCAGACAACTCTAAGCAGTACTTATTTTGAACTTTTATATAGTTTGTTTAGTACTGAAAAATAAAATGTATCCATTCCAAGTTTTCTTAGGTCTGTCTTCTACAAAAAAGTTCAGGACCACAAGAGAGAAAGTTGCTTTTACTCTTGAAGTAATTAAGTTAGATAATATAGATTGATTGGGAGTTATGGTACACCTTTAAATTCTGGTTTCAACTAATACCGCATTTGAGATAGTACTCCTGGAATAGCCATAGTTTTGTATTCAGAAAGGCAACAAGTTTTTTGGAAACCTCTTCTGTAAATATGAATTTAAGAAATACAAAAACTGCATTTCATATTTTCCAAAGTAAATATTTTCATTTAGAACACCATATCCAGTAGCACATACAACTTCATATTTGCAGCAGTTGTCTCAGAAGCCCACAGATATACTATGAAATAATGTAACAGAAATAATTTCATAATTAAGATAACTTCCCATCACTTTTTTTAGGAACTCCCCTTGTAATTTTCCCTCTTCATTCTGCACATTCAGTGGTGAATACTGGAATAATTGAAGGGGAAGACCAGTGACATCCATCTCTAAATATTGCATTCTGAATTTGTGTGTGTCTGTATGTGTGCATGTATGTATATAGGTCATGATGTTCATTCTTTCTGGGAGGTTATGCTAACACATGTTTTTTTACAGGTAAATTTATCAGTAACTTTGATATTACTGTAGGCAAGCTAGTTGGTACACTTTAATAAAAACAAAAGGATATTTCTCAGCCTTTCATAAAAGTAAATTTCCTTTATCAGGGATTAAAGGAAACTTAAAGGTGTTCTAATATATTAACATACAAATGTAAAATGAGAAATGTAAATCAAATTCAGCACCAACTGAAAGGAATTGCCTGAAGATACTGAACTATAATGTCAAAATTTGAAGCAACTGTAAAATATTAATTTGTAAATACAAGTAGTTAAATGCCTCACAGTTGGCATTTCAGTCTGCTTATTTAACAGTCTGCCATTTCAGAGCTTAATCCTATCAAAAGAAGGGAGGAGGATTAAAGCAAGAGAAGCTTTTTGAAAATGTCACTTTTTATGAAAATTCATGGTCTTGTAAAATTTGATAATATTTGTAAATACAATGGGGAATAGTTCTGAGATTTGCGTCTTACATAATATTCTGTAATCCGTCTTTCAAATAAACTTGAAGGCCATCAGGATTTTTTTTCTATCTCATGCTAAACATTTAAACATTTTGACTGAAGGCTTCAGAAAGCTTTTTCTGTGATTTAGTGAGAGAGTTTTTGTATAAAAATGCACTGCAGTTCTGCACTTTCCAGAGACTACTGAATACAAACAACTTAAAAAATAAAAAAACCCAAAAAAACCCAAATAAACAAACAAAAGAACCCCTTCTTTTTGGTGTATTCATATTCTTATAGTTGCTAAGAACAGGACTCCATTGCTCCTGGCACCGCCAGGCCAGTACTTCTTGCCTTCTTGTAAATCATTAAATCATTAGGAAGCTGTGATATATGCTGTTCTTGGGCATGCATACCCTCACCTGGGGACACATTACACAAAAGTGATGGTAGAAAGCAGAGCCCCCCCACACCTTGCTGCATTTGCCAGCAGACTACACTTAATGCATCCTGTGTGTCTGAGACTGTAATTTTGCTTATGTGCATCTTCCTTTTCCTTGTGTCCAGGCTGGAAGTTGTGGTCCTTCCTGTGTTGCCATTGAGATGGTAGGGTTCTGCAAAGGTTTTGGCTGCTTGCAATGCATACGACTAGCTGAGTTTCAAATCTAAAATGCCAGGTGAAAAGATTAGTGAAGAGAATAACTTGAACTGGAAAAATCTGTAATTGGCAGGGCTGTATGGGGGGAGGGGATGTGTGTGTGCATGTGTGTGTGTGTACGTGCCAGTACCATCCTGAACGCTCACTTTAAGATCTGTTGACAGAACTCATCCATATTACTCAGGTTTTGCAAAAAAAAAGTTCTTCGGCCAAATATTCCTCTTTAGCGAAATAAATCTGTTTTTAAGCCATGTAATGGGGATTTAGATGGGAATTTGAACGGAGTTGTAGCTGCAGCTGCTATCAGTGATCTACTGTCTCTATTCGGCAGGGTCTTTCCACTTCATATTTTGCAGGAGACTGCACTCTAATCATAACACTGGGTTTTTGTGATTTCCCCCCCCCCCCCCCCAAAAAAAAAAAAGTCATGAAAGACGTGCAAGCATTTTCAATGACAATGTTGGGTGAATTCACCTTTGAAGACCTCTCTGTATGACTTATAGGACAAAAATTACATAATATTACGTAAAATGAGTACATGAGTATACAATATATAATACAATTATAATACAATTACAATATGATAATATAATTACGTGAGCAAACTTCCAGCTTGGTCAGGGATTAGTTCTGTTTTTTTCATGCTTTGTACTGAGCTGATAACTTGTATTTTAGCCCTGTATTTTTTTTCCTTAAAGATTACTTGCATGATGACCGATATATATATTACAAAATCTTTGAGTTACCTTTATTTTTAGTGGCATATCTTCCAAGTCCTCCTGACGGTACACAGTTTGAATAGCAATTGATTTTTTTTCTTGTCATAGTTTAAATACAACTTCACATTTAAAATACAAAAATTTTAAGTAGACAGTACATGGTGGGGTTTATAACCATTTCTAAGGAAGAGGGAAGACAAGCAACACTGTTTTAGTATCGCTAGATACACTATGATGAATTTTTTTTTGTATTCTTGTCATCTGTTCTGTTGCATGTCCAAATATTGGATGCAGGAAAGAGTTCTAAGTAGATTTTGCAGCAGCTGTGTTTCTCATTTGCAAAGAAATTGATTTACAGTGATAGCTGATCTTGCTAAATAAATAGATGGCCGATGCATGAAAGCTAACTTTGTTTGTATAAACAGTATGGCCTATTGTAAGACAGATAACAGTGTTTTATTGACCAGAGTAAACAAAATGGATTCTGGGTAATTCAGTATATTTCTGGAATGACTTTCTAAACTGTTCGGTTGTGTCCTACTGCAAAGTTCTTCAGCAAAACGAACCAGTGGCTCCGACTGATGGTGGTTGCACACAGTGAGAGTGGAGGGAGGAGGACAGGGAGGGTGACAAGGTCAGGCCTCTCCTCCCTCTTAAACTGTTGTTTCATTAATGAATTATCTAGGCAAGTTTGTTTTCTGAAGAACATACTTTCCAAAAGTATATGTTTGGTTTTGGGATGTGGTGATGGAGTTTTGTATATGCAGGTACCAAACTCTTTAAAACTGGAAGTATAACTTACATTTTCACAAATCTGATGGTTTTTTCAATATCAAGTCTTTCACTGTGTCATGTTCACTATGAAGCATTCTCTGTCACTTTTGGAAATTCTGACTTAATTCTTTTCCACTGAAACACATGAGGAAAATAAACCTTATATAACATAAATAATCCTAATACCGCTGGAGTAAATTGAATTATTCTAAGTCTTTGCTGGCCTGTCAGCTGTTTTTTTTTTTTTTTTTTTTTTTTTTTTTAATCATATCCAAGGCATAAACTAGGGAAGACTTAGAATTCAGAGGGACCTTCATATAAGACACATTTCTGGTTTTTGTATCAATTTAAATCAAAACTTAACTGTTTGTGTGAAGTCCATCATAGTTGAACTCTTTTTTTTTTTCTTTTTCTTTTTTTTTTTTTTTTTGCTTCCCAAAATAGAATTGAGTATCTAATTCAGAAAGCTTCTAAATTAGAGTAGTAGTCTGGCTAACCTGATTATCCATTAATTAAAATTTGTCTAAATATTAGTCATAAGACAGGGCTAGGGTTAGTGTGTGTGTGTTTACTTTTTTGTATGAAGTGTGACATAAAGGTTAAGAAGTACTTATTTAACCAATGAATTAGCAAAGCTTATTCAAATCACAGTATGCTTTGTGTTCTTAGTTTTGTTTTGTTTCAGCACACTCTAAAATACTTGCTTAAACACAAATATACACAACGAGCTTTGGGAAAAATAAGTTGTCATCCTCACTGGTTTGTACTTTTTCCTCTTGGCTCTTTTAGTTTACTTTTAAAATATATTTTCTCAAAGCACCTTTAGAAATGTTAACCTCCTTCCTAAAGTACTGGAGGGCAGTCTTTTCAGGTTGTGAGATTGTATTTTTTTCTCCAAATGAGGTAACACTTGGATTGAAACTATCACTTATTTTTATAGATTTTTAGATATGAAAACTTTTCAGTGGAAAAACAAATTAGGACCTAATAATGGATTTGTTCCACCTAAAATTGCCAATTCAGTGTAATGAGATTCCATATCAATCTGCAGCTACTCTTTCTTATAATTAAAAATGATTGAGGTTTGGGGTTTAATGTGATAATCTGTAGACTGAATATTGCTGTTAAGTAGCATATAGAAACTGATTCTCATCTTGCATGCACAGATTCCCTTGATATTAACTTTCTTGGCTTGACTGCTTAGCTTTGAACTTATGCTACATACATAAAGCAAAATCCAGCTCATTTACCTTAATATATGTTACAATTGTTAAAATAACTGGCAGTGTAAATTTGTCGTGCTCTACCTTTACAGATGGTGCTTTTGTGTTCCTTTGTCTTTGCTACTTGTGTTATAAATGCATCTATAGCTCTTAAATCACTTCTCTATCACTATAATGCTTGGATCCAAGGAGAGATTTCAAAGAACTCATTGAAACATTAAATCATTAAAGCTATTATGTCTAAGGGAGATTAACCAGCTGCTGCATGACAGAATGTAGCTGTCATTAATGTTCTCTTACCAAATCAGGACCTAGCCATATTGTGGGCCACATATGAAACTGTTGCCTTCTGTTGGTGAACAATTACATTTTCCAAAAAAAGATTAAGAAGAAAGCCCACCTTAAAAGGTTTAATTACTGAAGAAAAACATGTTTTATGGTCTCTACCTATGCAGAAAGAGAAAGTCTATGTGGGGTAGAAAGACAGAGTCTCAGAACTGGGACCAGTGACTGTGAGTTAAAATATTCATTAAGATAAAATGGATCACTCGCACTTTGTGCTCATATGCTCTCCTAAAACCAGTTAACTTTTAAATTTATGTAGGCTTTGACACATGAAAAAGTTAATACAGGAGTATTTGTTTTTTCATGCGAGTTGCTCAGTGGTAACTTGTCTCTGTGAGCATGCTTTTACCCCATAGTAAGTTATTTGGAAGTTCATCTTGCAATTAAAAAAAAAAAAGAAATTACATAGTAGTTTCAGCAGATTGTCAAAGGGCAGGAAGGTGCTTGCAGTTATCACAGAACAGCTGATGATTAACCTTTTACAAGTCAGTGTCCTCTGTAATCTGTTGCAGTTCTTGCTCCGTGTACCCCTCCCTACTCATAAGACACTATGAATATGAGTAACTTCATTTGGGTGGAATGTAAGCATAAAGTATGCATGTCAAATTAGACTTTTTTTTTTTCTCCTAAAAGCAAAATACAGATTGGTAATCTATCCCATTAAGGTACTGGCATCATCTTTATTAAAACACTATGCACTAGGAAAAAAAAAATTAATCCTATGAGTGGTTCATGTTGAGTATCTCAAACTAAATGAAAAATTCACTTACTGTACGGACATCCAAGTTAAGATCATCATCTTGGCCGTATAAGTACTGAAGGAAACTTTTAATACCCTCAAAAATCTCTCGCTTTAATCTGGATCTCAAGGCAGATGAATATATAAAGACCTAACAAGAAGTCATAAAAGTCTGCAGGGAGCCAGTCATAATAACTCTAATAATATTTCAAAGACTCAGTAGTGTGGGTACATATTTGTCTTCTATTATCTTAACTAAGAGTGGCCTTCCTTGATCAGATGGTTAATGAAGAAGTTGAAGGAAGTGAACATGCAAGGCCAGAAGAGCTTGACGTGAACTATCAGGAAAGAGGAAATTAAGCCTCCAACAGTAGAAGAGGGGTAGATTGTAAGTGTCCAAAGCTCATTCAAGAACATTAGGTTCAGGCAATAAAAGGAAGAAGGGAAAGCAGGAGGGGGAACAATACAACATGCCTTGCTTTGTTTTTCATGGAATTATGGTAAATTATTAATAGTATATGTAGGAATTAGCTACAAGATAAACTTTATAAATTGCTCTTAAAAGTTTTTAAATTATATATAATATTTTTTAAAAAGCTGATTTCAGGTGTTTCTCACACTCATGTCTGCCACATCATATATGTGTTGTGATGCACTGCTGTACTTCATAAAGCAGAATCTGAATTGCAAAGTAAATGAGCCAGTATTTTCAGGACAAAAAGATGATACTTCAGATTCTGCTTAGTGCTTTGGGAGACATTGCAACTAAATAAAAAATTAATGGTATAGTAAGTAGACATGTCTCCCTAAATAGTTTGCATCTGCTTTTGCAGCCAACTTGCTGTTACTTGTTTTAACATAGAACACTGCTTGCCTGAGTAACTGAATTCAACTGAAGTACCAAGAAAACTATAATCTTTGCTGACATTTTGTACAGCAGTACTATAGCATGATCAAACAGAACTTATTCCATGGTTCTTACTGCTATCTTTGACTATATTACTCCTAAAATCAGTATTGTGAAAGGCAGGGCTAGGATTTTAAATGGGTCATTATGTAAAGTTTACATTACTTGACTTTTTTTGCCATATGACTTGTTTTTGAATCTGTTGTTATTGACATTTACTTGTGACTCCTTTGAATTTTAAGGAACTACTTGGTAGGAGAGAAATTGAGAGAAACAAATTGAAATAATAGTTCATGTTTTTACTGTGGATGAGTTTTAAAACTACTGCAATAAATTGTTCTTCATTAGGGCATGGTCTCACTTGGGTAAGTATAAACAATTTACATGTTTATAGTTTTTTGAAGTGTAATAGCATCTACTGAAAAGATGCCTCCTCTTAATACCTCTATAGTTACTTTATTCACAGTTTTCACAGTTTGAACAATTAAAGCTACTGAGTAGCTTTTTACTATCAGTTTATCAAGAGCCTGCAATTATATCTTCCATTTAAATTTGGGTTTATTTGTTATGGATTGTCTGACACTTTCACATTCTTTCCATTGGTATGCAAAGTGCTGCTACTGAATTTTATCTACAACAGTTCTCTACACTATTGAGAGGCAGGGAGAGATTATGTATGAAAATGAATGTTTAGTAAAATCCTACTTAAAAATAAATCGTGCTTTATTTTTTCTTTCTAACTATTGCTAAATCATTAAAAATGATGGACAACTTTGGCAGACTTAGCTGCAGTAAAAGTAAACCTGTTGCACATTGGCATACTGGAAAGTTTCTACTTTTTATAGTCTGGAAAAGGAATAACTAGACTAGCAGCAGTGACTTGCATAAAATGTTGACTCTTTAGCAACTTACTTTGGCAAAGTGGAACAATCAGAGACAATGGTATAAGTTTGGCAGCTGTGCTGTGCCATGAGAAGCTGAGAGGGTATTTTAGACTACTTAAACCGTAATAAAGAGAGCAGATGGAGACAACTGAAAAAGCTGAAAGATGGTTGGATTGATACACACTAAATGGTGTTGTGCACCAGGAGCATGGGTTCTCCAGTGCTAAGAACACATATTGGAGAGACGTATGAAGTGAAAGGGTCCTGAATAGACTGATTACTGCAGGTTGGTAACCAAATATATTCTTTGTTGACAGATGATCTGTCACTTCTGTAACAGAAACTTGTTTGGCTCTTGTTGTTGCTCATTTTTATTGCCTATAGATGAATCAAAGTATCCAGAAGAATTGCCTGTTTTTAGCTAACAGGCACCATGGAAGCTAATAGGAATTTGTGGCATTCATGTTCTCATCTTTCCCTTCTTATATCCCAGTCAAAATGCATGCCGTATGCAAATAGAAAGGGATATCCAGACTCTGCAGGTCTTTAGGGATCATGGAGATTGTGAATAGTGTGGGCAGCCAGCAGAAATGCTCTGTGGAAGGTGTCGCCTGTTAAAGTTTTGACAGGCATGTATTTTGCTGGTCTGCTAGTATCTGTAGGATCTCTGTTCCTATCCATCCTGAGTGTCAAGCCAGGAAGGGCTGCTCTGATTTGTGGACACCTAGCAGAAGATTGTATTCTTCCTACATATCTACTTTGGCCTGCAACATGTTATGCAGTTAAGTGTGATTTACACTCAGTTGCATAAGTTCAGATGTTTGCCAATTTCTTCTCTGGTTGTCTGTATGATTCAGGCTTTTTACCTAGAAGTGGCCTTCCTGTCTAGATTTCAACACTTGCCCTTTTCTACTGGTGGGGCTTTTAAAAGAAGATGATATTCAGCGCTCTTGAATTTTAAATATATATTAATTAATTAGGCCTACTTATCCAACCAAACTGTCTGGTTTGGTTTGTGTAGTTGCTATGTCTGTCATCTATTTGAAGTTGACTTTGTACCCCGTAATTTTTTTTACTTAGTTGACCAAATTCAGCCACATTTGAAAGAGGCATATAATCTCAAAAATAAAGATTTTCCTGAAAGCCAAGAGCTAGAGATGGGAAGAGATCAAAATAGCATCTTTGAATTGTAGTGTTAAGTTGGCTTGGGAAGCTGATAGCCACTTGGTGCAAATGTAGTTCAGTGGCAGCCACAAGGTTTTATCTCTTGCCCAGAAGCAGTATCACAGAATGTGTGGAAGAAAGAGGAGAGCTTAGGGGGAAATGAAGTTGGCTTTGTTAGTTTTGCTTTTCACAAAACAGCTTGCATATAAACATTCTTATTAATAGAGGAAATCTCAGGTACTTGAGTCTTACTCTCATTGCTAATTTAGCTGATGTAAATCTAAAAAATACATTAGCATAAAAGAAGATGTAATCAAGCTAGATTTCAGGAAGGTATCTTGACCAGAGCTCTGAAAATCCTTAATTGAAGTACCTATAGTACTTTAATGCAAGTGTTTGATAATCTTCAGCAGGAGGAAAATGAATCTTGATACACCAGAATAGCTCATATCTAGTGGTCTGTCTTAAATGTTGTGGTTGAGGTGTCAAACATGTTTTTTAGAACTTGTTCTTAACTACAGGCATATAAACTACCGGATGACTGCAAAGAAAGTTTTTTGTGGCAGGAACACCTGCCACACCCCCTCACCCCCTGCCTCTTATGTTGCTGTTTTTACGAACTCAAATGAGTTAACAAGTTTGGCTTTTTGGAGTCAAGATAATGCAGTGGTGTTACATTCGTTTTGTCCTACCTTTCTGAAATGTCGTAATTATTTAACTGAACATTATCTCAAAATGACTTTTTTTCTTCCTTTCTCCCTCTTTAATCACAAGGAGAAAGAGAAATTAAATGTTACTCTCTGCTAGTGTTGGTCTTGCAGGGTGGCGTTCAACATCTGGAGGAAATACAGAGTGAATGGAAATGGTGTTTGGAGTATTTCTGTGTCGTCGTTATCATTTTCACTAGCTAGAATACTGTGGTTATTCTATGTCCTTAGAATAGCAGAAGAGAAATCTTGCTGTTTCAGGCAACAGTGCACAGATAATTATAATATTGGTGCAAGATAAGTGATTCTTTCTTTTTTTAAGGGCTACCAAGCATTTTAAAAATACTTTAAATAACAATAAAAGAAAGCTTCAACATGTATAAGCAAGCATTTTATAATGGAAGTGTCGTATGCTCTCCAAGTATCTATAATGGTGGCAGATAGAAAAGAGAAAGTAATATAGGTAGGCAGCATAGCAATTGCCCTGGAAAAGCCTTGGGGATCAAAAGTGAAATTCCTGATTTGTGTCATACAAATGAAATGACTAAAAGGTCATTCCAGAGTATTAAGATTAGATACAGCAGACTGATACTCTGCAAAAGACACCTCATGCAGAAAGTAACCAGTAGTGAATCATCATTAGAAAATGGTGCATTTTCCTGAATGCAGTCTGCCAGAAGTCTGCCTTCATTACAATTTGGAGACAATAAATGGAATCTTTGAACTTTGAATGTCTTTACAAATATTTTAATCAAAAGTCAATATCTTCAGATCTCTACTGATATAATCTGTTTCTATTTTTAGGTGCTTACTTTGAAACAATATCAGATCCATTTGCTATTAATTGAAGCTGTATATTCTCCCTTGCTGAAGGGAGAAAACAAAACCTAACGTTCCCCCCAAATCAGAGGCTGGATATCTAGAAACAGATTTTTCATTATAAAAACATTTATAAAGTTGTTTTTATCTAAATAAATAGCTTATTTTAGGAATTTGTAAACTTTATTTATAAACTCTTCCTCATCATTCATAAATACTGTATCTATATAAAACATCAATTGTTCTTCAGTGAAATATAAACAAGAATCTCATAGATAACAAATTGACCATGCATTTAAAAATGTAGACAGTAACAAATACAATAAATGACTCCTTATGCTTGAGCAAGTTGACTTTGCTTATCTGAAGTTCATCAGTGATTACAGTGCTAATACTGTACAAAAACGCCAGGCAATACAAAGATGGTGATTATCACAGCAATTGCAGAAATCTATTTCCAAATCCTAGGCTTTTAAATTGCGTGTCTTTGTGAACATAGTGAGAATAGACTGTACAGCAGCTTCCAAATTAAAAATATCCCCTAGAGTAAGTGATTTTTCACTAATGTCAAATCTGGCACGCGTTTGTGATAAGTACAGATAAAAATGCTCATACTCCATATGATTTCAGTGAATTATTTAAGTGTGTATCAAGTTGCTTGTTTAAATTATAAGCTGTTCTTCAGTCAGGTGATACTTCTGTGAAATATGGAGTCAAAATCCATTTAGGCTGTATAGCCTGTTCTTTAGGAACATGAAAGATAAAACATGGCAAAGATAATTTTGCATGTATTTATGTATGGCATGTATTTACTTATAATTTCTGGATTTGAGACCTATGTATTGACTGTAGATGAAGTTGTCCTCTTTATGGATGTGTATACATAAATAAATCGGACAGTTTGGAAAACTGGTGTGCATATTACAAACTATGTCAATACTGGGATGCTTGGGCTGTATGCACATTAGTAAGTGGAGCAGCACAGTAGAAGATCCTAACAGTGAAACCCTTGGGGCTGAGGGCATAACTTCCATGGTGTACATGTTCTGGAGGTTTTGCTTGGGTCTGGCTCTAGGCTGTTTCCATGGACTGAACACCCGTTAGTGGTAGGAGTGCATTGCCTGGTTTAGTTTAGTCCAAAAAGAGTGCAGTTTGTGCGTTCTAGGTCCACTTCTTAATGCAAACCACAGCACAGTAAGTGGAAACAATGGGAAGATCAGCTTCAAAACATGCACCTGATCTGAACTAAAATGCAATACGCTTTGAATAACTGTTAAATTGTAAATTCCATCTTGTGTGTTGACTGGTATGCTCTTGCCTCTTTTGTCTCTTGAATGAGCTAAAAAACCTGTAGAATTTGTCACTTTCTTGCACATGGCACAGAGCTTACTTGTAAAAGGTCATCAAGCTGCTCCCTCTCGCTCCCTCTCGCTCCCTCTCGCTCTCTCTCTTTTTTTTTTTTTTTTTTTTTTTCCTCTCCTTCCCTCCCCCACCATGGGGAGCATAGTAAAGAAGTGTAACTCAGGTGTAGTTGAGGCCTAGGTCAAATTTTACCTCCTATGGGTTGGCAGTGAGGTAAGTTGCCTGTGGATGGATTTAAATCATGCAATGAGTTTGATGCTGATGTCATCTGATGTAAAGGGCTAAAGATTATAGGGAAAGCAAGTATTTCACAAATCAGGACAAAAGAAAAAAAAAAAACCTGGAGCAGTCTAACTGCGTGTGTTAAGTACTGGAAGAACAAAATGTTCTATAGAGAGCTATATGCTATATATGCAACTCTGATCCTGTAAAATAACTTAAAAGGGGAAAAAAAGTAGCAATGCTGTGCAGATATGTATTCTTCTATCCAGGTCATTTTAAGTTCTTGTGATATCTAAAATGAAGTAATTACATTTGCCATAATTTTGGTAATCACGTTACATCTTCCATCTGTTGCTTTACTTTGAGGTGAAGTTCGATGCCACGTATTTATGAGATTAGAATTTTGAGAGAGTTTCTTGAGTTTCTTTACTTGTGCTTTGGTGTTAAAAATACAGGAAAGTAAGGGAGAGTTAAGAATTTGGATTTTTGTTTTTGTTACTTTAAAACTGATAGAAATGTGTGGTAGGGAAAAAGACAAGATTTCAGACACATGGTTTTGACCTGAAGAAGGCTCTTAATCTACATGGGCTAAGATGTGTTAGGAGTAAAATACTGTACTCTGTGTTCGGTGGTGGGAACTTGGGAAGGTTATGATAAGAGTTTTCATAGTTAAGCAGCCTTGTCAGGGGGAGGAAGAATAGAGTACAGGGGAGAGAGTTTTGTTAGCCAGAATTTCTTTGAAAGCTTCCAATAAGAAAAATAACCCTAGATGCTAGGAAGTGTACTACTTAACCAGATCAACTCTCTGAGTAGCACTTGGGTATAATATCTGTTAATTATTAAAGGGGAAAGCAGGAACAGTGGTGAGTAAAAGCAAATAACGACTATCAACTTGATGCTGGAGACCAGGTGTGATAATGAATAACTGCATCGGTTCAGCTGCATAAACAGAGAGAAAGGGATGTCTAACAAGGATAATACTGTCAACAATCATAGGAGTAATAAGGTCATGGGAGTAGAGTAGCTGTAAATATTCAGCTAGCATGGAATCTTAAAATACCTGATTTTTCTGTGTAATTTATAGGTTGTAGAAACTGCCATGAAACTGTGATTATACTATCAAAAACGTTAAAGAGCAGAAATATTGGCTACAGATGACTTCAGGCAATTATTCATATATACAATTATAAACAAAATATAAATGATGCCTGAACAAGGTATCTGCTTGATTATTAGAATAGAGTCAGAATAATTTCTAATAGAAGGGACCTCTGGAGGTAATCTGGTCCAAATCCCACTCAGATTAGGGCTAATTTAGATCAGATTGCTCAGGGTCTTGTTCAGAAGGTAGCACTGCCAATTGCTTAAGAAAGCTTTTGCTTCAAATTTTTGTTCTTGTTAGTTAAATAGTACTTGACAAAGGCTATGTTGTTACAGATGGAGGGAAGGCAACAGAGCTATCTGAACTCATTTAGACTAATTAAGTAAAAAACATCATTCATAGAGAGTCCAGAGACCAGTCTGAGTATTTCTATATGGATGAATTCAGACAGACTAAATTTCTTTGTCTTCCAGGCTGTCCAGGTATGAGGCAGTTTCATCCCAAAAACTCTGTTACAAAGTTAGTGCAAGGCTATGCATAAGGCTACCGCCCTGTTGGAGGGGGAAAATATATTTAAAAAAAAAAATGTTAATAAGTAATGCATTTCTGCAGGTTGACTACAGTGGATGTTAGCCAAAGCATGGGAATCCCTTTCAAGGGGGGGGAAAAAAATCCATGACAACAATGTTTGAATAAAGAATACTTTGTTAAAGTGTTTTGCCAGAGTTGATAAATGTTTCTGTTTCCACTTCATTTTTTTGGAGCTTCAGCTATTGGAAGAGAGTCTCAAATACTTATTTTCCAAAAATATGTCTGTAATAACTAGGACCAAACTGTTGGCTGCTGTTGTGAGCAAAGACATTAAGATTTTTGCCAACTGATGTGTAGAAATGCCTAAGGAACAGCAATCTTGGTTATATATGATTGAGGTAATCAAGAACTGCTATTAATTCTTGAGCTTTAAAAATAGCTGCTAGGAGGAAACAATTTTGTAATGAGTCATTAAAGCATTATGTTTTCATGTCCCATCACTGGAATGAAAGTAAACAATCAGTTTCTAGCTAAGATCACACAATTCACTTTTACAGATATTCGGGGGTTTTTTGGATTGGTTTTGACAACTGAAAATGGTATTCTGTAAAGGCAATAGAAATGTGTCCTGGAATATACAGGACTAGGCTCTAGAATACACCTTTCTCCAAGTTCAAAAAATAATTTTGTGGAACAGAGATCTCTTGATATTGCCAAGCCCCCAACCCACTGTATAACTCTCTCCAAATGCTGAAATGAATATTCTAGAGCTACAGTAGTTGAGAAGCAAGAAATATTGCAGTGGCTACAGGGGAAACAGTGTAGGAAAAGATGCTATATGGATCTTGACTGATTGTATCCTGGGTCTCCTTTCCAGGAAATCACTAGTAATAGAACAGGAGAAGTGCAAACAACTTCTGTTCTATTACTGCTCTTCTGTCTGGATCAAATTAGAAAATAAAATTTTGACATGGAAACTTGGCAACTAATTTGTTTTAATTTTATTCATAAGTTTTACTGGAGATAATACACTTCTGAAAGTGATTCTTCCTCTGATAGTTGCTCTTTTGAAAGCTAGATACTGTATTTTCTTGCCCTGTGCTTCGTGGTGGCTGTGGACGTCTAGCCGCCTTACAGCTTACTGGATTATCTTCAAGCACTGTGCAATGTTAAATACAAAGTGCAGGAGTTCAAACTGTTATGCTATTTGCATAGAATAAATCAATTCTGTTAAGATGGAATTTCCATTGGAATAACAGTGTAAATCCAAAATAGAATAGGAGAACAAAGCCAACCAGTATTTATGCTGCAGAAGATTTTGCAAGGAGATTACTAAGTAAAAGTGCATGATACTCATCCATTCATCTGTCTGTGGGTCTCATACATTTCTACATACCATTTACTAAGAAAAGAATAGCAGCTGGGAATACTGTTAAGCTGTAGGAGGGAGCAGGTGGTTAGTAACTATCTGTTGGTCAGAAACATTTCAAAGCAATGCCTTCTGTAAAAGGACAGTGTGCCTGGTATGCAGAACTTGACAAGGAGTGGGGTTGACATGCAGACATCCTTTGTGCTCTGTGTCTCACTGCTCCGCTTATCCCGTATATCCTTTAGTTCCGTTTAGTGAGTATTGCCGCCATTTATCTTGAATACTTGGTGTAATAGGATTGTCAGCTAGGGGTCTTATCTAGCGTAAGGGTTAAATTAGTTCTTAATTGTTTGTTGTCAGTATTGTAATTTTTTGGTATTTAGCAATTTCAGTAAATAATGTTTAGCCATGTTAAGTTAACATGGTTATATCAGCTTACTGAATAGAGGGAATTTGGCTCCATCCAGAGGCACAGTTTTGATACCCATTTCAGAATGTCTCATTATTCATTTAGATACCTGTCTATTGTTTTTATCCACATTAGTAGCCATATACACAAGTAAAGCTGGATGCCTGTCCCCTCTCCCCTTGTGATTTGCAAAATTTCTATTTTAGAACTTATATTTGAAAAAAATATAGATTTATTTAACCAGGCAGAGACTTAAACCACAGGAGGCAGTCTAATACGATTCTAGCCCCTCCATGAGCCCTATATTATTTAGAGCTTTAGTGTTATTTGTGTTCCCAGGGAAGACTATAGCTGCAATAAGTCTGGGTAGCTCTGTTTTTCTCTACTGGCCCGTTGGCTCTCAGGCTGCACACCATAGCAGCGAAAGCGGCACGCTAGCCCGAGCAGAGCAGCCTCGCATCCGAGGGAGTGCTGCTGTCAGGAGAGCTCCGTGGGGCATTCTGTTTGCTGGGGCCTTGGTGTGAGACCGTGCTATCCCCAGCAAATCACCTTGGGGGAGAGGTGGGTTTTGCCATCTGTTTGCATCAGGGCTGTGCTTATGCCTGTGAGCTATAGCATTGTCAGCTGCTGTTGAGAAGCATTTACAAAAGCCGTACGTTCTACGTGGAAGTAAAAACATTTATAAGCTATAGCTCTTTAAATAATTATAAGCAATATATTACTTGATTGCATCATCATACACAGAAGTCATGATCCTTGTATACTGTTTTTAACTTTGGCATACTTCATACACAAAATATTGTTTTCAGCTCATCTCAAAAGAGT
Organism: Dromaius novaehollandiae; assembly: GCF_036370855.1. Taxonomy (NCBI): domain Eukaryota; kingdom Metazoa; phylum Chordata; class Aves; order Casuariiformes; family Dromaiidae; genus Dromaius; species Dromaius novaehollandiae. Next base: position 41,068,638 of record NC_088103.1, on the reverse strand, counting down.
GTCCTTGTATTAAACAGGCAAAAAATCAATGATGCCTCTGCTGAAAAGATCTAAAGTGCAGTGCTTTTTGTTATTTGTATGACTTAGCAGTGTCAGATGATTTCAGTTTTAATTATCTTGCAAATGCCCTTTTTCAAATGGTATTACTGTATATAAGTCAAAGGCTATTTTAATGAACTCGGAGAGTTCATCAAGAAGGGCAAGCTGTGCATGATGAAAATGTTTATTCACTATGATTTTTCTTCTGGAATTGGAAGGTTAGCAGACTTCCTAAGAAAAAAATAGTGTACCTCACTGATATAGTTCTGCTTTTTCATCTCCCCATCTCTTTCTCTAAAAAGCAGGAAAGCAATTCTTTATTCCTTTGTCCAGTAACTTCCAGTAACATATATTGTAATACTTGTGTTACTGCTATTGCCTAAGTGTAACACTGTACATAAATAAACAGTTGAATACCTGAGCCTAAGCTATGGCATTTTTAGGCGGTTCATGGAATATAATCAAGTTTTAGTATCAGAGGACTTGGGGATGAGGAAATTAAGAGTCTTCTGCAATGGTATCCTCGCACATAAACTTGCAGACTGCAGTTCTCTAATCCAGGCTAATTATTTTCTCTCTCCATTTTTTTCTCTCCCCATCCCCACATAATCAGAGTTTTAACTGTCATTCCCCCCCCCCCACCACCACCTATCATTGGATATAACTTTTCAGATATTTCTTTCCTAGGCTTTCTAGTACGTTTCAGAGGTTATGCTGAGAAGCAAATTTGCTCAATGAGGCAAAGACAAAAACAATTTTCTTGAATTAATTAGCCCATCTCCTGAACTATGGTGGGAGGTAGGTAATTGTATAACTAATTGGGAACAAGTTAATGACTGAGTTTCTAATCTGGTGTCCTGAAATTGTATTGTAAGATATTTTAGGCATTTATCACATTGGTTTGGTTTAAAAAATGCACACTTTTTCCCCCAAGTTTCAATATAGAATATATATTTTAAATTCATGTCCAAACTAAGCTTTTCTATATCTTACTATGTTCTGTTTTCAATGTATTGTCTACTTTTATTCATGATCAACAATTTAAAATTTGTATTTTTATTTTACTAAAGTGTAAAAATAATGTTTAAAATGTTGAAATCATCTCAGAATATTAAGTACTGACTGTGCATTTATGAACAGTGATTACATCCCGTTCTATAGGCAAACACCCGTTTTGTAGGACTTGCTGCTGTTTCAGCCAACAGATTTTCAGTGGTGGTCAAGGAATTATAATACCATGGACTGACATCAAGTATTCAAATAATATCACACAGAATGTTTTCATCAACTTCTTTGATGCAATTTTTGGTAAAATTTGTTTGTCTGATAAAGCTCAAAGTATTAAATAAATTGAATTGTTCATATGTGAGTCAAGAAACTTCCTCTTCCTCCCCCGTCCCTCCAAAATTCTGGTTTCAGAGCTGATAGAGGTTCTTTCCCTGTAATAAGTAGAAAGTTAAATGTTTACCTTAAAGTAAACAAGTAAGAGCTACTTAAAGATCGCTTCTGTCATGCATATACATGACAGCCATATTTTTTTTCTTGACCATTATGTTTTTTAAAATATATTTATTTCTCAGGCATTCTGTGATATTGAATAATAATTCTTGGTTCTTTTAAAACTTAAACAAGGGGTGAGCTGTAGATTCTTCTGTGATTAAGGTAATTTGTCACTCACAGCCAGTCCCTGTTTCTGGTGGCAGAGGAGAGAAGGGGGGATCAGGAATAGAAAGATATTGCATTATGAAATCTGCAGGGTATTTTTCATATACATTTCACTAGCTATCAATAAGATCTGTTGCTAGTTTAAAAATGATAGCCATAAAACCAGAGCATATGAAGTTATGGTGAAGTGCTGATGTAAAAAGCATTTTTAAGCTTGACATTTCCTATTCATTATTTCACTTGCCTTACTATAAAGAGACATAGAATTGGTGCATATCATTTCCCTGAGCCAGAAAATACTTCAAAAATGGATAAAAATGAATGAATGCTTACTTGGTGTCATGCTCCTCTTCTAACTTTTTCTTTGACTCCTAGTAAGTCATTTCTGGAAGAGGTTGTTTTTGTTTTTGTTTTTCTTTTACCACTTATGCATGCTTCAGTGTTAGCAGTTTAGGTCTGAAAGGGGTCTCCAGAGAATTCACATGTTCTACTGCTTCCAGAAATGTGTTTGGGGGGTAAGTTGTGGGAAGGATTTCTGCCAGAATCATAACTGAGCCTCATCATAATGTACAATCCTAATCTCAGATGTTCAACAAAAACGAAACCGTTTTGTAGCATAGTTAAGTTTTTTGGACACCTTTTAAAATAAAATGTTTTGTTATCAAATTACATGATCAAATAGATTACAGGGAAAGAAAGATGCAACAGCAAAAAATTCAGACCTTCATGAAGTATTTGTAGGAGTTAGGATGAAAACTTAGATACCATGTTGATTCCGATTTATAGCCAATGTGAAGTTCAGCTTTGAAATCATTCTTCTGATACATTGGGAAGTGATTCTTATGTGTCTGTCTGGAAAGAAATTTCTGAAATATGTACATGCAAAGCAAATAAAGCTAAATATTGATTTCCTGTGCAAAATGAATTGTCAGAGCTTGACTGATTTGGTGTAAAGGTCTTTTCAGTTTATAGTTGTGACAATTTTCAAAAGTGATGAATGGTAACAGTATGAAAATCTGGCTTCTAGGTGTGCTGTTGTCTTGGTGCTACTAATTAGATGTGACAGTGAGCTTCTGTTTCACTGCCTGGCAGCGACTTGTGCCCTATAACCATAAACAAATTGATTTGACATGATGTGTTCAACAACATAACCAGGTGTAGGTGTGCAGTTGTGGAAATTTTTATTGATTATATAGTTACATGTTTATACTGAACTGTTTTATCCATCGCTTAATTAAAAACAATTTGGTGTAGTTTGGGTTCCTTTCTTTATAGAGAAAGATTATTATATGCGAAAAATCCTGGCCTTCTTAAAGTAGTTATTCAGAAAATTACTAGATATAAATCCCTGCCTTTTCTGGTCATGGCAGTACAGAATTTTAAAATAATCTTCTGGTTTTACCAAAAAAAGAAGGGGGGAAGGAATTATATATAATAGGAACTTTGCTTTGCAACAACTGTATCTTTTTTTTAATCTCTGAAGAGTTGTTATAATGCTGAATCATTTTATTACATGTTCTTTAGTTACTTTGGATTTGACTAGTTCAGTGGGAGTGTAGCAGTCAGAAGAAATGATCAGATCCTATGGGATATACTATTAAGGGTTGCTGTTTTTCTTTAAAAGCCATTTAATCATTCATTAATATTCATGGCAGATGTAACAGTTGTCAGGAAGATAGTACGGTTTTGCAGTGCAATCACAAATTATGTTAACTTATGTCTGTGATATTTTAAATTATATAATTATGTTGCTTTTAGGTACATATGAGATCATGAGATCATTGTTGCTTAGACTATGTTATTACTAAGGACATAACTTACATTACCAGAAATCATAATGGTTTATTTGTAAGAGTATGCTTTTTTACACATTCTTTGCACAGTATCATGTAAGTAATTGTTTAAAATATCACATTTTTAATAAGAGTCAAATGCTATTGCTCGAATTCCTCAACTCTGGTGTGAAACTTAATCTAATAATCCTATTGCAGCTGATGCTAGGATAAGGAGTAAGCTGGGCTGCAGCAGGCTGTACGATGGCAGTGCAGACCAGTGCTGCAGCTGCTTCTTTGGCCTGTGCTGGGACACTCTCTCCTCCTTGGTCCTTGCCACTGCCTCCAGTAGCACTGAGCTATTCCTCATCGCGGCGTTTCAGCAGTGGCTTCTGGCAGTGACGCTGCTACTGTCTCAAAGTTAGGTCTTTGGTGAAGAAGGTCCCAGACAAGAAGTGTTTTTGAAGCTCCTGCTCATTTCATGCACTGTACTCTAGCTGTAACTTTTTGAAATTAGCGTTACTGTTGTTGTAATGAAAACACTTCTGTTCCAGAATAAAATCAGCCTATAAAATAATTTCCATCCACATTCTCTTCCAGAAATCTAGTTTTTGGTGAGATCTAAGGGATATGATTTGTATGCATTTGAATGTAGTACTATATATTTTGTTTCTTTGGAAACTGGCATCTGCAATGCATGTTACTGTAACTACAATGGAAAATAACTTTTAATATTTTTAGTTTTGATGACAAAATATATGTCAATAATCGGAGTGTTAATGCTGATGGATGCAGTGGTCAAAACTGTGAAGCATGCTTCTCTACGAAGAGACACTTCTCCACAGTCACTATTATTTCTGTTACAAAGGACTTTTACTGGATGTTCTCATAATTTGAATTTCTTGCATAAAGATTAATAGTAACTGTTTTCTATGAGAAATAACTAGTTGTTTAATAAATTAATAGTTTAATGGTAACTTTTCTATTAGACATAATTAACTGTTATAAAACAAACATAATTACTGGCTGCTTTACAGGTTTGCTTTGTGTATACACTTGAATGTGTTTTGGGTTTTTTCTCCACTTAGACGAAATGAACAGAATGCCAGATTGATCTCTCTCACTCATATGCAAATATTCACAAGTCCACACTCTTATGTTTCCATTAATCTCCTGTATCTTTAATGTGCATTGCAGCAATTAATAACAAATTTATACAAAGACAACCATCAGCTAGATAAACTTTCTATTGATTTTGTCTCACATGTAATATTCATAATCCTGGGTGATCTCCTCAACCTCTGTTTTTAAGATCCAGTTTCAGAAAGCCTATTTCAGTATTTTTTATTAGGCTACCTGATGTTTTTACAAAATATTTATATAATAACTGAGTCATACTCAAGTAATGTTAGAAGCTTTTTTTCTATCAAAGACATAAATGGTGATATAAGAATTGGAAAAAATCAATCTTTTCCATTTTTTCAGGCCAAAGGAAATCATCACAGTTGGGTTTAATAAAGACTAAAAGGATGTGACTGAGTAAGAGCACTTAAAGAAGAGCCACATTGGTGTTTGTACTAAATTGCTCTCCAAAGAAGAGCTATACATAAAACTGAAGGTCTGCATTTTATCTGCTTCTGACATTTTGAAGTTAAATGCAGGTTTTCTGCTGCCTTGTTTGTCTTTAACGCCTCTGTTCAACTCCTGTAATTACTGTTCAGTGAGAATGCCTCAGCAATTCATGATAATTGCTAAACAGTTTACTTTTTGCATGTCACATAACCTGTTTTCCTGTACAATTGGAAGAAAGTACATTTTTTTTGTACTTAATTTAGTACAACACTGCCAACAGTGTGTCAGAAATACTGAGGAAAAATGATGTGTAGCTCCTTATTTTGTTCAGTAACTAGCTTGTTCTGTATTTTGCTGATGTCAAATGTTTTTAGTGCTCATTGAGTAGAGGTGCAGATGTTTAACTCTACTACCATGAATTGTCACATTGATTTTAGACAAATAGCTCAGGATGGTAAAGGTAGGCGTGTGCATAACACTTGAAGAATTGTGGCTTTAATGAATTATTGTTTTAAATATAATCTTTGTCCAATATGTAACTTATTTCGGAGAGAAATTACCATCATATTTTGTAATGTATATTTTTATGGTTTTTATAAAATATTATTTAAAAAAAAATCATGAGGCCCATTATCTGGCTATATAGCAAGTCTAGTAAAAACCTCTCGAACAATTTACCCATAAAGTAGCTTCTTTCTAAAAACAAAGGAAGAAAGGCTGCAACCTTCATTTGAGATAATTGTGCTCTATGTATGGGAAGACACCATTCACACAGCCAGAAGAATTATCAGAAAAAAAGGTCTAACATCTCACTTGCATTTTTTCAGTGTTTTTATTGTGTTACTAAAAATCTCTCAATTGTCCCGAATATTTCACAAGAAGGAAAACTGGCTACTGTTCTAGATCTCACCAGGAAAGCAGAGGTAGTGATTCTAGTACTTATAACCCAGATTTCTCTTTCTGACACATTTGATCTACAAATTCTTTCATTAATAATGTCATTTGATTGTTTAAATAGAAAGTGTGTGCCAGCTTAAAAAAAAGATATTCATATTTAATTGAGGTTGAAATATGACAGATCTATTCCATAGGTAATTTTATCCCTTAAAAAAATTCCTTCCCAGTATGAATGATTTTCCCTTTGAAATTTCTGTTTTTCAGATAGTGTTTCAAGTTAGTCAAAACATTTTCGTTTGATAGAATTTTGTATCATTTCTGACCTTTTTGTGTTTTAGATGACTTGCGTTGTCAGTCAGTCAAACTTTTTACTGGAGTTTAGCTGTTGTAATTCTGAAAGGTAATTGATAACTGTTTTTTATGACTGGTGTTCTGCATGGTGTGACAGTCTGGAGAAAATTCTGTTATGATTAAGAATATTTGAAATGGGCAGGAAGAAATAAAAGTGGGGTGAGGGGCAAATAATAGATACCTACTTTCAAAGCAATTGAAGGTAGGTTCACATTGCTGTCACAGCACTGTAATATCCGTATGTCTAAAGTAACTCAGATTCCAGTACCACCTTAAATGTGCTAAGTCTTAGCTCAATCTCAGCATCAGTCTTAGAGTGGGGTTAATTCATCTTGCACTAATTAGACTGACACTAGAATACAGATTAACTGTATATATTTCTATGTTGTAGTCACAGCAGACCGTAAGAAAGCACTCAAATTATTCACTTAGCATTTCCAGATGCCAGTAAAGGTAACAGGTTTTGTGAAGAAAAAGATGTTTTAAAAAACTGCTCTTAATAGGGGAGAGAAGGGGAGAAAACGGTCCACACGTCAGGTATCTCATATGCTGGCTGGGAATAGCTGCAAGTTTAAAAAAACAAAAAAAAAAAAACAAAAAAAAAACTTTTTCCAGAGCTGAGTTTTTAACAACTGAATGACTTGATAAGGTCCAGTGCTATCAGGACTCCAGTGGTTGTCTTAACCTCTCTGAATGCTGTATTTGCTAGTGTTTAAATTTAAACCGTACCATTTGAAATGACTATGAAATTCCTGTGCTTTGATGAGTGTTCAGAGCTTGCTTTGAAAAGTCAGTGTCAGTCACAGTGAACTTGCTGAGGTACTCCTGGTCACAGGTGAGCATCCGAGTCAGTCTGCTCGGTTAGAATTGGGTAATGTTAGAGATTTCCTTCAAGAAAACATGGAGAGGCCACAAGCTGGTGGTTTTAGTATCCATTCAGTGACACCCAAAATGGTGCAAAGGTGTAGCTAGTCCCATAATAGTCACTGTTCATACCATAAATAACTTTGCCATCAGTATGTAGGGAACACAATATAATTTTCTTGTGCATTTTATTTCCAGAAAACACTTCTAATGGTGGACTGAGAGCAGTGGTGGGGTTATGCTTCACAATAGCTCTTACATTGGTGCATGTAAATGAACTAAAAACTTTATTGTGAAATCAATGCTTATATACTTTGTTTCACTAAAATCCTGGCATTCACAGCACCACATCAAAATGTCTTATTAATTTGAAAGTGAAAGGAGATCTTGCGTCCTATTCTCTTTTTCCTTCAGTGATAAAACACCACGGAAATTACTTTTTTTTCCCTTCCCCTTCAAGATATACATTACTGTTCCATTGTGCCTTAATTTCAAAAAGTATTTCATAAATAATGTGGAGGGTGCTTTGCAACATATGTTCCTTTTTTAAGAAGGATCATTTTCCAAATGTTATGAAATTGTTTAGCTCTAACTCTTTGAATATAAATTTCACTGAATGTATGCCTTTTACTGAGAAGCATTTAGTATTATCTGCTTTATCTTGCACCTTACCCAAGTAACTACAGTGGGAGGGTTGCAGGTGGTCATAGAACAGAAGTATTAAATAGATTAAACTAAAACTTGCTTTAATGCAGTGTAGCTGCTCGGTTGCGACTCCCTTTTCTCCAGAGCGCCACTTTTAGTTTTTCTGCCTTACATTACACTTCCTTGATAATAAATGTCCTTTCATTATCAGCAGCTCTGTTCTACTCTGGCTGATTTTGTACCTTTGATGTTTCCTGTCACAGGAAACCTTTAGTTCTTCACGTATATTATCATATTTTTAATATGAGAGAAAGGGAGAAAGGTATAAAGTAGCCTTGTTGGATGCACAAAGATGCCTGTTTTTGTGAGTTCAGTTGTCAGAGTGGGCGGTATTTCAGAAAGCTTGAAACAGTTTAACTGCACTGTAGTTAGCCTGGGATATTAGTGGTAGTATCATTTGGTGAAACTCAGAGTTCCCAGACAGAAAAATCAAGAAAACTATTCATTTGGTTTGGGTTGATAAATAAAACCAATTTACTTTGTGAGAAAGCTTGTGACTCTGCCAAAGTTAATAAAACGTTGAGATGAACTTTACTTGTTATGTTCAAAGGATCTTTCCTTTCAAAAACAGCTTTCCATCAGATACTATTAGAGTATTGCAAGTCTCCCTGCCATCAGTGATTCATACACAGTCTAAAAAGTAGTCAGTGCCCTTGCGTGGAAGCCAAATGTTCAGAGATACCTAAGTGTCTTTGGTCCCAGCTGTCCCTAGTTTCTTTTATGTGGTCTAGCCCTGGGGGAGGAGGGAAGGGTTGAAATGCTGGAAATCACCTCAGAGGTTTCTAGTCTTTTACAGTAGAGAATATTTTCCTTGTTAAGCCATACTGCTATTGAGATCTGCTCAAAGGAGTACTTGGATTCAAAGGAAGCTTAAGAGGATGAGGATCTGTGCTGACAAACTCTGTAAGAAAGAACTTCTGGTAACACTTTCACTTTTTAAAAAATATCTAATTATGCCCTTTTCCCATATTCCGCTCATCACATCTGCCATGATTCGTAAGTAATAACAGCGTAACCACTGTTCTGAGGTCATGGCTGCCTTTTGTCCAAATTGCTAGATGTTACATTACTAGCCCTTGTTTTTAGCATGAGCTTCTCATTTTGAAATAAGGCTTATTACTTGCTCAAGAATGGGTCTTTAGAAATGTCATGGCTTTTGTGCACCACTGTTTGAATAGAAGAGAAAATATCCATCCAACTGTAAGGCAAAGTTTGGTTTTCATGAGGTAACACTTATAAAAATGTTACGATGGTCAACTTTCCTTAGCAGTTGGCTATTTTTCTGATCTGTTCAAAGACTGATTACATAATTACCACGTGTTGCAAGCAAACAAACTTACAGCAAAGCTTCTTCTGCAGTAATGCAAAATGCCCATCCTATATGAACCATGATTTTAAAGTATCATGTCATATTAATTAACTCCAAATCTGGGGATTAAGATCCAGAACTTGTATTAGATTTCAGAACAAGCCATAGATTTTGAAAGTAGATGTCTCCCTCAAGGAGCATGATTAAATTGCCAGAGTATTTTAGCATTAAGAGAAAATCATCCTGTTGGGATTTTTTTTTCCTCCACTATTTGGACTAAAGATCTATTTCTTTCCTAAAGTCCCTCACTAAAAGGCTTTCTACTTGTATGCTTATGAAAAGTGGGACAAAAATGCTTATAGTTTATTTTTCAGTCTGTATAATATTCTTCATGTTTAAGTCAGCGCTCCTTAAGCGGGAGTTTATTTTCTCTTATTTGTTATGTTTAGTTGTCTTTGTTAGTTTAATTATCTATTCAAACACAAAGGTTTGTAATTTTTGTTCCAACCTTAATAATTTAAAGCAAGACTTTCAAAGCCTTTTTAATAAAAGTGAGATTTGAGTACTTAAAATCTGTGGCAAATCTCAGAAAAGGAGCTTCCTAGTTGTCTGATAGTAATATGCAGAGTTGTGTAACACAGAGGAGTGATTTTTCAAGGGAATTTTTGTTGCAGGTTTGTATACTGCCACACCGAATTCATGGCACTTGTGTTTTTGACAGCTAAAATATTAAATCAGTATTGTTTGAAACTGTAGTAGTTGTTCACGTTGCCTCCATACAGCACGTGCAATTCTCACATGAGAATTGCTAGCGTAAAACCAAATTGTATATAAATTAAAGGGAGTAAAACAGAAGACTATCTTTTTTTCTTTGAGGAAGTTTCTCTTTTATAGAAATATTTCTAGTATGTTTTCTTTGACTTTTTAACACTTCAAAGCTTTGTAGCAGTACACTGAATACATTGAATAGTGTTGTAGGGTGACCTTAAAAAAAAAAAAAAAAAAAAAAAAAAGCTGAAGCAATTGTTTTTGCAGGCAATTAAACTTATTTGCATTACAGAAGAACCTTAAATCCCAGAACTGCAGTTCAGCTTGTTATATCTTGTTTTACATACACTGCTGAGTATAGGTAGTGTCCTGAATAGTTTAATTTGCCTTTCACAATAGGTTAACAAAGCTTGAGAGAAAATATCCTTGCTTAAGTGACTATGTGAAATGCAGAAAGTTAGTAGCAAAGCTTAGAAAGTTAATGCAAAGTCTACTTCTTTAAGCTCAATAGCATTGTTAAGCAAACAGTTAATTAGTATAGTATTTTTAACTTCTATAAAGAACAAAACTACAATTAAGAAGAAACAAGACTATGCAGCTGTTAGGACTTTAGCAAAGGAATGACGACAGACTTATGCAGCTAAGGAGAGAGTCATGTACTGAAGTTAAATGATCCACTCCGTCTGTGAAAAGCCACTATACAGAACTGAGCAAACCAACATGCCCGCAAAAGAGGAGGATCAACTCCAGACAGTTCAAACATAGACAATTGAATAGCAGCAAAGTAAATGCAGAAGGATGGGGGAGAGGACTGTCTACCTAAGCTCAGTAAATTGAAGATAAATAGAAAGTTTCCTATGGAGGTTTTCTACAAACAATATATGTGTCTCAGTTCTTGGGCAACAAAGAAGCAAATTAAATTTCTCTACTCAGAGCTGAGACAGACTGTGAGTTCCCTTTCAAATGGACAGAATATGTTTTGGCAGAGTGATAGCAGACAGTCATTTGAAACAGTTCAAAGCGAATGCCCTTTAGGGAAAAAAAAAAGCATTTTTATTCCTTAAAGGCATTCTTTGAGATCTCCTGCAACTTTTATATTAACAGACATTGAGGTATGGTGAACAGTTAGTATATTCTTAATATACTCTTCAAGAGAGATCTTTTCTTGTATCTTGGAAGTCTGTGCATGTATGTCGGGTGAAATTCTACTATGGAGATTGCACCTCTATCATTTTTGTAGAATAAAGTATTTGAAGTTGTTGAGTTAAATTTTATCTTATTTTTGTAAGGCTGCTTGACAAGATAAATATTTAAAAAGGGTTCTTATTCTTTAGAGATGCTTCTTATATTTTAAGTGTTGTATTTTGTCTTAGTAAGTATGTATAAATACCACATAGATTTGTTCTAAATATACTTAATTACATACATATGTTCCTAATCGTTTTCTCACCCCAAATAACTTTTGTTTAGACTACTGAAGAGCTATTGGTAATAGCAGGTTTTATAGCTTTAATGTATACATTAAAAGCAATACCTAGATTGGTGGTTCAGCACTTATTAAATAAAACTTCTTCCTGATAGTATAGAAGATGAGGTTGTGTATAGCTTTGTTAGGACTGGGGCTTTTTGCAAAAATGAGCTGTTTGTTGCTATTTCAACAGATTTGTGTTTGCACAGTGTAGCTTAGTATTGTTATTGTTTGTATATAAACAATTGAACAGACATGCGTACATACATTATATATATTTTGCTGACAATTTCTTGCACTACTTTGTAGTTTCAGCATATTTGGCTCTTCAGAACTGGTGACATTTGGGTCCATTTTTCCTCAATGGTGTAAACTGAATTGGCAGATAGTGAATGTATTATGTGATAATGTGCTCATTGAATTCAATAGATATCCTAAAGTAATTCTTTTCATAGGATCAGCTGTGTAATTTTAGTTAAACAAAATCATAAGTAACCATGAGTCCTTACAGTAAGATGATCAACATATTCTAACTTGCATCTTCCTTCTCTCTAGGCAGAACTAGTTAAAGGAAATCTGCAAAGTGTTGGACTAACGCTCCGCCTTGTGCAATCCAAAGAAGATGATGCAGGGCATGTTATTATTGAAACAGTTACTCCGAACTCTCCTGCTGCAGCTGCTGATCTACAGAGGGGAGATAGACTTCTAGCAATTGGCAGTGAGTAATATGTCAGCTTTCAAAATGACAATGTGATCTGGCAAAGTGGAAGGACATTTTTGCACACAGTTTGACTTGACTACCTTTCTCACCAATTAAAGATATTTTTGGCTGCCACAGGGAAAACTAACCTTTGTGTATTTGTGGCCACTTAAGGTTATCATTCACTTGATCCATTTTCTTGCACCTTTATTTACTCTTTGCTAGGCAAAAGCTAAAATAAAGTTGAAGAAACAGTTAAATGTAAATATATTTTAATTGCTCTAACAGTGATGCTCTGAAGTTCCCTACTTGGTTTCTTTCAATGACACTATAAAATTTGCTTAGTTTACAAGGAAAACCATAGTATTTTACATCCTAGATTTGCATGCTCAGCACTGACTTTGAAATAATAGTTGAGTATGCAACAAGTAGTATAAACGTATTTTTGACACACAGAGCAACCTGAGACTTTTAGTATTATTTAGAAATTATAATTAATTATAATAGATAATATTGTATATAATTTTAAAATTATAGTAGAAATATTAGTATTATTTAGAAATCTAATCTTAGCTTCTCACATTTAAAGATTTTGGCCAAATCTTAACAGGAAGATAGGTGCTGCATTGAAGCAAGAAATTGTCGTTGACTTTTTGTGGGAGTTGGTTTTTTTATTATTATTTCTGTCAAAATCCCTAGGAATTATGAAGTGAATTGATACAGTTTTGTATTATACAGTTTAAAATTAGACCAGCTCCAGATGTAACTTGAATATTCTGTTTTATATCGACCATATGACCAAAAAGAATTAGATCATAATCATAAAACGTAATCAGTCACTGAAACTGGAAATCTTAGTTCTTTAAACTTGACATTTGGAATGGATCTACTGGTTATTAATATGGACAGAAAGACAGATAAACTATTAATAGGGACAACAGCTAATAAGCTTAGTGAAAGGACCAGATAGGAACCTGATAATGATCATTAAGAAATAATGCAATGTTTTTATTCTACTGGATATTATGGGACTACATAAGACTTTATGTAGTAGGAATTGTAAGCAGCTTAGCTTAAAGTTATTTGGGCTTGTACACTGTCAAGGGATCATATAATGAATAAAAAGCTGTGGGAATACCCCTGTAGGTTAATAATGGTTTAGAAATAAGTGTAGCTAGCATTGACAAAACAGAATGTAAACAAAAATCATTTCAGGGAATAATGGTAAAGGAAGTTCTGTTAGGACTGCATTGTGAATTTGGATCTAGAGAGATTATTTCCATAATGCTGCTGCTAGAGAAAGAAATGCAGCAAGAATTGCATAATTATGAGCTATAGTATTCCAGATATCTGCATGTGATAGCCTGTGCATTTTGTCACCAAACATTAACGGTACAAGTAAGAGGTAAAGTTATTGTAGGTTTGGTTTCGTAAGTCTTTATGATACTATAGAAAGAGTTTGTGTCATAATTTATTATAAGAATAAAACTCCATACATTTATAACATGGATTATTTAATGTGTCTGTTAGGAGTTAGATATCTTTTCTGACCAGAGAGGATTTACAGATCAGAACTTAAGTTAACAAACATAGTGAGTCATCGTGATAAGGCACTGCCTAAAACCCCATTGCACTACTTTCATGCTTTAGAAGGATTTCAGGTTGCTTCAGTTAGGCAGTTGATGATTGCTCCAGCACATGAGAATAGTCATTTTTACATTACCCACTGCATGACTTCATTTGGACTATGTGCTTGTTAAGATACTTGTAGCCAGCACCTAATTTGTTGAATTCAACTGCTAACATAAGTTGGAGATATTGTCAAATGGCTCTAGAAGTTCAGTGATAAGGCAGACAATTCAGTTTAGCTTCTCTATTTAGCCAAGTCAAGAATGTGACATTGTGCCCGTATTTTCCTGTTAACATACTAGGCTAACAAAAAAAACAGTTCTACTTCTGCTCTTATTATAATAGTGCGTATTTTAAATATCGATCTCTTTTGAATCTGTTGTTAAGTGCCTGCTTCTAAAAAGTCCAAATTACAGTAAAACTAATAACAAAGATTAAAAATATTAACATCACATTAGTCTGTTAACATCATATTAAAGACTAATGCTGATTTAACATTATTAAGACTACAGTGTTAACGCCAATTTCAATCTGAAATAGACTCTGTCTGTTGGTTTCTTTTCCAGCTCCTGAGGTGACATATGAATAAAATAGAAAGGAACCAGATGTTACTTATCAGTTCATATCTTCCATTGTAATTGTTTGATTTCCCCTGTCAGTAGTAGTAATACAATTGTTCACTATTCCAGTTCTAGAGGTTTTTCTTGACTATATTTGGCTATTTACATAGCTATTGTATTTTCAAATTTACCCTTTTTTGTGTCTCTCTCTCTCTTTTTTTTTTTTTTTTTTTTTTTTAATAGGTGTTAAAATTACGTCAACTGTCCAAGTGTTGAAGCTCATTAGACAGGCTGGGGACAGAGTTTTAGTGTTTTATGAAAGGCCTGTTGGGTATAATCAGCATGGTTCAGCACTGCAGGATGGATTTGGACAATTGGAAGACACTACTTTTTTGACACAGCCAGAAGATGACCAAGCTAGTATATCAGCTGATGTTGAAAATAAAGATTTTGATTCAGAATTCGAGGACTTAGCATGCGAGTCACCTGATCAAAAAGAAGATATGCCAACAACTCAGAGTCCCAAACGTTCAGCAGTAATATTTTCTACTAAACCACTTGGACCTATATCTCCGATTCTGAATCGAAAACTACTTTTAGGAAACTATCAAACAACATCAAAAGCACAACAAAAAGATGGAGGTAAAGTGGCCACACCCAAAACTTCCGAGAGTTCAGATATGTCACAGCAATCAGGTAAGCAGTCACAAGGATCTAGTAATAAGCCTCCAGTACCACCGAGACCACAAAATAAGCCTACTTTGCCTACTAGTGAAACTCAAAATCTGTTAGAACCTGGAGGTGTATCTTCTGAGAAACCAGAGAGGCCACCTCCACCTACAAATAATGTAGATAAATGTACAGAGAAGGTAGTAAAGAATAATGATCAAATAGAAGACCCAGTGGTACCAAAAGTAATAACAGTACCAAAACAAGATGGATTAAAAGATGGAATTTCAGAAAATGCACGTAGTTGTAGAGATAGCGGAGATGATCATCAACCATGGGAATCGCCAGAAATTCCTTATCGAATCCGGCTAGGTCGATGGCCAAGGACAAGAGCATCCTCCTGTATATTTGAAGTAGAAGGATACCATAAGTACCTTAATGTAGCACTGTGGTGCAGAGACCCTTTCAAAGCAGGTGGTTTTATCTGCTTAGGATATGCAAGCATAAAACTTGAAGAAGTTGCTTTAGATTGTATAGCTACATCATCCATGGAATATATTAGAACATTTAAATTGGATGCTCCTACACCTAAAGCAGCAGTCACTAGAACGGCATTGCGGAATTTAACAACGCATAAGGGATTCAATGAAAAATTTTGCTATGGCGATCTAACTTTACACTTTAAATATTTAAAAGAAGGAGAATTAGATGATTCAAACTTTCTGCTAGAGAAAGAACAGGAATGTCAGTTGGAAGAAGAAGGTCGTGCAGTTCAGAAAGAGGATCCTTATTTGGGACAAATTATTTTTACCGAGAACAAGCATAACTTTCAAGATACTCAGTTTCAGAATCCAATTTGGTGTGATTATTGCAAAAAGAAGGTTTGGACTAAGGCAGCTTCACAGTGCATGCTCTGTGCTTATGTTTGCCATAAAAAATGTCAAGAAAAATGTCTAACTGAGACACCCTTTTGTGTAGGAGCTGAAAAGAGACTTGATCGGACTGCGGGAGGTTGTAGAGCAGAAGGACAGGAAGCTTCACAAGCTGTATCCTCTCGTGTTGATGCAGAATCTAAATCTGTTAATAAAACTACAGGTTTGACGAGGCATATCATCAATACAAGCACCCGTTTGTTAAATCTTCGTCAAGTCCCCAAAGCTCGCCTTTCTGAGCAAGGAACAGACGTTGTAGAACCTTCACCAAAGCACACACCAAACACTTCTGATAATGAAAGTAGTGACACTGAAATCAGTGGTCCAAATAGTCCTTCAAAGCGTGCATCAGGCACAGGGGTAAAGTTGGTGAGAAAGGAAGGTGGTCTAGATGACAGTGTCTTTATTGCAGTTAAAGAAATTGGACGTGATCTCTATAGAAGTTTACCCACAGAGGAGCGATTTCAGAAATTGGAATTCATGTTGGATAAGTTGCAGAATGAGATAGACCAGGAGCTGGAAAATAATAATTCACTCATTAAAGAAGAAAAAGAGACAAATGATGCAAGGAAAAAAGCATTAATTTCTACTGCACTGGCTAAATCAGGTGAAAGACTGCAGGCCCTTACACTGCTCATGATCCACTACAGAGCTGGCATTGAGGATATAGAATCTTTGGAAAACACATCATTAGACCGGCAGTCAAGAAAAGTGACTAAAGATTCAGAGGAAGCCAATATAGCAGAAGAAATGGATAATGAAGATGTCAGTCTGACAGAGGCTCCAACATTGAACATCATATCAGAAGAACCAGTTGATCCACCTCAATCAGTAGACTGATACTTATATATTTAGCCTTTGAAAAAACAGACTAAAAATAATACTTTGCACTTAATCATAAACACATAAAAATTAAATTAAAACACTGGTATAATGTACATGACCTGCTTCTCCACAGTTATTTGCCTGTGTAAAAGTACAGATAATAATGGTTTTTCTCTAGCTATGGCACCATCATTTTGTTAAAACTGGCTGATTAAAATTGTGTTAAAACTACATTTTTGGATTTATATTGGAAGTTTATTTTTAATAATTTATTTTTAATTTTTCAAAGTATGTAACCTTACCATTTTACATTAATCTGTGTGGTGTCATCAGTGTATTACTTGCCCCCTTTTTTTGAATTCATGCTTTCAAAAGGAAATAGTCAGGATTTTTGAAATGTTTAATTTCCATTGTATGAGGAAAAAGTTACAAGCTTGTTGCTTGCCTAGGCTGATGACAGACACAGAAATCATTGAGGGACCAGGCTTTAAAACTTTGATCTAATCACAGTTGTTGTAGGTCTTCTAGATAGTTCTGTATCTCTTGCCAAACATATCATGAAAGCAAATAAAGTAATTTTTATTTTGTCTATTATTAATATCTAGTAAAGGTATCATTGTATATCAAGTCATTGGCTTTCCATATTTTTGTTAAATACAAGAACTTTGCATAGTTTGTAATTAACATGAAATATAGTAATGCTGTGGTAAAAAATTACCTCCTTAGAACTTTGGGATATTGCATCCTGCTTGAATAATACTAGGTATTAAAGTACATACCAGTATCTCTTAATTTAATTGGGAATATTTTTGAGATAAAAGTGGCTGGTTGCCTTCCAGAACATAACTGTGTCTTTAAATATTGTTCTAGTATCTGATAACCTGATAAAAGAAAACTACTTGCTAGGAGTTGGAGGTTTTATTGCACTCCATGAAACAGCATGTGATGACAATTTAAGATTTCAAACATTTTAATATTTTGCCACAGATTTTATCATTTCAGAGAGCTTGTGACACTTTACCCAAAAATTTTGAGAAACATTATGTTTAGCTATTTTGTAATCATATATTGATAAACTGCATTCAGCTTCTCAAATGGAAGAGATGGTCTGAGCAAGATGACCAGCTTTTCCAGAAAAATGTCCTATAGTGTATATAACATGTTTTTGGGGGGTCAAAATAAGTGAGTCCAGTAGAGACAAAGAAGAATTTCAGCCAGCAGCTTTTGGAAAGAATCATCTGGTCTTGTGCTATGTGTAAATTGTGGATCTTAGCATCATGTGGCTATGGCCATTGTTCTTATTTATTTCCTATAAACATGTCTTTTTCATCTTCTGTGTATAGAAATGAGGTATACAATATCATCTTTATTTTAGGTACTGTTAGATACTGATATCATTATCACTGGTATCACTGATTGTAGAAAAAATGCCTTTGTGGAAAAGGAGTTGAATCTAAGATGGTAAAATAGTTTCTTTAAATTGTGAGGCAGCCTGTAATGTACTTTTCCACAAAATTTGCTTCTCAATTTATTTTGTGATAGGCAAAAAAAGAAGCAATGGTTTCACAGATGGAGAAACATACTTGTACTTCTAAGCAAAACATTACTTCCACTCATGCAACTACTTGCACTTTTTTGTGAGTTCTGGGCAGTTGATAATTATTTAGTTAATGTATGGAAAACACTGTCCATGCTAAAATAGGTGTGTCACACTTCTGAAATTATGCTTCAGCAAATAATCACACAAAACTAGCTTCCCTTATTGACAAAAAGTTATATAACCTATACTTGCTTGAGATGCATAATAAGACTCTCCCACTTCATTTTCTCAGTGGCTTACCATTGGTGGTGATCTGCATTAAATCTCCATCAGTGTTTGCTCTTACGGACTACTATAGAAGTTTTCAAATATATCCAAGTACTTCATTTAAACCCTGGTACACATGAAGGAGCTGCAAAAACAATGCAAATAATGATTTCACAAAAATGCATTCAATGTTTTAAATTTACTTGTGTAATACAGTGGGTATGAAAAGCTGGATATAGTTTTCCTCCTATAGTATTGCTAATGATGATTGTAAGAGATAAATGTAGTGCAATATTTTTAAGTATACTGAATGGGGAAAGGGTGCAAGATAGTTGTATTTTAGTGATAAGAAGGAAAATGGAAAATTCCTATTTGGCATTAATTACAATAAATAGTAAATCTTGAGGGGAAAATTGTAATACTGCGTTCCTGATGTAATCTTTGCTTCATGCTTGACTGTAAATAGCTGAAAATAAAGAATACCACAGAAAATAAATATCTTGACTTAGTGATATCTGAATAGGTGGCAGCTACACACATTTACAGAAACTCTGCCTAATATGATTTTGTTGGCTATTATTTTATCATGAAAACAAGCTTTAATAAAATAGTTTTGCTAAATTATAAACTTCTTTGCACTGTGTTAACACTTCTTTAAAATAATCTGTATTGCAGTAGTTAATCATCTAAAATCACTAAAAGAAAGGTATCTCTGGGAGAAAAATAACACATTTTGCATTAAATAAAATTACTGGCTACTGAATTAATTGGGCTTTATGCATTCTTTGTAATGGATATGCATTTTTTTTTATTCTACATAGTTTAATAGTAGGCATAGATTTCTTTCAGGATGGTGACCCCAGTTAATTCTTGGCATAGCTAGATACTTTTATAAAATGCTAAGAACAGTAGGGTTTCTTTACTTTAAGATCTCCAGGCACTGTACAAATAATACTGCCATTCTATTAATTATGATAGTGACTACAGATAGAGGTTTGTGAGGGGGGAAAATTGCCTAAGAAAAATTCTTGTGGCTTGCCCTGGCCTTCAGAAATGTTAACAAGTGAATTAAAAAAATCCTTACCATTTACTAGCTTATTTTCATCTCATCAGTTTTTCCTTCTACTTCCCTGTTTTTTTCTGAACTTCGCAATCAAACATACATGGAAGTTTCCAACTACAGGACTAAGCAGTGGGAGCAAATGACTCCTAAGTGACTTTGCCACATTTAAAGTGACATAAAGATAAAAAGTATACTGAATGTGAAAGAACCCAAATGTTTTTCAGTGTTTTCTGTCACTGAAGTTGACCCCTTTTTGCTGACAGTCAGGAATTACAGTGTTTGATTACTAGCTCATAAAATCCACTTATTCCTCTGTGGCACAGAAAATCCAAAATACAGAACAGCTGCTAGAGTTATATTGTTGGGGGAGAAGCAGCGGGGCAGAGACCCCAGACATGGGTGTCTGCACTACACTCACTCTGTTTTCCTGTTTTTCTGGTGGACCCGGGCCAGAGCAGTAGCACATAGGAGTTAGACTGTGAACTGCATGGGTCTCCTGAGCAACAAACTGAAGTGCTGGCACGGAAGGCCAGAGTAGAAACCTGGTTTCATGTGCAGGAGAGCAATGTGATCAATTAATCTGTCCATGGGTCGTCATCTCAAACTCAGTTCTTGTATGTTGCAGAGTAACGTGCGCTTTCCTTAATTTTGATTTTTCTTGAAAGTAGAAGCAGTTTATTAAGTTGTTCTATGCCCTTATTTTTTTGTCATAAGTGTTATGGAAATTAGGCTTGTCGGCCACCATAACAGGGCCCCACCCTAGGTTCCCGCAGAAAAGTTCAGAGCCAAATCAAAGCAAATTAAATAATTAAATTTTAGTTACACGTGTGCAGTAATTACAGCTCGAGCTGGGTGCCTTCTAAGAGGGACCCCAACAAAAAAAAATCCTGGGCAATTATAGTTTTTCAACTGAAGTTTCCCACCCCTCACGTGGTAGTTAGACCAATAGTAAATTTTAGGTCTGGGGTCTCCTGCTCCTCACTGGATCTCATCCTTGTTCCTAGGTAAGCTGTTTTTCTCCTTATCTTTATTTTTTTCGGTCTCTGCTGATGGTTGTACCTTTATTTTTGCTGGGTCTTACTGTTTTCTCTCAAGGTCCTGAGGAGGAGGAGGAGGTGATTCTAAATCATAACAATTAACACTGCCCCAGCAGTGAGCTAAGGCTTTGCCCCTCAAGGTCCTAATGCCCTGCACTGGTCTTATTTCAAAGCCTTGACACCCTCCCTTTCGGAGTGTGAGACGCAGGAATGCAGACTGCTTGTAGCTTCCTTATCTTCCCAGCTGGAACCAGCTCTGAGGCCCTTTTCTTACTGGACTAAGTAAAAGTTCATTATTTTGCCTAAGTGCTGCCTAAGGCTTCAGCAAATTTAGCTACTCATGCTAAGCAAGTTTTATAGAAGTTGTGCTAAGCGACTACCTCTAGACAGTTTCAGTTTGCTATTCCTTAACAATAAGTTACTATGTTTTGCATTACTTATACATATATACACACACATATGTATGTTTTATGTGTATATATATATGCGAATTTAAGTGAAGTGAATTGATTGATTAATCGATTGATAATTGAACAAATTGTGTGGTAATTTAGAATTCTAATATTAGCATTTTAGTTTCAAATTTAGTTGGATACCAAATTTGCTACTGACCAAAACTGTTTAAAATTTAGCTTCTCTACTAAATATAATTTCTTCTGGGGGGGAAAGTTTGAGTATCCAAATGATCTATAGTGTTCAAATCTCAGACTAATGCAAACAAGCCTATTTCAATAAGCACAATTGTTACTTATTCAATGGCAGTGACATATTCAATATTCTGCAAAATCTTGGCGTGTACTATGTTAGTGATGGTGTGTTTTCAAATAATTCCCAATTTTGAAGGAAGAATTTTCATCTGTGTTCAAAAGAATGCAATAGGAGATATACTAATATAAAATCTGCTACTAGAGGAAGTGAATTTTCAAATTCACTATAAGATATATTGTTTGGTCTTTCATACTATTTAGGCCTCTGTGATGTTCTCTCAGAATATTCAGCTTTACTTAAACACTCCATTCTACACAAAATACACAAATATGTATCCTGGTAGTGCACATTTTGTCCTTCTGCATTTCACAAAAACTAAATCTCAGATCAGCAGTCACATGCTAGATTGTTTGCCATCATGTTACTTCAACAAGTTACACATATATCACCTGGAGTGAAAATGTTTGTCCTCAATGACAAATTGACTAGATGAGTGTGAGGAGTGTTTTCCCAGGAGTTGAAATGTTTATCAGCTTATGGCCGCCCCCTGCCCCGGGTATACAGTAAACCACAATGCGTAATGCAGATAATGAGGGGAGATTTTTTTTACCGTATTTTATTACAATAGGTCATGAACTTTAGATTACTTTATTTTAATGCAGTCTGAATGCATAATTATTGATAATGCAACACTTGAAGTTTGATCCGCTATATTTTTCATTTTTTCTGACCATAGTATATACACTTTACAAAACTATATGTAAACATAGCATCTATGCTGTAATACATAAAACATCTGCAGTTACATGAAAGAAGGCACATAAAGATTTTAATTTACAAATAAAAACCATACACCACAATAGATAAGGACATTGTGATTTTTTTAAAATGCTTTCTTTCAGAGTCTAATTTTTCTCAGTGCAGATACAGTCTAATGCAGTGCTTTTTCTGCATTTGTCCCCAAATATTAAGATATTGGCACAAGCTATTAGTTCTTACTATTTTTAGCAAAATTGATATTTTTACTTAATTTTTGAAAAATAAATATATTTATATATGCGATTTCTAGGCATGCATGCAAATGCATATAAAATATTTTCCTGTTCAAACTAAAGGCATCAGCTTAGTTGCAGTACTCTGTAGAACTAAAAGCTGTGATACTGCAGCTTTTTTAATTAGTCATGTGAACTGTGTCTAAAATAAAGTTGACATGTGAAAAATAAAAGAGCCAAAAGATAAGAATATAAACACATGCCATATCTTTTATGCTATTCTTATTCCCTTTAAAGGAAAGGAACTGTGTACATTCATACATACCTTTTTACTGTGTGTGTATAACATAGCTGGCCAGTTATTCAAAACTTCATCAAAGAGTACTGAATAATAGCAATACACTCATCTGCAAAATACTTTCTTTTCCCCAGTGTTTCATGAGTGGTCATGTAAAGCTCATTTTTGAATCAGCAACGAAGCTAAGGCTATTTATTTTAGTATTTTATGATCCAAAATGGATCACAAAACTCATAGTGATATCTACACTCTTAATTTCAGTCTTTAGCTCCTGTGAATGTACTTACAAGGGTACAATTTAAAAGACTAGAAATTGGATAGGTATGTTTTCTTTGAGCTCTGCTTTTTTAAATTGGATGACTAAATTAGATAATAATTTACTATCAACATCTCAGTTCTTCCCTATGACTCTAAAATACAAAATATTGTGTGTTAATGAGTTAATTAAAAAAAAGTTTAAATTCACATTTATACAGATTTATACTACACATTTAATCAAAAATATACTGTGTAATATTTAATAAAATTAAATACACAAAATAAAGGTCAACACTATAGAAATCTGCTATAAAAGCTTTTTTTCCTCCTTATAAGGCGGTTAGCAGTCTGCTTCATAACCATGGGAAATAAATAATTTACCTTTGGTTTTTTTTCTTTTACTATTTCACTATTAAAAGTACAACACAACTAAAACATATTTCTGGATGAGATGTTTCACATGAAACACTGCGTTTTTGTACACCAAAATACTTCATATGGCTTTTAATGTTATTCATCACTTTCATATTCTTCTTCCTCATCACCTATTGGATAGGACTGGATGTTGTTCTGAGTATACATTTTTGTTTTAACAGGACAGTTGTGATCCATGAGTATTGCCTAAAACAAAACAGAGCACGGACATTAGCATTTCTGTTGGATGTTCAGCTGAGGTCGGACTCTTCAGCACACAGCCATCCAGCTGCATTCACAGATTTAGGGATTCCCCTATCTTTCATGAAAGTAGAAACCAAATTACTAATTTTAATTAGCGTAAATCAAGTTCATAGATCTATGTGAGGTGAGATCTTTACCCTAAAGACATCAACAGCAATTTTTTATTACTCCAGTAGAATCAGTATTTCAGTCCAGGTAGGTAAGCTGAGAAACATACAGGCGTTCTTTGGTTACAATAACGTACCTGTCATATATTGGATCACCATCTGTTAAAACCTGGATAAATCAGCAAAAGGAATCCCACTACTTCAAGCTAAATCTCCCTTACTACTAGCTTTACTCTCCCACCACCTTCTGCGGTGCATCAGAAATGCAAAGTAGGTTATGCTGAGAGTAGTGGTCTAGTAGTATTACAACTTTACACCCATGGCTGAAAGTGATTATTGTAGTTAGGGACCGGACACAATATTTCATTCTTCAGGATGAATTTTTCCTACAAAAATCAGGCTATACTTTGAGCAATTCTGTAGCACAAGACACAATGTATGTGATGAGGTTTGTGGCCTTTAATCGATTACACAAAGAGCACAGACCGGTCCTCTTCTTTTGACTCCTTTTTCTCAAAACCAAAATGAACAGTTCATTGACATGAAACAAGCTACTTTCAGAATGTGAGTGATCTTTGCATTTAAAATTATGTTAGTGGCAGGGAATTCACTGTGGAAGGTGTTACCCTATAAGCAGTGGGAAGAGAAGATTTTTTCCCTTTAATGATTAGCATGTTGTAATTGAAACCCTGTCAGTGACAACCTTCCTGATGATGCTACTGTATTCCCCTTTATAAAACTCTAAAACACAGGCATGATTTAAGACTGTTGTGATGAAGACAGCCTGCACTCCTCGCATATTTATACACAAAAATTTATCAGTCTAATACTGACCTTTTACACATGAAAGGCAGCTAGCATTAAGCTTGTTGTCCCCTCTACAAGATGTGTTCTGTTTGGTTTAATGGCACTGCACAGCATCAAAACTAGTTCCAAGAATACCTGGAGATGCGATGTATTTTATCTCCTCTTGGGACTTCCTCTGGGCTTTAATCTTTCATGTACCACCCATGGGTGCAAACTGAGTATGCACAAGAAGCAGTTAAGAAATAAAAGCTGAACATCCTATCCACATGCTTTCAACCATGCTTAGTTTTCACTCATGACCAGCTTTATATGTTGGTGCTTTACCAACGAGATCAATAGTGTGAAAAGAGAGAGGATCATGGAGATCAGAAAGGGGTAGAAGGCACAATCTGTGCATGAATGCTTGAATCCAGCTTTCAATTGCTCTTGGAGCTGACTTAAACAAGTTGAAGGCACAAACCAGTTGCGAAGTAAATTTTCTGTCCTGGTTCGTACAAAGAATGCTATTTTGTCAAGTAAAGACACCAGCTAACAAATGTGATAATATGAAGTCCTGAGGTCCAGAATGAGTCATGCAGTTTAACCCTTAACTCTGCTCTCTGCAAATCAGTTGCACCAGTGTCTGTGATTCTCCTTGATCCTCTCTGTACACACTCATTCAGCACCATGCTTTGTCCACATTGCATTCTTCCCTTACTTCTGACTCACTCTCCAAGCCTCAGGCCAAACCTTTGTAACCATTAGTTTTTCCAGACTTCAAGCAGTAGCCCTTCCTTTTGAAAGAACCTTACGCACATGAATCTTCATTTCTCACGGCTCTTCCTGGGAAGGAACTCGCTCTTATGTTGATTTGCTCAGGCCTGCCCCTGCCTTTTGAATGGATGTTCCAGCAAGCACCTGCACTTGGCACTGCCTTACGCACAGCTGTGGGGAGCATCCATTAAATTTCATATCTTTGGCAAACAACAGCAGCTCCTCGCTATTTTTTCCTTTCTGTTCCTTACCTTAGTCAGTGTGTAAAAAAGATCGATGCAGTCTGCAAAGGTCGTGACAAAGGATTAGCTGGAATTGGTGGGATTCTGCAATCCAAATATGTGCAAAACTGAAGGCCTCTATCCTCACATACGCTACAACTTCAGCAAGATTCATTTTTCCATTTTTCGTTTTTCTATTTATGCCAGTACAAAATGCAAGCAGCATATCAAGTAGTTTCTGTTCTTACCTTTCAGAGATGTGTCATCACATAGTAAGACAACAGCGATACAAAATTACATTTTCTTTTCCTACCAATAAACAACCAACAACTACATTTTGGCCCCAAGCCACCTTCTTCAAGGTAGCAAGGAGCAAGGACTGAGCACTATCTGGGCTAAACCTACAGATGGTGACAGATGTTACAGCAAAGACTTGTACTTGTTTTTCAGGGTTTTCCCAGCTCTGGAATCAGAACACAGATTATTCTACCTACTAATAGAGCTGCATTACAATTCTTTCTGGAGCTTCCCGTCTTCTTGCCAAACAGAGGAAGCCTAATGAACAAAGCAATGGATCATCTCCAGCAGTAAGAGGGCTTTTGAACCTGATCCAACATAAATCTACAGGAACAGCAGGTCTTACAATAGGAATGTAGGAGACTGGATAAAGGACATTATTTGAAAGGGCAAATTGAGCTATAGAAATGCAAAAGGAAGACAGAGGGGAGAACAGTATGGGCAGGAAAAAAAATGAAGGAAAAGGACAGCTGAAAACAAAGCAGGAGGCTCTTTTAGGGCTATGCAGGCTAGGCATGCAGTGAAAAACAGGAGAAAGCATGGACTGCATATACAAGCACATTCGTGGAACCCCTGGAGCAGAGCTTGTGGACTAAGGAAGCTCCTCACTCCAGGCTGTTGCGGACCTTGGACTTTTACATCGGTCCAGAGAGCAACTGGACAAATTAATGGGGAAAAAGTCCATTTAAGTCTATTAATTGGTGTTACTTTTGGTAACTGGTGTTACTTTTGACTCAGGAGGTCTCTTAGCCCCTCCTTCCCTCCAAGTTGTTGAAGGTTGAGAC
Source organism: Dromaius novaehollandiae (assembly GCF_036370855.1). NCBI lineage: Eukaryota > Metazoa > Chordata > Aves > Casuariiformes > Dromaiidae > Dromaius > Dromaius novaehollandiae. The sequence continues at coordinate 41,042,102 of NC_088103.1, read as the reverse complement.
AATTTTAGAGATGCATCACAACAGGTCCACCTGCTCTTATACTCATCCCTTGACACACACTGTTGGCCACTGTTGACAAGAAGATACTGGGCAATGTTGCTGGTTTGACCAAGTACCATTCTTATGCACCATACAGTGGATAGGGAGGAAAGAGCATTGACTTCTCAAGAAAATCAAATCATAGGCAAAGTTATATTAAAAAAAAAAAATCAGGAAAAGACCTGTGCTACAGTTAGGATTAGAGAAGTCATTAGTTTGTAAGGGCAGCTGATCTGTATGAAGGAATAAGCAAGAGGAAAGAATGGAGCAAAATGTGCCATGACCATGATCATGACCATGACCATGGAGAAAACAGCACGAGGCCCAGAAAGGAATAAATCATGTTAAGTGGGTACTTGGTGAATACAGTTCTGGCACTTGGAGGAAAACAATAGTACCTTTCATGCTGACTCCACTACATTATATACTGTTGCAGATAAATGTCTGCTGGACCCTTATTTGTTTGATAATAATCATTGCTTATTTTACTGTAAAAGCTAAAAAAGAAGGACTAACTTCAAAGACATTGTAATGGCAGGAGTATATGTAATAATGTATGTACTATATGTACAGCAAAAAGCTTCTCTTTATACATCTTGGACATACAAAGAGAGGTTTTTCGCTCCAAAGGTAATGCATGAGGGTGAAATAAACTGTGCCAGTCCTGTTTTGGGAAAATTAGAGGCCAAGATGCAGAAATAAGTTATTGTTCATTTTCACTGAAAACACAAAAGCAAAAAACTTTTTCTGCTTACCATTTTCTCTTCTTTGGCAGGTGGACTTCGAAGGAAAAAGCACAGAGGAGCGAAAAGAATATCCACAATTCCTATAATGGTCATGAGCCATGGGAATCCAATTGCTTTTGCAATGGCACCACCAGCAGAGGGACCTTTTATAAATAAGAAACTCTGAGTATTGCTCAGACAAAAAAAATTTGCAACATTCACTTTAGACAACAGTAGTTTTTTATGCAAAACTCCCACTTCACAAATTGATTTGAGGAATGTAAATATACCTTTGTAATTCAAACATAAACCTTTCCTTGCTCCATACTCCACATTCACTGAAGGAATTTGAGATCCTCCTCTCTAGGAGCTCCAGTGTATCTTGGCAGACATCTCCTGTATGGCGGTTCACCATCTAAACCAATCATCTTGGTGCAAAGCTGTGTATCATAAACTCAAGGGGATGGCAGGATGGCATGGAGTTATTTCTTTTGCAGATGGTTAGAAGAGTAGCCATGGGGTAGTTTCAAATGTTGCAGGGCCTCTTTATTAGGAATATCATATCCCTGTTCAGTGCCTACCTGTTTCAATCCTCTTACAACTAACAAAGCTGAGAATAGCACTATGGCAGAGGGGAACAGATGCCAGACACAGTTCCCTGCGTCCTTTCCCCCTGCTTCTTACTTCTTGCAGAAAATAACTACCTCAACTCATAAGGCCTGTGAACGCCACTGGGATTCACTCCTGGCAGCCTCCCTATTTCTCTTTTCATTACTGTCCAGTGCATTATAAGCAGAAAAGGCAAGACTTACCAAATGCAAACCCCATGCAAAAGGCAACATCAGCTATTGCATACACGCTCCCATAGACGGACACATGTCGCAGATCTACAAGGTAGCCCATAATTGGCATCATGGAAGAGTCCACCATTCCTGATGGTAAGGGTGGGAAATATATATCAGGAAACCACTTCTTATTTATTTATTTTTTTAATATTTCTGCCAACTCTGTGCTAAAAAGGGATGCAAGAACAGCTAAAAGGACACCTACTCTTAAATAAACAAACGAAAAGCCCAACCGCATACTTAACTGCATACTTAGAGCATGTAAGCTGCTTCACAGCAACTCTCCATGCAAAGGCTCTTTCCTCACATAACAGCTTTCACTGAGAGGACAGTTAATTTGAACTCACATTTACTGTAGGCCTAAAAGATTTCATTAGCTCCCAGTCAATCAAAATTATTAGAGTAGTTTTAACTTTTGTCTTTTGAGCCATGAGTCTTTCACTGCTATCAACAACACAAGAGAGCTCTGAGAAAAATGCTGCGATATTCAGGACATGTAATTGTTCCTCTAACTTCTTTCCTAGCTGGAAGTCCCCTGTGCACGAAGATACTCAAGAACACTTGCTGACCAGTCAAGTGCTAAAAACCAAGCCATGACCCACACTCAGGTCTGACTGTGGTCCAACATAAACAAAGTTCACATATTACTTGAAAAAGGGTACATGCATGTGTACTTAGGCATTCCTTTTAGATGAACAAAAATTCAAGAGTATTTTTCTCTATGAAAATGTCTATATAAATCTCTTCTACAGAAGGGAATATTGTGATTTTTAGACAGTGCATTGCTTTATGTCTGAAAACAAGGTATAATTTTGTGAACCATTTGAAAGATCCATTTAGGCTGATGGAGCAATTCTGGACCGACTTCAGAATCTAGCTTGTCTAATAACAGCCTAGATCAAATTACCCTGAGCACAGTCCTTTAAGCCTTCTTGCTTTACCTACCAATTTGGATCACAGTTCAGATGTCACTACTGTAAAATCAGAATAGCCTCAAAACCAGTTTTCTATGTAACTTTGTGTAATATCACTTTGACAAAAGCAACAGACTTTACAAAGTCATAATAATTGTTCTTACCAATGGCGAATCCAACTCCAAAATTTGGTGCTATGAGCCCATAAATGTTTTTAGCAAATGGTACCTATAAATGAAATTTCAGGAAATTAATTATGTCATACTGCACATGCTAACAAGGGTAGTTTTCTTTTTCTCAGGTAAATCCTGAGTATTTATGGCACACTTTTTTCAGATGTGCAAATTAGAATTTGGTTCCTGCTGTGGACTACAGTTTCAGATAACTGTGCCATTACACTGCTGACACACTTACTGTTATGAACAAGAAGAAACTGTTAATTGAGCAACAGCTCAAAAAATGACCATCCTTCACCTTCAAGAGCCATACCTCCTTCAACAGTCTTGAAGCAGTGAAATTTTCAAATTTCACTCAAAATTGTGTTCTGGAACGTATTAACCATACATTGTTTAATAAGGTATCATAAGGCAGAAACTTCAGTAAAATCTCATGGGTAAAACGCATACTCAAAGATGAACACACGAATATTTAGATGGTTTGTTTTACTTACACATAAAATACTTATTCCCACGATTATCATCCCAAGTAAAGCACAAAGCCACCTATCAAAGAAGAAATGTCACTTAGACATTGCATTACTGATATTACGATGTTAGAGAGAGCTTGAATGTTTCAGCATCATGTCTGAAGTGCAGAGTTACATAACCAAAGGAGTTCAAAAATTATTTTTCCAGGTTAATAATTACTACTATACAACAAATTTTAATGACTTCCACTATCAATGAACTGCCCTGGGAAACACTGAAATGGGACAGGAACAGACTAGAACATTATTAGTATTTTTAAATCAAGCATACCTGCCCATTTTGTGTGCAAGTATCCCAAAAATATTAGTCCCGATAAGATAAGAGATACTAGCTGGAAGAAAAGCAACACCTGAAAAATATGAATAAGATGTTTTATCAGTGGTGATTTAAGTGAAGTATTAGAAGAAACTAATAAATTCCAGACACTGCAATTTTGATTTGAACGCATCTAATGGAGTCTTGGTGCATGGCACAAGGAAACAAATATCCGGTATGTTGCAGCCCTTTCAAGAAATCTAATGACATTATCTATGAAATGCAGGAGCAATGTGATGCCTTTGAAATGAGTTTTTCAGCACCAGCTACAAGAACTGGTATGGGAGAGGAGACAGAAAAAAAAAACAGCAAAAAGTATTTCTGACTACAATAAGCTTTAGGATAGTTCAAGAGAGTTCACTTTTCCCTTCACAGATATTTCTCTGTTACTTTGAGCATATGCTCAGCATATGCAACAGGCACAGAACCGTCAGGGGTAGGTAAGTTGCTCCCTGGAGAAAGGAGACGGCAGGACTGCTCCTGTGACTTTGCAAGCTACAGTCTCCCTCCAAGCTTGCTCCATGCGAATACAGTAAGGGCCTGTACTAGAGGCAAGTTTATAATGCCACAGTATGGTCCTTGGTCAAGCAACTACTGAAGCCGAGCATATAGCCATAATGCAAAGGTTAACAAGCCTTAAAAACATAATTTTTAAATGACTTAGCCAATATATTCACAGTAAAAGTTAATTTTTAAGAAATTGGTTATTAGTTTAAATTTTAAAAAATAATTATCTATGATAACATGCAGATGAGGGCACCCAACTAAATTTTTTCTGATGCTAGAGTAACCAGACCCTACCATACACTCCACATCCACTCTAAAAGAAAGGTTGCTTGGAACAACTATTTTTGTAGTCTTAAGGTTTCCACAGCAATAGCTGTATCTGAAGTATTTGGCTCCACAGTGGCCAGGAACTTCTCTAGTTTAAAAACCAATCATAGTCTGTGCTTGAGAGTTCACCCTCTTCCTATCCCTATACATAAATCATATGGCAGAACCAAGCCTGAGGGGAAACCTAAGAGGAAGCTTCTGCTTTGTAGAAAAATTACTATTAGAGCAGAGTGTCATTGCCTCCGCTGCGTCTGCCTGGAGAACACCAGGGAGAGCTATGTAGGCATGTACAAGACCATGGGCTGTCTTTGAGGAGAAGATATTGTATAAAACATTTCTGCAAAACAGAGGAAACAGGGTTGCTATGTTTAATGTTAGATCCCTTGTGGAATGGAGTAGAGTGGTATATGTGTCTTGGAAGAAATAATACACAGTATTTTTGTGTCCTTCCCATTAAATTTTGCATCTTCCTAAGAAAAATAAAACTGGGAAATTTGCCAAAACTGGGAAAGTCTGACAACTTAATGCTTGCCATGACAGACCTTCTGTTTGCTCATTTTTAAAACTGGGAATCAGGTAATTCACATTTAGAAAGTTGCCATGACATTATGGTACACAATCAAACAATTTCCTTCAAGTGTATATGCTCCTCATCTTTCACCAAGGCAACATAGATTTTCTCATTTCCTGTCTATCCATCTTCCTTCCTATCTCTCTGATATTCATAAGAAAAATCTAGAGGTAATTTTTAGCATCGCAATATCCTGTGATTAAAATCCTCATGCGTTGTAATGGTGAGGCTGGGGAAACATTTTCACCTGTGTAACTGCAGCTGCCTTGGTACTGCTTGAGCAATCTTCTTATACCAAGTTGTCATGTTACATAGAAGACCTTGAAAACTTCAGAAAATACTGCAAAGACTCGCTAAATAAGACTTTTAGTTAGGTGTGTAAGGCATTGATAAGCTGTGGTATACTGAAGCAGAAATGTAATTTTCTAAATAAGCTTTAAGCACTATAACATTAACTGATTGAAATCAGGATTCTTTGTACCTTCCTCAAGTCGTGTTTCAGACAGCTGGACTTCTATATTGTATAAGATAAAGATTTACTTAAAATCCTGCAGTTCAAGATATAATTTAAGAGTCTTAAAAACTTTAATTAATGCTGTCAAATCAGACAAAGCATAATGGAATCAATTACTTATATCATTATGGGGTAAAATTAGTCTTAATTTAAAATGGATATTTTCCTTCTAGGAATCTCTATTCAAATAAGAGATTCATAAATCTAATTTCCGTTACACCAGTAATATTAAACTCTAGTGTGGGAGGTAGATAAGCAATCTGTTGTCTTCTTAGGGAGGTTTAAAATCTCTAGGCTTGTGCATTAATTTTGCTATATTACAGGCTGGCAATCATTACCACATACAATGGCACAGCAGTAAAATAAGGACTGCTATCTATGGCCACCCTAGATCTGAATTTACATTTATTACAACTAAGGTTTGTATTTTCTCTGTGGTGATGCCATGCTTTAACACAATTACTGTTAGTGTTGGGGCTAATCAGAAAATTTGAAATTAACTACTTAATGTAGTGCAGGGATATTAGTTTGAAGGATTTTTTTTTTCAAATATCATATGAAATGTCATAGCACAGAATGCATAATTAGCTTTATCAAATACATTTTGTGTTTGTAACAGTAATTCTTTCACACAGATTATTAAAACAGTAAACATCAGTCATGTTCATAAAGAGCATCAAAACTTAGGAGTTGTGATACATAAAGGCCAGCCACCCCGCCATCCAACACAACTCACGATACCCTTTCGCACGCAGCACGGATGTCTGGGCACCTCAGCAGAGCATTCACAGGCACTAACAGACTGAGAAAAAAAGCTATAATTTCTGCTCGCTAGTGGAGTTTGACACTTACTGGAAGTTAGTCCCTTTCTCTTGTCTTTTTTCCCTGTTCACTTCAAAGAGAAAGTATTGCCCTGGCTTTGCTCTCTAGTCTAATCTGATACAGGGGACAAATTCCCAGTTTGCCTGCGGACACTGGTTTTCTGAAAGGGTGTCCTGTTACAGCTTATAATTTGCTTAAATTTCAGGCACTCTCACTGTTTTCTGTAGAAACTGCTTTATTTCGTATAATATACTCAAATATCGTATATGGGAATGAGTGGAACTCAAGCTTCCCATCATCCAGGTAAGCAGCCTAAAAACAGCTTGAAAGAATAAGTCTCCGCCTCTTTCTCTCCCCTAATGAATAATTATTTTGTTAATTTTGAATGGGACGTCTGTAACTCCTGACGTAGGTTCTGCAGGAGGTAGTTGGTAAAACACTTCATTTATGACTCCTCTTGAGGTCTAGGTGGGAGAGAGAAGAATTACACCCAATCACAGAAATGCAGGTGCTTACTGAATTTTACTGGTAAGCTTAAGTTTAACTTTAAGCTGGAAAAAGCTCTTCATTCGTCAGCCCTTGCCCTCTGGTGCAGTTCTCTATTCCAAAGGAAAAGAATTTGTGGTCAGAACATCAACTTGCTGATTTCAATTAGAAAATGTCATTCTCTTCAGTAAAAACAGGATTACTCCTTAGAAGCATCATGAGCTCTGTGGAGAAGTCCCTTATGAACGGGATGACTAAATAACCATTGAAAAGGGTGTAAAATCTTCCAGATTCAAGAGAAAATGCTCCTAAGGCTCCCTTTCTATCTGGCAGCTACAGTTTTAAAAAAATCCATGCTTCTTCCATACTGCTGCTGTGAGCAACCCTGGGTGAGTATGTGTTAGTTTGTGCATGCTCTGCGCCAGACATACTGAATCCAATGTGGACTTCTGTGATTGCCTACCCTAGGCAATTCATACTAGGAACTGACAAATGATTCCCTGTGGGAAAAAGCTCAAACCTCTAACACAAATTGTTTTCTGGTCTTTGAAAACTGACGATGCCCTTTAATCAAATCTTTGTCATTTTCTTGATTGCCACAAAGGCTTTATACAAAACTTTTCAAAAATAGGACCTGAAATTTCTCCGTATTTGCTAATGCCTAAAATGTGGGGCTAGAAATCAAATCAAATTGTGCCACACTTAACCATAAGTCTCCAGTTTGGCAATGTTGCTGCACTGTATGAATATATGGCATGCATGCAGGTATACCAGACTGCCTTACTGGTCCAGCTCTGTTGCTCAGACTGCTGCAGGGAACTCACTGCCAGATGTGCTAGGGCTCTGAAGGGAGCCCGGTGGGACTGGCACTCCACAGGGACCGGCACAGCGCCGTGACTCCCCTGCATCTGTTTCTCCTTGCAATGCAAGTGTTGTCCCTTATTTGAATCTATGTTACGATAATGGCAGTCCCCTCTCTATTCCTTTTACAAATGTATGTATGCAACTGTGCCACTATAATATTGACAGCTTAAAGACAATTTTAAAAAATGACTACCCCAAAGCACATAAGGAGATCATTGTTAATGGGACCGGAACAGAGACAGACATTGGATAAAATATACTAGAAACAAATAGTGTACTGTACTTTACCAAGTTGCCACTTCCTTGAACACATGGTCTCCATCATCCAGATAGGTAATGCTGGTTCAAGCATAGCAATAGCCATGTTTGCAAAACAGATTGAACCTTAGAGAAAGAACAGGAGAAAAAAAAAGTAGAAATGATTTCTTCTGACTGTTAACAAAAAGCTATACAAAGAATGGATGCTTTTACAAAAACATTGAGCTCTTTACAGTCCTATTTGTTACGTGTCAAATGTTGATTAATGTTAAATAACAGAGAATGCAAAACCACTTAAGAGTAACTTCCTATATATTTCAATTCTCCTAGAAATTCTACAATAAAGGTTAAGCTATTTTCATAATGTGGAAATGAGGGGAACAGAGTCTGCAGTGAGCATGATGACATTTAGAAAGTTCATGAGGTCTCACTGTTGTACAAATGATAAACTAAAACTACAATCCTTTGGTCTTTATCTCTAGTCTCCTGGGGCAAAAACTGAGCCCCCTTGTGCAAGGGGCACCAGCTTTGACCCCATTCCTTCGTCATTTGAAAATGACTAAGAAGAGAAATAGATCTTGATCCAAAGAAAACCCATGAGACAACCACAAGGATGTCCATCCCCTACAATAGGAAATTTGGTGAAGAGATCCCAGAACTAGCAGCAAATAAGTCTGTGCAACTGAGCAGCCAATAAATGCGATTTGGCTGAATTTGCCTAGCCCTATGAACTTCAAATGCTTCCCAATCCCTTTTGAATTTCAGGACCTTTATTTGTTCAAATGCGAAGCAGTGAAACTGCTGATTCAATCTTACCAGCTGGCTCAGCTCTGTCAAAGCAGAATTTTGTTTCCTGCACTCCACAACCTGCAGATTGAGATTCCAGTGGTTTTATGTCAAGTTCATCTCTCCTCAGTAGCACACTTCAGCTGCAGTGCCGGGATTATTAAATCTCAGGGTATTTCTTTTGATTCAGGGTGGCTTTCTCACTTCCTCAAAAGAACCTGAAGTAGCTAAAGCCTAATGCAGGGCAACAGGATGCATCCCCTCTGCTAATCCTTTACAAAACGTCTTTCAAGGGGGTTTGGAAGTCACTTCTAGAACTGACAACCTCAGGCATGTGTTCCCACTTTTCTTTCTAATATTTATAACCTCTGAAATTTAGGAACATATTCAAGACTCCTACCCTAGTTTACCATCCAAATTTTACTTTTAAAAAAAGCTTAATTTGTCTGAGGTCAGTGAAATATTATTTCTCTTGGAATAAGTTCCTCCTCATACAGCTCAAAACAAAATGAGCACTGATGTCACTCTTTGTTCAAACCTGTCAGAATATATTAGATTGTATATCTAAGATTTCTAAAATAAACTTTCAGGCTGGCTCACTCCCTTCCTGGGGCAAGCAGGAACAGTTCAGCACTGCTTTACGCTAAAGATATAATGTTATGTCTAAAGCTAACCTTTCCACTCTGTTGCAGGCTTCCACTAGTAGAGTGTCTATAGCCAACCCTACAGCTTTATACCTAGGGGTTTCCCTGCTCCAAACCAAAACTAGCCAAGCTTGAGCAACTTCTCTGATACCAGAAAACCACTTTAAGCCACACAAAGTGCAGCCAGAGAAAGCAGTGCAGTTCTAACAGAGGTTGTAAAGCAGCAAAGATCCTGTTCTGCTCTTAACAAACTTCACAAAAGTCCAGAAATGGTGTGCATGCAGTTATGTCTTGCATCCATTTGCCGTTAGGACAGAACATCACCAGAGTTTACCAAACTCAGCAAGTACCCCATGACAAATGTATGTCAGATCTTTAGGACATACCTCAAGAGAACAGTAAGACCCTAAGATGGTACTCTGCAAAATAAGTGCAAGGCCCAACAGAGACCATGCTACCTTACTGAAGTTTCATCAAAAGATAATGAAATAAATCTTGCCTCTATACTACATGGGGTTGACCTCTCTTAAGAAAGTCATGTCTCAAGGGCATAATTCCTACATTGTTTCTCACTTAAATTACATTAAATGTTCTGTAAGTGTGGCACTGCTTACATTCCAGCTGGATCCCATCTCCATGGCTGAGAACCCACTAGGCTTTTGGCCCAGTACCATAAATATCACCAGTATTTTCTTGTAAAAAGGCAGATACCCAGTGAAAAGATGTCAGGCATCTTCTCAAGAACGCATGTGCTCACGATGATATCTGTCAACTTATGCAAGTTCTGGTTTTTGGATTTGATAGTTTAAACTAACTTGTCTGTCAGGGCAACTTTGTCACCCTGTAGCACCTAAAGCTTCTTTATTCCCTGTCAACGAGCTCTAGCTATGAGAATTATATTGGCTTCATTCATTGAGCTCCAACTAGCAGTGACAAAAACCGTCGGTAATGTTTCTTTTGTCTGGGTACATAAGCACTGATAGCACTGAGAGATGTCATATCTGACACAAACTATGTAGAAGGAGGCTCATATTTTCCCTCTGCTGCAGAGTTTTTTGCATGAACTTGTATCATCTGCATGCTGAAACTACAGGCGGAAAAGGCAGAGGTTTCCAGTTGTGTATCTCTCCTATATCACATTCCAGTAGTTAAGACTAGAGCATTTCCTAGTCTCCTAGAGATCTAAAGGAGGCTTAATCCAGAAAACTGGAGTTGCTGACTAAAACAAAACATCTATGTGGACCCACCATTCATTTGTCCTCACAACTACCTGACCTACATCACTGAAGTTTCCTCTAGCTTTTCTGGAGCAGGAGTGGTAAGAACTACTGTCATCTCTCCCCGTCCCTTCCCCTGTCACTGGTTTTCAGTTGTGGTTAACTAGTCAGCCCACCAGAGATGCAGTGAAATTTTTATTGAGGTAGTTAACTGGCTTAAAAGCCAATCAAACCTTGTAATCTCCCTGAGCAGTGCAGATCTGATGAGGCTTTTAACCCTTTCCCTCTCTAATCATTGTATCTGAACATTCCCTGTAGTCTTGCAAAATAGAAAAAATACCTGTTTTACATATGGAAAAAATATGTCGTGGAGAGACAGTTATCATCTCAAGACATCAGAATATGGAGCTAACTCTGCTCCTAAACAACCACTTACCGACCCTTTCCCATTAGCATCAGAATCCAAAATTCGCATCTGAGAACATAAAGTAAGGAAAACATCTACCTCCTCGGGGTGTAGGAGAGCACATGGAACTTTCAAACCCCTTTCTGTGTAAAAAATGACAGCTTCAAAAGTGAAGCAATTATCATCTAAACAGTGTATTTCTGGTATATTTGGACTGATGTGCACTGGTAGGCAAGAGAAAGACTTTAGATTTGGTATTTGGGGTTCAACTCTGCTTCTACAGCCTTCTACCTAACAGTGAATTTGGTCTGCAAGGGAAATAAAAGCTGGGAGAAGAAGGGGTGGGGGTTACAGAACGTATATATCATCCATATTGTCAAAGTGCTGAGCAGTCTCTATTCCGGAAGACAGTAATGCTGGATGTTGTACCTAACCCGGGGTGACCCAGCTGGGCTACTGACAGCACTGGTGGGACTTTATCATATCCTTGGCACTGAGGCATGGTGGGAGGGGGACAAATGACCCGGCATAATTGGAGAGCATGGAAAGAAATGCAGCAAAGAGAGTTTTTACATTTCTGCCCTTCTGTACATCCTTTCTTTCCCTCCCTCCTGTCATGCCCAGTTGCACTGGATCAAAGATGGGAAGGGGAATTGGGAAGCACCAGCAGTGCTTACAGGCAAATGCGGGGAAGAAGAGGGAAAAAGAGCCAGGGCAATAGGGAAAATGTCTCTCTGACACACGTAATCCTGATTCCAGGCTACCTATCCTGAGTCTTTTGCACCAGTCTGGCTCTCAGACTGGTTGCTTTAAAGCGCCCCTGAAACATCAGCTGCAACAGCTTCTCAGAGAAGCGGACCTGCAGAAATTGAATACCATGCAAATATGTTAGAAAATGGAAACAAATTCCATCCCTGCTCTTAGCAGACTTGGAGAATGGTCAAAACAAAGCAGCACTTAACTGGTCATGCAAAGCTGAGTTTTAGCCAAATCTTAGTCAAGCAAAGTACCCCTTTCAAATCTATCCTCTTGTCATATTTTGGGGTTTAAAACAAGTTCTGTTACAGATTAGACCTTGACAGGGATTACATTACTCTCCAGATACCTACTTTATATGAACCTTATATGATGAACCTTACTTTGCAGCACCTTCTACTAACCACTGTAAGAGACTAGATACTGAATTAGATGAATGATAGGTTTGATCTCTTATGACAGCTGCTGTCTTTGCTACTCTCTTCCCTCAAACACTCTTGTTCTACAGCAGGCTCTTTTAATGCTTCAAGAATTTCTTAAGCCAAATCATTTGTAAAACTTTGATCATATCTTGACCAAGTGTCTAGTCACAGAGTTAAGATAATGATAATTCTCTAAAATCACTAAAACCAGAGAACCCAAATAATGCCTGTAAGATTGCTTTGTAGGACAATTAAGTTACAAGTAAAGGAACACAATTGTAAAAATTATGATGTGTTTTCAGGTATTTGAAGAACATAAAAAAGGCCAGCCTTAATTACAGACTTCTTCATAATAAATGTTCAGTGAAATGTGATGCAAAAAGGCAATCTTCTCTCTAGACAGAAAGAATCATCAAACAAATGATAAAAATAATACCAAATGCATTTCACTATTCAACCCAGACTTTTTGTCAAATATAGTCCATGCTCTAGAGACTAAACTCACATCCTCTTCAAAGGGAAACAAAGCTCAACATATTTCCTTATGCCTGTCTGGGGTGTGCTGGCAATTCGTCTATCCAAATGCCTTAGCCCTATTCATTCACCGTATAGAAAGTTCTAGGGTCACATCTCAGTGTGAGCAGCAGTTCCTTATCATAGCAAGTCACTGCAATTCCCTAGCTTTCTCCAAGTTAGACAGACACCTATATTTCTAACTTCCATCCTATTACGTTTCCAGTGATGTACTAATCCTGTATTGCCAACAAATGATTTTGTTCTTTGAGCTTTATGTAAATGGAAACCGCAAATGACATTACAGTTAAACTAGGTTAGCCTGAGGCATTCTGGGGTGCCAGCTGTAACACCAACAGGCAGTAAAGAAAAAGAATCAGGTACCTGCTGCGATAATGATGTAAGGGTCCTTCAAGAGCGTCAGTAACGGTGTCCCTTTCTGACTCTATGAAACACATAAAAGCTTGGGTTTATGAAAGGCGAAGCATTATCCGTCACCTGAAGTGTTTTATGTTAAAACTTACTTCTGCTTGTGCTCTGGATGGCTGTAGCACAAATAATTGAACAGCTGCAAAAAGAAAGCAATGCTGTAACATTTCTTCAAGAAGGTGGTTAGATGGTAAGGCATGGAAGGAATGTGCTAGATGGAAAAATTGAATGTTCATATTTACTGACCTCCATCTAACAGCGCTAGTGCAGCCAGCACAAGGAAAGGAGAACTCTTCCCCACAAACTCATACATGACGCTCCCAAAAGGTGGGCCCACTGAAAGGGAGAAATAAAGGAAACATTTCTGCAGCCTTATTCTGACTGCAAACACATAGCCTTTTCAAGGGTTTGGGCATGCTGCTATCAACACTTAGTGACTAAAACCCTCAATTTAAGAAAAAAACACAAAGTTCATTGATCTCTGATCACAATGAATAGCCGTATTTTTAACTCAGAAAATACTGTTTCATGAAAACAAAATCCAGGCATCTCAGACACTACTGTCTGACATAGTTCCAATATGAAACATCGGGCACCAGCCAAGTCCAGCTTGCTTTACTCTCTTTACTCACTTCACTCCATTAATCTCAATTATATTAATTCTGTGAGTCAAAAAAGCAGGATCTGGTCCTGGAAGCCAGCAAGGATCAGACAGTGCTCCTGAGGCGAGCTTCGTAGGACATACTGAGCTTAGCACCACCAAGCTGAAACTGGATCCGAATGGGGCCCAAACCCTTTAAAGTCCTGCATTCATCTCCTGCATTTAAAGATTTATGTGAGTAAGAACACAGCCTGTAGTCCCTGTAAAGTCTATCAAAGTCATGAACACTAACCTATAGCACTAAAACCCAGTGATATAACTCGGTGAGCACAATAGCTCTAATTGATTGCTAATCACTGGACTGAGCACACTGGTAAGAGGAGATATTCTGAATCAGGAGATAATTGGTAACCAAGGTTTGAAAAACTTCTGTGCATCAGAAGATATGTCTACGTTTAAGAAAATGCATCTGCCTAAGAAATATATATCTGTGTAAAAAAACTTATTCTTAGCATGCACCAGTAACCTAATCTGGAGACAGCATGATAACACTGCACTTAATCAGAATCTTCTACTGCTTTCACTGGTCACAAACACATGTTTTGGGGAACGTCGAGGGGTTTATTTTGCTGACAGAGTCTCCATCTCACTCACCTAATACTCCCATAGCAAGACCTCCCAGTGCAATTCCCATTGCGTTGCCTCTCTCTTCATCATCTGTATAAACACTGGCGAGCATACCCATCCCTAACATTAAAAAATATATATAAACAAAATTAGGCAGCTGTTTACTACAGTCTTTTGTCATCATTTGCCACCCCTACTGAATATTTGACAGAGATGACAGCAGGTATAGAAGGAAGCTGTATATGTAGCTCCTCCACATGGAATTCATCTTAAAGCAAAAGAGAGTTTGGCAAGTGCAAATGGTCTCTAAGATCATGTTCCATCATGTTCTGTCACTCAGATGGTTTAATAACATCCTGATTTGCTAGATTCTGTCTTTGTCACATAGCTTTTAGAAGATATTTTTCAACTAGGTGAAACAAAGCTTTTGACAAGCATTCACTGTCTGTTATTTATACTCCAGTGCTTGACACGAAGGTCTGGTGACCACTCACACATATAACTGTGGTCAATAGAAGCTATGCTTTGAACATAACATATTATGCGGTGCTGATTACTTTGAAAAAGAGTATTTGAAGTTCAGCATCCAAAATTAAAAGATGGTTTTGACCTTTATCTGCATGTGCCTCACTTCTGCATCTGATGATGATAAGCCTTCATTTCACAAAGCAAAATATGAAACCAAATTCATTTATGTTTTTGTGAAGTACTCAGACACTGTAGTCATAAAAGCTATAGAAGAGTCCTCATAGAAATTAATAAATCTGTTTTCAAATCAAGGTTTGAGTAGAATTCAGTAAATAAGGTCCACAGCTGCATGGTGAACCAGAAGGAGAAAACAAAATATATTGATCATTAAGTGAATACTGTCCATCATGTGCATCAAAAGGGCAGAGATTCTAAGTGAATGAACATGCTTATTAAAAATTGTAGATCACATCAAATTGTTAGCAAGAACTCTTGGAGAGCGAGTTAGAGAACAACATCAGAATTCACAGTGAATTTGTCACATTTGGAGAAATAATCTGGAAAAAAACAGGATTCAATACAAAGAAGAAAACAGAGTTTTAGACTTAGATAATAATGATTACATACATAGATACAGGATGGTAAATGACTGGTTGGCAACAATACTACGTAACAAATTCTGAGCGTTATAACAAATCATAAGCTGAACATGAATAAGCAACTGTTGCAAGTAAGATGAACTATGCTTGTCTGTACAATATGTAAAGTAATTCTTTCATTTGGGCTGGCACTTAGGAGGTATCAGAGCTTCTTCTGAGTACTGGGTCTGGTTTTGGTACAGCATGGTAAGAAAGATGGAGGTGACTGGAGATTATCCAGAGAAAAGCAATGAGGATGAGCAAAGGTTTAGAAAACATTATCTATGAGGAACAACTGAAGGACTTTGCATTTAAAACCAGAGAGGAGAAAACTGATGGAAGTGGCCTTCAAATATACAAAAGAACCACAAAGATAAAGGAAACAAAGTGTCCCTCACGTTCTCTCTGGGCATGGGAATTAGAAATGCATTTTAAATGAGAGCAAGCAGGCTTTAGGTGAGAGATCAGAGAAAATTTCCTAACACTAAGCATTGTTAAGCACAAAGCTAGATGTTGAGGGAATTTCTGGAAACTTTTGAGAACATGCTTGTCAAGGATCCCTCCGGAATGCCAGACACACAGCTGATCCTGCCTGATCCAGGTCCGACCAGGAAGGGGCTAGACCAGATGGTCTCTTGGTCTTTCGTCCTCTCTTTCGTAGGTTTTTGAAAAAAAGTCATGTGCTCATATAAGAACTGGATCTCACTGGGCATACTTGCACAGGGACTGAATTAAAGCTGAACAATAATTTTGATTCTGGCATGTCTTGACTTTGAAAAGTTTGAGCTGCAATCTTAAAAAGATTGTTTAAAATCTATTCATTTTGTGTATGACCACCCATGCAATTTTCTTGTTCCTTTTTATAGGGGCAAACTGGAAACACACAATATCACACAGCATACAAAGGACTCTTGCACCAGCAGATCCCTTTATATCCATCACACTACATTTAACAAAACAACTGCTATGGGGGGCAGACTCTAAACTCCTCTGTAAGTCAGGTCTATAGATAGCACTAGCGAAGTGATTTCCTCAGACAGCTGCTGACCGCAGAGGGGTGGAGTGATTGGAAAATCTCTTGTTTTGTAACAAGTTCTACAGGGAGAGATGGCAGATTTTCTTGTCCTCACCCCTCCTGCCTGTCTTTGCCTTCTCCATCCCTGGTTCTTCATCCCATTCCTGCCTGCTCACTTAGCCGCATACCCACTCTTCCAATGACTCATCCACTCTTAATCTCTCTGCTTAACCAGTGTTGCACAGCTTCAAACTCATCCTAACTAGAAAGTGCTTCTCGCTCGCAATTCAATTGCTCACTCTGGGGCGCTGAATATTCCCAGCTGCCCCAAGCAGCACTGCCCAGACATGGGCTGGAGCAAAATCCATGCAGAGGGAATTTGGATGGAATTCAGCTGCCAAATTCTTACTGAGTTACTACAGAGTGCATATGATCTCTGTTTATAGACCAGTCTAATTTGGAAGAAGGAATTTTCCTGAGGAAGCTAAAGGACACACTCTTGACAAAAGGCTCTGTTGAGCTCCCCTCCCAAGCCAAATTCATGTTCCTGCTGCCATTGTAGAAAGTTTTTCCAATAAAAGATTGTGAAATGTTCTAATATGAACAAAACATATTTTCTTTAGCCTCAGTCTCAAAAATGGTTGAACAATTTGGGCTGAAAGCACATACTCCATTTCACCTATTTAAAAAAAATAAGAATCATGAAACAGATACCTAGTGTAGGAAACATGAGTCCAAACTGGCAGACGGAATTATAGGCTACTGAAAACAACATTTTATAACAGAAATTTCAGTAACAGGCAGAGCTACTAGTCCCAACTATAATAAGTACACACGTAAGTTCCTGATGACCTTTAAAATGGCTAAAAATGAATTTAGAATGTTGAAGACACACATGCAGAAACCCCAGGGAGAGTGTAGTTCGTTTAGCTTTCTACCTTACAACAAATCAAATACCAAATTCTGAAATGACATTTGCTTTTGGGCTTCTTTATATGAAAGAAGCAAAAAAAAGTGAAATTGATTTAATTGAATAATTCAATATTAATTATTGAAACTGCAGACAATATACAATTAAGAAAATGACTGTCACTAACAACGGCAGAATCAGTGATCTGCATTTCATTCTATTGTACATTCTCTTACCTGCCACTGAAGAACAAGAGGAACCCACTCCTTGAAGGGACCTTGCAATAAACAGTAAGGTGTAGCTGCCTGAGAAAGCAAACACTACAGAAAAGATAGAGATAGATTTTAAAAATTAGGTTAACTCTAACTAGGTTAAAAAGTTAGATTTCTTTAAACTATCACAAAAGCTTCATGCAATTTAGTCAAGCATTTACAGTGACTTGTATCACTTTCAATGCTAACTGCATTATTTTCTCTTATTGCATTTTGATTTGTCAGTGCTGAATTGTTCTTAGGCGTCAGAGCCTCCTGGTAACACAGAATGCAAGCATACAAGCAGTCTTAACTAATTACTAAGTATTAGATTATATCCTTATATTCAGCTGCACACAGATGGAGTAATAAGACCTCTCCTTTCATGCCTGCCTCCCCATGTTGCTTCATTTAAGGGTGCCTAGTTTGAAGCTCCAGGCATTTCATATACTCCTCGCCCAGCGCCCCCGCTCCCCGCCGTGTTTCCTTCAATAAGCAAATAGATGGAGAGAGGGTTTTACAATGGTGTTGCCAGCTCCACACTAGATGTGTAGCACAGTTGGCAACTCCACCTATACAAGGGCTGTAGCAAGTTACTGATGCTCACAGAGGCAGAGCACCAGAGAAATTGCACCTGAGGAGGTGCCTCTTGATAGTCTCCAGAGAGAATTTGCCCAGGATTCTCCTCTCTGCCTTTATCTGTTATTTAGGACAAAGCCCCTGACTGCTGCACTCTGTAGTCTGGCTAAATTGCCCATTCACAACCCTGCAAAACCAGTGTGTCCCAGAAAACCAAGTGCATCTCTCTGTGTTGAGCCTTTGTCATGGTCAGTTCCATTAAATCTGGGGTGAGTTCTTTAAACTCTTTTTCAGCTCTTACCTATTGGTCACCTAAGGAATTTCCCCAGACAGCTTATAGCTGGGGGAAGCTGTTACATGCCAACTAAACACAAGATCCATGTGCACTTCTCCCACCCACGCTGCTGCATTATGCCTCTCAACCTTTTCACCAGGTCTTACAAAAATCCCTACTCATGTGGAGAAAAAAAATAAAATAAAGGAAGAAAGGATGTCAACAAATTAAGACAATTTCCCTCTGCCCTGAAGTAGGCTTACTGCTCTTATATTCTTCCCAACCAAAATTTGTCTAACATGTTCCTAAAATCCAGCAGTGCTGGAGACACTACAACCAGGTAATCTTTTCCAGCACTTCACTCCCCCTGCCGTGTGAAATAATTTTCTAATATTTAACCTAAATTTTCTTTGATGCAGTTTTTAAGCTCATTATTCCTTTTCTTACATACAGTGGGCAAGAAAACTGTTTATTCCTTTCCTTTTTGTCATAGACTTTAATATGTCCTACATCTGCTTTCTTAAGCCAGTTCTTTTAATCTTTCCTCACAGGCTTCCGATGATGTTCTCATGTATCATCTCTGTTCAATGATTGATGTTCTCCTTTGTACTTTTTCCATGTGTGCTATACCTTTAAGTGCCATGCCAAAACTGAATATAAAACACCAGCTGATGCCTTATCAATGCCATTAGAGTGGACAAATTATCTCAGCTTACTTGCAGGCTACGCTCCTGTTTGCACATCCCACTGTGATGTTTAGCAACTTTATGACACTCTTGATTCATATTCTGCATGTGATCCACTGCAACCTCACAATGTTCTTCTGGTAAGCTCGTACCCTAGCTAGTTGTTATGGATCCTGTAAAACGGTCCTCCCATGGCTGAACATTTTATCAGTTTAAAAATGCCTGAACACCACTAGCTTCAGATTACAAGAATCTGAGAGGAGGACGGGGCTATGGAAGAGACCAACCCATATGGGCTAGAAGGTGGAGGAGAGTTTCTTGTCTGTAAGAACATACTTCTCAAATCGTACCACCATCCATTAAGAGCAGCCATATGTTTTCCTTTGAAATAAGTCCCTCTAAATCAACAAGAATGGCTAGTGATAATTATTGTAGATCATTTATTTTAAAGGTGCATCTGAACTGAATCAAATAAATGTGGACACTTACTGATTGTTGACACAAACATGATGCAGAAGCCAGCAAACAGCGGAATCTGGTAGCCTATTCTGGAAAAAAAATGAATACCCACATTTTTGGGATCATTCCACTGACATTTTGAGCTAGATTTATTCAGTTGAGTGCTTTAGAATTGCATACACACACACAAATGCAAAAACCCAACCTGCAGTTCCTTTGTAGGTTTTGAACTATTTATACTGGACCATATGATCAAAATAGCCTATGTTACCAGTGCCTTCTGCTGTCTGTACAGCAGACTTTTTATCTGAAATCCCTGAAAAAAATCCTTCTCACTTCAGAATCTGATAGCCCTGTTCTCCTTTCTCCACAATTGTTCCAATGCAGCCCCGCTGGGCATCCACGGGGCTGCCAAGGATATAAGAACAGAATATTTGTCTGAGCATGCCGAACTTTGAAAAATTCTAGTAGTATTTCAATGATCATCTGTTTCCATCCTCATGAGACAATGACTATAATGAGACATTGTTAACCCACTGGCTTTTTTCTAGGAAAATTTATCATGAGCTTTGTTGGGAGTTCTGCCTAAGTTAGTAGCAAGCACTGGAAGAGTCCCAGAGTCTGAGAATACCATTTTTGCTTTTCCATAATTTTAGGAGTAACAGTGGAGCTGATCAAAGCTTTCTTCATCAGCCCACTTCTTCATCAGAACTCAAAATAGTCTGTAGAAATGCCTGGTTCTTATTAACATTTTCAAGTTTCCGTGAAAGAAAGGGTTTTCTGTTGGAAAAGCAAACATATTTTTTTAGGCAGCTAAAAATTGAAATATCAACAAAAAAAATTACAATATGTTATTTTTCATCCCATTACAAATCTACCCTAGAATCAAAAATGTTACCCAGTTAGTTCTAAAGACATTCTTTATATTCTGTTCAGCACGCTTTATTAATGGCTTTTTTTTTTTTAAGATTCTACATCTCAAATGTATTCGCAAAGACATTACTTAATGGCCTAATTCTTCAACAGTGGCCAATTCTTTTCAAAGAAATACCGATTGACTTCATTTTCCAATGATTTGGCAGTATTGGGCATTTATACTGGCAGGATTGGTTTATAATCTAAGTAGGTCAGTCAAATAATGGAATGGTTTATAATTACTCTTTATTTTTAGTAATACCACAGTCTTGAGATATGTAGACCAACTGCTGAGTTTTAATTTTTCTTAATATAAGTTTTGTACAAGTAAGATTATTGATCCTCTAGAAGTCATGGTTGTTCTTGCCTAAGGGAAATTCTTACCCACATACAGCTGACATCTGGTTAAACATGCAGATTACCTTTTTCTGCTCGATCTTAGCAAACCCTGCTTCCTCCTAAAATAGCAGCACTAATTAGATGGCAGTTGTTCCGGCACAAATGTCTAATCCACAGCTGCATTCCCTGATCTGTCCAATAGGCATTAAAGAGCACAAAGTTTTTCTTGATCAGAGCAATTAAACTCCTATATAACATAAATAATCACAAAAAGGAGAGGCATTACTTATAACAGTCAACTATTCAGTGATTTCGCCCTCGTTCCTGGATCATTCTTGTTCTTGCCACATGAAATCTGTGAGTATGCAATTTCTGCTTCACTCCCATGAAGTAGCATGCTCCAGCACAGGTATCGCCTCATTTTTGTTCCTCTCTGTGCATACAATACAGAAGAGTACTATACTATACACTGTATATAAATATTCTTTTCTTTCTATCACAGTCAAACTGCTCATTTTCTTGAGCACTTCTTTAAAAACACTTCAAGAGACTTGCTTGTTCATTGGTAAATTTGAAACGGCTGCAGAATCCAGCATGTTTCAGAAAGGCTATCTGCAGCTAAAAATGCTTCCAAGCAGCATTTCTGACTTACAGAACAGCCGGAGTCCTTAGTTCAGGAGGGAGAGGAAAGGCTGCCACTGAGGGGGGATGCCTAAATTACTAAATCAGTCCGTTGCAGTGCCAAGTTGGACCCAGACTGCAAGACTGTTTGGTAGTGAATGATACTCATTAATAACATTACTCAAGGTAAGATAAACCATTGATGAGTACTGTGCTGCAGTAAAATAAAACTTGCACTGACCACCAGATTAGGAGCAGTGGATGATTAGAGCCTAATAGTCTGTTCATTACAGTACTGCAAATCCACTGATCTCAATGCTGTTACTGTATTGCTATCGAGGCACCACTGTGCACAGCACTTGCTAGGTCTGTCTTTGGTTGGCCTTCTTCTTCACTGCCAGGAAGACTGGGGAGGAGGTGTGGCAAGAAGAATATTTTGATCAAGGTAATGGACCCGTGAATTGCCGAATCTGTGTGAGGCTAAGGAAGAACATGCAGGGACAGCAGTCCAGGTAGTAGTGTGGTTCCTGCACTCTCCACCTAAACACTCCACACACTAGTGCAGGGCAGGTTTTGTTCAACCTGGATAACTGATCATTTCCATCACCTTCCTAAAGAAGGCTTCCATCTGAACTGAACTGTAATTGAGCAGTTATAAATGCTATTATATGCCTCCCTCTCCCTCACTCTTTGTACGTATCTTGGTGATAAATACATCATGATCCAGGCCTCAATCTCACTTGCAAATGGATTCAGATCTCTACTCAGGTTGGCTGTAAAAATGATGATGAAAATATCGGTTCATTTTTTAATGAATTTTGAGGTCATATTTGAATAAACACAATGTTAAAGCCATATTATTTTTCAGACTGGGAGAGAGCGATACATGGCAGATGAGACCCTTACTGACATTAGTGGATTGTCTGGCCAGCACCTGGGCACTAAGCCTAAGCCATAGAGCTCAGTGACGATTTGAAGAAAATAATGGATCAAATGAGTCAGTCACAAGACGCATAGCAGCTTGTTGACCACGTTCTTTACTGTCCAGTATTAGGCAGAGCCTTGAATCTCCCCTTGTGAATACATCCTCCCCACAGAAGACGAGTGCCCCAGATTAAGTGTTGTGCTATTTTGCATAGTTTCTTATCAATCTCGCTACCATCACAAACATACTGTGAAGCCGAGCCATAAAACCATATCAGGTCTGCCCTGAGGTAGTGCCACTATGAGAAATGTGTTGCTCACCTCCTATGGCAAAGACACGACCTGAGCTTTTCATTTGCTATGACTTTCACCAGCATTTAGAGGCAAGGTAGATTGTACTGTTTCATGAATTACAAACCAATTCGCTAAGACAAGTGTGCATTTGCCTTGTATTCCATTAAAAAAGCTGTGTTTTAAATAAGAGCTATTGTTTAGCAGAGCTTACTTCTTAAGTTAATTTTGAAATTTATTTTTACAAATCTACACCTCCAATTGTTTTAGAAAAAGTGAAAAAATAGCCTAGAAAGTTTTCAGAAAAGCTAAAAAAGAAACATAATTATGGGCACAAACTAGTGTGAATGTAATACCCTATTGCATCGTACACAGACTCCAGCACTTAAAGCTACGGTGTACTTTAAGCGAGTAACTCTATACTCCTTCAAAACTCTAAATCACTCCTAAGTAATACTGTTCTTTCACTGAAAAAATAAAACCATGGCCACTACATACTACCTGAAAAGAAAACTTGATGGGTATCTTAACAAACAGGTTGTGCACGTTAATTTTTAACAGCGCAACCCATTTTCCTTAAGCTGTGATATTTTGATGAAATTTTGCAAAAGTAGTAACAACAATAATTTTCACTGAACAGTTTATCAGTGGTAAAGTAGAGACTTTATGAAGATAACTGAAGCATCTCCAGTTTCATTTACAATAATCACAGCGGTCACTTCTTTTTAACCAAACATACACTTTGTTCTTAAGAAATGCCAATTTTAAGGGTTTTTTTTTTTTTTTTTTTTTGCCAATGACTTCTATAGTTAATTGATAACCATGTTAACTGGTATTTTCCACTACGCATTTCTCAGAAGAAAGGCAGATACTGGTATCAAGATACAAATAATGCATGAAAGAAACACAGTAATCCTTAAATCTAATTTAGGGCTACTGTGCCATTAGGATGCTCATTTCTCTCAGTAGGAAAGAATATGTTTGTTGCACAAGAAGCTAGGGTGTGACTTGTCCTTGATTATTCTTTTCCCAGTTGTTGGGCATCTGAACGTGTGACCCCTGCCACGGTGACTGCAGTCACGCGCCCAGCCCCGTGCAAAACCCTGCAGGAAGTTTCTCAGCTGCTTCTCCCTTAGGAGTGAAGTGCATCACTCCTCACTCATCCGCGACACCTTGCAGCACCTCCAACGCTGACCCTCGCACGAGCAGCACCGCTACTAACAGCAGCAGAGGGAGGCGATGCGGGAACACCTGCGGCAGCACTCCCGAACCTAACAGCCGGCATTTCTGCCCCAGCAGCAGCCACCCTGGCTGCTCGCCCCGCCGGCTCCGGAGGAGGGGTGCTGCCCCGAGCCTCGCCGCGGGCAGTGCAAGCCTCCGGCCGTGCGCCGCGCAGGCAAAGGGACAGGCATCGACAGCGATACGCACACCCTTACTTACGCAGATGCCTACCACAGAAAAAGCAGAGATTACATCTAGAGTATGACGTATCTGCAATATTGAGAAACCATGTGCAGCATGTTACTTCTGTTTTCCTAGTTTGGCAGTTGGTGGAAATTATAATACGAACAGCAGAATCCAGAGAACAGTAAATATATATAGGGCAATTATTTAGACAGTTAATAAAAACAAGAAGGATACCTAAAGAAATATGAATAGATGATACATCTTTACGTTACCTTGCCTGCGGGTGAGCTATCCCATCCTCGAAAAAACAATACAGGAAATCTGGGTAGCAAAAATTTGTTTCCCTCTTTAACTTGCAGACACGTTTGTCTAAAAGTAATTTTGTAATGGCATACATATGTGTGTGGAGGTGGTAGGTAGTAGGAGACACAGTGAAAGCAGAGAGAAATGAGACTATTTAATTTAAAGCTTTTGTGTTTACCCCAGTTCCACAGATTTAGTACAGATTTTGAATTTATAACATTTTGAGTCAAACAAGTGCTTATCCCTCAAGTGGATACTCTTCCATCAGATTAAAATTAAACACTCCGTTTAACCATCGCAGGGCATAATCTGTAAATTCTAAGAAAAGAAGTTTTGACTTCAAATGCAGAAATATCTAATATTTAGGTGTGTTCGTTGTTTTGGTTATTGCCACAGCATTGATTGCTCGAACAAAAGAAAGTGTTTCACAAGGACAGAAGGTGGACTAATTTCCACCGTACACTATATTCTGAGAAGAAATTTCTGCTTCATAATAATAGCTTAAATAAGAAATATGAAAATTAGTGATCTGACTAAATACCATTTGGAGTTTACTTTGTTCAGAGATTGACCTCATATTCTCGTGTATTTTGCTGCAAGAAAGAACACAACTTATGTGGGGAACAGGTGTGTAAAATACTAACAATAAAATCAAATTAATCCTATAAACACCAAAATTTAAAATGATATTATGGATACTTTTAAATCTCCATGTGAACACCATTAGTGATTGGTTTGTTTATTTCTTTTTTGCATGTCATTGATATTGGTGGTTATATCCCTAATACTGTTCAAACAGATCTTCTGAAATGTAGCATTCAGTCTTACTTTGTTCAAGACATCATATACATGCAAAAAAGTAGAGAGAACAATTTGAAGGTTAGATTAGATCATGTACTGATGTAAATCCATGTAATCCATTGAACTCAGTGATGAGCATGGCATCAGCAATCTATCTGAGAGACTTGGTCACCTTTCATTAAAGGCCATGAGAATTTCCCGCTTGGCTGTTACCGCAGTGTCCCAGCACACGATTCAGGAGCGTGGACTACCAAACTGCGCACTGAGCTGTGAGCCTCTATGAGGGGAAGGGAGAAATCTGAACAGTGCCTACAGTTTCAACATCACATCTGTGTAACTTAAGTATAACAGAACTACCATCAATTCACAGTGCTTCACTGCCATAAATACTGAGCTATAGTGTCTTTTGGCCTCACACACTTGAGCAGTTACATTATGTGCATTGGAGAAATTTTAACATAATTTCAGTAAAAATTTCTATAAAGACCTTAGAACTCTGGAGTTAGACAAGAAGTGTATGATACTTGATGATACTTGTATGATACATCAAATGGCTTGTGCATAGCTTGCCATTTTATCTTGGAAAAGAGGAGGCATTTAGAAGACAAGCTTATGAAACATATTTCACTAAAATATTCCTCTGGATAAAGTGAGAAGTGCAGTAAGTCCTTCTACAAATTTTAAATTTCCACAATGGAATTTTAAAATTTAAAATACTTTGTCTGAAACACTAATCCAGAATAAAACATCAATATAAAATGCTAACTGAATAACATAACAGAAATAACATACCTGTTTGTCAGGGGCCCTATGAAAGGGTTAGTGATAAGCTGAACTGTTGCTTTTGAAGCAAACAACAGACCAACTTGAACATTTTCATTCAGCAGGTCCTTATCTTCCTTTGGGCAATCAGATGGTGAAATAGTCACATTCACTATCATTTGTTCTGTCTGAGTATGATGCAGCTCTCTTGGTCTTGTCATATCAGATTCATTTCCAGTAAGCATTGATGAGTTGTCATAATAGGAAAAGATACTCTGAAAATTGTCCATTGTTGTTGAAACTATGTTAGGCTTAGTAGTCTGGATTTCTGTTGCATTTTTCTCATGTTTGATGCTGTAAAGGTAACTGGGAATTATCGGCACTGGAAAAACAAATAGAAGATATTGGCACCTTACTATCAGGTTATTTGTTACTGGAATCACTAAATTTTCTTCTTTGCTTTATCACCGGCTTTCCTGTAAAGAACACCAGTAAGGGTTTTGAAGGCCTGAAACAGAATTAAAAGTTTGCTCAGAAAATAAAACCCCACACACAAAAACTTGGAAGTAGTTAAAACAAAAAGATCTTTTCCCTTAATATTTATTTTTTGCCATTTTTAATATAAAGCTTTCTATACAGTCATCATTCAGTAAGCAAAATTTGAGAAGTACCAAAGATGGTTTGTACATCTTTTTGTTGCACATTACTGCATAAATCCATCTAGTAAGCTGTGAAAACATGGAAGCTAAGAAAAGCTTTAAAGCAATTATTAAAACAAAGTATTAAAAAAGTAATAAAACAGATTTATAAAACATGCCACAAAAATATTGCATAAGCAACAGCCATAAGAAAGAAAAATTCTTAACACTCTGATGTTCATTACTCTGAACTGATACATTGATAATTACATTTCTAATTCTTTTTTGAAAATTTACATTTAAAAGATCACAAAGAACTTGTTGAACATGAACCTATGTTATATGACTTAAGATCTTAGCTGCAACTTAAATACATTAATATGTATTTCAGAAATTAGTATTTCAGAATTAGTAAAAAGAGATGGTTCATTCTACTAGAAATTAGTGACTGAACCACCAGTTGTTGTCTCACCTTCTCACTTGCTGAATAAGTCCAATCTTTCATTAAGTCTGCAAACTGAAATAATATAAAAGGGCTTCTCACAGAAATATTACTGAATAAGCAATGAGATGTTAATAAATTTATAAGCAAGTATATTCATGTAAAAAATCCAAAACTGACCTGCCAGAATATATATCTAAATATTTTTGTTAAAGTCTACGTTGTAGTATCAGCCTTTAAGTATCAGCCTTTAACCATGTGTCTGATTAAAACGTGACACCACAGCATAGCCAGAGAGCCAGCTCTGTAGAGCCTGATTCACTTCTTCGAGAAGCCTGTGCATGTGTGCGCGTGTGCACATCCATGGGTCAGCATGGGTTCTCTGAACCCTTTTTAAAATTTATACAAGTATACAAGACCAATTACTGAGGACTCCTGAAACCACCAGTTATGAGTAGATTCCTAAATTTTGACACTATGCCACCGAAGACAGTAGAAGTTTGCACCTTAAACTTTGATAAAAAACAAGGATTATTATATTAAAGCAACTCATAGAAGTGCTTTTCTTAAAACCCATTTAGATTGTTTTCTTTTTAATCTATCATTTTAAGACCAGTGTGGGGGAAAGGGGGACTATCACAAGGAAACATACATCTCAAATGTTATCTAGCCTGCTCTTTCAGTTGCATGACCACAGGAGAAACAATTTGATGACGAGCTAAAAATACTGTTATCTGTCATTCTCTGAAGTATTAGTGGCTTTTAGTAGAAAAAAAAAATATGAAGAGCTTTTTGTACAATGCTTATCCTGCAATTAATATAGCATAAAACAAAACTTTGATATGCATGACTGTGCTTGCAATACCTGGAATAACACGCATGTTTGAAAATGACTGCTTGAAAATGGTTAATTTGAAAGCGAGCATTAATCATTGGGGGGAGATGTAGAGACCTGGTCTGCACATCTGTCACTAGACGTTATTTCTGGCAGAAACTGGAAGAAAAAAATACTGTACGTACCGACCACCGTCAGCAGCATGTTGTCCAGCAGCAACGCGATGAAAACGATCAGCAGGATTAGTTTTCTGGACTGCCGGCTGTCCCTGAGCCAGCGGAGGACGCCGAGCTCCCCCCGAGCCATGGCTGCGGCTCCCGGCGGTGGCGGCCGCGCTGCAAACACACGGTGAGGCCCCCGGGGCACAGCAGCCCCCGCCGGGGCGCCCGAGCAGCAGCTCTGCGCCTCCCGCTGCCGCCCAGCTGGCGAGCGACGCGCTGCGCTGCGCTGCGCTGCGCTGCCCTCCCGGCTCCCGCGGGCGCGGCGGGACCCGACCGCCCCGCGGCTCCCGGCGCCGCCCCCCGCCGCCCCCCGCGCCGCGGCCCCGCCGCCCCCAGCCCGGCGCCGCTCCCCCGTGCCGGCGCGCTGCAGCCCGAGGGCGGAGGCGGGACCCGGGGTGCCCGCGGCCGGGGCCGCGCGCGGAGAGCGGCCGCGGGGCGGAGAGCAGCGCCGGGGGCTGCAGGCGGGCGGGCGGGCCGGGTGCCTGCTGCCCGCTCTCGGGCGCACCCAGGGCTCTGCGCGCTCCGGGAGACCGGGCGGGAACAGCCGCGCGGGAGGCGAAAGTCAGCGCTCGCGCGTTTGAGCATTGAGTAAGGGAGGCCTTCCGGGGGCAGACCCAAGTGGTACCGCTGATTCCGCTCCCGAAACCAGGTATTGGCACTACCTGGCATTTGAACTGCCCATTTCTCTTGTCCCCGCTGCACGGAATTCCAGGTTTATCACCCGGTTTCTTACCTGTGGCATTTGTTTGTCATCATTATGAATTTGCGTTCTTTGCACTTGGTACTAGAAAAGAGATTGTATGCTTTGAACTGATCGAGAAGCACCTTTTAATTGAGATTTGCATTTTTATATAATACTGTCTTTCAGACCATGCACTACACGGTTATCTTTCAGTCAATCAGTACTGAACTTTGTGAACTATTCTTTGCTTCATTTTCTTCACTTTGCTTCACTTTTCACAAAGCCCACCAAATTCGAGGGAACTCTCTTTAATGAATTTAAGGATGATAATGGATTTCCAGGATCAAACATCCAACTTAAACTGGTGACAGTATTACTGTGAAAATAGTTTATTTCTTTAACTAAACTGCATGATGTAGATGTTCACTAGTCTAGTTGTGTACCTTTTCAACATGATGAGTTTTCATTAATAACACAGGTTTCCTCTGAAGTGGTGTTCAAAGTTATGCTAGTGCTTCTGTAGCAGCACTCACTTCATCCTGTAGAAACAGTTTCAAGAATTAATTAATGACATCTACACTGTGCAATTTTGCTCATGTGAGTAACAGTGGGAGAAAAACCTATATACACGGTCCACATTGATCTCTTAGGCCCTAATCCACCTCTGAATGAGAAGATCTAACAAGCCTTGGAAATGGGAATAAATTTTTAACACAGTGCAATTATTGACTTTGCACAGATTTGTCTAAAAATAGTGACAAGGAAGAGAGGATTTACTGATAGCATATTTCTTTTTTGTTCTCACTTAAGTAGCTTGAATTTTATTTCACATTGCCACAAGGTATTTTTTTTATATATCCAGGAACTGTTACACTGGTACATGATGAGTATCACTAATGGCTATCAATAAGCTACCGACTCTTGCATGGGGGCTTACAAATAGTTTGTATTTTCCTAACTTTCATAACCAGTAACTTCAGGAGTTGGGCACATTTATGTTTAAAGCTAAAATTCCAAAACAGCTTCTGTTTCTGTACTCAGAGTAAACAGAAAAGCATGCTCTGTTGTACTGTACTGGGGAGAAAGGTTTGGTCCTCCAAGTATCACCTCCTGAAAGCACTCATTCAGCAAATTACATGGCTCAGCTGAGAACTGTGGCACCTGGTAGGAGAAGAAGCACGTGGGCCTTGGTGAGTAGCAGAAGCAGCACTGATGTGGAGTGCATTCCAGTGAAATGTCACTAGCAATATTCTACCAGGAACACGAGGGTTCAGGCATTTCGTATTCACAGCAGTTCAGAGGAGAGGTAACTGACAGCAGCGCCGCTGTTTCTGTCACCTGCCGGAATGAAGGTGTGGAGAGAGCGAGATGCTTTTCCAGCCATCTCTGATGAGGGAGATGATTATAGACGTACCTTGCTTCTCTCTGTATATCACCTACGTGACAAGTTGACAATGTCCTCAATAAAAAAGACCTTCTAAAATTGTTCTCCTCTTCCTCTGTCTGTCTGTGTAATGCTGCTATTCACACTAACAGCATTTGGCCACTGTGTTTTGCTAGTGTTTAAACCACTCCTCTTTTCGCCTGTCCTAGTTCCTCTTGCCTTCAGCCAGTTGATTGTTAGATACATAATGCTAAAATATCTACACAAAAACATGCCTGCACTTTTAGCATGGATGAGCATGAGAGCATTCGAATTCATTAACTTGCATGTAGGGATGTCTAATAGTGCACAGATATTATTGCTTTATTAATCCAGCCAATTAAACTGTGGTTACTTCTAGGAAGTAAGCAGGTCGGGAACCCACTAGGTTTCTGCTGTGCAGACATATGATTGTATTCATGCAAATAACTACTCCTGCACAAATATTTATGTATCTTTAACAAGTGATCTTTGTGCCCGTGGAAGAATAAGCAGAAAAGGAATAGAATGACAGCCAAATTTGCAGCTACATTTGGGAAGCTGTTTATGAATTGGTTTTCCTATTGAACTTTTGACTATTGGACTATATAGTTCGGCTATATTTTTGATTATATAATATAAACTGTTGATTATATAATATAAACTCACTTAAACTCACTTAACAGTTGTTAAGTGAGACTGGTCAAAAAGGAGGAGAAAAAAGCCATGGGATTTTTTCCTATTCTTATCTGTGTTTTCAAAAAAACAGTTGAGCAAAATTTCATACTGTGAATAATGCTGGTCAACTCCACTTTTTTGTAAAGTACTTACCTTTTATTTTCCTCATTATCCTTTATAGTATACACATGCTTATTATATCCATATTGTAATACTGTTGCTTTATTAATTTTTAAAAGTTGATATTTATAACCTCAGAAATAACTTTTAAAAGCATACACTGATTTAGGAATCCAAATTCTCAGAAACGATGTGAGGACTTAGCAGCTCAAGTTCCATTGACTTGCATGGTAATTGTTGACACATTTTTAAATTCTTTGTAATTTGAAGGGATTTGGATTCCAAAATGGCTGAAGTCATTTTTCGTCCTTTCCTTTATCCAGAGAAAGATACCTGTGATAAAGGTTGAGACTGTTGCATTACTACATAGCCATGAGAGACTGCAGTACTGAGGAAGGGAGATCTTCCTAACCTGAACCGCGCTCACGCGGCAGGGTGTTCTCCCCAGATTTTCCCTGTAGTCAGCGAAGAGAAAGGTTCCTTCAAAGAGCAATTCAGAGTCCGTTAACTGGGGTCCTTCCGAATGGTCCTGCATAAACCTCTTTCATGAGTTAGGTGACTAACATCAGATTGTATGAATGCTCCCCTCTGAATAGAATACCTATAACCCATTAGGGCATGGACTAAAGACAGACTGCACATCACAAAGTCTGTAATGCAGAAGATGTTTTTACATGGTATCTGAATCTTAGACTTTGGCAGACTGAATGGTAGACTTTCCTGAGTCATCTCTATAGTTCCACAGAGTCTGAATAGCTAAATAATACTTAGCAGTTAAGATTTTGACCTCAGCTGAAATTTTCTCCAAGGCAAGATATCTTGTGAGTATAGCTGGATGCTGTCCTAAGAAATGACACAATGTTGTTACCAGCACTGGGGAAGAATGTTATTTTGCTGGGGTTGCCTTAAGTGCTGAACTTAAACAATATATAATTCTCACCATCCAGGCTGAGGAATGCACTGTCTTGCCAGCTCTTGTAGGAAACTTAATCCTTTTTAAAGCTGTATGTCTTTTAAGATTTATGTTTATTTCTAGAGCTTGCAGTTTAATTTGCAATAATTCATAGTTATCTTAGCTTTCTATATGAATTAATCATTTGCAGTTATTGCTATTGGGGAAAATTCTCCTTGCTATAAATACTTCTTACAATTTAAGTTGGAAGACATACCTGGCAGCTTATGTTTTACTAATAACAAGTAATATACTTAGCCAGCTTTTTCAACCTTTGTAGCTCTCTCAAGACTTTTTTTTCTTTGTGCCCAACAGTCATGATACTAATTACTATGTAGTAGGACTGCGGGGTAGCTGGATCCACTGAATAAGACATCTCATCTTCTCCAAGCATTTAGGTTAGGCATTGTATTTTAAACTTCTGGCATATAGCCTATGGTGAGCGTCTGCGTCAATGCCTGAATACGTATATATTAATATACATGATTGTTCACTGTGTCATACAGTGTTTGGAGGAGAGAGAGAAAAAAAAAAGCAGAAATCTTGTGTGCCTCCTTGAAAAAAAAGCAGTGCATTGATTACTCTCTTCTGCACAAAAGAAAACAGAGTATGCTGAGGGCCTGGGAAAAGCCCTCAGTGCAGCCGAGCAAGCCTATCCAGCGCCGTACTCCCCCGACTGTGAGGGAGGAGAAGGTTTCTTCCCTCAGCCAGGATTCGTGCAGCCAGGACACCGTGGAGCCGGACAGCGGGAGCTCCAGCTCGTGCGGGACAGCCGCTCTGGGCTGAGGGAGGAAGGGAGCCTCTGCACAGCAGCACGGCCACCCCTGCGCCAGGGGATCTGCAGCCCTGCCCTCGTCAGCGTTCGGGAGGGGCATGCAGCCTGGGCAAGGAGTGCCCTCGTACTACTAGTACCCTGGGCAAGGGCGAAAAAGCAGAGATGGGGTATAAATGCGTACAAAGAAAGCAGAATTTAGGAGTGCTAAGGGGAGGAACTCTTCTCAACAGCCCCAGTCTCCCAGTGGAAGAAGAAATCAATTGGAATTAGATATCAAATTACCTGAGATAAGAAAAGGAATTCCTTTCTATGTTAACTACGTAACTGTGTGAAAGTAGGGCAGTCATTTCTCATGCACTGAGAAATTAAGGCAGGAGATGCAGACCGCTCTTACAGACATGGAAAAATTGTAGTGGAAGGTAGGAGAGGTGAAGATAATAAACAGGCAATACCTTGGTGATTTTCTTATGAGAAATGATAGACTTCAAGAGACATATAGAAGTGTCATGAAGAAAATTCTGTATCACAATATATAATGGTACAGGCTATCTCTGTACAGAAAAGAAAGAGCAAAATAATTAAAGTGATCAACATTTAAAGCATTAATTGCTTCTGTTCCAGACTGGTGGACATGCCTATTTCAGAACAAGTGTGCTCTTCCAAAATAATTTAATCTGGTAAAAAGTAATGTTTTTGAACTTAGGGAACTTATTCTAAAATACACTTGCTCACACATAGCCTTGACCCAAAGTAGCAGTAGTAGAGTGAAGTATAATCCCTTCAGATTTTCTCAGTTCCATTCACACTGAAAAAATACCAAAAAAGTTAACATTGTTAGGAATATAGTGTGGTAATAGTTTCAATGAGGGTTTGAAATTTTGAGAGTGCTTCAAAACTACAAAGTTTAATTCTACATAGTGTCACCCATTTAATATTAATATTGTAAACTGTTTTGCCATTCACCTCAGAAAAAAACATTTAGATATTCTGGGATTGTGGGAAGTAGCTGAATAGAAAATGATCACTTCTCCTGCTCCCTATCTAAATTGACTCCTCAAAAAACACATAACGTGTAATACTTAAGTTAGCATGTTATACCATGTAAACAATATCGAGCTACCTATTGGAAGAGTAACTAAAGTAATGGACGAACAAACGCTATTTTACTTGTGTTGTGTTGCTGACTCTCATGGAAATTAAGACAAATGCAGAGGCTCTGTTTCAGTAATTCAATCACTGAATTAACTAGACTTACCCAGAAGTAAGGATGGACTTACCATCTACTGAAAAGTGCTTTCATTAGCTTACTGCTTAAAGTGCAGTTAACCTTTCCAAGAACACATGCTGTAACTTAGCACTGCCTTCAACAAGAAGAGACACAATGCTTCCAAACACTGCTTGATTAGCCGTTACACTCTGCTGACCTGCTCCGGTCTATATGAAAATTTCATGCTCTAAACTAACTCACGATTAGTAAAGTCTTTTCCAAATGGTTATGGCTGACCTGCCCTGCAGAAGCAACCTGTTGTGAAATGCTTCCCTGATATGCTTCAGAGGTTTATCCTGCCATTTTTAGACTCACTTGAAAATTTAATCTAAAACATGCCCCCATCTCTGAAGAAGTTAGTGTCGGATATCATCGCTGTCCCTGATTTCTCCTTCTGTCTTCCAGTGACACGTCATTATTGCACCATTTGGTCTTTTTCTCTAAGGCCAAAATTCAGCAGAGGCTGCAGGTAACGGATTTTTGGTGTGTGAAGGTTCGATGATCTCCACACATTTTGTCCAAATGTCATGTGGACTGAGTGCATATCCCTGGCTGTCTATCATCCAAGAAGCATGACGGGAGGGCCTGGGTCCTTTCAATCCAACACCCCATAGCTTCCTATTTTCTCTGCTGTCTTCTTTCACCCAGAATACTTTTTCTTCCCAAGAGTGAGAGCTAACAAGAATCACATTATGTTGAGGATTTCTGTCAGAAGAGCCATTACACTGCAAGACGGCAATGGAAGCTATTTTTACCATTTTTAGTGGCAGGCTTTGTCTTCCCACTCTGATATTACTGACCATAGCTTAGTGAAAGTAAAGCCTAGCTCTGACATGTTTTACTGCTCTGACAGGAAAAGAGGGTCCGCCAAACACAATAAAAGCTGCAAAATAACTAGTCTAAATAACACCTTGTTTCATCTGTTCTTTCCAAGCTAGTATTCTATTTGCAGTTGACACAACCCTGAAGGCAACCCACTGTTAGCTCCATGATCAATGGGAAGGCATGCTGGCCTCAGTTTTACAAACCTAATTATTTTCTTCAGAAATCTGTCTGAAACTAAAAGGCATCTGACAAATAATCTTTCCAAACCCCGGAGCTTAGAGGAATCCAGTCATTGCATGTAAATTGTGTTTGTATTGACTGTTCACACATCTTTTGAATCTGTTGCCTTTTACCAGGCTTTGCAAAAAACTCAGTCTCCTCCAGGCACAAATTGTGAACTCCATATATTAAGAAATATGGATAGTAATAATAATGTGCGTGTTTATGTTTACACACACACACACACACACACACACACACACACACAAATGTATGCTAATTACTTAGCATCAGTTACTTAGGTTGTGGTGCACACTTCACGTGCATTGTGGAGCATAAAGGTGAAGCAGAAGGTGAGCAGGCAGGTAAAGGAAGCAAAAGTTTTTACATCAGTCATTGGGCTTCACAGGCCTTCTTGGTTTTTTAGTCCAGATGGGAGCCTATATAGTGACTCAGAAATGGACAGAAAGCCCTAAGGTCACTTTGGTTTCAGTAGTTTTTCACCTTTAACATTGGTCTTCTGGTTAAAGGATTAGCCAGCTCTCATGCACTTCCTAAACAACTCCTTTCCCACAACATAGCTGAGCCCTGTGCCAGAAAGTGGATTCAACACTCTTCTTTCTGCTGGCATAAAAAACATTGCCTGCATTAGAACTGATTACTTTGGCAGAACTGACCAAGGTCAAGCAAATGAACGGGAGGGTCAAGCCTGTGAGTCTCCTGTGCAAAAGAGATCCTGAAGGTGGAGTGAGCCACGTTTGAAGCATGGCATGCATTCACCATCAGTGTTACCTTTGGGTGGCAGCAGGAAGGAGGAAATGTAACTAGCTCAGAATCAGCAACGGTCATGAGGCCAGAAAAGAGTCAAAGCACAGTATCCAAAGAGGTGGAAAGGCAGCGATGGAAAACATAAAGAAGCCTGATAATAGGCAGAGATATACTTTTGCCAGGTCATGAGTCCAGTTGTAGGGAACAGCCCTGAATGCTTAAACTCAGCCCAGGTATGTCTGTAATCCACATCTGTTGTACTCAGTGATTAGACTCTGTCGGCCTGTAAAAATCAGATTTAGTATCAGACCTAGTACAGCAGAAAAGCCAGACAGGACACTGACCAAACCAAATCCCAGGGAATCTTCAAGACATAACTCAAGAGTTAGTGACATAGACATTTAGTTACATAAAATGCTTGCCTCTGACAGGCAGGAATACTCGATGGCCAGGGAGGGCTCTCTTCATTCTGCGTATCTTTGAAACTGAGTCAGGAGATAGCTCCAGATTTTTTTCTTTTTTTCTCTATAGATCTATAAATACACATCTAGTGCAAAGAAAGGCATGCAAACAAAGCAGGAAGGATAAAACGGCAAAAACATATGAAGAAGCACTCCTGTCTCTAGGTTGCAATTCAGTTCAGCTGCTGGGACATCACAGTAGAGCCACATGACCCTGACAGCCATACCGGGGTCCTGGTTTGGCAAAACATTTGGCTAGCTGGTTGTTGGGCTTTTTCTCTTCACATTCATGCTTGCTTTTTCCTTGACAGACTGCCAAAAGTAAAATCCTCCAGCATGACCAAGATGAACTGTTACAGATCCTGCTGGCTGGCCAAATTATACCCATACATCATTCTGAGGGATCTCCTCTTCCCATACAGTGTGTGGGCGTTGTTGGTATCTAACAGCACATCACATTACAAGGGTGCAGTGGTCACATCAGGGCTGCCACACTGAGCAGTGTGATGACGGAGCCTTTTTGTGGAGTCATTCCTCGTCCTTTAACATAGTTTTAACATAGCTGGCTTCTGCTTGTGTAAAGGGGTTAAATCAAGTTGTAACTGTGTCTTTCTAAAGAACAAGTTCAGTATCATTAACATTAGGGAAGGTTTCCCATGCCGTTATAAGAACTATTAAAATTGTAATAAAATTCCCCAAATACAGTAACTTCACCAAGGGGGGTGGCTCAAGAAAGTTGGCCTGCATCATTAACTTTTAAAAGCAAATCCCATCCATTGTGGAAAGTGAATCCATTCTAAACTCCTTGAGTCAACTGCCAGGCCTGGATTAAACCCTGTATAAAATTCATAATTAAAAACAAGCAAGCCACACAAAGCAGGTGTGATTTGCAGGCTGCCGAATACTATGATTACTTCCCACAGACTATAATTGTACCAATATTTAGGCTGAATATATTGGGCTGATCCAACAGCCTTATGGATCCTAATAAAATAATTATGGGATAAGAGCACAAAGAAACATTCAGAGCCTGAGAGAAAACACTGTAATGCAGGAACAAAGGCACTAGATTAGCTGGGAGATGAAAGCCTTTGTATGGCCTTATTTGTATCACTGGCATAAAAAAATCTCTTCAGACCTGTATGCAATATGTTACATAAAAATGCAGTCAATAAGAAATGTTAACTGCTAGATCAGGGTGAAGCCATTGATGCAGTTCTCCAGGGCCTTAAATAAAATATCCTGATCAGATACGAAAGGTAAGATGGCAGAAGAAGAGGAGAGGTTCACATCACCTTCCTCCTCTCACATGAAGAGCAACAAGCGTTTTCAGAGGGTGGTTGCCCTTTCTGCAATCTGAACTGCCCTCTGCAGCTGCCTCTCTCTCCAATGACTTATATGACTGTGAACAAATCACATAATCACTGCACAATCACT
Organism: Dromaius novaehollandiae; assembly: GCF_036370855.1. Classification (NCBI taxonomy): domain Eukaryota; kingdom Metazoa; phylum Chordata; class Aves; order Casuariiformes; family Dromaiidae; genus Dromaius; species Dromaius novaehollandiae. The sequence goes on along the minus strand of NC_088103.1, from coordinate 41,004,442 downwards.
TGCTGCCTCAGTGTGTTTCTCTGTAAAATGTGTGTAACGCTCTTTGCCTAACCTCCGGTAGCTTTGCAAGGCTTTTCAGTATAACTTATGCTTGCAATTCTTGCACGAAGGATGTCTTTGAATAACCAACTTGTATTGTTTTACTTAAAGCTATTTGGTTCGAGCACAAAGAAAGGTTTCTCATGAGCATCAGAAAAAAACGAGGAAGCTGCAATTCTGAACATAGCATCAATGTGGCTCTCCCAGACAAACCTACAAAATTGGTGGGTTTTCCTGCTGAAAGATCAGAGATGTCAGTTTGAAGGACAGATCAAACAGACAAGGGTACCAAGAAATAACTACATAGGATTGTCTCTGAGGGATCTGGTGTGAGGATTCAGAACCGAATTTTGAGAGTTTCATTAAGAACAGACTATTTCATTTATATCCTATACATAAATTTTTGTTTAATTTTCAAGAGCATGGTAATAATATATGAGAAACAAAGGGAGTACTGAAAGACAGTGAAATCAAATGTTAGCTTCATTGACTAAACAAAATCAAGATTAAGAGACGAACAGAGCTGAGCAGCTCTCTTTTTAAACTGATGGGACCAGCTATTTGGGTAGAAGCAAGCTACTCTCACAGCAGAACCCAGGTTTTCAGGGAGAAGGGAGCATCTAGACATCTAAGAAACTATGTCAATCACATTGACTACAGCACCAATCAGTGGAAACTAGGTTGCCTAAGCTCTACCTCTCAGCTACACGTGTGCCTCACTCAGGATCTTCTTAGATGCCTATAACAGAAACTTGGCTGTTGTGAGGTGTCTAAAGCCGTTTTAAATCATCTATGGGCTTATTCCCTCATCCTTTGCTAACAGTGAAATTCCAGGAAGATTTCTGCTCTAATACTTTGGTAGCCCAGACAGTTATTCTTATATATAATTCCTTTGACTTCAATACATGAGTTTGCAGGATTGGATACTAAAACGTGCTAGTAATAACAATCAGGTCTTGAGTATTCAAAATAATCATTGCTCTAAACAGCGTTCTTTTGTGTATCCTTTTAATAGTAATTCCCTGGAATGTTTGTTCTAGAGTCAAGTAAATAAACACAAACTAAATGCATGTGTTAGTTGAGCTTGTTCAATTCTAATTCATAACACAAAGGAATGTGATTTGGAACCTAGAATGACTGTGAAACACTTTGTTTCATCGCATGTGTCATAATCTCTTAGACACCTCCATACACTACTGGAAATGCTGTCATTATCTTTAGCCAGATTCTTTCCTTTTAAAAACCTTATTAAATTTTCTTCCACCAAGACTGTTTGCATTTTTGCATTTGTTCTCAACAGGATTTTTTTTTTCTTTTGGATTGTAAAATCTTTGTATGAGTCTCAACACACTTTGAGAAATAGGAAGTGCTTCCTGGGAATATAAATTGCACTGCTGTGCTTAGTCACAAATGGCTGTGCGCAATGAGATTTTACAATAAACCAGAAATGTCTGTGTTTTGTTGTGTCAATAAATGTTCCAGTGATGCTCTTAAGGACAATAAATTACTGGTAATGGAACACTATCCTCAGCATGTAGAAGTCATTTTCTACTTCCAGACATTCTCAGATTAGGTTTAAATTGCTATTAGAAAATCCTAAATGTGTTTGTTTGAATAAAATCTTTTTAATGCCTAGAAATAACCCAACAGTGGCTGTTTTGATCAGAGTTAACTAGAGTATTCCTGGGGAACACTGTTTACAGATTCTGAAGGGAACTCAGCTCCAATATATCCTTACCACTAGCACAGGGAATGACACAGTGAGATTTCACATCCTGTAACTTTTTCCAGCTGCTTGATGATACTGCTTAGCTGAAGAGGAAACATGTTGTCAGCCTGTAAAGAAAAGCATTGTGAGAGACTGAGTTTATAACACAAGCATAAGACTTGCTCCCGAGGCAGCGCTTACGGGTTGCAGTCGACAGAGCGTATCTTCGTAATGGTTATTCATAGAAGGCCTTTGATGTAGCAAAAGTAAGTGACAGATACTGCAAGCAGGGCAGGATAAAAGGTGAAGAGAGGAAACTAGGAAATGATAAGTGAAGGAAACAGTAGAAAATAGGACTCTGGCATACAAACATTTAACACTTTCATAAGTAGAACTATTGGTTTCCCTGAAGATCCACTAAAATCCATGGTGTTATTCATCATCACTGTTCATGTGCTTGGTGGTGCTTATAGCATGGACATACAGGTACAAATGCTGGAGTTCTTACACATCCTCTATTCCTCATAGCTGACATTAGCAACAGAAAATCAAAGAAGGACCTACCCTTTACTTTCTTATTCTTATTAGTGGCAGCAGTAGTAATGATTGGAACAGTGTATGTGCTTAAATAGAGGTGTAACAAGCTATGAATAGCCCTCAAGGCTGTAATATTTTTCCTTGCCCCACACTGAAAAATAAAAAGTAAACTGGAAACTTAAAGCATTAGCAGGAATTTTTATACTGACACTCTGAGGTTTTCAGAATGAAAGCCATGAGGGATCATGGAGGATTTTCAGAGGGCTTAATTAGCTCTGCACTTTAAAAGAACCATCACTGATGATCTCAGAAGGCATTGGATTGCAGTGAATTGTTTTACAAACTAGAAATCCAAAAAACCCTGAACAAAGGACTCTTTCCTGATCAGTGCCCAAAATTTATTCCATGTATTCAAATTCAAAATTGAATATCTCTTCACATTAATCTACTCTACTTTGCTTCTTCTTTTATTTTGCTTTATAGAACTAAAAAATGTCAAATTAAAATTTGGTGATGCTAACAGGCAGGCATATTTCAATTAACTATAGCAGGGTTTGCCCACACACACCATGTCTGGCTTGTGCTGACATAACTGAAAAAACAAAGGTTACAATTTAATGTTAGAAGTCACCAATATTAGCCCTGATATCTTCTATTTTCTGTCAGTGTTTCAAGCTTTTAGAAGTCTTGTGGACTTAATGTGATATGCATTTTTAGACAGGATGTGCAGGAGTCCATGAGCATGGACAGAAGCAAACCTGCACTCCAAAGCCTAGGATGCTGTGAGAGCAAAGCTGTTTTCCTTTGGCATGAGCAGGAAGTAAACTGATTTCACCACAGTTGTCACCTTTATCAAGCTATTGTTATGGATCCTATCGATTCCTAGTGATAGAAGAGTTATAAACAAGGTAATTATGTGACTACTTATTGAAAGAGTGGGTTTTGGAAAACTTTCTAGTAACGTCGTGTAGTGAGACTAGAGAAACAACCGTTAAGGTCTTGGATCCATGTTCAGTTTACAGAGCTATACTATCTCACCATCCAAAAAACTGAAATAGCCAAAACAAGAGGCAGTTTAGCTTAGTATCTTGCTTCTGGCCACGACCAAATGCTGATGCCTCAAGAAAAACATAAAACAGAGCAAGCATGTAGTGATGCCTCCTCTGTACTTTCTTGCTCGCAAGTGATTTTCATTTCAGAGATTTCCTGAGACAAAATGATGCCTTTATATCTATTAGCCATCAGTGGATGAATTTGGCAAGTTGCATTTTGAACTCATGTAAACTTGCGGCAGTCACAGCATCCCCTGTAACATCCACCTCTTGCCCTCAGGCCATAGTATCATTCCAGACAACTAGCCTCATCTATCTGCCTGAATCTCATCTCATCTCATACAAACATGCCGTCATGGACACTGAATCCAGCTTTTAAGAGCGTTTTGATTCTGAAAGATGCAGACGCTATCACCTGCTAAGATTTACATTTAAGTTGTACAGGCTTCTTGGAAAGTCTAGTCAAAGACCATTAGCATTCTTGTGCCCCTGAGATACAGCACTTCCTAAACTACACAGGTCTATATGATCCACTCACTGTTATTCATATGCTTCTGTAAATTGTACTGTGTGCCTATGGTAACCAGGATACTTTGAAAGCTCTGAACCTTGAAGGGCTAGCAGCTCTTCTCAATTCAGAAAGTTGCATTTTGATTCTGCTGTACTGTTTCCTTTCCTGTGCTAGGAACTGCAAGATACCCTGCCTCATTACTGGAATGAGTTATCAACACTCAGTCCATCAGTATATAATGTGTATATAATATGTAATGTCAAATTTATATAAAAATATATATTAAAGTATGTCTATGTACAACTATATGTATATATAAAGTGTGTTCTGTAGTTTTAGTTTCAACCCTATATAACAATGAGCTACGTAACCTCATGTAATGTATATATTGCAATTTCACATTTATGTTGCAGCACTTTTGACCAAGCTTTCCCAGTCAGCTTTGTTGCTGTTCTCCATGGGGACACGAAGAACTAAAGCACTAATGAATTCTCAGATCCTGTCTGAGAACAAAATAGATTAAGTGTGTTTGGTAAAAGAGAGCAAATTTAAGAGCCAGAAGGCTCCAAGCAGTGTAAAAAGTTCTAGTTGATGGTAAGCTAGATACACATGAAAGATAAGGAGGTTTCTGTTTTTATGGACCAAATTTTTCTTGGGGAGGATGTCTTCTGTAAGTGATAACTTCTCAGGGCCACAGGAGTCCTAATTGAGACCAGTTCTCAATGGCCCACAGACTAGAGGAGTTCCATGAATTTCCTGCCTAACTCCACCTCCCCGGAGCGGTCGGCGTGAGGAGCACTTCAGTGCTCTGTGATCTAGCGGTAAGGCAGAAAGGAAGTTCAATAAGATGCTGTGTACTTTCTTATATAGACTTCTTCCTGCTAACGGATTAAAATTTTGATATATATGTAATAGAGGAATGAACTTGATATAGTGTCAGATGATTAACAAACCAGTAATTAACTAATATAACGGCAACGTTCATGGTTAGTTGTGTCTGTCACGTAGGAAAGGGTGGCTTGTAGATGTGAAGCAGGTATTATCAACAAGCAAAATGCTATGAGCCTTACCGCAGGTGGGAAAAGAGCTGAACAGGGCCCCTCACAGCTTTCTCTTATGGAGAAAGGCATCTGTGGCATCTCTCAGATGAGTAGTCTTCTTTCAAGATGCAGTCTCAGTCTTTGTTGGAGCCAATGAGTGGTACCAAGCAGTCTGCTAAAGTCAGAGAAAGGAACAATTTAGCCTTTTTATGTTGAAAAGATAGCTATAAATAACAAACCTACTGTTGAGACATATGGAGGGTCAGCACTTAGCCATGTGGCCTGAACACTTTTCATGATTGAAAACAGTGTCTCAGATGTGTGGTTCACAAACTGATGTGAGTGAAGCAGGAAGCCTGGAGAGTCCGTTGTTCTTGAGAAGGGACAGCTGTTTTTATAGTAGATCTTGTAAACATTTGTCAGCAAATGCAAGAAGATATACCTGACTAACATTGCTAGCTTTTCATCCAAACAGGAGCATCCTTCAAAGGCCACAAATGTTGCACCATCACCAATAGTCAAAGATGCATTTGTCTGAACTGAAGACCCACGAACTGTTGTTTGAACCGAAGACCTACAAATTGTAAAAACTAAGCTGAGCCAAGAGCTTTCCCTGAGAGCCTGAAAACAGCTTAGTCTGGCAGCCAGAGACTTTTTTCTTTAATATAGCAGAATGCAACATGATGGATAAGACCACAGAAGCTGTGAAATGGAAAAATGTGATTTGCTGAGCACTGCATTTAAAAACCCTGCAGCTCATCCATCTTCTTTATAGAATGTGCAACCTGTGAGTAGGACAGTGTTTCTATAAGGAGAGTAAAGGAATTTTTCTGTGCACAGCATCAAAGGTATAAAACTTTTATTATATCTCATTTCCACTTTTCTGAAAAGAAAAGAGAGAAGTTATGTAAAATCAGGATTCTGCGACAGGAAATATTTTCTTTGCCACATAATCCTGACTTTATATAACTTCTACCTGAGCAAAAAGTCTTACATAATTTCACCTTCAGTTTTTCTGTGTGAATAAAGTCAATTACACATGAACTATTTGAGGCCAGATCTTCAATGGGCATAAATCATATACTTCCTCTGCCTTCCATGCCAGCTCACCACAACTGAGGTTTTGATTCAGTACAATTTAGCTAATCACTGGAAAGTTTAAATATTTGGGGGAGGGGAGGTTCTGCAATTATAAATTCAGATTTGACAAATATTTAGCATCCTGATGCATGAGATGCACATGTGAGAACATTCAGTTATATGACATGTTTGCCACGAATTACATACCTTCCTCCCTCTGGGGCATTTTAGGTCCTGCTGGCAAATGTGCCTACCAGTAGAGGCATTGGACAGCACTGCTGTTCCTCCTCTGCTCCAGGATCCCACGTGGCAGATATAGCAGGACAATCTGCAAATCATGTATCCCTGGTGTGTGGGCTTCTGGTGTGAAGGAGAAACAGCAGGTGCTTCCTGCAGACGTGTGGGATGCAGGCACCACGGCTAAGCAGTATGACGTGGGGACAAAAAGGCTCCTTTCTCACATTCACCGTGTGACGCTGGACAAGTCTGTGTATTAGATTAAGTACCCACATTTTCCAGCCACCACATTTTCCCTGCAGGAAGAGTCAGTCATTGTCAATATTTATAAAGCCTGATGAGACCTTCTCACTGAAGGGCAGAAGCAGCGAAAAGTGTTCCATCATTATGAGTTTCCAGCTCTTCAGTGACATTTGATGAAATCATATTAACCACAATTATATTTGAGGGGAGCACATCTAAGTTCTAATGAGGCTTTATAGTTATTCATTTTCTGATTTCCTCATCTTCACTTTTCAAAGGTTTATTTGCTTCATTCAGTTAAAACAAATTATGTGAGAGCCATTTTCATAACCTCTTCCCTTCAACATTCAGATCCTTTACTGAGCTTTATGGTTATATGCCTGCAAATATTTGCACTCGCTTGATTTTTAGCTTCTAGGGGGTCCCATTATCTGCTTGAAAGTACAGTTAAGAATACCTTTCTGGATAGGCACTAGCAGGTTTAGAGGCTACATTTGTTCGCTTGCTATCAAAGGAAACTGTTACATAAAGAAACCGGCTTTGCATTTTCAGAAAAGACTACATTTAGTGCGATAAAATCCAGGCACCACAGCAGCTTCACACAAGAATTATATGCAAATTTAAAGTATAAATCCCCTTCTGTCCATTTTGAGGGCATACTCTGGATTTAAATGGAACAACACACTGACTTATACTGAAAATGAGTATCTTCTCTGTCAGTCTGTGCTAGTTCATTATTTAAGTCCCTGACTTGGTGGAAGAAAAAAAGGTTTGGGATTTTAACATAACTGAGTATCTTCATTCTTTTTTCTGTGTCTTTTTCAATATGAGGAATCCAGCTTGCATATGTCCACTGAATGCTGGCAAATTATAACTAGTTGTAACTGTGAGTGTAATTAACTATCTGAATTGCCTACAGTAAGGAAGGTGAAGAACCGATGAAGGCGCTAATTGGCTTCTCTGTAATGATGTTTGCCCCAATAGATTTTCCTGGTAATCTCATTAAAAATCCTTTCTTGGGAAATGAAGAATGTTTGAAATAGTATGTTCTGAACAACCATCCTAAGAAACAGTTTCTGATAAAAATATGAACTGCCAGTGCTACCAAAATATTGTTAGGTAAGTATATTTTAGTAGATATCATGTATTTTCAGAGAGAAGAGACAATCCAAAAATCTGAGAATCAAGCTCCTGTAAACTTTAGGAGTTCTGGAAATTCAAAACTCACATCTAGATATTTGTAAATAGCCCTTATTTTTATAATGAGCTGAGCATCTTCTGAATTCTGGACTTTTCCCAGTCTCACTCAGAATTCAAATGTAGCTTGAACATATCTTCAGCTTCACCTATAGCTAATGACTATATGTTTTGATTCCCATGTGCTTTCTCTCTGACAAAAATAATCAGGTACTTCTAATTCCACTTTTGCAAAAATGACCTATAATTTAGCACTGCTCAAGCTTGCATCTACATGAAAGGAACCTTCAGTAGGTTGTCTCTATTGCCTATATTTTCAAACCACAATATCTCCATAGACTGTCTCTTCACAAGAATAAATAGAAAAGATAAAGCAAAGTAATAAAGGGAAAATCAGGGATAAAAGAAATACTTTGCAACCATAGTTTAGTCAAAGCATCATGCTACATCTTTGTTTTTCAGATAACCCAGAACAACTTCAAAGTTAGACTCTAAAGAGAGGTTCAATATCCATAGCAACTAATTGTATTTCCTGCACCTGCTGGAAAGTGCTGGGGCTGTGTACATGAATACCAGAGTAAGCCACACTGCTGCAGATAAACACAGGGCCTGACTGAGGGTGTGTCCTGCACTACCAGGATGCTTCCACTCTGCTAATGATGCTCAGACTTTGTTACATTTGTAATAAACATTTTGTGCTTTCTCTCATATTTTGAATCAGGAATCCTGATGCAAAAAGCATTTTCCAAAAACTTCCTCAAAGAAAAGGAGTTGTCCTCCTTCAGCCCATGTCGAATATAAAAATCTTGGCTAACAGACAGATAGTTGGCACACAGAAATTAGTGTCTGCTCAGTCATTAGACTATGCCATTTTTCCGTTGTGCTCCTTAATGCATCTCTCCCTGTCCCTGTTCCATTTGATGCAGATTATATACTACTCGGGGCAGGCATTACCTTTATATTATTTAGTTGCAAAGTGTACAGCATAAAGGGCTTCTAGTCTATGACTGGAGTTTCTACATGCTACAGAGATATTAATATGTCAATAGCGATTTATCATCACTATTAACGACATCCCTCTATTACCAAGCACTGAGCTGAGCAGTTTGTTCCACTGCAGACCGAACATGACTAAGCTACGTCCAAACAGCACTTGTTTTAACCATTGAGCAGTACTGGTTTTAGTATGTTTACAAAAGCTGATGGAATATTTTGCTGCCAAATAATTTTTGTAGCTGGAACTTCTACTGCTCATGGACAAGCAGAACACTTTCTTTGTCCTTACCAAATAATCTGAATTTCTTTATGAAATAACAAGCCATTCAGTGTAAATAGCTGATATTACAAACTCCCATCTATGTGCTCTAGTTCTATTTGATTACACAGATAACATACTTATGTTTCTATTTGACAGATCTGCATACAGAACTCATAGGAGCAGAGAGAGAGATGGGTTTGAGGTGTATAGAGGAGTTCAATAAACAGAAACAAAGAAATTTTTTAAATCTTAAGCATTCCCTTTCTGGAAATAGTAGTGCTTTCCCTTGGCCTTGCCAGGGATTGTACTTGGATATATGGTAGTACTTGAAGCACAACGCTTTTGCTGATAGGTGTTCAAAAGATACCTTTCGTAAATAGATCTTACTTTTTTTAAAGTCCATGCAGTTGGAGCTTGGCCAAAATAAATTGCTCGGAAATGTTCAAGAATACTCAACAGAATCATCATTTGCTTGGTTCAGTATATATCCTAAGCATTTTGTAAGTCATTTCCAGTCATTCATTTATAATAAAAGAAGCAAAGTTCTTCAGGCACATATCATAATTTCTATTCAGACTTACTCATTCTCTGTACATGCACAATCACCACTTCATATTGTGTATGAACTATACTTCTATTTTCCCTTACTTTTTCTGACAATTACCACTGCCTGGGAAAATTTAGCCTGTTGCAGCTCCACATCACCACAGGTATGGCTTGCACAAACATAAATGAGGATGTTAAATTGACAAAGCCTGTGGTGTGTCAGGGGAGGTGAACTGGGCTCAGTTTTCACCCCTCTGTCCTTCTCTCTGCGGTCCTGGACTCTTCATAGCAGCTCATTCAGCTCAGAGGTCCTGCTGCCCCCGGTCTGAAGCCTTTGGCAGGAGGTTCATGCTGCTCTAAGCAATATTAATTTCTGCCTGGATTTCTGTCTGTAAAGATGTGAGATTTCCTCAGGAGAAGTGGGGGTACAGGGGAAGAGATGGCAGAAGGAAAGTGGGGAGCTTGGGTACAGGGGGAGGGTATGTTTGCTCTTCAGCTCTGCATGCTCAGCACCTGCCATATCCCACTTTTTAAAATGTAGACAAATAGAAACTCCTTCAAACCTGTAGCACTGACAGAGTGAGGGGAAGATGAAAGAGGAAGCGCCAGGCACATCAGCATGGATCTGTGCTTATTTCATCCCCCCTCCTCCTGGAAAGGTACTACAAGGTTGCATGCTGTGGCCTAAGAATAAAGCTTAGGAGCTTGTCTCTGCTAGTATCATTTCCTTTTCCCTCCCAGATTTCATAGGAATCATCCACAGTATGTTTATTGCCATTGCAAGCAGCTATTATACTTCCCTGTGTGCATATTTTCTAGCATTCAGGACAAGGCGAGTTCAGCAGCCAGACCAGTATTTAAAGGGGTAGTACGGTCATTGTTTTTCAGCAATTAGGCTCTGGTGCAGGAGCTGACATTTCATGTATTTACATCAGTTACGCCTCATGCAGTTATAATCAGCCATGCTACCAAAACTATAAGCTGGAACGATTCAGGCCTCATGGCCTCTACCATTGCAGCTTAAACTCTACTAAAAATAGCAATAATAAGAGAAACTGGCAACATTTAAGCAGAAGTCTGGACTGAGTATGAGCAAGGTTAGAAGAGAATAAACAAAAGATTATCTGTCCTTTGAAACATCCACCTCCTTGCCAATTCAAATATTGACCAGCTACAGAACGGGAAAATCACTGCTTGCAGTAAGATGGAAAGGGCTGAGTTTGCTTCAGAGATAACCCTTAAATCAAAAGCAGTTTTTGGAGGCTTCCAACAAAGGCCAAGACTCCACTGCAGAAAAATGTATTGCATGCATTGAGGTAGCTATCTCAGGGATGCTATTTCAGTGTAAAATCTGAGTGGAGATGATAGATTTCACCCCCAGGCTGTTATCTGACATTTAGAATGGCAATATCCACTTAAGGGGTCACTGTGATGGCATCCTGCCCCCCACCCCCAGCTGTTTGTGTGGGGATGCTGTGAAACAGATCAGGGAAGTGATCTGACCGAAAAGAAAACTTGTGCATTCAGGATATCGTTCAGCTGGATCCGTTCCCTATTCTGGTTGACAGCCCAGCTGCACAAGCACAGGTGCCACAAGTGGTGTGTGGCACAGTACAGAGCAGGAACGAGTTGGAAGGGGCGTAGAACGGAAGGAAAAGGGAGGAAAAGACAAGGCAGAAGCAATACCTTAAGATGGTACTACCGTTCAGCACTTCATACCATCCAGTCATGGTCTCAGTTTAACTAGCCCCTAGAAGTGTGTACAGATTGTCTCACACAGTTTCACCAGCTAAGAAGGGGAAGGTCTATGCTCCCTCCCTTGCCAATGCTGAGGGTGGGATGGAAATGCCTGTTTCTCCCCACTGACCACAGAGGAGGTGTGGACACACCTTAGGCAGCATGATTCTGTCTCTTGTAACTCAAGCTGGTAGGATGAATCTTGCCATTTGTAGTCACCTTTAGGGGAAAGCTTCCTGGATCTTGCCTCCAACAGGATCCAGCATCAGTCTGTGCATGTCTACATTATCTGGTAGTGCAGCACATAGGAGCAGTCCTGTAGGGAGGAACAGCTGGTGCTGGGGACTTCTGTCCACACTTTATGTGCTTCAGGGCTTTTACTTTGGACTAGCTCTGGTTTGGTGCTGTGGACGAAGCAGCCATTAGCAACTGAAGTGCTTGAGGCATGTTCCTGGAGTGCATCCTGCAGTTTAGCTCTGCTCACAAGGGAGCCACATGCTCCAAGACCACTCCAGGATACAAATCCAAGTGCAGCAGCTGGGGACAACCATGAGATTCATTTCCACTTTTCTGTTTGAGATGTTTTATATGTTCATTCTTTAATACTAAAAAGGACTGTAGAGATCAGTTCTGAGAACCCATAAAAGTTAGAATCTTGTCCCTTCTCTAGTATTAATTAAATTTTTTATCATATGTAGAACTAATAGCATATTACATCTTGCCACAGTCCTCCAAGGTATTATTACCACAGTTCAATGGATGAGGACAAATGAAACCAAGGAAAGCTGCTTTAGGCCATTCAGCTAAAGGGATGCAAATGCAAAAATAGAGCATGAAGTGCCCACTTCTAAATCATGTTCTCTAGCCATTAGTCAGTGCTTCTTCCTAGTAACACTCACTGCTACACAGGCAGTGATTTTACCAGTCTTGGCCTTGTTCAGAAGTCAGTAAGCGTTGCAAAGGCCTCGGCTTTTCTTGGCTGTACCTCTATATGAGTTTGGGTGAGTCTGGCTGAGGACCTGGCAATTCTTCACCTATTCGTCATCTGCTCTGTTCCTGTTATGGGCAGTAATCTCCAGCATGGAGGAACCTCTAGGGGCACAGCTGGAACATCTGGGGACAATAACTCATAATCACCCAAGTGTGTATCCACAGAACTTGTCTTGGGACACTTTTTTTTGCTTTCTGAGGAAGAAAGGAGGAATTGAGGCAGGGGGGAACAGCATCACTGCAGGAGTCAGCAGAGCTGGCTTCTGTTTCTGCTGAGCTGCTGTATGGCATTAAGGTTTCTGTGCCTCAGTTTCCCTATTCATATGGCCTTTGAAATCATGGTTAGGAACTTAGAGATGTTTCAATACAGCCTGTACATTATGTACACATACATATATGTAGGGCATCAGACTAAATGATCAGTGTGGTCCCTCCTAGCTTTAAAAATATTAACAGATGGATCTTCTATATAAAGCCTAAGTATTACTGCAATTCTTTCCTTCCTAAATATTACTCATCTGCTTCTCCTAAAGTCTTCATTCACTTACAGATATCACTATCGCTACACAAAACATTTTATTTCTAACTTTGCATTAAATTTTCTAAATCTTTCCCCAGTTACCAAAACCGATGAACAATAGCAGCGCAGGACCAAGTTCTGAGCTGGTGTCAACTGGCTGTCTGTAGCAGTCGAAACGGAAAGATCCACTCGAGCCGTCCTTCTGCAAACCGCTGCCGCTCCCAGCCGTGCCATCCGGCGGCAGCCGCCCGCCAGAGGACCGAGGTCTAGTTGCACCACCTCGTGGCTGCAGCGTAACTCCCGCTGAAGAGCTTTACCCTAAGTCGCCCCGGTGACCAGGCCACACATCCCGAATAACAACCCTAGAGACAAGGCATCTTCGATTACAGGTGAATAGAAACTAATGCAGGAAATACAAAAAGCAGAAAGAAAAGGGAAACAGTGAGGATGTGTGTTTGATAGGAGTCACAAGACTTGAGAGGGACAGATAGCTAGAGCTAAAACTTTAAAATCAGTCTCCAGCAGCAGTTTGGGCTCTGATCCAAAATAAGAATGCAAACTTTACTATGGAGACTTCTCCCAAGTTTCTCCGCTTATTTAACGAGCATCAGGGTTGAGCATCTTCCCCTGTATTCATTCATGTTGCCCAGACAAGGCAAAGCAGAGAGAAAGCTGAACACGAGGAAAGCTGTTCTGCTCACAGTGGGGAGACACTGTGACACCCAAACTTTGGCACAGACTGTGCTCAGATCTCTTCCCCTTTGAAGTGGAGGAGGAAGGCTTGGAGGGGTGCCCAGCTCCAGAGAACAGCCTGATTTGTAGTATTGTTTATGTTTCCAAGTTACCCTGAGAGTTGGCTTCTCATTCCCCTCCCTTCTTTCCCCCAACCTTGCCCAGGGTAGGGTGCAAAAAGGGTAACTAACGGTCCTTGAATTTAACAGTAAGCATGACTAGAACATAAATTTCATAAGATTTAGTATCTCTGGTCAAGGACTGGGAGCTCAGGGTGACAGCTAACCACAGCCCTGCAAGTGGGTGATCACAGGCATGCTTCTTCACTCCTCCACATCCCACCTGGGGGGTGCTGGGGGCTATTTTTCAGTGGATGACTTACCATATTAATGTTACAGTGGACACTGAGCGAGATGTAGGGAGTGCCCACAGCTGGGAACTACCAGGAATCTTCTGCATATACAGTTACAGAGAAGGAGACAACTAAAGGCCTTGATTCCACTGGCCTTACTGAGTCAATACTTCCCTTGACTTGAATGACAGTATTGTCTTTGAAATGAACTGAGGCATCTTCCAGCACTTTAGTAGTACAAGTAAAATGGCAGGAGTTTTGTTATTTAGGGAGAGAGTCACATTTAAGGTCTTCAGCTTTTCGTCTGAAGAAAATGAGAGTTTGGCAACTGATGTCAATCACTCTAAGTTTGGGAGTTTACCTGAGCTACATAAGTAGCACGTATTTTCTTACCAGAGAAACCTGCGGAAGCATGTCAAAGGATATAAAACATACAGGAAGCATCAAGGGAAGCACTGGCTGCAAAATTCCCTTATATTTAATGGATGCCTATAGACTTCCTCAGATAAAAATGGTCTCATCATGAAAGCAGAATGGTACATATAGAAAGTAGAGCATTAGTCTATTAGGAAACTACTTTAGGTCCCACAAGCCAATTGGAAATTTAAAACATTTGATGGATAGATGTAATAACTGAGACTTGCATCTTGATTATGAGTCAGATACAGATTAGTTTCAAAGAACTAGCCATCAAATTAGAAGTGCTGCCAGTAAACACAAGCGTGTTGTCAGTGTGTCAGGGTCCCTGATATCCCAAAGAGCCTACCTGCAACATTAGCTGATTTCTTCCGTCTAAAGCTTCAGCTTCCACAGCAAAAAGAAAAGCTGAAGTCAGAAAAATAGCCCCAGCACAGTGATGTCAGGTAAAGACTCAAGACAGTTACTTATTAATATTCATGACTCCACACATTTTACAAGCTAAGAACATGACCTGTTAAATGACCTGGACTGAACTCTTTGTAAATGATATACTTCGCTCAGAATAGCCTTTGAGTCATGTCAGGGCATAAGCACACAACTGCTTTGAAAGCCTCTCTAGCAATTTAAAATGTAAGCACTTGCTAGTTTCTAAAAACCTATCTGGTTTCTACCATCCTTCTGAAGATTTCCCTACTCTTAGCAAAGACAACAGATTGCATGAGTGCTCCCTATTCAGTGAAAGGGCAGGCAAGTTAGCACAAACCATCTCACTGGTGATGTAAGCTAAGCCAGCCAGGCACAGAGGTGGCTTTGGCTGCCACACCAACACCAAAAGGTGGGGACACACACCTGCAGCAGGATTACATGCTCATGCACTTCCCTCATTTAGATCAGTGATGCATCACTCCATCAGACGATCCTGTGATGAAGCAGACCTGAAGCATTTGAAATCATCTGAGCTGGAGGGACAGTAACCTCTAGCTGGTAGCTTCTCTTCACCACTGTTGCTAGAGTCAGCAGAGCACAAGTTAGGCCCTGAAGATTGTGTAAATTGTGTGTTGCCCAATCAGACGGTGAAACAGAAGCCACCCAACTTTCTTACTGTGTATGTGTGAACAACACATGCTGTGACTGAGGCCATAATCTCACCTGCTAAGGAACGCTGAGCTGAAAGAATACTGAATCTAATGACATTGCTAAAAGATTTTGATGGATTAATGGTACATTATCATACTTCAGCATTTACAAGCACGGGAAAAGCATTTAAACTGTGTGTGCCCAAAAGTACAGGGAGTCACAGCGCTGGCATAGAGCACCTGAAGATGAGCACAGTGGCAAGGTATGAAGCAACTCACCAGCAAGCCAGATATCATCCACAGGAAATCAAAGACAACACCTCCAGTAGCACATACTGATGCTGGGTTTTCACACATGCAGTCTCATCAGCCACCTCGGAAAAAAAGAGGAGCTCATGATGAAAAAGCCTGCATGAACACCTTATTCAGGGTCAAACCCTATGCAAGAATATATTTTTTTCAGTCCTCTGTTTCCTTTCTCTAAAACAGAATAGTGGTTCATGCACCCACAATATTGCACTCATAAATATTTAGAAGACAGTTACAGGCATGGAAACTCTACAGACTTGTAGAACGTATGCATAACATGCAGATACAAGTAATTGTTGAGTTCACGAGTCCTAGAAAATGCCACTCAGGCATGCTATTTGTGTGGAGTGCAGATGAGCACCGCCAAGGCACCGTGCAGGCCAGGGGCTCCCGTGGGGCAGGGTGGGCCTCGTCGCTAGGGCTCGTCCCACCGCCCGTGAGGGAGCACGGCAGCCGGGGCAGCCCCAGCCCCGGGCGTCGCGCACCACCACGGGGACGGTGATGGGGCCAGGCCGGACAGTGGCCCATGGATCAGGGTCGAGGTCCAGATCAGGCCAGTGGCCGGGCAGAGGCAGGACCACGGTAGGGCTGGAGACCGGCACTGCTACGGTGTCCCTGGTCAGGGCTGAAACGGGCTGGGGCCTGGGCAGGGTGGGGAGGCCCTGGGAGGCCTCAGCAGGGACGAGGAGGGCCGGTGGTGCTGACCGTATGCCTGCATACAAGGCTGATTTAAGGGTTAGGGTCCTGGCACATATAAGGCGGTGAGCCGCTTCTTTGCTTTGCTGTTCTCTCAGCATTTTGGCTTCTCTCTATCCAATGCAAGTCAGATATAGTGAAGAGTCTATTTGGTTTAAAGGGCTCTAGGACTGCGAGAGAAGCTTACCCTGAAGAGCAGAGCTTGTGCTCGCTGTGTCGGAGCAGGCAGGTACGCGGTGATGTACGACCGGTGTCACCAGAGAGAACCCAGCAAGGGGGCTCCCGAGCTACCCATGCTGTGTTAATGCGCAAAGCGCTTTTGCTTTTTTTGCTTTAGCTTTAGCTTTAGCTTTAGCGTGGGCTGTCTGAGGACAGGGACAATACTGTGACTAGCAGGTGAGGACTTGCAGGTCAGAGGCGTGCCTGGCCCATCACCTCCTGGGAAATGTAGTTCAGTAGCCAAGTGGCCATTTTGTTGCACACAAGTCGCTTACGATTTTGCAAATTAAAAAGTGGAATTTGAGGGAAGGGGTGCTTTTATAAAAGACTGGAGAATTAACTCTTTGGTCCTTTTAAAGAGCTGAGGGGGCATTGATAGAGGAAAAAGATTAATCTTTTCAGGGGAGTTTTGTTTATAATTACTGCTTATAAAAAGGGTTGCACTGGCCTTAAGGTGGGGATAGCTTGTTGTTGGGTTGGGTTGGAGTCTGGGAGCGGGTGCACACATGTTAAGTGTAGTGTTTTGAGGAGGAAACTCTAAAGCCGTCCTTTATGGATAGGACAAGAAGTGATAAGCTTGGACTGCAGGAAGAAAAGTTCTAGTTCGTTGCTGGAGAAGAATATTTCTAATGTAAGGAAGGTTGCACCTAGTTAGATTGTACAGGCCTGTAGAGGTGTGGGATTTCAGCCCTCCAAAACGTCTAGGAACATGTTGGGCAAGCATTTCTCAGGATCAGCTACTTCGGTGTCCTTCCTGCCTTGGAAGAGGAGGGGGAGCTGGAGATTGAGACTCCTTCCAGGAGTATTGTCTTCTCGGACTGAATATTCACAAGCAGAAGCTGCCACCAGAGAGGAAAATTCCATAGGCTACAGGAGTATGAGAAACTATACAACTGTTTTGTCATATTTAACCCTGCAGCTGTGCTAAATAGTCTCAGGTAACAATTTAAATAAATCTTGCTCCCCCCCCCTTGATATCACTGACATTAAGTTAGACCTAGAATTGCAATTTAGAAGGGAGGAGTTTGTAGGCAAGATGTTAGCAATGGCTGTAGAATACTGCAAAACAAAAGAGAAATTGTTTTAGATATGAAACAAGGAGACTTGTGTGGACAATATTTTTGTGTATGTCACTTTATAGCTGGAATGCAAACTTAGCTTACCTTCACTCACTGTCTTTTCTCGACATAGGAATTAAATTAAAATAGGCACTTAGTCTAGAGAGGCTATCCCTATGTTAATCTTGCAAGAGAGATCGGGGTGTATTCTGCAGATTGCAAAGACCCAGACATCTCTGTAGTGCTAACAGACTGCGAGGATATGCCTTGCTTCACTAATTCCACTGCTCAGGATAGGACTGCAGAAGTGAAGGAAGGCACATCCTTTGGGCATTCAGTTTCCTGCTACATTTGGCAATTATATCCTACCAGACTGTCTGTGAATTGTCCAGTTCTTGCTCAGACATTATTAGTCTGTTTTGCTTTGCTTTCCTTTTTTGTTTGCTTTTTAAATGCTGTTGTTTGAGGCCCTCCTTACTCTGAAGGTCTCTCCCAGTTTAACGAATTCCTGTCCAGTTTTGACAAATATATTAGTGAGCTAGCCAGGCAGTCTCTGAATTGAAATACCTCTTCTCCCCTGAGGCTCTGTCAGGTTCTTTTAATCTCTTCTCACAAAATAACAAGCATTCAAGTGTGGTTGTTCTCCTGACTGATCTCTTTTCTGCACCTGTCCCAGTCTGGTTTCAAAGGCAGCTCTGCTCCCTGAGCAAACTGGGCTCCTGGACTCACAGATACGCATTCTCTTCCTATAAATCATATAACCTTGATAAAATACACCATGACCATGACCACTTTACCTAGGCACTTCTTTTACATACGTGCCTTCTAGTTCAGTTTTATAAAGTGTACTTGATGATCTACATCTTTGCACGTGTATCATATTTCCTTTTCCCCAGCCTGGGAAGGGGAATTATGTTTTATTCACTCTGTCCTTGTCAAGTTCTTGCTCTGCTTAATTACCTGACTCTTCCAGCTTCCCAGCCAGCAGGAACGATCTTGAATAAGAGCTATCCAGATCAGTACTGAATGCTAAATTAACAGCTGAGAACTGACAAACTGATACTTTTCTCAGTATTCACAGGAGTGATCCAAAAGACTTATGCAGAGAGTACAATAGGTATTTATAAATACTAACAGACAAAACTAATGCATCAGCCAGGCATTGACTAATCAGTCAGTTGGTCAGGTCAAGTGCCTGTGAGCTAGATTGCAGTTTGTGGGGTAAAATGACACAGCTGGAGCACACCAATTGGGCAGTGCACAAGCTTTACTTGTCATGAAATTTCACTGTAGTGCATGAGGCTTCTGCTTTCAGAGGTCCTATTTCACTAGGTTTCTTCCTTTTTGAAATACACCACAGCTGCTTCACAGATCTACTCAATCACCCAGTGACACATACTTGTACACTAGCCATAAAGATTTTTTCTTTCTTGCTTAGCCAACACAGACAGGAAGTGGTAAGGTCTGCTGTAGTTACAGTGAGAGGCACGCTGCAGCTGGCATGTCACTATAAACTGTTAGATAATGGAAATGGTTACTTAAGTCCTTATCTAAGATGCTTTAAGGAACTGCCATAAGAAAAATAGTAAAGCACCAGCAATAATTATTATTAACAGAATTCAAGGAAGCTGATTCTAATCCCATGCTGGCTTTATATTTTAATGAATTTGCTGACTTAACAGAGCTGTTTCTGACTTACATTGCTGAAAGTGAAATCAGAATCAAGGCCCAAATCTTTTGGCCCCTTATCTACAATTAAGCTACTCTGTAAGGTTGTACAGCTCCTCAGTGATGCAATACAGACTAAAAAGCAGGTGAGATTTTCAGCTCAAAGAAGCTTCCAAAATTTACTTAGGTGAGCCACTTCAAATCCTTACGTCTGAAGTAGTAGGCTGAGGATTTCCTGGGAAGAGATTCCCTAGTGTGTTTTGGATACCACCCTTTCCCAAACAGTAGAAATACTGAGAATATTTTCTAATTTGTTTTCCTTTTGCCATCAATACAATCCTGTAACCTCAATACCATGTTGTACAGTCTTGCCTGCTTTTAAAACAATTGGGTTAAATTAAGCTCAAGGGTTGCGCAAAGTGTATTTTCAAACATCCATCCCTTAAATCTACTTTAAAATGGCCTGGATACTAAGTTAAATGCCCTCTTTAATTGCTGCATTTATAGTATTGTTAATATTTGTGCTTCGCTTTCCCTATTCTGTTTTAATGGAGGGTTAGGACAACAGTGAGGGAATCTCCATGCTTCTCCAAGCAAGAAGTGAAGTTCTGGCCTGTTCCAGGGTACATGCAGATGTGCCAATATACAAGTTACACATTTCAGTTTTTTTTACGGACCCGAGGGCACATTTGGCTATTGGTGGAGAATGGAGGTGATGAGCTATGCATAAAAAACAATGACAAAGCATGACCAAAGGAAAAATAAGTGATGTAGGTGTACAACACATCTTAAGATTGTTCTATTTTTCAATGGGAAATACTTGATTTTATTTCAATGAGAAGTTTGCCTCTTTCTGGAGTGTATGATCGTGCCCTGATTGTGGATCACTACTGATTGTGAAGAAGAATAGCCATCAGTGTAATGAGGGCAACAGGAAAAAACAAACAACAGTTACCAGGAATTTAGCCAGCCTTTGTGTAGAAAAAAACCTCTTTACGAGAAGGCAGTTTAGGCATGAAATCTGCCCTTATATAATCAGGATCAAAGGGATTACTCCCAATGCATATTCTTTTTTTCACTTGTTTTCAGCTCTGATTTCATTAAAGTCACTGGAAGCTTTTCCATTGACTTCGGGAACTCAGCCCTATGTTTGCTACTTGGGTAACATTTAAAAGTGGCTTTTCTATAAAGTAAAAGCATGTATACCTACCAAAATACCTTAATCCCTTTTAAGCACAAAGTGTGTGTGATTCATTAGCAAAACAAATTTCTGTAAAAAACATTACCATTCTGTGTAACTTTTGTTGCACAGCAGATTGAAAAGAAGTGCCGCTGGCAGTCAAATGTTAGCACAAGCATGCACTTTTTATTTACAGACCCAGACAGTAAATCAAACTTCTTAGTACAGCACATCATGTCCTGCTCTTGACTCCAAGGAAAGTTCATGAGCATTAATATGCTTTCATTTTTTTCCAGCAACTACAAAGCTATATTAACATATGACTATTTAAACTGTTTAAATAACATCTTTTAACAAGAACATTATATATTGCTTTGTCTGAAGTAGTGCATACCAGAGTTTGCTCTACTTCTGGGATACATGAAATTACTTGGGATCAAACTTGGAGAAGGCCAGTTCTGTTTCATTCACAGAGTAAGCGTGACACTTCACCATCTTTGTGTTAGAAGTTGGAGCTACAGCAACAGCACAAGAGCTTTATTCTTTCAGGTCTTCCCGTTCTTACTCACCAGAATGATTTATTTGAAGGAGATGTTAAAGATAAAATTACTAAAACACATTTTTAAAAGTCCATTTCTGACCATCAACCTCTTAAGTCAATCAAAAATCCTCACCAAATTCAGATTTGCTTGGAAAACATTTTGCAAAAATGCTGCTATGATATTTTTCCAACAAAATTCAAAATGTCTGTTTCCCTCAAACTTCATTTAAATGTCATCAGAAGTTTCCATCCAGGCATCATCCAGCTCTATGCTACAGCCAGCACACCAGCCCTGTGCTTTTGGCTGGTTTCATGGCCAACTCAGAGTGCTCCAGACTTGCCCCTGCAGCCTTTGTCCCTCCATCACTTCACCCAGCTCAGCTGCGGGGCTCTGGTCTCGAACAGCCCCTGGGGCAGAAACAGAGACGTGTAACATGGCCAGCTGCATGTGTGAGCCATGCAGAACAGATGTGGCCAGGATGCGCTCTGACTCTGACTACCAAAGACAGGATATATGCCACCATACTCTGCTCCACAAATTAGTAGGCAGTGCCTGCTATGTCATGCCCTTCACTGTTTGTTAATGCTAGCCGATAGCTTCTTTTTTGGAAAGAAGACCCTTTCCAGAAAGCACTGCTTCTAACTTCTGGTGTCAGCTATTTCTATCATGTGCATTTGGAAACTATCCATTAAACATCAGTGAAGTACAGGCAGGCAATGCTTTCTTTAATGGGGTTGAATATTCTCTTTTGTAACTAAGGTCTGTTGGCTTAAAAAACGAATGTCATAAGCTGGTGGGCAGAAGGCTTCCACCTGCATACACACACTGCAACACCTGAATTCCTTCAGGAGTAACAACTTTTATTACTCCCTACAAGAAAAGTGTAAAGTGGGAAAGTTGCAGAATGAGTGTCCTATACCCACAGCCAGAGCACCAACCCCCAAATCTCACACTGCTTCTCAAATCCTGTTGTCACATGTGACAAAAGAGAGCAAATGGGTAGATTTCCCCTACAGGGCACTGATCAGAGAGCATGATGACAGTCTGCAATGTACAGTAGATCAAATAACTTTCTTCCAGCAGAACATTAAGTACATTGGCAATTTTATATGCTGATTTGTGGTGTCTTTTCTCTCAGTTTTCCGGTTCACACAGGACTTTGTGGAAGCAGCTAATGTAATGATTCAATGTTATTAGATAACTTCATTACCCTGATGTCTTATCTTTAGATGTTTAACACAGAGCAATTCATTTTTCACTGTCAAATCTCTCTACTCTTTCCTTCTTGTTTTTCTTTTCCTTCCTTTTTTTGCCCGTTTCCTTCCATTTACTCTAGACTTTGGTATATTCTGAAAATGCATACATGTAGAGTTTTATGGCCAAGTTCAGTTTCAGAAGGGCTCTGGCCCTGCTCAGACACTGTTAATTTCATCAGTTTGGAACAGTCTGAACTAAACTCAAAAGAACTAGATGGTATCTACTGAGAGACTGAATTTTAAACTAAAAACAAAAAAAAGTTTAGATTCACACGGAAAACTGTGCGAACACATGCCAACCAGTATTTGTCCAAGACTTCCTAAAACCCTATAATGAACACTATGTGCAGATGAGTAGCTATTGGCACGCACAGCCAATGCATTCATGGACTTCATTGTCCATGAAGCTTCGCACATAGACCTTGGGCCCGAATCCTGAAAATCTTGGCCTGATACATGAGAGATCTGTTGTCTTCAAGCAGCTATTATTTGCAATGAGTGATGGAGCAAATTCCTAATATTTCTGTCATCATCTGTGCCTATGTACTTTAACAAACATGACTGAAAATTATCCTGTGCAACTTGATCTCCCTTGCCCTGTGTGTAATGCAGGATATAGTTTTGGATGGCTTGAGACATGTTTTTCCTACCATATATGTGGGGGATGAGTTAGGAAGAAAGGGAAAGTTAGCCTAACTAAACAGTTTAAGTTGCTTTTAGCATATAGGAATACATCCTGGCAGAACAGCTGCATACAGCCTGTGATGGTGGTCTTAAAAAAAAAAAAAAAAAGTGTTCAATTTGTGAAACCCACGGGAAAGGAAAAGATCTTCATTTTTGGTTCACAAAACACATAGATTGCATGCAACAGCCACACATGCTACATTTGATACACCCTGTGGTCTGGAAATTAGGATCACGAGGTATCCTGGGAACCTGGAAACAAAGGGGACTACAGGGACTTATCTCAGCTGGGATCTCAGCTTTTGCCTCTGCTGAGGCTGCCATCATGCATGCTATTAGCATTCATTATGTGTTCTTGTGATGTGGGTGCATCCCCACCTGGAACGAGTTGAAAAGCATAAAGGCCATCAAAGTGCTATCAGATGTTATTAACATTTAGCCCACTAAAATCTGGACTACATCTGAACTACTGGCACACAGATGACAAGTCCTAAATCCCATTAAGAATTTCCTGAGTCCTCAAACATATTGTTCGTGTAAGAGAGGCTTCTGAATGGGTTGCCGTTCTTTAAATGAAGAAGCAGAGAATAAGAGGCATATTTTCTGTGGTTTCATTAATGGCATTTCAGTCCAGTCTCTGCATCTTCTTTCTGTCTCTTTTTCCTCACCAGAGGGTGCTTTGTACAGGTTCCTCTGGCCTCCCCGTGACTGCTGTGCTGAGATATGTGCTGGGCCCCAGTGACTGTGATCACCACACTGATCTCTGAAGTGCTCTCTGTGCTGGTTTGATGGAAACAAAGCTGATATCCATGTCAGTTTTTGTGAATAAAATTTCTAGAGGGAGAGACTGTGGATTCTTCTAGGCTTTACACTATGATGAGAGTAGTCAACTCATAAATATTTATGCCTGGAGCTCACTAAATGAGCCACTACTCACTACTTTGGTTCATCTTCATTAGCTCTGTTGCTTTGTTTACTTAGCTATATTCAAACCATGCTATACGGACTGAATTGTTACTATCAATGTCAGCAAAATGCTGCTGCATGCTTCTCTCTCATTTAGGAGATTTTTTTCCAATTTTGAAAGTGAGAAAATTAGGGCCAGGCATTGCAATATGTATAAGAGCAGTGTTTAGCACACCTGTAAAGAAGACATAGATGCCTTTTTACCCCTGACATGTGGGTGTGTGTTGAGCTCTCCACACTTCTTTAGGTCCCCAGCACAAGGCAAATGACTATGTCATGTTTGCTGCAGCTCAGTTGTGTTGTGTTGCCTAAATCACATTATTTTTGTGATATATTTAGCAGAAATGGAGTGTGCTAGTTCAGGAAATCTTGGGAGTGGATCTACCTTGCACATACATTTGAAACTGAATATCTCTTCAGAAATTAGATTTAGTGGAATATTTTTGTTAGTTATTTAGGTAACAATCTGTTTCAACACATTACAGGCACAGAAATCAGTCACAAGACCATCTTCGCCCATTATTCTGTCTCAGAAAGAGACCAAATTGCCAAAGGAAAAACATAAGGACAGGGAAAGGCTTTAGAGATTCTTCCTCAGACTCTGTCAATTTGGGACACAGTGATTATTGAGCCAGAAGTGCTATCTTTATATTTAATTGTTTTCCAAGCTTTTCTTTCATGAATTTGTCCTGTCTCCCATTGATCTAATGTAAACTTTTAATTTCCACAGTCTCCCATGGCAAGGAGTATCTACGGCTTAATTATATTTTGTGTGAAAAGCCATTTTCTTTTCTTAAACCTGCCACGTGCTAGTTTCATTTGGCATCCCCTAGACCTTATAATGCAAGATGTTGAACAATGAATTCTGTCATCCCCTACTTACCTCCTCCATGCCACTCATGATGTTGGAGATCTCTCTCACATAGTCCCTCGCCTCTTTCCAGACTAAAGAGACCCAGTCTACATCTCTCATGAGGAAGCTATTCCATACCTTTGTTCATCCTTTTCCCTGGCCTCTGAATTTTTTCCAGTTTAATTCTCTCCTTTCAGAGATGGGGGACCAGAGCTGCACGCTGTATTCAAGGGGCAGGTGCACCATGATTTTACAGAGTGGCATGGTGATGTGATTTGCTCTCTCTGTTACAATAAAATTGGTTTTATCCCCACAACTGAAGTATTCTACAAGAAGGCAAGCTGCTTACTGCCCTCTCTTGGCCATAATTAGAATGATTTGGTGCAGAATCTATTTGTAGCCAATTTGCAGCCAAAATTCCCTAAGACCAAAAAAGAAAATGAGAAATAATCGAGTTACCATCTGAGTGACAAATCTATAGGGGGGACAAAATCTAGATTATTCCTTATGCATAAATGTGGTCTCACTGAGCAATTAGTCATGTGACTTAAAGACCAGTTCTTACTAACACTGGAAGCATTAGGCATAGCGTAAGGAAAAAGCCTGAGGAACAGGAAGTGCAGTTCTCTGAGCCAAAGCCCACTAAATCATATGGGTCTTTTCATTGATTTCTGAGAATACTGGATCAGGTCCACAGTTCTCTACTGATAAATTTTAATTCACAGACAAATAATGAGGTAATACAAGAACAGTCTGAATGGAAGGACTTTGTAAGTGAAGCCAAAATCACAGGATTAAAAACATTAAAACATTAAAAAGCTTACCAGGGTTCCTTGCAGCTGCTATGTTCTTTATTATTAACCTTATAAAGCACTTTCCTATATATCATCACTCCATATAGTTTGCACATTATGTATTTTGCATATCATCAGTGCTTAATCACCAATTATTATTAACAATGACTGAATATAAATTGCCATGTACATGAAGTGTAACAGAGATAAGATACCATGTGAATATTCTGAAAATCTCAACTTCAAACGGCAAACTTCCTAGTGAAAATAATGTACATTCTGTCACGATCAAGCATGCTTTAATATCTAGAGTTGTCATTCACATTCAGGATATGCATATAACATACAAGCTAAGAGGCAGTTAATTAAAGTCAGTGGTTTCTTTTATGGCGTGTTATACACTTTTAACAGAAAAAAATATCTATCATTGCTAGCATGATTCATATTATGAATAATATAAATAAAATCTTGAAGAGCATCAGTCACACAAAAAGTGGTGCTGCAGAGGTGTAGAACTACAGGGTCTTCACCGCATCCCCATGAAATAGGTAGATTGTGCTCCTCTTTCTATGAGTGGGTCAAGGAACTCACAGAAGTGAAGCAGCTTGTGCAGAGTAAAACTGTGATGAGAAGTGAGGACTTCTGGGATTAGTGTCCCCAAACCATCATGCTTTTTTAACAACAGACGTGGCCTTCATTCAATGGCTACAGTGCAGCTTTAGGTTTTCCGCATGCCTTCCCCCGTATGTTCTTCACAAGAGCAGAACTTCTCATAAGCACATTTATAGCTGGACTCCATGAAACACAGCTGGGTCTTTACTTCTCTCTAACTCTCTTGGACAATGAATCATATTACAATAGCATGAAGTCAACTTCATTACTGACAGCCGCAACCAAGCTGTCCCTGGCTGCAGCCTGGGTGGCAGGACAGAGATGGGCCTTGCTTGGGCAGGGGCTGAAAGAGAAAATCCTAACCTGGCTGTTTTGGGGGAGAGAAGGCAGAAAGGGTATGGAAAATCAGAGCTTTGCAAAGAGATGCTAGGGAGTACTGGCAGGTAGAGCTTTCTGTTCTTTTATCATGCATCGTCTTTTTTTATTATTTATGATATGGGACTCCTCTTGGAAAGTACTTCCTAGAGATGCCTACACTTAGTGTCTCCTGAGGTATTCAGCCAGTTTACAGCAGATTCTCACAGGAAAGCACAGGAAAAAAAATTCCTCTTGCAAGCCCAAGGCATGGAGAGGGAATACACAGTAACAGCTTCATCTGATTGCAGTGGCCAATGTGTACAAGGGAGAAATGGCTGATCTTATTTTGGATATATCTTCTTTGGTGTAATCTTTTTCTCTCCACAGAATGAAATCACCTTTTTATAAAGAACAATTAAGCGGTCTTGGCCAAGCTTAAAAGCAATGAAAACAATTTCCATGCCAATAATGATATAGAGGGAAAGAAACAAGAAAAACTTGGGATGTTGCAGTTGTGTATCTCCAAACCCAATAGTTGTCAAGGTGATAAAGCAGAAGTAGAAGGCTTCCTGAAAATCCAGCGTGGTTTCCCACTTTGGAAGAATAGCAGCTGCACAGGAGATGTACACAAAGATAATTACTACCATTAATACAATGGGCACATCTAATTTTTCTAACTCTTTTCCTATTTTGTCAAAATTCTCAATTACACTCATCATTGTCTTTCCCCTCTCTAGTTCAGGACATGAACTCCATCTCTCAATGCTTTTAGTTCTTGATGTTTTTGTGTATTCATTTTCTCTGGCAATTAACATTTCAAAAATTTCAGCGTTGTGATATTGGATTGACTTCCTTTTAACAGCTGACTGACTTTTCAGCACTTCCACAGTACTCAAGGGTTCATTTATGACTACTTTAGACTTCATCAGCACTGATGCTCTGGATTTTGTTTCACTCTCTTTTTTACGTGTAGATACAGAACAGAGTTTAGAGGCTAGAATTTTTGACTGTAGTTTTCTGCATTCATTGTAACACTTGGATAAGACGGTTGCAAGGATGTCTCCCATGTCTGTCATGACCAAGAACATCAGAGGGATGCCAAATAAAGCATACAACATACAGAGATATTTCCCAGTCCGTGTCATGGGATAGGTATTACCATAGCCTTGAACAAAAACAAAATAGGGAAGAGAAGGGAAAGGGGCGGGGGGGGGGGGGGGGGAGAGAGATTGTGATTTATTATGTATCAACACAAGCTAAGCTTTTTACAGTTGCCAATTTTAAAGAGGTCCATAGCATAGTGTTCTTTTTAGCTTTGATTTGAAGGTGTTAAAACCTCTGAGTCTATAATGTTAATGATCTCAGGACATCCTACCTCTCTAAGTATTAGGAGGTTTGAGGTTTGCCAGTTCTGTTGAATTAACTCTTCCTACTGTATCTGCATTGCTTGTTTGACTTCACTGCCTGACAAAAAGAGGCCGTTAAGGGAAGAGAGCAGGCAGGCTATTTGTATGAGAAGCAAAAAGTTGGGCTAGTCAAAGACCAGTATGGTGGCTGTGGCCTGCTGGAGGCCATTATTAGGAAGGTTTTCGTGATCTGGGCTTCTGGGCTGAGTGGAGTCCAGAAGGCAAGAGAGCAAGAGAGGTCCCAGACCCCAGGATCCCTCGGCAGAGAAGTCGGGCTGAGGGCTGAGTTCAGAGAGACAACAGCTGATTTTGTACTGATGCTGGATAGGGGCTAATTGCCTCTGCTCCCCTGGAGTACGTAAGGAGCTGGGGATCATCTCCTGACTGGACTCCAAGATCTCACAGTACAACTGAATAATCATTTCTGCGGGTGCAGCTCTGAGCTCTGGGAAGATTCAGATCTGGATGATGGTGTGAATTTTGAAATTGGGACAGCGCTGTGGATCAAACTGGAACAATGAGACCTGTACCCTCAAACTTTATTTCTTTGCCAAAACTACCTGTGATTAATGGTAAGCTAATAATGTAATTTGAAATTGTCTCTAGTTCATCAGCTCTAGCTGTAATGACAGATGTTGTCTTGACTTTATATTTGTACTGGCTTCATGGTTTTCAGAGTTTCTTACTTGTACACAGAAAAACAAAGCATCAAGTAAGGAAATGCATGTTTATTCTAGAGTACTAAAGATTACAAATATCAGTTGAAACAAATAGGAAAGAATTACGAGTCATACGACCTTTATGACACATAAAATGGTAGCAAAAGATGTGCCTTTCCCCTAAATTCGAGTATTTATATTTCCTTCCTCTAACCTCTTGGATATGAAACTTAAATTGTGAGTTAGTGTTTCTCCAGTACAGTGGAAATATTAATTATATTGAAGTTTAGCAACCATTCTTTTTCTCCTCCTCCAAAGAGACATAAGTATTTCTTCTCTCCCTTCAAAAACATTGTTTCTTTCTAGATGATCTTCCAGGGCATGTATTCAGTCTGTAACATTATTAGCTCATATGCTGTGGTATTCCTTCCTTCATAATTTTTGACCATTCGTCTTCATTTTCACTAAGGGCTGCCGTAGCCTTTGGTTTGAATCCAACCTCAGCCACGAATTTGCTGTGATGCACTGACAGACTGTTTATTCTCTGTCACTCTGTTTCCTACTCATTAACTGGGAATGTTAATACTTTCTGCTGAAGCAATCAGTGAAGATATTATAGTTACTGTGCAGAGTGATTTTCTCTTCTCTCTTCTTCATTTCCACACATTAAAAAAAGTCAGTGCAGTTCCAAAGGTTAAAACTTATCTTGAGCTTAAATGTAGCCATCCGGAAATCTAGCCTAGCTGAGCCAGTGGGCAACTTCTGGAGACACTACAGAGATGGCAGTTCAGACTCCTGATCTTCAGACTACATGCCTTGCTTCTTCTAGATAGTTAAAGGTAGCTAAACTGACTCTCACCTGAAGTGGTTTAAGAATTCCTAATATTGCAAATAACAAACCCACCACAATTGAAATAGCAACAAATATTCCAGGCTTTCTACTGTTTCCAAAACTCAGCTCAAAATCCAGACCTTACCTAGAGAGGCTTCATAATACCCGGTGCTATGAAGACCAAAAATAATGGCAATTTAGTAATAAATGTGTTGGGTTAATGTGTATGGACACATTTCTGAAGTCCCACATCCCATTGACAGGACAAGTATATCTAGGCAACAAGTTTTCAACAATGTGATTTTTTATCAGTTTGCTGAAGTCAAAGCTTTCTGATAAAATGTACTATTTCAACTGTTCCTAGTGCAGTTCTGTTTGTACTAACAGATATTCACTGCAGTGAGAATTCAAGCCTGCATCTCCGGTATGTGTTAGAACTATTAAGCTATTCAAATGTATCTGTAAAGTAAATAATATTCATTAGCTGTACAAAACAGAAGTAGTCCAGCATGTAGTACTGAGGAAGGCATGCTTGGACAACAGCCATCAGTACTCTCAGGCCTGCAGGAAGCTGAGTTTGAAGATGGTCAATTTTGTAAGAGCCTGAGGTTCAAGTCTCTGCTCTGACTTAGACTGTCTCCTACATGCTCCAAGTGAATGTATTAACTCTCACACTATTCACTGCCTTTGCATAGGACAGGCTTTTTCTAAAGTGCATTTTTTGTTCTGCAAAAGACTCCGCCGGTATCTTGAATATATCCTAATGCCGAGAAGAAATGTTTTTGCAGTCTCTTACAATGCTGTGGGACTCTTTCCCATCCAGCTTAATTCTGACCAAGTATTTAGATAGCCAATGCCTGTGCTTGTCAGCATTTGAGAAAGGTTACCAGAAGAATAAAAGCAGCATTGGAAATGAGCTTGAAGAGCTGTATTTAGCAAAGTGGAGGGAGCCAAAACCAGAGCAGATGTTTTTGTTTGGATCTAGGTCCTTCTTTGAAATATGCAGTCAGAATGAAAGATTTCAGAGGTGTGATTTAAACATCACTGTTAAGCCAGAAAAGTGTGAAAAACAACATGGTTAATTATAAAGCCATAGACTTGCAAAGCTGCATTAGACATAAGCAACTGTGAAGCAATTTGAAAACAATATATGAATAATGAATTACCTCTTTCAGTGAAGAAAACGTTATGCAGCATAAAGCACAACAGTGGGACAGATAAAGTTTGCCTGAAAACTGGAGTTCTATTTTAATAAAAGTTTTATACGTCTCATATTTAAACATGTTATAGTGTGCATGTAATGACAGCTAATTAACATGTGCCGTTGCTGTTACCTAGATTCTGACCTGTCTCTGTGACTGAGCTGCAACAACACAATCTGTGTTTGCAGAACCCCTGGTGGACTCATTGTGGATACTCAGGAGAAAAAGTCAAGGGAGGGTTGTGGCTGGGTTTTATTTTATTTTATTTTATTTTTGATTCCCTGGAAGAAGCACGTTAGAGAAAACAATCCTGGCATTTGATTCTGCAGGGAGCACTTTACCTCCAAACTTACCCACAGTTGTGAACACGGTGCAGCAAAAAAAGAGAGACCCAAAGAAAGTCCATATGTCTTTTGGATTGACAAACCAGTCTCGTTCGGTTGTGCTGAGCAGCATACGGATTTTTTCCTTAAATACCTCCTCATTTTCTGTCATGTTATCTGTTACAATAACAAGACATACAGTGAGTGTTTGCAGACCACCAGTCAAGGAGAAGCCAGCCTAAGTCTGTTATTCTAGGGAAGACAGTTTACTGCAGCTGAGGATTTGTTCCTATTCTTTCGGAAGATAAAAATATTTACCATCACCCCCCTTTTCCCACTGAAAAACATCAGCTGAGTCTGGTGGCTTTGGTGGCTAAACAAACAAGGAATAAACAAGTAGGGTTGCAACAAAGTCAAAATATGACATAAAAATAAGCACAAAGAAGCCATACAAGAAGGAAGTTAGAGAAGTAAGATTAGATATTCATCTCATGTTTCATTTTGCACTCCCCAGGATTTTAGTCTCCTTCTGATCCAAAGATGAAATGGGGCACTAGGACTGTGCAGTCCTCAGGGCATGACCAGCATAAACTACAGAGGTGGCACTGCCCAGTGCCCCACTGTGAATCCATACCTTCTCTCAGTGTCTTCACCCTCTCATTCCTCCTCAGTGTGGCTCAATTTTGCTTGAAGGGACATTTTCTACAAGGGAGTTTGTCCCAAGCAGCAATGGGAGGATCATCATCTCAGCACAGCTTCGTGAGCAAAAGTCCAAACAGGGGAAGAGCCCATGACAGAGAACCAAGAGGGTTTTATACCCCTTCCTCTCCCCTTTGCCTCTCCATCAGCACTACCGGCTCTGGGGTGCAACACTGTGCAGTGGCTCCATCCAACCCTGTAGCTGGCAGCCAACCCCCCCGTCACTAGAGGCTAGTGGGGAGTGTCAGAGCTGGGAAGAGAGCGCTGGAAGAGACTTCCTAAGCCCAAAAATTCAGTCCCCAGAAATCAGAAGGGATTTCTATGGAAATCTCAACCTCTCTTTCATGATCTTAGTTAACCTGAAAAAAAGAACACAGGCACCTCAGGAAAAACATCTTCAGGCAGGAACACAGGGACCAAGGAAGCTTGCAAAGACAAAATCTCAGTGAAGGAAGATAAGCAAACAATATCAGTCATTAGCTAAGCAGAGAGAAAATCCTGTTTTCATGCTCATCTGTTATTATTTTGATGATATGTTTGAGAGGCAAAAATCTCATTCAAAAAGAAAGGCAATGAGTAACTGCCTGTACATACCTGATAAATTTTTGGAGATGTACCAAAGACTCTGCAGAAATTTCCTATATCCTTCACTTATATTGACTTTCCGGTTACCTTCAATATGGGAGAACGTGAGAGCCCCAAGAAAAGCATAGATCACAAGAGACAGGATAAAGCAGGCATGAGGAAACACTGCCCAAAATATTTTTTTGCATCTCCTTTTACCTCGCAGAGGCTGTGATGTTGGAGCCATCCTAAGTTCTATTTTTTTTTAATGAAAGAGAGAGAGACAGCTTTTAGAAAAAAGGATGAAGATGTAAAAGCATTCACATCCTAAAAAAGCTTCTGTGAAAACAAGGATTGTTCTGCCTCAGGCTTTCAGATCCCACATCTTTATAAGTGTAGACTGCACTACAGTCCCAATGGAAAAAGAGCACAACTAATCAAGCCTTAAAATGTTTCTCAGTTGATGATACGCCTCTCTGTGTCCCTGAATTACTATTGATCTGTGAGTGCTGTAATGCAGCCAGATGACCAGCTTCTATGGGTTTCTATTGGAGGCAACTCATGTTTCAGGTTTCTTGTTCTAAACTACAGTTTCTCATTGACATAGTAGAAACAAATGTCTAACTTTCAGGATGCAAAATGCACAGTATAAGTGATGGCTTTCTATACAACATTCTTCCAGAAATGAACAGGGAAAATTAAAATTAGTCAAAGGGTATGGCACTAGTTGTTGTTCCCTCAGGGTACAGTGTAGAACAATTCTCTCTTCCTGAGCTCTGTCTGTACCACATAATATTTGTGGGGGGGTTGTTTTGGATTTTAAAGGGTTTTTCTCAAAAG
This sequence comes from Dromaius novaehollandiae, assembly GCF_036370855.1. Classification (NCBI taxonomy): domain Eukaryota; kingdom Metazoa; phylum Chordata; class Aves; order Casuariiformes; family Dromaiidae; genus Dromaius; species Dromaius novaehollandiae. The sequence goes on along the minus strand of NC_088103.1, from coordinate 40,971,448 downwards.
CAGTCAAGAAGGTTTTGTCCAGTTCTCACTTGATTAAAGTCTACCCTTTAATAAAAACTGCCACTGACCTTAGTAAGTAAGAATTGACTTGGACTTCAGCAGTCTGTTCAGGGTTAGTGATCTTTGGAAAACTGCATCCAGCTTTAAAACTAAAACTTTTCCTTTCATCCATCACTCTAAACACTCAGAACAATGAGCAGTATTACTGCCTGTTAGGGAAAGTGCAGAAGGATGTCGAGGAGATAGGCGATGGAAGCTAGCCAGACCCTTCCGTGGGAAAAGGAGCATCAACAGGGCATGTTGACCCATAGTCACGTAGTTGAGCCTGTGCCAGGGTGGCACTGCACCTGGGCTTTGAATCGAGAATAACAATGGGCTCAACATGCTTACTGCGCATGTGTATGGTACATCAAAACTTCATCCAGTGCCCCCCCGCTGGTGTTCCTCACCCTGGACCGACGCTCAGCGGTGCCAGGGATCCCCGCTCCATTATTGCCTCGATCAGGAAAACGCCGGGGAGCCCCCGCTCAGACGCAGAGGTAATAAATGCTCCATATCGACCATCATATGCCTTGTGTTTGTGTATCCATCCCTGCTGGGAGTCCAGGCGGTGTCCCCGGCTCACCCTTACATTTGGCGTAGTCTGCAGGATACACAAACGGCAATGCCGTGGCCAAGGAGAGCGAAGGGGGAAGGCGAGAGTCAAGAAGGGGCTGCTCGTGTGCGGCTGCCAGGATGGCCCCAGACTGAGCCGTGGGGGCCGGCAGCTGCATTGCTTGCCACGCTGGCAGTCCCCGAGGACTGGCCAGAGTTGGCACAAGGGGAAATTGTTACTCCAAAGGCAGCTGGATCCACTTTACAGGTTATGCCCTTCCATGTCGCTTCGGAAGCAGCTCGGAAGCTGGCTGGATGATTAGGGTGGGCACTGTTGACAGGCATTCGAGCCTTACATGACAAGGTATCGTCTTTGCAGCAACGAGTAAAGGATCTGGAGAAGGAGACTGGAGATTTGTGTGATGCGAAGGCGGTAGCACAGGAGTTGATTATGGCCCAAACTGAAAAGAGTCAGGAATTAACCCATAGGGTAGAGTGATTAGCTTTGCGGATGGCTAATAAGCGCTGTGGGTGTTATGGGAAGGTGCCTGCTACTGTTTTGCAGGTGCGGGCGATTATAACTCGACCCTCCTGGGACCCAGAGGAGTGGGATGGCAGTATCTGGAGTACTTCATTTGACTTGGAGGTTGAATTTGCATTAGAAGGAGAACTGACTAGTCCCAAGGTCTGACCTCTTGTGCAATTGAAGGGGGAGAGACAAATAGATAGGGATACTGTAGAGCAGTCTAGGATTTATGTGCCAAAGGAATTATGTGAGTTTTTAACTACCTTCCAGCAGCAGCCCAAGGAGTCTTTGTTAGCCTGGTTAGTGAGAGCATGGGATGCAGGTGCTGGATGGCTTACTCTCGTAAGAGAGGAGCTGAATTCAATGAGCCCCTTATCAAGTGATGCCAAACTACAATATTATCTTACCCAATTAACTTCTGCATGGGATGGGGCAGGGAATGTTATTGTAACTCCAACATTATATCAGTGGTTGTGCGCCACTGTGGTAGGTGCTTACTTGTGCACCGGTGAGTTAGCCACTACAGTGGGGGCTTTGGTAAACAATATAAGGAATTTTGCACTTGTTGGTGAACCAGATACTAAGCAAGTGAGAGAAGTTCAGAATTCCAAGGCGAGAAGATTGGCAGCGACTACTAAATTGAGTGGAAAGGTAACGAGGTGACAGATGTGGACTGATTTGCTGCAGGCAGGGGTATTACATGATGAGATAAATGGTCTTTCTACTGCTGACTTATTTAAGCAGCGGTTACCTACTAATCAGCAATACTGGATACAGCCTACTGCTCCACCTGCTCCAGCCACAGCATGGAAATTGCCAGCCAAAGGGCAATGAGGGGGAGGTGGGTCCCCTGCAATATGAGCATCCATTGTGGCTTAGCATCCAGGGGACTGACGCCCTTATGTACCCCTGCAAATTCACTGGTGCTCTGGAGGAGAAATTGCTGTGCTTGCTTTAGTAGATACTGGGGCAGAAGTTGCCATACTACATAGTGCGGTAGCTCTGGGGAAGGCCACTGTCCATGTATGTGGGTTGGAAGGATCAGCCACCCCAGTGGTGCAGGCAGTAGTTACGTAAACAATTGGCCAAAAAAAAAAATTACCCCGGTTTTATTTGTGAGTACTTCTTGGGGATTGACGTGTTATTGGGCAGAGATATATCAGACCCTACAGGAGTGGGAGTGGGCTGTAAACCCTAAGAAGGTACAGGGAGTGGACATCAGTGTGCAATTCTTAGGGATAGTCTGGAGGCGGCAGATGAAAGCTATCCCTGAGAAAGTGCGCAATACTATTCAACAATACCCTGTTGCCACTGCTGTAAAACAACTACAAGCTTTTTGGGGCTTTTGGGGGTTCTGGTGGACCTTTATACCCCACTTAGCATATTTAATGAGGCCACTACAGCATTTGACCAAAAAAAAAGTAGCCAGTGGCAACAGACTGAAGAGCAGCAGGAAGCCTTTGACCTGTGCAAGGAGGCGGTGGACCAACATTCCAAGCTACTCACTCCATACGAGGGACAACGTTCGAGATGGAGGTAACAGTTATGGGGGATACGATGTCTTGGGGGCTGTGGCAGCAATGTGCCCACACAAGGTGGGAACCTATAGATTCCTGGTCCCATTCCCTGCAAGGGGCCACAGCAAATTATACATCTCTGGAGAAACAGCTTTTGGCTGTGGTGTGGGCTTTGCAGGATACTGGACAAGTTACAGGATGTGACCCAGTGACCGTACATGCCCCATCCCCGTTCAGGCATGGGTGATGGATGATACAGTCAGGGCCCATGTCAGGGTGGCCCAAGCTGCAACACAGTAGAAATGGAAACACTATTTACAAGCCTGGTTTAAGGGGGGAGAAAGAACATGAGTACCCCGCACGCAACCTTGTTAGGGGAAGGACGTTTTGAGTGCATGCCTCTATTGTCTGATCCAGAGGGGCCGCCCCCCTCCCCTTGCTCCCCCAATAGAGCCATTGCCTGTCCAAGAGTCCCCTCCTTTTGGGACGTTATCTCCTGAGCGAGTACAAGCCAAATCGACCCTAGCAATCCCTGCTCAGATATCTGTAATGGAAGGGGGGATTGCCCCCCACATACTCTCCTCTGGGGAGGTAGAATTCTATATATCTGAGCAACTTACGATTACTGAACAAAGAGTTATAAGCTAACATTTAAGACTTGACTGCCCTTCACAGTGTGTATGGCTGATTACACCTTTGATAACTGTTAAAATAGCCCCACTCTTATTGACCTCTTCTCAAGATTTATCTTTCGAGGTATCCATACCCACACCAGTGAATGTCTCACAGGGAGCACCAATACTGCAAGGAATTCTGATCCACAGTGCTGCAGTGCCTCAAGTTCAGCAAACACCCTCAATACACTCTTTAGCCAGTGTGTGGATACTAACTCCTCAAAAGAAAAAACCATGCCTTTCTATCTTCCCATCAACAGGTTATCACGCCGGCATCTGTAAGTTGCTGTTGGAATGTTGCCTCTTGCTGACCACGGCAGATGCCACTGATCTACAAGACCATCCAGCTTCCCATGTAGATACATGGATTTGGCTTGCACAAAGATCAGCTAACTTCTCTGCTTTCTGTAGTGCAGGAGGACGATCAGTGGATGATGTCTCAACTACCTGTTACATAGGTGTACCAGCTCCACTCATGGTATTGCAGAGTTATACTTTTTTAAAAAAAAATTGATATTTCTGTTACTCACATGAATTTCTATGATTTGGGTATTGTTTCCCAAAACCTTGGGCTTACTCCTCATATAGCTAACATATCTAAAGCAGATACTTGCTTTCGCTTTGCAAATGCTGCCTCTGTTCTGCAGAATGTAACTGATATGCAGTTAATTTGTAATGACACTATGGATATTGCCTATGCGTCTGCTCACCTGATGCTTCCATTAGGATGGTTCCTTCTGTGTGGCACTACATCATATACATATGTGCTGGCCAACGCCACAAGTGGCCCATGCACTGTAGGTCAGGTTGTTTTAAGCATTCCTCCCTTTATGACAGAGCAGCGGAGGACCCTGTAGCATATCCTAAGATGCCACTTGTATCCACCAGATGAGTTTATTTTCTCATGCAGAAGCTCTAGGCCTATTGTTGAGCCTAGCTGGGATCCCGGGGGTGGTGGCACATAATTGTAAACAGTTAGAGCATGTTGCCTGCGCTTTAGCTCAAAGCTTGAATTGGACATCTAGAGCCATTGTCTCTTTAAATAAAGAGTTGGGAGCAGTGTAGCAAGGAACACTGCAAAACCATTTAGTGATCAACTGTATCCTACTGCGATATAACCACGGACATCATGACTTTGCCAGGATGTGCTGTTTTAACATCACTGATGAATCGGCATCTATTGAGAATGGTATCAGCCAGCAAGATGTTACCCAACATATCCTGCAGAACAACAGAGATGCCTGGCTGGCTAATTGGTTTGACTCCCTAATGGGATGGCTGGGCTACCCCATACAAGGACAACTCTTGTTTATCTCTTGCTTTGTATTATGTTATGCTTTGATTTCATTACTTTGTAAGCTCCCTTGCCCTCATACCCCATGCCCTTCTGAAGGCTGGGATGATGCTCCGTATCGACCATCATATGCCTTGTGTTTATATATCTGTCCCTGCCGGGAGTCCAGGCAGTGCCCCTGCCTCACCCTCACACTGCCGTTTACCATGTTAATAGTGGTAGCAAGTGGAGTCAGACTTTACCAAAGGAGTTAGTAAATATTCCGTCTCCAGGAAGTCTTTAATTAAAAATGGAAACAGCCTTGTTCATCCAAGAGCTACTGAGTTATATGCAGGTAAAATGTCCATACCATGAAGAAAAACTACATGATCATAGTGATTTCTTCTGGGTCAAGCTCTCAGCAAATTGGATCACAAGGTATCATAGGTTTGTTAATATGGCAGCCTCTACTATAGAAAAGAGACTTTTAGAGGCTGAGACAAAAATAAGCCTGTGTGCTTGCTACTTTTCTGCTTAATTGACTATTTGGCTCAGTGATGCTTTTTAACAGTAGATTTATAAATACTCTTCTTGCAGTCAATCTCTCTCCTTTTTTTTCATTATCCTGAAATACAGGGAGGAAAATTGCTAATTTTCATAATTACTCAAAAGCACCAGAACTTCCCGAGAGGTTAAACTTGGAGATAATGTACTTAGACTCAGTATCCTTGCTGAAGGAATAAGGGAGACAAGTCAAAAGGGCAGATAAAAGAATAAAATTGCTGTAAGGAGTGTGGTACTCCATGCTGGAAGCACAATGCTCACTTCTCTTAAAGTGTTTTATGGAGAGTGGGTAAGTGTGATATACATGTTGATGAAATTTACTTGGGTTTCTAAGGAAGTTTTGACAAAGTCAAATATTTTTAAGTTCAAAGTTGTGGTTTTTTTTAAGGAAATTAAGCAGCTTTGGCATAAGAGCGAAGGTCATCACATGAAAAAATAAATGATTAATAGAGAGGAACAGAGAGGGGAGTAAATGACGGAGACAGGTCTCTGGTGGAGTTCTGCAGGGCTCCGTGCTGGCCTCCGTTGTTCTGCACATTCAAAAATGATCTGGAAAGAGGGCAAATGGGGATGACAGTGTTTGCTGATGACATGAAGTCATTCAAAGTAGTAAAATCAAGAGCAGATTGGAAAGGTTTGTAGAAAGACCTGAGGATGGCTAACAGTAAAAAGGCAGATAAAAACAATGTAGATGCATGTAAAATGGGATAAACAATCTTAACTTCACATATAAAGTAACTGGCTCTGGGCTGACTGTCTCCAGTATACCCATTGGGGTATAACAAACAGTTCCACAAACACATCAGCTCAGAAAGTCAAATCATATGTTAGGAATTATTATGAAAGAAATTGAGACTAAAACACAGGACATCTAAATACTACTGTACAAATGCATGGGTTGCCCATATCTGGAGTACTCAGTGCATTCTCCTGCTCTCAGAAGGGATATATTAGAAGATTTAAGGTATGGGAAGTCTGGAGGGGAAAAAAAAATGAAGGAGTTTGTGAGAGCAGTCTTCAAACTCATGGGGTTCAGTAAGTCCCCTGAACAGAAAATAGTTGGCAAGTGGGGAGGTGCTGGGGGAGGTCTGATAAACATTCACCCTGTCCTGCTGGATGTTCTTCTGTAGGGTGTCGGAAATAGGATACTCAGCCAAATGGACCCTAGGTCTGAGGCAGTATACTAATGTTTATGTTCTTCTAAAAAAGATTTGCATTGCCTGGCATGGTAATTCTCACACAATTTGTCCTGTGGATTTTGTTGTCTGCTTGTCAGATATAAACTGCTTTCCTCCAAAGTGCTTTGAAACCTTCTCAGTCTCCTCCTATATGTGGTAGAACTGGAAAGCATCTAGCAATTCCCAAGAGCTGCTTTGCTATTTGCCACGTCAGGCTCTGAGCTTTTGACAATGAGAAAATTGAATAAAAATATATTCAGAAATGATTTTTACTTTATTTGCGTAATCTAAACCATTTACCACTATTGCTGTATTACATATTTGAGCTCAGTTGCTTAAAAGCAAATCACACTAACCACAAGTTATTCCAAATCGAGTTATTGGTACTTGTATTGAGAAAGATTTTTTGCAACATACATTTCCTATTCATGCTAATGGACTACAAACCTGCACTTTTCCATACTTCCATTTCTTTGATTATGGCAAATGTGAGTGCTCTGAAGGTGGTATTTGAAAGGAAAGTTTGTGGCCACAGCTGTAAGTTTTAATTATTCCAGTACAAATATACACGATAGAATTCATACTTTATCTGATTTTCTTTGATTACAAAGATTCAACCAAGAAAGTAAATGTTTGTGCAGTGAGAAGTTTTTTGATAATCAATAAAACTCCTCCTGCATCCTGTCATCTAACTTGTTGTCAAAAGACCTGGTGTTTATATGTTTTCTATCAAACATTGTTGGATTCAGGATACTTCCAAATATTCCAACAGTGTAACACCTTTTCCTTTTTTGAACAAAACTGAAGTGACTTGAAAGAGAGCAAGTGCTTTATAAAAATGGCAGCAGACTAAACTTTTTGCTTTTATTTGCATCCAGCATTGATTCTGATGAGATTATTTGGTAAAGGACTAAGACCCCAGTTTAGCAGTACCTCATGACAATGCAAATTCAAAATGTTCAGTTCAAGATGGGATGCTAACAAGGATCACAGAGGATTTAATCTATTGCTGCTACGATATGCACCCTGGAAATTATTTCCAGAATGCACTGAAATATACATAGCTCCCCATGCAAACAAGAGTGTTTCTGTATAAATGTAGTATCAGCCTCAAGCAACAAAAAACAAGTAGCAGCAGTAGTTGCATTAAGAAAGGAGCTCAAGACTGTGTAAACATCACCAAATCTAGTCACGAGGCATAGTGCTAAGATGGTGGTGTACCCTATTTGTGGAGGAGGGCTAGAGAGGGGTCAGTGAGGTTTCAGGCCCCTGAGAGCATTTTCAAAGGACTCTTTCTAACCCCTATATGCCACGTGCATCCCTTATCCTTCCCACCAGATCTTGAGACCTATCCCTGGGGGATTTCAGCCCATAGTGGGGCACAAAACCAGTGCTGGTCCAGGCCCAGCCCCTGCACAGACACATGGCATTTGTGCATAGTATATGTATTCTGTCAGCAAAGTGACATGTGCTCTTCATGCAGCCCACAGTTATTTTTCTCTTCCCTGCCCCAGCAATATTTTCCTGGGTATGAATCTTGATCTTAACCGCAGTTTCCGCCTGATATCTCCTTTTCCTTCTACTGTCCCCTTACACCTTAAGCTGCTGGGAATGGAGAGGCAAATGCACTAATTGGCTGTGTAGAGTCTATTGGACACCCCGGGAGATGGTTTAGCTTGCTTTGTATCCACCTGTGAAAGTCTCAGCTTTCTCTTCAGTAAAGTGCTTGAGCTTGTAACCTCTGGGGATATTTGAGAGCACTCAGGACGAGCATCCGGACACTGTATATAATGCTAAGTGGATTCAAAGATGTCCAGGACTCTCACCCTGAATAGGAGCATTTCCTATTTTATTCTTTGTTCACAGGAAAGCCAGGCAAATGGTCCCATGCTTTCTTTCATTGGAACAAGTGCTCTTCCAACCAACGTCATGGCCTGGGAGCAGCCAAGATTTGGATACTGGTCCCTGCCCTTCCTCTTTTTCTAGCAGGTCACATAGCCAGAAAACACCTTACTAGGCTGCCTTTTTGTTCTGATGACTAAATAGCAGGACCAGCCTTTGTCTACTCACGAAGTTAACCATTCACTTCTTCCTCCACTCTCCCCCACCTCCAAATCATTGGCTCAATGGAAAGACATCACTTACCCCTCTTCTTTCATGCCTTCCCCTAGCACAAGGAAACAGCAGTAGTCTAGAAGGAGCATAGCTACCCCTCTGGCACCCAAAATTGGTGAAACATTGTGCCTTCCACACTGCTCCTTTGGGAACTTGTAACCTTAATGTCATCTCTCTCCCAACACTTCATATGCAATTGTCCACAGGCGTCAGTGACACAAGCGCAAATGGAGAGTCTGGTTGAGGCAGAGCCCAAATTTCTCACAAGCTAGAGCACTGTGGCAGTCTCTTCTCTCTCCTTTGCACTCTCCTGCTATCGGGACTATTTGCTAAGCGAGAGCACGCTCTGTTTGTGACTGAGAAGGGAAGCTGTTTCTTGATAGACAAACACTTCCTCGACCTTAGACTTTCCTTCTGAGACTTCAACTCCTTTCTAAAGGGCCATGGAGAAGTAAAATCAAATACTGATGGATACAGTGCAACAATTCTTAACTAATGCATGAAAGGCTTTGCAAACAAAACCTGGTCACTGTTACATCACAGCAATGTGCACATTGCTCATTTACTTGTGCGACTCGTTTAAATGATGTGATAACACTTCATGGTGCTATAATAAATTGAAAGGTTAATATCTCAATGAGTCACCAATGAAAGACCTCACCACAAATGAGACACTGTGCAGGAGCCCTGGGTTTCCAGATAAGCAAAGGGGATTACTGAGGTTCAACTACATGTCTTATGCCAAAGTCTTTACTGAGTTAATGTAGTGAACGTAATGCTAGTATAGTGGAGACTATCTCAGCCCAGTAGTTTCATTTTAAGGCAAACAAGCTCCCTGTGGAGAGATCAGAAAACTGCTTCTTTGGAATTTAATTAACATTAGAGCATGTGAGATTATTTGCTGCATAAAAGCTAGGCATCATGATTCATGTCAAGAAAGAAATTCTGCACTATTTGAATTGGCAAAAAAAAATAAGATTCAAGACGACAAATCTACCCTGTTCTCCTTGAAAAAAAAAATTCTTTTTTACTATTAATGTGGCACCATAAATGCGTAAGCAGCTTAAAAGAGGGGATCCTAAAACCTCAAATATAGGAACAAGCTTTATCTGTAGATGTCCACCAGCATGCATCCTAGATTGTCGCTGTGAGTGGCATAGACCCTCTCAGCTCTCAACATGTAAAATGATAATGTAAAACCATCTCCTGAACCATTGCTGATGTCACATATATGTTCCTTTAAACAGAACACTGATGAGCAGTCATGATTCACAGGCTGATTACACTTAGGTCAAACCTATACCTGGAACAGCTCCTAGGTTGAAGGATTATTAATACCAAAACTACACTTTTTGCATAGTGCTTTCTACCTTCAGCCACCCACAGCACTGTATAAATTACAGGCAGGATTCTGTAGGATATCAACAACTGGACACCTTTCTGCTTCCCAGCACCGATGACTGGATGGTATATGGATTTATCTCAGTGTCCCAGAGTTTCTTGAACATCAGGCTAAATTCTCCATTACTTCTTTTCATCCCAGTTTTTCTAATAACACTCTAAGTAATTTCTTTTCTCATTTTGTGTGAAGTATTCTTACAATATTTTCTAATTCCATTATCTTAGTACTCATTACTCATTGAGGATTCAAGGTGTGGAAGATACCTTTACAGATGGGTATGCCTCAGGAAATCACTGATTGACACTTCTCTTCAAACTTCTTTCAGCTCTGAGCTGGGCTAGATGAACTTATCAAACCTAGGCCCACTCATTTCAGCTAATACATCATTAATTGGCTTACCCTTTGTAATGCTTGCCCTTTAAATGTTTTTAGAAGTCATGGGAGCAACTTCTAAGTGCTTTTTAGCGATTCGGTAAACAACATTTTACTCTCTTAGTGGGGAACACTCCTTCAGGCTCTATAAACATCAAGTGTAGCTTCACATGTTTAATTAGCTTAAGCCACAATTCCTTGGTGATGAGATCCTGGCTGGGTTCATGGGTAAGACTGCATTATGAAAACGCCTTCTGCAAAATGCTTTCTTTTAGAAAGGAATGTAGCAATGAGAACTACATGCCCATCTTTTCTGAGGAATATCTTATAAAAATGGAGTTGTGGAATGAAGCCTTTTTTCCACTTTTCTCAATAAAAAAGAAAAATCTTTTTTATCTCTGAATGGGTCACCTACCACATGCTGTGCGTAATGAACCCACCAGTCTCACAAAGGCTAGACTGTGCCCATGGACACTGGGCTCTTTCTGAGATTGCCTAACACTCAGGGTGCTCATCACTACTGACTTGCACCACTGCTGCCCAACACTCAGGCTGCATGCAAAAAGCAACATAAATGACCAAACAAAGCCTTCTTCACAGCCACTTGGGAATTTGAGCTGTATGGGTAGAGTAGCTTAACTGCAGGCTAGATACAAATTCAGGCAGGGTTATTGTTTGAAGCATGCCAGCCAGCCAAAGACTTAAGCTGCTTGCTTCATAGTCTAAGAGATGGGGCTTTAGGGTAGAGAAATAGCTAGATGCAAGCTTGGACTGAAAGGTGAGGATTTTTCCCTACATAGATGTGACTGTGAGGGGCTGCCTGTTGTGGCATTTGATGTTTTTATAAACATTCTCCAAGGACTAGTTGCACCCAGGGTCATACTAAGATTGATAAGCATTCAGAAGGAAAATGGTCAGGGGTTGAGCTGTTGGGAGAAATCCACGTAGACACTGTAATACAGTTTTCAGATGGACCCTGGAAGGTCCTACATAAGCAGAGCAGGGAGGATGCAGAAGGCCTTCAGGTGACTGTATGTCCCCATAGAGTACTATGTGTGGCAGCTCTGACCATAAGGAGAAGAGCAGCTTTCTGAATCACCCACCCTCAAATGCCTTTGCTTTGCCACTGCCTTCCTGATGCTACAAGCAAGAAGCACAGCAGCAGTTTATCACACAAGGGATATGTCCAAGTCCAGGTGTCTGTCGGGAAAGTAAGTGCCCTCCACACAATGGAGCTCCAGCAGTCCTCAGCACTGAATGAGAAGACAACTCTCGGCAGACTGCCTTTTGAATATTGCTGCCATTTCCTAGCTTTTTTCAGGCTAACTGCTGATGACACAATAACTACAGGTAGCAGCCATTCTTGTGCTGCCCTCTTATGCACTCTTCAAGAGGTTATTGCTCTGCCACTTATCTCCACCTGACACTACACTGGCATCAGCTCTCTCTGACTGTGAGGTATCACATCACATCTCCCAGGATTTCTAGGCCATTATGCCAGCACTTTCGTCCAGCTTATCAAAGGCCTCTGCCCATGGAGGCATACATGTACATACCGAATTTCAGCAGGACACAGAACTGAGCATGCTCTCTCTGGATCACTGTATCCTCGAGGGGAGATCAAAGGGATACTTCCCCCACTCTCTTCCTGCCCCTTCCCAAAAACTGCTGGCTCGCAGAAGGCCCCGAGAGAAGAACGATCTGGTCACAACCCTCAGCAACGTGGTAGAAGACCACCCCCAGCTGCTGGCTTCCCCCAAAAGAGACCCTATCACATTACTCCTGCTAGTCAGCTTGTTTTGCTGATGAAGCACATCCTAAATAGCTCAGTGGTGTAGTACACAACAAGGACACAAAAGCCATTATCTCATTTCAACAGGTCACGGTTCTCAGTTCTGTGTAAAGCTTGTAAGCACAGCATAACTGTTTCAGTAACATCTGTCAGATTGGGGGCCTCCCCTATAAAATATTTCTGGCATAAATACATTGGCAAGATATGTACAAAACAAAACTCATTCTGTGCCAGGAAAACCACTGCCGTAGAGGTCGGCAAGCCAATAGATTGGCTTCAGTAATATTGGTCAGGGTAATGTGTAACTATGCTATCAGGAAATTTTGCTGGCATATACCACACCACGTTATAGGGCACTACTGAAGTAACTCCTGCAAAAGCTGCAGATGCACAGACCCTTCTAGTATTGACAAGACCTAGATCTAAAGAGAGTATATTGTCCAGGGAGAAGAGGAGGCAGTAGCTGACTGGGAGATTTTAATGTTCAGCCGCTTTGTGGTATTGGCTGTCCGTCAGCCAGGCAGGCATGGTCTGAGGCTCAGCCCTGAGGAATTGCATACCTTCTGGTAGACCTCAGATGCACCCCCAGTCCCACTGCTCCTGGTTTTTTGGTTGCCAAGGGCCACAGCTGGTTCTCTCCCAAACTTCAGTTCGTTGCTGGATACCACACACAGGAAATGGCAGCGAGCCACAATCCTTGAGTCTCACTATAGTGTCTAGTTAACGGTACTCATATTTAATATTTTTTGGCCATCTCAGCAAATACCTCTTGAGAAAGGGGCAGTTCACACTGTCTCAGAAGTAGCATCTCCGTACCTCTGCTCTCGAGAGACAGAGAACCATTTCTAGGGGTTTTGCTGGATCATATTTGGAAAGGAGTATTCCTGTCTCATCCGTCTGTGCTTCCATACACAGTTGCAGTAAGTGCTGTATTTTAGGGTCAGGCACACTTTGTTACTCACATTTGCTAGCTAACATTCGGATGCTTTACCTGTTGGTGGCAATTACTGTCCAGCTGCTCGTTTCAGCAGGCATTCATTATGCACGTAGCAAACTGCATCGGTCAAACTATGGGCTAGGCTTTAAGAATATACACCTTAAGGCCAAAAAGAGTTCTATCTGGAAGTCTGAAATGTGGGACAAAACAGAAAAGATCTGTATTTTTTTTGCTTCACCAGCCACCACAAGGGCCAGGGCCACTGGACATTTGTTTTTCTTTTATTTGTATATTTGTTTCATGTAGAGAGTGTTTTGACCAAACCACATTTTCCCCCTATTTTAGCCACAAACTGATAATTCCATTATCCACCCAGCTGTAGCAGATATCTCTTAAATATCACAACACCTGGCTAACTTTCCCACGAAAGCTTGCAGCAGTCCAAGTGCCAGCAACAGTGCTCAGTGGGCCCCGTGCAGAGAAGAGGGGAGTACAGGGAGCACCCCTGTACCTGCACCCCTCTGCCCATGGAGGGGACTCATGACAGCTCCTTGTAAAACCGTAGCCACCAGGACGGTTGGTACCTGCAGCCCCGGGTGCCTGCTCGCAGTGATGGTAAAAAAAGGCCAATCCACGCCAGACACGGGTCATGGCAGCACTGCATGCCACTGCTGAGTGTGTGTCTGCTTTGCCAGCCTGGAACACTCTGCTTTCACTTCCCTACCCAAGCAGAGCATCAGGCCAGCTTGGTGTGGCTGCTCTGCCTGGATCTCAAACCTAGCTGGATATGAAAGAAGATAGTCTTATGTAGCCCAAGCCCCAGCTGGGGCAGTACCTGCTCAATACCTGATGGTGCAGTCGGGATATGGTTCCTACTGTTTAAGCTAAGATGCTGTGACCCAGCAAACCTGACCTCTGAACTGCTAATACCTGAAGTGCCGGGAGGGTGTCTCATCCAGAAAGGACTAGATCCTCTCCTCTCAAAGTACTTAGAGGAATACACTGTCATTCCTGGTGAGTTGCCTCCGTTTAATGCTGTTGTTCTCTGAACACTGCTTTCAGGCTAGTAACTGATTACTTTGTGTTGAGTGATTCCTCTCATACTTGCCCTGGGCAAGAACTGGAGAGATGGATGTGCTATAGGACAATGCTTTTAAAAACATTTCCAACACTGAATGAGGGGTTTGCTACAATCTGCACAATGTTTTGGTCTAAGAAAGAATGGTCAAGGCATCTTTAAACAGGTAGCATTCAGCACAACTGAGATTTGTTTTCAAACATACCGGAAGAGGGGTGCCGCTGGACAGTGGGTCCCTCCTTGATGAAATTCCATTTCAGCAATACAGAGAACCTCTCTCCTTCCTTGTGGTCAGATGCTGACATAAGTAAAAGTAAATTAGCTTGGGAAGCACCCTCTGGAGTTTGGACCTTTTCATCCATCTGAAACTACTACAATTTTTTTTCATTAATTTGAGACTGAGAGGTTGTTTGCATTCCAAAACTAATAGCGGAAATATGCCATTTACACTAATTTAGCATTTGACTTAATACTTTTATATAGCTGATTTGTTGCATAATTTATAGCAGAGTAGCCATGTTCTGCTTTCATTTAAACTCATGTAACCCAATTTAATGGATATGAGAGCAGAATTACTTTTTTTCTTTGATTATGTGTTGCAGATATTCTAACTGCAGACTCATCACTCAAACCATATTCCTGGTTTTTTGGTATGCTTCTGCCTTACTTTCTCTGTCCCAGAACTTGATGGCCACTGCTGTATTGTAGGAGAAACCTACGACATATACGACATACAATATTACAGTGGAAAATCCCAACCCAGGGTAGAATTACACTCTACACACTATTTTAAAGACAGGTTTAAGGTGACTAAGTACTAAGGCTGTGTTAGGGCTGCTAGTGTAACTGGCAACTCTGCAACATGCAAAGATTCGGCTGAGCGTATATGCTATGTAACAGATAAATAGTATTTTCATATAAGGAAGCATTGACCCTGCTGAGCATGAGTACATTGCCAGAAAAAGTTTCTCTGCAGCAAATCCAGTTAGAAAGGCTGGGCTTCCCTGTTGCAAGCAACTGAAAACAAGATCTTATAAACTGAAATTATCAAGTGGCCTTGACAGTAGTTGTAAGGAATTGTACATTTTAGAAGCTCACCTCCTATAATCCCACAACTGAGACACTGAGACTGCAGAGCACATACATCTGCTTTAGGAGGCAGCCTGTACCTTCCCAGCGAGCAAAGACAGGTTAAGAAGCTCCCACCTCTACATGCTTATCCCCACCTTGCCCAGTTTACAGCGGTTCCTGCAAACAGTTGTACTGGGTCAGCAGAAAAGGGGGTCGGTTGTGGTGTAGAAACAAGCAGCTAGAGCATTGTATTCACAGCCAAAATTACTGTGTGTAGAAATGCATCTTGGCAACAAACCTCTCTCTCTCTCTCTCTCTCTCTCTCTCTCTCTCTCTCTCTCTCTGTCTCCCCCTCTCTCTCTCTCTGCAGAATCTGATTGCAGAGTGATTCCTGAACAGCACACCTGCCAGCGCCTCAGCCTTGCCCAAAACTGCACGAAGACAGCTGTGCTGGGGCAAAAGCAACATCCGTGGAGTGCAGGGTCTCCCCCTCCCTCTGCTTCCCCCAGCAGATGCCTAAGGAGGGCTATGAGAACAGGGCACGCCTGAAGCGATATTTTCTCAGAATAATCTTTTAGCCTCAAGCAATTTGCAGTTCATAGACTTCCTGGGCCAGAGATGGTATCTCTGTGATGAAGAACTCATTTCAGGTATTTCCAAGAGCTTTAAAGAAATAGGAGTTCATCGAGAGGAGGTATCTGCCGAGAAAATCTGAGCCTCCACGCTGGCTTTTCTATACTTTATCTGCTGTCAACATTTGTTTCCAGGAGAAATTATTGGAGCGGTGCAAACAAAGCCGCATGTAAATCAGGACATCACCTGGCGTCTGGGGGCGGGAGGCAGAGAGGCTGGTTACCTGCCCCTCGCTGCCCTGGCCCGCCTTCAGGCCCGCAGGAGCCCTTGGCCCGCTCCGCTCGCCGCCCCGAAGCCCCGAAGCCCCGCGGCGGCGGGCAGCGCCCCGGGCAGCCGCGCTCGCTGGGCGCGGCGGAGAGCTCGGCCCGGAGTGACTGCGAGCTGCCGCGAGAGGGGGCTCAAAGCCCGCAGGCCTCGCAGCCGAGCGGGGCCTGGGGAGCCGCCGCTTCGCGGGCAGCAGAAGGGCGGCACGGATCTTCCCCGGCCTGAAAAAATTCCCTCTGGCGAGGGTGCTGCACGCTCCCTTTCCCCTCCGTGCCCCGCCAGGAGTTTGTACAACCGGAAATTATGATACCCTCTAACCAGCCAAGGCATTCGCAAGTTTTGGGAGAGCTACCAAGGCAGAGCGGGGTGGAGAGAAGCCAGCGTTTTTCTGGGGAAGTTTTGCCAGCCGGGCCAATTCATTCAGTCGCTCAGCCCAGGCACTGGCTGCCTCTGCTTACCAATGCACTCAGTCTTTGTAGTGTGTCTTTTCGTGAGGATGCACGTTCACCCGTTACGATTTTAAGAGAAACTCCCTCTTTGGAAACCAAGTAAGCTAATGCAGCAAGGACATTAGCAGTGGGCTCCTGGGAATTTGCAAGTGAATTCCTGACAATAAATACACACACATATGCACACAACCCCCCCCCACCCCCCACCCCGCCCCTTACATGTTGCCTAATGGATTAAGATATAGAGGCTTGACAATGCTGATAAGAGTCGGTTGGCTAGGAATATGTTCTGAGGGGCTTGATCTGCAGCTGCTGAGAACTGTAGCCAGGGCCCAATGCAGACACAAGCCCAAAATATTTATCAGGTACACTAAACACTGTGCCATATGTATGTGTGCTTGCCAACACAGGCCTGGGTGAATTGGATCCTTTTTGAGAGCTCCTGTTTGTACCATAACACCAAATTAGCAGCCCCTGTTTTTGTAGTTAAGGGGAGACACCATATGAAAGGAAATCCCCAGAGAAATGACTTTTTGCTACTAAAATTATGGCAAATAGTTGCTGACTATCCCCCTAGCTGGCCTGCAGCCCTCTGGCTAGTTTGAGAAGTGTCATTTTGACAATAAAAAGCAAGAACCTGAGATAACTCTAGTGTCTCCCCTGAATCTCACCTGGTTTCCACTCACTCCTCTTCAATTTCTAGGCTAGTACAAGGTAAAAGTAGGACAGAGAGATATCACGGTAGCTCTGGATAAGCTCTACCTGCCAGTGCCTAGCCTAAGAGTATCTGCTCTCAGTGGGTCTTTGCTCAGTTCCTCCTCCCCAGCTCTCCCTGCGGTCACACAGGACATTCTCCCTGGGCCAGCTCCCTGTCTCGCAGAGCTGGGCAGCCGCCACTTAGTTCCAGCTCCTTCTCTTACAGAGGAGAACATCTTCATTTCTCCCCTTTCTCTCTCAGCAGGACAAGAGCAGTTGCTGAACACCCTGCTATAGCATTTCCTGCCTGGCTATCCCCTGACCGCGAAACCTGGGACATCTCTGAGGGGGAGACTTTCAGCTCTGCACAGGCAATGACAAGTGCTAAGGGACTACTAGCGGTCTCCACTACGAGATACCTGGATCAGCCCCTGCTGTCTCCCGAAAGACCCCTGAGAACAGGCACACTCCTGACTGTCCCAAGATGGTGAATTAAACCTACACAGCTGATCACCTGAAACTCACACACTCCAGTGTAAAAACCCCAGCTCAGGAGCCTTTCTCAAAAGCTTGGGATATTTCCAGGTACTTGCTGGAATAAACAAGAAACATGGTCAACAGGGAATTATCTTTCTTCATGTGGTTTGGTGTTTTTAAACATCTTTCAGCCAGTTCACAGGGCTGAGGGCACATACCAGCACTCAGGGACAGTGCAGAGGTTCCTGACACTCTTAAGGGATGAAGAGTTCATAACCCTACCAGTGGATTACATTCATCCACATACCATGTTTGGTTTAGTAACCTCTGGCTGGACATGGACATGCATGGATGACAGGACATGAATAAGTCTTTCACTTAGAAGTCTATTTGAACAGTTCCTAACATCATTACTTTCATGGCAATCCCCAAGCAGTTCAGCAAGCCAAATATGAGTCAGTGCACATAAACAAGTCAAGCTATAATTTTCAGATGGATAATAATACTTCAGGAGCTACTCTTTGGACTTTGTCATTATTTTTTAAAATACAATTCTCACCTTGTTCTGAATGAAATTGGAGATATATAGATATATAAATATTATTGTGGTACTTACATTTTTCCAAGATAGAAAGTATGGAGAAGTGCTTTCCTTTGTGTAGTCCCTCCTCTCACTTTGCAAGAGATCTGCTTTGTGCCCTCTTGCTTACAGTCAGTTGTGATACCAACACATCCCAGTGAATGTATCCATTTCAGTACACGACTCTTCATTTTGTTTGCACTGTGATTTTGTTTGTACGCGAAATCTTGACCCCTTAGTGATCATGTCTGTGCTGTCTAAGCTGTTCTGCACCTGCAGCGTGAACAAAGATTATTTTATTCTTCACTAGTGCTGCAGGGAGAGTTACCACAGCAGATCATCCACCAAACTGCAAGGCTGAAGGGCACAGGACGTGCTCCGTTATGGAAGCATCCAGCTGGAAGAGAGACCCTCTTTCTCCAATAGCTTTAGGCCAGCGCCTATATGGAAGAGAGAGTGGGCAGCACAACCAGAAACTCAGGCAGATGAACTCTCAGATTGCTCACTGATAGGAGGAAAATTTGACCAGAATTTTTAAGCATTTTATGTGCCAGCAAATTCAGAAAATCCCTGATTCAAAAATTTTTGCTTTGGTGTACAGAAATGCACCTACTTCTCTCTCCAGATTTTTTCTCAATCATACATAAAGACTCAGCCATCAGAAATACAGAAGGTTCTGCACAATACCATCTTTGGAGGAAAAAGAAATATATGGTGGGTAGGGGGTGTAGACAAATGACTGTAAGGGCAACACTTCCCATACCTGAGTTTCAGCCTGAAATACAGTAGTAGCATTAGAAAGTGACCGGAAAGCTTCAGCCATGTTAAAAAGAAATAGTTATCTGGCATTTTCAAAGGAGGATTTCTGAGAGATCTGTCTATCAGGTGCATTTGGGGTGTGTGACCTTGTGGCCAGGCCTGTCCAAGTGGAAACAGGAGCTCCCTGCAATCCTGCTGCACCGTCATCCTTGGCCAGTCTGTGACTGCTTTATGGCCCCATTTAGCAGTGATTGTTACAGCAGGGGTGCCGCAGCTTTGCTCCTACACAGGCACTTCAGTCTCTATTGATTAATATTTGCAAAGCAGTCACGCACCCCCAGCTACCAGGTACTCCATAAGAACAAAAAGACAGAAAAAATAACAGTCACAAAACAGTAAATTCACAGTATTTTGGAGACAAATTCAAATAATATTTTAATTCAGGTTCCAACTGGCTGAATGTAAACTCAAGTTTTGGGTTTGCTCAAAATCGAAAACCTTAGATTAATCATTTAGTTAATTATTCACCTCATACTAAATACATTAAATATAATGTCTTTACTGTGGGGGAAATCTGGTTTATGTGGACTTTTTCCCCTTCATCAATTCCACTAAGTATCACCCCTGCCTTGGGTGGACTTCATAAATAAATGGGAAGATTGAAAATAATATACATTGAGTCCTTTCACTGGATTACCTGTAACATATTTCCCAGCATTAAATTATTTTCAAAAGTCTGGAAAATGTTATAATTCTTTGCATATTTTTTCAATAACTATGCTAATTGTTTGTCCCAGTTGTGCAGATTCCATTGGGGCAAGAGGTGTTCTGATTATTCCCTTTGTTTATGGTATTAGAGTTAGATTATTGTTGATCTTATTCTTATTTGTAACATGTTTGCCTCACTAGGACAGTAATTGTGTCAAGCAAGTTGGAGTCCAATCTACAAAGCTGAATGTTCGGAACTACAAAAGAAAGGCTCCAATTTTTCAAGCAGCGGGTGTATTACTCCTCCACTTGGATTATTAAATTCTAATTATAGCCTGTTGATCCAGTTACAATGTTGTTTGTAAATCTAAATACAGTTCTCTAAAGCCTGCACTGATACGCATTTTATTTCTTAACCTGTTGATGCTTAGTAAAAAAATACCAGTTTGCCTAATACAGCAGGTGGAGGTTAGCTTGCTCCTGATCAAGGTCTCCTGTCCCCTGTTGTATCCTTTGGATACATTTATGAGTAGGTGCTTATCAGTACAGATAACAACAGCAGCTGTGGCCGATGCATTTCACGTAACATTTGGTACCTGTGGACTCACCTGAGCTGAGATCAAGAAGGAATTTTCCCTTCGGTAGTACAGGCAAGGACTGATGGTCTTTTTTGGGAGAGTGGGGAGAGGCAGCTCTTTTTGTCTTTTCTTTCTCTGCTGTGTGGGCAAGTTCTTCTGAGAGCGTCACCTTAACAATTCCCTGCTACACTGGCAATGCCTTTAGTCCCTTCCACTCTTTTCCTGTGATGTTTTGCGGGGTTTGGCCTCTTTTACAAGATAGTTTTAGCTTCTCACACTGCATTAGAAGGTACTTTGTGGGGTGCCTTGTGTGTGTGCATTAGGTGGATTGAATCTAGGTACAGCAAACTTGTGTAGCACAAGGGGCGATGAGTCAGTCTTCTGGGATGGCCATGAGGGGACTTCATGCCCCTTCCAGTCCTTCTCTTTTCTCTGTCCTTATGAAATTTAAATGTGAGGAAAGCAGAGCTGCAAGTGGTGTGAGCCCTGGCAGCAGGAAATACTACATTTCACATGTGCTGAAAGTCTCTCTCTGTAGCTCTATGCCCTTGCATACCTGCAGCATCTTCCCTTGCCTATAAGAGTAAAGAAGTGGTTCACAGTAAGAAAAAACTGTGCTCGATGATTGCCTTCTCTGAGTCCATAAGCCATGCTCCCATCCCAGCCTGGTCCCTCTTCTCCCAAGCCCTCTTTAAGCTCCAGTACATTTTTGTGCTCACACTGCTCACAGACACCCCTGGCGAAGGCTTTCAGATGGCACCAGCCGGGTTTCACACGCACTGGGTGACATGGGGCACCTTTGGGTGTGGAAAGCCCCAGGCGAGCACTCAGGATTGCCACTAACCAGCCCGAGGGCAGTCCTGGGGCCAAGCGCAGCTCCATGCGGGAGAGTGTCGTGACATGTCAAGACAGTGCAAAGGACTGGCGTGAAGTAGCCCAGTTCCTCCCTTCATCCTTGTCATTCAGAACCCACCGGGGAAGGAAGGGGGCTGCTCCTCCTTTGAGTAAACGCTGTGAAAGGTCCATGAGAGATTTTCCACCAAAGTCTCTGCCCAGAAGAGCTCAGAAATGGGCTTTGGGTACAAGTGTCCGAGCGATTGGCAGCCACCAGTTGGGAGTACCACCCCTCCCAGCTGATCTTCTCCCACGAGCCTGCCGGAGAAAGTCACTGGCGGAGGGGGGAAATCCTGCCGCCTCCCCTCCAAATAGCATCCGAGCTCGCGGGCTTGGTCCGGGCAAGCGGGGGGCAAGGAGAGTACTAAATATTGGAAGCCGGCAGGACATCTCGACGGCTGGGATGGGGCCGGGGGGAACTAGGCTAGCTGAGGGGCAGAACTCCCCCCCGCACACGCATCGGCGCTGAAATGCAGCGCCGGGGTAGCGTTCCCGGCTGGGAGGGTAGCTGCTGTCTCCCCGCAAGCCCCTGTGTATGGGCGGGGGGGAGCGGGCAGGGCCCCCGAGCCGTGGGAAGGCCCGCCCGTGGCTGTGCTCACACGTCCGTGTCCTCCTGGGTGGGGGTGAGAGGGCTCCGTCTCTTGGCAGCTGTTGCTGGATTTCCCCGGTGCCCCCACGGAGGCGCGAAGGAAACCTCCCACCCCGCAGACGACGGTGACTCTAACGGCAGCAACGCTGTCGCGCACGTCAGCGAAGCGCTAAACCTGCCTTGGGGGGGGGGGGGGGGAACTGCCGCTTCTGCTGCTAGGAACAAGGCGGCAAATCCATCCCTGCGGTCGGGGCGGAGTGCAGGGGGGCACCTTTAATGTTGGCGGCTGGGGCTGGCGGGGGCAGCGAGGCTCCGCTTTTACCCTAAGGGGCCGATTGCTGGATCTCTGTGGGTCCGCTGTCTTCACCGCCCCCGCGGAAGAGCCTCTTTCCCCCCGCGGTATGCTTTTAATGCGCATCGCGGGGGGAAACGCTCGTCCTGAATTTAGTTGCTCCGAGCAGCTAGAGACCTT
This sequence comes from Dromaius novaehollandiae, assembly GCF_036370855.1. Lineage (NCBI taxonomy): Eukaryota > Metazoa > Chordata > Aves > Casuariiformes > Dromaiidae > Dromaius > Dromaius novaehollandiae. The sequence continues at coordinate 40,949,256 of NC_088103.1, read as the reverse complement.
CAGAGCCCGACCTGAGAGGCTCGCTGTGCCCCAAGGAGAGGCACTCGTTTGGCTCAGAAACCACAGTGCCTGAGCCAGCAAGTCTCAAAAGCACCCTGAAAGCCAGAGGGAAAGGATTTAAAGCCGATGGATTTTGTATTGTCGCTTTTTCCCCTTCTCCCCGCTGCTGCGTCTAGGGTGAGAGAGTACCTGTGTCGCCCCAGCCCGCAGCCATCGCCTGGGGCTGAGCAATAGCCCGGCTGCGGCGGAGGCGCCGGGGCGCTGCCCCTCCGCTCGCCCTCGAGGAGCAGGAAACGCCGGGTGCGAGCGGGGCTTGGAGGGACGTCGAGGGAAGCAGAGAGGGTGAAACGAGGCAGCTGCGAGACTGTGAGCTGGACGGGGGGGGGGACCCGCACCGCGTGAACGGGCGGTGACAAGGATGCGCCGCGGCAGCTCGCGCCCGACGTGCTCGCAGGCACGCGAAGCCAAGCGCGCCCGGTGCCCCCGCTGCCTGCCCCAGACGCGCACCCCGAAGGCGACGTCGCAGCCGGGCGAGCCAGCGCCGGGCGCTCGGCAGCGGCCGCGGGGGCTCTGCGGCCGGCGGCGCCCCTGGCCCTGCGAGCCGCGGGGCGCGCTCCGCCCCCCCCGCCGGGCAGAGCCCCCCGCCCCGCCGGGGCGCGACGTGCCGGCGCTGCTCCCCGCGCCCGGGCGGCCCCGCGGCCCTCCCGAGCAGCCCGTCCCGTCGCGGGTCCGGCTGCGGGACAGACCGTGCCCCTCGCCAGGGACGGGGCCGCCGGTTTGGCTGCGAGGCGGGCGGCTCGGAGGGCCCTTTTGCGCAACGGGGGCGGTTTGCTCTCTCTTGGCGTTGCTGCTGTTTTTACCAAGCGGCGTCCGCGGAGGCGGCGAGCAGAGGCGCGGAGCCGGGGGCAGCCGGATGCAGCGGCCCGGCCCGCCGGGCGCCCACCTGAGCGGAGAGCGGGGCCCGCTCCCCCCGCGGGGGCCGGGTGCGCGGCACCTCTGTCCCCCTCCTCCGGGCGGAGAGCGTAACGCCGAGGGGTGCGCGAAGCCTGCCGCCGGGGCTGGGGAGGAAACGTCGCTCCTTGAAGGCAAACACGAACCCAGCCCGAACAGCCCCTAAGCCCGGCCGCGCGGGCAGGAAAGGTGGGGACTGCCGGCAGCCCACGGCGTTGTCCGGCTGCGTGCGAGTGCCTCCGCGGGGGGAGGCTCTGCTTTGCCCGTGCCCCCCCGCCCCCGGCTCATGACCTCCCAGCTGGGAAGTGGTGGGTGCCACGGCTGCTCCGGCGGCACTGCCGAGAGGGAAAGCAGAGGCGCGGCAGCTCCTGCCTGCGGGGCTGATGTTTATTTCTGCTTGCAAGTCCTCCCTCTAACGAGTGCTTTCCGGGAGCCCGTGGAAAAAAAGTCACAAAGCCGCGTTATGTACCTGAAACTCGTCAGTAAAGCCCCTCTGTAGAGGTTTGCTTTTGTGGGGGGAAAGGCAAGGTGATGCTCTTCCTCAGGAGAGCTGAGCTCTGGTTGCCGGGGTGTGCGCTGGGTGCCAGAGGGAGGGAAGCCCCGCAGTAGGGCGCCTCTCGGGCAGGAAATTAACGCTTTAAACGGGTTTTCCAAAGCCGTTCAAACCATCCGTAAAATAACTAATAGGATCGGTGAGGCTCTGGTCTGAGATTCCGGAAACAGAAGGCCGTTTCCAGACATCACTCCGTCGTGGGAATTGACTGGCCCGACCGCCCCGGGAAGTCCCGGGCTGTGAAACCGGGAGCGCTTCAAGGCGGGAGCGGGGCTGCCGTCGGCTCCGGTGGGCGCCCTCCGCAGAGCCCCGCCGACGGCAGCCCCGGCGCCGCAACGCTTTCGAGACCGGTCTCTCAGACTGGCACAAATGAAATATTTGCAACATCATATCGTACAGTTCGATTTGCCGCATTTGATCTTTCCTTTATCGGAAAAACCTTTTCCGTTCAGTTGTTCTCATGCCGCGTTTCCTGTGCCGTTGTGTCATGCAAAGACCATCGAAGACAGAGGAAAAAAAACAGTTTTGCGGACAAATTAAGAAAAAAATCAGCGGATTTTGCTTTTCAGAAACAACCCCTGGCCTCTCCTGCTCAAAAAGGCGAAGGTAGAGCTTCTAAAATCGTGCCTCAGTGAAGATAAAATTTGGCTGTCCGCTACGGGGAGAGATTTTAAAACAACTAGCGAACGGTCAAATGACTCTCACTTTATTAAAAAATAATCCTTCCGTTACATTGTTCAGTGCTACCAAACTGCTTAATATCAAATTGGGTTTTTAGATGCAGAGTAATACTCTCAAAGGACAAATTACTGTTACCTAAAACGATTTTATTTGTGCCCCCACGTGCGAGGCATATTATTGATCCAATAAAATGTGTTTTGGAGGCTTGTAAACCTCTCCAACATTGTCTTTGCTCAAGAGAAATTAATTTCACTTTCAGGTGGCAAAGAGCACACTAAAGCAGTATTTCTCGTTTTCTGTACTTTTCCTCCTTCCCGCACGGTTTTCTTCTCCCTTTTTTTCTTCTTCCTTCTTTTTTCTTTTCTTTCTTTTTTTTCCCCTCCTGTTGTAAAACCATGCTTACTCTTGACTACAACGGGATAAAAGAAAAATTAGGGACTCAGTCTGACATTTCTTATCGTTTCTTTTCTAGTTTCCCTCTCAGCTGAACAAAACCGAACAAGCCTCTGTTTTTCTCCAAGATGCCATGAGCTGCGTGGCTGGCAGTCCTCCGCGGCTGCTGGACTCTGCGTGCCCGCGAGGGACCCTGGGCTGCCTGGGAGAGGCAGGGAGCCCATCACCGTGTTTGCTGGCGGCGAGCACTGCCCGGGAGAAGCAGGGAGCCCATCGCCGTGCTTGCTGTGAACTTGTAGCCCCAGCAGCTGGTGAAGAGCCTAATCCCGCTCCATCTTGGGAGGTGGCACGCACGAAAGAAGAGAAAAGTTCTGGTTTTGTTCCCCCATTGTGTCTGTGTCCTGAATAGAAACCTCCGCGGCGCCCGGCCAGCAGATCCTGGGGGCTCTGGGGAAGGGGGTGGGTTTATCTCTCCGGGCCCCGCGGGGAAGCAGAGGCGAGCCGCCGCGGCTGCGGACGCGTTCGTGAGCTCCGGCCGCCGGGAGGGCCTCCGCTGCCCCGGTCGCGCCCGGGACGAGCCTGTCGTGGCGCTTCTCCCTTTAAGGGAGGCCGGAGCGCGGAGCGGCCCCGCGGGAACGGGGCGGGCGGAGCGCGCGGCGGGCGGGGCGCGGGCGCGGACGCGGACGCGGGCGGAAGGCGCGTGGCACAGAGAGCGCGGCCGGAGCGCGCGTGGCGCGGGGGACAGGCGTGGCGGGGGCGTCCGGCCGGGCGGCCCTTTCACGGGGGCCCGGCCGGGGCTGCCCCGCCCGCCGCCGGCTCCGGTGCCGCGGACTCGGCTCCGCGCCCCCTCGGGTGGGGCCCCGAGGGCGCCGTCGTGGCGGCTTGCCCCGGGCCCGGCGGCGCTGCGGGCTGGCGCGGGGAGCGGGCGGGCCCTTCCCGGCAGGGACCGGCCGCGGAAGGGCTGCGCAGGAGGGGAGGGCGGCCCTGGGGCCCCGGCTGACGAGCCCAGGTCAGCCCGGAGGGCGTCGGTCCGGCGGGTGTCGCCTTCCCCCGCCTGTCAGTTAAGTGCGCGGTCCGCGGAGCTGAGGGAGCAGGAGCTGCTGTCGGCGCCCCGCGCCCGAGTGCAGCCTCGTCGCCCCGCTCCCGTGGGCGCGGAGCCGGGCATGGCATCGCGCACACGGCCGTCCCAGCCGGGGCGTCGGTGCTGGGCGACACCGCGCCTCCAGCAGCTTGCCCGTGCAGATGGATCGCCGCCCCGGCGAGGGTGTCCCGGAGGGGCCCGGGGCCCCTCCGCTGCGGAGGGACGGAGGGGAGCTCGGGGCGCTGCCCAGCCTGCGCCAGGTGCCCGGGGCGGCGGGCCGGGAGGCAGGCGGGGGCGGCGGGCCGGCAGCCCAGCCGCGCCCGGGACGCGGCAGCCCCCTCGCCCCGCGCAGCTGCTCCCCGCGCAGCCCGGCTGGGGCGGGCGCAGCGCCGGGGGTCGCTCCCTGCCCCCGCAGCAGGTGGGAGGCAGCGGCGTCAGGCTGAGGCGTCAACCTCGCCCGAATTTCAGAAAGGCTTTTTGTTTACTTTTCTTCCCCCCCGCCCCCCCGCTTTTTTTTTACTAAGTCCATTTTTTCTGGGTCTAACTTACCCCAGGTTAAAATGCAGCTACAGATAATAGGCATCGAGCACCAGTTTCCTAATGAAACAGTTTCTTAAAAATAGCTCTCAAGCCTTTGATTAGTGTCTGATTCAGCATGATTCAGGGAGAGGAAAAGATGTTTTCGCCAGTGTGTGTGTATGTGGGGGTACCTGAATAATTGTGGGGCAAGGGCTGTATTTAAACTGGCTGTTTAATATGTGGCAGATATTTAAACGTCTCTTTAAAAAAAAAAATTAAGGGTTATTTGAAACCACTGCTGCCTTTATGCCTTCTAAAACTGTTAGTAGAACTTTTCATATGTGATCTATTTCATATTCTAATCAGAGACCTCCTTCTGGGCGAGACGGCCCTTAGTCAGACCCAAAGCTCAGTTACACCAGTTATGCTATACTGGTTATGGCATCCTAGTTGTGCCAGCCTAGTTATACCAAATTAATTAGCGTTCCTCAAGACTGGACTGAGCAACCGAACCGAGCTCTGCTAATTCTGTTTTCCCAACTGTAGATGAGATGATCTTTTTGTGTGGTTAATTCTGAAATGCTGGGCAGCTTGCCCATCAAACCATGAACACAGAAAAATACACACAAATTCTCTATTTAATAATAGCTCGACAGTGCAACTAATTCATTCTAACCTGGTAATGGATATTGATGTCAACAGGTATACAGTGAAAGCCAAATACTCTGCACTCAGTGGAAGACACTTTCCTTCTGAATGAGGAATTTATGCAAAATGTAACTTGGCAGAAGGATACAAATTAAACTCCTGTTTCAGTTAATTCAGATTAATTTTTGATTGCCCTTGTACACAAGGCAATAAAATCCCTGTTTATATACGCTCCTTTTCTTTCAAGCAGATGATATGAATCCCTTATTCTGAGGAGTGTTGCAAGATACATACACTAAAGATTATGATTGACTCAGACACCGATTAGAATTATATAAATACCTGAGGTGGATTTTTATCAGTTATTACTACAAACATTATTCTGAGATGTTGGTTCCACTGTATGACTGTGTTTTCAGTGTTTTATCACTAATATGCTGCAAGCAACATTTCAACTAATCAGTTTAATGGAAATTAGAGAGGAAAATGGTCTATTAGGCTATCTAATCTATCCTCACTCAGTAATATTTTCTTACATTTTTCAGTCCAGTTTTAAATTTAAAAACAATCTGTTAGAATTACTCTCCAGTCTTGTGAGGCTTGAGGTAGCATGAGGTAGCTCATAAAAAAGAAAATATTAAAAAAGTTGCTAAAAATGTTTTCTGATGGTCAATTATATTTTATTTCTTTTGGTTTTATTTTATCCCACAGCCAGAAGTCACACATCACTCTGACAGCTTAAATATGTGTTCTCTGTTCTTCATCTGTACACCTGTCACCATGACCCTGCCACACTTTAAATGTCTTTCTCCCCCCCCACCTCGAAGGTTAATAAAAGAGTGCAGATTCAGCTTGGTCCTCATTCCAGACAGGAGGCTGACTACTTAATTACGTCCAAATTCTGCTCTATTTCTCCCATTTAGCACATTGTTGTCCTGAAGCACAATCTTTCTTGCATTTTGTTTCTCTAAAGTGATAGAAGTTAGAATTTTCTTTGATTAGGCTCTGATATTCATTCAGTGCTGGGTTTTTTGTGAAATATTTACACCAGACTTAGCCCATAGAGAACAAACCTACAGTATGGCAGCATATGGGAGCTTTCTTTGTCAGGTTAGTGAATTTAATGTCACATTCACAAAGTAATTTTATGTTCTCTTAGCCTGAGGGTACAGTCCCACTTATCCTTTCCTTGGCAGAAGTCCTGGCTGAGGGAGCTCCTATCCCTTTCTCCAACACCCACATAAATCGCCTTCACTCATCCCCCCACTGCACCCCACCTGTGCCGCTGGTGCAGCAGGTACGACACAGATCTAGTGTTCTGGAGGGACACAGTATATCTGGGGGAAAAGAACCATTTTCTGGGGACTGTTTTATCCCGTCCGCTTCATTATGTAGCTACCCAATGCTGGCACCGCTGGGCAAAGCAGCCATGGTGTGGCGAAGTGCAAAGGTGGGATGAAGGAACTGCTGAAACAGGCTCTGGCCCAAAGTGCTCACCATGCTGCAGCTGCAGCCTACCTTTCTATCATCATGAGACCCTATGGCCTACTTACATCATATGTAAGCATGACTTACTGTGGCTTATCACTTCTCTTGGTGGTCAGAGAACTATGCAAATTTAGACCAGAAACAAGCACGCCTCTTGCTCCCATAAGTTGTACTCTGATTAGATGACATGCAATTCTCTCCCCTAGGCTAAACTGAATACACTCCAGTATTTGCCTGAGAAACAATAAAACATACATGAGACAAAGCATTCATTTACATCACTTTTTCTACAACAATGAGAGTAACTGGAATGGACCATTGTTAAAGATCACTATTTCCTGTGCTGTAATAAATGTCTCATCTTGCCCTGATGCTTGTTTATTTTATGAGTGTCTCTGCTTTTGCTTTCATATTTATCTACCAGCAGGACACCATTATCCCTTGACAACATTCTGTTCCTTCCCTATTGTCGTTACTGCTAAGGCGATGCTATATTGCTGTGTTTGGCCTAGATGATAGGGCTTTCTTATATTGCATTTCCCACCACTTTTCTGGCCTAGACTCTGGATGAGGCACAGAGCATCGGTGCAATGTTTAAAAAGCAATGTTTTCATGAAGTATTAGCAATTCTGTTCTTTTTTTTAAAAAAAAAATCCTCTTTATTATTGTTATTTTAAGCCCCCCTGGGAAGGAGTTAGGTTTAAGCATGTGGGCTGTACCTGCATTGCAGTCCTGAGACTGACTGGGAAAGCAAATCCCCTTGCTGTGCCCCATGGGGGTGTGGGGGGCCACCGCGGGGGGAGGCTCTGCTTGGTGCCCTCTGCACGTGCCACACAGGCCTGGTGGCACCGGCAGAGACACACAGCTGCAGCCGACTGGAAAGAAGGGAAGATGTGCAAAACCGTTGGGGCAGACATGCTTTCGGCAACTTTTTCTTCAGTATGGGGCAATGACCGGGGGCAAGACCCTAACCCTGGTGTCCATGCGTGCTCAACAGGGACTTGCAGGACTGAAGCTGCTGGGCGTGAGCAGACCTGAATACATGTGCGAGCGTGCAAGATTAGCAGTGTAGGGCCTGAGGCAAAGATCTCTCAGGTCCGTTAGAGCATTTCCATTGATATCAAGGCCTTCAGATTAGATTTTTAACACACTCAAATGAAAGGTACTGTATTAAAGTAAACTGTTATTATATAAGCCCACATTGCCCTGCTGTCCATCTGTTTTGCTGATCTCAGAGCATCACCTTCAAACCAGCAACACCAGTGGTGAACTATCTGTCAAAGTCCTATTATGTACCACACTGCTTCTCCTTTCAAGTGCTGAAATCTAATAATCCACCTAACTCTCATGGCCTTCAGAAATGCACACTGCTTTCCCCTTAACATGGCTATGTCTGTCTTCTCATTTTTTTCTACAAAATTCCCACATGGAGGTATCAAGGTTCTCCTGCAGCTCTATTTCATTTAAAAATAATTGGATCGTTATTTTCTTTAAGAACCAAGCTTCCGCAGCAAGTAATTTCTAGAGATGTGTCCAGTGGCTCAGCGTAAAAGTTAATCTTGGTCTATTGGTGTCTTAGATATGTTTACATCTAATCAGTTACCTCTCCTTAAACAAAAGTGATTTAAAGCCCTTTCTGGAAAGCATGAAAATGATTCCCGCAGCACTTAAGTCCTCAGGGCTGTGATCCAACAAAAGCAGGCTTATCTTTAAGCAGTATGAGTAGTCCTATCAAAGTGAATGGGGCTCCAGATGTGTTTAGAGATAAACACATACTTAAGTGTTTTGCTGTTTTGGGACTCTGCATGTTTTATTTGCATTTCATTTCAATAGGAGACTTTAAACATTTTATATAGCAGAAGAGGATTATTCCTGGACACTATATAAGAATACTATTTTTAAAGAGGGCAGAAAAGGGAAATCCCTGCATTTAACAAACACCTTTAATGATTCACATTAATTCTTTCAAATGCTAGGAGACCACATCATATGACCTGTTTTATTTTCGGCTTCAGGACAGAAGTGTTGCAAACACAGAAATGAGTGATAAAGCCCTGCAAGTCTCTGCTGCAGCACTGTTACAAGTTCAGTATCTCACTTTAGGCAAGTCGTTTTGCATATCTATGCTCCATCTTACCTCTGCAAAAAATGAAGACCATTAACATTTCCTTTACCTCACTGCAGGTGCCTACTTAATGTTTGGACAGTGGTCTGATAACAGAAAATGCTGAAAGCTTTTTTTGTGGAAAAAAAAATATGAAAGAGAGTATTGATGCCAAGTCTACCTAGATAAAATATTTTTCTTTGACTTGCCCACATTCCACAGGGATCAAATTAATCAAAAGGCAACTTTGTACAAATATTTCTTAGCATTTATGAGAATGAGCCCTATTATCCTGTATGACTGAATTCTGACTGAAGTGGTAGCAGCAAAATCATCCTAGTCGATTAAGTTAAGCAGAGCAAGGCTTTCTAATGCTGCATTGGAAGGGGGTATTTGAGACAATCATCTCTATGCCCTTTCTGTGACTAGGTTTTGGGTTGGACTCTGTTGCTTGGAGACTTATGTCATCTGCTCCAAAAAATTCTTTGGCTGTGTCCATGCTGTCTGCTGTCGAATAGCCTACCTGCCATGCCATAGGCAGGGTTTCAAACACAACTAGAAAGCACCCTCTAAAGCAAAAGTGTTAGCACCCAGTCATGCATGCTCACTCACATCATCTGTCTGGGAGGCAATCATGTGGAAGGAAGGCTGGGAGATGCAGAAGATGTTGCATTTCCTGCTCCTCCTGAGACTTTTTTTCCTAGAGGAAGAGGCAGCTTTGGGGCTCATCTAATTTTAGTTAATTTGGTGACTGCAGCTTATGTAGATGTATCTCAGGTAGACATAGCAAACTCAGTATGGGTCACCACGACATTTTTACCCTGCAGCTCACAAGGCCTCCGATTTTTGTCTGAGCACGGTGCTATTTCTGTCACTCTGGCAGTACCCAAGCAGGCTGCCTGAAAGTGCGCTCACATCCCACTGCGCAAGCTGTGGGCATGGAAATCGCTGTAACGCAGACATATGTCCCTTCTATTCTTGTTAGATTTCAGACAACTGGATTTATCCATTTAAAAAAGAAATGGATGGGAGGGAGTTGCACAAAGGTTAGGAACATAATGAAATGAAAAGAAATCCAGATGTGGCATTCACTTGCCTGAAAGGACTATTGCCTGTGCCTTCCCATGCAGCTCAACAAATGGTGCTGGATCAGATAAGGAAGCAACAACTCACGTCAAGCAGCCTCCACACAACATAGTGCATGGCCATTCATTATACTCAACTTTGCAGTCTCACTAGCAGCAACCAGCCAATAAGGCATTATTAACAAACTTGAACAGATGAGTGATACTCTTTCCCCTGAGTGCAAAGACTTTACAAAAAAACCCCAGGACAACACAACCCTGCACTGCTCCCCTGACTGTCTCCTGTTCTTCCAGTGCCAGCAGAGCGCTGGCCCATTCTGCAGGTGGCTGTGCTAAGCAGAGTTTTGCCATCCTATCTTATGTCTTGACATGACACCAGCATTTGGACCCAAAAGATAACAGGGATAAAATATGCACTATGTAAATGGTAACTGACCTACAGTGCTGAGTCCAAGGGTAAGCACCAGTCTGTGACAGGCAGGAAGAAGATTTAGTGGGTTACTCTGACCTGAAGTTCTGTGAAATCTTGTTGATTTTGCCCTGCTAACATTTAGCTCTTTTCAGCAGCTCATATTTCCTTTTTCTCTTTGCCATATCTGTTTTGTCAGGAAACTTGCTGGCTTCTTTATTGCTTTGAAGGTCCAACTTTTTTGCTTCTCTCTCTACAGCTGTACAGTCGTTTGTCCTTTTCCTTCTGAATCAGAGCACCACTCCAAACAACTCTGTGAAGCATAGTCTATTATCCCACTTCTCTGCAAAGCATTTTTGACTCTTCGTGGGTAATGCTCTATATAAAAATAAAACACATTGTGCTGTCTTAATAGCATAATTCTTAAACAGTTATGGCCTCATTCTCCTTCATTCAGGGTGCATAATTCCCATTGACAGTAGTAGGAGCTCTGCCAACACAAGAATGAACTAGTTTCTGTGATAAAGGAAGACAGTTAGACACTGAAAGGTCCAATTCTGCTCTCCATTAGAAGTAAATGAAGGTGTAACACACACACACAAATAAAACTAAGACAAAAATTGCATGGAACAGCTTCATACTAACCAAACATCAGGTTTGCTATCTGAGCTTTCATTGGAATTGACTCTGATCTGACAGTAATCTAAATTGAGAATAATTTTAATAAAACCAGCAGCACTGCATCTCTATAGAAAAGCTTAGAATCAGTTCTTGGAGCTGTGCATTTTTCTGAGCTGGAAAGGGTCTCTACAGCCGAACCTCTGCTTCACTTGTGTGCTCTTTATCCTTTCCTCAGCTCTATGGAAACACAAAGCACAGTCCCAAGGCGTCTTCCCATGCTCCACACTTCAAAAGACTTTGCATCACAAAATGTAACTTGCTGTACATCATGCTGGGCTGTCCTCCAAGTTCTGGGTCATGTACTAGCAGAAGACAGCTTGCTCTCCTAACCTCACGGTATACTGGGTATATCCTGTCCCCTTCTGTTTCCAAAGTCCCAGCCTGCACAGAACTACTGAGGAATTTTGGAGCCATTAATCCCTACGCCTTCGTCATGCCCACTAAAAGGGGGGGTGGGGACGCTAAACCTAAAGGTGTGTGCTTTCAGATGCTTCTGACAGCAGAAGGGACACCTAAGACAAAATGGCTTCATTAAATGTTTTCCCACCTCCTCTATGATGTGATTACGCGAAACTGCTTGCCTCTTCAATCCACCACAGTCTTGCTTTTTTTCCAGGCACAAGTGATGAAGCATACAACTATTAACTGCTATCTGAAAAGTACTAGTCTAGTGTTTTCCTTTACAGTTCCGTCAGTCTTTCTAATATATTATAGAACATCCTGCCTGTGATGCTTAAGAGAAGAACAAACTAAACCCCCAAGCCGATGCACTTTTGCTTCTGTATGACTCCTTCATGCAGTTTCTGGCCTGAGGTGTAAGATCTGATCATGCTGATCACTATTTTCAGTTTTGTAAAATGAAATAATCCTAACAATGTCCATCTATCTTAAAAACAAGCCAAAGTATTTGTCTCAGTAACTTTCTGCAGTAGTAACTCCCTCAGGTGATGAGACATGTGTCTGGGCGTTTACTTTTCATTCAAAATTTGCTGCTTTTTAAGTTAATCTGACATTTGTTCTCATATCACATGATAAAATGAAAAGAAAGTCCAATGCTATGTTCTTTAGAATACTGACTGCCATAATCAGCTCTAGTCTGATCCTATCCTTCTAAATGAAATAATTCTAGACTTTGTCACCTCTTACATATGAATCCTATCAGCTCTGTAATCATTTTCATTATCATTTCTTGGACATTTTTGGACTCTGCTACATACCTCATGAGATAAAAGGATAAAAAAAAAGAACACAGAGTTAATGTGGATCTATAGCATAGTTCTGTGTTATCCTGACATTTTTGGCTTGCTGCTCTGTTTTTATTTAATAAATCCAAATGATCTCTTTATTTTTTAAGCTGTTGTTATGGGCAGAGGTGAATCAGACACTGATGACTCCTGGTGCTGGTTCTTTCTCCTCAGAGGGTCCTGCAAATTCAAAGCTTTTCAGATTATGTGAACTATGTAGCTAATCACTGATGATGTGCATTACCTTGCATTTAGACATGTTCAGAGTTCTCTGCTACCGTGATGCTCAGTCTCCCAGTGTGTTTAAATTCATCAGGTAAAGCAGCCACCACAAAGTGAAGTAACCCTAAATGCACCCACAATCTACTACAGTTTTTAAGAAACCAAACAACTGCATTAATAGCTGTTCCTGCTACCTTTTCCATCATTTTTCTTGACAAAATGTTAGGAAGTATATTGAACTATTATTTCAGGTGTCCATCTGAAAGATTACTATATTTCAGGTAACAAAATTCTCCCAGTATCCGAGCTACAGATTCAGCCCAAAAGCTTACTGTAAAGGTGGTCATGTTTCTCTTTAAGATATGTGTCAACCTTCAAGCCCTAATTGCTCAAGAGCCCATAAATCAGCCTTCTTGTTGGTTGGATATTGGCAAAAATCTAGGCAAACTTTTCTAAAATAGATTTGATTTTATTTATGGATTGTTCTAGTTGTTTCTGTTTAAATTTCCCATTTTCACATGGGAGAAGTAATTGATAATAAAGCAAAAACAGTAACAAAAAATCAAAATGTGTAGTTTCAGGAAAATTTTCACCAGGTCTACTGGTTACCATATCCTGTTGACCTTGGGATGATGGCAGAGCTTATCTCACTCCAGAGTGAGGAGAAAGCTTCTGTTCTCTCAGATCATTCCAATTATTAGATGGCATCTAGTGAACAGAAACGGTTCGTTAAGACTACCCTGTGCAGCCTTCCTCCAGCTCTTTGAGACCACGGTTGCAAGTGTTGGAGACGTTTTCTGTTGGGTCTGGTCCAGTTCGGTCAGAACAAGAACTGAAATTGGGTTGCTCTCAGCTGTTCTAGCCCAAAATATGGCAAAAGTTTTGCTTTTCATTCAGAATAAATCTTCAATGTTAAAAATTTGGTATTAAAAAGGAGTGCAGATTGCACCTGCCGCCCTGGACCACATCACCTTTGCAAACTGCTCTTGGGCTATTCAAAGCTTCCAGCTTGCTGGCATTTACAATGGGGATGAATGCGATTGTAAGAGCTTTGGCACCAACAGTAAAGGTTCATGCACTAACAGTTTTTGAGATGGTAAATACTCATGAATGCTCAAGCAAAGTTGATGAAGCTAATACCCTTGTTAGCAGAGGGTGAAATGAAAGCAGAGGGAGTTTAGGTGTTCAGGTGCTGCTGGTTACAAGAGACAGGAACACAGCTGAGACCGAAACCAGAGAATCTAAGCCTTCAATCTGCTGTCAGGAAATAAATAGTATTTCCTCTTAATTTACAGTTTTTCCTTATGAAAAGAATCATGCCTCACTGTTCTATCTCACCATTGTTCAGATGGCTCACATATGCCATGGGCATGATACAGGCAATGAGGCTTTGCATTAATCTACTGTCCAGATTGATAACTCTAAGGAGCAACTCATAATGACCAAAATGTGTTTAATCATGATACACACATGATACCCATGCTCATTATTACTGGCTTCCAGGACAGCACTTCTGATTCCTGCCAATAAGCTCAGTCTAGTATCTGGAAGAGACAATACTGCAATTAATGGCAAAGTATGCAGGAAAATTAAGAAGCATCTAGTTCTATATTCTGCATCAGGCTAGTAAGCAGGAGTGTATCTGGACAGAAAGCACAGGAATGTGACAGGTACAAGGATAACAAATATTTTCTGTATATGCTACTTTATTCTAAATAGACGTCTGGATATGGTCATCTAACATAAATGGTTGTCCTGTAGAATGCTTGCTCAGCAAGAAATATAGAGGGCACCAGCATGATGGACATAATGCCCATATAAGAGCTGATGAAGCTTATTTGGAAGCTGAGCTATTTCCCCACTTGGTATCAATGGCTTCCTTTTATGAAGTTGCCTGCTTATAAGATAAAATAAAATTGTCTTCTCTTGTTGTGGCACCTGTTAGAATTCTTGTGCAGGTGTAACACTAATTTCCTATAAAACACACCATGTGATATCCTTTGCGTCGTGGTATAGGAATCCACATGCCATTGAACAATACAAATAAACCTGGGAAATTAGTCCTTTGGAAAGGGAAATTAGTATTCTTTCCATGCATGTAGGTTACCATGAACATAACAGCCCTGCCTTTCACTTCACCCAGACTGCTGTGTCAAAGACTTCAGTCCTTTCCTTCAAAGACAGTGTAAAGCTTCTGGATGAAGACAGGGTCTTGTTCTTTAACAATACAGCTCCCCTACGTGAGAAGTGGAGCCTTTTCTAGGATCACTTCCAGGAGATGGAGCCAATTCCCTCTAGAACAAAGGACCATCCCCTACTACAGGTATAATACATTCGTTTTACATGTCTCCTGAATACACAGTACTATCTATATATTGAAATTTCCAGAGTACAGCTTGAACTGTATGGCAATTTCCTCCCTAGGAATGGGAGGAACAACATGTGTAAGAACAACACAGCTGTTAATTATGCTGTACAATGTGATTCGGGAAGTCACTCAGCATTCACGGTGATTAGCGCAGCACTGGAACCTGTATGCCAGAAGAAAAACCTTCTGGTGAAGCTCCTGTCTTCAAGAAGACAATCTTCTCAGCACACAGACAGCGTCGCTCACACTGGGTGTAAGCTTCCTCTCCACTAGAAACAGTATGCAGTAGTAATTACTTTTTTTCCTGTTTCTCCTTCATTTGCCTTTCATAATGATCAGGGGTGTTGGAAGTGGGATAGGAAAGTCCTTGACACTTCCACACATAAATATCATTATGGGTAACTCTACCATATTTTCTGTTGATTGGAAATAACCAGAAAGTGTTCAGAGCCCAAGGTACCAGTTCATTTCCCCTGTGCTGAAAATGCATCCAAAAAATGTGGCCAGCAGCCAACTGTTTGTAAATGTACCTGGAAGTTCAAAAGCAAATGATCAGAATTAAAACTGATTAGGCAAATTAGTGGAGAAAAATCTATTTAGGGCCATTAAACATAGAGATATCTTTTCTGACTCAGTAGAGCTCTGAGCCATTAATTTTTGGCTCAGCACTGGGAGTGTGCTGGGGGAGTACCTCTCTTCTTACACGCCCCCCTACTAACCAGTGATGGGTTCCTATCACAGATAGCATACCGAGTTATTAGATATTTAGCCTAACCTACCTTTTTTAAGTCCTTGTGAGTGCTGGGCTGGCTCCATTATCCTCTTCAGCTGAGACCTGTAAACTCCCACCACAGAGAAATCTATTAGGATGACTGTAATGCATGGATGGCAAAGGAGAGCAATACCAGACTCTTCAAGTGGACAAAAGCTTATACTCTTAAGAAATACTATTTGGATAGGAATCCATGCTAGATAGCGAATTAAGTAAAGTAAATACAAGATCCTTTTGCTGAATCTTTTAACTTCAGGCATATGCACCGAATCTCAATAGCAACTTAACATCATTTTCAGATTGCAACAACCAGCTTGATCATGTGACCCCCTGAATAGCATTCATGACAGAAATATTTCATTGACAAGGAAGAGTTTAGGAAGTAATAGCAATAATGTTTTTTCCATACCCATTCAGTAAAAGATTGTGAAATAGGAATAAAAATAATGGTAATCATTGAAAAACACACTTTTTTTTCTTAAACCACATGCAATTTTATAATAAGGTATATATTTTTTCATAGTTTCTGTAATCCAGAAAAGGATTTGAGAACAATCAGTAATACAAAGTCAATACAACTGTATTTGAAAGCGACAAGATGCATAGCAAAGTACAATCAGTGAATACATGTGCAATGTGCTAAGTCATTTTTAAACACTTTTTTAAAGCAAAAGAGATAAAAGGGTCTGTCCCTAAATCTTATCCAGTGGCATATCAGTGTAGACTTCAGTGTGCTGAAGCTATGAAGATCCCTGGAGTAATGATAGTAAGAAGGCAACAGTAAAGACCCTGATTTCAAGTCTTGAAAGAACATAATACACAAGAATGTTTTATTTTAAGTCTATTAGTGAAAAAATAAATGAAATTAGGGGAAAGAAAGTTTCTTGACTACTAGACTAGTGAAAATGTGGAGCTCATAGATATTGGAAATCCAAATGCTGTTCTGGATTTCACCATTTGTTGCAGATGAGTGGACCTCAATTAAAGTAACTGAGTTGCATGGAGATGAAATTGTCTGCTTACCAGAAGTTTGCTGCTGGATTAGACTTGTCATTTGAATTTCCAGATCCTCAACAGTACTATGTGTTCATAATGCATGAAAGAAAATTTAACTGATCTAATAGGGGAAAGCTTTTTATAGCACTGGTTTCTACTGAAAAAGTGGGGTTTGTAATGCTGTCGTTAAGACACTACACATAGGACAGAATTCCCCCGGACTTCACTAGACTTTGGATCAGGTCCTTGTTACAAAAAAAAAAAGCCAGAGGAATATTACACAAATACAATGTTTAATGCCAGATATTCTGCTTCAAACAGTGTAAATGAGTTCAATAGCTGCATGTTTATTATTATGGCATATATGCCCAGACATTAACGTAATGAAAAACATGGGGAGAAATGTCATACATACTCCCACACACCTATACAAATATAATTTAATTGCTCTCTCTGTTTCACAGCAGACCTTTTATGGGAATCATTAGGCCTATTCTGTCTAAAAAAACTTGTTACATAAAAATGTTTGAAACAGAACTTTGTTTTGTTTAGCGTTAACAAATATGTCCAGCCACGACTGTTGATACTACCTCACCTATACATAGACACACACACACATACACACACTTACGTATATCACAGACATGAAGCTTACTACCTGCTAACTGTAAGCCTATACTTCAGCTACATGTAGATGTTCTTCCTAATCTCCATCCACTTGTTGCACCTCTCCTGAAATGACCAAGTCTTTCTTAAATGTACTGTTTTATTAGCATCCCTTCACACAACAGGCTTTCATGCAACATTGCAAATTCAGGCAAGACATGAATTAATTCCACCCTCTCTCTATATCTGCATGGAGCCTTGCACAGTGGGGCTGTGCTTTATCTGGGGCCTCTGGGTATGACTGCCATACAAGTAGTAACTAATAACAAACCACTAGAGATTGCTAAGCTTCAGTTGCTGTAAGGAGAAATAAAACCTGGTCCATATTATTCTGTATCCAGTTATATATTTAAACATATATGGAAGGACAGGGACTGAGTAAGAACTCAGGGGCACCTTCTCAATCTGAAGATGACTTTTCAGAGAATAATAGTAAAAATAAATTTCTTTATGATTTGTGGAAAAGTGACCAAAATTTAAGAGACCAGTCCTCTGAAATATTTGTGAACAGTCTATTCTTTTCTTTTCTTTTCTTTTCTTTTCTTTTCTTTTCTTTTCTTTTCTTTTCTTTTCTTTTCTTTTCTTTTCTTTTCTTTTCTTTTCTTTTCTTTTCTTTTCTCTTTTCTTTTCTTTTCTTTTCTTTTCTTTTTTCTTTTCTCCTTTCCTTTATTTCCTTTCCTTCCTCTCCTCTCCTCTCCTCTCCTCTCCTCTCCTCTCCTCTCCTCTCCTCTCCTCTCCTCTCCTCTCCTCTCCTCTCCTCTCCTCTCCTCTCCTCTCCTCTCCTCTTCTCTTCTCTTCTCTTCTCTTCTTTTTTCTGCTTGGATTCCCCATTTACACCTATTGGATGGTGCTGGATCCTTCACTCAGTTACACTGGCTTGGACAAAGAGCAGGTCCTGTGAGGGGAAGGCTGTAATCCCTCAAATGGGAGCAGAATGGGTCCTGCGGGGCTGAGCAGCTGCAGTGCACAGCACTGGGAAGGGCACTGCATTCTGATTTCGACTGGTGATAGTCTGCAATAAAACGTATGGGTGGCTCCCCCAGCCTGTTTCAGGTGGGTAGAATTCCCAGGCAGCAGCCCTACCAGGCAGAGGATGAGGCAGAGAGGAGCATGCGAGATGGATACTCCAGGGTTTGTGTGAAAAATTCTCAGGGAAAATTCTTTCGCTCTCTCTCAGGCCCCTAAACTCTTTGTGAATGGGGCCAGTGCAACATGTGGCCTTTCACCTCGCCCGAGAACCACTGCCAGACAGCCACACTCAGAGAATTGTTTGTTAATAGTCCAATTAGATAATTGCCATCTTTCACTCCTTTTGCTCTACATTTCCCATAAAGGAATGAATAAGGAGAGCAGCATGAAGAGGGCTTCTGCCCTGCAAGGTGACAAGAAGGACTGGAGCATGCTCTTTGCACAAGGCCATTTGCTTGAATTGAATCATTGTAGCCTAATCAATGGTCTTATTGGATTACTGGCTGTTGCGGTTCTCAAAGATATTGTAGCAGAGACAATGAAATAGCTAGAGTAAAACTTTCTTCCCTGCTAGTGGATCACGCAGTGAGATTTTTCATGGGCTATCTCTCTCCCTCTCTCTCTTTCTCCCCCTCTCTCTTTCTCCCCCTCTCTCTTTCTCCCCCCTCCTGGATCTACTGCGCACAAAGCTGGCTTTTTTTTTTTTTTTTCTTCAATGAGCAGGCTCTGCGAATAGGTTCAGTGTTTGTGAAGGTGCAGAATTAGCACACATACATGCACATACACACACAGAGGGAGAGGCACAAAAAGCAAGAATCTGGACTGAAATAAGGAGAGGTAGGAGTTTAAGATGGCTGTCTGTGGGGAGATGTGTTAGGGAGGGTTTCTGCTGGCCAAAATACCCTGCTTCCTTGGATAGATATTCTTAAAGGAAGAACTTTTTGTACGTGTGCGTGCTGGTGATCTGTTTGTTTGTTTAGAATTCAGGGTGGTTTTTTTTCTTCTCCTACAACTGCATTTTTCCACCCCTTCCTAGCAGCTTTATTCAGATTTATTTGGCGTGCTTTGGAGAAAGCCACTATATAACCGGGAGGTCAAAGGCATACTGAAGAAAGTTAATAATGGCTGCTAATGGTGCTAACAATTCAGGGTGAATCTTGTCAAAAGTTTTTTTTTTTTTCCCTCTCTCTCTCCCCCCCTTTTCTCTCTCTCGTTTTTTTTTTTTTTTTTTTTTTTTTTTTTGGAAGTCTCAGGCTTTTGATTGTGTGTTTCCTGAAAGCAAGACCAATCATTTCAGTTTATTCACTGGCTAAACTCTACTTGATTGGGGACAAGCACACAAACCATCCATTACGATCTGATATATTATCCAAACAATTTAGTGTATTCATGAGGTAACCTAAATGTGGAGGCTGCAAAATTACCCGTAATCAATTGAAACAGCGAGTGCGCGTCCCTCTGTGTGTCTAACAACTACATGTCTCTGTAATAAGGCAGACATTAAATCATTTTAGAGTTGTACTATTGAGTACCTGATCACTGGGCGCTCTGGGAAGCTGGACAGTCACATTAGGACGCTGGGACTGAGGAAGCCGCTGCTTTTCCAGTGGGATAAAACCCGACCTTCTTTACTCAAGGTGCTTTACAGATCCCCACCGACCTGACCCTAAGCCGTGCAATATCCAGCATAGACTTCGTCGTCGTCGTCGTCTTCTCCTTTTTTTTTTTTTTTTTTTTATTGCACTACATGTTTGGGAAACAAGACAAAATGGACGTTAGATGCGGTTCAGAGACTGAAGCTAACCGGGTTTCGAAGAATGGACATAAAGAGGTCAAGGAAAGCAAAGGGTCTGAAGGAAATATTTCTACTTCTTTTTTGAAGGATCAGCAAGGGACTTTTTCTGCCTCTGCAGCTACGGAAGATTGTAATAAAAGTAAATCTAGTTCGGCTGATCCGGACTATTGCAGAAGGATCCTAGTTAGAGGTACGAGTTTGAGGTATTTCGGGAGGGTGGAGGAAGGTGATCTGTATTCATGCCCGGGGCATTTGTTTATTTTGTTTGTTTGGCTTTGGTTTGTCCCAGGGTTTAAAAACCTTCCTACGGGTCCAGGGGGAAAATCCCCGTGTGCCGCGTTTCCCGTCTGGGTGCCCTGGAGTCTATCGCTGCTCCGGAGCGCTGCTTTATTTCATCGCCTTCCGTGAATTCACCCCAGCAGCGCACGGGGAAAGTTAAGCCGCGTCGTATTTGTTTCCCAGCTTTTCTTTGTGCCGTTCAAACTCCCACAGCCGCTGCGGCGAAATTTCTTCTCCGCAGCTTGCGCGGATGCGGCGCGGCCGAAGGGCGCCTTTTCCCGCAGGGACCCGGCGCCGCCGCCGCTCCCTCGCACGGGCCGGCCGCGGACCTGGCTCCGCTCCCGCCGCCCGCGCCCCTCCGCGCCCCGTCCGCGCCCCTCCGCGCCCGCGCGTGCCGCCCGCCACCAGCCGCTGCTGCGCCCCGCGCCCCGCGCCGGCTGCGCTCGTCGGCGGGCGGCGAGGACCTTTCCGCAGGAGAAGGGTTCCCGCTGCCCCGGCGTCCGCGGAAAAGCGGTGTGCGTGAATAGCCACCTTCCGAAGAGCCTTCAAATCGGCGGAGGAAAGACGAAGGGATTTTTTAAAATGTAGTAACACGTTTTATTTTTCCTCACTGCCCGTCTCCTTCCTGAGCTAAACTAATTAAATCATTTTAATTGCCCCCAAAAGAATTACCCGGAGAAATTCCAGTTTTATTAAAGTGCATTTTGGGGAAGGAAGGAGAGAACAGAATCATAACAAAAATAGTGTAAAGCAGGCCTTGTAAACAATAATTAATCCTTGCGCGACCGATTGACCCAGAGAGGAGTCAGATTAAAAGGATGTGGTTGTCTCTGATTTCAAACGTATCGAGGAGGTAAAATTACGAAAAGCAAAGTTGGGAAGGCTTTAACGTAACGTGAATCTGGCTCTAGCTTGACAGTCGAGTTAATAAGATTTGTCTTGCTTGCTTTCGGTCGGTGCTGCCAGGAGAGGGAGGTTTCTGCGGGTTGTTTGGTGCCTTGTTTTGGTTTTTCCCTCCTTGCATTCCTGTTTTTTACACCCCAGAGAAGCGGCCACGGCGATGCTTTCCCTGGGATGCTGGGTGGGCTGGAGATGCCCCCACATTTAGGGTGGGAAATCAGCCAGCTTGGGGCAACCGATGCCTGTGCCTAGAAAGCTTCTTTCTTTCTTTTTTTTTTTTTCCCCCTCATGTGAGACTTGTTTTAAAAAAATAATAAGAGTGTTTTATACGTTGGCGGTGGCGGGGGCAGAGGGTGTTCAGCACACCCCAGCCCGGAGCCCAGGGCGAACAAAGAGTAGCCCTACAATCACAAAGCCCGGCCTGGAGGATCCCTCCCCAGCTTCCCAGAAGGGCCGTGGGTGATGCCGCAGTGTCTTACTGTCAGTGCAATGTATTCAAGCCAATTTTAAATGGGCTGAGGGGATTATTTCCAGACCCCTGGGCCCCATCGCCCCCTCCTCCTTCCTCTGTTGTTTTTTTCCTTCCTTGGGTGTAGTGGCCAGGTGCAGTGCCACAGTCTCAGGGACCCTGCTCCATCCTGTCTTGGGTCCCGGTCTCGAAAGCGCTGGCAGCGGCACTTTCTACCTCCCTCGGAAAAAAAGAAAAAGAAAAAGACAAGAAAAAAAAAGGAGGAGGGTTGCCTGGGTGTAAAGCTGACTGCACCTTTCTTTGCCAGATGCCAAAGGTTCAATCAGAGAGATTATTCTGCCTAAAGGGCTTGATCTGGACCGTCCCAAGCGGACCCGCACCTCCTTCACGGCCGAGCAGCTCTACCGCCTGGAGATGGAGTTCCAGCGGTGCCAGTACGTCGTGGGGCGGGAGCGCACCGAGCTCGCCCGGCAGCTCAATCTCTCCGAGACTCAGGTAGCCCCAGGGAGAGGGAGCCCCGGCGCCCCGCTCCGCCGCCCGCCCCGCCCTGCCCTGCCCTGCCCTGCCCCGCGCCGGCCCCGGCTCCCTCCCCGGCGCGAAGGCGGGCGCAGCCCCCGCCCGGCCCGGCCCGGCCCGGCCCGAGCCTCTCCCCGGCGCGCAGAGCCCCAGGGCTGGGCCGCCCCTGCGCGCCCCTTGCGCGCCGACGCGCGGGCCGCGGGCGCCGGCAGCCAGCGGCGCAGGCCGGCTGGCAAGGCGCGGCCGCCCCCGCGGGTGCCCACGCGTGACCCGCGGCGGGGCCGGCAGCCCCGGGCTGGAGCGGGGAGGGATGCCGCGCCGAGACAGCCCGGCGCGTGCACCCACGGCAGACGCTAGGAACTAGGTGCAACCACAGGGCGGCCGGGGAAGGGGGAGCCCCGCGGGGAGGGGGGTCCCCGAGCAGCTGGCGGGGGCTGGGGCCGCTGCGTGGCCGGCGCCCTGCCCGGCACCGCTGCCCTGGCTCTGGCCGGGAGCGCGCCGCGCCCGGGCCCGGGCACGCGTGGCCCCGAGCGTCCCCACGCCGCGCCCGCGGCAGCCTCTCCCGGGCCGCGCCCCGCCGGCAGCCGCGCAGGGCCCGTGGGGAGCCTGGCCACGGCGCCAAACCCGCCCGGGCTGGGGCCCGGCTCCTCGCCGCCGCCGGTCCTCGGGGAACCGCCCCGGCCCGCCGGAGGCCCGCGGCCCCGGGCTGCGCTCCCGCGGGCGGGCAGGGCTCGGCCCCGCGCGGCGCCCGCCTGCCGCGGAGGCGCGTCGCTGTGGCGAGGGGCAGCGAGACGTTACCGCGCGGGACAGCGAGGCGCGGCCGAGGCGCTCTGAAGCAGCGGCGAGAGGAAAACAGCCGCTAGAGCCCGGGGGGTTTAGCCGCCCTCCCCTGAGGGCCGCTGAGGCAGGGACGCCGCGCCCGACCCCTGTTGCCTGCGTGCTCCGGGCGCAGCTGATCAAGGGACGGGGCTGAAGTTTCGGCCGTATTTCGAGTCCGCGTCGTATTTTCGAGGGGGAGAATGGCCGCTCTGTCCTGCAGTGGAGAATATCCGCAGCGAGGGGACAGTCAGGCGTATTAAAACTATGCGAAAGTGCAGGGAAGCGTCTAAAAGGAACAAACTTCTAAAAGCCGGTTTCATATTTCTGCAAAATATCATAGAACAATAAATTCCCCTGACAAGCTAATTAGCTTTTTTATTTCCCCTGCCGGATAGGAATGACAAGTTCAATAGCTCGTAGGTTACAGAAACCGCCATGGAGATTTTTGTTTTGTTTTGTTTGGGGGGGGCAGTGGTGTTGTTTTTTGGTTTTTTGGTTTTTTTTTTTTTTTTTTTTTTTTAGTTAAGAACTGTTTAAACGGGTTGGGAGGGGAGAGAGACTGTCCAGGCCAGGAGATCTGGAAAGGAGCGCAGAGCTGTTGTCAGACCCAGGAAATGCAACCTGACCCAAGCGAGAAGCAGCCCGGGTGGGCAGCGGGCGCGGGTCCCTGCGAGCGAGCCGCCCGGCCCGGCGAAGGGGGCGGCTGCGGCGGCCGGGCTGGGGCTGCGCGGTCCCAGCCTGCGGCACTGCCGCGGGCATGGCGCCGGCCTCACCCTTAGCTGGCCTAGAATAAAACGATAGGGGAAGGGCCAGATTCGGCTCCCCGGAAACCACCGGCATAAAATGAAATGAGATGAAATGAAATGGAATAAGATAAAGTAAGACTGAATACGATTAAACGAGCTAAGGACTTCCAAACTCCCCTTTGCCACCCCAACGGGAGCACCCCAAAGGGAGGAGCAGACAGGACACGGGGAGTCGCTTCGTGCGTTTCTAAGATCCTCCCTGCTAAGAAGTGCCTGCAGGCTGCACGGCTGGAGTCCTTCTCTCCCCCTCCTCCAGGCTGCCCCCCTGCCCCCCCCCGCCCCCCACTGCGCGCCCCGCCGCGGAGCGCCCTGCTCGCCGCGGGGCCGGCCGGGCCGGGCACGGGGGCCCAGGCATCTCCCGGGGGGCTGTTCCTCCCTGCCCGCTGACGCTGCCTCTCTCCCCGGCCTGCAGGTAAAGGTCTGGTTCCAGAACCGGCGCACCAAGCAGAAAAAGGACCAGGGCAAGGACTCGGAGCTGCGCTCGGTGGTGTCCGAGACCGCCGCCACCTGCAGCGTCCTGCGGCTGCTGGAGCAAGGCCGGCTGCTCTCCCCGCCGGGGCTGCCCGGCCTCCTGCCGCCCTGCGCCACCGGCGCCCTGGGCTCGGCCCTGCGCGGGCCCGGCCTGGCCCCGGGCAGCGGCGGCGCGGGCGCGGGCGCGGGCGCGGCGCCCGCCGGCGCCTCCCCGCACCCGCCGGCCGCCAGCAGCGCGGCGGGGCCGCCCCCGCCGGCGGCGCTGCACGGCTCGGCCGCCGCCGGGCACGGCCTCTTCGGGCTGCCGGTGCCCACGCTGCTGGGCTCGGTGGCCGGCCGGCTCTCCTCCGCGCCGCTGGCCATGGCCGGCTCGCTGGCGGGCAACTTGCAGGAACTGTCGGCCCGCTACCTGAGCTCGTCCGCCTTCGAGCCCTACTCCCGGACCAACAATAAAGAGAGCGCTGAGAAAAAAGCACTGGACTGACTCTAAGTAACTTCTCCGTATTTATATTTATAGTATCTATTTGTGGCGATATTTATGGGACGGACTGCGCGGCGCCTGCCGGCAGCCCCCTCCCGCCCTCCCGCCTCGGCCCCGCGGCGCGGCTCCCCTCCGCGGGCCGCCGCGGAGCCGAGCGGGGCCCCGCGCCCGCGGAGCGAGGCGGCGGCCGGGCCGGGGGCTGCGGTGCCCGCGGGGGCCTCGCCTGCCCGAGCCCCAGCGGAGCGGAGCGGGGCGGCCTCCGCGGCAGTCCCTGCCCCGCCGGCTGGGGGGTTGTTTGTCCGTTTGGGGATGTTTGTCCGTTTGTTCGTTTGCTTTAACACCGTTAGGAAAGGGACGGAGCGGGAGAGGGGACGGGGGTGCGCTTTGGCCGGGCTGCTTCGGACCGACGTTAGCCAGTGCCCGGCGGGGGAGAGGAGTTCAGAGAGAGGAAGATGGAGCTGCCAGGTGATGCCCGGGGGTTTTCCAGACTTCAGTGACTCTTAAGCACAAAGGTTTGGGGGCTCCGTATGTGTCGCCCCGTTTTAAACACACTCACTGCACTACAGTACCCGCGTAGCATCCTTGCTGTTTGCCCGGAAGATCAGCCAGGAAAACGTCCAGCAACTTTTATATTTCATGCTAATTTTTGAATGTGGGAAGGGCCGGATCGGACTGCCTTGAAAATATGTGCACGAAGCGGGGAGACAGAAACCAGTGGCCGTAGAGATTTTGAATGAAACAGTCTCCTTTCGAGATATCAGAACGCCCCTTTTTGTGGTCCAACGGGTTAGTCCTTCGGACCTTACCTGCAAAAGTAAATCTGCACATAAATAACGGAAGTCGGGACTCGATTTGCACCCAGCTATGTTGTGATGGTAATTTTTTTCCATTTGATTTTTCAAAATACTTTCAAAGTACATCTAATTCAAAAAATCTTTAGCTTTTCTTCCTCCTAAAATAACCCTCTCACATATTGCTCACACGTCAATTAGAAGGAACGTAAAATATAAAAAGCGTATCTTTTGTTACTATTTTGTACTTTAAAATACATCTATGTAACAACCTTTTTTCTTCATGATTCTGGCTGCCATTTCCTCCACAAAGATGTGTATTTCATCTTCCAGTATTCGGGATCGATTTCCTGTTCAATTTCAGTACTTGAATTTGCCAGAAAAGGGATTCTGTACTTAGCTAGTTCTTCGGGGAAATTTTTCTTTGCTTTGGTTTTAAGTTTCTTTTCTTTCTTTAAACCTTAACACATGGTGTTTACAAGCTGTATAAATACGTGCCACCAAACTGTAACCAAAAAACATTACAAAAAGTGGAATGGTTGCTGTAGTATATAGAATTAATTATAGATCAGAACTGGACAGAAGGAGCTGGACAGAAAAGAAAATAGTAATTTTATTGTAAATTATTTACGTCTGAAGTTTCTAGGCAACTAGTGGAAAAAATAATGAATGGATCGAGCGCTGAGCCCTTGCTACTAACTTTTGTTCTGGATGTTTTGGATATTTGGATGTTTTGTATTTATGTGGTGAGAGTGAAATATATTATATCTATATGACGACGGAATTAGGTGTATTTTCGTCTTATATTTGTGGCACCCAAATTACCATGATCTGATACGTGCGCTGAAAAAGAAAGAAAAAAAAAGGAAAAAATATCTATCCCCACATGACCCTCCCCATTTTCCTTTTTTTTTTTTTTTTTGGCGGATGTTATAAAGTCGGTTTTGTGGAGCGGCAGCTCCGCTTTCCGCCCTGAGCGGCGGGGACAATTTGGGGCATTCCCGGTTAAACCCAGCTGCGTCCTGGCCGGCTCCGACCCAGCGCGGCTCCCGCTCTGGGAGCGCCGCCCGGCCCCGGCCGCGGCCCCGCGGGCCTGATCCTCGGCCGCCGGCGGTGCTCGGCGCGGCGCGGCCGTCGCGGGGCGCCGAGCCGGGTGCCCGCCCTGCCCGGCGGGCCCGCACCGCCGCCCGGCTCCGCGGCCCCGCGCGCAGGCGGCCGCACCCCCGCGCTCCGCTGCTCCTGCCTCCCGGCGGGCTGCTGGGGCTGGCAAGGACTTGCACACACGCCTACATGCGCACACACACACTCGTGCGCACACACGCCCGTATGCACCCGCACCCACACATACACACGCTCTGATACACATACACAGGTGGGTGTATGCCTACACATATATACATGTACATACACACATGCACACATATACACACACGCACACAGATATGTGTATATAAAACTAAACATTTGTCAGTATTTTCTAAATAGCTGCTTCTTCCATCCCATTTGGCAGCCCAGCCCTCAGACTCCTTTTCTGTGAAGCCACTGTAGGGCACAAAACATGTTTCTGAAGAGTGCCTCGAAGCTGGCTGGCTCCTCCAGGGCCGTCACGAGGCCTCAGACTGCTGGTCCAACAGGCTGAGACACCCGGGGTGCTGCAGCAAGCCCAGCCCGGCCCTGACAATCCTGCGGCTTTCCCCCGACGCAACCTCCGCTGAGCTTTGCTGTGGGGCCATTCCAGCAAGGGTGGCTGCATTGCTCAAGATTAAGCTGGAAAAATATGCTGGCAATGATGATTATTTTTAAACATGATTTGGGGAGGGGGTCACAGGTAACATTTGAAGAGGTGACACTGAAACCGCTGGTAAGGACTGAAAATTTTCAGGGTGGGCGGAGGGGAAGCAGCATTCAAAGGAAAAGTGCTGAATACGGCAAAGGAGATCTGCCAGGGAGCCCCGGGGGGGGGGGGGCGGGGGGGACTGTGGCTCGCCTTGTCTGCATGGACTGTGCAGCAGCACCCGCAACCCTGGGCACAGAGAAGCGCCCTGGCCTGGGCCGTCTTTGCTTAGAAGGCTAACACCACTGCTCAGATCATGCCAGGGCTCCCTGGCCCTGTGCGGGGCAGTCCTGTGTGATGGATTTGCCTGTCCCACAGGGGCTTCTCTGCCATTGAGATGGGGCCACTTCATCATCCAAATCTGCTGCTGCACTGTGACGCATCTGGGACACATAAGCATTAGTGTGTCCAGCCCAGGGCTGTCTCAGGCACCCAAAGCTTCCTTCATCCAAAAAGGGGATTTCTCAGCTTTTTTCTTTTTTCTTTTAACTGAAGACAGTGTGTCTGTGTGTGTGGGGGGGGGGGGGGGGCGGGGGGGGGATGGGGTGTTTTTTTCCCATCTCCTTCAGTTCCACCTGTCACAGCTCTGTCCTGGAGTTTGCTTCCGGGCTGCAGGTGCCGCAAGGGCCATAGGGTCTGCACTCCCAGTCGGGTTTACCTCAGTCTTGCTTCAGTCTCTACTTGTAACTCAGGTCAAAACCTCAGACCCCAAATGGATCAGTGGGGAGGGAGGCAATTTGCTGTTTGTTTTTAAACTTCCTGCATCTCAGACACGTGGGTGCTCTGAGTACCTCATTTCCCCTCTTTCTGCAACAGAATGAACTTGGAAATACTGTCTTTTCTTTCTTTCTTTCTTTTCTTTTCTTTTTTTTTAAGGAAGGGGAGGGAATCCTACCTGTAGTTGTGTTGTTGTATGGGCCAAGTTAAAAATCACACACATGCACTTCCATATATACAATATGTTTGAATCAAGAAATTGTTTATAAATAATAGCTCCATTTCTCTCCCTTTTTTCTTTTTTTTTTTTGAAAACTACACAAAAGCTGCTCTGAAATTATGTGCTGCCCAGATACAGTTTGCTTGTTTTTATAGATGTGTTGAATTTCATTCTGCTGGGGCAATGAAAACAAACCACCTTCCTGAAGCTACTTGCTGTTGAAAGGTTTATTCTGGGGTCTCATGTAGTAGCTTTATCTGTGCCTGTCACTGTGGCATCTGAGCTCAAAGAGGGTCATGCAGAGGGAGTATGTGTGAGTGTGTGGGTGTGGGGGATGCTTAGTAGTAAAGCAAGTAAACAAAATATAAACCTATCTGCAGCAGAATTTTTAAAGAAGATTTTGAAAGCATTTACATGGCTGGCAGACTTCATCAAACTTTCCTTTAGCAGCAGCTACATTTAGAACTTAGTGTGATTGAGCAATAACAAAGACTAAGGGCAGTTCGGATCATTTCAGTTTGTTCAGCTGAACCCAAGAAATATTTTCACAGGTACATTGACAAAGGGCCTGATCCTGTGGCCCTCAGGCAGGCAAAACTCCCAGGATCATTTCCAGAGCACCTAGAGTGAACATAAAACCGTATTAGCCAGGTCCACATAGGAAAAGAGGAATTAGTATAGACAGAGGATTTTTTTCAAAAGCATTTGCTCACACATCTAGCATAGGCCCTGCTTTATTTACTGCCCCTCTGTACTCCTCATGCCGAAGATCAGAGCAGCCTCTGAGCACTTCCCTTCCATTTGCGATCCTGCCATCAGCCTGAGATACATGACCCTGTGACACGTAAAAAGGCATAAACAAGGTCCCTGATTAACTTCAGAGTATTTTATTTCTTTAGAGGTAAGAAAAACACTTCAAAAGAATTACTCTTGGACAGGATCAAGTTGCAGTCCCTGGCAAGTGTTTAATAAAATTACCAGGAAAGCTAAAATGAAATCCACCAATGTAACCCTGTTTATGTAGCTGCCATAATATAAACCGTGACTCTGTATTATATCCATGGTCCAGAGTGCTGTGTGGCAAAAGTCAGCATGAAACATTTCTGACTGAGATGCAAGAACTCTCTAGCAGGCAGCTTACTCCCCATGTAAGGCTCTTCAAATAGTTACTGAGAAACTGAAGCACAGCTTTTATTATCCTTCTACATCTATTTGTTACTACTAATGATATTCTTCATATCTGTATAAATGCCTGATTCCACTATGAATTTTAAGTCAACAATTTCTAGTGGCAGTGAATTCAACAGTCAATCATACCTACAGCAAAAAATATTGCATTTTCTATATTCATTTTCAACGTTTTATCAACATGAATAGTCTCAAGGTCTGATGTTAGGAGCAGGCAGAACAGACTTTCCCAAGCTACCTTCTGAAACCACTTCCTTTTTAGTTCTCTTTTAGCATGTTACCTCTTTTTCATCTCCTTTCTACATGAACAATCAAAATCCTTTCAACTTCTTTTCATACACAGTTCTTGCAAACCGCACTTAATATAACTGTCTGCCAAGAGGTGCTGCCTTTTCTTTCTTATTCTCTCCATGAAAAAAACCCAACAAACTAATAAATTCCCAGAGCCTTTTTCTCTGCAGCTATCTGCAGCCCATTCTTCTGTTTGATCCACCTGCTGTGAGCAAGGATGGAAACATCACACCAGTACGGATTCGCCCGGAGTACAAACCTTTACCTGACACACAGTGTTGCGGCTGACACGAGAAGACTGGGTCGCAAGCCTCAAGTTCTGAGTTTCCACCGCCTGAATGAATGAATTGTGCTTTCTGGCTTTCAACTGAAACAGTTGGCCAAGGAATCAGATGTAGCAGAGAACAAATAACACAGCCTAATCCACACAGCGCTGGTCCACAGGCTTGTTGCATAACAGGGTGTATCCTTCCTGTAGAAATCTCCTGTTAAAACCCAGCAGCACATCACTGAAGGTGAAAAAAAACCAGATTGTGAGATTGACTGGAAAGCAAAGTGGAACTGATTTTTCTATTCTGTAGCAAGCACAGAGAGGAAATGAATGCTAACATGGATTTAAATTGTCTCTTAAGTGGGAATCCCTTACACATTCAGTAGTTCTCTCTCTCTTTCTATCAGCCTGTCTGCACAAGGATCAATCTGGAGAAAATTTTACAAGGGGAACCTCGTGGAGCTCTTTTCTTTTTTAATTCCCTTCCATAGCTTTATCTGTTTTCTTTTTGTGCACAGAAAAGACAGAGGGATAGAAATAAGCTTATCTTGGCAAATATCAAGTTGCAAGTCTTGAGCTGTGGCTCGAGGGATTCAGACTGGACACAGGAAGGACAACAGCTAGAACATGGAGAGAGCAGAGGAAAGGTTACTGAGATCACACCTGAGGAGAATTTGAAGAAGATAATCATAAAGAAGGACAAATGAAAAACTCCTCATCCTGCCTGCAAAAATGTTGTGAAGAAGAGAAGCAAGTGAAGGAAGAAATAGTGTGTTTATAGAAGCATGGAAATATGTCCTTTTGGCTTAGACCCCAGCCTGAAATTAAGAAGATGAGGGGACCAGCTCTTGTTTCTTTCTGAATTTCTGCCTGATCCTGAAATCATTGGCAGTCAATGGTCAGCTAGTCTCTTGTTATCCTTGCTCTGGAATGGGAACAGTGATACTTACCTAAACCTGTGTGGAAGAACCTATCAATATACTCTTACTTCAATGAAGACAAGGCAAAATTGTAACCAAAAATTTGGCATCTACCATAGTCACCTCCAATTCACTGTTTGCAACCATTCCCTCACAGTATTAGCCCTAATCTTTATGCCTCTCCCTCTTTTCCTGCCTTGTCTCTTCCATTTAAAATCTCTAAACTGTGCCTGCCACTAGATGGTTGTGATCTCTTTGAGGCCTCTAAACAATTTCATAGAATAAATCCTAAAAGAAAATCAGAAGGAGGCAGGAAAAGAATATGTGTTTCCACAAGGAGCTAAGGAGGGATAAATAGGCAATCCAAGGCATTCTGAGTTCACACTCCAAGAAAATCTTCATATGTCTCTAGACACAGCATTTTGAACATCCTCATGATCAGCTTATTACTGGGATGAATTAGTAAATAAGAATGTATTTCATCAGGTGTTAAGGAGGACTTTAATTGTACTCAAGCTCCAAATGTGAAACTTTATACCATGGCCACAGCTGTTAAAACAACAGAGTCTTATGGAAACGGTCTTGGATTACTGGCCTCATGGAGTGAAGCATTTTTAATGAAAAGGGATTACACTTATTATTTCTTAGTGCATTGTACATTTTCTTAGATATTTTACTGTCATTATTATTATTTACTAAGAGAACTGATATTTACTCCCACCCAAATGTGTTCTCATGCATATTTAATAGGCTCTTGCAGAAAATAGTGTGGAACAAATGAATTAGTGGCTCTTTACTAAGGTCAAGATCCTGAAAAACCTTATGTGTTTGCTTCTCTCCCACACGCCAATTCTCTCTTTTACTTTCTTCATGGAATCATGTCCCACATGATGTAGAATTTAAATAGCATTTTGTGAGAAAACATGATCTCCATAGTTGATATTAATCCTTATTGTCTTCAGGCCTAGTATAGACCACATGTGTTCAGAATAACTTCTTTTTTTTTCAAGTGCGATAGGAGAGCCAAGTGGGGAAAAATCCAGGGGAACTGATTCAAATTTTTAAGCATGAAATGTTTCTGTTGCAGAGGGAAAGCACCAACCATATAAACTGTATTTCCAGCTCATACAATAGACTATATTTCATCTCCCATTTAAGCTCCTGAAGTTTCTATCCAGGAGTTTCTAGTAAATCTAGTGAGATTTACTGTCAAAGGTCCTCCAGGGAAATGCGTTATCCTGTATGCACAGACCTTCGCAGAAGCAAGGTCTAAGATGTATACATGAAAGAAAAAGTTTTGTGTTCATCCAATCCAGCAATAGAAACTTTTCTAATGGTGCACCTTGAACTTCTATGTTCCACATTGAAAACAAATGTGTGAAAGTTATTTGAAGAGATTGAATTAATGGGGAAAAACAAGGCTTACTGAATATAATATATAAATGGTACAAATCTGTTTCAAAAAATAATTAAAGAAGAAATATTTTCTTTCTGATAGAATGTGCTCAAATCCTGATACTCAGAATGTGTCTCTAGAAATCTCTTTCTGCCAAGTGGAGTTTCAAATGTGTGGTGGTAACAGACCCAGCCCTTCCATAACAAAGCAGCTGCCTTTTGTGAGCTTTGGAGGGCAGTGAGTATTGGTTGTGCGATAAGATGGTGCTACTATCTCAAAACCTTTCCATGAACAAAATCTCAAATTCATCTGAAACTAAATAGTTTTAAATTTAAGGTTTGAACTTTATCTCTATCTTGTCACCTATTGCTAAGACCAATTTTTTAAGCTTTAACTAAATTTCTGTATGTTATTGTTGGACATTCACATAGATGAATCTCAGTGGAAAAGATACAATCCTCCAGAACACCAGATCAGGCAATGAACATGCATGATAATAATGCTTTTGAACTAGGGCTAGATCATCATTTTCTGTGAGAGTGCCCTGAGCACTAGTGATGCTATAAAAACAAATTAATTGCAATATCAGTAGGTTTTCCAGGATACCTTTACATGCAGCTGCTAATGTTCAGAGAGCCACGTGCTCCCATGCACCAAAGCAAGCCCAGTCATGCCAGCGTGGCTGCTGTGGGGCCTCAAGTTGTATTTCTCCAGAATGAGCCTGATGAAGGCACAGCGTTTCTTCAGCCATGGCTGGGAGCTGAAAACCCAGCCATGGCCTGCCAGCTGCGCGGAACAGCAGCGCCGGCGCAAGAGCAGACGAGGGAGATTTGGAGGCTTCCCGCGCCGCGCAGGAAGCCCGGGCCACTCGGCGGCGGGGCCCCGGCGGCAGCGGCAGCCCCCGCGGCGGCTCAGCACCGCGGACAGCGGCGGCCCCGCGGCCCCCGCCCGGCGGCGCAGGGGCTGCCGCGCCCGCGCAGCGCCGCCCCTCGTCTGGGGCGGCCCCGCGGCCGGGGGAGCGCCAAGGTGCTGCTGGAGCTGCAAAAGAGGCTGCGAAGCTGGGGCCCTGGCCCTTGGCTTGGGGCACCACAAGAAATCCGCGGGTGGCATGTCACCTAGGGAGTATCGGAGGGGCGTGCAGCGCTGCGCGCTTGCAGAGTGTGTGCTCGCAGCGATGCGTTTACACGTTGCAGGAGTCAACGTCTGCATAAAAAGGAGTTTCATAACAACGATTTGGACATCTGCCAAAACGTGCCTGTAATGGTCAATAGCTCTTGATAAAAACAGAGTCAGAGTCAGGGATGAAATGACATGTCATGAATCTCTTTCATCAGGGACAAGATTTTAAAAAATGGTAAAGTTATTTCAGCTGACAGTTGCATAACAGCCTCTGTAGCTGCAACACACTTCCATTATCAGGCTATACATGTTCATAGCCAGCTTAATTCAGTCCTACTACTCCAGCCACATTTCCTTGTTTCTGAACTCCATACCATCCAAATGTACATGACATGCAGTTGTGTCTTTTTAAAGCGAACAGGAGCAAAATTGTGTCCTTGACATCACTTTAGAAAGACTTCCTAGTTTATGGGCAATAGGGATCCTTAATTAGAAGCATTCCCTGCACTTTCCAGATCTACAGTTGTGTGTTTGGGAATCTTCTGCTAGAAAGGAATATATTATAACACAGTCAGCAGGGCCAGAACATGTAGACCTAGGCTGGCATTCAAAGATCCCCTGTTACAGCGCTTTGTCCATTTGCTTTCCTTTTCCTTTCTGCTCCCACTCTTATTCAGTTGATAATGTAAGATTTGCAGGTAGAAACTCTCTCCTGCTATGCATTTGCATAATTAGGCTAGTCAGTAAGCATTGCTTTAATATGAATAACAATAATAAACAGCTTTTCAATACCTGAGCATATAGTAAATGCTGAAAACTCTACAGCCAGAAGCTCAGGCACTTTAATGAACAGTAATGCTAGTTTATATTAAAACAAGGATAAATGATAATTTTCTACCTGTTCATTTCATTTCACAGCCTAGAGAGCCAGTAACCTCTTTCTAGAAGCATGTGGATACAACACTGCTATAAAATGCCTCTGTTGACTCCAGTGGGACTACATTCATGAAAAAAGATTTACAGAATTCAGCTGTTAGAGAGTTTCCCAAAAGTTTAACATCTGGGTATATTTACATACATGCATACTACTGCTAAGAAAAATCCTTGAAACAGCCCTAACTCCATAGTTAACTGACAATGAATATAAAGGTAACACAGAAGGCAAGGGAAAGATTGCAGTAACAAATAAACAAATAAGAGCTTGCAGTATCCTTTTGTGCTGGTCAAAGCAGTGACAATCCTGACAGCAGAGCAAATCCAGGGTAGACACTGAGATAACAAGAAGGAATGAATGTATAAAATCCCATCTTCTGAAAGCTGTGTCAGTGCAGAGGGGACAGTGGGGAAATATGCCTGACTAATTCCGTGGCTTTCTGAAGTACATAGACAGGAAGTACTGGCTCTTTCAGTTCAGAATCCTGAGAAGGCTCTTGTGCAGGAAGCTTTGGTGGAAAGCAGAGCCTTGTTTACCTTGATTGCTTTGAACTTTATTGCTAAAGATTTGAGGGCAGAGAGTCACCAAGATGTCCAAGTAGGATTTTCTTCACATCTTCATAAAGAACTAACAGATGCTTCGTTGCTAGGTCTTGATGGGTGAGGATCTGTAGCATCAGATGCTGAAATAGCAGAAGAAAGGGAAAATATCATTCAGCTTATGTAAAAATAAAACTCATGAATATGATCTGCTTCCTGTTTATCAGCTCCGGCTTAGTGGGGTGAGGGACTTCTGTACTTCCAGGACACGGTTTGGCAGGCAGGGGTAGCTAGGAGTCAGCACTAGCAAACAGAGGTTACCAAGTACTATGTGGACTAATACCAAGTCTGTTCACTCCTGACAGCCTGGTCTTGAACACCGACCAAATGAGTTACCCACCTCTTAAATCATTGTATGATGATACTAGAAAGTAATATTTTTAGTCTCGATTATGGGAAACTGTAAGAGCTCATCTGCTGGTGAGCTCCTGCAGTGGCTTTATAGAATGGATAATTTAGAACTGATGAGGGTCCAGGGCTTGAATTCAGCTCCTTCCATAGCTAGAAGTGTGTATTAAGTATGGACCCAATTTTCCTCTGCATTCAGGATCATTTCATATCCAGAACCAGCAGGACTTCCTATGTATGAGATGCTGTGCTTTAGTTCACACATGAACAATAATTTAAAAAGTTGTAGAAGAAACTTTGCCTCTGGAGTGATGTGTTGTATAACTTACCAATTACAGGCCAGCTGAATCACTGGACACATGCATGCTCCATGCATATGTGTACACAGTATGCTTTGAGAGGGGGCAAGACAGCACTGTCTGCACTGTTATTCCCATGGTTCATCCTGGGGGGGGGGGGGGGAAGACTCAATAGTACTATTTGCTAAAATGACAGAAAGAAAAGAGACCCTTACTGGCAGAAAACAAACAAACAAACAAAAAAACAGACAAACAGCCTTACCAGAATTATTTGGCCAGTCATTATTTGTAAGGACAATAACATTAAAAAAAGGAGGAGTTTGTGTATCTCCTCATGGGGAACTTTTAGCTCATATCACCGAGGTACATTGGAGAAAGCTGAAGGGAAAGCGTGAGATTTTGAAGCCTGAGAGTACAAATTACCGTTCAGCCAGTACTTAATATTGGAGCATGATTCTGCAGCCCCATTTACCACAAATTCTTGCTGACTATATTTGGCAGCATAAGGCCTTTGGGGTCAAGGTGCTCAGTTTCCAGTTTTGCCCTTTCAGTCTCATAAGTAAAGAAACATTTCAAACCTTGAGCTTCAAAAAGAATTTAAGAAATGCACAAGAGAGCCAACTTTTAAATGAACTGGAAAGATTTTATGAGGACAGAAGATCAACAAGTGACCAGGGCTCCAACTGTGAAAGAAAATGTGAGAAACAGGCACCTCTTCTAGTGTGAAATTGGTCTAATTCTTGGGGCCTTTAGAGTGGCAATATCGAACAACTGGCCAATATTGCATACACTTCCTTTCATCCACATGGCATCAACTTCATTACCACATTCCGTGAAGCAGTCAAATTTTCCACAGGTTTGGTTTAACCCCTCATTTGAAGATGGAGATGGATTTTTTTCCCTCACTGAGGGCTCAATGTGCCTTTCCTAACATACCTGGGAAACCAATCCGAGCACACATCTGTTACACAAAACGACCTTCTAGAAAAAGCTTGTGCATCCAAGAGCCATATGAAGTGGGAGTGCAGACGTATCTGATGTCTGGGCTGCAGGCCTGCCTCTCAGCTCATTCTAGAGTGCTCCAGGGTGAGCACCTAGTGAGTAACCCCCCCAAATTGCTACTGTATCTTGAAAACAGCACCCACCTGGACAATGGTGAGTTACAATTGCTGATCATTGATGTGGGACTAGCAAAAAGGGTGAAGGCTGGTACACTGTTTTACATTTTTTGCACATTGGGGTGGGGGGGGTTTCTGGGTTTCATTTATAACATCTGATAAAGTTTTTTTTTTTTTTTTTTTTAAATCTGGGAGATTTCCAGGTATAATTAGCAAAACAAACTTGGAACTTTGGTAAACCCAGATATCTGTACATCCTGTCCTGTTTTGCTCAGTCACCTGGAGGAGTAGATGTTGCTGGGTTTTGGTGCTGGCTCTGGCAACTCTTCTATTTTGTGCTTGCATTTTTCTGCCTCCAAATAAGTCTGATACTGCAAGACACTTTACTAGCAAAAAATGTAGTGTTTAGAATAACTCTTTCTTGTTCCCTGAGAAACAACTCTTTCCAGTCCAGCCTCCTTCACTGTTTTCACTGTTTTCCTGGCAGCAGGCAAGTATAGCCTTTGTGTGTGTGCGTGTGTGTGTGTGCATGACTATATCTCTTTCTGGTGGGCAGCCTAGGTAAAAGTTCTTTTTAGCGCACATGTGCAAAGACAGAGACACAGAACTGTGTGATTCCTTAAATCATGGATTTGATTCCCTTAACAACACAACTTCGTATCAAATCCTGGCTCACAGAGCAATATTGACTATCTTTCTAAAGGGAGGAATCTCCACAATGATATTGTTAAAGGAGAGAACATTTTCTTGAGAAGCTGTATTTCAAGTAAAGTAACCCTCAAAAGAGCATTCACTTTCAAATCAGTAACATGCAAGTATACCTAACTCTCAAAACAGCAGCTAGTTATATACGCAGATTTGAATGAGGCTTTTAGGAGAAACAATGGGTCTGTTTTTAAGGGTGGTTGCCCTGTTTAAGTGCATTTCTCTGAATGGATACAATGCTGTAGTGCTGAATGGATTCAATGGTGCTGCCTCAAACATGTCTAGGAGTGTCTAGAAGTGGGTGGAGGTAGAAGGAGCTGGTGGGACTCTTCTAATGATTCACCCAAGCTGTCTCCTTCATGCCTTTCTTCACTCTAGCAAGGGCCAAGATCTCCTTCCCCTTTTCCTCTGCAACGAGCTTCCTGTTCTACATGAATATTCCCTGACTGGAAATAATAGAATGAAGTTAAGAAAATATGAGCTTAAAAAATCAGGTGTAACTTTGTAGGAATGAGACTTCCGGATAAAAGAAGAATGTCCTAAGGGAAGTGAGTAATATCTTGGCACCTTGGCTATTTGGAAAGGAAAAATGCATACACAGATAGAATATAATGTAGGAATCAATCCTGCCTTGGCCTCTGTAAGGAAAACAAGTGACCTTAATGATCTATTCTCTCTCTAGAGCACTCGCACAGAAAGCCCTGCTCATTCCAATTCAGCTATGTGCCCGGCACATAACACAATGGACCTCACTCCTAGGGAAGCTCTAAGTGCCACTGCAATACAAATAAACAAGTTCTGCACAAGATGGTGAGGGCACCAGTAGCCTACAAAAAGCAGCTCTTGGGGCCACATGAAGACTTGGAGTGGGTGGTTGTGCAGCAGCAGTGTTTACTTAAGAAAATTCACTTCCCTTAGTGAAGAAAACACTTCAATTCAAAATGTATGCTTCCCTTTTGCCTTTATCAAATTTCACATGCACACTCCTATACATGTCAAAATAGAAACACAATGACTGCAAGCTTATGGGTGACACCACTGAACAATACCATAAAATACAAGAGATGAGGCAGAAATATATAAATAGCTGCAGGCCATGATCTGCTCTCAGTGTTTGTGTGCAGGTCTATTAATACTAATAGGAGTTAAGTGTGCAGAATAAAGTGACAGCTATACCCCTCAGCTCTGCCAGCAGTTCTTAAGTACTGCTGTGGTCCAGCCAGCACTTCTCCATGATATACAGAGCCGCTTCAATCACAGTGCAAAAGCTACCATCAGACCCCAGGAAATAACACACTCTGCCTGATGTACCTTATCTAGGATGTTTTCAGGGTCATCATCTCCCCAGCCTTGTATTGATCATCTATAACATCTGAGCAGTAATAATAATGATAAAGTATTGGTGTGCTGCAGGCGTATTCCTTTCTTGAGTTTGTGATTCCTTTGCATAATTTTGAAATTGGAATGGCACTAAAAATGGGATTTGGGTGTCCTGCGAAATGGCTTTGAAATTTTTCAGTTAAGAAAGCCACAGACAGTATATGGCAGACATGGCAGACCTATGTTCCACCCATCCCATGCTTTTTCTGTGACACTGACCATTAGCCCTCTGAGTTATGAGAAGGGAGTATACAAACTCTGCAGGAACAGACTTGGAGTATTCTGCTTTCTAGGCAGCAAACAAAATTGTGAGCTACCCACTGAACGTCCTGTGAAACAAACAGCAGAGACCATTAGAGGAGGTGCAGCCACCCTGCCAGATTCCTTCTAATTGTCCCTTTACCAAAATCTTATCCTCACTCCTCTACGGATATAAAAGAAAGGAGTGGCTAGAGCTCATGAGTGAGAAGCGATGCACCTGGGAAGCTCTGAAATGGGTATCCCTGCTCCAGCCAGGGCCTGAGGTGCACTGCAGAACATCACTGTACTCTGTGATAAGCGTTTCAGGTGCTGGATGGTCTGTTCTGGGATGGGATAAGCCTGCTGAGTGCTTTCAGTGCTGGCTAGATATGGCAGATAGTTTCTTCAGCAGCATTACATGACCCTGCCAAAGAAATGCCCGGTCTGTGTTTGCAATGATATTATGGGGAAGGGGAGGAGCTGAGTACTTTATATGTTCAAGTCATTCCATATGGGGAAGGAAGGTGAATGAAAATTATATAAAACAGAATTGCTTTTCAATAGCAACATATTTAGAGAAATCTGCTAGATAGTTCTCAAAACACATCACTTTCTTCTTAGCTAGCTTTTAAAAGCTAGGCAGCTAAATTATTCCTGGTGGCACAGAGAAGATATTCTTCTAGCTTCTTCTTCTGGCTATTTCTCTATCTTAATCCACATTTTTCAAACAATTTGTCAATCTGTTTTGAAATATATTTTCAAATATGCCTCACCTAAACTCCAACCCAGCCACCACAGCTTGCAGGGGAAAGTTCCCATTAGCTTCAGTGTGCATTGAATCAGGCCTTCAGGAAGTTACCATGTGAATTACCTGATGCAATAGATTGCCTTTATTCCATCTAAGGTTTAAACAAATGCATTCACATTCATACATGCATAAACCGAGTCCTCTGTCCTCTGTCTGCTCCACCTTAGAACATATCACACTTAGATATTTTGCAGTGCTCTGCCTGTACTGCTGCCTCTAGCAATGCAAATGCATGGCTGACGTGCTGGGAAGGATGTTGCCCAGCTAAAAATGGAAGATGATTTTGCCTGCTCAGTTACTTGGGAGGCCTTCCAACCTGCTTCCTTAGATTGACTTCAGTGGGGCCAGCATTTCGCCATAATCTCTTTTTGAACTGCTTTCTTAAGTGTAGATTTGGCCACTTCCAGCTGTTGTTTATGCAGATACAGATGAGTACCATAACAATAAAATATGAATGCAATTGTGGGACTGAGGTCCCCTTTCTCAGCAGATCTCAACAGAAGGATGCTGGATGTGGACTGATTTGAAGTATTCCCTTGATCTTGTCTTTTCAATGAACAGGGCATTAGGAGGATATGTAATGAGGATGGGCTGTGGCTTTTCTCTGGAGTGCTGAATGAGGGATTTGTGTCAGGGTCTTGGCCCTTTGCTTTGCCCTGCCCTGCTGTTCCCTTGCTGGTAGCATGCCGTATTAGCCCCAGCGCAGCCCCACTCATGCACAGCCCTCAACATTACAGAGCCCAAATCTCTATGCAAAAGCAAACAGGAACTCTTGTGGTCTTGGGACATGATTCTCAGACTACTCCCTGAGTGGATCCAGGGACCACAGAGGAAGGAGGTGTTAAGGTGAGGCTGCAAATTGAAAACTACATTCACAAGTACAAGGTAAATTTGCTTCTAATCTACAATTGAAAGGGAGTGATTTCTCCCTCTTGCCCCTACTGCGATGCCCAGTACACAGGCTAGGTACTTAGACTTGGCTGCAGAAGTAGAATTTGAAGCTTACTGTGCCTTTTGAAAGAAAATATCGGAGGGCCTGCTATATCTCCTTATTAATAGTTTTGACTAATCCTCTATTCATTGATGTCCATTATGAGATTATACAGCTAAAATTAAGTTAGTACATACAGTATGTCTACAATGAATTCGATAATTGTGTGTTTCTAAAGGAAAGAATGTTTCAATAATTATGGTTGAGACCAGCAACTGGCATCACAGTCTTTGTTGACTGAGAAATATTGCTAAAGTGGGGCAGCTTTTTTTGCCTTTACAAATTAAACCCCAAAACTGAGGTGGTTCTGCTCTCTTGGAACAAATGTTAAGAAATGGTAGCAGCATGCACTGGGTGCAAATATGTATTCTGAGGAGCAATCAAAAGCCCCAAGCTGTCATCAGTGAAAAGTCTGGTGGGATGAGCTATTCTCAAAGGATAAGAGATTTATTAACAGTTACATTTGTGGTTTATTTCTATCAATAGAATTTGTATTATGGGAAAATATGTTACATGGTCTAAATCGTTTTCTGAAATGACTGTGTAAGTGAGAAACTAAATAGCTAATTTTGTTACACAAATGGACAAATTATATGTATTTTAAGAGGTCACTTAAATGCATATATTTGCTTTAGACTGGGACTATATCTCATAGCTTGGCAGGCCAGTTTCTGCAGAACTTAATTCTAAGATCAGGCAATTCCATGACAAATTTAAATAGAAAAGGGGAATGTAATTATTCATGAACAAAAAACCTCATGGTACAGAAGTCTCAGTGACCCAGGGTTTGAAACACTGAGGGTGCTGCTGTGCTCTTGGCCCCTCACTTCTGTTCAAGGGTTCTGTATCTGTCCAGCATCTTTCACTGTGGAGACTGCCATGCAGGGCAGCCCCACAGATCCCCATCTCATCCCTTCACCTTTTTGTCTGAAAATGATTTATAGCACATAGTGACATCAACAGGAAATTACAAAAAGGGTAAATAACACTACAAAAATGCATCCCTCAGTATCCTAACTGTCCTTCAGGAATAACATTAGGGGTATTCATGAGATACCATATCTGGGAGCCCTTATAGCTTGGAGATGAACTTGTGACTACACTGCTGGAGCCAGAGGGCAGGTAAATCCGGCATTAGTCCTAGCTCTACAACTGTCTGCTATGGTAATGACAGCAAGACCCTGACTCATCTTAGGGCTGCTCTGTGAGGATCGCCTAGTCATTAATTCAGTCCTTCTCAAAGACAAGCTTTTTTATAGATGAGCCTTTGCATCAGCCTAGTCTTGCTACCTAAATGTAACATCTTTGGGACAGGGACTACATGTTTGAGGAGCATCTACTAAACTAGGGTCCAAATGTTGTACATATATTCAGCAACAAAAACAATGAGAATTGCTTGTTCCTGGGAGTTTTCATGGATCAGGCACACTCTGACAGGATTACATCAGTTGTGAACCAAATTGTGAATACCAAGGTTTTTTGAGGAGGAGAGGAGGTTGGTTAGCTGGATCTTATAAGCAAATACATTTATATGATGCTGAAGCACTGTTTTACATTAGCCCTTTTTTAGTTTTATGCCCAGGGCCTATTGTGATCAAATTTGCATGATACAGAAGTCTTCTATGTTTAAGACATGAAAGAGAGAAAATAACATTCCTAGTGCATTCTTCTTGCCTGACCACCACATGAGCACATAAAACCTGATTACAAATGGTAGCACGAAGACCTTACAAGAGATACAATTCAGCATGAAAATAGATAGCTGAGTACAAAAGGTAAATTAATCTTTCCTAGAAGTCATGCTTCAAATGGCTACACACTGTGCTCAGCAGGTGAATTGTAAGCGCTTTACAGGATACCTTTTTCACTAAAACAGCTTTTTGGTTCTCCTAAAATCTGTACCTCTTTTTAGCAGTTTCCCAAAGTTATACCCCCCTCTTACTCAGTGGGCTGACCCCATTTTCCCTGCATTTGCAGCTTACAAATTAAATTGGTTTTTTGGGAGCTGGCTTATTGAAACTCTCTGGCAGAGTCACATCCACACTTCTTACTCAGGAAAAACTCATATTGACTTGACCACACTTTCACTGAAATAGGGACCACAGAACCTGGTCTACCCTCACAGCCAGAGTAAGACATCTATTGAAAAGGGGAATCATTGAAGGAGCAGCTCCAAAGAAAAAAACAAACCAGCGATGAGAAAACTCATCCCTTCATCCCCTGCCTTTAACAGTGAGTGAAACGCTGCCCACATCAAAGTCAGGGAGATAATTGCCTTTGACTTACAGGGCCAGGAATTTCACATTTTAAATAGATTTGATATGATGTTTGCACATGCCTGAAAGAGCTGCAAGAACATCACAAAAGATTTCCCTCTCTGAATATGATATATTGACTCATGCCATTCACTGCAATAGAGATCTCACCTGGCATTAGCTGTATTACTTCATAAACCCAATTTTTCCATGTCTAGTTCCTGGCATATGTACCACACCTAAATAGGTTAGGATTTTTTTCTCTTCTCCTTTTGCTTCTCCTTTTGCCCTTGCATTTAGCAATAGAAATGGAGAACTCCTAGAACAAAGGATGACTTTGCTGCAACTCTTCCAGACTTGAAGTTGGTGGCTCTGATGGGGCACAGTCTACATCTTTCCCACCTAAGTTCTCCCATGTACCAGTTCGCTGCAGTTTTTGGTTTTGTGATAGCAATGGATGGGACACATTCCACCACAAGCTGACTAAAGCACCACTTACAGAGGGACAGTCTACTTGGACAGCAGGTAAAGTCATTCACTCCCAGCCCCCTACAGCCAATAAGTGTCTGTGCATTCAAAACCCCCTGTCAGCATGCTAGTGCTGGCAGTGCAATGAGACATGCAGCTAAGGTAAGCTTGTACTGTTACTGCAGATTAATTTTTAAAGCCATAAAGTTTCAGACAGGGAATTAGAGTTCAAGGGATCCAGAATTGCTCTAAATATTCCTTGTTCTTGTCTTACCACTCCAAAATCTGGGGCAATCCAAATCCATTTTGGATTCCTGATTCTTCCAGTCCTCTTCTTTCTTGTGATTGTACTTACCCAAAGAGATGTTACACCAGATGTAACAGTAATAGTGAACACTAAATCTCTTGATATATGCAGTCTCTGGAGTGACATTCATGCAAGACATTCACCTAACTATTCTGAATAACAAAGCAATTTGAAAAAAAGCAAATTCTTTCTCTCATAAATCCAC
Source organism: Dromaius novaehollandiae (assembly GCF_036370855.1). NCBI lineage: Eukaryota > Metazoa > Chordata > Aves > Casuariiformes > Dromaiidae > Dromaius > Dromaius novaehollandiae. The sequence continues at coordinate 40,905,486 of NC_088103.1, read as the reverse complement.
AAAAAGAAAAAGAGATAAAGTCCTTGAGTACATTACAGGCTGTAAATCTGCCTAGCCTTCATAATCATGCAAAGAGAGAGCACAGGAAAATAAATACAAATGGTATGTCTCTGTTTGCAGAAAACTAACCTGGTGGAGTAATAGAAAAACAACTAGGAAAAAATCCATTACGAAAATATTTTACATCCTGTCAGCTTCTGCCTTTGTCAAACAAGAAGTAAAAAGGCAGAAGCGCATGATATTAAGATGCCACTACCTAATAATTTCTTGATAATTGCCCTTCAAGAGCAAACGACAATGAAATGAGTAAGGTAGAGCTTTCACCCACTCTATCCTGATTTAGACAGTATGCTACGGTACACTTCCTTTGAGTAAACAGTACCTATAGTTATACAAGATCTATTCTCTCATTGATGTACCAGGGATTTATGTAGGTGAGTCCCATTAATGCTAATGGAAGTTATGTGTGTAATTCCCCTTTTTCAGCAATGAGAGAATAGACCTTTATGTTTCTAAAGTAATTACAGCCTTAGCTCTGGCTAGGCTGTTCTCCCACCCTCCCCCTTTGATAACTTCTTTGCTTCCCTCCCCAGCTTTGACTCTGGGAGAAAAAAAAAGATAAATTCCTCCATTCAGAAAGGAAAATTGGGGAAATAGCTGAAAGGTGAAACAAATGTAACTAGATCCACTCATTGTGTGAAGGAAATGCAAATAGAGGAAGCCAATCTACATCTGCTAGGTTTGCTGTGCTTTTGGGGACAGATGTAGGCTGATTTTCCTTAAACTGTGTATTCATTGTTTTTTAGCATGTTGAGTATTTACAGAGAAAAAAACAACTTTTTTTTTTACACTTTATTCTTAGATTAATCTGTTTTAGAAAAACTACAGTCTTGATATTGACAGACTTTTGCAGAAAAAGATAAAGAGTAAAACGAATGGAGATTTTTTTTTATACTGGGGTTTCTTAGCCCTACGTTCAATGCCAGCAGGTTTTGGAGAGAGTGGTATATATACCATCAAACTCCCAAATTTGAAATGTTATTTCTATGTTCTGCTCCTGATTTTGTGGCAGATGATTATCTCCGAAAATCCCGTGCCAGCTCTCTTCTTCAATCTGCCCATCTCTAAAATGCACATACTAATATTATCCTTTTATAATAGTGAAGTTTATTTCATTGACATATATGGAGTGTGCAGAGAACTCCTTTATTATTTGCCTATTTGGGCATATGAGGAATATCTGTCAATAAAATCACAAGATTAATATTTCGCATCCTTCTTGAAAGATCAGGTTAGTTTGGGAGTTCGGCTACTGACCACAGTATGATCTCTTCCCATCTGGAACTTGGAGCAACATGAACAGAGGAATAGTTCATCAACTGTGAACGGTAACACCTTCTTTGCTCTAAAATGGCTTAAACGGTAAGTGATCACAGTGTATTTAAATCTTATCTCAGAAGAATTGAAACTGGAAGGAATACTGTGAGGAAAATAGGAGCAGAATGAGCTCAAAAGAAACACAACCAGGCCCAAGCTGGTTCAAGAATTCCCTGTGCCTTGCATCTGCACATGGCCACCCAGGCTTGAGCCACATACAAGACACAGGCGACATGAGAAGATACTTGAAGAGCTGAACTTGCTGCTTCTGTGGCTGCTTGCCTTGGAGAGGGATATGGAAAGGGCACCTCTGTGTTTTTCTTCCCTCCACAGCGGCAGCTGGCATTGCACACATGGGGACCCCTCCTTAGCTGCGTCGGTACAGCCAGCCTGGCTTTTCAGGCTGCTGACATTAAAAAGAAAAGGCAATGAGTACATTTTTGCACCCTGGAAATTCGCTGCCCTCTGCAACTCTATTCTGTCTGTGCCTTGAGCCTGTCCTGCTGCCACACCTACATTTAAAGACAGTAGCACTCTTTGGGAGCTGGTTTCAGCAGGTGTGAGTGTGGCTGCAGTTCTCATCGATGTCACAGAAAAGACACAAATGAAAATTCAAAGGCAGAAAATGTAACTTTAGAAATGCACAGAGTCTGCAAAGCACACAGCTCAAAGTTCAGTGGGTGCAACAACAGGCGTGAGGAATCCCACCGCATGCTCTGCCTCCGTTTTTTTCTTGGATTTAGATTCTTCACTCCATCTTTTTTGCAGTCACTACAGAAATCAATAGGGATATCCGGAACCCAGCAGGATCAGGCCCTCATTTAGGAATCCTTCTATTTTACTAATCTCATGCAAAAAGCAGTTGTATGCTCTTGTGGTTCTTTGCCACCTGGCAGGGATAACAGAAAATACCCTACGGTTTCTTACAGGCTCACTCAGAGTTTAATACCCCTCCTGCCACGTCAAGAGAAGAAAGGAAGAGTGGGTGGAAACTTTTTTTAAGTATCAAATCAGTCAAAATGCTGATTTATTTTCTTAAAAGCTTGGTAGAGATTAACCCCTGTGACATTTACAACACATATACATTAACTGGAATTGAAATACCACTAGGGCTGTAAATGTGAGGGGGAGCGGAGGGAAATGATTGGAATGGGGAAAAAAAAGTTTGACATATTCACTATACACTCACCCCCCAGAAGACACCAGACTGGTTTTCAGAGGCTACTTCTTTCCCTGTTATTTTTTTTAAATCCAGTAAAACTGAGTGGAAAGCATAGGTTCACAAACCAGTAGCTGTTCATAAGCTTAGCTTAATCTGAAAGCTATTTCTCTGAGCAGTCCAGTAAGAAACAAGAACTGTACAGCATTCTGGAGGACTCATTTTTCATTCCCATTGAAAAGAAAAACTTTTTTTTCCTCTTTTCCAATGACCTGGTCTTTTTTTCAGGAAAGTCCTTTCTTTGAGGTAACCTTTAGCTTTTTCTTTGGATCTTATTGAACTCCTCAGAGTTCAGGAGAAAACGAGGGGTGATTGCAGCAGGATTTCTTGGGTGAGTTCTTTCAGTTTCTTCTGCTGAGTCACCTCCTGTGACTTCAGGCATATTTTATACCAAGGACTGTAGGCAGATGACCCTGGAACAAGCCCTGCTCACCTTACTCATGTGAATAATCAATTCAATTCAGGAGATAGAGCAAGATTCACCAGCAGATGACTAAGAGACTGAGGGAGACATGTCAAGCCTAGGCCCTCAGAAGTGATTCATTTTTGCTGAATCTTCTCAAATATACCATCTTTTCAAATGGCAGGTACTCCCTGCTTTCTGAACAGCTTCTCTCACATGTCACAGGATGGGCATGTGGAAGTACCTTGCTACTTATGAAAAATCTGGCTTCTTGAGTCACTTTGAGTCCTTTTTTGCCTTTGTTTTTACCACTGGAAAGTAAATTGAAACACAGAACTAAACTTGTAAAACATCCAAAATTATTAACATCCATGTGTATGCCTTAGAAGGGCAAGATTATTTTGGAAAAAAAAAGGAGTGTTACAGGCTTTTTATCAAGGCATTTAAATTTTGATATTTCCAATCTCTTTTAATTTTCTGGCTTTTAAGGGGAAATTTATTCAGTCTGATCATCTATCATTTTTTCCATTCATCTTTTAAGGTACTTCTGTGGTCCTGTTTTGTTTCTAAGATATACCTTACCTCAACATTTTTAAGCAGCTGACCTGGAAAGTGCCAAGTCAGAGATGGGATTACTTTTATGATGATGAGAAGAGTGAGTCAGTTGTTGATGCTGAAAATGCACCCTGAGATAACCAAACAAGAGGAACTTTCAATCGCTATTGTTTTTTATTTGACATTAAAAAAATGCTCATTCATTTATACAAGTCTGAAAAATGCTGACAATCTCATTTGCAACCCTTCCATCAACAAAGATGCTTTAGGAGATCGACATGATAATGCACAGCATCTTGCTGTTATGTCCAAACGGATACTCAGCATTTCTTCAGTGCATTGTATTATGAGGGTCTGTTTGTTTGTTTTACCATAATTGTGCAACCATTGTTTCTTTGTTTTATCTTCCATTTCTAACTAGGAGTCCTTGTTCTCTAAGCAGCAAGTCTCTACTGGTTAAGGAATCTATCATTTTATGTGCCACATTTTTTCCTCTATTGCAAACACTCATGAAAAAGTACATCTGAGCAGTTGTTCTTTGGTGAAAGAATTGCTACTGTAGTTCCCTTTTTGTGTACATTGATGTGCTATGGAAGCTTTTATTACTGGGTTTTTACATTCAACACCTTGAAACACTTCCATGAAAAGAGTCTCCCAAGTGTTTTGCCCTTGCCTAGAGCAGTGTCTAATGAAAAATATGCATTATGAATAAATGCAGGGATGAAAATATACAAAATGTATTCTAGCTAAAAACTTGTATTCAGCAAGATTATAATAATACACACACACTTTATATCCTTCTACTTTATCAGGCTGTGGGAGGCAAACTCCTTTGACCTATGAAGTTGATCTGTGAACTGTGTCAAAAAATTCAAAACCTCACGGTTGAGGTTTGTGCATTCTATTAGCATAATTTACCACCCAAGCTGTAAATGTACACTTTGTACAATGGCTTGCTGAACAGATAGCATTTTACAACTTCCTTAGGGGGAGTGTTTATATCTCACATTTCTTGTGCACATTTGATTATAAGTTTGCCATAATAGCTGCCTTTTTTTCCCTTTTCCCTTCCCTCCCCCCCCCCCCCCCCCCAGCTGCTCTGGAAGTGCCTAAAAAAAAAGTCTTCTCTACTTCATATCCTGGATGTTTATTTGTGCCATACAATGGACCAGCAGAATACACAGAGAAATGTTCTTCGACCTGGACTTATCCACTTTCTCTCCAGAAAGGATGGCAGAAGGGATGTCAGATTGTTGGGTAGCATTCGGGTTTCTCCCTCAGCCATCTCCAGTCCTCCAAAATGCAGCTTGTGTGTTAGAAATAGTAAAATGGAAGAAGAATCCAAACCTGAAGCTGAAATGTAAGCAGCTCTCGGCTTTTTGTGTGGAATGGGTGCTTGTAGAGCTTACTTCACTGTTACTAAAGCTTTGTACGACTGATTCAGAATCAGAACGATGATGTGTGCCACCCCCCCTCCACCGTAACCCCTCTGGCTACACCCTCCCTTTTTTAATTCCTGAAATTAAAATGTGTTGGAATGCTCAGTGCTGCTTTTCACTCTCTTTTCAATGGGCCCTTTAGTTTTTCACACCAAGGTGTCCTTTGGGGTGCCAGGTCAGGCTACCAAAACAGCTTCTAGGAGGGGATTAGGACCAATTAACATCTTTGTACACAAAAGCCACTGGCAGCTGAACAGGCGGCCTGGTGGCCTGCTCGGGAGCTGCATTTTAAATAGGGGCCTTCTGTACTTGAGCTCAAGTGGGAAGAGGCGGAGAAAGTTTTTATTTATAATTGAAAATGCTGCTCCTGGATAAAGTCTAATGAAAGGCAGAGTGGTGTTCAAAAGTATCTAACAAATACCATTTGAATATTGGCCTTTATTGTATGATTTCCATCAAGGATAGCATAACAATATAGTCATTTCTCCTACATATTGAGATGAAGTGATTTTTCTTGTAGAGGAAAACAGCTTCATCCACACATGCATTGGCCCTTCTGGTTTTCATTTTTTGTTTTAAATTCAGCTATACATTAAAGACACACAGTAGGACGCCTGCTCAGGAGTGATATACATCCATAAATCTCAGCACTTTTTGAAGAATTCTGCCATTCAGCTACCTGATCCACTAAACCTCAAGGCTACAGAAAAAATAAGAGAGAATTTAAGTGTATGCATCAAGATGGAGGGGGAGGGGGTCCAACAAGGGAATCACTGTGTTTTATATGAGTAAATTTGCATTTATACCCCTTGAGTTTGTGTAAAGAGGAAAAAAATAGAGAGCTCTAAGCTTGAACTGTTGAATTCAGCTGAGCCAGATCCTTAGCTGATGTAATGGACTTAGCAGCTTGGCCCCAGATATTTTGCACCTGACTTAATATCTTTACTTGTGCTCTGCTTTGTTTTCAGTGCATATCACGTCTAAATCATCACTCTTGCAATCTGATCAGGCATTAAAGCAAGGGAAAGGGAAAGAAATATATGGTGTGTGAATTACTATTGTACGAAACCTAGTAATTTACAAAGGCTTGTAAGTGGGAGTTTTGTGAATTCTAAGCGATACTATGTTATAAAGATTGTAATGAAACTGATTTCTGTATTTTGGGGATGAATCTTTTCCAAATACAGTATTTGTAATCACTGCATAAGCATTCCTCCTCCCCATTTCATAGTAGTAATAATAACACAACTTCATACATTTTCACAACTTGGAATGGAAAGTCATTTCCAGAAGTTTTCTAACCATCTGTTTTATAGGGAAAAGATTCTTCATAGGAAATAATAGCACAAACGTAGTAAGTGCATCAGGCAACCTGGTACTGACATCCTGATAGATAAGATTTTTAAAAAAGGGTTTATAATGTGGAAGGATGGTGCACAGAAGTTCCTGAGAGGCTAGCAACCAACTGAATAAAAGTAAATAAGACAGAGATGGAAGTTCAGTCTAACTGCCTTGGCTTAGCTAGACTGATGTAAGCGGAACATGTAGTCTGTTACAAGACCACTGGATGTCATTTGCTATGGTGTTTATTCTTCTATTTTTGGTAAGTAGCTAAAATATAGATTTCTCTCTCAGTTGACATGAATAGAAAAATCCTAATCATGATCATTTTCAACCTCCTGGTTTATATAAATAACTAGAGATTCTACTTAGTGTGACATTCTACAGCAAACATTAATACATTCTCTATGTGTGGCTTTACCCCTTCCTACTCCCTCTTTAGTTTCAGATACTGTATTGTATTTCTTCCGACATGTTGATTCTACCTAATGTTAAATGGTAATTGGCAGTAGTATAGGTGGGGAGAGAAACATTGTTATATTTTGTTCATTTTTCACACTTCAGCAGTTATCCCTTTCTCTCCCTGGCTGTACGCTTATTAGTGTATGAAATGCAGGTGTGTGGGAAATGGCAAGCACACATTGACAGGTTATTTTGTTGGCCACTGCCTAATTAGTAGCATAGTGGATGCACCCTGCTAAGCTTTAGTGTGGTGCAGTAGAGCTGGTCTGTTCTAATTTCCTCACAGCTTTGATATTCAGCAAGAGATTGACGGTTAGCACAAAGAGCCAAAGCGCGACGGAGGCCTGCAGAAACAATGGCCCTTCTTGCTTGTAGACACCACAGATGTGAGAGAAAGCTGACTAAAAACAATTGGCCGACACTGTCTAATTGTCTCCAATGTCAGCATCATTAATGTTTTCCCATGTAAAAAGTAAAAGGCCAAGGTTGTATCCTCCCTTTATTTTGAGTCACATGATTATGTAACTTACTGAGATTCAGATTAAGTGTTAATTGTATTTGTGCAATAAAGAAACTGAAGCTACCTTGAATTTAATGAATATGTACTTAATTAATTTTGACAGCCTTTATCTTTATTACCTATTGAATAATCACAATCAGAATTAATAACATTTATAGGCAATTAAAATTACAGCCTATTTAATGATAATATATGTTTGCATCTTTTGCTGAGATACAAATTATGAATACTTATTAGCAAAGAAGTTGTTTCCCTGCCAGGAGGGTTTCTTGTCTGTGTTAACAGCAACAAACAACAATAATCAGTTCAATGTGTAATAGTGCCTTTCACACCAATCTCCCAAAGCACTACACAAGGGCACATGAGAAAAGGCTTCACAGAATTTAAAGGTAATCGCTAAATGGCAAAAATTGTAGTGTGCCTGGAACAAATGCTTCAAAATTACACACGATAAGACAAATCCAACAATATTTTAGCAATTTTTGAGCTTTATTTTCTCACAAAAACAAATAAATAAAAAGGTCCATCCAGACTGCAACACCATGTTACTGGCTGACCCAGTGATACTAGATACCTTCAGCAGCTAGAAGCCAGAATACCTCCACTGATATCAGGGTGGCTTCTTTGGCTAGTACTAGCTAAAAAGCCTTTTGGCCTCAAGATTTTACATAGAAATCTGATTCCCTAGTAGTACGGAGGAAGAACAGACAGCTCTGATTTTACCAGTGCCCACAAGAGTAGCCAACATGACAGGAAAAACAGTATACCATACAAATAGAGATGTTTTGGAAGAGTGAATCCTCTCTGCCACCGTCAAAGAGAGATAGCGTTATTGCTAATTAACAAAAAGAAAAGATATGGGCTGTTCAAAGAAAGAAGGATCAAGCCTTGAGATTTAACAGGTGTATCTTAAACCATCAAATGCATCAGACATAACCAACTGGTGCCTAGGTCCAAGCACCACACATACAGACACTCATACATGCACTCCATTAGTCCGCCTACATCATTTCATTCCTTATATATCTTCTTAGCATCTCTCCCCTTCAGAAGATGGCAGGTTGCAATATATCCTTGTCCAGCCACACAACCACTGCCTTCAGAGGAATGCACAGCTTTCACAAACAAACAGGACTTTTCACAACCTAGTTAGGGAAAGAACCAGGCTTGATATGCATATGACCTAGAATGAGAAAAACTAATAATCTCATTAGACCTGAGCTGAGCACATGGAAATTTGGTAAGTTATGGTGAAGCAAGGATTCAAAACATGCATGTCTGGACTCGCACGTTCAGCATGAACCTCACTTTCCTATCTCTGACCCTGCAGCCCCTGCAGCCCCTTCATGACCTGACAGCGCAATGCTTCTTTCTCTCTCACTCCTGGTCCCAAATTGTCAGGCAAAGCCACTTGGAAAACCTATGGATGATCAGCAAGCAACACAGAAGATCTAAAATCTCAGTAAAATCTCAGTAAAATCTCAGGGCAAGAGAGAAACAGCAGGGTCCGGTTATAGTTGGGGAACAGGCCTCTGGAAAGCATATTCCCCTGCATCACTCCAGTGTCACACACCCTTTCTTGTCTACATAGTCAAAGCTACCTCACCTATCCCATCTCATGGCTTGCCATGGGAATCTCCTAAAAGAAGAGATCTTCCAAAGTAAAGATTAAAAAGAAGGAGTAATAGGGTGGTGCAACATTTTCCCTTTTATTTCTAACAAGGAAGACTTCATCCTTGCTTCTAATCATATAGTAGTATAATCATTAAAGATTACTTTAGGTAACTGCACAATGTCAGACACTCCATCCTTTGTGGTTTTGGGAGAAATAGCTAGAACACTAGCAGCAACAGGATTTCAAAAGAGTGCCAGTCACTTGGAAGTCAAGGTGTTGTAATAACAGGATACCCACAGCTAGTGAAAGAGATATTGAAAAGGAGATTGTGGCCTTCCAGGTGAATTTGCTGCTTGCTGCCTTGGACAGACTCACAAAGGCTATCAGCAACAGAAAACTGAGGAGATGAAAACAAAGAGGCATTCAGGAGAGACCCATGTGGCATCCTTTTGCACAGCTAAAGGATGCAGCTTGATGCAGTGAGTAGATGCAATGCAGCCTGGCCACTGTTTCCACGTTCCTTCATTACTCTTCTGGGACACCAATATGGCACAGCGCAGCCCCATGCAAAGACATATCAGCAAGATGCACATGAACTACCCTGCGACCTGGGAACATTTTAGCCATGGTAGGTCAGTGCTGTTTACAGGCTAATTCACACCAGCTACTTGACTTCATTGGTTTGCCCAAGCAGAACAACGCAGTCTATTGACTTCTTATGTTGAGGAGATGATGGTTTTGGGTACATCTACACTGCTAAATGTAAGAAGCGGAGGAGCAGGCTGGATAACTCATTGTCCACACTACTTAGATCACTTCCTGGCTCTATTCTTGAGGCTCTGTCTAAGTTTCTCCAAGACAGCTCCAAAGAGAGATCATTCCAGGGAGAGGTCCCAACAGGGCAGTATGTTTTGCAGTATGTTTGGTGATACTGCATGATTTGGCTCCTCTGGCATCATCCTAACATGCTTTGCACTTCCAGACATTCCCACAGGCCCCCATGCCTCAGCCCTGGTGTGCAACACATATTGTAATGCTTATGCTGTTTAAAAAATTACACTTATGCATAATGATTATGCTAATTAAAAAAAAAATCTAATAAGCTGTGACACAGACCTGGTGTTATTTCAGATGTTTTGAAATCAAAAAAGAACCCCAGAAAAGACAAAAATTTGTGCCTAAAGCCACAAAGCATCTCATGGGCCTAGGAGATACCCAGAGCCATCTCTAGTATGGTGTAGACATGACCTATCTGGAGGGAAGTAGCCCTCAGCAGCAAGAATACTCCTTTTCTTTTTAACCTTGCACCATTGGTGTGTGTATTTTGATTTAAGTTTTGGTCTTAACTATTGGGCTGGCTTGTTGCACCTCAGTCTTCTGTACTCTGTAGTTTGTGCTATCTCAGATATGCATGTTTTGTCTAAAAAACTTCTGGAAATTTCTGCTATTGACATCTGTGTGTCCTTGTGGAAGTAACCTGCAGGGCACCTGTGAGAGTGAGCTCTGAAATTACTGTTTAAGTCACAGTATTCCCTTTGATTCTGGGTGGGGGTAATTGGGATGGACTCCCTCTTCTGAGCAGATATCTTAAGCAGGCAGTACCTTTCCAGAAACTAAGCATAAAGACAGAAGATAGAGCCTGGTCTTGATGCCACAGAGATCTTAATAGTACATAGATGTTAAAGTCCAAGCTTTGATTACTTTCAGCCAGGCACTTACCAACCATGGCGGTGATGATGCCTACATAGAGTTAATGGAACCAAGTTGTGCTTGGGTTATGTTTGACTAGTAATAAAGCAACTAATTGTGTAGAGTGAAAGAGGAGGAGGGAAGTAAGCAAGCAGAGAGCTAGAAGAAATTTAGGGAATGGAGAACCTATGATTCAGTGAGAGACTAACAGAGCTCTACTTATTCATCCTATCAAAATGAGAACAGAAAGGGGGAAATGATTGTTTTTTTTACAAATGGGAAGTGGGGAAAAGAGCCCTAAGGGAGAAAAGGTATTTAATTAAGCTTCATAGCTTAACCATGCCAGGTAATACTGGCATGATGAGTGGGTATGAGAAACCTTCTAGTCAGTATTCTAGCATCAGGGTGGCCTCACAATCAAAGTGGGGGCAGTGTCCACCTGGTCCTAAAAAGGAGCTTGTTAAGTGTGTGAAAGATAGTGTGAACTGATGCATAGGGTTGGACAGGGAGGGTGTCTTGGATGTTTTCTTTCAGCTCAAGTTCCCTGTGTCGTGAAAGATCTTGCCAGAAGTGGCTGTATACAAAGGGCTTTGGTGTATGAAGAAGTAGTTCTGCCTGTCCTGACTTGAGAATTTGGACTGTAAAAGTCAGGTTTAGAATGGTGAAAACTAACCAGACTAATTCAGATCTATGAATAAATACATACTAACATTCACAGGGCTCACGTAAAGTATTACACTGGAGGGCCTTTTACCACCTATATAAAAAGATGTGAGCATTATGACTGAATCTCAGGTAAGGCTCCGGCCAGCTTACCTTTTACATGGGGATAGATCAACAAACAACCAGTTATTGCTGGGCATTAACAGAAAACAAACTAACCATGCATCATTTTATAATAGCTATGGTGTAATAAATCCACTGTAAACTTACAAAATCCACATCTATATACTGTTATGCTATTCATTAAAATGAGGACTGCATAAACAAGTAGTTTCACAACCCCGAATGCCTGCTGCATTCTCTTGTATTCAAATGCAAGATCCACCTATTTAATCCAATAATTCATCAACTTTGTTGCATTTGTGAGACTGTCTTTTCTTTTTGATCAAACATAAGGAAGAAATTCACTCATCTCTTATGCAACTGTGTGCTTTTACATCAGCCTCTCACCTGAGAAATATGTACTCTGTTATTTCCAAGGTAATTGAGAGCTCAAAGGTCAGGTTGCTTGACTCTAGAGTTGAATATTAAACTTTTCTGCACTGTAATGTAGGTGCAAGGAGGCTATACTACTTGCATACCTACCCAGAAGGGACAAAACAGGAGCAGATACTGCCTGTACCAGAAAGTGACCTAGGAGTCCGGAGGTACGTCTGACTTTCAATGGAATAGATGGCCAAAGGTGAGAGTTTGGGGACTGTCTTAGACCCGACTATTTTGAGGGAGCTTTTATTTCCCATTATAAAGGTCCTGGAGTTTAGGCCTAGCCAAGTAGTTAACTTTCAGTTATTGGCTGTATCTCTGTTTTTCTGTACATCTCCAGCAGTGATTTTTGCAGACTGAGCATACCCACAAACACTAAGTCGGTGTTCAGTGGAGTTGAGACTCTGCCATTGCGTCAGCAACTGAATGATGATACAAGACTCCCACTAACTAGATCAGCTCTTGTACCAGCCAGTGACAACAGAGACAGGACTTGCCATATGGCAGGAACGTTTGCCCACGTCGAGGCACGTGCCTTCTGTAAGGCTATGGACACCCCCAGCAGTGGGGCTGTAGTGACTGCCTGGTGCTTCTCAGCGTAGCCCCCTATGTATGAAACGCGGCTGAAGCAGAACTGGCTGCACAAATGCGCTGGTTCAAGCACAGTAGCGCGAGATGGCTTGTTGAAGCAAGCTGCACAGCATTACTAGTCCAGGCACCAGTTTTGTCATTGCTGTACAAGGCTCTCCAAACATGAAAGCAAATAGCAGACTTCTTTAAATATGGGTCCCTCTTTTCTCAAGTCCCACCTACCTTTGAAGTCATTCTCCCTGTAAGTGTGGTTTTCATTAACAAATATGAGATATCAGCTTGGTCTTCCTTACTTAATTTTATGGAAGAGGGAAAACCACAGGGCTCTGCAACTTCTAGGGCATTTTCTCTTCCATGGTGTGGCAGAGCAAGCGACATGCTAGTGAGGGAGTTCTCCAAAGTGGAGTTCTGCCCTTATAAATTGCCCCGCCTGAAAGCTATTTGGTCGTTGCTCAACACACCTTGTTATAGCCATACTTGACAGCAAAATGACAGAAGATGTGCCCTTGTCAAAAAATGTTGTAGCCATGTCAATAAACAGCTCTCTTCTGAATTCTGCATCTCTGGGAAAAAGGCTTCCTTTCGCTAAAAGACGTTTTGAAACAGCTCTTTAAAATGCAATGTCTTTACTACCTGTACTGAGTGACTCTGAATTCCAGGTGTTTCTATAGGAAACAGGAGCCCTTCACCCAGGAGCTTCCTAGGTTTGCACCTAGCAAATTTCAACTTTTTCTTTAAAAACAGTTGAAGTTTTGCCTCTACAGCTCTCGTTTCAGTTCCTGCCAAAAGTGCAGACTCTAGTACAGGTTTCGAAAGTTGATCTTCTGCAAGCATTTGCTTTACTTTTTTTTTTTTTTTTTTTTTTTTTTTAGTGCTTATTTTACCTTTTCTTAATGTTCTGAATGCATTTTTTTAATCTTAATAAAAGGCAGTTTAAATAAATGGTCCTGTTCCATCCATTGCTATGGTACCCATCAGGGAAATCAATAAATGAAGCAAATATTGTTAGAAATAAGCAGGCCAAGGAAAAAATGTAGGTGAGTTTTGTAGTATCATTCACTCACATAATGGTAGTCTGCAGTAATGTAGGCAAGAACAACAGTATTGACTTTTAATCCATTATGAACCAAGGTGTTAGCTTCATTGCATGGTCTTATTTTCATTTTTTAAAACTTCTCAGCAGCTTTTAATACTTTACATCTTCATTAAGGATTTTAAAAGCAGAGATCTTTGCTTACATTTAAAATACTTTCCCAGTGCTGTGATGAAGCACAGTCACTTGCTAATGGATTTCTGAATGCCATTTTCATTATAATATTTTTATAAGACCCCTCTCTTCCTCTATTATTACATTTGCTTTTGTAAAATGGTTGAGACTGCTCATCATGTACTTTAGGTCTTTTAAATATTGTTCCTGTTTACCATTATGGGAGAGAGTTGGTATTTTATTTGTGTAAGAATAAAATCATAATCCAGTTCATATCTGGCAGCTAAGTGCGTTTATGCAGCACCTACATTTACTCCCAGGACGGATAATAGGCCATCCTCCTTCAGCATAAATCAGTCATGCAGTTAACTTTGAACTATACACACATAATATTGTCTGAAGCATTAGTCAATGCAGTCTTTATATTTCTAAGTGTCCAGGCATTCCATAATGCCACAAAAGTAAACTGAACTGCATAGGATAAGTGGCGTTACTTAGGGGAGTTGAAGTATCGACAGCTTGAACATCTCAGGCCTCACTCCATAGCTTTTGCACTCTGCGTAGTCAGCCTTGCAGCATAAGGGGAGGGAGGGTGAAAAGTTGCAGTGTCCTGTCCATGTACAGACACCTGTGGAGAGGCGGCCTCCTACTCAGAGTAGCTCCTAACAGCTGGAGAGGCACATGGTTGTCTTAGTTTGGGCAATCTCAGGTGATTCCCTGTTATTAGGAGGGAGGCTCTCACTCGCTGTGGCTCAGAGATCTCCCTGCCAGGCTAGAAGCCTTGGTACAGAAATAGGCAGCCCTTTGTTTAATGGATCAGCCCACAGGCTTGATTCCAGTCCAGCAAGACACCACTAGCTCTGTGGCAGCTGGGGTGCCCCTGAAGGCAGCCCTTCCTGATGGCACTCAGAGCAGCAGCTCAGGGGACTGGGGCGGAGGGCCCGGATGCTCCCAGTTCCACACAGCAACCTGGGGGTGGGAACAGCTTTACTGCCACTGTTGACCAGACTAGTGCCACGGCAAGTAAATGTCTGATGACTTTTTGGCAATTCCTCCCAGGTGTTCAATATGCTCTCTTCACTCTAAAACGTAGCATTAGATTCTCTCCTGATCTATATCAAAACAAAGGGGGGAAGCAATTGTTTTTGTTATAACACTAATATTTCAAGAGTAGGCTCTCTGTCACTGTCCTGTATTGCAGTCTTCTTTGTTGATTCAATTTTGTGGAAGCTAGAGCTGTGTTTTGTTCCCTAGGTATAGTTCTCCAAGTTGATGTCAATAGTGATGCACTTCTATCTTAAATAAGAACAATCTAAAATGCATGTGGTCCCTGGCTGCCCATAATATCCAGCAATTCTATTTAAATAATGGCTAAGAATGACTGTTTTAAATATCACTGATGTTGAGCTGAGATACAGATTTTTATTACAGAGCTTTAGTGATGTATTTTTACTAGTGTTTTTCAGTTACTCCTGTCCTAGTATGTCAACAAGCTGACTTGGCTGCTCTGGGTTTGCTTCAATGTGTAGAAGTCAAGGAAGGGAAAGCAATTCTTGGGCTCAATGAGATTTATACAGCACCTTAATGCATCTTTTAACTGATCTGTCAGAAACATTTCAGACCTATTAATCCTGAAAATCTTCTTTCAGTTCATCTGCCTGATTCACACTGATAGGTGTCCTCTCCTGGAGCAATGATAACAATGCTTTATAGAATTCCTGCATAGTTAAAAGCAGATGGAACCGCTATCAGGGTGATGAATCCAACACGTTGAATGTGCCAAAGCAAGGACAAAAGGCCCAGAGCCTTGAGCCTGAGAGCTGCTGATAGGCAAAAGGAGATGGAAAAAGAAGCAAATGAGGCTGTCTAATCACAGCACTGGTAGCACTTCTTTTCTACCATTCTCTATTCGCGTTGTCTATTCAAGCTCTCTCCCTTTTTTTTCTTGGGGGGTGGGGAGGTGGAGAAGCTTAACCTATACTGTCTGTAGGAGTTTCTATGGCAGCTAGAATGACAAGCACAGGGCTCAGCTAGAGCCCTTAGGGGTCATTGCAGCAACAGAAACAATAGATTATCGAACACGAGCCTGCGAAATTTCAGGTGGAAACTCTACTCCGTAAACGGTGGGTGGTGGGCCTTACGAGCACAGTGGACTTGGAACTTGAAGGTACCTAGAAAAATATCAGATCAGGGTCATGCTTTCAATCTGCTGAGTGGGGGAAAGCCATGAAGAGGGGAGGAAGGCAGGGGGAGACAAAGTACACATTAGAAGGTTGTTTCTTATTATGCCACCTAGCTGAACTCGTACTCATTCCTATTGTAATCTGATCTGGTCTTTCATTTCAACTTGATTCCCCTGTTCTGCATATGCTACTTTCTCACTTGGACTACCTGATTATTTGTAGACGTCCTGAACTTGATATGGGCCCACTGAGGTAGGCAGCATTGTCCTAGACATCAAAGAACTGAATGAACTGGATATTTTGAAGATATTTTCCTCATATGTGCCTTGATGAAAGGATGATTTTCTGATGTCTGACAAAAGCCAGCTGGCTCTTAACCTGGAACTCCAGGCTAAGACGTTTCAAAAGCGTTACTTGGATACTGACTATACAGACTAGATACAAAGGAAAACATAATGGAGCATTAGAAATAGCAGAACTAGAAAACTTGTGTTTACTGAAAGAGTGCCTGACTTCTAGTAGCTCAGGATGTGTGGGCATGTGTTCTGGTTTGACAGCATAAGAAACAAGACCGAAATACAAATACTGACCTGTTCGTCTCTAAGTGGCAAGCTCAGCCTGGGTTAAGATGACGATTATTTATTCACTAAATGTATATGGCTTCTAGAAAGACAAAAAGATACTGGCATCTGTCAGCACTGCTGACTTGTATAAAAGAAGTTGTGCATAGAACAAAATTTGCAGTACTTTTTAACTACAGTCCTCTGTTCCTTAGCAGAAATAGTAAGAATAGAGACTAACTTGCCACTGCTGTACGCTAAAGACTTTATCAGGTCTGGATGGGCTTGAGACATCCTACTAACTCTGATAAATCAGGCCTTTATGTCTACAGAATAGTCAGCAGTCCAGAAGAGAGTTGGATTGAGGTACTGGCAGTTAAGTCTTCAGCCTACGGAACTGTAGCACAGCAGGGTCTGGATGGCTGCAACAGAGCTGCCTCGAGCTCCTTACATGTCAAGACAGTGTCATGTTGGCCTGCCAAAACTATGTCTGAGAGATCATCTCCTAGCAGAGTACTCTGATGTCTACAGCAAAGCCAGGATGGGAAGGGAGCTCATAAGCCTACTGTGCCAGCTCTCCACCAGCAGGCGAGACCTCCTCAGACCAGCAGGGATTCACAGCTCAGCAGCTGTTGTTAGTTTCCAGACTGTTTTTGCTGACAGATTTGGTTGGAGGATCTGCCCCTACTTCTATAAAATATAGCTAATTCCTTTATAAAAGTCAAAGGCTGTTTTATGACAGAACAGAACATGCTGTTACAGACCAGCTAGTCAAGTTGGACTGTGTCCCACCCTATGCACAACTGACCGTGTTTTTTACTAACCACACCAGAATGCCTTCTTTACCAGCTTAATAAACACGTGCTAGTTAAACAGATAGTTCTTCAGACACTGTAGGAAGCAAAATATAGAAGTATTTTTGCCAAGCATTTGTTCCAGAGAAATCTGCTACTCAGTAAAGACTGCCAGTTCTTGGCTGTCCTACTGCCTCCAGACAAGCTCAGAGGCATGTGTGAACGTGCGCGCATGCACGTGCGTGTGCGTATGTTCAGTGGCGGCAGCGGGGACATCGGTTCTTGCGAAAGCTGTTGTAGCTTAGGCTAATTCATAAAGTCTAGGGACCCAGAGACAGAATGTAAGTGGTTACGCAGCATTTTTCTTACAAGGTTATGCTACGCCTATTTCAAAAGCTAGACCATAAATGTCTGAGAGCTGGACCAGGGCTTTACAGTATAAATTGTTAGGATGAATTTTCTGCCTCAGTAGTCTCACGTGAGCAGTGCCACAGGAATGGATGATCTGATTTCAGTGATGACAAGGAAGGAAGTAGCTCTATCTTCCGCTCTCAGAATGGGGTGGAACTGCTCAAACGTAACTGTAATCCTCTCATCAGACAGGACTGCATGTTACACCACCTCAAGCTAATAGATGGGTTAATGCCCCCTTTACTGGGCTCCCTTTTCCCTCCCTCCCTCCCTCCCTCCCTTCCTTCCCCCACCTGCCACCATAAATTTCTGCCTGAGTAAAGAATTGTCAAGATTAAGTCCTTTGTTTAGAGCACTCAGACCCAAATCTTTTCTTCACAGACAGACTGTTGAGTGCCTAACTTGCAATCCTTGAATGGGTAGTTATTTTGTGTTTGTCTTACAATACCACCTAGAGGCCTTAGCTGACTTAAGGCTGATAGATGCTCAGCTTTTTCTGAAAATTGCAATCTTTGAGATTTTTCTCTAACTGGATGCTCCTGAAATGAAAGCCACAGGAAGACTAGCCACACGGGGGTTGTTTTGTATTCTCCCTGGCAGAGGTCAGAGCAGTTACACCAGTATTACTGAGCTGTGCAAGCCTCTCACAGCAGGGATCGCTTTTTGTGGTGACAACTTTATGTGAATGTTCTGCTCCAGATGTGAGTTACTTCAGTAATAAAAGGGGATGTGACCCTCACACTGCTCTCAGGCTACCCTTCAGGTATGGTTCAGAGTTAGAAGACCGTTAGGAATACAGTCCACCTGGCTATTAAGTTTGAGAGTATTTTGCATCAATATCTGAAAAATCTAAACAGAGAATGAAAATGTGCTGAAAGAGTGGATCAAGTTATACAAAGAGTAACCCAGTTTACAGAGTAGCCAACAGCAGGAAATACGACTGTTTCTTACTATATCTAGAGTGTGTTATTTGCCTAGCTAACACTATGGTTTCAGCTTTCACACAGATCTTCGTCAGAGCACTGTGGCACCGGGCTTAGGCTGGTGGAAATGAGCTCCCTTCCAATATTATTTCCTAACATTTAGGAAGTGGGACAGGCTTTTTTATGTAGCCAGGAATGGTGCTTTTATTCTGCCTGGGATTTCTTGATTCTTTGTTTTGAAGTGTGCGAGAAGAGTCCTTAACATCACCTGACTTGCTCAGAAGGTCTTGTTTTTAGTTCATTTGGGCAACTGTGAATGACTAAGAGGAAGAAAGTTCTTACTTTGTGCCACAAATACAGTTCTAAAATTAGACCTTTTCTCCCAAATTCCAGAAAAATTCTACATTCAGTGTAGAAAAATACATTAAATTGTCAACAAACAATAAAAAGGCTCTTAGATAATGCAAATTGTAAACTTGACATAGAAAAAATACCATGTTGATTCTATGCTGCCTTAACTGCCTCTTGCAGGCTCCAGTGGTTACTTGCCTATCTTCCAGCTCCTGCAACAAGATGAGAAGAGCCACTACGTATAATCACAGTGGAAGGAACAAAGCAGGGTCCCGTGGGAAAAATAATCATGTCATCACATACCAAAGACTGCATCCTTGTGTGTGCAGCTAAGGTAAAACAAGCAAAATTTGCAGTGGGAACCAACTTGCAAGCATTTCAGAGTTGGGTAGTACCCGATGTTACCTTTCTGAATGCTGTTTCTTAAGTTTTAACATATTAAAAATTGAGGGATGGAGGGACAGGAGGCAGATAGAATAGTCTGGAGCTTCCCCATAACATGAATGGTCAGCAAGGATGTATTTTTCAGAGCCACTGCGTGGAGGGGCCAGTAGCAAGAGAAGGTGGCTCATGGCATTGTAGACGCCCCACAGGAGGTGATGGAGACACTTGTTTCTTTGCTGTCTGCTGGGCAGTGAAGGAATCCGAGTCTCAGAAATGATGGGGTCAGCTCCAGTGGGGCAAGGTATCCTGGTGTTACAGACCCCTCTGCCTCTCTTCCATTGCAGCTCACCTGTCCTGCCCAACTGCTCCCCCTTCCTCTGTCTATCCTCTCATTTCCATCCCCTCCTCCCTAAGTGGTTTCCTCTCCTACCCACTCAGTCTACTGCTGACTACAGCCCCCATGTAGGCCATCTGCTCTTGCCCCCCTGTCCTGGTCTTGCCTTTCTCCTCCCCCTTGCTTCAGGCCTTTTCTAATCCACTCCCCTCTGCCTCCTGCTACCCTCTTCCTCTTTCCCTGGCTTCCTCCCAGTCTTTCTTCATGCAGGCGAGCCAGCTTTCCCCACCACACTGAGCAGGTGCCAGAAGGGGGAGCACAGGAAAGGGTTCCTGTACCAGCCCCCGCAATGGAAGGGAGCTGCTGTAGGAGAAGGTCTGCCGGTCCTGCAGCCCTGGGGAACATGTTCAGCCATGCTGGGGGAAAGCCTTGCGGAGACCTGGGAGTCTGTGCCATGTCCCTGCTGCTTCCTGCGAAGGCAAAAAGGTTGTCGCTGCCAGGCAGCTCCAACTCTGACGGTGCAGAGGGCCACGCTTCCCAAGATGCCCCACTCCCTTTCTCCTAGGCTTCTGCCTTGGCAAAACTGAAACATATGGCTGAGGCATCTTCTGGCCGCCACAGTGACCCCTGGCCAGATTTTAAGAGCCTGCTGCAACGTGGTGAGATGCTAGAGCTTTTCAACAAAATGACAATCAGATTCATTTTTTCATAATATATCCAGAATCGGTGGCACTGTAAACACTGAAATAATCCCCAATTTCAGCTTTAGGCAGAAACTAGCCAGCAAAATCTTTAGTCCAAATCATTAATTTTTTGCAATGTTATGAATAAAAGCAAACTATTCCTTATAATGACATGTCTCTGGAACCTTGACTTGCATTACATTTAGTGTGAAACCATTTAGAGCATGTACAAAAGTGTTTTGATTCCCATGCATTTTTATATAGACATATGAGGCTGTATTCTTGTAGGGAGTATCAAAAAATTAGTCAATTTTAGTTTTTTTTTAATTTGTTCTATGGCCTCTAATTGAAAATCCCTGTGTATAACCTTCTTTAAAAATAAATACCTACATACCACCCACCGACCAAACCTTTTTCAGTGTCTGTAGCCTTTGGCATTACATATGAGATCATCTACTAAATGGTTTTAAGAGCTGTTTTTCGTCAGTTTTCAGGGGCACTTAGCATCAGCGCAGCCCATCAGTGTCAACACCTTTGGATTTAGGCCTTAAATGAAACCAGCCAGGGAAAGATCTACTCTTTTCAGTTTCCTTATTTGAAGCATAACATTTTTAAGATTAAAGATAATCTATTTTGTTTGAACTCCTCTACAGAATTTCAGATCAGGAATGCAAAACCAGGATTATTTTAAGTATCTCAGCTGGATCTCTGTACATCTTCATTTAAGTGATCTGATCTCCTGCACTGGCATCTTCTCTTCTCTTCCATTTTGTCAAGCACTTTTCTATTTAACCTGTGATGACTCAGAGTTTAACACTTGGCCCTTTGCCTATGAATGTGCACAGCAGCAGCACTAGTGCCTACAAGGGCAGCAGTGGAAATGCCACCCTAAAGAGTCATAGTGTGAAGAAGTCACCATTTAACACAACAACTGCTTCATTGCACTGGCTTGATAGCCAACCCTTCTAGTGGGCTGTAGGATGATGCCAAATGCACAGTGACATAAAATGCACTGGTCAAATTTGTGATCCGAAGAGTGTGCTCATTCCCATGTGCTCCCACTCTTCCCAGATTTGAAATATGGGTTTAGAAATACTGCTTGTGTCACACTTATGAATATGAATTTTCTCCAAGTGTTTTTATCTTATCAAGCAATGCTTTGTAAAACCAAGGCAATTTACAGATCCTTCTTACTTTAGGAACAGAAAGGGAAAATAATAGAATAAAGGACTGGGTATCTGCCTTAGCTTCTAGCACAGAAGAGCAAGTGGCTACCATAGCAATGCGAAGAAGAATTTAATATTCTGTGTTTTTAGAAGACAATCAACAATGTCAAACATTGTTATTTCACATACAAGCTAGTTTGAGGACCTGATGACAGTAGGAGATGGAGACATCTTAGATGATGGCAGTGGAAAGATTTGCTGTAAAAATGGGGATAGTGTCTTAAAGTAGCTTGAGCCTTGCTGAGGTAAACAGCTTTTCAACCACTACAGGTCAGGGTTGCGGATCAGAGACCACAGCTGTAAGTCTTAATTGAGACAGTTAAGTCAGGAGTATCCAGCACAAATCAGATCACAATCAGATCTCATTCTGAATTTCTCAGCTGAATGCATTTGGGGGGAATATTAAAGATGGCTATTCTGAAGGCTGCAGTGGCACTGTGTTTTGTTCAGATGAACGGCTTACAGAATTTCTCTGTTCCTTTCTATCTTTTATCCTTGGGAATAGTGTTCTCATTGAACCTTTTAGATTATTAATGCTTATCATTATCTAAATTGCTTTTTGTCTTTCAGTTATTGCTGCCTCTTATTGTAGGCGGTGTTCATAGGAACTTCTTCCAGGGAGAGAGAAACGATGACTAAACCTTTGTTTGCCTTTCCATCTTCTTGATTTTAATAAGACATGAAAGGCAAAAATCTGGGACATCTGTTGTTTCTTTGAGCCATTTCCACAAAGACATTAGATAGCATTTCAGGCACTCAAGTGACAAAACAACTCACCTTGTGAGAATGCTGTGTTTTATTAGCAGATTGTTGCATTGCGCGTGTTTTATACAATGTAGTCAGTAATTTTTTCTGAGACTTCCTACAATTTTCCACTATATTCTCATATGATTTTATGGGATTTTCTTATATATGAGTAAAGTTATGGTTGATATTTGGAACATGAAGGAAGTTAGTTAAAAAACAGAATTAATCCCTGAAATAATCTTCTGTTCAGACCTAGAGATGTAGCTAACACATGGTTTGCCATCTACTTTAACTGACACACCTTAAGGTAGACTCAGTATACAAACAAAAAGCACTGGTACAGTAAGAACATACTCCTAACACCAGAAGTAGTATATATTATCACCCAAGGAACAGCACGAACTTTACTTATTAACATGAGGCAAATCAAGAGTAATTATTAAGTCAAGATGATTACTGAATACTAATGCTGGTGGGGCAAGCAGAATTTTTGCCCCAAATGTTTGCTTTAAGGTCTTCTTCTATAGCCTGTTTTGGTAGGGAAGACACAGCTTCCTGGAGACTCCAGTTAGTGGAATGACCTCTGGCTAAAACACTCCAAAGTGGACTGGGTGGATATGTTGCCCTGAGAGGTCTTCTCCATTTTCACTGTCTGTGATTCTAGGTTTCACACGAAGTGGGAACTTGCAGCAAACTCTTGCTATAGATCTTGAAAAGCTTTATAACACTGAGATGCTACACTGCAAACCCCAGCTCCAGCTGACCCATGTGGCTAGTTCCTTTGAGAGGCCAAGGGCTCATAGAAATGAATCCCTCTCTATAGGCTCCAAGAGCAGGGATTCCTCTTAAACACTTTGAGCCAAATTCATTCCTAGTAAAACTCTACTGCAAACAGTCTTTTTTCCCCCTCTCTCCTGACTTATATGTTTTGAAACTCTTGAAATTTCTAGGGCAAGAAAATAAATCTGACTCATTACCCAATTTCTCTATCTCTGTCTATAGGTTTGCCAGGAACAGTGCTCGAAGGTACAATAGGAGTTGCCCTGTGGTAGTTCAGATCAGCAAAATGAAAAGTGTTGCAAGGAATACATTTCTTTGGTACGTGGTGATGAAAGGTTGGGTAAGTGGGGGGAAAAGAGTTGTTCTCTGATATCTTTATGGAATAAAATTTGCTTACTCCTTAGTCCTTTTACTTGCACCTTGTTGAAGGACTTCCAGGAACGTTAGCTAACCTGATGGAAATCCTAATGGCAGCTTTGAGCATTGTCTCTGGCTCCAAATTCTTACAAAGAGCCCAATTTTCTACTGGCATGAATTGTTACGTCTCTGCCAAACACATGGATGCCATGGTGATTTTTATCAGCAAAGTATGTGGCATAATTATCTTAGTTTAGCAAGTGTGGTCAAGTGGTGTAATGCAGTCCAACACTGTATGAAGAATTCATGTGACAGCTTTGTTTTGCAAGAAGGGAGTGGAAAGATTTGTTGGAAGGAGAGCCCACATGCTCTTTAATTCAAGGAACTAGAATCTGATCCTAATCATGTAGTGCAAACAGAGGTAGTGCAAGTACCAGAAAATGGACAAGTCTGCAACAGGAACAAAAACATCAGCCACTGTTGAGCTGTATGCAAAGTTCAAGACAGAGAGAGAGACAGAGAGAGAGACACATAAACAAAGTGGCTATGGTTGCACATAAATACTTGATGGAATGTGTGTTGAGAAAGCAGGGCAATGGGTTATTTCTCATAAACTGAGAAATTGCTTAATATAGATGAAATGAATTGCCCTTCCTGTAGAGATTAATTATGAAGATAACTTTACCTAGCAGTATAATAAAGATTCAGGCAAAATAACAGTGTCATTGAATTCAAAAGCTATGCATAATGAATGGTCTATTAACATGCTATGATCAGTAGTACCAAGAGACCTTGACTGTTGTATAGGAATGTACTTAGGCTTCTAACTAACTGATTTTGCTATTTAGTTTGAGATGATGTTACGTGTTTATCAAAGAACAAGGTCTAAAATAGTAGTGTGAGCTTCAGGAATAACTTACCAAGAAATAACTATTTTTTATGCAGTGATACTTCATTATATTGCTGTATATTCTTTCCCTAAAATTTCTCCAGTGATAAACATCTGCTCATTCTGAAATCTGATACTTACATTGTTTCACAATGAAATTATAAGCACAGAGATGCTTGCTCCTGCACTGCTAAGATTTTTTTCACCTAAGCTAATACATCATTCCTTCTTCCTAGGAGAAAAGATGGCTTCTTTACTGTTGTCATTTATCATCATCACATAACCTGTCAGGTAACACACTATAACTGTTTAAAGATATCAGAACAAGGACTATGGGGAGTAAATGCTGTTAAAATATTTGCAGATGAGCAATATGTGGACCAGATTCTTGTTGATAAACAATTTTTTAATTTTTCAGAGAGCTGGTAGAGTGGTAAAGTAACTTCTTTTGTATCGGACAGCATCAGGTTCTCCATCAAACAGATACTTCCACATGCAGTCTCACCAGCTAACCTCTTCTCTTTGCAGAATACCGTACAAGAGGGAGCATTTGACTGGATGTAGCAAGAGAGGGAGAAGGTGTAGAATGTCACCTTTTAGCAGCTTTCTTAGCATAGAGCTGTTTGGCCCGTCTGCACAACAAGGGGACATTTTATAAGTAAAAGATTATTAAAACTATCTATCTAGAAATGGTAGGAGAACTAATACACTGCAGAATTTGCTTTATACATCAAAAAAGAATTCAACTAACACTTAATAAGCAATATTCAATGTTAAAATTTCCATTTGAAACAATGTGGAATAGGTTTGGGAACTGTAAAAAGAGCTACAGAGCCGGTACTGGCAGAGCTATTGGTGAGATTTATTTTTAATGACTCAGGTAACTGGGACAAGATTTGGAGGATGTAACATCGACAGCAAAAAATATATTGCAACTGCTTTAAAGAAGTGACATGGTGCCTAAGCCAGGGACCCATTCCTTCACGAAAAACAGAAACAGAGTTTACTGAGTAAAGACAGTAACTTAGGTTCTAGAGTGATTGTAAAACTCCTGGCCACAACACATTTCTTCCTGTAACATTCGTGTGCAAAGCCCCTGTTCTCTTCTCTGACTGTCTATTTTTTCCAAAGAGCTGAGGAATAAAATAGTGCATCCCTTGATGGGAACTCCAGAAGATCACACACAAGCTGCTGCAAAACTTGTGAGGGTTAACATAGCCATTGGACTGTGATACTAGTGAAACAGGGTCCCGTGTCTCAGGAAAGAGGTCTGGAGAGTGAATTGGTATCTAGCTCTCCAAATGTGTGATATTTCTCTCTGCCAGGCTGGAAGCAAATGACATTTCAGATTTGGTCCATAATAACATAGTGAATCACTTCTGAGCTATTTGCTATCTCTGAACATGTGTGTCCTTTACATGTTGGCAGGTGTTCACTTCTCAGTGGGCCAAACTCATTGCCAGTCTGTGCTTGCAGATAAAGGAAGCACCTATTTCAACCAAATTATGTGAGGTGAGCATTCATAAAGCACGGTGTACTGCTATGAGGGGTGACTTTTTATAGCTGGCCTAGCTATATTTTATAGTCAGAAGTTTAATATGCAGGGTTGTTAATTACAGTATAACTCAAGCATTCTAAAATGCCACACTAAATACTTAATCTTCTTGTGATTTATCCTCCCATAAATATTATGTCTTTTTTGTGCAGATAGACAGCCATTGTAGAAAAGGGTGACTAGGAAAGATCATGCCAATGTCTCTAATCAAATGGTTAAGTTTTTCAAATGAGTCTATATCATCTGGGATTTTTTATTTTTAATCATACTTGTATTCTGGTTTGAATGTGTGTTGATTAGTTAGTTGTCATCTCAGGGAAGTAAGAAGTGCAGTTATTTTTACCCGGATATATTATGCTAGCCATTATTCAGTACTGATTAGTTTGATGGAAAAATATACATTACCTCAGCAGATAGATCTGCTTAATTTTATTTGTGAGGTTAATTATATACACAAATAACTGTTGCTATTTCATTTTTTATGGAGTTTGTTAATAGTTGTTTATCTGTGCAGTGATTATGTGCTTTATCTCCCCTCCCTCCCACCCCAACACACATACTTGAAATAAGTCTGTTCTGAAAGTGGTAAACATGGCTGAAGTCATGGCCTGAGGCTAACTCTAGCCTGTAGCCACAGTTGTTTCCACAAGATAGCTCTCCTCAATAGTAGGATGACAAATCCTCAAGAATTAGCTTAGGCTTTGCAAGGACTGATGGGTGTCACTGCTTTGGAAGAGTATGCCCTTCTCTCTAGGCTAGTATAGATCCACTGATCCCTTCTTTGCCATTTGTTTTTGATGTAGGGTTTTACCTCTCACATGTAAATAAAACTGCCTTTACGTTCACTAGAAGTTCCAAGTAACTTTTAGCTCAGATGGTTAGGAATATCCAGATTAAAGTATAGATAACAACTATATCAATTTTCTGGCTGTGGTACCTGTTTGATAAGGAATTTTTTACTTCTGGATGTGCAAGTGTCTGTACAGTGTTCTGTTAGGTAGCTATTTTGTGAGAGACATTTTATATGCTACAAGGAGGAATAGATAGAGTTCAAAATTTACTAGATTATTCCAGATCAAAATCACCCTGTTCACAAAACAACCATTTCCAATTCCTTGCCAGGAATCTTCAAAGTAAACCTGGTTTCAGGACTTTATGACTGATTTTTCTCTTGCACACAAGAACTTTGAAGAATGAACAGCTGGTAGATTTATTTCCAACAACCTCAACTGGATTCAAATTGAAATCACTTTCAGAAACTCAACAAAGGAGAAAAGGAATGGGTTATGGGGGGGTCCAAACTCTTTAGTTGTGAAGTACTCTGGAAAACAGTCAAGATGGACAAATGTTTCAAAAAACCTTCTAGACAAATTTAGTCTTTCATTTCCTGTTTCTCTGTGTCATTTAGATCATTTTTCTTCCTAGCACTCATTTGCTTTTCAATTCAAACTTCTTTTTGTTTAAATTTGTTTCCTTCTTGCATGTAGAGAATACTTGCAAGTAATTTTTCACAAATGGTTTACATTATTTCTTATGTCATGAAAGCAGTACTGTAGGTCTCCTCTTCGTGACTGAATCTGCCCTTGTCATGCTTCTGAGGCTAATAGTCTTATTTTATGAATTCAGGAGTTAGACCATGTGAACAATCATTAGCATTTGCTTCAGTTTATCATTCTGTGAACTTCTGAGTTTGCAAATTCCATCTGTGCGAATACTCATGGAAGTCCCATCCAAGAGGAGAACAGGCATAAAGCATGTTCTTAACCATGAAAAATATTTTCAAAAATGTTATGCAAGCTAACTATTGGATTCTGCACAGGTGCAGCAGTCTACCCTATGTGTACGTGTCATGAATTGCTCATTTTCATCAGCTTCAAACATCAGCTTCAGACACAGAAGATGCCAGGCATTTCACTGCGATATATTCTGAAACGACAAAGAAAACTAAACCTTTCATTATTTTTCTTTATCTTCCCTTTTTTTTTGTATTATCCTAGCTTAAACAGTTGCTGGCTACTGTGAAATTGAGAATACTACCCAAATTGCAATTCTGAATTCTTTGTTACTTGCCCTTTTCTCTTACTTTTGGACATGGCCCCGATTGCATGCTTCCCTTCATGCTGTCTGCTATGAATCTCTTTTCTTGCTCACTTCAGCATCTCTTCCTTTTGATATTACAAAGGAATGTCTCTGGAGTGTTCTCTCACAGTGAGAACAATGATTCCTTCAATATTAGTCTATTTTAGTAGCTCCTTAAAATGATCAACATTACCTTGTTCAGTCCTGTGCACCAGTTACTCCACTGCAGATACGTTTTGATGCATACATGCTATTTTATAAAGATCTCTCACAAGACTGAAGCCATTCCAATAGCAAATATTCCTCATAGGCAAATCCCACATTTGTGGGTTATTTTTTAATATTTGTTCACTGTTTTAGATATTTGTTTGTGAGGATCCTGGAAAGCTCTAGTCATAAAAAGCGCAGGAGAGCAATATAATTTTTAAAAAGCATTTGCATGTTTTGATCTGCACCCAGCTTAAACAGATAGGGTGAAGAAAAGCCTAAATCCTGATGAAAAGATACACATGTATGTATCACATTTAATATGTCATCAGTAGGAGCAAATTGTTTACCTTAACCCCAGGAGAAGCTAATCAAACAAGCAGAACCTTTGGCTTTCCAAAAAACCCTGCAGTTAGCAACATGAACATTTGCAAAACATCCAAAGGATGGTGAGCAAATGCCTCCTTAAATATTTTTATTTAAAATGCCTCCTTAAATATTATCAAAAACTGATAGTAGCAGAGAAATGAATGAGCGCTGAACATTAGACCTGCCTAGTTCTAAAGTCAACAGGTTCAGGGACAGGTTTGTGACTAGTCTGTTTGCAAGGGCTTGAGGCTAGCTTCTCGCTTATCGCCTACTCTCTCACTTGCATATTGACAATTACTTTCCTTCCAGAAATCCTATGGAAGGAACTGAATATAAAGGCAAAGTTTAGCTGAGCTGCACTGCACAAGAAGCTGCTGGCAGGTGACCAAGAGTGCACAGAGCTGGACAAGCAAATGGAAGGACAGCAACCACATTTTTATTTAAAGACAACACTTGGAGCTGCTGCCCTAAGCTCCTGTTGCTCAGGGATCCATGTCATGGAAGACACACCTAGACTGCGTCCTTTCATTTAGTGGTGCCTCTCTCTGTTCATTCCAGGTGCTGCAGAGGCATGGCCAAACCCACTTTCCATGAGTGAGCCCTGTGAACAGTGCAGGGAACAGCAGATGCAAAGAATAAATCTGTCCTGCTGCAAGGCAAATAGCAACAAATGTGTTGGAGTAGACATTTTTTGCAATAAAGCTTATAGAAATCATTATCTGTGAGTAACAGTGGGTGGGAGTAGAGCTATGCGAGCACTGAATCATCCCTCAGAACACAGGCTTTGCACACCCTTCCACATAGCTGTCTTGGATAACTGAGTTGTGAGATCTGGTGGTGAAGAGGTTCAGCCATTCAGCTCTAGTTTTCTCTCTCATCCTTCTCATAGCTTAGACAGAGTCCATCACCAGTTACTGTATTTATGTGAACCTATTCTAAGCTATGAAATTGCCTGGGAATCATTGGAAAGGTAGCAGAGGATTCCTCTTAAGAAATTAGCCTTGGTGTTGGTGACAAGGAGGCAGAGAGGAGTGGGAGTGGTATGTGTGCTGTCAGTCCTGTCACCTGCACAGATCATCAGAAGAGCAGACCCTGACAGGTCATATAGCTTGCTAGAAACTTTGGAAGTTTTCACCGTCTGTCTTGTTTGTAGCCTATTCCAGTGCTTCTGTTAGGGAAACATTTTAATATTTAGTCTGTATCCCCTGTTACAGTTAAAACTGTACTATTTCAATGGTTATTGAGGACAGTTTAACTTCTTTGTGGTAGTCTTTAATTGATATGAAAAACTTCATTATTTGTTCCATCAGCCTTCACTTGATGAAACATCCTTTTTCCTTCTTGTAGCTCCAGGTTACTTTCAGAACAGCTCTTCTTGCCACAGGCACTCTACAGACTCTCCCCAGTCAGCCTGTGTTTCAGTTTGAAGTATGGTTTTGAAAGCTGGCATGCTATTCCAAATGATGTCTCACCAAAGCTAAACATTGCAGGAAGGATCCACAGTGTTTCTCACACACTTATTTATACTTCATTATTTGGATTTTTAAACAACCATATATCATCTTAATTTACTCTAAGTTCTGAAACTGATGCACTTCTTTGTTGGTACACTTGATTATCACTGTTTATGCACAGAACAGTGCATCTGTTGTCACTGAATTATACTTAACCTAAATCAAAGCACTACTCCACCTGGACAAGTTCTTTTTTGAATTCAAATCCAGTTTCTTCTTGCCTTCCCCATGTCTTTTCCTCTTTTTTCTATCATGCGTCACCTGTGATTCTCAAAACTTCATAGGGTCTGGTGACAAAGCTATTCCAGATCTTGGAAGAACAGGTACATGTGGGTGGAACCTAAAGATTTCGTGAATCCATCTGAATTTTCCTCTTCAAAAGACCGCTTACTGACATCCAGTAGAAAGTGCTTAATATTTTTTTCCCCCAAGGCTGATATGGACTGTGAACTGGACAAGTTTTCAAACATGTAAGCTCTTAAATTTTCCATTTACTAAAAAATAATATTCTTGAAGTGCTATAACTAAAAACTGGTTATGTACATTCAATCTATAGTGTTTGCTTTTCTTTTTATGATACAGGAAACAGTAACTACCTAATTGCTCTTCATTGTGAAAACCCATGATGATGATTTGTGGCATAGATGTGTTATGATCTTAATGGTTTATAGCATTAGCTATCGAATCACAGTGTAGATGTATTATATAGATATAGGGTAGACATTATGGATGATCTTTTATTTACAAAAACTGAAAAAAATGAGCTTAATTCATGACTCAGGGAAACACTTTTGGGAAGGTTACATCCTTTTAGCGTATAGGGGATCCATGAGCAAATTAAGAGTGTTAATTAATTTAAAAAAGGCAAAATCTCTTTGGGTACACTTCATTAATACCTTTGAGAAACGACATTACTGTGGCATCCTTCCTGCTATTGCAACCAAAAGGGTCTGTAAGGAGGACATCTTTGTTTAAAATGCTTACTTTTCAAGGTATTTTAACTTGACATAGGTCAAAGTGAATAACACAGAATAATGATGAAGCTGAAATACAGAAACTGTGGAAGAGAATTCTTTTGACAGACCCATAATACTTTAATTTGAAAAAATAAATAAAATAATGGAAGAATTGGTTTACTGTCTCTACTGGTATCAAAGAGATTTTATGCCCTGTTCTGGCAGCATACAACAGACTGAACATTGTTGCAAGATGAAGATGTCCTGTGTCCTGGCACAGCGCAGGCATGAGCAGCCCTACAGTGACTCTTTTGCAAATCCTGCTACTGCGCAGTATGAAAGAAATGGGTTTGGAAACGGAAGGGGGGCAGCAGCAGTAATGGGAAGAGAGGTCTGAGGGAGCTGTAGGGAAGCCAACAGGCAGCCCAAGAAAGGATGCTAAAAAATCAAAACACTGCCAAAACTTCCCTAACTTAAAGTGGGGGCTGTTCACAATCAGGGTCACCCCAGAGCTCCAAGGACCTAAACAGGACCTCTGTGTTTTTTAAAGTGGAGGCTTTAATTAACATCTGACTTCATTCTCGGATTTTACATTTAGCTTCTAGTTACAGATTCACATGCTGGTTGAGTCTTTTTCCACTAGGCCTTTAAGTACCACACACTTTCTGCTGTGAAATTAACACAAACAGTTTATTTTCTTTTTGCTCAATTAAAAAGATGAAGAAATTGAAGTCTTTCATTACAAAGTATTCTCCTTCAAACCTTGGATCACTCTTTCTTTTTTTTCTCTGTACTTTCTCTGTCAATGTCTCTATCTTTTGGAGAACGGAACACAGTATCATTATTTTGGCCTTGTTAATGTCCCAGAAGAAATTTCTTTCCTGCTGCCAGTGTACATCCCATTCTTTTGCTGCAGTACCTTACTGGCAGTATGTATGTAACCGTTTGTTCATCTCGTCTCCTGCTTTCTCTACAGAGTCTTTGTTTTCCAAGATAATTTCCCATTCTTTGCCTACGACTTCACCGCTAGGAGCATGGATTTATAACTTTGCATTTGGTTCAATTAAATATGCTTTGTGCTGACCAGTCCAAAACAAGCTGCTCCTGCTCTTCTCCCACCAAGTGCTCACCCAAAGCGCCTGCCTCCGACCCCGGCTCCCCCGCCTCTCCACGGGGCGACCCCGGTGCCGGCGCCGCCTGTGACGCGGCCCGCTGCCTGCAGCGCCTGCCGGGGCCCGGGCGCCCGGGGAGCTGCCCCCCGGCGCCTGCACCCCGCCGGGGCAGGCCGCGAGCGCGGGCGCGGGCCGGCACGCTGGGGAGCACACCGGTGCAGCGGGGAGCCACCCTGCGTCCCCGGGGGGGCCTGTGTGTGTGTGTGTGTGTCAGCTGCGGGGTGCCTGTCAGTCAGTGCGTCTGTCAGCCCCTGTGTTGGAGTGTGTCTGTCAGGGGGTGCCGTCAGTCAGGGTGTCAGTCGGAGGGTGCCTGTCAGTGTGTTTCACTCAGAGGGGTGCCTGTCAGTCATAGGGCGTCTCTCAGTGCGCCTGTCAGCTGGTGTGTGCTTCTCAGAGGGTGTCTGTCAATCAGTGTGTATCAGCCAAGGGGTGCCTGTCAGTCAGGGGGTGCCTGTCAGAGCATGTCTCTCAGTCAGTGTGTGCCTGTCAGTCAGCAGGTACCTGTCAATTGATGGATGCCTGTCAGTCGGTGTGTGCCTGTCAGTCAGAGGATGCCTGTCAGTCAGTGCGTGTCAGTCTGTGTGTGCCTGTCAGGCGGTGTGTGTCAGGCAGAGGGTGCCTGTCAGGTGGAGAGTGCATGTCAGTCGGTGCGTGTCAGTCAGCGTGTGCCTGTCAGCTGGTGCATGTCAGTCAGTGTGTGCCTGTGAGGCAGAGGGTGCGTGTCAGTCGGTGCATGCCAGTCGGTGCGTGCTTGTCAGGAGGAGGGTGCCTGTCAGTCGGCGTGCGGCTGTGGGGCGGAGGGTGCCTGCCAGCCGCGGGTGCCGGCGGTGCCGCCGTGCCCCGCACCCTCGCACATGCTCACTGGGGCCGCCGCGGGAGTCTGGGCATGTGCAGAGCGGGCAGGGCCGCCGCCGCCGCCGCCGCCCGCCCTCCCGCTCCCAGGTGAAGCCGCGCTAGGTGGGGCGGAGCGGGGCAGCCGGTGTCCGGCGGCGGCGGGGCGGCAGCCGGGGCAGGATGAACAGCTCCGACGAGGAGAAGCAGCTGGAGCTCCTCACCAGCCTGAAGGACCAGGGTAAGGCAGCGCCTTCGCCTCCGGCCGCCGAGGGAGCGGCTCCTGCCTCCGGCGCCGCCGCGGCTCGGCCGGCGGCACCGCGGCCGCCGCGGGGCAGGGCAGGGCAGGGCAGGGCGGGGCGGGGCGGCGGCGGCGTGGGCCGCTGTGGGGCGAGGGCTCCGCGCTCGGCGGCGGGGACGGTGGCGCGTCCCAGCGGGCGCGGCCTCCGTCGCGGCGCTCGGCAGGGCCGCGGGCAGCGCTCGCTGCCAGGGCGGGCGCCGCGCCCGCAGCGGCGGGGCCTGGGCGTCTCCGGGCCGCGCCCCGCGGTCGTGTTTTCCCTGGTTCCCGAGTCCCTCTCTCTGTTCGGGCAGGGAAGGAAGCCTTAAAAAAAAAGAAAGGAAAAAAAAAAAAGAATTAAGGTGCTGAAACGTCCTGGCTCTTCCACTTGTCGGTGCCTGTTCCTGGCCATCTCGCCTCCCTGCACCTGCTCTGTTTATTTCCTGCTGCAGCTGGGTCAGTGCTGGCATCAGTGCGGGCGAGCGTGAATTTGGGTCAGGAGGATGGTGAGGTATTGTAGCACGTGAGCTGTGAATGCTGGTAACCCCAGTCTTTCTCCCTCCTGCATAGTCCAGACTTTGCACTGGTAAAAGAGGTATAACTAACCTGTGGTATTAATCCTGCTGTCAGTGAATAGAAACAGATACTGGTGAACTTGGATATCCATCTCCTGTGCACCTCTTAGGCACACATTCCTGAGCAAAACTGAGAAATTTCTTGAGAAATTCTTGAGAAATGCTGGCCAACTCCAAGAGGTGAAAGTCCAGTTGTCTAGTGGTCTTCCTGTGGACACTAAATTTTATATGAAGTTCCTTATTGTTTCTGAACTAACTGCTTCTCAGTGTTCCCATTGTGCGTTGTTGGATGTGATATTAAACCTTCCCATTAAATTCCCTCCATTCCCCTCCTTATCAGTGTGCAAACTTCCCAGTGAGAGGCCAGGGCTAGTCTTGATATGCCGTAAGGTTCTGTAGAGTCTTTGTAACTTCCAGTTAAATGAAAGAAAGCATTTGTTTTGGGCTGATTTGGTTCCTCTTCTGAGTCTGTATCTGGGGCTTTTGTAGAAAAGTCCAATGCCTCAACTTCATAGATGTTTAGCTCCTTGAGTGCGCAGTTCAACGAGAACACTTAAAACAATGTGACGTTTCATGTTCTGCAAGAAGGGACATGAGAAGGGGCTTGGATGCTCAAAGGCACCGTGCTTTTTTAACTCTGCTGGTCAGGCTATTCCCAAGCTGAGTTGGTTCAACAAAGTTTCTGTATTCATTCCTTGTCTGGGAAACAGGCAACATTCAAAAAACCAGCGTTACCACCTATTTGAGTTGTAGACATAGATCTGTAGACATGTGTCAGTGTACCTCCTATCTCATAGCTTCCTACACGGTAGGCAGAAAACACTAGCACTATGTAGCTGATGCTACAGCTCCCATAGCAGTGTGCCTGTGCCCTATGGGACCTGGGAAGGGCTCCGTTTTGAAAGGCTGTGAACTTTTAGTGGGGAGATTGAAATTACTGAGGTGTGATGGAGGATCAATACCCCTTTTCTGTAATTTGTTCTGATTATAGATTCACTCGGTCTCCTTTGCTGTGTATTAACCAAATTTTAGCTGAATACTTACGTTTGCCTGTCTTAGCACTTCTGTCTTCCTTGTTCCTAGCACTCTCAGCAGTGTGATTTCATGATTATCTGCTGCCCCTGCTAGATTCTGACTTTTAATGATTACAGTTGGTGTAAAATTCGTCATGATCACATAGTTGTGTGCTTCGATAATGCAGGACCGAAAAGGAGGCTAAAAATCTGTTTTTGTCGATAGACCTGACTGCTTACCACTGGTACTGTTGGCTCCAGAAGAAGAGTGGTTTGTGCCAAAATGACAGTTGCTAAAGTGTCTACAATCCGTTGCTAAAATGGAGAAATTGGATTATTTTTCGCAGAAATCCTAGCCTTCTTGAAATTGGTTAGAACTTTATCATTGACTTCAGTAGGACTAGGGTTTCAGTTTTGATATCTGGAAGTCTTCTGTCCAAATAGTCATAGTATCCTTTAATGTCTAATGAAGTTTGCTAGGAATTAGTTCAAGGAAAAGATACTGTAACTCAAATACTAGCTGTCCTAGATCCACTTAAGTTGTTGCAATAGAAACTGTAACAGGCAGGTTGTGTCCTATAAGGCATTGTTCTGAATATGTTTTTTCCCCAAATGTAGAAGTTTTAGTATGCTGTTACAAGACTACCAGATGTTTTCATAATTGTATGTCTTGAAGAAAAAATTTATTGAGTGGAAAACTTTTGAAAATACTTACTCCTCTGTATTCTGTTTTGCATCTGAAATAATGCAGTATTATGATAGGACACCATAGTTAAATTATGTTAACTGACAAGTCCCAAATCCATGAACTGCCCAAAATAAAAAGCCTTAGTGATGAAAAGGTAATGAGATACTTAAAATTATCCTAACAATAATGATCTAAATATTGTTACTGCAGGTAAGTAAATTTGCTTCCTTTTTACATGTTTTAAGCTTGAATGTGCAGTTCAGCCTCCATTGATATTGATAACAAGATAACAGGAAGCTGTTTTAGATACTAACAACTTTACTCAAGTAATTTTAGGGTGCTCAATAAAGCACAAGCAGCATGTGAGAAGAGAAAAAAAACCCTGCTTCTTCTTTACTGTTTCCAGTGTAGGTAACAGTATTACCTGGAAAGTAAATGCAGTTGATGGAAGGATCTACTCTCTCTGAATATATGGGCTAACAGGCATGCATACTGTTCAGGAGGCTTAATTATTGCATTCAAGGTGGTGTAAAGTGTCAGATTACTATAATATGTAATATTTAATGTCTGTAGTTAGATTTCTGAAAAACGTCCCATTGATTTGAAGTAGTTTCAGAGAACATTTGCTAGACCTTGTTTGGTTCCTCTTTCAGAGTGCATTTTTCTAGTCTTGAGAAGCTCACCTGATATATAACACCAATTAACTGTCTGGCTGAGAGATGATGTGAAAGGTAGAGGGGAAGGCAGCAGTGTACATGGTTAATTATCGTAATGTTTCAACTGCTGCTTATGCTTTCCCTGAACAAGGTCGGTAGATTGAGTCTGAGGCAGGTATTTCATCTGAGGCAGGTATTTCATTGCTGCTCACACAATTCTCATTGGCAGCTGTGACACTG
Organism: Dromaius novaehollandiae; assembly: GCF_036370855.1. NCBI lineage: Eukaryota > Metazoa > Chordata > Aves > Casuariiformes > Dromaiidae > Dromaius > Dromaius novaehollandiae. The sequence goes on along the minus strand of NC_088103.1, from coordinate 40,869,108 downwards.
ACTGGTATCTGGACAAATTTACTTAGCTGTTTGACATAGCTCTGAATGGTGACAAGGACACCGAAACTGTCTGTGTGCGTCATACACTTATCTTTCACCCATGCTGAATTTTCCAAGCCCTGTGTATTACACTTAGATACCTGATACTGATCGTTCTTTGGCTTACTCCGTTACCAAGTTTAAGGTGAGCATCATGAAGAAACGTGATCTCTGTATGGATGCTGTTTAGGATTTAAAGTATTGTTTGGGCTTAATTCTGTAAATAACTTCCTGAAATAACTCGATGAGATAAAACAGGTCTGCTGTAAATTTTAGCATTATCTAAATGTACTTTAAGTGGTATTTCCAGCAAGTCACCATTTCCATTCCACTGACCCTTGTGACTGCTACAGCTAGGACTTAAAGTTGAAACAAAACACTTCTGGAAACAAAATCAGGTGGGCCAAACTTTGCATTGTAAATGGTTTGTTGTATAGGCTGAGGAACCATAGCAAACTGGAGTAACAATTGCATCATAACAGTGACTGATTACCTGCCTGGAAGACTGGCTTTGTTTGTCTGTGGCTTTCTTGGTAGTGCAGGTACTTTGTCCTTTAAGATGAAGAATCACCTTCAGCTGTCATTACATCTTTGTACAGTTGAAAGCAGCAGTCAACAACCAAAATATCTGGAGTTATAAACTAGATAAACCTACATTTCAACTGCCACTGCCAAATTTCTGATTGCTTTCCTGAGTTATGGTAGTTAACTACTGTTAACTACAGATACACTAAACCCATTTATATTGCCTGGATTTTCTTCACTAGTTTTAAAGATCTTATCTTACTACTTGTTTGTTGCTGTTATATGATGAAGTGTGATGATTTCTAGTCTCTAGTCCCAAGCACTGTGCATCTGTATGATTTTTTTGGATCTGTTCAATATGTTTATAAAACATGTCAAAAACTTTGAATACAGGAATACCATATATTTTCAGAAGAACAGGCTGCCAGTCTGGCAGAAGTGTCTTAGAGTAGTACCTTTTAAACGTGTGCTATTGGCAAGTTCTTTGTGTGACTTGACAAATGTTTTCTTCTCTGGGTCAGAGGCACCTGTGTGTGGGTCTTGACTGGTAGTCATCATTCCCCAGCAGAACCCATCCTGCTTGAAAGAATTCTTCATTTATTAGAACTTAAAACTTCTCCCACCTGACTTTCATGTGTTTAACCATATCTGTTTCTCAGAAACTTCTGAAGGCAAACCTTTTGGTATGAGCTTAAGTTAGGCTTTATCAGGCAGGGGTATGTTTAATTTCCTTTTCCAGTTTCCAGGAAGCTCGGAGATGGCAGGATGCAAATTTGGCGTCTTACTGGGAAGATCCTTTGCATGCACTTTTTGCAGATCTGAGGAAAAATTAGAGCATGTAGTAACACTAATGCAGGATCTGACCTATAGTCTCCTATTTAACATTTTTATACTTACACGCATGATTTTTTTAAAAAGAACTATTTGGTTATCGTATCAGCTGGGGCAGTTGATATGTGACCAAAAGCTTGATTTGATCGTATAAGCTTTATACCTCAGTAGGTTTATATCTTCTGACTGACTCAACATTTGGAGCCATTTTTAAGTAACATAATACAATGCCATTACTATATCACAAGATTTTTTTCCCCCTAGAATTGGCATTTTAAGACCAGTATCTATTGTGGCAAAAACAATTTATTCATATATGTTTCCAATTCAGTAAATAAGTACAAGAAATCATAACTGTAGAGTCTAATTTTCTGTTTTAAATCTCGAACATTTACTTCCCCTTAGTATTTGTATATTAGTTATAAGTAACTGTGTATGAAACAGGTCCATGTTGTATACAAACTCTTCTGCACAAGACTGCTTGTATATGCATATAAGTACTTAGGCATCTAATATTAATGGGTGGCCCAAATAGTGCTGCGTGCAGTATAGCTTGTACTGACATATTATCTAATGCCACTATTCAGCATGTGGGAGCCAGTGGTAGTGCTTTAATTTCTGCAAGTGAAAGGGGAAGGAGGAAAGACCATCAGTGTTATGTAGCGATGGTGTCATACAATACTGTATTGATAGGATTCCAAATCAAGACACTTGCACATGTTGCATGCCTCTTTTATTATGAAACCCAGCAGTATCCTTTTTAGTGTTCTTTATTACCTGTAATCACCTGGAATTACTTCTCAGCTTTGATCCCTTTTCAGAAGGAGGATATGGAGAGATTTGGAAAAGGTAGCTTAACTCTGTGGATCCCCAGATCTGTAGAGAAGAGGTCAAGTCCTCCTGTTCTGATGGTATTTGGATGGAGGACTTCTGCACCTCTGTGCTGGTATTTCCTCCAACCTCTGTCATTGTAAAGCAAAGCAGGATTTAAGCCTATATTTTCTGTTCACTGTCTTAAACATGGTTGTTTACCCTGAAGTGTCAGGTAACTTTTTTTTTTTTTCTTCTTGCAGTATTAGTATTAGTGCAGCCAGACTTGTTTGCTGCTTCTAGGATATGACCACATACATTCACCTTTACACAAACCCATAAGGGAGAATTTCCTCAGCTTCATTCTTCTTTCATGGAGGCCCAGGAGATGCATAAACACTGTCCAAACACCAGTTTGAAGTAGTTTGTATGTGGTTAGTGCTACCATTGTCATACCTCATCCTACTGAAATAGAGACTGCATGGGGTAAGTGGAAGGGATCTCTGAGCCTAAAATTGGGAGCTAGAGAAAAATTGACCCTTTTTTCTTTTGTTTGTACTCTTGACAGCAATTCATAGGTCTTGTCCAGTCTTTTCTTATAGGGAGACTGTTGCTGCTTGAGACACGCTTTGTGCAACAGACTCAGCCTGATTCTTCATTTGCCAAGTGTACTGAGATCAGGAGTGCAGCAGTAGCAGTCAGTCCCTTTAGAACTTCTGGTGTAGTCTTGCTGTAGGGTATAATTCTCTACCTAATGATATCCCTGAACCTGCAAAAAGCCAGGTATTAATATACTTCCACCAACAAAAATGGCATTGTTAGGATGGCTTATTTCATCAGGGGGGCCAGTGTGAGTGATACCAATGGAAACCTTTTTTTTTTTTTTTTTTTTTTTTTTTTAAACACCATAAGCTTTGTCTCATGCCTGTACCAGCAAAGACTTGCCTCTCTGTAGTCTGCAAGAATAAATAGAGGAATGACATTTACTTTCCTTGACAGATTTACTTACTTTTTGATTAAATAGGGAGGGCTGAAATGCTGATGTGGATCCCTGGTTGATTTGGCAGGGAAGGGCTCTCGGACTACTTGAAGGCCACTCTGTTTTACAATGTAAATACTAACATATGTGAATGTAGCTTTTTAAAGTTGTGTGGTTTTTTTTTTGTGCAGCTTTAGAAAAGGGTTTCAAGAAACTTTTTTATAAAAAGCGTAGAGTCTCACCAGCTCACTCTGTATAAATGAAAGTGTCTTTTTCTGTTCATTATGAATTGTAGTCATTAGGTATTTGCATCCTTATGAGCTTCTTTTACTAATGAGTGCTTTTTAGCAAAACAAGCATCTAATATATAAAACATCTAACTGTGTTAGCAGTTTCAGGTACAGGAGAGGCAGGTTCATGAGTAAAAATCAAAGCACTAAGATATAATTAGAGGAGCTGCTGTATACAAAGTTCTCTGCTTAATTTAATACAGATGAAGCTCATCAATATGTGTTTATGGGACAGTCCATTCTGGCCAACTGAGCTGTGGAGTAAGTGAATAGTTGTTGAGTGAACAAGGTCGTGTTAGGAAGGAGCGTGCTGTGTTCACTCATGCTGGTTATTTTGATGCTTGGCTATTTTGAAATTAGAATAAGGTTGTCCAGGAATGTGCTTTGGGTGGGTTAAAGGCTCTCAGCTCAAAATCTTCTGCTCTCTTTTCCATTTTCCAACTCTTTCTTTCCCAGGTCTTGAACTGGAGTTGCAATGTTGTCCTCAGTCTACGTGCAGATAGCTTGAAGCAAAAAATGTTGTTTGGATCCTGCTAAATTATTTTTTATAATACTACTATTTGTCAAGAATTATTCTAATGAATTCCATAAACTTTAATGTCAGACAGTGGGAATACCCAAGAGGTATCTGATACATATTACATATTATAACTTCTCATGATTCACATACTCTGAAGGCTAATGGTTGCAAAATAGGCATTTTACTATCAATAAGTGTTACACTGGTTCTTTGAGGAAACAGTGTATGGCTATTCTAGAATTATAGTAGCACCTTTAGTAAAGCATCTTCACTTGTTTTGTTAACCACTAATAGTAATTTATTGGGAAGAGATATCCCTAATCTTTATTCTAGGGGAATTTGTCTACAGCATAATTTGAACGAGTGAAGATGAGACCTAAGAAGTTTTGAGGTGCTCAGATGCCATAGTCACATATATTGCATGAGAGCATTCATAGTTAAAAGAGCAAAAAATAGTCCTGGCTCTCAGAGAAAGTTTAAGCAGGTGCTAATAAAACAGGATTGATGATTTATCTATTTATGGAAGAGAAATAATGATACCTTCTAATCTACCAAAGAGAATTTTAAGATTAAATAATCTATATGAGATTTGGACACACCACCAAAGTGCGTCTAGTTGCTGCTGGTATTAATTGTCCTAGGATAGTTTTCTGAGCAAAGAGATAATAAATTGTGTAAAGGTGAAGATTGTTTTACTGAAGGTTGTGGGCTCTTGATTTTTTCTGAAGTAGCCTTAGAACTTCATCATACATAAAACACTTGAAAAGCTTTATATAAAACTCCATGAAGGAAAAATCCTCGTACTGCCCCCCCCGCCCAAAAAAAATCCACCAACTTTCCAGTCACCCTTCATAACTTCTAAGTCTTCTAATCAGCAGAAAATGTATAGTCATTTTTTTCAGTTGCCAGGCCTGACAAAGAACTGTTTTACAGTTGGATTAGGTTTAAAAAATCCATACTGTAAAATCCAGTTGATGGGATCTGTATGTATGCATCATCTAGAGGCTGCCATCCATGAAGAATGATCTTAAAATAAAACATCAAATCCTTGATATGTACTAGCTGTGTTCAGGGAAAAGGTAATGGCTTCTAAATGAGAGTAAGAGGATGGGCACACTGAAAAGGTGCTGAGGAAAGCTGCAGTGCGATTTCAGCGTGAAGGAGCTGATGATTCTGTGTTTTTGTTTCATGACAAATGTGCCACGGGTTATCCTGTGCAGTAAAAGAGGGAAGGACTACCTTGAACGTACAGTTTAATTCCCATGAATGTATAGGTGAGCAGCTACTGTGGACTGCTGGAGTGTTGTGTAAGTTCATATCCTGGCTTATTTTGTGGTAACTTGTTCTTGTGTCCATGCCTTAAGGGCTTATGACTTCGGAGTTGTCGGGTGGTGGAGCGGGTGGGGAGAGCTGTCAAGGGTGGGACAAATCAGGAATTCCACATTTACATTCTTAGTCATTTGTTCAGTATTGAATAGCAAGTTTAAGTTTGCTTTAGCAAAGGCAAACAAACGCTAACAGTTTTCAAGTATGAAGAAGCTGTGTCTGTTGATACAACTCTCACTCCTTTTTTTTGCACCTTGAGGCCGACTTCTAGAAATCTTTCTTTGTTTTCCTAAAGGGAACACACAATAGCTTAGAAGTAAAACAGTGGGCAAGGGGCATAGCTATTATGTTCTTGTGCAGGGAATGCGTTGTTTCACTTTGTGTACCCTTCTTGGAGCACCTATGTTAACCTGGTTTCTTTCCTGTTTATCGACCTGTTGGTTTCTTCTGCCTTTTCTTTCCCTCTATTGCAGCCATATTTGATAGTGGGTAAGGGGCAATGTAGATATTAAGTTCCTCTAAATTTAGTGAAAATTGTTGTCTGGGGAAAGGAGGACTCCACAAATTATTGTGTCCAATAAGGAAAAGACAACAGTGCGGTCTCACTTGTTACTTGCCTTTTTTGGCTTTCCAGATACCTGGTCAACATGCCTGTAACCCTGGGGCATGTACTGCCTGTTATGCAGTCTCTAATTGGGGTCTGCAAGATGGATAGGGGTTTCATAGGTTGGTAAGGGGAACTGAGAACAAGGTGGAGAGGTGCAAGGCAGGCTTTGGGTTTACTGGTGCAGTCACTGGTCATTCCACTGCTTGGAAAGCGCCTTTTACTTGCATGAGCAGGAAACAGTTTTTTTCATCTGTTTAAATTGTCAGGGCTTCCTGTGAGTTTGCATATGGCTTGTGGTTTTGTCTTCTGTGGTTTTATTTCACTTTTTTTTTTTTTTTCTTTGAGAGCACTGAAACTTTGTGGCTTCCACCACTTAGAACGAAACTAGTAGTTTATTGCAGAAACTTGGGGTTTGTTTGCTTATTAAGCATCTATGAAAATTCTGATTTCTGCTGATAACAGCAGAGCTGAGATTTTGGCTAAGTGATTTCTAGGCTCTAGCATTCCTCAGTTTCCCTTTCTAGGTAACATAGTCTGTAGGATGTTGCCAATTCCCCAATGTCAGTCTGGACACATAAGGGGCAGAGTCCTGTGTTTAGAGGTTCTAGTCTAGGAACTAAAACTGCTGTCTGTATCCCAGACTTCCTATACAGTCTTAAGCAAGTCGGTTAACCTCTTAGTGCCTCAGTTCTGCATCTCTAACATGGGGCCAGCTTTGGGAAAGAAGAATTATGATAATTTGAGGAGGGGTGTGTGTGTGTGTTAACCTCTGAGATATTTCTGTGCTGATGATGGGAGTAATAATACATGCTTAAGGTAGGCAGAACAATGATGCCGTGGACCCAGCTTTCAGGAGTGAATTGAATTAGTGTTATATCAATAGTTTTCGAGACACTGCGGGAGAGCAAAAGATGGATGTTTGTTGTGGGATGTCACAATAGTGAAAAGTGTAACTTTATTTATAAGAGCTGTTTGAAACTGCTCTGATATTTAATGCTCCAGTATACCTAGCAAGAATTAATAGGTTTTCAGGTGGTTGATTTACCTGACTGTATGTGTTCGTGCTTGCAAATACAGGGTAAGACATGTTAGGTTAAGATGAAAGCTCAACTGGAGAGATTCTGTCAGCTGAAAACTATGATAATATCTCTGTGATCTTCATTTGTGGCAAATGCAAAATAGAACGTGTTCTGGTAACTCAGCTATGTCTGAATCTTGAAGCTGGTGATCCCAGTTTTATCTGGCTTAAGCAAAAGAATATACTCAAACCCTTTGTCCAGTTTTAATTAAATCTGCTCAAAATAACAACTGCATTCTAGTGTAGCTTTCTTCTATACACAAATAGTAAATAATGAAGAGGGGTTGGAATAAGATGTAGAATAATGTCTACAGACATCTGGTTTTATTCTTGTAGTAGGCATCTTAAGGACTGTGCAATGTTCCTTTCTGGCAGTCTGCTTGTTTCTCTAGTGCTTGGAGATGTATTCAGTTTCTTTAGAATAACAATAAAATTTATATGGCCTTGAAGGCCAAACGGTCCATATGGGGAACACAGAAAGAAAAAAAGAACCAGGAAAGGCACGACAATGAAGGCATGTCCCTAAGAGAGCGTGTTTTTTTTAAGATTTTTACAAAGGGCACGTGAAAATATACAGTAAAGTGGAAGCTTAACTGGTAAGAAGTTGATTGTTTTTATTTACTCGTTCATGAATATGAAACAATGGACCTCCAGAGTCCTCAGTTTGATCCCTTGCTCCACAGCTGAATTCTTGTGTGATCTTGGGCAAATCATACAGTCTTTTCATATCTCTGTTGTGGAGTATAAAGAAAAAAAACTCTTGTACAACTGCTGTTTGAAGAAAATGTTAAAAGTCATTTAAGGTGCTCAGCTACTCCAGAGACACGAATGTGTAACAGTATTGTATTAACTGCGCTTTCTGGCATTGATCTGTAACCTGAGCCAGTGTGGGTTTAAAATGGTGACTGTAAGCCAGTAAATTCACCTTGTAATTTTTGAACTCAATCAATAAGATTGTTTAACTCTCTATTGATGAAAAATTGATTGTTTTGGGAGCCACCATCTTTTTCAGACACTTTTCAATTACCTCAATTCTAAAAGGATATCCGGTTCATCCACAACCTATTAATGAAGCTTGTGACCCATGTTATTTAAGAAGTCTATCTACATAGCCAGAAGAACTATAAAATGAATCAAACTGAGAGCTAATTTGGGTAATGGGTACGCTACAACGTTAATACTTTTTTTTTTTTTTTTAATAGCTATTGGTGAATATGAAGAGCTTAGAGCAGAAAATAAGAAGACAAAAGAGGAGGTTTGTATTTAATGATTATTTCTTTAATGCCTGAAATGCTAAATGTCCAAATACCTGATTGATTACAGGGGTTTGTTTTCAAAAGGTCGAAGTTGTTCACATATGAGACCATCACTCATAATACATATAGATGCAAATGGTATTGAGGAGCAATAAATGTAACTCCCAGCAGCTATTCTAGCTATTGTACTCTAAAAAGTTAGTGTAAATACGTGTATATTTTTAAGTGATTGTAGCTGTAGCCGATTTGCAGATGGTTACAGTGTCAATATAGACTAACTCAAATGTTTAGATCTTCTTAGGAAGACTTGCTTTCCTTGGGTCTAAACCTTGTTTTATTGTAACCTGTTTTGCATGGTTAAACTTATTATTGTAAAAAACCCAGACACATCCCCCTCTGAAAATCCTGAATGTAGGAATACGATTTCTAAAGGTATTTGAACTCTGCCTCTGCCTCTCCCTCGAAGTAAGTGTGAAGCTTATGATCAGTGTCCAAGTTCCAATCCCCCTGCAGCTAAATTGCTTAGCTGTAGTACTGTCTCTTAATTATGAAGGGGTATTTGTTTACTTCATGAACTTAAATGTGTGGAACAGAAGCCCTAAGTATGACTCCAGTTGCAGGTTTGTTGCCATGTTAATACATATGCATTGTAGCTGGGCAAAGCTGTACTGGGGAGCAAAGATGTGTGGGAATCTGTGCCTCAGATAATGGACCCTTTTCAAGAAATGAGATAGAATCGTAGAGCTGCTTCTTGCTAGCAGGCAAAGGTAAATAGCTGCTGCAGACATTTTGATGCAAGGACAATCTCACAGCCAATCAGTAACTACTGAGAAATCTGGATGTAAGGCAGAGCATTTGGCTATAGTAGAAGGACTAGAGAGATTAAAAGAGTTAGAGAATGTACTGTGCAAAGTTACATGATCCACTTTATTCTGCAACTTAGTTAAACTTCAGAAAGGAAGAAAAAAAAAAAGCAAAAGCTGAAGCTCCTTAAATAGCTGTCTAGTTCAAAGACAAAAATCTCCACTCATTTAGATTTAGCAAATAAGCTAATTGAAAGTCTTTGAGAGACTATAGCCATCAGTGTTTATTCCAAGCATTGCTCAGAAGAAAAAAGTGTGTGTGCTTGGAAAGATGTCTTATCTCAACTCGCAGAATGGTACTGTAGCATAAAACGCATTCTCAGCGTATCACACATCCTTTTGTGAAAACGCAAAAGGATTCTGTCCAACTTGAAAAGAGGCTTTGACTGTATGGGCATAAATTCATACATTATTGTAGGCTTCATTTCTGGATGCCCAGAGATACTGGGGTAAGAAATACTGACCATTTTCTAGATTGTCCGGTGTAATTATGATAAGCAGTGTTTGCAGTAGTGAAATTAAGCGGGTTCAGTAATGCACCTCTTTTTCCCCCTGCAAGCCCCCCAGGAACTCTCGTTTGCTCAACATACCTGCCTTCTGAGATGAAGCCAGAAAGAACAGAGCTCTGTGTTGAGAGAGATTTTTATGGGAGCGTTGCGTTGCGTAAATCTCCATCAATGTGCAAAACGTTTTTAGCAGGTATCTGCCAAAAGAAACTGTTATCAGCCTCTTATCAGTTCTAGATACTGAGGAAATCAGTGGGGGCAGTGCTATTCTGTATTGTAAGCAAAGAAAATTCCCCTTTCTCCAGTATCAGTGGGCTAAAGAGGCAGGATACATGTTAGTTTCCCAATGCCTATTAGCTGCCAAGGAATGTGGGTTTAGTTTTGCTTTTTGTGAAGTAATTTGTGAAGGGCCACCTTCAGTCTAGCTGTTTTTAAAAGTTGCAATTCAAGACTCTATTAGAAAGACCTTGTCCTTGACTGCTTTCTCATTATTAAAGAAAACTTGAAGCTTATCTTCATATTAAATTTTAGAAATGATTGTGCATATTTCAACTGAGCTGAGCATATTCTGCTTCACTCCCTCCTGCCCACTGACCTTGTCTTTTCTACAGTGCTTGTTTCTGCATTCTTGTCCTATGCTCTTGTTCTGCTGTCCTGCACCAGAGCCTTAGATATCCTAGGAAATTTGTCCTATTCTTACAGCAGGAAGACTGTGGCAGTTCATTTCCTAGTGCTCAGAAAAAAAGGAGGTTTAAAGTGTGTGAAATCAAGGGTCCATCTAGCCCAGTATCCTGCAGCTAGCAGCAGAGATGAGAGTGGAAGGCGATAGATATTGTGTCCCCAGAGTGCTCTTCCAGTCTCCAGGCTGTTTGTTTGTAGCTCAGGGACTTCCTGAACTGTATGTTGTTTCTGTATGTTTTACTTTTCAGTAAATTTATTTTCCTTGAATTTGTCCAGTCTCCCCTTGAGCCAATATCGATCGTTAGTTTCCATCACGTGTAAGGAGTTCAGCAGCTGGCCTGTCCTTGCATGGAAAGTGAGTTCCCCCTCTTTGCCCTGAATCCAAGCTTGCGAGCTTTGGTGTTTCTTCAGCAAAGCTTTGTTTATGTTGGGGGGAATCAAGGAGGGTTTTCTTGAACTGAATTTTATTTAGAATATAACGTTCTTCAAAAGCAATTTGAATGAGAAATTTTGTTCCAAAAAATCAAGATGAAATGAGATATTCTGAGCTTATTTCTTACATTCTTGCTTTTTTCCTTTTTTGCTACTCTCTTTCACAAGACTTGTTTCCTGTAACTGCATATCTGTAGTCACTTTTCTGCATGTTTCTTCTGAAGATCAATATGGTGTTTTTAAAAATAGTTGAATAAGAATTGAGACTCCTCCAGCACTGGGCATGTGCTTAGCTAATTTACCCTACTGGGGATATAAGAACCTCCATCCTGCAAATTGGTGTGCTTACGTAAACATTTCTGTTTAATTGTTTAAGTGCTTGGACTCAAGTGGTTAAGTATGAGGCCCTAAGTGCATTTCTTCTACAAAAATAACCTACTGATATGCAGTTCATAGTTATGTTTACTTACAGTGCTAATGCTGAAGAACTCTTTCCTCATATTACTGTAGGGCTTTGTAATCCTGAAAGCTCCTTAGCATTTTATACCTTAGTTAATGCTTTGCAGGATCAAACCTGGGTAGATGTTGGAGGAAGTATGGCACAGGGTACCTTTGCCTGTAGGTCTTGAAGTTGCAAATTAACTTCTGTTCCCATTTCCGCTACTGTCTGTCAGTATGAGCGTAAGCAAATTGTTGCCTCCATATTAATTATGATAATGTAATTGCATTGATAGGAGGAAGGTAAGAGATAACTAATTCTTTTTAAATGATTTGCAGACCACGTGTGGAAAGTACCACATCAGAGTTAAATGGAGGTCTATATGTGTATGCTTTTGATAAATTTAGTGGAATTTTATTCTAAATCACCAGTACACTAATACGGTGCTGGGAGATGGGCTATGCCCAGCAGGATTTTGGGGGAAAAGTGATCGTAGTTTATATTAGAAATATGGAACTAAGTATCCAACAGATAGCTAACTTACAATCAGACCTAATTTAAAACTTTTTTTAGATCTGTAGCTTTCATTTCCTACTTTCTTAAGATTAGAAAGTAAGTTGACTTTTATGTAGGTTACTTTGTTCAAAACACTACTGCTTAAAAAATGCTGATAACTTTGGAAATGCAAGAGCAAAAAATGAAGTCTTTGATCAGGAATGTCTCTTCCTCATTCCCTCACTAAGGTGTCAATTTGGAGATCTCTGATGGAGTGTCTGACAAAATTGATGCAGCATTTTTTTATTAGCATTTTTAAATACTTTCAAAAACTGGGGCAAAATTGACAGTGGCGTATTACTTCTCTTAGGTCATTCTTTTAATTGAAGTAGCCAACTAAACATGCATACCAGTCCCAAAATTAGATATCTCATGTTCAGTTGAACACAAATGTGGGTAACTTAATATGCAGTTCTGATGTATTCAGAGTCAGATCATGAATAATATTTGACTACTTGCTAATCAGACAGAAATGACTCTGAACACTGTTTTTGACAGTGTTTTGTCACCCTGCCAGTAGGGGAAGAAAAAGGCAAGACAGCTTTCCAAAACACTGGATGTAATACTGTATCTCTGATACAGCATTCATGGTGTTTGCTCTGTTAACATATAATCCGTTCTGTTCATGTGCTTTTGTCACCAAATGGGAACAGAGAAGGGATTCTGTCTTGATGACATGTTCATTCTCTCTGTAAGTAGAGAATAGCAAATGTCATAGCATGCTTTTGAGCACGGTACCATACTCAGAATTTTAGAACAAGCATAAAATCAGCATAAATTTTGTAATTTGTGTAAATTGAAAAGCATGTATCTTGTATTGTTTAGAAATGGCTTAATTCACTGTATGTCCACTGTGTGTTCAGTACAGAATATTAAGATGTAAGAAGTTCAATCTCCTCCTTGTTCTTGCCCTTTGAAGGTCCTTTACTTAAGTCAGTAGGAGCTTATGAGACGGAGTACACAATAGTTGAAGGCGGGGGGGGGAGAAGCCTGTTACAAGAGAATAGGCAAGAAATCTAGCCTTCCCCCCCGCCCCCCCGAAATTAGTGCCAAAGAATCGTTAGACTGGTGGGAGAAGACATGTAGAGATCTGTGTATCCACAGGGCTCCAGGTGGTTACGTACATCAACTTCCCAACATCTCATTGCAGTATCAGGTTCTAATGCTGGCTGGCATTGTGCTAGCTCCAAAAAGTTCAGGCACTGCCGTTCATCTTGCAACACATGCAGTATTTGGTTTGAACACCAGTATTTGACATTTATGCGACTTACTTATTATAAGTAGTCAGCCTAATAGTCGGTTATACTAGATCTATAGGTCTGTACTATATTAGAAATGATCTTTTCTCCAAGGGAAAAAATAGGTGCCAGAGTCTCTGAATGCTAATTTTCACTAATGGAATTTCAAAAAAAAGGAAGTCTGGATATCTGAAAGTCTTAGATTTCATGGTAGTCATCTTGTGAGTTGCTAGAAGATTTAGCTTTTGCTGCTAAAGCATTGTCTAGTATCTTGTGTATATAGAATGCAAAAATCTGAAATTAAGAGCTGTGTTTGGCAAAGCTCTTGAGCTTGAGCCTTTAAAGATGAAGAGCTGTTGGGAATTATTGTCACAAAGTGAATTTAGGAGCTTGAACTGTGATTTGCTTCTTAAAAATACAAATGCAGTGATCCTATATTGCCAAGAAATTCACATTGATTCTTATAGTCAGTTCTGGACTGGAATGGCAATATCGTCTGTTAGTTTTGTCTTTATTGGGATAATGGCACTGTAAATATTACATTAACAGCATAATACATACAAGGGTATAAATGCATATTTTTCTCTGCAGAGAAGCCTGAACTCTTAACAAAAAAATCAAGCTGCTAAAAACAGAAGAAATGACAGACAATCCAAGAGTTACCTAAATTTGTTCATTTGAGGGTACTGCTGAATATGGAACTATCAGTTAGCACTGACAATGAGAGACTTAGTAAAGGACTTTAAAACTGTTTCTTCTCAACAATCATATGCACTTGAATGTGAAAAGTCAACAGTAAATTTTACAGTAATATTATGCTGTTTGTTTTTGAGTATTCAGTATTGATTACATTCTTGTCAATTAACCATTCTACTGTATATGCCTCAAACTGCTTTTTTTTTTTTAGAAAGGGAGGCAACTGCAAAATTTTGAAGGCTTCTGTGTGAAGGCTTCTATTTTTGAGAGCAGCTAACATTTCTAAATTTTATATTTTTAATTATTTCCTCTTTTAAAGGTAAGAATTTATTTTAAGTGGAGGCAATGTTTCTTATTATGAATCTTAATTGTTTTATATGAATATTTTGTTTGCACAACTTCCCAGTTTTAAACAGTGCAAATATGTGCTCGCTTGCGCGTGCGCGCTCTCTCTCTCTCTCTTTTTTTTTTTTTTTTTATTATTAAGCTAAACTGGAAATAAACCAAATTTTTTTGTAGGACTGTGGAACAGGGGTCTGCTTGAACAGGTCTGATTGCAAGACAAAAGGCAAAGTGCTTTCTGCTGATCATTTCAACAAGGGCAACAATCTCCCACTCTCCTTTTCTTCCTGCTCTTTTACTCTGAAACACAGTAGCAGCAAAAGAAAAATATTCAGAAAGCTGCAATTGGAAGCAGGAATTGTTCTGTGGAGACCCAAACCTTCGGACCTGATTGTGCAAAGAAACGTGTCTAACTAGCAGGAGAATAGTCAGCTCGCTGTGGTCCAAATGGAGCTCTATGACAAATGGCACTCAAGGTGAAGTGGACTGGGTCATTTAACTTCCCCTCAGCTGCACATGGAAAGCTGTTACACCTTACAGTGTGCTACTGGAGGATTTCCCAAGGAGTTTTGTCTGCCACTGGATAGGGAGTGTACCACATCCTCTATGTCAGGTTTTTTTTCCATCAGTAGGAAGTGTCTGGTTGACTTCTACAGGCAACAGATCAGGTCTTTAAAATGCTGATCTTCCTGGTTCTTGAACTGAGCCTTCAAAGCACTTGTTCACTTCCACTGTGCTGAATGCTTGCAGAGTATAGAAAAGTCCGTGCGTGGAGTATGCCAGGCTAGTACAGCATCTCTGTTGTAAAATATGACGAGGCAGCAGCAGCTCACACTGAGCCCCTTTGCAGCACGGCTGTGCAGTGCAGGCACAGTCAGAAATACTTTTTTTTCTGTGTCTTTTACTGCTTTTCTGGTCTCAGACTGCACCAGAGAGGTAAGACAGAAATTTCTGCTGAGGAAACTGAGAGGATGGGCACCAAACAGCCAGATTCATGCGCAGATTTCCCTTCCCCACCCTTCCTAAGCAAAGTGCTCTAAACAGCTTCTCTGTTAACTCCCCACAGCGGCAGGTGAAACAGTGAGCTCTTGTCTGGCACCACTTCATCAGCCTGGCTTGCTCCTTTCACAGTTCTTCCCTGCTTCACAAACCTTTGCAGCAGCAGTGGGTGACTGACCTGTCCTCCCTGCTCAGCAGCCATTCCTCGTCTCATCACCCCAATGTCAAGAGAGTGGAGATTGCCTGTTGAGTGCAGCTCCTGCTCTCACAGATAGCCGTCAGCAATGGCTTCCAAAGCCTGTGCGGAGGCTGCCGCTGAGGCAACACTGATGGCATCTTCTGTCTGTCCAAGAGCAGATCGTTCTTTGGGACACATCAAAAGTCCTCTGGGGCTGGTAGATGGGCTTTCCTTGTATTTGGCTGCTTTTGGATCAGATTCCCGCCCTTCTTATTATTTAGCAGCAGGCTCCTTTCACAGCTAACTGAAGACATGGAAAAACTGAAAATGTGGAAAAACTGAAAATCAAAATCATTGTAGTTTTCTATTTTTTATTTTTCAATTCTGTTTCAATGGTTGGAATCCTTGTAATTGTTGGAATAGCTGCATTTTAGGGAACTTAGTTACATATCTCTCTTCCAGAACTAATAAGTTAATGCAAGATGATAAATTACTATGAGCATGTACAGCTGCATGTGAGGAAGAATGTACACTGTGCATAAGATGGGTTATATGCCAGAGATACTTCCCCTGGGGTCATGTGTTTTTCACAGTGTGGTTAATCACTGACAGTGTCTTGTGAAGTTTACTCATTTCTTCAAATTCTTTCATTTGCTTATAGAAGGGGTTTTCCAAAAGTGGTCTAATGTCAGTTTTATTCTTTCTCTTTGAAGAAACGTTTCCATCATAAGAACAACGATTGCAACTCTAAACTCTTAACCCCAAATTAATGAAACAGGTGGTGAGAAATCCTCAAAGTATGAAAATGAGTATACTTCCCTTTCCAAGGTCAAAGTTTTGCTCACAGTATTGTGAAACTGAATGAGGTGTCCCTGTTTATTGGCTTGTTTTTTTTTTCTTTTGTACATATTAGGTGTAGAAACGTAAGCCTCCGTTCCTAATCTATATGTGTTAGAGAAATTAGGCTTAAAGTATATTCACAACATGCAAATAGTTTTACAAAACATATATGATTTTGCTTACATCAGTTTTGGGTAATGTGGGTCTTCTAAAATATTTTCAGAGTAGCTCTGACCTGAAGCCTAAAATAAAGTACAACTTGTCAGTGTTGTTAGGAAATACTCTGGGTAATGAATTTTTTTATGCATATTTTATATCGATCTTACAGGAGTGAAAGCAAAAAGAAATGATGCTTTGATAGGCTTCTGTACGTTATTGTTCCTGCAATTGGTCTTTGTTGATTTTGCATGTTGTGACTGATGGCTAATTAAATAACTGGGATCAGTGCTTCTTTTCAATTTTCTCTTCTACAGTGTGACAAAATCAAACAAGAACGAGATGAGGCTGTCAAAAAACTGGAGGAGTTTCAGAAAAGTAAGTTAATATGTCAGTCGGAATGTTTTGGCATAAAGAGCTATGAACATAGCTCCAAGTAGTATGAAGCAGGGTTAATAATGTCGAGATTTAGGTTCAGTTAGGTTCAGCTGCTGTTTCTCTTTCAAAGTCCCGTGCTAAGGAGTTAACCTCATAAGACTGGCTCTTATCAGACTAACTGCTGTCACAACATTCATAAACCCTGAAAAAGGTAACCATCCTTAAGGTGCAAGTAGTGAAAATATAGTTGGTGAAAATGCTGCTCTATCTCACCAGAATACTGCAAGTGACTTTTGGATTAATATGTGCTTGAACTGAGTAGGATTTGACCCTATTGCTGAAATTACTGCTGCTGTTATTAATAACTGTTTTTTTTCCATGAAGGAGGAGTAAGCATAGAAACAGCATTGAAGGTTTTTAGTATGAACTGATGTCTCTCAATAATTTTTACAGCAAGTCCTGTTTTGTCCAGGCTGTGAGAATGTCGATATTCAGTTTTGCACTTTTATGGTAATGGTTCTATTGAAACTGTATGGTGTCTGGAAGCAACAAAGCACATCTAATGGGAGTGGAAGTATCCTAGTGGAATAGCTCCTTAGAAGAGACAATTACAATAGGATTGTGGTCTGTTATGTCTGGTTTGTGCCAGCACAGTGAACTGCAGGCCGAAGCATTAGAAATGTGGATGGAGTTAATGCAGGATAAGGAAATCACATGGTTTATACTTTTGTGTGATTGTGTTAATAGAGGAATTTTCTCACTTCTATTTTATAATCGTTTGTATGATATAATTATGGGAAATAATTAAAAATCAACGGGGATCTTTTACTGTCTTAAATGATCTTGGATAAGTATTCTATGAGGCAAGAATGTTCTCTAAGAAGTCTAATTCCTGCAGAAAAAATTGCAGCCTGTTTTGTTTTTGTTATGATACAAGGAATACCCGAGTGTGGCAGAAAATGTCAAGCAGTTAAGACTTAAAATTTGAAGTAATATTTGATGTTGTAAAATTTTATAGGTTTCTTTTCTCTTCCTTTCACATTTTTAAAGGACATACCTTGTAAACATAGTGATAAAATGCCAGGAATATTAGGATTTTAAGGCAATAATAGAGCCCATTATTTAAACGACAATATAAAAGGCAATTATATTGATGAAGAGCTACATCGGCTTTGTGTCTGTGAATAAACTTGGCCTGTACTCAGCTTCTATTTGTTCTCCTGGCATAAACACATATTGTGTGTGATTCCAGTTTAATGGGGTCCCGTTTGTATGCCAAGCAGCTGCATTTTAGGCCCTATTGCGTGATTTCATAGCTCTCTGAAAATTGGTTCTATTGAGCACAAGAGATAGAAGGTGGTGGTGGGGGGGAAAGCTTCAACACACAATCATTTCTTTTCAATTGGAGCCAGCAAGGTTGATGACAACATGACCATTGTGTTATAATGATAAGACCACTAAGGATCTGTACCTCTCATCAAGGCTTTCACACAACAGCAGATACAATTTAATTCACTGCTCTGTCAGCAGTGCTGATACCATTATGCCGTCTGTCTCCACAGTTATAATCACTGTCCTCCGAGAAATGCAGTTGAAATGATCTTGAGCAGTCAAAGAAACTCTCAATTAAGGCTGCCACTTCCAATGTGTCAGATTGTGTCTTACGCACTTGGTACAATTTTCACTTCCAATCCTGTTTATTTACAATGTCTACCAGTAATTACGCTTAACATGTCATTTAGTGAGGGTGCCCCTGCCAAGGAGATTGTTGGGTGCTGCAGTACCATTGAGTGGGAGTTTCTTGCAGTCAATGCCATCAGCGGCTTTTAGTCCCTGATGGGATGCAGTAGTAATGTTGATAATGCAAGTATCGTGCTCATCAAGTCATAATTAGATGCCACTCAAATGTGCCACTTGTAATAACAGTGTTGATTCATGTTTTCTCGGTGACTGCAACTACTAATTAGTTAAGTGGTTTTTGGTTGGCCTGCATTTGCTGTGGATTATTATTACCCCTGAAAAAAACTGTCAAGGTTAGAGATGTTTCAGGCCACTTAGTGCTGCTTTATGAATTTTAATATTGGCATAATAAGAACTTTGGACAGACTTAGGAAATAATATATTTTTGTATTTAATTTGGAAAGATTTTTTTCCCCTGAGTTAATCATAATTGCAGGTTAATTAAGTTTAAATGAACCAAGAGTAATTCCTAGCTGAGCCATGTGAGCCCAATCCTTGTTTCCTAACTTTAGCTAGCTTTGGCTGAGGACATTAGATTCCTGTCTGTAAAATGGGAGCAGCCCTGTATCTCTACTGCTCCCTCATCCTGACAAAAGCATTTCATTGTTCCAAATTTCTGAGGCTAGCTAGAGGAAAAACAGAAGAGATACCTTCTATATTAACAGGTTTTACCTGAAGCTTTTCCTCTCTTGAATTCAATATAGTAGCTAGTATGACACGCTTGGAGCAGAAAACTTTCCCACAGCCAGAAAAAGTGGCATTAGAGCAACCACTCCTCTTTGGCTGTCTTTCTGCTATTGGAAGGCTTCTTGTGCAGATGGTATGTGGACCAAGATTTCACAATCCTCTGCGCTACTTTTTTTTTCTTTTCTTTCTTTTTTTTTTTTTTTTATTCCTTTGGGCTTTGGAGGGGAATTAGCACACTGCTTCAGAGAAGCTCTGGTTTTTGAACCAGAAGGCCTCACATCAGGCAATCTGAAAATTGCTCTTGTTTTGCAGATCTTGTTGTTCGCATACAGCTACTGATTTGACAGCAAACTCCAAAGCATTGATGATTTCCTATGCTACTAACTACAATAACATCAGTAAAATTTCAGTCATAAATGAATAGTAAAACTTCTTAGCTGCCTGCATGTTGCTGTCCTAAAATGCTGTTTTGCAGTTGTTAAGATAATCTCTGGATATCAAACAGGGTTTAAGTATCTTTTTGCAAATTTTAGGCAATGTTAAAATGCATCATTCTGTTTTCACAGTGGGGGGAAAAATTCTTAGTGGAGGGCAAGAGGAACTTTGTCATTGGTATGACGTTGTTAGTTTTTAAAGTTTATCTTCATGAAAATTAAAGGAGATAATAGAAAAAGTCCTCCTTGTTTAGGCTATATTCTGCCAGCCTTGTTCCTGTTGCAAAGTATTGTTGAGCTGTGAATAGTCTCTTCTGTATGTGAAAATCCTGGTACTGTATTGAAAAGGAATCTGTGCCATGAAATGATTTGCAGAATTTGAGTCCAAGCTACTGCTTGGGATTGATAAAGATGCCAGAACACAAGGAGGAATTTGCATCAGTGATCAAGGTGCTAGCCTGAGAAATGAGAAATATCATTCAGTGTCCTGCTCTACCTCACACCCCCTGTGTAACATGGAGCTTGTCACTTAAAAGAAGACTTTCAGCAGTCTGTACACAGATGCTTAACTAGTGTTGAAAGTTGAGGGGAATTAAAAACACAGATAACATTTTAGCTTGTAAAACCTCTCTAACTCCCGTTATTGCCTATGTAATAAAATAAGATTTGTTCCATAAATTTTTGGTCACTGTAAGAATACATCTCTCTTGGACATAGAGAAGTATTCACTGTGCTAATAGGGACCGTGTAGGCACTAAGGATAGGTACATCTCTTTCTCTTCCAACTGTGATGTCAAATGTAGTAGCACAGATCTGTATCCCAGATGCAGTCAGATAGCTGACTCTTGGGCCTGGTCTCACAGAAGATTGTGTGTGTGCGCGCATGCGTGCACGTGCATGCATTTGCATGCTGGTATCTGAATCTGTGTGTAGGGCTGTAAAGGCACGGTGTGAAACCATAGTGTTTCTTTTAGTATACACGCAACTGCAGAAAGACCTCAAATAAGAAAGAATTAAAACACTAAAGTCATATAATAATACAGAGCTTAAGTTGTTCAGTTGAAGCTGTCAAAAGTCAGAAAGTACCAGCGGTGCTGAACTCCATCAACACTGAATCTATCAGGCTGTATCCCACCTGGTTTCAGCTAGCTGCAAAGTTGATGGGGCAGAAGGAGAAGGGACAGTGCAGTGCAGTGATTTGTCCTTTTTGGAGCATGTGCTGTACCAGACACTGTAAATGTGGAGACTTCAGTCCTTTAACTCTTTTCTCCATTTCCTAGTAAACGTACCCCAGGCCTATGCTATATGCCCATCCTGTAGCTTTTCTGGTACAGTACGTTTAGCAAGTGTGATGGTATTTACACTATCATTTAAACCTGAGGACTGGAAGGTGAAAATAATTCCTCGATAACGCATCTGAGTTAAACTTGCTGTTCAAAAATATTAAGGTTCCAGTCTTCTGAAAACTGCATACACACCGAATTTCCGAGAGGATTATAATGGCTTCTGGTAATCTCAAGGGACAGTCCTAATGATGCCAC
Organism: Dromaius novaehollandiae; assembly: GCF_036370855.1. NCBI lineage: Eukaryota > Metazoa > Chordata > Aves > Casuariiformes > Dromaiidae > Dromaius > Dromaius novaehollandiae. The sequence goes on along the minus strand of NC_088103.1, from coordinate 40,848,142 downwards.
TCTGACTCCTCAAGTGTTGCTGAAATAAAGATGGTAAATGATGATGGTGAGGGAGGCTCCTGCTGGCCTTCTGCTTCCTTAAATTTATGCCAAATTCTTCTCACCAGTTCACCTTCTGTAATGTTCAGGCATGGCTTGAGAGAGAGTTGCTCAAAATAATACAAATATTCAATGTTTAAAGTGGTTGCCATCCATAAAGGTTATACAAGGATGTACTTCTCTGAGTTTGGAATGTTTACACTAAAAATTTAGCAGAAAAAGATGTAGTGTTTCTGATCATGGGATGTGTGTGTCAAGTGCAGGAAAATGATGACTAATTTTTAAACTCTCTTGTAGTTTCTCACATGGTTATTGAGGAAGTAAACTGTATTCAGAACCATCTTGAAATTGAGAAGACATGTCGTGAAAGTGCTGAGGCTTTGGCTTCTAAGGTGAGGAGAATTATGGTTATTCTGTTTCATCTGATTTTTTTTTTTCATTCAGCTTGAGATTACAAAATTAAGACATGCACATCCCTTACATTGTTTTTGCATGCTTTTGCAGATCTGTGAAACTGTTTTGAGGTGGCAAAAACTGTAAGCTGTATGCAAGATTTAAAATGCAATTCCTGCTTTTGCTGAATGAAATCCCCATTTTAATTTAGTTTGGTTTTTTTGGAACAGTAAGTCATGGACCAGCTTCTTGATATCTAGTTTTTATGTGTGTCTGGGTTAAATGGAAAACAAGTTTTAGAACTATCCTGTGTGAGATATAAAACAATAATGAGCATTTCAGTGTCTAAATCAAATGAAAAAAGTCAACCACTGCATTACATTTCAGGTGATTGTTTATGAAAGCAAAGCGAGGGCAGGGGAAAGGTGACCTCCGCTGCTCTGTTGATTGCGTCTAGTCTGATGAATTTAGCAAGTGTGTAATTTTCTATATTCCATCTCATCAGAAGTGCATTATTATTAAAGAATGTTTTTATCTCTCTGTTATATATTTTTGGTTGTGTAAAATGCATCTGAGCCACTTCATCAGAAAATGGATTACAGCAATTTTCAACCAAATTTCATTAGCAATACTGACTGCCTTTTTTTCCTCTCCCCACCCCCTGCCCAAAGTACATCTTTAGATATGGTAAAAATCACACCAGCAAGAACTCGCTTTAATTTAGATGCATTAGCAATGTACTTTCTGGAGGTATTTACTTAACCGTTTGCATAATGACACTATATTAGAATTCGTAAGATAGACAATCAGCATATAAGTAAGAAAATGAATGTATTTAACTTTTCTTTCTCTGCTCTTTTCCTGTAATGCGCACACAGAGGTAGCTGAAAGACTAGCCCTGTCCCTTGAGGCTGCTTTACCAAAGCTGACTTGTTTGTTGGTGTGTGCTGACTAAACCATATAAGGTTCCCCACACCACCCTTCCCACTTGCTCAGTCTCATTCTTTGGGAAGGAGATGCTGAAGAAACTTTTTACTTCAGTAAGTCTTCCATAGTTAAGGGGCTGAGGAAAGGGGGATCAAAGATGATTTGCTTGGGTAAAGAAATTCAGATATAACTGTACAGTATATGTTTTATTTCAAGGCAAAAATTGGACTTCTGCACCCTGGACTGAATGTGCTGTATGTCATCAGTGGAAAATTGAGCCTCATTCTTAGAAATGCATGCAGAGAGTGCTTGGCTTGTGGGTAGACAGTCACTCCTGTATGCACCTGAGCACCCCTGAGATTATGTTGAGCTTGGTGAGAGCTTCTAGCATAGGGTGTCTAGATGCAGAACAGTGAAAGAAATGGTGAGAGCGAAACATTTGTAACAATCCCTGTTGTTCAATTTCTCCTGCCACCCGTAACCACCTTGGTCAAGATGGAGGTATATTACAAAACCTCTTCTGTATCCTCCACCAACCAGGCATGCACTTAAGCATCCAGCACAACTGTCCTGAGTGATTTCTGGCCTGTGGTTTGAGCCATAAAAAATTGGTTTGTGATATGGCTTTCATTTCATATTTGTTGATTCTATAGTAATAATTCCAGAGAACTGAGAATAATTCAAAAGGATTATATGGTAGCTCTGTCATGGCTGAGAGTATCGTAGTTGTGATATTTGTTACTCGTAGTTTATAAGCAGAATAAGGGTGTAGGAAGAGATAAGAACAACTGATATGGCTGGCAAAACCAGACAAGCTTTCAGGCATGCAGGCCCTTCTTTAGGTCATTCATTTGGGGCTCTCGTTGATATTAGTACATGCTTAAGGGTCTGGACCTGAAGCAGCTATTGCAAAGAATGCATAGCATTAAATAAGCTTGATAGTTGAGTTGAACCTACACAGAGTATTAGTCAGAAGTACCAGAGAGGACTATGTCTTCCCTGATGGAGAAAAGGCCATGGATGAAGCAGCGTGTTGAATTCAAGCCTCCTCAGAGGAGAAAGAGGACAAGCTCCACATCTTCAGACCATTTTAGCGTAAAGTGGAGCATTTAAACTAATGTCACCTTTTTCTTTTGCTGCTTTGTTTGATAGATCTTTTAATGACAAGGAGAAAAAAATCCATCTGATTTATTTTTTTTCTTGTACAGCTCCTTAAATACAGACTGACTAGCTTATTACTGTTTGCACTTCTACACTTTCAGCTGAACAAAGAAAATAAGACCTTGAAAAGAATTAGTATGCTTTATATGGCAAAACTGGGCCCAGAAATTATCACTGAAGAGATTAACATTGATGAGGAAGATTCATCCGCAGATACAGAAGCTAGCTCTGTGTCATGCAACTCAATGCGTTGTCAACGTCAAATAAAAGGTGAGAATTGTTACGGAGCCTGCAGTGCCATACAGGGCAAAAGTTGTCTAAAGAATAACTGTATTCATTTGGACCAGAGATCTGTCTTGCTCAGTATTATACCTCTGACAGTGATCAGCAGAGGATTTCCAGGAAAGGCTGTAAGGACATGGCAGGCCTATCGTGATATCATATAATATATACGTGCAAGGTAAGTTACAGTGCAAGAAGAAAGTGGGATCTACACAGCCAAGAGAGTTCAGTGTTACTGAGCTGGTAAAAAGAAACATTTCCTTAGGTCCTTAACACAGTAAAAGTTCATTTGTAGTTAAGCAGAAGGACAAGGTCACCTTGATACTGCTTCAGCTGCTGTTTATATGACATTTTTTCAAAGCCTTGTAAGACAGGATTCTCCATTTATATTTCCATTGTGTACTTTTGTATACACAACCTTTATGCGTATTCCAGAGTTATTATCAAACAAGCAAATTAAGAATGGACTGTTGTACCAGGGAAAACAGCAAAACTTGGGAACATGGAATTACATTTGATATCAGAAATCTGTACTTTATTAAGAAATTTCTGATACCTTTTTGAAAGGCAATTTATATTTCAGTAATACAAAAACTGCCTTCCCTTCTAGTCTAACTCTGTGATGAAGTCATCATGATCCTATCTGTGTGTGTTACTATATCGTAGCATCCAACAAAAGGGAATGTCTGTGTTCATCATTTTAAGACATGGAGAGAGCACATAGTGGTTCAGTTTTTTAAAAGAATTTTCAGTGCTTTTCTGATAATAGTTGCAATTGCAACTGATACATAGATACAATTGTCTTAAACTGCAAACTTGATCTTTTTAATTGTTATCTGCTTGAATGTTGTGGTCTCAATGAAGTGGTACAAAATATCACTGAGGAAAAAGCATGAATGTTTTGAAAACTAAAAAAAAAAACTTAGAATGCTACGACACACTTCTATAATAAGCAGCTTTCCACTGCGTAGGTATAGGAAGAGAGATGTGAGAGAATGGTGTGATCCACACTATGCAACCCATCTGAATCAGAAATAAAATCCTGGAGTTCCTCCTGTCTTCTATTGGAGAAAAATGTCAAGGATACTGTTAGAGAGGGCAAAGATTCTGGCTGAAGATCAGGGGAGAATGTATTTAGGAGGACAGGAGGGACAAAGGAGAGAAAGACTTCAAGAAAGGCCCCGATGTATGTTTTCTGTCCTGCTGAGGAATACGTTGGAGAACAAAAAATATGTTGTAAAGGAGTTAGAGCTCCTTGGTTCTATTCCTCTCTCTGGCTTTATTGTTAAATGTTAATAACCTTACATTTATCAATGCTGACTGTTTGAAAAGCATTGGCATCACATTTGCTGTAGAAGGAGATGTCCTGCTGTCCATGTCCCTGGAGGAAGTGCGTGCATGTATGGTAGCAGAAAGATCTGACAGTTTGTTCCAAAAGTCATTATGGAGGCTCTGTCCCAAGCCTCAGCTAAGCTGCAAGCCATTGTCTTCAGGGAAGAGTCTGAGAGTACTTCGGGGATTGCCTGCTGAATGAAAGATCATATGTAACAAAAGAGGGTTTGTGGAGTTGCCCAACATGAAATCTGCTCTTTTATGCAGGCCTATGCTTCCAAGAGTTGTGTTTTGTGGTGGCTATCACAAACCTCTTTTAGCCTTCTCACCATTCAGCAAAATACTGGATGTTTCTTGCAAAGACTGTGCAAGTGATAAAAGCTTTGTCCAGATAGCAAAAAGGGAGAAGGGCATCTTATACAGTAGGGAAAGGTGATAGGAGAGTTCTAGTTCCTAATGGAAGTGTAGAGTAGTCTGAGCCATAACTGAAATTCATATATTGATTGTGGTGGGGGTTTTTTTTGTTTTTTGGGGGGATTTTTTTGCTATCCTTTTGGACATAGCAACTGAAAACTCAACTGTGCTGGTTCAGTACTTGAGTGCATAACCTATATCTGAAAAGAAACAATTCTTGTAGACACAGAAAGATTTAAGTACATGGCTATGCTTCATTCTCTGCATGTTGAGGTCTGTATGTGTACTGTAAGACCTGACTTAATCCAGGTCCCATAAATTTCAGTGAGAGATTTTTTCCATTAACTCCACCAGAAAACACACATCCATAAAAAAGATGATTTAGGTCATTAGTCATCTGGGAAAGCAAGTCTTTCTCTATACTTTGTGCTATTAATTGGGAGGAAAATAAATCTGACGCTCCTGAATGGGGGAGAGGAGAGAGGAAGGCGGAGGAAAAGGTCAGCTTTGCTGAAGGTTTGAAATGAAACAAAATGGCATCCTATATGTCATCATCATCTGCAACTGATTAGGAACAATTTTCTTACTCATAGTTGGTATTCAAAGAACAGCAGTAATACGAAATTCTGGAAGCAGGTGGGGAATGAAAGCAGTTAACTGAAAGCTAATATATATCAATACATTTATATTTTTGTGGTGTTTTTATGTTACCCTAAACCTTGATATGTTATGTATGCAAACTGATCTCCTGTTAAGAAGTGACTATATAATCAAATGTTTTATTCCATTGTGAATTTAATTTATTTCATATTTTGATAATTAAGGAACAAAATTTTTGAGGGGAAAATTACAAGCATTAGCTCTTCCATTAGTAAAAGTTATATTCTGACTCAGTTCACATAATGTTACAAAGACTATAAATTGGCAGCTGTTCAGGCCAATTTCTTCAGTGAAAACCTCCCAAGTATTAACTGCCTGTTGTTTTGTTTATTTCTCTTGTGACAAGAACTCATGATCCAAAAAGAATTGAAGTGCATTAATTTATGTTAAAGGATGCCTATTAAAAACTACTTTCTGCTGCATCAGTACTACAGTGTGTGTGAAGTGACGATCTCCTGACTAAGACTGAGTATGCCCTGCAGTGGCAGGATTGACCCTATTATAGCAGGAAATGAATCATTCAGAATAGAGATGAAGACAGTCCTGGACTAGGAAGCTTACCTGAATAAAGTAAATCTGAAACTGTAGCCAAATTATAGATCTGTTACTTGACACCTATGTTCCTAAATTATTGAGGATGTACCTTGATACTTTATCTGCAGTTAAGGTGTTTTGTACGCGATTGTACTTGCATGACTATGATATTTCTTTTGTTGTGCTGAAAATAAAATAAAAATGCCATTTCCTTCCTCAAAATGTAGAGCTGCGAGATCAAATTATATCTGTTCATGAGGAAAAGAAGACCTTAGCCATTGAACTGGAAAACCTGAGGTGCAAACTTGTAGAAGTAATTGAAGAAGTATGTATTGTACCATGGAAGGCGAGACCACGTTAATGTGTAGTCAGTACTTTTTGTATCTAATTTTGCTAAAAACACTCAGTTGTGAAGTTAATTGATTACTAGGTAACCAGAAGTCTTGCCAGCTTGTCCATATGATGGACCACTTAGAGCATACACCTAGAAGGGGCTTTCTAAGTCAGAGTCCAATCTGCTGCTGCCCTGGCACATGCCTCTTCCTGATCCATTCCAGTGCCTATAGTTTTACATTAATCTCCCCTTCCTGACCTCGGCACAAAACCACAGCCTGGTTTTGTTTTTTGTTTGTTTGTTGTTGTTTGTGTTTCCTTAAGCCTGTGGGTGTGCAAGAAATACTTTGGAGAATGCTGGGTTTAATTACTGGTACTACTTCATTGAGCATATCCTTGATTTTAGCTGTTGGCAATGCCCTGTCATGGTAATTAGACCAGCAAATTGGCTTTTTGAGCCAGCAGTTTCATTCCTGCTTGAAAACTGGATAAGCTAAGTACTGATGCAAATCAGGACTTAGAGTGGCTCTTCCTGTCTATGCAACATGTATATTCAGAAAGACACAGCTGACAGCCCTTGGACAATAAACAGAGCTCAGGAGGGGAAAAAAAAAAAAAAAGCCCAGCAGCCTGACTATATTAAGACATGCACACAGTCAAGGACAAGCCGGTAACTTTTTAACCAGGTGCTATGGTGCCTTGTCTTGAAAGATTCTAAAGACATTATATCTGCGGCTGTGACAAGTAGGTGCCATGAGAATGGGCCATGGGAGCCCCATGTGAAGTTAATTGATTACTATGTAATTGGAAGTCTTGCCATACTGTCTGAAGTGGGGGCCCATAATTTGGGGTAAAACTTCCTTACATCCCATTGTAAATCCTAATATCAAGCCAATCCTAAGATACTGAATTTCTGAAAGCAAATATTGCATGCATTACGTAATGTGCCATATGTCTTATACCACTAATGAAAAATATTCTTCTTTTTCATCTGTTCTTTACACTTTTCTAGGTGAATAAAGTGAAAGAAGAAAAGGCAGTTTTGACAACAGAAGTTAATAAGCAACAAGAACTGTTGGAAAAATGTAACAGAGGTGTGTTTTCTCAACAGGTTTCTTCCCACTCCATCCCCACCCTCTCTCTAAGTTTGCTATATCCTTTACAGACATTCTTTAGAGCTTTTATGATGCAGTACAAAGAATACATTACAAAATGGTGACTGCAGGCCTGATCTGGCACTCATGCCTCATTGCTCTGGGCCATGCACAAATACACAAGCTATTCTGCACTATCTCTACTCTAGGAAAATGTGATGGTGAAAACAGAAGGGTAAATGGGAGATTTTTTTCACTGTGGCAGAAATGGCAGACTACAACAGGAGGGCAGTCCCTGACAGAGATGGAGTTTGAACCCTAGTCTGTTACTTTCTTAAACTGTTATATTAGCCTTCCTTTTAGTTGGGACACAGCTAATAGTTTTGGATATCTGAAGTCTTGGGAGCATGTGGTCATACATTCAGAGGGTGAAGGAAACAGGACGAGGGTGCTGAGAATGAGGTCAGTGGGATGTCCAAGCTATGGAATGAAAGTAGGGACCCAGCCAACTGGGAGGAGAAGGGAGGTAGGACAGGGACAGGGACAGGGACGGGAAAGTCTACAGAGAAATAGGGCTCAGGAAAAGACAGCTTTTTCTTAATGAAGAGCTTTTTCTTAATGAAGGAGAGTGCTTCCAGATGAGAAATAGTAGACTCAAAGTAGTTTGGGGGGGATGGAGAGGAAGATTTTAGTGGCTTGGATTACCTTCCCCTTTTCTATTGTTTGTTTCGCTTTGTAAAAATCAAATCTTGTTGATTAAATGTCTCCACGGCTGTTTCACATTTTCCTGAAGTGGAAGAGAATGGGGCTGGTCTCCAATGCCTGTTTTTTTTCCTTGATGCATTATTTGTTCTGCCTTCCAAAGTCATTTGGTTAGTTGTTCAACAGCACCTTAACAATATACCCTGGAAGACTTCAGCCACATTTGCAGTGCCTAATGCTATTCTGATTTATCTTCAAGTTGTTCCTCTGCAGTTGTCTTCCACCTGCTTACACAGAAAAATAAAACTCCTAGGAGTTCTGAAACTGTGATCAGGTAGTGAAGGGTACTGCTAAGGCTGCTACTTCCTCACAGGAAGACCGACATCCAGCTACAGGCAGGGAATAGTCACACGGCGACACCCAAGAAAGCAACCTTTGAAGTAACAAAGACTCCAAACATGCTGTAGTCACCTGCCAGTAATGCTCCCTTTTTCTTTGGAGAAATTATACGAGGTCAGCATAGTCCGTGTTCTTGAGAAAACAGCTGAGTTTTGGGTTATAAAGAAATATATGGCCTTTTAGTGGGAAATGATCCTCTCTCTTTCCCCCTGCACTCCACTTTCTCATCTTCTGTTAATCCTGCAGCTGCCCCTCATAGGGAGAGAGGATTTGCAGAGTAGTGGGACATAATCTGTAAGATTTCACCAAGTGTTCATCCCACACCTCTCGCATGTTACTGTATTGCTTTAGTCTATGACAGGCAATACTTGAAAACTCTTAAAACATCAAAGTTATGATAGATTGATTAGATAGACCAGCTTGACAAAGCTTTTGATGGGATGGTGTGGCAGTTGAAAGGTTTTTGAAATGTTTTTTTTTCCTCGGCATGATCAAAAGAGCAACTCTGATTCACATTTGATACCTGTTTTTCAGGGAGGAGGGATACCAGGATAGGTCCTAATGCACCGGCGACGTAAGCCAGGGTTTTTGTATGTTTCAAATGAGCTACCAAAGTGTATTACTGCATATTGAATAGGCACCTGCTGTATTCTGTGTCTCTGTGATGCTTTCTTGGAGCTGTGTAATCAGTACGTTCCCGTCAGAGTTGGCGAATTTATCTTTTAAATCTTTCTAAGTGTGTTTTTTAAAAAGAGAGTTAACATCATTTTGAGAGTCAGATGGATGGGATGTGTGTTTCACTGTCTAAAGTACCACTTACTGCACTTAGCTGTAAAAGCTGTTACGCTTGTCTCCAAAGAAGCGAGGGACTTTATATAGGACAGCTTTAGAAGTCCAGTGTCGTCACTCCGGAAACTAGTCTTCAGCCAAGTAAGAGCTGAAGCTTATCAAGAGAGTGCAAGTGGTCACTGAGACATGTTAAGAATTTATACATGATATTCGATGTCCTGGACTGAGTTCTGTTCAGAATAGTTTGGAGAAGCATGCCCTGTGGTTAGCTTTAGCCACCGGTGTTCAGCTTTGCTTGTGTGAGCACTGTTTAAACATGGGCAACTCAGAATTGTACTTTCTTCTTGAAGCTTCTTTAAATCTCTGATGTAAAGGGATGCTTTATACCCACTTAGGCCAGATGCCTCCAAAGTATATGTAATCTTTGGGTTGAGCAAGGCTCTCTTGCAGCTTTTATTGCTCATACCCAAGGAGGCAAAACATCATCTTGGCTACCTGGTGTTTGTTACCATAGTTCTGAGTCTGGGCTCCACCAAAAGATGCTCGCTCTATCTTTAGTTATGGCTTTTCTAGAACAAGTTAGAAAGAAGTAGATCCTTGGCTCAGTGTAACTTTCTGGTCAGTACAGAGGGATGATCATTTATATGCCAGTCTAACAGAACAGAAACTCAGATTTCTCAGTTAAGTGGAATTAATACCCTGCCAAACTGGGGGAGGGAGTCTCTTCCAAGGAGAACTTAATGAATAGAAGTTAATTTTTATTTTCCTTTCCTTACATACCTTAAGAGAGAGAGAGACAAAACTTTTTCAGCATTAGGGGTCATGACTTCTATGTTTTTTGTAGCACTTGGTGCTATGGGGACTCCAGTTCAAACAACTAATAATGATTTGTTAGTTCTATAGCATTTCTGCATTAAAATCTCCTAACTGGCAATGATGCAGTACTGTTAGGTGAGAAGCATGCGGGGAAAAAAGAGCAAGAAAGGATGGGGAAAGAGATGGTAATCTCTAGAAAAATCAGTTTACACTTCCTTTGTAATTATAAGGGTAAAATGGCATGTCTGTGGAGTTGGTCTAACTTTGCGTTATTGTTCTGAATGCCAAAGTAAAGCTAAGATGAGTGGATAGAAATACTTGCTGAGCTAAAAAACATCAGGTGTTTCCAATCCATTGTTTATAGACACAAAGTAAAAATGCAGAGAGCATGCAAGTTGCCTAATACTTCAGAAAAGAGTAAAAGAACAGTAAAAATCATATGCTATTGTAAGAAAATATTTTTCCTAGTATTAAAATGCCTGTTTGCATAGGTATGTATGGGGTGGTTATCTGTGTACACACAGGTATAAAGTAGATATGTGTTATGATCTGGTCAAAACATCCGTTTCTGAGGGACAGCCATTTTTGATGTGGAATTCACTGGTCAACACTGCAGTAACATTGCCCAGCAGTGCAGGGCAGGAGGATTATTACTGTACTTAGAAGACCAGTAATTGTGTGTATAAATGATGAGGTGGTTTAGAGCAAAACATGACAAATATTGCAATGTGGACTGTATATGGAAAAGGAAAATTAAGTTACACCTTCACTGCAAGGATTCACAGTACTGGGGAATAGCAGCCTATCTGGATAAATCTAGCAGTACTTTATTCATGTTTTGATGGTTTGTTATCCATTCCTCTCTTTACTTCTGGTTTTGTTTCGTTCTTATAAACAGTGTCTGTGCTGGCAGTAGAGGAATATGAAGAACTTCATGTAAATTTTGAACTGGAAAAGAATCTGCGGAAGAAAGCAGAGTCATTTGCTCAAGAGGTGAGTAGTTCAGGAAGAGAGACATCTCATAAAATGAAGATGTTGCAATTGGGGAAAAAACCTACCAGCCTAGATGATTTGGTTTCTGTTCCCAATTCTCATGCAAAATATGTCTCTGAATTTCTGTGCACTCTTTAACATCTGTACTTCATCTCTAAAATGGGTTTACTATTTCAACAGCATTTATAAAGCAGTGTTACCTTTTTTCTTTTTTCCAAGTGAGGCTTTAAATTTAGAGAGGGCTTAGACGTTCATAACAATTGAATGGAGTATACATAGCAGTTGGATGTGGGAAGGATTATCTGCCTTTCTAGTGATATAATTTAGAGCCGTGTTTTTTCCTGAAAAATGTGTGAACTAGCAAAAAAAGTTTTGCAAAATATGGTATTCAGGTTTATGCAGGTTTAGCTGCTATTTAACATGTGTCTTTGGAGTAACATCTGTAGGGAGAATTCAAGCTGAAAAAAAATGCTTCCATGTGCTAGAAAAGATATTAGCTCCCAATAAATAAGTAAATAAGGGAAACATCTGAAGCCTGCTATGAAGTGGATTTTAAATTTTGAAAGCATGGCTGCCGGCAAGGAGATACTTAGCCTTCAGGAAATCAGTTTTGTCTGAGTAGAGAGTTCGTCTGATTTTTGTCTTTACTGCTGCTTCTCTTAAAAAAAAAAAAAAAAAAAAAAAAAAAAATCTGTTTAATAACTCCTGTACATCTAACTGCACTCAGTCAGTGATTGTAAACAAGAGCCTATATTCATTTTGAAACTGTGTAGAAAAAGTGAATATGCTTACTGCATGCTGTTACTTTTGTGTTTTAGCTTGGGTATTTTGATGCTTTGGATATGAACAGAATCATGTAGCAGCATTTTAAACGCAACAAATTTTTGTAGATTTGAGATAAACTGTTAACCTCAAAAATGTGGAAGTTAGAGGTGAAGAAGTCAACCCCGATTTTGCCCTCTCTCTCTCTCTCTGTATCTCTGTGAACGTGCTGCGTACAAAGGTTGATACAACAGCTGTCGAGGGTGCTAGCCAGCTGCAGCTGAATGCAGAGGTTCTGTTTCCTCTCTTCCACCTTTTGCTACTCTTTTTCTTTGCAATGTTACCCAGTTGAGCCTTTAGGAAACTCATTGAAGAAGATAAATTGGCAGAAAACAAATCACCTCTACATACAGATCGATTTCTCTTTCTCTTATAGGAAACTTTGCATTTTAATAACAGGGCCAGTTACTCATCCTAATATTAAAGGAGAAAGGTAATTGCAAGTTCAGGTGTATTAAGTTTGGGCAGATTCTCATTCATTCATTTAAGCATATGGTATACTTTAGCTTTAGATTAAAAAATATATATACTGTTTTACCTATTCCATTACTGAAGCTTTAATCATTTGATTAGTCAACTTGTAATTGAAGTAAATTTATATAGCTTGCACATATACACATACCTGCAGTCTCCTGCCTGTGGCTGTCAGTACCTCTGCTGTGTGTTTAGAATATAACTGTACTTAAAGCAAAAATGAAAAATGAAAATTGTGTACTGGTTATTAAAATGTCTTTCCAACACTCAAATTTTTGGGATGGAGATGGGCTTTGAACGATACTGTTAGAATCAAGAAATGTGGAAGAGCAATCATTGAAGAGGAACGATTTATGAAATCTAGAAATCTCACATACTGCCTCCTTTGAACCCCACTTTTACAGAGCTCTGTGAGTTGCAGCCCAAATTCCTTTGCTAAGCAAACCTGGCCACCTCTTATTGCCATGACTTCAGTGTCATTGGGCCATTTGAATTTTGATTAAAGGCTCACTGTAGTTTTTCAGAAATAAAAAGAAAATCTGCAAATTCCATTCAAATGTATTCAAGGTAGAAACATATATTAGGGACTAAAAGTGGTTAAATATTGCCTTTGTCTACTGAGTAATAATTTGATTTTTTTCCAAGACTGCTACCAGTCTGTGCTATAAAATGTTCTTGTAACTATTTTTAAATTTTAGGAAACCTGACTTTGTTCATTACCCATACTTTCATGATAACTGTATTTACAATGCTCTTTTTTCTTTAAACCTCCTGAGACTGTGCAGACATTGCTGTTTTATTAGCAGTTTTCCCTGAATGTTTGTTGATTGTAATGTCTGCAGAACTGGTATCTTCAGAAAACGAGTTTCTGAAGCATATTCATTTAGCATGCATAATTACAATATCTATTTTACATCTCATACTGTTGTTTTGCTTTATCTTCTGAAGTATAGAACAATTATGTGCTTCTATTCATTAACTGACACAGAAGATTGTGTTTAAAGGCTTTATATTTCTCAGAAATAAACAATATATAATTGCTTAGTTAAACTGATTTTCAGATCATAAAAGAACATTATCTGATACTTTCGGCCCAGAGTATTTTTTCTGTTTCGATTCAAACTGTAATATTCACAGGGCTATATATTTTGAAAGAGGCTATTTAAAGTATTTTTTGTATTAGAGTAATAAACTGAAAGGCAAACTCTTTTGTGTCTCTATTGTTGCAGATTCACAAGCTGGCTCTTTAGTTTAGGCTTTGCAGTCCTGTAAGTTCTTCACTTCTAGGTGTGCTGGCCAAAATGGACGCAATCACAGCAGTGAGCTTCAGACCTACGTTAGTCTTTCCTGCGTACTCACTTCTCTTCCCCCTGTGCCTTGCTCTTTGGAAATATTTTTGGAAATATTTGTAAAACACAGGAGCATGTGACTGCAAAGCCACTTCTAAGATGTGTTTGAGGAACTAGTAGCACTTCAGATTACTTTAAAAACCTGTTTTTGTTGGCCTGGTTTCACATTGATGGTGTCCCTTTAGTGATCTGAGGCATAAGACGCACAGGCCCAAGCCCACAACTGTATCCGTGCCAGCAGAGTTTTATGCTGAGATGCGGTTCTGTGTGGGCAAAGGAGTCCCCTTGCACAGATCCTACTGCAAGGCTGAGGCCATGATTTGAGAACTTGGGATCCTATTCTTATAAGAGCTGTTTGGATTATGCCAAAGATATGCTATGATTTTCTGCTGCTTTTAATTGTCACAGTACTCTGGTATTCTTTCCTTCGTTGGCCATATGTTTCTCTCTTTCTATAAAATGCTTCTTTAAAACACAAAATCCTGCTGGACTTTTATTTTAAGATTTGCAGAAGCCCCACCAGTTCACTGTGATGTGGAGAGAAGGAACAGCTTTGAGTAAAGGGCAACACCATGTGTTTCATGCTTTGTGATTAGCTTGTTTGGAACACTTTGAGAAAGGAAATCGGCTTTAAGTAATGTGTGTGTCATTGCAGTGCCAGGTCATAGGCTTTAAAATAGCGTATTTTCATTTTTTGTATTATGTTTTTGTATTATATTTATATATGTTTGTGACATCTCAAATAACCTAGGTAAGTGTCTTAGCTCACTGAAATATGGACTCATTGACTGTGGAGGGGTCTGTTTGGTGATCGACACTGTGTTTTTTAAGGGATTCAAGTATACAAAGCTTCCCTTAACTTGAGGAGTTGGCCTATGTATTCACATTAACCCCTTTCTCCATAGTGTGGCTTCATCTTTTAGATTTCCCTCTTGGAGCTGCACTGGAGTTTCAATGGGAGATCACAGGAGTGGCTGGCACAGGCTGCATCTCAAAGTGATGATCTTTGCATCCTCTGCTTCTGATATGAGATGAGAATTTGCTGCAGAATATGAGCAAGTGGGAATGCAGGTGTGAGAGATAATGGGAGGGTAAGCACGTGTATAAGTGAACACAGATGGGGGAGAGAAGAGACAAGGAGTGAGGGAGAGGAAGGGAGCAAGTACACATAAGAGTGAGAGAACACTTGAAAATCAGAGCTTTTGATTTAAAAAAATTCAATACAGCTTTAATTATAATTGTGCTGCTGGCACCACCATATATATTTAATTAATCAAAAATGATCTAACTTGAAACATTGGAATTCATGCTCCTTAGAGATTCTAAAGAAACTGAGTAAATATTGTCAGCTGTGGTGTGGAGAGGGGGAAGGAGAAAGAAAGAGGATTTGAAGCGAGTCACAATCCATTATGAAAAGTACAGGAATCTGCATAAAAGAACTAAATAAATAGAGTGTGTAAGGGGCGGGGGCATGGAAAAATCTGTACCTACCTGAATAAAACAGGGTTGTTAACACAGGAATCTTGGCAAGCTTAGCTAGAATTCTAGTGTCATGTTTTAAGAGACACTTTAAGATCTCTCAGTTCTTTGTGGAGCAGTTTAGAAGAAAACAAAGGAAGGCAGAGAGTATCTTGAAGGCCATTGCAAATAATACAGAGGCTAGCCCTGAAAAGCACTCTTCCACAAAGATGAGTAAAATACAATAGATACTGCCAAAGCAAGCCAAAAGGGGTGGAACATGGGGAGAGGTGCAAATTGAAAGTTTTAGCAATGTAAAAATCCCAGGAGTTTAATAAAATAATCTAGCATAAGTGGTTTATTAAGCATATATCCTGCCTTGCAATAATATTTTGTAAAGTGAACTGTTTATTACTGTCGTGTGTGCTGGCATGGAGACAACCCCCGCACTTAAAAGTTACCTTGGAAATCTCACTGGGAAGAGGCAGTGTGCTCTCAAGTTAGTGTTGGGCTGCTGTTTTCTTTTCCCTGTACCTCAGGCAAATAGAAATGCAGTGTCAAACTATTGGGCAGACTTACTGGGATTCCTCTCACTCTCGAGAATAGCGGACGTTTTTTTCAAAACACAACTTGGAAGAAGGGAGGGGCATCCCAAGTGTTTATATATCTGTAAAATAGCTTGCAGTTTGAAAGACTGGATGGCTACATTCAAGGGAACCCTGATCCAAATGGATTAAAAAAACAAAGTGAGTCAGTAATGTGCACTGTCCATCTTTTTGTTTGTCTTTCCCTTTAATTTCCAGTATTTATGGATGCATTCAAAAGCATATCGTATTGATGTGTATGGTTTTTAAATAGCTATTGCACAATAACATGTTTACATTTAATTCATTTACTTCAAAATGCCTCTGTTCGTTATGAGATCCTGTGCCAGTGCTTAATTGACATATTGCGTAATTCAGGGCTGAATCTTCCAGTGTTGAAAGATAGAAGGTGGTCATCATTTTGTAACACCTAGGGAGAATTACATTCTCATTCTTACAGATGTCTGCAGTACACATGAGATTTTGTGCGATGGATTTGTTTGTCTCAATGACTTGTGTTAGACCTGAGCTTCCAAAGAACTCTTCATTAGATGTATTTGTGACCTTTTGGGTTAATTCATGATGACTTTTGCATTAACATGCTACATCTATGAGCAGATACTGCAAATCCAGCAAGCACTCATGGAGCAGCTCTGTGTGTACAAGTACTATACTCTGTGCATTACCAAGGATAGTTTGACAGAAACTGGTATCTGAAGATAATTAATTTGCAGTCCAGCTGACTGAACTGCAAATAATAATTAGAGACATGATGAGTGGTTAGTACTTGAATTCACCTAAGCTTGAATGTTACCACTTTTGAAGCATGACACAAGACTAATCTGTTTCATCAAGCTTTCTCCCAAGAACAGACTTGTGAAATGGTAACATCTGTGTACTCTAGGAAACTACCTATTATTATTATTTTTTTTTTTTCCTCCAAGCACTTAATCTATTGGGGAAAAAAAGTGAAGAGGTTTCCTTCTTTCATGTAGAATATGATCTATTTCTGAATATATTAGATGGCATCTAAACACTGTAAGACCATAGGCATTATAGAATGTATTATTCTATGTATTTCCACTATGGCAGAAACAAGAAGACTTAATTGCAGGAGATGAACAAATAAGTAACAACAGAGATTCCTTTTTTTCCTGGGCCTTGGGCAGTTCTGCCTCACAGGTGAAGAATGAGTGCTATAGTTTGACAAACCCTTTTGTACAGAGCAGGCTGTTCAAAAATATTGTGTTTTTTAAAGAAGCCACAATGTTGATGGGATTTCAGTCTTCTCACACCTAAAATACATGCTCCTCTTTCATGAGAAGCAAGTAATGGACAACTAATAGGGTAGCTTACCTAATCCAGCTCCCCCATTTTCAATAAATTCTTTTGATGCATAAAATTTATTAATGCTGCACTTTGTAGCTCTTTAATTTATAAAGTTGCCTGGCAGTTAGCCAAAGAATTAAAGAAACTGCATTCTATCTATCTTTATTAGTTTAAAATTGAGATAGGCCTTAACAAAAGCCAGGGAAGAATATAAGCACCAGAGACAACACTTTCAGATTGGAGGAATGCCACATGCACCTAAAAGTAAGTGTATGTTGAAGTAAGTTTGCTGGATTGTGTGGCTACAGAACCCATTTATTTATTGTAGCTTTTTTCCTGAATAGCTCTTCAGACACGTATGAATCCATTTGAACACAAAGGTTTTGTAACTCATACTGGGCTAATGTCATTGCTTGATATGCAGCATTGAGCCTGAGTGTAGAGAGAGTATTTATAGGCCAATGTCTAAACTATGGATGAGTTTCTGGTGTTTTAATGAGATATGTTCTTTTCTCTCTCTACACTTCCATTAGAAAAACACTAGCCGCTGTTTCTGCTGTAATGTTTATATGCAGTGGAGCTCACAAGCGCAGAGGTTCTTGATAAAATAGTATAGCTAAACAGTTACAAAGTTAAAGTATATATTTATTTTTTCATAATTAGGAATCATTGAACTAAAATCTACCCGGATTTATACCATATAAATCTACAGTACCTCCTGTATTTCATGCCGCTTAGTGCCCTGTCACATGCTAATCTGACAAGATCATCCTGTCTCCCACATCGCAGCCGAGCCTTCAAACAGCCTTTTGGCTGTAACAAGATGCAAATACCTTGATCCCCCTCTCTTGGAACTCATTTCAGGCCTGAACACAGGACTATAAAGCTTCAGGGTGCTCGTGTAACAAAAGACATCTCCTCTAAATTATGACCGACATAAATGAATGTGTTACCACTCCAAAAAGATGACTTTTTGATTCCTCACTAGGATGTGGAGTGGATGGAGCAGTGGTGCCACGGATTTGAAATCAGAGTCAAAAGATAGCTTGACTGAAGTCCTGTTCTCTCTTATATTTGAGATTTCTGAAGTGGGACTCTACTGTGATATGTGCCTGTTGTTATTTCATTTATAGTGGAGTTCTGTTTGCCAATGATTTTGATTTTGCTTTATGGGGCCAATAATTACCTTATTATAACAGTTCTTCAGTATTGAAATATTATTCACCCTTCAAACTTCAACTAAGAAAAAGAATTTAGTCCACATAGCAAGTACCCAAACAATTTATAGATGGAAATGTAGCAAGGTGTGGATATTAAAGCATTTCCTTTGACCTCATTTTGAGAAGAGTTAGTTGGAAAGCATCCAGTTATACCCTGAATGTTAGTTGAATAAGGATCAGAGTTCCCAGGGGTTTGACACTAACAGAGTTGCTTTCTAACTTTTTTAATGAGGAAGAATTCCTTTTTCAACTCTGATGTAAACAAAAAACAGCTGCAGTGAATGCTCTGTAGGGTAATGGTTAGAGCAGGGGTCTGAGAATGAGGTGTGGCCCCACTGAGGTCAAGGGAAAAACTTTTATTTTCAGTATTTCACCCCCTTCCCTCCCCCCTTTCCTCAGTTTTTGTGCAAACTCCATGATGGAACGTGGCCAAGTCCCAGATTTTCTGCGCTTCAGAGCTTCCATTTGTAAACTCAAGAGGGAAAGATACTTAGCTGCTGTGCACAGCACTTGGAGATTTTTTAAATTAAGATTATAGGTAAAAGCAAACTATTTTCCTTTGTGATCTGCCTTTAGTTGCACTCGTGGTTTCAATAGATTCCTCAAGCATTGGCTTATGTTTCTAGCATTGATTGGGATATTCTGCAGATAATTGTCTAGCAGGTGGTAAAGTCAGAACTAATCTATCAATTGGTTAAATTCCACCTAGTCCAAATAATCCTGTTAGTAGCTATTTTGCCCTTTCAGCAGTCTTTTTAATTAATATTCAGGGTTGTTCAGGCAGCCAAGTTCCTACCCTGCTGAAGAATTAAGTGATTGTTTTAACTTAAAATTAGAATGAATTTCTAAGTTCCTTTTTCCTCCCATGTCAAACACACAGAGCAGCCTCTCAAAAACTTGCAATCAGTTCATTGCTTGCTCTCTCTCTACTTTATCTGCCATGACTGTCTTGTCTGGTGTTATCCCATCAGTATAGGGTATGATGGTGCTTCAACTGTGTGTGTAAGAAACTGCTGAACTAAATGGGACTCCTTATGAGAAATTGATTCCCATATGTCAGATTGCAGACTTATGTTATAGACAATAATGTTTTTTGTGATGGTGAAGACCCTTTCACACATATTGTAAGCAGAAACATATTTGCCATGTCCCGAAAGCAATTCGCAAAGCTAATAGAAAGCACAGGACATCTTGAGGAAACTTTTGAATGAAAAGTTTTCATTTAGTTCTTCAAGAGAAAAAATTTCATTTTCGCCTAAGAAACTATGAAACAAAGTGAATATGGATTTGCTACATTTGGTGAAGTATATACTGAAGTCATGATACTTGATTTGTTTTGGTACTATGTCATTTTTCAGAAAGGACCACATACAGATGGAGAGGAGGAAAAGGAAGCAGTGGGTTTCTGCTCCCTCAGGCTGGACACAAACTCAAGGAACAAAAAATCTGGAATTATGACTTCAGACTATTTTTCAGAATCCAAAAAGAACAAAAGCCAAATTCTCACTTTGCCTTGAAAGTTCACAGTAGAAAAACTGCTATGTTTACACAAAGATGGCTTCTAAAGAGATGTTGTTTCTGTCACATGACAGGAGGGTGGCAGGCTTTTATTCAGTGTTGAGGGGTTCTTTACCAGTGATGTAGAGGTCTTTCTAAAGTATGATTACTCAAAGATGCTTTTTTTTTTTTTTTTTTTTTTTTTAAGAAGATAAAATATTAAACAAATGGATGAGTTACAATACAGAGGCAAACCTTCACAGCTTGAGATGGGTGGCTGGCTTTGGTTCTGAAATTCTATTGCCTTTGAATTGTTTTTGCTGTACTAGTACAAGATGATGCAAACTTAGTTGATTTGAGTGACTGGATTTTGGGATGGGGAGCTGATGTAAAGCGCACGTTTCAGTTGAAAACAGCCAGCAAAGTTTTCTTGAGAACCCGTCTAGAATTCTGGTGTTGTACAAAATGATTTGCTCCATGTAGCAAATTTCCATTAGATAACGTCTGTACAACTCGCAGCAGGAGGATATGCGGCGAGTACAGTGAGCAGGGAGTAGATGTGAGGCCTCCTCACGCCCACATGCAGCCTCGCTGTGGCTCTCGCTGCTCCTTGTCTACTTCCAGCGGGTTCTCTGCCATTCGGAACAGGAGGCTGTGGGCTTTGCAGCGTGGGCAGTGCTCCGTGGTAAGTGCCTGTGCACTCGCTCTTTTCCTACGGTAAACAGGAGGCAGTTCACCCCATTTTCACTGTGTAGGACAGTTAGGAAGGCGGCAAACTCTTCTCTGCTTCACAGAAGTCGCTGCAGCTGTTCCCCAGTCACAGTGGTTTATCGTTTTTGTGCTACTGTGCAACCATACCATGCAGTGGCCTGTGCGTTACAGTAGATTTGTTTTTTTGTTTGTTTTATAACAAATACAGTACTAGAGCCTGTATTCATTGTTTCCTCTTCATCAAGTACTTCCAGTTCTTTATTACCTGCCTCATGGCCCAGCTTTGCCCAATGAAGTGTTCATTATTGGTTTTATTAGTATTAAGGCCGCAGCAATTGACGCAGAGTCATGCAGGCTGCATTGTGAATAAAAGTTCAGCGCGGTCAGCAGGCTTCTCTTTCTGTTTGTGGAGATAGAGTCGCTTTCTAAGAAAACTCACTTGAAGTGTCCATGCAAAATGGTGGGTAGAATGCTTACTACAAACCTGAATTAGCTGATGTTTCTTTAAAATCCAGTTGTATTAGAAAAAAAGCACACAGCAGTGCAGTGGCACTGGACAGAATGAAACCATATGCCAGCACGTAGTGTCTGTAATTTTGACTCATGAATGAATAGTATGGGAAGGTGACAAGATCTCATGGAGCTTTTGTATTTCTAAAATTTTGTTCTTAAAACACCTTGCTCTTGCTGTGCTATGGAAGCTGACAGCCTGAGGGAGTATATCTCTGTTCTCGGGCTGTTATTCCCTGCCAGCATGCTTTGCTGACCTCTGCACACTGATCAGAAATCTTAACCTGACCCAGTCCCTGTTCCCCTGTAAAGATGGGGACAGCTGAGTTCAGGAGTGGAAGACCCTATTGCCTGGGGGGCACCCCTCTACCTCAAAAGCACATCAGGATGGAGAATAAATTCTTTGAGGAATTTTGTTGGCAGGAAGCAATTTTTTTTTCTCGAAATTCCTGAATGGACTCAAAGAAGCGGATCCTGTCACCCTAAGGAACTACACGTGCTGACAGCCTCTGTACCTCTTAGGTGAAGTCTAGATGTATGTGTGACATTTGTATCATTTGTATCAATGTCATGTTTCTAGACCATTTGATTTTTTTTTTTTAATTTACCCATTTTCCACATCAAAAATGTAACTGGGGAAGAGGAAGGAGTACAAACATCAGAAGTAGAAGGCTGAAATTACACTGATATGCCTTTCCCCAGGGTAGAGACATACACTGATTGCACAAACACAGGCTGAAGTTCATTTTCCAAGGACACTCCATCATTCAGATATTCACGTAACCCTCAGATAAATGTGCTTTATGCCAGAGTGTGCAGGTGTGTTTGAGGAGATTGTGACTTCATAAGCACTTTTTTCCCAACCCTGTGTGCTTTTAATCTCTCTAGAGCTCCCAGAATAGGAATCAGATTGTTCACATTTTGAGGAAACAAAATTCAGAGATGCATTCAAATTCTGAATGCTGCTAACGTGCAGGTAATGTAGGTGTAGCGGCAGGTTGTTCTTTCAACAAACACCTGATTCCTTTCACTGTGCACTTAGCTCTTGTAAATTTTACTCTTAAACTTCTTTTCCCTTCCTTCTCACCTTCCCCCCCCCCCCATATTCACACCACATAATTTTTTTCATTTTGTTTCCAATTGCCCTTTTTTCTAGGAAAGCATTAGTCTTTAACTATTGTTTTTGTTGGGTTTTTTTTTGTTTTGACAGATGTTTATTGAACAGAACAAGATGAAAAGGCAAAGTCAGCTGCTTCTGCAAAATTCTGCTCCTGATCAACAGCTTTTGAAAGCTTTGGATGAAAATGCTAAGCTGACTCATACATTAGAAGAAGAGAGGCTTCAGCATCAACAAAAGGTAAAACAAGATTACTATTTTACCTCATGCAGAAGTTTTTGAAAGCTTCCTGAACTTACATGACAATTCATATCACTCATTATTTGCTACGTTCAGAATTATTTAAGATATTGTCCCCCCCAGAAGTGTTTATAGTCTAAAAACTAAGCTTCAGAGAAGATTATGATCCCCTCCTTCTGGGTCACTGGTAAGACATGAGTGCAAAACCTTCAGACTGAAGTTTCTGGTTTAAGTAAGTATTTTATTTTGGATGCCTGTAAAGCCTGAGTTTAATTATAAGCATTAAGTGAAGTTCCATTACATGAAGAAGATGTGACAGGAGAATGTTTTGGACCTTTAGGAGTATAAAGGCTGTTTTTCTCAGATAAGCTAAAAAGACCAGAGGCAAGAGGTAGGCAGTTCATATTTGTAGTCTGGCCTCTTGCTAAAGAAATACGTGGAAGAGTCAGACATACTGGAGCAGGGAAAAGCTAAGTAAGTGCTGCAAAATGGAGTGAGAGGATCAAAAGTGATAGGATCTAAATCATAATTAAGAAATAGGATGATTAGATCAATCTTTAACTGAGAGAAATTTCCATTGCTTCACTGAGAGCATGGAAATGAGTTTCCTCTTAGATGTGAGGTTTAATCTTATAACTCTTGTTAATATATTAATGTTAGAAAGAGGTACATAGTTTCTGTGCTGTCATGAATACAGCAATGCTGTATTCACACACAACAAGACTGTATTTAATCTCATGCTTTTGAATGAATATTTTAGGAGAATAATTGCCAGTTTATAGAAGACTTCTAATTTTTGGCTTCTTTAAGACTAGACCAAATTATATATATTTAAAGGGGTTTCGAAGTGATTGCTACTGTACATCTGAATGCTGCCTCTCAACCTGATGTTCCATAATTCACCCATCGACATCTGTGTGAGCTTTGACAAGAGAGTTTAAATAACAAACTATCAGTGGAAGCAGTCATTAAGAGAACAAGAATGTTAATATTCCTCTGCTTCAAATGAAGGAACATTCTGAAATGGAGCTTCTTCAAATGAAGTAACAAAAACTCTGTGAAAAGAAAAAGGGAAAATCTTGTAGCGTAGGGTACTTTTGGGCTACAGGTGTTTTCCAAAGGAGAAAAAAAAAAGATTAGAATAGAAGATTCCGACATCTCTCAGAAAGATCTGTCTAGCTTTCACTGAAAAAATCTGTCTTTTCTGTGGGAACTATAGATCACTGTATACTAACATCATATTTTCAGGAATTACCATGCCTGATAGGTTATTCATCAAAGAGAATGACAGAAAATACCTTTTATTGTAATGAATGCTACTGTTTGCCAACTGCAGGTCAAAGAATTGGAAGAGCGGCTAGAAAATCAAGCACTGCATAAGGAGATTAGTCGTCTTAAACAGCAGCTAGAACTTTTGGAAGAAGATAAAAAGGAACTAGAGCTTAAGTGTCAGAATTCTGAAGAAAAAGTTAGAGACCTAAAGCATTCAGGTAAAATTATGTAATGAATTTCAGTTTAGAAGCACACTTGGGTGTCTGAGCGGTGCACATCTAGAATTATACATGTTATATTTGAGACCCAAAAAGCAACAGCTGTTGCGTAGCTGAGATCCAAACCTGTACTTAACAAGACTAGGTTCAGTAGCTGTCTTCAGCCGCAGAACAGCTATGTCCAGCATGTATTTGAAAGAATAACCTTTTAAAATTTCTGTAAGGTATAAAATGTTGTTAGATTGCACCGAGTCTTACATGTGGATATATATATCTGCATGTGTTTCTATGTGAAAGAAAGAGTGCTTCATATTCAGTGCAAATGTATTAGTTTAAATGTATCCCCTTTCCTGGTTTTAAAAACAAATAAAATTGGATAACTCTAGTCATTCTTTTGCAAAGATGAGGGATGATTTATCTGATTATGGAGTCTGCATTGCATGAACTGTACAAAAACATCCCCAAATTATCAAGCTACCCAAGCATTTAATAGTCTTGTGATAGAAGGCTCCAGTGAGATTGAAGGAATGATTTAGCCCCTCATACTGAAATGTGAGAAAACTCATGTGTCTCAATGTTTCTACTGATGAGAGGGGATTTGGGTTTTTTTTTTTTCTTTTTTACAGATATTTAAAGGGTAAATACTGCATTCAGAGCCCTGCAAAGGGAGTTAGCTAAACAAATTCAGTAGACTTTTATGGCTCGTATCTTTGAGGGTTATTCGTTTAAATCCTTGTACTTGTAGTCAAACATTTTATTCTATATTAAGTGACTGAGAGGAAGAAAATGGTCTTTCTAGCTACTGTTTGTGCATTTCTTCAAGATTTTAAACTAAAGCCCCGGAAATATGGACAAAAATGATACACGGAATATTTTAAAAGGAGCAACTATTGCAATTCAGATATTCATGCAGTTATTCCTACCAGTGTAGTGTGTGGCGTGTTTGCAGCATCATACCAATTGAATGAGGAAATTTGTGACCTAATGCTCTTTATTTAAAATTGCTTTTATAAAGGGCCCTTGTTGTGTGTAGCCTTGCTATAAGGAGTGGGGGATTGTGGTTGGTTAAGCATTTGCATGTGCCTTTACTTTCAGTCCTTGTTCAGTTCAAGGCCTAAGCGGGTGCTTAGTTTTAAGTATGATACCTGGTCAGGAAAGAATTTGAGCCCTGATCAAAGGAGACCAAAGTCCCTATCCTTATTTAAGACTCAGTGAGTAGCCATGCCTTTCTGAAACAAATCCTTAACAGCAGGGTTACCGTTAAGCTTGTTAGCAGTCTTGCTTGGAAGCATTGTTTGGTGTTTGAGTTTTACATTGTCCGGACTTAAAGATATGCCTAGACAGTCCACATGAGTTCTTCTCAGCTGCCTTAGAAACAATCTAAATTTCACAGCAGATCCTTTCCTTCCAGGTGTTTGCCCTTTAAAGTTAATTTATCAATGTAAAAATTATATTTGGAGTTTAAGTAACTAATTTTATTTATTTTACTTTAAATATAAGTGTTAAAGGTTTAAATTTAATAAATTTAAATTTGTAATTTTAATTTGAAATAGAATTTAATATATGAATCCATCATCACAAGAACTGAAGAACCATATCCACTATGGAACTCATATTTTGTACTTCGGTCTGAATTCCTGCTGTACTCACAAGCAATTGCTAAGAATTTTTGTAACTAGAAGAAATTTAAGACATTTTCCCTCTGTTTCTGCCCTTTCCCAGTTAAATGCATTTGACAGCATTTCAAGTGCAGAAAAGTAAGTTTCCACATGAAACAGGAGAAAAAGTATTTCTTTCCCTCGCTTGGCTTTTTTTGGGGGGGTGGGGGGAGGTAGGGGCGGGCAAAAAACCCCACTAAAGTCCATCAGAAAGGTGCAGATATAAGACTAGAAACTGAAATGGTTTATTTCCTCATCTTTGTTTAGTTCCTTCCAAAATGCAAACTCAAATAGACTTCAAGGTGAATGTGATGCCCTGTCATTTTATATGAAGAATTCAATATGAGGGAGAGCATCATTTTAATTCCAAAAGTAACCCAGGTTATAGATAATTAGTCTAATAGGAATCCTGTGTATCTAGAACACTGTTCTTGGTGAAAAATATTGCCAAAAAATAGGAGGTCCTAGCAATTGAGTGGATTAGTCTTGTTTGTTTTCCAGTTAATTAGTAGCTTTTTTTGCTTAAACCAGCAGAATATTTTTTAGAGCTCCAGCAGCAGATGTGGGAGATGGAGAACTCACTCTGGTTTATTTTATTTTCTTTCACAGTTGATGAACTTCAAAAACGAGTACACCAGTCAGAAAATCCTGCACCACCTCCTCCACCCCCACCACCCCCTCCTCTTCCTCCTCCCCCTCCTCCTAACCCGATACGGTAAGTGCTTAAATCAAGAGTCACAGCATTAATGCTCTTTGCTGAAGCAGAATGCATCGCATGAGCTTGCATTCAAGCAGGAAAAATGTCTTTAAAGAAAAAAGGTTTTCCCTACCTGTCCTGGGCTTCATTCCTTCTTTTTTACCAACAGGACACTCTCTGCCCCAGTGGGTAACAGACCAACACCCTGACCAATTTTGAACAGTGTCTCCCTTCCCAAGCCTAAAGAATCGTCTAGACTGACTTTGGTGGAGGAGGGATACCTGTCTCCTCTAGGTTTATGAGATTATTTTTTTCAATTCACCTGATAGCTATAATTATAAACGTGAGAAGTGCTTATCTGAATCTGCTGCTAAGAAAACCCCTTTGAAGCAAAGGATGTGTTGGATTACTGTGCGTCCCTTCCTGTCAGATACCGGTGATGAAAATGCTGACTCCACTGAATTCCCACAATTGCTTTCATAATTTAAAAAGAAAAAAAAAAACCCTGTCATTGAGCAGTTTTGGTGAAATTACCAAAATTAAGGCTGAGTTTTTCAAAGCACCTTAAAAAGAGGATGACCAATATGATATATCGGTCATTACAGCCAACTTAGTGGAGCCCTAAATTGTGCTTAGGTAATTTTAGGTAATTTTAGGAACTCGGCTAATCTTCATTTTGGGGCTACTTAGATGCTTGAAATAAAATACCTGCTCCAGTGCACTGCTGGACTAAGGAGATAGAAGTTCATATCCCCTTTCCTGCCATAACAGTCCCAATTTGTTTTGAAAACTTAATTTTCCAGAAGTGTTGAAAATCCAGGAGCTCTCCCAGTCTTGTATAAGTGCTTGTTTTTGAACATCTTCCTCTCTTAAAAAAAAAAAAAAAAAAAACACCCACCACCAACAAAGTAAAAGTTGGACTTTGACACTTCCTAACCTGCTGCATTAGAAATTACATTCAGGAGTCTTGTTAATGACTGAATTAAATATAGAAATACTGATGATTGTTAGAGAGAATTCATGCCTTTGTGCATCTTGTTCTGTTTTTAAAAAATTCAAAACAAAATATTTTCTGAACAACAGTGTTTGGTCATTTGCTCCTTTTACCTCCATTAACTCTTTTGCCTTGTCTAGTCCTTTCTAACTGATATGTAGTATGAATTAAATTGTGGGGTTTTGTATTTTTAAGTTTGAATCCTTTACTAATCAAGATAGATGGCACACTTTAAGCCCTGTAGTAGCTAAACCAGACTACTTTTTCAAGCATTGTGAGGTTCATATGTATAAAGGTTGTTTTACAAGCTAGGCACTGAATGCTGCTTTTTTCTGGTACTTGGTTTTGACCCCTTATCTCAGTGAGGTCACTCTCCTTCTCCATACTTAGTAAAGAATGATAGACCCCACTGACACATTAGATTTGTGTTAGTGCTTATATATGGGCCTCAAGATGAATCATTTCCTTGTCTGGACTTTCATGTTTTGACTATACTTAATGATAACTATTTGACACTAAGAAGATTACAAACAGAAATCTTGGAGTTAGTGAGGAGATACTGATCGCCATATTTAAGTGTCCTCTGAAGAATAATATTTTACTTTAATATCAGCACCTCTTCCTTCCTTTTATTATGCCAGGGCAGCTTTGATCTGTCATGCATCACAATGAGGTACTATCTTCTAATATTCAAGGTTGAAGTGTTTTGGTTTGTGCTTAATCTCTGTTAAAAAGAAGTAAAAAAAAATCTGGTGTATTTTGAGGGGAGGCATTGTGGGGGGTAATTCACTACATACATCTGCATTTGCTAATTGTTAAATGAGCCTTTTGTAAGTAGCTGTTTAATCAGGTAGTAAGCAAGCTGTTTGTGTGTCGTGTTCAGAATTCATTCTAACAGTGTGTAATAGAGGACAGAATGACAGTCTGCAGTTTCATTTTCCTGAAAGGTCTCTCATGTCAATGATTCGTAAGAGATCTCACTCCAACACCAACGTGAGCAAGAAGGAGAAACCTCCTCAGCAGGAGTCAGGTATGGCTCATATTCTTTTAAAGTTGTGTGGATTATTCTCTAGGTACTGCAGTAATCCTAGTGAATATGAACTGCAGGTGCAGATATTCATGCATGCAGTGGAACCACCATCCATGTCCTCAGTGTATTCATCTACCCTGCAGTCCAGAAATATGACTGCAGCCCAGGTATACGTGCTCTTAGATAGCAAGTGATATTTTTGGCATTGTAGTTTTGGCATTGCAAACTTCCTCAAGATCCCAAGAAAATTTGCATAGTCCCTTTTGCCACTGGTGCCCTCACAACTAAGCTGGTGATCAGCAGCCAATTTAGTTTTTCCAAATGTGTACTGCAGTATGAATAGTCTTTGAGGCTGGAGATCCAAAAACATTAGAGCAGACCTAGCACTTGCTGTAACTGAAAAGAAGTTCTGATCTTCCTTCCTCTTGCTCTGGTGATTATCAGATACGTTGCTGAGCTGATTCCAGTCACAAATCTGGCAGAAAAATGTATCTTCTTCTTTCCCCCACTTTGGGGAGAGGGGGTTCATGTTTATTTAGGCTCACAGAAGTACCTGACACGTTGAGCGCTCAGCTAACAACAGCGATGTGCTGGGTGAAAGGGATGGAGGGGAACAGGATGGATGGCACCATACTGTTATGGTGAATCGATGGAGCTTGTTGAGATGTACCCTAGGAGTTTGGTACTGTCTGTAGCTGTTGTACTATAGCAGTGTTGAGAAGCTCACTCCATGCCTATCAACTGGATGTACTACAGCATGTCCAGTGCTCTAAACATCCACAGGTTACCTGGAAGAAGCAAAAAAACAAAGACAAATCCAACAATCAATAAGCAGAGTGCAAGTTATATACAAAATAATGCAGGGAAATTTCTGACTGCCAGATAGCTTATTTTTTGTGATTTCTTCTGTCCAGAGTCTCTCTCCAAAACTAGTTTGTTAAATGCTTCAGTTTCATATCTTATCTCAGTTTTTATCTTATGAAATTACCACTCAAAGTTGACTGTCTCTCCATGCAAAATAACAGCTAAAATTGTGTTTTATTGTTGTTAATGGAAGCTGGAAACTAACAAGGGTGAGAAGAGGAGATAAGTAGATTTACAAATGACCGCGAGTGCCTGAAGAGTCAGAGCTAGTCAGACCGGTGCTGCCAGTCAAATAACCAAGGCTCCCTTCCTTGTGTATCTCTCTCTGTTCTGACACAGCAGTTTGTTTGCAGTGAATTGCTTGTTTGCTGCCCCTTAAACAAAGCAAGGGGCTGCAGAGTGGAACTTGGCTCAAATTATGTGTTTGTTTCTTTTCAAGAAGGCACAAGTTATCCGTGGTTATGGCTATAACTGTGAAAGGAAAGTCATTATTAGCAGACTGTAACTGTATGCAAATATGGTTTGATTGTTAGATGGGACCAACAGTCAGAAACTAGGGGAAAGGAAGTGCTACTGTGCCACTTTTTAGGTGTGGAACTGAGGAATAGAGTGATTTGGGCAGGTCCCAAATTTGGGGGCGGGGCTTTGGCAACTGATTACCAGTCTGAGAGAAATAAGGTTGCTGGTCTGGGTGAAATAATAACAGAATTGACCTTGTACCTAGATCTGTGATGAAGAGTCAGTCTTATTTTTCAAGCTCAGTTATGTCGCCTTCATTTATGAAGTTTCTTTATCTCCAAGCATCTTAGATGTTTTAATTACACCTTTTTGTTGAGACTGTTACAGTGATTGCAGGAAATACTATGAAATTTACTATGAGTTCTCTGCACCCCATTCTTTCATTATTTATTAGCAAACTTTAACAGTTCTGACCTTTTTTCAGTCACACACAAATTGCTTCTTTTCTTAATAGTTGACCTGTTCTTAAAATAAAAAAAATAAAAAAGGGAAAAGTTCTTTCTTGATCTAGTTATTATATCCAACTTGAGGCTTGCTTTGACCCTTGTTAAGGACTTAGAATGAGTGATTTCTATTGCATACCACCAATTAATCTTTTATATTTGAAACAACCTGTTTGTGAAATTAAAGCCTGACATTAAATCAGCTTACAATACAGAAACTGCATTTCTATGAATCATCAATAGTACCCTGACAAGTGAGAGAGGAAAAGTCTATTTAAAATTCCTGTTATATAAGGCACTACATAACAGCTTTGAATAGCATCCACTATATATCTCCATGTTTTTTGCTTTAAGTAGTCCTTTTTTCCCCTGTTTTGTGTGGCACATTGTGTCTCTTTTTACATTATCCAAAACATAAGTTAACAGGTATTGTTTAGCTTCATCACACAGCTTCCAGTTTCATCTGAGTATTTTGCAGTCATGATACAGCATCTCTTGGAAATCAGCTGGTTTCTCTCATGGTGTTTAAGTTTTGCCCTTTAACTCAATGCCATGTTTAAATGTATGTTTTTAATTTGGTCTGAGATGTCAGTGTATCATTTCAGGAAGGTTCTTAAACCTGTGTGAAATATGAGGCATATTTTTGTCGTCCTGTAACAGGCTAGATAGAGGCCTCACCACGAGGTGCTGTCGACTTGTCCTGTATTAATGAAGCTGTAGAAATTTCTGTTAAGCCTTAGTAAACAAATATGTTGGAACTGGAGCTGTGTTTTTCACTTGTTGGTGCTTCAGCCTAAAGCATTTAGCTTTTGCAACTCCAAACAGTTATAGGAGTTTTGTATTTTTCAGGATCTTTGCTTTTCCAGACTTACACAGGCACTGCTATTTGACATCTGAGAAGTCCACAGCTAGATCTTCAACATATGTAAATTGCCATTGTATCCTTGAACAGATTGTGACAGTTTAGCTGATAGCATGTATCCGTAATAGCCTTGAATCCAGAAACCAGAATTCCATATAAATAGAGAGAAAGTTGTTGATTTCTGCTGCTATGTAGAAAATGGGAATACCTTCTAGATGTACTTGCTGTGAGGTAAAGTGCCTCTTTGTGGTGGGGAAAAGTAAGGGTAAGATAGTGGTCCTGTAAGAAAGACCCTGTGAACAGCCCACTTGTAGGGAGAAGAATGTACATTTATGCATGTCATTTATGTTTTTAATAAAGCTGAGCAAAGAG
The DNA here is from genome assembly GCF_036370855.1 of Dromaius novaehollandiae. Classification (NCBI taxonomy): domain Eukaryota; kingdom Metazoa; phylum Chordata; class Aves; order Casuariiformes; family Dromaiidae; genus Dromaius; species Dromaius novaehollandiae. The sequence continues at coordinate 40,817,034 of NC_088103.1, read as the reverse complement.
CATGGATTCGGATTGTGTATGAGCAATATACATTGCTCAGACAGGCATGAAGAATGACTGCAAGTAGTATAACTAAGTACGTAGTATCTGTAAATGCCATTTCATGATTAAAACTAAATTTATAACTATGGTAACAGGCTGTATATGACAAGCAAGCTATTTAGGAAGTTACATGTTTAACATATATGTTTTTCCTTTCGGCTATTTTTCTGTAGTTCATATCTGTAATGTGATAAGCTCTCTGATTGTGGAACAGGTGAAGAAGTTACGGATCTGAAGAGACAAGCTGTTGAAGAAATGATGGACAGAATCAAAAAGGGAGTTCATCTGAGACCAGTCAACCAGTCAAGCAGACCTAAAACAAAGGTTGGAATAAATAGAAGAGTAATTATATTAGCCAAGTACAGTTATTTATACTGAAAATAAATCAGAGTTTCCATAACACATTCAAAAGAATATATTTGCTTTGCTTTTCTCTTTTGCTTTGTTTGGTTTTGAATCAAATAAAATAGAGCAGCAGACCATGTAGCTGAAGAAGAGTCAAAAAAAAAAAAAAGTGAAACAGTACACAAATGCCCAGTTTCTTTGAAAATGAAAGCAAACATCTAGTAAACAAACAGCCACAGAGAAACAAAAAGCACCAAGAGTTTAACTGGGTAGTGTAAACTGAGTGATCAAGAAGTCTGCTGTACTTAGTGTTATTTCCTCCTTTTATGTAACACTCAACACTAATACATGAATATGTCTACTGTAATATAATTCTTACTGTCTTCATAAAAGCTTGAAATAGTACCCTATTAATTGTTCTTAATGTATCGGCTGTGGTTTATAGTGGTAATTTTTGAGCTAAGGCTCTTCTCTCCATCCATATAAGAAAATAGATTGAATGTTAGCCATGTGCCCATGGGAGAAGAGACCAGAGGAACATAATACAACTGTACACCTGTGTCCTCAAGCACAAAATCTGTCATAGTCTGTTTCAGCTGGGTCAGATTAGTAAGCATGTGGGGGTTTTTTAACATGCATGTGTTATGATTGCTTACAGCCAGAAACACCAAAACCCTCTGAAAGTGCAATGAAAGAACTGAAAGGGATTCTGGTAAGAAAACTTGTCATTTATATATTGTCTTTATTTCTTCATACAGCTGACAGGACCTTCTGTGCAAAATAGCTGAGTATTTGAAAGTTCTGCATTAGCATTTTGGTTTGAAGCTGTAGAGCAGCTTCATAGTAAATCCCCTGATCATCTCCACTTGCTGCATTGTTCCTATTCATTGAATGATTTTGGTCTTGCCAACAAAATTTGTTTTGGAGAAAACCAGCCTGTTAATTCTTCTCCAAGATTGTATATTCCTGCCGCTAAAGGGGATGTGATGGTCTGCATATGCAATAGGTCCTCTGGAAACCTTCAAAGTACTCACAAACAGGGACTCTCAGGAAGAGGGACCTGAATAAATCTAGTCCAAAGTAAAGCCCCTGAACTGCACATGTAGTAGATAGGGTTCTCAACGTAACTGATTTCAGCTCCTGTTCCCTTCTGGGACACCAATTTTAGAAGAGCAGAAGGAAACATGTAGTCACTGTACTGCTGTATCTAGCTTGTCGCTTTTGAGCCCTGCAGGATATCTGCAGTATAAGAAATGCTATATAAAATCCAATTCGAGTCTGTTCTTGAGATCAGTCATTATGCACAGTCAGACAACAAACATGGGGGTGGGAGGTGATGGAGTAAACATTTGTGTTGGTTGTTAGTATGCTAATTGTGCATTTCATGTAGATCTCCATGTAATTGTTAGAAACAAAGCATATTTATAGTCTGTAAATTGCAGAGTTAGAGCGACTCAGTTGCTCATGTTGCTTTCATATACATACATCATTTATACACATCTGAAGAATATTACTCATTAATAACATATCTGCTGAGTTAAGTTTCAAATTCTTGCCAAAGAAAATATTTTAATTTATTGAGGGAGTGAGAAAGTTTGAGTTATTTTCCTGGAATCCAGAAAGTAGCACTGCTTTTGCGACTTGAGATGCAACTTCATTTGGTCATTTACTATTCCTATTCAGGAGTTACGGGCTTGTCAACAAAAGATGTTAAAAACGTGTTATTCATGCTGTAGAAAAGTGCTATGTGAGTCTGACACACTTGGGAAGGCTGAATAAACAGGCTTCCTGGGGATTCCCAATGATGGCAAGACTCAGAGGGAGACTGAAATAGAATGAGGATCCCAAATTTTCAGCTACATTATGTACATTTGGGGAAATTTTACAATCAATTGGATACTGAACCAGGAGGCAGCAAACTCCCATCAGTTGGTGTAAGGCAGTAATAGAATGGATTTGTATTTTGTATGCATAGAACACCATTTTAACCAGCGGTCTAATCCTGTGAGCAAGAGAAACCATGAAGTATGTGGAAATAGACTCAAGTATATGCTGGGTCAGCTAGATTATAGAGTACAGTAAACTACTGCAGTTGCAGCTAGTGCATACTGACTTCCTCACATCTGTGTCTGCACACCTGGGTGCAACACAGGAGCACACTATAATGTAAAACATGCTAGAACAGTGGAATCTGCCTTTTTGCTAGTACAGTTAATTATGACTGGTATCGCTCTAGCAGTGTTTTAAGATGCTTTAAATTTTAAGAGAAGGAAGTTGGAGGATCTTTGCAAACATCAGAGTTTGTTTGTTAGTGATCCAGAGCTTCTGTGTTAAGCTTGACATCAACTCTCTAAGGAAGGTAAATATGGTTAGTCCATACATAGGGAAATCCGGGTAAGGGAAGGAGCAACAAATCAGGCCGCAGGGGCCCTCTGTGAAACAAGAGGGAAAGCTTTGCTCACTGATCTAGGACTGCAGTTGTTTTTCTGCAGTTTAAAACGTTCTCATATACTGCTGCTGATCTGCATTGTGTGTACAGGATGTTTGGCAAGGCATAATATACTGAGTGCTTTTCATGCCTGTTTCTTGCTATAGGAGACACTTAACAAATCCACTAGTTCTCGAAGCTTAAAATCCCTTGAAACAGACAGCAGCGAAACAGAGCTAGAACGAGTTCTGCGACGCCGAAAAGTGACAACTGACCAGGACAGTGGCAGTAAGTGGCTAGATTCCTTCACAGTCCGCGTCCTGTCCCTGCATTAAGGGCCTCTTAAAGCTTTGCTGCGTCTTCCAGACCTTTGCCATTTCAGCCAGTAGGTAGAACCCTGCTTACTTCTACGCTGACTCTCTTCCTCTTCACACCTGTCCCTTTTTCATCCAGGTTTTCTCCAAGAGATGCCTCTATCAGGATTTTTTGTGCAAATGCATCCATGCACACCCATACCTGCATCCTGATTGGAGTTAAGGCATTGTTATTGGAGTCATTAGTGACAGTCTCCTGTGAAAGTACTCTTGAAAGTAATGGCAAGTAGAGAAATGGGGGCATACAAATGCCATTTTGAATTAGCCTCCTCTACAGAGCAAGGATCTGCATTTTTTAAGCCATGCTTCACTGTCATCATCTTTGAGAAACTGTTGACGTCCTCCCTGGTTAGAAACACAGGCTGTGCAAGCGTTAAGTCTGTGCCAGAGTCCACGCAGACGTGGCTGGTTTTAACCTCACTGTAAGCGTTAGCTTGGACTTTGTAGATAGACGGTTGACTAATTACTCATTAGTGTTAGAACAGACTTTTTTTGTAGGTAGGTTGGCCCTCAGTCTAGCTGCACTTCAAGCTGAGAGAGCACTGAAAAGCTGTGACTCAGTTGTGCTGTGTTGGCAGCAGGATTTACCATCTCCTATTGCAAAGGAATTGAGTGTGTGACTGTGTAAACATAGCAAGCCCTTCTTACAGTAGAAGAAAGGGTAAGCTTTGGAGCAGAGAACAAAAGTTGCGAATATGGTATTTTGATACTTTGCCTGCACTGGGTGCTGTTCTTTAAAATCCCATTTTGTTTTTTGAAGTTAACTTGAATTCTCTTTGCTTACATGTCATTTCCAGACCAGTCAACTTGGATAACAGAAGTGCTATACCTTCTTTCGGTTATAGGTCCCACTGGAATTTTGGCCACATCGGAATCAAAGTCTCTGCCCGTGTTGGGCTCAGGAGCCAGTGCTGCTCAAACAGCATTGAACAAGAAAGAACTGGAGATGGAATTCAATTGCAAAGTACCTGATGCAGATTCTGTTTCTAACCAACTAAAGGGTAGCACAGGTTCCAATGCTACATTAGAGTAAGTAAAATACGGATCTCTAGCCATATTTTTATATCAGATCTGTTTAGCTGGTGCATTTTGAAAGTGTTTTCACATAAGTTTTGGTTAACAGGATTAATGTATAGTTGTTTTTCCGTGATTCCTGAAATAATTCTCAGTCTCATTTGAGGGTAGAAGTTGGACTCCGTAATAAAACGCTTCTTTTAGAACCTGTGAACATTCTGCAGGAAAGAACTTCATGGTGTCTGCTACAAAAAAATACTCAAGAGTTTTTCTGGAATAGCAAGTTTCATGTTTTTTTTCCATATCCTGCAGAGAAGAGGAGACAAAACTATGTAGTTCTTGATTTTCAAAATGCAGTTCTAATAAAAAGTTTAAAAAAATACTATCATATAAGTCATACTGGTCTGTATGCATGTGTGTGGAGTGGCTTCCACTGGACCGAAAGGAATGTACATTGTCCCTGACTGAAGCGTCAAGGTGCCATTTAAGCATCAAAGAGTTAATTTTGCTTCAGAAATATTTATTTCAGACAGATCCGGTGGAGGATTGGTTTGTTTTGTAATAATACCAAGTTCCTTTTGAAATTAGGCTGCAGACTTGCTTCAGTTCCCTTGCCAGGACGTTTGTCAATTTGTCACTTAAAGAAAAGGAAATAGATGAGACAAATCAGCAGAATAATGTAATCATGTCTAATTAACCTCTGATTTCCTGTTCTATCAGTTAAAAAAAATACCATCACTACCAATTCTAGCGAGTCTCCATTGCATAGTTCAAAGGAGCAAGTCATGACAAATGAGCTGGAAATGCAGTTCACATCTATTTTTATGAACTGATATTTACTTTACTCTCTTGAAAGCACTTCTATCTTTTATTTTTGAATGGACAAAGAACCCAGTTTCCTTTTCGTGCCCTACGGTTTTATTTAATTCCCACTGAGTTTTAAAAAAAGACTGCCTTTTCCAATCATGTATTTTCCACTTTTATTTCATTTAAGTATCCTCAAAATAAAGATGGTCTTCATTTTAATTTAATTGGAAAAAATGAAGATATGTTCAACAGTTAATTTGACATGAATAATGCTATTGCATTTTCTTGAACTAGTACCCTGACAGAAAGGTAAGGTTGTTTCTGAAAAATACTGTATTTGTAGTGTGTGTATTTCAACTATTTCAAACAGATAACCTTAATCAGAAAATACAGCAACTCCTACCACCTTTTGTCTACCTTTTATTCCACCAAACTAAGTGGAAATTGCATTTACAAGAAAGGAAATGAAATAATTGCAGGCCTCAAGGTCTTGCAGAATGCGTGGTGAATTGACAGTGAAAAGGATCTTGTGCTTACAGTCACAGTTGTTATGTGTTATAAAAGCATATGTGAAGCTGCATTTATTTTGCAGCTTGCCTATTCAGTGACATCCTAAAAGACACATTTCATTTTAATTATCTGTTTAAAGCATTAAAACAAATGTGGTGGGCCAGATTCCTTGGTGCTGCAGGGCTGCTTTGCACCAAGCCACTGGTGTAAACCTGCTTAATTGGAGAGACTTATCACTGAGGATTGTTTTCCAGTGAGGGAGAGAAGATGCTGAAGTAGGTCCGTTTGCTGCTGGGCCGCCAGGGAGGATTGAAAATAACCGGGATGCTCCATACTATGTTGAAATGCAATTACGTTTCTTTTTCTGCTCGTACTGTTTGCAGCAAAGGTTAGTAGGAGCAGTCTCCAGACTCCAGGGCATATAGTGTTGTTTCAGAAAAGAGCTCATTTGAAGCAGAGATCAGAAGGAAGTTCATTTGACTAACATGGCTGACCACTTAGCTCAGAATTAAGCAGTTTTCTGGACTTCCCTGGGTGCATCTCATCTGTATTAATAGTTTGGTTTGGATCAGGAGGGTATTTTTGAAGCAAATCCTCCTGTTGTCCCCACTTGCTACGCTTTGATGTCATCTCAGTTCACAAACTGGATTCCGTATGGGTGAAACTAAATCAGAAGATGTGCTCCAGCCTTTAATGGCTGCTCAGCCCAGGGGCCACACAAGAACTAGTTTAGTGTAAAACCCGTGAAGCATGTTATGAGGATATCAGTCCGCAGCACAAATCGTTTCGCTCGCCAACTCCACTCCCATCACATCACACTGCTTGCTAAAGTAGATCTAGCCCATTTTAACAAACAGTATGTTGCTTTGACCAGTTACAAAGGCGTACAGGAGAGTTACTGTGGCGCTTCTCCTTATTCATCTCAGGTAAAACCATGTATCTGTCTCATCATTTGCCATTTGAAAACTGACAAAGGTGTGACCTGCTTCAACTGTTTTCAGCAGCTAAGCAAACCTTTTACAGCACAGCAGAGGATTGCACGTCTCCTAATTATCAGGTGTCTCTTCCAGTGCAGTATTTACTCTTTTTTTCTTCAGCTGGATTTTAATGCATAGCTTCCTATAGAAAATCTTAGATATTCATGCATGAGGTATTTCTCTTTGCTACCCTGTCCATTTACAAAGGCTTGTAATCTGAAGGAGGAGTAATACTTACAGACATTTAAATGCTAACAGCCCTATTCAGCATCCTTTATTCATGTTGAGTTACAGTTAAGCACACCTGTTCTCATGGAGAAAGAAGGTCATGCGTTTGAAAAAGACCCAGTCTTGAAAATGTATCTGTGAACAATACTTACACAAAAGTCAGGTCATTGAGCAAAATCCTGGATTCCTCCTGCCCCCACCAGTAAGCGACAATCTAACCTTAATGCTAATGGGATCAGAATTTCAGTGTTTGGTTTCAATAGGACTCCACACATGAATCTGGTTACTCATGTTCTTAGGGGTTACAAAAGCATTAGCCTAACTGAATCAGTTGGGGCACTTGTGTTGGTTGCTTAAGGAGGGATTATGGAAATGGACTGTAACATGAACAAATACAGGTTAATTCTGAAACTTCCCTGGAATCAAACTAGGGGATGATCTGTCAATCAGAGAAATTAATTCAGAAGAAAAATTGGGGTTTTGAACCCAAATTATACCAGTAATTTAGGTATTACTCAGTACAGGAAATTATTAAAGGTTTGAGGCTATTAAGCAGCTGATTTGGAATGTGTGAAGTTTAGCTGGAATGGTGGTGAGGGAAAAGGTGCAAGTAATATGTCATGTGGAGAAACAGAGGCCTTCAGTATTCAGGTAACTTCCTCTACAAATCTCTTCCCAAATGTTTGACCCAGCATGTGTGTAATTCTATGACAATTTCTCAGAAGAGAATAGGTGACGATTTTGTTTTCTTGAGAGCAGAGAGTTCCTGTGACTCCCTGTGGAGTGCAGACCCAGAAGGGAAAGGTGTGTCTGGCTCTGCCCCTATTTTGTTTTTTGTTTTTTTCCCCTAGCACTTTGTAAACATTTTGTTTCTGGGCAGCAGAGCTCTCTGTTAACAGAGGGAACCGCAGAGGAGGTTAGTCTTAATCTGATGATTTTATACAATTAAAGGATTTGTCCTCCTTCTCCCAGCTGTAATCTTAGTACCCCTGAATCATCTACCAGCTCTGCGGGAAGCAGCTCAGCCTCGGCTAGGCAGAACTACAAAGGTTTTCCAGTGCAGCTTGAACATGGGCAATTTAGTGTGAACAACAAATGAAGAAAACAATGGGATGTTCTGGAAGTTTGAGAGTCTTCTCATTTTTAACCATTTTAAAAGCAACTGCCAGAGTTATTTTTCTTAGACTGTATGTTCTGTGTGCTCTAACTCGCAGTGTGGGTAGCAGCTTTTCAGGATTCCTCATTTAAATTAATTTGCCCATCTTTTTGAGCATTTTCTAAGGAAAGGGCCTAAAAATGGGAACAATTTCTCATGACTTACTTCAGCGTGCTAAAGCTTGTTTGTAATTCAGTTCTGCTGTCATGTTGACAAACTTCTACTCAGCTAGATTAGTAGACGGATCCCTGAAATGGAGAAGGTTCCTTGTACTTTCTTCACAAACATCTGGTATTAGAAAGTATCAGAAGAAGGAAGAAGGACCTGAGGAATCAACAGACTTAATTTACTAGCGTCACTGTTTGTATGCCCTGTAATTTCTATTTGAAAAATGCTATAATATGACAGAATTTTTTTTGTTTAGTAAAGACTGACAAGACTTAAAATAATAATTTGTTTATTTCTTACTATTTTGGGGGTTTTAGTCTTTGGTCCTCTCTGTTGTATTCCATTGTCTCACTACAAATTCTGAAATATTTAGTAAATATATCTGTAGCTTTTATTCTGAGTAAAAGAGCTGAGGATAAATTTGACCCACCTTTTCTGGCCTGGCATGCAACAGGTGAACACAGTGGCCTCCTGCATCATTGAGACCCACTATCCTATATAGACTGACACAATGGCCTGTTTCATGTGGGTCAGAGGCAGGACAGCTGAGCTGTTGTTATTTGGCAAACTATCCTAGTACAGTAGTATGGAAAGGACATAGATTAGAGTAGCAGTAGTCTGTAAAACTGCCCTGTGGTACTGTACCAGACTATAGGTTGGTAAGATGTGTTTTTCATGCAGGCTTCCATTCTGCGTAGCCCTGTAGTGTAGCTCGCTTGTATGAGCTGTGTTGCACATGAGTGAAGTCTGTCTTCAGCTCTGGAGATCTTGTAGGAAAATAGGGATGTGGGGGCAGGGACAGTTAAGCAGAGAAATAACAAGCTATTATTGAGATGCAGCCATGGTTTTTAAGTGGTACAAAGAAGAAACTGCTGGTGAGTAACTGTAAAATTAGCATAATGCTTCAAATATGATCTTTTGGGGGTAAGAAATAGCACCAGTTGAGGGTTTTTGTTTTTTTCTTTTTTTTTTTTTTTTTAAAGCAATTTTGCTTTGCAAAGAGATTATAGGCATTTCAGTGTCCTAGATTATGGAGCTTGCTGAAAGACAAAGTAGAATAATTTGATGCCATCCAAATGTTGGCTTTTGGATCAGAAATGACTTCAATCATGCCAGCTCAGGTCCCAGGCAGAGCAAGATTGTACCTACCTGGAATATATCATGCACAATGTACTTGAGGAATCAGTCTTTGCTGGAATAGATTTTTGCTAGTATTTTCTAAATATGGTGTAAGAAACATGGATTTTTGCATGGGGTTTTCCTTGGATGGTTTCCTTTAGGCTTCTGCACTTACATATGGGCAAGACTTTGTCCAAAAAATTTTGTGTGATATTTACATAAAATTCTGGTTTCTAATGGAAATATATTAAAACGATTTCATGAATAGAACACCAAGCAAGGTTAAATAATGCTAAGTTTATAATATTAACCAATGGAAAGAAAGAAAATCCAAGTATCAGTTAACAATCCAATCCTTAGTTTGCATTTTCATACTGCTACTGTAAATTATTTACAGAAGGCACAGCAATACTAATTCACAGGTCCATCAGTTGTAACCCTTTATTTTTACATCTTCTGTAGCCTGTATAACTATAGAAATGGATTATATTGCTCGTGATATTCCTCTATCACAAGTGGTCCTTCACAATACTACATGGGAGTTTGCATATCCCGTACAATTAATCTAAAATGTGTTTATCATCTAAATCTGGATTTCACAGTATGAATTTTGTGTATTTAGTCATAAAAATACAATATATGCAGACTTACAACAATTATGTATGGATGAGTACAATAACACTAGGTTCTCAATTTCTGGCTTAAATATATAGCTGAACAAATAACAACAATACTATTAACAACATTAGCAATCTTAATGAGGAGAAAGCTCTGCATGGAGCTATATGCAAATATCTTTTACTGGACAAATTTGTAGCTGTTCAAAACTGTGGCTAACTGTATCTGCACTAATTGCTTTTCAAAGCTTTATTTATAGTAGCAAACATTATTTTTTGAGAGAGACCACCAAAATTACGTTCATTCTTGCACTGAAACTTTACTATGCATGCATTCTGCTCTTGACAAACTGTTGAAAATGAGTTATGAATACCTGATAAATAGGGTTAATAATTTTTAACAATACCTCAGCTGTAACAGCAGCACTCTGAGGCCGGTGCAGCAACAGTGTGAAGGATTTGAAGAGAGGAATGCTAGTAAAACGAAGTCTGAATAGTAATTCTTATATTTGCCTGAAACGCTGATTTAATCACTGGTTTTCTCCATTAAACTACTTTATATCGACATCTTTCATTTTTCTGTCCTTTGAAGGTGGTAAATATGATTGCCGTTTTATCCATTTTTGTTATAAATGAAACAGACTTCAGAGGGTTTGGCTGTGCATCAGTTGTTGGAATGCTGCCATACACTAATGCAGACTCCCCACTGTGAGCCCAGTGAAGAATTATACTTTGATTCACCAGATTGTATTAAATAGTCCAGCTGTTGGGATTTGAAAGATAGTTACCTCCAAAGTGAAATAAAAATGAACTTGGCATTTATGGCTTTGACCATTTTTATAGTGTTGGGCAATCAGCTTTTCAGAGGTAGCACTTTTTAAAATAACCCTCTTCTGGTTATACTGCTTTAAAAAGTTTAATTTGCTATAACATTCAAAATACACCACCTTGTATTTTCCAGAATGATTGGCAACTTTTGCATAAAATAAGCATTATTTTCCTTATGAAATCACTAGCTTCTGATAATAGTCAAATGAGTCTGTGACTGTATCTATTAGCACCAATTTCTGAATTAATTAACTTATACCGAAGTTCTAATGTTGGAGACAATTCTTGTAATTAAAGCATGAACGTGGAATTTCATTTGATACATCCATTGCTTCAGTAACAAGCTGAGTAAATTCTTTCTGAAATAGAAAATGCAACAACTGTTGTTTCTGTGGGATTTTTTTTAAAAAAACCTGTGTATTTGCTCTCTTCCAGACAGGTGGGAGCCAGTGCTCTCAGCCCTATGCTCTAATTGTTGAGTGGGCAACCTCTTTTTTCTGTGTCTTTTTCTCTGAGACAAAGACTGTTGCAATAGTGGGCAGTTCCATACCAGATGGATCCACTGCATGAATCTCTTCTTCTGCCCTCCAGTTGATTCTACTTTTTCCTTTTGACGTGTTATCTTAACAGCAGTATGGAGGGCCATTCCTTATGTGTAAGCAGAAAAATAAAATATTGCTGTCGACTAGTAAATGCAGTTGCATTCAGTGGCTCTATAGTGAGGCTTCCCATGAGAGCTGAACTGTGCACTCACTGGTACATGTGGGACCTTGCTGCACTAAGCATTTTTGTACCTGTCCAGTTTGGTGGTTGTAGCAGTATCAGTGTAGACATCTATATTGTGTTCATACCATTGTGCAAGGCCCTGCCTGGAGCAGATGTGCCTAGTATGTATGTGTAACAGCCTTGAGAATAGTCTCTCTAAACACATCTGGTTACACATGAATCTGTAGGAAGCCGAAGCCCTCAGGTATATGGAGTCCCACGTGCTCTGGAAAGCATGATGGAGGGAGTGTAAGCCCATGCTGTAAGCTGTCTGCCTGCCTATGTATGTAACAAGCTAGGTCTTGAGGGCAGCCTTAAGATAGCACAGGCATATCCCTACCCGTGACTGCCTTGTTTTGTGCTGGTGCATTTTATCTAATCTAAAAATGTTCCTGCATGTTTCCTACACTAGTACAAAGCTTCTGGATATGCACAAGTGCTTTTAATGTTTATACTATGCTGCCAGCCTAGACAAATCGCCCTGGTGTCTCTGACCTTTTCCTCCTCTCTCTCTGTGCTCAGAGGGCTTTTTATCTACAAAAATATCTGCATTGCAGCAAGCAATGGAGACATAATCTTATTTCTTAAGTACGGAATGTAGGTCTACTGTTCTCTGCACTTCAGCAAATCCAGTAGCTACATTTTCAGAAATCATTCACGTTCTCTCACCGTAAGGCCACTAGCAGCCTGTTGGTGCTGAGCCACCACGGAAAATCTGGTTACTTACCTCTATCTCCCTAGCATGCAGTAAGGTTTAGTGTAGCAGAAGGCCTGTTCAAGCTGTTCTGGGATGCAGACATGGAGGAGAAGCCATGTTCTCCCTTCAAGATACAGGACTATTAGTCTATAGCCTACAGAAACTACGCCTTTTCTTTGCGTGCAACTTCTTCGATGAACATGGGGGAACGTAAATCCAGCTCTGAGAGGTACTGAGGGAAAATAGATCCTTAAGATTATTTTTAAACTGATTTCTTCATAGTCTTAGGATTTTTTCAGTGCTTTTTAAGTTCATTTTTTCTGTTAAATATCTGGTGTGGTTAGCTTAATAAATAATTCAGAAAGGGTAATTTGATTTACATTTAGTGTACTACTATGTGTATGTAACAGCTGTAATCTGTAAATCTGTACTGTACTTTAGTATACCTAGCCTGGTCATACATACCACTAATAATAGAAATGCTTTTCTTTATATTTGTGTTCTTTGACCTAAATATATGAACTGTTACCTGTATTCATATATTTTTTTTTCCTTTAGATCACCTAGTCATATGGGATTTACAAGAAAAGCTTCTACCAGTGAAAAAGAGACAGAATCTGTTGTAGTTTTAGATCCTGTTTCCACCAGTGGGGAGGCTGAAAACGTGCTACATCAACACAAAATGAATGAAGAAAAAAGTAAAGCACTACATAAAGAAACTAGTGTCAAGAAAATAAAAGAGACAGACAGTTCTAATTGTTAATTGTTATGCCAAAAGGCTGTAACTTTGGGGAATCTTTATCTGGACATGTAAATTGCTTAGGTGTGTTATCAGGGGCTACAGTCTGTACTCCAAACAGTTTTCAATAATACCAATTGAAACAGTCTTTTTTAATGCAGTTTTGTTATATGCATTAATGGGTTAAATAACTATGCATTATTCAGTCCTTTTCACATTTTGATTTCACTGGTATGGTTTTTCGATACTGTCAGTTACCTCTTCTTTAAAACTGTGTTTGAAAAGGGTTGTTTAAATTATTCTTTTCATGAAAAGATACTTGTTAAAGGTCTGTTCTAAAGCTTGCTGGAAGCCCCTTTCATCCCTCTTGACTTGAATGGTCTTTGGGTTAGATGCTAAGAAGGTCATCACACAAAAATCATACTTAGTATAGGGGGTAATATCAATAATGAGAAAATCAGTTTTGGACACACTGCCTTAAAAATATTTTATGTCTATTTAAAATAAGGTCTTGTAGGTTTCCTTGTTGCTGTCTCCACACAGGCTATTTTGACTATTTTGAAATTTAAAAGCACAAGCATAACACTTTTGCTTCAGTTTGTTTGCCCAGTAGAGAGCTAGTATGAAAAATAAAAAGCACAGGCAGTGCAGCATGCCATTTTGATAACAAGTCTTTTGGTAATGATAGCCAAAGTCAGAAGTTTGTTGGCTGAGATTGGTGTCCTCATCTGCATTAAAAGCTCTTCAAAGGGAGGGCCTTTCTCCTAGGTTTTGTTTTAATGTTACATAGCAAAGTTTGGATGTGATACAGCTGGAGTCTTTAGGTGCTGCAAAAAAAAAAAAAAAAAAAAAAAAAAAAAAAAGTTACTGTAGGCTCCCGTGAGTATGGGCTACATCTGGGATTCAGTCATTACAGAATTCCAAGTTATTTGGAATCAATATTTTGAGAACTCCCAGATCCAGCCCAGTGGCACTAACAAATGAACCTTTGCTCTGAGCATTGTGTAAAGTGGTGGCATTAATTTCTTTATTTGATAAAACAAAAACCAATTTGCCTCAACCCTTCTTTCCAGTGAAGACAACATGAGAGGTACATCATTTGCTCCACTGCCAATTCACATTCCATTGTAGTTTTTTAAATTCAACACAGTATTTCATTATTCTATAATGAACAAACAAATGTAATCAGGGATTTACTTAAAGAAGATTGGTGTAACTGAAACTGGGTGGTCACGTACTTGAATGCATTTGGATTGTTTTCTATTTAATGATCTGAAACAGTGATAGTACTAAAGGATGAATGTTCCAAGTTTGTTGGTTTGACTCTGCATGCAACTGTCTGGTGCTTTTCATAAAAATAAAATGATAGTAACAAGTGTGGTAGTTTCACATCTTTTTTGGTGTTTTTGCATGTCTGCTAAGAAAATCTTGAATTTGATCTAATTACTGAACTACGTATGATTCCTAAATTTGGGGAAATTTGTCTCTCATTTTGTTGTATATCTCATTTCTGTGTTTTTTTTTCTGGTGGTTAACTTTGCACTTAGATATGTTACACTTAATTTAAAATCTGACATTTTATGTATGCATTTTCCTCAGATTATTGCTGCTGTATTATATGTTCAAGTTATACAAAACTGGAAGTTTTTTAGAAAGTATTTCTTTTACTTAAACTATTTGTTACCTATGATACAAATTATTTATCTTTTCACTGTTGCTTATTAAAAAGACCACTGACAAGTTTCCCAGACCTTGTGAAGTTGACTTGTTATTCCCTGCTTCAGACAGACGCAGGCTTCCTATTGATGCAAATTACAGCTTTGTGCCCTACATTTGGGGTTTGCACTGATGCACTTGTGTTGATAGCTAGCTAGAACTGGAGCAAAATTTCCCTTGTAGGCTAGATCTAAGAGCAGCATTGAGGGTGTGTGGGGGGATGGAGCAACATAACAGTCAAGGCCTTTGTTTTTTGTAAAATGTTTTTTTACTGTTTGTCAATAGCTTGTTCTTTGTACGGAGAGAGATTTCTACTTTCTCAAAACAAACATTTAGTTTTGGAATTAACACAGAGGTATTTGTTTTTTCAATTTGTAAATACAGCACAGAATTTTGTGGTATTTTCAAACGATAACCACTACTCGATTAACTTGGTTTCAGCTAAAGTAATAGTCTCCTGGGAAAAGAGAAGCTAATATGTGAATGCTTTTTAAAATTTCTAACTAAAGTGCTTGTAAATAAATAGACTAAGTAATAGTCAATATATAAATTCCTTACTAAAATTACTATTTGTTAGCAATTTACCCAAAAGTTAATTTGGACAACCTAAGTCAATGTGCTGTCCTGTGCAAGCTGGGCAGTCAGGTTCTGAACCTGCAGGACTGGCTGAGAGGGCTGTGGAGGCAATGAATCCTGCTTTGGGGGAGGGAGTACATCAGAAAGTTGTTCTGGCTGTGGTTCTTCAGCAAAATCGATAAAGTCAAATCTTCCTTCAATCCCTGAAACAGAAGAGAAAAAAGAAACATGTTCTTATGCTTGTTGAAAACTTTTTTTTTTTTTTGAATTTTCTCTCATGCACTCAGATTAAAAAAAATGCAATGATGCTTACAAGAGTCTCTGAAAGTCTCGTCCTTAGAGACAAGGGCAGTTTCTGCATTTTGACTGCAGGATTAGAATGTGGTGCACAGCAGCCTGAGCTGGCATATTTATGGCATTCCCTTCTTTTGTAATCATCTCACCTTGCTGCTCACTCCTCTTGGCTCTGGCCATCCTCCCTTTTTTAAACATCTATCTTCTGCACTGGTACTCTTGCAACAGTTCCCATCAGCTGCCCGTGCCTTGCTCCTTCTCTATTCTAGCCTCTAACAACCTTATATATGCCGAAGTTCAGATGTTGCTCCCACAACTAACACTACCTCTCTTCTCGCTGCTATTTGTCCCAAATCTGTGACCCTCTGTTCTTCCCTAACCTCACCAATGCCTTCTGGAATATGCATGTGCCACATACACAGTGCCAGCCCCAGTTACTTCTTGGTAAAGGGATGGCCAATCTGTGATTTAGTTTGCAAGTGGTTCATGTGCCTTCTGGGTGTACCTGGGGGCTGAAACACAGCATCAGCAATGGAGCGACTCTTACACAAAGACTTCCGTGCAATCTGAATTCCTAACTGTGACAGCGGGCAAGGCAGTAGGGAGAGCTGAGGTCAACACTGTTACAGTGGACCCAGCTGCACGCCCAGTTCAGTCGATCTTGGCGGGACTGCTGACAGGTCAATGTCACCTCCTGTTTATGAACCATTTACAGAGTCCACCACCTTTCAGCTCTCCAGCATATTTTGTATCTTGCAGCCCAGCCAAATGAAGAGTTTGGTATGCAGCTCAGACACCCTATCTCATTATTTCCCTGCTGTCGATTTAGTTTTTGGAGTTTATTCCTGCCAAAGTAGTAACAGCTTCAGGAATTGTGCAATTTCATTTTATGAGCTATAGTGCTAAACATTTGTTGAACTTGCGCTCTTTTATTTAGGCTATATGCATTTTAATAGGTTACATATTAATATTGCCAAGGCAGTTAAAGCTTACAACTATTTATAATTATCTGTCTTATTTTTGGAAAACATAGTCTGTGAAATTATGTTCTTAGTACAAAGGATTTCTCTGTATGTTTCTGTTGGTTACACTGATAATATACATGCAAGAGGAAGACTTTCATAATTTGGAAAATAATTTAATAAAAATATTTTTGAATAAAATTTTTGTTCTATAGTGCCTGCATGCCAAAAGTTGCTATCCTATGTATCAGACATGGAAAATGACTAGAAACAAGAAGGTAAATGACACCATATTTTTTCCTTTTCTTAGTCGTAATAAATTTGTGCAAACTCTTTCCTTCCTTTCTTTCCATTCCTCGCCCCTGCCCCCCCCCCCCAATCCCCCTTGGTCTCTCTGCCTCCCCTCAAAAATGGATGCCATTATTCTCTTGATTGATACCTGAGCAAATGAGAAGTGGTTCTAATGAACTGTTAAGTATTTAACAAAGTAGAAAATGATGTAAAAAGAAGATTCAGATCCTGAAATGCAGAAAGATGTATGCAAGTGGCTAAGGAAATCTGGTTCTTAGGTTTTATTTAGTGCTTACCCATGCAATTGTAGCCTTCCTAATGCATTTGGTTGGAAATGTAACAAGAGGGTTGTGAACTGAAGTTCTGTTAGCAATATATGTTTAGGAGCTTGAAGAGGTTGGTTTTTTTGCCCTAAAATTACATTTTATCAGTTATTCGGAGTGTTATATGTATGGGTTTTGTTTTGTTTCTTTTGCACTATGGGCTTCAAGACTCCAACCAATTAATTCTGGAAAAAAAGCTTAATGTAGGCTACACCTCAAGAAGGGGTCTATTTTAACATTCAGTAAACAGATAATCCATTAGGACAACAATATACATTGTGGCAAGTGCTATCGTAGGTTTTTTTTGTCAGCGCTTATTTATAGTCTTTTGATTCCTCTTCCCTCCTGTGGTGCAGTTTCAATCATTCTCCCTACAATCTTTGTTCTTGTATTCATTGCAAGCTGAAAACAAAGTAAGAAAGAAGCTCATACGTAGCGTTCTATTCTTGGCCAGTTCTTCTTCTATAGCAAGAAGGCGGTTGTATTTGGTCACCCTTTCTCCGCGGGAAAGACCTCCCAACTTGATAAACTTGGCACCCAGTCCAACAGCCTTAAGACAAGAAAGTGCGTATTTTAAAACTGTACAGTTTAGGAAGTGAAGTCATTCTTAATTATTTAACGTGGTATCCTACTTCTAACTTAACAATCTCATTATCTTTCTACAGATAAAAC
Organism: Dromaius novaehollandiae; assembly: GCF_036370855.1. Classification (NCBI taxonomy): domain Eukaryota; kingdom Metazoa; phylum Chordata; class Aves; order Casuariiformes; family Dromaiidae; genus Dromaius; species Dromaius novaehollandiae. Next base: position 40,799,386 of record NC_088103.1, on the reverse strand, counting down.
AGTCCTTTAAATAGAAATAAAACCTGTTAATGAATGGAAGAGTTGTTGCATGCAAACAATAGTTTTCACTGGCCTATGAAATGGTATTTGCAAGTTTTATTTTAATGCAAACAGATTGAATACATATCAACATTCAGAATTTTTATATCAAGTATCGTTACTATTCAGGAATGTTTTAAGTAATTCATATTTTTATAAACTAATGCAACAAAATAGATCATACAGACTTTTGAATATACTCCCTGCTTTGGCACATTTTCTGTATCTTCTCCTTAAACCCAAAGATTAACTCTCTGTGGGGGGAAAAAAACAACTCTCTAGAAAAAGCCCATTTTGTAAAAGGTTGTTTCGTTCTCATGCAGAAACAGCCTTTCTCCTAAAAAACAGTTCATGATAAAAGCAGTGTTTTGGCAATTCTGCAATTGAACAGCTTTCAATACTTACCAGATCCACGAGACTATCATCAGAAGATTCTCCATCTGGACTTCCTAATATGGTAATATGTCTTCGACCTATATATAATGGGAGTGTATAACCTTCATTAGTATATATTTTTATATATTCAACATAGAAATTGTTTGAACTTTTTTTTTCTATTTGGGCTATATAGGGTTAAATACAAGCAGGAGTAAAACCAATAAAACCCGTCTCATAAAAAAGTAAACTGTATTAGTTTGCTACAATATTAGCATTAACAGTATGCTTTCTTTTCTTTTCAGCATGGATAAGGCTATATCTAACATCCATCCTAATTCTTAGCTCTAGTCAGTCTTTCTGGTAATGTATTCTCTGGGCTAGAATGCAGTACTGTGTATTTCAAATGTGCTCCTTAGTGTAGCAATGATTTTTTATCAGTATGAAAACCAGTTCGCCAACATGGTTGAATGAAATTTTAAGTTGCTATTTACTTACTTTGATATAGTGATTCTGGGCTTTCTGAGGAATAAGGAAGGAACTTAGATACATTAATTTGTCCATCTATTCCTTGGGTATAAAAATTAATAAAGAAAAATTTGATACAAAGAAAAATCCCAGACATGAACCTGCACAAGTACTGATTACTGTAACCACAAAGGCTTAATAATATATAGTAAATAATCTGTCTAAACTGCAATTTTAAACATTTTGGATTTGTTTGCATTTTTTAATTATTACCTAGTATTAGTCAAAATTCAGATTTCTCAGCTATATCACTTCTGTTTTATTTGGTTTGATTTAATTCTGATATCTAAATGTATGATGTTTTACTGTAGCATCAAAGGGCACTCACATTCAAAACATCCACAGTGTATTAGTTTGCTATAGTTGAAGCCCTGAATCCTGTTTTAAAATCCTCAACAGAGATTTGATAACCCAATCAGGAATTTTAGTTTCTTCTGACAAGCACTTTCTAAATTAGAATTGGCTAAAATTAAATAAAAAGATGTAACATTTACATGTATGGCAACACTGTTTATTGACTGGTAAGGTTTAAAACCCAGCCTTTCTTTCCCCCATACTCACCATCTAGAAGTCCAGTAAGTTCTATGAGATCTGATACCTTGGTTTGATTGATATATTTTAGGACAATGCCGCTGCATTTTGGTAGGTTCACGTCTTGATCAGTTATAAGTTTGGAAATACTTGTGGCTGCATCTTCAGCAATCAGGTAACATTTGGAACCCAGAGCACAACATAAGTTATTCCACTGCTCTCTGTCCTGCATAAACAGTCACATATATAATTGGAGTTTTAAAAACCAAACCCAATCCCTAATTCAGAAGGTTAAAAATTAAAAAAGTAACGTTAATTTGGATTTCATCCTAAAGGTACCCTTCCTATACATGTGTTATATTTTAAATGTGTCTACCTAATAAAAATTCATCACCAGCATTTTGCTTGGATTTTAAGATTTTGCCAGAAAACATAAATTATAATCTGGAATTAATCAAAGCTAGTTGCACACAGGTATAATTTTAGATATTTCAAATTAAATTAACTGTGGGATTCTGCTATTTTGATTTCATTCCTGAGATTTATTTTTAAAAATATATTAACGGAATATAAAATAATTTTCTATTGTTGGCTTCAGAGGACTCATTCATGTGTTAATATTTTACATGTCATAATATTTACTTAGATATGAAATAATGAAACAGGAGGCAGCCATATACTCAGTGACACATACCAAGAAAGCAAGATCAGAGCTGTAAGACTGACCCATAGGGAACAGCAAATAACAAAGCTCTCTTTACACAGAAGCTGCATTTATTTAGGATCTTCCTTTCTTGATTTTTAGTGCAATATTCCTATGCTATTGAGATTTAATGATAAGAATAAGCCAATAATCTGAAATAAGAAATTTACAATTTAATTTGCTTTGTGTGTGTCCATAGAATGCAAAGTTCTCATATTAAAAACACATACACTTTCTTGTTAATTATTCTGCAGATAATAATTCTTGGTCTACAGATCATACACAATTCTGTGCCCATTCTACTTGCCATCTGTATGAGGGTCCACTCCTACAAGGCTTTCAGGCACATATTTAAGTGAAAATGAAGTCATTGACACCTGGGCAAATGCTTAAAGTTAGGTACTAAAATGGTCTGCTGTTTGGCAATGAACTGTTGAATTGGTACCAGAGCTCATGCTCAAGTATCTAATTATCTGTGGCAAAGATGTGGCATGGGTAAATGGGCAGACTGGGGCGGGGGGGGGGGGGGGGGGGGGAGTGAGTCAGAGCAGGGGAGGCATTTCCTTTATTAGTATTTTATTTCAAGATGTCCTTCACTGTCTGTTATAATTCTGCACATTTATCTGTATTGCAAATATGTTTCTTCATAAGAATTCACAAGGAAGTTCGTAGCTCTGGCAGGAGTGAGGAATAATTCAGTGTTTTGGAATGTGGGTAATTCAGAGAGTCAATTGGAAACAGTGAGGGAAAGCCAGGCTAACTACGGAGTGAGAAACAGGCAACACTGATACTTGAACTGTGAGCTTTAAGTTCCAGTTAAGAACAATATGAGATGAATTTGCAGTTCATCCTTTTCAGAATTACTGATTCAGGCAGATTCACAAAGACGACAGCAGCTTGGTTTCCCCTTCATTCAGGTTCTTCATATTTTGTTCACAAACATGAAAACAAAAAGCACACATTTGTTTTAAAGAAAATAATGAGGTTTAATATGCAATTCTGTGGCCAGAACTAGTTTTTGTTAAGTTGTGCAACTGTAGTATATAGGTCTAAAGTTGTAGCTTCTGCTACAATTGTTTTTGTCTTTTTTGTAATACATAAAAACTTAATCATATATATAAATGCTAAAATTTAAGGTTATGTAATCAATGTCTTTCATCCATTTATATATCCATCCTGAGAACATAATTAATAGTATTCTATTTTATTGTTGTAATTCATTGGCCACACTCAGTTAACTCATGAAACTTTGATCACACTGTTAAATACATGCTGTCTTCCTGCCACTTTAAAAATTCTGTTTGCTGCCAGTTATAGGTTTGTTCTGGCTTTGGGTTTAAATCTCAATCATACAGAATTGCATTTATTTATTTTATTTCGAGTGATTCTAAGACATGCACAATGACATCCAAGTCTTTAGTTTCTTCTAAAAAATATATTATCATTTATATATCAATTTAATTTTAAAATTTTAATTTTAAAAGGTAATTTGAGTTATTTCTTCTTTGCATAAGAAGGAAAATGTGATTAAAATGATGGTGATTTACAAGTGGAATCAGACAGAAGTGTGTTTTCTTTTAATTCTTCAAAATATTTGTACTTACTATCCATGCCATGATTATTTTCTATCAAAAATTATGTTAAACCTATATGCAAGTTTATTTAGATTTATTCTCAATTACAGATATGAAAAGGAATTATAACATACATTTGTATACCATTATTTCTGTGCCCGTGGACCCTGAAAACAGATGACAACACTGCATATTTTATATGCTTCATAAAAATGTGAGAAGTTCAGTGATATTCCACTTACGGTACTTATCAATTTGAGAGGCCTGCACTGCAGGAAGGTCTCACATAAACTTACCTCTTTTCTTAAGGGATCTACTAATGCAATAATAGAAGGAAATTTATTAATCAGTTCCACATACATATCAACCATTTCATCAGGACTTTTGAAAGTTCCAGTGAGTATTTCATATTTTCCTTTCAGCTAGAAAGTAAAGTAAAAAGCATATAAGAATCGTAATACTTTAACAGTTACTAATGCAAGCGTACATATCTTGTGACACTAATAACTCCACTAACGCAGTGGATTGTGTGTTCTTCAGTAAGTACACATTCATTCGTCTGCTTTATTCTGTGTCTAAGTGGACAGTACTTTGTTATAGAAGTCCCTGCCTAATGTAAGAGTGGGCTCCAATCGGCTCATGCTAAACTCTCTGACAGGTACCATTCCCCAAAAAAGGGAGAAAATCTATTTCAGCATTTCCTAGGCAACAGTTTTATCATAAAGTTAGCAATATTTGATATTTTTATTAAATCATGCACGAGAAATCTCACTTTCACTTCAAAAAAAGGTAATTTTTAGTCCCCATCTTCATTAAAAATTCTAGTATGTGAAAGGAGTACACCCTCAATGCTCAAAAACAAGAAAACACAGCCTTTCCTTGCCCCTTTCCCCTTTCAAAAAAACCCTAATTTAAAACTAATCTCATTATTTTGGGAACCATAAGCTGTCATATACACAGATTATTACAGGCAGACTGTCAAATTGTGCCAGAATAGGTGTTGCTTTAATCACTTTAACAGTTCAATAATAAAAAGTTACGAAATTACTAATAATTCTTTGGTTAAGATTTTGCTCATTCTGGTATAGAATAGCGATATCACATTGTTTTTGCAAAAGATCAGATATTAATAATATGTTTCTTACTATAGTAAACCCAAACATACAGAATCTCATGAAATACTAAATCGAACAGAATAGCAAGGGGTTTTTTTCCTTCTACTTAAAGAGAATCCAAACTGATCTTGGAAAAAGGGGCAAAAACTTTTAAGACTCAGCCTGAGATAAACAAATAAGCTTTGTCAAATCAAAATCTTGAAAAATAAGAATTAAAATGAACACTGATACAAAATTAGATGAATGTTAGAGGCTACATACACCTACCATATTAAAATATACAGACAGGTGAGGGTATTTTGAAGAAAACAACAGGTGCAGTGTAATAAAATGGTGAAATAAGCAACTAGTGGTGTGATGGAATTATAAAAGTATACTTGTGTAAATAGTTCCTTGTTCTTCAATTTTGAAAGCAAGGTGGATAGAAGATAATTATTTTATTTACACCCTGTGATAGAATGAAAAAAAGACTATATGCCACTTAATACATTAATTCAAAATTGTCTTAGGGCATATGTGAAATGAAGCTAGTTATGTACTGTGTGTCTGCCCAATAAAAGTTTGCTACATTTGACACAGATTGATCAGAAAAATCTTAATAAGTAAATAAACAGAGAAAAGAAGTAAACCTGGCTGGTGCAGGCAGGCTTACACCATTTCGGTTATAAAAATCAAATAGTGAAAATAACAGATTTCCATAGGCAGACTGCCTTGGCTCAGTGAGACCCGTCCTATCCAAGGTGTGCCAGTAGGCTGGTACTCTGGTACTCCAGCATTCTCAGCACTCCCTCTGCATCAGGCCACTTGAAGAATGTCTGCATGGCTTGTCCCCTTGCACCCACTATTCAATACTATTCCTGCTACACTTCCAGGACAGACTCACGCTTATTTTATAAATGCACAGACATTCCTTTTGTTTTGCTTGATTACTACCTTGGAAAATGCAGTTGGAGCCTTATAGGTGAGTTTACAATGCAATAATGAATACTGTTAAAAACTAACTACATTCCTTTTAAAATCAACAAAATAGACATTGAAAATAACTTACGTAATCTATCAATTCATGAGCAGCACAATTTATTGCCAAATACATGTCTGTTCCTAGCTCCACACCTATATTATTGCAAGCTGTTTGCATTAGGAGTAGAGGTTGTTCTAGATTATCACATCCTGTTATTAGGCAGCCTAAGTGTGATATTCTTTTTATGGCTGGTGGCTGAAAGTAAAACAGAAACAATCATTTTATTAATATTTTTACATATATCATAAGTACAATCCCTGTCATTTCAGTCTGACTGCAGTCATCAATATATATATATCTGTTCTCAGAAATGACATTACCAACCTGAAGGACAATTCTTTATGAATGAGGGCTTATCAAGTGCTATCAGGTAGAAAGCTGCTAGTCCTTGGAAATGTGGCTAGTCATATAGTTCTTGCACTCATATGTCCAGTATTGGTTTACAAAAGCATTTTAAAGGCTCTTTTAACATCCACTGAGTTGTACTGGATGCTGTGTAAAAGTTTCTGTTGCTGTGGACCCCATATTTACCACAAAAACATATTCTCCACTTTTAAACTGCTTTTACTCATTTATCCTCGACAAGTTTGATATTGTCTCTTTGGAGTGTTAAAGAAACACTAGAATATTTCAAATCTTCTGGAGGGAACAAATTTTGTAGAGGGGAAGTATCTCTAGCACAGCTCTATCCTTTTTGAGAGTTGTCGGCCTCCAGAACAGTATTCCTGTGCACTAGCCACAAGCAGATTTGCACTGAGAAAATGTCTCGTATCTTCTTCTGTTTCCAGTCATTTTCTGGTTTTTAAACACTGAATTTATCTTTTAAATCTGTGGATTTTGGATTATAAAAAAATGACACTAAGTTTCCATGACATGAACAGGATATAGTCCTGGGTTTGACTGGAGAAGTTAGTTGGAAGGCATCAGTATTGAGAAGAATTAGGGAATTAACTACAATGGACAGGGCAAATCCAGCTACAGAGAATGCTGGAATGTTCCTTCACATACACAATTTTAAAAGAAAACATAGGTCAGATTGTTATGGGAGAAAGCATTTTGTAGCAATCTGAAAGAAGGGAGGGACAATCTATCAGACCTCGGTTTTCCAGAGTATTAAACTGCTGCAATAAACAATAAGAAATGCTGCAGTCTGCTTGCATTTCTTGTAGGATAGAGCTTAACTTTGCATTTTCATGTGATTTCTCCCCATGTGGTGTGCCTTGTTATATTCTATTAAAAGCACTGTATATCTTTATAAAAACATTTTTTATGTCTAGTCTTGACTGCTATTACTTAAATAAGTGCCTCCTAGCATTAAATGTTTAAACAAACAAACAAAACACAAGCGATCAAACAAACCAACAAAACAAAGGAAAAACTATGAAGATATGATTCAATTATCTTAAAGTATGCTTTAAAAAAATAAAAATACATAAGCATTCCATATATGATAAGGCATTATATCCTGCACAATACATGTCAGAAACATAATTTATTCAATTACTTCCACACCAAAATGAGTCTAACTGAAATTAAGTTTTCACTATTGTAAAGGAAAGCCCAGGAAACTTAAGCAGACGACCTTTCCTTCTAAAGATCTGCTCTGCTGAAAAAAATAACTGTGACTTTTACTTGTTTTAATGATTTCTTTCACTGCTGCATTGTCATTTTTCCTTTCTTTTCTCAAAAAAACCGAGCTTAAACTAACATGGCACTTTTGTCAGTTTAAAATTCAGTCTCACCAATACGTCCTTTAGTTTTCTCTTACTGAAATAAACAAGAGTATTTCAGAGAATCTAATGCATGGCTTCTTTGTGCGCATCTTAAGGAATTATTTTAACTTGCTACTGCAGTTTATATTGTGATAAGAATACAGAAATTAGCCACCAGAAAATACAGAATTAATCACATCATAGAAAAATGGTGGCTAGTTGACTGATGAAGACTGTTATCTTATCTAAGCAGCAAAACCGTAAGAAAACTTCTGCTCATCTTCTCTTCTGTGTACCCCACAACAGAAACAGTTCTTACCTGATATTATAATAGTCTCAGAATGGAGAGCAAAATCAGCATGGCATTTCTATCCCACCCTTTTGAAAATTCATCTGTAAACTACAGGTTTTGAAGTGAGAAAGGCAAAGATCATTTGAATTATATAAAATAATGTTCTGTGCACTATTGTGAGTGTTGCCCTTTTAACTAATGGTTTGTATCTGCCATTGTCTGTTACTTCAGGCAGGAACTGGGAATTTAATGCAGCATGATTAAGAGGGGAATTGTGCTTCCAGAGTTCGGACACAGCACGGAATGACAGGTCTTACAGGTCATAGTTTTACGGCCTACATGATCAAAGGTGCATGTTCTCTGCTGGTACTGCAGGCTTGCAAAATGCTCAGTTGGATGACTTATCAGGATTTCTGTATAAATAAAATTACAAGATTCCAGAAGAATTTCCCCTTTCTGTTATTGTTCCATGGGAAAGGAAGGTATAGCTAGAAGAATCCAAATCATTACATAAAATATGAGCATGTGGAGTATTCAAAAGTCTTGCCTTGACCTTTCCAAAATGGTAATGTAGATTAATGGTTCATATCTTAAGAATGTTTTGGTTCCCTGCTGTTGTTAATAACATGCTGAAGGCTTAAAATTAAAATCTCTTTTCTTACCAGAACTTTCTTCCCTGTACTACGTGCACCACCTTTCTTCCTGTCTGCTAGTTGAGGACTAGGCTGTTGGGAGTGAAGGGAGAAAGAAACAATGAACCAGTTCCATGAAAAATCCAAGAATAACACAGAGACTTCAATTAAAAACAAAAGGTAACAGAATTTTGGTCTAATGAGATTGCAAATATTTAAGTTACAAAGCAGTATTTAAGATAAAACAGAAACTATCAGCAACTATCTAGTTTTATGTTGTGGTAGTAACTCATTTCAAATGTATATTTCTATGTGGGCATCACTTGAACCATCATTTGTTTTTCCAAACATTCCCACCTTGCCTATTAGCAGAACATGGGCTCTCAAAAATGGTAATCTAGGGTCTGTACTTGAAGAATGCCAACAACATCACTTTGCAAAAAGCATATACACATATTGAGCTTGATATACAACGGCAGTAACAATGCTTTCAACAATATATCTTGTATGTGTGTAAGACTGACAGTATACAGTTCCGGTCCTGCTATGTTCCCTGTGAGACCATTTTTTCTTAGTTTACTTTTTCTGGTATAAATAATGAAATAGAAAGTCTTCTCATGTTTAGAAAAATGTTTTATTCTATCGTCATTAATTTAATAGCACCAAATGGACAATGTTTTACTCATCCGTTAGAGAAACACGTCTTCTATACTGTGCCATAAGACTAAACTTGGTAATATGCTAAGTCTCCCATGTGCAAGCTCACACAGGTAACAGCAGTAGAAAGGTCAAATGAAGATGCATATTTTTGTCTTACCCCTTTGCATGCAGGCTCCAATAGCCTCATCATTTCTCTCTGAATATCCAGAACCCTTTCTATACTCTGCAAATTAAACAATAATAATCTTCAAAACAAAGCTAAATCGATTTTATTCTACTGATATAAATCAGAGGGGAGAGGATGCTTCTTCTAAATGCAGACCCTAATATAAAGTCTTTTTTTTTTAAACTATAATAGAACTCCTTAACAAAACTCCCCACCCACAAAATACAGTCAAATGTCCAGTGATAAAGGGTTAGTAGCAGTGGAATGAACAGGAATGTTTGGTTATGCTGCTAGATAGGAAGGTAAAAAAAATGGTCTGTTTTTCCCCCGAAAGAACCCTTCCCACATGTAACAAGTAAGCAATGTCCTGGTCTGCCAAATATCTGAGAAGTAGGAAGATGGTAATTGCCATCGACAATGATGGCTCTCCCTAAGACTTCCACCTGCAAACTCTCAGAAAAATGAATGTATTTACCTCTACAATATGTTTAGGAAACAGAGGAAAAATGCTGTCTTTATTTTAAACACAGGGGAATGAAAGAACACTCCAATTAAGTGATCCATTTAATTAAGCAATCCATTGCTTTTAATAGAAGATTGTTTTCCTTTTCAGCTGAGTAAGGAAAACTTTAATGCTAACTTAATAAATCACAGTTCTTCACATTTTCTTAAACTGTGCCAGTATAGAAATACTGAAGGGGGCAGAAGTCAGTCACAGTTGATAACATATCAACAGAGGAGGAATGGCTAGCTTGCTGTTCCTTACTGCAGCAAACAGCTTGCCACTCTCCCATGAGCACTAGGAGGCATTATTTCTTTGAGAGGTACAGAGCTGGTAACCTTATTAAGAGCTCTTGGTGACATTTCCAAAAGTTAAAGAGAAACAAGCTCAGCTACTTGTTCAGGTCACCAGCATACAAAGTAGAAATTACAGCCTTAATGTAGGCATCTGTGCAGATACATTCTTTAATGCAACACATGGTTAAACAAAAAGGAATTGCTGATCCAGTCTGTCTCATCCACCCTTGAATACATTTTGTTCTGCTTTGTATTACCTTCTATCTTGACAATTTCGTCTTTAAAACAATTGGTTCCCAAAGATTTTATGCTTTATGGTGGATTTTTTTGACAGGTATAAGAGTTTTGTTGTTTTGTATGCTCTATGAATCAGATGATGAAACTATTTATAATATATTAATGTAAAAATCACATTTTAAACAGAACTAAAACCTGTTACTGTTGTATTACAGAATTCCTCTATGCCATCTTAATTGCCTTGATTTTTTGCTGTATACTAACACATACATTTTTAACTTGAAATCTTCATGTATCTTCATTTAAAATGCCATCTATTTACCTCTATAATATTCCATGCTTCATAGTTCTGCACTAGTATTTGTTATGCAAATAAACAGAAATGAAAAATAACATTTCTAAGGACTGTGTTGAAAAGATCTATATACTTATGTATATAAACAGTCTATAGAACATATTTATAAAAATCAAAATGAAATGGTACCTGTCTGAGTGATAACTGAGCTGGTGGTATGAGCATAATTTCCTTCATTAATTTCAGTTTTCCAGGTGAAAATTTCCCACAGTTCAAAAGACTAACCATTGGCAGTGGCACAGTCATTTCCTTAGGTGAATCCTGTAATTGAGAGCACTATGTGAAAATAAAAATGTTAAAAATCTTAACCATTTCTTGTGTATTTTCATTACAGCATAAGGCTAGTTCAAAGCCTGCTATAGTCAATAGACTTAAGGATATATTTTATGAGGTATATTTAATGTCAATTTCCACTAAAGACTGTTGATTACAGAATTCTAGAGTAATTGTGATAATTGGGAAAAACAAACAGAATGACAAAATAGTCACATGTACCTGATTATGTTTCAGCAGTGCAATATGTAAGTACAACGGGATATGGCTAAGACTGGCACCAGTCTTAGCTATAGCGAGTGATGTTCCCCCAATGGCTAAGCTGCCACAAAGCACTGATTCAATGGGTTCTGCAGGTGGGATTGTTCTCTCTGCACCTGACACCTTCTTCCCTACAAGATGGAGAACAGTAGCTAAATATTTTCTTGGTTTAAAATAAGTGCATTTATGTATCACAGCTGTAGGAGTAAATACAATATTCCCATTGCTGTACTGCACTCAATGTATTACAAAAGAATCCATTTTTTTAAACTATCTTGTCAATTTTTTTATACATGAAATTACCTTATGCATAGGCAAAGTATCCTTTCTCACTCTGATTTTAAACGTGTTTCAAATCCATTTCTTTTAGAGATCTTTCAGCCACTCATATCTATATTATTTTATCTATCTGTATTTATATGCAGTATTGCCATCTCATTCTTCAGGTTCCTTTCATAACCATGTTTTCACTATTCTTTATTGCACTCCTTCTGCACAAACAACTTGGAACATTACATTATAAGCTGATGGGGAGTACACATACTTGATTTCTTGTCATAATAGTGAGAAAAAAAATGTAGCCCTATTAGGGTCAAATTTTTAAAGAAGTTTAAGAAGACAGTTTTTTTTTAAATATTCCATACACACAGTCACGTTAAATTTTTCACAAAAAATTATTTCTCTTTCAGATACAGCAGAATAAGTTTTGTCAAAATGTTTTAAACCTGGCAGCTCTCACTGTCATGCTTATTAACTATAGTTCTTACATGAACATGTATAGAAAGCACCTATAAGAAGTTAAAGTGGTATGATTCTCAAAAATCATAAACATTGGGTATTTTTTAAAATAAATCTGTCTAACTAATTTAATTCCTAACAGGAGCTTCATACAAACTGTCATTTGCTGTAGAGGTTTTCAACAATAAAATATAAATACTGCAGGATACAACCAGGATATTATAAGACAAAATATGCCTAACAGGACTTTAACTGGATATGCAGATTCGTTTATACATCAATTCCCATACTATATACAGATTCTAAACTGCTTACATCCAGAGGACAGTGACATACATAGTGCATTAGCAACCAAGTACTGAGCAACCCTGATTAACTGCACTGTTTTCCAGAGATTCTTTCCACTGCACTACTTTTTAACCTGCCTAAATTACAACATAGATGCTACCTTTGAAAAGCATCTGCTAATGGAAGTCACCATCTGCTACTGCTCCACTGTAACAACAAGTAGCTATAATCATTGATTCCTAATAGTCAAATATTGTTTCTAACAATTATTATCAATGGCACAATCAGATAGAAAGAAATTACAGGTAACATATGTATCCATAAAAGCTTGACTAAAAGTATAATATATGGCATAATGATATCTGTATGGACCTGACAGCTATAGATGTTATATTTGAAGTGAAAGGTAAATTTACTGTGCGCACAACTAACATGTTCATTGGGAGGTTCTACTGAAATTATATGATAATTGAAACTACACTGATATCAAAATAATCATTTACCACAATTTTCTGCTTTTGTAAGAACTGAAAACAGGAAGATTTTTTCTGAGGATAATGCCTACAGGTAGCATATGATGCTTTTTTCCCTTGCCTTTTTGGCTATATATACTTACCTGATTTTTCTGCTATCTCACCATCGTAGTATTGTTTGCCTAATTCTTTTTCACTCTGTACTATCTTCCCCATCTCATTCCTTTCCTTCTTTTCTACTTTCACTTTTCACCTTTATTTCCTCCTTTTCTCACTGTTAGTGAGAAACTTCCCTTCCTTCCCTCCTCTTCCCATTCTTCTAAACTTCTATCTTCATGCCATTTCCGTTGTCCTTTTCAGCTCTATGATTCCCTTTTCTTTCCTTATCATTTCTATTCTTCATTTGCATCCTCCTCCATTCTTATTCCTCATTCTGAAGAGTAATAACCTCCTGTCTAAGCCAACTGTAAAACAAAAGGCAGAAACTGTTCAACTAATGCATGTGAATGATGAGAAAACTTTGTATTTTCCCCCTCATTTCTGTAGTAGAAACTGCTGTGATCAGAAAGATGATTTAGGACAGACAAACCAAACCCTCTGAAGAAGTGATACCACTCTTTAGGGCCCATAGGATACTTCAGAAAGTATATTAGCATCTTTATCAATATTTACATTGAAGAAAATATTACAAGAAAATCAACAAAAACCTATTGTTGATGCTTTTTTCCCCCCAGACAATGCAGCTGCTGATGGAACACACGAAGGGAGGGAAAGAGTGGCTGCTTCTTCATCTTCCTTTTGAATTTCTTTTTTTTCTTCTGCTTTTTTTGTAAAGTATTCACTGAGGGAAAAGGCATAATGATTAGTGGCTCGAAATATTTTTAGGCATATGAGAAGCAGACATAGGATACTGACTAAAGAACATGCTGGGAGGTGGATTAAGGGCATCTATTTGAGCTTCTGCCATGCACGCATTGTGTGAAGCTGGAGGAGTCAACAAATCACTTCGTCTTATTGGAACCATCTGTAACACTGGGCAAACAAAATGTACCACAAGCAAGTATTATAAACCTTAACACATAATTTTCAAATCACACAGAGTTGAAAGTGAGCTCCAAGCAGACACAGGGGTAGTAAAAGATACTATCATAACATTATGGCATACAAGAACTTGGCCTAGGTTGCTAATAAAATAGATTAGTTGTACACTGTTTACCTAAGAGGCTGCAGTCTCAGAGGTGGCTAAATTTCAGCCACCAATGGAAACCATATACATGGGTCAGAATCACCCAATTCAGACAGCGTATATAAGGTTATGCAAGTAATGCATTAAAATCCTCTTGAGACTTCAGTTGGAAGAATGTCTTTCAAGTTGTGTCCTATTCCCTCGAGCAAGGTTTCCCGAAAGACAATCTACTTGGATCGCAATTTTGGTCTGTCTGCTACAGCCTGTGTTAAGTGTGGCAACTGTTCCCTTCAGGGAGATGGTCGATAGAAACCCTTCAAACTACACAAAAGGATAGGCCACACCACTGCTTCCAGGATGAAGAGAGGCATAATGCTGTCAGGTAGTTCCTCTAATGCTGTAGTAAAAGTACATTTGGATATGTTTGTGATGCTTTTAACTTAGGTATTTTTCTTTATAAACAACAGATATATTTCTTTGTAATGGAATAATATATCCATTTTTTCTACTGTGGGATTCTCCTGAGAACAAATGTTTATATGAAAAAATATACAAGTGTTTATAAGAGAAATTATGTTTCCAAGGAAGTGTGCAACATTAATTACCCCAAGTAAGTATCCTTTTGGAGTGGCCTACACAGGATGATGCTACCAGAACCTGAAAACTATACATATATATGTATGTATCTGTATATGTGTACACACACATATAGCATAAATATGCTGTTTGTGTGTGTGTGTATATATACATATATATATATATATATATATGTTTTGTGTGGATTTAGCTCAATGCAGAAGATGCATACACACAGACCTTTCATACCACTTGTTTTCTCCAGTGCAATGAACAGAAAAGTGGAGTAGCCATCTGAAAAAAGCCCCCACCGATTTAAACTGGTACTGAACAAGTTTCTTAATCAGGGGCCTCTGGCTCATGAACATGTGTCTATGCATTTTTTTCTTAGAGACCTCTATTTTCTATCCCACAAAGATCTAATTTCCATGAGTTTTTGTACAAAGTGGCATGATTTTCATATTATCTAATTACAAATTAAAGCAGTAGGAAATAGGATAGTGCAATGTATCTGAGATGGACATCACATCCTAAAAGTATATAAAGAATAACATTAGAAATCATACAGAATACTGAATATATTTTTCATTTTCAAAATAAGTATGTAGTGTATATTTCAAATGCAGTAATTTGTTTTGCAGTAGCATAAAGTAATAGAAAAAATATGCAAGCCTTACCCAAGTATCTTATCAACTTCACGCTGGTCAGTGGGCTTCAAGTCTCTTAGCATTGTGTTCAGTGATTCATTCACCCATTCCACAGCAGTGTTAACAGAGTCATTTCTTTCTTTCTCGTCAGCCTCAGTTGCTTCAGATAAAGCATTTTCAAGTATTTGAGAATGAGAAGAGATTACAGTGGAACAAATCCTCTGCAAAATAGTGTAAAAAGGCTTAAAACACTCTTTCATTTCTAACTTGGAAAGAATGAGAAATACATGTCCTTACCTATTCTACAAGTACCTATCTCCAAATCCAGTTTGCTCCACTTACTTATCTTTTTCATCCAGCATCTCTTTGTTGTTTTTTTATACTTTGGTAAACACAGACTTTATCAAAGTTTCTCAAACTAAACGAAAACAATTTAGGCATAAATCTCCTGACAGATCTGTTTATCACATACATTTTGTTCTGAGAACAGAATGGAGTTAATTTTAAGGACTATATTGTCATTATGACATCTTTTATTGCAGCTGTTACCACGCTTTACCACCATTTATATTTAGTGCTATCATTCATACTCACACTTTGTCTTAATTATTGAGGTAATTTAAACATGTATCTCCATATGGATGAACAATACCTATAAAACTCACTTAATAGAGAAGTCATTTACACATATCATAGAGCTGGCTGCATTAACAATATTAACTTTACATACTATGAATACCTTTGAAAGTATACTTAATTTCTTTAAATTGTCTCCTTTTTAGTATCAAGAATGTAGTGATTCATAGTTTAACTGAGGAAAAGAGTAAATAACTACACCACAGTATTAGGAGCTGCAAATAGAATAATCTTGGATATTTCAGGTTGGCAGAGGGGAAATGCAGCATCAGTTTTGCATTGCAGGTGCTTACATAGGTATGTTTGACTTAACTATCACCAACATCAACCTATTTGCTCAATATTGCTAAAAGTTCCTTCAGCTATACTATTTTGACACTGTACTATATTTTTGTTAGACTGCTGTAGCAATAAAGATATAAGGATTTGAGAATAAGAAGAAAGAAAAATGTACAGGAAAATGAACTTACAGGGTTAGGTACGGGGTACAAGAAAAAGCACCAGGATGTATTGTAAGACAAGCAAAAGTTTAACATGCAAAGATGCGCTGTCACATGTGGCTCACAAAACACAGTGAGGTATTGTTTAATTCATGAAGTTTGTATAGTTGGTGTCATCATCTAACTTTTCATAGTATTTTTTTCCTGCGTTGCAAGGACCATTTACTCAACTGTTAAGCCCTGTGGAATCATATTCTTTCATTAAAGATAGAAACTAAAATGTTCATTACAATGGGAGTAGGAGTAACTCTCCCTGATAGTCTTTTATTAAAATAAACAAGACAGAAAGATGCACCTCATACCTTCTCATAATTTTTAATTATACAGTATATTTCCACTTCTAATGTTGGTCGACCAACTCCATCAAGGACTTTTCTTCCAACTAATTTGCATATTACCGGAGCTTTTGAAAATTTAGAAAAGTAGTTAGCCTTAAATAAGAGAGAGAGAACTTCATTAGAAGCCAATATCTGTGTAAACAGGTTTTTATTCCATTAAATAAATGAAATTTAAATTAAATCCACCACGGAGTAAATCCATTTACAAGTGCCAGTATTCAACATCTTTCTGTTACATCTCACTTTTATTTCTGTAACATCTCCTTAGGAACCATTCCAGATGAGCCAGATCCACCTCAGATCAAAGGCTGCACAGGCACATCAGGTTATATGACTGTGTTTTATTTGGCAAAGTTAGTGATGCAGATCAAAATCTCCTTAACCCTCCTAGAAAATATGATCTGTCCAAAGTTTAGATTTACACTGAAATCAAAAAGAATCATGTATTTTGAGAATGTATTTCTTGTCCATAGAACTATAGAAAGTACTTAGTGTCATATATCTAACAATGTTTCAAGTTTGCTTGGTCAAAATAATATATAGAACAGCTCATGTGTCTCAATCAGGCTCTGATTACGTGGCTGAATGTTAATCATCTAAATAGGTAGAAGACTTAATCTGCAAGGAAGGGAAGTTTGTTAGTTCCTCTATCCCAGTGCTAACCACTCCTTTTATAGCCTCCTCCCTCACACAGCATGCTTGATGTAAGGTTATTTATCCTGGTGATCAAACTCTCCTAATTGGAAGAAGTGGTTTTTGGTTGGACAGAACTGAGCTAACAAGCCAGGCACAGTTTTAAGTTGCTGTGGGCATGCTGCACCTAAGAACAGGGTACAAGGCAACTGATGCAGCTAGCAGACAGCGCTCCACAGTAAAGCTGGAATTTTAGGTTAGCAGTCTTTGACCCTTGTGAGAAAGGTGGAAATCTAGTATTCTGGTAAGCCGAGTTCTCTTCTTTTTCCATTGTGGTATTTCATGGGCCTGAGGAACTGATATCATCTGACTATGAGAATATGTTTTTGGCTCTGTTGGACACTGATTTTACTTTACATATTATGATTAAATTGACACCTGAGGTTTACTGCATACTTTTTTTCTTGCTTCATTCCTTAGCCTAGCATGAAAGACAGTCGCCAAAGCATGACTTATCAGATGGAGAAACCACAAAACATATATAGCTATGTAGAGAAGGAAGACATGTAACCATCAAATATTGTAAATCAGTTTCAATTATTCTACAACTGTCTGAATAGCAGTATATTGTTTCATTGGGGGTGGGGAGTAGCAAAGCAAGAGCAGATGTTACTAGTTCCAGTCCCACTGGCAATGGCAAAACATTTGGGAGACAGGAAACAGTACAAAAGCTGTGGTCAACCTTGTAATGTTTTATTTCCACAGGCACTTTCACATCAAAGAAGATAGTATAAATTATTTTTTTAGAGTTGCACACTATTTATATTGTTGGCAATTCCAGCATAATTAGATAAAACTGGTTTGATTCTTGTCCTTTCACTCAAGCCAGTTTTTCAAGAACAGCAGCAGTCTGAATATTGCCCAGTGTCCTTTTATTGTCACCAGTCTGAGTCATCATTGTGTTGAGCAGATTAGGGATGCCCATCTACAGAATCCCAAGGCAAAATACCTTCCACTTTTGTAAATATACTACCTGGCATAGAGCAAAAAGCTCTGCTACTGTGCTAATGTATCTGGACCAGTGTCAAAGCGCCATTGGTCCCAAGAGATAAGAAACATTAAACCATCACAAAGCTTACTTGAGTCAGTGGAAAATTATTTTAAGTCTAACTGTGGTCAAGTAAGTGTCAAGCTCCTCTCGTGAACCTTTTGCTCTATTGAACCTGAGTGCACACACAGGGCACAAGTGCAGGAAATGCATCTCCTTGTCGGAGGCGAGAGCCAAGGCCTGCACCCACACGAGGTGGGCGCACACCGCGTGCTCCCAGCGGAGCCTCAACAGATGGCAGCTAGCAACGGACACCCGCCGCCGGGGCGCGCAGGGCAGCTCGGGGCGGCAGCCCCTCGCGCTCAGCCAGCACCAGCGCTCACCACACCTTCCCCAGACACCGAGGCAGGGCCAGAAAAGCTGCCTGAGCAGCGAGGAGAGCCCTCGCTCCGCCACAGCGCAGGGCCGCCACGCGGGGGCAGGGCAGGCGGCTGGCGCCTGCGCACTAGTCGCCCGCCGCGGCCACGGGGACGCTTGCGCACTGTCCCTCCCCAGCGGTACCAAGTCCCCGTAGAGGTCTGTGGGGCGCAGGAGGAAGAGGGCGTTGAGTGCTTCTTCCAGGCGCTGGGGGACCTCGCGGCTTCGGTAGTACTCCACCGCGTCCCGCCCCAGCCTCTGGAGCTGCCGCCTGTCGCTGTCGGGCTCCATCGTCGGGCTGGGCCGGCTGCTAGGAGACGGCGGCCGCGCCGCGCTCTCGCGAGACCTGCCCACCCGGCGGGCGCCTCTGCCCCCGCCCCTCCCCCGCCCGGCGCGGCCCCGGCTGTCCGCTGGGGAGCTCCGTGGGCCCCTGCGGGGGGGCAGCGCCTTTTGGGGGGGGGCTTCTGGGCTGCGCGGTGACTAGTGCTTTGTTCGGGCTGAAACGGTAACTAATATCCTGCGATTGCCCTTGCTGTAAGTGGGTTCTCTCCTGGGCTAAGCTTGGTTAGAGAAATCAGGGTTTTTAAAGTGTTTTTTTGCTTTATACATGCAGCTTCTGTGCTTTCCTCAGAGGCTGGTTATGGTCTTCAAAGTCAGAATGCCTAAAGCAGATACTCTCTATTTTAAAAAATCTCTGAACAACAAAATTGTGTAAGATTATCATCCTGAAAGAGAGACAGATTATGGTTTGCAAAATATCTAGTGAGGATAAAGCTACAGAATGCCCCAGTAACTCTGCTTCTGCATTTAAAAGGCCTTTGCTTTCAATGAAAAGAAATGTTTCACAACCCAAATGATCGTTTTTAGTCTGCAATTTCCTACAAAAACTTTCACTTTGTTACACTGTTCATTGGTAATTTTGTTGAAGTAACTGAAAATGGAGATACTTAAAAAGCTGTTAGCTGCACACTTCCTTAGCTCTAAAATCAATATGTGTAGACTTTTACTCATTGTATGTTCACTTCTCTAGGTTGGGTGATAATGAAGAAAAATCCCCACTGAATCATTTTCTTTTCCTTTCACATCCTTCAGAAATAGTGTGGTACCTCTCTGGAGAGTTAAACCCTTTTCTTATAGTCGTCTGAAGAAGCTTCTAAACTGACACTACCCATTCCTTAAAAAAAAAAATGGAACGAGAAAATAGAGTTAGATTTTGCTGGTTCAGAGCAGTTTAATAAGGTGGGCTGGTCCTTCTTTGGGTATTTCTCTTTTCAGGAAGATGCTTGCAGAGTCACCGAGATGGAAAAATGAGGGGTTTTCAAGTCTGTGTTGTAGATGTGTGTTTGGCCCAGAATAAAATTCTTCTCTAAGAATATACTTCTCAAGGTGATGGTTCTAATATGGTGCTCTGACAGCGTCATTTTACAACAAATTGATAACTTTAAGTTGCCTTTAACTCAGTTTCCTAACTTTTGCCTTTTAGTGAGTTATAAACAAAATGCATTGTGGAGAAACAGGTTCATTTGTCTTATGGGTATTGATCAACAGTTTGGGGAAGGAAATTGTCAAATTTCCCTGGATAATTATAGGAAAACAGTGAGCTGAAAGAGATTTATACTCTGTTTAATAACTTTGTACTTTTTTTTAAGAACCCGTTCGAAGTACTAGTAGGAATTGCAGGAATTCCCTTTGGATATTTATCATTTTTGGCTTGTGATCAAATGAGTGTTATGTAAATTACCTATATGGCCATGTAATTTCCATTAACAGTAATAGTAATTGTAAGCATGTAGAAAGAGGATGACTTATCCTGTGAGCCTACCTATTATGAAGTAGTTAACTGATTAAGGTTAGGGTACTGCAAGCCATTTCATACCATCAGTGAACTCTCTGCAACCTCATTATCTCCATTAGGCTTGTGTAGGTGTAATTAATTGGAATCTAGTTAACAGTTGTGTTGAATGAAAAGAATTTAGTTCTATTTCTCTTAGTTTTATTGGCTCTAAAGTGCTAACAGGCTAAAGTGTAATTAAAAACTCACTAATCAAACCATATGTAGCAAGTCCCAAGAAATCAGTGAGGAAAAAGCATGTGATTGATGTGAATTTGTCCTTCGAGAAAGGAACAGGTACAAATGATGGCTTGCAGTAGTTTTTTGCTTTTAAACAGTGAAGATGACTCAGAGTTGTATAAACTTAATGTGTAAATTTAAAAGGTACAGAAACCCAAATACTGTAGGCTTGCCATCAGCACTTACTTGTCTAGTAGCACCATATTTTGATATCTTCCCAGCAGATTATCCACAGAAGTATTTTAAATCATATAGTACTTTGGGTGTGTAGAGAAATCATGTTTGTGTTTCTTTCTAGAGCAGGTGTACGCAAATTTTTATCACCTTTTGCCTTCGCTATGAAACTTGTATCAGGAAATACAATATTATAAATTGTGATCAGCTATTTGTCCTTTATGTGCGAATTTGTTTCCCCCTTGCCCCAAGCTTCTATCTCACTTGAGTATCTATATGTGGTGCTAATCATCATAATATTGGGGCACTGTAAAACCAGATGTAATGTGACAAATGTGACATGCTTAAGCATTGTGTAAAGGGTTTGCTTTTTGCCATTCTAAAATGTTGCTAGAAATTTGCCCCTTAAATCAATTAAGATTGTGGTCTCACTGCCATCTGTGTTCTTGTAGGATTTCACAGATGAGGATTGTGTGCTTTCTTTACTGACAGGATCTTCTTTGAAAACAAGTTTGAGAACATAAAAACTGTATGACATTTCCAATAAAATCAGGGTTGCCTCTTTAGCTTGGTAGTACAAATACTCATATGCAAGAACATTACTATTTTTGAGTCATTTTAGCTTCTTGAATAAGAAAGGCTTTTGAGTTTTTCATTTTTACACCTAACAATATTTTTCTAGTGTTTCTTTTAATTCTTAATAGCCTGTATTCTGTGAAGGACAAACTTCAGTAACAAAGTTAAATGTAGTTTAATGTACAAGACTAAAGAAAAACTTTGGTCATAGGGCACAGCCCAGCATAAAATTTAGATTACGCTTTGAGTCTGGATGAAAACTTTCTTAAAACTTTCCAAAAACGGGGATTTAGAAATTGATGGTAACATTTTCCTTTTTTTTCCCCCCCCTTCTAGTGTTACTATTTTAATTTCCATGGTATTCGTGTAAGAATTCATTTGCCTTGAGTAATCATTCTCTGCTCCAATGGTTATTTCAAGTTGAGTGGTTTTTTAGTACTAATTTCTTTATAAGTATGAGGATTCTTCCTGTGGGTCTGTTCAGCTCCTGCTGTGTGGGGGTGAGCCTAAACTTTTCCAGAGGCAGCAGAACTAAAATGTGAGAGCTGATAGGCTTTAATTTCTCATTTTCATTCTAAAGGGTATTCGGAATGGACAATATTTTTGAGTTTACGGAAGATTGTCTTCAGATCTCTTCAAATCTCTTTAATGGCTGTGGGTTTTCTAATGTATTTTTGTGTGTGTGTGTGTGTGTGTGTAACACATAGGTTATTGGATGAATGGTATAGTAGTTTCAGTTTAGGATATCAGGGGTTTACTACATGATTCCTTTGTACACACATTTTGAAGTAAGTGTTATGAACATTAAGGCCTTATTGGAAGGCTACCTATTGTAGGCTTTGTTGCCATGATGGATTATAGTGACTTTTGTCAATATTTTACTCTGAATGTTAATGCACTTATGAGTATATACTAAGTGTAAATGTTGAATGGCCTTGTGGAATTAGCATCAAATATTTTCCAAGATAAGAAAATAAAATATGTGCTCGTGCATCAGTTACTGTGTACAAGGTATTGATATAGTTTCAGAGATGATAAGGCAAGGTGGCCATAATGCGTTTGTAATTTTTACAAACCAGCAATCAAATTATGTGGTGAACAGAGTGGTAGAAAAGCAGGAACAGATGCTGAAATTTTTGTTTCTGAGACTGGATAATTGCTACTTAAGAAAATCGTTGATTTATTTAAAAAAATGTAATTTATTCCTGTTTTTCATCTCCTTTCTTACAGTCCGAATAGCTTACTTGGGTGTTCCAGTCTGAACCTATAGTATGAAAGAAGTCATAAAAAGTAACTATAAAAAGTAAAGTTCTGTTGGAGAGGAGTTATTCTCTTTTTCTTTCCTGACCTCAGTTTCTTGAAATGATACTTTAAAGAAAAGTATGATTTAATTGGTTTTTAAAGATTTTGAGTGCTAAAACACCTTATTTGGTAAGTCTTGTCATTCATTACTCTCACAATGAAGAACTTTGCAAATTTTTTTTCAGAATTTTTTCAGCTTCACTCTTTGGGCTTTGGGTCTTCCTCTTTCCTTTTATATTGAATTAGCAATCCCTTAAATATTACACAACATTACTTTGAGCAAAAGGAATTATTTTTATGGCAGAAAAGTGTAATATGACTTTTAGTTGTCATGCTGAGCTATTTGAGAAGCAGCACTTGCAGATCTACATACAGAAACTTTTGGGATGATTGGAAGCAATCTGTAGGTTTGTCTGCTATCGGTTAGCAGATCAAAGGCTTACATGACTAAGCAGTGAAGCCTGACTACTGCAGATGAACTGGTGATACATGCAATACATACAAAAATAAAATAAAAAAATAAAGTTAGAAATGAGAGTTACTTACAAGTACATACTAGTTGAAGTGAATATCATAATAAGTGAGAAAAAGTGTTATTTCAGTTCTCAAGTCTTGTAACTGGCAGTTTTTAAGAAAAGCTTTTCTGCTTCTTTCTAGGAAAAGTGAAGCTGGTAGCAGAGGGGGTTAGAGAATTCAAATAAAAACATAATTTTCATATGACTATATAGAATTGGGGCTTTCCCTGCATTCTGTGATTTTTTTTTTTCCTTGAACATAGTTTTTGGGACAAATTGATCATAGAAGAAAATGAAGAATGGCATTTTTTTTTCCCATGGTATATCTCCTGATTTTTACAACCCTAATCACTTGGGGCATGTCTTGAACTTTTAACCTTCTTTCCCTAGCATTGATGCTGTGAATAATGGACTCTCCTACTTGGCACATAACTAGATTGCAGTTCAAAGTGGATGTCACAAACACTATTGCACCATCTGGAGCAAAAGCCTGACTGTCATTCTGGGATAAGCACCATAGGATCATATGAGTTTATAACTGACTTTATTTTTTCTATGGCACTAATTGAAATTTATTTAATACAAAAACACCTTAATTTTCAACAAACTTGCCTCCTGTTGCCACTATTTTTGCACAAGAAACAAAATTTTCAGATAACATATAAAAGTGTTGTACATCTATAGTTATTTTGATCCTATTTATTGCTATTAAAAAGGCTTAAATAGTTCCTCTGGGGCTAAGGATATGCTGTGTAAATCATGGAGATAGAAATTCTCTATTTTCCCTTATTTCCATTGTTGCCTTTACTAATTTTCTTCAGTTCAAGACTGGGGGAAAAAAAAAAAAAAGGAAACATTGCTCCTATATATTCTAGAAAATTTTATATATGTTTTTGAAGCATATGCACATACCTCCTTCTGGAGGAAAAAAAATCTACTAAATGGCACTACTGTTTGTGTGTGGGGGGTATATTCATCCACAAAATCCTGTATTTGTGAATTCTATGCTGATAGAAATATTTTAAAAGCTAGTTGTGTCAGTTGTTGCAAAGTGCCAGATCTTGAGTGAGCTTGAACATCTTCAACTTCCACTAAAACTTGCCACTAAAACTAAGACTTGTAAATCCACAGCATTTCCTACAAAATGGCTTGAAATTAGAGGTCTAGGAAGAGAAAGTCAGTTTGATGGGTTTGCAGTCCTTTGGAGAAAGTATTACTATTTGAGAAATTGTCATTTGCCCGAAGGGTGCTAGGATTGTTTTTTGGTACTTTCCTTCATTTGCTACCTTAAGCATGGATAACCAGTTTTCAAGAATCAGATATATATCGGCAAAGGTAGGCATTTTTTACTTCTGAAAATGACTTGTTTTTGCAAAATATTTTTAGTTCTACATAATGATTAAAGCTATAATAAATAAGTTAATTTTACTTATTAACATCATGACTGTTAGAAGAAAATGCTATTAATATTAAACCAGTATTTCAGATTCCTAGAAGGGAAAGCAAATGGCTTACTAGTGTAAGAAAGATCATGGTTTGGTGCAGCATAGTTGGGATTATGCTTGAGAACAGAATTCAGGGTCAGGCTCTAAATTTCTGTCAGGATTTCTATATTCATTAAAAAAAATCAGTAAATGTAATCCACTGAATATATTAGACTCATTGTATATTTCACTGAGTGCAATGTACTTTTAACCCTGGTGTGGGACTGCTGTTTTCTAGTCTTCATTTCTTACAAATTGCTGCTGAAAGCAACATGAGAAGAAGAATTGACGTAAAGCATGGTTTGATAGAAAACCCTCTAGAACCAGAGGAATATAGTGCATCTTCAATTGTATGTTTTGTGAAATGTATCTAGAGCAATGAAAAGGACAGACTGTAAAACCTGTCAAGGTTCAACCAGAAAGCAATCAGCATACTTAATGTGTCCAAACACCTATCATAATAATCACCCACTCTGTTCAGAAAGCGAAGAAAGAGGATATATTTATTGCTAGCTATTGATACCTAGTGATCAGGCCAAGATTAGTACCAAATGTACACAACTGTATTTATCAGAGTAATGTAAAACCTTTACATTAAGTAAGACTGTGCCAGTTTATTAATACTTAGATACCTGCTCCGTTCAGGGGGTAGGGAAGCAGTCTAACATACACAAGGTAGAACACTCTGGCAGTGCAAGCTGTCGATAAATGAATAGCACAATGTAATTATTTGGAGAAGTGCTTAGCATTACTATTCCGATTTAAAGTTAAATGAAATCCAAGCACTTGTATTACTATGAGCTTAAACCCTCAAAGGACTATCGGATGATCTAATCTGACCTTCTGTGTATGATCTATAAGATGAAATTTTTAAGGGTTTTAATTTTAGATTAATCTGTGCCTGCTTGCAGCAAAATATCTTAATAAACAGTATAGTTTTCAATTAGCAATTTTGTATGTTAGTTTTAATACTTGCTTACTTCTCCTGTGATCGTTGTCTGTAGCAGGTGAGAAGCAGAGCACAGGAGCATCTTACATTCCCTGGCTACTTGTCAGAACACAGAGTTTTTCTCTTGTGTTGCCTAATTATAAATGGTCATATTTTCGATACTACCATGAAATGTTTATGAACTACTGCACCAGCCTGGCCTGTAATGGGAGTTCATTCAAAGGCTATATTTTTTTCAGGACAAGCATCAATAGCAATTACCACTTCCAGCTTTTCTCTAGAAATGTGAGGGTTTTGTCGAGGGCTCTAGAGTCAGTCTGCTAGCCTGAGCTTCAGACACAAAGCAAAATCAGTTATTCTCATGTTACTTGTGTCACGGTTGTTCATGACAAATAGAAATTCTGCTCTCTGTTAGTGACAGGAGTTATGGGACTGTGTATTTGAAAAATAGAGCCTATTGCAATATCAAGTTTTTAAACCATACTTGTGAAAAGAAGCTACAGGAGGAAAGTGTACTTCAGACTTCTGCTGAATCCTCTTTACTTCATTGCTGTAGGACATTGCATCATCCAACAGAAACGTTACCCTCACAAGGCTTTTTGATGGACTTTCAGCTTTCATCTGAGCTTAGCTTGTTGATTCAGGTCCCCTGCATTTTCCAAAATCTTTAAGTAGCTTTCAACAGCTTTTCATCCTTTATAGAATTTGTGGTAAAAAGATTTAACAGTTATTGGCTTGTGATGATGTATTATCAGTGACAGTGTATGTGCATGTGTGGTACAGAAAAAATTTGGATTTGCAAAATGAGGAGGGAATTTTGTGCATTTTTTCTGACTTTTTTGCTCTGAGTAAATTTTTAGACGTATGGCCTGTTTCTTTCTTACTTGTGCTGTCAGTCAGATAAATTGAAATCTTAGATTTTCTTTTTTCTCGCAAGAGCTCTAGGGCCTGCATACTTTAGTGATTAAAAAGCATAAAGTCTTTGGGTGCACTCTTACATTGCTCATCAATGCATAACATCACAACATGTCGCTTGTAAGTGACAGCATGAGCTTCAGATTTTGGTATAGCATTTTCCTATAAACTATCACTTCATAAAACTACTGACCAGAGATACACAAAACATGGTCTTGTTTGAATATTTGTTAAGTCACTGTTGCTAGTGAGTGACTGATTTGAAGGGCATAACACTTGCGCCACTATTCAGTAGCTCCATCCACTCCTCCAGGTCACTGCAGGCTTTTCCTAAGCGTCTTCCTACACATAGACAAGATTTTAAGGTGACACCTTGAAAAGAAACTGTGCGTGTGTTGTTCAGAAACAAAGTAGGAAACAGGGAAAATGCAAAAAGGAGGCAATTGTAAAATACTGTCTTTCAAAGCTAAAGTAAATGACATATAAATCTAAAGCAACTGAGAAGAATACTTCCTTATGTGAATTGGCATGTGTGTTTTTGTTCTTTAGCTTCTTTAAAAAGTCATGCAAATGCAAAATATGCTGAAAGTGGCGCTCAAAAAGCAAGATAGCACTCCAGGAGTGCTGGCCACAGTAAACTTGCTATATATACTGGTACACCCATATAGAGGAGCTGCTGCTTTTTTGCCTCCTTGTTCTTGAACTTCACTAAGAGCTTTCAATTGCTCTGACATTTTCAGCCAAGGAAGTAATAGTTGTTGCTGAGCGGTATTCTGCAGACAATTATGTTATCTGGTCATTGGAGCAATCCCCACTAGAAAGGAACCAGTACGATCAAGTTAAATCATTACAGAAAGGCAAGAGAAACAGAGGGAGAAACAAATAGAGAGAAAGGGGCTCATCTCATTAACAGGTGCCTGTGCTGCAGGGTTCAGAACAGCAGACAATGAAGTTAGCCTGTAAGACAAAGCTGTGGAGTTGCCTCCTGTAGTTGTTGACAGGTGTGAATCCTCCTTTTCAGAGCCTGTTCTGGCTATAGTAGGAGGCACCTGCAGCAAATCTGCCAAAATTAGGCAGGGAAGCACAAGCTTTTCAATAAACTCTCACCTTTCCTTCTCTTCCCCCACCTCCCTAGTTCCCAGTGGGAGAGGGGAAGCCACACTGAAGAACTAGGTGGGAGAATAGTCATGTGATGGGAAAAGGAGTCAGATACGGACACCTCGCCGTTACCATCTTTCTGAGCCCTTGATGGTTTGGCTTTTTTTGACAATTCCTAAAGAACATTTATTCTTTTTGCATAATAGAGCTTTTAAGCTAATGATGTTTATGTAATTGCATCATTAGGATAGGCAGGTAACCATCCCTATTGATTATTGTCATCAAGTACATTTTTTTAATATTTCTCTCTTGATATTTCTGGTCTACAAAGGAAGATGTGAAATGTGTTTTCATTAAATCAACTGTTTACCAGTGATTTGAATGCTGGCTGAAATTTGCTGCTCGCTTGTTCTGACAGGTAAGTCAGAGGTCAAGCCAGGATACCTAGAGGGATTCTAGACGTGCTTTAGAAATCTGTATTTAGAAGTCTGTATGTTTTAATGTTTCTCGAGTGGCCTTGAAGACTACAAATACTTCTTTTAAAAGAGAATGAATGCACTTGTTTGTGTACCTACACATGCAATAGGAGTTTACATGACATAATCTGTAGATCCCAAAGCATTTACAGAAGGACTGTTCACTGCATGGGTAAGACTGCCTCCTTTGTATGTGAACATATTCATGTATACCACCTACTTGTAGAACATTCCTTTTCTTATCTTTGGGTGTACAAATCTTGTTACTGCGTGTGTATTTTTTTTTTAGTGCAAAGGATCTAGAGTCCTCGTCAGACCTTTTAATGCTAGGCATAGCACAAACACAAGATAAGAGAACTTTTCCTGAAAAGAAACTGAACAGTAATAATGGTTGCACTATTGCACTGCACTGTTGGGTATAAGTATCTCTTATTGTATCCTTATTCTGGCTTTTTGGATACAAACCTTGCTATATCTCAGTCTCAGAAATGGAGAGTTGTAGGCTATCTGATGTACTCTGAAGACATGGTCTTCTGGTTTTCTCTATCAGGAGATAAAGTGCAATGCTTCTCCCTTTCTAGTCAGGTCAGGGTTGAAGGGAGAAGCTTGCTTATTTAACAAACTGGACGTAGAGGGGAAAGGTGTATAGCCAAGTTTTCTCCTGATACGGTGTTTATGAGGCTTCAAAACACTCGGGGACCAGGACCTCTGGATATGCTAGCGTATGAAAAAATGAGAATACTGTTA
This sequence comes from Dromaius novaehollandiae, assembly GCF_036370855.1. Lineage (NCBI taxonomy): Eukaryota > Metazoa > Chordata > Aves > Casuariiformes > Dromaiidae > Dromaius > Dromaius novaehollandiae. Next base: position 40,770,327 of record NC_088103.1, on the reverse strand, counting down.
TTTCAGTTTGTCATACGTGGAACTGAGAAAGGTAACTGAGAAGGTAACCTTCCTTTGTCTGCAGAGGAAGTCCGATGAACTGAGATCTCCAGCATCTTCATCAGGAGTACCTTGTCTGGGAGATCAATTTTAATATTTTATTACTTTTTTACTTTATTTTGGAATGTAAAAGTGATAGTCAATGCAGCTACAATGTAATGGAATGAGTTCCTAACAAATGAGAAAATCTTTTCTTTGGGGAGATGTAGGTGTTGCCAGTAACATATGGCTATCATAGACTGAGGGAAGAAATTCCAAAACCTACTGTGACACAGCCCTTATCTGGACAAGGGAATAGCCCCAGTGCTATGTTTTGTGGTTAGCATTGGAGCAAAAAAGAGCTAATGGGTTGAAGGGAAATAAAAGGAGTGTGGACTGGGAAATGTTCATGGGAAATGGAAATAAAATATCTGGGGACTGGACATTCTTGTGGCTCTTAACTCCTGACACAGATTTTTGGAGTTTGGTCAGGATAGCTGTATTATGGAAACTCTTCAGTTAAAGAACCTGCAGAAAAAAAAGGAATATTAAAACACTCTCTCAAGGCTGCATTCTCATATGCAAGTATAAATAACATTTCACGCAGAAATTGTTGATAGTGGTGGCTATTGTTTTAAGTAAATTTGTTAATATGCCTGAATTATATTTTTTGATGATCTTCTATCAAAAGTAACATGCAACGATTTCAAGAAGCGATAAGGAAACAGGAGGATATTATGTTCCTAGGCATGCTTTTTTTTATGTTTCTGTAGCATTTGATAGCACCAGCAAAAGGTTGTAGATTTACTGCATTAGGTACTTGTGTGTAACGAAAGAGCAAATATAGAAGGAATGCACGTAGAAAAATCATATGAATATGTGATTGTGTATGTCTTTATTTGGGGGCGGGGGGGGTATGCGTACTTTCCCTTTCAGATGTCCCCTTAGGCACATTGCAGGTAAGATTGCATTTAGTTCTGTTTGTTCACTCCCTGACACGCTCCCAAAAAGGCAGGAGTTTGTGTCTGATTGTTTAAGACCTTGCTTCTGCTTTGAACATGTCTAGTTCTCTTGGAAAAACATTCTCTACATCCCCATCCCCCTTTAGGGAAAACAAGTGAACTATTCATGCAAAAAAGTGTGTGTGTGGTTAGGAGAGTGGGGGGGCGTGCAGTGCCACCGACAAACCCTATTGAAATGCATTGGCTGTTCATTTACATTCACACTTTTTTTATTAAAAATGTTAACTAATGATGTTAAATGCTTTGCCAAAGGTCCTGGCGGGTCAGTTGCCGAAGTGCCATTTCTGCCTAATTAGGGCTCTTGTGGCAGCCCAGGGGCCTCCTGATGCAGTGGGTGACAAGCTGGGAGCTGACAGCTTCAATCGGCTCCAACAGGAAGGTTGGGCTGGTCATGTTTTCTAACTCAGCCAGGTGTTAGCTGAATGTAGGGGGGTCTTGGCCAGACCTGAGCATTTGTTTGATCTTCTTCTTTCATTTGCTCTATTTTGAGCTCTTCCCTTTGCCTGTCCCGTCTTGTGTCAAGGTCAAGAATGAGCTTGACTAAATCAGCAATTTCATTTATCTCTGGGAGATCATTAGCAGTCCTCCTCCCTCCCCTCCCCAAATAAACCTTAGGCACTGGTGCAGAAAAAGCATTGGTTCCAGAAACCAGGCACTGAGCATTCCAAATATAAAAAGATATAAGAGGTAATAAGTGCGGATGCTTCTCTAAATAAAATCCTTTTTATTTCCCTGTGGAAAACCTGTTCTTTAATGTATATTAAATACCTATATCAAAGCATCCTTGAGTAACCCTCAAAAATGTATAAAGCTGCCACAGTCACAAATAAAAGCCTAGAACATGTTTAAAATTTTGTTTCATCACTACTGTAGTAACAAAGTGTTTTCTCAAAAAAATGCAACCAACCAAACAAAAACCCCCCCAAGATGAATAAGGTTTTCCCTTGACCTCACCTGCTTCTTAGTGGCACGTGGACCATCTTTATGTGTGGCCACATGCTTTTGATTGATAGTTGGCCAATCTTATGTGTCTTGATGTCTGACTACTATGAAGTTGGACCATTGGCATATTGAGGAATTGGCTTTTTTTAATGGATTGTATCTTGACTTGGTTAATCAATATCACTTTAACTTCAGTTGAGTTATGCTGGTTTGTTTACTGAAAAAGTAGTCTTTTGTTTCTAAATGTAAACACATTGCTGACCGTTGTGTAAATAACTGAAAAGAATTCCAAAAAGCTTTACCAAGTAAAGGCACAAAGTAATATATTTAAATAATGCAGTTTTTTCCATCCTCGATGAGGTTCTGCTTTTCAGATCTTAACTGCGAAATCTAAAATCTAGTTGTAAGCAAATGAATTTAACTGTTCCCTATTTACATAAATAATCTAAATGTCACTGTGGCCACTACTGGAATGAAACTGCTGCTAAGGTAGAAAGTAGCAGTTGGGTAATAATAGACAGCTGCTTAATAACACACAATAATGTTAAAGACAGGAAACAAAGGAAATTATGTCACTTGATAGCTGCAGGCATGATGTGATATAGCATTTTTTTTTGAAAATAGGACGATTGTAATAAGAAACAGTTGCATCCTTTCTTGTTAATGATGTTAAGCTCTTTTTGACTCTCTTAATCCTTCATCCAAAAGACATCTCAAAGAAATTCAGCTCTGGAGAAAACAAATACTGTTTCATTGAATTCAGAAAAATTGCAGCCATAGCACAGTGGGAAATTGGAACTGGCAGCTCAGAAGCAGTTATACTTTATGAGAACAGGAACTTTTGAAGTGTAATTCCATTCCACCATTTTGTTAAATATTCCTTTTTCAGTGAGGACTGCTATCCTCATGGTAGCAAGATATTCCAAATTGGAAGACATGAAAGTTTTTTTTTTTTAATTCAGTTAATGTAATCTTTATTAAGATTATATCTGTATATCCCTATCTTTCAAAAGAGATAAATATTGAAATAAAGAATTGTGGGACTTGCATTTCTTTCAGAAGAAAATTTAACTGGAGAAAATAATGAGTCACATTTCAGCTTTCTAGATGTCTACTGTATATCCAATTTTCATTACATTGTCACTAAAAAGAGTTTGGCATGCAAAGCAGTTGCTGGCTAGGTAGCACAGCCACAGAGTAATTTTCAGAGGGGATGTTTTTTCCTTCGATTCAATTTTTCAGAAAAAGCAGTTTTGCTTATATTATGAATGTAGAGGTATTTCATTGATACTTCGAGCTGAAATCAAAGAACATGAAGCAGAATGCATGGTATTTCTGCATTACTAATTTCCTGCACTCTAAAAGAATTCTAGACTTGTTTCAATAGAATTGACTATTTCTGGGGACTTGGTACCCATGACAGTACACAGACTTATTGCCAGATACTTGCAGTGGTAGCATTATGATGATGCAAATGTGCCCTGCTAATATCAAAAAGGGCAATTACCAGTTCGGTAATATCAAATAAATCATAATTTTCTGCATGCTGTGCACTGTCTTCATATGTAGTTGGTCTTGGTGTCTGTTGTCCTAATATATACATCTCTCAGCAGGTTTCAGAAATGCATGTATGTCTAAAAGAGTAGGTAATTAATTTTTGTTGCACCCTGAAAAGAATCTTCTTTCTGTACATGTGATAACCTACAAATCATCTGCTGAACAAACATACACACCAAACATGCACTGTTAACCTCTTAAAGTGCAGTTCCAGGAAAGATGAGGTTGTCACAAGAAGTTACTCAATTATGAAAAGGGTAGCAAAACACAGAACACCACAAAAGTAATGCTATTTTTTAAAGGCAGTTATTGAAATCTGTCTCCCTATCTTATTGTATGCACATATTGTAGCACATACAGTGCTCTAAAATGCATGTATAATTCATGAATCTTAAAATGGATATGTGGGGAGGACAATGCTGCTGCACAAACCTATTTCCTCTCTTCTGGGAGTCACAGAAATTATGCTGCTGTAGCCTACTCTAAACTAAGTAGCATTTTTTGTTTGTATTGAACTGCAGTGTACATCAATCCAAGCACCCTGCCTTGTAGTCACTTCATAAAGTAGAGAAAGTGAACTGAACCAAGAATACAGAATCAGGCTTTGCTCTGAATTTATTCTCCATTTGTTAGGCTCAAAAATGTATTTTTTCATCATTTTTCTCCCAAAGCATGAACTGCATTGCCTCAGCTAAATACTCACATTGTGAAAGTTTAGTTGCCTCCTGTGTTTGTGACTAGCTAGTTCATGTGTATGTTATTTTGAGAAGTCCTTTCCTTATTTGTTACTGATTATGGTCATTTTTCCTGCATTTCTTTTGCACAGATGAAAAATAAATGGCTTTATTGGAGTGTTTTGTATATGAATTTGGAATAAAGTTGTTATGTATGATTTACTCAGTCTGAACAAAAGCGGGAAGAAAAGCCATGCACAAATAGGGAAAATTCTGCTATCTTGCAGAAATCTTTACAGTTCAGAGCAACTGTGGTTTGCTACCTCCACAAGATAAATCTCAGAGTGGCTCAGAACTGGTACTGATTTTAGACCATAGCTGTCTGTTAGGAATAGTCATGGAAGTACAGTGTGTGTTAGCAATCCTTCCTGCTCTCACCAGCTTGCACATTAGAGGAAGGTGGTGCCAGTCACTTTCTTAATAGAGCCTTCTTAATTCTTTTGCAGTTTAGGGCAGGAACAAACTGTGAGGCTTGAGCAATGACCCATGAATTCAGTGGAGATACGCCCACTGATGTGCAGTTTACAATGATTCAAGGCCTTAATGATCATATATATTTCCACTTTTTTTCAGTCTTTCATTTCTATCTCTGATCAGTGGAGTCCATCTGTTAAAGCTAAATACAGTAACATGAGGTCTGAAGAAGTCACAGGCAGAACAGATTTCTGTCCTCCAAGTGGAAGTTTGGAAACAACAGGGAATAATTACACAGAAATGCAAGAATGCTCAAGTAACTGATTGGATTTATCTGCCTGATCCTTGCATGATGCGAATAGAAGATCGACCTGTCCCTGAACTCTCTTGGCAGCTTCAGGGAATGACTTAAGATCAACTAAAACAATCATACTAGATGGGCTTTAATTATTCAAACCAATTTACCAGCTTGTTTCTCGTTGGTACCTTCATTCCATCACCATATGCAGGCTGGCTTTACAGACTGGCTGCGTCTTGTAGTTGAAACAATTAAAAACATTGGAAGTAGAGCTTTTGTGTTGATTAGTTGCTTCATAAAATACTTATGCATATGACATGCAGTTGTGATAGGTGAGAAATAAGCTGTCATTGAGTTAAGCTTCTGGAATTCTCCTTGCCTCTTTAAGCCTGACTTTTTGGCAAAGTTAGATTGTTCCTGTCCCAAAAGGTTTAAGTCAGTCTCTGCTCATCTGCAGTTTGGCTTTTGGACCTGATTCTGAATCTCATTTTATATAATGACAGCTCAAAGTGCTTGTTAATGCTGTAACAACTGTATGCATGGACAGTTGAGTCTTCAGCTGTCCTCATTTGTAAAGGGTTTCTTAAAAGGTATAGATCGGTCTTAATCTAATGGTTGAGAAGAATGGTAACCTGTTTCTGACTTTGCAAAGAAAAATGAAAGCAGAATATTAATGTAATTTTCTTTGCACGATCCATGCTTTTGCATTTCCTCATTTCACAAAAAGAACTGCTTTTCTGGTGATTGATACTCCCTAACAGACAAATTTACAACCTTGAATGACTTTATTTCACATTTATACAATATGGCTTGGCTCCTGTGAATTGGGCCAAAGGTTAAAATCTTTCAGTGCCCACACTGAAATTGGCTGAAGCCTTCCAAGCCCACAAAAACATCCATTTTATTGAAGAAGGAGTCAAATAGGGAAAAATCTGTAATAATCAGTCTGTAATATTATCATTCTAATCTTGAATATCTGGGAAGATAAGAATGAAAAACAAGAGTACTGTACTAATCTTCATCTAAACTTTAGGGGGGTTGTTAAGGAAAGTGGATATTCCAGCTGAACATAATAGACCAAATTCCAGAATGATTAGAATCTGTGTTGTATAATTAATTAACTTTTGTAGCAGTTAATTCAGAGATAGTGTGTGGTCAAGAATAGTATGTAAGGCAATAAAATCTGCTTTTAGTATTTACCAGAGCCAAAAGTTATTTATAGGTTACTGATAGTGATGTAATGATGTTGTAGTGGGAAGGCTTACACAGAAACATACTCATTAATATGATTTAAGATTATTAATATGGTTTAAGATTTTTAATGTTTTTAAACAAGACACTAGTAGTTAACCCAACGAAAAATCTTGTAATTACTACTTTGGCGAAATGAGTATTTATTGACTCATGTTCTGAATTACTCTCACAAATATCCACCTTGGGATTAAAGATCTACCCCACATCAATAAAATGAGCAGTATTTAGCCCAAAGGCAGTAAGGCTTTTGTCTCATAATGAACCAAGATGGGAATTTCCTGCTATTTTTGGTAGAATTCATGTTATATATAAAAATAATAACAATAAAAAAAGGGAACAGGCTTATTTCTAGAATTGCTTTTTACAATTGCTTCCTTTTTTCTTTCTTTCTTTTTTTTTTTAGTGATTCCTAGATGCTTAAAGTTGCAAAGATAGTAAGAACTGTGAATGTAACCAAAAAAGTGTTTCTAAGGCTTCAGTAAAATCACTTCTGGGATAAGTTTTAAATTTCTTGCATGTATTCAGTGGGTCGATGACACTGAAAGTTACCGATGCCATTTTAGATGTCACTATTGACTATTCATTGCTGATTAGCTGCCCTTTAAGCTTTTTTTTTTTTTTTTTTTGAAAGGATCATAGCGTGAAGACTGCATAACTTCCTGTGAGTGCCATCTTACTTGACAGCAGAATTAGGTACTGTTGTGAACAGTCATGACATCTAAGTTTAGTTTCCTTAGGAATAAGTGGAGAGGGAGAGTCTCACTTAGGTGTGCTTAGCCCTTCATCTTCCTGAGGACACCTGTGTCAGATATCTAAGGCCCTCTCCCTTCCCCAGGAGGGTCTCTTGTGTGTCGAACAACAGATGTCACCACTGGTTAGTGTCTTCACCTTTGAACCTGTATGAAATGCGCAGCCTCACGTAGCTAGGACTCAGCCGTGGATATGCTGAGTACACGTACTTTGCCAGCCCACATACGGTGCTGTAATACTAGCTTGCTTAATAGGGTTGCACATCAGATGGCACACTTGGGTCCTGCAGGGAGAGAAAGCAGAAGTCTACACAGAGAAAAAACAGGAAGAAGTGAAGTAGGTGGAAAGAACAAATCAGCTGTCCGTCACCTTACAATGACTTGTACTGAATGGGTAAGTGCTAATAGGAGATACCAATCCCGTACCTTCTCCATATGGACACCTTCCCAAATATGTGTGGTTTTTCTATTCCTGTATCCAACACAGAAACTACACAATGTTCCCTTTTCACTTTCCTATCTTTTTATTGAGATCTTCTGCAGCTTGTGGTAATACATTTCTTTTCTTTCTTCTTTTTCTATTATTTACAGCTAAAGACTTGCACTGTATCTCCAAACCTTTCTGATAGATTCCATAGAGAAGAAAATGATGCACGGGAAAAATCTTTGAATGCATTTTTTGAAAAATATTAGGACTAAAGCTGCCTTAAAACTCCCCGCAGGTTTAATGAGAGTGCCTGTTAAATTTTCTGAGTATAGAAGAATAATTTGCTAAACAAAATCCCTGCTATCGTACATTGGTTGCCTATCTATTTTTTCTTTTAAACTTCAGAATAAATGAAAAATTGATCTGTATGGTCACTGAAACATTAAATTGTCTTATCTGTCACTTGTTCAACATTGGCTTCTTAAAAGGGAAAACAACAATCACAATCAGCAGTTTCTCAGTGCCTAGAAGAAAATAGAAGCTATAAATGGACAGATGAATTATGTGCTTCCAGTGGTTTTCAAGGGAAGCATTTACTGAGGGAGAAAATTGTTTTAATCTTATAACAACTAAGGAGCATAGAGTTTGTGAAAACATGGAACACCTACACATAAACTTAATTTTTGTTGCATAGGAACATACACAAAGTAGCTTTCAGCAAAAATGGTTGGAAAACAAGCTTTTGCATTGTTTGCTGTGTTATTTTATATCTTTAACAAATTTCTCTGAAATAGGGTAACCTAAACACAGTGGGTTAGTTGAGTATTCAGCCTTTACAGTATTCAAAACAAAAAAAGGAGTGAATCTTCTTTTAAAATGGAAATAAGTCTAAATTTGAGTCATGTGGTGTGTCTTTTCTTTCCTTATTTTGGAAGAGTGGGGGAAAAGAATAGGAGGAGGCTAGCATCAAAACTAAATGAAGCACAGCCTCTGCATTTTTGCTTTTCATTTTCCTGCCCTGTGTCTATTTCTAGATTTTGTTAAAGGATCAACTGAAGCAAAATACAAAGCTGCAAACCTGCCACTAGGAGGCATTTACATCCTCTTACTTTGATTAATTAATCCTGGTAATTGGGAGCATCCTTCACCTCCTTTTTTTCTCTTGTCCAGCTGTTTTGCATTCAATAGCAGAATGAAACCAAATAAATTCTGAAAAAAATCAGATTTCAAGAACAAAAATTTCCATTCTCTTCTGAGAAAACCAAGTAAGTAAAGGTCTGGATAGGCAAAACAACATAAATGATTAGTTGTCAAGGCAGAAACATAATTTCTGAATCCTTTGTTATGATGGGAAGGTAGTAGGAATCACTATCTGTTCCTTAAAAATAAGCTCATTTTGACTGGAAAAATCCATAAGCAAAGTAAGGCTAAATAGTGTGTCCTTTTTTATTGCTGTTGTAATGTACTGCCAATTTAACAATGGGATTTCCTTGTTATGGCTGCACTCTCTGCTGGTGTGAGAGAACTGTTTAATTTGCTAGAAGTGCGGTGGGGAGAAGAGAGAAAAGTTGTTGAGGACTGAGGTGTGAGGACGTTGTTTTGTTTTTAGTTCCACTGTATGCAAAATAGCGGACACAAAGGGAACCTTGCATATAAAACACTGATTTTGACTGAAATGGTTTATCTGCCAAACATTTCCACTAAAATTTTCCTTTTTAAGTGGAAGTGTGTTGGTGCATTATGCAGAGGTGAATTGGAAACATAGATCCCATTCCTGCTTCCACTGATATATGTAGACATGTAAAATCTACTATTGATGGAGCTGTGAGCAACACCTGAGAAAGGAGAGGTGAGCTGGCAGGAATGTTTTTGGAAAGGCAGGTTTGTCTTGGAGGTTTCCTGAGCCGTTTTTGCATGCAGGTTATAACTAAGTACAGCCAAGGTGCCAAGCCAGTTCTTCTCTGGTTTGGCTTGGTGAAGCCACATTGTGGGAGGTAGGTACAGCCTGAGACTTCACTAACACCGCTAGCTTGAAGACTGAATGCAGAACCTTAAGGGTCAGTGAAATAACAGTAGCAAAGGCTGTTTGTAGTTGATGGTAGCAAGTGCAAAGGTATTTGCATTGTTCTAAATGCAGACCGTAGAATATTATATGTGACTAACAACTAAAATCAAGGAGTTATGGGAACAAGAAAACTCAGCTTCTGTGTTGGGAATTGATAACAAGGGATTCAGACCTGGTGCCTGTACAGTGGAATTTTCACAAGTATTTTTACTTATGGTTGTCTGAGTTCATTTGACCATAGGCAAAAAGAAAAGATGAACAACCTCTGTGTGTGATAATTTTTATTCCACTTTAATCAGAAATAGCAGCCCAGGACAGTTGCTGAAACTTCTGTATCTAGAGAAGAAAATACTTTGAGAAAGCAGATGCATGTTCTGTTCTGCAGAACTATATGGCCAGTAGCCTGCTATAGAAGCTTAGACTTGATGTCAGTTCATAAGTTCTCTGAACTCTCATATGGTTTACTTGCTCAAAAAAGGGGGAAGGAATATTGATACCTACCTGTCTTTGAAACATACTTTGAATTGTTAAAGTGTCTGGCTCTTTTCATTTTTGTTTTTCTTCTATGGCACAGTGCCAGTGGTGAATACCTTAAATGATGGATAGTGAGGCTTACATTTTGCGTAAAAGAAGTTAGTATGAATTAGTACTTAGTTTTAAACAGAATGTCTACTTGGGATTTATCCAGTCACATACAAAAATTACATTTTCATTTTAATTATATTTGATTAGGGTGGACTGCTTATTGTTCGTTACATTTTTGGGTTTGCATCTCTACATGCAGTGAAATTTTAAAAAAAAATGCCCAAAGAAGATTTTCCGGCCTAGCAGATCTTTAAGGATCAGCACATAAAGAATACATGCAATTGCACATTGCTGATAGAGACCTAAGCAATGTAATAGGATTGCTCATTGACCAGTCTTTATGATCAGAAATACTCCTTACATGTAAGAGCCATGGTTTTCATGTGTGGCAAAAGATAAAGTAGTTAATGCCCTAAAGAACAGATGTCTGTATTCCAACAGATATGATACTCAAGCAAATTACGGTTCTGAATGGATATTCTGCCACATGGAGTTCTGCTGTCAAATAAACCATAAGATCCTAATTATTATAAAGGCACATGCTATACAAAGTTTTCTCAGCCTTATTTTACTGGACTTTTTGGCTATATTTATGAGGAAAATTGTTAAAATGTGCTAATTTATTATGCCTTTGTTTATGCAGAGTGTTATTCCCCATTTTACAGGACCCCCAAAAAAGATCACGTGCATCAGTGGAAGCCTGCTGCATCCATCAGTGTGGAGTAATTCATACACAAGGCCATATGGAGACTCTCTGCATAGCGGTATTTCTCAGCTCTTGGTCTTCCTTGGTGTAGTTCTAAATGTGGTGGAGAAATCAGACCAGAGAAAGAAATGTTAAGAATAACCAAAATTGTTGTTAACACGCCTGTCAGTGAAATGCAGGGGGAAAGATGAAGATGGGGAGGGGAATGAAATGTGTGGAAGAATCTAGAAAATCAGAGTTGATAAATAATTGCAGCCTTAAGGCTTTTACTATGCCAGTCACTGGCCTTCTCCATTGTGAGCAGCTGAAATGTTTACAGTGCTTTCTTGTGTGGATGGCATTTAAAACCTCAGCAATGAAAGACTCATCTTTTCATTTGAAGTAACTGCATGCAAACATGTATTTATAAAATATAATTTTTGATTGCCAGAAAGAGAGACTCCGATGTAGGCATAAGTCAGCTCACAAATGTTACCTTCGCTGTAGGTACTTCCTTATCGCCCTTATTGCAAACAAGAATCCAGGTGGTTTTATATGTGGCTGAACTGACAAAGATAGCATAAGGGAGAAGGTAAGGCGAAAAAAACTTTTTCTGAAGAAATATCAGCCAGATTTCTGGGGTCTCATCCTATTGCTTTCTCTTGCAGAAATCTCATAAGAAAGCTAAACCTATAATACAGACCTCTTAAGTCTCTACTGTTCAGACATGTGAGATTCCATGTTTCTGTGTAAGGTTAGGTAATAAGCATATGTTCGGCCATTGGAGAGCTGAAGGCCTGCAGTGCATAGCCTTAGGAGGGGAACATGCCTTCTAGCAGCGCTCCTGTCAGCATAGGGCCCCGCTAAACAGCACACTCCCCAGCTGCAGTGCAGTACCATGACCTTTCTTTTGCTCCTTGACCCTCACATCAGATGCAGCTGGTCAGATAATCACAGATCAGACTGACCACCTGCATCTGATGTGTGGGATCCAAAAGTGGGGGAGAAGCCATGGTACTGCTATATAAAAATGTGCAATGCTGGCAGTGACAGTGTGTGACACAAAAGAATGAGTCAGTGCATGAGACTTGACAGGTCTGCTTTATAGCACAGCTGGGGATTCACCAGATCCCGCAGCACAGGGAGTGGGAAGGGAAGTGCTTTGTGTGCTGCCAGTTCCCCCTTTTTGCAGAACAATCCTTAGAAGTCTGTTTCTGCCTGCATAACTTACAAGCTTACTGAGATCTGCACTGTAAACGTCACAGCTAAATTTGTTTTACAGACAGTATGGAAGCTACATCAGTCTAGGAAAACAAATTTTTTAGCTTCTTTCTCCTTTATTTCATAGAGAACTCTTGTTAAGTGTTCAGGTTTTGAGTCAATGTTATCAAGGCTATGTGTTTTGACAGGTTCTCTCCTGTGTGTGTGTGTGTATGGAAAGGTTCTTCATGTACCTCCTAAGTTGAGAGATATAATTTGAACAGAGAAAATTATGGTTCATAAAGTGCTCTCGTTAGGTGACATGACTATGCTTAGTCCACTGCAGGACAGCCTACACAGAGAAATGCATATTTCCATACAAATTACAGTATACTGCAGCCAAGAGATCAATTAGAATGTCTGCAACCAAGAACTCTCAAGTGTCTCCATTCAGTCTGCCATTCAAACGAGACGAGAAATGCGTTCAATTGGTGTAAAGAATTTGAACTCTTTCAGGGAATGTGTAGGGACTGCCGGAAAGTGGCATTCCCCGCGGGGTGGGACTTGCAGATTCTGTGAGATCCAGCAGGGAATTTTTACGGGTTCTGTAACCTAACATTTTGTCTCCTGTTGAGAGAAAAATTGCAGAACTGGCTGAATATTGTAGAAAGAATGATGATTTTTCATTGGTCAAATGAAACAGAATATGCTGGCTCTATCGTGTGTTACATCAGTCAACATGATCATCTTTACTCTATAGTATATCTCATCTGAAAGGAAGGCAAAGCACTTTGCGAACACTGTTGCAGATGCAACATCAGTATCTCCACTGTTGAAATGCAAGTCTTCTGGAATGAAATGTCATAACTATTTAACAATGCACAGTAATGCTTCAAAGATTAGACAGGAAATTCATGTTTAAAAACCCTTGAAAACGTAGAAGTGTATATCTTTAGGACAGCTGAATGTGATACTGTCTACTCTTTTGATAACTGCCTCGAGATAGTCATTTGACCAGAAGTTGTCAAAACTTGTGTTTAGCAATTCATTCAAAATGTCTGTCTTTCATCAAGATGATCTGAGATCCTTCTCTTTGACTAGAGCTGTAAAATTCAGTTCTTACTCAAAGTCAATGGCAAAGCTCTCACTGACTTCAGTAATACAGCATAGAAGTAATAAGAAACATAAATGTCATCCCAGCAAATACTTACTTTTCAAGCTTTCAGACAATCAAATACTTACTAAATGGAGTAACAGAATTAAAAAATTAAAAATAGCTCCATATAATGTGGTTATATAACAAATAATAAATAGTTTATACTTAAAGTATTGCAATGTTCATATGCATTATAATTTTCTTGAAACACTTTTCCTGTATTTTTTTTATTTTAACCAGTGATTTGAAATTGTTTTGTTCCATTTTAAGCAAACACATGCTCCTCCCAGCAGTTACTAAAACATTTTTTTTATGGCAAGTCCTTTCCCTTTTCAAAAATACTGCTTGATTGTAAAAAAAAAAAAAAAAAAAAAAAAAAAAAAAAAGTTAAATTTAATAAAACAATTCCTTGCAATAAGAGGTGTGGATTAAAAGAGAACTTTTCTTCAGCAGCAGGATTTCTTTCATGAATGATTTATTAAGGGTTTCCCCAGACACAGAATTAGTAAAGTGAGTTTCATAGCTTCTTCAGAAGGTGCTGAGTCTGCAGGCATTTCTTTTAGAACAAAATGTTCCAAATCCCGTGGCAAGATTTTTATGTTGGTTGATTATCCCTAAAGTATCATAATATGTCAGGATGCATTTTCTTTTTCATTTTGGTATCTGTTTACAAAAGAACTGTTTTTAATGATGGCATGATTGCCTGGGGTCCAATTTGGAATATTCTTTTTCATAAGGGATATGGGAGCTGTCTTCCGGTAGAAATTGGCTCAGTTTCCATGGCAAACATGGGTTTGTAGGGAGTTAGCCTAAATTCTCAGAAGCAACTGATGTTTAGCAGTTCATATAATTGACTAGGGTCAAAATCTTACATTGCTATCTTATAACTGAAGTGATAAAAAAATTCCCAAAATCTTAGGAGATCTCTGGGACAATTTCCTTGGACAGGTTTGGAGAAGAGCAGGTGAAAGACTGCCAAGTGAAGTCTGTGGTGTGCTGGGGAGACAGGACTTGGGGCACAGGCTGCAAGCAGAGTTAGAGCACCCACAAGTAAAAAGGTTCCAAGGAGCCCAGAGGTCCAGGCGTGTAGCCGTGTTCTGAAGATAAATCGTATTGAGCACCCAGATCTACCCAAAATATTGTGGATGCAGGGTGTCTTAGCTTAGTTTACTCAGTTTACTTAGTTTACTCAACTGTCTCCTGTTCCATGCGTGTGATACATGCACTGCTGGTCTTACACTGTTGTGCAGTGTCCTGGTTCCTTGCCATCCCCTCCCCACAGATAACTGGATGCAGCTCTGGTATACCAGGTCATTATACAAAGCAATAGCACGCCCTCGTCTGGATTACTGTGTCCAGTTGCATGCACTTCATGCAAAAAGTGATAGAGAAAGAGAAGCATCCAAAGGAAGGTTATGAGAAGGATGAGGGACTTTGAAAGACTTTCTTATAGTCCTAATTATTGTAAATTCTGTGGTTTTTTAGGAGATAATATAAGGTGAGATAGTAGGGTATATGTTGCATAACATACTGAACAGCCTATGGGATATTCCAATGCGTTGGTCCTCCCAGTATGACAGCTAATGGCTATAAAATTGAAAAGAAGCTGAATATATTAAGGTAATATAAATTTGATTTGTATACACACACACACACACACACATATATAAACATACATGCATATATATGTAAATAAAAACGTATAAAACTTGCTGCCAGAAGATACCATGAAAGAAGAAAAGCAGTTTTGATTTTCTGTGAGCATTAGATCAGAAAAATATTTACTACTGCATTCCAGGACATAATGTAACTGCACTAATGACTGGGGCAGTAAGACTTTTTTTCCATGAACATATGATAGCAAATGCCTAATATGAGCTTTAAATGCCCTCTTCTCCATGCAAGTTGTTGCTAAACTGAAAGTAGTAGGCTCAGTGTCCCTAAGAGATGCCACTGCAATCTTTGTGGTTAAAATTTTAAAAAAGCTTTTTAAAGCATGATGTTGGAGTTGTTCACTTTGCGGTTACCTGTGACAACTTACCATTTTAAAGTCAGATTCTTAAAAAGGACCATCCCAGATAAAGTGCTACAACTCCCAAGTTTCCTAACCAGCATTGACTTCCTAGCACTATGAAGCCTGGTGGAATTTTTTAAACAGGATTAGCTTTTAAAAACAAGATTCCAAAGAAGGAAAAGAAACAGTGAGTGACTTTTTGCTAACTGCATAGTATTGGTTTGGCCAGGACTCTGCATGAGTGTTTCAAAGGGAGGAAGTGGCTGGCCCCACGTGGATGTTATGCTCTCTTTTTTTTTTTTTTTTTTCTGTAATAGACTGAGGGAGACTAGGCATAGTCTCACTGTACTGTCTGATGAAAGATCAGTCAGTGGGTGCAGTGAAAATTGTTTAAACTCCTTTCCCCTAAAATTTAAGATTTTCCGGTGCAGCTCTATTTAAGACCAGAGCTCTGATCCAGACAACACAAACCCACGAGAGACTTTCAGTGGGTTGACCCACTGGGACCCAGAGGTGAACACTTAGGGTTAAGTTAGCAAGGTGCTGTTAGAAGATAAAGGGTTGGGGGTATATTTAGGAAGCCATTTGCTCTTTCTCAGGTCAAAGAAGCAACTGTGAACATGAGATCCAATAAAGTTATGTGTATAAACACACAGTGGACATGGGTAATACTTAGATACAATCACTTTGAAATTGCGTCTAGCTACAGCTAGATGATTTTTGAACTAATTCTGATTAGCCTGTGGGATATTTAAGTTTTCTTATTTCCAGTAAGAAGAGTAAATTTATTATGTGGTGATAAGCAGAACTGGTAAATTCAGTATTGATAAGTACGCATAGGATGTCTCAACAGAATATCTGGGTTATAATAATATAATTATTCCACGAACACGTTCTTTATGGATTAATTAAAAAAAAAATAGGAGAGTGGCCATGTTAGAATTAGTCTGATATTAAAGCAAAGCAATCAAGATACAGTTCATTTTGTAGAATTTATGGAAAAAATTTTTTAACTTTTCTAATTTGAAAAGGGAATCACATTCTTTGTTTCCTTTTTTTGAATAAAGAAGTTTTAATAAATACTGTGAAAACAGAAATTTGATGCATTGCTAGAATAATAGACGTTAAAGCTATAAAAGATTTGTGAAAACATTGTAAGAGTTTGCATCAGCGTATTTTATTAGAATCATGTCGCTGATGTTTTGAACCACACGATGGCAGTGTATTGTTGGATAAAGACTGATAATCTAGTCTGAAGACTGACTTTGCAGATTTTACTTTTACCTAGTTTTAGACTTTTGTCATTTATGGTCATTGACTCCTAATTTTAGCACAACAAGGATTTTCCCAAGGATCTGGTTAAATATATCCACAGAGAACCTCTTTGAAAAACAACACAAGCTTCTTTCAGATAAACCAAAGAGCATGAGAGTAACTTGATGGGGTTACAGCTTCTTCTGGATTCTAAACTCCATGACCCTGTGAGCAGCAGATCATCTTTGGATGCCAAATATAACTCCCTATTTCCACTCCTGCCAAAGCCAGTATTAAAATTGCCGTTGTATTTAGTGAGAAATGGATTAGCCATATAATCAGGGGCAACAAAGAAAGATCACAATTCTAAGGTGTTCTTTTTTTTTAAATCGCCACAAAAAAGCCTTTCAAATATCATTTGGGAAAGTTGAGTCAATGCATGGTACTGTTGCAAAAGCCGGGCTAGAAACTAGCTAGCTAGTTTCTTCAGTGGCTGGTGATGTTCTTTAGCAGCGGAAAAGGGAGCAGCAATTAACACATTGACCAATAAGAAGAAATAGAGTGTCTGAGTGCTTGGAATCTGATCTTTCTTCATCATCAATTAGTAATAACTGCTAAACTGAGCATTTTCTGGAAGCTAAGTTCTTGTAGTGACCTTTTGGCTTGGTCATTAACTGCAAAGAAGTCAAACTCCCTCTGCATTGGTGTTTTCTATATAGCAAGAGAAAGGTGTGGGGAGAAGAGGAGATATGGCAAAGCAACACTGTCCCATTTATTTATTTGTACTAAAATATTTCTTTCCAGAATGCACAGCATGTATTTAAAACAATTACAGAACAAAATAAGCAAAATTTGTTATAGGATTTTAAACGAAAGATGCCTGCCCGCCAGCCCATGTTTGTTGAAATTTTCCTTTTTTCCAATGTGTAAGAAATGTGTGTCGCAGCGTGGTTTGATAGTCAGTTAAGTTCTGGTAGATTAATGGGCAAAACAAATTCCAGAATTAGGAATCCTTTCCTGAAATTATCTTTCTTCCAGTCTATCCTGTATGAAGAGTTGTTAGCTTAAGGCCTCCTCAGTCTTGGTTGTTACGTAGCTAAGTAGTGAGTAAGTAGTAGGTAAGTAATAAGGCTGTTTCTGAGGTAAACAGATTGGTTGTTTAGGCTGAGGTTTTCAAAGGTGTGTAGGATGTTTGACCTTCATTTCCCATTGGGTTTTGAAGCTTAGCTTTCTTTAGGTACCGTAGAAAAATCCCAGCTTTGTGGTTTTATAGACCATTCTTTACATGCAGATTTTAGTTGAAGAACTTGTACAGCTGCCATCATAGCAACTGTATTTCCAGTATCTTATGGTGAGCACTGACCGCTGATTTCTAGTCAGTGGGTTATTAGCTGTGCCATGCCTTTTCCTGAGAGCACCTTAAGGACAGGCTGCAGGCTGGGCAAATAGGTGTTGGCGGTAGCCCGCTCCTATCTGCTCTCTTTCCTAGGTGACATCCCCTAGTCCATCAAACGCATGACGGGCTTGGAGCTGAGGGTCCTCCAGGAAAAAAAAGCTTTAGGAGCAAGCTGCCACCACTTGAACAATTCACATACACTGCAGTTAACTCTGTGCTGGAGCTGGAGGGATGCTCAGGGAAAAGAACAGCCAGAAGCAGGTTGCATGAATTGCTCAAGGATTGTCACTGGTGTCCTGCTGCCATCTGTCCCAAACTGTGCACATACAGACACAGAGCAGCTTCAGACAGACTCACTGCTCATGCGCAATAATTGATCTATGCGGATGTAATAAACCCAAAACTTCCTAAAAGCATGGATATGCCGTATGGTTCGCTACAGTGTGCCAGGAGAGAGGTCATACCACAGGGCATTCTCCTGCCTCTGGCAGAAGGTGTGTGATGTGTTCAGCTGGAAAGACTGGACACTTTAAGCCAGCTTAGGAGGTTGCCACAAAGCTCTTCTGTAAGCCCAGAAGGACACTTCCTGTCCATCTGTTAGGCCTCTTGATTTTAGTCTATTATTTTAGGACCTCTTACGAACCTACTATATCGAGAAGATATTTATCCATAAAATCTAATAATACATTGCTTTTCTCTTTCTGAACATTTCCATTTGGCCTCAATCTTCAGTGGTTATCTGCCAAGAAGTGTTTTTGGTTGAGAGGAAAGTTAAACATCCAAAATTTTTAATGTGATTGCATTTGGTGGCAAGGAAGCTGAGGCCCCTGGTTTCATCTAGTAATAAGAATATTCCTGCCTTCTCTTATATCACTCCCAAAGGACTTTTTCCTGTGTTCCAGTGTTTGTGTTGCTCACAGTGTCACCTTCACCAAGGAACTCAGCTCCCTGGCTGGACACCACAATAGCTGACCAAATTTTGTAAATAGATTAATGTGCTAGCTATAGAACCCTTTGGACACTGTTGCCTGTTTTCTCAGTGAAAACCATCTTGGGACAGGATTAGGAAGTTTCTGTAAAAAGAAAATTATGATACTTCTGTGTTCTGAAGAACAGACTTTCACTTAGAACCTTATAGATAAGCAAATTTAGGGCTATATCTAAGAACTTCCTGACCTCTATTGATAGCTCCTTTTCATAGAAGTGACTCACAGGTTCATAAAAATTGTCTTACACTGGCACAAAAAGAGAGAATAGTCTCATAAAACTATAAAAGGCCACATAGCAATAGTTTGTGAGGTAATTTCCTTCCATCTGCCAGTATATAGTCCGTTGTACAATACTTTCTACCAGTCTAAAATTTTCCTGTTTGATGTTTTCAGAATTTAAGATTTACCATTTTAAAATACTTCATGATATTTAATATAAATATTCCTTATATTCCTTTCATTGTGCTCTATCTCTTTTCATTGTATCAAAAAATTCTCTCCCACACTACTGTGAATCTGACGCCATACTTCTCAGATTCTCATCACAGGTTATGTAACACTAGTTACACCCGTTTTAGTTAGCCACGGCCTTCTGAAAGCAATTAAATACATACTGCCTTGAGTACCTTACTCATTTTCATTCTTCTCTGAATTCCCTCCAATTTGTCATTAGGCTTTGTTACAGTTTTAAAGATTAAGAACAAGGATTTAATCCTGTTTCTCAATTTCCAAGTCATTTTAATGTAGCTCAACAAATAACATAGTAACATGAAGAGAACAGCAGGTCCAGCAAGAGATTAAAGGAGCAGCATGATTCTGAATAAGCTGTAAATTTGTAAAAGAATAAGCCAAAAGGGCAGCTAAAAAAAACCCATTGAAACAGCCATCCTGAGTAAACACCAAATGCTAATGTGTTTCATAGCAGAAAAAAATTACATTAAGAATTTTAAGCAAATTAAATCTATGGGATAGCTGGTATGAAACACAAAATATATATCTAATAAAAGTAAGGACAAGCAATACTTAACTGCAGATTCCAGTGACATTATTTCAAGAGAGATTTTCCAAGAGAAAGTGAGAATTAGGGGTTCATCTGTCCCCATGGTTCTGAAAATCTTTTTTATGCAAAAAGGCAACAAGGAGCTGTTGATATAGGTTTAAATTGCTGTTTGTCACGTATTCATATATCAGACACAGAGATCTTCTGGTTTGGCTTAGGAAGGTCAGAATTTTCCTGCTGACATGGAGCTGCAGACTGCTTATTCATTGCCTTACCATTATTTGAGAACTCTTTGTTCACTGCCTCTGACTAGTGAGAGTTTAAGGATGACAAAAGCAGTGAATACCTTTCTGGTGCATTTCTGAGCTGACACTAGTGATTCAAGAGGGATGGTGAACAGTTTCTGTCAGGTAATGCAACTGTGTCTTTTTCTTTTACTCTTTTATTTTGTGGTAGCACATGGAGGCTTCAACCATATTATGTTTTGTATGAACATGTATTTGTACTCTTAATCCTAGTCCCAGCCCCCTGACAGTTGCGGCAAAGGCTTCACATAGCTGCTGTATATCCTAATGTTGGAAATAAATAAAGAAGGAAAATGCTAGTAAAAGCTAAATAATTTAAAATGAAAACTTTAAGATAGTCAAGAAGAGCCAGAAGTGAAGATGTCAGGGGCAGGTGCCTGCCCGTTGGTGGTTGCTACACCTGAATCCCATACACTTTCTGTTCACATGGCTGGCTGCTTTTTGTTCTCAAAACTTTCTGCAGAGATGAGGTGGATCTGTTACTTAGAGCTGTAGGAGATCACTGTCATTTGCCTGGGCCTAAGTATAAATACCTTTTGCCTGCACAAAAGTGCTTCCAGGAGTATCTAGGATGTCTTCAAGCAACAGGCATATTAATAGTATCAGCCTTGATTTCGTTTATACACCTGGGCCTCCTCTTGGACTAACCTGTTAGTGGCTGCAAAGTATGATTCTGGTGTGCATGTGAATCATAGTGCAAATGACTATTTTGGCGGTTTACTAGCCATCTTCTCTTTGGGAGTGTTCTGTCTCGCCATTTGGTATTCTTGTAACACATCTTTTCTTCTAGTGTCTTGACTTACGTAGCTTGTTTGTAACTACTTCGGGATTGTTTCCCTGTGAAGACATTTGGTAGATGTTGGAATTAAGATTCTCTCCTCTGTTCTTGAACACTACCTGATGAGTCTAATCAGGCACTGGGAGTTGTGTTAGTCTCACAATAGAAGTCTTTTAAATCTCCCATGTTTAAGAAGTCTTTTAAATCTCCCATGTTTAAGAGATTCTTAATCTTTGCTGTTTATACTGATATTTTTGCTAAGCCATCTCACAAATCATTGAGGAGGCTGGGTGTGTTGCATTTTAAATCAAAATAAAAAATGTTGAATTGTGGGGCACTATTTGTTTTTAATTAATCTGAAATATTTTTATGAGGAAGCTGTGGTTTGCAATGTATTACTGTACTGTTACTGTACAATTACAGTTGTTACTGTAAGTTGTGTGTCAATACAACTTTGTCCTACAGCTCTGTTATCTGTGCACAATACCAATCTTAACAATTTCTTGTCATGTGGAAAAGTATCTCTAAATCCTTCTTATCATGCGCTTTGAACCCCACTTGGTTCTTATATAACTGTCAAGACAGTATGAACTGAACATGGTATGCCAGATGAGAGCATCATGTTTAATATAGCTTTATATTTGAGGTATAATTTTTTAACTCTGTTCTTACATACTTCTTAACCTTTTGCTTATTTTCCAATAGATAATGAATAGTGTGTTGTTCACCAATGACAGCAAGCTTTTTTGTTGGGGTTGCATTAGAATTTAGCAGTGTTTAGAGACTATTCAAATTATTCTTTGTTAAGTTACCTTGCATTTGTTTTCCTTGTGTGCTGTTGGGGCAATGTTGCTAATCCAGAATATAATCTTTCTGTGTTAGTAAAGTCTCCTGACTTCAGCTGTGCATCACTTTTCACGGTGCTCTTTGTCTAGAATACTGTTTTTGTGTTGCTGTAACATTGGGAATAACACAGTGAGATTGCTCCAGATTTACACTATTGGAATTGTAGGCAGAATTTGATTGATTTTCCTTTCACAGTTAAGCTTGTATCTTGACTTGGCTGAAGGAAAAGGACACATCAAAGGGCACAGAGTAATCAGCTGGGACAACTTTATGAACTTTGTAGTAAGCACTGACTGTGTGTTTCTGGAGCTTCTGTCATGATTTTTTTGGGGGGGGATGTTGTATGCCATGCATAGAGATACTCAGAAAGCAGATACAGTGAGAACAACACTAGAAAGATATTAATGCTTTATCAGTGATTGACTGCTCATGGATTTTGTAGAGAGCACTGAATGAAGTCTTGAGGCTACTTCATTTGTGCATACTACGGGAAAGAAGGCAAGCTAAGGATACAGATTTATTGTAAAATTCAGGCTTTGAGACAAACAGGGACATGAGTATGGCTTTGGGTTTGGTTTGAGCAGTGCGGCGTCTTGCACTGCCCTTGTGAAATGTGGGGACCACGATCACAGACTTACATTCTCTCAGATCAGTTCAGCTTTTATCTTCGATTTTTGTTGATTTTCTTGTCACTGTCTATAGAAGCATTTGAGCTTTGTTTGTGGTTTTCTTGTTTTTAAGATGCATCCAATCCATTTCCAACACATTGGCAATTGTGGTTTTGGTTCCTACTGAGATCTACAGTAAGTATGATATTTATCCAAAAATGTTACTGGATTCAGGTTTGGCTGTCAAATCAAAGCCTGTGTGCAATTGTTTTGTAAGGAGTTGACTTCCATTTTATTCTTGCCTGTGAGTGTGTCTAACTTCCATTGGCTTTAAAGAGGGTCACGCTAGGTTGTTGAGGGGCAAAACAAGCACTGCACAAATAAAATAGATAATGAGAGTGGAGTTTCTGAAGATGATATCGTGCCATTCTGAAGATGTCCTTGGCTGTTTCAGAATGCTTAGATAGCAACAGCCGCCAGGAATGCTTTTATCATCTGCATTTGTCCAAGAGTTTGCAACCTTTCCTTTCAGATGCTGGCCTTACGCAGTTTTCTGTGCCTCTGTCACTTCTTGAGTAGATTAGTGTAGTACATGGTATCTTAAGTAATACATTGCAATCACTTGGAAACTTTGGTTGCTGTGGAAAATGGTTGCTGCCTTGTTTGAAGAGTCTGATCCAAGTTTACAAAGTCCTGAATAGTTTGAATCCAGCCTGATTTTGAAATCATCTGTCTGGATGACTTCTAGTTGCAGAAGTTGATATAACTCCTTGACCCCTTTGACATGTTTGGCTTGAGTATTTTTCACCTTTTGAGCTTTTCATCACACCGTATTTTTCTATTCTCTTAGGATTTTCTGCAGGAATAAATATTTCAGTAGGAAGGAGTGAGGATCCTTTACTAAGGAATTTCTGCAAGGAGTTTAATTTGGGCCTTTTTAGCAGGGTTTTGTAGGTAATGCCTTCTGCATTGTGGGGGTGGCAGTCATGCAAGCAAGCATGACAGTTGTCAACCTTCCTGTCTTTCATTGCAAAAGTATAAAATTCCTGTTTTAGTCCCCCTTGGTTACTTTTAAATGTAAATCCACATTTGGCTTCAGCCTTGCATCCTAAGTCCACTTAATTCAAGCATATAAATTAAATCTGGCATCTCTGCAGTACTGTAGTGTACATTTCAGATCATATTACCTTGCAGAACCAAGCAGTAGAGACAGCCTAGCTAGCAGTTTACCTGAAAACAAAGATACTAAGCAGATATGTGTCCCCATATCTACCAGCCAGTAGGTTCATACTATTGTTTCTCTTTCTAGTTTGAAGTCTTGTATGGCCATTAACAGACTCCTCCAAATTTTGAACAGATAACACCGGTTTTCTGTTTATCTTTCTCTCTCAGCTCCTTATATGCGTTATAGTTCCCTATAGTATTTGTGTTCTGATAACCTCAAGTGTATTCAGTCTTTCAATACCTCAGTGTGTTAAGGTGACACCAGCATTCTGTTTGTAAAGGTGAGAAACTGATATAGAGATCTATGTTCACACAAACCTGGCATGTTTTGAGCCTAACTCTAAAGTGTCTTGTTACTTACTGGAACCTCCATCTTTTAAGTTGTGCAGCTGTGCTCAATGATATGTATAATGGTAATTAAGCACCTGATAGAAAAGAGTTAATTAAGTCAGCAACCCAGCAAGGACCTCTTCACGCTAATGCTAGTAGTTTAGAATTTTATACAGAGCTGCAAATAAGTAAGCATCACTGCCCTTCACAGCAAGCTGTGAGATACCAGTGGACATGGGACCAGATCTCCTGGAACTGGAACCCAGCCAGCCCTAAGAGCTTTGGCTTATTTGGAATGGAGATTGTCCACACCCTGTATCCCTTCTAAGATCCCTTCTGTTGCCTCTATATCCTCTAACAGCACGTAGAGGAGGGACAGCCATCATATATAAACAGGGACCACACTTTTAATTGCTTGAAGTGTCTTATTAAAAGCATGTGAGAAAAAGAACAGTGGCCATAAACAGATGACCTGGAAAGAGCAAAAACGGAACAAGTGTATGTGATACTTCCCCTGAGTATTCTCACAGGTGCTATTTTCAACATGAGAGTTCATGAATCTGATATGGTTTATCTATCTAGTGATCCTCAATGGATGTTTCTTGCACGCACTTGTCCAGTTTACTTGAAATCAGGTAAACTTTCTGCATCTACTAAAAGAAGCATTATCAAGAGTTTCAGGGCTAATGGATTTTGTACTTCAGAAAGAGTTTAGGAGATCTTTCTCCTAAAGGAATCTCTTTAATAGGCCTGTAAAATTTTGAATGCTTTCAGAGCTTATTGTTCTGCTTTTTTGTGACAAGTTGCATCAGTCACATGAAGGTATTTAAAAGGCTTCTTGCTGTGGCAAAAAAAGCCAGCTGGCTCAGGCCTAGACCCTTAAAGGTATTTGAGTATTTCAGTGCCTGGCACTGCCCATCTCCCACAAGTCTTGTAGCTAGATGGAGTACTCAGCTCCAGTATTCCCACAAGCAATTCATAGGGAAGAGCTGGGCAACCCAGAGTCCCCACAGATGTCAGCTGTGTGAAGAAGCAATCTTGCTAGCCAAGACAGTAACATCAAGAACTGTGATTGGACTAAGACAGTCTTTAAGCAAGCAGATGCTTTCTTTTGAGATTCCCAGCCATGAACTTTCTCCTGGAGTTAGAAGCCTATGTCTAAATCACTGCCATGAGGGTGTGAACAAGGGAGAGATGTGAAAAAAGTGGTAGATATACATGCAGAATGGAGATATGTCTCCCCAGTATAACTTGGAGAGGTCCTGAACTCCCATATCCCACATGCTAGAGATGTTCAAGTCTCCTTGTCGTAACAGCTGACAGGGAAAGACAAGCACCCATCTCTTCCACTGTGCACATCTGGACAGCTGGTTACCTTTTGGTTTAGGCATGCTCAGAGCATCCTGAAATGATTAGAAAGCACTAGCTATGAAAACAGGGAAACACATACTTTGAAAATCCTGCTTTGGACCTCAAGGCATCAGCTGCAGCTGAAGCTGCAGGCAGCTGTGGAATACTGTGGAATAATATCAGCATCTGCCATTTGGCAGTGACTCGTATAGCTACAGGCATAGCATATGCTAAAGCAGCAGCTTTGAGAAAGCCGTGGACCCTAAATGGTGGACAAGGGGGCTAGAAAGAGGGAAAAAACAGAACTCTTGCCTAGTGTCTCCACTCAGCTGTATGGGTTGAGAAAGGCCAGCCAAGTACAGAAGCATTACAAACAGAAGAACCCATGAAAGAGAGATTCAGCAGTGAATTGAAAAGAATTATGAATGTTGCTACTTGTCTAGAATTGTGCATTTCTCTATAAACTGTACCACATTAGCAGAAAATTAGGGTATGTATCCATGTAAAACTTGTTCACATATAACACATGAAGATTTCACATATAAGTAGAAATGTTTCCCTTCTTTGGCATAAGAACCGTGTGTATCTATTTCTTAACACCCCTTAAAATTTCCAGTTCCTGCAGGGAGGCACAATTCCTGTAAGAAGGCACAAGAGGACTATCTCCAGGCAAACTTAATTTTCTTTCCAGCAAAAATCCTCACATTTGCAAAACAGAGTATGAAACCTTCCAAAAATACCCCAGATACACTGATACACAGAAGCATGTATTACAGGAAAAAAATGCTTGTACAATGGGGTTGTCAATGGACCTAGAAATGGAGATAGCTTTTCAACTGTCTTCAAAAAAGCAATTTTACACTTATTTCCTGTGATTTTCAGTGAGGGTTAGGTACCTGACTGAATTTGAAAATCAGGCTAGGCATCTCGCTACCTCTGAGTACTCTAAATGTTAGACACTAGCTTTCTTAGAAGTTGAGCAGCAGCATCTCATTAAGCATTAGAGAGTGCTTCTGAACTATTGTTTTCCCTAGCGCAAATCTTAAGAGATACTGAGCCCTCACAGTACCCATGCAGTACTATGCAAAGTGAGAGTTATGGATGCCTCTGAAAAACAGTTTAAAACTTCTTGGTTGAGTTACCTCACTCAGGTGCAAAATGTAGGTGATAAGAGGTAAGTGTGCTGCTTTTGTATTAATTAAATATCCAGCATTGAAACATTTGAGCAAGGAAGGCTGACTATAAGTACAGTTATTCATGGCAATGTTTGAGTTGCATACATGTCTATTGTCTGCATAGTCAGCCTGCGACTGGGAATAAAATTTTAAATTAATGTCATTTCAAACCCATTTATCTACAGAAAATGCTCCTCAGATCTTGCATCAGTGAACAGGAAGCTATATTTGATACAAGCACGCTATTTTGCTCGTAGCTATATACAGTATTTCATGGCTTACTAACATAATATACCTACAGTGAAGTTTATAGGCCTTGACAGAGTAGCATCTCGGGTGAGAAAAATGATGACAGAGAAAATTTACTTCTACAAAGTTGGTCTTTCTGGATCTGTTCTTGGACAGCTTGACACCAAAGGCTATAAACACAGACTGGAATCTGAAACCTTTTCTGCAGTGACCTTGTTTTAGAAAATACTATTCTTATCTCCTCATGCTTCTTCTGTCGGCGGTCACTCCTCACTGCACATTCCTTACCATGTGTTCCTTCTGTTTCTTAAACAGTAGCTTCGTATTTATTTTCTTTACTACCTGTTTTTATTTAATTCATGAAGTCTGAAAACCTACTTCATGCTAGTACAAGAATTATGTTAGTGAACCATTTGATTTCATGTTAGTTTGTCTCCTCTGACTACTTCTTTTCCCATTCTGTGACAGGTTTTTCCAAGAGGACTGCTCCTGAGCTAAGCACTGCATTAAATTATACTTTAGTGGCAGTAGCTTTGTTTGTTTCTCACTAGTCCAAGGCCTTGGTCCTGGAATTAATTTTCTAGTATGAGTTGAATGTCCCATATATTTAAGTCGTTTAAGTCAGAGGCTTTTCTGTGTAATTTGAAGGAAATAAAAATAGATGTAAAACCTGGTACAGCATATATTAATTCAGTAAATGGGAGAGATCCTTGGTGTCATACATGCCTTGTGCTGCCTGGCACTGGTTTCGGTGTACATTCATACTTAAGATTGCCCATTCTTTATCTTAGTAAAATAAGGTCACTTCTACTATCTAAATAAGAGAGTAGTCGAATGCAAGCTCAAGGCAAAGGACTGCAAATATGGACTCAGCCAAAACCCCAATCCTTTAGGAGAGAGATGTTAAGTAGATTTTTTAAACATTGTTTTTACACATATTTCACTATTTGTAAACACTATCAAGTACTTCTTTTCCCATGAAATTTTATGCTGCCATTCTAGGCATACTGAATGCAGTTACCTTTGGCGATGGCTTTTTCATTGCACTTGCGTCCTGTCCGCATGACACACGTTTTCTGCAGAACTGATTTTAAAGAAGGACGTAGATTTACTTTCACTGCCCTTTGCTTCAAAGTCAGGAGACCTTGTATAAGCAAAGATGGTCTGAGGTGTGGACACATTAATCTCTGTGCATTTGATCTATTTATGTTTCCAAATGTTCTTGCTGAGATCTGCTGGTGTTAGAAGATCCTGAAATGAATCTAGTCTCCTTTTGAGCATGTTCTGTGCTCAAGTTTTTAAAAACAAACTCCTGTTTTATGTTGTACCTCTTAAAAAATGTGAACCCAAATTCTGTGACAGTGATTCTGATGATGTAAATGATCGCCGTTTCTATGTAACAGTATAGATTAATGAAGTACTAGCTAAAGAACATCTATATTAGAAACACTGTTATACATTACTTCCTATGTTACATAGTTCCCAGATACAGGGGCAGCTACCATCTGGTCTCAGTGTTTGGGAACCTGGCTTAAAATTCATTGAAACTAATGGGAGCTTCTCCGTTGATTTTAATAGACTCTGAATACAGCTGAAAGATGGCTGTAACCACAGTTTGCCTTCGTGTCTTAGATACAAAAAGGCAGGGGGTGTTTCATGTGGTCAGTGAGAGTTCTGGTTTTATAAGATACACTTACAAATTTAACATACTAAAAGCTGTATTGTTTGCTAAATGATAATTTCACCAAAAAGTAAAAAGCAGAGATTTTTATTGCAGCTAGGGGGGTCAATGTGATGCAATTCTTCTTCTGTCAATAAAAAAAGCAAATTAATATAATTTTACTGTGTTTTTCAAAGGGGTTAAAGCATCATGTTTATGGTATTTGCCTGAAAAAGTGGCAGCACTTTAAGGAAGTATTAGTTTTTCTGCTGAACAAATTCTTGGTTTATTAGATTACCAGACTCAAGCAGTTTAGTAATAATTTAGGCTAAACATTTAAAGGAATGTCAACAACATTCTTTTCTGTTGCCAAAGTAGATTAAAATAATAAATCATTATTGAAAATACCACAGGCCGATCCAACGGGTTTAATAAGGGGAAAGATGTTTCTTGCATTGATTGTTCCTGTTAAAAGATTTTGATGTGGTTTTTGTATTTAAATGAAAATAGACAAATAACAGACTTTTCCAACTCACAGCTTTGTTTCATGAAAGCAAGCATTTGAAAGATGGTTTCTGATTTAAGTTACATTTTTAAATCAGGAGAATTCTGTCCTCTTCTTTTTTCCTTCTTTTTCTGTTATTTAATTGTGAAGTCAGGGACAGACTGTATTCTCATTTACATTTGTGAAAATACATTACACTGTTTATTTTTATTTCTATTTTTAGGTAGTTGTTCTAGTGTCCTATTTCTCTGTTGATTTATAGCAGCTGTATATTATGCATATATTTCCGTGATGCTAATTTTATTTAAGATGAACAACATTTCTTCAAAAAAAAGTCATTATGTCTTACTTTCCTGTATGACTGTTGGGTTGTTGTTATTACATAATCTGACTTTTTAATTGTTTGCACCTGTTCATGATAAGGACGAGCCTTTGTAGGAATAATATGACTTACGGATTCATAGTCTTTATTTTAGCATGATAGACTTCATTTTTAGAAATATTCAAAAACTGGTTTTGATACCTTCTTTCAGAAAGATTTTAGAGAAAGTGGTAGAGTGATATAACCTTATGGAACTGGCATCTCTTTGTGATTAGGGAGAAAAAAGCCACAGAGGTCTCATGCAACCTGTAGTGAGATAGACTAGATATTCAGAAGAAAACCTTACGGTGTTTATTTGGGATGTTATATACTTTGATTCATGTGTATGTGTCCTTGTTAAAAATTCTGAAATTAGAAGTAGATAACAAAGAATGTAAGAGATGATTGGCACATTAAGATTTTGAGAAAAAGTTAGTGATATTCAAGACACTATCCATTTCAGACATTTTAACCACATACATGTATCTCAGAGTACTTTCTATTTTTCTTCTTTATCAGTTTGATTTACTGCATTTCATAATGCTTTGTCTACTGATTGAATAAATGGTACCATTTGATGTCCTCAATATAATTTTTACCTTTTCTTAAGTTATACCCTGAAAAAAATACAGCATCACTTATATTTGCAGATTATGCTTCAACAACATTTCTAATACAAATTTTTGTATAAACACCTAAAACAGTTTAGTTTTTTCTTTTTGGAAAATATTCTTACAAGCAAAAATCTAATCATATAATGTTTGTAGACATGAAATACAGGTTCATACACATGAAATGCATAAGTTTTATATATATAAATCTAAATTTATACATAATATAAAAAGCCACCTGGCAAATTTAGGATTAAGGAAGGGAGGAAGAATCTTCTGTATAGAAGAAACATTATTCATCATTAGTTAATTATAGAGCTTGTCCATGCACCTAAGTTGTAAGCTAAACAGTTATAAAGCAGCTTTATATCAACATAAGAGTGCCCTACTTTAACTATCATTCTATTCTTTTGTCATTTGTGAAAAAACAGACTACACCAATGTAATGAGAACAAAAGATAGCCCATTAGCTCATATTTTTTACTTTCAGAAAGATGCCTTGCTCTAGGAAACCAAACTTTTAGTTCATCTTTATAGAAAAGCTGCTCCTTTTGTTTAACTTGGTCAACAGTTCAAATCATAAAAAGATGGAATTCTTTTTGACACACAAATGCTTGATTTAGTTCATAGTTATTGCAGCTTTTTACTAGGAGAATTCACCATTTTAGGAATTCAGTCTTAACAAAACAATGAATCAGGTCCAAAATGTTAAATTAACATTGATATTTTAAGATGTAAATCTTTAGTACTAGAAGTGATTACTTTAGTTAAAAACAAAAATATAACTATTATACTGGTAATTTCAAACTACTTTAAAATGTTTTGATGCTAATTTGATTTAGAGTGGAACTATCAAAAGACGATCAGTAACGGTGAACCCAAAGAATTTGCCTTTGTCACTCTAGTGAAGTAATCAATTTGTCCAGCCTTAGGCGGAGGTATAGGTTCCTCGCTGTACTGCAGATAGTTTCTTGTAAAACTGATCATGTTACTTCTCTTGTTTGTTCCAAACCTTAGCCTTTCTGTTAGCCTTCCTCTGCATTTCTTCAGTTGGCCTTTCAGTATTTTATTCCTCTGTACACATACATGTCTCGATGTGATTTCTTTTACCTCCCAGATACAGAGTGAGGTAGATGGAATCTGGTGAGCATTATAGTGCCCACTGTTCTGATCTACTCTTCACTAATCTTGAGGATCTGCGTTGACCTCTCCTTTTATTGTATTTGTGTATTCCCACACAGCTTCTCAAATGGCTTTAGAAAAAAAAAGAAAAATTAATACCTAAATTGGCATGTACCTAAATGGAACCTTAATGCTAGTTTTTCCCTGCAAGTAATCAATCTGTGAAAACTGCGTATCTTTCTAGTTTCAGATTTTCCCCTTGGATGCAATTTGTTTTGAGCATCATCTGAATCATATGCTGCTTATCTTTCGGTACTGCTGCCTCTTCTTTCTAGTATTTAATTGGAATACAGGCAGCTTCAGAAAGCCCTTAGATAGGAGTGAGTATCCTGGTGAGTGTCATATGTTCTGTGTATGTCTGTGATGACATTTTTGTGCATCACAGATGCACGATGAGATGATATGCCTCCTATGTGCCTTGTTGAGGTTAATAATTTTCTGATTTCTCTCCCCTTAACACTGATCAAATTCTGTATAATCAGCCTGGTACAGGGTATTTTTAAGGGACCAAATTATTACTTGCACTGCAAAAACCATTGCAGTTTTAGTAATGCTATGTAATTCAGTGAAGCAGTCTGCAAAGCATGGTATGAACAATAATACATAACCATGCCACCTGGTAGAACAGTGTTAATGATTTTCCTGAACATAAGCCGTAAGAAATAAGGTATGCAGAATTTTGTCCTGCCCAGCTGTAGTTCCTGATTTTTAGAAGTGGTCGAGCTGTCTGCAACTTTTATTGACCTCAGTGGGAGCCATGTTGCTCAGCACTTATTTAATCAGTGTATACACTAACAAGTACCATGTAACAAAACTAAGTTTATTAGTTGGTGCATATACAGCTTTGTTTCTTTTGGAGCTATAAGAAATGTGTGGTAAAACAAGCCAATAGGGATGCACGATCAGTTTTGATATTTTAAGACTATCTTGAGATAATAGCATTTTTTACTCTCTATATATGTGGGTGTATGTAAGAGAGTGATATACATGTCAGTATGATCACATTAAGTTATATAATACCTGTTTAATTCATCTTCATATTTCTGTTTCAGTTTTTTAGAATTCATCCAGTGTTGAGGAATGGCAGTGGATTAAATGAAAAATGGAGTTCAGAACATAGAGTATGACTGAAAGGTCTTTGGGATTGAGTCCATCTTTTGGTTCTGTGCATGTGGCATCTAACACAGTCCACAGTAAGGTTCTTGGACATTACTACCATGTGTTTCCTTTGGACACATGATGATTTTTAGTGTTCAACATATCTAAATGGTATAGTTTGCAGAAATATAAAAAAGATGTTAGCAGTGGTTAGCACTGGGCTGTCGTTTAAGTATTTGAAAGTACTCTCCAAGTGAATAAGTATATCACCAGGAGATTTGTGAGCACCAAAACTGCACCTTCATATCTAAAGCTTAGCAGATTTGCCAAAACAAAGCCTTCCTGCTATGAAATGCTGGGGAATTCTATGCAGATTCTGTCCTGAGAATAATGAACAGATGCTGAGATACTAGCGACGAGAAATGTTTTAAAGATAGAGGTAAAAACTGTATAATCTGTTCCTTTTGAAGAAACCCTTCATATTCCTATGTGCTAAATAAGCTTCTTCACTGAAAAGCTATGACAGTGATAAGTAGTTTTTGTACATCTTGTCTTTACAAAGATTTCTTGAGTAGTAATATAAAAGGCTGTTTCTAGGAAAGGGGAAGATAGCTACTTCAGCTAGGGAAACAGATTGCCAGTTGACTCTGTGCTAACGATAATTTCTAAGTTATCGGTTCATGAACCAATAAGCAGAACTGGAGCGGTTAAAGCACTGGAAGCTGGAAAACTATACAGCTGGAATGAAGAAGGAGGTTGCAGTAACAACTATGCAGGTGAAAACAAAACACAAGGCATCGAATGTTTAATCATGCTGCAGGAAGTACATACGAGGAAACTCTTTGAAGCGTGAAACCATTATCCTAGAAATTTTCATAGAGGAGGCAGATGTTCTGTTTGATCAGAGATTACTGAGTTGCCACTGTCCTAGGCAGGTTTATCTTGCATGCTTTGTCCTCCTTTGTTTTAAATGTACTGTGGCGGTTGCATTACAGATACCACTTCTTCTGATTGCAGTGTTGGGCTAGGTGCTGGACTTGCGGCAGTGCACTGATCTCCATGTCTGTAATAAGATCTATGCAGTTGGTTGTCAGATGCACTGTAAGCCATTTTAAAATGCCTATATTCCTTCCTGATTTCTGTGCCTAGTGTTTACAGCTCACCGATTCTCAGTGCCACCTTGTCAGTGCCTATCTTAGACCCTCTGAATAGTGCTCGAGAGACACATAGGTCTTTTCACTGGCTGGCCACAAAGTCTCCTGTAGCACTCACAACATGTGCATATAACCCTGAAAGGTCACTGTGATGTTCTTCAGTTTTCTCTTGAAATTTTAATTGATGATAATGGGTAACATGTATGTGGTAGCTCTGTTAAAATCAGACCTGGGTTAGACAGTCGCTATTCTCGTATTACCAGTTAATGCCAGTGTATCTGAACACCTTGCGTGGTAAATTGATTTGTTTGGGGCTGCAGCTTAATGGAGATCACCTAGGATAAGAAGTGCTCTGTAGATGCAAAATACAGTGTACTAAAACGCTGTTCTTGTTTGAGCTTGAGAAGTATTCAGTCCAAAGTAGAGGTTTGAGAGGGAACTGAAAACAGAAGTCTGTCCCAAGCTACCACAGTAATGGTGCTTCTCGCCATAGTCAGAGTAATACCATCGCAACTACTGGATTTGGTGCTTGTGTTCACACTAATGGGTGCCTTAGTGGTCTAACAGAATAACACTTTGATGTTTCAGAGTCAAAAAAGCTACTTATTCCTTTCTGTTACTACTCCCCTGCAATGTATTAAGCCAGTTGATGGTAGTTCACTGGGAAGAAAACAAATTTTTTCTAGACCCACACTAAAATCAAAACTCATGTGCAGGGGAACAACTGATTATCTCACATAGGTGTTCTTAGGAGTAGGTGTTCAGAGAATACAGTTTGCCATCCTGTTCAAAATGAATTTGCAGTATTTTTACATTTTATTCATTATATTTAGATGCATTTCTTGTTATGCTTTGAAATCTCAACCATTAAAACCACAAATTCTAAACAACATTAAAATGACAATAAAAATCACGAACTTCCTATGGAATAAATAACCAAAGTGAAGCCTATTCAGGCCCAAAGCAGGATCATTTGATGTGGTGACCTTTTCTAAAAGCTTTCTTCTCATGTGAAATGTATCTTTTTATTTGTTTCCAAGGGGAAGAGATGACAAAGGAAAAAATGTACTGTTTTATTTTTCTATAATTTATTTTTATTTATATATAAAGCTTTAATGAAATTTAAGGTGCCTTAGTCCTATGTTTTATATTTTAGATTGAGAATCTAATTTTACCTCAAATGCATTTTTCTATTTGGTTCCTCTCATTAGATTTCAAAAAGAGATGCTAAGCACCTCACAAAAGGGTCTTATTTCTGAAACCAGCAGTCACATGCATTCGAATATTCTCCTTCTGCATTATTCAGAACACCTACAGCTGAGTGTGTAGCTTAGGCAACCTGGCTTGATATTGAATAATGTAGTCACTGCCTTGACATTCAGAAAGATGTCTGTACCCAGCAAATGCTATTTTTATATGTTGTCTTGTTGCTTGAAGGATCATGGAAAATCAGCCTGCATGCAGTATTTTTTCCTAAAAGTACACAATTTGAATATGTGTTTATGTTTTTGTTGATGGTTTCTTTTTTTTTCTCTGCCTTTTTTAATTACCTAAATACAATTATTAAAGTCTGGGATCAATTGCTGTTGAAGGGTATTTAATTTGATGCAAAAGTTTGTGCTATTTAAGTCTCTCATTAGGAAACCAAGTATTAGAGTTGTTTGGTTTCTTATGTCAGAGGCTATTTAATGACAGCATAAATATTCAGCCAGACTCTAAATATGTAATTAAAGCAGACTATTGGCCAGATGTTCCCCTTTGTTGCATGGCGTGGCGCAGAGGGGATGAACAGGAAGCAGCAATACGAATGCATGTTGTCCTCTGGTTCTGGCAAATCATGTGTGATCCCTACGTTACTGAGTCTCCATAAGAATATAACCTTACAGCTAGTATTAGTGGTGGAGTGAGACACTGCTGTTTCTGCTTAGCCTTTGCTACTTACTCCTTCCCTCTTTTCTCCTCACCAGTTCAGAAAACCCTTTTGTGCTGCTGCTGCGTTTGGGAGGTGGAGAGCCAGGGAGCTTAGCATTTTCCCTGGATAACAGGGTGGATTTTAGGAAGAGGTCTTCTTTTTAGTGCATGTAGGATTGGTGTATCCCTTTCAGATGAGTCCAATGAATATATGTGAAGCAGTTTACTGGAGTTTTAACTTTTCTGCCACACCTTGTATCTCTCTCAAAGGGAACAAAAGTCACCTACAGGGAACAGAACTAATGGTGTGATGAGGGCCCTTGTCAAAACCATGCTTCGAGGGAGGAAAGGTGGGAACAAATGGGAGGAGGTGCTGAGTAAGCACCTTGCGGTCTGTAGGGTCTTGCTTCAAGATTCTCTGGTCCTGGGGGGTTTAAATGGATTTCTCCCTTATCTGAGTGTCAGCTTTGATGGGAGGATTCAGGAGACACTTTGGGTAGAATTTACAAAAATATCTGTGATGAGCATCACGGGGACCTCCGGAGTGTCGAACCACTGTTTGTGCCTGGCAGGTGGCGTGGAACAGAAGTTGTGATTGAAGTTAATGCCTCTGTTTATTCCACATGAGCTGCTGACAATGCTTTCAAGATGTGAATGACTGCCAAGGCTGGAAAGTAAAGGAATGAGTTCACTCTGTGAGCTCCAAAGACAAACAAAAGGAATCCAATGCTATAAAAATAACGAAGGAATACATGATTTTAGGAGACATTTAGTAATTTCTGAATGCTTAGCTTAGCTGGGCCTACACATCTGTGACAATGGGAAGCCAAACAGCCAGCATGCCCTTTGCAGATGACACCATTGCTCTGTCTCCCACTGAATCCCTTTTCCACCGCGCAAAGGCGAGGCAGGGCTTGTAGCAGGACGCCTCGCTTTCAGCCACTCGGCCATGGGGAGGGTGTTCTTTTTATAGTTACCACCGCTAGGGTTTTCCTGCTTCAGTAACCACGAAATCCGTATCGAGGGCTCGGCTGCCCCCCGGAGCCCTCTCCCCCCGCTCCGCCCGTCTCCACGCTGCAGCTGCAGCCGCGGGCGCCTTGTGCGGCTGCGGCGGGAGGGCGGGGAGGGGCTGCGCAGCCCCGCAGCCCGCGCGGGAAGCCTGTCAGCGCCGGGCTCGGACGCGGAGGCTTCGCCTTGGCTCCCTGCGCCGCCTGCAGGAAGGCGCGGCGGGTGGGTCGGGGGAAGGAGCGGAGCGGAGCGGAGCGGAGCCTCCCCCGGGGGTGGGCAGCGCGGCTCCGCCGTCGGCCCATGCCTCGGCGTGCGCAGTGAGCGCGGCCCGGCGGGCAGAGAGCCGCAGAGCGGCGGCGGCGGGCGGCCTGGCCATGTCGGAGACGGAGAGCAGCGCTGCAGGTAAGGGGAGCAGCGGAGCTCCGCTGCGGGACGGGACGCGCCGGCCTCGGGCCGCCGCAATGCGGGAGCGCTGCCCGCGGCCGCCCGCGCCGGGGGCGAGCCGCTGCCCCGCTGCCCCTCCGGCGGGCAGCGCGCTGCAGCCGCCGGGCTCGGCTCCCGGCTTATCGGGGAAGTCATCTGGAGCCGGAGGCGGCGGGGGCGGGACGCGGACGCGGCGCACAGTGTCCCGCCGGCTGTGTGCGCACCGCGCGGCGTGGGGCAGGGCCGTGAGCAGCCCCCTCTCCGCCGCGGGGGCGCAGCGAGGGGCCGCGGCAGGCACGTCCGCGGAGCGGCGGTGGGGGGGGTGAGCTGGGGAGGGGGCGGCTCGCTGCGGACCTGCGGAGTTGAGCGCCGCGAAGGAGCCTGCTGCGGCGCTGCCGCTGCTCGTCACGTGCCGTCCCGGGGGAGCCGATGCAGCAGACCGGGAGGGGATGCGGGGGGGAAAACAATGCGGCGGCATCGCCCGGCGCCGGGGCCGGGGCCGGGGGCGGGGGCGGGGCGCCCTGCCGGGCCGCTGCGCCCTGCTCCGCTGCGCTCTGCGGCATCCCTGCCTGCGGCGAGGCCTTTGTGGCTCCCGGCGGCCCGCAGACCGGGGTCTCGCCTCGCCGGCATCGGCGCGGGAGGGAAAGGCGAGGGCTTGGACTGGAAATCGGGTGCTGCAGTTTGAAATAAAGGAAGGCATCACTTTCACTGAGTAACCACACGCACTGAAAAAGACCTGACAGTCCTGGGATTGGCGAGACAGCGCTGTCTCGGATGACAGCCTCACCTTAAGGTCCTGGCGCTGCCTTGGAGACCAGAGAGCTCCCAACAAGGCATAGAGATGGGATACAACCAAAGCGGTTCTGTTAAGCCACATGGACTTTGTCCACGAGTCTCTGACTCTGCAAACTTGAGATATGAGCAGAGACAATCTGAATCTTGCTTTGCCTGAAACAAAGATTTTGGGGGTTTGGATGGTTTGTGATTGCACTGTGCCTGAGAAAAATAACTGCAGCCTTTGCAGGGCAGGGACCTTCTCTGCCTGTGTGGGAAGGGAACTGGGAACACTAGGGCGAGGGAAGAGGGCTTCCTAGGATACAAATGGTTTGGGTGCATGACCTAAGGGAAATACAGACTCAGCCTGATTTCATCCCCCCCTTCCCATCTTCCTAACTGTAAGCTGCAAAGATTTGAGAAAAATGTCATATTGGACCTAAGACGCTGGTGGTAATATAGAGAGAAATTTAAGAAGCTGAGCTTATGCAGATCATAATGGAATTTAGGAAATGTTTTGAATAAAATAGCTTATTTGCAGTGCATACGAAACAGAGGAGTCATAGAGCATCCATTTTAAAAGTCACAGGTGAGGATATTTAGCAACTAGTAGAATCTTCAGGATAATCTACTTTACATGAAGGCAAAAGAACTCCAGTAAATATTCTCTAAGTGCTTCCTAAGTAAAGACTCTAATGTCTGTTTTGTTTGAATTTACCTGTAACAACCTTATAGCATACAGCTGACAAAGGGAAAAACAGAATGACGGATTCATTTATATGTTAGATTACAGCATGCCGTATTACATGTTTTGCACAAAGTTGCACGGTTAGGGCAATGTATGGTTGCATTTAAGTGACTTATGACTAGGAAAATCTGTGCAGAAGGGATTTTGTTAGAAGATGGAATACCATGTATTAAAGCAATGATGTGTTATACCAGCAATCTGGATGTTCTTTCCACTCTCTAGAATGCTGAAGCTATCAAAGAAAAAAAAGGGGGGGGGGAATAAAATGTGATTTAGTGAATATTAGTGTAATGACAGTGCTGAAGCTGCAGTAATTTATTACAGGATAGCATAATGCGTAAAAGAAGTGTCCACATGTAAAATACCAGTCTTGTATGCAGTATCTGATGATCATTTTTATAGCTTGAGTTAGCACAGCATTGCAGTATCCGCAGTTTGGCTATTATGAGCCCGGATGAAGTTGTTCATGCAGAGGAGCTGTTATGTTTAAAACATTTAATTATACTAACTTTTGACACTTCTAAGGCATTGGCTCATAATTGGGTGACATGAATTCAGCTGACAAGTTTTCCTTTACAGTACACACACTATAGGTTTTAGTCTGAATATTTATTGTGTTCCCACTCCATTACCAGTTATTTTTCAGCAGTGCTACAAAGTAGCAATAGCTACAAAGCTTCCCTAAAGCTGTAGACAGCTGTATTCAGGCTCCAAGAGATCTGTTCTATTCAGAGGTTGATTTAGCAGGTACATATATGGTGTAACAGCACTTTATACCAGTCTAAGGGGTGTGACCAGGATGTGTCTCAAATTCAACTGTCAGCAGGAGCTGGAATAGGCTGCCGAGGCCTTGGATATCAGCTCAAGTCCGAGCAGCCTTCAGGAGGTGTGCTCTGTGCAAGGAGACCAGGATGCTACAAAAGACCTGATCCGTATGTGTAAACGTCAAGATTTAAGTTCTGTTTCCCTTTCCAACTGTGTCACTTCTGGGGGTATTTGTGAGTTGACTGGTATCTTATCTTATGTTTTTTTTCTACTGAGTGCTTTTTTTTTGTGCTTGTTGAGGTAATGTGACCTGTGACAACCAGCTTCTCCTGCTGTGGTGGGCATGCTGTTGAAATTTTTGAGTCCCTTCTGGAGGTCACCTCTGCCGTTGCATTTAAGTCCTGAATTTTTGCCTTTTCTTTCAAAGCTACAATTCTGGCCAAATACCTAATATCTCCAATTCCTTATTGTAAGCTGTTCTCTGTGATCAGTTCCCTTTTTGTGGTCCTTTACTATGGAATTGCTTATTCTGTCTATAACTGCATCAGTCATCTACTCCCTTCATTAAAACTCATCCTCAGGATGTACTTTTTATTTTAAACCAGTAATAGCGTAAGGCTCCATCACCTCCCATTTCTGCATCTGAGATGGTTCTACCTCTTGACGATGTGTCAGATGGAATTTCAGCAGTGTTTGACTTCAGAGTGCAACATTTGTAGTTTCAGAATATTCTCTCTGTCTGTACTAGTCTGTAGGTATTGTAGAGGAGTAACAAAGCTTATATGGTTATTTACAAAAGCTACACTGGCTTTCAGTAAATAGTAATAGAAAATGTGAAGAGAATAAAAAACCAATGCACTCGAATGGTGCTGCCTCCAAGTAGGCAAACAAGAACCGTCGTGACCTTAATCAAGTATGGGACATCATAACCTTTTGGGGAAGCTTGGATCTACTCCTTTTTATTTTTTAAGTGTAAATTAAACACTGACATTTGCCATATGTCTGCTAGTGAGTATCTTACAGCTCTTAGTCAAAACTTTGGACTATTTCTGTCTAATCTTTGCCTATTTTTGTCTATTCATAAAGCATTTCAGTTGTTTATATGTTCAGCTTCTGTCACTTGTCACTTTCCTGTTTAACAGCCTTGCAGGTGAAAGTAGAAATGAGGAAAAGTCCGAGTGCACCAGCACATAGGCCTGTTCAGCTGTATTTCCCCAACAGTAGAAGAGACCTGAAGAAGACATGAAATCTGTTGTGCTTAAGGAATGAACTTTGAAGCTCACTGGCCACGGTTCTGAGCGGCATGCCATCTTTGCAGGCCTTTTGCTGAAGAGTGTGCAACTGTTTGATGTGGGTGTGTGTGCTCAGGAACTGTTACTGTCATGTATGAATTTAAGTGATCTGACATCTCT
Organism: Dromaius novaehollandiae; assembly: GCF_036370855.1. Lineage (NCBI taxonomy): Eukaryota > Metazoa > Chordata > Aves > Casuariiformes > Dromaiidae > Dromaius > Dromaius novaehollandiae. The sequence continues at coordinate 40,730,091 of NC_088103.1, read as the reverse complement.
GTGACATAGATCCCATCTTAACTGTAATGAATGCCCTGGCTTTTGGGTTGTTAAATTGAAACCACCCTTTCATTTCTCCCATTGCTTTTCCCTGTGCCAGGAGATCTGAGTTGTGTTTCTCAATGACCACATGCATTTTGGTCTTAAAAAAGAGTGTTTCATAGTTCTCATTACTCAAAGTATGTCAGCTATGGTCCATGGTGTTAAGAAATGTGAATGATATGCACTTAAAATAAATAAATGCAAGTTTTAAATTTTGCCACAGCTACTCCTAAAGCAGTAGCTTTGCAGCATGTTAAAATTAGGATGGCAGCAGTGTGCTGTGTAACAAGTAGGTATTATAACAGGAAATTCCTCCAAAGTCTGTCTCAGAGGGATTTGAAGAAAGTTTTCATGTAAGGGAAAAGGAAAATGCAGTCTGTCCTAATACAAAGTAAGTAAGTAAATAAATGAAAATACTCATACTATGGATGAGAGTACTCAAGCTAAAAAGCCTTTGTTTCTGTCTCACAGATGGCTCTATTAAGGACTGTGTAAGAATGTGTCAAGGATATCTAAGAACTGAAAACATTGTGCTGCTGTGATCTGGTCGTGTATGATAGCCATTTGGTGCTCACTGGCCCATATCAGTGGCTCCATTATCATTGCTTTGCACTGCTCTGGGCACACAGATCAGTGTGCATCTTAATTTGCAAGTTCAGAAGACCTGGATAGGGAAACTGTCTAGGATGCTGCAGCATTGACTTCTGTGCATCCTCTCCTTCAGGCTGCCTGTACAAGGAAGGTGGATATTTGGGGTGCATTTGCTTAAAAATCTGCAGTCCCTGGCTGTCCAATCATCTCCTTGAAGCCAAAGGCTTCTCTTAATAACTTTGGGCAAATTTGACATTACTGTAGATTATATTAGGGTCTGAATTGATTTTCTACTCCTCCTTAAGGCAGGGTCATAAAAAAGGCTTACATCCATCACTCTCCCAAGTCCTGTTAGACATGAACCGCTGATGAAGATTTCACACTCTTTGCATGAGTGAAATGGATGCTGTACATGGTTCAAGACAATGAAAAACTATAAGCAAAGTTCTTGAGAAATCACATCAAGCCTGCAATTTGGCTGTAATTTCTTGTACCAAAGACTAGGGGTACTGTCTTTTTTACTCAAGCTTTATTTAACCTTTGCATTCTCATTTTTATTAGCTGCATGACATAGTTCCACTGCAGAAGAAATAGTCTGTGGTATTCATTTAATATGTTGATGTAAAAAAAAACAAAACGAACAAACAAAAAACCCAGCGAAGTTTCTCCTGCATGTGTGCTATCTTTTTAAGTTAAGAATGAGAAATGTGCAATACTGATCTTGTTTGCACTTTTAACAGGTTCCATCTGGATGTTTCATAGCACTCTCCTACTTATCTCACCACCATCGCCTCCCCGCCCCAGGAGACAGGTATATCAAGGGAATCTCTAGATCATCAGAAGGGGTCAGCTGAAAGAGACTGGATGTGGGAACAAACTGTGAACAAATAATGTGGGAACAAATAATGCGTTGCATGGGATGCATTACAGTTTCCAGTAATCGTTCCCTTTAGTAAACCAACTTTCCATGTCTCGATCGGACACCACTTACTCCTCCTTCCTTTTAATCTCTTTGGAATATGGGCTGAGAATTTGTCTCTGAACACATCTCCCCTCCTGTCAATTTTTCATTCACAGAGTATTTCTTTGAGTTGTTTTTTGTCTGGTTCAAGGAAAGGCAGGGTTTTCAAAGGCTTCAATTTTCAGGAAGGAGATGGTTTGACTTTACAAATGAGAATACCTCTTTCCTTCTCACAGGGCATAGCATATATCTTCTGCCAAAACCCCAGAGTGCAACTGAATGGAGAGAGCCTTGGACCCACATCTGGCAGCATGTTTTGCCTGTGTGGTAGACTGTGTGCCATTAACTTGCAACATACAATTTGTAGTCAGTTTTTAGACATCCTGTACTTCCAGCTGTGCGAAATGGAGAGGTAAAACTAAAAAGGACATGCTGAAGTGAAGCTCCATTGCTCTTTCTTGTATCTGTTGTTTCTTCCATCAGCAATTCCTCAATGCCTTGGTCAACACTCCCAGGCTGTGTCCTGGACGTACAGTTTCCTAGGAATTTTTACAGGAATTTCTAACAATTTTCATCATTTGGAGTCCAGACAGAAGTGTGTATGTCAATGTAGCTTTACAGTAACGCTTTCATGCGATCTGTGAAAGTTTACACACTCCTGTCTTTGAAGAACAACTCTGTCTCTATTGCATTAATTTACTCAACATGAAGTAGTTTTTTCTGGGGAAGGAAGCAGAAATAAATTATTCTTCTTATGGGAGAAGTAGCTAGCATAGCGAGTCATCTGGGAACATTGCTTTGATTTGTCCCTTTCTGGGTATATCTTCCATTCTCATTGTTTTTGAGGACTGAGTAGTCTTTCCCATCATAAATCTGCTGAGAAGAGGGCTTGGACAGTGTGTAGGAGTCACCCATTCTGCACTGAGGGAAAGGTTTTCCAGGGGTGGTGCCTTGTGGAGCACCCCATATTCACCTGTTCTGCATGACCTTCTGTCATGAGGCTCTGTGTATTCACATCCACACTTTTTTTCCATCCCATGTGAAGCCTGAAGAGTGGTATTTGGGTGTATCTCCCCTTGTTACAGCAATGGGGCTAGTTCTCTCTAGTAACAGAAAATAAGAACATAAAGATCACAGTTTCATTAGTATGTCCTTGCCATCTCCTAGTCTTTTTTGGGGCAATGCATTCCTATGACAACTTGATCTTCTGAATTTTGTCTTAGTTTGAAGATTCTTAATGCTTTATCCATGCTTAAAGATCAAAATGACTGTGGTTACACTACACTGACTGGCAGCTAGCCCCATTTCCTCGTGCAGATCTAAGAAAAAATTTAACACCTCTTCCTTAAGTTTCCATGGATACCTTAGTGGAGCACACACATTATAATCAAAACAGTAGGGAATACCATTTACAAAAGCTTTCAGTATTGTCCTAATGGAACAGTTGCATTCAAAAAATAACCTTTTGTAGTAGCTCTTGCTTACTCAGCTGTGCTCCTGTTATGATTTCAGCCTTACCAACTCCCTTGCAGAATGCACCATCTGCTCGCCACTATGAAAGCGTAACTCTCAGTTGGCTAGTTAAAATCTGGTTGGTTAGTATTGGTCTCTGTGTGATGTGTGTGCATAGTCATGGCACTTGGATTTAATCCTGATGAGTGCTTGTATTGAGAACTCTGGAAATGGATTTTCATCAATGACTACTTGATTCTGTGATCTCTGCAAATGTGTCTCTCCTATTTGCAGCCTCCCTCCTTGTAAGATATTTTCCTTTAGGCCTGATAGCTGATCTATTTTCAGGATTGTGAAATAAAGAGAATAAAGAAACACAAGTTTGTTTTTCATTTAGCTATGAAATGTCACTCAGAAGCGACATCGGTAGTACTAGACTGTAGATTCACCACTGGCTTTGTTAATGAATTGTCAAATTTGACACCACCTTATGCAGTTTTGCAACCACTAATATTCTGTTATTTCCCATCCTTGAGCAAAAGCAGGATTAATAGTTTTGCAGAACATCAAGGGCTTTATAAGTAGCATTTCTCATGCTGGCCACTAGGTAGACTATTACTTCTCACAGTCTGGTTTTCCTTGTTCGCCTGTCTCCCTCTTTCTTTAATTTTTTGGGGAGGAGTTTTCTTCTTCTGTGAAGACTAAAAATGTGCAAATTATGTTTGGGATTCCTGAAGATTGTCAAAATGACCTTAGAGGACAAATGTTTTCAAACATTTTTCCCATTCATCTTTTATGAAAAAATAGTCAATGTATTCATCCAGTTTGAGGCATTGTAAGGTATTTCATGAGTCTAAGAATGCTGGATAATTTAACAACCTTGTTCCTCTATAAGCAAACAGTGCCTCCAGAAGTGGTCTTATTTGTGCATATTAGATACAGGGTCCAGAGATGTTGAACAGTAGTTTTTGCTCAGTCTTTGAATAATGTTGCTTTAGATATCATGTGATCTAGGAAAATAAATCTAGAATTGCTTTATTTTCAGGATACAGTGGCATAAGGTCTTGAGAGGATTATTAGGTAGGTGTTCAGACAAAACAGAAATTTTTGTAACGCTTAATATCTTTTTTTTTCCCTCCTTTTTGCAGCTTGTAAATGTTGTGTTTCCCAAATGCTTGCTCCATTTTATTAGTGTGGTCCTGGAAACTTGAGCGTAATCTCACTATTGCTATTCTTGACCAAGCTTGCAATGAACTAAGTGGATGAGGTAGATGATGACAGATGTGATGACGAAATGGAGAGACAGCAGGAAACATTTTTTTGAAGAGAGTATCTTTTCACAGAACCCAGATTCTGTATGCCAATATTTCTTTGTTTTCTGTTCTTATGTCTTTTTCTTTGGAAATAGGGAAGAGATGAGAAGACGTAGGGAAAGATATTGTTTGCACACAGGCTAATTAGTGCAAAAATGTTTCAAGGAAGCAGGTTCATAGAGGAATTTGCTGAAGGAAGAGGAGGTTGGTTAGTGCGTATTAAAGGTGCTTGTTGCAGAATTATGTGGAATATTTAGGGTGAAACTGGAGTGTTGTCTGCCACCACCTTGAGCCACCACCTTAACTCACCTTTATCACAACATAAAACCTACAAAAGCAGCCCACCTTCTCCATCTAATACATAAAGAAAAATCAATTTTGTCTCTTCTGGAGTAGTACGTGGGTACAGAAGAGCTGGAATCTAGGAAGAGCAAGACTGCTACTGTGGAGCTCCCCAAACTCAAAGCTCTGGGGTGTGAGCAGGCTCTAAGCAAGTGGAAAAACATCAAGCCTAGGGGAGGAAGAGGGAGCTGGCTTATCTCAAAAGCCAGAAAGATTTCAGGGCATTCAGGGTGGAGCTGGATTTATGAGTTTACAGCATAGATGGGGAGGAAGTCTGATTTTTAAGGCAGCTTGAAGGTCAGATTTATCTATTGGTATAGACCTGGCTGAGGACATACAGACCCATTCGTGAACTATGCATGGAAGCATGATTATTCTGTTTTATTTCAGTTTCCCAAGCTGAGGTCAGGACTAATCTAGGTAACATAGTTTAGATTACGATCTTTCGAAAGGAGAAAAGAGGTGAACTTAACCCATGTGGCATAATGAGAAGATCACTGCAAGTTGCTGTGTCTTTCTTTCATCTTAAATGAAGTTCACAGAAAATAGGTGATGTCCTTTAGTTGCCTTTTGCTGTGAAGTGCAAGAAAATGAATATTATCCACAGAGTGATGTGATGAACCTGGAATTTTTCCTAGTACTCTTAACAATAATGTTAAAAGAATTAAATGATCTTTAAAAGCTTGATAGCATAGTGCAAAAGTATTTCCTCTAGTTAAATTGTAAATATGATGTGGGGCAATGTAAAAGTGTAAATGAGGAAGGGCATAGCTTGTAATGAGAAACGTCTTATTTTTAGAATTTTATCCAAAAAATTTTGAATTTTTCTTTTTTTGCTATTGTACTTTAATTGGTATTGATGAGATGAATATCAGCTTTTTGTGTGATCGATTATTATGAAATGGTGTTGGGAAACTTGGATTTGGGTCAGAGATTGGCTATGGCTGTATCTGTAGAAAGGAAGTGTATTGCAGTCTTCAAGAAACCAGGTGGATGCCTGCTGGCATTTTAAAAAGAAGAACACAACTCAGATTCTATTGATGTTAATAGGAGTGATATCATTGGTTTCAGCAGAAGCAGGGGGTTCTTACTTCTGATATAAAATATGGGATCTTTTTATTATGCATAAGCATTTTTTCAGTAGATTTTTTTGTATTTGCTTTTCTCTGTCTCTTTTTTCTTGTATAATTATTTTCAAGGGCCATCTTTGTATCTGCAGTAAAATGCTCAAGGTTGTCGTGATCCATTTGGAAGCTGTGACATTTTGTGCTTAATGCAAAGCAAAGTCTCAGCAATAGAAAAAGCTGAATAAGGCTTTCTTCATCAATGCAGCCATTAACAGCTAATAGCAGTATGGTAAATCCTTTTCTTGTTGTGCAAACATCATTAGGAAGCTTAGCTTGCAGCAAAGTGGTTACTGATAGTTAAAATGATATACAGTATTTTGAATGAAAATATTTTGAATTGCATTCTTTATTCCATGAGGGCTACCCTTTACCCACATTTCTGTAGGCATGCCCTTTTCTCATGCAGAAACATTATCCAAACAAAAAATGAAGAGTTTGGCCGTTCACGTAAGATTTTCGGTTGACTTGCAACCTGACTGAGACAATAGTTACATATAGTATAGCAGTCGCTTTCACCAGCTGCTGGATGGCTGGAAATTCCAGCGAGCTGGCCCTCAGATATGTGCAATTGATTTATATGTGTATATGTATGACCTGTGAAAATGATTAGCATGTGCATAGTAGGTTCATGAAACTTGGATTTATTGCACTCATAAAGATCAGCTGCCTGTGGTGCATTTTTAGTAGGTCTAATGCATCCTGACTTACTCTGTGCATCCGGTTCATCAGCCAACAAATAGCTAAGAGGCCCAGTGGATTTGGCACATGGAAGAATGCATATGTACTGCACTAACTGGAAAGAATTACAGCAGCTCTAATTCTGAGGCAGTGTAGTGTAGTGCAGGAATACTCAGCTGGGAGTTTGGGAGAGTCTAGAGAAAGGTATGGTGTGTTGATCTCCCCAGTGGATCCCTAAGCTCGGTCAGAGGTTGAGATCTGCACAGTGAATGGAATTCATTGCATGGCGCATTATGGAGTGAAATAATTGATTTAGGAATATACATTAGTATTTAAACATTATTGTGAATACTTCTAGCATTTTAAGTGTATCACCTGGAATAGGGAATACCATTGATCCTATTGTTAATTCAGAAAAGCGTAAGGAGAGTCTAAATAGCAAGTGTTGGGTTTGTGACTGCTCTAGCAGAATCATGGTAATAAGAATGACCTGGAGATACTTAGATTGGTATATAACACACCCTATACTGTTTAGGCATGTTCCCATGGAGAGGTGATTTCATAGTGATGCTGCCTATTTCTTGGGTTGCAGAACTGCTGTCGGAGATCCGGACCATGATGAATCCCATGGCTTTCACTCTCTAGTGGAAGTCAGGTCCCAGCAGGTTCAGCAAGTGCCCTTCTCTCCCAGCCAAGCCTTCCTCTTTGCAGGCGTGACTTTAAAGTATTGCAGAATATGCTTGAAAAAGTCCACGCTGGGGTTTCTGATGGAAAATTTGAGGCTGGGTACCTTAATTTTTCTCCCCCGCCCCCTTTTTTTAAATTGTTCCTTTTCTGCTTGGTAAACTGATGACATGAGACCCATTCGACAGTCTCCTCCTTCACCAGCCTGACCAGATTGCTGTGCTTTATGCTGTTTAAAAGCACATCCTACTTCCTGAACCATTGCTTTTATTTGTCGTGTTAAATTCTTACTCGGAAAGAATACACACTTGCAAAAACTTTAGCTTATCTGTTGCCTGTATTATTTGGGTTATGGAGAATGGCCTATCAGCAGTTAAGCCACTGTTATGGCATGCCACTTCACTGTTGAAATGAACGGTTCCCCTTGATATGTGAAGCAAGAAATCTCTTGCTGGTGCCAGACATAGCTGAATTTAATAAAATTCAATATTTAATAAAAGCAGATTTTGTGTAGTTACTTGAAGAATTTTAGTTTTAGTACCACCTTAGTGACTTGTGACAATGAGGTTTAGCAGTCATTTTTCTTGAAGCGGATTTAAGCCTGCTGCCCTAAAGCTGACTGCCTGGGACCATGGTAATCTTTGTGTCTGATGCTTTGAGTGGATTACTAAAACTGATTTATCTTGTGATGAATAGGAATGTGTTACAGGGGTTCCCAAATATTCAGAACAGACTGATTGTCTGCCTAAGGAGATCAGCTGCTATTAACTGATCTTTCTAATTAAATAATGAGCTTGAACCTGCTCTCTAGATCTATTAGCATGTTCAGCTGAATACTGATTTACTATCAGTGAAATGTTCACAGTACATCAGCTAAGTTATTACAAATGTTGTAGGCTGTGTACTTTTTTTGTGTCTTGTGTCTTTGTTTTGTGATGCTTAAAAATTATTGCTCTGTTGCATTTTATCTTAGGCGAAGTGGAAAATGTAGAATGTTGGTGATCATTTATTGGAAAAATAGGAAAGGCTAACCTGACTAGCTATAGCCAGAAACCGCAGAAAATAAACTAATATGTGCTTATATGAAAAGGACTAATTTAAATTAAACCTGGTAAACCAGCAATTGCTGATAACAAATATGATTAATTATTAATACTGTATCTGTTGGTCTCATAATTTCACCAGTTCTCTAATTGTTAGGGGATTTGTGAATCAGCTGGGACCTTTTGAGGGTTTAAGCAAATGCTGAAGAAGCAACACTTCTCCTTTTTCCCCTCCTCTGCTGGTCATCTTAAATGCACAAGGCATTCCTTGGCAATTGCTTAGGTTAGGACTGTAGTCAGAAATTGTAATGACATAGTCAAATTGATTCTATACACATTTAGTTAAATCAGCCAAGCCCCTGATACATATCATATTTTAGGTTAACGTTTACCAGTGTTGATGTGTGTATACTATTGCACTGAAGTAAATGAAAGAATTTCAAGGAGTCTGCATCATTTTTAGAAAAAGTTTATTTTAAATGTTGGTGGAGATATTTGAAGACTTAATTTGGATTCTAAATCAGATTCCTTCATTTATTTTGGAGTGCAAATTGTCAAGAATTAAATGTTTATTTATCCTATGCTGTTGTTGCTATATGCCTCTTTATAGTGTGTACTTTGACACAGATTGAGATCCTTGGTAAACATGGGAAGCAAAGCTGGAACTGGAGCTATGTTAGACTCTACTGATTGTGTTTTGTTATTACAGAAGTCTTAAAAGGCCATCTTGTTTTTAAGGGCTGTTCCAAATACCATGACACTCTCCAGGATATTTTATTTTTACTTTTTTTTAAAACAGAATTTACTCACAAATGCTAGGCATCATTTCACGCGTGATTGCATGATTGCTAATCACGTTCCTTGCAACTCTTTACCCGTTGTTTGGTTTGTAACAGATGCTTTATTTCAGATTAACCAGTCACAGTCCTTTGGAAATAAGAGATTTTCAAATATCCAACTCTTCCTGGAGTTTCCTTGCATTTGCTGCTATTCAGAACAGATTTGTAAAATTGTGACACACTTTTCCTCAAGCAAACACAAACTTAACAAAACATAAAAACTCCCACATACACCAATATATTTTAACACCTTTCTGTTTAGATATGGTAGAGAGTATAATGTTATAAATTTCCTAATTTCATTTGCTTTTAAACGGCTATTTCTCTACTTGCTAGAAGAACTTTTGGCATTAAATCCAGAGGTGATTGCAAGCCAGTTTCTTTAAATACCACCCATTTTGATAAAGACTTCTTGACTTCCCCCTATTCTAACCTGAACTCATTTATTTATTAGCTTTGCAAACTGTCTGGTAGTGTCAAGGTCCCTTTTAGCTGCTGAGTTACAATGATTAAGATTGTCCTTATTGTTGGATGTGATTAGTTACTTGTGTAACGAAATGATATCGAATGCTTTTAAACTGGTGCTGCGTAACAAACCTGCTGGCTGTGTCAAAATGAGAGACCTCTAGAGAACCACTGTAATAGTATGTTTTGGTTAAAATACCAGTTTGCTACTTTAGAGGTTGTAACATTGTCTTCCATGGTTTTCTTTTGATCCAACAAAACTATAGTCTGTTGTTATTTAGGACTCGCTGTAAAATTCTTTTGTTTAATTGTGTATTTGCAGGAACGGGATATAACTTAGATGTAGTATGATTGTGAATACAGGGCAGAATGATCATGTTTTTGCAAGGTTTTTTGTTTGCTTGTTTGTTTTTTACTGGTCCAAAACTACTAGTAAGTCACCAAGAGCTTAGTCTTCCAGTAGTGTTGAGCACTTGATGAGATCTAGGAAGAATCAGCACTTCCACAGTTCTGACCTTTATACATAAGTTTTGAAGAACATTTCAAAACTGAAATGAATGGACAAATTATTGTAAACATTTTGGAAGACAATATCTAAATCTGTTTTCTCTTTTACGCAATATTTTCTGCAAGTAGCTAAGACAGCCCTCCGGTTTCTGCTGAGCATTTTTCTTTGTTAGCAAATGTTTTTATATCTCTGGATACAGCCACCTAATCACATATTAATTGAGTCAAATTGATTCTTGATATAACTCCACCTAAGTCTGTGCAGTTTCACTGGATGAATATCACAAGGGTTATTTAATCATTCTTCTCTTGGAGACAAAGAAAAATGTGTGTGCTGTCACACAGGATTTTCTTTGTTTTATATAGAGCTATAAATAACCTTTCAAGGTACACCTAGAGAAAGCTCGTAGCTGAAGACAGGCTGGAAAATAGATGCCTGAAACACCTGTGCTGAAACATAACAAGAAGAATTAGTAACAAAGGGAAACATTAAAAACACACACATAGTGGTTTACATCTATGTTTTTGTCCTTCAAAGTCAGCTTCCTAAGGATTGTTGGAAGAAACTTACTGATTTCAAAAGATACTGAATCAGGATTGAAATGCTTTGATCCCTTCAGAAAGACAGTAGTATAGGAAGAACCTGTTTTGCTGCTAATTCTTTTTCTTTCTTGTGCTGAAATGTTTTTCTTCAATTCTAAGAAAAATGCAATGTTGATATTGCAAAATGAAGCTGTTTTGAAAAGAGGAAGAATTTGTACAAATGGATAAGGTGGCTGATAACAGCATCTAATCCAAATAAATCTTAATGAACTGGGCAGAGTCTGTGCTTGTCATGTTTGCTCTGTAGCTTTTTGTACTTACCATGGGAGGATTAACATTATATATTCTTGGAGAACTTGTGTAGGAAATACGAATATTTGACTTTTATAAATGCTACTGAAGATCAGAATCAACATGTATGTTATAATTAGCACAGAAATAAATGTTGTTACAAGAGCACTACGAAGATGGGACGGAAATTTTACTTACGGGCAGATTAGTCTGTATAGAGGCCTACTGCAAGGTTTCTTGCATCTTCCCTGGAAGCAACGTATCCTTGCTTACCAGGGACAACAGGATTCTTCAGGAAGTAGCTCTAAGGTCTCTTCTTGCATAGCAGTTCCTGTGTCATCCTAAAGCAGTGCTCTGCCTTGTCAATCTCATGTTGAGGAATTACATGCTTATGCATTTTATTGTATGATATATACAAGTAGGTGATAAAAATATGTTGAAATGTGTTGTTTAATATGTGTTACAGTTCTTTATCTTTAGGCACTTTCTAAATAATTTTCTTGCTCTGCATGAAATTTGCTTGTATTCTGCAGAAGAAAATTCAGTAAGCTCTCAAGGCCTAAATTTGGGGGCAGAGGGTGAGGAACATGGATGGGGTATGTGGCATCTTTTGTACATTCCAATTTGATAAATTACTGCAGTCTTCGTAAGAGAATGTATTACATATAGATCCATCTGAGTCATTAATACGTAGTTATTTTAATGAATCATTTCCTTTTCTGTCATCTACCCATTTTCTTAGGGTAAATGTAAGAAGGAAGAAAATACAAATAGTGCGTTTCAATATTTGTCACTTAGATGTTCCTCTAAATGAAATTTCAGTATTGTTTGCAGAATAGAAATATTTCTTTGATAATTTGTTAATGATCCTTTCTTCTCTCCCAGCTGGGTTCTGTCCTGCAGCAATATTAACAGCTGCAATATGTTTCAGTGCAGAGTGTATTGAACAGAAAAAAACAGAGTATTAGGAAAGTTTAAGAATAAATGTTTTTGACAGAGTAATTGCAGCTTATCCTTACTGAGTTGTCAAGTTGATATCAACTGTTCTTTTCCTCTTAAAATGAGCCCTTTTTTGATCTCGCAGCTTCTGTTAGGTTTCTGCGTTCACACATTTAAATCTTAGGCTGTTAATGTAAGTGTGTAGTGTTCAAGTGGCTTGTTTCTACTATGGTTTCTGAATATATTTAGGAAGACTTCAAAAATTATATGTGGTAATGTAGAAGGCAAAAGAATGAAAGGTAGTCATCAAGCTCAAGGAAATATTTAAAAAAAAAACCTGCAGTTGAACTGCATGTTCTAAGGGCAAAAAATGCAATGTACGAGGAGGCTGCAGAATTTGCTCGCTTTTTTAGCAGATGCCTTAGAGTAGGAAAATTCTGTAGTAGTATGCAAAGCAGCTCTCCTATCCTACTTATTCTCCATACTGACAGTGAAGAACTTTTGTCTCCTTTTAGATGCAGTTTCCACATCTGCTTACTCGTCACCAGCCAAAAGTTTGGGAGACCCTGGAATAACGCCACTGTCTCCATCACATATTGTGGTAAGAAATGCACTTTTATTATACACTCTGTGTTGACATTTCTTTCTCCTGCCTGTTCCCTGGGAGGTAATTTATTTAGAAGGTTGTCATTTCTGCATGCCCTGATCTCTTTTATGCTCTCTATAGCTTTAAGTGAAATTTTGGTCCCGCTCGAGTTGGTGACAGAGCTCCTATGCGTTTCAGCAGGGGCCTGGCAGCAGCATACTGGGGAGTGGCACTATTCCTTGTTTATTCAGGTCATGCTTTATACCACATCATTATGATTTGGCCATTATGAGTGGGCCATAACCCCTCCACCTCTTCTAGTTAACATTCCCATGCTGCTCTGGACTGTGCTTTTCAGGGATTGCAGGATTCTAGATAAAAGGAAAGGCAGGGAGAAGAACTCAAATTTACTATAAGCCGCCGAACAACCTTCCATATCTTAGCATAGACAAGAGAAAAAAATGCAGTGTTTCTAAAATAAATTTTGCGTACCTTCTCATCAACAGATAATGACGTGCTATAAAGGTTATTGCCCTGTGTTGGGCAATTCTGTCTCCACTACTTCTGAACTACTGCTCAGAAGTGAGCAGTATCTCAGATTCAAGGTCATATAACTCCTATAACTACAAAATAAACCTCAAAATTATACGTTGATGGATATAAACATATTCTTCAGCTGTTCAATTAAAAAACAAAAACGCAGTGTTCGGCCAAAAGTTTTAATGATACAGGATGACAGCTATTCCAGGAAATGAGTATGAAAGAAGCTGATTCAATTGGATATGTATAAAAGGCACCAGCAAATGTATTGATTGAGTTGTATATTAAATTTCCACTTACATTAGAATACAGAGCTTACTGGCATTAATTTTGGTCACAAATGCCCTTTTAGGGAACTCCTTATTTTCATGGAAGAGAGATGCATGTCTCATAGAACTGAAGCACTGAAGGATAAGACAGGTTACAATTATATTTCTAATCAGTGACTCGGTGTTTGTTCTGCTTCTGCCATTTATCAGAAGGACTCTGATGCAGATGTTGCTGTGGAGCAGTTATTTCTTGTTGTTGTGGCTATTGATTTTGGCACGACATCCAGTGGCTACGCCTACAGCTTCACCAAGGAACCGGAATGTATTCATGTAATGAGGTAAGGGCTGCATTGCAGCATTTAGTTTTGGATGGTGACAGCGTGTATTGCCTGCAATAGCTACAGATATTTTCTGCAAGAGCTTGAAATCTCTAGATTTATCTAGCGTTACCACAGCGTACACCCTTTCTTTGTCATGATTACAGTTCTCAGTTGCATCTTGTTGTATTCTAATTTGCTTTAATAATCAACATGAGCATGTCCCTTCTATGTTGTTTTGCTGAGTTTATAAGATGACATGAATAAAAGGAGGGATTGGTGAATATTTAGAAACATTCAGGGTGCAGCGATAATGACTAAGTCAGTATATCCTTACCCATGAGATTATAAGAAAAACTACACATTCATAGGAGCAGTCATGGCATGTACCAGGATGGTGGAGAAGAGGATATTCAGCATTTAAGGAAATGTTTGAATTTCTGGTTCATACAGGATTTGGCAGACTCATATTACCACGTTAACAATGCCCTTGTTGTGTAGGACTTGCGGTAGTATCACAGGTGCATAAATCAATGCAGCGCAGTGTTCCCCATTAGCCTAAAGTGAGAGTGGTTAAGGCACCTGAAACAGCTCATACCCTGGAATCATGCTTGTATGCAGTTGCATGTATAACACTTTTTAGTAATTTGTATCCAGAAATTGGTACTTTATTTGGCTGATTTAAGCTTTTTAGCATTAAACTTGACCCAAATCTCTGATAATGATGCTACAAAATAAGCAATCAAAAGCATGAATGTGAAAATCAAAGTTTGATGTGAAATTTGTTCTGTGTTGTGTGTATGTAAGGGACAGAATTTAGATGCTGTTGTGTTATTTTGTTTTATTTCTTGATTAAATCATCGCAATCTGATTTTTCCCTTTACAGATCTGATGCATATGAATCCAATGCAATCACAAATGCGAAAGCTGTTATGGTAGTTACCTAAAAGGGAAACACCACAAACCATGTCAATATTGTTTTCCAATTTTTCTTTTTTTTTAAATTGTGTAACAAGACCAAGATACAGAAAATTTCAGGCATAAACAAAGGATGTCTGAAATACTTAGCTATAGAAGTTCCTCTGAACAAAGCTGTGGTTATAGCAATAGGTGATTTGCTATTTGTTGCTTGCAATGCTGAGAATTAAAGGGCCGAAAAACTAATTCATGTAGTCTGGTGTGATATACTGTAATTTTTCTAAGCAAAGATGCTAGCTGAATGCAGCTGTTTAAATCTCAGCAGACAGATTGTGCAGTCAGCCTGAATGGTCAATTTGTATAACATCACAAAGTATTTTAGGGAAATCTGTTACAACTGAGTGATGTGAAATAAAATCTAAAGGGAGGTAAATTTTGAAAGGGTGACAGGCCATATGGCTGCAAAGATGTATTTGGAACATTTTCGATATGGAGAAATAGTGCTTCAAGGCCTTTTAGTGTCCCTTTCATCCCTTGTTCTGCTAACAGCCCAGGAAGCTGCATGATGCGAGAAGTCAAAGGACAGGTAACGTGTAACTATCTCAGCTAGGTTACTTATCAGTGTCTCCTAATCTCTTTCGACAGCAGATGATTAAATCAAAGTTCTTAAAATAAGCAAAGCTGGATGAAGTGAGGGAAGTTATCTCTGAAACTATACCTGAGCAATCCTAAATTGTATCTACAATGTCATTCCTTTAATCACTGTGCAGATTTTACTTAGGGATGTCACTTAAACCAATTGTGTGCAAAATTTTACGTTAGGACTTGATTTTGCCATTCGGTTCACACTCTACTGCAGTTAATTACAGGCTTGATTCTCCTTCCAGGGTACCTGGCTTGCTGATGCAGATCTCAGGGTTGAGACATTGAAGTCTGGGTGCTATGTAGCCAGCAGAGAGTATATTCCAAATCTTAAATGACATTTTATTTTTTGTCGTTCAAAATACCACAATTTATGTTTATCACACAATCACGATTTCATACATATGTAGACATTATGGGATCCTGATGTAAAAGGAAATCAAATAAATTAATTCATTTATTTTTCCAAAAAAAAAAAAAAAAAAAGAATCCAACAGATATTTCAAACAATGGAAAATAATAACAAGAATGTCTAAAAAAAAATATTGACTGTACTTCTGGCTGTGAAGTTGTACTGAAAAAGTTCATAAAATATGTTGCTGGCAGGGAGTATGTCCAGAGTGCTCATTGTCTTCTTAATGGCAGGATTTTGGGGAAGATATAGCTGAAACTGAATTATGAAATAATATGTATATATGAAATCATAAAATTCAATGAAAAGAGTTGTAAATGTATCAGAACAAGTCATGAAGTAGTTCAGAAGGCATTAAGAAGTTCACACACTGTACATAACTAGGGTTACGCATAGGATGATTTACAAATGTTTCAGCAGAGTAAATGTCACTTCCCACCCATACTTGAGAATGTTTACATAAAAATAGAGCATACCAATGATACATGGTCCTCTTTGCTTCTTAACAGTTTTTCCACTTTCCCTCCCTAGTGTTGATCCTTTCCAGACATTTGGATTTCTGACTGCCTTTTAACTTCATGCCTCTAAACTCCTATTAGTTCCCTACTGCTTCTGTAAAGATAGTTGTGTTACCTTACGTCAGGTTCTTGTTGCAGGGTAGAAGTAAATGAGTGTTATTCTCTGTGTATCTTGAATCTATGAATAAAGTTTTATGAACAATCTGTCCATGACTTCAGTAAGCACTTCAGTAAGCAGTGCAGCACCAGAGCCATAATGAAACACCGTTCCATGCTGTAGAACTAGGTAATAACTTCCATTGAAGCAAATACATGATGTTTTACACAGTTTTGAAAAACTCCTATTGATTTACATGCACTTATATGTAGGTGTAAATGCTTTGGCTGCTGATTAAACAGCAGCAAACTGAATTTAAGTATTTCACAAATAGATACAAAATAGACAGAAAAATATGTGTGATTATGATCAAATTGCAGCCTATCTTTAGAAGGAAGGAGAATGTCATCTTGTTTCTTGTAACTTCTTCTAGTTTTTTTTTTCTTTCCTTCTCTTCCCTATTGGCTTGTGGTTCTTGGCAGACTCATGCTCGTGTCTTGCACATACACACTCAGAGGCATTCACCTACGTTTTGATGACCCCACTGCTTCATTTCCTTGACTGTTACGCTGCTGCTTTGGATCAAATTCTCATTACTCTCCAAGGATCACTGTTTGCTCTATCTTTTAGCCAGAGTCATGTTTAAGGAAGGACATTTCTTTGGTCTTAGTATAACCTTGTAATCCTTTCCACACTACTTTTGCTTTAGCTCTTTTTTCAATTTTTAGTGTATGGTCAGATCTTCTGTGGCTGTAAACTGTTCTATACTGCTCTGATAAACTACTCTACTTTAATAAGCCTAGGAACTAGTCTCAAATATTTAAATTTGGGCAAAAATTTACCCAGAGTTCTTCTTGAGTAGACTTTTAGCTGTGACCGTGCCTTCACGTGCATTTAGAGTAATGCTGGCTCTCATTGGGTCATGCTCTTAATACACATTTCCATTTGTTTCTGAAGAGCATTATTATCATCATTTTACCTGTATCAGAACCATGAAAGAAAAGTGATGTGACCACAGGTGTTGAGATCCTGGCCTTACTTATACTATTGAAAGAAGCCTCTATTAAGTGAATTGAAGCTAGGATCCCACCTATTGACTGCAGCTGCTTCTCTCTAGAAAAGATGCCACACAGGAATGTATTTAAAGCTCTGAGTGCAAAGGGTACAGTCAGACTTCCTTTCCTGTTTTTTTTTATATTGCTCTTTTTGTGCCTGAACAGAAATACAGACTGAGAACTTCTGAACTGGCTGAACAATTTCAGTGTCTAGTTTCCATTAGAAACTCATCAGGAACTGAACATCTAATTTCTTAGGCAGTTTTGAAAATTTCAGCCATAGTACTGAGCATCGATTTGTCATCATTTGAACTGCACCTTATATGTACTTATTCCAGAAAGAGAAAATGTGTCTATCCTTAAAGGAAAATTAAGAGGTATTGTTATTAGCCAGCATCTAAGCACATGTTCTATTTATGGAATTTCCCACAGTGACTCAGAGTGAATCACTAATGATTCCAAGGCAAAACGATACCATTCTGCCTCCTCTCTGTTTGCAGCTGGTGTGTGGGATTTAACATTCTGGTGGAATAGGCAGTGTTTTCTGTTCATGGGCTGTGGGATCTGTACTTCTTATCATTGGAACCATATGTTTGCTCTAACACCTACTCAAAGATTTTTGGAGATGGCCAGCTACATTTCTAGCAGCAGGTTAGAAGAAATGAATTGGAACCAGAGTCCTTGCCCAGCTGATAATAGCCCTGGGGCTGAGCAGCAGAGCCAGTGAGTTTAGCAAAGTTTTCCCTTGGATAAAGGTGAAAAATATCCATTTCTCATCATACTGTTTCTGCTTTCAAATCAATGGAAGTGCCCTCTATATTAGATTAAATTCCTAGACATGTGGGGATTCCCTGCCATCACTGATACTGCTACAAGGAAAAAGAATGACATATCCTGGAACCATCTTTAATTTTTTTTTTCTGTGAAAATGCTAAGTAGTAGTATATAGGTAAATTTTCCAGGGAACAGCTTTACAATTCCTATGAAATATATCCAGGTTAAAAGAAAATAAAAAAACTTTGCCTTTTTGGATCTAGCTGAACAGTCATAGGGCTTCCCAGCACTTTATAAGATCCTGTTCCTAGCTGCTGATTACTTTGCCAAGTGTTAACCCCTTAGACTGAAATTTTCCATGTCAGTTTTCTGCCCCAGTCTGGAGGTCTAGCTATTTCAGCTGCCTCTGAGGGTAAAACAGAAAAAAATACATTTTTCTGAATAACCTATCCTGAATAATCAAGTGCCACAAAACAACACAGTCTTCTTGTGCTCCAAGGACTTTTGGCAATAGTATGTTAGGGAAGTGTGTTTTGCTATCCCTAGAAAAAGCACTCAACATTCAGTTTAATAATGAATGTAATTGCCCTTGTGATCTTAACTTGGCCTCTTTTTGAGCTGCATTATGATTATGGCTGATAGTTTGCCCGGATTTTCCACTGATGCTTTAAAAAAAAAATCTGATAAGTGTTTATTTCCAGTGCTTGAAAGTACTTATATATGGCGGGGAAACAGCAATGTGAGTTCTTTGTTCTTCCATTCTCCTCTTCGGTGATGGAGAAGTGAAGAGAAAACAGGAATATTCTCAGCTATTTCTGTAATACCACTTTTTACTATGTGGCCTTAGAATTTTTTTCCTCCCACAGACTTCTTGCTGCATTTAATACAAAGGATGGAGAGTGTTTCTGTATTTGGTGTTCTTATTTATCTTCCTTATTCATTCTGTGAAACAAACTTTGTCTTACTTCACACTGTTCAAATCTGAACTGAAAAATGAAACAGTTTTCATAGGCCTTTTTGTGTGGCTTTCACCATAATACCTTTGTGCTTCTCAGGTTGTGAAGATATCTTCACAATCTTCATAAGATAGTATAGTTTTATCTGACATTTTTATGCATGGTAGTGAGGGAAAGGTTTTGGTGCCTATGAGATATTTGGGAGTTGAGGACTTGTCTTTTTTTAGAGAGACTGTAAAGTTTTAATAGCATTTTAGACATTTAAAACACAAGTTCCTTTGGCTTCAGGTGAGTAGAAAGTGCAGGGAAGAGCGTTCAAAATCTGCAGACCAGGTTTCAGTGTCTCAGGTGTCCAGGAAATCAGGAACATGCGCAGATATTGGATATTTGCTAGACTGACTTGTCTAGCGTCACAGAGCTTTCTGTGACAGAAGCAGGGATTTAATCAACTTCTGCACACTGGAGTCAGCTGATTTAAACAGGTCACTAATTCAAAATGGGGAGAAATATTCTCTTACAAGTAAGCATGCAAATAGTCTGATTTAAGATTGCATAGGCCACTGGTTTTGAGGATTTGGCTTTTCATTCTTGGTTAATGTTCTTAAATAATTATCAGACTTTTTCTATGCAATATTTATTACATATGTGTGTTTAGTTGGAGAATTTAAGTGTAATACTGTTTTCTTGTTACTTCTCTGTGGCTTATTTCAGAGAATCTGTATTCTTATCAAAGAAATGGTATGATTATATCCTTAAAAACTCTACAACAAGATGCAAAAATTATTGAATTGTCTGAAATAAAAATGACAGTCCTCTTTTCTGTGATATGAATAAAAACACTTGCTTTTGGTCTTACGAGGACTGAAATTAAAATCCTTGGAGGGGAAAGCAGTGCGTGCAATCTACTACCAGGTTGTTCTCTCACAATACACTAATATTCCTGCTGCTCTAAACATGAGTATCACTTACTGACGATGGTTCATTTGTTTGATAGACGATGGGAAGGTGGAGATCCAGGCGTATCCAATCAGAAGACACCAACTACTATCCTCTTAACACCAGAAAGAAAGTTTCATAGCTTCGGATATGCAGCAAGAGATTTCTACCATGACTTGGATCCGAATGAGTCAAAGCATTGGTTGTATTTTGAAAAGTTTAAGATGAAGCTACATACCACTGGTGTAAGTAGCAACTAACTGTCTTGGGTAATTGTGCATTTGCTGCTCAAATCGTCTGTGGGGGGTGCTAGATCTTGACTAAAGGTTGTAAATGAGATAGGAAGCAGCTTCGTTTATAGGTTTAGAAAGTAAATAAATTAAACGAAACACTTCAATTAACATATTTTGGTTTATTCTGCTCCACACTGCCTTTGGCAAGTGTATTTTTGACTGCCTGCTTTCTAGATCATAGTAGTTCAATGTCTGCTTTCCTTAGATCTTCCTGTCCTAATTTTCTTTGGTGAAATTCATAGCTGTTTAGGGAGTCTGCGTGAGGTCTGTCTGCTGTGTGAAATCTATTCAGAAAGCAAAAATGGAATAGAAGAGCCATGCTGAACTCCTGTGCACAGAAACAAATTCACCCAGATTATTTGTAATAATTTGATGTTATTCCTACTGATTTTATTTTTGTCTTTAAACCATTCTAGAGCTTTGGGAGTTGGCCAGTACTTTATGTATTGAGATGCTTTCTGGTTTCATGTGGTGGCAGGAAGCCAAAAATCCATACTTTTAGCTCTTAACTTGGATTCAATACCTTGCATATGCAGTTTTTTTACAATTAATTACAGATGCAGTTTATTGTAATTATTTAATATTTAGTCCATAGTGCTCTATCTGCCTACAGCTATTTATAGACATTATAGGTGTATAAAAAAAAAAAGGTCTAAAGTAAACAGCAAATATTATGCTCCAGGAAATTCAAGTGATGAATTAGATCCTCTTCAGAACAGTTATGTCACTTTTTCCTAGCCAGGTGGATAAAGAATTCCCTTTCCTCAAGCAGTGGGAATTAATTTTGTGTTTACTTTTTCCTTTGAGTAACTTCCAGTTATTTTCTTTCATGTAGAATCTTACCATGGAGACAGACCTGACAGCTGCAAATGGCAAAAAAGTCAAAGCACTTGAGATATTTGCTTACGCCCTGCAATTCTTTAAGGAACAGGCATTAAAGGTAGAATAACGCTTCCTTATCTAGATTCTCTGTATTTATAACTGACAAAAATGTGTGCCTAACACTTTTAACCTTGCCAAGCTTTGACCTCAGTAGTATTTGATGTAAACAAAGCAAGGCAGCTGTAGAAATGCTAGGAAGGCTGTGGACTCTGAAGAGTTTATAATAGCCTGAAGTGATTTCCCTTTGCACAGGGGAAGCTTGATTCAATAATAGCGAATGTATCACTGTGATACAGAGTTCTGAATATTTTCTTGCTGGTATAAATCTTTTCTATTGCTTTTTTTTGTGAAGAATGTCAATTTGAAAATAAAGTTTACAATTGCAGGAACTGAAGCTCAGCATTTCACTCTATCTGCATGTTTAACTTTCCAGGAATTAAATTTGAGACTGGCTTCTGGCCCTGGCCCCTGCAGTTCTGCTGCCGGGTCAGTTCATTGTTCTGTGCTCGTTCAAGGTTCTCTCTCATGTTAAAGAGTTTGTACTGTGAAACCTTGTAGGATGGGCAGCTATTGATCCCTACTGTCCCAATCTAACGTTGTCTTCAGTGGTTGAACAAACGGAAGTCAGAGGAGCTGGATTTATTTTGTAATAGAAAGAGATTATTAAAAGCTGGTTTACAATTTAGTGAGTTGAATCTCACTGAAAGTCTGTACAGTGATGAAGTGCACAAGGTAGCTGATATGATGGAAGTAGTGTAATTATGGTAGCACAGTGGTCTGTATAGGCTGCTTGTTTGCCCTGAGAAGTTCAGTGTTTTAGCTGTATGGGACTTTGCACTAGCACAGGTACATAGCCTCCATTATCCAAACCAACTCAGGTGCCCCTGCACAGCACTCCTTTATCCTGCTTTACAAAGTTAAACTGCAGCACACGTTGCCAAAGAGCCAGAATTAGGCTTGTTTAGTGGTATTTTGGTCTTGTGCTGACCATTCACAGGGGTGAATTTCAGGTTGTTACGCTATGAAATGTTATTTTTCGCCCTGGTCCTCAATGTACGTTTGTATAAAAAAATCTAACAAGCATTAGGGAGAACCTTGGAGTAAGACATCGGTTATGGGTGTAATTCATACTGCGTTCTCTAATAGGGCCCATTTACACTGCCTTCAGTGTCAGGTTTTGCCCGTTTTTCTGTGCATTTTTTTTCTGCTGTGACTGCTACTGGTAGGAGAAAGGCAAACAATTTGTTATGAATTCTTTGCGTTAAAGAAAATAGATTTTCTGAGTTTCTTACAAGCTAAGGAAAATGCGTTTTATTTTCCTGTTTTGCATTTGAAAAGTTACAATACTTCTTTCTTGTAATTTTCTTCTTGGGTCCCAGGAATGTATTTGGTATTCTCTTCTGAAATACATTCTCCCAGTAAACAGTTTCTGAGATTTAAAATCTTATGCAAGCAGCCAAGCATGAATTAAGTACACATTGGCTTCAGGTGCACCACCATAATGTCAATGTAAGCAATAGTAGTTGCTAGGCCAAATTAGTTGTTAAATCTCCACCCAAACAAACATTGTTTAAAATAGCCTTGTCAGAAAGCTAACCTACTTTTCTGAATGGGGTTAATTTAATCTCTGTGAGATCTCAGTCTGTTCTTAATGGCTATGGAGGCACAGATCCTATCACTACAATTTGAAATCCTTGTCTGGTCAAAGACTGTATTTGACTAGAATTTTAAGTGACAGACCTGAACCTATGCATAGTTTGGGGAAATTCTTACAATCCTGTATATTTGCTCTCTCCCCTCTTCAGGGAACACAGCAACATCTTTTCTTGATGTTAATAAACAGATCCCTGTGATTTGTAAGTGCATGCTAAAACTAATTAGACAAGCAGTGTAAATGATCTGTTACTTTGGATTATAATCATCTGTCCATACCAAGTGCCCTGTGCAGTATAAAGGTACTACTTTTCTACCATGGATTTTTGAATTGTGGCATAGCTAAGCAAACACAACACCTTGGCACAGCACATACAGAAACGTTTTTTTACATTCTAAAGGCCCGTTGTTCACCTTTCTGAACCTTTCCCTGTTTGGATGGAGATTTAGATAGGATATATGGTAATGACATTTTACTTGGAACCTTTCCCAAGGCATGTCAGTATATCACCTAATTTGCAAATGCAATACAGACTTTCCTCTTTTTAAGAGGAAAAAAGAAAAATAAAGGAACTAAACTGCTTCTGAATGTGTGCTTAAAGCAAACTTTTCAAGGAGCAGACAATTTTTTTAAGGCTTTAACTGTAACTTCCCCTTATTAACTGAGTTGTAAAACTTTGATTTAAAGGTGAATGATGTATAAAGAAGTCATTGAAAAATCCAGATTGTAAAATATAATGTTCATGAATGATACCTCAAATATTTTTCTGTATATTAATCAAGATGCAAGTGTGAATTCTTCAGACTAGCAGGAAATACCACACTATTACTAAGTACCTACATAAACATTCTGTAATATCCAGCAATGCATGAGCTGCCTTTGGAAAAACTAACTTTCCTACTTCATGTTAAGCAGGAAACTTTTCTATAGGCCTCCTGGAGAAGTGTCAACCCTAATTGCAGGTTTTGACACAGTAAAGCTTTTTTGACAGGTTAGCAATAGTTTAAACATTCCGATTTATTGACAGGAAAAAATAGAGAAATGTATTGTTACTGAATCTAGCAGAAAATAATGCGTTCTTATAAAATTGGTACCCATCATCTTACATTGACCTCTGTTTTCCTTTGGTTTAGGAGCTCAGTGACCAAGCAGGCTCAGACTTTGAAAACTCTGAAGTAAGATGGGTCATTACAGTGCCTGCTATTTGGAAGCAGCCTGCAAAGCAGTTTATGAGACAAGCTGCCTACAAGGTGAGATTACAGGATGAAAGTCAGAGTGCTCCTTTAAATCTCTGCTTGGTAACCTAAATGATAAATTGTATTTGGGACCATTGGCACTAATATACTCTGTATAAAACTGGACTAGAGAAGAGTCAGGCTAGAAACATTGAAAAAAGAAGGCAACTCTACAAAGCAGTGGCTTCAAGTCATATGGATTAACCTCTTAAATGCCCTTTTCTTTCTGTTTAGATTTGTATATTGATGTCCCTCACTGCAAGCTCTAATGTGTTAGTCATCTTGTACACTGTATTCCTGCTGAATTCAGTGCACATGGAACAGATGTAGTTTTGAGACCCAGGGGAAATTTGATTTAAATACTGGACACAGTTTTGTTTTGTTATTTTCCTTAGGTCATCACAGGCTTTTAAAGTACAAAAATAAGGAAGAGGAGGGAAAGCAGAAAGCCTCCTCAGTGGGATTCTTTTTTTTATTCTTCCCATTTTCCCATGGTAGGAATGAAAAGACTGTGAACTGGATAGTCTGGATATAAAATTAAATTCAATTGTTATTTTTACTAGTAAAAGATTTCTGTGCATTTAACCCTCTCCCCCCCCAAATCCATAAAATATGCACACTTTCCATATACACATCCTTTATTTCAGATTCAGTTTGTCTTTGATGTATTAGATGTACCCATTCTCCTTTTCATCAGGATATTCATTTTGTGTTTTGTTTTATTTATTTTTGGTCACACAGCTTTATATAACCCGTTGGCAGCAGATACACAATGCACGGTTTGTAAGATATCTGGTAGTTTACGAGTAACTTGCAGAGTGCTCTTGGGAAGTACCCAGATTTTTCTAAGTGTTTCTACCCATCTCTAATGTTGAGCAACATTTTTCTTAACAGTCTTTATTGTGGGATTGCTAATGATAGTGCCAGAAGCAAAACACTCTTACAGTTCTGATGGAACGACACGGTTGTAGGTAAATCTGAAACACGAGAGACCCGTTCATTATCTTTTTATATTGTTGTCTGCCTGCTGTCTGTGTGCATGTGTGCTTGTGAAGTGGGAGCTGTGTAAGGAGCAGGGCAGAGTAAGGTAGATCTCTTGGCATTTCTCATTCGTGGCACAATGGAATGTTGTTGAATAGTGTCCGTGTCTGTGGTTTCGTCTGTGATTGTGTCCTTTTATCGGCAAGCTTGATAAACAGCAAGGACTGACAAGGCTTTTAACTCAGGGTGTGTGATCAGTTGCAGGAAAACAAGAGAATTTAGGGAAATAATTGAATGTTTACTTAACACACATATTTGATGTTTAAAGTAAACGGGGAGGAAGAAAGGAAAAATAGAGAGTTCTGCATTGTCATTCAGTCTTTCACATTCCTATTGCCATCCCAGTCCAACATGTTCTTCAAACCCCTACATAAAGAGAGGTTAAAATTTCCAGCCGTCATTACTAGATTCTGTAATGTGCAAACATCCTGATAATGAGAATTTGTTGGCATAAGAGTAATCTGGGTGTTGAGCAGAGAAAAGTACAAAACCATAGTGGTAGACACTTTGTTACTGTAAGTACACTGAGGTACAACCACCAGACTAAGCTAGCTGATGGCTAACTAGTGGGTATTGTCAAAGAGCAGTGTGAATCTGCTCTAGTAAACTGTGGCAAGTGACCTAGCTCTAAGATAACGAAAGTACTGATAACTTCAGTCTTTGTTTCACAACATAAAGTCCAGCCTTTTGGGAAGTGTTAAACCATTGTCTAAGCAAGCTAAACTGCATGGAACTACCAAAAGCAAGTAAAAAGTGTTGTAGATCTGTCTTTGCCCTCAAGATCTGTCTCCTTCTGTCCAACCTAAAATCTTAATGCATTTCTGACATCCCCTCATCAATGTTTTGCTGTTGCCAAAACATTCCTAACCTGGAACTCTTAATCTGCAGGAGTGTAACTGCGACCTCCCCTTCCAGTTGCTATGCTGCTTGTCATTTGAATGCATAATCTGGGTGTTCCCTTCAGTTCACACTTCTGTCTCTACATCCAGCCTATCAAAATTTTGCTAATTCTGTCTGCATAACAACTTTTCCTGTCTGTACATACTGCTGAGCTTTCATCAAAGCTGTCATTGATTTTGCATCTCAGTTACTGCAGCACCCTTCTTTGACTTTGGCAAATGTGATCTGGCCAAGTTTGTATCCCTTCAGAATACTGCCATTAAAGGTTTTTGTAGTCTCACTTTTGACAGGGGATCAACCGCCATCTGACTCCTTCATCTGTATCACATCTGACATAAGCTGCATGTCCTGGACATGAATATCTGTAATGCTAACTCATTTTCCTCCTCTGAAACCCTCTCTAAAATGCCTTTTCTCATACCTACAAAAACTTGACTGTAATTGGCTTACTGGTATGTGAAAACTGCTCCTATTGCTTCTCGTTGTTACCTTGTCTGCCCTGTCCTTATTCATCTATTGTATTTCTTCTATCCTTAACTCTTTTTTTGTACTTGAATTGTTATCTCTTTGAAGCAGGTATTTGTTTATTCTGGTTTGCCTTGCTCTCTGGAGCCTCCTGAAGGACTAAACGTAGTAGGCTTTAGAGAGCTGCATGTCTTTACAGTCTCACTATGCTGAGTCAAAATTGCTTTCTTCCTGAACAACAATCCACAGAGACTTCTTTATGTTGCTCCTATGTAAGTCCTGTATATCCAGAGATAATGATAAAAGCAGTATGTTGCCTGCTGAGGTCTGGTATCCTGCCTGTTCTGTTTCAAATTTTTTGCTTTGGTGTAGTTCTGTCAGCAGCACTTTACTTAGCAGTCTTAGAAGAAACTCTGTTCTCATCAAGAACTTGCATTGTGAGTAACATTCAAATTGCTGATATGTTTTCTAATTTTGGAGATCTTGGCAGTGTAGTCTGCTTGTATAGCATGTAGCACTCCATCCTGCTCCTGTGGATGGGGCCTGCCCTTATTTTTATCCTTGCAGCTGTAACTACATGTGACTGCCTGCACTGGGCCTGAAATCTAGATCCCAACATGAAAAGATGGCTTAGGTCTGGAGGCGAGCCACTGCCTGCTCATGAACACGGCCTGGCACTTGCAGCATCGTGACAACGGCCTGTGAACATGGACACAATACTAGGATCCCACTTCTGTGTCTGATGAGATTGTACTAACAAATGAAAATTCAGTGTTTTGTAAGTCTTGTTTTATTGATGGCAAAAAAAGAAGGTGCCCGCTAGTGGAAAGATGAAACTCTAAGGGTATTCAGGACCATTTATGCATACTATATAGAAATCGGTTGAATTCAGGTAAGGACAAAGGGCTGGTTCAGTCTTATAGTGCTTTGCTGTCTTAATGTTTCGCTATGAGCAGCACTTTTAAACCCTTATCCAAATGAAATTCAGGTGCTGTAGATTTTTTATCAGGGAACACAAGATTTAATATTCCTAATGGTGTTTCTTTTTAGTAATGACATTCTTCCAGCTCATGTTTCAGTACAAATTCTTGGACCACAGTAAACGCAAGGCAGAATCTGCAGGTTGGAATTTCTTGAACATGCTAGTGGGAATAAAGTTTAGGGAGGGAGTTAGAGTGCGACAGGAATATGTAACAATCCAGAATGCAGAAGCTATAAAATAAAGAAGTGAAATATAGCATGCCAAATGTACTCAGGGTAGACCAAAGGAAAGGGAAGGCTAGCCCATTTTCATAAACTTACCCAAAACATTCTGTAGTCTTATAAACATCAGTCAACTGGTCAGTTACTTAGAGATATTGTAAGACTTTTTTGCTTTTAATATGTGCTGTGGATTCTGAAATGGAATTCTAGGGCTCTGAAGTAGATTTTTATTCCAATTATAAATAACAAAAATAACAATTTGCATGTATAAGCTCCTATAAATAAACAGAGAGGCAGTCTAGATCTATCGGATTAAGCACAAGAGCCTGAAATTCTGAGGGCTTTTTTTAACCAGCTCTTGCACTGAAGGTTTTTTAGTATTTTCACCTCAGTTTCATCATGGAATGAGCATGATAATTATTATTTAAAATGTTGTGTTCTTGGCTTACATTACATTACATTGATCAGTGCTAGCCTGCTCTGTAGAGAGAAGTAAATAAATTTGATAAATGAGTAACGTGATGGTATGTGAAATCCCTTGCCAATAAAAATGTGAAGTGAAGCACACTGGAAAGGAGCATTTAAATGAAAAGGTTGTCTTAGGCAGTTCTGAATAAACTATATCGTATCAGAAAAGAGATGTGGATGTGACTGTGAGTACAGTGAACTCTTCTGTCTGATGTGAAGTTATGTTTTAAAAAAAAGAAAACAAAGACCCAAACTACAAAGCAAGATGTTATCATGACATGGAATGGGAACAGTGAGCAACATGGAGAATATTGTAACAACTTTTTCCTGTAAATAAATATTACAGCCTTATTTGGATACCGTGCCTAGGACTGATGTTGCCTCAAAAGGATATTGTTGAAAAAGAATAGATTCAGAACAATTAATATGACAACAGGCCTCGAGAAACTGTTAGAACAGCCATAGAAAAGACTGGAACTATTAACCTTTAAAAGGAAATGCATTAGATGTTATACCAAAAGTTTTAAGTGTTAACCTCCGATCAGTGTTTTCTTAGACCATTCATTCATTTTGTTTCTGCACACAACTGAGAACAAGAGAATTTTAGCTAAAACAGAAAGCAGGAGAATCACCATTATCCAAGTCAACAACTTTTCATCCAGATGATGAGTATGTGGAATTCTTTGTCAGAGGATGTATTCGAGGTTGGGTACTGAACACTCTTCAGAGGAACTGATAGTTACGGGACTGTGAAGGATATTCCAAGCTGTTATATTTATAACATTTTGTGGAAGGGATGTGAAACTTCAAGTGTCAGGATTTAGCCAACATCCAGGTGTAGTGATGATAATGAGGTTTAATGCAAAAAACAGATTGCAGCAAACAGCTGCAGAGAGTTTTTAGATCATGCTATGAGATGTCCCTTTCTGGATATCAGAATATCTCTGACATGAAGTATTGTGCTAAGTAATTTGTTTGACACAGTGTGCCTGTATACTGATACTTACTATTTATACTTACAGTATTTTTGAAAAAAAAGAAGAGATTTTTAGATTTCTTTTGTCTTGAAATGGGTTAGAAAGACCAAGGAAGTCACATCTTTCTGATTAAACGAGACATTGGCCTACATGAGCCCATCTGCAGTGAACCTCACAGGCTGTTTTGTAATTCTCTGAAGAGACATTTTGAAATGTATCTTATGTAATAAAAATAGGACAGCATTTTTTTTTTAATGAGGTGTTGTCTCAGATGTACATGTCTGTTCTATTGTTTAACATTTTCCAACAGAATGATCTACCTTTTGGAAGGCGTTAAGCACTGATTTTTTTTTTTTTTTCATTTTAGAGAGAGAAAAAGAGAAGGAAAAAAAATGAGTACACTAAAATAGTTGTCATCCTTCCAGCTAGTAGCAAAGTTTGGGTTGTCTTCTAAGAGAGGGAGCTTTCTGAGAGACAGGAAGGTAAAGGCAATAGAGATTTCGGGACAAATAAAGGGACTTCCTACAGACTTCAGTTGTAATTAATGAGAGCTGTGACAGTATAAAGTAAAACCATAACTGATGAATAAGTAACTTTAAAGGACAGTGAAATGCATTAACAACATGCAGTCCATAATGGAGTAAAGCTTTTCAGTTCGCTGGAATTATCGTATGTATGACTTAGTGTAATTCCACTTCTTCAGTCTCATGGGAGATGTTGCAGATTTTGAAGCCTTTGGTTGCGTTGACATAGAGGCAGCAGCTGCCCCTAGCTGCTCTGACAGGTTCTTTGTATGGGCAGCAGGAAAAATGAGTTTAGGTCCCCTTTCCACCATATATGGAGATAATAGTGGGAGCAGCAGCTCTGTGCCAGGCCCTTTGCAGGTTCATGAATTAGTGCTGGGCTCTTTGCCAGCATTTGCTACCTAAACTACACTTCCATGCTATGGATGGAAACAGTCTGTGGATTAGGCCCAGCCCACAGCCACCAGTGAGATAGTGCTGATGAAAAACTTTATGACCTAAAGTTTCTTTTAAATTTAGGTCATGAGCTTGCATCTGCCATCTGCGTTCACTTCAGTAGGAGTTATGCCAACAAGAAGATTGCATGGCCTGTGTGTATGAAGCAGTGTGAGGGGGTGACGGGAAGGAAAGGGCTGTAATTCACTGTATGCAGTACACAAACGGATAGCAGAGAATGCTTTCCAACTCCCTGAGACTCCCTAGGAGCCTAGGAGTGTAACATGAAGATACAGCTATGCTTGAGTTAAGGACTAGTTGCTGCTAAACAGGCAGCTCCTGCTCTCCCTTCTTCCTCTGGTTGCATGTCCTTCCTGTCTCTTGCTTTGTGCTGGCACTCATCTGACAAGTGAGACAACTTAAAAGAGTTAACTGGTTCAAGGAGCTAAACCTGCAGAAGATATCCATGACCACCCCCAGTGATGCTGTTCAGTGATGGGGTGCAATTTGCTGTTGCAGCTGAACTGGCCTAAGTCCTTTTTTCAAAAATTATTTATGCTCTTCTAGTTTTGAAAAGTCTGCTCATGAGCTGCTGCTTTTACAGTTCTGTTATTTCCCCTCTTCATTTGATTTAAAAAGAGACACAACTAGAGACACTTAACCAGATTGACACCTGTGAAGCTAAGCTAAGCTTATTCCTTTGTAAGTATTGTCCTCTTTGGTATGTAAAGCACATGCAGCTGGAATTTAGTTCTGTGTCTAGGCAGTGTAACAGACTTTTGCTATAAACTATGTAAAAAGGCAAGGGTGTTCAGGCACGAGCAGCATTGGGAAGCTGGTGATTTCTTTGAAACAGTATTTGTTAGTGGAGGCGGAAGAGCAGAAGTGTGTTAATGCATCAGCTGTCCTGACTATTTGCAGCTCCTGCGATTCTCTTGAGTCTATGCTTTCACTTTTATGGTCTTATGATCTTTATCATCATAAGGATTGGAATTTAGCACAGTGGGAAATGTGTACCAATAAATCTCAATTTACACACATGCTAATTACCCAGGCAGGTTCACATGAAAGCATAGGCAGTTGACAAAGCTGTCTGCTAATTCAGTTTGGTTAAATTTGGTTTGTACATTTGCGTGGCACAACTTGGAGTTTTTGGAGGTTGTCTTTTTGTTTTGCCAACCAAGTAAAATGGAGAGTTTTCACAGCATTCTAGGTAAGAGTAGATAGATCTCTGCCAGTCTTGTAAAGCTGTATGTAAGGCCTTGCCTTGTAAAGCTATATATAGACCCTCTCCTTTAGCAATTGTCTCAATGCAGTGGTATCTACTGAGTAGTGGGAAGGAAGGTGAATATTATATGTAGCAGTGGAACGTGTTTCTGAGGATCTTACAGATTGCCTGGAAAGGCATTGAAACTACTATAAATAGCTGAAAATCAGAATCTTCTGTCCAGCTGGAAGAAAGATCATACTAGATGGGAGTTTCCAGCCAAAAGAAGAAAACAGCAATCTGAGAGGCTTTAGCTACAGTCCAGAGGAGTGGGGGGAGTGATACAAGTCCACAAACAAGCATAAACCAGTGTGGACACAGCCTAAAACTAGTGGGTAGGATTATTGTAGTAAGTTCATAGAAAGGACAAGGAAGGAGGCTAATAGATTAGTCGAAAAGACATCTTAGATGTCACTATTCAATTACAAGACGGATGGAGGAAATGAAGTACAAGGTATATATAAGCTGACTGTGGAAACTAGTGGAAAATGTTAAGGTAAAATCTGAAAGACCAAGGTACAAAAGAAGACGCAACTTACAAAATATACCAAGCATATAATTTTCCTCAGAGAAACTGCTCACAGTAAGGGTCACTTGTCTTGCTTTAATGAAACCAGCCCGAGGCTTTAGGACCACAGCAGAGGATATTTTGAAACAAAGGGAAAGAGAGAACGTGTGATGCTGGGAAGATACTATAATAGGAAGACAGAGAGAGAGTCAAGCCTCTCAGTTGTGGAAACTAGTGCACGCCTATGGTACAAAGAGCATTTATGCAATAATATAACATGCAAAATTAAAAAGCTTATGAGAATTTAATGCTTTTTTATATATATACAGAGTGCTAGTCATAAAACTTGCAACTGATGTCCTCCTGCATTCTGGGAAATATAATGTAGTGCAGCAAATAATTCTGGGTAATGTCACTTGGTGCCATGATCTCATCTACTGCATAGATGTGATCTGCAGCAATAGTCATTTGGGAGCTAGCTGTAGCAAAATCACTCTTGTGGAAGTATGGACTCATATGCTGCTGTGGTCCCATTTACCATGGAACTGCCAACACAGCCTCTCCCTTGCTGAGCTATCTGTCATTCAGCAATACCTAAGTCAGCCTTAATAAGGCTGATTTTAATTTATTTGTGAGCCTGATCCTAGTCACTGTTTTGGACAAATGAAGGGGCAGGAACACAACAAAAGGAAGTCATCTGGAAAGTTAGGATAGCCTATTGTGCAAAGAAAAATTATTGGTGATCTCGCAGGCTTGCTGTTCCATCTAAGGAACACCTTCCAAGTGACCCAAGATTCTTCCTCCTAGAAAATCATGTCTACATATTGGGGATTTCAGAGATTACTGAATAGGCTTTCATTAGCCTATTTCCTCATGTCCTACTACTCTAAAACAGGAGCTAATGAATATTTTAAGAGGAAGAGCACTTGGATAGTACTGCTGGTGGAGAGGTTAGTATAAATGTCTAGGATTAAATCTGTTAAAATTTCATTGAAAAATTTTAAATGTTCAATGTTAAATCTTAATGTTAAATGTTTAATGTTAAAATTTTACTTTTTAGCTAAATTTCCCTGTAGATCAGAATCTTGGTCTGAATTCAGATATGGGATATATCTGTGTTTCTAAGACCAAGATGTGATGTCCTAAGCAAGGGTTGCTGCAATTACTGATAGTCTGTTCTATCTCACAAATACAAAAAATCTTTTGTGCCTGTTTGTTATGATGATCCAGACAGATTGTGTCTGACCTGTGCATAGCGAGGAGAGTTCTCTTTCTTACCAGTGGTTCATAAATGCATTTTAAGGAATAGCCACAGGTAAACCAGAGAGCCTTCTCTGTGCATTACAGAACAAAAAATAATTTTAATACCACTTTAAGATCGGTAGAGAATGTTCATAATTCAGGTATTTTCTTCCTTACATTCCCCCTTCCCTCCTCAAAGCCTGCCCATTAGCACAGGTTAAAATGCTGATTTCCAGAGCACTCTACTCAGATATTTGTTCTTGGATTCACCTACTCTGCCATTATCATCGATGAGTGTCCTTCCCCTACAAACTACAGAGCTCTTCCCTAGAAAAGTGAAGTATAGTTGAAGAGGGACATTTTTGGATTTAAGGTGGCATCAGAAATATTCCTTTTATCATGTCATGAAAGGAAAGTAGTACTTCTGTATCTCTGTCTGCAAAGCAGCCTTTTCTAGAGATTGAGTTCCAATGGGCATCTTTTAAAGGTAGCAGAGAAAAGATACCCCTTGCAAGGCAGTACATAAGCTCTCATCTTCTGTCTTAAAAAGGGGTAGCAGAATCTTTTTCATAGCTGACTCACACTTGGGAGAGATTCAGAGCAATTGACTTTAGAGTCTGCCACACAGGGCAAAATGGTAACTGAATTTTTACACCACTCCTCCCAGTGGCAGGTAAAAGACAGCTGAAATATTTCTTTTGTTACCACTGAAGGTGCTTTATTGACATATCTCCTACTGGTGATGCAGATTCCTGCACTGTGGAAAAAAAGGGAAAGAGGAGGGCTTATGACAGCAATATAGCATTTGTGAATGCAGCAAAAAGTATTCAAAAAGCAATATGTTTGGAGTTTTGGGTGCTGTCTCATCTGCTGCCGAGCGATATGGCCGCCCTTGCCTCATGTCTGCACCGTATATTGAAAATAGATGTGAACGCTCTGTGAGCCAGAGCCAGCACAGTTCCTGTGACTATGGTTAGTGCAAATTTGAGCACAAGCCCCCAAGCTTGGTGGGATATGTGTAGGTTAGATGAAAAGTGCTTTATTGCATTAGTCATGGGGTTTTTGAATTGGAGGTGGTGCAGAGCAGGGGTAGAGCCTGCTTGCACCTTAGGTCTGCAGGCCGCTGTAGTACCCTGAAATCACCTCTATGGAGAGTTCGGCATGAACATAAGAAGTGATCAAATGACCAGCAAGTCTTCAAAAAGGGAAGACATATTTGTTCAGTGAAAACATAGCTATAGAATAAGCAGCTCTGTGCATTTCCGGGCGATTGCTTGTCTTCTGCATGGACACTCGAACAGGTGTACAGTAGTTTGGGACTTTCCCAAGGGCCTGTTTCTGTGAGTCATAGAACATGCCTGCTAGTTTTAAAATGACCTTCCCCTGTCATAACTGTTGTTTTGTAAAGTTTTAAGTTTTTAGACTTCCTCAGGCTTTGAATAGACAAATGAGTTTGTGGAGTACCTCTGACTGAGAGGTCAGTGAAACACTGGAAGATTTGAAAGAGAGCAGCCTTTTTCTCAGCCTTTTTGGATCTCTTGTTTTCTGCCAGAAGCCGTATTTATCTTAGTGTTTTGACTAGGAGTTTAATTAATCCTTGTAGAGTATATATGAAGTGAATACTATATAGTGTTCCTTCGATATTCTGTGGTTCTTTTATCATCACACACAAAAGTTTGACAATATTTCCTGTTCTCTGTCCTCTCATTGCTCCCACTGCCTAGGAGAGCTCCACGTTTCCCTGGCTAATGTTTCATGGAGCTTGGAAACCCTTGAGACTGTCTAGCTCTATTCCTTCTCTGAATTCCGTTATGTATTTTAGGACATTCAGAGGTTTGTATTACATACACGTTTAGTAAATTTTATTGTTTTATAAGTTAAAACCAGGAAATTACTGTACAAAATCCAGAGGACCAAGTCCCAGTGAGCATAGGTTTTGATAACAGAATCAAG
Source organism: Dromaius novaehollandiae (assembly GCF_036370855.1). Taxonomy (NCBI): domain Eukaryota; kingdom Metazoa; phylum Chordata; class Aves; order Casuariiformes; family Dromaiidae; genus Dromaius; species Dromaius novaehollandiae. The sequence goes on along the minus strand of NC_088103.1, from coordinate 40,695,207 downwards.
CAGTGCTTATCAAAGCATTCCAAGTTCAGATTGAAAATATAAAAAATAGATTATAAAAATAAGGTATGAAAATACAAAGTCTAGAAATCCTGATAAGGCATCCATACAACCTGTACTTGTAGCTGGTAACGGTAACCCCAGGAAAAAAAAATGAGGCAGTCTGACCATCCATTGCAAATGCATTTAGCTCAATAAGACAGCCTAGCCATCTATAACAAATAGGTTTATCTAATCAGTGACCACACAAATGTAAATGTTCTGACTGTAGCCAATACAACCCCACAAAATTCATTATTCAAAGAGCACGCTGAAAGCAAAAGTCACACATCACTGCAATTCCAGGTTCCCCATTTATCTTCTTGCTTTTCAGAATGGTATAATGTTGTTGTTTCTGAACAGGCATTAGGAGGGAGCAGTATTACAGGCTGTGCTTTCTTTCTTATGATAGGAGTAGCTTTATTAATAGTTTATTAAACAGAAATGAAGTATCAACAGGATTCTGCTTTGGTTCAAAGCAACTTGCTAATTGCAGATATGATCAGGTAAGTATAGGATAAATGGGCACCTTGATTTTTCAGAGTAAAAGTGCCCCCCATTCCAACAAACCTCAGTAATAACCCAGTTGTAAACCTGTGCCTGGTATTGAGCTGCATACTCAGAAACTGAGGCATTTGCTTTAGTGGTTGGTTGGTTTGTTTGTTGTTTTTGTTTTTTTAGCTAGGAAGCTTGTAGCAGAGCTGAACACAAAAGCATTGAGCTTAAAGTACAGCTCTGCTGATTCCCATACTTAAAACAAGAACATCTTTTCTTTCCAAACAAATATAAGAAAGTGAATTAACTAGGGATTACGAATGATCAAGAATAGTTACCAAAAATTAACTAGGAACTGAATTTCCCTCCCTAAAGAGGACACTCCCTCAGACACTGGACTGAGGCAGAATTCTTTTTGGTGCAGATTGTATTGCCATCTTAAATTACTGTGCATCCTTCATGCATTAAACTGATTGTTTTAATTCAGTTCTTAAAGTCACTGGTGGCTGATGCTCAAGGCTACAAGACTTCTTAGGACTGGTATGCTTTTTATGTTTTCAGATTTAAAAATAGTATAGCCTTCACATTAAAAAAGTGTAGCATGAAGGATATTTCTTTTTGAGGCCAAGAGACTCAGATGAAAGTTCTGATTGCAAATACGGCTGAACTATGTACAGAAGCTTGTGAGGCCCTGAATAACTGTCGGCTTATTATGGTGAGTCTGATATTTCTGTCGTACTGTCAGATACAATTGATTTCCTCTCACTGATACATAGAGGCAACAATTTGACAGAGCAGTCACAAAAGGAATGAAAAGCTGTAGGTCTTTTGCGTTTGGGAAGGATTTTTACCAGTATTTCTGGTCTTTCTCAGCATACAATATCTCACCATTCTAGAATCACAGAAGCAGCTTTTGGAAGCATTTGTTTCCATTTGTACAGGTATCTAGTCTGACCTTCTAGTTGAAGTGGGTGTATTTTCAACACCAGGTCAGGTCAGTAGAGGCTTTGTCTAGCCAAGTTTTGAAAGCCTGCAAGGACAGAGATGTATCTCTGGGTGACTGTTCCAATGCTGCATCAATTTCCTAGTGAAAATGGTTTTTTTTGTAATACCCAATTCAGTCTTGCCAAACTGCAATTTGTGGCTGTTTCCTCTTGTTATATCTGCTGGCAGTACTGACGAGAGTTGAATTCTACCATCTTTGTAACTGCCCTCCAGATAAGTTGTCCGCAGCTATTAGATTGCCCCTTGGCCTCCTCTTTACCAAACTAAACAAGCCCAGCTCCTTAGTCTCTCTCTATAGAGCATTTTCTCTTAGTAGTCTTCTCTGAACCCTCTCTACTTTCTCCATGTCCCTCTTAAACTGACCGGTCCAAGAGTGTCTACTTTATAACCATTACAGAGTTCCCTCTGTAGCCATTACTCATTGAAATTAACAGTCAGGAATACTTACTTCATTGTTGTTTTTCAATGCAAGTGCTATAATAGAGAGCTGTAAATAATTCCAGTGGTTTCTTTGGAATTAACAACAATAATAATCGTCTACACATTGATTAGATATTTTCATCCCAGCTTTTTGAAGTCAGTATCCAAGGGATTCTTCCACCACAAAATTAAGTCTGATTCTAAATAAAATGCTAATCTTAAACCCGTTGCCCCTCTAATATACACACTTATGCACAAACTTTTAAATGGAGTGTAGTGTTGCTGTTAACTGGATGTTAATTTACATCTCTCTGGCTAAATGCACCAGATGTTCCATGTGGGTGCAAGTGTGATATAGCCTATTATCAAGTATCCTGATTTCCTGCAGGTTAAAGGGTTTCACCTAAAAGCTCCTTTCACAGGAGTTTATAGCTTGTGAGTTGCACCTTTAAAGTGTATGCAGAACCCCCAGTTCACTCTGTATAAAGACTGTAGGGAGACTGTGAATTTTCTGTGGGTTAGTTACTTTGTATGAGCTTTTAGTATAGGCAAGCCCTGGCAATTCAAAAAGCACGGAAAAGTCTACACTCTGCTATTTTAAAAGTAAGGAAAAATTGTGTAAGTGTATAGTACCAGTTTCTACTTCTTCACCAGAGAAGGGAAGATATCTTGGGCTGCAAAGAGAGGTCTCATGATAATCCCAATATCTTAAGGACCGTCTAAAGACCAAATTACTTTGGAGTTGGTCCTCCTCCACCTTTCACATTACATAATCATTTAAGCTAGTGCAAAACAAATAAGTGAGAACTATTACAGGTGTCTCCTAATTTCCAGTTCTGTGCGCCACCCCCCTTCCCACCCTCCCATTAAACCAGTTGGCTCTTAGGCTTCTCATCTTTCATAATTTCTATTTCCTTTGTCTGCAAAATGAAGTTACTGCTATTTCACTATAAGCTGAGATTTCATTTATGTGCTCTCAGGCAGGTTTGTCACAAAGGGATGAGCATCTTTGTCCTGTCACTTAACCATACAGATGGGAAAGCTGACACTGAAGAAATTCTGCAGCTCTATCCATTATAATTTCACTTGTGAAATGCAAAATATTATCAGTAGCACCAGATCACAATAGGACAAAGGACAGCTTGTGTCACAACCCTAATTTTAGGTTGACAGAGCACATGGACTTTGTAGGTTACCCTGATGCATTTTGAAAGTAGAAAAGAAATCAAAAAGTTTTTGGTTCTGTCAAGCAGCGAGTACCTCTCTGATAGTGTAGATATGAGATTGCATTGACTGGATGAAAAAAAAAAAAGTTATCAATTCTTAGTTTTCATCTAGGCAATTAAATCCTGAGACTGAATTTTCCAAAGGAAGGCAGCACCTCATAGCTCCTTCTCCTGTCTTTGGAAAACCCAGCCCCTTCACTGAGGTCCCTAAGAGGAAACTGGGCGCCTTTGAAAATCCCCCTTCTTCTGTGGCTTTTGATCAATTTAAAAGTCTGTCTCTGAACATACAAATGAACTGAACTAAATGAGCTGTCTGACTTCACTCTGTTGTATTCACCTTATGTATTGTACTGCGGTAGTCTCATCATTCTGAAGATTAATGGCAAATCACCAGTACATGTGACAGTTTTGTGATTTTTTTCAAAATTTTCTTCTGAAGGCTTCCTAAGTTTTAAGGCTGAAGATGTAGCAAAACTTCATGAACTATGCTTTTCATGCAGCTCTATGGTATCTCTTAGCCCCACTCCCTGCCAGCCCAACTTCCCCTTATGAACCCCTTTGTGATAGTGCTGTGAATCTTGCCCCAGATTGCTCATCTTCTTTCCTGGCATGCTCTGTCTCTGCAATTAGATCTCAGCCGTGTATTTGTGACAACCCAGTTTGATGCCATGGAACTGGAGAAAGTGTTAGCTAGTGAAAAAGGAGGAGGATTAGAGAAGAGCTCACTTACCAAGGCACTAAGTGGATGGCCTTATCATGAATCCTGATTAGTTTGAATAGTGTAAATTTCCCAAGGCACTTAATTTCCAACTGCTGTTTTGTGGTGCCTTGATTCAGTTACGCAATACTTTCTCCACGCAGGCTGTGCAGTGCTTAACTTGCAGTCATAGCTTTCATATTGTTACTAATTATAATAAATATCTTAAAAAATACACAAATATTGATGTTGATTCACAGCTTCTATTGATTTGCCTGAATGATGTTGCCTTGCAGACCTTCATTTCCTAATGAATCATGTTATCTTTACAGACATATTTCACAGAATCCAACTTTTTGAGTTTATCTCTGAGGCCTACAGACATGGCTTTAGCTGTAAAGCTGGCTTAAAAAGCTCTTGCTGCCACCCAGAACGGTGGTGTTTTTTGCATGGACCATTACACTCATCTGGGTTACAGTGGAGAGTAACACAGCTGATGAAGTAGCAAACTGCAAAAGCAGAACAGGAACCAAAGATTGGGGCAGCATGAACTTCTGAACTCAGTTTCACCGCTGAACCCATCCCGTCATGGAACTGTGATGTATCTGTCCCTGCAGCCTGTGTACATAATAGCTGTCACGTGCAGAAATTGAAGTTTGCTATTTGGCTAAGAGGATGATGGTCTAAGAAACTGAAATGGAGTTCTGGAGTTTTGGAGTGAATTCCCATCTTAGTCACAGGTTCCTGCACAACACTGGCTAAGACGTTTAGTTTCTGTGTCTTATTTCTCTGACTGTCTGGCAAGGACTCTTCTCCTCTTGCACCTGTTTATCTGCCTAATCTATTTATGCTCTATTCTTTGCATCTGAAACTGTCTTATTAGGTGTGACTATGGTGCCTAGGGCCCCTAGGAGGTACCAGGTCAGGGCTTATATTGACTAAGAAATTTGTTAAAGCAGTAAATTAGCATTCATTCAATCAGCCAAGTTTCTTAGCTTGTTTCTTTTTCCAAACAATCAAATTTAACCACCACAAAAGTACTGAAGTATATTACATAGTTCTTACAAAATGTTTTTCTTTAATGTCTTTCAATATGTGAAGGACAAAGGCACCAGTATACCTGTTTTATAGATAGGTAATTTGAGCCATGAAGGAGTACAGAGACTGCTCAGGATCATCTGACTGGTTAATAGTGCAATAGGAAATAAAATTAATTTCTCCTAAGCACAGTGTTTATCCATCTAACTAGAGAAAATACTTGTTTCTTTTTTTCTCCTGTAATTTATGTGCATATGTATAAACTTTGCTTTTGGAATAATTTACTTATTTCATTTGACCCTGAAAGTGATATAGTCAATGTGATCATTTAAAAATGGGTCTAGCTCAGAGAACTGACCTGTACTACTCCTGGAGTAAAAGGGAACCAAAGGATCAGACTGGCCTCTGTTCTGTTCCTGCAGCAGTGAACACCACTCTGAAAGTTAATGTGAGCATTAGCACCAAATTAGAGTCAGTTTGCAGTTTGTTTTGCCCACTGACTCTAGATTCCAGTGAAATTGGGGTCAAGACCAGTCTGCCTGTGTAGATATGATTAGTCCTAAATCTGAGGAGTCCTTCTATGCCACCTCTGTTATTTCCAGTATATCCAGACTCTTAGTCATTTCTCTTTTATTTTTCAGGCCTTTTTCACAGCTGTGGTGAGATTAATGTATATTTTCACTGTATTTTTTGCCCTAAGGGAGATGCTGCTTTTATAATGTTATGTACAGCCACATTTTAATAGTGAGGCATTTTGGTCTATGCTAAGATAACACTCAAGTGCAACAACCACCTGAATCTAATCCTATAAGTGTAGGGGGAGAAGTGTCCTTTTCCCCTCCCTGCCCATGCTGCAGAACATAATCAAGTCATGGCTATGTATTTCAGAGCCAAAGAAGTTAGATTCCACTGAAGCAAACCAACTTTGATCCACTGAAGTTACCCCATAATTTGGTCCTTAACCTGATGCTTTGTCTTATGCACCTTTAAACGTTAAAAATGTAATAGTCTGAGCAACCTGTCATTTCCAAACACAGGTTGCTTAGTCAGTATGGGCCTCCATCTCTTAGGGCAGTGGTACTAATAGGGTTCTGGAAATGTATGTTCAACTCTACGTATCCAGAAAAGCTCAATAGAGAAGTCTTTGGATAACGTGCAGGGTCCTGCTTAGAAAGTGAGGTTATGCATTCTCGTCCATTCTACTCAAACAAAATGAGTTCCTCACTGCAGCGCTAGCTTCCCATGTGAACTTGGGAAACTCTTTAGGCCCAGATTCGTGGAAACATTTGGATGCTGAAAGAGGCTAAGTTTTTAGCCCCTTCATGTTTACCCGTAAGATTTACTAAGCATCTGAAGTTCTGCTTAGACCTACTTCTGTGCCCTCGAGGAGTCCAGCTGCACACCCACCATGCACATACAGCAGCAAATTCCTCACAAGACATGGTAATCATGATTGTACTTCTTGAAAAATGCTGGTATCTTGGTGCTGTGTGCTTTAACATAGGATAGTAGTTGAAGCACTTGACCAGCAAGTGATAGAAATGAGTTCTCTCAAGAAGGTTCCGGCTGACTTTAAGGAGAGCATCCTACCAAACAGGCCCCTGATGGCTCTATGATGACAATTTCTCCGCCTGACTCTACACCATTTTGTTTGGAATAATTATAGATTCACAGGACCAGAGTGAGAACTGGCATCTCCCCTAGTTATTGAAGCACTTGTCTGAAAGTGAGTAAATATGGATGCTAGCCCCTCTCTCTTTAGTGTTTTACATGGCCATTGCATGTGTAGGGAACAGAGGGCAGACTGGCACAGTGATAGACTAAGTGATTTTGTTCGGTTTCACGGAGTCTGTAGCTGAGTTAGATATTAAACTTCTCTCTGGACAGTTCCAGTCCCACGTCTGATCTGCAAGAGTAGATCTCTCCGCTAGGAGTCTTTTAGTCTGCTTGCGTGCGGCTTGTTTAGTCCCCTGAGCTGCTGCTTTCCCACATGACTTGGCAGGGTAGTACCGGTAGCCTGCAGAGTGGCCCAAGTACTGGACTACTAGCACAGCTACTTGCATAGCTTAAGAAGGGTTTGACAGCCCTGCTTTAGACCATTCTTCCTCCACACAACCTTGGGGATGTAAAAGTCTAATTTCTGTAAGTGCAAACTAATGTAAATACTTCCCTTTTGGATGGAGAAAAGTTCTTGAAAATTTTGCAAAAGACAGTACAGCATTTTTACCATTGCTGTTGTGTTCTTACTGTAGTTTTGTTCTGCATAGTTGGCCATTTTTAATGGTCTGGTTTCCACAGCAAGCTAGGCTTATGCGACTATGTTGTATGTGTATGCCTTCCTGCCTATATGTCATAAGCCAAATTTGATAGAAGGGTAGAAGCTTCAGAGATCATTGAAAATAGGCAGCTGTGTACAGCATTGCTGTAAGTTCCCTGACAACACAAAAAGCTGCAGTGTGAGCTCTCAGCCCTCACATCAGTCAGTCATGAGGCTTCAAAAGTTTCCGCACTCAGGAAGCAAGTTTGGCTTTGAGGTTTTCTGAGTGAAGAAGTGTGTGTATGAGAGAAAGAGAGAGGGAGAGTGTGAAAGAGGGAGAGAGACAGAGAGAGAGATAAAGACAGCACACGTTTCCAGGGCAGGTAAGGCCCAAGGAGGTAAGGATCAATATGAAAAGCATGTGACTGACTCCAGTTAACATCCAGTTCTAATAATAAATCAGAATTGTGAATTCAACAGATGGAGTACTATTTTCTGTACATGCTTTTTTGCACTAATGAAGACCTTAGTATCAATTGTTCTGATCAGTTTTATAGCTCAGAGAAACTGGTATACTTCATGTAAGGCATGTTCTTTTGTGTTATGGGTCACGGTGCTCCTGCATTTTGTTGTTTGCCTGTAAAAAGATGCCTAATGTATCTTTGTCAAAATAGAAAAAAGGAAGCCTAGCAGTTGCTTACAATAGTTTAAAAAGATAGTAGTAGGAACTGCATTTTGTACCTTGTGAATGATGGTGTGTTTCCTAATATGCCATTCATTTTGATTCCCCCACTGCGTAACAAAGAAGGCCTAGCAGCGGTCACATTCTGCCTGGCTGCATTGTAGGATACACCAGTGTGGCACGCTAAATGTTGAAGGCTCTAATTATGGTGGCTTTCCGAGATGGGAGCCTTTCATGCAGGGCTAGCTCATGGCTTTGCATGTGTCTTTTAAAAAGACTCAAACTACACATAATATTGTACTATACTGCTGTCTTTCAGGTCATGTGCGTTAGAGTATTTAAAAATCTTAAATATGAATTATTCCATGCATCACAACGTGGCATGTGAGTCTGGGTTTAAAGAGTATCATTTTTTAATCTGTAGTAATAATGCTTCTGCACACTGAATGAGTGAATATTCATTAGTTCTCTGGAGATGCTCAGAATGTAGCTAATCGGAGCTACAATCCAGACCTCAATATTTGCTAGTTCTGACACTAGCAAATATTAGTCTAACGCTTGGCAGCCTAGAGTATCAGGAGTGTATTTATGGTCAGTTATACAGCTCTGTCTCTTGTATGGTGATACATCTCAATGGCCACAGCAGCAGACCTGGTGTGGCAAGTTAAGAATTCACCTGTATCTGGGTGTCAAATTATACATGCCCCATAACCTGAGGCCTTGAAGCATTCTCAGGTATGCTGTTGATGGTGCGTCTTTGTGAATGAATGGTGATGCACTGGGACCAGCTCAGAGATCTGTTTTTACTAGAGTAGATGAAAGTCTGGGAGTCCCCTTATCAAAGTATGAGATCCTAGTGCTCAGACAGATGACCAAAGTGAGCACTGTTTGGGTAGGCTTTTAAAGCAGTCCTTTTTGTCTTGTTCTCTGGTTCTTCCAGGTATGTAAATGCAAGAATCTTCTAGAAATAAATTCATTTTTAAGAACTTTCTTATACTAGAAAGATTTTTGCATTTCTGTGCTGGGTTTTATGCATTAACATTCCTGGAAAAACTGTTCTCTGTTTCCTTCATGTTTCATAAGTGACTGGGTTTATGCTGATACTGAGTGACTGGAAGGGAAGTCTCTTTATCAATCTAGAGTCAGGACATAGGTCTGTAATACAGTCTGCTATAAGCTGCTCCAGGCAGAAGCACTGTAACGCATCTGTCCCACTGCCAGAGTGTTCTACATAAACAATGTCTGTGGGATTTAACTTTAAATTTCATAACTTCGTTCAAGCCTGCTAACTTCTAAGTGTCCACTCTTAGTTGCACTAAGATGCGTGAGGGCAGGGGGTAAGGCAGATGGAAAGGAATGAATGTAAAATGTAGCAAATTCCCAAACTTTTATGGCTCAAGACTTTTAGCGAATGCTTCACCATTTGTTTGTGTTGACCATGTGGTATCTTCCCTCCTCTTTCTCTGCGCACTCAATATTTTTCAACATCTCCTGTCCTTTTCTTCTCAGCTGTAATACTAATATTATTGCCTTTTGTCTTCATCTTCTCAGAGTTTGTATTAAAGTAATTTCATTGCTCTGTTCCTCTCTAGCAGTATGTGTGTGTTCACATTTCTTTCTCTTTCGCCTTCTCTCCACAGATGTGTCACTGTATGTGCAGTTTGTAGATACATATACAGTAATGTGCTATTTATAATACTCTCTGTAGAAATGCAGCATATACAATGTAGTATGTAGAGTCAATATCGTCCCTTATATACAGGATGCCTCGTACCTTCTGCTGTACAAGATTTTTGGATTTCTGGTATGATCTTTTTTTGGTATGAAATAACACATTCTTCATTGTAACTGGCTCTTCAAACTCTGTAAGGAAAGCTTTTTTGTTAAAAAGGGCTTTCTTCATGAAATTCCATTAGGATCAACTGTTCTTTGGACTGTTAAAAACCGTCATTTCTTTTCTTTTGAATGTGTTCTTCAGGAGATATTTTGAGTATGCAATATCTAGACAAAAAACGTAGCAAGAACAGCATCTACTATACTGGGAGGATCTGAGAACATGGATTTGAGTCCAGCTGCTGCAGGATAACTGCCGTCCTCTACTGAAGTGCAGGCCGCAATGTGAAAAGTTCATAATACAGACTACTGCTGGAGGAGAGGAGGAAGCAACTGTTATTGTTAATAGTTTACTGTTTTCTTTTAGCGGAACCAGCCTTGGAAATCTGTAGCAAAATACTGCCCCCCCCCCCCCACACACACACATGAAAAAAACCCAACCAGATGGCTTTGCAATTAATACAGTCCTTTTTTTCCCCCAGGTTAGGAAATACCAATGCATTTCCCATGTGTGCACCTTAGTTCTTGTCACCTCTGGGAATACTTCATGATGTAGCCTTTGGGTTTTAGTATGCTTTAGCAACAAATTTATTTTATATTCGAATAACTAGCAATATCTATTTTAGTGCATAGGCTGGACATGAAACCAAGAATTGTTTGTATAACTAATGTATGCCCAGTTCATCGAGCAAACTAAGCATGCTAAGGTCATCCATGTTGATGGCTATTAAAACACTTGCTGCTTGGATTCAGAGCTCCTACAGGTCATGATAATGGATTTAATATATGTAAAAACTGCAGCAGGGAGGCAGGGAGCTATTCTCCTTGTCCATATTGGATAGGACAAGAAATACTGGCCTTAAATTGCAGAAATAAAGATTTGGATTAGACTTTCAACAAAACTTTCAAAAGGCAAAGGCAGTAAAGAACTGACATTGTGGGAGGTGGCTGTACGTTAGTGGAGGTCTTTAATACGGTAGATAAACAACTGTCAGGAATGACCGAGAAAGAGCCGATTTATATCTTGAATGTTGCCCCTTCCAATACCACAAATTAAAGCTTTGTGCTCAGAAGAGCTCAGCTGGAGGTACCTGATGATGGAGTGAGCTGGCGTGTACTCAGCCTTGCTTGTGCTTAGTACATCTGGACTGGTTAGAGGACAGTTTGGGCTTGCACTAGGGCATGATGCAAGAACTTCATCCCCAGTACAGCCCCAGCTTTACTTAAACCAGTGCCTGCACACATGCTTGCATGTAAATGGTATGATGGCAGGAAAGTCTGGCTTGGACTTGTGCTTGACTGGTAGTCTTTCTATATCTTGTAGGGTTACTCTGGCAACTGTCAATCTGCATTTTCCAAACTTTGAAAGTTTGGTATGGAGAAATACAGGAGAAGAGACATGAAAACACAACTTTGTCAACTGATCTTCAATATTTTTCTCTAAGCTCAACTCTGGGAGTGATCTGGTTGTGTGAGAACTCGTGGCTTGTTCAAAAACATTATGTCTGAAAACTCACTATCTAGGAAGCAAGTAGAAATAATGACAATTCTTAGTTTTACAGTTTGAATTTATTTTTAGGCTTGTTCTCATTATATTTTACAGAACCTGCCTTATTGTACTTTGAGTCCTTGAATACTGAGCATTTTGAAGCTATTATAAAAGGGGATGTGCCTAAAAGCAGTGGATTGGGGAATAGCAAATGCTGAGTTTAAGTCAAAAGATGTGCTTCTAGCAAAGTGTATTGTACATTCCTGGTAGGCTGTGGGGTGGGGAGATGGTCGCTTTCAGCAAAGGTAACTAACTGAGGAAATTAATTCCCCCCAGATAATGAGCCCGCAATGTATTTGTGAGCAAAGTTAGCTGGGCTAATGCAGTTCCCATTGTATCATCCACTTACCCTCTGTAATGCGAGGATATAAAACAAGACATACTTAAAATATCACTGTGTGGAAAAGAGGCCGAAGGTATTTCTTCATTCCTTAAAGGAGACTGGGGCCCCCTTTGAACAGGTAGATTTGTGGATTAATTGGAGTTTTAGGCCATTCATCATAGGTTTGAAAATGACTTTTCCTTTTCCGCCTGTCACACACACACAGCTGATCAGGTAGACACTCAGCATGGTAAGCGCATGCGTATTTCCCTGTTACAGCTTGTGAAGTTGTGATTATACATAGTAGGCAGGATGATTCCCACATCAAGACATTTAGAAAATGGTAGCAGCTTCTTTGTGCATTGAACTTGGAGGGCTGACCTAACTGACACTGAGAGCTGGGGAAATGCTTGTTCACTTGCTGGAAAGGGTCTGATAGGTTACAGTATTTCCCACCCCACTTCTCTGATTAATTCTCTCTCACAGGCGGGAATGGCAACTCCTGAAAATCCTGAACAGTTGATCATTGCCCTGGAACCTGAGGCTGCCTCTATCTACTGCCGAAAACTTCGCCTTCACCAGATGATAGACCTGAGTAGTAGGGCGCCTGTCAATGGTTATAGCCCAAGTGACACAGTTGGAACTGGATTTACACAGGGTACTTCTTCTATTAACTCACTTTAGGTTCTTATGCCTAAGCTTGCTTTGTTCATTAGGGCTGTTTTCTTACCGTTTGTTGTCTTTACCCTCTTGAAATGTTTCAGGCTAGCATCAATTTGCTTTTAATATATTGTTTCATTGTTTACTGTAATTAGACTAGTTTACATATTGATCCAGCAAATATGTTTGCACACACTTAAATTTTAGCATGCAGGTATCTTCATTGTCTTTACTGGGATGTTGTGGGACTCTCTTAAAGATTAAAATTAAAGAGGAGCATATTATTTACATATTTTTTTTTTGCCTTAATTAAAATTAATACTTCATGATTGGGTCAATTTTTATCTTAAGTTGGAAACAATTATGTGTTCAATTTTCTGCATTATTGAAGCAGTGTTATACGACTGAGTCTGCAATGAGACTTCTTAGTCTGAGGTGTTCTTCCAGAGTTTTGGCAGATGGTGCTTTCTGAAGTCATTCCTATGAAATAGTCAGCATTAATTACTAGCAACACTAAGAAATGCATAGCATTGGAATTCAGCAATGAATTTATCTACACATTGAAAAGAAACTAAATATGGCACTTCTAATTTATTGGCCTATGATTGGTTGCTAATATCAATGTTTGAAGACTGAGTTACAGTGAGGGGCAGAGACTGGACCACAGTTTAAGTCATTTGGCAAAAGATCCTTCATCACCAAAGATTTTTGAGCTTACCTGAGATTGGAGGGGAAAAAAAGAGGGATGGGGGAAGAAGCAGTACGGTGTGATCGTAGCATAATGGGTCATATTTCCTATTAGTGTGAATTAAAACAGTTGCACTAACATCAGTGGTGGTGTGCCAGTCTATCCCAGAGAGAATTTTTCAGAATAATTTGTATTTCATCACGTTTAGTAGCTCAAAACAGTGTAAGCAAATGGAAGGTTAAGCTAGTAAAGCCATTTCTGTACTTACTGGATGGTTTTTTTTTTTAAGTCAGACTGAGTCATCACATCATTTTAGCATATCCATGCACCTCCTAGCTAGCAGTTGTCAGATGTGTTCAGTGTGACGGAGGCCCACGCAAGGCACAGAGCACAATTCCTCTGCAGTCCCCTCACATTCTTTCCCCTCTGTTCATGTTCTGAACCATTCCTCTTCCATGTGATTTTCCATGTACCCACCTTCAGGGTCTATGGGAATTTGCATCTGGGAAAATAAATTATTGATGGAAAGAGTTTCTCTGGTTAAGGGGGTTTTGAAGCTGAGTAGGATCTGTTTGACAGATTTGGGGATTCTGCTACAGGGTCTTTTCTTGGACAGGGGGTTATTGTTCTCTTTCTTGACTTTGTGAGGTAAAAGCTATTGTTGATGAGAAAGATTAATTAAATCAGAATTAATCAAAGTTAGGGAAAACAAAGTTTTGAGTGAATTAATTTGGGGTTGGATTTAAAATTTCACATAGGCACAGCAAGGACCCAAGAAAAGCTGGGAATGGATTCAGAAGGAAAACTCTTTAAACATAGACAGTGAGAAGCACTCCAAGGACAATATTATTGCTGTGAAGTCAAAATCAAAATTTTACTCTTCATAATGTCCAGGATAATTTTATTTCAGTCATGGTCAAAGACTAGATCTCATGTTCACGTTATTGCCCACAAAAGTGAATGAAAGGACTCCTGCTGACTTCTGTGGGCTCTGTGTCAGGCGCTTTCTTAGACCTACTGCTTGTTCTGTCATGGAATACTTTGTCATTTAAACTCTTGGTGTATGCTGCTTAGTCAGTACAGTGAGATTTGCATGGCTTGTCTGCATCATAGGGTCTTTATGGAAGGGGTATAGGCGAAAGTGGAGACTCTGCTCTTCTTCTAATGACAGGCATTATATAGAAACAAGAAGAAAAATGCATTCAGCAATTTGCATGCTTTTATTTTCAGAAAGAATGATATTTTCATGCATTACAGGATGCGTCTCTTTTTTGTAGTATTTTATTTAACTGCCTTTGAAAGTGAATGAAAATTACATAAGAAATGATTTTTTGGTCATCCAGGTTGATTAAGAAGCATAATAACAAAGGCTACTCTGCTTTGTCTTCACAGAATGTTTTGTGTCTTTTAAATGTCTAAGTAGAAATTAATTTCTAATAGTGTTATTAGATTATAATCTAATTTTTAATTTGTATGTAGCTAAATTATTCTGTGCCAGTGTCCTCTGCATATTTGTAATAGGCCAAATCTTAGTTACTGCTCAAGGGAAGATATAATTGACTTGCTTAAGAAAGAAATGCACTATTAGGTTCTGCTGTGCAGACTATAGATAAAACTACAGTTTTCATAAGTAAAGGTTGAAATAGATATTAATGTCTGTTTAACCATGTCCAGGTGATTCTTTCCTGCCTGAGTTATCAGAGACTCAGACTTGATGATCTCTTTGAGCCTTAAGAAGTTGAGTCTGATTTTTGGATGCTTGTTTTGAGATAGGCTGAAAGGTCGTGACTGAAGGGCTCCAAAGGTATCTTTGGCTGAGCACCCAAAATCAGTAGAAGAAAATCTTGGATTTTCTCTGCCCTTCCTGGGAACGTTTAGGATACTGTCAGTCTCTTGTGGGCTAGGGCTGCCACCATGTGGCAAAAATACCCCTTAGCATGGCTGGCAATTAGGACACCTTGTTTACGGTTGCATTTTTAAAACCAGAATATAAAAAAATAAGTGTTGTAAGGAAGGACTTGTTTGTGGGTTTCATATTAGCCCATTGTTTTTAGCCCAGTTACTATCATGGAAGAACAGAATGTCTAGAAAACATTTTTTTCCTTCTTTCTAGGACTCATGTGATAATTCCCAATGCTAATGCAGTAGTTTTTGTTCATCTGTTCTATTAACAAGTGATACATAGAGATGCCTCTTCTGGCTTGCATTTGCTTCCTGCACTGTATGCTGTCAACTTGTTCATGATTTCTTATACACAGTAATTTTCTTTCTCTCAATGACTAGCTAAGGAACATGTCCGTCGTAATCGACAGAGTCGCACCTTTTTGGTGGAAAATGTCATAGGAGAGATCTGGTCTGAACTGGAAGAAGGTAGTGTCCTTTCTTGAATGAATTTTTCTCTTTTGGGTTTTATACTGTGGGTGAACATTGCATTTCCCACAAATCTGCTGTGTACTTTAGGGTTCTCAAACTGATTATACATAGAAAAAAATACTAGTACATGTGCTGCTTGTAGTTACCGAGGCTGCGCTGCAATTCTGCATGCTCTAGCAAAATACAGCTTTTTAAGCAGATGATAGAAAGGAATCCAGTTTTTAAAATACAGACCAGAACACATTTTCTCAGAACAGGCCTTGTAAGTATGCCATAATAGTAATTTGGAAACCCACCAAAATGTACCAGTAGCATGAGCAGTTCCATTAATCCACTTTAGCACTCATCTGTGCTAAACTGATAGCTTTTGACATCCAAATTTCATATTTATTATCAATCACTGTATTATAATTGCTAATAATGATCAAATTTTCAGTGCGGACATCCATGACTTTATGCAAGCCATCATCTCTGATGGTGGTAATGCCTATGAGAAGTTTTCCTAGCAATATACTGCTGTGTTAATGCTAACATAAATAGCGCTTACCTGTTCCTGTTGCAAACCAGGTGATCGTTACATCGTCGTTGACAGTGGAGGAGGCACAGTGGATATGACTGTTCATCAGATCAGGCTCCCTGAAGGGCATCTTAAGGAACTGTACAAGGCAACAGGTAAATGACACTTTCACTGCTTGTTTTTTTGTGTAATATTTTGACTTGTCATGGAAGGTAAAGTTTATTATTCGCTACATTTAATTAGTGGTTCTTCCTGAAAAAAGATCAGCATTTGAAATTATGATAACCTAACTGCTGGTCAGTAGACAAGGGTAAATCACTTTATTCTTCTGACACTTTGGGATGGTAAACCTGACTTTGAGAGGGTAAGAAACTGTAACTTCTTTGTTACTCACTCTCTGCCCTGGCACTGGTCTGACTTCTGCTAACAGAGTCATCATCTCCCTCCCCTTTCACAGGTCACCTGTATATTGCTGCTCTGTCCAGGTATTTCAAGACATACCACAGAGATAAAAATAGCTGAGTGTCACAACAGGATCCCTGTAAAGTGACTGTTGGCACAACAGAGTTTTCCCCAGATGTCAGGGGAAGGTCACATTCCAGTGATTTCACAGGCAGTATAACAAGGAGGGTCCACCATTCCCTTGGAAAAACGCACAATGATTGGTCCACAACAAAGATGCAAAATGCAATTCCTTGAATGATACTCCTTTTCTGAACTCCAGATCCACTTGGATGTTGTCCTGTGCCAGGCTGTTAACCACATGGCAGCCTCCTACTTGTTGCTGTGTCTCTGTATTACTGAGTCCTCATGTGTACGGTACCTCACTGAGCATTCTCAGTCTTGGTGACTGTGGAACTGCCACGGGAAAGGAGCTAGTAAGAACAAGTGGGGCATTGTACATCAAATCTACTTATTCCTGAACACAAGTCCAACCTACACCTTCTTGTGTGTGGATAAGGAGGCAGTTTCCTCTGCTTCTAATAAAAATGTTTCGTCTTATGGTGGTAGTGTTGCAGCGGTGATGATGGCATAAGGGTAAAAGTGAGGCAAAGGTAAATTATACTTTATATTAGATCAAGTGGTATCTTAAGAAAAGGTACCTCTTTCTGTAGACCTCTCTATGCTATGACACTCTCAGTAGTGCCAGTCTGATCTGTATATGGTGAACTTGAAATCTAGTAAGAAGAATATTAAAGCTGTATTTTGTTTGTAATACAGGTGGGCCATATGGTTCTTTAGGCGTGGACTATGAATTTGAAAAGCTCCTGTGTAAAATATTTGGAGAAGATTTTATTGAACAATTTAAAATCAAGCGTCCTGCTGCCTGGGTAGATCTGATGATAGCATTTGAGTCCCGTAAAAGGGCAGCAGCTCCAGACAGGACCAATCCACTGAACATTACTCTGCCTTTCTCCTTCATTGACTATTACAAGAAGTTTCGAGGTCACAGTGTAGAACATGCCTTGAGGAAAAGCAAGTGAGTAGATGTTTGAACCTAAATAGATGCATAATTAACAACTGACTGCGAAGACAAATAATTAAAATATCCTAATTATGTGTGGACTAAAAGATAATAAGGTAAAAATGTAATATAGTAGTGAGAAAATGGGATTTCCTGAAGTGTGGTTTCCAGAATAAAAAGTTCTGATCAATCTCTTGCAAAAGCTTTTCTGTACAAAACTTACACTTTCCCAGTATTACTTTCTATGACTTTCATTAGGCCACCATTCACAGAATCCCAGGATGGTTGAGGTTGGAAGGGACCTCTGGAGATCATCTAGTCCAACCCTCCTGCTCGAGGAGGGTGACCTACCAGGTTGTCCAGTGACCCATTGAGTCACTTACCTGAATTTGACCATGTATTTTGAGTCACTTATACTTATTTATTAATGATTTTATTTCAGAATCAGCCCCAGACGATATTTTTAATGTCAGTTCTGCTTTGCTAAGTACTCATTTAAACCTAAGACCCATTTTGTAAATGGGAAAGGAGATTAATAGAGTAGGAGGGTCAGAGATAACAAATAGAGAACAAACAGAGATGCATAAAAGTTTGTTACTGAGAATGTTAATTTGTAGAGGCCTGTGCCTTGAAACGAATCCAGGATCATGAGATACATAAATATATCCATGGTATAGAGCAATGCAAGATCACAGGTAAAAATAAGTGCCACTGCATGGAACTAGGCAAAGTGAAAGTGTTCTTTTGCAGTGATGGCAGGACTTTTTTTTCCCCCCTTAATGTTTTAGCAGTTAGATCATTTGCTCAGAAGGTGGGGAGATATAATCCCCGCTACAGAAGTTTTAGTTCGTGATTGTCAGTTTCAAGAAGGCACCCTAAAAGACAAGATCATGGGTTACTGCAGAAAAGGAAGTGAGGAGAAGGTAGAAGTGGACATTTTGCATCTTTTGAAGCTATGCTGCAGGGGACATGAAGACTAATGGCATCAAAGAGAATAAAGCAGAGAGCCTGGAGCAGAATGCTTAGGACCTGAGAGCAGAAGACATGCTATTTAATACCTGTACATTGGCCTCTTCCTGCATTTTTTCTACTGAATGTTAAATATAACATGCAGACTGAAACTTCTGCATCTCTTCCTAACTGTTAGCAAATGTACTTCAAGTCAAAATGACTTGGAATCCAGCCTCAGAATCACTTCCCAAATGAGACTGAAGCTCTGAAATCATTTTCAAGATTTCTGCAAATACTGCCCATCACGAGACCATCTCCTTCTTGTTAGTAGTCTTAATGGTGCATTTTAGAGGGAGTGCTAAACATTCTCCCCCAAATAAAAGGGAATTAGTAGGATAGCAGGGATAGAAAGAGTGTAAAGGTGACATATGTACATGAATGAAAAGGAGATTATCAGGCTATAACTGGTTTTTGGGTGTGGATCAATGATGGAGTAATGTATACCTGTATTCACTGAACAAACATTATGCCTCTCATTAAAACGCTGTGCTCCCTTCTGCCTCCTGAAATTTCCTATACTTGCTTGTTTTCCTTGTGTGTTTCCAGTGGCTTTGGCCTGCTGCTGCTATTATCTTAATGTTGCCGTTCTGAGGATGAATCAGTGCTGCTTCAGATGAAGCACTGGATGGACCGGCAGCTGTTTCAGGAGGCAGCTGAGCACTGGTAATGCTACAGGCGGCAATCAGGCAAAGAAAGCAACAATTAAGCAAAAAGAACAATTCTCCCTTGAAATTTTACGTTGCTAAAGTTGTTTTGGGGTTGGGGTGAGGCCAGGCCCTTTCCTCCAAGCAAACAACATGCAGATTCTCTAAACTCGTTCATTTATGTGTCTTGCAAGTGCTTGGCCGTTTCTTACGGCTAGACTTACTGTTTTAATGTCCTTCTTCCCTATTCTTTTCCAGTGTGGATTTTGTGAAGTGGTCCTCCCAGGGAATGCTGAGGATGAGCCCCGATGCAATGAATGCTCTTTTCAAACCTACAATCGACCAGATTGTTCAGCACCTTAGTAGGTATCTGTGTGTAACCCCACTTTCTAGCTGAGCTGAGACTGAAGCTTCATTTGCCTGTTTCAGACCAGCAGCTGGAATTATAGTCAAAACAACCCAGTTAGGCAAGGAATCTAGTTCTGAAACTTGTAGCTCGCTACAGAGTGGCCAGGAAAGTAATTTCAAATAGGGGACATCATCTTAATACATCCTACTATCTCATTCTAGTACAAGTTCTTGAGTGTGATTCAGTCCTGTAGCTGTCTAAGCTTAAATTATTCTGTACTTCTAGGGCCCCAAGCATTCAGAAGGCTGAAATGTACTGAGTAGCCCAGATCCTACTTTTCTTTTTCCTGTTTCTGGAAAGAACTAATTAATTCCAGAGACATAATTACATTTCTGATTATTCCTGTTATTAAGACCTCTAGTTCATTTCTCAACAGTGGGTGGACTTATAAAGTCACATTTTTTTCATGAGTGCCCAAATCACTGACATCTCTAAAACAAACAATAAGTGATGCATCTTGGTAAAAGTATTTCCAGGCATGGCTTAAGCAGCACTGGATATATTAATCCAGTAATAGAAAGTGACATAGATTTATTGTGAAACTAATTACTCAGACTCTGCCTCATGGAAGACTTGGCTTGTTTCAAGTAGAGTATAATATATATGCTGAGCATGGTATTATTACCTACGCATTACAAAGCATTACAAGTAATTGAGTTGTATTTGGAATAGAGTATCCAATTTTGGTCTCCCTGTATGAGGAATTATTAGGTAAATTTGAGAGGACACAAGACAAATAATACAGAAAAACTTATATGTGAGCAGGAAGGGAGAGACCTAGGATTACAATAGTTTGGACAGACATCTCAGTCATGCTGCCTCAGTTATTTAAATGAACTAAGGGTAAGCCTTAGTTGATGTTGAGTGATTATACTATTTGCTTTTTTTGGAACTGAAAGATGTGGGCTGAAGCTAAGGGGAAACATCTGTAAAAAGGCAAGGAGGTATTATTTTGCAGATGGTACACATTGTGGTTAAGATGGTAGGGTCCAAAATAGGAAGTGAATTTAAATTGGATGAATTCTGTGGAATGCAGTAAAGGGCCTTTGAATCGGTTAAGTTTGGGAATATTTCATTGCTACTTGCAGTGGCAAGATGATGTCCATTCCCCCACCACACGTGTTCTGACTGGCAGGATTTCTTTGCAAAAAATCTGTGCGACTCCCTTTACTAGTTCAAATTAAATAAAAATTCTGTTTAGGAAGCCTAAATGCCACTTCTCCTTCAGAAATATCCTATGCTTTCTAGTAAGTTTCCATTCACAGGCACTGCCCCAGTGAAAGATAGTATGGATGAGACCGTAGCCTCTTCTGTAGAAGAGGAAGAGAAGCAGAAGTGGAACTAGTGCACGCTAAGTGTGGTCGAGCGGTCATAGAGTCCCTCAAAACATGTGGCAGTTTCAGATCTTGTGTATATTAGGATATTAGGATTTTTAGCTGCATCACTTTGCCTTAGGAAAGTTTTCCCTAGCTAATGGCCTTTGTTTCTGTTTAGGTGATGTGTTTGATAAACCAGAAGTGACCAATGTCAAGTTTCTGTTTCTGGTGGGTGGCTTTGCTGAATCCCCCTTACTTCAGCAAGCTGTCCAGAGTGCTTTTGGTTCCAGATGTCGAGTCATCATTCCTCAGGATGTGGGGCTTACTATACTCAAAGGAGCTGTCCTTTTTGGTCTGGATCCCGCTGTCATCAAAGTGCGGCGTTCCCCTCTTACCTACGGTGTTGGGGTGCTGAATCGATTTGTAGAAGGGAAGCATCCACCAGAAAAGCTGCTAATCAAAGATGGCACACGCTGGTGCACTGATGTTTTTGACAAATTTATCTCAGCTGACCAATCTGTAGCCCTTGGAGAAACTGTGACGCGCAGTTACACACCTGCGAAACCTTCTCAGTTAGTAATAGTGATCAATATCTACAGCTCAGAACAAGATAATGTCAGTTTCATCACTGAATCTGGAGTGAAAAAGTGTGGCACCCTTCGCCTGGATCTCACGGGAACTGATGCTTCAGTGCCAAACCGACGGGAGATCAAAACAGTCATGCAGTTTGGGGACACTGAAATCAAAGCCATAGCCATTGATGTTGCCACCTCTAAAAGTGTCAAAGTTGGTATTGATTTCTTAAACTACTAGCAGTCCATTTTCCCCACCATGGCCTGTTTGTGAGACTGTTCTTCCACTATTTCATTTTTTGACTTTCATATATCATGTAATCAACTTGAATTTCAGCAGGCTAGATGAGAACAGCCAGTAGGTAGGGATATGTCATATTTGTGACCTTGGATGACCAAATGCTGGATCTTAAAAGACCCTTTAAAAGTTTGGGGAGCAAAAGTTCCAGAGGTAGTAAAAGTTCCTGAGTTGCTCAAGCATGCTTAAAGCCCCACCTTTTTTAAGTAATACTGATTGTTGTTGGGTGTTAAAGATTAGTTAAAAAATACAAAATTATTATGTCTTCATTGTGCCCTTCTTCCTTTTCTTCCTCCCAAGAAACACTCACCAATTCACAGGGTGGTTGTAGGGATTATCTGTTTGAACAGCACCATCCTCTGAAAAAATTACTAGCTTACAGTCTTCTTTTGTTCTCTTGATTTTGCCCTGTACTTTGAAAATTTTAAGTGCTGAAAGCCATGTACTTAACCAAATAGAAACTGAGTTTCTTAATTTCTGAGATTCCACTGAAAATAAAATCCTTGAAATCCTTAAATTTAGATTTAAAATATATATACATATTGGGAGCCTAATATTAACTGCTCTAATTTGAAAATAAAGCCTTTGTTGTTAACAGCTCTTCGAGCTAGCTTTGGAACTGAACAGCTAGCACTGCTCTCATTTACACTTTGGAAAATTATTAAGAACACAGCTATTTTCATTTTAAGGCTATTTTAAACTTACTTTTATTAGTCTCCATCTGAAATCACAGAATCACATAATAGCTGAGGCTGGAGGGGACCTCCATAGATCAACTAGTTCAACCCACCTGCTCAAAGCGAGGTCAACTAGAGCTGGTTGTTCTGGACACCGCCCAGTTGGGTTTTGAGTATCACCAGAGTTGGAGACTCCACAGCCTTTCTAGGTAACCTGTTCCAGTGTTTGACCACTCTCACCAAAAAAAGTTTTGTTTAAATGGAATTTCTTGTATTTCAGTTTGTGCCCATTGCCTCTTGTTCTGTTCACTGGATACCACTGAGAAGACTCTGTCTCCATCTTCTTTACTCCCTTTTATGAGGCATTTATACACACTGGTAAGATCCCCCCAAGCCTTCTCTTCTCCAGGGTAAACAGTCCCAGCTCTCTCAGCTTCTCCTTGTGTGTCACATGCTCTAGTCCCGTAATCAATTTTGTGGCCCTTTG
The DNA here is from genome assembly GCF_036370855.1 of Dromaius novaehollandiae. Lineage (NCBI taxonomy): Eukaryota > Metazoa > Chordata > Aves > Casuariiformes > Dromaiidae > Dromaius > Dromaius novaehollandiae. The sequence goes on along the minus strand of NC_088103.1, from coordinate 40,672,530 downwards.
TTGAACTTACTCCAGTAGGTCCATGTCTCTCTTTTACTAGGGGGGCCAGCTGGACCCAGAACTCCAGATGTGGCCTCAACAGTGCTCCTCAACAGAGGAGAGGGAAAGTATCACCTCCTTCAACACGCTGGCAGTGCTGTTCCTAATGCAGCCCAGGATGCTGTTAGCCTTCTTTCCTGCAAGGACAGAAATGTTGCTGGCTCATGTTCAACTTGCTACCAAGACCCCCAGGACCTTCTCTGCCAAGATGCTTTCCAGTCAGTCAGCCCCTGGCCCACAGTGGTGCATTGGGTTTTTCCTCCCGAGATGCAGGACTTTGCACTTCCCTTTGTTGAACTTAATGAGGTTCCTCTCTGCTCATTTCTCCAGCCGCCCTTTGAATGGCAGCACACCCATCTGGTCTATCAACCACTTCTCCCAGTGGTTATACTTGTTAATCTCTGTGTTAATTATTGGAAATACAGTTAGCTAATGGCTGTCCAGGAAGTTTTAAACAACTTAAAAGGGAGAAAATGTCCAGATCAAAAGTATCATAGTTTATTTTGAGTAGCAAACATTTTAATAATGGAAAATATATTTCCGTGTTGAGTTTAACGTGCATTAAAGTGGAAGACAGAGGCCCAAAGCACGAAACTACAAGTAGTATTAAGTAGATAAAGCATTCCTTACGTGGCTGGGAGCACACAACTATACTACAGGGGAAGTACAATGATGGTCACGGTAACATCTTGCTTACCAAATAATAACTTTCTAGAAATATTTTCTTACGCATGTTCACCTGGAGAATTTCTTCTGCAAATGGCACAGTTTTTATTTTGCAAAATCCTACGAGTGGGTAACTTGTGAAACCTTGGATCTGTATCTGCCACGAACCAACAACTTATAATGCAAATCCAAATCCCCATTCAAATTTTCAGACTGATATTAATCTATAGAATCACCCTAAAAATGCCGACACTTCCAAAGCTTTTACACAGAGCTGATTACCTGCTGGAATTCATTACATTTTTGAAACTTTGCAGTGTTAATTGTTAAACTAAAGCTTCCTTTCTAATAAGTTGAGCATGAGTTAAAGCCATTACTGACACTTTTGGGAAATGAAAGCTTTATCGATTGTTTCACTAATTTACATTCCAATCCTGCACTTCAGATTTCTGTGTTTAACCTAGAGTTTTGCCACAGCAAAGAGTGCAGAACTGGCTGGCTGCATTTTGCTCTTGAATTTTGTGTCTCCTGCAGAATTCTTGAGTAAATGTAAAAAGAAATCTGGTTTGCATTCAGTTAATTAAAAAAAAAAAAAAGACTATGGAGAATGCTAGTCACTGTATCTGGCTGGATACTTTCTGTAATTACAAAGTGTGCTTGCTAGCATTCAGTTTCCTGCTGCCTGCTAACTGCTTTAAAAGCTAAATATTAGAATTTTTTGTGTGTTGCTTTCCATGGTTTACAAACAAGAGAAATTTTAAGATGAGTTATGAACAATATAATTTCATGTATATATAATATTTAAATATTGTACAGACTCTCTCTTTCAACAGTGCTATTTTCTTGTATAAAAATGTTCTTTGCCTCTGTTGATTTCTTTCAGCTGTTAATTTTAAATAACATAGTTTTTCAATCAGCTTCTGTAATTATAGGCTTTTAAAGATGGTAAGATATGAAATGTAAAAGGCTGATCTTACAGTAATAGGACAGAAATGTTGGTGTGTCAGAGAATACAACATTCTTCCTGCAATGCAAGTCATACCAGTTAAGCATATTACATGGATGCACTAGTATGTGCATGGTGGGATTTTCATTTCTTTGTTTCAAATGGTCACCCTTCATTTCTAACAGTTCATCATAATAATGGATGAATCCTCCTGTAAAATCATGTTAAAATTTAGAGTGTATTATCTGGATATACAGCTTCAACAGTTTTTTTTTTTAAAGGATCTTCTCTGGTTAAAAAAAAAATACTTGCCGAAGCCAGGCAACACTGATTTATCGTAGCTGCAGGTCAGACGCAGTAGAGACTACTGCTCTACTAGTGCCCACACACAAAGTTCATACAGAAAAGCAGGCTTCACTATGTTTGCATTTCACTGAATGGGTCTGATTGTGCACAGACTTGTTTCCAGTACTTTTGTGGCCTTACTTGGTCTAGTAAAATCTTGGTTACGTGGCTGCAACCCCCCCACTAAGAGGAGGCCCACTACAGATCATGTGGCTTATGATTTTTGTGCTGTTTTCAGCCTTTTTGCAGTGAGCAGTAACAGTAGTTTCTGCAGCTCTTCAGAAGTGTAGTTTTTGAACAGTAGTGTTTTTCTGCACTTTTGTATTCACCTTTTATAAGATTCTATGTGGATCCAAGCAGGGTTTTGTTAATTAAATGATTCTGCTGTAACTATAAAATGTGAAGATTTTGCGTATTTTTGCACTTCCTCATTATCAAGCTTATCTTTGCAGTACAGGGAACTATTGAGCAAACTCCCACCTGACCTCATTGCCTCTTTAAACCCAAGAGTGGAAAATTACCTTGTCTCTCTAGTGAATTAGAATAAGAAAGTAGAATATTATGCTATGGTCTGTAGTCTATAGCCCTTTTGAACAACTTTACATGGTAAGTGGTGTATGGATGCCCATTTTAATAGTGAAGGTTGTTAGGCTATAAAACTAGTATGAAATTTATTAGGAAATGAGTCATTTTTAGAATAGTAATTCTGTAACTTTAGCAGGATATTCCCTGCAGAGCATTTTTTCCGTAGGGATTTCAGATGGCATTGCGCAGCGTAAGTGTTGAAAAGGCATGCTATCCTTAGGCAAAACAGGCAGCCTTGACAGAAGTTTTTCTTAAGCAGCAACTTGCAAGTGTGGGTCATACATAGCTCCAGGCTGAAAGTTAGCAGCTAATTGTGATAGAATGACTAATTGTACTAGAATCTGATAAATGTGCAGTGATGGTTACAACAGGTAATATTGGTATATTTATACCACTGTATATATATACAGGAGTTTTAATGCATTATTATGAGAAGGCTAATTGTATATTGCAGAGATTTAATCGCCAAGATAGGCTGCATATTTATAATACGAAGTGGCTTAAGCGGCTGAATAGTATAAAAGTTGTTGGGCATAATGTCATAGTACTCACCTGCTTAAAATAGTCTTAAACTATATTATAAAACCAACCATTGTGGTCTTGTTCACCTCTGTGCAAGATAAGTTCAGATTTCACTGATGTTTGGAGCTGTTCACAACTTGTCTGGATTGTATCTGAGTGTTCTTGTGTCTTCAAACATATCAAATAAAATACAATAAAACTAAATTTTGTTTCTGGGTGTTACTGTTTTTGTGAAAATCACTATAAAAAGTGAGAAAGTGAGAAAGGCTAAATGGTTATACTTGCATTGGGATGCACCTTCATATGCGTAACGGAGCAAAAGGGATACCAACTCTTATGTGCCGCATATCAGATTTTTTAAACCTGTTTTGATCTGTGGATACCTAGAGCCTTCGCCTAGAGGTTGCAGGTCTCTGTGTAGCATATGCAGATTTTCAAACAATAGGCTGCTGCGTTTTTAGTTCACTTGTGTATTTCTTAGAGGGAGCCCGTATGTGCCTAGGGTTGAAATCCACTGTTGGGGATTTTACTCAAATTCCACAAAGTTTGTGTAGTTTTGAATAGGCCATTTGTTGGGTGTTAAGACAGAAAGGCTTCAGACAATACCGAAAAGAAATTACCTATTTTCTATGAGACACTATGAATCAGAATGAGAGAGCTGGGAAATGGAATATGCTCAACACTGAAAACATACTGCTCTCGCCATTTCTTTAAGACATTCTCTACAGAACTCTCATGATGTCGAGAAATACAACAGTGCTGCTGTTTTTCACTGTCATCTAAGTATTACTCTTAAAGCTTACTGATGATAACTAGAAAACCATAATAGCATATAAGATGTAAAATGAAAACCAGCATGTGACCGGATATTCCATAGTCACAGTCCGTGGTGGCAGGTCTGAAGGAAGATACGCGTGGAGCAGAGGGTGAACATCTAAATGATGTTCGCATCCAGGGTAAATGCAAAATTGCCAGAATTAAAATTGAATAGTTCATCTTCAAAATTTATCAAAGGAGGGATTTAAAATACTTGCTCGAAGAGTTGCCTGTGGGAGGAGGAGGGGAAATACCTTAAAAACAATAGGCAGATGGCTTTAACCAATGCCAACGCATGAGTTCCTCTCCCAAGCCTTCAGGTTGCCACCAGCACCGACACATTTCCCCGAAAAATACTCCCAGCTATTTGCGCGCAGGGCCCCGGAGAGACAGAGAAGGCGGTGCCTTCCCTGGGAAGGCCTCCTCCAAGCAAGGCATGGCGCGACCCCGGTGCTCTCGCCGGCTGGGTGCCGGCTGCCCTCGGCCGCGCCCCTGCCCAGCCGCTGGGCCGCGCCCTGAGCGCGCCGGCGGCCCCCGAGCAGAGCCGGCGTTCCCAACGGCCGCCGCAGCTCCCAACGGCCGCCAGATCGCGACGCGGGCCGGGCCGAGGCGAGCCGAGCAGCGCGGACGCTCTCCCGAGTAGGGGCCGCTGAGGACGGGCAGGGGCGGCCGTCACCGGGGGCGCTGGGCGGGCCGGCAGGCCTTGACAGGCGGCGGCCGCGCGGGGGCCTGGCCCAGAGGGCGCCGCAGAGCTGGGCAGCCTGGCGGGGCTCATAGGGATGGGGGCGGCAGGGCTTGTAGTCGCGACAGCAGTGACGCACGAGGCCTTCGCTTAGATGTCGCGAGGGCCGCATGCCCCTCTCTGTCACACCCGAGGAGGTGAGCTGGCATGTAGGTCCCAGGTTTTTGTGTGGGGCGCAGGCACCATCACACCTGCGACAACTCCACAGCCTGGCCTCAGCCTCTCACGCTACTGTTTATCTCATTTGTGGATGATGAAGGAAATTAAAGAAATTACTCGCTGATAGTGTTGATCGTATCCTTTCTCTGTGCTTTATTTTCCATCCTAAGCTGTGACATGAAGTATTATTCAGCACAGGTAATGCGATAGAAAATAGGGTCTTTGTAGCTTCTATCCTGCTGCTTTTAGGGTTAAGCATTTATTGCAAATTCTGAGTTGACACTTTGAGTTTCTTATGGGAAACCCGTTGCACTGTTTTTACTGTGTCCGAGAGTTCAGTTCTCTGTTCTTCTGTATCCTAATGCCTTAAAGGTAACTTCTACATTGTGACAGAACATCTTTCTCTACAGAGTAATCCCGTTCCACTCTGTGTCTTCTTTAAGGTCCTTTATTTCACTTGCTATCCTGAAGGCCTACTAGGCTTCTGGTATCATGTATCAGGTCCAGTATTATCTATAATGTAGTGATCTCATGGGTGGTGGTGTACTTGTAGTTCCACAACATCATTGCCCTTCAAGATCTTATTTAGCTGTTTACCTCTTTCCAATCTGTGGAAGCAGATAATACTGTGAATTGGGTTTTTTTGGTTCTTTGGATTACTGTGCCGTTCTTGTGATTTGTTTCCTTACAGATGTAACTTTAGCAGGTGAAATTTTTGTGCCACACTGGAGCAGATTATTGTTCTGCTTCCAGACAGCTTATAATTAGGAATGTGTTCATACAAGCTTACCAGTCACCTATAATTTCCTTAAGAAAACTGATCCAGGTGCAGTGTGTACCATTAAAATTTTTATGTAAGCATTGTTGATCGCATGAGTGTTTTCCTGGAAGCAATGATGAAAATACTTGAAGAATGAAGACCATTATTTATAGAGATACAATCTAACTTATAAATGTTACTCAGTTAAGGTGTTAAAACAAATAGCTACAGCTAGAGGATGATTTCAACCAGTAAAAGTGACCCCTGCTCACTCTGCTAGCATGCCTAGAACATGCACCTATATATTCCTTTGTGACACTATTTATGCACTGTATGTTCCTTACTGAACTTGATGGTTCTCTCCAGTTTTTTTAATAGGAAACAATCGGATGAAAAATGAGAATCCATTATCTAACTACATATCTTTAAAAAAATCAGTTGCAGAAGTAAAATAGCATCAGATTTATTGATTGGACAAATTCTGTGCTTGGTCACGCTAGCATAAGTTTTTACACTTCAGTTTGTTCTGGAGGAGCTGCTGTGGGTTTAACTGGAAAGAAACTGAATTTGGCCTGCTAACTGAAGGGGTAATGTGTTTTTTTTTCTTAATATAAGGGGATATGAATTTAGATATAATTGTCCATTTTCTTTCAGTTATGGTATCTATTCAAAAATACTTAAATGCCAGAAATCCTCCGATACTCGGATACACAGGTAAGCAAAATTTTCAGACTGCTTCTCTCCCATAAATATAACAGAACTAGTTAGCAGTGAATTCCTTTGCTGAGGAGAACCTCAGCTGGTGAATGGACCATATTTGCAGCTTCCAGAACAGCTCCTGTCCCATAAGGGCTTCTCCATTTTACATGAAGGACTAAAGCACATCAGTACATTTTATAGTACTCCAGTATGAGTTTCTGACATGCAGAGATGCTGAGCCAGAATTGTAGCTTTGTATTTCAATCTATAGTCAAACTCGTTTTTGCTCCATGTTCATTCAGATGGAGGATGCAGACTAGAGCTGAGCAGCAGCTGCAGTTTTTAGTCTGGCATGATGCAGGAGTTTTAACTGTATTTCTTTAGCATATAACAGAGTCCTACTCTTCAGGTTGAGCCGTAGCATAATATTTAGTGGTGCACTTGTAATGAAAATAGATTATTACATGGTGGCAGTCTTCTTTTGAGAGTTGGTTTGCCATCTGAAATACCTTTTCGATAGTGCAGTTCTTTGTTTTAATGTAATCGCAGTTTCTAACCAGTTGAAGATGAAGCTTAAAAATTGCACTTTTAGTAAACTCAAAGTAATTTCAGATCTATTATTAAAAATATCTATTAAAGTTAGTTCTTCCCCACAGATATGAAGTGATATGAAAATTGATAGAAAGAACTGTACTCTCTTAGGCCTTGTGAAAGGTTGGTTTATTGCTGAAACTGAGATATCAGGCTAAGAAACCTGATGTGACCAGGTGTATGTGCAAGCTTTTTGTGCATTTGTAGAACTAGAAATGTTTTTTAAGGTCCTGCTGCATTGAAAAGCTTCTATTACAGTTTAAGCAATGTTGTATTTTATGCTAACTGTTGCAGGCCATGTCCCTCTGAAATTCTGTAGCATTGGCACTAGTTATGGAGGTGATTCAGTGGTGTACATGACCTTATTCTGCAATGCTACTCAAAGGCGCAAAGATGCGAAGAATGAGCTGAGATGCATAGCAGCCACTACACCCCAACTTCCACCTATTTGCTGCAATGAAGATGTTTTACAAGTACTTTATGACTATAATTATAAACACCATCCTAATAGGCTAGGTACTGTATTTAACTTGTAATGAACTTGATTTCAGCTAAACATTCAATTAATGTTACTAGTACAATGGGAAATATAATTACAGTCTTCAGGGACACATTAAGAACCAAATTTTGTTTTCAGTGTTCTAGCGCATTGCTCTGATTTCCAGGGGAGTTACATGTACGTGCAGTCACTGACAGAATTTGGCCCTTTCACTAGATGTTTCTTTTCTGAATCTTAAGATTTTCTCATACGAGTTATATTTAAAGTTACAGTCCCATCTTGATAGGAAGCAATTTGTATGAATCCTACATCGGTTCTACTGGTATTACAGAAGTCCTTGCTTAAATAGGGTTCCAAATAGAGCAGTGCTCACTGAGATTTGCAGACAGTGTTTTCATGCTGGTGCTAATAATCACTGAATAAAACAATTTATAAAAAATCTTCCGAGAACAGTGTCCAACTTCCCCAAAGAGGTTCTCTCCTCTCAGTTTCCTAAGCAGCTTAAACATCATCCAAGCATCCCTCCCCAGTAGAATGGATTACTGAATTCAAGAGCTGCGTGATTTTCAAAAGATGCCGAACAGGTGCAGCTCAGATAAACTGGTGAGAACTGCAGATTATATAATCGTATCTCTTATTTGCATATCTCATTTAGGTATTCAAGTCCAAAAATTTGTATTCACTTTTTTAGGAATAAATTCTATGTTTTATTTATTCCCATTCTTCCTTTCCTCTGCTCTGGTAAGTAGAGGCATTCTGTCAGAGGGACTGCCTGTAGAGTGACACAAGGTATTGGAGAGGAAGAATCTGGCAGAATTTTGTGCTTGCTGTTTCTTCAAATTAGAGCTCTGAAAGTGGATGTTCAAACAAAGACAGACGTTTCCATTAAAGCCTGTGCAGTTCCACAAATGTTACTGTGTGCAAAGAGCAATTCCTTGCAGCATAAATGTCATCTTTTGACATCCTGAAAATGCATCCCAACAAATGTCAGGAATGCTGAGCAGCCTGTGGGGAAGTGAGGATGTGGGGAAGTGAAGAAGTCAATGCTCTGATGATTTGTAATGTACGAGTTCATGATAGTTCTGTCTTCTTATCCTTGACTTAATATATAGACCTGCTTATGGATATGCATAGTTTAAATATGCAAATAACTTCACTGATTTCAATAGTCACATGCTCAGAAATTTGGCACAGATTTTACTACAATGCTGGTAGGTGCACAGACAATGCAGGAAACATTCCTCATGTCTTGGAAAAGCTAAATACAGAAGCTCTAAAACAGCTATGATAACACTAGCAGTTTTTTAAATGTATACAGCAGCTTTAAAAAGTGAGTCTGTATTTGAAATTTGTCTTGTAGAGTTACCTGCATCTAAGTTCTGATTTCTTAGGAAACAAATCATTCAAACAAAACCTTTAAATTCCCAGACAATCTGCTTTTAAGCTCTCCTGAATCCTGCTGTGCTAAACATTTATATCTAATTGTTCAGAATATTAAATCACTGTTCTAATAGTAACAGTTATAATGGTAGCAAATGATGTGACTTTTTTAACAAGGGGATTTAACTCCTACCTTTATAACACATTTCACTGCAGCCTTAACTACTGGCTACTTATGAACACATGATGTCTTTCATGTTTTAATTAGTCTTACATTGTAATTCTTTCACAATTTCCTTCCCAGTTCTTCAGGCTCCTACAGAATTTGAGATCCTGGTCTCCCCAGTCAAAGTTCATTCTTTTTGAACATTTTCTCAGACTCCTCAGTTGAAATAAGTTTCGACTGCTGATTATCTTCTCTTGGGAACATAATCTCCAAATACAGATCAAACCTTGACTTTTAAATGCATCAACTCAAGCTGAACTCCAATCCAGGCTTTTTTAATTCCTCCATCTTAACTAAAGGTTGTCTTGAATTGGCATTTTGCATTGTATTTCACTCTTGTATAGGATGCCCCAGAAACCCATTCTATGATTACTATAAAGAAAATCTTTAGTTATAACTCTTGTCACTATCCCTTTTCTTCCTACATTGCTTCATGTTTCACTTACCAACAGCTACCTCTAGTGTTTGAACAGAATAGTTATTTTAACAGCACACAGCATAGTAAACTGGCAGTTTGAAACAGGAAGTCACCTGTGTCCCGTTGAAACTGTTTCGCAGGCAGAAGGCAGTTTCCTTTGTGAGAATTTTCACAGCGCAGTGGAAATGACACACACACTTATGTGTTTTCCCTATGTAGGGACCTTTTCAGAGCTCATTAAATTCAACAGAAAGGTTCATACTGACTTCAGGGGAGCTTTAAGTCTAGCCCCTCCTGGCTTTTAGCCAAACCCTCAAGGCCTTTGTAGCCAGAGAAATACATATTCAAAAGTAATGAGGATTTGAGGAGCTGCCTGGATAAAAGACATAAGCTTATCTCAGCATCACTAAGGGGTATATCAAAAGCAACCAAGCATATACCTCAGCAATATAAAAGGACTGAAGAGCAGTGTATGAAGTATGTCAATTAACTGCAAACACTTTTTGTAATCCAGGAAATTCTATATCTTCTGTGTTTAAAATATAATTTTGTAGGTGCTGGATATAATTTTGAAGTAGTATCTATTCTCTCATTTTTCAGGTACTGTAATAAATGAGCGAAGTCTACTGGATCCCCCTATCCCAGGTTGGACTGGCTTTGTGCCTAGAGCAAAAGTCACTGAACTAGGACATGGTGTTCGTTACCATGTGATGGCAAAAAATTGTTTTCAGAATTTTAAGAGCTTAATAGATCGAGTCCCCTATGATCCTTCTATCGGTGTCCTCAGGTAAGCTTACATAAACATGGAGGAATGAAAAACGCAATGCAGGCTTACTCTGTGAATATTGTATGCTGCAGCAGGACCAACAAGTAAAAGGAGGACAATACTGGATTCAATGTAAGGATACCAAAGAAATCAGCTGAAGATGTATGTAGCCAGGATTTGGATGGGAGAGCACAGGCATTGGTATGTTGCAGTAGTAACTGAAGGAGAACAGGGAAGGTTTTACAGTAGAAAGGAATGGGGAGACTGACAGCTGTGAATACCAGGGAGTTTGAATTGCTAAGCCGTAGTAGTCCTTGGAGTTAGAAATGTGATTCTCCCTTTCCTAATGGCAATGAGGATTTCCTTCCCTCTTAGGAATCAGCTCTGTACCTGTACTAGAAACTTCCTTCTGACATCAGCTGATAAGAGAAGACACTAGACTGAGCATATCCTTTTCTTTGTAGTACAAAAAAACAACTTCAGTGCTGACCTGATACTTCCAACACAAAAAAACACACTACATATGGTACATGTGGCATCACTGAGTATTTGCTAACATGTACTGAGGTTGCAATTAAGACGTTGCACTAAAATGTATTGTTCACAGAGTTTTTGCTCGTCTAATGGTAATTGTACAGATCCATTTTCTTAACTCCTTTCTCCCTCCCCCCAATAACCCTTACTTATGTCAGTATTGACTTCTCAAAATCAGTGGAATTGAAAGAAGTTAACTGACAGCAGAGCTGGATCCAACAGAAAAGATGCTGGTCCTGCATGACATCTGCAGGAGGTCCTGTATTTAATTGTGCCGTCTTACAAGCAATACTACAGTATCATCCTTCCTTTCAGATAATTTTCTCTCTCTGTTCCTTGCATAAGCAGAAGTCTCAGGATAGCAGTAGTATCCTCAGGGTTTTGGGAACACACAGGTGCCTTGTCAATGCAAAAGTCCTTAGCAAGTAGTACATAGACAGGTAGGAGAATAGATACCTTTGTCAGCTCAGTGCAGCAGGGTCAGCATTTAAGTCTGATAATTGTGTAAAACATCTGAAGAATCAGGTAACATAAATTAGGATGTTCCAAAACAAATATAAATTAATTTTGTAGTTATTTTGTTTTGTCTTAGAGGTGAGACACATGGGATTGAAGTTGGAGAAGTACCGCATGCCTATCAAAGATTCTACAGGCCTGAAGGGATGATGCCAAAATACACAGGTCACATCCCACGTAAGTGTTTATCATTTCCCGCCTTTAGAGTCATGTGGTATATAATATTAACTGTGTCTTTAGATTTTTTTCCTTTGCTATTAGGGATGCTGTCCAGTGCTGTGAGTAACCTTGGTAAGTCTGTAAAAGGAGGTGTTTTAAATGAACTGAACAGGTACAGCAGGATCAGATAACAATATAGATAATAAAAATTAATTAGCACTGCCACTGAGTCCTCATTAGAGTTTGATACTACTGCTTGCCAGTGTCAACCTATTACCTGTCCTGCTTTCAGGAATGAAGAAGAAACCGGCTTAGCAGCACACAGTGAAGATTAATAAACACTGGCTGCTGTGGGAAAAATGGAGAAGAAAATGGTGATGGCTCAGTCATAGAGGAGAGAATTTCAAGCCAAATACTCTGGCCTTTCTTCTCTACACCTGTGAAGTTCCATCCAGTGTTTTTGCTGACTGCAGTTACAGCTCTGTTAGAGCATTGCAGGAGATACATTAGGCTGGGAAGGACCTAAGGCATCACATATCTCACCTTCCTGCTGCAAAATAGTATTTGTTCTGCCTAAGCAATTCCTGACATTCATTTAATGTTTTTAAACCTTTTGAAGGTGCAGTGTTGCTACCTTTGCAGGCAGTTTATTTGTGTTTAACTGTCCTCACCTTTGTCAAGTCTTACATAATGTCAACTCTGAATCTCTGTGCCTGCAGTTGAATGCTATTAAACCTTGTCATATCCCTAGAGGACACAGTAGCATTTCATTCCTTTCCTCTTTGTGGCAGGTTTTAACATCTGAAGAGTATTCATATGCTTGCTCTCAGTCTAATTCTCTAAATTAAAACCAAAGGCTTTCAATTGCATTTTGTAGACCTATGGTCTTTTTTCTATGGCTCTGTTGGTCATTTTGGGGGATGAAACAGTGGATTCTGGTTTCTTGCAGATAAACATCTCGTTGCTGGAAAGACATTTGGAAATCTATGCCGAAGTAGTTCTGTATGTACACACACAGAGGACTCCTACGGTGCATATCTCACTAAGAAACAGAATGCCCCGGTGAAGCGTCAGCAAACAAAGAAATGTGATGCAAATAACTGAGGCACGTTGTGTTTTTGTCTTTTGCAAACACTGATTAAAGGTCTTGTGTGCAATATGAGGGGTGTGTGTTTAAGCCTTAGGGCCCTGTTGCAGCAGTTAGTATAACACTTGGATGTGTTTTTGATAAATTGTGCTTATGAGGTAACCACGAATTGTGGTTGTGAATCATACACAATTTTGCACTCTTGTAGCTTTTAGCAATTTGCATTGCTAAAGCATTTTCCTTGAATTCCTGTAGTGCTGAAGCTCTGATAGACTACTTGTGCTACTAAATCAAAGTGTGCTGAGCTTTTGGGCTACATGAAAAATGCTGCAATGGAAAACTTAAAAGAGTGAGAAACCAGCAACTTCCAGAAGGACTTGCTGCAGGAGTTTAGGCAGGATACACTGAGCTATAACACTTTTAACTGCAGATTGAAAATGCAATAAAATAGCCTTTCTCTAACTGCAGTAAGCCAGGCTCCACTCTAAGAATAAAAACTAGTCCACCTGGTAGTCATCTCCACTTTTGACTAGGGGTCAGCACTTCTGGCCTTTATGTTTCTCTCAGATATTCCCTGCCCTAGAATCTCTAGCTCTTCCTTTGGGGCTGTTATGGCACATGCTCCACTTTGAAAACCAGGATCTGAGCAAAGAGTGTTGGAAGACATGGCTCTAGACTCAATCACTTAATTGCTATTTTACTCAGAATTGATGAGTGTGGGAGAATCATACGCTTGCTTGATAGATTCCCATTGCTTCAACACCTTAACCTGATGAAATGGCAACAAGGTATGGTAAACCCTATATAACAGTACTTTCAGCTGTGCCTAATTTATGGAGGAAGCAGAATTATTCTAAGCAACAGAACAGCTCAGCTGGCAAGTATCTGTAGTATAAACTCAGAAACTTAAGATTCGTTCCATCTGTCTTATTCCGTTCCCCCACAAAGGTGAAATAAAATGTTTCCCTCATTGTTCCTGTACCCCAAATCCTTCACATGAACAAAGTAGATTATGGGATTGGTATGAGAATCTTAATGTGCACAGAAACCCCCAAAAGAGCTACTGTTTAGAAATGCATGGTCTGCAAATATCCTTTGACACAGGCCTGGTCGGGAGTGACAGAGCAGCTGGATGTGTTTTGGATACCAAAGCAAAGCAAAAACAACTGGTGAAATTCCCTAGATTTACTGAACTCTTCAGGGGGTTTTTGTTGTGTTAGATTATATTAATCTTCCTAGAGTATTATTAGCATATTCGCCTGCATTTAAATAATTAATTTTTTCATTATATGCCATCTTAATTTTTTGTTCTTTCAAAATTATTGAAATCTATGACAAGAGGTAATGATATGAGGGAAGGTTTGATTTCTGGTTTGTTAATCAATTCCATAATATCTCATTCTTCACAATTGCTTTATTTAATAGCACCAATTTCTGCTTTCAGGTCTTGACTTCCCTGTTAAGCATTTAAGTTTCAGATTTTTTTTTAATCTTTTAACCTTTATCCCTTTGAATTTTTTTTTCCTCAGCCTATAATTTATTATACAGTCTCCTGTCAGAGGAGGAGGTAGACTAGGTGATTTTTACTGTATTGCAAATTATAATTATTATCGTTATTTGCATTAGTAATGGATTCATTCTTATCACTGAAAACAATTCCATTATCTGATCAGACAGTTATCTTCACACTGTCCGTGATCATATATTTTCACTAGGCACCTCTTTCTCTGTGGGTCAAAAGGAGAATTATTCTTTAGTGCAGTCACTTTTCTCTTTACTCTTAACATTTTCCCTGGTTAAAAAGAAGGAGAGGAAGTTGTTAATCCCCCATGAATGTCCTTTGTAACAAAAATATGCCCTTTGCTGCTACTGTGTTATTGTCCCTTCAGACATGGCAAGGAATGGCATGTCTGTGCTATAAACTGCCCTTCAGTGAGCTTTCTGTCACAGACACTGGGAGAAGGTTTGTGATTCAGGTTCAGTGGGAAGGACTGGGAGGCTGATTGTCATGACCCAGAGAAGACATTTTGACTCCTCTTTGAATTAAACTAAAGGTGTAGGGGTTTGTAATCTCCTTTTAATGAGATGGAGAAACCTCCTTTCCTAAATCCTACTCGCCTGAATCCTGTGGAAGAGGCAGTTTTTTGGAGTGTAGCTAGTGCAGAGTGAGGTTGCAGAGGGAGCAAACACCTCTCAATCTTTGATTCTCCATTAAATTTACTGTGCTTCCACAGGGGTATAAAATGGTCACATGGCCACACTGTCCACACTGCAAGCAAAGGGGAGCTGGGTACAGTTTGGAGAGACAGCTAAGAGCCATGAGGTGAGGCCGCAGAGCCTCCCTAAGGACTGAGTCAGCCTAGTCAGAGCTGGTGGTGACAGAAAACCCCTGTCAGGCTGCCTCCCGTCCAACTGATCTTTATCCTTTCATTAAATAAGAGGAGGTCAGTGTATGATTAAGGAATTAGAGACATCAGGGAAAAGACTGTAAGTCTAAAATGAGAGTTAGAGGTGCGTTCTTACGCAGCTGTTCTGGAGCTTTCCATAGCCTGATGCAGACTGCATTCAGTAAACACTGCGCGCAGCATTCAGTGAATGGTGGAATGGCTTCTGCTTTTCCATCATCCCAGGCAAAATACGTATGTGCTCACTGTGTGTTTCATTTACTGCGTAGTTCAGGTGATGACCGTAGTACTTACATTCCTCTTTCCTAAGAAAACCTCTGAAAACTGTGAATGAGGAAAGTTATGTAAACACCAGACATTATAAGCACCCAAGCCTGGGCCATTTTTCTGAAATGATAACTGATTTTGTGTGCTGCCTTTTCTGAGTAAGCAACAGTAGAGCTCTCACAAGAGAACTTAACTTCCCAGAGATGATAATCAGCACTTCCATGTAAATCAGAACTCCCTTAGCGCTTTAGGATTTTACACTCCAAACTGAGGTGCCTGAGGCACTAATATTGTTCATTGTTGTTGTGTTTAATGAGATCATGTGAGACTATGTTTATCTAAAACTACCCTGTAAAACAGTGCATTGCTGTGCAGGTTAGATCTTGGGTTTTTTTTTTCCTTCAGCTCCCTAATTGGTTTGATGTGAAGCAATTATCCACTTAATGCAAATAAAGGTAAGATTTTTCAAACCATATGTACCACAACAATAATTACATGGGCCATAGCACAAAAAGGGACTTGAATATAACATTTGTCTTTGGGCCACACATAATATATGTCTTCAGTATGCTAGCAAGTGTAGTAGTCACTCAATTGTTACTGTATAATTGAACACAATATTTAGACTAATTTAAGGAGTACTTTACTTCTTGTTTCTGTTTGTGTACGGGCATAATTTAGAAGCAAGTGGCCTTTACACCACTAATAGTATTTTTCATTTAGAGCTGTGGGAGCATCACATCAGCCTTCTCCCTTCCTCTGCCCCCCACTGATACCTTCTGTTTGGGCCAACTAAAGTGCCAATACATTTTTTTGCTTTCATTCTGCTTGGAAGCATTTTCAAAGGAAAAAAATGGAAATCTGAACTTATTGCATTTGTTTTGGTAGAAGCAAACATTTTCTTCAACTAAATATTTTTTCGTCAGAGAATCTGATTGCAATTTCAAAAAATAGCAAAATTTTAACAAGTTTTAATTAATAGCTTGTTTTATCACAATTAAACATGACCATACAGAATAAATATTTCTGAAGTAGGAAGGTGTGGCTAAATGGCATTTGATTTTCACTCAGATTAAGAACAAAATAGCCCTGAAGCGTAATATAATAAAATTCCTATTTTTTACTCTGAAGAGACACTTCAGGAGAATATGGAAATAAATACACATACATAAACGTCGTCAGTTGGGGCTAAGTAAAAAGGCTCCAAAACAAAAAAACCTCAAGAGGTTCAGGAAGAAGAATTAATTCATCAATGCCAAATTAAGATACATGCAAATATCTCTCAAAAGGTAGAACATCATTGTCCTACTGATTTATGGAGCAAATAATGATATAGACAGAACTGTATAAAGACAACAATGAGCACTGCTATAGCTCAGTAATAATTAGAGTCACATGAAATCTTGAATTTTTTTTTGATTATCCTCAGCTGATTTGTAATATATGAGAGAAATACATTACACTTGGCAATCTAAAATGTAATGAAAATATGTAGGCCAAGTTTGCTGCTGTATTTAAAATTCTGATTGCAATGCTGCCCACCAACAAAATAATAGTAATTTCTGGCAGGAATTATAAAACCTAAACTACAGCACAAAGCATTTTTCACGAAATTACTCATTCCATAACCACAATTATAGCCCACTTGTTTTCTAATACAGATAACAAAAGATACCTTTTAAGATCTGCGCTGTCCTACTCTTCTTTTAATAAATAAAGTGAGCTTTTCAAAAGCTACAAAATGATTCAGATAAAAATCAAAACATTTCTACATTTAAAAATTCGATCAAAGACTTGCGAGGAATGGTGTGATATTAAAGTTTAAAAAAATAATCAATTTAGCGTGTATTTTTGAACATGATTTGTCACAAATAGCGTTCCCAACAGATAAGAATGATTATATGGTAAAGAGCGTAATTTATATATCTCAAACGCTATGCTTTTGTCACTGACATCGTTAAGGAATTTGACACGTTTGCAGGAGAACAATATATGTCAACTGAAATATATACCAATTAGCTATAAATGGGACACTGAAATGAATGATGCATGTGCATGCTATACTTACAAGTAATAACATGTGGTTTAAAGTCGCTTGCGTTTTCAAACAAGAATTCTTTTCATGTTGTCATTTAAAAAATCTAATATTTCAAAAGGTCAGGAATAAATGGCTCCATTAGCATTAAAAGCTAGCTAAAGGGAAAGTAATTTGTTGTTCATTTAACATTGCATTTTATGTAATAGCTTTGTAAAGTGTTCGGGGGGGGGGGGTGCAAGAGATTTTACTCTGCTAAAACAAGATGACGGCAGCTCCAGTTCATTATTAAAAGGAGATTTTTTATTATACCATTGTCAACTTTAATGTCTTGATTCTGTTAGGTGTTTGTTAAAATTACACGGGCTGCTGAAATGGCTATGGCGAAAGATAATGCTGAGAATATCATGACTGTCAAAACAATTGTGTAGGCAAGAATCTGCTTATACTAAGGTAAAGGAACAAAAGACAAAGGAGAAACTCTCTTGCAGTGTTAGGAAGTTAATAGTCCTCCTGAAGTTACCTCAGCAGGAGATATTGAGATCAGGAAGCCAAATCCTAGAAGAGACAAACAGTCGAAGCGAAAAGGAGCATGCAGGACAGCATCAAAGGGATGCAGGATACATGAACATCTGACATCAGATGCAGGCTCTGGTGTCTAAGACTACGTGTGCTCTGGTTAAACCCAGAAACTGTTTTTCTCCCTGGGAGGGAATGTGCTTTCCTTCTTCGAATGGAGCACATGATTGAAGTGTGAAAGAATGCAGGGTGTTGGATATTCTGCCTCCTGCAAAGCTATAGCCACACAGCTGCAGAGACTCAAGAAAGATTCTGCAGGAGTGACCTAAAACAGGACTTAATGCACCTGACTTGAGACAAACAAATCACTTCATTGAACTTTCTAGGCCAAATACTGAATTTATTTACCCTCTTAGTCCAGCGACATGAGGATGGGAAAAACCGGAGCCAAAATAAGCAGTAGTCTATAGCCCTCATGGAAAGCACAGGCTAGGAAGAAAAAGTACAAGCCAAACTTCTTGGCTGTGCACTCGCTGCTGCCATGAGAAGCAGCACAAGGAGGGAAGCACTTTAATGAGAGGAAGACACCAGTATAATGAGGGTGAAAAACATCTGCTGTTCCCTCTTGAAAGAACTTCTCAAAAAAAATTGGCTTACCATTTCTAGTGCACCAGACTTCTAAGCCAGCATAGCAAGGGGTGTCCTTTTTACTTGCTCGTGTTTCTTCCCTATTATCTTCCCTTGAGCAAGGTTTCAGGGAGTCAGGAATCAGTGATTCTCCAGGTCACGCTTTGGTTCATGGCGTGCTCCTGGGAGCCTTTTAATCTGGGCTTGTAGTACAAGTGTAATTTAGAATCTGTTTTTAAACATAAAAACAATCCTGCACATCTCTTTGAGTGAAAATTAAATTGCTGGTGGATATCTGCTCAGCTGAGTAAAACCAAGGAACAGTTTGTTTTTGACATGAGGAATTTATGGCAGCTCTGAGTATGCAAATAAGTTGCTACTCTTCAGTGCTGACTGTTCTTTTTCTATCCTTTACAGTTCCCTCCCTCTCCCCTTTCCCTGCAAGAGCAGCTTAATGACCTGAATTAAGTAAAGCAGAAAAACTGCTTTTTCTTCTATGTTAAGGGTAGTGCTCTAACACAGAATGAATTGGTTTCAACCTCCACCACCACAAGAGGAATCCAAAGGTTTGCAAGGGAGTTGATATTCCCTCATGAGAAGACATACTGTGGGAGGAAAGGTCACATAGAAAAGCAGAAAGAGCAGAGTGCCCCAGTCTGAGTCAAGAGAAACTGCTTAAGAGAGAAGGTCCCAGAGAGTGGTAGGTCTCCAGATGCCAGCAGCTCTGTGATTTGTTTTCCAGTGAGGACAAGGTTCCTCTGAGAGCTCAGGAGAAGCAGCCTGCTTCACCAGCAGCAGGCTGAGGGAGCTTAGACAGGATTATTTAGGGACAGGACTGAGTTTGTGAGCTATCAGCTGAATGTGGTTGTCAAAAGCAGAGAGAGTAAAAGTTCCTCCCTTGTTCCACTACTCATTTTATGACTTGACTATTTAAACATCTGGCAGTTTTGCTCAGGGGGCAGTCTGGGAGAGGTGCTACATAAATGTTCACAGAAAAATCTACAAGCAGGCTGAGGGCCAATATGGAGTTTCAGAATAGTCTGGTGATCTGATTATAAGCACTTTAGTGGAACTTCACTAACATTTAAAATTTAATATGCAGATTTCTCAAATTAATTTTGTGCAGATCAGCTGGTTGAAGCTTAGTCCAGCATTAAAACACCAAAACGTGTTACCAGTTAGCTATCATATTCACTCTTCCATATCTTGTGTAATTAAAAACTTCTGTCCTTATTTTCTAAACTGCTCATCCCCCTGCTTCTGCTTGCATCCTTACTTCACACTAATTTGGAGCTTAGACTTCAGTTTGATCAAGAACATCAGTCTCCTTAATCTCTTTCTACTAACAAGCATCTGTACTTCCTCTTTGGTACTGTCCAGTGTGTCTGAAGCCACTTAAAAGATTCTGTCAGTTGCCCCCTTTCTTCCCCTTGTTAAAGTTACCTTGAAGCAGGCTGAAATCAAGAGGAATTTTTCAGTGGGCTTTGGATCAGTCACTCCTAAAGCCACTCTAAAAAAAATCTGTATTTTGCAGGCTGTCCATAGAGATACATGTCTGCAGACTTCAAGACCATTGTGTATTAAAATTCCCTGGATATTTTTATTGTTAGCATGCCTGAGCAGGGAAGGTTTCTCCTTGCATGCATGGTTGCATCTAAAGGTGCATTTCATTACTTGGGATGTAAAACTATGAATATTATAACTGTAGTGATTGCAGACTCCAGTGTTTTATGCATGACTAGCTTTTATTAATAGCAAGATTTGGGGTATTTGTATACGTTGTTAGCAAGCAGTAAGAGTTTGCAGAACATCTTCTCTCACAGTTTCCGAACCACAGAAATGGAATCTGAAGAAAACAAGAATATATGAATGCCTTGAGTTGCCTAGATTTGTTCACATTGTACAAGTGGATTTGTTTTAGTACAAGCCAATGTGATTTGTGATTTGATACAGCTCTGCTACCCGAAAAGAACACAAAATACTTTGAGCTCCTAAGTTTGAAATGTTACTGCTGGTAAAAGTATTGAGGGACTGTATTTATTCTGGTTGACTGGCTTCCTTCCTTTATCTTTACAATTTTATTTTTCTCCAATTTGCATGCTACCAGCACTAGATAGATGCTAGATGCTAGATGCTAGTGCTAGGGGCATGAGCCAATAGAAGAGTGAGTGCATATTTACTGGAACACTCTTCGTCAGCAAGATGTTTTGACAGATTAAAAACTACAAGACAACTCAGGAACTCTGCTCAGTGGTAGTGCTGCTGGGCTGTAATTATTTTCCTTTGCTTGAAGCTGTCCCCTCTGTTCTCTTTCATGTGATCACATTTTAACTATGAAATTTTATATGGGCCTAAAACATTTCCTTTACCTTCTCCTCTAAATCTCTAATAATGGGGTGGATAAAATGGCATAGCTGCTCATTTCTGGTCAAGCAAATGGAAGGCTTTGTTTTAAAAAGTCCAACTGAATGAGCAAAATTGGATCAGTAAGTTACACTTCTATAATCTGAGTGTCCGAGCCACTATCCACTGAAGTCTCCAGAAATTCATTTTAGCCAGTTTCAGTAGACTTTAGATTTAGTCTTTCAAGCACAGTTTCCAAGTACTAGCCTTGTTCACTGGAATGGTAGGCCTATTATTATCATTCACTCTTGTCAAATACGATCTTAAGGACCGTCAATATTAGTGGAAAACTTCCACTGATTTCAAGTGGCAGTGAGTCAGACATGCTAATGCAAGCACAGATACAGATAAGCATTTCTTGTAGACAGGGAGTAGGAACTTGGCAAGAACAATGCTGATAATCCAAGTCAGTATTAATTTTTCTTACCAAAGGGCTATACAGGAAATTTGTTCTTCTAAAGCCTAGATGTATTTTAAATTTTTCTTTGAAGTTATTTAAGAAAAAGGGCTTAAGTGCTTGTAAATGGAATTATGGATTAACAGTATCTTGAAAGGAAGGAAATTAAAGGTTTTCTTCAGAGTCTTTTTCTTTTAATGCTTTAAACAGCTTTTCTTGTGCAAATGCTTTTACCCCACATATAATTTTGTATCTTCTCCCAAGTAACTTTCAAGATTGTCATAATGGATGTACTTACTCTTCTCCATTTTCTCCAGATTGCACAGTGACTTTTGCAGCTCCTAGTTTAGGCAAAGTTGGATTTATCCAGTTGTTGTTCCAAAGAAATTTCACCTTCGTAACTGTTCCAACATTAATTTCTACATCAATTAATTTTGTATGAGTATTGTCTGGTTTGAGGTATCCCCTTTGAAAAAGAAAAGTTCATAGACATGAGGCATGCTGGCATCAATATTAGTTACCAGTCCAGTCAACTGCTTGGCTGTGGTAGGATGCTAATAGTGTGTTGGTAATAAGATGGAGTTTAGCTTATAGTATGGTAACAGTGTTATTGCCCAGTGTTTGTTGAAAGACGCAAAGGCAGGTAGGCCTGTTGCACTGCAATCTTACCTCACAATGAGGACCCAGTTAAAGGAAAATCCCTGTGGAGAAATATAGCTTGCTCCCTGTGCATTATGGGGGCTGGGTTTACACCAAGTTTTGCACATAGATGTAATCTAATTTAGTGTTAATTGATTTATGTGATACAGATGTTGGATTTGTTTGAGATGGCCAAAAGGATTATCCACCAGCTGTGGCTGTCTACCAGTTATTCCTACACTTGCAGCAGTGTGGCTGAGTTTATCTGCTCTTGGGTCACCATAGCAGGCAAAGTCAGGAACAACAAAAAGCAGATTTTTATGAAGTAAAACACAAGGTAACTTTAGCTGTAAGCAACATTTTACAAGAATAGCAAAGACAAAGAGATCAGAGTTCTGCTAGCATGAATTCAGTAACACCTATGTCAGACATCAAACAAGCTATACCAAAATTATGTGGTGTAGCCAAGATCACGATTATTTTTTCAGTTAGGAAAGATGAGGGGCTGCATTCTAACTTTCGCCCTTCAAATGTAAATCCAGAGTGACTGAATTGTTTCTGCATTTATATCAGAGAGCTGTACCTGAGGGCAAAATTTGGTCTGTAAAATAGGACCAATTTAAACAAAAGTATTAAAAATAAAAATTAAGCATTCTATAGGAGAAGTTTCTTTTCTATTAAACTTTGAACTTACTCGAAAATCTGATACTGTCTTGTGTTCCCATTACTTCCATACAAGGCAATATTTACATATCCTGTTACTTTGCTGTTTCCAGAGAGTGTCACAGATACCTTGTACCTCCAACCTATATAGAAGAAATACAGTAAGCCAGATTGTACCCACAGAAAATAGTCTCCAAAACATAAACTCTTGGGTTTTTTGGTCAATATCCTACACTGGAGTTGAAAGCAAAAGAAAATTATCGCTGTCTTTGACTTCCAGCTCAAGGCCACAACCCAGGCTGTCTGGACTGAATGGAGCTACCACAATGTTCTCGCACATGAATCTTTGTGCTCCCTATTTTTCATTGGGTTATAACCATGCAGAGCAAATATAAAACACTAGCAAATCAGATCTGTCATTGTGTCCCAATGTCTATGTAACAACATAAGAATTGGGTAAAGTTTTTTGTTATTTTCTGGAAAGAGAAAGCTAGTCCGTAATGTGTTAGAGACAATACAGGCCTCAGCATTTTGACCATGAAAGTTTTTACATACAGTGTGACATTGCAAAGAAGGAGGCATTTAAAGGTTAGAAGTGAACACTGATACTGACTAGTATGTAAGCAGTGTAAAGGAGTGTAAAAACAAATAAACACTGAAGCCAAGGAAGATCCTTTCTGTAAATGGGAACTTACCTTTAGTGTGTAATTAGCAAAAGCATCTTTTGTCCCTCCCATTCTTGTTTACAAAGGAGAAGGAGGAGCTGTCTTGTGAGAGACAAGTATAGGATAACTTGGGTTGTAGAGGACCTCTGGGGGTCATCTGGTCCATCCCCTTCTCAGAGCAGGGCCAACTTCAATTGGGTTGCTCAGGACCCTCGCTGAGTGTTTGAATATCTCTGAGGATGGAGTTTCCACAGCTTCCCTGGGCCCCTGTTCCTGCGTTTAACCGCTTTCATTGTGATTGTTTTCTCTTACTTTCCAATAAGAATTTCTCCTGCTGCAACTTCTCTGCATCCTCTCTCCATGCACCTCTTAGTGCAGTCTGGCTCCCTCTTTTCTATAATTCCATTTTAGGAAGTTAAAAAGAGAAATTGGATCTCCCACTGCCAGCCTTCTCCTGTTAGGACTAAACAAACCCAGCTCTCTGGCATCTCTTTCCATGTAATGTGTCCCAGCCTCTTAACCATCTTGGTGGCCTCCACTTGACTCTCTTCAGTTTGTCAACACTGTTTTTGTACTGGAGGGCCTAAAACTCGTATTGGGGCAGAGGAGGAAAAGACATGAGGACCAGCCATTGCACTGCTGTAAGGTCTGTTCATCTGTTAAAATTAATTGTAAAATGGGGGGCAGGGGGAAGTGTTTACAAGGACCAGGTAGCAATGGAAACATTCAAGACTCACAAGAAAAATTTTTGGCCTCTGCAGTATTCAGGTAAAGTTTCACAAGCTCAGTTTCACTTTTCTTTTTGAATTTATCTGCAAAGTGACCCATATTTGGGCATCCCTCTTCTGGGCATGGGAAACAACTTTCCTAGTGAAAACAAATAGATCCATTAATAAAGTTTACCAACACAGCTAAGAAAAAAAAAATCAGTCATAGAACTTATTTTAACATACCTACCTAATTGATTCCGAATTACTGCAACAACAAATTTCAAATAATCCTTTCTGTAACTAGGAAGAGCTCATATAAGCTATCCAACTTCCTCAAAGGCTCTGATTTTTCAGGGATCCTTGTTTTTTCACATGCCATTTAGCTCACTCCACCCACACCAGTGACATTCTTGAGTAAGCATGAACTAGAATATGGAAGATGAGGTGTCCTTCCCAGCAACTCTCTGATGAGATAGAATGATGTCCCCTCCTATTATCAGGCTGGGTCAACAGGGGCTCTTCATTCTTCTGAGTTTTGTCTTAAAAATGCAGCTTTCCACCATGGTGACAGAAGTGGGTAGTCAGCTCTTCCCAAATTGATCTGAGAAGACTCCATCAGGTGCTCAGAAGCTATAAAGTTCATTCTAAGCACTACACATTTTTATACTTATTCTTTCCCCTGTTCTCATCTGTCTGTGCTGCCTGCCTGCAGGATATAATGAGCCTGTTACCTCCCTGCTAACATTAGGTGGCAGTTTAGTACCTCCAAGTCTGGGACAGGGAAGAGTTCCCTGACCTTAGTCCATAAGCCAACGTGTTTTGCTCTTGAGGCCATCTTAAGTCACCACAGTACTTTGACCATGGACTGACCCTGAGAGGCCATTACATATTATTTTACTTCCTACTGTTTTGAAAAAAGGATACTTAAACTATATTTGTAAGCTCGCCTGCTGCAGTATGGGATTCTGTTTATAGCTGTTTGATAAATACAGTCAGTGATTACTGGGGGAGGCCCTCTTTACCTGTTCCCTGGTTTGACGCAGCAGACTAGGCCTGGGGAAACCACACCAGCTCTGGTTAAATACCTTATGGCTTTACATCAGCACAGAACCAGGAATACCTCTGTTGTGCTGATACCTTTTCTTGCTTTGGTGCATGCCAGCTGCATGAGCTACCATACTTGAAGATGCCCCTCCCTTCTCTCACAAATACACTTATTAAGTGCAAGCTAGCATAAACAGGTTGAACTTCAGATGCATAGTTAAGAGCCACTGCTTTTAAAATGGTCCATCCTGAAGGTCTGAAAAATACTTACTGTTTCAAAAACATCATATGAATCACAAGCATAGCCTAGAAATCCATCAGGAAAGATAATACTGTCAGAGTAATACTTGTAACTCCGCAGGTGATTGCAAGCCACAAAGTCCCGAGTTCCTGTGAAAAGATGCTCCCAGGTTAGTTCTTCATTTCTGTCAATATATGAGAAAGGACAGTGACATAGCACTTGCCATGCCGTTTGAATTCATCATCCTCAAGAGCCTTGTCACAATTCTTGGAGTGTCAAACTTGAGATTTGAACCTTGTTTTTGTGATGAATCGGTGCTCCAAGGAATGCCATGGACTCAACAGGCATAAAATGCAAACGTGAAATGCATTCAATTACTGTGCAGCTCAGCTCATCCCCCTTCTAACTCCTCACAAACACTTACTCAAGTAATCTGACTGAGTTTTACAATAGAAATGAGGACTGCATGAAACAGGTCTTTTGTAGGCAACAGTTTGCATTACCATAACAAAAAGAAACCAAATGAAAGGTATTTAACAACTTCCTAGGGCAATGCTGATTTATTCCAGCTGAGGACTTCAAAATAAAATTATTATTATTATTTGGAGGATGTTTAAGGAAGGGAGAATCTCAAAATTTAAATAATGAATAGGTTATTTCTATTGAGTTCCTTAATTTTGCTGACTTTAGAGTAAAAAGAAGATGATATACATGTGATATACAACACAACTATTTCTTTGTGCTTTAGTTTCCCATTATTGATAACCAGTTTACTTTGGCCAAGAAAAAAAAAAAAAAGGTAATGCTGCGCTGAATAAAACCTGCGAAAGGAGACCAGGTCTCACAAGTAGGTTCTTGGTTTTCCAGAGCTTATATACATATATTGAAAGTTTCTAGAGCAGAAAACATGTTTTTATGTTTTGTGAAGTACAATTTAACTTTATGATGCTATACAGAAATTTTCTAGTAAGAAGAGCTTTTACTAGAACTGTGCAAAACAAAAATAAACAAAAATGTATCAGAGTAGCCAATCTTTTTTTAGCTGGCTGAAAATAGACACAATGACACTGTTCCTATGCAACATAGATTTGTAACATGTAATTTCAAAAGAGAAACTAATATAAATTTATTGCTTTATTTCAGAAAAATTGCAGCTGAAGAATAGCGTAATAGAAGTAGACATGAGTATCATTGTCCTACTCCACCTAGTATTGCTGCTAGGTAACTAAATAATAGAAACAAACTTAAACATGTTGTTACAGACCATTCCAACTTTTTGCACAGTTTAAGTAGTGTTTGTTTCTACTATTAGATACTTCAGAGCAGACATATTTTTCTAGAGGCAAACCCCTTGTATTATTCACTTTTTGATCCCTGTATGGGAGTAGGTTCTGGAATGTGGTATGTCTGAACGTATTAAGAGTTTCACTGCACTCTGTGGCTGTCATTGTTGACAGACACACCAACGGCTAATACAAAACACTTGAAATAATAGAAGTTAAGTCATTACATTTTGAGGGTGACCCTCCTTTGCATTAACATATTTACCTTGCCAGATGCCATCAAGATCTACAATCTGTGAAAGAGCATTCTTGTCACATCCTGGCATTTGCTCTCCTCCATTTGGATAAAAATCAAGATGTCCTATAGCTGTACTCATTCCAAAACCTAAAGTAATTAAAGCAGGGATAAGCACATTTTAAATGAATGTTGTCTCATATACACAGCCCCTGGCATGAAGTTTGTCTGTAGTACTTCAGAACATGATCTCTTGGTGACCAGAATGGTATTTTTGTTATTTCTGCACAGCACCTAGCACAACTGAGCCACGATGAATGATTAGGAGACTCAAGTGCCACAGAGCATAAATAAATAAGTAATAATGCAAGGTGAACACTCACCCAAGTAGGGGATTGTGGGAGCTGAATCTGTGTGAATAACATCCACAAATTCTGCGTCAGACTTATCCAGTCTAACTTCAATTGGAGTGTCTTGAAAATAAGGTTGAGCGGGGTCCAGTCCTGAAAGAAAGATATTTGTGTTACATATAGATAAAGAGATACAGATGTGTCATTCTATATAAAAGTAAGATTGTACATAATTAATGTCACATTTATAGCTCTCTATGGCTCCTTATATCTAAACAGTATGGCATTAAAAAAGGGATGGCATACTTTCACTTAGGGTGGAACCCCAGGCAGGAGAAATGCTTATGCATACGAAACCTATTGAATTTTACTGATTTACATCAATATTGAATTCCAGCACTTGAATATCAGTTATTATTTTGAGGTAAGTTTAACTAGAAAGAAAATGTTGCCCAAATTAAGGTTACCGCGTCTGCATTCCACATAGCTCATCTGTGTGGTTTGTAGAGTACCTTGTTTGATTAGTTCAGGAGTTGATACCGGCAGTACTGCCAAGTTCTTGAACTATTGAAAACCAGTATGCCTACTTGTGGCCCCCAATCCAGATTTTGGAACTTAGTTCTCAAGTGTCTAGTTTTGAAATCATGATCTTTGCTTCTGATCCTAGCATGAAATGGTATTCATTTGCTCCCCAAATTGCTGCAGCAATTTCAGGAGCTTGTGAAGTCTTGCAAATTACAAAACATATATTATCTTGTACTTGCATCTCTTATTGTCCTTGGGGAGCAGATTTGGTTTTGCTTTTAGATTGAATTTGGTAGACTATTAGTCTAAAAAACTGTTAGTCCAAGACTCAGCAAACCCAAAATCTCTGAGGAAATGTAGTAATTGGAAAGGGATGTGTTGATAACTTCTGAAGTTGTCTTTTGTGTATGAATAGTCACTCTGTTTAATGCACACTACCCTGGCACTGCCTGTATGACGAATAAGGAGATCAAACAAATAGCTTTAAATTTTGTAAGTAAGTGCTGCACCTCTTCTCAGTTTTGTTTTCTGGGAGAGTACTGAATGTGTTTTAAAATAGTCAAAATGTAGTCTGTGCTTTGTGAGGTGTCTGGAATACCTCTTTCAGGAATGAATACGTATTGTCATAAATGTGCATATTTGATTGCCATTTGCTTTTTTTAAGAGTCACTTAAAAAATTTAAGAAAGACAAGGGCTATTCCTAGAAGAAAGATGTAGGGAAATGGTGAATGGTTATTCAGAGGCTGTGTTGATCTGGTGCTACTGCTCCAGTTGGAAATTGCCTGTCACTGTGTGCTGAGAAAGCCTGCACTTCTAAGGAACTTCTTCTTGCCTCTCTGGAGAAACATTTTCATCATTTAAGTCTTGTGTGTAATAGAGTTGCAAAATGGTGAGGTTCCTTCAAGAGTTAATGGCTCTCAACTCGTTTGGATAGAGTGCAGGTGACAAGCTTAAGAATGCTGAAAAATGAAAACTTGCTTTTGGATCTCCTGACATACCACAAGGGAAGATCAAAACACTGCTGGTCAATAGTCACAGAGGCTTGATCAATTATGTCTTATAAGACAGAGAGACTATTTTTTAGCCTAGTGGAGAATGTCCATAGTCTTCATATTCAGGGTGACATTTGGGCAGCTCTAAAGCAAACTAGATCCAAAAATATCTGCTTTGAAAGAACTAAAAAGGAAAACCTAGGTCAGCAGTAAAGAGAAAAAAAGCCTCTGCTTTCTTACTTTCTCAGAGCTCAGTGTGTGTAACTCACAACAAGGGAAAGACAGTAGAGCAATTCAGTGCTAGCAAGATGAAAATTGAATGGGTACAGCTTACTAAAAAGGAAGAGAACAAGTCCATATTCATTTAAAGTGTCTCAACTCCGAACCGTTAGCAAAACTGATAGCAAAACAATGGTATAAAATAACTGCTCACTGTTGTGCTGCTTCTAGCATGCTTTGGAGGGGCCTGCAAGCAGTGGGTGATGTGCACCAGATGTGCTGCTATATAACACGCCAGAATAATGAAAGATTAGGATGGCAGGAGAGAAGCTGCCAGGATGAGGAAGATAGACACTTTCTTCGTCTGTTGCATTATAGTAGCGTTGGACAAATGGTTTAGAAAAACAATCATAGCTGCTGAAGTTGGTTCAGATTGTATGTTAATTATCGTGAGTTCATTTTTAGCAGTCTCAGTGGAATGTCAGTATGTTATCGCATCAGTTTTGTGCTATTCCAGACTAGAGTTAGTCTGGAACTAGCTGTGGACACATTATAGGCCCACATCTGAAATTCAGGTGACAGTAGAGGAATCCTGCCACATGGAGAAGAAAGCAACAGCTTCCCCTGCAGTGGGGACAGGGTTCAGGTGCAGATAATCACTTTCTGCCCATTCACAGGGACAAAATCAGACCTCAGGTAATGTAGTTTCAGAGAATTTCTTCAAGAAGCACAAACTGCTCCTTCCAGTGATGTTGCTGGGTTGGAGCACTGGAGAGTTTTATAATAATTGTTGCAACTGTAAAGGTGCATGACCAGGTCAGCTGTTGTTATTGCAAAGGGGCATTTTGGCGCTTTTAGGGATATGGAGCCTTTGCATTGCTGTGTAAACATATGCACACAGAATAACCATCGAACTGGGCTGTTTTCCCACACTTACCTCGGTACTGCTCCAGGCTGCACTGTGAGAAGAGGGTAAATTCTGTACTGCTCAGATAACCTTTGACTGAACTACAGCCCACAGTCAGATACAATTGTAGGAGAAAATGGGAGGCAACATTTTGCTAAGGAGTGGTGTCTTTCTTAATTCTGACTTACCAGTTATTCTTCCAATCCCTGGCCTCCTTTTCCCAGCCTCACCTGCCGCATGTGCTCCAAGGCTGTGACCAATTATGTGGACATTATCTGGAGAGTATCCATATTTTTCCTGAGGAAAATAGTAATGTAAAAAAAAATAAGATTTACATTTTCTTCAACAATAGGGAGGAGTAAAGAAGGGCTGAAAAGCTACTCTTAGTTTTACTACAGACTCAGGGCCCAGTCTACAAGGGAATCCTACAGAATTTCAAGATCTATTTGCTGGTTTAGGTACTTATGGCCAAAACTTAGTTTTTCAGAACCCTTTATGCAGCTATTGCTCTCATTTGGAGGTTTGTGTCTATAATAGAGTCCTGAGGGGCTCTGTATCTTTTTACGATTCTAGACTCATTGAGATTCACACAATGCTTATCTGAGTTGCAAGATTCAAGCTGGCAGGGATTCTTAGCTACATCTAGCGGGTCAGATATCACAAAAGCTAGAGGTGGAGATGAAAGAAGAGATGCCTTCAGCCTTTTTGGATTATAATTCAGTGGCTGGAATGCAGATGTAGAGTGTGTGACATGGGTTACAGCACTCCTAACTCCAGCATGCTATATATTTGAGTAACATAGAGGTCTCCTTGAGAAACGTGTTCAGAGCACTCACTTAGACTAAAGCAAAGCTTTGAATCAAGCCTTGCTTTCCAAGTGAAGTGTCTTCACTTTGCGCAAATGGCTAAGAAAGGGGGCATATAGCAGCTCCTGTAGATTTAGGCACTGTGCACAATGGCTTTCCTCTGCAGCAGCTAGGAAGCTCCTATTTGTTCCCAAACATTTTTGCTCACCTGAGAGGCAACAATTGTTCTCCAGTTGCTGCTAACTGCCTGCTGGTTTATTGTCATTCTTAAGAGCTGTTCTGCAGACTTTGTTGCCATGAGAAGGCAGTTTACTATGTTGATTATTTCTGCATATTTCAAACTCTTTATATCTGTTAACATATCTAGAGTAACTATTCAGCTGTACTATGGGGATATCTGGTAGAAATTCATATCTCTAAGTTACCTAATCCTGCTATTGTATTTCTGTAACTTGAAAAAAACAAGTCTATTGTTTTCAGCAGAACTTCTAAAATAATCACTGAATAGGAAAAAATGTTTTTCGATGGTTACATGCACATTGCATACTTAAAAGTTCCTGAGTCATATATTTTTTAAAATCAACATTATGACTATAGCTTTACAACCAGAAGATTCTTACCATAAGAACATTTACAAAATAAGCTATTTCAGCGCCTACAACACGGATGTTGTTTGATGCCTGGGTATACTGACATCTCGAGCCTTTTTTCCAGTCTATGCAGATACAGTTCACATCTTC
Organism: Dromaius novaehollandiae; assembly: GCF_036370855.1. Lineage (NCBI taxonomy): Eukaryota > Metazoa > Chordata > Aves > Casuariiformes > Dromaiidae > Dromaius > Dromaius novaehollandiae. The sequence goes on along the minus strand of NC_088103.1, from coordinate 40,641,402 downwards.
CACTGTAAACATCCTCTGGTTTGTAAAACAAAAGTAAAAACCAAAAAGTTCGACATCAAATACAATCTGAAATTGATTTACGTTGCGTATTACAGCCAAACTCATAAATGCTGTAGCAATTCCTATGAAAACATTTTAAGAAACTAACTCTTAGCGTGTCTGTGGTCTGCTTGCACACAGGCACATATGTGCTCACACAATATCGAAATAGGCTGGTATACTGCAGTGCTGGCCACAGCATCATTTCAAATGCCTGAAGCAGTAATTTCTGCAGAGGGGAAAACAGGATGAATACTGTTAAGTTTCAACTTCAATCAAGCTATGTATGTAACATTAAAGAAGAACTCATGTACTGATTCACTTAAGTGATTTAAAAGTACATGTTTAATTATAAATTCAATTAGAACTTGCATTTTTCATCATTAAAATCAAGAGTGTTTTCATGTTATGGATTCTTAGAAAAGAGAGTTCATGTGTTTTGTTAAGAGGGTGCATAAATTGCTGCTGTCAGTGAATATTCATTTCAGATTCATGGCTTTATTTTGGCATATGTATATACAGGCAGATATTTCATTGTCTGCCACAGAATCTGAAGCCTTGTTTTTCTCCTCTGAGCTGGATTGTTTTGTTAAGTATATTCTGCTTTAGCAGCTTTGATATATTTATTCTACTTTCCTTTATGTTGAAAATAGAAAAGCATGCAAAGCAAGTTACAACTGGCCAAGGACAGAAAAGGTGATAGAAGTGTCTGTGAATATGTTAGAAATGGTAAAAATAAAGGTGCACATAGGACTATTACTTAATAAAAAGGAGATCAAGAACAGATACACATAGGAAGGCTGAAGTACTCACAACCTTTTTTGCTCCATTCTTTATTTAAAAAGATTCATTGAAACTGAATGTTTTTTGCAATAAATTGGAATATTGTGCTAAAATTCCAGGCCAGAATAGGAAAAGAAATTGAAGATTTACTTCAAGTCTGTAGGGCCTAATGAAAATCAACCAAAAGGATTTAAGGATTTAAGGACTAGCTGAAGCAAAATGTGAGCTATTTGTAACCATCTTTTTGACTGTGAGGTTCTAGAGAAACAGAAGAGGGCAAAACAAAACTCTATTTTGATAGATTGGAAAATGAGAGACTGAAAATTATATAACATCAATCTGCTTATGATACTTCAAACAAATTATTAAGTAATAAATCCAACAAACATTCCTAGATGTATATAAGTGATAATCAACAGAGATTTTTCAAAGAGAAACTCTCAAACAAATCTAGTTTCTTTTCTTTTGGCTAGGTAACAAAGAGAATCGGGTAGTGGGGATGCAATAAGTATAAAACCTGGATTTATGTGGATTGTTCTTTATAGCATTCTGATAAGTAAAATAGGAATATATATTTTAAACAACATTGTAGTTGTATGGATAGTTAATTGAAAAACCCTACCCAGAAAGTATCATAAGCGATCAACTTGCATTTTGTTCTATGCTCCATAAAATTCCTTGCTTTCATTAACAACTGGAATAGAAAGCATATTTACAGGATTTGAGAAGACACCAAGTCAGTAGGAATTGCAACTGTGTATGGGGACAGGATTAAGAAATTACTTGACAAATTGGAGAATTGGTGCAAAATCAGTAAGAGTGCTTTATACTTCATCCACTATTCATAGCAACTTCTAGGTTGAGTGGTATTGTTAGAAATGATCCTCTGAGGTCCCTTCTGCCTATGAATTTTGACAACTTTGTTGCTTTGGTTAATGGTCAGTCCATGTGCTCAGCCTACAATACCCAACTGGCAGTCCATGCGTTCGTGATGAGCTTCCCATGCCTAGAAACCTGTCTCTTGTCTGGAGAAGTATGAGGCAATGGGTATGAATCTGCAGTTATTTTTGTAATCACCCTCATTCCTAAGCAACATCTTGCCTCAGGGTTTATGTTGTTTTTACCACAAGAAAGGACAGTAATTGAGCAAATCCTTTTCACTCACTTCACTTATGAATGTGGTGCATTTTTCCTGAAGTTTTTCCTCAAGGTGCAGAGCTACATATTTGAGTTGCTGACATTTTGAAAATAAGTAGCCATTTTCACAATTTCTTGTCAGTACAAGTAGCATGAGAGAAATTGATTAGAAATAGAGAAAATAGACAATTTATAGGAATGTATTATAAATCCATACTAAGGAAATTCACACAGATAGGACTTCCATATGGTACATACCTTGCACATGTCTGACAGCCAGCTTTCTTCTCCTTCGTCTATAAATCCATGTACAATAAATCTGGTTATCTTGTTTGCATTAAAATTTGAGTAATCGATTGTTGAGTCATCAATTGCAGAGATCTCCTATTGCGGATATTGAATTATTAAACATTTAAATCAGTTATCTGTAAAGAGCTTATTAAGATTGTAACAGAATTAGATAACACTTGCTGTTATTGAAGACCAGAACTGTGTTCATTTGTATAGGCATTTAAATATTATGTAACACTAAGCTCATCTGCAAGTATTCACATGACTTAAGGTTTGCATCTCCATTCAAACCAAGGCAAGATTTGTCACATATCTTAGGGCAGCCAAGACTTTACTTTTAATATGTTTATCTCATAAGTGGAAACAGTTACTCAACAACTTTATAGATGCACAGTTTCCTAGTACTTCTCAGTGGTCTTACAGAAAAGTGGGTGTGTGCTGCTTCGTGAGGGCTGATGGAGAGTATCTTTGCTGTAGCAAAAGAACTGTCAGTGAGAATTCTGCCCCACAGACTTTTCCAAGGAGCTGGAAAAGGTTCTCTCTTGAATAAACTGGAGAGATGGCCATTTCTAATATTTTCCAGGAACACTATTAGCTTGAGTCTGTGTTTATGTGTTCTTTTTGCATGTGATCTGAGAAGGTTTAAACCACAACAGTTCTTACTTGAAAGTTATTAGGATTTTGTCTTGTGTATAGGAGGAAGCGGGTGTCTATCTCTTCTGGAGCCCAGGGTAACTTTTGGATGGGTCTTTGCAAAGTCCCAGACCATGGTTTATCATCTGAGAAACATCCAAGCCGTTCATAGCAAACTTCTTCACCTGTAGCACACAGATCAGATCATCAACATGTGAATGAGCAAAGAAGTGGAGCAGTGTAGTCATAACACATAGCTTCTTCCTTCTAGCAGTCTCTTGGTCTATTGAAACTCCTACAGTTAAAATAAAGCAAAGACCAACAGTTGCTCTCTCAGCTCTGTGAAGGCTGCCGTGTACCCCAAGGAAAGTAGCCACTCTATTGCCTGTAAATAGAGAAGGTATTCAATGGAGTTCCTGTACCCTACCTTGGGTATCTTTCCTCAGCTGTCTTTTGCCTAACACAAAGACAGCTGATCAATTTCTCCTAAAACCGAGCCAAGATATTGCAAATAATCAGCAGTAACCTGAGACTCTGCTGAGCAGCTGACTACAATGTACATGAGAAATTTTATACAAGCCAATGCCTTCTGCTGAGTATGAAGCTATATCCCCATTGGGCTGTCCCCTCCTTGCTTTTTCTGCATTTCCAGCACTAAAGAAGAGTACGAAGAATTGTTTCCTTACACCTTGGTCTGATAGAGAAAACAAGTGCAATAGGTTTGCTTTGAGATAGAAAAAACTCATATTTCTAACTGCAGGGCCCTAGGGTGCGATTTCCAGAGTGGAGAAGAGAGGGGACAACCCCCCCCCCCCCCACACACACACACACTCATCTCATTGTTCTTGTGCGTGAATGAGTACTATGTAACCTCAGTCAGTTAATGTAGAGACACCATAAAGTAGAATAATATCTCACGAAATATAGCAATGTAGAAAGTCTATATTAAAACTAATTCCACATTCTTACCTCTGGCTGTGCTGGGCAGAAACAGTGCAAGTATCCAAATTCCAAGCATCTACAACAGTGAAAAAAGAAACATCTAGGACTTGCTAACCTGCCTGATTAGCAAGACAGCTTTGGCATGCTGAATTTTTCTCATGGTGAAAAGGCCCCTTTGTCTTCTCTGCAACCTGTATCTGTGACTGTTTCATGTGTGAGACATATGTGAGTCAGTGTCACATTAGCTAGCTGCAGTAGTGATTGTGAGGCTGCAAAATCTGCTAAAGACTCATAGCCTAAGTCCCGAGTGACTTCTCTCCAGTCAGGGCTACACTGCTCTTGGGATGCATTCAAACTGTTTTAAAACTAGCACAAAGATGTCAGCATGAGGGGCAACCCCCCCCCCCCCCCCCCCCCCCCCGCCCCGAACTGCTGTGTCTTAGGAAGTGATCTACCCGACAAGGTAATAAGAAAATGAACGCAACTACTTACAGTGCAGCCTTGAAGCTCCATGCACTAACTAACTAACTTTGCATGCATTTTTATAATATGCTTTATCCTTGGAAACATTCCCAGAAAGATAGGAAAATGTGTTTATTTCAGATTAAAGTTTATAGTTAATTTGGAGAACCTCTTTGATTGGTGATTGCTATAACAACTCCAAAGTCCATGGACATAGATTTCTTGAACTGGTGTGCTGGAGTCCAGAATAGGATCGGAGATCTAAAAGTAGGGTAAGTTGAGCTGGTGGGTTCTCAAGAAGCAACACATCACTGATGGGACATTAGAAAGAATTATGTGGGTCTGGATGGCAGGACTTTTAGGGGATTGTTATAGCTGGGATGCCTTTTTCTTTTGAGATTGTTGTGTGGTTGGGATATAGGGGTCGACTAGGGATTTAGTGAGGGACGACATAGGCTTTAAATTCCCTTCCCTGCCCTCTGTCAAGTGAAATTGCATGTGAAATGCAATGCTATTGCATTTCCTATGCTTCTGGGTCCTTGGTGGCCATTTCCTGTTATCAGCTCCGTTCAGTTCAGAGAAGCCTTATCCCTCTAGGGAAGCTTCTTTGTGGGACTGATATGTCTTTTCATAGTGAAAGAGGCTGATCTCCTGGTGTCCCTTTCATTTGCTCTTTGAAATACTGGGATATAGAAGGACAGTTGTCTGTCCCTTTGAACTCTTTCTATACTCCCCATGTAACACAAGTTTTGAGAAGATCCTTGTCTTGAGAAAATCCTGAGTGATGAACTGAGAGCAAACATGCTGGGAATACACAGCGAGAAAATACGAAATTCCCCCAGGCATTGCAAAATGGCTGCTTTGCATCAAGAAGTTTTGTAACAGGACTGCAGAACTCAGTAGGCCATTCTATAAAAGACATCAGCTAAAAGATGAAACAGTCCTGTGCAAATGGACTAGGTCTAGGAACCCCTTGGTCTTATTCATTCCTAGGAGAAGAGCATAAGTGTACTCTAGAAGAAAAGTGATCTCAGTTAACTCTGCATCTGAAAAGCTTTGTCAACCTAGCTATGCATTTTGGCTATGGCCACATACCTTTACAGAGCTAATATTTCTTAATCTCCACCTGTGTGAAAGACCAAACGAATATCAGCTGTGTACATATGTATCTCACTGCTATCATGCATACTATTTTTTAAACAGTAGTAAAGATCTTTAACTTTTTTAAAACATTGCTTTTGAGCTGAGTTGTCCCATCCTTAACTGAAGTAATGTTATAGTTTGAAAACAAGTCCATACCAATGGTACAGGAGAATCTACAGATGTTCTAGCACAATGATGAGTTTTATTAAATATTTGTTCAAACTGAAGATGGAACAGCCTTTCCCGTGTATTTTATGACCTGGTGAAAAATATTTGAGTTAGCTTTTATTATAATTAGCCTTAAAGGAGCTGTAGAAAAAAGACCTGAAATAGACATACGAAAGCAATGGATTTTACATGCTACAGGAAGGCCGTAACTCTCTTCTGGAACATGGCGTGATGCTTCCTGGCATTGTTAGCACTTCCTTTACCACCTGAAAAATCTCCAAGTGACTTGCAGTACTCATGATTGCAGATCTTTCTTGGCTGAACTCCAGACTGGTGTTTAATTACATTTTTAATTTTGTACAGTCTTGGTTTATAGTAAACTTGGTACAGTTTACTATAGAGTATACAAGAATACTATACTGGCTGTTGTTCTTTCTGTTAATCATTTTATTCAAATATTTATACTCATTAGAAATATATTTTTAATACTGTATTTCTGTTGATATCTATTGGAAGTTAATTAATATACCCAAACGTTTGTTCATTATTTCTCAGACATAGGGATGTGGGAAAAAGTAAAAGATGATTAACTCATTTTCTGTTTTCTTCCTGCTCATTAACTTAGAGTCTGTTATTTTTACTTGAAAGAATATCCAATGCCTCAGCCTCTCAGAGCTTCAAGTGACTCACATATGTCATGCTTCGCAAAGAAGTAGTGTTCATTTCAATGTGAAATAGTCAATCTCAGTATTCGTAAAGCCTGGAGTTATTCAAAGTCTTTTTAGAAAACCGCTTTAAACACACTTCTTAGGACTGGGTACTTTTCTGGAGGAAATGGTTTAGTCAAACCATTAGTTACTGTGCTGGATATAGAAATATCTGGATGAAATTGCGTATTCTCTCTCTCTCTCTCTCTCTCTCTCTCCATATATATATCTATATTTTATATATATACATATATTATAGAATGGTTGAGGTTGGAAGGGACCTATGGAGATCATCTAGGCTGATCTCCCTGCTCAAGCAGGGTCACCTAGACCAGGTTGTCCAGGACTGCATCCTGACAATTTTTGAATATCTCCAAGGATGGAGGCTCCACAGCCTCTCTGGGCAACCTGTTCCGCTGGTCAGTCAACCCTCACAGTAAAAGTTTTTTCTCATATTCAGATGGAACTTCCTGTGTTTCAGTTTGTGCCCATTGCCTCTCTCCCTGTTACTGGGCACCACCAAAAACAGTTTGGTTCTGTCTTCTTTACACCCTCGTTTCAGATATTTATACACATTGATAAGATTCCCCCCCTCAGTCTTCTCTTCTCCAGGCTGAACATGCCCAGCTCTCTCAGCCTTTCCTCATATGAGAGGTGCTCCAGTCCCTTAATCATCTTAGTGACCCTCTGCTGGACTCACTCCAGTAGCTCCACGTCTCTCTTTTATTGGGAAGCCTAGCTCTGGACACAGTACTCCAGATGTGGCCTCACTAGTGCTGAGGAAAGGGGAAGGATCACCTCCCTCGACCTGCTGACAATGGTCTTCCTAGTGCAGCCTAGGGTACCATTTGCCTTCTTTGCAACACGGGCACATTGCTGGCTCATGGTCAAGTTGGTGTCCACCAGAATCCCCAGGTCCTTCTCTGCAAAGCTGCTCTTCAGCAGATTGCTCCCCTGAATGTACTGGTGCATGGGGTTATTCCTCCCTAGGTGCAGGACCCTGCACTTGCCTTTATTGAACTTCGTGAGATTCCTCTGTCCATCTCTCCAGCCTATTGAGGTCCCTCTGAATGGCAGCACAATCATCTTGTGTATCAGCCATCCTCCCAGTTCTGTACCATCAGCAAATTTGCTGAGGATATGCTCTGCCCCATCATCCAGGTCATTCGTGAGTAAGTTGAACAGTACTGGACCCAGTATTGACCCTTAGGGTACACCGCTACTTATCAGCCTCTAGCTAGACTTTGCGCCACTGATCACAACCCTCTGAGCTCAGCTGTTCAGACAGTTTTCAATCCCCTTTGCTGTCTGCACATCTAGCCTGTACTTCATCAGCTTGCCTATGAGGATATTATGGGAGCCAGAGTGAAAATCCTTACTGAAGTCAAGGCAGACAACATCCGCTGCTCTCACCTTCTTCAATCATCTACCAAGCCAGGCATTTCATCATAGAAGGCTATAAGGTTAAGTATGACTCCCCCGTTGTGAATCCATGCTGACTACCCCCAGTCACCTTCTTGTCCTTCATGTGCCTTCTTCAAGTCCTCAGGCACCCATCCCAGTCACCATCACCTTTCAAAGATGATTGGGAGTCTTCTTGCAAAGACATTGGCCAGCTCCCTCAGCACTTGTGAGTGCATCCCATCAGGGTCTCTGGACTTGTATATGTCCAGTTTGCTTAGGTGATGCCTAATCCGATCCTCCTCCAGGAGGGAAAGTCTTCCTTTCTCCAAACTTTCTCCCTGGTCTCCTGGGCTAGGGATTTCTGAAGGCTGGTCTCACCAGTAAAGACTGAGGCAAAGAAAGCATTCAGCATCTCAGCCTTTTCTATCTCCTTTGTCACCAGGGCCCCCATCCCATTTAGCAGTGTGCCCATATTTTCCCTAGTCTTCCTTTTGCTACTGATGTACCTATAGAAGCCTTTCTTGTCTTTCTTTGATAACCCTCATCAGATTAAACTCCAAATGGGTTTTGGCTTTTCTAGGCCCGTCCCTGTATGCTCCAATGATGTCCCTATATTCGTCCCAGAATATTCCTCTCTCTGCAAGTGTGTTCTTCACGTGTATAGCTTCTGCTGTTACCATCAGAGGAACCATCAGGGGTCACATTTTTTGGAAAAAAAAAAGACAACTAGAAAATTGTGTCTTTTTGTGTACCATTCTTGTTAGCCATGGCAAAAAATATGAATTGCAACTGGAAGAAGGTATAGAAAAAGGCTAGCAGAATAATCAGAGGAACTGAAGGCCTGTTTTACGGAAGGGAATAGAATTGCTTCCATCGTTATGAGTGTGATAAACTTAAAATAGTTACTTCACGTGTAAAAAACATGCCCAAATGTGTTTGCACAGAACTGAAAAAACAAAGGAAGCTACAGCCAATTTAAGAATGAGTTTTCCTTTAATAGCCACATGTACAAACATTCCTGTACAGAGGACTGATTGTTTACCCAGCTGCAGTATAGAGAACAGTTGTACCTAATGACTTCTAGCAAGACGTAAGTAACTGGGGAACTCCATATGTCACAGTTCCATGGCCACAAAAGGTTGATCTGGAAAGGAAAACAAGTTAAATCAATATTTTTCTTTTTTTTCCAAACAAAAACAAAGAAAAAAGAAAAAGTGTCAGCTGTTACCTTGAAGGTAGTCAGTTTGATCTATAAACCTATTTAAGCCTTCCTAAAAGCCTGGTGTAGTGCATATTACGGTTTGCATAATAGCAGTAACGACGTGAATTTCCTTCTTCTGGGGACAAGCTGTAAATTTTGGTTCTTGATACATGAATAAAATTCATCTGCAGAGTCACAGAAATAGAGCTCTAGATAACCCATCAGGAGACCATCTCGTTAAACTCCCTTTATTGAGACCAGATGTTTAACTAGACTGTCCCAACCAAAGCTCCAACCAAAGCTTTGCAGCTTTCTTCAGGAGTTCACAGGATTTCATCAGCTTTTCTACATAACCCATGCCAATATCTAATTACAAGAAAGTTTTTCCTAATATCTAACTTGTATCTCATCTGTTGTAAAATACATCAATTAATTCTTGACCTAAACTCAGTGGATATGTGGAACAGTTGACTGTGGCCCTCCGCAGCTAGCTTATGCATCAATGAAGACTGTTTTTATGCCTCTCTTCAAACTTCTCTTTATTTGACTAAGAAAACATTTCCTTCAGCTGCTCCACATATATCATGTTTTCTAAACATCTTGGTAGTTTTCTGGACTTCAATCTGTCTACATCTTTCCTGAAATATATTGTACAAACTTGAAAATGGCTGTCCTCCTGGTTACAGCCTCACCACCGTTAATTAATTAGAATAATTACTCCCTGGATCTTCTGTACAACACTCCTGGTAGTACACCTGAGAATGCGATTTACTTTATCTTGAACAGCACTGTAGCGTTGGTTTGTACTCGTTTTTTTGTGGCACCATATACTATCCAAATCATCTTCTGCTGTATTCCTTTCCAGACAATTATTCCTTGTTTTGTATTTGAACATTTGATTTTCTGTGCAAAGTGCAATACTTTGTCATTGTCATTACTGAATTAAATTTCATTCATTGTTGATTCTAAACCACGTGTTCAATTTATCAAGACTGTTTTTCAGTCATGTCTACTAGAGTTGCCGCACTCTTTCCCATTCCTTCTGATACTGATGTTGTCTGTAAAAGGTATATGCTTACCTATGTCCATCTCCTCCATGAATTATATTGACAGTGTCTGCTCCCAGTCTTGCCCAAAGCAGGGTGAATGGAGTTTTAATCCAGAGAAATTCAACTTTTTTAATAAGTTTAGGGTTAATTTCAACATCAAGGTATTTTGTATAAATTTGGTCTTGAGAGAGGACTCCACTGCAAATAGAATGAAGACAGCAATGCTAACTGAAATAACTTAGAGGTTACTAAGCTAAGTCACGTTCTCCAGAGCACTTGGGTTGTTCACTTTGTTACAACAGAAATTTGCACTTTTACTATTATTTGCAGCAGCACAGAGCACTGAATCAGGACTCTGTTGTGTTATGCCTTGAACGGTAGAGGATGCAAAGAAACACAGAAAACTTCTAATTTATATGTGGTAGGAGAACATCAGGAAACAATAAGGGTAACAGGTCTGTCATCAGGGTTCTGAGCTCCTCAGCAGCCTGAGAGTGTTGAGTTTTTATCACAGCATGACAGGTTCAGGTACGTTTTTCAGAGAAGACTGTGGAGAAAAATTGTGAACTTCTGTGGGGTTTTGATCTGTGTGCACCTGAAGAGGATCATAGGAGATACATGGAAATGCTTATTTCAGAGGAGGTAAAAAAGATGGTAGGAGTTGCTATTTTGATAGTGAACAAGAGATGATATGATAGGCTGTGAATGACATTCATTGGCCAGACCTATATGTGCCATTTATAAAGGAGTGATGTCTGTTAGTGTAGCACAGGGAAGAAGGACGTATCTGCTTTGCAAATTTGATAAATTCAGGCCTTGCATGAGATCATACAGCAAGTCACCAGCAGAGCACAGCGTCTTGTCAGCGTGTGGAGTGAATACACTAACAAGCTTGACGTTATGCTAGTGTGGGAGCAGTTGTGCTAATGTGTGTAGGAAACTGGTGTGAACTGTAAGAATTGTGTGCTTTCTAGAGGTATAGATCTTTTTTTAAGAGCAGCTCAAAGAAACAGCGCCTCTTCTGTCAAACTGGACTCATAATTTATTGTTGAAGTCTCAGAACACATGAAAAGGAAATGGCTTCCATTCCCATGCTGTAAGCATCTGTCAGCCCTCATAGGCCTTATCTATGTGACAACTTTTGTCCATATCTGATGTTAACTAGAATGACTGCAACAAAGAATATATGTTTGCACTGCTTAAATATGTGAAAGACGTGTAGATTAAGGACAGCAACACTAAATGCTCTAGTGAAATATTAATTTAATTTAACTTACCTGGTAATTTGATATTCTTTTGTGTTTCCCTCTGTGTCATGGAAAACTAGGTTTATGTCTCCCCTCGTTCTCTTTACACCAGACAGTTTGATAAACACTCTTTGTCTCCAGCCTATGTAAGAAAAAGAAACTAAAACTAGATTGTCATTGATACATGAGATCTAAAAATGCCAGTAAATGGGAAAGTTCTTTTTTTATAAACAGGATTTGTTCATGTTAGCAAATGAAAGACTCAGGGAGCCTGAATTCCGATGATTAATTCAGCACTTTTTTTCAGAGATCTTAGCAGATGTTTATGATAGCAACAAAAGTGTGTGGCTATAAATCATGTCAAAGCAATCCCTTTTCAAACATGTGCCCAGCTGTTACAGACCTTCTCCACTTACTAGTAAAAGGTGGGTCTGCTGCTGTATTTAAAAAATACTTTTGGTTTATTCTCTTCAGTTTAGCTGGAAATCTGTCAGCATAGTGTCCCATCATTGGGCATCCTTCCTGGGGACATGGGAAACAGTCCCCCTAGGAAAAATAAGAACATCAGTTAATGAGGAGTATTTTTTTTTTTCATCCCAACTCTGATAAAATTAAGAATCAAGACATTGTTCCAATCTTGCAAAGCTGTAGCAGTGCTTTGCATTGTTATATCTTACCCAAGTGGGTGTGAAATGAGCAGATTTGATACCTGTGTGGATGATGATCTGAAACTCCCTGTTTCAAATATTTTTCAGCTGGAGTTTGGGACAAAATATAAGCCAAATATACCTTTCCAGTGGAAAAGAACCTGCCTGCATCCATGCTGCAACATAATATTGGGGGAAAAAGTAGCGTGTGTATTTTAAGCATCATTTATTGATGCATTTACTTACAGGCAAATCAGAGCATTTCATAGGTGCTCTAATCAGTGCCCACTGTAAATTAGAGAATGTTTAGGGCTTTTGGAAGCTTCAGCTGTCTTGTCTTACAGCTGAGAGTTCGTAGGGTAGATATAGCTAACCTATATGGTCTTTGCATAAAGGTTTAGGTTGAGGATTGCGTGGGGTTTAGTTTCTTTCCTATTCTGGTGGTATGATCCTTCAAGATTCCTTATCCAAAGCACAGGGGAATAGCTGATGGAGCCACTGTGTCCTGTGCCTCACTGCACACTTCTTGCTACCAGCCAGCACTGGTTCTGTGGTGACTGGGTTGATTTCTCATCTCAGTTCTGCTGCTAGTTGGATAATGTGAGAGCAGAACTACCACAGCATTCAAGTGCTCTGTGTATATAGCATCATCTATCATGAATGCAGAGACCTTGATTATTTTTTTACAGTTTGTCTGTTCCTGAGCTGATATACTTACTGACTCAAAGGACTTGTATGTTTCACAGGGATATCCAATGAATCCAGTGGGATAGAGGATACTTTCAAAATAAAACTCATGGCTGCGTGAGTGATGGCACCCTCCGATGACTATAGCATCTGTTGGAACAAATTTTATGAACATCTGTGAAATAATCTCCTGTTATCTTATAAAAGAGTTGTACTTGCCCTTCCATTAAAATAGCTAAACCACAGAGTAAAACAGTAGCAGAGTCTTGTAATACATTTTTGTGTGAATTTACACCTTTCTAGTTGCAGTAGAAGCCAGTGTTTTGACTTATCTGAAGAACTGTGTGCCAGTTTGCCCAAGATTTCAAGGGAGATGTGTTGGTCTGTTATCAGCTTTAGTCCCTTTTAAGAAGACAGCCATACATATATAGTACCACAGAAGGCTGCAAAGTGCAGTTTAAAAAGGGTTAATAGAACAAGGAGAATCCACCAGCCTTCTACTGACAATTCCAAACCCTGTGAAGAGAGAGAAGTCTCTAGTGGAGACTTCTCTGAAGACACTTTTGCCTAATTCATGCCTTGCGGATGTTGGATGCTCCTTGAAGTCTCTGCAAGAAGCCAAATACGGTCGTGTCATGCTGCAGGTCTAGTCATGATGCTGGTCTCTCTCTGCCTAGAAAACTTCCTTTTGGGGTTATTGCACTTTGACTTTCAAATTCCAGAAGCGAAGCCTAGGCCTGTATTATATTCCTGATCATTCCTTTCTCTACAGTGCTCCCTGGGTAGCACTGCTCTAAACTAGCTTTTGTTGTGTCATATTTCCTTTTTTTTTACTTATGACTAAATAGGAAAAAAAAATTGTTTTGTTGTTTTTATCTCCCAAACTGATAGTTACTGTCACGGTTCATGTTTCAGAACTGAGAGAAGAGAAAATATTTGAATGTTGGAAATGTGTATTTACCTGCAATGAGAGCCTCAAAATCACTTTGTTTCATCTGCAGAATTAAATCATTGCATCCAGGCATTACAGTTCCTCCATTTGGGTAGAAGTCAAGGTGACCAGTGGTGTTATACATTCCAAGCCCTGAGATACATATGTGATGATGTCAGTGTTTTAAGATACCCCTGTGACATGCCCACCTCTGCAGATATTTGCTTGCACATGAACACTTACCTACAGCAGGAAAGCGGGCACCATTACTGTGAATAACATCAACCAGTCTTGCATCTGAAGGGTCCAGTCTCACCTCAGGAGGAGTACCTTCAAAAAAAGGCCCAGCAGGGTCCAAACCTAAACAAAAACATTTATTGACTGGGGGAGGGATGGAAAATTTAAATATACTAATATATGTCTTTTTCCAACTTATAATGTCAGGCATAAATAATGCACTAGACATGTTGAATAATACTGAGAATTCTAAGCTGGACTGAACCAAATGTGCTATAATATGGACTGCATACTGCAGTCATTCCAACAGAATGCAAACTCACTCCAACAGAAGCAAAATATTTTCCAATAGAATATAAAAAGGCATTGTATTACTACAAAGGATAGATTTTGTTACGAGTGATCTCATTACTGGCCTGACAAGTGTTATGAATAGGAAAACTAAGGATTTTTGATATGTTGCTTTGCCTTAGTGTAGTGGTTAATGCAGTCCAATGAATGACAGTAATGTTACAAATATATTAACAGAGTTCTTTAGAGTTAAAGGACTTTAAAGAGTTTTAACCTAATAAGAGATGGAAGATAAAATATTTACCCCTGTTTCTGAGAAGCATAGAGTTTGCCCACTCTCATGTAAGGTGTCTGCAGGAGAGCCCATAATTTAATTCCTGTCTCTTAGCCTAGTGGTTTACAACTGTATGACTTTTTGCTATTAATACCAATAATGAATCATATTGTACACTAAAGTATTTAGCAGTAATGCACCTGGAGAAGAGACATGTAAAAGAGTAACAGAAGTGGATCTGTACATTGTTGACTCATCTTTTTGCCAGCATGTGCCCACAAGCACATAACTGATGCTATTTAAAAAAGTATATTATAGGAGCAACTTAAGTTACTGCTTTTCAGCTGGCCTGTATTCATGACAAACAATGAAGAAAAAAAACGATAATATTCATTAGTGGAGCTCAGATTATCGTTGCTTGAAGCATGCAAATTCTTTGTAATTTTTCTAGTTCTGACTATTCTTCTGATAATACCAAAACTACTACTAAAGTAATACTGATAAAAATATTATATCATTGTATTTTCAACTAACAATTGAAAAGATACATGCTGAATAGCTGCATTGGCTTTTCAATTAGAAATTGGTTTGCTTACTCATTATAAAAGCCAGGAGGAATGAACCAGGACATTTAGAGGAAGAATGCAATTGACTGGCTAGAGTAAGCCCACAGCCATGGTGCAAGTGCCATACTGTTATTGAAATGATTAAAATGCTCTCACTGCAATTGGTCTGGCTGGGACAATTCAGAGCATTGCAACTTTCTTTCCTTTAGAAACATAGCATCCTGTATGTGCCTCTCCGTAAGTAGCCTACCTGTTATTCGTCTGATGCCTTGGGTTCTTCTTCCTGCTTCTCCTGCAGTATGTGCACCAAGACTGTGGCCAATTAAATGGATTTCAGAAGGGGAGTACTTGAAGATTTTCTAATTATTAAGGGCAGGGGGAAGGAGGAGGGGAGAGAGACACACAACACAATTGTTTAAATATCAAGCAAAGATGGTGTCTTACATTGAGGGCTATTGGGAACATCTAGTCTGTCTTCCTGCATACCCAACACTACGTGAGTTCCTTGAATCAATTACTGTCTAAATTACACTAAGATTTGCTAGAAGAAGATCTGGTCTTGAATTTTAAGTATGTGTTTGTGTTATATGTGATGGATCTGCTGTCACAATCCTAGCGTATGGTTACTGTGTTTAGTTACCTGTGGTGTCAAAATAGGAACCTTCTTTCACATTTGGATTAACCCCTAATTTCATCTTCTATAAATATGAACTTGCTTTATCTTCATCAGCTCTATTATGGAGCCCTTTCTTATTGCACATCTGTTTTCCATGTGTATACTTAGAGACTGTAATCATATCACCCCATAACATTTTCACTGAGAAGCTTATAGTTGCGGTGACATTCATTCTTCTCTTCGCTGAACATCATCTGTACAAAACCTGTACTTTTAAATATTACACAAGCTTTGAAGATGGAAATGGAAATTAATCAGTGTGTAGGCTGCATGCAGGGGATACAATTAATTCAGGGACTTGCTGGGGTTTGTAACAATCATAGACAACAAGGATTAATTGCTAATTAGAAGAGGTTTTCACTAAATTTTTTTGTAATGCACATGTCAGAAGAAAAGCTGATTCATAGTATCTGCCTATCTGCCTTTATTGGTAGATGACAGATTCCTCTGAGTAGACTTTTTACTGCAGTACTTCCATTTACAGTGCAGCTTTACTTTTCTAGAAAGCATAGGCAAAAATAAAATTTGATCAAAGTAAATCTGTGTTGTCTGTGAGTAATCCTTACAAGCCTGTTAGGAAAAGATAGACTTAGTCATCCATCTGTGAGAGTCACAGGTGAAGAATTCATTGTGCAAGGTCCTGTTTCAAAGAATTCCTCCAAGTAGGATGGAAACATTCATCGTGTACCTGCACCTAAGCAATGCAGAGTCTATCACGATTCAATTAAATACAAGGGGTTAATATTTGACTGTGAAGCATGTCTGCTAAAGATTTTTAATTTGGATACAAAGGATATGACTTGACTCAGGTAAAATTTTATGTCAAAACCCAGATTTTGGACCAGATGGATGTAGAAGAGAAAACAATTATATGAGTTGTTACACATGAATTATAGTACTCTAAAAGTTTGTAAAATGGGGAAAAGAAAAGAAAATCTAAGAATCATTTATGCAGCAATGGCACTTTTGTAATGGAAGAAAGATAGTCCTAGACTGCAAACAGTGCAGCGAATAGTGCAGTGCAGAGATATTAAATGGAAGGAGGCAGATGGAGAGATCCGATGCTCATCTTCAAGCGACCTAGAAATTTTATACAAAGAGGAAAGATACAGAGACAAATGCATGAGGCCAGATATCAGAGGTTCTGGGTAGTATAGAGTATATTTTACGGGATTCTGGGGAAGTGTGTCCCTGATATCCAGCTGTTTGCAAGGCTAGTACTTTGCCTTGTGGGCTCCAAAATATCTTTTGCAAGACTTTTAAAAATGAGTGCCTACTGATTGGCATCAGTCCATAGACAAGTAGAGGGTCTTATTTTCAGCATTAGCATTAGCAAGTCTTTTTGAAGTCAGTGGGAAAAACTGTTGCTTTTAAACTTTGGAACAAGAAATTTTGTGTTACATACGTAAATGTGAAACCTTGTCTTCAGTAACATGAAGTTCACAAATAGAAGGCAACAGGATAGTTTATTTTGCCTGTAGACAACAAAGCTGGCACTATAAAGTGAGCCTCTGTGGTGCTTCCAGTTCCTGTTAATTTCAGTTGATGCTAAATTAAAATGCTAATTTACTTCTGGCACAAGTTTATAGCCAAACTTTTCTAAGCGCTTAAGTCATATGACATGCTTCACCTCCATCGAATGCCTTCTTGCCTGTGTCATCATATGGAAGTATGTCACCTACTGGTCTTTAATTAATTGCCACATCTTTTCAACTGCTTTAGATTAATTTGTGTCTTCTGTGGCTGTGTGAAGTCCTCACAGAGTTAATATTTATTATAATTAGCTGAGTCTCAACTACTTCCATTGTACAACACTTCCTCAAGCACTGGCTGACCATACTGGACAAGGTTAAAAATCAAAGCAGTAGTATCATAATCCAACCATATCTACTTGTGAATTGTAGGTTGTAAAGCTGTGTCTTTTACCTGTAGCGTTTTTATGAAATAAGCAACCTCAGCCCCAATCACACGGATGTTTCTCACTGCACTGACATAGGTGCCTTTTGCACCCTCTTTCCAATCAACAGCAATGCAGTTCATATTTTCCACCTCCAGTAACAGCTGGCATGGAAACACATAAAACAAAGTATTTAAAGAAATTTAAAGAAACATAAAATAGCAAATAGAGATGCAACTTAAATCAGAATGAACAATTACATTTTAATTTCATCATGGAATTTCTTTTCTCCACAAACAGAACACTTCACTGTAGCCTGTACTGAAACAAGAATCTCCTCACAAAACTGAATATAGCAAGTTATGCATCCAAAAAGTCTCAATTTTTAAAGACAACAATCAAGCTATTCTAGTTTTTAAACCATTTGTATACATATTTGAAATAAAGTGGAAAGACAATACAACTGCACAGTAGCTGCTATGTGCTATATGTGAATTTCTTTGAGGGTCACCAGTAGTTTAACTAAAGATAATAGGAAATAGACTTATTTTTCAAGTGTCTTTGAAGCTGAGAAAGTCATATTAGACCGGAAAGGCTCTGAGCAAAGCAGGAAGTTTTTATTTTAGCAAAGATAGCTAATGTACTAGTCACTCCTGTATTGTCACAGTCTTACAGAGATCACTGATTTTTCCACCAGAAGAATCATATATTAAGGTCTGTTATAGCTTTCTGTTACTAAGGCTTACTTAACTTTCAGGGAACAACAAGGAGTGGAAACAATTAACACAGGGTAGACAGCTGAATGTACATGACAAGGAAAACAGAAGCTTAAAATGATAATGCATTGAATCCTGAACTGCCTTCTCTCTCTTTTATGCACACCACAACAACAGTTTGTAGTGTGGAGAGGCAGTTAGAATTGCTGTTTCTTTTCAGCTAGAAAATTTTGAAATTTAAGATTTTAGATTAAAATTTCTCATAGATTTTTGAACAAAGATAGTTTTGCTGATCTGTGACTGTGTGTTCTGCAGTGATCTTTTTCTAGTCTGTCCCTTTCCCTGCCAGTGTGGAAGGAGGAGAAACTACAGGAGGTTTTGTTTAATCTTTCAGAGTCAAGACTAACATTAACATAGTAAACTCTGTTGTCCAGAGTGCAGCAGCTCTATATTGTCTTAGCCTCCCCATCTCAGTTTTAGAGTCTTGATTGCATTGCACTCTGGAGTGAAACAAAAAGCTTAAAAAAAAAAAAACAGTTTTGGGAAGAACTGAATAGGGCTGAAACTTAATAGTGTTTGTAGATTGAAACTGGAACTTTATAATGAGGAAGGTCTTTTGGCTGAAGGATGTTTTAGTCATTCCTAATGAAAGACAAGTAATTAGCCTGTCTAATCTGATGTTCTGATACCAGCTTGGAGATTGGAAACATCTATCTTCATTTTGTTGCTTTGATCTAATTCAGAGTTTAGGAATGAAAACTCTCCAGAGTTGCACGTTGTCAGAAATGACCAAGAAGCCTTGACTATGCATCACCAGCATTTTGACCTGGGTGAAATTTATTTCTTGGATGGTATCTTCTGACAACACTTTCTGGTGGATTGCAAAATGGAAGGTGTACATTAGCGTCTAAGTGATAATGTTTGAATGCAGCTACAGCTGCTGATGGAAATCAGAAGATAATCTCTCATACCAAGCACATTTCTACCACCCAGCCTTTTTTTCCAGTGCTGCCAAATCCATGAATGATGAAGGAGGTTTTCCTGCGTGAGGAAAAGTAGGAGTTTTGGATGGTTGAGGAGTTTATCGCTGAGATCACCTATGTGAAGAAAACAAAAAAGAAAGTTAGATCTTTTATCTATTCCCCCTTTTAAAGAAGGTAGCAAAATACCATGTCAGCAAGGCTGTCCCCTCTGTAGGACTTACAGAACTCCCTTGAACGGTCAAAGTCTTTAATTTTTGGAAGCTGGTTGCCTCAGTATCTCACCCTTCTCAGTTCCAACACAGCTTCCAAAGAAGCTGTGCCTCCATGTATTTTCTGCTGCCCCTATCTATTCCTCTTAATGCAGAAAGAGCCTCCTTATGCAGCATATGAAACAGTCTAAAAGAGCCACAGCGTCACATGATACGTATTGGCCTGAGTTGGATGAGTTCCTCCACAGAGCAGTTCACCAGCTCCATACCTCCTTGCTTCTGCCCTTCTCCTGACCTGATCTTTGGCTTCGGTATGCTGCTCTGCATCTAAGAAATGGCTTTTGTCTGTACCAGTGATGTTTCTACAGGTGTTTTTGTATTAGCTACTCCAGAAAGGCTGAAAGAATTTCATACTATATGTAATAGTGGTAAACCTGATCTTGGTCCACCACACATGGCTGCAAACTGTTTAATTATATTCCTTCCTTTTACTCTAAGAATCATCTCTGACCATCTGTATTGTTTTCAGATAAATATAGGGGCTGTGATGCAAGCTCAGGGAGTTTGGATGTGGAAGGACTGTGCCCTAAGATCATACATAGATCTAAGTTTAATGGCAGGGAACTAGTGCAAGGTATATTTTGTCTCATCTTATTTTATCAAGAACAGAAATGCCCGAGTAGCCTACTGGTGAGTGTAGATTGTATACTTGCTTGTCCCTGCTCTGCAATTATTACAAGTATAACTTTTCATCCTTAGAGAACCTGAGCTTGATTCTTAGCATAGCAACCAGGATTGTTGCAAGCTGTGATGTCTACAGTGACAGCGATGTCATCATAGTTCACGCCAGTGGAATCCTAAGTGTTTCGGTACAGCACAGATGACAAACTCTGGGAGCCTGCAAAGGATTTAGCAGCTTCATGTGCGTTTGCTAAATTGGTGTGGTCCCAGCCCAGAGTCTTACAAGTTCCTAGGCACTGCTCTGCTCAGTATTACAAGGAATAAGCAACTTGAGTGATTCTGTCTTATTTGCAGAATGGAGAAAGGCAGGTAAGAATGTAAAAATGACTCAGATTTTGAGAAGGAATGCAGGTTTTGAAATTGTACTGAAATTGTTCTGCTTCAGACTTGCTTTTATTTTTTAAAAGTCACAATATGTCTCTGACTCAATTTCTCCTTGTGTAAGCAATCAACATTTCCTCCCCTATCTAAATACCCAGAGGGCTGCTTATTTGAACAAGCCCTTGCCTTTCCTGAGAGTGCTAAATGCAGGCGAAAGTTAGTGCTCTATAAGCCACATGCTTGCATAGGAAAATGCTAGGAAAGCTCTTGTGTCTTACAGCTACTTCACTTTTTTTTTTTTTTTTTTTTTTTAATGCTTTACCCCAAATAGCTTCAAAGGTCATTCATTACCTTCAAACTATCTTCCAATTCTGACTTGTTTGCCTATGATGAGTGACATAGACTTTTTAAACAAGTTTACAAACGTGTAGGTTTAGTCTATTCTTGATGTTAAAATAAATATCACCTGTGAGTTATTTCCTGTTTCTCTTGTGTAGAGAGAAAAGCTGGTGTTCATATGCTCTGGAGAGTCAGGCAAACCTTTCAGAGGTCTCCCTGGTATCCCAGCCCAGGGTGGGTCATCTGAAAAACAGCCAAGCCTATCGTAGCAAATTTCTTTACCTAGAGAACACAAAACGGCTTGTTAGTATTTTGGAATCTCTTACAGCTAGATGATGTATTTGAGACTGCAACAGCCTGAGAAGCAAAAAACTAAGGATTTAATTTTATGAATTAATTTTGAAACTCAGATTCATTCTTTTTTTGTTTATGGACATTGCCTGAAGCAGGTAACAAAATGAAAGCTAAATGATTTGAGGTTAAACCAAGAAAAGACCAGGACGTTCCTTTGACAGCATTTTCTAGGCTTGTGTGTGTATGTATGTATGTATGTATGTGTGTGTATATATTTAAATCTCTTTTAAGAAATGCTCATTAGACTTGCTTTTGCACACTTTCTGCTCCAAGGCTGTGTGTTTCTAGGAATGAAGGACATTTATGCAGTAACCTTCCATTGTGAATGATATTATCATTTATTTTAAGATACCAGTCTTTTTGAGGTCAAAATAGGTCTTTTACTCACTTATGCCCAACTCTTCATTTCTAGCACCATTTGTCACACTAACCATTCTGTTACTAGACTGTTCCTTAAAAACAGCAGTTGCCTGTAAAAGACAGCTCATGCACTGTCTTGATAGAACAAGGGCATATGACTGTAAAATTCTCCTCCACAAATTTTCAACACAATTTTATATCTCTTGTATTCTTAAGAAAGAAATTTAAATGGAGTAGAGCCTTTAGCCTTAGTTCTATACACAGTAATGGACATTGTTATACAACAATACACAAATCATACCACAACTTCAATGTAAAGGAAAATACTAGTCATTGTATCATATATGTTATTTATTTTGTCTTTACTCCACTTCTAGTGACAGCTTTTATAGATATTGTATCTCACCTGTTACTGGGCCAAGGAGATAAAATGCAATAATGCACAGTCCAATCACCTAAATCAAATTGAATACACAGGTTAAGCATTTTACTTAGAGTGATTTATTCTTTTTTAAAAGAGTATAATACAAGGGAAGACGTAAAGTCCTGAACCTGGTGGGGAATAACCCCATGTACCAGTACATGTAAAGGGTTGGGGCCAAGCAGGTAGAAAGCAGCTTTGTGAAAACACACCTGGACGTCCTGGTGGACACCAAGCTGAACGTGAGCCAGCAACGCACCCTTATGGCAAAGGCAGTCAACGGCATACGAGGCTACATTAAAAGGCGCATTACCAGTAGGCTGAAGGAGGTGATCCTTCTCTCCTCAGTTTTGCTCTGCTTTCTTTTTCCTACACAACCAATGATGGATACAAGTTGCTGAGGGAGTTAAATGGATCATGAGCTTCTATTTTGCCAGCCACGAGGAGACAGGTAGGAGGTGTGGTAGAGCAAAGACAGTGATATGCATACCTTTATAGAAGTCTGCATACTCAGTAGCTTCCTCAGGCTGTTTGTGCTGCTCTTACCCGGTGCTCTCTGCATTTCTGCACCTTCGTAACTCCCTCCCTATTCAAATCCCTTCCCTGCACACTTTCCTCATTTGACTTTCCCAGGGCAGGTGTTCCATGTATTTCACCATTCTCCTGCCCTTCTGTTTGCCTCATTCACCGTTCTCAACTTCCTCTTCTAGGAGTTTTGTATAGCATCTGTCCCCCCATTTTACACATTCTGCTTTTCTTGCAGAGCAGTAATTTTGATCTGTCACCCCTGGCCACTGAAACAGATCATGAAATGTAGTTAAGGAAAAAAAATGGTAAATTTAGTAGGTTTAAATTTGGTATGTGGGAAACTGTCTCCAATGGGTATTTTTAGAGATCTGACAGCTTGAGAAAACTGGAAAGCCTGTCCTCTAGAAGTCACTGATGCTACCAAATGCTCTCAGAAACAAAAAGGAAACAATTGAGACTTTCACAGAATACGTCCTTGAAACTTGTGTGCGGAATACCAGACAGGAGATATTTGTGGTCCATCTATTCGCTTTTCTCTGTGGAAGTTGGATTACTTGGCTGTAATTACTTGATTTCCTAGCCAAGCCAGATGGGATAAGCTAGAGTGCAGGCAGCATGGCTCCAAGTACTCTCTAATCAGCTCTGGTAGCTAAAGTCCCTTGTGTGGGTAATAGTTCATTGGTAATGTGGTAGGGCAGAGGAGCAAGCCTAAATATCTAAGCAGTGAACAGAAGTTGCAAAGAGCAGAAGTGAGAGGAAGCATCAGATTTCTTTTGAAGTAGAATTCTATGGCCAATACTAGTATAGCCACTGGTTAAAAAGAAAACCAGCCAGTTGGGAAGAACGGAAAGCAGAGAGGAAAGTTGGCAGTTAGTAAGGCAGAAAAGTATCAGGAGTCAGTCTAAGCAGCTGGTGACAGACAAGAATGGAGAGGTCCTAACCGTTAAAAAAAAAAAAAAAAAACAAAAAAAAACACAACACCACACCACAACACCTCTGTTCAGCTGGAGTACCTGCCAAGAAGTATCCATCGTCACCATCACTGGGTTCTTAGCATGCAGAAAAACCTCAGAAGACATGGCTTGTCGAATGAATTGGAGAGCTCAGTGGGATATGTTTATGGATGGTTGTTCAGCTCAGCCTGTAAAATAATTAAGTATTTAACCAAGAGATCTCATATTCATGCTGAACAATCTGTGTTGAGAACACTATAGCAGGAGGGACAGTGTAATTATTTTTCAGACCCCAGACCTTAGAGACAGCTCTAAAATAGTAGGCTTATGATAAAAATGGATAAAGATTCACAATTTATGGTCTATAGTCTGTGCAGTACCTCTTCTCAGAGCATCTTACAAATAGTAACAATTTTAGAAAGTATGAGAGATTGTTGCTGAACAAGGGTTCAGCAACTTCTTTTCAGATGTTTTTCATTAGAAGACAAAGTGGAAATGAACAGGTAGCTAGATAAGTAATGGAAGATGCAAAAGACTTTTTGTGGAATATTGATCCATCTTTTTGTTAAGAGAGGTGTATAGTTTGAATAGAAGCCAATTTTCTAGTGGGTATGCTTTCTGTATCAGTCAACCTAATGAAAAAAAAAAGAGAGAGTGCAAAGAGGTTAAGAAATTATATCTTTATGAAAGGAGTTGAGGCAGCATGCAATTTTATGGAGGAAATGCTTTCTCTGAGCATTTAAGATGCTTAGTGCTGAAAAAGAGGAACTGGAATGACTTGTTTGTGAATTCAAACTCAGTCTAGCTAGTACTGCTAGCAAGAAGTTTCCTGAATGCTAAACTCGGTTGTTATACTGAGAATGAAATGGACAGAGGATACACACTTCTGAGCCAAAACCAGCACTACCTATTTCCAACAACAGCAACAAAAAGAAGATTGTGAATGTTCACAGACTGACATCCTAATCTATGAGACATACATTGGAGTACGAGTTGTCCTTCACAATAGGCCGCCAAGGCCTCTTTTGGACAGAATTGCTCAACTTGTGATTCATGGGCCACTAGTAGATGGTTTGTGAGATATGAGAAAGTCTGCACAATGATTGTCAACAGTATAATTTAAGTCTCACATGTACCCAAACACCTCAAGATATATGCACAGACATGCACATACAGAATATTCAAGAGAAGCAAGACCAAGTGTCAAGATTTTTAATTATCAGAATGTTTTACAGCTGCAATGAGATTATTATTTGAAACAAAACATTTAATTTATCTAAATACTAAGTATTTTACTCACCATTCTCTTATTATCCAGTCTCCTTCACCGATTAGCTGTAACAGGATACAAGATGGCTGCTGTATTTTATTTTATTTTTTGAAGTACAGATGTGTTAACTCTGTGATTAAAAAAAAAATAAAGGTAGAAAAGATAGAGGTAAAACATCTTTAGGCCATAAAAAGGGAGGAAAAGGGGGAATATTGATAATTAAAAGCTAGAAATCACACAATTTTTATAAGGAAAGCAGCAAGGCCAATAGAAATATTTATGGCCAGTAGAATTAAGATGCGAGTTAAGAAGGAATTTTTCATGTATGGAAGAAGTAAAAGGACACAATGGTTTTGGTCCATTTTTAAATAAAATTGGGCAAAGGACAATGATGCAGCTGAAGAGAGAGGTTTACACTTTTCTTTTGCTCAATGTTTAGCAAAAGCCAGCTGACGTTCATGCCAGAAGAAAAGAAGTATTGATGGCAATACCCTGTTCAGACAATATCTAGATGTGCTGGGGAAAAGCTGACAGAACTAAATGTTCCGAGATCAGCATATTTTGGTAACTCATAGCTGACAGTCTTAAAGCTGTCAAAAAAATCAGTTGACAGTTTTTCTTTAAGTTCTTGAGTAGCAAGAAAATTCCAGAGACAAGTGATTTGAGGAAACTTAATATGCTAACATG
Organism: Dromaius novaehollandiae; assembly: GCF_036370855.1. Lineage (NCBI taxonomy): Eukaryota > Metazoa > Chordata > Aves > Casuariiformes > Dromaiidae > Dromaius > Dromaius novaehollandiae. The sequence continues at coordinate 40,616,108 of NC_088103.1, read as the reverse complement.
TAAAAAAAGATAAGAGAAGTGACCTGTGGATGAATGACCTAATCTGTTGCAAAATAGTGGAACTTTTCACAGGATACTTAATCGTTAAAGAAAGATTGTGAGAAATGCAAAACAAAGTTGTGTAACTGAGTTCAGTTACATGACATGACAAACCAACATGACACTTTTATGTGATCAGCATTCTGACTCTCCGGATACCTTGATTTCAATAAGATGCTCCACTACTTGAGATTTTGTTAAGAAATTAAAAGAGATATACATGCACTATTACACACATTAAGCAGATTTAAAAAAATGAATGCACACGTAAAGTAGATTAAAAATTGAGTAATTATTACATTTCACAATATGATGGCAAAGAACTAGAAGGCAGCTCCTGGATTTGCTGATCATGCATGATCAAAGTGTGATCATGTTATTATAAGGTCAAAAAACACAGCTAATTTAGTTACTCACTACTCATGGGGAATCATCACTGAGTGTGGTTTCAGAAGAATCAGTTCTTGGCATTGCACTATATGCCAACATTCCGCATTGGTATTGCCGGACATCAGCTCATGACTGAAAAAAGTTACTGACATCCAGATTAAGGGATTAGTAAATAAAGAGGACAGGTCTGGACTGTTTTGTGTATTTAGGATTGTTCAGGAAAGTAAATGCAGTCGCACTGCAGATCATATGCACAGAATGGAGGTAAACATTTGAGACAGGAATAACTGAAAAGGCCTTTGAAATCTTGTATTATTAGCATCTTCTGAAGAGAGAGAGTGGTCAAAAGGATTTATACAGTCTTTGTATCCAAATATACAGATGAGGGGGTACTATTTATAGTATATATATTTTATCCAGTATACAGATTTCATTGGTGCTGCACTCACAATTCAAGAGCGATTTTGAAAAATTGGAAAAGGTTGAGATAAAGTCTTCTGGGATGATCATAAGAATGGAAAGAGGGGAATGCAGAACAAGAACTGAAGAGAAGACTGCTTGGCCTAGGAGAACACTGTCTCAGTGTAAATGATTGTTCCACAAAGATATAGCCTGAGACCAGAAGTAGAAATGATTGAACAAGCCATGGAAAAGTGTCAGATATTAGGTCACAGTTTCTAACATATTGTGCTAAAATAGCCATCCAATGGAACTCATAGAGGCAAAAGCATAGCTAGTTTTAAGATGGAGTTTGATCATGTTTTAATGTGAGAGTGAGAAGCAGCAAGGACTAGGGTTGATAATCTAGAGGATGCTTTCCACTTCTTCATCCTACATTTCAAAGAACTGAGAGACCAAACAGGAAGTTAAAGTATAACTTCTGCAGTCTATACCAACGTGGGGAATAACTTTGTTCATAGTAGCGTCTTCAAAGCAAGCAGAGGTAAAACAAGAACAGCTCATTCTGCAATGACAGTCTGCAGTGCTTGCTCATCTTCATCTGCAGACAGAACTAAGCATGGCATCTTCTGTCCCTTCAGTCATACGCTATCTTTGCAATTTTCTGGTCTGTTTTTTTCCCCCATCCTGTATTGAGTTTAAGTTCTTTTTCTTCTTTCAAGCCTCTTTAATTTTCACCCTTTAAGTTTCTGTTTTTCATCTTTTCCTGCCCTACCACTCCAGCCATACTTCTCCCATTTCTTGCTCTGGCATCATGCTTATGCCTAGAAAGTTTTGGTCAGTTTGTCTTTCCAGTGTTTTATTTTTGCCTTTTGTATTTTTTAAGTTCTTGCCTCCTTATAGTTTGGCATGGTGCTCAGTTAATTATGAAAAGCAACACAAAGGAGAACAGGCCATCCAGACTTTAGCATACAAGTTTGGATATGGAAGATACAAGTTAAATTTCCTCTTCTCCTAGAAACTTCTTGTACGGCTTTGAGCTTCAGAAGTATTTAGATAATGCTTGCTAATTTCACACCTGAGCCTTGTAACCCATTACCCAAATGGACAAAAGAAACTAAAGTTAAAAATATTACAACAGTATCTATAGGTCTTATAATGTGGATCATGTAAGCTTTTTTCCCATATTCAAATATGTTCAAATAAAGCAACAAAAAAAAGTACTTTCAGATAAGCTTTGTAGAAATGGTCCTGCCCATTCTTCACAAGCATACAAAGAATACTGCCTTTTCCAGGCACAGTCACTGTTCAATAGCTCAGACACAGAGTATTTGTCCAGACTATCAAATGCTGAAGGCTGGTGTGCACAGTATTGGACAATGTGCTGGTGATACAGTGAACTAGTTCTGGTGAGCAGAGTAATTGGTACAGTTAGTAAAAGACTTCATTTCATCTCTGACTCCTCCTCAGCTCACAGATATGGCTGTAAATTGCCCATAGTGGGGTTCTGATTCCAGATGAAGGCTCTTGGGCACAACTTCAATACAAACAAGTAATAATAAATAGAAGAGCATCTTGGCATTAGCCAGTCCCCCCTCCTGCAAGCTCACCAGGTTTTAGGTACACTTAAATTCTCCAGGAGATAACTTGTCTTAAACGAATAGCTCTGAAACCCACAAATTTAGCATTAGGCAAATCTCTCAGTAAAGATGTCCAGACCCTCTTGTAGATTCCATCCTCCAGATCACCTGACATTGCAGTAGTAAGCAAAACAAGACACAGTTCACATGCACTGTCTGCTTTGGGCAGTAGGAGTGTCTTCTGGGTATCTACTGACTTCCTAAACTGAATATGAGACAATGGACGAAGGCATTAACCTGGAATAACAACTTAGAATGCTGATGCAAATTTTTTTCTGCAGTGTGGGAAGTAGCCCAACAAAAAAAGCAATAAGAATGCAAAGTTGTATGTACATTTGTTCATCATTAGAGATTGCAGTAAAATTTGGCTTATCAAGATGTTTGTGTCTGTCACTTAGAAATGGTGTACAATCCAGTGAAATCTCAGGACAGCAATAAAGAAAACCTATTAAATATTGGGTCCTTGGCTTCCCACTTCAGGGCATTGTGCATTATCTGCTTTGATTTCCTAAATAACAGAGATCTCACCTTGTCTCTACACTGGTATCAGACTTAGAATTTACAGAGACAATTATGATTATTTAATCTGAGTAGCGACATCAAAAAAAGCATGATACAGTTTTGAGAGGTAGCTGTGCTAGTTCAATGCTACCTAAGGAGCTTTCAGCTGATAGGCAGCCACTATCTGGCTATTTGTCTCTCTTTCCAGAAGGGCCTTCACCATTCCTCTTACTGATTAGGCGATTGCCTAATCACCTCTCAGCCCAACACCGTTTGCCTCCCACCATTTCTGAAGTGCAAAACATCCTCTCTTGATGACTAGTCTAAGTTTCTATCGCTCTGTGTGGTGGTCAACTAAAACTTCTTATTTGCCACATGTTTTCACATAAGAGAACTGTAATTCTTCCCCACTTCCATTCTCTTTTTAAATTTGCAGTGCTCCTAATGCATTATTTTATAGCTCATCTAATTTTTCCTCCTTTTTACTTCAACTATTATCTGTGCCCTCACATATTTTCCCTTTAAAAAGAAAAAAACAAAACAAAGCACACACACACATTCTACTTACAATTATCATCATTTTGATCTTCCTTTGAAAAATGTAGATAGATATTCTCTGTCAAACCACCTTAGCCCCACTGAATCCACCCCCTTTTCCTAGCTGCATTACATTATCACTGCCCAGGAATTATCATCTCCTACTGGAATTTTCCAGAATTGAGATGCTACAAGTCTTGTAGCCTCTGTCAGGGTCTCCTCAGGATCACTCTGAGTACTTCTTGTTGCTTTTTGCCTATTGCCTCAGACTATACCATTGAGCCTGCCTTTTATTAAGCAGGGAACCTTACAGACCTCCAGCCACAAACAGCAGTTAGCAAGCACAGTTATCCAAGAAACCTTTAAATTTTTCAGTCACTTACCACTCTGTAGAACATGTTGTTGCTTTGTAACCTCTGCTCAGATAGCTCCCTGTCAAGTCCTGGTTGTTACCAGCTCTTTTCAGCTGGAATCAATCCCACAGCAGTGGGTGTGGACCTGCCCACATGGTATCTAATTACAGGCTTGGTGTGAGCAACTGAGAATCTTTGTAAGAATGATAGTCTTGCTGCTGGATATTAAAATGTTGCTTTTTTCTTGTCTTTTCAGTTCTCTCATCATTTCTAATTTATCAAAACTTTCACCTCATAAAGTTTTGCTATGGATTTAATTAAAAACAAGATAAGCCCATTTCATTCCTAGAGGAGGTTATAGTGTGTAACATTCAAACCAGTCAATTTGAAATACTTAAAGAAGTTAGCCATTTATTGTAAGCTCCTGTTACAGTCAGTGAAGTGAGCCTTCCCTGCAGGGCAGTTCAGAATAGGAGCTTAATTTCACTGCTTTATGTTACCCACTTGAAGTGACCAGCTAGCTGATTAAGTTATCTGTCTAATGTCAGGTGATAATGAATACCTTAATGCACATACCCTGTGAAACATACCCTTATATGTTTTGGTATAATCAAGCCTGTTTATTTATTTATTTGCAGAGAGTAGCCTAGATTCTTTTGAAAGGAGGGAAGTAGGAAAAAATTTGGTACAAATTAAGGGGAGTATAGGTGCCTACGTTCAAAAGTGTGACCCACAGAAAACTTAACTGCGCACGTAAGCATTTGAGAGTTTATGGGCACCTGTGCTTTTGCTGATAAAGTTACTTATGTTCTGTCCACCCGATACCATTTTGACTAATCTGTGTCCTCTTAGGCCATGTAGGATTCACAGATTAGGTATTTTTTTTCCTAACTTTCTCACTGGTTTGTGAGTTCTGAATGTAAATGGCAACCACTGACAATACTGAGTTCACCTTAAAGCAAAAACACCACAGCCGCTTTCATTCAAAAATGTGGCCAGAAGAGAAGGAAGGATAATGATAATCATGTTGTAGCTTACTGACTAGATCCTTGTCCACCAGGCAATTCTAGGTTCTTTCCCCTGCTCTGTATATTGAGCACGAGCTCAGTCTAAGGAACATGTCACAACCCAGGTCATTCAGTTCCTGGGCAAGACCTCAACCTACAAGACCTACACTGCTATCTACAAGATGGTTGTTGTCATGATCACCTATTCAGGCAACTGTGTTATAGCGACAGTCATCCTTACTCAAAGGAATGATTCAAATGCCTAAGGGCAGGAAGTAACTTGGGATGAATCCGAAGCTCATATGAGAAGCCAGCTTCTGGTCTTGAGACAGGTGCATAGCCTGAGAGAAGATAAAATTTCAGAAATAACACCAAATATATGCTTTTTCCACATGCTGAGTAGGACATAAACTACCTAGCATGCTAGCCATTGTAAAAACTCATTCCTGAGTGTCTGTCACTTGCTATTGTATGTGGAGCCTGTTTTACTGTTTGGATCTGGATTTGGGTCTTATTTCTTGGTAAAGCGGTGCAAGTCAGTGCTATATACAACGCTAGTCATTATAAAGAAGTCTCAGAGGAATCTGGAGGAAGTGGTGATATGGTCAGTGACTGGATCTCATATTTGATTATAAGAAATGGTCACAGTGTAGTCTATGTTCACTGACAGGAAGATGGAAATTAGGCAGCACTTACACGACCGGTAGCTCATCAAACTGATGTAGCTCATTAGCTAAGTCTGAGAAGGAATGAGATTGGCGAGTCATAGGAAAGAGATAAAGAATGTCATGTGCCAAATCTGACAAAATATTGGCATATAAGTTATATAGAAAGCAGTTAGTGAATCTGCTGCCTCTATTAATGATGAAGCATCTTCAGAAATTGCTGAACACCTTCCCACGAAAATCAAACCCATCCAAAATGTTTGCTAGGTGACCAGGATTGTTGAAGACACTCAAATATTTTATTGTAATTTCCACAGAGTTAGCACTTTGTTCATGATTGTTCTGTGTCACAGAGCCCCCCACAATAGTAGTTATGAACTACTTGAAATAGTTCACTACTGTAAGAAATACATACAGTATTACTGTACCTCATAGGACAAATATACACTACTAGCTGAGAACAGGATTTGGCAAGAGTTTACGTTTACCATCTTATTTAGTTTGCTTTTTCATCTGCTCTGTATTTTGAAAAATGGCAGTCTGGTAAATGTGAGGGAATGATATAAATTTTCAACACCAAGTTCCACTGTCAGTGTATTTCAGAGGGAGTACACAGTGGTGCAGATTAAATTGTTGCAGCTTAGGATGATGAACTTGTAGAATTGTTGACGTTTAGCATGTGTTAGGAATGGCTAATTTTTCCTTGATGTAGTTTCACAGCTTAAGAGGAACTGTAGGTTTTTATGGATAGTAAGAAAAGGCTGTTTTTTGTAGTCACCTCCAGCAGTATGTAAGTGGACACATCCAGATGGTTTTATAAATGTCAGTTTGAAAATTATCAAGGACATAAATGCATTCTGACAGTAGTGGCCTTCACATTAGTAGGAAAAAGAGGAGCAAAACACTCACTGAGAATCATGTTCTCCAAAGGAAACTCAGCAACTGTGTTTCAAGTGCAGCAATGTACAAATTACCAAGGCTTTCATAGAAATATAATGTGAATAAAATACATTTTAAAAGCAACATTTTCCTGTCTCATTTCAATTTGAGATTGAAAACAGTTAATGAATTTCTCAGCTTGGATGGACGTCATATGGAAGTAGGTTTGTCTATTGCATCCCCTAGAGAATTGCTAGTATGTATAGAAAAAGACCACTCACCTTCTTGGAGTATCTTATATTTAGTCCCTGAGTGGCAAAGCCATGAATAACAGACTTTACTGGTATTTCTATTGTCCAACTGTGATGTGTGTATTCTGGTCAAGTGAACAAATCTTGTACCGAATGGAGGCAAAACCAGTTTGCCTTAGCGCATCCTTTTCAGTATTGCACAGCAGCAATAAAAAGAATATTTTGGAAATGACAAATATTTATGACCTTCATTAATACATGCTGCCTGCTAATTAAATCAGTCAAATCAAGGAAAGATAATGTTAACTTCAGTTTTTGTGAACTGAAGGCCTACAGAGAGTAGTATCACATTAAGGAAATAACGGTAGGGGAGAATTTTATAGCTGGTGATGACAGTAACCATGCACACAGAAGGTATAATCCATAGGGAGAGCCAGCCCTTCTTTAGAAGTAATGGACAGAGTTAAACGGAAGAGGGTAAAGTCCTTTATTCTTGATGCTCGGCCTCCTAGTAATGCTCGATAATAAACATCTCATTTGAAGGTAGCAGCAGGATTAAAAGGAAATGGTTAAAGAATGACGGAACTGCTCAGAGTACAGATCAGTGGCTCAGAACAAAGTTAGCTATCTACGACTCTGGACAACTCCCACAATAGGTCCTAGGCTTTCCCAGTGTAAAAAAAGAAAAATTACAGGATGAAAAGGGCATTGATGCCAATGTCAGTCTGTTTTTTTAAACACAGCTTATGCTTCTGGTGTTGTAAGACATCTTGCCCCATCCAATTTTGTAGTAGCTGGGAGGAGAGAGGTGTGTTTTGTGTAACAGCAATGTAGGTGTGTTCTGTTTGTGTGAAGGCTGGTGATGATACATGTTCTTTCCAGAGGTTTTGAGTTCCTTGGTACTTAAAGATAAAAAACAGATTCTTGGCTCTCCTCAATCCTGGAAATATGCCTTAAGAAATATATCTGGGCATACTATCAACTTATGCTTCTTAAGTACTGGAATCAGTATAGCTTAAAGCAGCCTGGAGACTGTCTGAATTTACAGAGTCCCTGATACTTCGTTAGCACAAGTGATGAATAAGAGAGTCATGAGTTTTGAAGAGAGTCCATGGAGATAGACTTGTTGATAGGTGAATGAGCAATTGTTTACCCTCTCAGTGGCAACCTGAACCCCATTAGCTTTGATTATGAAGGAAGAGCTCAAAGTGTCTGAGATGCACATTCAAAACTCCTCATTTTTGCTTCTGTTCTAGGAGAATGCCAAATGTAACTGCTAGAACCTACGGTTATACAGAAGAGCGTGGCTGGGTCAAAGTGTCAGCACAACTCCTGTTCCAAAGAACAGATTTAATTTTTCCTTCTACCTAACAGGCACATGTTTTGGGATTGGAACCTGTTGTAGGAAAAATCAGTAATTTTAATTGAGGGAAAAAAGTGGGGGAATTTAAGGTAAATAATTTCACTGTAAAAATATCCGGCAGGAATTGTAAGAGAGGAGAAGGAGGCCATGCACCAGTAACAATACTAACTGGGAAAACAGACTTGCTCCCAGGCCATGTGGCAGCTTGCATCTTATGGGTGAGTTAGTAACTGATATGATACAGCTAGCAGTTTAGACATTATCTGAAAAAAGAAAGAAGAGATCTCAGATCTGCCAGTAAGTCCTTCCAGGCCATGAGTTCTTAGGCACTGAGTCACTGTAATCATTCACTCACTTCTAGTATGTCAAGAATAGAGACTCAAACCTAAATCAAATGCAGAGAGAGGGATAAGAAAAACAAATCAAATTGCAGCTATGTAGAAGAGAATTAAATTTTCTTTTGTTGGGGAAACAGAAGCTGGGGAGAGAAATGAAAGCTGATGAAAAGTCTTGTGGGAGCAAGTGAAATAGAGATCCTGGAGATTATCTAGAGAAAAAATAAGTCTGATGTATTTTATCTTGGAGAAAATTATGGAATTTCCCATGGTGTTTTCTACTACAATAAGGAAAGATTCTGGCATGTGACTGGGCTATAAAATGATACAGTAAGAAAAGAGAGTATTAAAGGCAGAGTGAATGCACTGAGGAGGCTTTCTGTATAACAGCCTTGACTGTGAACTTCATCTCTAACTGAGATGAAAAACCAGAAGGACTTCTTGAATGAATTGATGCAATAGGTTTATTTCCTGCATCTTATCCAATCTTATAATTATCAATATATTGATATTAGAGTAGTATGAAAGCATCTGAATAGTCACTGAAATAAATAGATAGGATCAAAAATGAGAAGCGAGATGACTGCATACACTGAACATTTTGGTCCCTACTTGGTATTTCTGTTTAACTGACTTAAATTTTTCTTATGTACTTGGTTCTGAGTTCACAAATATTTATGAGAGGCACTTTTTGGTAGACTGTACTTTTAGGAATGAAGAAAGTCTGCTGTGCCATGCAATATAGTATTTTATTCCTGATAATGGAGAATTCTCATGCACGGCTCTTGCTTCCTCAGCAACGTATCTGTATATATCACTTCCTGAAAAAAGCCCTGTTTCTCCTAAAGTTATTTTTCTGGTCTTACATATAAAGTGAAAACAGATGATGTAGGTGAAACAGATAGTATTTTGGATTATTTATTATTGCTGTTGCTTTCTTTGATAGACGATGTAAAAGTTTTGGGTTTTGTGGTTTTACCTTACCTCACTCCCATAAGAGTGTCATGGGAGAGAAAGGGCACTAAGACAGAATGCTTTATAATGATTTTGTTATTAATTTACCTCTGGCATAATTTTTGCAGCAAAAAAATGCTGAAGTGTTGAGTGAAATTTTTATTGTAATTTTGAAGCACTCATAGTGTTACAGAACATTTACATAATTTAAAAGCCTGAATGAAAATCAAAGTATGTCCTTAAAGACCCTAGACAAAAAAGCACATCTGAGAAAAAAAAAATCTACCATTCAACTTGGCAGCAAATCATACCATATAATACATATCACTTGACATTTTAAAGATGTAATTTAAGTTGTTATAAAAAGCTGGCTTACCTTGCCATGCAGATATGAAAGTATTACCTGTTCCAGTCTTTAATAAAGGAAGATTGTCTTGTGAAATATCAGACTCTTGCATTTTCTGGACTGACTCCAATAGTATGAAGTGATGGCACCAAAAATTTCAATACCAAGTTACAATTTTAAGTTTTAAATATGAAAAAGAACAAAAGGAAAGAGGACTAAATGCTGCCAACAGCACACAATTACTTCAATGTTTGTTTATCTTAGTTCATGAAAGTAAAGCTTTTCTTATACATAGCGGTATTAGCAAGAAAGTGCAGTAGTTCAGTGTTGATGATTACTAAACCAAAGAAGGAAAATTAACTCAAGAAACAGTACATATTAAAATTGCAAAGTGGGACAGGGCAACAGGAAGAAAGTAATACCATATTTTATTTTTAGGTGAACTGGTCATATGAGAAAATGTATATTTTTAAGCAATCTAATCAGTTGGAATTCATTTATAGTAGATTTCATCAACCCATGTGTGCCACTACATTTCATCAGAAAGCTGTTGAAATCAATAATTTAAAATTAAACAAAATTAAAGCTTGTATTTTTAAAATGGAAAATATAATTGATTCATAAAATGATCAATTTTTAGAATTGTAAGAATGGCAGAATCAAATATGGAGGAAGAAATGAGAAGGAATTGTGCTTTATAAAAGTCTGGATTCAACAGGGCATTGTTTCCTTCTTGTGAGACGCAATAGCTAACATTATACTATTCACACTGATTTCTCATATCATAAAATCAGGTGATCCAATCCAGTTCCTGGCTCTGCAGTACGCTTTTTATTTTGTGACCCAAGGAGAATATTTAGATTTCTTTTGCTTCAATTCTGGTGTGTAAGGAAAGGACAAAAAGTCTTCCTTTTCCCTTCCCTTAGTCTGCTTTATTTGTGCAGGTCTGGGGCAGAGAGCTATGCCTCATTTATGAAGGATGTTCACAGTACTATAATTACTACCTAGAGATATTTCCCAGTGATGCAGAAGTACTCCTGGGGGTTTGCTCTGTACTTCCCTTTCCCTCCCTGCACCAGACTAGAAACTATCCAAAGATCCAAGAAGGGGGTCTTGCCTAAGTGGTACTCCTAAGGGGTAGAGGAGGATAAGTTCCCTGCTTGTGATGATTTCTGGATTCTACTTTGCACCTGGGTGGAGATGGTAAGTGTACCGAAGGAATGCGTCCGAGAAGGTGGCAATCTGATTTGTCAACTTTGCTGCAAATGTCCTGAGCTAGCTGCTCTGGTAGACTTCACAAGAGGTGACTGGACTGTGACATCTCAAAATTATTTCTGCCTAATTTTAAACACACTTGTTCATCACTTCATGTTTGGCCTTGTGTAACTGATCTCATGATCAGTGTCCGTGTATTTATCAGTCTGATAAATTACCTTCTGATAAACCTCATTGGAAGTATTCTGGAATAGATAATTGCTAGGACGAGTTGAACAGAGCTGCCAAACATGATTTATACATAGGATTTCTGTGCCCAAATGATGAACCTGTGGTTAGTACCGAAAGAGAAACAGCCTTAACTTGGTTTATTTTGGCTAATGCTAATAAGTAACTCTGGAAGTTTGATTTTGTTAAATAGTACAACCGAAATACTCCCAAATTTGAGGGGGCAATGTTATAGGTAATACAAACAATGCAGCTCAGGCCTGACTTCAGTATGATCAGAATTCTTGCGGGGAAGAGGTTTGTGCCTCAGAATGTGGAGTAATATGTTCTTTATGCGGGGAAAATAGCCATGATCCTAAATATTGTTCTAAGTTAGTATCCCTAAAAATCGTAGGATATGTTTTAAAAAAATTCTGCCTTCAGAAAGGCAAGCTACAGGTGAAAAGTCCAGGTTCATTGGTAAAGAGAAAATAATTATTTGGAAGACTGCCAGGAAATTTAAAGGCCTGAATCATGCAACATCATTTTGATAAAGAAAGTAGCTGTTTCAGTTTTAGAGAAAGAGTCCCAGCTTACCCAATGTTCAGCAGAGCTGCATAGATCTGGTCAATGAGCTGTTCCCAAAGAAAAAGGCAACAATCAAATATTCTGCTGTGCGTTAATCTGTCCTGCTCGACACATGGTGTACTTTGATGGTAGTTGCTCATGGTACACCATACAACTGGGTACACAGTCCCTGTTTCTGAACATTGTTCTGGATATGCTGCTAAAATGTTGGTTTAAATGTGTTCTTCAGGAAGAAAGGACACAAATAAGGCAATGCCATTCAAGCTCTGAATATTTTTATATCTAAAATTATTCTTCAAATACCTGATATACAGTCAGATGCTCCAGAAAGCATGAAAGTGCCTGCTTAGTTATTCAGGAAAAGGATACTATTAAAGAATATGTCTCTATATAATCCTTTTTATTTTATTTTTTTCCTTGAAGCTTCTATGATAATTAAGTATATTTCAAAGGCGAGTTGCCTGGCTCTCTTTTTTCCTATTTTAGTGTTTTCCCCATTTATTCTGAAATACAATCAAACTGCATGAGAGTATTACTAGTAAAATACCCACTAGGTGTCATTGTAACTGGAACTTCAGAGAAGCACAACTCCTCCTCACGGAGAAAAGCTGAAAACATGAATTTGTAAATAAAACTTTTGCAGAGGACTGAGCAAATTTTTGATATCTATTGAAAGACCCTTGTTAACGGTTTGCCACTGACTGAAAAAATTGTTTCCTCTAGGCTGTGAACGTTACCACAGCAGACAAACGCAGTGTTTTCATTGAAGTCTTAGCAAGGTGTCAGAGTTTGCCATGTGCTTGACTGCACAGTTCCATGGCCACAAAATGTAGACCTGGCAATGAAAGAAAAGTTTAAGTAAATATTTTTCAGCACACTGTGACATTTTCATAGCAGTAGCCCCAGATAACAAGTATAAAACCTATTTTTATTTCATGTTAGGCCAAAGGATGGCTTCTAATAGCCTAAAAATATAAATATGTGTATGTATTATCAAGGAATTTTTTATACTAGTTAGTATATAATTATTCAAACCTAAGATATGTTTACCTTTATGTACAGACTGCATTAGCATTTTTGTTTGGACAGGGAGTGTGCTTTTGAGAAGAATCTCTTAGCTCCCACTTACCACACTTTGGTTTACATGACAGAGTGGTCTCGGGGCACATGACCTGGATTCATTTTGGATAAAACTAAACTGAGATATGTGCTCCAGAAGTGTACCTAATATACTCCACATGCTACTGGGTGTCCAGCCCATGGGATCAGATTATAGACAGCCTAAACATGTATAATATTTCGTTGTGCAGAGCTGCTTCTAATGTGCTGCGCTATTTGCTAATGCAGATGTAGCCTGAGTGTATGAAACTGCAGTTCAGGAGAGCCGGTCAAACTTTTCTCACCAGTGCAGGGCTACCTCCACTCACAATTTCGGATCTGGTATGTCCTGTTCTTTGGCAAAGTCTGGCTGCAATGTCGAGTTGGTGGAAGTAACTGTAGTCAACCAAACACCCAGGTACTCCCGTGGAATGTGGATTAGACTCCTCTTTTCATTATTTAAACCCAGTTACTTTAAGGAACATGTTACCATGCATAGGTGTTTGCCTTTTTTTTCCCTTTTTTTTCTTTCCAGAGCCACAGAACAAAACACAATGAGATTGTGTACTCACACATTTCCATTTTCCCCAGATATTATTGTGACTTCTTCAGCTCCCATACAGCCTCTACATAAATGACCTGGATGCTTTTTCCAGAGAAACTCAACTTCTGAAATGTTCCTAGAAATTTCTATATCGATATAGTTCAAATATGTGTTGCCTGGTTTGAAAGTTCCCCTGCCAAATGAAAAGCACAAAAGTGGTGCTCTGTGTCCTTTAAAAATGAGGGAGAAAGTTGCTACATAAAACAGTTTAGACAAAAAGGGAGATGAGGTGTGGGATGCCATGAGAGTAGAAGTTCTGAACACAGTTATAATTTTGTTACATTATTTCAGATTCCCACACAGATCCAAGTCCTTCAGCTCAGGCAGTACAGGATCACCTGTTAAATCCAGAAATATCAAGTTCTGCCCTCTCTGTTGACTTGTCATTGAAGTCATGTTACAAAGTGGTAATGTCTTTGGATCTTAGATTTTCATTTGTAAAATACATCAAATATTTATTTGGACAACATTGTAATAGGAACAGCTCTCCTGGATCAGACAAAACATCCCTCTAGTCCAGTGTCCTTACTCAAAGGCTGGATTAAAGCAAAGGTGTAGGGAAGACTATGAGACTACATCATGTTTATAGCAACACTTTCCCCAAATGCTCTTGCTTCCTCCAGCAATCTGCGGATCAGGAATTTCTTGAACCAGAGATGGTGTCTGTATTTATTAATCTTTGATGGATTTCTCTTCTGTGAACTTGTCCAGCCTCTTCTTGAGCCCATGTAAACTTTTAGCACTTGCAGTTTCCTGGGGCAAAGAGGATCCACAACTTAGCTAGCTGTTGTGTGAAGAAACAGCTTCTTCTGTGTGCTTTGAAAACACAGGAAGCATTGCTGAGGCACTTGCCAGATTCATTCCTGAAATCTTAGTAGACAGTGAAATACATCTTTCTCCTTGAAACTGCAAACTCAGAAACTAGCTGGAGGCTGGATGGAAATGTAGCAGCAGTAGTAACCTGCACTTACATGATGTAGTACAGTAGCAATAACCTGCACTTAACGTGATGTAGGTCAACCAAAAGTCTTGAAATACTCAACAGATAGGTAATTAAACTTTACAACAGTCCTGTCATGTAGGCAAGTACTGTAATCCTTATTTGACAGATAAACAATCTGAGTGATAGTGATAAATAGGCAGATGAGGCATTCAACATTTGAATATACAGAAGAGAGACATTAGACTAGAAATTGACAGCAGCTCCCTCCTTTGACCTCAGTGGGAATAAGTAGGTTATAAAAACTTGTAGATTTGTAATAATTTCAAATATGAAATGATATCCAACTTGAGTGGGCATGGGAAAATTCTAACGGGAGTATAAAGAAGGAAAGGAAGCCAACTAACATCTTGTGGGTACTGCTAACAGTGTTCAGGTTAGAGAAAGAGCATATGAATAGTATAATTCCTAACAAATCAGTGCTGGCTACTTTGTGTTCTCACAGCCTTTGCCATGGACTAGGCAAGATTTAAACATCTAGAGCATTTTTAGCTGTCTTTTCTCTGGCAAATTTAAGGGAAGATTGAAAAATACATGTATCATGTCCTTTTCACTTAATCATTTTTGTATGGATTAGGAAGGAATGTCTTGATGTTTTGATTCATTTCTTCCTTAGAAGCAGTGTTGAAATCTTTGCCTTCATTGAAGCTATTGAGGTTGTTTTGAGGCTACCTCATCTCTCCCAGCATGATTGATCCTGAATACTAGGAAGGAGTTCTGAGGACTAATTGTCATTTTTTCCCCTTTGTCTGAAATCTGTTGGCCAGTTGCCGGCTAGGAAAATTGCGTAAGGCAATATAGTGTTTGTAGTAGTCTCACTTGACTGAGCAGAGGGAACACCATTCCTGCTATGTAGGGACATTATTCTGGATGCCACTTCAGAAATGAGCTTTCAGCCTGTCAATCCAATGTCTAGGCATGTTAGTGTCTAAGGAGCAAATAGCTAATCAGAGGGAATCTACAAAAGCCTGCAGATGAGTTAGTTGTTTAACTTTCTGTGCCTTTCAACGTGATAACACTAGATTAGTTAGTACAGTCTTCATCTGTGTTGGCAACAAGTTTATTCTATTTTACCTTTTTGGAAAATGAGAACTATTTTTAAATAAAACAAAGTCAAAAAGTTCTCCTAGCATTTCTGCTTGATATCATCTATGAAGGAAATTGAAAAATAAAATTTACATCCCTGCCTTCTGTGGAATCTGTGCTCATTACAGTCGAATGCATATTACAGTGTGAAATTAAGACAGAAGTTTCCTGTAGTTGTATCACTGTATTTGCAACCAAATGTATTTCTGATATAGACCAGCAAGAGGGCAATGTTCAAGCACAGAGAAGGTTGGTTTTACAATATTTAGACTGTGCTCTTGACAGCAATCCATCGACTAGATTTAAATTCACATTTACTGGGAAAGGCCAGGCTAAGTGGACAAGAATTCCAGACCCCAGCACAATTCTTAAGCATGGCATAACTTTCTTGCTGTTTCATATCTGTAGAGAAGGGGTCAGTGGTTTAAGTGATTATACATCATATAGCTCTGTGTCTGTCTTCTCGGGGAAGATCACCAAATGACACGTTTGAGTCCAGAATCAGCCTGCTCTCAGGCCACAGGCCTCTTTGCTCTTGCCCTCTATGCTATGCTAAATGGCATCCTCAGAAAAGAGAATACAGAGCAAGAAAGTTCAGCAAGCATATTTTGACCACAATCTGTAGCATGAGGAACTTTGGTCACTTATCAGCTGCTTTTACTACCATTGTAAATCATAGGTAAGGTCAAATAGAACAAGATGAGACATGTAAAAATAGCCGTGTATGCATTCAATATAATAATGTTGTTAGAGTCATTTTTTTCAGCTGTCATATTAAACTTACTTGTCGATTGTATATTTTCTCCTGATCCCATTAGTTCCAGTCAAGGCTACATCTATTTCTCCCGTCACGGTTTCTGTTGCAGATACTCTGACACATATCTCTTTTCGCCAGCCTTTCAAAGCAAAGTGAAATAGATTATAGTTGTATGGAGATTTCTTTCCTAATGGTAAAATGTTTCATATGTTTCAATGTTTTTCAGGGGGAGGAGAGTATTCTACTAATGTGCTCTTGAGCAAACAAAATGTCACTCTCTCTATTAAGGCAAATGTTAGTTCTACAGGGTTTTCTGATAATACTGGTTACCTTGACACTGGTCTAAATCACAGATCCAAATTTTGCTGGCCTGCTGGCTGTGCTGAGAATTAAATCTGAGATGGTCAACACTGTACTTTGCTTCTCCACTGGGCCTCAGTATTAATTTCATAATTTCTTACACTTATGAGTGATTTGGAAGGTCTCATGGGTAGCATATTAACTCTGAATTATGAAGTGATGTCCATTGGCCTACTGTGTTGTTAAAGGTGTGTTAAACAAAATTGGCAACTTTCCCAGAATGGTCCTTATATACAGTGTTTAAGGTTTTTTTTTATACCTGTTCACTGCTCAGAAGACCCTGTCTTCTGACATGCCTGTGCAAACCAGAAACAGGGCCTAATATGCAATAGTAAATATTGTTTTCAAGTAACCAGGTTTGGAAAGGCTTTACACTGGCTTTAATTAGGGCTATTAAAAGGAGAATCTCTTCACCCACTTCAAATATTTATAATTGATTTCAGGTTATAATTTATATAAGCTCAACAGTTTTTAGATATTGAAATTAGCGTGTTCGCTCAGATTGAGGAAATAGTTAATTTCTCTGCATTCAAATTCATTTTGTTTTCATTTTTGCTTTTCTCAAGATGTGATATAATTTTTTTCTTAATTTTTCTTTCATATTCTAGTGTTTAGTGAATATGGTCCTTGAAGACCTTACCTCATTTATGGCCCTTGCAGTTTATCATCTGTGATGGATAATAGCTTATTTATGAATTTTATCATTTCCCAGTTCTGTGGCTGCTTCTACATTAATCACAGATTAAAACTATACTTCCTTATTACTCCCTGCCAGTATGACTTGATGAGCTTTGCAAAAATACCCTGAAATCATCTAGTTTTATACATTTTTCAATGACAGTAATGTAACTTTTTACTTTGAAATTTGTGCTTTCAGCATAGCCTCCTCCCACCTACAGTGTTACAGAATTTTCAAAGTCATCACCTAATTAACAAAATTTGGCAGTGCTTTTAACTCAAGAGAGGTCACCATTGGTTGATCTGTTCCTATAATTACCTCAGCATTTCCTGGATAATGTTGGTAATGCATATTCCTAACACATGTGAAACTCCAGATTTTATACTGAGCTCCATTCACTAACTGTAGTGGAATTCTGTAGACGAGTGAGGTATTTGTCTGTATAGAATTCATTATCACTTTAGAAATAAACATCATTTGCATTACCCAAAATGAGCACTTACGAGCATATGGAGGGAGGGGCCCTGTATTTAAAAAAACCTTTTGCTGTTCTTTCCCAGTTTTATGTGAAAACTTATCAGCATAATGACCCATCAGTGGGCATCCTTCCTTGGGACATGGAAAGCAGGCTCCCTGGAGGAATAAAAGGTCGTTACTAAAGGTTATCTATTTTAATCCCAGTTATCAAAGTATCAAAAATTAGGATATTTCAGCTTTTTTTCCCAGCTAAAATGTACATTTTTGAAAAGGTGCCTGTCTCTGAGTTCAGGTCATATATTCAGTATGTATTGGTGTGGTGGAAAAAGGAGCTGAGATGGTCAGTCTGCTTAATTCAGTAAGTTGAAAATCAGAAAAATCATGTTGAAAACCTGACTTAATTCCTTGTGTTCCAGCAGAGAGTATGAGAAAATACCCTGATGTGTACTATGCATTACTTCCTATTCTGTAAAATAGAGGTGGTATATTCCTCTTTCATGGGGCCTAGTGAAAGGTTAAGTCTGTTAATTGTTATAGGGTGGGTAACCATATTAAGTTTAGGAATTTGTAAGCTTGTGGTCTCATTTTGGAATGTGTTTTGTCTGCTTTTCAGCCTTTATACCCATGCAGAACTTCAATGAAATTAGTCTACCTGTAGACTGAACATTGGAATCAAGACCTTGATGTCCACTAAAAAAAGAAAAGGAAAAAGTGTAAATCTTTAGAGCAAGTGATTTTATCTCAGTTGAAAAAAATAGCTTTGTTTTTCGGATGGTTGCATTTTGATATTTAGGAGGCACCGTTTTAAGAAGTGGTATTTGTGAATCTTTGGCTATTTGGGCATTCGATGAATAAAAGGCTAATTGGTCATCGTCACTTATTTATTCTGCAATTGTCAAAACCTTTTTCTCTCAGCAGTAAATCACGCAGAGTTCTGGTTTTCATTCAAGTCCTGAGTTACACCAAACTTTCAAGTTATGTGGCAACATTGCTGCAAGGAATAACAACATTTCAGCAGTGTTGTAATCATTTTGAAAGTAGATGGAAATGAATCTCAAGTATTTCCTCCTTGTCTAGTCCTCAGTTGCATTGCCAGAATCTGTCCACTAAAAGCCCAGTTACATCAGGCAACAAGTGCCAGGAAGTTCTGTTGTCTTCTTTCCTGTGGCACCTAAGGGTTGTTTTGTGCATGTAAGCACTGCTATGCTGTGTAAATATTTGTCTCCCCTCATCCCCTGTGGTTGTTTATTGTTCGTGCAAATGTTTAAACACTTACGAAATCCAGAGGCTGTGCTCTGTGACAGCTCTTGATGATGGGTTCCACAAGGGTAATCAGGCACGGCTTTAAATCGACTTCCTTTAGCCAGAGTGTACCTTACTGCTGACCTACGCAAAATGTGAACCTGGCCATTGCCTCTCGTGTTTGCCTCTTAACTCTTCATGTCCCTCTTTGTACCTCTTTTTGGTGTGTATACTTACCATCCTCATGCTCTCCTGGATCTTTTTTGGTTTTGCTGCATTTCCATTTTGCCCTGTGTTGGGCTATGATCTGGGTAAGGATAGTCAGTGGGTCTGTACAGCCGTCCTGTATCGCATGATCTGGAGTGTAGAAGCTATCCCAGGAAGTTTTAATGGAGAAGAGCTAAAACCTTCTTAGTCCCCCCCAGATAAATATATACCTGATACTTACTGATACAAAATCTCGGTATGTTTCACACAGATACCCAACAAAGCCATTTGGAGTGATAATGCTTTCAGCATAATACTGGAGACTTCTTTTATGTCCACATCCAATAGATCTATATTCTGGGGAAAAGCCCAGGTAAGAAAGATTAAAGCTATACAGTAGCCATAAAGTCCATGCCAAAAAAGCACATATGAGTCTTTTTTTGCTCAAAGCGTTTGTTTATACAGTGAAGTCTCTGATTAAAAAACAGTAATAATTAAAAAGACTTTTAAAGTGTAAACTATTTGGTTTATGGTAAAAAGTATGCTTGCAGCTACACACACATTTTAGATGGGAGAGAGCTAGGCTCAAACCTGCCCAAGTGTTTCCCTGTGCTCACACAGCAGCTCAAAGGGTAGAGATGCAGAGCTCATGCAGCCTCCAGCCCTGCTATGTGTACTTCACTGCTTTTAGTTTAGCATGAGGACAGAGGAGGACTTTGCAGAATTTCTTTGATATTTTAAAAACTGGAATAATTCATAGGTACAGCATTTACAAAGCATATAGTAGTTGCCATGAAGTAGTTGTCATTTGCTTAGCATTATCACAACATGGTATTTTGTAAAACCATAATTTCCACTAATTTCTAGAATTAAAGATAATCGTAGCAATTGTTGTAACTTCAGTGGCTTTCACCGTTTTTAAGCTCTAGAAAATCTGCAGCCATTTGGCATTGGTGATGCTGTGAAATGCTCTAAATAGCAAGACGTTTGGCAGTTTGTCCTTGATTTTGTCAGAATTATTTGAAACAAGTACATTTTCCCTTCAGAATGAAATTTATAAGCACTCAGTGCTGGGAAAGTGCTTTTGGGACTCTATTTACGGGTCCTTTGCTACAGCTATTGTCTTCAGTGTCTCTGAAGACTCTCTTTTATCAAAGCACAATGTTCTGAAGTTAGACTGTATAAAAATAGGCTCTGTTTTGCTTCAGTGTGGAAAAGCCTCATCCAATTAGAGAGCGAAGTCCTGGAGGCACTGAAGTAATTGTGAGCCGGCACAGACTATATCAGGATTTCATCTACTGTCAATATTTATGCATCTTAAAAGAGGACCAGTGGATATAGACCAGTTGATACACATTGTTCTTTACATGAGAAGGGAAAAAAAAAAAACTTTGAAAGGTATTTCTGTCTCTATTTCTTGAAAATGGTATGGATCGGCAAGGCTTCCTGGATATGTTTACTTTATAGTTCCTTCTTCTAATCTAACTCAGAAGGGTCTGTGCTTTTAACTTTAAAAATCTCAGCTCTCACGATTGGCTTACCTTGTGCTAGTGCCAAAGTCACTTAACATTTATATAATGGGATCATACTCCTCCTTTTCCTACTATTTCAAAAGCAGTAGAGAGAAGTTACTAAGTAGCATTTCTAAAGCACTTTATACATAAAAGCACTACATAAATGTAAATATTATCAGACAGAAGAAATATGCACAAAGTAAGGTTTAAATGAGAGGCTGGAGTTAAGGTTGTATCTATTTTTATGAACTGCATGAACACTCCCCTCCATCTGCTCCTGTTCAGTACAGCTGGGCTTTTATTTAACTGCAAAACATTGCTAGCAGCCTTATGAAATGACTATGGAAAATTCTTAATTTTTGCTGAGAATTGAAACATTTCTTTTGTGGTCAAAGTTGAAAGTATTTTGGTTCCAAATGATTTTGTGTCACCAGTCTACAGTCTCCGTTGGAATCCCTCACAAGCTATCCAAATAAAAGTATTTTGAATTAGTGTATCTTGATCTTTTGGTAAAATAAGAAGCTTCTCTTCCAAAAAGGAACATATTTTTGAAGGGGAACAAAGGGAAAAGCTCTTCAGTGTTTGAGGAAGATTAGGCAAGTTAGGAGATTTCATGAAGGCATTAAAAAAATAACTTTCATATCACTGCATGATTCCATTATACCAGTCATTCCCATGTTAGTAAATTGACATCTCATGATTTCATACACACAGTATCTGAAATTAGCACTGAGCATTGAATATATTCACCTGAAGAAAACAGAGGACCAGCAGAGCAGTCTTTCAGTCTGCTTTGTCACTAAGTTCTCAAATAACTTCTAAAATAGCTTTAGCAAAGCAAAACACAGGTCATTTCTGAAATCTAACTACTTAATTACAGGTAGGAGTTTCAAAACATTCAGCTGTGAGTAGCAGATATTCTTATTTCTGTAGGTTAGAACCAGAAGACAGGATTTTGTGGATCCATTGTACTGGATCCCATGATAATTATAATTAACTGTTCAGCATTCTTTGAAGAACATGAAGAACTATCAATGCGGTAGTCATTTTATTATCTTCTACATTTTTGACCTTGTGCTGTTCTCTTCGAAGACACTAAAGCTGTTAATGGCATGGATGAGTATGCCTAACCCCAGTAAAAGACATTGGGTCTGATGTCTTCCTAGGGAGAAGGGAAGTTCAGATTTAAAATACTTATTTAGGGATCATACTCCAACGAAATTTTACCAGTCCTTCATGCATGGAATTCCCACTGAATTTGATCAGTCAGCATAGTGGAAGACTCTTAGGAACAGGTCATGATAAACAAGTCTGTATGTTTTAGCTGAAGTTCTCATCTGTGTGCCAGGAAATCAGAGCGTATTTCACAAGCAGCTTTAAATATTTCATATTTGATAATTTCTCCCTACTCCAAATCTGTATGTAAATAATATTTAGATCCAGCAGGCTTTTTCTTTGCCTAGCCTTTATTTCAAACTCTAGCTTGTAATGAGGTGTTACTTCTTTAAAATATATTTACCTCTCATAAGGGCATCGATATTCCAAGTTGCAGGAGGTGCACGAAGTTCCTCACATCCTGGCATTTTCTTCCCACCATTTGGGTAAAAATCCAGGTGGCCACAAGTCTGAAGAATCCCTGGAGCTGAAATATGTAAAATGTTTCAAGGCTGATCACTTTCTGAAAGGCCATGGCAAACTTCAGTGTAGATGTTGTTTCCTATGCAAAACTTACCAAAGTCAAAGAGCAGATGACCAGCATGTGTGTGAATTATATCAACAAATTTTGCATCTGAAGGATCCAGCCTAACCATTGTTGGTGTATACTGGAAAAGAGGCCCAGCTGGATCCAAACCTAAATAAAATGGAGATGCGGCTGATTGTGTAAAGAACATGGTATGTATAACTCATCACATTCAATGTGCATACAGTGTATGTCATTGCATTTCTACTGATACTCCATGAATGAAATTCCATTTGGTGCTCCCAAAGTAATGCTGGTGTGGATGTATGAAAGCCAGCAAAACATGCAGGATTTTAATAGAAGGTGGCTGGAGGCCTTGCAGCATATTAAAAGACTGATGGGAAGATGTTTGGCTTATTTGGGGGTTAAAATGTCAGAAGAAGTGTGTGTGGGGGGTTGCACATTAGTGAAAGATATGAAGCCTAGAATTTTCATTTGGTCAAAAATCTATTTTCAGTTGCAAAAAAGTTTGGTTGAAAATTTTAGTCTCTTCACTTCAGTGTCAGTGGGCTCTTTTTTGGACCAAAGCACTAGAATTCAGATCGTGCTTCCCTAAATTACTTATTTCACTGCATATTATGTATTCAGCTCAGTCAAAGCAATATACAAACAGACAGAAGAACTGACTGTAGGGGAAAGGGAAGTAGAAAATACTGAGACATTAAAAAAGCAATATGTGAATGTATTATGATGCTGCATCTCTCTGCATAGCTATGCAGCTAATGACTGTCTTCTTTTTGAGGGTGTCTGGGGCTATTCATTGTCTCACATACCAGATATGTGTTTTATTTTTCATTTCAGATTTCCAGTCTTCTGAACTGCTGAAAAGTCATGACAGAGTGGATTAAAAAAAAAAAAGTTGATAATAAGGTGTTAATGTTTTATAAATCTTTTACTCCACATGTAATACAGTATTTTGCTCTTCCTCTTTAATATCACTGAGAATCATAAATAGCGTGCTCTCTGAGATTTGTTGTGACCTATGCAAAGTGACTATATTTAGTCACAAAAGGGACAATGAAGCTATTCTCACTCTGTTTCGGTCTAGCCTTTCTGAGGGCCATGAATGGTGACATGTGAGATGTGTTGCATGTGATAGGATATGGCTTCATTTATGTTTGGTCGTGCCAGCCATATTATGCTACATATGACAACCCCTGCATTTCTATTCTGGGTTTATTAGGTAGAAGTGATTCTTCAGCTCTTTTACAGGGGTTCCTCCTGCTATGAAAGTATTAAGCTTTATCAATTGAAATAGCTTCAGTACCTGTTATTCTTCCAATGCCAGGTTTCCTTCTCCCTGCCTCCCCTGCAGCATGTGCTCCAAGACTATGGCCAATTAAATGAATCTTGGCAGGAGGGTAGCCATAGTCTTTCTGTGAAGATTATGGAAAGGAAAAAAAGCATGCTAAATTGGCAATACAAGCCTGAGGCACTGTGTAAAGGCCTCATGCTCTACCAGGCCATGGCTGGACTGTCACTGACTCCTATGTATCCTGGGTCAGAGCAGGTGATGGAGGGGAGCAAAACTTTCCTGGGTGGAAAGTTATTGCCACAGGAGGAGGGGCTCTGTGCCCAATGTGTGGAAGTGGAGAAGATGAGTTCACAGCTCATCCCTTCCTGTCTGCCATTATCCCTCCAGAAGGGGATGACGTCTGTCAGGAATAGGTCCTTACCCCTCAGCAAGATGGAAAAGAAATAAAAGTGAATTCTTGCATGTAGTTCCCCTAAACTGTACTGACTAAAAGGCTACTGTAAGACATGGCGGTATTAGTTCACATCAGTATCATTAAAAAATAAAATAATATTGTCCCTATCAGAGTGGAAGCAGGTGAATGATCCTGCAGCCTGTTCATACCCAGCCAGTTTCCCTCAGTCCTGAGCCTGGCTCTCTGGTCTGGACAGTGGTCTATGCTGGAGAAGTTTTCAGATTTTGTCTGTGGCATACCCTCTGTGTAAATAAAGTTCTCATCATGCTAAGGAGAGATGTTAGTCTTTCCCGTCCATGACAAAAGTAATGCAAAACGTAAAGGGTTGTGCAGCAAGTGCTGCTGGCAGTGCTTGGCTCAGCTGTGCTTCCATGGGGGAAGCCTGACACCAGGCAGCCACAGGAGAATCGCTTCCCTCTACTCTGCTTCAGCTTGAGCAGGAGGTCTGCATGTGAGACCCACAGAGGGATGTTTTAATTATATTGGCCCTCTATGATGTTGCTTTCCTTGCCTTGCAGATTTTGTTAGATAGATAGTCTCCAATCTGTGTCTTACCCCATAAAAGCTCGCCATGAGCAAAACTTTCAGAAACTATGACCTGTCAGCCTTTAGCGACATGCTTATCTGTGGTCTGACACTGAGGTAGGCACTTCAGTTCCTGCAGGATTAGAGACCTTTCATAACGTTATCAGCTGTGGTATTCAGTACCTCTGTGCTTTGTGACTATTTTGCACCAAGGGTAAAAGTGCCACCTTTATATGTCCTTTGTCATACAGAATATACGCCAGTGTTCATGTCCCACAGATACTTTTACCTCAAGAAGGTTCACAAAATATATTAGCTCAGCCCCCACAATGCGGACGTTGTTCACTGCTTCAGTGTACAAACCACTAGAACCACCTCTCCAGTCAGTCAAGATGCAGTTCACATCTTCAACATGAAACATTAACTGGTGGGTGTGAAAACAGGAAAAGAGAAGAAAAGATGCATGAATTACAGCTGTTCTAGGTCATATACAAATAAATCATTTTGCTGTAACAGAGGGTCTCACTTTAGTTATGACAGGTTTGATTTTTGTATCCCACTTGTAGAACTGACAAACTGCTTCTGACAGAAATCTCTTATGAGCTCCACTCCTGCTGTCCCGCTCTCTTCTCTGGGCACTAGTTTTACAGAAGCTTATGGGGCAACTCATACGTTATAGTCTGCAAGTCTATTGAGTACACTATTATGGGGTAGTCTATGGAGTAGTTATCCTTGTCAGCGAGGTTGAACACAAGTGGTGAATAGTGGGGACAAACTGAGGATCGGTGTATAAAACATGAACAGGATTTGGCCAGTGATTATTTCTGAAGGAAAATTGTACTCATTCTAAGGTGACCTTTTTTCAGTAGTGTGTTTTTCTAATAGTCTCCTAGAAACTCAAACCTTGCCTCATCTTCTTTTTCAAAAAGTAGCAATGTAAAATGATGCCATATACAACTGCTTTGTATGTTTATGTGACTAGTAAAGATACATCTTTAGTATATTTATTCCTACTAATACTGTAGAGTCAACACAAGGAGGCAGAATGGAGGTAGTGATTTGGACACACATACTAACACATGCAATAGCTTGTTTCAGTTCTGTTTTCCATCCCAGATATCTTGGTTGACTTCAGAGAATCAGCTTCTCTTAATCCCAGCACCACAGTTAGAAAAAGAGGATAGTACCTCCAACCTTTATTCTCCAACCTTTATTCTCCAAAAATTTTATGCTTGGGTCATCTGAAAGGATTCACAAATTGGTGTCGATGTGGTTGAATTGTTCAGCCCCCAAATATATACTTTCAAAATAAAATATTCCATTTAGCCACTTATGGCAGGGAATATTTTGATTTTTCATTTTGAAACAATTTCATTTTTGAAATGTTCCTAAATAAAGTGTAACCAATACCCTGAACAAAGCATTTGTTTTTATTGTATCAAATACCTTACTCAATCTGAAATGTTTAGTTTGACTTAGGCTAGAAAAGTGACTTTTGTCTTTATTTTTGTGAAGGAATTGAAAAAATCAGTTAATTATATAGCTTTCACTGTGAAGATGAATTCAACAAAGGGCATTCAGCAGAAGACTGAAGTACATTACACTTGTACCTAAGAATAGGATGGTAGTCATCTGAAACTGAACTTCTGAGTTTTTTTCCCCTTATATTCTCAGAATTAACAGGAAAACAGAGGTGTAAATTTTAGATGGGAATTATAAGCCAATTAATGGAGGTGGAAGGAGATCTGAAATTTCAAATACTATTGGAATGACTGTCAAATAATAGTCACACCATACCCTGCACATATCTGTTATCCAGGAGATGTCTGCTGCAGCAAGATAGCCATGTATAATGAAGCGAGTTTTCCTGTGTATTTGAAAATTTGAAGCTTTGATAGTTGAAGGATTTGTAGCAGAAATCTTCTGTGTCAAAACAAAACAAGACAAAACAAAACAATGTGAATGCTCTGTACCTGTGAATGTTTTTATATAGGGACAGAGTATCCTAATGGTAGGAGCGTAGTTCTGGACTCCGAAGAGATGGGTCTTGTTCCTGACTCTTAAACTGCTTGGCTGGGTGATATCGGTTAATCATTTCAACACATGATTCACTTCCTCTGTTTATTAATTGAGCTGATGATACTGGCATTCTTTGCACAATGCTTTGAGATTTGCTGGTATGACATACCACATAAGTATGAGGATTTGTCAAAATTAGCCATAGAAATACAAAAACAGTATCTACAATGTGCAAGTGACTGAATTTTTCTTTCTTTTTCTTTTCCATTTTGCTTTCTTTTTCTTTGAAGACAAGACCTTTACCTCTAAGCTTATTTATATTTTATCTAAAAGATAGTTCAAATAGCATGAAAAAAAAACAGACTTATAAGATCAGAGACTGTAGATATTATTGGGTCTATTGAGAGGGACAGCAGTATTATTTTCTTTAAAAAATTCTGAATACCATCTTGTTTTAAAACTTAGGCTCTTATTTACTTTTTGTTTTGGTTTGGTAAGCATAACAAATGCAGTATGCCGAAAGGGAATGTAATGTACTAATTAACACATATCTTACTTACAGTGGAAGTTTGATTAAAAATAAAACACACAACAAACATCACAGGCTGTCTCAGTAAGAGATGCTGGGCTGATTATGACTTTTTCTGAGCTGACTCATGAAAAGGAGAAATCATTTAAAATCTCCACTGTTTCTGCCTGCCATTCATATAAAAAAACCACCTTTGAAGCCTTTTACATATATCATAAGCAAACAACAACAAATCACAAACCCCTCATTTTCCATATCATTAAATTACTTTATTTTTCCTTGCTCTTTTTCCAAGTAAAATTCACTCTCTGACAGATTATATCTGTCACCAAAGTAATCTACACTTCCACAAAACCCCTTTGTGCTATGGATGGGCTCAGTCCAGACACCTCCAACATCTGAAGAAGGCCAGGTGTGCACTCTGATGTAAGCTTTTCCCAGTGCTTGCTGGTCTTCAAAGGAAAAACCTGAGACACTGCTCATGTCTTTTGATATTTTCTCATTTACTCCTGCCTACACAGTGCTGCAAACTCCTTTCACCTACTCCTTTGTTGCTCTGTCACAGTCCATAGCTTTGTCTCACCACTAATTTGCAGATGTTGCAGATGGTACCCTCTCTCTTTTTCTTTTTCCTTCCATGTAGCTCCAGTCTGCTGTCTCTACACCACTTCAGCAGAGCTGGCTCTGGAGATACATATTCCCCAATTGCACTTCAGCTTGCTGACTGCCTGAGGCATCTCCATGAGGAGCTAAGCTGGCTCAGATGGCTCAGATGGTTCTCTCTGCAAGAGAACCTCCAGGCCCTCTCTATGCTATATCTTACCGTGGCTTTTTCTTTGGTTTTTTAGTCTCCATTTTCCTTCAGTTCCATTGTGGAAAAAAATATTTAGTATTTGCATCTTTTCTTTCTCTATCCATTCCCCTTTCATTCTCTTTTTTGGGTTATTATTTCCTTCCTTTTTCACACATAGTTTCTCTCCTGTGTTTTTTCTTTCGGATCTGCTTTTCCTTTGTAAGCTTTCTGTATTTTTTCCTCCCATTTTCCATTCCTTCTCTGTTGAACATTATTACTTTCTCTTCTAATCTTCCCTCTTATTATCTATCTGCTCTTAGGGTTCACTGTTGTTCAGCACATAAGCAGAGTGTCTGAGAGCAATCGTATGCAGTTCAGAGGACATAGTGATCATGTGTATGAACAACAACCTTGAGTCCTGGGTCTTGGCCTGAAATATGTTTTTAGGCTGGAGACACAGGAGATCCAAAACTGACCTTTCCTATTCAATGTCTTCCCTAGCTCTAGTACTGTAATGATATGACTGAAATGGAATTTGAGCCATTTGCTTATTGTAGAGAAATATATAAAATGTATCTAGAATACCTCAGATGATTTGTGTGAGAAGGCTATAATTAATATATTGTAAATATACCTGGTCTGTAAGATAGCTGAAATGAAGAAAAATGAGATAAAAGGACATTGGCATGCACTGTTCGTTGTATAAGATGGACTTGAGGCCTTTCCTGGGAGGCTTATGAGCAAAAATATTGAAGAAAAAAACCCAAGCTGTAGTATTTCTTGAATGCATAGTGTACTATCGGTGTTTAAAACAAAGAAGTTTCTTACTTGATATCTCATGATGTTGTCTCTAGTGTAAAGTAGGAAATTGGTATTCACAGCTTCTGGAGGGCTAGGCAAACCTGCCAGTTGTCTTTCTGGAATCCCAGACCAAGGCGGATTATCTGTAAAGCATCCAAGCCTTTTGTAGCAAACTTGCCTTCCTGGGAAACACAGAGAAAAATGTTAGTGTTTTGGAAATCAATGTAGCTTAGGCTGCCACCACTTTACAAGGAAGTTTTAAATTAGCTGATTCAAATTAGAATGGCAAATACATTCACTTTTTAAAGGGGTTCAGTTGGGCTTTTGTGGTTGCCCCAAACAACCCAAGTCATTAGAAAGGAAATGGAAACTAAACTGTGAATGTACAAGGCGTGAGGCAGCATCTCACTGAATATAGCAGGGACCTGGAAGTGAAGACCCCTGTTCCTGATAAACTGTAGAGGTCTGTTTGGTGAACAGAGCAGAATGCAAGATTTATTTTGTAAAACATACTGTTAATGCAGCTGTTGGAAAAAGACAGTCAAGTCTTGACCCTGTATGTATCCTGAGAACAAATCAACTTTTTGCTGTCAGCTCGGAGCGGTCCTTCAAATTAGAGCTAATGTTTCTGGAGTTATCTAAATTGTTATTTCTCATGCAACAATTTGTGAAGGAGCAGAAAGAAACCAAAGCATTAAAATACATACCTCTGGTGTCTCTACATCTTATATTAAACATCTCCCTTATCCTTTTATCATCATAAGATTTTAGTGGAAGCAATCAAGTGGAATTTTAGTGGAAGCCTAGAGACTAGGGTGTGGTCTGTGTCTGACAGACTAGTTTCCCAGTTTCTGCTATGGCTTTAATACAACAGTGATGCAAATTTGGCATATGGATGTTGCCATTAAAATGTCATCCTTACGCACCATTATAGGACTGCAGTTGTGAAACTCCACATAATTTTTATTGCTATTAAAAAAAATACTGAAAACAATGAGAAACTGTTGTGGTCAGGTGGTCATTTTTAATACAAATAACCATGGCTTACCTTATTCATAACGCTACAAAAAGGCAGGGGTAGTGTGATATATACTAGAAACACATTTCGGCAAAGGGAAGATTTAATCATGGAGCTTTAGTTTAAGACTCCACAAGTGATTCAGTTATTTTCAAAGGGCCTTTCCACTGATACCAGTGAACTTCTGGATTGTGTCTGTTTCCCTGTGTTCTTTCTGGGTGTCCATCTCTATTGACCTATTCTTTCCTGTCTGTGAAGCCAGGACCACTTTCTTGTTCTCTGTCTAGCACTGTGAAGAATAAGTGCCTAGCATGGCACTACAAAAGTTGTTGCTAACATGAATATTGAGTAGCAATATTTCTTTGGGGGTGGATAGGGAGAACAGTTCTGGGAGAATTTTAGTGCCAATTCCTATATAGCAATACCTTGCTAGTTCCCATTCTGTTTGCTACGTACAGAAGCCTTTACAGAAGTTAAGAGTAGTAGGTTAAATGTGACAAACACATTACAGAACTCATTAATCATAATGAAGAAATCCTTTCCAAAGCATGTCCATTTTCTAAAATATAGTTATTCTGGCATAAGCTGCACACAACAAATTTTGCTCTTCATGGTCTTTATCTGTCTTTATGTGTGTCTTACCTCTGGCTGCATCAAGAAGAGAAAGAGTAGTAATCCATACTGCAAACATCTAAAGCAAATAAGAACACAATTCAAATTTAATTAAAAATAGAATATGGGATTCAGCGAAGAGTTGCCTCGATCCATTAAAAAAAAATTGTCTTATCGGTCATAGCATAATTCAGACATTTTATGAGTTAAATCCTAAAGAATCAGTATTTCCTTAAAGATTTCAAGAAAATACCTTTGGAATTCTTTTTGTTTGCAATGGAGATTTTGAGTATGTGGGATATCCTCTGAGCATCTTTTAAAGATTGTCTTCCTTGCCTTGACAAACAGAAGCTTTTTTTTTTTTCTTTAGCTCTGCA
Source organism: Dromaius novaehollandiae (assembly GCF_036370855.1). NCBI lineage: Eukaryota > Metazoa > Chordata > Aves > Casuariiformes > Dromaiidae > Dromaius > Dromaius novaehollandiae. The sequence continues at coordinate 40,585,291 of NC_088103.1, read as the reverse complement.
ATTTATGGGCAAACAAATAAGATTTTAGTGAACTGCAACAGCATTTTTTTTCAGAATTGAAGTTTCTTTCACTGTTTAATAGAAAAGTTACTCAGATTTGCCATTCAGTGATTGTACTTGAAAGAACCAAGGAGCGCACTTAATTTATATTTCTAAATCATATGGATAATCAAGAAAACTCGTTCCAGTCTTTGTTATCAGCCACATATGTTTATCAGCCCTGATCTGCTTGATCACTTAATCACCGACTAATATGTTAGCATTGGAATTAATGTAACCACTCATGTACTTCAAGGTAAATGTGCTGAGATGTTTCATTAGGTCGGAATCCTAATCAATAGTTGAGCTTGTTCAGATGCCTGCTGTGATGCAACTTAGTTCTGACCATACTATACAAATTAACAAATGCAATATTCCAAATGCTTTTCCAAGGTAAGTATGTAGGTCAAATTCAAGGCTATTTTACCAGCTTATAGAGATACTGATTTTAAGATGTTTCATGCATTCTTGAACATATTAAATTTGAGGTTCGGATTGATCTAAACCCACAAAATATGTATTTATATCTGTGGATTTGCTATCATGTTTCAAATTTAAAACAAGGAATTAAGTAAATTTAATCAGCTTTCTAGAACACAGACTCAATATATACTTTCTTAGTTTATGAGTTCTCTGGTGGCTGGGCTTTGGAATTGGGAGCAAAATATACTACTACATTTCCATCAATTGTGCAGTACAATTTTATTATATAGAGATTTTTTTTGTGTAAATTGTGGGCCAGTCTTTGGCTCTCAGCTGTATACTTTGATTTTCCTGACTGCAGTAGAACTGGTACAGAAGCAACAAAGGGCCAAAATTAGTCTTGTATTCCCAAAACCCTGGACAAAAATAGTGAACTGTAATCAAAAATGTTTATTTTAGTTTTAATAATACCAGAAAAAGGCCAGAGAGAGATCCAAGACAGGGAAATAATTTGATTTGAAATGAAGAATAGAAAATGGCAAATTTTGCAGGAGATTAGCAGAAGGAGGAGAATGGGTATAATAACATGAAATCTATTGTCCTCTCATTCATTTTCTGGTGCGAAAGAAGTAAGGAATGATTTCTTCTAAGTGCAGTCTTATTACTACTAGATTTATCATTAAACTAAAGGAAAAATGAAAAGTCAATCTGGTGCCATTAGTCAGTGACATAATATAAATGCAAGTTGGTTTTATGAACTGGTTATCAAACATTACACCTAGGTAGGTGTGCAGAAGATAATACGAGGAAGAGAAAAAAGGACATACTTACTCTGCCGTAGAAGCGATAGAACATGCTTAGAAAATTCCAACATCAGGCCCCAATTCTCTGATAAGTCCTACACAGGCGTAATCCTGCACCCCCTCACCACAATCCCCTGAGGTCCATCATGTGCTGTTTGGAGCAGAGCGTTCACCCGTGTGGAGCTCACTGCAGGTTCAAATACGTCCTGCTTCCAGCTCACCATCTCAAGCCACTCGCTAACGCCTTATCATGATGCACCTTGTTTGAGTTCCTTAGATGTTCTTGGCTCCTACATATCCCACTTTACCTCGGCAAGGCTCAAAGGATGTCCTCTCAGTCCGCCTCTCAGGTGATTGTGGAAGCCCTGGAAGCTTTGCAGAAGCCCTGTCAGGAGTTTGGCATGAAGCAGACAGCGTGCCTGCGCTCTAGAGCCAAAAAGGCACTCTCCTTGCAGCCGCTGCTCAACGAATAGGTTCCCAAAAGCATCTGACTTTCTTGGCTAGTGCCAAAAGAGGTCTCATTGTGCTAGGAATGCTTCCTCTAAGAGGACGTAAACCAGTTCTAACCAGTTTTTGTAGGACTCCACCTATTTAATCTTTAATGCAAAGTTTCAAGTAGGATGTTATTGTCATTCATCACTAAAAAGTACTGGGAAGTGTGATGTGAACACAGAACAAACACACAGCCTTTCAGGTTTAGGAACAGGGCTCTTATTATGGGCTGGGCTGATTCAAGTGACTTGCTCAGCATCACACAGGAAGACTAGCAGAGCTCCTGCTGCAGAATCTTAATAGCAAAACCACCCTTCCTGGGGTGGTTTTCATTATTGTCATTAATTCATATTCACAGACTTTACCTATAAGCAGAGTATTTTGGTGCATGTGCTCTCTGGGAAGCTCAAGAAATCAGAATTATCCACTGCATTGAGAAACCTGGCATTACAGTTCCCAGTCTACATCACGAACCCTACCTCAACCATTTGCTGCAACATGGGCTTCAACGGCAGTCTATCTGTGAAGATTTTAGATCATTTACAAGATTTAATGACTTGGTCAAGTTAAAATTAGGATGATAAGGTGTTGAAAGGCTTTTGATCTTACCTGTGATGAAAGGATCACTGTCTCATGTCCTAGATGCAAAGATGTGCATTATACGGTCCTTATAAATAATTATTTCAGCTAAGACCAGGCATCGGTCAGAGCTTAACTTCTATCGGCTTTTCTCAGAGCCTATGAAGTGATTATTTAGAGAAATTCTTCCTGTCTTTTAGCAATAAGTGAGACACCACAGTGGTCTTCCAGTCCTTAAGACAAGGTTACTGGGAGAGCAGCGTGGCATCTTCATTTTTGTAACGAATTAGTCAGAGGATTTACTCCAGCTGGCAAGCATGAAATAGATTTTCTATGCTAGTTTACTAATACCAGAAAAGCTCATAGCTCAGCAACATTGTTAGATATCAACACTTCCACGTCAGCTTCTTCTAGAAAACTTTTCCTTTTAATTAGGTTAACTACTTCAGTGTTATTTAGGACCTGTGTAGGAAGGAGCAAGCCACAAAGTGCTGACTCTCAACCCCTTAAAAATTTTGGAGCGTTTATCTTCCACAAACTTGTCCAAGCTTTTCTGGAACTCATGCACACTTTTAGTATGCACAGCATCCTGTATCAAGCAGTTGTATATTGTAATTATGCAACTGTGAGAAGAATCATCTCCTTTTGTTTGTTTTGAACTGTGCAACTGCCAGCTTCATTCCATGTCACATGCTAGTGGTGTGGAAGAGGCAATGAACAAGTCTTTTTCTGTTTGTCTTCTCCATATCATAGTTTTATAGACCTCGTCTCTGTTCCAGGCTCACTTTTACTTTTCTCTCATATTCCAGAGTAGGTGAGAAATGATTGCTTGCTCCATTACATGACAGTAGGTCTTTTGCCTTCTAGTACCGAAACCAGTAAGAAAAGTTCCTGCTGTCCTGAAGGCTTAAAATGCACGTGTGTTTTCTTGAGGGAAGAAGCAGCCAAAGGTGGAAGAAAGTTCTTTCTGCAGCTCAAGTACTGCTTTTTGAAGTCCTGCCTAAAAGTTCCCTTCTATAGTAACATCTGTAAGAGGGAAACTGGTGTGATGAAGTGCAGTGCATATAATATGTTATCATTAAAAAATGGGACTAAGAGGGATGATTCATTAATCTTTTTGTACAAGGCTGCTTATGCTATTTTATCTCTTTGCTCTTTATTTGTAATTGCACTCACTTGTCCTGTCCTAACTTGGATAGAAAACTTTCTGGGCAGGAACGTACCTACCTACCTCTGCATGTTGTGAAGTGTGTAATTCAGTTTTGGGTAGTGTTTGAATCATTTTTATTAGTAGTAACGGTAATGTAAAAGTCATCTTTTTCAACAGGCCTGTTTTAAGACCCTCCCTAAGGAAGTAGCACTCCTGAATAAAACACTTAAATACCAGCATGTATTTTTCTTTGCTTACCAGTCTGCTTGTCTGTTGAAATACATATGAAGGGATTGTTATTCTCTTTATCTTCTGTTCCCTCACTGCGACCCAGCTTCCAATACCTTTATTGATGTCAGTCCCAATGGAATCACTTGTAGAATAAAATACTTTTTAGTATAAGAAAGGGCACTAAATGTTAAGTTCCACTTGCTTTGCATTTTAATACCATTTAAAATAACAGTTGTTGTGTGACTTATTCATACTTCTGATAGAAGCCTGCACTTTTTCCTTGTACTTCTTGAGGTGAGTATGGAGATACCACAAGACTTGAACCATATTGCCCCTGGCTATATTTTGTCCCAGTAATTAAAATAGAGTGAAGAAGCTGTTTAAGAGCATTTGCTCCTATCTGTGCTCTCTATAGCAGTAAACGTTTTCAGGTATGTGACTGTGTCCCTAGCCATCCTTTATCCATCACTCAGCTCTCTCTTACTAGCCTTCCAGCTTTGTTAACTACAACCCTTACTCGCACTCCTGAAAAGCTGGGTGAGGAATGATTAACCTCCACAAGGAATATGCAACATTTCCATCACCTTCGTCTGGCCTTCTACTATCTAAATCAGGAGGTGTTCTCTAGCCTGGATTGTCTTGGATATATCTAGTATATTTGGGTTTGTCTAAAACATCCTGTTACCACACTACAAAGTTATTTCATCCGGTGTGATTTCAGAGCTCTTAGAAAACTTGGTAGTTGTATCTTGCCAAAGTAAGAGAGCAGAGATAGGCATTCTCTTTCAGTCCTAATATTATTTAACTTTCATTTGGCAAGATTAAATGACATCAACTTTAGAATGGAAAAAAATGGGGTAAAAAATGCCATATTTATACAGAGCTTCAGTTTGATAAAATATCCCTCTCACTAAAACAGGTCAGGGAAGCAAAAAATTCATGAAAATAGTGATTTCAAGTTTGAGGCACTTTTATTTTGTTGTTTTCACATAGTGGTGGTGCAATTACTAATAACAATGTGATTGGTAATAGACTGTGATTGCATACAGTAATTGCTTGCAGTTTGTAAGAGTCTAGGCTACATATTTGAAACAGATACACCACGTCTGAGACATTGATTGGGTTGATAGACTGATTTACATGCGCTAAGATCAGAAACTTGTGGTTTTATAAATGCAATAAATTTATTTCTGCAGTCATGTCTTAGTTTGCATCAGAGAGAGAATTACAATTGAGGTAGGTTTTTATGATTTCTCTGAATAAACACCCTTGTGCTTTATGCACATTTTGAGGACAACATTGAATTTAGAAGTACAAATTAGGACACTGAAGAATGTAATAAAACCAGGAAATTTAAAATCTTCTTTGACAAGGTACTTTAAGACCTAAGTGCACTGTATAGGTTAATCTAAGTTTCAAGATATAAATTAGTTATCTACAGTGCAAAAACGATGAAAAAATAACTAAACTTATGGACTTCTTTCTAAACAAATTGCCATTTTTTTCTTTCAACAGCCATCTGTCATGAATTATCTGGTCTGTACTTTCCAGAGTTAGAAATTATCTTGAGAATTAAAGAGTAAATACCATATAGTGAGGATTTCACTGGTTAATGGGAAAGCATGGAATAAAGATTATAAGCATAGCTGGTTTTGACATTCCTGTAGAAGGCTATGGTAAATGAATTGTTATTGATAATGACGAATTTTACTGTATGGTTTCAGGGTTACATGGTGTGGTGGGATAGAAGCTCTATGTGAAGGCCTTTGATTTTATATTGTTGACTTCTAAATTGTGTTAATTAAAGTTGGTGGTTATTAGTAAAATAAGAAGACAGCCTTTGCGAGGTAACTGGGACAAATCTATCTGGTAGCATAATTACTGGAATGCTGCCTTTAGAAACACTATATATATTTTTTTGAGTATTGCTCCTGTTTAAAATTAGACATGTTGCATTTTATATTAAACAGGTAGCATCATTTTGAAAGATGGCGGAATTATTTTCTATATCCTGATAACATCTTTTTATCTTTCCTTTTTGAAAAACCAAGACACTAAAGGTGAAGACATAGTCAGTAAATTTGTTGTACTCAACACTCTACCAGATTTCATGTGTGTTTCAATCTTAATCAGGTCTCTTAATATCCTTGTATCTCTCCTTTCCTGAACTATTAAATGAGGACTGTAATTGCTGGAGCAGAACCCTCCTTGTTTAAAAAGGGATGATGAAGTCAACTGAATGGTACTAATCTATGCCAGCTGTTAGCTGCTTTTAAATATCTATACCAAATAAAATAGTTAAATGATCTCATATCACTTTTTTATGTTATATGTAGCTTGGATTATGTGGGTTTGGTTGTTATTTTGCAAGCACTGGTTTTGTTCTATTGTACATCCCTTAACTTTAGTCAAGTACACAAAGTTTATATTAAGTTGCTGTTATGTATATGACACTAGTTTCTTAACTGCTTGTGATGTGGCAACGTGTAATGATTTAATAACTGTATTTTGTTTTGTGACTATTCTTAATGCTTATAGCCTGCACTGTGGGTTTGTGCATGTCCCTGCTTTGGGTCTCATCTGGCATGGAAGTTTGAATATGGAGCTGTTCATTTCAGATGCCTGATAATCTGTGGATTTCTTCCACAGAAGGGCTCTCGGAGAGGCCTAGCAGAAGGAGTTCATGGATGGTTCCCAAGGACTGTTTTAGCATCTCAGATCTGTGTTGCCACTCCCTATGCAATAGGGCTGACATACACAGGGAAGCAACTTCTGCCATATTTGATTGTGATCCAGGACTATCTAAAAACAGGAATGCTTCTTTATTCTGGTTTTCATACCATTGTTTCTTCAGTAATTTTCTTTTTTTTTAGAATATTTTGAGAATGCTGTCAGAATTTTAATAACTTCGAGGCCTCTCTCAGGTCTTAAATAAAGTCTTAATATCTTTGCCCTCTGCTATTTTTGTAAGGTCTCTCAGCACTCATTTGAGAAGGGCTAGCAATTAAAGGATAGACTATGAGGAAAAGTAAGTAATTTGTAGTGGCTTCCTGAAATGGAAGCAGCTGCAGTGTGGCACACATGCCAATGGTCAATATCAAGTTCAATATGACTTCAAAAAACCTGAGCGTCACCATTTAAGTTGCAGGCCTTTTGGCTTTGAAGTTACAAACACACATATGTTTACAAAATTCAGAAGAAACAGGAGGACCAGAGAAAATTCTTTAAACGTGATGCTGAAAAGGGCTATTCTGAATGAGAGTTATAAAGCATGATCACAAAGCACAGAGTCATCTGAAGTTTAAGCAGCGTGGGAGTAGAATGTTGCAATCAGTCAGGCCAGCATGCAATATATAAAGGCATTTCCACCCCAATTAAATCTACTAAGCTTAATTCGAGTATTTCATAATGCGAGTCCAACCCAGCCTCTTTCTGAAGTCACTTGAAATTGTTGCCATTGCTTTCAATAAGCAAGGGTAGAAGCCTGCATTTCAGTATTGACTTCAGTGTGCTATATTTGTGATTTTTATTTGAGGTGGAAGGAAATGTCTGAAAAAATATCAGATTTTAGTAATATTTCAGTGAGCTGTTACTTGGTGAGCTACAAAGTAAGCGTGAAGAGCTGGAGAGTTAAAACCTTTAGGACTGGTTTCATGCAGGCTTCATGCTTCTCAGAACCAGTTGGGCTGTTTGTGAACACACTCCTTGTAAATGAGTGCAGTATGCAGGCCTTGGGTTTTCATACAGCTCTGTCATAAGATTATTTAATAGTTAAATCTTATTAAAAGAAGTGACTATTTAGGCAGCTTTCTAAACTGCATTTGAAAAATTACATGACAGAAGGATAGAATCTTCTAGTGGCAAATGAAGGCTTATAGGCCATTTGCCTTCCCTTGTGTCATGACTGGACTATACACACGCACTGTTTAGTCAGGTTGTGTGTACAGAGCAGGTCCTCGCTTCCTGGAAGAGCTGGTCTTATCAGATGTGTTCTACACCATGCGTGTATAAATCCTTGCCTGCTCTCAGCAGGGAGGATGCTGAGACTGTGCAGGCACACTAACCTTGCAGTGAAACCTGAGGAACCTTGGTTTGAACAGTGCAGGTACATGCAAGGCAGGTGGCACTGATTATTTTTGTGATTTGTAGTATTATGTGATAAGCAACATACATTAACGGCAGGTTATATAAAACCATTATCTGCTTTCTCTTACTAGCAGTCAGACTACAGTTTGAATTGGTTAAGGTTAATGTAAAATGTCTCATGATCAAAGCTAGGATTATCGATAGTCACAAGAAGCAAGAACCAAATGATGCCTAGGTGGCAAGCAGAATAAGCCATGGTAATTTAGGAGTTTACTGCAGACTACTTTAGTGCCACTGACACCACTGGGACAAATCTGTTCAGCTGCAGTGTTTCACTGCTGGGGTTAGTGTGCCAGGCACATAGTCTCAGAGTACTGTATTATACACAGGCAAAGTAAATCTGCTAAACTGGCTCTGACTCCGTGTCCAGGCAAAGGGAAGGTTTGACTCTCTGAACATTGAGCATTTGTTTGGGACCAGAATGTGCTGTCAGCCAGGCAAGTCCGGTTTGTGAAGCCAGCAGTTTTCAAAGTCATCCTGGCTACTAGGGACATGAACAGCAGTCAGAGCCTTTGTCAGATCTCATAAAAAATAAGGGGTCTCCAGACAGACTACTCCATCATCCTTGGCTGCAGGAGAACTGATGCCAGTGATCTCATTGCCCTCACTGGCTGGCCCTAGAAGACAGATCATTTGCTCAAGAAATCAAAGGGAATTCATTGCTGGCAGTTTCATGAGTTCTAAGAAAAACAGCTCTTTTGTTTCTCTAAAACTTCCTGCTAGCCTTGCAAAACACAGTCCACAGGGGTTATTTTTTGTGGCCTTCGTATAGCTGTTATCACTTCTTAAAGTAATAGTTCTCTCTGTTAAATAAAGCATAAAATTTATCAGGTGGGGTAAACTGACACTTAAAAAAAAATCTGCAATTTTTAACACAAAATGAAGGCGATAAGGATGTTAAAGGCCTGTTTAGTGTAGCACTGTTGTCATACTAACTACAAGTGCGTTCCATGGCATGCAATTTTAATCACAGTGGAAATGACACTTTATGAGTTCTTGGTTTTGCCTTTATAGATTTTCTCTGTTGCACCCTGTTTCCAACCAAGATTTCATCTTTGAAATTTTTCTTATATCCTGGAGTAATATTACAAACTCTTGAAATTTAATCAGTTGAATTATTATTTCCATAGCACTATGTAGATGCCTGGCTTTTAACATAATTACCAGACTCTGCCCTGTATACCTTAGCCTCTATGGATAGGATATTGACTGGGCATATTTTTGATACCATTGAAACCAAGTTTCTTATTGGAAAAAAAGAGAGAGGTGCCCTGAGACAGTTACAAAATCTGTGGACAATGGGAGAGTGTTAAGTGTGTATTTTCAAGGCTTACATAATTCCTCTCTCCATTACATAAATACTGACTATAGCGTCTTCGTAGCAAAACTAGGCAATTATAGCAGCCTCAGTTTGTGAGGAGCACATACAAGACTGTGCTTCACAATGCCAAAAAAAAAAAAAAAAAAAAAAAAAAGCCATCTCATGTGTGAGATGGTTGGTATTCTATTTGCTATTCTAAGGTATTTTTTTATTCTAAGATGAATTTCCCAGAAATGATTTCTTTCACTGATGAAACATTCCCCACCCCTGTAGTCTGCCTTAGCTCAAAGCTCCATACCTGGGACACAGTGGCAGTCCGTGGGGTTCAGTGTTTGTGGAATGTGATTGCCATGGAGGTATCACTGTCTTAACACTGGCTCTTTCAGATCAGTTCACTAGCTGCCTAAAGGAAAAAATACTTCATATTGTCTACTTAAGAATAATTTGCAAGTAGTTTTATAACCAAAATATATTTCCAAAACAGCTGTTAATCCAGAGAGTCATGAAATTGAGGGCAGTTTTGCTTGCACCTTTCAATTCCATTTTACAGTAGTGTCATTTCCCACATGCTTATTGCCGGTTACTTGCATCACAGCAGCACCTGCAGGCTGAGGCTGCACAGCAGGAAGTGGGAAGACTGTGATCCTGATGCAACACACAGCTGAAATAAACAGGAGGGGCGCAGCAGGTAGAGACAAACAGTGATAACTCAAGCAAAGTATGAGACAGCTGGCAGCAGTCATTACTGCCTACCCCATTAGCAGTCAGGAGTTAGTGGGATTCTGTAGGTAAAACTGTGCTGCAATGCCTCTTAGAAGGATTTAAAGGAATTAGAGATAACAACTAGCCTGGTATTTTCACTGTCTCATGGCAGTTCTCCTGTAAAATTTATTCTAATTTATACTTGTGCTCCTATATATGAAAATTTAGAGCTGGTTGAATATTTCCAGAATTGGAACTAAGCCTAAAATTAGATAAGTTATACATTCCCTCTTCCCATGACTGATAAATAAAACTGTCATGCCTAATTTTCCTGAAGAACTAACAGTGAGAAACTGCTTGTATGTTAACTCACTGCAAAACATACATACATCCCAGGAAACTACATTTCTGGTAGTGAAGCAAAGCCTGTTTGAGAACAAAACAGTTCCATTCAATGGCATTCACATTTTAGTGAAGCACCCTATTTGAAATAAAGTAAAATAAAAATAGGACTGTTGGCAAGTGGATAGTAATATTTGCACACATCCAAATATATTTAAATGTACAAACGGATGTTGCATGTTGTCATTATAATTTAGGATATAAATATATATCAGTACATTTGAGATTTTTAAAGTGGCATATGCAAGTGTGTAGAAAATTATAGTTTATGTAATTTCAGTCCTCAAAGGGTTTGAAAAGCTCCATTTATGTGCGTTCAGTTCAACAGGAATAAACCAGACCCAGAGTAAAGAAGACCTTCAAATATGTCTGATTTCTTTGTATTTTTGCTTGAAATTATACTTACTTGCTTATAGTTGCTTCAATTTTGAGTATTTTCTCAAAAGCATTAGCATGAACCATTTGTTTTAAATATTTGTATTGAAGATGTAGTTGCAGACAACTGTGTTGAAAGGATTTTGACTAATCTGGTGGTTAAGGTAGTTTCTTTGGAAATTTCAGAAGGATCCTTCTCACTGTAGTCATTTCTTTTGGTGCTGCTTCATTCGGTAGGTATGAGTGAGAATATGAAAACTTTGCACAAGTGTTTTCAGTGGCAATATCTGTCATAGTCATGGCCAGGAGCCGGAGTTATAGTTCTGAGTGTGAAAGAGAGGTGGATAAGCTGATATTCATAAATATCTTCCAGTGATGGTCTAGAAGTTTTGTGTGTTGATAGTTTTCTTTACAGCTAGTACCTAAGTGGTAAGTGAATTAATGTAACTCTTTCTCTACCTGCTTTCACAACTTTGTTATGCTTTTCGAGCTGCCCCCGTCACTGCGGAGCCAATAATGGCAGCCTTGAGTTGTTTTGTTCACCTTTTCCGCAGTGCGCTGCCTCCTACGAAGCCACTCCTAGTCCTAGAACCTGAGCTTCATGTCTGCTGTCATCACTATCTCCTTCCTACATGTGTCACCTGCAAAACATTTCTCTCCTTTGTTTTATGTGTATGTATCATAGTGGTGTACTCAACCCTTCTCTGAGTAACTTTAGCCTCACTGCGGGAACATCGCTTGCCTGTCTCCCTTCTTCCCGCTTCACGACGCAGCTGTGTTCCTTGCCTGACTGAAATGAGATTTTTTTTTTAGCTCTTCTGTGATGCCATGGCATCTCTCTGTGCCCTAAGTTATCAGAACACTTCCAGATGCCAACACTTCCAGATAAACCAATAAATATTAATGCTCTAAACTTACAGCTGATAATTTTTGTATGAAGATTATTGCTGTGCCTACCAATTTACAGCTTGTATTTTGTCCTGGTGGAGGACCCTCGTTGCCTGTATGCATGTAGGGTATAGTACACAGAGATCTGCTTTGCAGTCACCGAACCCCAACTGGAAATGCCACAATGGAGTGGTGGAACTGAGTCATGAGGGAAGTAAATCGGAGCCATTTGTATGAGCATCAGGTTTTTTGAAATCTAGTACATTTTTCTGAACTTGAAGCTGATGATCTGTAGTGGAGGAATTTGAAAAATCTGTTAGCATGAGCACCTTGAAGATGTCTAGAGAAACTGGTGCTGAGGATACAGATAAGTGAGACAAGCAATAAAATGGCAAAGGTCCCTAAAATAAGTGGGCAAATTGAGAAAACTGAAAACGTAAAATCTTTTCAAAGGAGCAAAAACAGGATTAAAGGATGGGGAAAAAAGACTACAACCCATTTATTTTTGGCATCTCATTTATTTAGTTTGTTAGTATTAAGGAAACATTAATATATGTCTTAGGTATTTGGTTACAACTGTACAGACACAGATATGAGAGACCAGACTGAGTTGTTTTTTTTCTTTTTGAGAAGTTAACCTCCGAAATAGCTCTCAGATTTTCTATACTTACTTCTATGCCCAGCCGAGTAGCTTCTTCTAGGTGAAGTATTTCTGGTTAAAGAAAAAGCTCTGCAGATTTTTTAATGGGCATCACAACTATTACAGTTAATCCTAGACCATTTTCTAATGAGGCACAGGTTCATACTACCATCTAGTGCAATTCATGTAGCAGTGCAGTAGCTTTATGCAGTATGGCAGATGAAGTCTTTATTATTAATGGATTCCTCTGAATGAATAATCTAGCTGATGTTCTTGCTGACCACAGAAATAGCTCCCTATTAAAGTAAGACATGGAAGCAGAGTATAATTGTCTTCTACCACTAAGCCCCATGAAAGCAGGACACTGCCTTCCATACTTTATCTGCATATTTTTCTCACATGTGTTTAGTAATTTCAAGATAGTAATCATTTCCACAGCATATTAATACATGCTGACACTCCTGCTGAATTATGCAGCTGCGGGTGTATGTGAGTGAGCAGTGGTCGGTTTGTACGGGCACCCTATTAAAATTTTAGTGTGATTTGGAAAAGGAGCGTAGATTGTCTTGATCCCATGTGCTGTGTAGGTAAAACCACAGTAAATCTGTAAGAGCACAGGTATTAGCATTTTGACCTTAACAATGAGTAGTATGCATTAAACAGCAAATGTTGCTCATTCCTACTGTGTAAGTATTACTGTGGTATCATTCCTCTTCTATAGTGAAACAGTCTAGTTTTTTAAAAGATATATCCAGTGGGCATCCTGAAATGACATAGAAATTATTAAAAATAAAATATCTATTTCTTGTGAGTTGCAATTGTGTCATCGATATGTTTGATTCCTTGGGTGGTTTTTAGGCTTTCTTTGCATCTATTTCTAATCTCACAGTTAATACTGCGGGAGACACCATAAATGCTACTTCATTTCTTTATACTATAGTCAGTAGACAGACGGTTGGACATCCAGGATAGATGTGGGGCTGTGGGCAGCTGTGTGGCGGACAGATGAGTGAACTTTTGCCTTAAACATTTCTTGGTACATAAGGTGCAAGCAAACCATAACCCCGAACAAGCCATCTGTCCCCGGCGGAAACAGGACAAAGCTGCTGCAACCCCCGAAATGGTCTCCCTGCAACCACCTGGGACACACCAAGCCTGTGCTGAACCAGGGCACGATCGGGCAGAGACTTTGGGACCTGGACTGTAAATTATTGCCGCTTAGCACAACTTCTACAAAGCCTTAGGCCGCACTCCCTAGTTCAGTGAGAAAGGGCCCCAGAGCTGGTGCAGGCTGGAAAGATAAGGGAGTTACAAGCAGTCTGCATTCCTGTGCTTCACACTCCGGGAGGGAGGATGTCAGGCTTTGCAGGGCCCTGAGAGACAAAGGCGGGCAGAAACCGCAACAGTAAAGATAAGGGAGAAAAACGGCCTGCCTAGGAACAACGATGAGACCCAATAAGGAGCAGGAGATCCTGGACCTAAAAATTACTATTGGTCTGAACTACCGCATGAGGGGTGGGAAACTTAATTTGAAAAAGCTATAATTGCCCAGGGATTTCTTTGTTTGGGGTCCCTCTTCGGAGGCACCCAACTCGAGCTGTAACTACTGCACGCGTGTCATTACAATTTATTTATTTAATTTGCCTTGATTTGGCTCCGAACTTTTCAGCGGGAACCTAGGGCCGGACCCTGCTCGAGTTGTAATGACTGCACGCGCATCGCTAAAATTTACATCCAGGGTGAAGAGGACCAACGGGACGTCGCTGGATCCACGGGTGGTGATATCTCTCTCTCTTTCTCCCACTCTCCTCTCCCCTTCGCCTTTCCCCACCTTTTCTCCCCACTTTGTGGAAAATAAAGTTGAGGTTGTACGATGTTTGACCAGTTTTAGCGTCTTAATCTCGTCCTTGGGATCGTAACGAAACCCCCCCGATACTGGACTGGGGCAAGCTGCATCCCTCCGCTTATGACTAGGAGCCTATACACTGAGCGGTGCTGCTGGGAGAGCTGCAACCTCCCCCTTTTCTTGGAGAACTCTATCCTTCACTGAAGAGGCTACTCTGATATTTTGCCAAGGTTGCCTGTAGATTTCCTCCAGTATAGGCTTAGCAGCGGCAGGGGCCCAACCTTGTCTCTGCTGGTCCTGCTCACATTCCTGGCTCAGGGCTGCAACTCCCTTCCAGTTCCCCAGGCTCAGATCTGGAGAGATGGAAAAAAGCTGAAGCTGCATTACGGGATTTTATCACGGAAGATGTGGGGTTAAACCTTCCTCCAAGCCCAGTGTGTAAGCTGACTCAGATCTTTCTCTCTCCTGTAAGGTTCTGTTTCTTTCCCCTTTTGCATCAGGACCGTGACTACGTCTGGATTTTCTCATTCTGCAGTATCAGGCACTGGGACTAGAGATATCTCCTCCCTTTCCCTTACCAACAATGAAAAACTAGCTAGCTGAGGGGAAGATTGTTAAACTGTTCAAACATGTCAGTGCAAAAATTGGCCTATGAGCCCATTTACAAATAAATCATATTTACATAATCTGTTACGTATTTCTGCTAGAAACAAGGAAACACTGTGGATTTGGATAGTAGCCTCAGTATTCTGACTACTAGAATAGAGCTGATTTTCCATAAAATTAGATGCATATTTTTTATGCAGACATTTTTGTACTTATCCATTTCACTACATTTAACTGTGTGCAAAAACGTATTTCCATATTTACACAGGTAACTCATGACAGGCCTGAACAAATTATAAATGTGGTTGCCTTGCTAAACTGTCTGAAAATCAGACACTTGTTTGGCTGCCTGAACACTTCGAACATATCTTCTGCATATTAATGCTTTATACATCTTATTTTGTAAGTACTAGGGAATATACATATATAATCTGTATACATAATAAAATTATATATACATAATAAAAAAGCCATTCAGACAACTGGAGAGAACATCCAAAATCGTATGTACTATAATGTTCAACTTTCCATATTCACTGAATATGCATTGTCTCACTTCTATATCCAAACATCATCAAATTGTTCAGTTTCTCTTTACCTTTCCCTGATGAATTCATTGTTTGTCTTCTTCTTCAGTCTTTCCACCATCCTCCCTCTCTCTTCTTGGCTTCCCATTTGAATTTTCCCCACTTTCCAATCCATCCTTAGTTCTTTACATTCTTTCCTCCCATTTCCACCCACTGAGCAATGTGTTCTCCAGTTCTTCAGAAAGGGAAATTTTGGGGGGGGAATATATTGCCTTCCTTTCCTTGCTTTTCCAGATATCTAAATTGGAAACATTGAAAATGTGAGGAAAAAAAAAACCAGAAGAACCTTTCTTTCTTTTTTTTTTTCCTCCTCAGAATGAATAGTGAAAGACTGTTTAGGGTAAAGTGTAAAAAGTATCATTACAATCACATGATAGTTTTTCAGAATGTTTCCTGCTGATAGTAAACAATTCAAATGAAGTGTGTAACATAAAGCAATTACAGTTTGTGGGGACTGTAGGCCAAATGTACTGTTGGTCCTTAGTGTAACTATGGAATAATGAATATACCTAAGAATTTATATTCATTTACAAGGGGCTTGTTTGTTTGTTTGTTTGTTTAATATCAGAATCTGCATTTTGTCTCTATTTGCAAATTATTTTGGAGTTCCAGGTGGATACGATCATCATCTCTTTTTAACGGAAGTCAGCGAAATTGATGCTATTAATGTTTCATCTTCCAGCCCTATTTTAATGCTGTCTAAGGAAAATATACGTATAACTTAGTGTGCAGCAGAACTCTGTCTCTAAAACTAGCTATATTTGTCCTTCTTCAAAAGTAAAAGACTTATACTTAATTCAAATATATGACATAATACAAATATATTAATAGCAGTTCTCTTTATGGGATAGCTAAATTACACATAATACATTCCTCATTCTCAGAGAAGTAAATACGTTTTAGTTTCAAAGAACAAGTAATATAGAGGATCTGTTTTTTTCTCTAAACATCCTCTTTTTTCTGTCTTCATAACTACCCCTGTGCTTTGCTGCTATAAATATATGCAAGCTGTGAGATAGACTTCATGCTAGTCAGTAGCCTGACAGTGCTAATGGTGTGGTGGGTCATAAAAAAGCAGTAGTTGCTTGTGATTTTCTCAAGTACCACTGATTTAATACTCAGAAGTTTAAGGTATTTTCTGTGGCAGCACTGCAGTGACATGATTCCTCTGACTATTCATGTGCCCATGTTCGGGACACCATTGACCTCTTGGCACTCTTCTGTAATGAGTGTCATGAAATCTGTAATCATTGCTGTAACAGCCATATTAATTTAATGCTATGTGCTACAGTTACAGCTATTACATATGACCCCAAACTCTACAGCTGATTTCCAAAATAACAGCCCATGAGGATAATAAAGGAATATTGCTCTTTGATTTCTTCAGGCTTCACCACAGAGGTGCTTCCCTTTGTTTTCCCCTTGTCACAGTGACTCCTCACAGGGGTGGTGGAGTCACTGCCGTATGCATCATGACTCTGCTTGGTCACCTTTTACTTCTGGTCCTGTTTTCTGCCAAGCCTCTGTGGTGCACTTCAGCAGAACTCAGCATTTTCCAGGCCTGTATGTCCTTCATTTGGAAGAGTCAGATCTGAAGAGATGGGAAAGATCAAACAACCTATAAACTTAATACATAAATAAAGTTTTATCATTTTGGAATTCCAGTGTGATTGTGGCACAGGGATCCTACCTGCTGAAAAATCAGTATTAAAAGCTTGGGATACAGATATGGAGGGCCAGATTTGTGGTTGATGGATAATTACATGGACTACAATGAATGAGACGGCAAAGTGTTTAAACATGAACAGAATGCAAGTCAGTTAATTTGTTTAATAACTATAAGCTGAAGTATTATAAGCTATACAGTTATCTTTTCTGAAAAATCAAACTCTTAAGAAGAAATATCAAACACAATGTTACAGTCTGTCCATCATACCAGCAAAGACTGGTATTCTATAACGTGGTGTCACTGGTTTTACTTTCAGTGTGTATGTGTGCTTACATGACAGGCAGGTATGGCTACAAGTTTACCTTATGAGCTTTTGAAAAGTAAAAGATTATGACTGATGGTTTTATAACTGCTTGTGCATTTTCTTTAAGGTTTTGGGCAGTGCTCCTGAACGCACATTTCAATGGAACCTCTGAGCAGGTTAATACTGAAGATACTTAGAACAATGTAGAAATGGCAAAGAAATACAATTTATTGTTTCTGTTTTGTATTTGGAAAGAAGCATGTTAACATACTCATCCCATTTAATTCATTAATAAACAAGGAAGATGTTAGACATCTGTTAGGGACAAGCTTTTTAAAAGGATCAAGTCTGGATCATTTGCACCCAGAAGTCCATAAAGAAAATACACTTGCCTGACACACTTCACACACACAAACAGTTTTTTAAAATAAACTTTTGAGTATTGAGGAAATTGCAGAAGCAGGAAACCTTTGAATGGCTTACCAGTATTTGAAAAGGATTCCCAGGTAAATGGCCAATTAGCCTGACTTGAGCTCCAGGCAAAATAATGGGAAAGAACATAGAATTTCAGTGATAAAGAATTGAGTGATAGGAATACAACTAATGCTAGTCAGCATGGTTTTATAGAAAATAGGCCTGATTTAATTCTTTGAGAGATTACAGAGGTAATCGTACTGAATAGATATCATATGCTTTAACTGTTTGAAGATATTCAACCAGCACAATATACTAGTGTTCATTTAAAAAAGTGGCACTGTACCGTATCACATCAATGTCCACATCAGTGAATTAAAACCTAAAACTGGTGGTTCTGAATAATAATTTCAATGAGAAATAATCAGCCAGTGGGGCTGTCCACAACTAGGTTCTCTGAAGAACAGTGCTCAAACTAAAGTGATGCTACAGTTTTATATAAAACCTGGACATAAATGTAAATTCACTGCTGATAAAATGTGAAGATGGCACAGAGGTTGACAGCATGATAAATTGTGGAGGATTATCTGGAGGAAAACGGACGTGTGAGCAATCCAGCCCTAATGCTAATAGCAAGAGTGTGAAAGTAGGTTTTGCAGCCTACGGGTGAGGTTACTAGAGGGCATGCAATGTGGTGAGAAGCTGTCCTTGGAACGAGAAAAACAACTCCCAGATGTTCAGTGAGAAACTTACGGGCTTAGGGGAGTTTCTTTGCCTCCTCGGAGACAGTACATGCTATCCAATCACATACTGTTTAGATGGACGTGCTAAATGAACATGTACCAATCACTGTATGATCATGGTTAAAGCATATAAAAGATGCTATTCGGGCTTAATAAAGTGTCAGCATTTAATCATATTGATTGGCGTGCTGTCCGTTAATCTCCCGCAACTGGTGCCCGAACAGGGACCTCTTGCTGTTGCTTGATTGAGCGATAAAGACAGCTGGAACAGGAGGGTGAGCGGGAAAGCCGCGTCAAAGGGACGCGAAGCAGCGACAGAGGGTCGCGAAGCTGCGTAAAAGGGACGTGAAGCCGCGACAGGGATCGTGAGGGTTACGGTGAAATCTCGCCTAGCACAGGTGAGCGGTCGGGGAGGAGATGGGAGTCTCACTGTCCAAGGAAGAAGCAGCGGTGGTAAAGCTCCTCCAACATATCCTTTCTAAGAGAGGGTTAACGTATGACGATGGGACATTAAAAACTCTGTTGAAATGGGTCCGGGATAGAGGCTTGATACCAGGAGTGGGAGTTGCTTTTGAACTACCCACCTGGGAGAATATCGGAGGTGCCCTTTGGGAAGAAATTAGTAAAGGTTCAAAAGAAGCAATTCGATTGGCTACATTGTGGCGACTCATAAAAGAGACTTTACAAGCAGTGCAAAGTGAGCCAGCGGCAGCAGCTTCGCTTTCACAGCGTTATCACCAGCAGCAGGATCTGCCTCTGGTGAATTATTTTCGCCTGTGACAATACCGGGTCCGGCGCCGGTGGACCATCAATCTGCTCTGTCTCTGCCACCTCAGCCGCCTGTGCCTTTGACGTCACCCCAAAGTGAAGAATTAAAGTTAAGGAGGACTCGAAAGTCTTGGGACGGTGGATCAAAAGGGAGCGAGCCTGGTGAAAAAGGAGCGGCATCGGTAGTCGACTTGGACACCAAAGTTGATAAGGAGGAACGGTATAACCTGGAGAGACTGGCTAGATTGTATCCATCTCTGCCACCTTCAACTCCGGGAAGCCCCCCCGGATCGCCCCGAGCAGCTGAAAAACACAAGGAAGCGGCATTGCGTGCAACAGGTTAACTACCACTGGATGGAGGTGCAGGAGATAAACGGACAGCACCCCAACCAATATGATTAAATGCTGACACTTTATTAAGCCCCAATAGCATCTTTTATATGCTTTAACCGTGATCATGTGAATCAAACTATACAGCGATTGGTACATGTCCATTTAGCACATCCATCTAAACAGTATGTGATTGGATAGCATGTACTGTCCACGAGGAGGCAAAGAAACTCCCCTAAGCCCATTAAGTTTCTCACTGAACATCTGGGAGTTGTTTTTCTCGTTCCAAGGACAGCTTCTCACCACATTGCATGCCCTCTAGTAACCTCACCCGTAGGCTGCAAAACCTACTTTCACACTCTTGCTATTAGCATTAGGGCTGGATTGCTCACATGTCCGTTTTCCTCTAGAAAATCCTCCACAAATCCCCCTTCTTTTCTTTGAGCAATCCAGACATTCTTGATTGATTGAGACACCAGTGTTATCAAACAACGCCACAAAACACATATCAATATGACGAATAGCACTACAGGCATTAACATCATTAGGGACTTAAAACCCACTCAAACCCTGGGGATGGGACTCACACCCATCCCCTGGTACACCTTACAGTGATCAGCCCACGTACCCCTTACAGTGCACTGTTACCAGACCAGAATTTAGAATTTAGGCAGGAATTTAAGACTCACCTTTTCGGTGCCTCTCATTGCCAAAAGATCCCAGGTGAACTCACCCGATGGTGCCAGATGATCGTTTGGAGACGAGAGGCCCCGACAGTGGTCGCCTAGGGTCCCACCTGGGTCGCCAAACTGTTACGGAAATTAGGCTTGTCGGCCACCATAACAGGGCCTGACCCTAGGTTCCCACAGAAAAGTTCAGAGCCAAATCAAAGCAAATTAAATAATTAAATTTTAGTTACACGCATGCAGTAATTACAGCTCAAGCGATTACAATGACTCCTGGCCCACTTCGTTTGACTCTATGCATGGTTTCACCCATCTTGCTGGAATCCAACAAAGTCCTTCATCTGTAAGTAAGCACATATATCCTCTACCATTCATTCGTACCTCGACAGGTCCCTTCCATTGTCCTGTTTTTAAATCTTTATATTGAACAAGAATTTTCTTCTTTTTCTCTACCCCTGATTTTAATACACTGCTATGTACAATCATTGCAGGCTCTTCTTGTCCTCCTGCTAAGCACAGAAAATTCAGCACATATAGTGTCTTTGCTAGCCGTTCGCTTAGCCCCAAACCATTTTCCCCCGTTTTTTGTTTTAATAGCTGTTTTTTAAGAGTCTGATGCACGCGTTCCACGATAGCGTGTCCGGTGGGAGAGTGTGGGACACCTGCAATATGCTTGATACCCCACCGCAGGCAAAGTTGTTGAAACGATCGAGAGGTATATGCGGGGCCGTTATCTGTCTTGATAGACAGTGGTAGCCCTAAAACGGCAAAACAAGCGTATAAATGCCTCATCACATGTCGTGCAGTTTCCCCAGTTTGAGCAGTTGCCCATATTACCATTGAGAAGCTATCCACCGTGACATGGATATACTTTGGTTTTCCAAACTCAGCAAAATGCATGACATCCATTTGCCATACTTGTAATGGCGCTAACCCACGAGGGTTGACCCCCAACCCGAGTCCAAAACCTATTTTTTGACAAGCAGGGCATGATTTTACAATTCCTTGTGCATCAGTCTGTGTTAAGTGAAACTGTCGCGCCAACGTTTTTGCATTTTGGTGGAGGAAGTCATGTGATAACCGAGCTTGCTCAAAGATGTTGACTGGTGGTCCTGTCCATGCTGGAGCAACAAGTTGATCCGCACGATTGTTGCCTTGTGCGAGACCACCTACAACTTGATGACTACGAATGTGAGTGATAAAATATAACTGTTGTCTATTATTTACAATTCTCAAAAGTGTTGACAGAATTTCATACAGCCTCTTGTTTGCTACTTCCCTTAACATCGAATTCTCTATTCTTTTGACAATTCCCACCAATAAGATACTATATTAATGGGAACATTTGTCCAATTTGTCAAGACCCATACAACAGCGGTCAGTTCGAGTGTTTGCAAAGAGTCTTCCTGGCACCCATTCATAACATGTTCCTTCCAAACCCCTGATTCCTGCCAGGTTACGGCTGCCTTTTTGGATTTCTTACCAGCATCGGTAAATATCGTGGGGCCCTCCACTGGTGTTTCGGAGTGATAACTCCCTTTTTCAAAGGTCTGATCGTGCAACACAGTGATTGTTCTATGAGCTGGGTATTTGTTAGTAACTACCCCTGTAAATCCCGTGATTGCAATTTGCATTTCCGGTGAAATATGCATCAGCCATTCCAAATACCCTTGCACCAATGGTACAAATATAGCGCTCGGTTCTTGTCCAGATAATTCAACAATTCAAATTCGGCCCTTCATAATGAGTTGCTAAAAGCCTCTGCTTTTGTTAATACTGTTTTCTTTGGCCTAAAGGGCAGGAACACCCATTCTAATATGCTCAGTGGATTGGGGTGCTGGGCAATCCATTGCATAATCAATGCAAAGGGATGTATATGTTGTTTTCCTGAATTTATAAGCATAAGCATAATTGGACATTCAACCACCAGTCAGTTTGCATGACACCGAACAATCTTTTGTGAGATTTTTTCAAGACTCCTCTTTTGCTCAGCACCCAGCTGACGTGAGTCATTTGCTTAGGCTGATGCTCCCAACAGTTTTATCAGTGGCCCTAAATCATCATCGGTAATTCCACATATGTTTCTGATCCATTGAATGTCTCCTACCAGTTTTTGTACATCATTCAATGTTTTAATTTCTGTTGTCAGCGTTATTTTCTGTGGCCTAACTGTACTGCCTGAAATTACCCAGCCAAGATAATGCCACGGAGAATGTTGTTGAACCTTTTCTGGCACTACTTTCAGACCTCTCAGCTCTAACATGCTGGTGACTCTTTGCAAAACCTCGTCCTTATTCATACCATCCCCTGCAATCAATATATCATCCATATAATGATATATTAACAATTTGTCAAACATTTGCCTTACCGGCTCCAAGGCCCATGCAACAAACATCTGACACATTGCTGGAGAATTTTTCATGCCTTGCTGTAATACAACCCAATGATACCTTTTTGCAGGTTCTGACTTATTAATAGAGGGAACAGTAAAAGCAAAATTTTCTGCATCCTCGGGATGCAAGGGAATTGTGAAAAAACAATCCTTTAAATCAATTACTAAAAGGTCC
The DNA here is from genome assembly GCF_036370855.1 of Dromaius novaehollandiae. NCBI lineage: Eukaryota > Metazoa > Chordata > Aves > Casuariiformes > Dromaiidae > Dromaius > Dromaius novaehollandiae. The sequence goes on along the minus strand of NC_088103.1, from coordinate 40,562,580 downwards.
CAATGCTCTGGTAACATGACTGGTGAAGGCAACCCAGGTTGAAGGGCTCCCATATCACACACAACCTCATTTGCGGCTCTCAAATCATATAGTAAGCGCCACTTTCCACTTTTCTTGGGGATAGTGAAAACAGGTGTATTCCATGGACTAGTCGAATTTACAATGTGTCCAGCACTCAATTGCTCTTGAACAACTTCCTGAACTTTTTGCAGCCGCTCCTTTTTTAGCGGCCACTGATCAACCCAAACTGGTTTATCTGTCTTCCAAGAAATTCGTATCACCGGCTGCTTTTGATCAATGGCCGCCCCTAAAAAGGGTGCGTGACTAGTTTGGTATTCATTTGACAGAGTACGTCTCGACCTATTAATGCAATCGGTATGTTCAGCACATAAAGTCGTGTTGTTACTGTGGCACCATCCTTAAACACAAACACAATAATCTCTCGGCTAATGTGAGTAGCTTGAACCCCCCAACACCAAACACTCCTGACTGTGAATTTACTACTGGCCAATCTTTCGGCCATCTTAAAGCGGGAATGATAGTAACATCTGCTCCTGTGTCTGTGATCATTTTTAGCATCAAATTTCCACCACTAGGATGCCTGACTTCTACCAACTCTTCTGGTTTGCTTCTTTGAATATCAAGGGCAAACAGCACTTGAGGTTGTCCAGTGGATCCAAATCCTCCTTCTCCCCGATCAACAGTCAAAGCATGTGGCACCTGTGATCAAAATGGCACTAATTGAGCAATTTTACTTCCTTTCGGAATGGATACTGGTGGTGCCAAGGTATACAACATGATCCTAATGACGCCTGTATAATCTGCATCTATGACTCCTGGTAGCACAAAAATTCCTTGCCTGGATGTTGAAGATCTACCTAGTAATAATGCACTCAAGCCATATCCTACAGGCCCTTTCAAAGTTGAATCAACTAACTGTACATCTTGTGTCGTAAGAGTAACGTCTACTGCTGTTTCCACGTCCGCTCCGGTGCTGCCAGAGGTGGCGGCGCAGCAGCGGTCCAAGCACCCTGAGCTCGTGTCTTCGCACGCAGGGCCGACGCGCTGACCCTCCAGTTTCCCTTACGCCTACATTCAGCTGTATTGTGATTGGTTTTCTTGCAGTTCTCACACCACTTTTCAGATGGCCTCTGTTCTTGTTTATTGGCCATTGAAGCTTTACATTGGACTCTAACATGGCCAGGTTTTCCACAATTAAAACAATTTTTGTCACGTTTTCCACTCCCTTTTGCTTGGTTTTTTAGCAGTGGCTGAACCGCTGCCCCAACAGCGGCAGCAATATAGGCTGCCTTGTCAGCTTCCAGCATGCGCTCTGCTGCCTCAAGCATCTGTGCAGCGCTTGCTCCCCTTGGTAAAGCCCCAATCGCTCTTTTAGTCTTTTCACTAGCATTTTCGTATGCTAACGTGTCAAACAATTTCTCCTTCAATTCCGGTGCCAAATCAGGGTGACTCATAATTGCATCATGCAAACGATCAATAAATTTGCCAAAGGATTCTGTATTTCCTTGTTTAACATTACTGAAAGAAGGCGTGCTCTGCCCTGGCAGATGAACATTTTGCAAAGCTTGAAACGCAAGTTGCTGGGACAAATGCAACACTTCTACATCGAATTGTGCCTGCATATCAGCCCTCACAAAAGGTCCCATGCCCATCAACATTTGTGACTGGACCCCAAATAATGGATCCTGTGGCTGTCTAGGGATGGCAGCAGCACTGTCACAGAGCCGCTGCCACACATAGAGAAAATGAAGCTGTGCTGAAGGTGGCAGCAGAGCTTGTATAATTTTTTGGGAATCAAAAGGTGTTAGCAAATTAGCAGTAAAAATATGCTGTAAAATGGTAGTAGTAAACTGTGATTTTAGTCCATACTGTGCAATCGCATTTTTCGCCTCCTTTAAAATTTTCCAATCCAAGGCAACCCATTGGCCTCCCCCTCCCGGTCCCATGACTACAGGGAATGCAGAAGGAAAGACCTGACCATCCGCCATCGCTTCCTTTTCGATCCCTCTCCACCGATCATTTGGATCATCACCTCCTCCCCCTCCCGATACCGTAGGCGGGGATGCCAGCCATGACGTCAGTGGCATTGGCGGTGGGCAAACTAGTGAATTCCCCGAGGGAAGGGGTTAGAGTTAGAAATTGGGGGCAGCCCGCTCGCCAAGCCTGCTTCAAGCTGTTCCACCTTCCTCGCTAGCTCCTGCGGTTTCTTGTCGAGCTGTTGTTGAGCTATTGGAGGCGGTCCTGTAGGGCTTCCCGGAATTAAAGGTGGCAGAGATGGATACAATCTAGCCAGTCTCTCCGATTTATCTCATTCCTCCTCATTAACTTGAATGTCCAAATGAATTACTGACGCCACATCGGGCTCACTCCCTTTTGATAACTTTAATTCTTCACTTTGAGGTAACGTTAAAGGCACAGGTGACTGAGGTGGCTGAGACGAAACAGATTGATGGTCCGCCGGTGCAGGACCCGGTATATTTATTTCAAATAGTCTCTCAGATGGTGACATAGGTGAAAATGCAGCAAACGCAGAAGTAACTGCCGCTGGCTCACCTTTCATTTCTTGTAAAGTCTCTTTTATAAGTCGCCGCAATGTAGCTAATTGAATTGCTTCTTTTGAACCTTTACTAATTTCTTCCCAAAGGGCACTTCCAATATTTTCCCAGGTAGGCAGTTCAAAAGCAACTCCCACTCCTGGTATCAAGCCTCTATCCCGGACCCATTTCGACAAAGTTTTTAATGTCCCATCGTCATAAGTTAACCCTCTCTTAGAAAGGATATGTTGGAGGAGCTTTACCACCGCCGCTTCTTCCTTGGACAGTGAGACTCCCATCTCCTCCCCGACCGCTCACCTTCCTAGGGCGAGATTCCCCCCTCGTGGCTTCGCGTCCCTTGTTGCGGTTAACCCTCGCAATCCCTGGTTCCTTTGTCGCAGCTAAACTTCGCAACTTCACGATCGCGGCTAATCTTCGCGATCCCTGACGCGGCTTTCTTGGGTGCGCACCCCTTTAATCAGTTGCCAGGACAGCAACTCCTTCGGTCGGCTTTCCCGCTCACCATCCTGCTCCAGCTGTCTTTATCGCTCAATCAAGCAACAGCAAGAGGGTCCCTGTTCGGGCACCAGTTGCGGGAGATTAACGGACAGCACGCCAATCAATATGATTAAATGCTGACACTGTATTAAGCCCCAATAGCATCTTTTATATGCTTTAACCGTGATCATGTGAATCAAACTATACAGTGATTGGTACATGTTCATTTAGCACGTCCATCTAAACAGTATATGATTGGATAGCATGTACTGTCTCCGAGGAGGCAAAGAAACTCCCCTAAGCCCGTAAGTTTCTCACTGAACATCTGGGAGTTGTTTTTCTCGTTCCAAGGACAGCTTCTCACCACATTGCATGCCCTCTAGTAACCTCACCCGTAGGCTGCAAAACCTACTTTCACACTCTTGCTATTAGCATTAGGGCTGGATTGCTCACATGTCCGTTTTCCTCTAGAAAATCCTCCACATGGAGGTAAGCAGCCGGGAATGCGTGGGAGTCGTGGGAAACGGAATCTCCCTGCAAGATAGGTCCGTGCTAAACGTAATGCAAAAGACTTTGAAACAGCACAGTAGAGATATACCCCGCCCAAGATCTCCAAATGCTATTAGTGTGGGCATGTTCGAACTGTCCCGAGGTGAATTCCAGTATGATTTACAGCCTCGGTACGTGGGACTCAATTGGAGTTAAGCTCTGGGACGCGGCAACAAGAAATGATAAGACAGCGGCAGGAGTTTTAGCCCCGTGGCGTACCATGCTTAAGACTCCGAAAGAGCATAGCAAGAAGAAAACACAGGGACCGGAGGCACCCACAGCCCCCACAGCACCTCCATCAAGCGACACGGTGGTGGGGGCGGTGGGTGGACAGGACTCCCCAGGAAACAACCCAGACAATCCATTTGACCCAGGGCAAATCAATCCGGAACAGGAGCCAGACATCTATCTGCCTCTTAATACGCCTTGCTGTGTCCATTTTACGGCCCCTTCGGAACCACCCCACCCCCCCAAGAGACGGGGCCGCCCGCGAGTTTGGACTGCCCACAACCCCCCCACTGACCCGGCCTTCTGGGAAGGATCCATCGCTCCAGGGCCGCTCGGCGGGGCGTGAGTACACCGGCCGGGGACGCCCTCCGCCTGCCTTCTTCCCTCCCTCCTTTCCTTCCTGCCTTCCTTCCCCTCCCGCCCGGCCCCTCCTCTCTCCGCCTGGTGCCGCCTCCACCTGGTGCCGCCACCGTCAATCAGCAGGAGGAGGAACACGGCGAAAGCGGAGCAGGCCTCAGCCTTGAACTGCAGCACGAGCGCAAATTCAAAGAGCCTTTCACAGATGTTGTCACTACAAACCTGAAGCTCGGCAGTCCTACAGACAGAAGTGTGTGCTTCAAAGTTAAGACCACAGCACCACGTAGATACTGTGTAAGACCTAACAGTGCAATTATCGATGCAGGAACATCGATTAATGTTTCTGTGATGCTACAGCCTTTTGACTATGATCCTAATGAGACAAGTAAACACAAGTTTATGGTTAAAAAAAAAAAAAACAGTCTATGCTTGCTCCAGCTGATACTTCAGATATGGAAGCAGTATGGAAAGAAGGAAAACCAGAACTCATGCATTCGAAACTTAGGTGTGTGTTTGAGCTACCAACGGAAAATGATACGCTTTATGACATAGAAATGAGATTGTATACTGCATGCGTGTAACTAAAATTTAATTATTTAATTTGCTTTGATTTGGCTCTGAACTTTTCTGTGGGAACCTAGGGTCAGGCCCTGTTATGGTGGCCGACAAGCCTAATTTCCGTAACAGTTTGGCGACCCAGGTGGGACCCTAGGCGACCACTGTCGGGGCCTCTCGTCTCCAAACGATCATCTGGCACCATCGGGTGAGTTCACCTGGGATCTTTTGGCAATGAGAGGCACCGAAAAGGTGAGTCTTAAATTCCTGCCTAAATTCTAAATTCTGGTCTGGTAACAGTGCACTGTAAGGGGTACGTGGGCTGATCACTGTAAGGTGTACCAGGGGATGGGTGTGAGTCCCATCCCCAGGGTTTGAGTGGGTTTTAAGTCCCAGCTTGGTCCGGCCGGAAAGGGGAGTGTGCAGCCTGATCAGCATAAGGCACACTGCAAGACTGTAAGACAGAAGTCTAGAGTCACTGTGACTGGTATGGGTGTGAGCAGTACTGTGTGTGCGAGTGCGTATAGCCTGGGAACTGGCCGGGGCGCCCCTCGGCTGATGACGCTGCCCACTGCAAAGGGACAGCAGTCCTAGCAGTTAAAGACTCAGTTGGTGTGAGTGCGGTTCCCAGAGAGTGAGAGAAAGAGAGTGTGTGATTAAAAAAAAAAAAAAAAAAGACCAACTATGTCAGCAGGGTTGCCCATTCCTGACAAAGGAGGAAAACCCAGCGGAACCCAGCAAGGAACTTTTGATCAGCAGGCTAAATTGTCCCGTGATTTCTTTTTTTTCACCAAAATGCAAAAGTGCTACAAAAAACTTATCACAAGAGACCAGGCCCAAGACATTATTTGAAGTTGCCCCCATTGCCAAAATGTATCCCCATTAGCACCCTAGTTGTCTGATAACACTGGTGTCTTGATCAATCAAGAGAGTCTGGATTGCTCAAAGAAAAGAAGGGGGATTTGTGGAGGATTATCTGGAGGAAAACGGACATGTGAGTAATCCAGCCCTAATGCTAATAGCAAGAGTGTGAAAGTAGGTTTTGCAGCCTACGGGTGAGGTTACTAGAGGGCATGCAATGTGGTGAGAAGCTGTCCTTGGAACGAGAAAAACAACTCCCAGATGTTCAGTGAGAAACTTAATGGGCTTAGGGGAGTTTCTTTGCCTCCTCGGAGACAGTACATGCTATCCAATCATATACTGTTTAGATGGACGTGCTAAATGAACATGTACCAATCACTGTATAGTTTGATTCACATGATCACGGTTAAAGCATATAAAAGATGCTATTGGGGCTTAATACAGTGTCAGCATTTAATCATATTGATTGGCGTGCTGTCCGTTAATCTCCCGCAATAGATAATGATGAAAACATGACGGTCACAGAGCAACGTGGACAGGCTGGTAAGCAGAGCCCATTAAATTAGCTAATGTTTTAATATGCTCACATGCAGAGCTGCACACCTGAAAAAAAAAAAAAAAACAGGCTACGAGTATAGTGTGGGGGCTGTGTCCCTGAAGACAGCAGCTTTGAAAAGTGCTTAGAAATCATCTTGAAAAATTGAGTCAACATGAACTTCTAATATGACGTTTGAGGCAAAAACGATTAACAAGAATCTGTAAATCTATTCAGGAAGGCAATGCGTGGGAGCAGGGAGGCAATTTTGCATTTATATAAGCATTGATAAAGGCAGTACTAGAATATTGCTTATAAGTCAGGTGTCAGTGTTTCTAACAGTACAAAAAATGGAGAGGGTGTAAGAAGAAAGCCACAAAGCTTATCTGAGTGCTGTAAAAATGCCTCACTGTGAAGGACAGAAGAATGCAATTTGTTAAGCTTATCAAAAAGGAGACTGAGGGGTAACTTGATTGCAGCACAGAAGTACCAACACAAGGAGAATTTACCAGGTATTAAAAAGCGTTTTAATCTCAGAGAAAAAAGCATAAGAAGAACCAAGAGCTAGAAGCTAAAGCCAATACATTCAAATGAGCAATTAGACACAGATGAGTGTGCCAGTTAGCAGAACAGATTGAGGAAGTGATGCATTTCCCTTCTTGAAATCTTCAAATGAAAGCCATGTTCCTTTCCAAGGCTGTTTTAGCCTGGCTAGATTATTGAGCTCAACCTCATGGTATGATGCCTTCTCCTTGTTTGTAATACGTATTCCCACTCTGCATGATATTTTTTCTATTTCTGCAGAGAAATAGCATGTCCTTAGATAGAGCCAATTTAAATACTGTTAAAGGTAATATCCCCAACATCATTATGTATAAAAGTTGAGAAGAAAAAGTAAACATATAGTAGTAATAATGTGTTTTATGATTACAATTATTAAATGAAAATTGTAATACAAGAGAGAGAACATTTATTATTAATATGGAAAAACCACTAGATGGCACTGAAACATTCCTTTACAAATCCTCTCGTTTTGCATGATAGCCTGATTATCCTTATTTTTTAAATTGAGACTAACGAGAATTTATGAAGCGTACTATGAAGAATCCAAGCAGTATAAAATTCTGATATTGGACCAGATGCATTTTCTTTGTTTCTGTTTATTGTATGCAATATACAGTTCACTTTTTAGTGTATGATTATCTGAAATATCTTTATGCAATTACATGTTTGGAGATTTTGTTTAAAAGAACTTACTTGGTGTCAAATTGTATCAAATGCTTCCTAGAATATGGAATTGCATACCATTCAAATCCATTGTTTTGTTGTTTGCCAGACCCAATTCTTTTCCTGTATGAGCGAATTCAGTTAAATAAATTACAGTGATATTTGATTGTAAAGTGAAACAGAACCCATGGTCTCCTTTCCTACTAAGATATGATAACAAGACTGCCCAGAAAAGGTTTATTAGTACACAGTGGGAAGCATTATTGGTTTAGTAAAACCCAAGAAGACTCTTTTCTGGCACTGTATCTATTTAATAAATTATTTACATGGAAAAATTTATCACTGCTGAAAGCAGTTTCTTCCAGACAAATAGATGAGGTCTTTAAATACTCGAGATATTAAAGTGGAAGAAAAGAAACAGCTGCCACTTCACATTCCCAAATAAATTTGTAAGCTTCTCAGATATCAAGGACTGACTGACTTGTGCTGATGTGCGGGATCACAGGAGTGCTGAAAGCTGGTAATATCTAGGAATTACTTTATAGGTCTGGTTGAAGAACTGCAGATAGTTTACCATAAGACATCCAATGTTTTGAAAAATACGAATGATGCAGCATGGTAGTTTCTGATACAATTTTAGCCAGAAAATAAACAAAATGCAAGGTTTCTGCAGATGACAACCTTATCCTGAAAAGGCCTTTCAAAACCTATATGTATTAGCAGGGTGAATGGATGTGACTATGAGTGTTCTTAGGACAATCAGGGCCAGTATATCCCCTATTCAGAAATCAGAAGTGTGGATTTTTTGATAGTTTGAGCTTTAGGAGGTTTACTTGTAGATAAGGTGACAATTGTCTTTCTGTAGACTATCGATGTTTTGCTATACAATAGGCTATATAGAATATAAAAAAGCCTCTAGAAATTTGACAAAAATCAGCCCCAAAATCTAACAAATGAACAACCAAAGAATTGCAGAAGTCGTTCAGATAAGAGGCTGACAAATCCTAGCAGATACGGTGAGAATGCTGACAATTTGGATGTTTGGTGCACCACTAGGATATATTAGCCCTGCATGTCAGCTCTGATCAGCAAGCAGTTCAAAAGAAGTAGAGCAACTATTTAAATACTCTATTGACAAGCAAGGCACAGATCATTAGGCATTGAATCTGGTCCTTTACCCAGTTAGCATATTGGAGTATTACATCTAACTTTAGAGCAGAGGACTGGAACTATTTTGTTAGCTTTCTTTCCCTGGTATCTTATTATTGCATTGCCATCCATGGAAATGGGCATACAGCATATTTACTAACCCCATAATCTTCTCCATGGAAATCATATGAAAGTGTTTTCTCTTACTAAAAGCTGCAGGACAGGTCCATATCTACTACTTCAGCTCAATCACTGGTAAAACCCTTTTTCATGTTATTACAAACTGCTATCAAACCAGAGAAGACTGTGGTAAGCCAGGTGGCTCACTCTACACTTGAGCTGAGTTAATATGAGTTTAAACTTGGGCCAGCATGACAATATAGAGATATAACCATCATTGCATCCAAATTAACTCAGACTAGATGCTGTGATACCAATCACCTTTTTGTATGTGGGAAGGGTTGGAGCATAAACCACCCAGACACAAACACACACACACACATACACTGTTTTCAAAATTCTAATTTGTTTTACCCAATTATAGAGTAAGATGTAGCACTCTACATTCGGTTGTTGAATCTGCAGCGGTGAAATGTGATGAATGGCACATCAAAAAGCAGTGGATCTGCTGTGGATAATGGATATGGAATGGAGGATCTGCTGTGGATATGTTGGTCAGGCATAGCATCCTTAAGCAGGGAGACAGTGCCAGGACACATCTCTTTCTGTTCTTCCTTTGTTATCATTCTTGTAGGACTGTGACTCTCTCTTAGAACTTCCTTGTTCTCTCCCCTGTATTCTCATCAAAATGGGATATTGGTTGGGAACATTTTCTTTCTTAAGACCCCAAACTATTTCTAATGATAATCCAGCTCTCAGTGCTGCATTCCTTTAGTGACCTGCAGTGGATGACTTGTGATCTCTGTTTATCTCCTGAGGCTTCTGGTATCATCCTGTGCTTGTAGTTTCAAGGCCTCTGCTATCATCTCCTGTCCATCACCTGTGCTCTTGGGTTCCCTGATACATCTTTGTGGCAAGGTTTGGCTGTGCAGGTACCTTTTTTATCCATTTTTGATCTATACATACAATTCTGTCACAGGTGTTAAAAACAAATATTCCCTTCCCTTGCAATCTAATTTTTTTAGACTAGTCAGCTGCCAAGCTATCAGACTTAGGCAATCAGCCCTCTCGCTGGACTCTGTCAGTCACCACTGCAATCTGTGACCTTAAGTGATGTGTTGCCCCCATGTGATATATATGAGGCATTTCTTAGTATCTCAGTGTGTCACTCATTTACAGGTACATGTTTGTGACTTACTGTTTCTTGCTTCATCTCTTCAGTTTGTAACATTAATTTGGCACTAAGAAAACACTTCTTTACTGTGAGCGTGGTTGAACCCTGGAGCAGGATGCCCAGAGGGGTTGTGGAGTCTCCATCCTTGGAGATATTTAAAACTCAGCTGGACATGGTCCTGGGCAACCTGGTCTAGGGGACCCTGCTTGAGCAGCGGGGTTGGACCAGATGATCTCCAGAAGCCCCTTCCAACCTCAACGATTCTATGATTCTATCATTAGTTCAATCATATTTATGTCAACCGATTAGAGATAATTTGTGTGGATAGTGTTGCAATAGCTAACTGTAATTTTATTCTGTGGTCAAATATTGTAGTGGTTTTTATTTATATAGAATCTCTGATTCAGGCTGTTAATAAGTGAAATAACATGAAAATGTCATAGCTTAACTCCTTTTTTAGGAAATAAAATAAACACATTTTGGTTATTTTTTTTTCTAGTTGCGGCTGTTGTTCCTTGTTTCAAGAATAAGTATATGTCTGGGTAAATAACATTAGGTCATCAGGGGCTTTTGTTCGTTTAAGCTATAATCTTCACTTTGGTTCATGCTCTGGCTCTTGTCTCTTTGAGCATCTTGCTTCTGGGGTCTTCTGTTCCTCGACATGGCCTCTGGCCATTACTTTTGTCATGCATTTAGGCCTAGTGTATCTCTCAGTTTCTTTGGTTCCTAACCTTGGCTAGTCCACGCTCTACTTCCAAACTCGTAAGGGCTGACAGACTATTTCCTGGTCAAGCTTCCCCAACACTATTCTTGTAGACAGAGAGTTTAACAGACTTTTGTTTTGGGGGCTGTGTGTTCAGGTCCCTGGCCTGTAAGCTCTTTTTTTCAAGTTCAGCGATTTCAAAAGCCTTCTCAGGTGTATGCCATGGCTTTATTATTCTCTTATTAGGCTTTCAGATTGATCTTGATTTTCCTTTGGAGTCATCTGTTAGCACTGGGCTGCTCCTGGGAAGTCTCTTTTAGAGAACTTGGTTGTCAGCTGTGATTTTATTATCAAAAATCAGGCTGCTCAGCTGTGTCTTAGGTATGGAGTCACAGAGTGGAGGAGAGACACTGTGATGCTACTGCCAGTGTGTAAGCCTGAGATAAAATTCCAGTTCATCAAATCATTTATTAAGGATGTAAGACTTGATGCTTGCCAAATCTTGATTTTTTCAGGTGAGTTTAGTAATCTGAAGTATTTCTCTAGATCTCAAAAATGAGGGAGATTCCCTCTGGTCATCCTAAAAAGCAACTGTTCCCAGACCCAATAGGGAAGACTGGCCAGTTTTCCCTATACCTTCTTTCTCCAGGATAATAATTTTTCTCTGGGAATGTCTTCCTCTTTCTCATTAACTGTATCAAGTTATTTCTGTGTCTCTAGTTCTCCTTTTTTAGTTATAAGAGATGGACAACTACTTCCTCTGGACTCTGAGATTCTGGTACATGCGTGTAGGTATATGTGTGTGTATATATATTTATATCTCCTAAAAATCAAATTTTTGTCATCTGTAAAATAGCTGATTTATTCATAATAACTGTATGTGTGTGTTTGTGTATTTTCATAGCAATTTGGCAATGTTCTATTCTCTAACAAATTAATTAAATATGACAAAAGATTCAGTACTTTTTCATACCGCCTCATTTTTAGTTTGGGTCTTCCAAATAGAAATATTATATTAGTCCCAACTTACATCAGTCATGAGACAGTGGTGACAAACTTAAATATATTTTATACTTGGGCAAATCAGTATGTTTTACATTTGCCCCGCAAGAGATGGTTTAATTTAGCTCTATATTTTTTCAGAGCTGTTGAGGGATTTGTTTAGTCCAAGAGGATTTGTATTGATTTCTGTTTCACTTTTTTGGTGAACTTTATTCTCATTTTGTTGTTCTATTGATTCTGAGTGTCCTAGCCATTTGAGTTGTTATTGCAAATTTTGCTATATTTATGCTGTAACTTGATGAAAATAATCAAGAATTTAGACTGTTTCACAGCTATAAAAAAATCTCAAGTTGCAACCAGTTTCCTGGAATCTGAAATATCTTTGAGAAGGGCTGACCATGTATTTCTTTTTTTAGATCTTTTTTAGGCCTTTAGGCAAACTAACATATATTATTTATTGATCCAATTTAGTTATTGGATGATATCAGTCATTCCATTTTTCTGAAATGTGTATGTATGTGGAATTATGGTATAAATCAATGAATTCTATTGCTTGTCACAGCTGAATAATTTTTATGTATGGACTGAATAACTGTATAAACACAAGATCATTGAAGGACAGAGAAGAGAGTTTCTAGTAAGTAAAAGCAACTGTAAGTGTGTAAGACTGAAATCCAAAATCAAATTGTTCTTTTTCCTGGTTGATTAATCAATACACATAACACACACAACATCAGCAAGGTTACCTATACGAATAAAATGACCAGGACAAACAGCCCTCCTAGGAAATCCTGAATTACACCTTTTTCCAGCCTCTAAACCTGGAAATGGGACTATTTTAGCTGCCTGTAGACATTCAGATATACAACTTTTACTACTTTTCATATGCCCTGAATTTGATCAAAGGACACAAGCAAGCGCTTCATTTTAAAGCAGTTAGACAGTCCCATAGAAGTCAGAGGGACTAAGTTATTTAAAATTAAGCACGTTCTAAGAGAATCTCTATCAGGGGAGAGAATAAAATTTATAAGGAAGTCAGCTCCAACAGGACTGGTTATTAGTGATGATAATTCCAACCTTTTAGGATTATCTTAGTTAACGCAGCAGATCAGAATCTTATTTGATACCAGTGCTGCAGATTGCATCTTGCCAGACTTCAAATTGCTGCTGTGTCCTAAAATGGGAAAACTTTCTCAGGCAGCACTTGGTCAATTTCCAAAAAAGATTGATTTCTATCCTCTTAATAACACCTCTGTTACAGTTTTCTGAGAGATGAATACCACCTGTAGCTTGGAGGGCTCTGGCTGTAGAAAAAGCAGTAAAGAAGATATTAGCCATCCTCCTGAGCGGGAGGTAGATTGAAAATTATTTGCATGCACAGTTACACATGACCAGATGATGGCTGCAGACTGGGCTGAGGTTGACCTCAGTGAATGTCTTTATAATTCAGGTGCTTACAGTAAGACCACATAAAGTCAGGTGCCAGTATGGGGCTAGGATCATACCGGTGCAAATGAAGAGGGTTCCTTACTCCATGGAAATTCTTAACCAACTCCCTAAAAATTCAATCTTTCCATTTAGAATAGAGTTTAGCAATTGCTGCCAAGTGCTGAAGCTAGCACTCAGTATTTTGGGGGTTGTCAGAGAGGAAGAGAAGAGTTTTGATACAATCAGAAATCAGGTACTAGGTAATAGAGTGGGGTGACTTACCATCACTGGAGTCAGCTACTGATCAGTATGTTTGGGAATAATTTTGGACTATCATCCAGTATTGCTAGAGATGAACTGCTTCAGAGAGTTTGTTAAAGAATTACTTTGTCAAGGCATAAATAGCCACAGCTCCTTTTAAGCAATTCTTGATGGTAATATCAGGTTTTTTTTCTCCAATGAGACAACATCACTACCTTAAAAATAGGAGGAGAGTGCTTATTCCAAAAAAAAAAAAAAAAAAAGGTACATAATGAATGGAGCTGGTAGTATAGGAACTCTGCTGTATGTGTACTGGACTGTGTATTGCCCATTCATAGACAAAAAAGAGGAAACTTAGGATGGATATCTGCTGAATTTGAGGACAAGACCAAAAAAACCACCTTTAAAGCAGTAAAAATTGTTTTTAATGAAAAGTGAAGGGAGACAAACTCTAGTTTAACCTACAAAAAATAAAAACAATCTTTATAGAGGCTGAACAACATATCTTCAAAATATGTAAAGACTAGCATCTATGACATTTTGTATGATGTGTCATATATTATTCAGTTGCCTGAAGACTTTTTTTGTGATAGTTTCTGGAAAATGAAAAGAATTGAATTATAGAAAATCAAATCTAATGAGTTCACTATGTTCATTACAGAGAAGTTTTTAAATGTTACATTTTTTTTGTTTCTGAAAATGTTAAGCATGATAAAATTAATGGATGAAGTACAAGAAAGTTGCATTCCCTCCAAAAGATATTTTAAAGTTATCATAAAAGTCAGTAACACAAATTTTCCTTGACTTCTGTTCTATTACTTATACTAGTGGCAGCTGCATACAAGTCAATTGGGCTCTGAAATGACCATTTAAAAACCCTTTGATTTCAAAAATGGAACTTCAGAATGTTTTTTCTCTTTGTATTGTTGCATAGATTGATAATTATTGAAATTTGAAAATTACAGAAATTTGAAATTAAGACTGATATTTAGAGAAAAACACAATTAATAACTTTTCAAAAAGAGATTGTGACTGGGCAAAATACAATATTTACATAAAAGGATGCCTCCACATTCCCATTTTACATTTGACTGACAGCTGGAGTTAAAGATTAATTTAGCTCCTGACTGCATAATCTTTTGCAACTTTGAAGAAACTAATGATTAGTGCTAGTCCTACAACTAGGCCTTTCTTGTGCTAAAAATGTATCTTCAAAATGTTTTCTATACTTCTCTTTGCCATAAGAAATGATATTCCTGGACATTTGGACAAAAGAAGCTAAAACAAATGAGAAATCGGGGTGCACTTGCATGCAAAGACATTTGGCTGTGTACAGAATATAAAACTGCTTATCTAAAAGCACAGCTAAACATTATAAACTACACCTTTCAAACTAAAATTATCAAACACTTAAAATATGTAGTGAAAATGGCATACCATTTGCAGAATTTCAATTTCTGTTTTAAAAGTCTCACAGACATTTTCCCAATGATCATCTTTGTAATTTTTCAATTCTTTCTTCAGCCTGTGTCCAAAAATAAATAAATTATGATTTCAGAGAACTGTTATCTGGATAATTATTTTGTTCAACTTTGGTCTCAATTGTCTATTTGACCTCCATGAGAAAACCCTCATTGATATATTTGCCTGATCGGGATTTAATTTTGCTAGTTTTGTAATTGTCAGTCCAACATCATGCTCTCCTGCAACACCATTGGATTTCATTCATTGCTAGCAGCTGTGGTAGCAGTATGGAGAACTTCAAAAAATGATAGTCCAGGTTTTTATAAAATATATCTTGAGTAAGTGCTCTATTAGATTTCTAGACTGTGATGTTGTCATTAGTCATCATTTTCCTTATTTAAACATGTGAATTCGAAAGCTGATGCTCACTAAGTATCATATGGTTATCCCGTTCTTACTTTCCTTTGGGCATCCACCTGTACCATGGGCAGAGACAGAATATGGGAGTAGTTGGACCCTCTGCCTGATCATTCTTGTATGGCCATTCTTGTGTAATCATTGTTCCATATCCCTCCACAGACTCTCTTTGCTGTTGTTGCAGTTTTCCCCACTGTCCCTATTATTCTTCATTCTCTTGCTGTCTCTCTCCCCATAGTCTCAGCCAGGCATTCTCAAACTTCTCTGCAATGAGGACTAATTTTAATATACAGATTTTCTCATTACTCTCTTCTCCCATTCAAAAGAGCATAGACTTTTTCCATTCTTTCAGGTTTGTTTGACAGTCCCTGTGGCACTAGTAGCTATTACCTGTAAAAGTATTGTTTGCATTTTCAATGCAAAATATCAGTAGCTTAACATTAAAATGTTATTTGGAAATCAAAAAGCATGGAGCTCACTCTATACAGCGAGTTACCTCTGGACCCAAAAGAAGTGGTCTGCAAAAAAAATTTAGGGTGCTATTTGGTTTTCCCTAAAGGGGTAGAGATGTTCACAACAACAGTGCTTGCACGGATAAAACTTTCTTCTGTCTCTCGGAGACAAGCTCCTAAGCAGCTTTCACAGACATCTCTTTGCTAATTTTACATTTGGCATGGAAGCAGTTAATAAAACAGACCTTCTCAGCAAAAGGAGTCTCAAAAACTGCAGCTCCTGAGACACTGCAGCTTCTCTCCAAATGTTTTCATAGAATGAAAAGAAACAGAGGGCTTGACTTACCTAACACTGTCTAACAAACCAGGCTCACAGCTCATTGTAGGATATCAAATAAACTGTCAAATATCCAGAGTTTGAAAAGCAAAAAAAAAAATGCAGTTGACCTGGGAGAAAAGCCCTTTATAGAAAAAGAGCTCTCAAGGGGAATATCAGTGTTTAGGACACCTGTAAGTCATTAGTCCTGCTAAAAGTAGACATCTGAACCTTACACATCACCCATTTTTTTTGCTTTAGATTAATATTCAATAGGACAAGAGAAATCTAAGCCAGAGCTTTTAGGAGTCCCAGGTATACGAGGTGATGAGATTATATTGAGTCTTTCCATAGCTGTCAGTTAAAAAAAAAAAAAGCATAACGAGAAAGCTAAAGTTGATTACCCTTAATATAGCTTCAGGAATCAATGTGGATATTGTGGGCCATATACACAGACTGACAAAAAAGGAAGAAAAGCATATATTCTGTTTCTTATTAAATAGCTAAACCGATGCATTAAACTGATGCAGAACCCTGTTTCTACTTAAGTTGAGAGAGGAGGTAGCTACCATTTTTTTTTCTTTTACGTACTAGAGAATAAATTAGTTAACCTTGTTATATAGATGGTGCACATCTTTAGCTATCCTAGTGCAGGTAGACTTTGTTTTCTACATAAGAAAATGTGTGTTTGATATCTAAATGGCTTTGATAATGGAAAAAGGTATAGCTTAGACAGAAATAGTTTAGTCACAATCCGGCATTAGAATAGTAGCATAAAACTGAACCTTAAGTTTATTCTGTTGCTCCTTTGGAAAATGTAAATATCATACCATGAATATGGAAACAGTTACCTGTTACATGAGCTACATGTGTATGTGTTTGTGTGTGTGTGTGTGTGTATGTATTAGAAAGGGAGAAATGCCTCTTCTTTCAGAAGTATTCGCCCTGAATTCATAAAATATACATGTGTTCCAACAAAAGGAAATTTTAAACTATACTTTAAGAAATGTAGAACACACTGTACTGTAGTAAAGTTTACTGTGCTCATTTACAGACCCTTTTCATTGGGAGAAGTTCATCTCAAGGTCTAAGATCAGATTCTGATCTTGGTTACATGGATTAAATTAGCTTTACTTCATTGCCTTGGCTCCTCATTTTTTATTTTCTGCATATGTCCTCTGTGTGATATTAGACCTTTAATTTATCTTAGACAAACAAAAGCCCTGCTTTGTTAAATTTACTTTAGGAAAAGTCATGATCTGTTACTTTCATAGAAAATGATCCCTCATTGTCTTCCACACTATGAAATTGATGCACAGCCGCTTTGCTGATTGTCAGCTAAGAATGATACCAGTCCATGTTAGGTATATGCTAAGGAGGAAACAACCAGAAAATATGCAGCACTCTTGGGATTGTGAATTAATTACTATTGGTGATGTCCTTTGAAACTGTAACGTTCTGCCAATGTATTTTTTAATTTTATTTAAAATACTTTAGAAAACTTTTAAATGTGGCGCCAGCACAACTTCTTATATAGTATGGGGTGGCGGTGGTAAAATTAATTCATTCAAATGTGATGCTTAATTTTTACATTAATTAATTGATTCTACTTTCAGGTCTTCCTTCTTTCTTATTTAGAAGCTAGGTAATTACAATATGTGCCAGGAATATTACACTAACAAAACAAAGGCTGTCTGTTAGGTTACAGAATACACAATTAATGCAGCAGAGAAGCCTGAGTTACTGAATAAATGATGAAGTTTTACCAGAAGGAATGTGAGACAACAGAACTATTCAAAATAATGCTTAACCTGGATATAATAGATTTAGCTTTTAGCTTTTTCCTTTTAGATCTGAGATGAGGAAGATACTCATCCTCATCCTTTCACTATCAGAATGGATATGCAAATCAGTTATACATGGAACTATATGGTCTAGATGTAGGGTAGGTTTTCTGTCACCTTCAGAAATGGAAAGAGATGAACATCCTGCCACTACACCCTCCCTATCTCTACGACAACATGGCAATCCCTTTAAAAAAAACTCTGAAAAATCAAATTAGAATTTGGCCCCCCACATCCTTTGTTTTAGTTCTAGCATTTTAGCCTCTCTGAGGACAAATATATCTTTCAAAAATGACATTTCAGTGGATTAACACTGTTTTAGTCAGTTACAGCATCACAGCTAATGGTCTGTAATAAATAGCTGGGGTTGAAATGCCAGATTTGTGAAAGGAGGTTTGACTGCTCCTTTGAAAAATATTATTTAAGATAAATAACAATAGCAAAACCTAGTCTTAAATCAAGTAGGAGGGACAACAGCATCAGCTTTTTGGGGGGGAATGTTAGTTTTTCCTAGGCTGCACTCTGCTATCAATGATCCATTTTCCATTATTTGTGAGTGCCAGAAGCGAGAAATAGATGGAGGTGGAGGAAATCACTGAAGATGATAGATTTTGCAGCTTCGAAATGAGTGCAGCTATTAAATGTCATTGTCATTTGTGGTTGACATGCACTCATCTTGCAGTTCAGCTGTATATACAGTAGGCAAATAGGAAAAATAATTGTGAAATCAATAGATGTTGCTATTATTGAATTGGACTGCAATGAAAATAATGTTACTGGCATATAGGTTTCTCTGAAAATCATCCACAGATTCATACTACTGGATCAAGGCTCCAGTAGCCAAAACTTGCATTCCAGGAATGATTTTATGTACAGAGGTCTCAGAGAAGAAATAGTTTGTTCTGAAGAGAGGGTGAATATGTGTTTTAGAGTGGGTCTTTTTTTTTTTCCTAATAAGCAAGAGATAGGAAGGCCTACCCAGTTATTGTTGCAGTTGCAGAAGACACAAACTATTTCTTCGTTATGTTTTGCTGAGACAAGCAGAACATTTTCTCATTCTCCTTCTTGTCTTTGCCTTGCTCATGCCTACCATTTTATTTTTTACCATAAATACAAGGGAAAACATTAGAATGTATTACAACAGGAAAGGAAATGTTCCTCACTGATTTACAGGAAACAGAATTTATGGTATAAACATGGAAGTTCCCTAAAAAGTTAGTTATAAATCTGAAAGCATGTATGTTGCTTTTCCTGAATTTTATTAGAAAGGTCAGAAAAAATATTTATCAAGATTTTAAGACTTGACTCAAACTGAAGAAAAGTATAGAAGATTTTGTTTATTGTCTTGAGACAAAGTAGAGCTAATGCAATGAGACCAGCCTCAATTCAGTATTGGGACTAAATTAATGTGTGATTCTAAAGTGACAGCAGGATTTTGCTAGGTATCTACAGTCTGCTGACAATACCAGACAAAGAATGTTATTGCTGAAGAAATCAATACATTTCAGACTATTATCAATTGATTGAGAAAGGGAGAAAATGAGTCCTAAATGGAAGTCAGTATTTCAAAATATAAACTCAAGCACTTGAGTTGAACAAATAAATTATAAAAGTATGTGCTAGATGGAGCAGAAATACAAGAAGCAAATTAAGAAAGTGATCTAGTAGCAATAGTAAATTACAGCAAGAAGATGCAACACAGTAACCAAAACAAACAGGGTACTAGGCTATGTAAAAATGGGAGTAAATGAAAAGAAATAGAAATACCTTAGGTAAAATTAGAAAACCTCAGCTTCTGCTGTTCTGGATCAAATGCTGATTGTGAAACATATAATTATCATTGATTAAAGTTTGTGTTTTGTGAATGCTATCAGACAACTCTTTATAAAAGAAGGTGAATGGCATCCTGGGCTGCATTAGGAACAGTGCCGCCAGCGTGTTGAAGGAGGTGATCCTTTTCCTCTCCTCAGCACTGCTGAGGCCACATCTGGAGTGCTGGGTCCAGTTCTGAACTCCCCAGTAAAAGAGAGATATGGACTTAATGGAGTGAGTCCAGAGAAGGGCCATAAAGTTGATTAAGGGGCTGGAACACATCACGTATGAGGAGAAGCTGAGAGAGCTGGGACTGTTTACCCTGGAGAAGAGAAGGCTTGAGGGGATCTTACCAGTGTGTACAAATGCCTCCTAAGAGGATGTAAAGAAGATGAAGACAGACTCTTCTCAGTGGCATCCAGTGAACAGACAAGAGGCAATGGGCACAAACTGAAATACAAGAAATTCCATTTAAACATAAGAAAAAACTTTTCTTACAGTGAGGGTGGTCATATGCTGGAGCAGGTTGCCTAGAAAGCTTGTGGAGTCTCCAGCTTTGAAGATACCCAAAATCTGACTGGACAATGTCCAGAACAACCAGCTCTAGTTGACCTTGCTTTGAGCAGGTGGGCTGGACTAGTTGATCTATGGAGGTCTGCTCCAGCCTCAACTATTATGGGATTCTGTGAAAAGTACACTTAGGTCTTGGGAAATGTTTTCTTAATTTATATTCCCAAACACCTAAAACATCACAAGAAAAGCTTTAAGGAATATATTATTATAGATGGAGAAGTGTGGAAAGGTTGAAATACATTGAACTAAATTGCACATTTAGGATGAAATTTGCTTTTATGTAAAGAGCAAACACCACCACTTATCATAGGAACAGACTGTGTAAGAAGAGGTTATAAGGGAAAGGAGAAATGTACAAGCATAACAGACATCAAAACTGAAACGTATTTAGGAGTCAATAAGATTACTATTGAAAGGCAGGGGAAATAATGTATGGCCAATGATCCTTCTAGTCCAAATGTCTTGATTTTTGTACTTGCACAGGGAAATGTAGATTTCAATCTGAGTGCATTAGTGCAGCTATCCTATTGCTGTACTAATCTGTATCCCATCTTGGTACTGTTCTGCTTTGCTT
The DNA here is from genome assembly GCF_036370855.1 of Dromaius novaehollandiae. Classification (NCBI taxonomy): domain Eukaryota; kingdom Metazoa; phylum Chordata; class Aves; order Casuariiformes; family Dromaiidae; genus Dromaius; species Dromaius novaehollandiae. The sequence continues at coordinate 40,541,926 of NC_088103.1, read as the reverse complement.
CATGAGGACTGTATCATTTTATCAGACCTAGGAAGGATGTAGACATGTCCTTGACTCCTTCTGTAAGACAGGGTCTTCATTCCCCACACCTCTTGCAGATTGAATGCATCTTTTTTCAAAATTCAAAATAGTTGAGAGATTTGTTCGCAGTATTGCAAACGAAGTGTCCTTAACATGAAATGCTATACTTTCCTAGTCTCTGTTGGAAATACCTCTTGCTTTTACCTTTTCCACAGTTATATTTACTAGTTTATATATATTTACTAGTTACAATATATTTACTAATTTATAGTTATCTTTTGATAAGACTGTGTGCTAAGGTCTCTCTTCTCCTTTGCTTCCAGGCACTTAATCCTTAGTTGTACTCAAATACATGAACTTGCACTTTCTATAGTTATATTCCTCATAATTTTAATTACTTTAGTCTACAAGGACTAGAGTTCTTCCATTTTTTCACAGTATTGTCTTAACACACTTGCTATATCGGTCATTATTTAAAACATTAGGCAAGATCAGCTGTGACTGTAGTTACCTTCCTTCTCAACACCTTTTTTAGCTCTATTGTATTGTCACCATTAGTCATCTCCATATTCAAAATTTTTAATGCCAGTCTTCTCCAGGTTAACTAATACTTTCCCACTATTTCCCACTGGGATAATATCAAATACTTTACTGAAGTCCAGATGGATGACATTTACACATTCTCTGTCTAACCAGGCAGTTGTGTTATCAAAGAAAGATATCATTAGTCAGAGTTGATCTACTTTTTATAAATCCGTAACATAATTTATACGGGAAACCTATTTTAACATAATTCAAAACGTAATAGTTCCACTGGGCACTACTATTAAGAAGAAAAGCTTCAAAAATCAATGAGCAGATTGTCATTAAAAAACTCATTTTGAATCCCATGTATTACTCCAGAGATTGATATTTCCTGCTTATAAAATTTAACATAAAATTAAATTGCAAATATTTTTTTCAAAACCACCAGAATCATGGCCTCAGGCAGTCCACTGTTAGTATGAAACATTTGTTCAGCTTTAATGGACATATTTGTCGTATGATTTATATGAAAGAAAGCATCATTTGTTCCTTCATAATTTTGGTAATGGAATTTTTTTTTTTTGTATTATGAAGTATCAGAAGTAATTCTACATCTTTATGAATTAGGCAAGTAAACAAAGCCTTAAACCATTTATAAAGTAAACTACCTTCATGCATTTCCCTTCTGCTATTGCATTTCTGAAATAGAACAGAAATCCAGGCTTTAAAGAAACAATGTATTCTTAGTCTACCTTTAGAACTGTGAAAAATACCAATTTTAGGTAGAAACTGTGTGCTCTTAGTCTAAATAAATTTTAATTAAAATTATTTCTAGGTTGCTTTACGTAAGCCACATAAAATATAAAATTAAAGTATGAAAGAAGTTAATTAATATAACAAGTAATTACAGATAATATAATAGAGTCAAAGGCCATAGCTAGGAATTTACTAGTATCAGTTAAAGGCCCTGCTTGACTCTTGTGTTGTACCACTTAAGTGATGCTATTTGCTATCTGCCAGGGAAATGTGACTCAAGGGAGCTGATGCCAAAGTTCTCTTTTGTTCTGTGTTTGGGGCTGACAGAACAGATTATTAAAATAAGGCTTTTGATTTTAATGGCAGATCTCTTCTGAAAAGGCCCTCTTTTCTTAAAGATTTCTCTGAATTATGCACTGATACCGTGAGACTTACAATGTCCAGGGTGCCTACACAGAGGCAGAGGGCACACAAGGTCTTGGAGAGAGAGAAAGTAAAAAATAGAAACCTGTATGCATGCAATGTAATTCATATTTTGACCCCACTGTTCTGTTTATAGCATTTTATAACCAATGATATTCAGTAATACTGAAGCAAAAACATTTCAGGTTTAGGTCAGTAAGAACCAACATTATGCTGCCAAGAACTGCACAAAAGAAGCTGACAAGAGCATGAAGAATTTAGCCTCTAACATTAATAATCAAGATGGCAACATCAACACAAGCTTCAACACTTCTCTGAATGAGTGAAAATCATTCATAAGAGAAAATGAATTGAAAATGTAAAATGGTTTTTGTTTTACATGTTCTTAATCAGAACAGATTTTAATTAGATCCAAATTTTTCATGAGTGTTGAAGGGATTCAGATTGTCTTAACTTTGAATATTTATTTCTCTTTTAAATTTTGTGATTGACTTAAAGCGTCTTATTTTCCTACTGTCTTTTTCTCTCTCTCTTTAGCTTTTTAGAATTTCACTAGTTACTAAGAAGTAACAGTGGACATAACAGCAGGATTGCAAAGTTCTAATTTTTCTTTTCATGATGAGTAACTTCTTAGTATTCTGTGAAAAAGTTTCAAAAGAGTAGAAAAAAGTTTAAGGAATACTGAAAGTCTAATTCATTGTCATTCTGTTCAATGATAAAGTCAATCAGAATTTAGTTCAGTACAAAAAAATTAGCACTGAAGTTTGCAGTAGAAAAATTTGAAATGGCATCTCCCATAAAAGCATAATTTTTGATGGAACACTGTTTTTCTTCAGAAAATAAAATATCTCAACTTCTTTCAACCACTGAATATACAAGCCTGGATATCCAGGAGCAAGTATATCCCACAGACTTACTTGGGACATCACTTGAAAGCAAAGGTCTGGTGTATCATGTTTAAAAAAATGAAGAACAGTATTCTAAATGAAAATATAAAAGGGGGGAATCTTTTGAAATAAAATGCATATGCAAAATGCAGAATACACTATAGCTTATCATGAATGTGTGAAAATTGTAGTTTTTTGAAGAAGGGAGTGAAAGTTAGTCAACACTGAACAGTTGTGAAAGAAATATTTTTGTGCAGGTTGATCTTAAACAAAACAAAACAAAAAACAGTTATCAAACCACTGAGGGATTCAGAATATTTTTAACTGTGCTGGGGGTTATTATGTGCAGAAGGCAGATTAGTCATTTATAGTATATAATAATTTAATGGAAAAGACAGTAGACATGAAATTTTGAAAGTTCAGAAGACAGTCATAGGCAAATTATAGCAGCAACAATCATGTAATGTGTTTTTTGACATTAGTGATACTGTTGGTAACGGTTTTCCCAAACCAACAAGAAGGTAGAGCACTCCCTGACCTCAAGGAACTCTGGCTGCGTTTTGTCAGAAACTTTCCTTCTAGTGTTGATCATCCATTCAAATGCTGCATTTGGAAAAGGGTGTCTTTCAGGGCTGTCATATCTCATAAAAAGATGACATAAATGATAATCTGTTTTTTCTCCAAATATGCCACTTTTTGGAAAAGTACACACTCAAAAAAATCCAAATTTTACTGGATTTTTATTTTAGCCCTTAACCATATCAGTACATAACATTCAAATTTTAGTTAGCTTTTTCTTGTATCTGATACGTATTAGAACATATCTGTAACTGCAGCACCAATAGCTGCAGGAATTAGCACTGTACGATTCTCATGACCTTTTGTAATTCTTTGATGGATTTCAGAAAAATGTTATGAATGTGTAGATATGTTACAGGGAATTTTTCTCAGATCAAAGATGAATAGCTGTAATTTGAGTTAGCTGGCTATGTTCTTCAGCTGAAATACAATTTACTTGAAGATACATACTTAATTATAATGAAGATTCTTGCCTTGCCAGCTATTTTTGTTATTGATTTTTAAGTGGGGACTAGTATGTGCTACAATAACAGACTTAGAAGGTGGCCTGGGAGCTACATATATCAGGTTATTGATGCTAACTGTCTCTTGCATTTGTTCTAAGGAAGCATTGAAATCATGGGTAATTTTACCTTGGTAGAAAGCGGTGTGGTTTCCTGCTCTGTAAAAAGTGAGAAAATCAAATTTTGTGCTTATTTCATTGAAAAAATATGCCTTTTTAAAAATCTGCATTGCCTGTATTGTGTCAAAATATCTTTCTCTGCATAATGTGCACTAAATACGATTTTCAGTAAAAACTAAAATGATATTCCTGCAATAGATTCTGTATGGAGAAAAAGCTTTCATTAAAGAAAAGCCTTGTCTTAGCCTAAAAAGGGTCATTTTCCAAACAGAGTACATCCAATCAAACTGACCAAACTGACAAACTGATGTGACCAAAACTGACTCATATTAAAATATATGCTAGTATGCCTAAGATTGTATTGGCTGTCACTTCGGCTACAAAATGTCCTTCATTCACAAAAAGGTGTCTGCAGACGGTCAGAACGGTTTTCTATTTCACTCCAGGTGCCTGGTGCCTTAATTGTTCTCACTGACACTGCAGGAATGCTTCTTTGCTCCCAGGTTCCCTTTGAGGGGGTACCCAGGGCACTGGACAGGATAATTCACTCAAGAACCTGCTCCAGAAAGACTGTCAGCATGAGGATTGCATCAGAATTTCCTCTGCTGCAACAGCCATAGTCCCTCAAATACTTCTGTACCACATTGCAGGGCATGCAACACATGCTTGCTATTATGCTTTTGACCACTGTGTTGTGCTAGACATAATTCCTTTTGGTATTTCAGGCATTCTGAATGGAAAGTATGTGTCCATAAAAGAAAATGTATCTTAACGTCACAGAGACACCACAAAGGGACAAGATGAGATATTATCTGACCAAATGCTATGCAGCATGCAGAGAACACTACCTTGAAGCACTGTGGATACAAGCCAATGCATATGCATTGATCTACGGGCCATTTACGGGCCATTTTCTCTGCCTCATGCAAGCCACAATGGTAATAGGTTCCTAGGATAAGTCAGTTTGAAAAGGACATCAGCAGGTCACCTAGTCCAACCTCCTGCTCAAAGCAGGGTTGGCTATGAGGTCAGACCAGGTTACTGGGGTCCTTATGCAGTCAAGTCTTGAAAACATTCAAGGATGAAGACTATGCAACCTCTCTGAGCAACCTTCTCTACTGCAAGACTGTCCTCATGCTGAATTTTTTTTTTCCTTAAAGCCAGTCTGAACCTCTCTTGTTTCAACTTATGCTTTTTGCTTCTTGTCCTCTCACCATGAACCACTGTGGAGATCCTGGCTCCATCTTCTTGGTGACCTCCTTGTTGGTATTGGAAGGTTATTAGTTCCCTCCCAAGCCTTCTCTTCTCCAGGCTGAACAAGCCCTATTTCCTCAGCCTCTCCTTATGGGGCTAATGCTCCAGCCCCTGACTATCTTGGTAGCCCTCTGCTGAACTCACTCCACTTTCTCTGTACTTTTTTTAAAACTGGGGCGAGGAGGAAGGGCGATGCAAAACACAGTCCACACAGTGATCTAGATGAGGTCTAATGTGCTGAGTAGAAGGGGAATAATCGCTCTTTCAATCTATTTATTATAGTCCTGTTCATATAGCCCAGGATATCATTGGCTGTCTTTGCTGCCAGGGCACATTGTTTGCCCGTGTTCAGCTTGGTGTCTACCAAGACCTCCAGGTCCTTTTCAGCAGAGCTGCTCCCTAGCCTGTATCATTGCAATCTGCAGAACTGTGCATTTGTCCTTGTTGAACTTTATCAGGTTCTTGTCGACCCATTCCTCCAGCCTGTTTAGGTCCCTCTGGATGGCGGTCATGCTCTGGAGCATATCAGCTGGTCCCCCCAGTTTGGTATAATCTGAAAACTTGATGAACAAGCACTCAATCACCCCCTCCAGGTCACTGATAAAGATGTTAACACAGGATAGGTCCCAGGATAGACCCCTGCAGTACTCCACTTTTTATTAACATACAGCAGCCTTGCAAGGACATGGCCCAATTCTCTCAGCAAACTTGGGTGCAGCCCGCCTGGTCTCACAGACTTTTATGGGTCTAGGTCTCTTAAGTAATCCCTGATTCAACCCTCATGCACTGCATAGAGGCCCAGGAGACCTTACTGGTGGAGACTCAAGTAAAGAAGGCACTGAATACCTTAGGTTTACGTGTGTGCATTGTCACCAAATCACCTGCCCCATTCAGCAACATTCTTACATTTGAACATCCTTGTTCAGCCTTTTACAGCTAATACACAAATAAGATTGAAAGACTTTATTGCTTTGGTCAAACTTGCTTGAGCTGACTTACTTGTAAAACACAAACATAACGCCAATCAGCCATGGCCCTTTGACTTTAGTAAAAGCATGGGCAAGCTAATATAACGAAATGTTTTTATGAGTCCAGCTTGGGATCAGGGCTTAAAATTTTATTTAACCAGGTATTTTATGTAAACAAGACAACTTCTTTGTAAAATATTTCATTTGAAAAGCATGCAGAAGCAACAGCAGGATAAAACTGATATTTTGTTTTTCTTGGAAGATAATAATAAATTTTCTCAAAAGATTGTAATAGTAGCAGTTAAGAGGTTTAATTTTTAGGCAACATTGAAATATTCCACCAGCAAAACATACTATTTAAACTTCCAAACTGAACTGAGACACAGCATTGTTTTTGTCATTTGCTTTATTAATGTTTTCTAAGAATTTGTAATAAAATAGTTTTAGAGAAGAAATGTTAATGCATTTTCCTCATTATTTAGATAATAACTGAAATACCTGGCTTTTATCAAGACACTGACTAACCTGTAACCAAATTTACTTTCCTTCTGAGTCAACTCTGAATGAACTGTACTGATGTTACATCTCCTTCATTTAATGTTAAAAGCTGTTTGATGTAAAATAGCTTATCATTTTGAAGGTCAAGAAGTCATATTCTTTGTTGAATATGCAGCTTTAGAACAGAAAGCAAAGCAATCAGAGGTAGTTTAATAATTAGTGACTCAGGAATGTTATGATTTAATTTTCACTCCTTTCTTCCTTTGTATTATTTTACAGATGACCAAGTCTGTGGAGAGTTCAAGATAACATAACCTGAGGTGCCACTTGCAGTTACTTAATTAGTTTTCTTTTTCATTCTCTTCTGACCCCAAATATGCTATTAATACCATATAATACTTTAAATTCCCTTAATTCTCTTAATTCAGCAGTTCTCTTCCTCTTAATTCAGAAGTCCAAACCAAAAAGTGATGAGCAGGTTTTATAAAAAAAAAAATTAATAGCCGTATATGAGTCTGGTGAGGTTTGAGATTATTTTACACAGCACACTGCAAGGACATACAGATGTAGGCAGATGAGGAAGGTACTGGAAGTGTGGTACTATGCTAATGTGCAAAACTATATTGAAAAGAAGAATCTGTTCGTGCTGACACAGAAGTGCAATAACATAGCTAAATTGCTTCTGGCATCTAAGTTAGCTTGTTGAGAGCCATCTATCTCTGTAAATCATTGTGCTTTTGCATGTATACAAGAGATCAAAAGCAAGTGCAAGATAAAAATATGATTTATGCAACTCTCCTAATTTTTTCTAGTATCTGAAATGAAAAAACCATATTAATGTAAATAAACGTTCTTCAATATATTATTGCATATTAATGAGCACTTGCTTCTTTGTGATTGTAGTAATAGCAGTAGTAGCACTTTAGATCCTCAGGCACTACATGCAACTATTAAATAATGTAAGCTAACTCTGACCATAAAATGAAGCATTTTATGAATTAAGAAATTTTATCATACTTCTTGCTTTGCCTGCAAATGAAGCTTGCTGTTTTTGCGGTTAAGATAATTTAATATATTTTATCCACTTGTGTCTTCCACCCAGACACAACCAAAATATAGTTCCACAGATCTGTGAGTTAATTTCCCTAGTTAGACATACATTCATGGAATGAATGATTTGCCTATGATCTTGTTGTGAATCAGTGGCAGGGCAGGGGATCTAAAGTAATCTAATGTTTGCTAATTCTCTATTTTATACACAGGAAACTAGTTTTAGAAAACTAATTATGCCAATTTGAATATTAAGTGACATTATGGCAGTAAACTGCTCCAAGGGAAGTGTGCTATTTAGACAGAAGATGACAACTTCATATATCAGAAAACCTAATATATCACAATGGAATGAGTAACGTAAAAGAGTGAATTAAAACAGACTGTCTTACAGAACTACAGCCACTATTATTATTTACATTGTCCTCCTCTATGTCTATGTTGGATGCAAAGTTTTTGCTATTGTATGCAGAATTGTAAGCAAACTAATTTTTACATTGAGGAAATTTTGGCCACGTCTCAACAACATATAAGGAGTTGAGGAGGGCTATTAATAGGGCATTTTCTTTCAAAAATTAGTATTCAGCAAAAAATGGGCCTTTAACAAACCATCTTTCGGAAATACGCTCTGGGTTCCCTGCAAAATTTTATTTTTCCTTGATTTCAGAAAAAAAAACCCCTGTATTTATTTATTTTAGTAAAGAACTCAGAAATGTTTAGGAAAAAATGTGATGTTAACAAAAGCTGCATTTTCCTTGAAAATTTCTATTAGAGAGTATTTTGGACCAGCTCTTCTAGGAGGAGTTCATTTGCATTGTCTGTTAAATAGTTTTAAATATTCACAGACATATTCATAGAGAACACCATAAAATAGAAAAAAGATGCTCACTTAGGGGTATAGTTGTTTTTTGCACTGAAAGATTTCTTGTTGAAGAAAATTGCATACTTTTGTATATGGGGAAAACATAAACATCACGTCTGAGCAAACTAACACCTAATGAATCATTACCAGTCTGTTCCCTTATATTGTATAGTAAAGGTAGAATAGGCATTGCCACTAGGACTGATCTATAATTACAGATCTAAAACTTGATTTAGGAACTTACTGAAATGACACCGTTACCTTAAACACTCAGGATCAGTCTGAGGTTTTTCAGTGACTTGGACTTTTTCTGCTTCTAAATCTTTTGTGATTCCTTTAGCCTCCCTGATAACTTTTTCAAGATCTAAACATAAAATAACAATGACCTTTGAAATATACTTTAGTCATATGTATTCCAAGGCATCCTATATTTTCTAAATTTATCTTTTTAAACTTTTTGCTGTGAAAACTATTTGGAGGGTAAAAGCATCAGAATGAGAGACATTGTTTTACTATTGTAATAGGTATAAACATTGCAGTCTTTCAGACACTTTCATACTTTTCTCCAAACACTTTATGAACATCTCTCTCCTGGCTCACTTACTATGTGTTATTTACTCATTTACAGAGGTCTAGACCCTTAGCCAAACCTGTCTTTATGTATGCAAAACATGTTGCTTCTTAAACATTTGAATGTTAGTGATATTCTTTAATTATAGGTTAATGGGTTTTAAAAAATATTCATGCTGGTTTTAAGTTCACTTTTAAATATACATCTTACCAGCAAAAGTGGAAATTGCTTTTTCATGTTTACAGGTTGTGATTCAGCAAATCTGTACATACCTCAGTTTCAGTGACACTCAATGTGAATATCAGAATTCAATATTTGTTACAGACATGTTTTAAAATGATCTGCTACATAATGTAAAAATATATACAAATCTTATTTCTATGACTTACTCTAATTTGCTGAGATAAATAACTTGACAGAAAAGATTTTTCAAATGCATTTGTCAAATCATAAATAATTATCATAACAGACAGCCAGGTGATTATCAGACACACAAATACCTTTGAGTTTGCTCTGGAGAGCAAATAAATCCTGCTTTATTTCATTCTTCTGCAGCTGGAGTGCATTTAACTGACCATTTTTATGTTCCATTGACTCCATTTCTAAGAGAAAAAGTTATATCCTAAATTAAAAGCGTTACAGTTTTAGTTTTCATGATATAATTTTAAATATTCTTAACTACTTTTACCGTCTTCAGCTACTCAAAAAGAACATTAAATATAAAACTAAAATTACTTGTATAAAACCCAGTTCACAGGAAATTATATGTCCTATAACACATATTACTATGAAAGAAAATTTTAAAAATTTTATTAAGATGTTTGACAGTTTTGTTGACTGAACATAAAAATAATTATAAATATTTTACTTTAGATTTACTTCAGCTATAAAGGAAGATGACTTATTGTATAGGTGGACTTGTTGAGTAGGTAGGACTAAAAAAACCCATATTTTGTTTAGTGTTACAGGCATTTGAACCAGAATGTTGACAGCTTCTGGAGTTAATTGTGATTGTTTCCCTCACAACTGGTTGACCTCATATACTTGTTTGAGTGATGCTAGTGTGCTCAGGAGTGTAGCAAACACAAAAACAGACAATCTGTACCTCGAAAGAGTTGCAATTTAAAAAGGATGGAATCGAGAAAACAACTGAACCCAAGAAAGGATTTTAGTCACCTTTCCTGTCCTACTGGCCTAACCTCTGAGAGACTGACTGATCGGATCTGTCTGAATATGTAATATGAAAATAAATTAATAGTTAAATATAACATCTGCCACCAAATACAGACCGTTTTTTTCAGTTGCAGATCAGAATCAGAGCCACATCAAATAGAAATGAAAGTACCATTAAGTAGAAACTCAAATGGGCAGTTGTATTTCAGTGACTTTGCATCAGCAGCCAAGGAATACAAAGTGCTGGTGTTTGATGAATCATAGAACTGTAAGACTGGAAAGGACTTTGAAGGGTCATCTACTGCATTCCTCCTTCTGAAGGCAGGGTCAGTTATACCTCTGTCATTTCTGACAGATGCTTCTCTAACCTGTTCCTAAAGACCTTCAGTAATGAAGACGCTACAATTTCCTAAGGCAATCTCTTTCCATTGTTCACTGTTCTTAGTTAGAAACATTTCTCAAATAGCTAGCCTGACACTCCCTTGCTGCAGTTTACGCCTGTTACTTTTCATTCATTTCACTATGGGTGTGGAGAATATATAACTTTCCTTTTTACAGAAGCCTTTTAGAGATTTGAAGACTGATATCAATCTTCCATCAGTCCTTTTGTCCATAGCTTGAATAGTCCCAATTCTTTCCATTTTTCCTGGTCATGTCCTCTAGATCTCTAATCATTCTCACCCCTCTCCAGCTGGTCCACACCTGTCTTAAAGCGTAAAATCCAAAACCAGATGTGCAGTACCCCAGCTAAGAGCTTAACTGCCCTAAATAGAGCAAAGGATTATTTTGCTTGTCTTAGAGGTTAAAATTACATTTATACATCTTAATATGTTGTTGGCTTTCTGACATGATTGACTCATGCTCAGCTTGTGATCCATGACAACTATTTCCGTGCTGTAGGACTGCTTTTCAATCTGACTCTGTTCTGAGAAATCTGATATTCTGTATCTTGACTCAAAGATAATGTTATCCTGTGGCTGTAAAAGACGAGTCCTATAAGACATCTGTGCATATAATTCTTACTGAAGAAACTTATTTAAGTCAACCATAGGTGAGTATAATCATTGCAAGCCTAACATGGTACATTATGCGTGGCAGTGCATCTCTGTGCTGGCTATAATATCAGACACTGGAAGCAACATTTGCAGGTCTGCTTCTTCTCATAATGTTCATTGTCAGAAAGGGCTGAAGAGGATGGGGTGTATAAGAGGCTAATTATGTCAGTGTAATGTGGTAGGTCAGATCACTCTTCCAGTTTAGCGCTAAGAAGTGTGTCCAGACAACAAGACAACAGGTTTCAAAATAATGTGTTGCAGAGCTATATTTTACTGATTTGTATACTCTGGTAATCTAAGATAAAATCCCTCAATGTAAGACTTACCACTTTTTAAAAGAGCTGTCTCATTCTCTAAATCATTTATTTCACTCTTGACTTTTTTTTTAATCAGATGATCTCTATTACTTGTTAGTCCATATTCATTGTTAAACTCTGTTACTTCCCTAGTAAAATTATCTTCTTCTTCAGTCATTTTTCTCTTTGCATCTGTCTGAAAAAATAAGGGGAAGATTGAATGTTCAGGTGAAAAAAGAGGGGCAGGCTGAAACACAGTCAATGTTTACCCTTACACTTAATAAAAATAATATATTTACTTTTCCTGACATATGAGAACATGAAAGCGGTCTACAACTATCATTTTTTCTGTTGTTTTAAGCTTGCTTTTCCAACAAAGTAAATGGGTATATTCTTTATATGCAAACATTTCAAAAATTGCTAAATTATGTTATAGACCCTGTGCTAGATGTTTTTAAGTTCAAGTCTTTATTGAAATTAGTAGAAAGTTCTGTTTCAAATCAGTAGCATGATATGGCCACTCTTTTTCAGACTGTTTTTAAATTAAATAGAGCTGTTATTTATTCCTCTGCAGAATGTAGACGCAGTATAACTCTCTTGATAACTCCCAGGAAAGCTGTTTTATTTTCTGGGAAAAAAATATGCTAAAGACAAAGACAATATTAAACAGTCATTTAACAACAGACATTAGAAATTGAAGTTAAGAACATTAAATCAGCTCTGTAAATAATCTGGAGTACACATTACCTAACATCAAAGATTAAATTAAAAGTGAGAATTTATTTACATTTATATTTTTAAATATGCTAGAGCCAGAAAATAATTTAATTGTTCAGATTTATAATATTAATTCTTCCATATTTTCAAATTTTAAAGCTGACTACACTCATGCAGTTTGGTAGAGATGAACCATATGAATATTATAGCTGGAAACATACAAAGATTTTAAGAAGAGCACTCTTTTGATTAATAAGTTCAACTTTCTGTTTTTCTAAGCTGTCTTCACGTTTCTTCAGAAGTTCTAAGTAGAAGAGTTTTTCAGAAAGATGCTGAACCTTCCAAGAGAAAAAAAAATGGTTATAAAATGAGGATATTGTTTATTGGTTCATATATTTTGATATGGGATGACAGGATCTTTGTCCATTTAGAACACAGCTAGTGTAGCTGCTGGATAAGCAAAAACATAATAGCTCTTTTTTCCCCTCATTAGCTTCCAATCTTCCATAAAAATCTGGAGAAGTATCCTCTCTTTAAAGGCTGGATTTAGTGCTGGTCACTCTATCTGAAAGGGCATTCTAAACTTTCTCCTGTTTAGAAGAAATATTTTCAGGTTAAAATTAGGGAAAAAGGTGATCACGTTGAATCTTATACCCAACATAATACAGTGTCCTCCATCCCACGGTCTTGCTCATCACGTACCAAACCAGACAATAAAATCAGAGGGACAGAGGTCCAAGATCACTGTTATGACTGAGATTATCTGAATGGCTGTACATGTCATCAACTCTTCAATGCTAGTATTGTGTAGCTAAAGGAGAGAGAGAGATGCTCATATTTTGCTGAGCACAATTCCTGGAATTCTCAGCCAAGGAAGTGTGGAGAGACTGCTCATGGGCTGAAGACAGTTTGGCCATAAACCACAAATAAACCCAAGCTGCTATTTTGCATATAGTTTTATTTTTTAGTTCTAATTATTTTAAAAAGTAGTTTATGCTGTCCAACCATTTCATTTTCAAAATTTTCTGAAAAATACCTCTTAGTTTTCCACCATACCCACTGTATCATTATTTAATGTAGGTTAAGATACATGGTGGAATAAATTATAAGACCAGGCAAATAGGAAACAGCTAAGTGTTCAAGAGTCTTAAAAGATGAGAAGCATTCATCTGATGTAGCAGAGAAGAGGAGGTCAAGAGAATAACTCAATCTGTAAGAATCAGAACAATGAGTAGGGAAACCAAAGTTAGCAGCAGAATTGCCCACAGACCATAAAGGCACAGAGTAGGTATCAGGAAATAAGCTGAACAGTCAGGGTGATACATGACTGTTCGTGTTTGCAGATGGAGAAAAGACCAATTAGTAATAATATTACAGAGGCAAAAAAACAAAAGATCGGTAAATCATATAGATGACATTGGAGAGGGTACAGATTAAGTACATCTGATTAAAAAGGAGGAGGACAAAAGAATCAGATGTAACTAGAATAAGAATTGGAAAGGAAGGGACCAGATTTTTTCTTTGTCCCTGACATGTCTGACAGGCAGAGTGCCAAGGAGGTGCTTGCCTCAAAAACATGTATTTTACATACTAATTCAGAGAGAGTAGATGGTCTTATTCTACCATATTTATATTACTGAACATAACTAGCTACAGTGTAGTTTTTTTATCTGTATAGCGCCTATATAATCTATGCATTTGCAACAGATTTTCTTGAAGAAATCATTGAGCCATGAAAGGCAAAATGCTATAATTCAGACTCTAATTACATGCTACTTGATTTTACAGAACACAGGGAAAAAATAGCATTTCCTGGGAACCTTTGATTGACCACAGGCAGTCTCTGTGAAACAGATGTCAAAACACTTTTGAACTCAGTCTCATCTCCTTGCTCAGGAATAAGCCCCTCTGCATGCATGTGCTTGGGTATGTATGCTTAGAGAGAAGATGTGCAGTTATTTGGTGCAGGAATTTAGTTGAAGAGCCTTATTTAGTAAGATTTGAATTATATTAACTACTGTAAATATGTTTAAAGTGTAAATAATAAACTTAATTCCAATAGTGAAAAATAAATTACTTTAAATAATTTAATTTCAGTAACTGTATTGAAACTTTAAACCTAGTCTGGTTGAAATGCATTTTTTCATTCTTTTTATTTTCTGTATCATTTTCTTTTTATAAATCAAACAATGCCAGACTAAACAGGCAAGTAAAATATATTTTTGTGGACACCAGTAAGATTATTATTAATTCTGGTGGGAAGGGCACACAAGATTTAATTAGGAATGGTTCTTCAGTTCTTCCCATTAGTCATTTACAATAATGGCTCTACTCTTGGGACCATCTATACCTACCACATAAACCTTCATTATAAATCACAGTGAATCAATAACAAATTTGCAGCATACAAATAAAATTGTGATGTTCATAAACTAATTTATGAGCAGACTACAAAGGACTTGACCCAAATACAATTTGTGTTGGCTAAGTAACAGTTCCTGTTCTAAAGCTCTGCTGGGCCCTATGATTGTGGCATGCATAAATGTAAGCATGTGAGTAACTGCTTGCAAGATTATAGAATGAACTTGCAACTAGAAAATATTGTAAATGACTTCTGTCTTTTCTTCTGACCCCATCACAGTGATATTGATGCATACATATATACATACAGATATACAGTACATAGTTTTTAACAAAAGACAGAATAGCCTGTTTGTGGAAGAATGACATTCACTCCCCAAACATTTATTTTCATAATTAGCTGAGGTAATTCCCCAAGTGTTCTTGTAGATGTTTGTTCAAGTAATAGGACACAACAGTCCCAACTTCAGAGGAGACTCCATATGCTTTCCTATTGTGCATATACATTTTGCCAGCGCAGATACTTAAGAGCACAAGGGACAATATTTAGACTTCATTTTCAGGCACAAGCAAATGGATTTTTTAAATCATTTGTAGCAACAGGTATTAATGCTGAAAAACCTTGCAAAATTGGAAGCCTAATCTAAAAATTGGATTGCAGTTTGGTTAAAGGGAAAGCATAATAAAATCTTTAAAACATTAAATAGATTTAGAAATTTTCCTCAGTCTTTAGTATCACTAATGAAACTCTTAGGCCTGGCATAACTGAACATAGGCTCCCTGGAAGATTTTAGTGTATCACTCAAGATCCAGTGAAGTAAACCTAGGGAATGTTTTCATATATTTTCTGTGAAATGAATAAAACTTTAAAATAATTGGAGTGGGCAATGAAGAAATGATTTCCAGGCCTCTGAATGAGTGCACATGTCAAAAAAGAAAATGCTGCAACAAGCTCCAAGAGTGTTACGTTGAGGCTGCTCAAACTGTACCAAAACAGTTAATTTGTCCTGCAGGTCACTTCTGGTGTCTGTGTCTTGTGGACGGACTGACCTGACAGTGGCGATTTGCTCCCTACCGACCTCTTTCTGGGGAGTAGGTGTGACCTTCCTGTGTGGATGTGCTGCGTTCAGTGAATATGGGTTTTGGAGGTGGTGTTTGAAAATGTTCCTACCACGGAGGTGAGCAAGCCCTTGCACATGTCCAGGGCTCAGCCTGAGGAGTGAGATCTGTGAGAGAGAAAAGTCACTGACAGACTTCTTTTCATGTGAAGCACATGGATGTGCTGATAACGATCACTACAGAAATGTTTGCTGTAAAATTGTTAAACATTGAGCCACTCAGTAGATGAATACTTCTTAAAAGTGTTTATGAACTTATTCATAAAAAGTATAGATCACGTACTTGTAAAAATATTGTATGTCATTATTATATATACTATAAACATTGCCAGCTTACCTTAGTTTCTAATTTTATTTTTGCATTGCTCAACTCTTCTTTTATTTGGTTAATTTTTTCATAACTTCTGTTTATGTCAAATTTAACTGCAACACAACAAGAATCTGTAAGCATGTGTGACCAGTTTGTAAAATTTAGGTTCTTACACAAAGGTGCCATTGGCAGGAAGAGGCCAGCCTGGCTGCCTGCCTAGCTTTCGCCAGTTATGTTCCCTACATGATATTGCTCCAAGCACAAGTGTGGCGGGACTGCCTCGCTCCCCCTGAGGATCCTCCAGGGAAGGGAGAAGCCAAGCGGCGCAAGTGGTGCCGCCACTAGGTACACAAGATGGCTGCCGGGGGCTGACCTTGGTGTATGAGGCGCCTCTTCTCCTCGGCCTGCTTCTCTGTGCGCTGTATTTGTTGGAACAGAGCATCTATGTTCATTTCTGCCTTCTCTTGGGCAGCTCCAGGAGCGTGTGGGATCTCCAGTGCTCGCATCCTTCTTGGAGGGCTGGTTAATGAAAGCCCGGGGTGCCCCGGGACAGGGGAGGCCTGCGCCAGGCTGCAGCCTTCCCTCAGGACTCTGCCCTCCCCCAGCCCTTGGGCCTCCGCTCTGCCCTGGCCTGGCCTCCCCGGGAGGGCTTTCCCGTGGGGGACAGGAAAGAAACCCCAGACCAGGAGGGAGGTGAGCAGTTCCCCAAGAGCAGGAGGGAAGGCAAGTGGCCGGAAGCGGCAGCTGCTCCCTGGCGACAGGGACCGGCTGTGCAGGAAGGGCGGGCTGAGGAGAGCCGGGGATGGGGGCCCTGGGCAGAGCGAAACGTGAGGGAAAGGTGGGAGAGAGCCCAGCAGCCCAGCAAGCAAACGCTAAGGCAGCCCATGCTGGAAATAACGAGGACTGCAAACTAGCAGGCAGAAAAGAAAGACAGTAGGAGCGCGGAAGAAGATATTACAGCAGGCAAAAGGCATCTGACTGGCTCAGTCTTGTTAAACTTGTGTGCATTTGTGAAAAATCTGATTCTTACCGAGGGTCTGGGGAGTTTTGATCAAACAATTCTAGCTTTGTTTATTTCTCTGGGGCCAAATACTTTGTACTAGTTTTGTGTTGTTCAAAAGCTGGAGCAGGTTCTTCCTTTTTCTACAGAGTGTTCACCGCATGTTTTTAATAAGTTTAATATAGCTTCCCAGTAATTTTATTTACCTTTTGAAGATTGATACATAACCTTAGCAGTTATGGCTGAAATCTGCAATTTTCATACAATCCCCAGGAAGCTGATAAAGCTGACTGCATAAAAACTAAGTAACAGTGATCAAGCTCAACTCAGTGGCTGTTGTATGAACAGCGTCACTTTTATATGAAATGACAGTGTTTCCATTCCAGATGGGCTCTGCAAACAAGGATCAGAATCTAGCCCACTATAAACTGTCCGGAAATATACTTGCATATAGCTTAACTATGCGATGAGCTTCTGCAACTTTTTAGTTTGTACATTATTGCCTGGAATACTTGGAAATGTAAATAGCTAATCTAAAATAAAATTCTTATTACAGGACTTGTTCCTGCATCTTGAAAAGGTCTAACTACATCCCCTGCAAGACTTACCTGTGTGAAGTTGACCTATTTGCTTTGAGAAGGAAAAAGCCTGGAGGAATGTAACTTTATACCCTTCCAGCCTTTTTAACATTGAAAAAGATTAGGAGTATTGACAGTCCTGTCTTGTTAGAGTTTTCCTCAGAGGAGGTACTGTCTTGGAATAGAATGCAGTAAGAATGTTTAGAAATTAGAAAGAGAAAATGCTTGACCACAAAAAATAGAGCAATACACATGAAAGGAGAGTACAAATGACTTAGTAGTGGAAAAGCTGCTCTAAGTTAGTAGAATGATACTGAGAATTCTGGGAAAATATTATGTTATAACATGGTACTTCTTAAAAAGTACTTTTTAAAGAGAACACAACGTTCCATTTAAGAAGGAAAATCTGAGTTCTGATGAAATTTTAAACCTGAAACTAGCACATTATGTTGCAGAAAATGTAATTATTTTTTAAGTGGAACAAAGTGCAACTGAGGGAAAAGAGTTCACAAAAGTGACTTTAGAAGATGCTTCAGAAATGAAGATTCCTACCCAAAGGCCAATGGAAAAGCAGATGAGTCAAATGGTAACATTTGGCAATAGAGAGAGATCTGTTACGCAGGTCTGTTGAGTGAAAAAGTCGTTTTACTAACTTCAAGTAAATGAACTGCACTATTAGTGGATCAAGGAGAAAATAAAATGAAAAGCCTGCTTTTAAGTTTTCAAGACTTGAATGCTTTTGTGTTTCAGGGAAAGCTGCTCTAGGCTGGGATAGTGTTCAGTGTCACTTACTAAAGAAAGAACTGTTTTTCGTGAAGGGTTCTTCAGTGCCTTTAATTATGGTACAGGAACTGCTCCCCCTAGAAAGAAAAGACTGGCTCCAGCTATACTTCTCACTGTCTGAGAATGACCATTCAACACGATTAACAGTGTAAAAGATTCCTTGAGAGACTGAAAAATTCAAAGTGGAACAAGTCTTTGAAATTCAGCTTGATAACTTTTGACTCCTGCAGATATTTGCCATGTGCTTGATTTTACATGGTAAATAATTCATAACTGAATGCTGCATGTGAAACATATAAAAGTGCTTTCAGAATCAGGATTAAGGCCATTTCTTAAAGGTGTATAGTTCCCCAGCTCCCATGGAAGTGGATGAGATGGTATGAACCTAAATGTTCCAAAATAAAACTAAAATGTGATCTACCTTTGCTCAACTTCAAATTTTACAAAGTATAACATCCTTAATAAATCACTGGCTGTTAGAAAGGTGACTTCAATTTTATTCTGTCGGTCATATCAGTACATCCTAATCTTAATCTATATCTGTATCTTAATCACTGTGCTGTAAACAGGTCATATCTTTCTAGAGTACTTCGAAATTAGTAATTGCCCTTTGTAATCAGGTTGCTGTGCTAATAGTAAAGTTTCTTCTACAAGTTTCTTCTCTATTTTGTGTAGGAAGAAGAAAAGAAAGATTTTATTTCTAATTTCAAGTCCGTATAAAAATATTTCCAAGTAATTTATTTCTAAATGGTATACTCTCAGATTATTTCAAAAATTGCTTTTCTGAGAGCCAAAAATGGTAGAGCAAAGGTAAAGAAGTGGTAGGGTAAGGATTAGATTATGCAGTATGGTCTTCACTGTAAAAAAATATGAGTAGAAACTAGAAATTACAGAATTATATTTATAAATACATTTCCTCTTTTGATTTTAAACACTGTTAATATTATTTTTTACCTTTACGGATGATCCTGTTTACTTTTGAACTTTCATATTTCTAGCAACCCCTCTTCCCAAACTATCTCTCTTTGATCTTCCTTGGTATGTTCCATCTATTTCTACATTAACTTTTTTCTACCCTGCACTGAGGAATAAAGCCGAATTATTCTGTGGCATAAATCCACAGTTATCATTTTGCATTCAGTGCAGAAGTCTGAGGTATTCTTTACTGGGAAACAGCATACATATATATGACAAAGAAAGAGCACTAGCCACATGGAGTGTGGTGTTGAGCAGCAATGCTGATGGGGAGAGACCACAAAAAGTCAGAAACCCAGTAATAACTTGTCATAAGTAAACATTAAAAATATCAGACTGATTCAAAATTAATTTTATAACATGCCTTTTAAAATCAAAGATTTAGCTCTGCTATTTAAAACGTCATTGTTAGAACAGAGCAAGCAAAAGATCTCTTTTCAGAAGTGAAGTGTAACAGAGCAGTTTTAACACAAATCAAGAATATTTTGCGTGGTTGTACTCCCCCTCCTGCTGGCTACCCACTGCATCACAGGGGAGGGCAGAGTCGTTCTGCCTCTTCCATTGCCCGCTTCCTTCTCAGGCAGAGAGGGCACAGGAACAGCCATACAAATATTTGATGGGCTCTGCTTGAATATATATTTGAGTTCCTAGGAAAAAAAATCAAAACCCCACTTCTGAAAACCCCGAGCAAGATGATGAAGAGGAATATTAAAATTCAGTAATAACCTATAACTGAGGACCTAACTACATGAATCCATATAATAAAATATAAAATATGGAAAAATGTAGAAATAAACCCTACAAATTATGTGAAAATGAATACAGCATGTTTCTATGTGCCCAAAGCCCCTGTTTTCTGTTCTTTCAGGTGACACAATTATGCTAAAAAATCATGACTTAGCGGAAAACAATGTATACATATATATATTTTTATATATTTATAATACAAAAAACAGCACTAAGGAGTACTTCTTACTCTCCCTTATACGCATGGTTACACTGGAGTATTAGTTATACTCTTTTGCATTTTGGTAGGAATGTAAACAACTTCGCAGCAGATGTTCTTTCTAAGGAGAGCCTGCTATTTGCATTGTGATATCTCCGTTTGAGTCTTATATACAAGATTTTGTGTAATTACATCTGGAAAGGCTGCACTGGATTCTGTAACCCTTTGGGTTACAGAGGTAAAGATTAGTCTTTCATGTTTCTAAATCTAAGCTTTCTATTGTCTTTGGTTATAATCACACAGCACCTGCTTTCTTTGCTGACTGGTAAATGTGCTGTTACACAGGCATTCGCATTGTTCATCAACAGTGTTTTGGAGTCGTAAAGATAGTTCAGTTGTATATTTTGCTGGATCTAAGTTTTTATCCTTAAACTTTTTTACCTTGTCATTCTGTACTATTTGGATAAGTGACAACTGAGGCTCTCATTTTGAAACATATATCAGAACTCTTATTTATCTTGGCATGATGATAGTGACTTTTGTAATGAAGAACGAATTTTTCAAATCTGGAGTGCATGTCACAGTACAAAATACTGCTTTGTCTTTCATTGTTCTCATAAATTTTCTTAGTTCTTTGTCTGGAAATAGCAGTTTGGTTTTCATATATACTGATCATCACTAAGCTGGAACCCAGGGGAAACTACAACAGAAACTGTGAAAAAAACCCTACTTTTTTAGATTTTAATTATTCCTTTCTTACATTTATAAAAGAGATAGGATTTTCATTAGCAGAGACATAAATGAATTATCCATTATGTTGTGATGTCTTATGAGAAGATGGGTGTATTAAATCTTCTAAATGAAGGGGAGTTAAAGATACCTAACATTTTGAGGAATGTGTTTTCATGCAAGATATGTAATCTTGCATTGAAATACAGTAAACAATCTGTTGCAAATTCTTCACTTTCAATCATTAAAGTATATTGATATGTTTCCTATTACCATATAACCCCAGCATGCTTGTTTATCCATTTTTGTCACATAAATTTTACCTGTTTGAGGAATGGGTATCTTTGTCTGACTAGAACTTACATCCTCAATGTGAAAACCTGCTCCAAACTATTGCAACTGTGTGAGCTCATAAAACCTCCCACCAATTTTGGGCCACAGGGTATTTTCCAATGACAAACTGTTTTGTAGGAAAATTCCCATTTTAATTATTTATTCAGACAAAAGTTGTCTGCCCCACTCCTTCAAAAGAATTTGAACAGTTTTCAAAATACTTTTCTTTCTTCCAGAATATTGTAGAAAAGGTCTATTCTCTCTAGAGGTTTTAAAAGCCTGTTTGTAAAATCCAAGTTAATAAAAAGGTCAGTATAAACTGTGCCCTCTACTTTCCATATATCCCTCTGTGGGCAGAGGCACATATTTAATGAAGGTTTAACAGTGATAAATAATGCTACATCAACCTGACTGCCTGTTGATACAGATGTTATGCTGTGATTTCATCTTTTTTAAAGATGTGATAAAAAAGGAGAATCTGTCAGCTTGGTTTTACCCCTCCCATCTTCTGCCCCACCTATACTCCTGGAAGATGATCTGTCTTTAATATTGAAAGTTTCAAAGGCTTCATGGCACAAATGTCTGCATACATACGCCAGGACTCAGTGCAGAGTCAGGATAATAAAAATGTTTAAGTCAGGTGGAGTAGAAAATCACAGTTACAGAAAGCAGGTATTATGCATTGTTCTACATACATAAATCAGTAATTTGCATTGTATCCCAGTGACTTCATTTCACACAATCTTTTCACAGATTGTGTGAAATGCCTGTAAATATTTCTTGGAGGTTTGTCTTTTTAGAATTTATTGAAAGACAATAAGAGAAGGAAAGTGAATTAGAATAAATAGCAAAATGTTGCTTCCTTGTGAAATAATTATATTTTTCCTATTTTGAGAATTAAATCAGAATATTTAAAATTCAGTAAGTCTGTTATTTGAATACGAAAGTAGTATCTATGGGTGAGGCTGCATAGGTTAATGTTAGAGAGTTAGAGAGTTATGCATAGGCATAAAAAACAGTATATACACACAGTGTTTCATATATGTTTTGGCCTGTTACTTTTTTTTTTTAAACCACATCATAATTATGCTTCTGCTGATGGCATTTTTAACCCTCCTCTCCCATTGGTTAAAGAAATAAACATAGCTTGAGTATCAATTCAGAAGCAACTACTGTTGCTTTGCACATGCCTTTAGATTTCCCACACTGGGAAAAGAAAAGAAAACAAAACAAAACAAAAAGAGAAAAAGTTCTTTAATCATCAGACTTAATGATGAAGAGTCTGACGCATACACAAATTTATATTTGTAATCTTTATTTATAGGAATAATCCAGTAAAGACATACTGATTAGATGACAAGCATAGAATCTTAGGCATGAAGGGCTAAAAAGCATATCAAGAGATTGTCCATTTTAACTCTACAGCTAGGCTGTAAAAAGGGCACTTTTCAAAGAGCATTAGATTTCTCATCACTAAATGTATCATGTTGCTTTTGCCTTTAGTGAACGTTCCATACTACCTTTCCAGTTAGTCGCAGTATTCTGAATTCTGATTCTTTCCTCCAGAATCTTTCCTCCTTCTCCTTAAGATTATGAGTTGAGTTCCACACATTTCATAAGTACAGTCTCTATTCCATCTTCCAAGATTTTAATGAAAACACTGAACAGAATTGTGCCTGGCTCAGATGCCTATGGTATCCCTTTAGTAAAATCCTCCTAAGTGGAGAGCAAATCATTGATAACTCTACACTGAGAGCAATTTTTCAACCAGTTATGCACTCAGATAATAGTGATAAGTGAAGACCATATGTAAGATCATGAGGATGGTTATGCTGGCTCAGATGAAAGGACTACCTAGCCTGCTATCCTGTCGGTGACAGTGGCCAACACTGAAGGCCTAGGGAAGGATATAAGAAGAAACTAGATAGGAAATGACACTTCCCTTGGTATGTCTTTCCATCTTCCAACAATTTGGATTTAGGAAATGGTTTACTTATGAGAGGCTATGATATAATACAATGTGAAAATTCAATGTCAGTGTCAAAAACTCTTATCAAAGTCCAGGTATAACACATTTACTGCTTCGCTTTCATCCATCTGGCCAGCTGCCACATCAGGAAGGAAATTAGAATACTGTGACATGATCTGTTCATGACAAACCAAGGCTGACTGGTGTTTTATATTTGTTTGTTTGTCTTCCAAGTATCTGCAGCTTAATTGTTTAACAGTTTGTTATAGCACCTTTCTCAGGACTTAATCTGTCCGGTCAACAATTCTGCCCATATCCTGTTCCCCTTTTTAAAGACAAGCACAAAGTTTAAACTGTCCTAATTCTCTGGGAACTTCCCGGTCCTCCATTAATTATTGAACATAGGCATTAGCAATTCAGAAATATCTTTGACTAGTTCCTGCAAGATTGTAAACTGAAATGCATAAGACCCTATTGGTGTGAACATATCTAAATATTTAATCTGTTCTTTCTGTATTGTGGCCAATACTGTAGACTCCTTGTCAAAGGTAGTATAATTATGCATCAAGATACAATTCACTTTTCTGGGGAACACTGAAGCCAATAAGGAACAGAAATGTGTCAGTGTTCTCAGTATCACACCCACACACTTTCTTATTTCGTAATGGATCTTCTCTAAAGCAATGGAGAAATATGAGCATGACCAAGAGCTTAAATGACTTTGCTTGCACAATTAAACCAAATATGAGAGGGATCTTCAGACACACTAATGAAAACGTAGCACACAGGTAAGAAGTAAGGAAACATAGAATACCGGGAAGGAAATGGAGATTAACTATAATCTAGGTATAATCAAAACAGCAAATGAATACTTTGCCTCAGTTTTCAGTGGGGTTAATATAGCACCTAAGTGTGCTTAAAGGGGAAGGAGACAGACTAATGGAAATTTCCAAAAGTGAGCTAGCAGCTAAATATAGCCTGACTACTTTGATGAGATAGGGAGGGTTAAAAAATACCCATTTCAGAGCACTGAAAGAATGAACAAATGGTAATGGATTAGCAGGGATTTTAAATGTATCTGTTCAGTCCAGGACTGGTACTGTACGATGGAAGCATAACAAACTTATTCCCTGTATTCAGAAAAAGGAAAAGAGATGGTCAAATAAAGTACAGGCCTGGTAGTTTGACCTCAACACTAAGGAAGGTCTTAGAATAGATTTTGAAGGAAATCATAATCAAGGACATGGACATAAATGGAGATTGGGATAAACTACAACATGGTTTTATCAACGGTAGATCATGTCAGACTAACTTAATATCTTTCTTTGATAAGATAACTGTCCCAGAGAAGAGTAATGCGGTGAACCTAATCTACCTTGATCAAAGAAAGGCATTATGTTGTTCCTTGTGGGAAATTATTTAAGGTGGAGAAGTTGGGTTTTAATGCAAGAATTGTAAGATGGATGAGAAACTGAATAAAGGGAAGACCAAACAGGGTTATCTTATGAAAGGAGGTTGCTTGTAGCATTCCTATAGGACTGGCCTTGGAACTGATTGAAATAGCCATTTTTAAGCTTGGTAAAAGAAGTAGGGGAATAGATATGACATTAAATTGGAATAGGACTATAATATCAGAAAAAATAAATGATTTTATGGACTGACATAATGGAAACCTAATAGTACAGAAAATAGGGCTGGATGCTTAGGGATTAATATCATGTTCTCTTAGTATAATCTGGTGACTTGATAACTGCTGGTCATAGTAGAGTAGAGATTTAATGCATTGGTTGTATCATAACTATAAGCCATCAATATATCATGGCCATGAAGCAGGTTTATGGTCTAGTAGATGGTATTGTCAGTAAAGATAATAAAGTGTTAATGTTGCATTGGTAAGACAACTCTCAGAATATTGTTTACAGTTCTGGTGGCCCACACTGATCCACAGCAGGTGTAGAGTGGGATGGTTAGGGGAAAGGAGAACCTATTTTCTCAGCTGAGATGAAAATAGCTATCTGGCAAAACAAAGCTTGAAAGGGCATATGGATATATCTTTATGAGTACCTGTGGGGGTAGACATGAGGGAGGACAACTTTTATATTAAAGGATAACACTATTTCAAGATCAGATACATACAAGCAATTATGAATAAACGGGAAATTTAGAAGAAGGTTCTTGACAATCTGTGTAAAGCTCTGGAATTGCTTTCCAGAGAGGGTCATGGCAGCAAGTAACTGAACTACTTCAAGATGGAACTTTATAAATTAATGAAAGGATTTTTGTGACAGAGCGAGGATGACCATGAGTCAGAATTTAAAGTTGATGATATAGAGCTTTGGATACTTAACTTACTGACATTGCCAGAGAATTTTAACAGGAAACTTGTTGGTGTGCTTTTCTTACATAGTCCATACATGTGAATGTCTTTAAATGGTCGGTGTGCTAGCACTTCTCTATTCTGTGATGATCAGGACTTTTACATTCCTTCTTGGTGCACAGCATAGGAGAAGGCAACTGCCCTTTTTTAAATGATAAGAGATTGGCAGCAGATAAAAATTGGGCTATTGGTTAGGATGTGCTGTGCTCCTAGAAACACTGAGGAACCTGTCAGTTGTTAACGGGATACATCTTGATCACATGCTCAGGGTTAAATTGATCACCTGATCGGGATCAGGAAGGAATTTTCCTCCATGTCTTATTGGCTGGGGTTGTTGAGGCTATTGCTCTCCTCTCTAACATAAACTGTCTGGAATCATGCATAAATTTTCACCTAGTGAGGTATCTGCTATTGTAGGATTCTAGGATGTTGTTGGCTGAGAAATCCCATGACTGTAATATCTTCTGCTGTCTTTCTCTGACTCACTGATATTTCCCAGTCTTATTCTTCTGAGCCACAAGAGAGGGTGACTGGCTGTGGGAAATTATTTCAGGATGCTATAAGACTTGATTTAATGACTGTTTTTTCAGATCTTTCAAGAGTTTTCTCTGAATGTCTTACTTTTTGGGGGACCCATGGAACTGAATGAGAGGCAGTCAAGGATTCTTCATATGTATTGGTAAGTTTCTGAAAAAGAAAAAGCTGATCATTATTGTGGTCAAGATCTTCCTGACACCTTACAGCTGCAAAAGTTCTTTAATTGATGGTTCTAGCTTAAAGAATTAAAAAAAAAAATTATCTAGAAGATACCATCACGTTTTGTTAGCTAGGATTCTCAGAGCTTTTCAGAAAATCATGGGCATATTATATTTTGATAATTGTCAGCAGATTTTCAGCATGCATAAACAGTTTTAGTATGGAGCCTTGCTCATGCTATGGAGCAGTGAAGATTCCTTCCTCAAAGCTCATACCTGTATGTAGCTATTCTATTAAGTAATGTTGATTTCAAGTGTGCACATGCAATTTTGAAAATATTGTAAAAAATGTTTAAAAATAGAAGAACAAGCAATCAGTATGTCAAAACTTGTACTATTGCATTCTGTGTGGAGGAATATATCACTAATTACTACTTGATATCAAAGTTTATAAACTAGTCAGTTGCTTTTTCAGAACGGTGATATATTATTTAGAATAGAGGGTAGGAATTGTCACAAATCAATTAAGAGCACTGTAACAGTATAGTTGTTTTTATAGTCAAGTATTTTTTAGTTGAAGAATAGAGGTGATGAAACAAGGACAAAACTGAGAATCTTAACCTGGGTTAAGTTACTCTTTCTGAATCTGTTGGTGTTTCTTGTTTGAGAGGAGGTGATAAATAAAAAGCAACTAATTCCAACAGAAGCAGCACAAAGGGATTTTACAGCACAATTGTAATAGCTTGGGTATTCTACCAACACACTTATGGATGCCTCATTCATTATGAAGTCATTTAGGTTCTTAAGCCTTCATAAAATCCATTTTTATAGTAATTACAGAGACACTGTCTTTCTTCCTGATTTTGTTTCTTGATTCCTATGTAAAAAGAAATATTTGAAAAGTGAAAGCGATGCTACTTTACCATATAGAGGTTGTGATTATATCTTCCTTCATATGTAACACTCGTATGTTATATTCTCTATTAAAACAGAAGAATCTGCTGTTATACAGTGTGTAGCCATATGACCAAAACAGGATGAATGATACATAGTAGACAAGCCAGCAGTACAGAGCAGGTGGCAGAACCACAAAAATCATAAATTTTGTGCATGGATGTTGGAACAGACTTTTTCTGAGTAGGTCATGCAGACTGTAAAAACATATTAGAGGGCACAAGATGAGGTTTTTTTCCTGCCTAAAAGCATGCAGTTAAAAGTAACAAGGTACCAAAGGTGATATAAACAGTTCTAGGGAATGTAACTGAGAATGTAGGAAAGCTAAATCTTCCTTTAGGAATGTTTCTCTTATTAAATATATGATGCATCTATGATATCTAGGATCATAACTCACTTGTTATAGTTAAGTGGATAAAATTAGATGGGATGTAAATGTACCGTGTTTATAAAGTTTAGTTCTAAAGATCTTGTTCTATACAGATACTGATCCTCAGACTAGGGGCCACAAAGAACATATGTTCTTAAAAATCCACTAGGTAATTCAATCTAAATTATTGATATCCATGTGTGTAGTGTCCATGCTGACATTTTTCTTGCCACTAATGAAAGCAAGATACTCCACTTATCTCTGTATTGTTTCTTGAATTCCGAGCAAGTGTGTCATGAAATAGGGCCATTTATTTCTCACTGATGCCACTGGGCAGGCTCTGTGTCAATTCAGTGATGTGGCTTATCTCTTGCAATCCAGGAAGCTGGAGTTCGAAGGTCTTTCTTAAAGCATGGATCACTAAAATGGCAATATAATCTACTGCTGCTCAGCCTGTCCCTCTCCTAACGTTTCCTGTCAGAGAAATAAAATAGCAGATTCATAAGTCTACTTGTCTACTCTGTATGTTTTCTTGAGTCCTATCTTGATACACTCAGATAAATTATCTTTCAGTGAAGAGATGGCCTGACTCGTATATAGAAAATGAATCTCTAAACCTGCCAGTTCTCCACAAATCCTCAGGTTGCATTTGCATTGAACTGGCTGTAGCTAGTGATGCTAACAGCAAAAACGTTGAATTATACTTTCCCTATTCTTCATAACACTGTCTTTGTGGAGCACAGGGTTCAAAACTATGGAACCTTTTAAGAAATAGTTGGCAGTTATATGTCATATATAACTTTATAAATCCAAACCTTGCATCCCACAGATGGAGAAAGTTTACTTGCATGTTTCTCAGTCCCTCTTGGCTACCATCTGAAACAGCAGTAAAATAAAGCTGCTTTTTTTTTTTTTTCTTCAACATCTCAGGTACATAAATTCAGCTGAAGATTTTTTTTTTTTATTAAATTGTTTAATTACAGTTAAGCTGAAAAGTGTCCACCGAGTCATTTTAAGTTTATTACTTTTAAAGTTTCATTTAGAACAACAGAGTTTTTTAAACTGACCTTGTCAGATGTTTATTTTTTCCCTCTTTAGACAGCCATAATAGTCTTTTTTTTGCCCTAGTTACTGTTATCTAAATTATTGTTATTGGGTATTTGTTCTACTTTGTGCCACAGGAAAACTTTGATACCTAAAACAGCATTTGGGAAGCTTTTAGATTCCTGATACCATTAAAAGCACCTGCTCAACAGCTACCAGTCTGTTAGTTACCTTCTTGTCCTTTTAATTATGTGCTGTATGTTTGTCTCAGATTGCCTCAGTAATTAACTGTCTAGCCACCTCCTTTCGAGGTCCCTGTTGGAAAGCAGGACAGGGCTGAGCTTGTAGTTCAAGGTCCATTTGCAAGACAAAGTGAACTCCACTATGTTTAATTGAAGAGAAGGTTGAATGATAGTTCAGTGTGAATTTTAATTGCCAGAATATTAGTTAACTATGCATTGTGCTTACCTGCAAAAGCATTCTACTGAGATCTTGAAATGCAGTAAGAAGCAATTAGAGCATGTTATGGTAGAGGTATTTTAGTGGCTACAGCATTTGCTCAGGAAAGGGAAGATTTGATTTCATTTTCTCCCAGCACCGAGGAGTTAAGACCAAGTCTTAATTTCCTAGCCTATGACCAGGCACCTCCATGAGTTTGGGACACTAAACAGCAAATAGTACAGGAGTTAAGGATCAAGAAGAACAAGCAACATGCTCTGTAGTTTGTATTAATGATTATGACAGTCTACTTCCAGGATTATTTTTATCTGATAGCTGTGCAAAATGTATATACAGTCTTTGGAATGCTACTTCCACTTTTATATCTGAAGTCTATAGTATATTCTTAGTTCATTACAGACAAGACTTAGCTTTCATGTACTGTCACAACTGAAATGACATGGGTCTTACCCATATGACAAACTGTTTTAAGAAATGGGTTACCTGGGGGAGAGATACAAGAGCATATGTTCAGTCTGAAATCTGGCCTTTTATTTTTTTCTTTTCGTTCTTTGCCTGAGTTCGTAGTAAGATATTCAGTACCAGTATTAGTCTGGATATATATTCTTAATTAAAATATGCTTCTCCCTTTTAACTCTAGATAAACTTACAAAGGCTTCTAAGGCAGTAAGATTGTCTTATTTATTATTATTTGGGAGGAATATACGTGTGTGTGTATACATACATAAAAATAAAAAAACCTACATATATAAAAACAAACTAACTTATTTTTTCCTTTATTTCCCAAGGAGACTTCATGATGTGTTTGCCATCCTATTTTATAGGACTGGATTCTATCTGGGTCAAATTCAGATCTGGTACTCTGAAACAGGAATTGGTAACTGCAGTGTGCTGCTTCCTCTGAGTTTTTCCTACACTTGTTTTAAGCATTGTTAGTGAATATTCATTAACTGTGCGTTTCCACATGAAGTGGAAAGCATGCAGAAAGTACAAAGTTTCTATCAAAAACACTCGTGGTTATTCCTCTTAAAAATCCTACCTGATACCTGATGGGTACAGAGAACTGTTTTGGCTAGTATTGGGAAAGAAGATAAAAGAAAGGGTCTTTGAGTGGTTTCTAAAACCATTAAGATTATGAACCTTAACAAGGAAGCACTGGAATAGGGTTACAATACTGGTCAATCAGGAACAGGAAAGTACATGATCAACACAAGGTCTCTTCCAGTAATTGTCTCCAACTTCTCTGTCTAACTTTCCTACCTCACAGCAGCAGTTACTTTTACCACTCAGAGTTCCCTCTTCAGCCTCCAGATAAGCTGTTTCCTGCCACCAGTGTTGGGAAACTCTTGGTCCCTACTCACTGGACTCTGGATTTGCTTTCCTAATGAAAAGTATATCTAAGATAAGCTACCCTCTTTTCTGATTCATGAGCACACTATGCAATTAAAAAAAAAAAAAAAGGCACTGTTCTTAAAACCAAATTGCAGTAAAACACTGTATTAAAACTAAAATGTTGTATTATTCCAGTAGCTTAGGCAGATGTTGTAGCCATCTTATGTTTGCCCCAGGCAATACCTACAGGCTTTACCTAAACAGAGGGCTATTATAAGCCTGTATTTTCTTAGACTAACCTCTACAGTCTGTTCAAATGGATTTTGAGTATGTTTTCCACTTGTTTGGTATTTCTAGATATCTGGTGGCCTTGGCAGTGCCTCAGCTAGGCTTCTAGGCAACTGGACAGCTAGGATAAATGGCCTCTGCACAGGAATGCTTTGACTCTATAATATGCACATGGTGTGCCTAATAGCAGACTTACTCCATAAGAGCTGCATTCGCACAGTGTAGGCATACGGATTCCTGTCTTGTGAATTTTGCACATAGGAAAGTGGTGACCCTGCCTTGGTAGGGTGGTTTGTGATATAATATCAAGTTGTTTCTTATCTTTAAAATTTTAGATCCTTTTCTGGGAAACATGACTTCTCTCTAATCATTACAAAAATAAAAACATTCTTGAGTGACTTTACAGTTCAGGAAACTCAATTCAGCAACCAAGTGCTATATCTTAAAAAGACTTGATTTCAGAGGGGAAGCATCTTCCATATTTTCCCCTTCTTTATTTATTTTTAATACTAAAAAGTGTTACACAGGTAGCTTTGACAGTCCAGTTACTAAGCATTCAAACTATGAAAAATACTGTATTAGTTCTTTGTCAAAAAGCTCAGAGTAGGACCCTGTTAGGCCTCAAACCACTGGAAGATTTCTGGTTGGATATGTTCCAAATTTAGAGGCCAAATCTGGGCCAGCTTTGCGCATTGTGCTTAAGAACACAGCCGGGGAGCCTGAATCAAATGGCCCTCTCTGATCAGTCCTTGTCGGCTTGGCCACATAGTAGACAGACAGATATATTTGAGCCTCCCTGTCATGAATTTGTGTGTTGATAAGCATCTTCCTGTTTCATGAGTGAGACTTTTGTAGCTTTTCAGCCATGCACTGACATCATCAACATTTTTCAAATAAGTAACAAGACTGTGGATCTTAACTTCTTAGCTGGATTCAGAACTGTGATTAGGAATAAGTCTGTCTTTCTACCAATCCCATCAGCTGTTCTGTTTCACCTTTAGTTTAGGCTTTTCTTAGGACTCTTGCTAGTTAAAAGTATCATTTAAGGATGCAATTCAGAGAAGTAAAACAGACTTATGGAAACTTCTGTGTGCTTGATGCTTGTTTTAAGCATTGTTAATGAATATTCATCAACTGTGCCTTTCCACATGAAGTGGAAAACATGCAGAAAGTACAAAGTTTCTATCCAAAACACTTGTGGTTATTCGTCTGAAAAAGCATTATGACATTTTTCTTTTAATGCAGGGATTAAGTATTATTGTTTTGTGCCATAGGCTAAAAGAGGATTGGAAAATTAAGGTAAAAATTAAATTTATTTATTTTTTTAAGAAGTTCCAAACTTCAGTTTTAAATTAATATTGACTGGGCAGTTGACACACTTTCAACTTTCCTTTAATATAGTGTCTCTGTGCTGAAGTAGGCTATTACAGATGACTGAAAAGTATTGCTTAATGCCTGTAAGCACTGTCAGGAATTGATAACTTTGAAATTTGTGCTATTTGTACTTTGTTTGGCATATCACTTCAATTCAGTCTGCTTACTGTAGAAGAAAAAGTGATTTGAACAGTTATTTGACACAAATGTGCTTCACGATAATATTCTCTTACACTGTAAAACAAATAATTTTGATACTTGCAATATTAATTGGTTTTTTATTAAACCTCTGCAAAAAGTGCAAATTCAGAATATCATAGGAGTTAACATTGTTTTAGTGGCTATATATAACCTGTGGATAGTGACCACAATTATACTAAAACCAACCACTTCTTCCTCTTCAAAACATTTGAGAAGTTATAGAATATATCATTTATGAGAAACACCTTTTTAAGATATTTTAAGTGGTCAAATGATTGGCAAAGCAGTGTTGTCCATTACACAAATTTTAACATTGCACACTGGAAAAAAAAAATCATATTGTTTAAGATGAAAAAAGGACGCTGAATTTGAGGTGTCGTATTTTCCAGCAGACTAAGGCAGCTCTGAAGTTCAGTTTTCCTATTACACAAATGCCTGCATCTTGAGGCATTTATTTACTTCTGTTTTATAAATGTATGTTCAACTCTAGGATTTTCATCATCAGTCTGTTTAGTGATAATAGAATGATTCTACGTATCTCCAACAAGTAAACTTTGAAGAAGTTTAAGCATCTGACAGTAAGAATGGAATTAAAATAGAGTATTGCAGCTGAATGTGAATTAAAATGCTTGTAGAACCGTAACCATTTAGGCTCAATGTTTAGACACTTAATGCATTCCATCAAAAGTACAAAGTGTGCGTTTTCAAATAAGACTGTAGTAATCCAGTGAAATAGATGCATTAGAATGAATACCTTTTTTCTTCTGCTTCTCTCTGTTTTTGAGGGCTCCAGAAACTGCTGTGGCCCAGCTAAATATTCTGAAAAAATTTACTGTGCCCTGATGGCTACCAAAGTTTTTGACTCTTAAGACGAAGATTCTCTCTCTCAAAATATCTTCACCAACGCTATCTATGATATTTTTTTTTTTAACAGTAATTCTTACCAAGTTTTAACCAAGCCCCTAGCCTCCTTTGACACTGTTTAGAGGCATAGAAAGGAGCTCCTGCTTCAAAGCATTTGCAACACATACAGACAAGACCAAAACAGGAAACAAGACAGAAGAAAAGACAAGTTTTTCTCTTTGTCTTTTTTAATCTTTTGCACTTAAATCTTTTTGAAAAAAAATTTTTTTTTGGAAATCTTCTTGTAAAGCTCCTTTGTAAAATATGAAGTAAAATGTTTTGGGAGAAGATAGTCTGGTAGATGGTTTCACGTTCCAACTCCTTTGTTCCTGTTCTTTCTTTTGTCAAAAAAGGAAAGCAAGAAGAAGGAAAAAATTCAAATGTGCTATGCTGGTGTTTCACAATATGCTGACTATGCACCTGTCAGGATGCTTTGACTAGCTCCAGTCTTACTTTATACAGATTGCAATGTAATGTTGTTTAGAAATTTTATACTAGTCGCAATTACCTTGTATTTTTGCAGTTTGGGAAACGTTATGCTTATATCTCATTCTGGCAAGCTGTCGTTATTGTGCTTATTAATAAAGTTTGCATTATTTTGTTATGAATTGTGATCTACTGGAAATTAGCCAGGTCACAAACCTGGAAGACTTGCACTGTGGGGATGTAAATAACTTGTTACAGCTTTGGATTTCTATAAACTATCTACATTTTATCTTAACATTTTGTCTTATCTTTTTCTGCTTTCATGAACTCATTTTTCACAGGAACTTTAGAGTTGTTAGTTTATCAGAAACTTCCTTCTTTTCCTCACTTGGCGCTAGTAGATCTCTAGCTTTTTTTGTGATTTGTAAAATAAATCATACAGTTCAATTGGTCATGCCTACAGCAACGGCTGTGTTGTGAAGAATGGTCTTTACAAACCACATCTAAAAATGGGTTCTAAGAAGTATGGAAATGGGCATTACACAGTCTTGTATGCTGTCTTCTGAGGATCTTGGATGCTCTTCCAGTTTATATTACAGGATTGGCTTTTAACCTTCATTTCCCCAAGCCTTTAGACTCAGAAAAGGTGAACCTCCATAGTCTGGCCCATGCTTCTTGTTTTAGTGATCCTATAGTTACTCACCACCACCCAGAAAAACCAGAGTAATTTAATTAGTGCAATTTTAAATGAAGTAAAATTAAAGCAAGGTGTAAATTAAAATAGGTGCTTATTTAGGTAGTTTATTTAGGTACTTATAATAGATGCAATTTGGGGGGGGAGGGGGCTAATGTGGGGGTTTTTTTTGTTGTTGTTCTTGCTGGCCTGGCTGCTGCACCCAGGCCTTCCAGCTGCAGGAGGAGGGAGAAGCCTCTGCAGCTGAGGGGAGGGCAAGCACGAGAAAGTCAGCAAGGACTGGGGAGGGCTGAGGGCTTCCTAAGAGCTCAGGCTCTCCCCGAACGACAGAACAGGCCCAAAGGCAAGCCTCCGACGTGATGGCAAGAGACTTTACTAGTAAACTCTAGGAGAATTTGAGTTAACTTTGAGCCAGGAAACCACCTGAAGGGAGGATTCTGGACTAGAAGGCAGGACTGGAGAAAGACTCATGTTCCAACCATGCAGTAGTGAAGGAAAGACTTTTTTTTTTTTTTCCCTTTTCTCTCTCCCCCCCCCCAGTGAGAGGGACAAAAGTGTGCACTCCTTTATATTTGGTTATATTTACTGTCAAGTTAGGTATTTAGGAGTATCCAGGGTGCAGTTACATGTAAACGATTTGAGTCAGGATCAAGTTCAGACAGCATCCAGAAAGTCTGAATAGTGTACCTTCATAGTTTAAAAGTATGTATCGCCATTTTTCAGCTGAATTATGTACGAATTACTGCTAGTACAAACTGTCGTACAGATCCAGGTGTTCAGTTAAAAATGTTCTTTTAACCAGTGTTACCAGCAGGTGACTACAGCCACATTAAGGAAGTGCTGTAGATCTAACTGTGCCTCACAGAACTCTACCAGCAAGCTGCCTTGGCGAGACAGAGCCGAAGCTGGGGTAATGAATACCTGCAGATAAGAGTGGGGAGGGAAGAAACTGCAAGTAATAGCACTTGGGACTCTAGCTGTAAACTTGCCTCTTGGACTGGCCTATTGTATTTAGTTATTTAATGTGTATAGTGCCTGGCGGGTATTCTGTTGTCATCAGAATTTTACAGAAGTAGTGACAGAGAAAATGATTAATGGGATTATCTGTCATTTTAGTAGGGAAAAAAAAGAGGTCCTGATTTTCAACACTGTTTTCAATTAATCATCAATTAGATTATAAGAGAATTCTCATTTGTCAGTCATATGGTTCCTTCTAAACTATAAAATTGGAAATGGAAATGCGTATGTTAATTAAGGAGCTATTGTCTCTAACCCAAGAGATATTTACTCTTTTCATCCTATATTTATTCAATGTCTTTTATGACTAAGATCAAAAGTTCTAAGTTTAAATTATTTTCTGGAACTTATTTTTTCCTGAAATGTGTGTTGTTATTCAGGAAATTGTTAAAAAAACAAAAATACAACCAAAAAATCCCAAGTATCATTCTACCTTTAGTAGAGACACAGCCACAGCCAGCTGATGGCAGGTATCTAAGAATGGTTAGTTTTGCTCTCTCTATAGGAGAAATCTCAAGGAATTTACAAAAGTAATTTCTTTCACTTCCATTTTTTTTCCTTGATATAACTCCCCTGAGACTTTTTGTACCCTAAATTTCTCATCACAAGGGAAGACAGAACAGACTGTAGGAATTAACATAGACAGTCACTAACCTTTTTAGAAATTTCCAATAAAATTTACAATTTTAGTGACATTCACCATCAGGAGAAAAGTTCATTTGATTAGGCAGTGTTATTGTAGCAAATGTATACAAAATACAGTTTTGAAAATCCAAGATGATAATTTTGCCTTTGGTTACTAAATTCTAAAATGACTTTC
Organism: Dromaius novaehollandiae; assembly: GCF_036370855.1. Classification (NCBI taxonomy): domain Eukaryota; kingdom Metazoa; phylum Chordata; class Aves; order Casuariiformes; family Dromaiidae; genus Dromaius; species Dromaius novaehollandiae. The sequence goes on along the minus strand of NC_088103.1, from coordinate 40,505,613 downwards.
ACCTGCATGTGTCATTTTTGACTTCCTTATGTAGGGCATGAGTCAGGGCAGATTTGGTCCTACAGTTTAGAATAAGATACATACAGTAAGTGAAAGCAAAATGTTCCTCTAGGATTTAATATTCTGTGCTCTGTAAATGTGTGCATATCCACTGTACCATGAACAGTGAAAGCTTAATACCCATCACTAACTACAGCTGTGTGGAATTGAAAATAAAATCTTACCACTTTTTACATACCGTTGTATACAGGGAAATTTTATCACTGTCAATTAAATACATGGGAAAAATGAAACTTACACTGAAGTCAAACAGTATGCAGTAGAAGATACCAACATATTCAGTCTCTCTGTCTCTCTCTCTCTCTCTCTTTTTTTTTTTTTAATATGGGCTTTCTCAGGTGTCCAAGAATCTGACTTGAATGTTCTGAGATGTTAATGCTTTCCACAAAAAAGTTTTTTAAGATGACTGGAAAGTTATTTTAATTAAGTCAATTGCTGTAGAAGTATAAGTCATTTCCTAAAGCTTTAGTTTTTCTCCAAGGACTATTAGGTCCACAGATGCACACAGTATGAGACAGGGATTCCTATCCTGTGTTTCAGGATTTTCTTGGTTTCCACAAGATCATGTTGCTGGTGATCATGGAAGTTTAAAAAGATGAAATGAAGGATGCCACCTGTATACACAAGTTAACAAACCAAATTATGATATTGGTTGAATCACATTAGCTTCCAATGCCCACGGAACATTAAAGCTTGAGGCCACTGGCATAGGGCTTATATTGAAGTTTCAGACGATGCCGTTTCTAGCATCTGAATTGTATTGTTCTAGATTTTGTGAATCTAGACATGAATTACTAGTACTTCATATTAGAATACTTGATACTGTTCCTCTTTTATGCTTTTGCCTAACTGCTTTACATCAAGCTGCTTTGCTGACTATATGCTCTTCTGTTAGGAAATCCGGCGTGTTAGTTTGCCGCAGAAGCATGAATTGCCTCTACGAACCGCTAGGGGGCCGCATCCTTCCACTTTTAAAGCGCAATGCGCCACACGTGATTTGCGCAAACGTCAACGCGTGCGCCTGTCTATCAGTATTTACAGCCTGACGGCATCGCTTTTGTAACACACAGAACTTCAGAAGTGGCTTCAATTTTGTCCATATTTTCAAATCTTTGATCGTAAATGGATATGGCTAACTGTATGTTTGCTCTCTGAACTCCATTATAGTGTTTCGCTATTTATGTGTCTATTCTACTGAAATAAAACCAGGTCACATATTAGATGTGAATCACTGACGAATTCTGCAGCATTTCTTTTTTTTCCAGGTGGTCTGATACAACATTAAACAAAATTTCTGTGAGGACAGTGTCTGGGAAGCAAGACTTTAGGAAAAACTTCCTGACCAAGAACAGCTGTTTGAATTCAATAACAGGTGGGGGGAACCTTATGCTTTTACATGAATTAAGTCACTCAGTAATCTGGATTGCACTTCCATGCGGTCTTTATTTGATTAGTGTGTGAATGTGCATTGCTTACTTTGCTTTTATGTTTTTCTTGACATTTACTGAAAGCTCTAAACCCAAATAATTGACAGGTTCAGTAAAATTTCAATCTTGCTTCTCTGCTACAAAAGCCCATTCAAGGCTTCACAAGCTCCTCAAAATTGTTTTTTTTGTTTTGAGGGTTTTTTTTTTTTTTTTTGGTGAGCATTGTTACTTAATCTGTTCTTTACAAAAACTTTAATGCCTTGAGCAAATCCTTGCCTTATTCCCACCACTTTGACTTCATGGTAAACAGATAAATGTAAGACAAACAAAGCAGTTTGGATTCTTCCCCTAGTCCCTAATAATTCTCTAACTCGTCTATTCTCCCTTTCTCATTATTGAATAAAACCTCCTGTATAAACACTACGTTTTGTGCTCTCATGACACACAGAATTTTTCTCATTAGTTGCTTGCTCTTTCCCACCAGCTTCATCTGACTCGTTAGTTCAGGCTCAGCTTTGCCTCACCTGTTCCTTCCCAAAAGAATTACACTCAAAAGTTCATGGCATGGTTCTTCATCTCAGCCTACTTTCTCTCCATAGCTTTACTGGACCCACAGATAATATATTTTAACTTTCCCCTGGCTCAGCGGCTCTAACCTCAGTCAGTATTTTCTTGCAGGTTTCAGTCTTTAAAATGAGGTCTATGGCAGAGATAGCAAATGGGATCTACATGCTAGCTGTGGTCTAGGCTAGTATTAACTCATCCTTCATGTCAGCTTACCTTTCCCTTCTCCTCTGGACTGCTGCCAGCCATAACCACCTAACACAGTGCTACAACACTGTAGCTTTTGCCAATGGGACTAAGTGCAAAACAACATTAACTTGCATTTGAGTTGGTTCTTCTTGCACTTAACACTCTTCTGTGAATTTGTTGTCAACTGTTAATTTACATGCAAATGAAGAGGCAAAAGGAAATCTAGTAAGCCTGAATGTAGAAAAAATGGTATCCCAACTTTGCATATTTTGTACAACTGGCCTAAAATGTCATATTATCCTGAGCACAGATGTGTTTTGATATCACTGCTGTATTCAGTGCATTTGGGTTCAGCTTGTAAGACAATAGGAAGCTTAAAACTATCCACAGTAAGGAGCTCTCTTATCTGGATCTATTTTGAAAGAACAATGTTTGAAGCATTGTATTTACAGGTTTAATGTCAAATAGCCTATCATCATCATAATGTCCTTTCTTTATTGCAAGTCTGCAGCAAGAGAATACCAGCCACTGCAGGTGACTACAAAGAACCAAGAAGCTAAAATCATGTAAACATTGAAGTACTGGCTGTTTATACTGGCCATAAAGCGTTATACTGTGTTCCATGTTATTTATATTGTAATGGTCTTTAAACAATAATTCAATGGTGATTAAGTTGTCATCTGTCTTTTACTGAAATGTTTGTGTCACTATCAGCTGTACTTTATATTTGTTTTTATTATAATATTCATTGCTGTGGAAATTTTTTATAAAAAAAGCAATCAACAGAATAGAAAATCAGCCTAAATATCTTTGAAATGTTCACATTCAGATCTTATGTTTTTATTCCTTTGACTGAAGAGCCTTATGGCTTGAGTAATTGTCAGATATAAATCAAAAGGTGGACCTTGGTTTGACTGAAATTAATAGCGAAGACTCCACTGACTTCATTTCATCCCATAGGAGCTAAAAGGCATTTGGAAAGGAAGGTGAAAAGAGTATAAGCATTATGATTCCAGCCACAGAATGGATTATGAGGGTTTTTTTTTTTTTCCTGGTAAGTATATTCATATCAGTTGAAGAGTGATATATCAACTGAAAATTTTTCTCAAGATTAGGGGAGGGACCTTAGTTGTGAGTTAAGAAATTACTTCACTGTTCGTTGTTTTTGCTATCTTAAATCTAGAAATAGTGGTTGGCCATACTGCAAGCTACAGCTGCCCAGAATCAGTTGTCTTGCTTGCCTGTAAGGGACAACTGTTTACTTAAATTAAAAAACAAAACAAACAAAAAACTGCTATAAATTGACATTATTGTTGACAGCTTCCAGTAAGACAGGATAAACAAAGACTAGCAAATTACTGAATTTACAGATTGGGCTGGATTCTTTGCATAGTGTAAGTCTGGAGTTAATTCACCAAAGTCACCATGGTAAGTGGAAATAACTAGAACAGTCAGTAGACAGGTCAGTAGGAGGAGATGGGTGGTTAGTGCTGTATCTGTTCTACACATGGGGGACATCAGTTCTGAGTATTTTCAGTCTAGTACTTTCTTGAATGCTTAAAAAAATGAAAATGATTTTAAGATATGATTTGCGGTAGAGCAGGCTTACACAATACTAATAGAACATAACAGGCACTTCAGTTGAGCTGCATACCTTGAGCGTTACGTGGCATGAGTCCAACCTGCTAGTGACTTCAACTGTCCAAAACCATGCTGATCTGCAAAGAGTAAAGTATTTGCATCCTCTCAGTAATAAAATAAAAAATAAAGGGAAGCATGGCATCGAGAGAGAAAAGAATACTGGAAGTAAGCTGACAAAGGAAAGAAAAAATTCCGGCTCTGAAAAGAAAGGAAAAATAATCATTTAGTAATTTCTGCAGTGGTGCAGAGAAGCTTTCTCCCATCTACTGTCCTGTTAAAGAATGTGGAGTGGTTAGACATCCAGTGCAACTCTATTTAGCATGGAGTTTCTGTCTTGGATTTCTTTTCGGATCATAGTTGTGTTTTAAAACTTTTTTGGATTAACAAATTTTAGCCTTTTTTTTTCCCTCCTCCACTTTGAGTGCTAGTTTTCCAGAGCTGAATCAAAATACTGACAAGAGGAGTGTTTAGTGACAGTTGTCAGAATTTTCAGTGCACTCCATTCTGGCTGTCTTGTTACTTCTAACCTGTCAGTAACTGTCAGTAATTTTATTTTAACACTTTTAAAATATTATTTCAATTTCACTGTAATAGTAAATACCCAATAACCCAACATACGTTGTATTTTATTGCAGAGCTCTGAGTTAGTGACTTACACTGTTATGTGTCACTTTTATATGCCAAATAATACCATTTATATATATTCAGGACACTTACGCATGGGTGGTTTTGTAAATAGTGGTCCTGATTTCAGTCTTATTTTTGTTTATCTTGGTCTGTTGTGAATGTTATAGCTGTTCCTGATTTACACCTGTAAATTAGAGAATTATGCTACTTGTGTTAGACATACGAATAACTTCTGTACTAACCCTATAGGCGATAATGATGCCAAAACTGCAAATAAAGTAGTAATCATCTCTGTATATCATCCAGTTCAATTTGTATTGAAATATTTGGAAGGCCAGCTTGTTTCAATGAAGTACTTCAAAAGCTGGAAACTGACTTGTATTATCAACACCATTATCCATTTAGCATGTTCTAATTATCCTTAAATACTCTAAAAATCTATTCACTGTGTTTCTCTTCAACGGTATCCTTATACAGCATATATCCTTATGCAGCAGACAACAGATGTTTTCACTATATAACAGTATATATACTTTCATTTCTTAAAGAAAAAAGTGCAACTTAATTACTAATAACTTTACATCACTATTATGACTTCACAGAGAGAGTCAGAACTCTGGATAGCTTTTTTCTTTCTTTTTTTTTTTAAAGAGGAACAGAAATCTACATGTTAGGAAAAAGCGGCAGAATAAAAAAACGCTTCTATTCAGAAAGGACTTCCGTATGTCATATTTTCTGTATATCACAGCATATGCTAGCGATTTAAATAAGTGTTTCTGAAGTGCCTTAGAACAGGTTTTGCTTCATCTGCCATTCAGTTTTTGTTATGAAAGTGGTCAGCCTGACTGTCTTCCTTCCGTGAGGAGAGGTACATTCCTTTAGGCAAAACAGTGTGAGGAGAAGCAAATTCCTAGGGTCTAATAGGCCAGAGAGCTTGTTGACAAAATTGCCAGGGAAAATATCAACTTTTTTTAAAAAGAAAGCATTTGGTTGCAGCTAAAACGTACACCTGAATCAATTTTTCTCTATGTGAATACAAGGAAATCTGGAAACTGGTGCTATTTTAGGCTAATTGCATTTTGTTAGGTTTCGGGGCAGCTCTACGTAGTAGCAACTGTGGGAAAACCACTAAATCGTTCTCTGTTTGAACCATCTGTCATGGATAGGGGACATATGTTCGCGTTGTTTATTCAGGAGCCAAGTGAAAACCGATACACTGAGCCGCGGTTGGGGCCGAAGGGTGCCCCGCGCCCGGGGGACGCGCCGCTGCCGCCGGACCCGCCGCTCGCGCCTGCCCGCCGCCGGCGGAGCGCACCCTGCGCGGGGCTGCGCTCCTCCCCGCCGCCCCCCCGCCCCGCCGGCGGAGCGCACCCTGCGCCGAGGCGCTCGGGGACCTGCTGGCTCCCCAGAGCCTTTCGGCGCCGGGCAGCCCCGCGGCCGCCCGGGGGTTTGGGGTGAGCCGCTCGCAGGACCTGCAGGCGCGGGGGGGCCCGGGCCGCGCCCCGGCGCCCCTTCCCCAAACAGGCGGCGGGCGGGCGAGCGGGCACAAGCCGCCCCCGGTGCTGCCGCGTGCCCGGAGCCCCGCGCTGCCTCCGCGGGCGCCGGGGCCGGCTGGGGGGCCGGGGCCCCGCCGCCGACCCCGCGCGGAGGGGGGGGCAGGCGGCAAGGGACGCGCAGGTTGCTCCTGATGGAGGCGCAATCACGGGGCTGGCAGCGGCACCCACTGCGTTTCCCGTAACTCAGTGTCAGTTGGCGGCGGCTTCCGCTCGGAAACCCTCCCGCCGGGCCGGGCCGGGCCCGGTGCCCCAAGTGCGGGGCGGCCGGTCTGCCGCGTGCCGCCGGTGCCGCTGCTGGTGCTCCGCTCAGGTCGGCGGCGGCGCAGCGGCCGCCCCCGCCTGGGCTCCGCGCCTGTCGCCCGCCGCCTGCCCCGCTCTCCCCGGCCAAACTTTCCGCCCCCCCCGCCGCCGCCGCCGCCCCCGGGGCACCTGCCCCCGCCGCCGGGGTCGCCCGCCCGTCCGCCCCGACCCGAGCCGGCGGAGGCGGCCGGCGCCCCGCGCAAGCAGCGCGGCCCCCGCGCACCGCCTCCCCGCCGCGGCGCAGGCACATCGAGTCGCGGGTTGGGGGCGGAGGGGTGATTGCCCAGGGGGGCGCGGGCAGCCCTGCGGAGACCCTGCCTCGGCGGGGGCCGTCGGTGGCGGAGGGGCTGGCTGCCGCTCGCCCTGGCTGCGGGGGAAGCCGGGCAGCGGGGCCGGGGGCGGGCGCCGCGGCTCTCGTCCCCCCCCCCCGTGTGCTCCGGGTCCCTCCCTGGGAACAAGCGCTGCCCACCCAAGGAGGCGACCGGCGCTCCTGCCCCGCTGCCGCTTGCTCACTCGCACACACATATAGTCCGTGCGTGCGCCGCTCTCTCCCTCACTGAAGTCGGTGCTTGTGTTTTCAGGTTGCTCAGACCTGAAATCTAGGGGAAAAAGCTCAGCGTTTGCATCTCTGCTCCAGCTGCTGGCAGTGGTAGCGGTGAAGAGGAGAGGGGGGTGTTCCTGGAATTCAATGGATCTGAAATTGGAGTCTTTGGATCTCGGCGGTTTTGGAATATCTACATGCTGATCCTCTTTGTTGTGGCACATCAGCTCGTTTGGGGAAACCATCCGAAGACAGCAAGATGTTTCTCGCTGTCTTGTACTTCGTTTTGCCCTTAGTGGGTAAGTTGCTGGCGTCTGATTTCTCTCTGTACGTTGCTTCATAAACCAATACATAGGGTTTATGGGATCGGATGCCTGATGGTTGTCAGTCTATTGTTTAGGCAGAACAGTGAAGTTTCCAGTAGTTTTTACAGCTCTGCCTCACATCATTTAGCCCAGTGTGCATTTCAAGCTCTGGGAGCTTATGTAGAGTTAGCTGCTTGCTTGCGTAGCTTCGTGTTAAATTGGGTTCCCGCAAGTTAGAGGGAAACTTTTCATTTTAATAAAATAAGACTGCTCGGGGAGGGTGACAGGAGCCATTTGAAGGATTACATCTTCACCTGAACCTGGCAACCTGCCCGCTTGCGAATGGTTTGCAGCCGAAACTGGTTTCCTTTCCACAGGAGATGTTTGTTTGCATTTCCATCTGTGTGTGCCTGAGAGAGCGTGACAGGGGGCACATTGGAGAGGAGAGGGTTACTGTAATTTGCTTTGTTCTCCTGCAAAAGCATCATACGTGGAGAGAAATGGAGGGGGGGATGTCATAAATTCCACCGTTGGAGATATATGTGGAATAAGCAAAAAAGGGTACAGCTATTAAAAAGTGACTGACGTAAAAAGAGCCTAATAACAATCAGTGAGGATACTTATCTCTCTGAGCGGGTTGTTCGTGGATGTAATTGAAATTACAGCAAAGCACTTGCAGAAAGTGAGGCCGAGTTTTTAACCCCTCAGTTAAACACCCAAATGGGAAGGTTATTTGCTTCACCAAAGTGGATGTAAGGAACAATGAATGCTTATTTTGTCGGGCATGTTAGCCCCCGTGGGTTTTCTTTCCTTTCTGCGTTCTGTCTTAATTCAACCAGAGGGGTTAAAATGTACTGTACTGGACTTCCACTAAAGTGGATCTGCCTAAGACCATGGAAACCCCATGTGTTTTTCCTAAGGTATAGCGTGAAGCCCCGAGGTTTGCAAGGTGCTGCCTGTCGGGCTGGCTGCATGTGCTGTGTTAGGAGGTGCCGTGTGCCTCCCAGATGCCTGCCTTGGAGCCCGAGTTAAACCAGCCTCACCCCTCAAAGAGAGTTTGTTGGTTTGTGTCTTTTTCCCTGTAGATGTACTTTTGTCCGCAGAAGTGAGCGGGCTGCCTGGAGGGGATCGCCTTGACTGCGTGAAAGCCAGCGATCAGTGTCTCAAGGAGCAGAGCTGTAGTACTAAATACAGGACGCTGAGGCAGTGTGTAGCCGGCAAAGAGAGCAACTTCAGCCGGGCGACAGGCCTGGAGGCAAAGGACGAATGCAAAAGCGCCATGGAAGCTCTGAAGCAGAAATCTCTGTACAACTGCCGCTGCAAGAGGGGCATGAAGAAGGAGAAAAACTGCCTGCGCATTTACTGGAGCATGTACCAGAGCTTACAGGGTATGTTGCAAAACACAGGACCATTACAATCCCCTAATGCAGTGTGATTTCCCAGCCCATCGCAGCCGCAGCTAGCTACCACCACAGAGACTAAACGGAGGGTCTGACCTCATAATTCACATTGTGCTCTTCAGCTGCAAACTGAGGACCTTTCATCCAACTCGGGAACAGCTGCCGCTGCATCTCCTGTTGTTGGGAAATCCACAATAAGGGTTTCCTCCAGGGGACCCAGCTGACCTTTCCAAACCAAAGTCAAAGATGAGGGCATTAACAAGTGCAAAAGCTACAAAAAGCAGTCATTTGGAGATATGTTCTAGTAACATTTCAACTTCTTAATTGGGACTTGCCTAACAACATCACAGGGCACTGAAACTAGTTCCTTAACTCTTTGCTAAAAGTTAAATGTAATATAGAGGGGGAGCATTGTTTTAAGAATTTTATTCTCTCTTTTCCTGTATTTGCCAGCAACATTCCTGGGGCAGGCAGAGAGAGAAAAAAGAAGTTGGTGCTTTCCAGAGTATGCAGAAGTGCAAGTTAGAAGGGATATGGCAATGATTGACTTGGGACTACTGTTCTCAGTGATGTCATTGCCGAATTTCCCATAGTGTACTGAGAACAGTCAGGTCCTTATGTGAGGTATATCATTCTGGCCATGTTTTACATTGTTTAAAAACCTTCCACTGAAGCCAAGCCTTTCTGTTCATTTATCCTGGCATCAATTGGAACACTTTAATGAGTTAATTTATCTCTTTGTTCCAGCTTTCATAATAAATTACACTGCTTGTCTTGGACATTTTCTGCATCATAAATTCATTTCCTTCCTAAAGCATTTTGTTAGTAATGCTTTATTCCAAAGGTGCTAGTTTTCAGATGTTACCTGGGCTGCTCCTCCAAATAAGAGCTCTAATGTTAGCATGAGTGAACGGGAACATCCCTGCTACCGCTTCTTTCCTGCTGGCACGTTAAGATGAGACGGTCCCTGTGATGTCAGAATCTGTCTCTGCAGGTTATGACTTTATCCATGGAGGAAGGAGAGAAAATAGGGACAAGGATAAACAACTTGCTTCTTTCAGGTTTTTTTTGTAAATTGTGCTTTGAGGAGAAACAGTCACACAAGCAGGTTAAGGGGAGTACCTTTACTGTTACAGAGTAACTTCATTATAGAGTAGATATAAACAACAAAATCTTGTCCTGAATTCTTGTATAAAAAGAATCCAAATCTTTGTTGTCTTTAGGAAATGATTTGCTTGAAGACTCCCCCTATGAACCAGTTAACAGCAGACTGTCAGACATATTCAGGCTAGCACCAATTGTATCAGGTAAGCAGATTTAAAGTTCTTTAACTGAAACATGATTACAATCTGCTGCTTAATAGCTGAACTATCAACATTCGGTGCTCATGGAGCAATACTGTTTTAAATAAAAGGAAAAGTTAATGGCTTTCTGGATTTGGTTCATGATATAGTTGCATAAAAAGAAAATACTAGTTGGTTTTGAAATAATAACTAAAACTGAAAGAAGGCTTGGCAGAATGTGTTTTTTTTGAGTCATTCTTGACAATAAACGCTAAATTTTCCTGTAGGTGGCAATCTGATTCCCTGTGTTTCTAATTTACAAATCAGTTCCTTTTGGGGAATATGGTCAGTGTAAGTTACCTCCCATTGACATTAAAAGAGATCAGAAGATAATCTTTCGAATGTTTGCATAAGGGAATGTCTTATAGTTTAATATTTTGAAAAGAAATTTCAGAATTAAGGCTTGTCTTTTCTGGAACTGCTGGCTGCTTAAAGAGCCTATTCACCAGTTCCTTCTCTTTCTCATTTTTCTCTGGAATTTTTTTTTTGTTGTGTGGATGTCTTTCAGAACTTGCTTTGTAATTAGAATATGCTGTTTGGTTTTTTCGGGGAACTAAACTAAACTCATTTTGGATCATATTTATTGAAACAATGAATTTTGGGCACTGACAGGCATTACAGATTGGAATTCCTATTTTTTATGGTTTCAGAAAGTTTTGTGAGATGCAGTCTGTACTCAGGACCTTTATTATGTAGTTACATAAAAGACTGAACATACACAGTGTAAGTCTGACCATCTTGAACCTATGGTTAACTGACTTGCTAAAGATGAGCATTACTAGATTGCTCTTTAACAGAAATAAGAAGGAAAGAGCAGAGAGAGGGGCTTGACCAATTTTCAGAAGTACTTACGCTTTTTAGAATCCTAAGTCTCACTAAAGGTCGGGGGACTTAGGTTGTTAAGTATTTAATGGGCCAGATTTTCAAAGATATACAGACATAAAGTGTAGATAACTCTCCACTGGGATTTTCAGAAAGGACTAAGTGATTTAAATAGGCGTTAGATGCCCAGACAGTTAAAAAAAATTTGAAGTGCTTAATGCATCTTTAGGTATCGTAATGCCTTTGAAAATCAACCCCTTAGTCACTTTTCAAAATGTGACTTCGGATCCAAATCGCATACATTTTTTGAAAGCGGTATCTTAGTTTGGTGGTTGGGAACAGTAGAGAAAAAATATTGATTTCTGAAGAAATGTTGTATTTTATTTTATTACTTAAAACCCCTAACAACCTAACTCTATACAAAACCAAGCAAAAATAATGCAGAAGAGTTCCCTGGTGTTTTCTTAAAGTTTACAGTCAGTCTCTCTAGGAGCAAGTTCTAACCTGCCTTAACAGTGCTATGGTCACGGAAATACCTTATGTATGCTCTACCTTTCTGTTATGTTTTTTATTTTTTTATTTTTTAGATCTCTCATTTGCTTGCAAAGTGGTTATCTTAAAATGCAATAAATTTTTCCACCTGTCCTGTGCAACAATTAAATAGTACATATTTGTTCAACAAGTTTAGTCATTCCTACCACTTACGATGCTGGTGTACAGGTTAGGACTGATTCTGTGTTACTAGGGCACCTCGAATTACTGTTCACTCTGGAAGCTTCAGGTTTACAGGGATTGCAAGTTTAGACTCACAGACAGCAACAAATGGAAGTGTTTGGAAGTAGTATTATCTAAAATAAAAAGTCATTAGCAAAAGCACTTTTCCTGTTCTTGTCATGGTTGCTACTGTCTGTTACATTCTTGAAAGCTGCTTAGACTAAGTTTTTTGCAAGGATCTGCAAGTACCCAAACAGTGGAACTTTACAAGATTTTTATATCTTGATCTAAAAAAAAAATTTGTACAAACAGTGTTGGCAGTTGGCAGGGGTTTCATAACTGCTCTTCTGCTAATACGGTCATTGCTGTTTATAGATGTTGCTACAGTATTCACTGTCATTAAAGTTACTTGAGTGTAATTAAAAGCAGAGATTAACTCTTGCATCTCATAAAGAACATTCTATGGTACTGTATGATTTAGAATATATCAAGCCTAATGTTTTTGCTATATTTTGTATTTATTTTGAAACAGTGTAGGAAATCACAATTTTCTTTTATGATACATGGAGAGGAAAAAGGGTTTCACTAAGATAACTGGTCTGTACGCTACATGCAGCATATGTAAGTCTAAGAAATGGAGGGCAGTTATTAAAAGCAGTTAATGTTGGTCTAGTTCTTTACTGAAAGATGTTGAAAATTGCATCCTTTAATGAAACAGAATACCACTTTCTCATTACTTGCTCAAGTATCAATAATATATTGACTTAAAACTCAGGAATACCTTGCTAAACCTGTTACTGAATTTGTCATTTCTCTCCAGTTTCCATTGTGGTAATGAAAACACATGATGTGGTCAAGCAATTAAAGTGAAGCTTTGTTTTGTTTTATTTTTTTATCTTATTTTTATTTATATAGTAGTTTACATTATACTGGGTCTAGTGGTCTAGTTAGTTTAGAACTAGAAGGAAAAACTAATTATTGAATATAAAATTTAAAAAGATATGCAACGACATAGAAAATTTAAAGAAAAAAACACAGAATCATTTATTGTCGTGTTAGCTGCTATATATATATATAGATTATATAGATATATTTAGATGTTAACAAGCATGAATTTTGCATTTCAATATCTATTAAATTTCCAGGGAAAGTGCGATGGAAAAAAAGTGACAGCTAAAATGGGAATGTGAGTTCTGTGTTTGATTTACTCGTGATAATGTATCCTGTGTATTCAAGGCCTAGTCTTCCTTCCTTTCCATCTGCACTTTAAGCTTATAATTCAGCTCCTTTTTTAAAGTTAGTCTTTGGATACCTCACCTTGCCAAATCCAGGACTTCCTAGTTGAAGGACAGGATGCCTTTTTTTCATGGGAGGAGGGAGAGGGACATATGTATGTCTGATTTTTCTTTAGAAGTATTATGTCTGATGTGGAGCTTCTGCCTCCAGGTTATGAATTTCATGCTAGGAGATAGCTCTTGAAATTACTGAAGACCTGCTGGTGTATTTCTGATAGCAGCAGATTTGAGCTAGATAGCCTGATGTAAAGATTTTGCTAAAACAGCCATTTCTGCTTAAACCTTAACTACTTTTGAGAGGTGAAAACACTTTAACGCCTTCTACTTCCATCACAGCTACAGTAAATACAAAATCTTTTGATTGGATTTTAGAGGTGAATTTCACACCAAATTAAGGATTGGTACTTCAGTTAGTCACTTGTTAAAGCTATCTAAAGCTTTTTTACTACATGGGGAACAGTCTGCCCCTTAAATTTGTATTGTATTTGACATTGCACCTTGCAACTGGAAGCTATCTTATTGTTTTGATACTAACTGAAACAGTGTAGTAGTCATTTCCATACAAGATAAGCAAATACCTTGTGTGAAAATTATAGTTTCATGTGTGCAGAATATTTACAAAATAAATGTTTCTGAAATATCTCATTCATTTCCACACAAAATGGAGAGCCACTAAAGCAGACTAAAATACCTTAAGCCATATCTGTGAAGTGGTGTAAACAGAAAAATTAATAGTGAAAAGAAGTATGGTCTATTTAGATCTACTTATTTAGAATGACTTGGTGCTATCCATACATGGATCACAAGTTAATTATGCCATTGTTCAGCTTTGTATATCCTTTTTTTTTTTCTTTTTCCTTTTACGTCTATTTGGACATAATCTTGAACAGCATGCTACATTAACTCAGAAATTTCTTAAAGCATGGAGGATTTGCTAGTAATCTGTAGAGAATTAGTTGGTTATATGCTGCTAGTTACATCTTGTTTCTAGTTGTTAAATTGCAAGACTGCTAGAAATTAATTATTTTGCCAGTGCTTCTTTTTAATGTAGTTAATTTTTTTCCAAAGTTAACGTTGTATCATCAACAAATAAGAGAGAGACTGGCTGGTATAGTTATATGTCAAAGGGAGTTTTCCCTGATTCTGTCTTTCACATCAGAGGCTGTTTACTCTGTAAAAACCCTGTGAATCTTCAGTTGCAGAAGGTATCTGGAAGTTTGTATTTAGAGAAAGGTAAATTTCTTAATTAAAAAGAAGACTTTAGTAGATAGCACGCAGGAGTTCTACTGGAGTATATAATTCCATGCTGGAACAGCGTGAGTAGCACTGCATATGAAGTTAGTGTGTTTGATTTGCATACTGAATAAGCTACAAGTACAAATTCAAATAATTATGGTCAGTAAGATGGTCTTCTATTGTATTTTAAAAATTAAGATTATGAAAAAGATAAGAGTGATGGAATTCTCAGAAGGGTGTGTGTGTGTTGGTGACATTTAAATTTGGCAGTCTCACACACACTATTTCTCTAAGGTATTTAAGGATTTTATAGTGATTGGTCTGGGTCACCTTCTAGGATCTCTACATTGTTCAGAAGGAAAGAGTAGATCAGTAGTTTTTCCCCTTCTGCCGCTGAGCTATTAGAAGTCTTGTGGGCATCCCATATTGCTGGGTTTCACAATTAAGAAGATTGGTACTGAGAAAGAATGAATCCTGGTATACAAACACTTCTCAAGCTTTGGCAGAATTTTGTGTTGGGAGAGTTTCTCCTTCTCCAGCATAAAACCTGCTCTGAGTATTGACAGCTGTTCGGGATCTTTCCCAGAGATGGGTTGGAGACCTCACAGGGAATGGACTGGAAGTGTTTCCTTTGGAAGAGTTGCTACCAGCAGAGGCACAGAAGGAAGATTGGGATTTTCATAATGAATTCCCAGAATTCAGAGACATGGAGATTGCTTGTTTTTGTGCTTATGGCCTTTTAGGATTCCTCATGCTCATCCCTGCTCTTTCTACTAGTTCTATAAAGTAGGAAGTACAGAACTAGAAAACCATCTCATAGTGAATTTGTTTTACCCAAACTTTCATTACACTGAAATCTTTTATCAAGAAATGAATATGCTTCCCCCCATTCATTTGTGCAGTTTTTGTATTGATGTAAGAATTGAGGTCAGGGTAGCAGGCACTTGACTCTTTAATCATCATTTGCTTCTTTTTCCCCAGTTGGTGAATTACTTTTTTTTTTTTTTTTTAAATAGAATCCATATAGCGCCTTTCTTCTTTTTTTTCCTTCTCTCTCTCTTTTTTTTTTTTTTTTTAATCAAAAAGATAAGTTAGCATCTCTGCCTTAGCCAACAGATAACTGCTTTTTCCTCCTGGGGTTTGTGGTATCTGAATTAGTGGCTTCTCCCATGAATTAATACTGAATGACATTCCCAATTCCTACAGCTTGAGGCCTCTAATCCTAGGTCTATTCCTAAGTATATGTATATATTCCAAAAACTACATACTTTTCTAATTTAACACTATGCCTTTTTCAGATTTTGTAAGAATATTTGATATGCCACCTATCTACAAAGGCAAATTAATTTATAAAATATTATTAAAATGTTGATTTCTCTTAGCAATTTAAAATGCTTTTATTAGCTCTTATCTTTCATATTGTTGCATTTTTTTTTAATTTCAAAAAGAGGCATTTTGTGTTAGTTACCTTGCACATTCACCCAATTTCATAAACAATAAACCAGATGCTATTAAGTTAATAGGAGTCTTGCAATCTGATTCTGTTCCCACTGAAGTAAGCATAACACATCAACATTTTTTTTTATTTGATTATGATGTATTCTGTTTCCTGTTGTAATTTTTTGGCTTAGTTCTGATTTTTCTGATACGTGCTTGAGCCTTCTGGTATCAGAAAAGTAAAAATGAATTGTTATTTTGCCTACACTAGATTCATATGCACAGGTATATTTTCCTTTGTAAGATAATATGTGTTTTAATCAGAGTAATCATTCCTGGACCAATCTGTTATAGTTTTTACAATTATAAATCTAAACTAACTCTTTTGTCTTTTGTCTCCAGTGAAAATTTGGGACCATTTGTCTATGACAAGAAAAGAAGCAGAAATCTAGTTTAGTTGCATTTAGCAAAATGAAAATAGTTTGAGAAAGTAGCAATGCTTGCGCTTTGTGACATTTCTTCCTGCAGATTTTCTTTGCAGCAACAACTAGGCTAGCTTCCCGTCAGATAAGAAGTTATCGAGGGTGCGTAGATACTAGTTGCTGATTTCCACTTCTGCGTTTACATAATCAGATTGGACTTCACACAAAAGCAATCACTTTGGTGACTGTTGGCTTGCTGGAGGTCTCTGAATTTCCTGTTTTCTGCATTTCTGGAAGCTTGATCTGATTATGTGAGGGGAAATAAGTACCTTGCTGAAGTAACTGATTGACCAGTTTATAAAAGCAGTGCATATTCACTTTAATTTCAGGAGGAACATGAAAGGCCTTTAAACACCAACTAGGAATATGAAAATAAGTTAAACTTGTTCCGTATTTCTTGGTGAGATTACTGGAACTTTTTACTAATTACTTTGCTTGAAGATCTGTAAGATAGAAGAAAAGGTCTTTGTTCCTCAGGTCTCTAAATGCACAGCTTTGGGCAAAGGTAGAGTTTCTGCTTGTCCCAGTAGTCTGTCTAGGCAGGATTGTCAACCCGTTTCAAGATGAGAGATAAGATGAAATCCATTTTATGGAAGGAAGGAATATCTGCTGATGCAACACAGAGCATTTATGCATGAAAATTCAGCATCTCCTTAAAATACTGGGAGCAGTTAGAATTCTTAGGAGTCTCAAAGGAAACTTGGAGGAGAGCAGTATTTTCTTGCAGCCTCAAAGAAAAGTATTGGGGGATGACTAGTTGCATAAACGTGGCCAGGCATTTTGTATTCATTTTATAATATACAAAGGAAATCGGATAATCTTTTTTTCTGGAGAAGCATCTTTGCAGGAGAGGGGAATTGCCATCTCTTTAATAAGTATATACCCAGGAAAGGCTCAGCTATAGCGTGGTGCAGCATGTGTTGAACAGACAAATGTATATGCTCTTTTGAGTAGCAAATTGTATATTCTTTTGTTTATCATTACAGGCCTGCTTTATGATTTCTGTAAGTGCCATGCTTTTTCGTATCAATTAGGACCAAAAGCATGCAGGCATTCCTAGTGATATCAATGGAATTACTTGGAGAGTTCAGATACTTGCGAGTCATTGTGAGGAGGAAAGTATGATCTGGTTACAAAATTTGTGTAATACAGCTGTTTCAAGGGCTTCACTTGCAGAAGCAGTCATGGACTGCAGGGGCACATTAGGAACATACAGCTCACCAAGAAGTTCAGCTTTTCGTATCTGCACAATCTGCTGTGTTGCAAGGGTAAGCCACTGGACACTGCGGCCCCATGGGCAGGCTGGCTGAGGACATGATGAGAGAGAGAGAAGAAAAGTTTGCTTCCTGTGACAGTTCAGTTGCAATGTGAGCATACTGTTGGGAATACTCCAGTGATAAAGGTGACGTGAGGAATGGTGTAGAAGAGAAACATGCACTCATTAGGCATATTTCCATGGCAGTCTTCCTCAGAGGGCTCCTGAAGTGCCTTGTCCATAAGTTGTATCCCTTGGTGAAATGCAAAGAGAACAGTGCCAAAAAGAGCAGCATCCTGCAGCTCTCTGTCTCCTAATGGCACAGCACGGTGCAGTTTATGGCAGGTGATTTCACTCTCACTGTTTACAGTTTAAAATATTTTAGAACTTTATAACCCTACTTATGTTTGACTCTCAAGGATAACTTTGACAGTGTTGGAAAAGCCTGTGGTATCTGTCAGGAGCTGACAATATGCTAAAAATGCTAAGAGTAAAGTGCCTGTGTTTGATGAAAAGAAATTAGAATTTCTGAATCATAGGGCAGAACTTACTTGTGACAAGGATCCAGTATTTCTTATTTTAACCCGTATGTTACTTTATTTTAACCTTAGGAAGGAATGTGTTTACAGCTCTGATTTTAGAAATATAAGTAATCACTTTTGTTTATGAAACTTCTGTAATTCATTTTATATTAGCATTTTGGTCTTATTTTGACATTGTATTTTCTGTGGATGAAACTAATGCAGCAACAATGCTGTCAGTATAGTTAGAACATTAACACAATGAAGTTATTTTCTGAGTAGTTCTTTAGTTATTATCATGCATTGAAAAGAATTTCTATAAATGCCAGGCTATAGTCCTGTAAAATCTGCACTCAACCTAAAATTTAACATGAGAGATGCATGACACAAAGTAATGGCATAGAGATAGCTCTTCCTGCCTAGAAATTTGCAGAAATGATGGGTTGTAAAGAGAGTTGAAGATATCAAACAATTTGAATAGAAACCCATAAATAAAGATGAATTTCTGCATTCACTGGTTCTATGATTTTTATCACTGTCTGGTGTCCATAAAATGCATCTTCTCATTAAAGTTTTGTCGTGCAGCTGATAAGGTTCAAAAGTATTCATGCTTCCACGCTCTTCCTTTTAAATTCTGCACCCTAAATTCAGTACTAAAACTTAGTTGAGCAAAACTGAAAGTCACTCTTTCCCTCTTCCTCCTCCACAGGAGACAGTATCATGTTTCTTCCCATTCTCCAATCCCACAGCCTCCAGGCCACTGTTGACATTTACCCCTGACAATCAGGCTATTGCCAACCACTGTCATTTCCTGGAGCAACTAACCAAAACTCATTCCTGCCTTTGCATACCTTTCCTATATATTGTCATGTCTTTTATGTATATCAGTACCCCCTCTGACATTCCTGAATTTTCTGCTCCGTCTGAACCAGATGCCTCCACCAAATCTCCTTCCTTCTGTAAGGCTTCCTATTTCCTTTTCTGTCACTTAAGCATAGAGCAGTTCTACTTGCCACTTCAGAAATCTGACTGTAGTTCTTCCCTTTCCTTCTTATGAGAGGCTTCTCTTTGCTCTGCTGTCTGATTTCTCTGCCCTGTAGTCCTCCTCTTCCCTCCCCTTGTCCCCCCCACTTTCTCTCTTTCTCTGTCCCCCTAATGCCTCCCTGTCCTCCATCATGTGGCACCTTGGGTAGTGCAATGCCTCCTCTCTTCCTTCAGAGCTTTCCATAAACTGTCCACTTTTTCCATCATTCTCCAAGTGATTCTCTCACTCTCTCTACGTGATTTAATAAAAGAAATTGCTCCTGAATAATGGAGCTAATATAGCCTGCCTTCCTATGAATTTGAGTCCTTCATCTCCTGGATGCCCCCCTGCTCTTGGCACAGACAGAACTCCCTTTTCCTTTCTCTGTACCATGTTCTCTCCTTAGACGCTTCTCCCTTTGCTTTCCCTAAGTCCTGTCCCACATCGCTTACCTGTTTGGGGCAGCACATGCTGTGACTGGTTCAGGGTTGCACATATGCTGGTGACTGTATAGGCACGTGCTGGCTGCCTGGCGCCTGTTGCCTCCTGGGATGGCTCCGTGCCAGAGTGATACCTGCATTTTCTTCAGTAGGCATGTTCGTTTGGGTCTCACTTAGTTATGCAAAACTGCAGTTTTTCATGAAATTTGTAAGAACTTCATATTCATTCTTCTGTCAAATTTGCTTATGTCATATGGGTTTAAAAACTTGTTGAGAGCTGCAGGGGTTTGGAGGGGAGACTAAAATTTATCTATATTTTCTTGGAAAAATTAGGATGGAAAAAAACAAATATGATTCCTATCATATCACTAAATGCTAGACTGTGACATATCTCATCTTATTCTAGTCTAATAGAACATCTAATGTGTTGTGGATGTGATAAAAATAAACATGCAGTGGACTTGAAAAATACAGGTAATTGAGTATAGTTCATGGCTGGCAGATAAGTGATTATCTCAAGATTCTGAAAATGGGAAATAATTTTTGCATTTAGGTTAGTTAGCATGAAGATTCTTTATTCAGATTTAGAAATTAAACAAGAAAGGATCTGCCCAAAAGCTGTTGTGTATTAGCAGATATGTTGCATTTTAGTTATTTGAATACTACCACATCGTGTTTACAAGTGACACTGCACTTTATTTAGAGTCATCTTCTTTTCTAGATAGAATATTTTTAGGATTACTGTTTAAATTTTACTGGTTTTTTTGGGGGGGGAAGGCCATAAATTTTAAAAATAAGAACGACAATACCAGCTTTTGGTAGCAATTTCGACGAATTCATGTCCAAATTCCACTTGCAAATAGAGTGGAATCTATTCTGCACAGCAGAGGCTTTGCATTAATGAACGTTTAAGTAGCAGATTAAAATGTCTGTTTAAAAAATAGGTTTGTATTATGTAATAACACAAATCTGGGATGCTAATAACAGTGAAGATAATTTTATTGAGCAGATTAAGTGCAATTAAATCTCAACTACAGTTGAGATTTACAATACAATACTGCAGCAAAACCCAGTCCCTGTAGGTTTACTTGCCTTCCTTCACACCCACAGGATCAGCACCTGACAACACGGTAAATCATCATTTTTGCTGTTGTTCATTTTTGTATGGCCATGATAATGTACATCATGTTATCCATTAGGACCCAGACAAAGAAGTCTTCTACACATGCACAATCATGAGACGAGACGTAATTGAAGAGAGCAAGGTGCCAGCATTATATGAAGTTCTATTATAAATTGATAAATCTGCTTGTCAGATTTCTTTAAAGGATTATGTAGATAAGGACTACCTATAGTATTCCCATATAAGAAGTCTTAAAAATTATGGCTTTTTGTAATAAATCCATATAGACTGAGAATATGTGGCACTTTTTTCTCTGATAGTCTATTTACTTAATTTTAGTCTTCTAAATAGTGAAATAGAGACTGTAAAACTTGCAGTGTTCCGATAACACTCATGACCTCATGAAGTAAAATTGCTTTGATCCTTCGAGAGGTCAGATTGTGTGTGTTTCTAAGCAAACATTCCCCAAGGCAGATGATGTGTGAGATGTCTGTTCCTGTTGCCAAATGTCCCACCTTCGCAGTAGAAAATTAAAGGAGACTTGCAAAGAAGTGTGGTGCGTTAAAGTGTATTTAATTTTGTCTATGAATTGGTGTTAGAATTGTTGGACACAGGGCGTGTTTGTGTTTTTTTTTTTTTTTGATTTTTGCACAGGACCAAAAATGTCTAGACAGCTCTCTCCTGGTTTGGGTGAAAAGTGAATATTTTAACTCTTAACTGCAGTAATGTTTAGGCAGAAAGGCATACAGTGCTTTTAAATTAAGGAAACAGAGAATGATTTAAATCTGATTTGGGGCTCCAGTTAGCTTTTTAGTATATTTCTGTTGTACAGCTGAACATACCTTTTTACCTCACCATGCCCTTGACCTTTCCCCAAGACCTGTGGGAAGATTAAGAAGTACAGATGAGAGTAAATTTAGAATTTACCTATTTTAAGACAGTACTAAAGAAAAATGCCTTAGCTGTCCTTAAAATGGTATTAAGCTTTCATTCCCACAACATGTCTGGCAGGAGCTGAGTAAAGCAACCTTACACTGCAGAGCTCTAGTAGTCCTGCAATGAGAGGGTAGTTCATTTTTCATTCCCCACTCAATCCTTGACCTCCTTGCAGAAGCTGCCAACAAAGGTGACAATTACAACGATGATTTCTGTAGCTCGGATCTCTATCCTTTAACGTACACTCCCTGACTTGTTCTGTGAAGTTCACTGCACAGCTGTATAAATACTTTTGGCGATTAGCCTTTTGAACGAGCGACTAAAAGGTGGAGGTGTCCATATATTAAAGACATCATTAATGACACAACCACAGCCATAAACAGTGAATAATTGT
Source organism: Dromaius novaehollandiae (assembly GCF_036370855.1). NCBI lineage: Eukaryota > Metazoa > Chordata > Aves > Casuariiformes > Dromaiidae > Dromaius > Dromaius novaehollandiae. The sequence goes on along the minus strand of NC_088103.1, from coordinate 40,483,981 downwards.
GATAGGTGGGTTTTATTTATTTATTTATTTATTTATTCCAAAATGTGTCAGTATCTGGGCATCCTGTATAGGAATATTCCTGAAAACAGATGACTTTGTGATATCCACTCTATGCAGCCACTGTTCTTAATTATCTATTTTAAATTATTCACTTAACAAGACAGAGAATAGTTGCACTTGTGAAGTTGTCATATTTAGGGCTTGTACTGCATTGCTGTGCAATAATTATGCAGTCTGATACTAGCTTTTATTTATGCTAATTGGAAGTAAGCTTATAATTCCTTATATTATTAAGAAGAGAGTTATCACCTTCATTTTGCATTCAGTCAGGGATTTAAATATTGTGAACTTTTGGTCCTGCTTTAAGGAGAAAATGTCCTTGTAAAAATCTTATCCATACCAATACTTTGCAAACCTAAGAAAACAAGAAATGTTACTCTATTTTGCATTTCAAAATTGTATTTGTAGAATTGCAACTGTATATACTGCTTTTCCTTATTATTTAAATGAATTTGGCAATTTAAATATGTATTTAATCCTACACAGAACATAATAAAAGCAAAATCATATCTAAAAGGTAAGCAATAAGTGGCTATACCTAGGACAGTAACTTGAGGCAAAAGAAATTGATTTCATAAATGGCAGTCTTTTCTCTAAAGCTGTTCTCAGTAGGATCTTCAGAAAACAATCACAGGTTTCTGTAATGCAGGCAGTATGCAGTATCTGGTCTAGACTGTGAACAAAAATGTAATTTACAAGTTACAGAATGAATTATGTTGCTCAGAAAGGAATAAAATAGAGCAAATAGTTAGCTCCCCTTGAGCAGTAATATGTGCTAATTGAAGGACTCAGGATTGCTTTGTAGGAATCAATATTCAAGCTTGTAGAATACTTAAAGTGACTAGTTTCTGTCTTTAGCAAGAATGAGAAATATAATAAATGGTTATAGGCCTGGACTGTGGTGAAAAGGAGCTACTCCCCATTACAGTTATTAGAATGGGAGACATGTAAAGAGCTTCTTGTAACAGATAGCTCCTGTAGCTACATAGCAGGTTGTACTTCTTCTGTGGTGGAGGGTGTCACTGATAGATGAGGGTGACAATTCATAATGTTCCTCAGACTCAAGGAGCATGTCATAGAGAATTACGGTTTACTACTTATCCTTCCTCATGGTTTTCAGCATTTTAAAAGGATTTATATTATTTGAAATATGTTTAAATTCAAAAAACCTTGGTATTTCAGAGTGATACTTTACAAATCATCTCTTTCCCCAGATCTTAGTTGAGTTCAGTGGTTCAGTAGTAACTTTGTGTTGTGTGATGATACAATAGCAGAAAAGTGTCTTTGTAAAACTCTAGAAATTAGTATGTGTATTAGGCGTGTTTCATTAGAAAATAGAACAGGAAAGCTAGAAGGTTTTTAAAGGTCTTAATTTCTCAAATGCATAATATTTGGGTGCAGTAAATGTATTAATTTGAACAATTTGTTTTTAGAGAGTGGCAAAAGTATTAAAATACTCACTTCTGTAAATCACCTTACAGCTATTTAAAAGACCAGGTTTTGGCCAACTGCCAAAAAATATTTGGGAATAGGAGAAAGTTTCTTTGAGGTGCTTTTACCACTGGGGGACTCCTGCTGTTCACTTTTCTTCTGTACAGTATGGAGTACCTCTAATTTGCTTTAACTGCTTGAGGGTGGAGGGTGTGCTCATGTTGGAAGAGGTGGAGCTAACGTATTTGTCATAGGGGATCATGTTAGTTTTATGTGGCAAATGGAGTGTTTATCTGTTTCATATTACAACACCCAAATGTTAATGTAGCTTGCTAGAAGTTGCACAGTTTTGAAGAAGATAGGGCTGAGTTCATTCTTTTGATAGTGTTATCCTTTGTCATTTTAAAATCTCAGCGAATAAGTGCTGGCAGGGCTCAAGCTTTTTTCATATTAAATATAAAAGCTAAGCTAATGTATATTTGGCAAACAGAAGCACTTGGAGGTCAGGAGACTTACGACTTTAGCTTTTTCTCTTTTGTACAATTCCCATCTGACACAGACTTGAAATTATACTCAAACACCCCTTTTCCAGTATATGATATGACTTAATGTTGTACCACTGTCTAAGATCACCTTTGCTGATGTATTTAAAGTCTGGCTAATACATATATTAAAGAAGTCAAAATTAAGGTACAAATACATCTCTATTTCTGGGCCTGCCTGACTGAAAAGTTTCGTCTTATAAATCCTTCAACAGCAGCTTACTAAAAGGAAGGTTAGGAGGCTTATTTTTATAAACTTCCAGACCTTCCCCCCACCAAATGGTGCTTTTCTATTCAAACAGCTGTGGTTATCCCAATATCCTGACCTTACCTCACATTGGTCATTCTGTGAGACTATATTTTTCTACCTGTTAGGAGTTTTCAAGACCTTTACAGTTGGTATCAGCAGGGTCACTGATTTGTTTCATAGTGCTTTTTGGAAAGGCCCATCTAGACAAGGAACATGTGTGTATGTACATACCTGTTCATGCATCTAAACAGCAGTTTTCAATTTGTAAAGACTCAAATCTCTCCATCTGTAATACAATGTGGTATCCTTATGCCGTAGGATATTAGGTCAACATGTTTTTTAAAGATACCTATAATAGGGGAAGGCCAAATGTTCTCAAAGCAGTTGGATTGCAAGCACTGTCAGGGTTTATCTCCTTGTACTACTTCTCTCCTCACCTGTTGCATCACAATGAAATGAGTTCAAAGGTGTTAGTGGGAAACAAGTATACAGAAGTCCCTATGTCACATCTGGCTTTCGGAGCCCATTTATTTTATTAAAGTTAATAAAATGAATCATACTTCAGATAGACAATCTCGCTGCCTTTATTTAATAAAACAATCAAAGAAGAAGCAAGTTGCATTTCCTTAATAAGGAAAATGTCTTCTGCTGTTTAGAGAATGTATCCTATGATGACTGTCATACAGTATTAATTTTTATACTGTACTTAGAATTTAAATAGGCATATCTCTAGCAGTTTCTCTTCTTCACTGGTGATTAGCAAATGTTGAATAATCAATAGAAATACACTTTTTAAAAAGATAACATCTGAAATGAGGCAGAGGACTAGAAGAGAGGAAGGCAACATTTTGTACTTGAATAAAACTAAAGAGTTTGTCAAACTGTAAATTGGAGAATTTCAGCTAGTGTAAAAGATAAATTTAAGCAGACAATCCACTGATTATTTTGTGTTCTCCTTCAATGTGTATCAAAAAGCCATTCCATTGGTACCAAAACTCAGACTTGACAACATCTTCCTAGAGGAGAATGTATAGTGCCTCTGATGCTGGAGAGAGAGAAATGAGCAGTTTGTTTTCTAACATGGTGTAATTACATAAACTTTGGTATAGTGTTATATTCTAATAATCCTAACATGTAAGAAGCATAAACATTATTCTGATTGTTGCTGTTGTCACCAGTTGTGAACTGGCCACTAATGGAAAACTTAGAGATATGTTACTGGGAAGTGCAGTTTTATGGAGACCAGTCTAATTGCAGCAGCCATTTTCCAAGCAAAATGGTAATTCTTAAGGACATTTGGCAGAGGAAGAGAAATGATATTTGCATGCTTGAACCTGTGGTATTTTATCAGGGCACACAATTCTGTGAAGAATATATGTTGCAATAATTATAGTAGTATGTCAGTTACTTTTAATTACAGAATATTTTAAACGTACAGGTGAGATGAGATTCTGTGAAATTGGCTTCTAATTAGTTTTTAGTTCATATATGGTGGAAACACTGGGGAAGAACACATTTTGTGTTATTTTGTCTCTGCATCTGGAAATATATATATTTTTTAATCTAGAGAAGCCATATTCATAGCACCGAATGATGACAAATATTTATCGTAGGCCATGTTTTAACCAGAGAGAAGTGCTTTCTCTTACTTTTAGTCATAGAATAGCCATTTACCCTCTGTTCTTAGGGTCTCTTTGAGTACTGTAGGCCTTCAGTTACAATGAGTCTCAAGTTGTTTTCCATCAGAATTAGATCAGGATCAACTTCACTGGACCAGATTTTCAGTCCTTCCTGAGGCAAGATTTTTGTTGAGATCAAATGAAACTTTCCCAAGCAAGCTGCAGAATATAGCCACTGCCAACAATGTTGCTTCTTTGTTGGGTGTATCCTAGATTGCAGATGCGCCTCTTCTGTCTGACCTCAAGGTCTTTTGATTAATTGCATCTTTTTGAACTGTGTGTGCGTGTTGTGCCTACTTTATTCACACATGAAAGGGACATAGCAATTACCATCCCTGAAGTTATGTGAGGAAAGAGTTTACCCTCTCTGGTATTTTTCCTGAGCTCCATAACATTAAAAAAAAATATTTTTCATGCCTTTAGTCTGATACTTAATTTTATTTTTGATTGGTCATAAAAAATACGGGTTAGAAGCCCTTGGAATTTTTAATGTGGGCTTTCATGCTGTAGTCTGATATCTCTTATAGATAACCCTAGAGAGATTTCTTCCACAAAATTGGACACTTTCTTGATAAATATTTTGTTACTGCCACTACTGCTTCTCTGCTTGGAGAAATCAGGTAAGGATACCCAGAATCAGGAAAATTCTGTGGAAGGACAAGAGATTTTCCATATGAACAGCTCTAGATCTGTAATTATTTACAATATAGGATGTTTCATACCCTCTTTTACACTGATCAAAGTTCTTGTGATAGTAACATTTGTGTGTCTCTGTTCAATGCTTTACCTTCTGATCTTCTATCTCATACTGCCCAAAGTTCTTGAAGACCCAGAACACATACAATGTGTCACATTAGTGACAAAATATGCTTTCTTGTGGCACTTCAGCATCCTGTTTGTGAAGCTCATCATGCTGCTTCTGTGTGTTTTAAGGACTCCTGTGACCATCACCTGACTGTTAAAAGTGGTATTCACTTTGGGAGAGCAAGCAAGCTGTGGACAATTATGATATAACAGCTGCATGCCTTGTTCCATAGGGAACAAGTCATACTGAGACCTCATATGAAGTCCATTCATAAAGATGGTGACTGCACTGTGCAGAATGGAATTGGCAGCCTTGTGTTTTTCCCCTAAACTTAATACTACAGCTGGGGAAAATTAATGTTGGAGACTTAGTTTATAGCTCTTCAATCAGATAACAGCTGTATTTTCCTTCCCTGCCAGATCCTGAGAAACTTCTTGGCCTGTTTTTAAAACTATCTAGTTTATGTAAGCTAGAAGGCTCTTGTATGGAACAGGCTGTTCGTATTTGTAAAGTATCTATTGGGATTAGCTGCTAGATCCTGAGCTGATGCATTGGCAAGCAATATTCCTGTTTTTTTTTTTTTTTAACTGATAATGTTGGCACTTCTCATGCCACCACTCTGAAGGGACTGCAGCTTAGCAGTCACCCTAACTTGGCTCTCTGCTCTCATGTACCCCTCCCCCCCCAATAATGTAAGTCTCCTGCAGCTGCTTCCATACTTCAGTCAGTTGAAGTCCACCGCTGACAAAAGTTCTGAATTATAAGAAGAGTGAGAGTGAGTGACTGCTGCTCCACATTTTATCTCTCTGCTTGGAAGCAGCAAGTCAGAGGTCACGTAGGCAGCAGTGCTGGGCACAGACCGTAGGTGGTTCTGAGGACACGGCTGAGGTACTAGCCTGCTGGCAAGGCCGTGTAGTGCAGGCGCTATTGACCGCGATAGTGCAAAAATCACGGGTATGTATCCGATTATTGTTTTTGATATGGTAAAGGAAACTTGGGTATATTTGTCACAGATATAAAGCTCATACATTCTTGAAATACCTCAAATCTCCAATATTTAAATTAAATGTCATTTAAAATACATTTCTCTTTGATGCTGGTCATTTTTGTCACTAAAAGGCTCACCTTCATCATTTAAAAACAGTTGTATAAAACTTTGATCATTTTTCAGTATTTGATTTAAATTACAAAGTTCAATAAGCCTTCTTTGCCCAGCTCATCTGTAGAAAATATATACTTTATAAATACCCGATGCACCAATATTTAAAAGGCCATGTGTTATCTGAGAAAACTCATGCAGAGAATCAACAGCTCTACCGTAGGAATCAATCAGCATAGTATTGCAAACAAGGGACCTTTTGTACCTCTACAAGTGCAGAACAGCATGAATTTTACAACTGCTGAATGTGCTCCTAAGTTAATTACCATTTAGCGTCTAAATAAAATAATTCTTCAGGAAAAAAAAGGGTTGAAAAAAATTTTAGTGGCATATAGCATCCTATTTATTATTTAGTCAGCTATAACTGAAGTTGTAATCAGAAGTCAGATGTGAGTCACAGGCTGTGGGGAGAAGTGCATCTTCTCAGTGGGGCTAATTAGCTTGAGTAGAACAAAGTGCTAATGCAGCTAAACTGTATCCAGAACCAAAATGAGCTCATTCAATTGTATTTGTGCTATATAGACACACCCTATGATGCTGAAGTCTTATTTTTAGTGAATGGATTGAGAGAAACATGATTATGCTACTTATGAGATTTAAATGAAAAGAAGAGAGAAAACTCACTATGGAACTTGCGTGGAACCACCATTGCTTAGAGTATTTTAAAATAGTGCTGTATAGTGTACTACAAGCATACCGCAGGAACCATCGTCTAGAGGTGGACATGTCATTCCAAATTTAACTCGCTGAAGAAAGGGTGCCTCAGACAGAAGAAGGATTGTTCATGAAACCCTGAACTGAGTGTATTAAATCTGAGGAAGATGTGCTGTGAGTTTTCTTCATAGCTCACAAACTATCAAGGGAGTCTGCACCATCCACTGACTCTCACGGTGGAGTCTTCAGCCCCTCCAGTGTCTTTGGTTAGTTCAGGCTTGACCTAGGTTAAACTTTGCAATGTAAGGACAGAGATGGACTTTCTGTGAGGTAGATGGCAATTGTATTTCCTTCCTTCATTGACTTTTAATTATTATTATATTTTTGCCAATCATATTGAGCCTTCAGCTATTTTGCATTGTCTCAAAGCAAGTTTGCTTCCATATTAAGCTAAATATAACTCATCAATAGTGTGCTCAATTTTTATTACTTTATGTAATCACTTCTATAGACAAAATCAGATTTATAATACTCTCACATTCTTCTCTTTCAAAGTACCAGACTTTCTCAGTCGATGTCCATTGACTGAGTTCCAAAGTCATGTCTTTATTTTTCACCAGAAAGCTTTAGAAGTACTTTCTGTTGCTCTTTACTTCCTTACCCCTACTTTTGGACAAGTCCCATTTTTCTCAAGCATTTGACTTGCTTGTTGTGTTATTGAGTACATTGTATTCTATCTTGCCATATAAAGTCATGAAACGTGACTGATGTGGACAAATTGAGCACATTATAGTCTGTAGGACATTGATAGTGGAAAGTATATTGTTTTCAGGAATAAAGAATTGCTCTTAAAGATTTATAAAATGGCAGTTTTTATTTATTTACTTTTAGCTAGCTTTAGCAAAAATTTTCACTTTAGGCTAGAGAAGTTAGTATCTGCATTATATTAGGAAGCATTTTGCTGCAAAATGTCTTGCTTTGACACTGTCTAGAAAATAGAGAGAGCAAAGGAAGGGCGCATGGATAATTTACATTCCTTTTCCTTTCCCTCTGTTTTTGTTTCCAAGGCCAACATCTTTTGTGTTTGGAGCTGCATGAGTAATCTGTTGCAGTAACCAAGGGGCTTGACTGAGTGTATTTTGAATTTATTATTGTTATTGCTATTATGCATAAATCCTTGAGTTTCCAGAGTTTTAGAAAGGTAATGTGTTCTAGGATGTAAACACCTAGGAAAGGGAAGCAAGGGAAAATTAAAAATCACTGGGTTATCTCCTTCCCACAGTCTTACTGAAGCCAGCTGCATCCTCTGATATTTTTGGCCAGAGAATTCCTTTATCACCATTTGACAGAGATAAATTTTAATTCCTAATAAGTTCTGCTCAGCTTCCTAAAATTCCCATGAATTTGTATTTCCCAAGGCTGTGGATTCTTTGCTGTGGTGTCAAGTCCAAACTAAGCTACTTTCATTCTATCTTTCAAGATCTCCCACTTCAAATTCATATAGTGGTCTTCATTTTTAGGTTTGCTGCTGCATAGCAGGACTATATCATCTGTATCCTGTTCAAAAATGCCTGGCTATCAGTGATGCATAAATTGATTCTCCCATTTAGTGTGTATGTCTCCGGTAAAATATTGAGGATCATTCTGGAAAAACTGTGAGATACAAATGTAAAATCATTATTAGTACAGTTACCATTTGTACCAGTAGAACTTTCTGCATGTTAATTAGGGCTGGAGCATGCCAACAAGAATTTGCTTCAGGTGCATTCTAGTCCATACTCCAGGATTCTAGGAACTGAGTCAGTATTTAAGCTTTTATTGCATTTGACAATATTTTGGTGCTGAGTTATCATAGTAATGATTATTGGCATTCTTCTATATTTATTTTTAAAACAGTATAATGAAATAAAATCCAAGTAGGAATAAGATAGTATGTGTAGTCAGCATTAGTCAACATCCTATTTGAATTCAGGCCTTACTTGCTGTAAACATTAAATAAGATCTCTGAAATACCTCATGAATTCCCCAAAGGGAATTTATAGACATGATTTAATTATCAGCTGACTGGTAAATGCAGCTGAAAGAGCATTTGTCAGAAAGTTAGTAAAAAGGTCTGCAAGTTTAGCCACTTGAACACATTGCTGACTTGAGACATATCAGGTGTCCTAGAGGAATATTTCCTTCTGGCCTGTAGATTTTTGGGGGAAAAATGGAGTATCTGTTCCATAGAACAGTGTGCTTAGAATAGGGTGGTCTGATTACAAGTATGTATTTGTGTCTATTTGGGTTTTTTCATGTGTTTTTATTTCTATAGGGAATATCACACTGTAGGTTGTATAATACAACGAAACACTCATAATTTCTTTTTCAGCAACATAAATTAGGTATAGTAGGGTGTCTTTGGGGAAAAATCTTGTTCACAATATGTGTCTTTTTCGTGGACCAATAGTAGTGTGCGGGACACTCCACGCTGGTGGGCTGTATCTATATACCAGTGAATTTTTTACTGGTTCTCAAGTAGAGTCTGACTCTTCTGGATAGCTGCATTTACAGAGGCTCTTTTCATGACAGAGACTAAAAACTATCGCCTTTCTGTCTGATGTGCAGCTGCTTCACATCTTCTTTGTTGGTTATTTCTTTGATGTAATTTCAACAATGATCAAATTTGTGGGTAACACAAAACCAGATGGGCAGAGAATGCTCTTGTGGTCAGGCCAAAATGTAATGACCTTGAGACATTAAAATGGCAGAGGCCATGGGGAGTAAAGGGAGATTAGCTGCTAATAAATATAAAGTTCTGTATTGTAAGGGAGAGGAAATCAACCTGAAAGATCAGAAATGGGAGGACCTGACTGCATTTGTCACACTAAAGAAAACTCATTTTACAGATTGTTGTCTTAGGTCTGTCTTAAAATACCTTTTTATAAAAGCAAACGTTTCAGACTTCACAATCCCAAAATAGCACAGATGAAGGGAGAGAAAGCCAGAACAGAACTAGTCCACAAAATGAAAACTTTTAAGGGTACTGTAGTAATATAAGTAATTTACATTTCAATTCTCAAACAAGTGACCTTGTCAAGGTAGTTGGAAGAAGAGTAATCCATATTGCTTTGCTAGACTCAGATAAGTCATCAAGTAACTGCTAGAGAGAGGATGTTTAATATATTTTTATATCATCTTGGAGATTTTAATAATGCAGCCTAAATATTTGTACTTGAATTCATTATTCTTGAATTAGATGTATTATAATTAAAAGGTAATTCAATATAAGGAATTCTAAATGGCTATAAAATGTGATATTCTCATATTTCTACTAATAACATGCCCTGTTAAGAATTTGGCTTTTAGTTTATGAACAGAAAAGAACATTGCACTTCAATGTATGTTTTAAAACATCAACAGTAAATTGTATTGTTCTGTTAAATTTAATATGATCTGTAACAGTAAAAGCCTTCCATAAGAATTATAAATATATCAATAGTATTATTTCTGTGTATATAATCTATTGACAAATCGAAGCTGTAAAGCAAAAAGCAATCCATTTAAATATAAGCAGGTATATGTGGTTTGGGTTTTTTGTTGTTTTTATTTTTTGGTCATACCTTTTCTCCTTGATTCTTTGAAGGCATTTACAGCTCTTGTAATGGGGAATCATACTTTAAAGATTTAAAGAAGGAAATGATAAAGCTAGGGCAGACTGGCCTTGCATTTTGCATTGTACTGAAAATGGGAAGTGATCTGGGGCTGATATTCTCAACTGCATGAATTGGAAGGGATGCTAGCAAAATATCTAGAAGATGAGTCCTGACAACATCGGACTGAGATAGTGGAAAACATCTTAAATTGTCCATACTACTTGGAAACAGGATAGATACCAAAGTAAAGAAAATGGCAAGTAGAGGCTTGTTCCTAATCATAAAAAGTGAAGAGAATCCAAAAGCAGGAAAAATGGCAAATCTTTTTACAGCATGTATCAAAAACATAATTCAGTGGAGCAAAAATAGAACAGTACTGTCATAATTGGTTTCCACAAGGCAGAAAAAAAGACGACCTGAGGACCTAGAGAAAGCAGCAATTGTACTTTTCTGTCCAGAACTTTTAGTGTTACCAAGAAACACAGGCCTCTTCCTCAGAAGAAGAATGTTTAGGAAACATTGAAAATTGCAGATACTTGTTTGCAAACTTGCAGCCCAGTAAATACAAAATAGTCTGATTTTTGACTATGTGTGTTTTTAAAAAAGCACATATTTGATTCTGTTTAGTCTAGTGCAGTGGAATGAATTATGCTAAGAAATAGCAATGACAAAACTTTGCATTTCAAGAGCAGTCTGTATCTCAGTATATTGAAGTATTTGTGAGCGTTGTGTAGACCTGTCTTGCTATACTTATGCAGTATTATTACTTTTTGTTTGTTTGTTTTTGTTTTGGTGAGGGAACTGCAGTAAATTAGAAGCAGGTTCAGAAGCACGATTCAGGGTCACTTTGGTAAACCGTATCAGTTGGAAACTTTCCCCTGTACAACTTGACTAAATAGATCATTTTAAAGCTACATCCCAAAGGTAGTTTTTCAGAAAATTCTGCAATAGCAAGAATTGTGTTCTAAAGTTTAAAGCAAGAAATAAGAGGCATGTTTCCTGGCCTAGCTTTGCTGCTGACTTATTATGTCCTTGTGAAGAAACCACACAGCTCCAGTGGCTCGGTATTCTCAGTGAGAACCTGTGGATATAGAGCAATCATCTTTTCTAAACTCTTATGAGGACCACAACTCAAGTAATAGGCAAAGTACTTATCACTCCTTTTCTGCAACAGTACTTATGCTGCAGAATGAGATGGAGCATTAATTTTTTTTCTTTTAAATAGATCCACATTCAGACATCCTGCTTCATGCTTTCTGTGTTCAAAATACATTTCTTATGAAGAGAATGGCATATTAGAATGCCCATGCTTTCTCCCAAATAAAGTATGAAAAGAAATACAGATACTTAACATTTTGGCTTTCTACAAAGGCCTATGCTGAGTGGTATTATAAAACGTGTTTACTTCTTCACTGAAGGGCCGCGGAGCTTTGGTTCAATGTTGCTCTTTAGGAAACAGTGGAGAGAAGTGAGATTCTTCTCCCAGGCCGCAGGTTCCGTTAAACTGGGATGCAGTTGGTAATTCCCTTTGTGTATAGGAGAGCTCTTTCTTGCTTTCATTGTGCAGTGCTATATTTAATATAGAGAGCACACTCTCTCTCTTTCTCTGTGTGTATATATATGTATTTATATCTAGAAATAGATATCTATTTTTATTTATATAAGCAACTACCATAAGCAACTGCGGGATGGAAACGGAACAGGTGCAGGCAGCGGTGTGCAACAGTGCAGATCCCTTTGCTTCAGGGCATATCTCTCTGAACTGACCCATCTTTGCAACTAACCTGCTTATGCTGCTGCTTTTCAGAGTAGGCAGAGGTAGGGAGCAGGACAGGCAGGAATTGAATCTCTGGGTCAGAACTCGATCAAACTGCTAATCTTTGCTTTTTGTGAGTTGGTGTTAGGCATCATAAACACCTGTGACCCTACATGAAAGAAATCATTTTTCCTTGTTCACAGCCCCTGTCTCTCATCCATAAAGTATATCACTAACAATGAATTCCATTTAATGGAACTAATTTCTGGCAGGAACCCCATAAAGCTTCAGTGTAAATGATTTGCAACAGGGTGATTTTTCATTTGCAGTATTCCTGCAACTTTCCTTCTGAATCTAGAAGAAGCACTTCTCTTTTGGGGTTTATATTTTTTAATTTTTTTTTATATTCATGTTGTTCTATAGTCTTTCTTAAGAATATTCTTGTGGGTGGAAAAATGGCTGAACATACCTATTAAAAAAGGGCAAAGAAGCTTAAAGAGTTGCCTGGAATGTTTACAATGTCTAGATTTTCTGTCCTGTCTTCTTAATTAGTTTTATGAACTACACCAATTTGCACACTGAGGTTGTCTGGATATTGGAAAGTATTCAAGTGTAAAATAAGCATTAGGCTGACACTCCTATGCTATTATTTTAGAAATACCTTTCACTTAATTCTATGAACAGCAGTTTGTTTGAGCTTTTTTATCTTGAGTTATAGCTTTTATATCCCTGCACTCTGTAATATGATTAACTGTCAGGTTAAGTGGACTAATTAAATTAATATCCTAATGAGTGCAGCGTATTTTTAAAGGGTTTTTATTGTCTTGTTTTGTTACCTTCCTTGATGATTTCCCTAACTGCAATCAAATCACCACCCAATTTGGGGCGGGGAGGGGGGGGGAATCTTTTGAAATAAACTTAACACTTGTGTATTAAATTTCCCTTTCTGCATTTGCGTAGTATTTTCCTGTTTTCCCCCAGGGTATGTGCAGGAGCAATACAAGTGTTAATTCTGAGACAACCTTTAAACATAAGAAATGGTACCATTCATGATAAATCAGTTTTGGCCTTTCTATAGAGAGAGTCAGTAAAGTGATGGGATTCTCTTCTTGTTGCCTGCTGTTAGCACTGGAATTGCACCCAGAGATAGATACAGCTTGCTTACTTGGAAAATGTGATAGATTAAATTCTGACTTAGATAAAAGGAGAATAAGAATAATTGTATGACAGAGGAAGCAAGGAAAGGTGTGGACTACACAGATTCTGAAAAAGCACATGAGGAACTGTGAAATTTGTGAATGCTACATATAAGTTGATTCTTGAAGTGACCAAGTGCAAGGGGAAGGCTTCGTTTGGGCTTCAAGTTATTTTCGAGGAAGAGAAGTTCTTTTCTCTGATTTAACTGCCCTTTTCTATGGGGTGGAAGGTTATCTTTTGCTTAGTTGAGGAGGAAGATGTCTTAGTATGGAAGGAGGAGATGCTTCTTGCACGGGAGAATCTTCTAGTTTGTCTGAACAAAGACCTGTATATATGCTATCTTTGGGTTCACTGCATCCTAGTGCCTCACCTAGAAATGAACTGGTTGTGTGTTGTGTTCGCATCCAACATGACTCTTTCCTTGTGCTACTCCAGCTTCTTGTATCCTGTGACTTAAGACAGAGAGCTTTGTATCCAAATGTGCATCTACCCTGTCTCCTGGGATTTTTTTTAGATTGCTGAGGAATCTTTTCTCTTTGAGCAAACTGGTTGAGGTCAGTTGGTCCTTCTTTCTCTTGTGGGCTGCACTGTGAGGATATGCTCTTTGGACAAATGAATCCTAAATGATTTATTGATTCTATTGCTATTACTATTGTATGAGAACAAAGGAGAAAATTTTATGGATTGGAGCTAATTCAGTGACCACCTCAAGGAAGTATACAGAGAGAATGCTATGTTCTAGATTGTTCTTGCGTAAGGCTCCTTTTCTTGTCTGGTCACACCTGACGACTTAGGATATTCTTGTAAGTAGGAGACTATTTTTGTAAGAGGAGAGGTGTACTTTTATAGGGTGAGTGGTGATTATGCTCAAATCTCTGGGTTTTTTTAAAGGCAAATTTTTGCCTTCCACCTGGTGGCTGGTGACAATGTAGAGCAAGTGCCTTTCTGATTGACGCAGAAGAGAAGAGCAAGAGGACCTTCAATGCTCACAGAACATACAAGGCAGAATCTCCCAGGGATGGAAGATGTTTCTGGCTATCAAGAAGGAAGCATGCCTTGTTGACAAAGGACCACATTCAGCTCCCCAGCTATATTGTACAGCATACCTCCTGGCTCCCACCTGGTAGAGTGCCTCTTAAGCCAGTTGCACTGGTTAGCTATTTGCTTACCTCCCTGCTAGCTGCTTCTGACATGTACAGCAGGCAGCCCAGTCTCTGTCCTCGGAGGTTTTCAAATCGTGCCAGGATAAGTCCCAGGCAACTTGGTGCGATACTACAGCTGACCCTGTTTTGCGCAAAAGGTTCTACAGAGACCTCCTGAGAACCCTTCCAGCCTGAAGTATTCTATGATTTTATGAACAATCATCAACATTTGAGGGTACATGTATATTGCATTTGTTAAATAAAGCAAAACTGAGTTTTTTCTGAAATGATATCTGGTTGTAATACAAAGTTCTCATTATGCTGTAATATGGCATTACTCTGTAGACAAATAACAGATTATATTAAAAGTCCAAGTCTTTGTGGGTAAAAGTCATTGAAAGCTTTCCCATCCACCAAGGGGAGGTTCAGAACTTTCATTCAGTATTCATGAGTCATGTGCTCTGTTGCCCTCTGCATTATGGAGTCTCTGTACCTGCTCACAACGGATAGAAAATATTTTATCAAATCAGATTGGGCCTGAATGTTTTTTGCTGTGCTTTCCAAGGGCATTGCTGGTAAGAGACACAGAGAACAGGATGATTCATTTTTCTCTTCTTACAGATTTGCTTTGTTTCTGAGACTTTCAAAGAAGGATATATACTGTAGTGGGAAGAACTGGTCCACCAAGCTAGTGTGTCTCCACTGTTATTTCAGATCCACCACATCCATTTCTGATGTTCTTTTAAGATTAATAAATGAAGTATGTAACTATGGGAAGGAATAGCTGTAGACATGCTGATGTTCTTCCAAAGATTTGGGAAGCTGGTATGTTAATTAAAATAATTAAATAGTGAATACCCTTTTCATTTATATAGCCATGGAAAATGCAGTCTGAAGTAGTTTGTTTATTTGCACAGTTGTCTGTCTGTCTCTTGAACATAAGGACATATTAATGATTGCTGGGGGCATATGGTATGGGAAAGAAGATGCTTACTGTCTGTAGGCTATCCATTATTTATTTCCAGAGGCTCCTATATTATCATTTTTTTTCCACACAGAGACTTTCTGTGTAATGCATATAACCCAACATACTGTAAGTTGCATTAGAGGTTACATTTAGTTGAGGTTGAACAAACAAAACTGAAAAGGGGATGAGGCTTTTTTTTTAATGACATTTATTGTGGAAATGCATATCTATTGCGAACCTTCCTAGTTGGCTTGAGGCATCTAGACAGCTTTAGGTATAGTATATTTTAAAAACTAGAAATAATCACAAGCAAAAATATAGACTGTATTTCTCATGTTAACATTAATATCTATTTATATTGTGAAACAATCTTTCTGTGTGCAAAACACGCAACAGATTTAGCATTTAGGATGATAAAATCTAAATAATTTATCTGTGAGCACCATTGAAGTGCAAAGAATAAATTTAGGTTTATTACCAGATAGCTTTCCATACTTTGTAAAATTTGCCATCCTCTTGATAGGATTTGATAGTAACAATGATACGCTCTTAAGCATAATCTTAGGATAAGTCCTTGTAATTAGAAACTCAGTAGCCTTGTTTAAAGAATGAAACAATTACCGTTATATTGTTATTTCTTTACCTTATTACATGAGGGCAGTTTTCTTACTGGGAGGTGTTACTAATATTATGGACACTAAAATACTGAAAATATTTAAAAAATGTTTACTCTGTAATGCAGTGCTTGAAGAGTCAGCATATAGAATGCCTAGAAATTCTTTGCTCTGAGTTTTCTTCTGTTTTTAGAAGTAAGGTGGATAGAATTGTTGGACTTGATATACAGTTTACTGCTTTCACTATGTGAATTCGGTCTTTGCTTTGAATATTAAACAAAGATCAAATAAATTTGTTTTTAGGTTCAGGGAGTGTAATTGAAAAGTTATCATAAATACTACTACTTTCTGAACGCCACATTACATAGTAGCATGCTGAATGTTTGGCAGTACCATTTAGATTCCAAAATTTTTACATAATGACAACTTATTTTTGAACTTATGAGAAAAGAAGTATGAAAAAAGCAAGGAAGATTGGGATTGTAGCTTGTCTCTCTCTATATGAAAGGGCAATCCATAGCCAATCTCTTGGATACCGCAATGTTTGCACATCATCTGCTGAAGAAAAGATCATTGTCTTAGAACTCCTATTTGTTCTCTTTAGACAGAATCCTAATGGTCTGCATGTTCACTAGATAATGCTATTTCAAATTATACTTAGGTTGTTACACTCCGAATTTCTTTTACATATTTCTAAAAAAACCTACATCATTAGAGAATGTTTTTGACATCCAAAATGAATCAACTAGCACTGAAAGTACTGGCTGTATTTGTTTTGTACACTTAGGTCTTATTCATAAAAATGCTCTAAAATTGATTTGTTTTTTGGTTTATTGCTTTAGGAAAATCATTATGTTTTTCACATATGTAACTTTGTGGCCATGATGTGTAGTCTTCGATATTATCACAAATATGAAATACAGCTTTTTACTCACCAGGAAAATTATTATTTTTGGTACATATTATTCTGAGAACTTTATTCTGAGAACTTTATTCTGAAAATACACAAGGCATTTTTTTACTTCTGAAAACATACAGAAATTGAAAGATTTCACTCAAGTTGTGTGTGTGTACTTGTCTTTTGATGCAATCACACATGTAGTATGTGTGCAGATATCTCTTCTGAGCTCTTTAAACTATGTCAGATTATTTTTAAAAAGTTTTCAGTGTTGAGGCGCAGACAGGTATGCCTTTTTATTTCTTTGATGATGTTCAGAAATTTGAAAGTGATTTGTTTTTGACACATACTGAGAAAGGACTTTTTGAGAAACATAAGCATTTTGAAAATTACCTATATTTGTCACTATCTGCTTAATCTGTGCGGTTATGTAGCCTTCATTCCTGAAATAGCTAATTGTCTTTTTCAATCTGTAGTAAAGGTTTTTTTGGTGGTGTAATTCCTCCTATCCTAGTTATCTCCTTCTTCGGTAAGTTTCTGGAAGTAGTGGGTTGATGACTGAAATTTTTAGAGCTCTGAAATTTCTCAGTGAAATAGTAAAATGCTTGTAAAGTGTTTGAAGTATTTTTAACCTCCAAAGAAATGAAAACTTATGTAGAGCTGGTACAGCAGTGCAAGCACATTGCAAACATAAACCACAAGGACTAATGATGCTATTCAGCTTTAAGTGATGAAGTGATGTTAAAAGTATAGCCTAAATTCACTTCAGCAGTGATAATGAGGGTGCACTTCGTCATGCCAGCAGTATGTGGTCTCTCCTCTTCCTCCTGCCGTTTGGTACAAGTTAAATAGGAGGAAGTCCTGTTTGCCATTTTATTTGGGCCTGTAGGATGTTTGCCCAGGCTTTGTTGCATCACCTTTACTGTAGCTTTTCAGGGCTAGAAGACCTGCAGTTTGAAGGTCATGTAAAGACCTCTCTCTGGCTGTAAATGGAAGTAACAAGAGAATTTAAGGATGTAAAAGTTGACTGCAGGCTGCAGAATAATAATGGTAATATTCCTGTTGTCTAGAAGTGCTGAGCGTATACCACTTTCGGTTGCAATATCTGCTTCATTCTTGTTTTAGAGACAAGGCAGTGACTGCACTTCCTCTAACTGCAGCCACTAAAGTCAGAGCCTCTGTGGGCTGGTGACTGGTTTCTGCTTTACAGTTAGTATGAGAAGGCAATCAAATTATAGAGGTGAGTTCCTAGCACCAGTAAGAAATCTTCAATTAGGTGGTATTGTCAGAAAGCTGTGGAAGGCCCCATAAACATGTTGGGATGTGCAAACCCCTTTTTTCATTAATGGTTTTTTTTTTTTTACAATAGCCCTCAAGCTGGTGAGGGTTTCCAGATGGGTTGTGCTTTCCCAGAATCCAAATGCTACTTGGAACTTCTCTTATTGCTGGAACTCTGGATGTGTCTTTGTCTTCCTTCCTAACTCTGTACAGAAGGATTTAAACACACCAACCCATTCAGGTGTCTGTTTTTACTTTAAAACCTGTCTTCAAAGTATCAGGGGACACCATTTGCTTATACTATTTCCTCTTGAAAGAGTTGCACCTTCAGGTACCACAGAAAATGTTATTTTTGCTGTGTTTTTTTTCATACCTCTCTGTAGCCCAAGCAGTTCCTATTACAAAACTATAGCAAAAGTATGTTGATACGAATCAGCATTTTTGTTGTCAACGTTTGCCAAAGACTTAGCAGACATAGAACCTGAGATTCCAAGGAGTCTCCTAATGTAATTGCAGATCTGAAATATCCTTGCTTCAGTAACCTGTATTTTATAGGTTAAGGAAGGATAAGGTTGTCAGTGACTCTTGCAGTCAACATGTGTGCACCTGAAGGGGAGGAATGCTTGCGTTCGTTGTCTGCCTGTGATGAGTGAATGGCAGTTTGTAGGGTTGTATTTAGAGTATGGATAGCTAAATGCTGAAATGGTATTGTGGCTTGGCAGTTTAATGGTTTAGAGTAGAAAGGACTGGGAACAGATAACCTTTGATAAAACACTCTAAAAAGTTTCCCTTGAGTAATTGATATATATTTACTGCCTTAATTTTGTCTAAAGTTTTGTTTGGCACATCTCCAGAAATTCAGCTTGTCTCATTTTTCAGATCTCCTTTATTTCCCAAATGTCTATCTGATTTATATTGAGCAGTTGGGGGGGGAGGGAGTCCCAAGTCCACATGCCACAAATGAAAAATTTAAGACAAAAATTTTAGGGAAGGAGGGAGGAAGGAAAGCAGAGTTTTAATAACATGGCAAGAGGGAAAAAAATTGAATTTATAAACCATTTCAAACTCAGGAGAGTAAGAATACATTTACTAATTTAGTGTCAAATTGTTGCTTGAAGTGCTATATCAGTATTGGGACTAAGGAGGAATAGACAGGCGAGTGGCATCTCCGTGGTGCTGTGGAGAGCAAACGCAGCAGCCCAACCGAGCCAGCACAGGGGAGGAAGGAAGCTGCCCTGGCTGAGAGCTCATGCGTCTTGCTTCCCCACTGGAGTAAGGGATTGAAGCGTGACTCTCCTGAGGCAGCATATCTTGCACTGCTGCCAAATCTACCGCTTTTGGCAGTAGTCTAACACTTTTGAGTCAACTATCATCCTACCGTTTTTTCAGTTTTTCTATCACCAGTGCGCGACAACAAATTTCCCCCTCCTCCTTTTCAAATCTTGCCCTTGCTGTCTGCTTCCAGGCTGCTGTTTGAGCGACATGCATGTGCTCATCAGTTGTGCCCAGCGACAGGGAGCTTGTCCCTTTGTTCCCCTCCTGAGGGCTGTATGGGCTCCGTTCAGCTCCAATTCTTCCCTTCCTCCCTCCAAGGATTGAAACTAGCAGGTTCAGGTGCTGGAACATGCATAACGATACAGGACAACCAGTACTTGTGTGACACGTACCCCACTCTATAGGTGTGTATCCTTCGTTCAGTAGGGAAGGGGGCCTTGCAAAGGGCAGATTGGCACCTAGTCAACAAATTGACTGCTGTTCGAATTTCAAATATTAGTAGGTAGGAGCACAGTTACTCAACGCCCTTTACTCAGGTGTCAGGCTAAAGCCATGCTCTAGCCCTTAATCATTGTAAGAAGTTGCCAGTGTTCCTGGGATTGTGTGTAAAAGATCAGAGATTCACATAAGTGCCATATTCTTGTAAAACATCAAGATACAAATTCAGTGTTCATTTCAGCAAACAGTAGAATTGAATTTTCTCTTCATTAGCAGTGCGTGAAACAGTGTCTGCTGGTTGATTCAGGGCTTTGATTTTTACTCTAAACCCAGATGGAAATATTTGCATAAGTCCTACAATAGTCCTTTGCGTGGGCTTTTTAGTTCTTCTCACCCCAGTTAATATTGCAACCTTAAAAAAACCTCCTAAAATTAATGTTCTTCATTATATCTATTACTGAATATTATGAATATGACAGAAAGATCTGGAAATCACAGTGCTGCTTTCCAACAGGCTGTGAAGCTGCAGTGATTATTTCTGTGTGTTGTGTATGCGTGTTTATCTCTTTTGGCTAGTGAGTCCTTCCATGTTTCCCCATTTTTATTTCCCCTCTACACACACACTCCTTCCCAGCTGCTGTAACCAACGCAGTCAGTATTTGCCCTGTGGCCAGGCTGTGGAATATGCTGTTTGTGAGGCTGCGGGTAATGCCTCTCAGTCCACCAGTAGACAGGACACATGCGGAGATGCTTGGCATCTGCGCTCCTAATCGCTCTCTAGCAGCCTAGTACCACCTGGTACCCCCTGGTCCAGACTTTGCTGTTGTACTTGATCCTGAATACTCAACAAAGAAACCCTCCATAGTCCAAACACATGCCTGGAGTAGCGTCTGCTGCTGTGTTGTAAAAAGGATACGTTTGGCTGTTTTTACGCTTTGCACTGCTGGAGAAGCAGAATGTTGAACAGCATTTGCTGTTGTTTCATTGAAATTCTGCTTACAGCTGTAGCTAGACCTCTTAGTCTACATGAAAAAATCTGTGATTTCTTGGGTTTTCTTTTTTCAGTCTGGTAGATCCCAGATATCCTCGGTGGGAGCCACCATAAGTGAGTTTCTTTGGTCTTGACTCTTACTACTCTTAACATAATAGAGGAGTCTGGTTTTGCTTAGTGCCCCATACAAGGTGCAGTAAGCCCTTACAGAGACAAGGGCTGAAGAATCTGAAGGTTGATGAGGGAGATTTTTGACTCAATGCATTTTATTTTACAGAAGGTTGCTGTATATTTGACTTGTAAAATATAAGTGGATTCCCTTTTCTCTGTTGCCAGTTGTCTATTTTTACTCTACCAATGATTTACTTTTCATTTTTATGTTAAATAGTATGGTGTCTGTACAGCTCTTATTTTTAATTGTGTGTTTGTGGTGTGTTTACTGGTGAATATAAATAACAGTTCAGTGGCTCTCCAGTTTTGAAATTCTGCCATCCACGCGGTCACAGGAATCCTTTCATAAACCTCTCAAACTCCCTGTGATTGCTTCTTAAACATTGCAGCTTGTGGACCATAAGTTTGAAAGAGTTGTCTTTGTTCAAGATGCCATTTTACATTCCCTGAGAAAGTGCTATTGCATTTTGACACCATTTCCCATTGCCCTGTGTCCTGTTTAGACCACTGTGGAATATAGTCAGAAGTGTATTTTCCGAAGTGTAATAATAGGTGTATAATAGCCTAAATTACGAGGCTGTTTTGTTCTGTACATGTGCGTACGAATGCTTTGCAAGCAAAGTCTGAATTTATTCTGAGATGCTTTCTGCATTATGATAACACAGAAATCAGAAAATCAGAAAAGGAGTAGATGAGCACTGTATATGCAGTAGTCAGTGGATTTTGAGTTCTTTTCCAGTGGCCATACATGTGGCTATTTTTATTATCTTTAAGTGGCAGCATTATAAGATTAGATGTCAGAGTGAAATTGTTATCTATTTGTCCTTCTCAAAGCCTATGGAAGTAACATCCTTTGGAGGAAGTCTAGTCCCTCTTTTCACTGGAGTGCAAGTGTTGAAAGTTTGAAAAACCTTATAACTGCAGCACTTTGATTTACAGGATAGGTGCAAGCAGTAGAGAGCCAAAACTTGCATGCTAGCTGTTTTCACAGTGGTGAGTTGCAGATGTTGAGAAGGTTGGCAGTAGCAGTTGGTGAGCCTGCGAGCACACGGATTATTGGCCAGTATTGCAGCAAGATATTTGCATAGCAGAAGTAGGTATGTTGCAGCTCCACAGCTGTTCCACCGCTGCTGTGACATTACATATGGTGAGTGAAGGCTTTCTAATCTCTGCATCAAACTTTGCTTCCTCAGAGGAGCATGACTGGGTTTTTTGACCCAGCAGCTTCCGTTTATAATAAATTACAGCAGCATTAACAACATTGTGACAGCACATTTGCAAATTCTGAACCTTTGGACTAGCGGCTGTATGATATTGGTTGTGTCCTCCTTTCCTTTTGTGCCTTCCTGACACCACAGTCTCTCTTTTGACCGTTACTTATATCTCTCCTTCACATTTTTTTCTTTCTCAGTCTGCATTTTAAAATAGAAAGATTTCTACCCAAACTAACTCAAAAGTTGTACATATATGTACAGATAATTGTATTTTCATATTTTTCGTATTACTAGTGTTATCCAAATCAGTTTACCATTTGGAAGATACTTTATGTAAAAGCAAACCTTTTTGCAGAAGGAGGTGATGATATCCAGGTGGAACAGTTAACAGCTGCACGAAGGAATACAAAGGATTCTTTCAAAGGCCCAAGAGATTCTTCTCACTTATGTTTGTTTGATGCTCAACTGAAAAAGGGCGATTTCTCCATTTCTCTTTAAATACATCTGGCATGTCATGGCTGCATGTCACTCATTAAAGTTAGATTTGTCCAACTTCTTGTCATGTCAGGGTTAATTTGTACAAACCTAATTTGTTCCCCCCCCCCCAATACATTAAATCTGAGGGATATTTTTTCCCTTTGATTTAATGAGATTTTCACATAGTATGTGTCCTTATTCATGTGTCTCAGGCCAGTCGGTGGATGTTGGCACAAATTTGATGTTTGGGTTTTTTACTCTTTGCTTTTATGGAACTAAAAAGGCTGATAGTCACACGCCAATTGGTATGATAAAAGGGATCAAGTTTAGGGCCAACATTGCTTTGTGTAAAAGTGAATAAAACACCACTAAATTTACAGCTATTTGTGGCATGCTGAATTTGGAATTTTGTGTATGAACTTGTTAGGAGTAGAAACATTTGATGAAAAAAGTATAAACCGAACTCAACATAATCCAGATTAATATTTCTGGAGTTGCAGGAGCAATTTTTTTTCCTAATTATGGACGCAAAAAGTTTGTTGTGTGTCTGGTCCTTCTAGGAGCATTATTACTACAAGTCTTGGGAAAAAGAACTACTTTCAAATGGCAGTAATTCCACAAAACTTCTCAGTATTGTCTTTTGTTTTCTTTGACATAGGAAACCTCATAGTTTTAATCTCCAGTAGTATAGTTTGTACCAGTGGGGTAAAAATACCAGAGGTTCCTAGTTCTTATAGAGAAGCTTTTGGTACAGGCAAGAAACTTTTTGGTACACAGCAAGAAACTTGAAACTCTTTTACACTGTGTGAGCAAATATAAACCTGATTCCAGCATCAGAAAATGCATTTTCTTTCTTCCTTTCCATAAATATGACATATAAATATTTAATGTGGTTTAAGGATTAGAGACCAAGTTATGTTTAAATTACTAAATAGTTTCTCCTTTCATTTAGTGAGAGTTGCACTGGACACTTATCCAGTTGTGACAAGGAAAAATCAAGCCAATGTAAGTTAATCCTTTACTTACACCACACAGCACTTTTTACTGTTTTATTTTACTGCAAGCAAGTTATTGAGAGAAACTTCCTAAGTAATACTTTAAAAGAGGGGAGCTAGTGAGAGATCTATGAATTCTGTGTGGATTTAGGAATGCATTAGTGGGTTGCCTATCTTTGTTTTTCCTCTGAAAAACTATAGTTTCTTGAGAAAGAAGTAGGAAGTTGATTTGAAAAAAAACACACTTTCTACACATCATGGATAAGTAAACAAATATATTACTGAGATTGTTGCAAAAGCATGTGCTTTTGCTTTAGGATTGACCTAAAAAGAAAAAAAAAACAGCTGTATAATGTAGCATATTTTGAAGGAGCATATATATAAACTCTTGCCCACTGATTGCAGGGTAGAATCACTTTCAGTCCAGTTTCACTTGGAGATTCTGGCTAATTCTTAAAAAAAAGGAAACAACAAAAGTTGACATTTTCTTGAATCACTAGTGATCTCAAGAACCAAAACACAGCAACCCTTGAAAAGATCAGAACTCTAATTTTTCTTTGTCAGTAACAGATAATATAGAAATAAAGGCTATTGTAAAATATGAATATTAATTTGTTAACCATATAAAAAAATTAACTTCTGACCATTTAGCCCTGCTTTTTTGAAGCAGTATTCTGGGAAGTAGCTGATTAAATCCCATTAATTTAAATGAGAGCCAAAGGACTAAGTCTATATGGATCTCTTTGAAAATTTGAGGTTTAGTCCTTTATTCTTATTTCTTTCAAACTATTATAAAAGATTTGCATGTACTTAGTGGACTTTCAAAGACAGGCATATATAGTGCAGTTAAAATACTACAATTTAGTACTTGCACCGCCTAAGTTGTCATTTCCAACAGAGTAAAAGAGTATAGTTAAAACATGTTGGTTTATTTGATGTTGCAAGATTTAAGGCTTCTACTTGTTCACAGTGTAACTGGTGAAAACTTTATTGCCTGTTGTCAAAAAGTCATTTTAATTTAATTATTGAAATTTGAATCTAAATCTTAGATCATACTTCCCTTATAATTACACACACTTATTGGAGCAGCATATGGTGAAAATACATAGGGCTTTCTGATATAAAAGACCAGAACAGAAATACTAGGCTTTTACGTTGATTACACCTGTAAGGGGGCTTTATAAGCTTACAATTTGAATCATTTATAGATATAGACTCCACATAGTTCTAACATAACTAGAACTGTATGTTCTTTTTTTTTGCTTTTTTTTTTTTTTTTTTTTTTGCTGACTAAATGATAGGCAAAGCAATTTTCAGCAAATGCCTCCCACTATGCTGTCATCATGGAAGTCTTGTAATGTTGCTTTTTAACCTTAGCGCTGGCAGCTATCCAGAAATTATTATGTTTATGCCAAACTGTTCTGAAAATGACACTTGCCCTTTTACTATATGGGAAAAGAATAAACTTTAAAACTTAACTTTCCCTCCACCCTTTCACTGTTTTATCAGAATACTTTCTTATCTGGCTTGTTCCATGTTTATGAAGATGTAGCAAAAATGAAATAGCAACATGTCCCTTTTCTTTTGGGCTCATCTAAATTTCATTAAGGAGGGAGAAGTTTGAAGACTCCCAGGGGACTTAGCTACCTAATTGCCATTCGTGCCTTTCAGAACATTTAGTGTTAGAATTTTATCATTATGAAAATAAATTCTGCTTCATTATACTCAAGCTGTTTGCTCTTTAACAGAGTTTGGTTGTTTGATTTAAAACTCCTGTACACACCTTAGTGCAAGGAGCTCAGCTGGTAATGTCACTGCTTTCTGTAAAATTTTGCTTATTTGTTGTTTTATGTATTCATTCATCCTTTAGTGTAGGCTAAGGGGTTCTTTTTAAACTATCAGATAAATGGTCTCTTAAGTTAATTCTGAATCTAGATTATATTCAAGATCAAGTCATAAATATCCTGGTGTTCAGCTTTGTTAGCTATAAAACCTCATACTTTCTCTATGCCCTAATTCTTACAATTTGCAATTTCCAATTTCTAAACTTCCAACAAACAAATAATTTGGAACAGAAGTTGTCCATTTTAGTTAATCTCTGCTGTAAAGTATAGTTGTTCTGGTAATTAGATAGAACTTACTTTTTGATTTAAATTCATAAAATCAGCTTGAATTAATCTTACAGTGTGGTCTGCATTTCTGCATCAGTAAACATTGTGTAATGACTTACAGATAGAGATGAGCAGGTATTTGCATAACGTGCTGCATTATCCCATATATATGAACTCCATGGCGATAGACTTGTTGACAGTACTTCACAAGAATTTTCACATAACAAAAATGCATAGTTTCTGAGCTCTTGACAAATAACCTGCTACTTTATCCTGTGCAAGGTATTCTGAACTGCAACATGTTACAAATAATAGCTTCTGAGAAGACCCTGCAGGTTAGTACTTTTATTGTTCCCCATGGAATTTGTGTCCATGTTCTTGCAGATCATCTCTGAGACAATATTCAGAGGAAAGGTCTTACCTGCAAATAATGCTTTTTGTTAGAAATTGATCCACTCCTCCAAGCTGTTGTAATGTTGTATCACTTTGGCTCAGGTGGCCTGTATTTTCAGCTCTTTCTTCTACTGATTTTTTTCTTCTTTTCATTTTATGATCTTCTATTTTTGTTATCTTCTCTTTTTTCATGAGAGGGACTTTCAGTCATGCATTAAATGATTCTTGTTCAGCCAGTGTTTTTCCACAGATAGGGCATTGGCCTTGGAGTCAGAAATCCTAAACTCGGTTCTGAATTTGGCCATTCACCAACAGAGCAATCCACATTATATAATTATATTAATTTTAAGTATAGATTAAAGTTGTTCCAGAAGAGTCAAGTACTGTTTGCTTAAGTATGCAAATATGGACAAGGAAGCCTAATTTTAGGCTTCCTGCTCTAGAAGTCTTGACCCCTGTGGTTTCTTTGGTTTTATTTCCCCTTCCATTTCCAGTGCTCAGAGACTTAGCTACACATAATTTACAAACTGTAAAATCAAATAGCTTCCATCAGTCTGTTTACTGAGGCTATTAATGCAAGTTTGTCCAATTTTTTTGTGGTTGCAGTAGCAGAAACTTAAAATTTTCTCGGGAAAGAGGGCAGTTGATAGCAGTCAACCAATGGCCTCTGTTGTTTGAATCTTTAGTAAGTAATACAAGTAAACAAACAAAAAGAAAAACCTCACACCTATAGTATTTCAGTGGCTAAAGAACTTATATTATCTAATAACTCACAGAAATATTCCTTCACATATGTGAATTGTAGGAACAAAGAAATTAAGAACAGAATTCACAGGCAGCCAAATTCTCTGAAGACGACCTGAGATTTGGTAAGCAGAAAAGTAAAACCATTATTTAGTATAAATGCTGAGGAAAAGAGACTTCTAGATTTAGATTTTATTTATTTATTTATTAGACTTCTCAAGTATTTTGTAGCTAGAGAGTTTCCCTTTCAGTCTGTTTCTTTTGTATCGCTGTGTGTTCGGTTCCTGTGCATAATTTGTACCATCTGAAGAGGGTAATTCAACAAATATGGTTGGGGAAGAAGGCAAAGTTTTGCTAATAAGAATCTCACATAGACTATTAACTGAAAACTTCCAGGAGACTTTATTAGTTGCAGGGAGAAGGGTCAGCTCTCTCTGTGAATATATCTTGCATTGGCTTTCAGCCTAACAGCTTTAAGGGACATTAGCTTGGAACTGAGCAATATAAGCAGAAACAAGTCTGTTCCTGCTGCCTGGTGGGAGCTCACAGATGCTTGTAATAAAAATTGTTAAAAATTGTTTCATTAGTTTGCAAAAAGCAGATTTCTTGGAATACTGTACCTTAATTTGCCAGGAATAGTTAATTTCTTTTATGTTCTGTATGTGATAAACGCAAGCAGAAGTTTGCTTACAATTAATTATGATAATGATATATAGGACTTAAAATGAGCATTCAGCATTTTTCCATATGCATGGTGAATGCAAAAGATAATTGGGTAGAAAGCAATATGGCATTTAATACAACTGTTTCTTTAAGTGGCACACAGTTCCAAAAGATAGAGAGATATCAGCCTTCTAGAATTACATAATATCATAGACATATAAGTAAAACTAATCAGATATGCCACGTGCCCTCATTTTGTAAGTGCAATAGCTCATTTAGCTGTTAGCAAAACCTTGCTTAGTGATGCATCAATAATTAGAAACTGTCACTGTCTATATATGAAATAACACTTTTTTTTCTTCTCTTGCTGTTTTGCTCTTTGGAAAAAAAATCACATATCACATTTCATCTGTCCTGGAGTACAAACATAGTTGGACACCTCAAGATGTCTATACACCATTTTTAAAATATCAGAAAGTGTAAGGGTAGAATTTTTATAGCTATAAATACAAAGATGTATTTTTACGCCATATACCTATATGAAAGGTAGCTCTTGACTTAACAGATTTTTTGCAAAGCAGCCTATTCTATATAATGTTTCATTAATATACTTACTAGTTTTACAGTTAGGAGTATGTATTTCCAAAATGTAAGAAATAAGTTGTTTCCTTATTTTAAAGGAATATTTGCATATAAGCCTCTTTAGAAGGTCAGTGGCAAGCCATTTACTGGTGATTTTTAGCATACAGGCTTCTCTGACCTCGTAGCTCTTCATCCATTAAGGCAAATGGGCACAAAAAAGGGCACAGTGAAGTTAGGTCTGTCACCAACTGAACTGCCAGAAATCATCAAACCCCTGTAAGCATGAGTTGCCAACAAGATGGACAATCTTGCTAAATGATTGCGTTTCAGTATCCTTTCCTTAGCAGATCAAGAGAGTATCTTTGCAAACCTACTCTGTTACAAATCACCTTTTATGAAGACACACACAGTTCCTCTGCCCTTCCAAGGCAGGCATTTTATGTGCAATAGCATTCTGTGCCTAGTCTTCTTCACTGTTTTAGTTGGTGTCTTTCACTGAAGACTGAAGACTAAAGGAGAACAGTATTTCTACATGTGTGGATGAGTGCAGGTAAAGTCCTCAAACCTAGCAGAGTAGTTTGGAGGTCAGGCATATTGCATGAAACTACTTTAAATTCATACTTGGAAGTTGATTCTGTTCCTTTTAAAAGCTGTTACTCACAGAAAAGAATCTCTTCTAACTTATTATTAAAGTGGACAGATTTAAAGCAGAGCTGTTATAAAATTTACAGCAGCTTTGTGACAGTGCTTAGTGACCTGCCTGTGGACTCCAGTTGGAGTAGGTAGGAGAGTTTCCTTTATGCCTCCAAGAGATGTATGAGTGGATGGTGCTGGACAGTTGTTTGTCCATCTTTAATGCTCATCTGGGTGGTGATCATTCATTGGTGGGCTGCTTTTCATCTATGTAAAAACTGGGGGGTGAGGGGACAATAAGATTTAGACGGAACTGCATTGTGAGCAGTGCGCTTTCTTTAAAAATGATGATGCAAAGGTCTGATTGCCCATTGTCTAGACAGATCAAAACCTGAATGACAATTAAATAACTCATGTAAATGGAGATAAAACCATTTATCTTGGGATGCATACAAAAGCTGGAGAATCTTCCATGGTGGGGAGGTGAAAATTCAGGGGTAGTTTTGGCTATGTTCATCTGTTTAAATTGGTAGACAGTATTCCTTAAAAATCAGTTGCTGACAGTACTTTTTCAGTCTAACTATAGCCATTTCTCTGTGAACCAGGTTATGCCCATGTGAACCCCACATTTTGTTACTGTAATAACAAAATAGCAACTGAGCTATACTGGGATAACTCCACAGGTGACTTGGAAGCTTATAACTAGTGTTCAGTGCAACTGTTTGCATTACTTGATGTTACAGGATTCAGAGGGTATGGAGCACTAATTCTCCAAAGAATGAATTGGTTCCCTATTCACTTGTGTGCTACTCAGGTTGCTCATACAGATTTAGAAAGCCCTCTTTGAGAGAGAAGTAGTCTCATCATGTACAGACACAGAAGTGTAGGTCACCTGGGATATTTTTTCAGACAGTTTTTAGCTGTAAATATCTGGGGACTGCACAAATTTTAGCTTGCTGTATACCAACACTTAAAGATTTGGTTTTATTGTGTAAACTAACCACTTCCAATTCTTTTTAATGGAACTATAAAATAATGAAACCATAACTTAGTGGAGGAATTTAGAAATTCCCTGTTCAACTTATTCACCTGCTCCAGATTCCTCCTTGCTCCAGACTGGTGGGATTTCAAAACTTGATTCAAAGACCAGCTGCCTGAATTTATAGGAAAAGCATTAAAGGTGCATGATGTCATGGATGTTTGTGTGTGTGCACACGTATATATATATGTGTGTATATATATACACACACACACACACACATATATATATGTATATATAAAATGAATGTGAGAGGACGGATGTAGCCCCTTTGTCTCAGATGGTTCTGTGACACACAATGCCGAGACATGCACCCCCACACATGGCCTCTGGAGGGTAAATTTCCTTTTCCTCCTGTGGTGTGTATGAATATGAGAAGGGATTTTAAAAAATGTTATTTGTTATTTGCAATCTGTAAATATTTATGAGCTGTAAGAAAATACAACTGCTACTTAGTATTCCACATTAAAAAAAAAACAGAGAAAAGAAAATGCTGTTAAAGCAAAGGAGACACTGAAACATATTCTGATATCTGTCTATACTGGTAAGTATTAGCAGTTAAAATGAAATTTCTCAGAGACAAGATTAAAAACAGATAGCAGTGACATTAAACCATGCCACTGAACAACCTGACCCATAGACTGTACTCAGTAGAAGTGATAAAGGATGACTACACCATCCACAACTTTGGATGACAGTTGAGTGGGTTGGAAAAGTAAAGTCTTCTCAATAGGTTTTCAGAGACGGCAGCTTTTATTGGTATTCCATCTAGCAAACCTGTTTGGGGAATCACTTTTATTATAAGGCTAAGGGGATTTTATGATCAGGCTCATCTGAATTACCATATGACCGTGCACTGCTTTTTATGACAATCTGAGAAACCTTGTGGTTTAGATAGGGTGTGTCCACATTGCATTCAGTGTGCAAACATTTCATCCAATTCAATTTGGATTTGTGTGCCATGTAGCTTCAGTGGCATACAGTGTAGTGCAGACTGTAAAAATACAGCTGAGAACTTGGGAAAAACTCTTGGACTGCTAAGCTTGTACTGCCTTGGCTACATGATTCGCAGTACCAAGACTAGCTACTTGAAGCATTTAGGCAAATGTGTGTTTATTAATGTGATGCCTACACTAAGAAATCTGTAATGATTGCTAGGACAGGGGTAGATAGGTAAAGTTAAACTAGGAATCAGTAGTAAAATATCTTCTCAGTTAGGAGTTTCATAAAAGAAACATTCTTTCTTCCCAAGTGTTAAGATGACCGAAAAGTCAGGGACAGAGCTGTTTGCTGACTCTAAGTTAGACGTGGTCATTTCCTACCTAGGGTTTCTGAAGATGGAGCTGCTGGAGTGCCATTTTATTCCAGCTGTTGACATTTCTAGTAAATGATGATAGCCCTGCTTACATTTTGTGGTAAGAGTAGAAAAAAATCCTTTGTGGCCTGTATCTCTTCCAGTAGGAAAGTGAATGAATGCAGTGTCTCAAAATCTGCTGTGCAGTAAAAGAGCAACAGTATTCTGTGATAATCACTTTCTACTGGTAGGAGCACTCTATAAACTGATTTGAAATCTTGCTTAAGTTGTTCATGTCTCTGTTTCTAAATGTTTGCTGTAGCATCTGATAGCTTTACAATAGTGCAGGGCTACTGAACTGGGAAGCTCCAATCCAGATCCAGAGCACAGGCAAATTTTGCCCGGAATTTTCCTGTGTTCCAGGTATGCGATGTCTGGAACTTTCCCATGGGAGATCCTGTATTTCTTACCAGCTATATGGGCAGAAACTCCCATATACTGACAGAACTCTGAGCTTCACAGTCAGCTTGAAGGTTTTATTAGTAGGCTTGGTAAGGTTTAAGCTCGCTCATTGCTTCCTGCAAGAAGACCTTGGTAAGGTTACTGATCAGACCTTGGTAAAAATTAGTGGTTGCTGGTAAAATTAGCTACTGGGCCTTGAAAAAATGAGTTTATTGAGTAGTCTTCTAATAGCACATTATAATTCAACTTAAAGAGCTTAATCAGAATCTATTACATGCTGCTGAAATAGCTCAGTCAGTAATGGAGGATTGATTCACTACTGTCATAATCAGTTTGTTCCACCTTTTGTTTAGTCCTGTTTTCCTTCTTGCTTTAGTGCTCAATAGTCTTTGTAGCTATAAAAACCTTTGAATTAAATATTTGTAAAATCAAGTTAACTATGAAATTTTGAAATAGTAAAATATTCGATTGAGAGGCAGGCCACTTCTTTAAGTTTTATTACTTTCTTTGCATTTGTCATATAAATAGGTTTTCTGACTGGAGTGCTGAAATTTATATTTAAATCTCTTCTATCATCATGAAAAATCATGCTCCAGTGGAGTTGGGTTTTGGGAGAAGTGTCTTTCATTTTTGAGAAAGTTTTGCTTGCTGCAGTGCTCTAAAAATACTAGCTTCCAGTATTGTCTGTGCTGATCAGAAGCTTGAAAATACTGCTGAATTTGTAAAATGGATTATAATAATAATAATGATACTGATTCATCCCTTTCTAGAAAATCTTTTGCCCCAAGTAAGGTATGACAACAGTCAGAAATGTAGCTAGAGATACCTCTCGGATCCCCCGGGAAGTTGCTGGTGAAGCTTATGAAACTGCTGGGCTCAATTATTCTTAACCACTCCTTTGCTGGGTATTACTTTTCCCCATATTTCAGCTTCTGTAATAGGTTAGGTGATAACTCTGAGCCTTCTTCAGTGGAGCTCAGTTTGAATTACTAGTGCAGGATGATTTCACATTAAAGTTGGGGCTAGCAGCATTCACCTAATCCATTAAAATGTCTCTTCTGTAGGGGTGATGTCAAATGCCTGGTGGGTAATAGACTATTAAGTCTCTATCACTGTTTCTGGAATAATCGCATGTCCATGCGCAAATAATTTATTTGGAAGACGGTCATTATATAATATAGAAGTTGGCCTGTTTCTGGAGTCCTTGTTCAGGTTTCACATGCCTTCAATTGTCTGCTCAGAAGCAGTGTCCAAATGTGCAGACGAAAGACAACCTGCAGGGTGGTTCAGCTGATGACCACCACCCTTTTTCTTCAAGGAAGGCAGTGCTGGTTGATCGACAGACCTTAGTTCAAGGTTGTAAATATGCCACTAACTCGCTGACTGATATCTCTGTCTCAGTTTCTCCATCTGCTTCACAGGAATAAAACCACTGCAGCTGTCCTGCAGATAAAATTAATGTGCAGCTTTTTATAAAGGACTTGGAACATATGCATCACTATGTAAGTTAATATGATATTACATTGGACTGGAATGGATTAATTTAAGTCAGCAATTCTAATCTTGATTTAAATCACGGCTTAAAAGTAGCCTCTATTTGCCTAATTGATTTAAATCTTCCTTTGCATTTTTTTCATGATTTCTCTAAAAAAAGATTGATTTTTTCAATTGTTAGTAAGTATTAAATGCTATTGATTTGCAATGAAATATATAGTGAATTAAACTGATAGTTTTTGTTTACCATGTCCTATGAGATCTGAGTGAGGAGATTTCTTGCACTTCACTTTATTCATGGATTGTTAAAAAGAAGACAAATTTTCTCAATTTTTCAATTCCAAGTCCACTTTGAATGAACTATTAGGATAAAGTGAAACAAAGAAACTGTTCTTCCTGACCATGCTTATGCAGTAAGCTGTCCTGATTCAGCTTTCTTTAAAATGCTGACTATAAACATGTATTGCTTTCATGTACGTGGTTCATATTGTTTCAGTGTAAGAC
This sequence comes from Dromaius novaehollandiae, assembly GCF_036370855.1. NCBI lineage: Eukaryota > Metazoa > Chordata > Aves > Casuariiformes > Dromaiidae > Dromaius > Dromaius novaehollandiae. Next base: position 40,450,434 of record NC_088103.1, on the reverse strand, counting down.
ATTATAATAAGTTTATGCTTTTAACATAGTTCATCATAGATTGAGATTTATCTTTAGATAGTATATTTTTAGGTAAATTTTGTTACAATAAAAAACACAATTTAAAAGTCAACCTGCATATTTTTTTAAAGTAATTGACTTTGTTCTCTTGGTATGGCATTTCTTTTGAATTTCTGTTTTCCACAAAAGAATGCCATAATTGCTCTGTAGAAAACACACCAAAGACTAGATGATGGGCATACAGTGAGTAGAGAAGAAAAAACTAAAAGGTCTATACAAATATTATATGAACTTAAAAAAAAAAGTGCATAATTTAAAATGCATACAAAGATACATGAGATAATATCAGTAAAAGAAGTAACTTTAAACTAACAATGTGAAATAATATCCTATGAAAGGACCTGGCATTTCTAAAGAATTGAAGTTATACTCAAGTGTTGTAGAAAGATGCATTTCACTCTGATCTTTCTTATAAATCCTGTATATCACTAGGTCATGGGTATATTTTAAATAGTGCAGTGCAGCCCTTAATTGTAATTCAATTTATCTTTTTAATGTTCCTTGCAAAAATTACATGCTTCTCTTGGAAAGATCAGTAGATATGTGAAGGAACTAAATATATTCTAAAAACACTGGAAATAGTGGAGGAGAGAATAATTTGTAGAATAAGCAAGAAATGTATAGTCTCCTCATAATAGCTGAAAATGTAAAGAAAAGGTAATTTAAAGGAGACAGGAATCTTGAAACTGCTTAGCTAATACTTACAAAGATCATTATAAATTCTTGCTATTTGTCTGTACCCTTGCCGGTATCATAGGAGCCATATAATCACCGGAGTGGTCTGTTCATAAGGAATATACTGAATGAATTAAGAAGTCAACTTTACTCCCACATTTTCTGAACACCTGAACATCTTTTCTATCTATTTTACAGGTTGAGGCTATTCCAATGTTCCCCATTTGTTGGGGGGGGGGGGGGGGGGGGAGGGGGGTGCGGGCGGGGGAATGGCGCTTTTTTTTTTTTTTTAAGAAAATGTCTTTCACAATACTGTCATTCTTGTAAGATGATTTGTTTGTACTAATTTCAACCCCAGAAAATAATTTGGCCCATCATTTGTATCATGAAGAAGTTGCAAGTGTATCTATAAATGTAGTGATTGGACAGCAAAGATGAGAGCGCCTCAGGATGAGAACACTCAACAGGTGGAGCAGCAAAAACAGTCTAGAAAGTCTGAAAAGTGCTTGAATTATGATGCCTACTTTCCTTTTAAAAATAAAGGCATGAATGTTGTTATACTGAATAATTGGAGGTGAGGGGAAGCAAAAAATTTTAAGAGGAGATAGCTCAGTGAGCATGACAGAGTTGTGTTTTGGAAGGGCAGAAACAAAGACATTTTGTATATGTAGCAATGCGGCTGCATGTATGAGATTTTGAGAGAAGCAGGAAACAACAAAGAAATAGTCAATTTGCAGGAAGCAGTGGAAAGGAGTAGAAAAGGACAAAAATATAGAAAAGTAATTAAGAGAGTACAAGATCTTGGAAGTAAGAATCAGGATCTAGAGCTTGATACAGAAAGTAATGGGCATGTGGCATGGTCAGTGCAGGCCAGGAAGGTAATTATTTTAGCGGCTGTATATTAGATGTATTGGAGCAGGTCAAGAAGACCTAAAATAGGAATTTGCTGTAATCAATGCAAGTAATGATTATGTCTTGGACAAAGATTTTAATGGAAGAATTGGAAAGGACACCATGATTACTGGCAGTATCATAGAGAAGTACTGGTAGGATTTGATGACAACTTGAGAAGGCAAGGCGATGTAGAAAGAGAGTTGAATAGGCCATGAAATTTGAAATCTAAGAACTGAGAAAGATAGAGATATTGTCAACAGGCAAGAGGGTGAGAACTGGAAGAAAAGATAAGAAGTTCAATTTTCAAGAGGCTGAGTCTGACATCAAAATTGTGTGTTTGAGAAGTGGGCAAAGAAGCAAGATAGCATGGGATGCACGGGAAATGAAAGATTCAAGTGAAGATTGGTGATTCATCAGTGTCGAAATGGTACTAGAAACTGAGGGCAGGCGAACTCCCAGAGAAAGGAGCAGGGAGGAGGAGAAGTGGCTGAGATTTTGCCCTGCAGAGCAACGGAAGTAAAAGTAGGAAAACAGGAACACTGACCTGTGGAATCCCAGAGGGAAGAAATGCTGCTTGTTCCACACCTGGGCCCTTGAATGCAATAAAACAAAGAGCCTGACTTTGGAATTGTTCAAGAAAGCGTCAATACTGATTTTACTAAGAACATTCTTAATTTAATACAGGAATCAAAACTTTACCCAGTATGGTATTTGGAAGGGGATTCTAAACAGAATACTTACAAAAGCATAATTGTGAAGCCTGAAGACAAAAAAAAGCATATGTACTATACCTGAAGAGGCAAGATAAAACAAAAAGTATTTTATGAGTTGAACTTCTCCATTACACATATAGTTGAAATGCTGGTTTCTGATTTGCAGGAAAAGGAAAAGAAAAATCTGTTTTAAATAGAGGAAGCTCACCTGGGATATCCTGTCGTTCCATTCTTACTGCTTAGAAGCATCCTTAGGTTTTGCTATAAAGCATTCATGTGTAGGATTACTTCCTCAGGTCTAACTTGATTCAGATTATTACATTTGGGTGAGTAGAAAAAGATGTCAGATGGGTGCTATCAACAAGTAGATGAAGAAATCCTAAATTTTCCTTGCAGGATTCAACCACTTTATTTTCATATATAATAATTTTAAGTTATTATCATATCTTATATTCTGAACTAAAATAAATCAAAACTGTCACTTGGCAACACTAAGATGCAGATGTAAGAATTAAAGACTAAGATTTTAAAAAGCAACTAGAGACAGAGACTTTTTATGTTTCAATTTTAGATTATCCTTTTGAAAATATTTTAAAAGGACCTTGATTTCTGAGGGTTGGTACTCAGAAAATCAGACTCATTTCAGCAGTCTCTATTGCTTTTTTTCACAGGTAAGACACCCCAAATCACTATGTTTTAAAAACCCTGGCCATGCTTTCAGAATCTTAAAAAGGACTATTACAACCTTTCTTATTCTGACAGTCATTGGCATTGGGGTGAGTAGTGCAGATATACTGCAATGTAGGACTGAGTTCAGGTATTGCATTGGGTGGCGTTAATGGAACCTGAGCTTCCTTTGCCTTGCTCCAAAGTGCTGTGTCGGTACATATGCTTCCTTGTCCTGGGTGTCCCTCCTTGAGATTCTTCTTCTGCAGCACAGACAAAAATTCCTAGGTTTTCTCATAAACTGTAAATAGTTAGCAGCTCTTTGCATGTGTGGGAATCATTTGATTATAAGCCTTTGAGAGAAATGTACATGTATCATCTTTAATTTATTGAGCAAGTACATCTTAAAGAGCATTTAGATGATCAGTTTCCCCTGAAGTCTTAGATATCTTATGGCAGGACTTTTGAACACATCCAATAAATCCCTAATTCCTTCTGAGACACTAAATATTATTTTAAGTTTAAACATTGGGAGAGGAACCATTTTTTAAGGCTGATTAAAATGTTATATGAATATTTTTTAAAATAATTTATATTATCACTAGTGCATAACCTTTCAAATGAATAATTCACAGCACTGAGTAGTCACTTTTGATAATCTGTAGTGGTATATTATGTTGGTTTTGTGAAGAGATTAACACTTATGGCCCAAGGAATAAAACTGAAAAATCTAATCCATTTGTTTGCCTATTCACAATGACAGATATTTTCTTAAATTAAAACCTATTAGTCTGAATTCTGAATCTTAGAATTAAATCTTTTAGCTCATTTTAGACTCTTATAAAACAGGATTATGATATATAACATACTACAGCCACAAAAGTAGGCAGACTATTGATTTTCAGAACAGTTTTCCTATCGCAGACACTGAAGAATGTTTCTAACAAAAAAATTTGTAGGATATTAAACAGAGAAATGGTTTTAAAAGGCTATTTGGAAGATGCAGGAAATTAGATAGACCTTGTGTGTTAATAATTGGGCAGTAAAATTTTTCTGAAAAGCAGCTGGATTTGAAGTGGTCTTCCATCACACATTACGGTGGCACATTTAAAATAAAAGTAAGCAAAAATGTAAATGCCACTTTAGTAACATTAATTGGACAGATCCACATTGTTTTATAATGTATATATTTAACTATAAACAATGATGTAGTAGAGGTTAAAGTTTATCAAAGAAAGCACTGGAATATATGCAGATGATGTACTTGATGTCTGTTTAACTTCTTCCATTCCTGGTCAATTAAATTTTAACCTCTGTAACTGAGAAATGTTAGTGATGTGCATTATTGCCTTTGTTGCTTGGTTTAGGCTGAAGGCAGTGGATGACCCACTGATATCATCTCCTGGCAGATACAGTGCGGTACTGTACAGCTTGCGCAGTATTTAAGAAATATGCAGATGCTTCCTTGCAGTGGGACAGAGTAGAGACTAGACCACTGGACTAAAGGATAATTTTAGGAAGCATGTCTCAGTTGTAAGGGATAGGCTTAGGGATCCCTAGCGCGGAAAATGATCTGCTTAAAAAAGTACGGAGGTAGTGTGAGACTGAAGCTTGCAGCAGGGAGTTCAGAAGATATGCCTGCTGATTAATGTACAATGAATAAGACAGTAGTTAAACCAACTGTTTGTTGATCTTAAAAAAAAAGAAAGAAAAAATAAAATAAAATAAAAAAAAGAACACACTTATTTTCTTGTATCTCACACTTTGAAGGGACAAGGCGCTGCCATTTTCACTAGGAGGTGGCCTGTCACAATGATACTGTAAATAGCCCTCAGTCAAAGCAGTTGCTTTAAACACCTCTGTTTCCAGTAGGTGAGACAATCAATCGAGAAAGTATGAGATGATATAGTTAGTGGAACTGCACCTGCCTCAATTGGATGTGAATTTGGTCATAAATGAGCCTGGTCGGATAGTCTGACACAAAAAAAAGCCTTTGTGGGACATGCTCACAGCATACAAGCGACTCTTGAAGAAAATGTGAAAAATTACATTTCCTTGTAGGCAAAAGTGGTTATTAAAAACACTTATTTAAAAAGCCACCTTATATGAAATGTGTTTTTGAGTTAGCACTTAGGAAAAAGTTGTGCCTTTTGCGTGCCTTATTATGAGAACCTGATGGAAGATGTAATAACAATCTAGACCTTTAATTTCAAAAAATATGCTACTTGCGTCCACAACAAAGAAATTGCATGTCAGTGTAGTTTTGCCAGAGTAGGTGGTCAAGTCATACAAGAACCAGTTAGCTACATTGGTGTTGGAACTAATATACTGGGTAGTTCAGCAAAAGATCTTTCAATTAATTTATCTCTTCTTTGTCAGAAATGCTTTGAACAACGTCATGTTACTACAGGCTTCCACTGTTCCTGGGTGAACAGTGAGCAATCTCTGAAAGTTGGTTTTTATAGTAGGTAGTGCAGCTATTACATGACCCTGGGTAAAATGCCAAGATTGTACTTAAGGATTAGATCCTGCTAATATTAATAAATCATTCAAAATGTGGGTGGAGGGTTGTTGTTGTTGTTTCATGTTAAGTAAATGCTGTGATTTAATTACAATAAAGTATTTCATGAGAGAACACGTTTTATTCTATAAGTTAGTATTTTAATAAGCAACAAAAGGGAAATTAAATATCTTGAATCCGTTATCTGAACCAAACGTGGGATTCAACATATACTTGAAAAATAGTAGCAGAAAAGATAAAACAGATATTGTTGTAAGTCTTATATTAATAACAAAAGCAAAAGTATTTTTAAACTGGATGTGAAGGTTAATTAAAATTGTCATTGCGTCTTGTCATTGTTCTGCCTCTGGGTCCACACCACCACCACCACTACCACCACCACCATATGTGTGATTTCTGAGTTTTGTCTCTGACTGAATGCTAAAAGAGCATTCTTCCTTTAAAAAAAGAAAAAAACACCACTGTATTATTTGCGAGTCTGGTCTAATGTGCCTAAATCAGAAGTAAATGTGTAATTAACCTTTTTTCATGATAAATTAACATTAATTTTCTTAAGATTAGTGGGAGATAGCATAATATGGGGCAGGTTTAGCATTCACAGTAACCATCACATGGGACCTTTAACACTATTACAGGATTAGTGCAGTCAGTGATTCATTCTGTTACCATGCACACAGAAGTAGTGTGCAGCTTCGGACCATCAAAGAGGCTTTCTTAATTACCAGCTTTTACAAGTGAGCATAGAAAGATTAGAATATAAATATGAGGAAGATGGCTTCAGAGTTCTTGAGGGAAAAAGATAAAATGCACTTTTCCCCCAGTGAGTAGTTAGATTTTGAATGAAATTTTGCAGCATTGTTCAAGACACCATCATTAGGAAGATAATTAATGAAAAGGCCTGTTGTTAGGCTTAAGTGAGTGTGGTGTCTGTCTGTCTGTCCCTCCCTTTTTCTTTTACAAGGGCATTTCTTCCTTGTCTTATTAATCTGAGCATTCTTTATGCAAGGAAAAAGATGAATAATTTTTGAGAGAACGGGGAAGAACAGTTGAACTTGAAAAGCACTGGTCGAAAGTGCAGTGCTTTGATGATGCTGAGAAACAGACCAGCTCTGTTTAGGTACTGAAATACAGATTCAGTGCTTAATTTTTGGAATCCAAGAAAACAGCAGAAGAATTTTTTTGCCTAAACACTTGTGAAACAAAATAGGAAATGAAAATACAAATGTTCCAAAAGCATTGTTCTGCTAAGTGAGATTAGCCGCTGGAGACTCCTCCCGCAGCCATGCTCTGACTCCTGTTTCTCTTATGTCTGACACGAGAAGCTGTGGTTCAGAAGTTACAGCACATCAGCTGAGCGGTGACTCTTGTCTCTGTGAGTTCCTAACTTGTGCCAGAAGGAGGTGATTCACTTTAGTTTAGCCCAGGGTAACAGATGTAATTTGCATTACCTGAAGCGCGCTGCAGATTCAGCATGTGAGCACAGTTAATAACAGAAATAACATGCTGAAGCATTATATAACTTGCATGGTTTGATTGTAGACCTGATTCTATAGATGAGAGAAATTTTTCGAGCAACTCACCCCACTTTCTTTTTCTATTTTTATCCTCTACGGTATATAGAATAGCATAAAGCCCGCATTACTCCAACTCTGAACTTCTCAGCTGGGGCTCCTTTGTGCCTCTGTTGTTAACTATCAGTGCAAAAAGGAAAAAATGAGAAACCAAATTACCTGAGCAATACCTCAGGAATGCGTTAGGTATTAAATGTTAGGCAAAACATACCCTCTGCCAGGATGCTTTTAATGTATCGAATATACCCTTTCCCAGCTTGGTGAGTTCTGCTTTGTAACTCAGAAAGAAAAAATAGTGGGGGTTATGGCTTTTCTCTGAATCGGAGAGAATCCATGCTGTGCTGCCATTCATCTGCATTCTCCTGGACACATTCCCTTTTTCACGCAGACTTTTTGTCCATGTAGATTTCAAGAACTTAACTGGGTTTCCTGGATATCCTAAAAGCGTGGATGCTGCTGTGTAGGCAGCATGTCCATAAATCTCAGACATCTGGCAGTCCAGCTGGAACTGGTCTGCACATGAAGTCTCACGTCGTGAGACTTGCACACCAAGCACTGGGAAGAGTCGGGTTCTCTCCCTATGTGTGCTACACAGTTGACTTGTGCACGGATGGAAAATCTGAGATGTCTTGAGTGTTGGACAGGTTGGTTGTGCACGGACAGGAGTGACTGCCCTCTGTTTCTCTTCATGCTTTTTTCTTTCCCTAAACACTGATGTTTTGTGCAGGACAGCCAGCGTGGACTTAAATTAATAAGGTAAAAATGCTTGTTGATCTTTAGTGTACATGTGGACTTGGGTCTTTTGAGAGATTAACTATGTATTTGCATATGTAAGGCTAGATTCTGATCTTTATTAATAGAGTGTAAATTCAGAGCACCATTACGGATCTCAGCAGAGTTGTTCTAGGTTTACGTCTTAGCAAGAGAGATCAGAATGGGAGCTACTCAGTAGGATTTTTTTTTCTTTTGCTATCCTGAATACTCATGTTTACCAGGGAAAACAAAAAGATTAAACTTGTACAGTGTGGGTTGAAAACAGGCCTTTTTGTGCTTAATGTATACAGGAGAAATTGCTCAAGAAGAATTTATCCATAGATTGTCACTGTAATGCTTTCAAGGACAGTTTCATCTTGGGTTATCAGCTGTTATAAGTGCTAGTTGCACAAGGGCATATTTAACTTGTGCACTCAGTTTGTTTTATAGTCAGATTTTGCATTCATGAACAGATACGATTTGCTTATTGTTTAAAACACTTTCTTTCCTTTTATGTAAATTCCTCATCATCTCTTGGACTCCCATACCTCTGTTGCATTTCAAACAAGAATCTGATCATAGGACAAGGTGTCTATATGTGAAATAGAAAGGAGCATAGGTTGGGGCAGCTGTGTACCTGTGTCTTTTAAATCACAAATTACAAGGAACCAAAAAAGTATTCTGCATGTATGTTCTGCTAGAGAAACGCCATAAAACTGCGTCTTTCTAAAAAAGATCCTCTCTGAATTGTGTACAAGGTAAAATCTGCATACAAATATGAATCCTGATAATATGAAGCATTTTTCTGTGAAACCTAAATATACTTGCATGAGATTTCGTATCTAGGCGTCTGCAAATTCATGAGCACTTACTGATTTTTTACACACCTACATATAAAATTCAGCACTTTGTATATGGATGTATAAGGTAAAGGCCTTCATTTTCATCTTCTAGCACCAGGGAGATGGTTGCTTTTGAGCTGTAATTAAATCTTTATAACATCAGGAAGAAATGACTGTCTTCCAGTATGAAAATTCATTGTGTCACTAAATGCTTCCCTTTGCCTAGAAACTGTTCATAATTAATAATCTGTTTGATGGATTATTAGTGCCAGGCTGGATTGGCATCTGCACTTTGGACATGATGTACCTGATTGTATGAATAAGTTATAGCAACATGTATCAACTACTGTAATTATCATATTGCCACTGTTTTCTACAGATGTAAAGATACATAATTCAAGCTGACAAGCCCAAAGATTTTATTGGAATGACCTATGATACCCTAACTTCTCATTAATATACAGCCAAATGCACAATATCAATTAGCTATAAGATACAACCTCAGGGCTTCTTACCATTAGTAGCGGTTAAAAATTAATAATGCAACAGAAGTTCTTATTATTTTATTTTCCTACCATGTTGAAATGAAGGACTTTGCGGGGTAAAACCTTTTTAAAAAATGAGTGTTTTTAAATAGTCAGTTCTTTTTTATGTTTTTGATTTTTACATTAGTATGGAGTAGGAGTAAATAGCATTTAAAATGAAGCCATTGTTTATTCACAAATCAAATAAGCTACCGACAGCTGCCCTAGTGGCTTCCTCATTCACTTAAATTAATGCCTAAGGCCTTGGGGTGAATAGTCTTCTGGGGAGAATGTGGGCATTTATTTTCGATTTCCATTCAATGTTGGGTCTTTTAATGCCAAATCCTATTTAATGTGCACATGTTATGTTGAACTGTGTGCAAATTTATTCTATGGACCACTTGACAGAATTCATACTAGTAAAGTCGCATACAATTTACACTCAAAAAATAAGGTCTTTACTTCTCTTTTGAACAAGCAACATACAATTCTGCCTTTATTTTAGTTTAAGATCTTCATAGCACTGAGAATAAGTCCTATACAATAGTAAGTACTTTTTAACTAAGCTTGAGGTTTTGATCTTTTGGATTTACTCCAAGCCCTGTCCATTTAATCAGGATTTTCCTGTGCCCTCAAGTGTTGAGACAGTGCTGTGATGGATGGAGTTTAAGAACTTGAGGGGGAGGGCAGTTTTGCAATGTTCAAGTGTCCTCTTCTTTTTTTTTCTTTTTTTCTTTTTTATATTCCTTTCTTCTTTTTCCTTTTTTCTTTTTTCTTCCCGTTTCCTTTCTTCCCATTTCCTTTCTTTCTTGTTTCATGTTTTCATTTTTTTTCCTTTTTTGCTTTGTTTGTTCTTTTTTCATTTTTTTCGCCTCTAGTTGGAAACGACGTAAATGTGTTTGGACACATGCATTATATCAGGTTTGAAAAATTAGTTAGGCCCCATGTCCACACAAGGACTTATGCCCTGTAATACAGAGGAGGTGAGAGGTGTGAGTGATAATGATCCTGTAACCTAGTGGTTAGCTTTCTCTTAAGGAAGTGGAGTACAGAGTTCCAGTTCTACTGCAAGGATGGCTTTTGTATTTCACAGAAATAACTCAATTGAATGATCTAATGACTGAATTGGATGACTGTCAGGCTGATCTACAGTCTAAGCTCAAACACCTGGAAACGTCAGTGTTGTAAACTAAGTGCTTATGGACTTTGTCTCTCTGGCAGCAGCTGAGCAGGGGCCTGGAACTCCATGACTTTGAATTAGGTGCTTGGTTTCTAGCTAAAAGATATGTTTGAAATATTTCTGAGAAGGTGGTTCTAGAGAGCTACTAGCAGAAAACAGCATTGAAAGTCTAAGGAAGGACACGGAGGGCCAAAAGTTTGACTTTGTGACACCACCTTAGAGGGAACATAATTTTCCTTCTCGGCACCTAGAGCTTTCACCCGCCTTTGCTTCAGAGCTCAGTTTGAGAGTCCAGATTTCATAAAAGATTTTAACTAGTAAATCACTCATAAATTCCACCTGTTCTGCCTCTTCTTTCTGCTTTCTTCTTCCTTCTTTTGATTTCTGAGAATTTGCATAAACAGGCCAGAAATGGAAGCTGACATGTCCTTCTCTCCCTCCCCATCTCTACCTCTCCTCCAGTCCTTCTGGCATGTGTAAAGGGCCCATCTCTTCTACTATTTAGTGCTCACTCCTGCATTATTTTCTGGGTTTGGAAAGGTGAGTGGACTCCCAGGCCCTGTTGCATTCCTCTGACTCCACTTCTGTTATATTTTCTTCCCTAAAAAGTGGAGTCAGTGCTAACCTGTGCTTCCAAACCTAGATTTCCCAGGTTACGGAAGCATGGGAAAGAGATGACTTTTGACAGCTTTGCAGAAGCCCTGCATGTTTCTTAATGTCACCCATGTTATGACAGGAGTGTTGTCAATTTTAATTTTTTGCCACTTTGGCAAAGCTATAAGCACTGCTGAGAGGTTGGGGCTGTGTTATTTTGTCAGTTGTTTTTTGTCTTTGGTTTTGATTTTTTGTCACACACCTCCACCTCAGCAGCTTCAGTAGGATAGTTCTTCATTTGCTTTACATTTAAATCACTTTTGGGAGATTACCTTTATAAACAGCAGGGCTAAGAAACAGTGGCCAGATATTTCAAACGTGTGTACCTAAAGGTAGGCATTTCGATTACTATCTAGGTACTCAAATCAAAGTGATTTTCAGAGTTGCCACATTTCCCCAGTTACCAGTGACTCAGGAGGAGCTAGGTTTGTTTGGTATCTCTAAAAATAACATTGCTTTTATTAAGAAGCATAAGATGAGGTAAAATGTTGTGCCATTTTGCTCTTAATGTGCTTTTCATTTTAGTAAAAGCTTATATTCTGAAGGAATTAGTGGTTGCAATTCTTCTCTTGCCAAAGGAAGCTTCCAGCTCAGACCAGCTTCCAGCTTAGAGTTGTAAATTTGTCTGTACTTACGGAGTGTCACTTACCCTTGTTTTCTTTTTTTAAATATTTTAAATGTGTCCAGAGAAATGGTAAGAAAGTATGTGATAGACAGTAAAACTCTCTACCTGTAGGGAAGGTAGAGGTAAAACTGGTATTTTTAAGAACTTTTTTTTTGATCTGTGTTATGTAAATCATATTTACATGATCAGCATTCAGCATGTAAAATCAGTCATTTTAAAAAATTTTTGGCCTTTAAAGGAGTGATTTCTTATGCTGTATGAATACTTTTCTAAATAATTCAGTCTGAATTGTGGGTCTCTCATCTGTTCATTGTCTTCTATTTCTGTATTATTAGTCCAACATACCTTTGCACATGCCATCCACTACTCTGCTTGCCTCTCATGTGTTACTCTTGTTCCAAAACATTCTTCAAAGTTTACCTATGTTGTACATGAATTTAAGATCCTCCCTTTCTATTATTGAGAATTATTTTGTCAGCAATGCAGACTTTTGGAACGTGGGATGTAGAAAGACTCTGTTACTCCAACAGAATTAATTCTGTAGTATCTTAAGTTTCCTGCAAATAACTTTGTGCCCTTTGTTTTGGGTGTCTGTCACTGGAGGTATGCTTTTGGTGTTTCATATTTGAGCTTTGACAAGCTGTCTCTATTTGTCTATGCAGTGGCCCTTGCCTAAAATTGTTCCGAGGAAAAACACAGTCTTCTGGTGATTAAGCTGATCTTCCTCTGCTTCTCTGGAGAACAGAGTTCTGTTTCCTTCAAGTGTGCCAGCTAGAAATATTTCCCATCTAAGATTAAACAATAGATGTATTTATCAGCTTTTTATAGAACAGTGAGAAAAGAGAAAATACAAGTCAGTGACACATCAGGGTTTTTATCCATAAAATCTATGGGATTCTTTTTTATGATTCTAATAAAAATTGGCTTAAACTCCAAGGCCTCAGTCAAGCAAAGTATCTACACACTGTTTCAGGCCCTAGGTTTTCACAAGCTTGGGAGCTTAAATACTTTGCATCTGGATACAAGTAAAGAAAAATGGTTATAACTACAAAAGTCAAAAACAATTATCTTTCATTACATTGAAAAGACATTTTCTGGATATGAAACGACCAGCTTCTGTTGGAGCTGGTTTCAGTGTCGGAACTGTAATCCCTCTGGCCAGCACAGCCGTTTTATGGCACTTACTCCAGTCCTGACTATGCCTAAATTATGCCAGATAAATTCTGAAAGGGACTTTACCCAGACTCACCTGTCTTAGGAAATGTATTACTTGTTCTCGGGATCAGAGAGTGAGAGAATCTAGCTCTGCTCTGCCTTTGCCCTTCTGCTCCCTAATAAGGCAGCCTCTCTGTACTGTGCAAAGGATGCAAGACTTCTCAGAACCTCCTTTATGTGGGGGCCTCTTGTGATACCCACTTTTTTATCTTTATCTGTTCATTATAGTGCTGAAGTTTAAAGTCTCAGAAGGGACTGGATTACAAAAGGTAAAAAATTTACATTAGCTCTTATTCCAAATACCCTCTCATTTGCATACAAAAATTATAATTTCCATCTTTTCTCTTGCCTAGGATATTGATTTTCTTTTAAATGTACCTTTTTCAGGATACATATCTATTTTCCCTTCAATGCCCTTTTATGCACCTGTTTAAACACTGCGCCAAGAACCCCTAGGGCTGATGTATAGAAAAAAATCTTTTGTGCATTTTTAATTAACCTATCTATATGGTTTGTATGGAATAAACAAAATTTCTTGAGTACATTAACTGGCCTTTTGTATTGTCACAGATATATGCAGAACCTTTCTGGAAGAAGACTCAATTAGCATTTTGATCTCTGTTTTGCTTGAACAGTTCAGCCATGTATTTAAGAATGTAGCCTTTTGTCTGCAGATAAACAGAGAATTAAAAATCCAACCTGATATATCAATTAAATTAAAATTGGACAGGTTACCCATACCCATCACTTTACCTATGAAGCATGTTTTCTCCTTGCAGTCTGAAAACTAAAGCTCAAAAATGGCAATGCCTGGCACTTAATTCTAAGAATACCCCATGGAGTTGGGTTTGAGAGTCCCTGGGTGCATGGAAGAAATTCCAAGTGAGAATACCACACCAAAGGAAGATGGGAGCCTATGCTATTTCCACTCTGCAGGAGTAGTCCCTTCCAATTTGTGTATCTTTGTCTGATTTTCCTCTTTCTGAGGACATTAAGGTAAAAGAAGAAATCTATAAGCAGAATGAAAACCTATATGTGTTCTCCTTGGGAACACCGGTATAAAAGTTAGCTTGTAGAGAGTCATGCAGTGATAGATGGAAATAAAAATATGAATTTCTGTAAATATAAATTATGTATGTGGCTATTTTAAACAGTGCTCTCCAAGATACTACAGTTATGTTCCTCCAGTAGAGTGTAACACTTCATTTACTCAAGCGTGAATGTTGTTTTATAATGGCAATCAGCATTATTCATTGCTGTGTTCTGTGTACAGATGTAAATGGACCAATTCATTTTTGTTTTTTATTTGTCTTATGTTTTCTTTGCTTTGTTATAATTTAAAAACAATGATTAAGTAAAGACGTTGTACTATATTATTCAAACAGGCTGATGGAAATAGCCTTAATTCCCAAGTTCCATATTCAAACAAAGTAGTGATTAATATGGTGGCAATAGAACAAACACCAGTTATGTTTCCTGCATGAAGTGAATCCAGCAGCATTCCTTTACTGCAGTTAACCTTTGGGTCTACAAATAAATATTCTGCATCTAGTTCAGATGTAGGCAAAATGCAGTTGACTAATTCTGCAGGCAGTTTATAAACATATTTTGATAGGTGTGTGCTTCTAAATCTTCTATCAAATCAAATGTGTGTCACACAGTATGACCTAACATAGCTCAAAGCAAACTAGCACATGCAGAATTCACATATGCATTTGCAGGAGAAATACAGTGTCTTTCTTTGTACCTTGTCTGCCGCTCTCTATCTTTTCATCGTTACCATAATGCTAAAGATGTTTACAGTAGCAGTCCAAAACACTTCACCAATGCTGTTGGTAATCAAAGTGCTTTTGACCTTTCCAGAACTATGGGGTTTGCTTGTTCATTTGTTCTGGGGGCTTTTAAATTCAGTGTGAAGTGCATGTGTGCACAGATGAATAGAAGTAGATTGAATCTTGAGCTGCTTTACTAATTCAAAGTTCCCACTAACCTTGAATGTCTTTAATAGTCTTTTTTGAATAAAGTTTTTTCCTGAGTAAAGTAGATCCTGTATTTTCCTTGTTAGAAAAAACAGAATGTTCTGAAAACAGAATGTTTTTTATGTGCAAGATATTTTTCAAACACCACATCAAGTGAAATTCCTACTGTTGTCCTTTGCTGCTCTTCCAGCTAGCCACTTGGCTGGAGCGTTGTTACCATGATGAAAATCCTTTAAAAGAAATACTTTGACATAGACTTTTTGGCCCACAGGAGTCTCTTGTACTAAAAGCTCTAGAACAGTCTCTGAGCGTTTCATACTCATCAGCTGGCGTACAGCTTCTTTGCTTTTGTGAACGTCGCTGGGTGGAGGGGAGCATCCATGTGAACGTCCTTTTGGGTTACTGATTCTTGTGGCCATTGGTATGCAACACACAGCTGTAAAACCTGCAGCCACTCTGCTAGGTAAACAGTATTGCACAGTGATTTCAGGACACTTCAATTTATAACCTTTCTTTGAAAACCAACTCCCTTAATGATATTTAAAAGTGGATTCCAGATGTGACAGTTAAATAGATTCATCCCTTGGGAAATTAGCAGTGGCTTTTTTCTTTTATACAGTACTAAATGTCCACTGCCATTTTTCATGCTCTCCCTCCCATTGTCTGTCAACCTCTTTATGTACCTCACAGTACAGCAGAGACTGCTGTGCTTTGGTACTTACATCCTCATGATGTAATGGAAGAACAGCATTATAAGCTTGCTTACTGTAGCAGCTGAACAATGTAAAGACTCACTGCACTTAATACTAGTTATGAAATGTTATTATACATCAGTAGGTTCAGTTTTATATTCTGGTGTGTACCTAGCGTGTGTGTGTCTCTATGTATTCATGCACTTATGCCCAAGGAGAACATGACCTGTTAAATATTCTTTAGATGAAAATTTGTGATCTGTGACCAGCAAAATTTCTTTTTTCTTTTCATTTCAATTTACAGGTGGCTTAGCTGTGAACAGTCTTAAAAATAGATGCTAGCTGTGTGACTATGGATTTTTTGATCATGGATAGAAAAGTCTTACAGTCACGTCCCAGCTACAAAGTGGTTTGCGTTAGTTTTCAGAGTAAGTTTATTCAAAAGTCTGTGCTAGAAAGTAAGCTGGAATACTAAATAGCGTGCTCAAGGATATTCCTATAGAAGAATATTAGTGACAAATAGGAATCTGATTAACTTCATATGAATTGTGCAGGATCCAAAGATACTGAAATAGTTTTCCCAGCTGCTACTGAACTTTGAATATCTTGATACTATTTAAGCAGTATTTCAGCCATACTCTTCTAACTGGCCTCCTGACAATTGTAGAAAACATGAGTACTCAAGATTTTGGTATGCCTCGTTTCCAATATTTGTAGGCATTGGTTAAAGAGAGTATATACTTTCTAAACTGTACATTGGGCATTCATCTGTAACCCAGTTAGAATTCTAACTCTTTCGGACAAGTAGGCATACAGTAGTCTTTGTCATGCTGTATAATATTGTGTATTGGTTTATTGCTTATGGATCAGTGTTTTAACACTGAGAGTTGAAGAGTGTTCAGCCTTTTGAAATATGTATCCTGAAAAACTGTCATGGCCATTTTAAGGAGAAAAAAATGAATTGGGATAAGAACCCTTCTTGACTGTCTGCACTGGAACAAAGTTAATCTTAGCTTCCTCTCTAAATGTTACTGGGAAGTCTATCAGTATAGGGACTTGGCATTTGAGCATGGAGCATTTGAATAATTATCTAGAGGAAAATATAAATTTCAAATTGGCTTGGGACATCATTCAAGACTGGTTGGGATTTCTGCTCTAAAATACATGAAAAAGATTTCTTAACAATGCATAGTTACCTTAAAAACTTAATTATAATTTGGAATTTGGGGACCCACAGAAGAATCATTATTTAATACTGGTTAGGCCTGCGCCTATGTCCATTTATTTACAATATTAACTAGAACCTTTGGATATATCAAAATGTTGTATGGAAGGATGATGTTATGGTTAAGACATTACTAGAGGACCTGAGATTCTGCTCAAGATTTCTCTTCAATCCCTTGTTAACACATAGATTTCATGTATGATCCTAACAAGTCATAAGCAGTTTTTTCTGAGGCTAGCTATAAATTAGAGCTATAATGCTGCCCCTCTGAGATGTTATGAAGGTAATGATAAATTCTTTAATATTCGTGTGGTATTCATGTGGTAGTAGGAAGAGGCATGTAATTATTTAAAAAAAAAGAGAATTACTCAAACTTCAAAAATAAAAATCTATGTTTAGGTCTGGCGATTTGAATTATGATTTGCCTACTTCAAATCAAAGACAAATCAGTATTTGCAAAAATTCATTGTGAAACTTGCTGGATTTCCTCAGTCTTTTTTCCAGTTGTTTGAAGAAATAGAAGATTTAATTTCAGTTTAAAACAACATTTGCGGATCATGGGGCAAAATAATCCCATAGAAAGATTCCAAAATTCCGAGCCCTCATAATGCAATCTGAGTGCGTTTGGGAGCTGCCTTTGTGGTGTGCGAAAAGGGTGGAGTATGCAAGGCAGCCACTCTGCAGCAGCTTTCAAAGTGCAGGATAGCACAGAGGCATTTAGTGTGCAGACATGATACGATCTGAATTGGTTTTAACCGACACACCTTTTCTGTACTGTGACTTGAGCTGGCCATGAATTTCTGGCAGTCTTGCTTTGTGCCCTCCTGTATTTGCTCATACAAGGTAATAGGCCCTCTCTCCCCTCACAAAAAGAAAACGCTTGCACAGACGTGTATGAACTGATGCCCTCTTCCTCCAGCCATCACTCTCTTCTGGGGCGTCTTCTGTGCCCCGGGTCATTCCATCCTTCCACTCTGTTTATATTCATGCTCTCTGCCATCTTCAGGAGTAAGGAGAATCTCATTCCTTCACATAGATTTTTTTTCAAACTCTATCAGTTTGAAATTATTCATTTTTGGCAGCGTAGCAGTTTCTTTGTTTTTGTAAGCTTCGTGCATTCCTTAGATGTTCTCCTTATCTTTTACCACAACCCATTCAAGCTCTTTGCCTCTACCTTTAAAACCTCCAGTGTCCTTGCTCTTCCCTACATACATATTCTGCTCCAACTGCCTCTCTGTATGTTATACATTGCTCCTGTTTTGCTTTTCCTTTAGCTCTTTTGTACTGTGCATCCCCTAAGCTGTCTCTTCTGCCTTCAGAATCTTTATTCTCATTCTTTAAACTTTTGTGCCTTGTCTTGCTTGTCATTTTTTGTTTGTATTTCCGAGGCACAAATCTTATCCAACTGTATGTTTAGTAAAACTGTTAGGGGGAGAGAGGGTAGTTGTGTATAATTATATTAATAAAAAGAAGTTTTTTGTCATTGTAGATTCTCAGGTTTTTTTTTCTTTTCTAATCAATCCTGATGCTGTATAAGCAGACAAGGCTGTACATATCATGCCTGTCAAATTCTGGGTTAAAATATACTTTGCTTGGAGGCAAGAAGAATGGTGTAAGATTTTAAAGCAAAACATAAGGCATTCAAAGAAAAATATTTGATAAATTCTTAGCAAAATGAAGAAAATCATTCAAATCCTTAACATAATTTAAACTTACCCTAACGACCTGTAATTTCCTTTTTCTGAAATGCGGCCTCATTACATTAATCAAATTGACATTGTCATGATATATTACCCTCATTAAAAGGGTGATTCTTTTATTCTAGCTAGTTTACAATTCAGTATCCGTGCAATCTATCCAGTGCTGTAAAAAAAAAGGGGGGGGGGGGGGAAATTTTGGGAATTTTTTTCCCATTTGATTGAGCCAAAAATGCTTTTGTTAAGATTTGGCATTAATATCATACCAGATTTTTTCAATACCTAAATGGAATATTTTTTGAATAAGACATATAAAGCAATACATACTATAACATGTTTAAAATATGGTGAATAGTTGATCAAACACCAGTTTGTTTCATTGTCTGGTGCTTGCTTTCAGCTATCGTGCTAGAAGCTGATTTGAATAAGCGTTTCTGTCTGTCTTTCTATGGGCCAGATTCATAAACTAAAGTTGATCTTTTTAGCCATTTGTTTTTACCAACTCAATAAAGCTTGATGGGTCTGTCCCAATGAGTAATTCAAGTATGTATCCAGCACGATTACTGTGCCATGTGATGCTAGTGCCATCTTGCATTCAAGCAGCCAAGTTTTAAATTTTTCACAGGACACTAGATGAATTGTTGTTGAATCCAGAAATTTAACCCTTGCATTGCTTTCAGAGCAGCAGATTTATTCATTTGTTCTTGTATTTCTGTGACTGAAAAAATGACTTAGTAAATGTGTTGTTGAAAACTAGCAAAAATTAGGGCAAGTTTTCAGCCAGGCTTTCTGGTGATGTTTTTATCCAAGTTCATCTTCCATTAAAAAGAGAAGAATGTATAATGTTCAGATACAGAGCAATGGTTCTGTTCAGCCTCTTGTGATTTATACACTTGTTAAGAATTTAAGAATAGAAAGATTTCTGTAGTGAATCAGAACAGACGTGTCTATCCCTGTCCAACAGGATCCAATAACAGCTGCTTCACAGGACGTTTTTTACCTTCCTTCTCTCCGTTAAACTTCAGTGTAGTGAGATAGGTATGTGGCATGGTATCAATTAATTTGCTGTTGGTACAGGTGGAAGGCAAGACAGGAACTGGTAATTAAGAACTAAATCGTGACTCCTGCTTATAAACTCTGTATGTATGTTTGTATAGGGACTGCTCCATGGATGCTAGAACAGACTTCTCAGGGTATCTATTATGCATTATTTATGTAGAAAAAGAATAAATAAAATTTTATTTTTTCTGTGTGATTCTTTAAGAGCTGTAGATTAGATTTCTTGTTCTGTGTTTGTTTCTTTTAAAGGGGGCAGAAGGCATAAAACAGAATTTGAGCTCTCTCAGTGGAGCAATAAAGTTACTCTAGATTTGTATGAGACTAACTGCAAGCAGTGAGTATAGTCCATTGTATATTCCAGTTGCGGGGATGAGCATTTTACCCTCAACATTCATGATAAAGTCCTGGAATTGCAAGATTACAATGAATATATATGATTGCTCCACTCTGACATTGAAGTATGGAAGGTGATTCTTTCTAAAGATACTATCTTCCGACGCTCTTTGTAAGAATGATGGAGGTAATTCACATATGAATCATGTTTATTACAGTAATATTCAAGAGGCATTTGGGAATGAGGTCCCCTTCTGCAAGGCAGTGCTCAAACATGGAATACAAGATAAAGCCTGTCCTGATGAACTTGCAAAGTAAATCACTAGGATAGACAGAAGGTAGAGAACAAAGCTTGCAAACAGTGAAGAGTGTGATAGCTGCAAACACTATTTTAGCTCTATGATTGATGGATTTCATTTTATTAAACCTGCATGTTAGTGAAGACTTGTTTCTCTTTTAAACATCCACAGTAAATATGTTTAATCAAGAAAAGAAAAGTAGAATGAGAAGACAAGTGTGCCTGACATTGATAGAAATCCTGTTTGGAGAAATTGTTCAGAAACAGTTCATCCATGTAAAAATATGATCCTTGTAAGACTGCCAAGGTCATTGAGGCCTGTGGTGATCTGATGAGTAAATGCTGGTCACGCCTGGAGGCAGCTTTAGCTTCTGAACCCAATTCTTCAAAAAATGTAAAACAGTTTTGCAGAAAAGAATGTTTGTCATTAGCCCGTGAAGGCCATCTCTTCCTTGTTTTCTTGGTGCCCTTTTCCACAGCCATATACCCCTTTGTGTACTTGTCAGGTTTCCTAGATATGAACAAATGCCAGAAGTGCTGGTACTGGTTTATGTTCTGCCATTTGGGAGGTAGCACAACCATCTCGTGGGAACTGAATATGTGCATATGTAGCTATTTTTAAAGGCAGATCGACAGCAGTCTTTTTCTCAGTCTGTAGTAGTTAGTGTACCAATACAAACTAATGTTTACTCCCATAAGATTACAGCAGTATAGCCACTTTAACGAGATACGCCATCCTGATGTCTGAACAAAATTATGTGATAGTTTAAGATATTCATATACTTATGTAGAAACAGACCAACGTCTTTAATGAGAACAGTATTAGGTTATTATAAAGATGAATCCTTTCATTGCTGGTCCGCCGCCATCCCTGGTGATTTGTCGTCAACCATTAATATTACGCACATCACAAAAATATTTGGTGCATCTTGAATGCACCTGCTTCTCTCCCAGACCTATTAGATGCAGGCATACAGTTCATAAAGAATATTTTGTTCACCACAAATTCTGGAAAACCTCACTACTCTTACATTAGTGCATATGTGTCTCCATTCTGTAGTATACCTTGATGTTTGGATTTGCACATGGTTTAACAGCCCCTCAGCACTCAAATTTTCTTTGATCCCCTTGCTTATTAAAAAATGCAAATCTAAATTGTATCTTATTAATGTGCTTCTTTGTGCTGAAGCTGTGGGGGGTTAAAATCCCAGCTTTGGTAACATATTTGGATTCTTAATGTGCAAAGTGCAATGAGAGCTAGACTTTCTGCAGGCCATATTTTCTAATCAACTGTTATGAAAAAGATTTTTATTGTGCTTCTATTTCTTGCTCTCATGGAATTTACAGAAATAAAAAGAGTAATGACTTCATTGTTATACAAAAACTATTTTCGACCATGAATAGAGATCCTTATTAATTTGCTGCCATTTCTCAAAAATGACAATGATAAATATTGGATGAAAATTCAGAAAAATGTGTATTTTAAATATATGAAAGTGTTTTGGCTGGTTGATTTCAAATAGGTAGTAATTTTTTTGTTATGAACCTAGAGTCTGGAGTAATATAGTAATAAACAGTGGTCACTCGTTTGTCCAGTTAAATATAGTAGCTTTTAGGTACTGTGTTCATCCTTTCATATGGAAAAAAATGTTTTAAAAATACTGATGCATTTAAGGCCATTAAACTGCTCCTTACATTTCATTTTTGCACAACTTGACCTATCCCTCTGCCCTGGTAAAAGCTTTTTCTGCATGTTTAATGGCTTTTTTCTTAGTGTCTTAGCTTGTTTTCTGAATTGCTTCTTACAGATCTATTTAACTTGCTAGAATTTGGGTGGGTCATTGTGACTTACAACTCTGCACTGCATAAAAATATTGTATGAAAATATAAAGAACTTGTGGGGTTGCTGAAAGGAAAGCAAGAGAATGTTAAACTTCATTTGGTATAATACCATGTTACTTCTTCTCAACATGCTTTGCAGCATCCCATCTATAGCAAGTTTTACATATGAGATGAGCTTTTAAAGCAACAGTCCAACTAATAATGAGAATTACAGAAGTATTTGGATGAAGACAACTAGCAAAGTTGACTATTTTATTCTTTGCAAAAAAGACAAAAATGACCTTAGAACTATTCTTAGTGAAGAAATAAAATAAAGATTTTTTAAAGTTATATATCTCTTGAGGTAGCTAATCCAGTGTTGTTTCTGCTGTAGCTGCACTTTTAGAACATGCATATCCACAGTAAATTGTGGATTATCGTAAGCTGTACTTCCTCTACTTTCCCCTTCCTCCTCTGGGTACTTAGAAGCCCATGCGATCTAACTGTGGAAACAAGATGGCATAGACTATTATAATGTGGAGTGGATACTTCTGTTATTGAGCTTATTTGAAGCTTTTACATACTCTGAGGAGACAGGAACTCTCCTAAGAACCATTCTAATATAGTATGTCTATCTCAACACCTTAATTTGCGAAAAATAATTACTCGTGAGGAAAGGACAAAGTGCTTAATCCAGGAACTATATCTCCATCATTCATAGCAGGGTTTTCCAAAGCTTTGCAGCTGGAGGACCATATAATGGGTTTGGCCCCTGTCTGAAGTCCACACAGTACATTTGATTTGAAGTGGTGGCATTGCCTGATCCCATCCCTTTTCAGCTCTCCATGACTCAAGGGCTAAATGCTGAGCAGACTGACCCCTTTCCAGGAGCCCTTCAAAAATGGAAGCTGATGCTCCTGGTACTGCGCCTGGCTTCTTGCCATTTTACAGGTGCATGGGAAGGGCTAAGGAAGCAGGTTTGGAGCTCCCTGGGCTTTGACTGACTGACAGCTCTATGGAGATAGGCCTTTGGGGTGCTAACTGATTAGCTCCTCCAGTCCAGGTGTTGTCACTACTTTTCTGAACCGATAGAAGAGACCCTGTTATCCCTAAGGCTCAACAAATCATCTAGTTTTGTTGTGGACAGGTGCTGTGAAGAAGTCCCGTGCTGGTCTTACTGAAAAGGACACCTTTTGGAAGCCCTTGATTTGCTGTGTCCATAGCCACATAGCACTGTAGGTCATGACTAAGATACCCTCTTCACTCTGGGCAGTGAGTGATTTTGTTTGTGCTCTCCCTTACCTTTGTGGAGACTCCGTTTGGATTTGCTGTGTTTCTTTAGCAATATCACGTGCCCCTGCAGCAGTAGCCCTAGTCACCATTGTCCCAGCTCAGATGTTTCGCTCATATGCTGACCGGAAGAGAGATTAAATAACCCAGCTTGCTGCTCAGGAAAATAGGGATAGAGGTGAGTAGTTTCATGTTTTTGAGATTCAAGATACCCTTATTTTATTCATTCTGGTGGCTGGGTACAAGTTCAGGAGAAGTTATGGGATAACTAGTTATCCCATAACTAAGTTATCCCATAAGAAGTTATGGGATAACTAACAGATAGCTTGTCCTGCTCTGGTAGCCTTTTGATCTCTTTTGAATAAAGGCAGCTTGATCACAACTAGGAGCTTCAAACCTCTAGAAGTGTGAGTGCACATTGGAAGATCCTGTTTTTCTGTAGGTGGCTTTAGTTAGTTTCTGTGGAAAGGCTATCTATTTATGTGTTTGATCAAACATGAAATGACAGTAATAAAGTTTGGGCAAGCTTTATTCTGTTTCAGGATCTGATTTATCTGAATGCTTCTATTTCTGTGCACCACTTTGGTGACACAAAGTTGGTAGAAATCTGGCTTGACTGAAAAGCTAGGGTGAAAGTTTGTTTTCCTTTTCTAAAACAGCACAAAACAACAAAAGACTGTCAATACATTAGGCCTCACTTCCTGTGTCTATTTATTTCTTGATGCTCTTTGCATACTGGAGGTGAAAAAAGAGATTGCTATCTCTAAGAACTGCTATTGTCTACTGGCGCAAGATCATCTGAAAAGTATTCAACATAACTTGGCAAATTATTTAGGAAGGCAGTTTAAGACGTTTGGTATGTAACATAAGGTGTGTTATCATGTGTCATAGTCCAATAAAACAATTGATGTTAACGATTTATATTTCTGTTTTCAAGTTAAATTCCTTGTTTAATAAAAAGGAACAAAAATGCACAAGTATTTACTTTTTTTCTTCTGATGGCCTGAAAATGCTTTTGAAATGTTTGATGCAATTCACTCTAGAGTACTTAGACAAGCTGAAGCTATCACTAAACCATTTCCAGTTATGTTTCAGAACTCATGGAAGAAAGGGGAGGTCCCAGCAGATCAGGGGAAGACTAACATCATACCTGTCTTATTAAAAAATACACACACATATATATACACATAAGTGTGTATACATATATATATACACACACAAACAAGCGCACACACACGCACGTATATATATACCATCAACAAAATGAACCTAGAAAAAAGGGTAGCCAGAGAATTATGTCCAGTTCCCAACTTCAGTGCTTAGGAAGATAATAGAACAAAGTATTAAAAAACTTGATTTGAAAGCACCTAGAGGATGTAAGGTGGTAAGGAGGGTCAGTGTGGATTCAGCAAGAACAGATGTCAAAGCAGTCTAATATCCTCAGTGACAAGGGAATTGTCAGTTGGTCCGAACTGTAGTATGTGATGTTTAGGCAACATATGAGGGGAAAAAAATCTAACTTAAAGAATAAGCACTGGATCTAATATCCTGGAGGTTGTGGCATCCCTTCCATTGTGAAATTCAGACAGATATTTTGCAAAAGATGGATTCAGCTTTGCTCACCACTGGAGGATGAACAAGATAGCATTTACAGTCCCTTCCAGACCTGAATTTCTCTAATCTCATTAAGATTACATAGCACAATTCTGGTTTTAACTGCTTTTTAATACAATTGACAAAGGGTCCTTTCTGAATTTGTTCATTAGTGTTTGCAGGAAGATGACACGACACTATTTTTCTGCCGTTTCCTCTTGTGGAACTTAACTGAGATTTTTGCTCACATACTTACATGCACAGAATTATAGTCTCATGTAGATAACTTTGAGCATTTCACCTGAAGACAGTTTTTCATGTTCAGTTATATATTTGTGTGATGGCCCACAGGCCAAGGTATTATTTTCAAATATCTCTTTAAATCAGCAGACCTCTGTATCCTCATGGAGCCTGTTGGGTAACAGTGAGATGAGTGTGACTGTAAGAGCTCTGGCTATATGGATCAGATTACAGTATCATGTACTGATTTAATCCATTTTTAACTGGATTAAAAAGGAAAACACACCTCTGTTTGTACTATACATTTCATTTTGTCCAGCATTTGCACAGAAGGCTCCCGTTATGTGAAACTGCTGTGTCACAGATTCCAGCCAGTGAGAATTTGCTTTTGCATCCTTTCTTCGTGTATTCTGCAAGAGCATAAAAGCATGAGCTGTATCCATTGTATGCAGCTAAAATATAAAACCAAGTTTTGCTTTAATTTTAACTGTTATCTCATTCCTCTTGTAAAATAATGAGTGGACGCACCCCATTTGGCTTAAAGCAACAGATCTATATCCAGTTAATTTTGTGGATAAATGTGGGTTTCTGTTATTGATGTTTTTTAATCCACACAAAGTGGTTATATTAATACTGAAACATTATTAATCAATAGGTAGCTCTTTAAAAATACATCACTAAGACTAGCCAATTACCTTTAAGTATATATCAAAGGCAACAGAGCAATCTGACTTATGCTCATGGTCCATTAGAGAGTTCCAAACATTTTAATTTATGTATATATTTGTGTGTATATGTGTGTGTGCATATATATATATATATATGCATAAAATCTGTAGTGAAACTTACAAAGTAAATTTAAGTTTCTCATTCTGGCCTCAAAAATGTACAAAACTGATTCTTTTTCTAACATAGGCTCCCATTCAGGAAATTAAGAAATATGCTTAAATTCATCTTGGTCTCCTGAATTAAAGCAAAAAACCTGTATTATCTAATACTATATCTAAGATATTCTGCTTTGTAAGATCACAAAAGTAAGTTGTAAAGATAGATCATTTCATTGAAGTGTATAGTTCTGATTGTTTTTATAACACTGATAAACTCTACTGACTTTCAGTGGAATTTCTTTATTTTCCCCTCTACACCAAAGCAAAATCTGACCAAAGCTTGTAATTTATTTGCAAATTCTCAGAAATATGTTCTGTATTCAAAGAATATAGGCTGCAATTTTGGAAAGGATACAATGTATTTTTTATACCTTGCTGAAGTTTTAAGTACCTATTTGAAATATGGAACTTAGTGTGACTTACGGAGTCACTGCTGGTGCTTCTGCTTCAGGAAGGGGATGCATTGTTTGAAGTAGAGTATTGCATTGTATTTTACAATCAGATGAGAAACTATATTTCCTTTGGAGAGTATCATACTATTCTTCACATGAATTTCTTAATATTTAAGTGGACTGTTCCCCCTCTGGCTCATGTCCCTTGACAATTATCCAGCATAAGCAATCTGCAGAGAATACTGTGAGGTGTAACTGATTGTCATTCAATGCAAGTGAAATC
The DNA here is from genome assembly GCF_036370855.1 of Dromaius novaehollandiae. Classification (NCBI taxonomy): domain Eukaryota; kingdom Metazoa; phylum Chordata; class Aves; order Casuariiformes; family Dromaiidae; genus Dromaius; species Dromaius novaehollandiae. Next base: position 40,423,752 of record NC_088103.1, on the reverse strand, counting down.
TTTAGGTGAACATTAGTCACTCTTTCAGACATGTTAGCTTGAAGTGGAAGCAGTCAATTATAGAGTAGAGGTTTTATGGCTACATTATTACCATCCTACTATTAGGTTTTCGGCAGTAGCATTCTGTTTGATCGATCTATGCCAAGACATTGATGGATAGTTTTGTTCTTCAAATGTCAAATGTGTGGGACTTTTGTACTTTATTTATTTACTGGTGCACTACTCTACTGTGGATAACTCTCCTTTCTACCTCATTTTAGCTTTAACAGCTAATAATGATTTGTTTTATTTAAAGTTTTTGTGTTGATTTCGATAGCATTCTTAATCTCTCTCTTGCTCTTGAATTACAGAAGAGACTATACTATTGTACTGGATTTACACCTAAAGAATGTGTGAAAGCATCACGGTTGTACAAGGGCCTTTGAGAGTAAGAGTTGTTGCTGATGGTGAAATGCACATGCAGTACCTAATGTGCGTGATGGGGTGCAATATATAGTGAATTTGGAGATTTTGTTTTTTCCTCAATACTTCTTTTTGTGTGTTGGGTTTGTTTTAGGAGTTTGGGCTTTTTCTTCTTTTTTATTTTATATCTCTTACAGAGCTAGCAATAGTTTCAGAACAGCAATAGCTTCAAGATGCAGGTTTAGTTTGGTTTGCAAGGCTTTAATCCTGGTACCATTTTTTAAACTAAATACATACATTTGTAAGTATATTCAAATGCAAAAATACTGCTGTTGACACTAATCCTTAGGTATTTGAACAAAGTCCTTTTTTGGTTTCAACAGGGATGAGGGTGCATGTTAAATTTATACAGTAATACACTTGGAAAAAAAGAGCAAATATACATAGGGTACTGTTAATCTCCTATCTCCAATGGGAATGAGGGAAAAAAAAAAAACCCAAGTATTCAATACTGCTTCCTAGTGCTCGCATACCTCATCATCAACCTGTTCACGAGGGACGCTGGTTCTAGGTACCTTAAACCTTCTACCAGGATTTTCCTAACAGTTGTAATGAATTCATTCTTCAAGGAAAAGAGAGTAGAGGAAAGTGAGAAACTGAAGCTTAAGAAAGTTTTCTGCTCTGTTTGGTTACTTACATCAAAATTTGCAGAGGGAAATTAGCAATACCAAGCCTCTGGGGACAAGACTCGCCCAGCATTCCTTCACGGCTTCAGTAACACTCATGATGCCAGTGCAACTGTCATAAAGTAGAGATGTGTACGCAAGCATGTTAAGGGAGCTGTAGTCTCCATGTTACCACGTCCTGTAGTGATCCATCTGCTGTGTTATATGCCAGAGAAATAACTGTACCACTGTCCAGTTAGCGTACACTGTACAATTGTTGTCTCGGGAACACCATACTGGCTGCATCCACAATGAATGCATTCATTACGTCTGTTAATGTTTATACTGGGGTGTTAGTGTTTCAGAAGTGTGTCCGAGTGACTTGTTAGCTTCACAGCCATCTAAGTCAATACTGAACAAGTGTCCCTGCAGGATGGAAGCTGTGTTGTTGTCAGTCTCATGCTTTCACTGAGCAGCAGTAACTCTTTTTACCTGAGTAGGAATGTTAATCTTGGAAAAAAAAAAAAAACTGATTTGGGTAATTATTATAGTTTCAACTACAGGATTATACACTCTTCCTTCACCTCCTCTCCTTGCCCCTCCAGTGCCTCTTGTACACCATTGCTGGTGGATAGCTGTAACTCTCCACTCCAGAACTGACTGAAATTCAGTAGGGTGTTATGTGTGGTGTATATGAAGTGACTCTGAAAAAAAATAGCTGGTTAAATGTAAGTGGTGTTGTCATTTAACTTAGTTTTATTTTAGTGCTTTAATATTGAATTAATTACTTTTAATGTGAATAGAGTGCTACTTTTTTATTTATTTTACTTCTGTGTACATGTGTGTTCACACATTTGTAAACTTGCACACTAAATAGAAGCCCATGTTTTCCATGTGTATTTTAGAGTTAAAAATGGAGCCAAGCATAACGTAATCTGATGCTGAGTTCATGATAGCACTTAATAAAATGCTTAAGTTGCTTTAAATGGGTTTAAAGCACGGGCTGAATTAGGGCATAAAATCTTGATCCAGAGTTTATTGAAGCAAATGGAAGTCAAAGGGCTGTGTTTAGTGGGCTTCAGGCCAGACACTAAATAACACAGCCGAGACATGGGGGCAGCCTCTCAACAATGGGGCATTTGGGCTGTGAAGTTTGATTTTCTGCTTTCCTTTTTTCAGAAGGAACTGCATTTTTACATTCCAAAAAAAAAGAAGTTGAAAAATTTTAAGAGGTGAAGGTAAACGAGACTAGTTCAGGGAAGAGAACCAGCAGAGAACAGAGCAAAGAGCAGAACACTGAAGAACCTGTGTGTCACATGTATTATGTGACATAAATGGAAGTAAAAGGGATCTAGACAGTAGGCAATGCTATTTTCTAATCGGTTAAATACCTTAATGATTTCAAGTTAATAACCCCCCAGTTACGTATAGATAAGTGACATACGTCATGTATAGATGTCTTATCTTCATTTTGTACTGCTTTATCGTCTACATACATGGTGACCATCATTAACATTTCTAGGTCTGCAACTCAGTATCACTTGTTACTTATTTCTGAAGTATCGTGTTTCCCCTGTTCCATTAAGTGCATCTACCTCAAAGCACATTTCTCCTTGATTCTCAGCTTCTGAAGTCTCAGCAATGAGTCTTAAGATGAAGTGAGCAGCAACACAGTGACTGCAGCTTACTGAGTTACCAGGGCTGCTGTCTTCACATCATTGTGTGTTTATTTGTATTCAGCAGGATCGCATTGGGACCAACTGATACAGGAAAGAAGAGCAGCTGGTGGTAGATTAATGGAATGAGGCTCTTATTGTTTGGTGGATAGGCCAGATAATGCCCCAAATGGTTTTTACTAGCAGTAGTGAAAGGGTGGTGATTTGGTGGCTCTACAGCTGCTGCGACTCTTGCTGTTCTCTGACTCTGTTGCTTTCTCTGCTGCCATGATGGCAACCTTTGTCCAACCCCTACTGCTGCTGCCACTGTTACAGCATCTGCCCCATCTCTGCTACTGCTGCGTTCACTATGATTTTAGTCTCATCTTTTACTTGTGCTAATGTACTTTTGTCACGACCGTAGAGTCATCCGTGTCTGTCTGATAGGAGTAGCAGAAGAGTTTTTGAGAAGGTAGAGCTTTCTGGTTGTTATGCTGGAGAGAACATCTTTTCCCCACTCCCTGCTTTTGAATGTTTCCTGATTTATCCCATCAGTTGCTGTTGTCGGATTCAATTCACAGTCACTTCTCCAGCCTTTTGTCTTCTCTTGATTTTCCTTCCAAAAGAATAATACTGTAGAATAAGCAGGGTAACTTTTCTACTAAGGTTTTATGTACTTTGACTCTTTTTTCAGGTTATAGCCATAAGGAGCAAGCTGCTGTCATAGATAAGCTAATATATACTCCTGCAGTAGACAGTCAATGTGTGTAAACCATCCCTACCTACGCTGGTATTGCTTGAGGCTGGAGTAAGTTATGCTTCGGCAATTCTTGAATTAACAGGTTTTGTCTGTCTGTAGTGATCTCCTGAGTACAACTAGTACAGTAACTCTCAGTCAGTGGATATGTCAGTAATCGCCTTTTTATTTCAAATCGGAGAATAAAACAGCATAAGCTGAGACATCTAGAAAACATGACTTACAAGGAAAGAATGAACAGATTGGAAAGCAGTAGCTTAACAGAAGAGTGGAGTGATGGGGGGATGACAGTCTGTAAGAAGATAAAAAGTTATTACTAAGAGATAGTGAGTAGAGTTAGGAAAGAAATAGTGGGATTCCATTGTAGGAAATGATATTTAGATAAGATATCAGGAAAAACTTTTAATAGGGTGCATGGGGAAGCACTGGATAGCTGTCTAGAGAGGCTGTGGGCTCTTCACTGGAGGTATTGAAGAACAGGTTAGATCATAGAATCATAGGGTATTTTTAGTGGGAAGAGACCTTCTCTAGGTCATCCAGTCTTATTCCCCATTCAAAGCAGGGCTAGTTCCACCCATTCAAAGCAGGGCTAGTTCCACCCATCCTGCAGTCCAACTGTCCAAACTATATTTTTCCAATTTAGCTACAATGATAATATGGAAGACTTTATCAGAAGCCTTACTAAAGTCAGTGTAAGTGACACTCTGCTCTCCCTCTGTCCACTCAGCCAGTTATCTAATTGCAAAAGGCATTCGGCCTGATTTGACCTTGGTGAATCCATGCTGACCGGTTTTCATCACTTTTTTGTCTTTCATGTGCATGAACATGGCTTTAAGGATGGCTTGCTCCATAACCATCCCTGCAAATGAGGTTAGGCTGACCCACCTTTCCCTGTATCCTCCTATTTGTCCTCTTTGAAGATAGGTGTGAAGTTTGCCTTATTTCCATCATCATGAAGCTCCCCTGATTGCCGTGGCATTACAAAAATGAGAGCAGCCTCACAATGAGATCAGCCAGCTCCCTCAGCACTCTTGCTTGCATCCCTTCTGGTCCCATGGACTTATGTCCATCCAAGGAAGCATCAGTCAGGATTTATTCTGGCTATAGTTGGTCCTGCTGTGGGACAGGAGGATGGGTTATGTTATGAAGCTCCTTCTAGCCTTATGGTCCTAAGACTAAATATGAATACCAGCTTTACCATGTATGAGTTTTTTTCCTTCTAGAATTTCCTTCCTGCAGCGAGAAGCTCTCCTTCATCATCTGCTTTCTCTACTTGAATCTAAAATTCTTGCCCCACAGAGGAGCACAGAGAATTTCCTTGGTTCCTCCACTGTGCATCTATCTAATGACCTAAATGGAGTTCCCAGCTAGACCTATCAGGAAGAGTTTTTATATCTCTTAAAAGGAATTGCTCTGGGTCAGGGTCCCCTCCATTTAAGAATTTTTGAAAATTTTACCATTTAGTTTTTATTTATGCACCATTTGCTGAGCTCTTACTTGTGTTTTGTCCATAAACAAATTTTATTTCGTGCCCAAATTTGGACTTAGGGATCTATATTTTGGTTCAAAGTGCTGGAGTTGTACCTATTTGCATGCTCACTTACCATGTAAATGTCTGCTTTCTCAGACCTTTCTCTATTGTGGCAGACATTCTAACCTTTGACCTCTTTCCCCTTGGTACACCCACTACTCTTTCTTTTGATGTTGAGAAACAAATGCAGTTTTGCATGTGTGAAAGCATCACTTTATCTTTTAATTTTGCCAGCACTTTTTATGTGCTCACCTTCCACATTTTAACAGCTTTGTTGCTAATGAAAATGAAGAAAGCACAACTGAAAGATACTGCTTTATTCACAAAACAATTCTTGGCATGCCGTTAAAGCACTAAAAAATGTGTTAGAAATTTTCAAAATATTTGACTTGAAAACAGGCCCTGTATTAGCATTTTATAGCAAATATGGCTGAGACTGAAATAGGGCAGGGTACAAAAAAGTAGGGATCAGGAACTGAATATTTTGTATAGTCACAAAAAGGTATAGTTTATTAAAATAGTTTGTCTAAAAATTTCTATTACTAATTTAAATCGAGTTATAATTTTAAAGTTTTTCTGAAAAATGGATGCTGTTCTTGAGCCTTCGTGAAAGTTCACTTCCTTTCAGTATCTCTCTTCTTTGTATCAGACATGTTTCTGATCATGTTGAGCTCAGATATCTTAGGATCAATCTTAAGTTAGACAAAAACATTTGAATTATTTCTTACACAAACTAATAAATGTGTATGTAGTGTTATTGTGAAAGGAGACAGGAAACAAAACAATATTGAAATATTTTATGTACATATACTTGAACATATACAAATGTGTCTGTATGTGTATGTATATGAGAAATCTAAGCCATCTTAAAATAAAAACATAGTGAGCTCTCAGTGCATGTAAATGTAGAGGAACTCCTCTGATTTTGGTGCACCAATGTAAATGAGAGCAAAATTTCACTGTGATTTTTAGCTTCAACAACAGGAAGATAGTGGTTAGAAGAAAATATATTTGTTTGTAGTCAAAAAATTTTCCTCAGCTGAAATCTGTGGTTATTTCAGTTTTCCATGACATAGCTGAGAGCGTATCTGGCCCCTTTTTTCAGTAACTGGCATTACTTCAGGAATAAAGCAGTTAGTGAGCAGAGAGAAGACTCTGGAATTTCCTGCACTCCTGCTGTGTAGATTCAAATGCTAAGTTTAAATAATGGATGAACCTAAGATTATTATAATTGATCATTGTATGATTTATATGGAGTAATTATAACTAGGTTGAGGAAGAATGTTCGAAAGCCAGTTTCCTGGTATCCAGAGCCATTAAATAACAGTAGGCTGCCAAAACAAAAATTAGGTGGGAACGTAGCCACAGAGTTCAGAATGTCTGTCCTCCATCTGATTTATAACTACCCTCGTGATGACAGTATCAACAGTATTTTCTCACTAGGAACAGTAAGAGCTGCTTGAGCTGTTTTTCTTACCTTTCTAACAGAGCTTTGCATTGTTTTAAGCTTAGTCAAGCATAATAGCTGGAAAACCACAAAAATCTAATGTATAACACAACGAAAAGGTGCAAGAGGTTGAGAAGGTTAATTAAAAGTGTAATGATCACATTTACGGAGACAGTCCAATTAATCACTTTATTCCAGTGGTCATGTGATGCAGAAACCATTGCTACAGGTAACTGATTTTTGGTGCTAGCATACATGGTCTGTGTATTTTGCCACAAAGGGAAATTTAACTTCTGATTTTTGTAAGCCACTTGTATTTATTTGGATATATTTTTAATATTTTCATGTTTTTAAATAGTAGCTAATATTTAGCCCTGTATCCTCACATAATCCTTTCTGCAGCTACACTCCCACTGAACAGTGTGGGAGCATTGCCCCCTTGATACCTGTAGTCTTACAGCCCAGGGGAGTTTTGCTTACAGCTTAATGGGGTTGTAGGTATAGAAGAAATAAAGCACTAGAAATACATCATTATGTAACGTAATCTCTCTGAAACAGTGTATACGACCAACAAAGTGAATTCTCAAGTGTCAACAAGCACATTTAAATGTAATTTTTACCATGTCAACTGGAAAAAGGCAAAAAGAACCTTGAAGGATCAATTACGAGGGTCATAACCTTGTATTATCTGATTTGCTATAATATTCACACAAGCTTTATTGGAATGGAACATAAATTTGAAAAATAGTGAGATTAGAAAGGATTGCAGTGCTGGAGCAAAGAGCTAGAAGCTTTCTCTTGGTTTATTTTGCTAGGGCAGCACTTTAGAGTGAGCCCATTATAACCAAGAGAACAGTAGTTATGTTAACATGGTAATTAATCAAGTCTGAGGAAATGAGGAAACAAGTTGTGAATTCAATTCTGCAGTAATAAAAAGAAATGCTGAAAGTTACCCTGTAAATTGGCATGACTTTGGTAAACAGTCCCTCACTGTGTCTTGAGAACTTGCATGCAGTAAATCACTTCTCATGGCAACTGTGTAGGTTTGAGTATTTTCACAGGTTTATTCTGTATTTCTGTGTGTGCAAGTTCCTTCTTAATTTTATTTAGTATTTAGCTAATAATAAAATACTGAACAGTGTAACTGGGGAGCATATGCAGTAACACAGATCCACTTTGAATATTTCAAGGGAAATTAATTAGAAGAACTCAGCTGAAACTGTGGTGATAGCCTTCCACATCACAAAACCAGTCTCTGATTCAGTACAGAGCGTGAATTGTATATGGAATGACTGGAGATCTCTCCTCCAGAAGAATATATTCTGTATACGGTCCTGGTCAGGCATAATTCATCCAAATAGTAGTGTAGTGTAGATTAAAAGCACCTTTATACCCTGAAAACCCTTAAGGGTAGAACTGAAATCATTGGTGCAGTAATGTGAGAAACAGTGAGTGGATTAGTTAGCAGCGGTTTGAAATTTCTTTGTTTAGAAGCTTCTGATTTTATTTGTATGTTTCTGCCTCCTATGTGAGATACCTTGGACAGAAGTAAAAGCAGCATTATGAACCAAATTCATGTAACTTAGATAATTGAAAAATCACAATACCTCTAGTGAATAAAATCAATTTAACTGTGCTGTTATGTATATAGTGTAAAACTGCAGTCCTCGGTTACACATGGAAAATTAGGGACTCTGGCATAAGCTTTCATTATATCTGTAGCAGATCAGCATATTTGTGTGAGTGAAGACAGAATGAATTTAGGCAGCAGACCACAAAGTTGTTAATATTGGGAAGCAGGGTTTCCTCTCCATCTCTGCTCTTATGGAACAAAACTTTAAATCAGTTCATAGTAGGGTTACAAAACTTTCCTCCTACATAACCCATAAGTCAGAATAGATGTTCCTCAGCCAACCTACAGCAGTCATTTCTGAGTTTTCTTGTCAGCCTTTCCCTATCCCTCCCTAAGGAAGACTGAAAGTACAAAAGGAGATCCTGTGACATCAGTTCTCCCCTTTTTCATCGGTGCAGATCCAGCTGTAGGACTTTGCTCTTACAATCTTTATCTCCAGTGTCCACTGGCAAATGGTCAACTTGAATGGTAGCAGAATCTAACTCTGAATGGAGACAAGAGTCCTGCTAAGCATTAAAGCCCAGATCCAATGGTGAACTTGAATGGTGCAAGGCACAACACATGGGCATGTGGCTCCCTTAGTAGAATTACACATCTAGGAATAGACCAAAAGATGTATTTAGGCACCTAAAAGTTAGGAACCCCTGCCCCCGGGTGATATCTAAAATCCGTAGTAAGATACTCAGAGTCCTTATAAAGTGCATGCTGTATATCCTGGAGTGCTGATCCAAAAAAAAAAAAAAGAAGAAGAAAAAAAAAAAAAACCCACCAGAATCCTGTGTGACAAATGCCTAGGTAGAGAGTAGGAAATATTAAACCTGAAAACCTGAGATTTGTTGGAAGTCTTTGGTCCTGAGGAGCCAGATTCAGAGTCTCAGGCAGGAGCATTTGCCTGCTCAGCATTCATTGTATGCTCCTGGGAGTACAGAGCTGCTTGGAAGAACTGAGCAGGGCTCTTCTTTTAAAGGGTACCTAGCTGAAGGTATCGTGGTGCTTTATTCATTAAGTTAGTGATCAGAGAGATTCCTCTCTCAGGAAGTGAGAGGCCTGTGCTCTGTGTGCCTCCTTACAGGTTTTCACAAAGCCTGGGAGAGTGCCCTATGGAGTAGGAAGTAAGCTGGCCAGCCTGGAAGAAAGAGGAAGAGCTATGGTATAGAAAAGATTATGTTGTTTATGGGATTAGAAGAGAGTGCAAGTAGGATCATGCCTCTGCAGACTTAAAATTAAGGCAGTAGTCTTCCTGCTTTCCAGTCATTGTTCTTGTAAGGGAAATAACTCTGTTCTGACACAGGCCAGAACCCAGCATTTTGCCTACCCAGGAAAGCTGTCGTCCTTGGGCTGAAGCATCGTGCTCTCTCTTGTGGTTTTCTGCCTGGGTTATATCACAGTTGAGTGATGAATACTTCCAGATCACATCTGTTGGTTCAGACTAAGCAATGTAAAGGTTTTGATCTCTATAGGGCTTGAACAGGAGATTGCCTTTATCCACTCAGCTCAGGGCAGATCTGTGAGTGTATTCAGAGAAGAACTTTTGGGACCTGTAGTCGCTAAAGTCCCTGTAGTAGCTTGTGATATCAAAGACTTGCATAGCCAGCATTGGGAAGGACTGCCCAGGAACTGTAAGTGTTACAGCTTTGGGCTCAGGTACCTAAAGTATCAGTTTAGGCATTTCTGTTTTGTCCAAGAAAATGGGAGTTTATTTGCAACCATTTAGGTGCAGATGACAATCTTTCCCGTAGTTTTGTGTTTTTTTTTTTTTTAATCCGCTCTTGTTACAAGGCACAGGTACTTCGGTGAAGTGCATAGGTGCCCTTCTATTCAAGTAGGACCAAGGTACGCCATATCCTGGTCAGTGCTTGGTTCCTACATGTAATATTCTGCACCCATGTGGTCACCTCTATCACTTTGCAGTTTTGCCTTGCGTCACATTAAGATTTACTGCTCTTTTTACAGCAGTCTCTGCACTAAATACCCTGGAAAGCCTAATAATGCTAATTACTTCCAAATAGTAATTGTAATTTTAATGGCAACCTCAGTAAATTGTTTTTATGTAAATTGCAGTTTAATATGAATCTTATAGAATAAGTGATAGTTCTTCCACTCCTTCCATGTATTAGGCACATGAATAAGAAGCTGCTAAGATCCTCTGAGAATCCCTTCTAGTGCACCATGGAGTTAACGGGAGTTGTAGAGATAGCCAGAAGGCTTACTAGGTGCAGAAATGAAATGGAAATCCAAGAAAGTTGAAAGATTAAGGTGAAGAGACTATTTGAAAGAGAGTGAAGCACAAGAAAGATAATACAGGGCAGAGGAAGCCCTATTAAAACTTTAGAACGTCTCTGGATAAAAGAATGAAGTGTTTGGCTGGCTACTTTCTGCTCTTTTTCCCAAGGCTGAACAGGAGCCTGAGTCCAGAACTGCTGCAGCTGTAAAAACTGTGAGCCAAGGTGGGGGACTTCAGGAGATAACAAGTACCAAAGTGGTAGCAGCTTATACTGCAACATAGGGCCTGTTTTTTCTTCAGTAAAGTTGGTCTAAAATCATCTCGCCTTGCATTGAAGTATTACATGTACAGTAGAGGAGCTGGGAGCTGGTGATCCATATGGAGGTAAGTTAGTATCAGTCAGCTGATTGTTGCTGTCTTGGAGTTTCTGCACATATTATAAAGCAAACTGCCTGGCAGAAGGAAGTTTTGGGGAATTCCAAGTTTGCAGATGTTGGGAGCTGCTGCTTTCCCACTGAGCAGCAGCTCCTGGCTACAGTTGAGTTCCTAAAAATTATGTGGTGGCTCTGCCTTGCACCACAGCAGGCTAGTGCCCATAGCAGCAAAGCAGCTTGCAGCTGCTAGTTACTTTTGCTGATAGGCTGTGTCCTGTTTTTTGCAGGAGCTGCTCTGCTGTGCCCGTAGCTGCAAGTGAGAACCAGTGCCTCACCCAAAGGGACAGGGTATCACTTGTCAACTGACTGGAAATAACTTACCTCAGAGTCTGCAGTAATTTGGCAGGAACTGAGAGCTGCATGGTTTGGCTGAGATTTCCAAAATGGGCCTAAGGCAAAGCAGACTTAGGAGAGAAAAAACACTGGATGGGGAAATGGCCATGGGCAGGACTCTTTACCTGTGCCAGGCTGCTGGGTCTGACTGCCCCCACTCCATACCTGAGCGTCCCAAGGGAGGAGAGAACAGAAGAAAGATCTCCTTACACAGACCTTTTCAGAGAGATGCTGGCAGGAAAAGTAGCTCTGGATTAGCTCCATTTGCTCTTAATGTAGTCAGTACCTAGCAAGAGCCAAACTTCTGCCTGTCTTAATAATTTGAGCTTTGCAAAACAGGAGCAGGATGAAATTTTGATGTTATGTGTTACTGCTGTGTAAGTAATCTCCAAAAACATTCTCAGTATTCTTAACTATACTTACCACAGGACTTAGGAATAATTACATTATACTTCTGCAATAAAAACTAAAGCATAAAGTGTGTTCTGGTTTGTAAATTTTACATTGAAACATGATTTAAAAGCTTGGGAGAAGCTAAGATTAATGAGAAGCATTTGTTTAGACAGTCATATTTAATTCAAATGCAGTTGATTCAGATCTTATACGTGCTATATGCTAGTTTTGGTTTTAAAAGGTAGAAATACTTTGTGTAATGTGATGATAAATATGCCAGAGTCAATAGCTAGAGACATATGTATCAAAATAGAAAAGGCAAGTGGCAAATAGCTAAATTAAGCAAGTTACAGCCATAGGTAATTTAAAAAACAAAACAAAACAAAAACCTGGTCCCAGTTCAGAGGTGACATGTAGAGGAATGTGAGTCTTGCGTAGGTATCAGTTATGTAAAGGATATGAAAGAATGTAAGTATTAAGGTGGTTTTATGAACAATTTGCATTTAATGCAATTTTCATTCAAGATAACTTTGCTGTTTATGTTTTCATTGATTTTGGCTTATGCTCTATTTTTAAAAAACATTCATTAAGCTGTCACTTTTGATTTTTAAGGTACTAATATTCACAGTGCTTTTTAATCCTGTAGCAGCATTTACTATATTTTGGACCCTTAATGGAGAACATGTATATGATTCTGAGCAAAGAGCTGTAGAGTCTGCTTTATTGCATCTTGGTTGTTTGTAAAGAATGTTTTATAATGTATCATAGAGTAAGTTGATGTCTGTTTGTGTTGGTATGCCCTGTTTAGAGCTCCTCCACAAAATATTTTTTTAAAGAGTAGGATTCGGCAGTTGTCTTCTAGGCACAAAATTACCATGTAATTACTCTGTAATCACATAGTAATTAGCATGTACTATTCATATATTACATAATTACATGCCCTGGAGATTACATGGTAATTATATTTGTACTTAACATATAATTCTCTATACTGTATTACAGCAAAAAAACTTCTAGAGTTCATAGTTAAGATTATAGTTATGCGTTAATGTAATACAACATTCTATATAACAGTGTTACAATTTTATGAGAGTGATGTATTTTGGATATGCTATTTCTTCTGGATCTGGTGCTGCTTAAGCTGTGGGAAACCAGTACAAGAAATGCTTGGCTGTCGTAATTTATAGTCAGATGTTGCATCCTTTTAGTTTTGTGATTTGTGATGATAAGCAAACAGTTGCAGTTTATTGTGCAGGAAACTGATATTGGGAAGGACTTAGAGTGTGAATGTTAAATATACAAATGCTAAATATACAAACTCACTGAATGTAGTTACGGCATATTGCTAGAGTGAAAAACAAATCCAATGCCTGTCACTTGTGGTTTGGGTCATTTCTGGATGTGTAAGATATGTGAGATAGTAGCAAGTGTTGTATTTTTGTGTCCTAGCATCCAGGGCCACTCTTAGGCACTGCAACTGCAATACCTCTGAGCACTGTGCTGGCCACGCCACATCATCTTTCTCTGCCATGAAAAAGGAAAAGGTTGACATCCTGATCTAGAAAAGTGAGGCAAAGTGGCAGAAGAATGGAGAGGAGGGACATTGAGTTGTAGAAGGGCCTTGGACTGAGTTTTGGGGAAAAGGTGGAAGATCTAGAATAAAAGCTTTTTTTTGGAAGAAGTTAGAACTTTAGATCTTGTTTGAGATGTTTTACCTCTGGCTGGCCTTTCTAGGAGGTTGCTGCAGGGTTTTAGATATTTGCAAAAAATGTTCTGTTCAGCTTGCAAATTCTGTAGCAATAGGAAGTTACTGTGTTTTCTTGGATCTGTGACGCTGGCATTCCCGATATCCACAACAGCATTAAGATTATTCCTAATTGAATTTTTTCACACTAACACCAGTTGTTTTCATTTTCAAGCAAAGCATATGTTGTTTATTTAATGTCTAGGTAATATATTATAAAATTAAATCTATAATTACAATCTTACCTTTTATGTGAATATTTTTCCTGTAACTTATAGTGTGTCACGTCTGTATGTGTGTGTGTAAAAGAGACATATACTCCTTGTTTTCATATATTTCTTTAACAGTGACTTGTTAATTCTATGCCAGCTTCTTCAAAGCTTGTGAACTTCATAAAACTTCTAGGGTTCAGGTGATATGTGTAGACTTTATAGGAGTATCCTGAACAAAGCCTGGATTTTACAGGCCTTTTGGGTGGCATTAGCTCACAATTGTGGGGCTGCACCTGCTTACCTTTCTGGCTGTGAGTGCTGCTTTGTACCTCAAAAGCTGTAGTAATAGGCATATGGCTTTTATATTCTGCAGAGCGCACAAATTAAATTTAAATGTTATGCTACTCGATGAAGACTCAAAATGTCATTTTTACTGTGTAAGGAAAAATTAAGACATCACAAAGTAACTGGTTTACAAAATCAAAGTTAGGAACCTGTATTCTCATTGTGTTCTTGTGCAATTGGCCAAATGTATCCCTTCCAACTTACCAGTGATTTTGACAGCTTTCTAGTGGGGCCCAGTCTTACACAATATTCACCCTGCATGCCTGCTGCAAAGATGATGAAGTACAGCCTGCTTAGTATACTCAGCATTCATTTGCCAGCATTCTGATCTTAACGCATGCTTGTGCTCTTGCTCACTTGTTAAAACATTACCCAAAGAAACATAAGCACTGATCACAGTTTCTGGCACTGGAAGTTTTCTATGTAATAAATATACACTCAGGATCTCATTAACAGTGAAATAAGCACAAACATCAAAGCACAGTATAAATGTGACACATTTCTTACTGCTGTTGTGTTGTTTTTTCTAGTGGAGCCAGTACTTTCAAAGGGGAACAATTGCTTGGATGCAGCAAAAGCTTGTAACCTAAATGATACCTGCAAGAGGTTCAGATCTGCTTACATAACCCCCTGCACCAGCAGCACGTCCAATGAAATCTGTAACAAGCGGAAGTGTCATAAGGCCCTCCGGCTGTTTTTTGACAAAGTTCCCCCAAAGCACAGCTATGGGATGCTCTTCTGCTCCTGTCGAGACGTAGCCTGTACAGAAAGGAGACGGCAGACTATTGTTCCTGTGTGTTCATATGAGGACAGGGAGAAACCAAACTGCCTGAATTTACAAGAATCCTGCAAGAAGAATTACATCTGCAGGTAAGATAGCACATGGCAGGGGAATGATTAATGAGGTACCAGAAAGAACTTTTTGGTACTGCTGGAATTGCCAGGACTGAGGGTCAGAATATCCACTAGAGAGTAGGACAAGTCAGGGAAAAAAGCAAAAGCCTTTGACATATTTAACAGAATAACAAAAGCCTACATCTGGTTATAGTGTTCACCTTCTCCAAAACCATTCACAGCTACTCACTCTCATTATGGAAGAATCTTTAAACTGCCAGGAAAGATACCAAAACAGAAATCCATTTCTTACAGATTTTTGTTGGAAACCTTCCCCTTATGTGTCTCCATGAAATGGTATCAGAATGATTTTTATTCCCCATTAATCACGAGGTGAAAACAGAATTATTCATTATAGTGGGTTTTATTTTCATTGTAACCTTGCATGTGAGCACTAGTAACTGTCTGTGGACACAAGCCACATGTGGAACTTCATATGTATCGTCATAGTACACAGGCTGTCGAGGGGATTTCTTCACGGAAAGAAAGGGGTTCACATTTGTGGACTGGCTTCTACTATCTTAAGAGCTGTTTTAGGCTTGGGGTCGTTTTATCTGCCCTCCCCTGTCAAAAGGGCTAGGCTGCTATAACTGGACGGTCACTGATTCAGTGACCTAATTCCCAGTCTTTTTCCTCCTCTCTGTGCCCAGGAGAGAGGCTGCACAGAGTGCGGTTTCCCAGGACAAACTGGGTCCCTTGCTTTTAACAAGTTCCCTGCAAGTTGTCATACCATGCTTATTCAGTGGCATACAGAACCCTCTCTGACCTTAGGAAATGCGTTAGTCCTACTTAACACTGTGTATGTTTATGTAAGAAAGCTGTTGTGCTAATGTCACATTAATGAAGTTGTACCCAAGAATCTCACTCGTTTCTAATGTGTACATTCATTGTGGATTATCAAATTCTGTGAATTAGCAAGGAAGGAAATAAACACTGTCAAGGACAGTGAAGTTATGTTTGTACATACCTTGGTAAGCAGTTACACGTATGTGCCTTGTAAAACATTTAGAATTTTGAATATGAGGTCTCCTTTCCTGATCCTCGACTTTTAACCATAGCTGGTGAGATGTGCCTGAGTGTGGTTCGCAGGTGAGCAGGAGAGCAGCTCTCTGCCTGCTATGGCTTAGGGGAAGTCAGGGGCCAGTTTCCTGCTGACACAAACTAGTGCAGCCTGAAATCAGTGGAGGGTTTTCATTTGAGCCCAGTGAGTGGCATTCAGCACCTTCACAGGTAATGCTATTACAACTTATATAAGCTTATATAAGTTGGGTCTCAGAACCACCAGTTTTCCATTTCCATGTTGTGTCATTATTCTTTTTGCTTATATATATTATCTTCCCTATATACACGCCCTGTTGAGTAGCACAATGACAGCATCTTCACTGTGTTTTCTGCAAAACTTCCAAAGTGTTACAGTGCCAGTCAAATGGAGGAGAGGATTTTATAGGGAAAGTTCTTCCTAATACTCAGGCTGTAGCAGTGTCAGGAATTCCTTAGTTAATGCCACTGCTTCTCTTTTGATTGTATTTTCTTTAGGTCAGCTTTGGTGTAACGTTATCTCAGCAGGTAATTTTTTAATGTCATTTTATTTAATTGGACTTAATGAATCTTGCACTGATGTTGTGTTGTTTCCATTCCAAAGCTGCAGAGGCAAGCTTGGTAAAATGTCTGTTCCTGGTGCCCAAACTTGCAAGAGGCACTGGGATGAAAATGGATTTCTTTATAGATTCTTGCTGTGGTTTCTTTTCTTTAAAACGCCATCTTTAATAGTTTGGACTCTTTGATGGCTCAGTGAGGCATGGCTGTTAGGGAGAGGGACGGCAGTGGAAAAGGTAGGCAAATGCTTGTGGGAACGGGGTGAGAGTGCAGCACTTCTGTCCTACACCTAGAGATACAATAAATGTGATGTGTTGCAGAGTCTTCTTAGGTAGACATTAATACCTCCTAGGTTGTCTAAACTGCTAGTGTATTTAGTACCTCTGTCTCTACTGTCATGGAGAGGAGAAATCAGCACCAGAGATACTCCAATCTGTGCACTCACAGGGAGTCAGCTGTGATTTGTTCTTCCTGGTCTGCAGGAACAGAAAGACTCGAGGAGAGGAGGAAGGAAAGGGAGGAGGAGTATTAGCATGGATAAATATCAGCCTACATAGTAATTCCAGATATGTTAAGTAGCCACTAAGCACCTAATTCTGACTCTGATAACTTCAATTTCATTTTGACATCAGAAAGAATACCTAAATAGGTGAATAATTTGGGAATGTGTTCTGACTACTCTGAAACATAGTCATTTAGAAACTATTATTTGCTTACCTATTACTTCCATTACTGCTTTTTCTTAATGCTAGTTAAAACAAGGGGATAAATTCCAAGGGGTCTCTGAAAGCACTCTGTCATGAATGCTGCTTACTGAGAAGAGCAAGATTTGAATCTGCCCATACTCATGTATAAAATATCTCATAGGCCTATGCAAATATGTATTTAAACATTCAGTTTTGGATGCTCTTTAAAAGCTTTGCCCTGTATGCACACATCACTGAATTGGTTTTCAAAACAGAGTTTAGAACAGGGAAGCAATTCAGCCAAACTGCAGATACCACCAACACCTTATTGAGACAGCAGGATGCTTTGCTGCTGATTTTTTTTTCTTTATATTCATTCAAATTCATCTGTTATATAACATAAATTCTTGATCGAGGGAAAAAGGGACCAGAAATGTCAAGAAATGTGAGTAAGTTCTGACTTACAGCTGACTTACGTAAACAGTCCTAATTTTCAAACTTCATCAAAATACTGAATGGTTAATTTTCGTTATCATTTTTCTGCTTCCTCTCCTTGTATCCCAGTACATATCCAGCTTTGAAAGCTATTGGAGTCTCTCAGGCATGCCTATCAATGCCAACTGAAAAAAAAAAAAAAGCCAAATAAAAGAAGCAGTTAGACTTTTTTCTTATTATAAACATAAACAAGATTTCTAAGGAAAAGTCAGTGTACTGTCAAAAACTTTCATGAACTGTGTCATCCTGGTATAGGTCAACCATCTGAATCCTATTCTGATTGCTTCAGCCACCACTTAAACTTCAGAAAATTGACTGGCATGTTTTAAAAACACTGTTCTGCTGTAAATGCAGCAGAATACAGTAAATACACACAGGACAGTGTGCTTCATTTTTTCCAGTGTCATATTTGACAGTATTTCAGAATACAGTATTTCAGAATACTATTTTCTTTGAGTAATGAAAATGTGAGTCATTAGTTTGGTCTTTTTAATAATCTGTGTTTTGAGTTTGCATACCTCCTCTGTCTTCTTAACACATTCATAAGGCGCAGAGCAGAATGATAGCGATGCAGACACATTATTTATTAAAAGAACAGAAAAATTGGACAGTATCAATACAGTCATGTGATGTATAGATCTGAAAGGAATGGTAGAATAATATAAGTCAATTTTTGTTAAAATAAGACTCTGGTAATATAACGTAAGTTTCTTGTCCTCCACAGTGACTCTACTCAAAATGGTTGGTCAAAGCATTTTGGTTCATTTTTAGTGTGAAATAGCCAGATAGATTCCTGACTAATTTCAGAGACCAGCCACTTGGACTTTTTTATTAGCTAAAATTAATATTCCTAAAGATTTGCCTTTAGTTTTGTAGTTAGTGCATGTTACTGGCTACAGGTATGTGGTATTGAAAAGATAAAATGGCTGCATAATATATTTAAATAACTTTTTGTCATGTGATGTCTGAAGAACAATAGTGAAATATCCTGTTAGGTTTCAGTGAAGGTGTCATTACATTGAAAACACAGTAAAGATGTTTTTGCTGTTGCGTATTTGGAGAACCAAATTTTTACAAATGTATTTTCGTTGGCACATTCTTACAAACACTTTTAGATACTGCTGTCAGTGTCTGGTCACCAGTGTCCAGTCACCTATGCTATCTAGTCTTAATTTTGTTGCAACCACTCATTCAATTCTATATGAAAGATATCTACATCTACAGGTATAAGAACATCGTGTGCAGATATGCAAACCTTTCCATCATTGCATAAAAGAATTCATGCACAGTAAAAGCTAGAACAAAAGCTCAGCTGCTTGCTGTGTTTTCTGAAAATGTGAGAAAATTGCCAAGAAATTAATTTTCCTTCTTTATATTCTGTTGGACATTTTTAATGATAATCTACCATGAAAAGATACTATCTCTGTGCCTGTTTTCTATAAGGCGTGTCCAAATCTGCCCGTGCTTTATACTGGTTCCTGTTTGTAAAAGTGGCTTTTCTGTGTAAGGCTTCTGGATTGTTCCTGTAATACATAACGTTACCGATTGCAAACCATACACCCTCATGGATGAGATTTGCCAGAGGAGGGGGCAGTTCAGTATTGTAGGTAAATTTCTGATGAGGTGTTATAAATATGCAGTCAGCCTTTTTTGTCCTGCTGTAGAAGAGGGGGAGCCCAGCATCTCGTGTTGGGAGGGAGCATTCTTCAATTACAGTGTTAATAAGTAGCCCGGAGGAGTGCACTGAAGGGATGTGTGTGTGTGTGTGTGTGTGTGGTTGGAGGGTGGGGGAAGGGAGGAGAAATATGCCTTCTGTTTGAAGTTTTCTATTCCTTAGACTTTTCTTTAATTTTTCTCACTTCTTCCCTTGCTTTCCTCACATGCCTCTCCCCTTGCTTAGTCTCCTTTCATCTCCTTCTTCTAGGTCTCCCAGTCATTATCTAACTTTTACTGCCTCTGTGACACATTTGAATTCTCTCTATTACAGCCACTTACAGTCCCCCCTCACCTGCTCTTCTGCATGTGGTTCTTTTCCTCCCGTAATATCCTGCCATAGACCAGTGATCATCTAATTCGGATGAGAGGAAAACCATAGGTGCTACCTCCCTCTCTGAGCCTTGTAGCTTATGAGTTACAATTCAGTTGGCCAGCCACTGAGATTGACTGCTCAGTCTCAGACCAGCTCCAGTTTTAGGTGTTAAAAGGAGGTTCAGTGGATATTTTCGTGAAGGATACAGTAGCATTATATACCTCTGTGAAACAGAGCTGGAGTTGCATCCTTCAAGGGTATTTATATCAGTTTGGCACTCAAAGCTGTCTGGCAGCTCCTTCGGATTATTGTTTTTCTGTGGGTATACAAAACCAGGACAACAACATAGCTTTTGTAATGCTGTTAAGGACATGGAAACAGGGACATTCTTGATTTCTAGAGACATGCAGACTGTGTCTATATTGTATCTTAGGAGACTGAGTCAGGGAGTGGGCGAAAAACCTCATGTGCTGCCTGACTCACCCTGCACTAGATGTAGGAAGCCTGCAGTGTAACAGGGTTAGCCGGAGCTCAGGCTCCCTACAGACCCTCTCTGCCCTCACTGCACACCACGTCAGGGCTTTGTGAGGAAGGACCCCATGGCTGCACAACACCAAGTGGGAAAGGAAAAGCGGCATACAATGGCAAATTAGCTTGTGGCCCAAATACTGCAGCATGCCGACAAGCTCACCTCATGTCTGTGAGCACAGCCTTAACTTGGAGAAGCACGGTTTTTATATATAGGTATGTATGTATAGCTAGAGGTACCATATTTATTTAGAAAAACAAATATGTTAAATCATTTTAATGAATTAATAGTGAGGAATGATCACAGTTCAGAAAATTCAGTTAAAATGAGAGCTGGATGGAGGTGAGACAGAATCTGGTGTGCTTTGCAGGGGAAACTTGATGGCGTAGTGGAATATGTGTGTGGGGAGTTGCTAGCCTGGAAAAAAGATGAATGCAGTCTCTGCAAAATAAGCAAAAAGCCTTTCAAGTCAAGGCAAAGTAAATATAGAAAATGCTGCAATATCAGATATTATTTTCTTCCCTTCTAATCCCTTACATGATTCATTACCATGATGTTTTTCGTTAGCAGACTGAGATAGATGTAGTATTATGTCCCCATCCCCCCCATAAACAAAGGTCATTTAAAATTTCTTCCTTCTGAATAAAACTCAAAACGAATCAAGCAGTTCCTCCTCAAAGCATATCCATAAATCCCGGTGGAATCTAAAAATCAGAACACCCAGCAAAACAAGACAGCTTTGTCCCTATTACAGTGCAGATAGATCTCATTCTGTGGTGCCAAGATCTGTTTGGCCAGTCCTCATTTCTACTCTCTGTGTTCTGCTTAAGAGAGTCTTGAAGATTAAAAGCTTGCTGGATGATTGACATTCTTCTGAAAGAAGCAAAGAAGCAAGCAAGAATATAGTAATTACAAAAATGGCTCAGCTTTATTCCTGCACCAAACTTTCACATCACTTTGTGCTTTAATGGTCAAGAGATCCTCAGACACACTGGTTTTATGCTTTAAGAAGCAGTAAGTAGACAGTATCTTTACACTGAGGTCCTTTGTCCGGCAAGCCTGAAACTTTCAAAGCAGCATCCCTTTCACTCAGCTAGAACCTTGGCTCATTCCTGAAACCCACTAACCAAGCGAAACTTCTTTTGTGCCCTTCTATCTATAAGATAGAAGTTATGCCTTAGCATTGTCAGAGCGATTTGGTTCAGCCAATTTATGTTTTGCATGGTGTAGCTTTTGTAGTCTTTCTGATGTTGCTGAAGTCCTGCTATCCCTTTCTGATTATTTTTAAGAACTAACTGTAGCACTGAATATTCATTATTACCTGTCTACAGAGCTAGAAAATAGAAAGAGGGAATAAAGTATCTATAGTACTTTGATAGTGTGAACATACAGCAATCAAAAAATAAACTGGGATACAAATAATTAGACTTCACTGGGTGGTATTCAGATACCCTGCATTCCACATCAGTCCTTTTATTCCCAAAATGATTCAGTGGCCTGAGTACTCACAGCCGCTAGAAAACATTAGCTCTGGGAACTTGGGGGGATTTGGAACATCTAAATATGGCCTGTCATCTGTTTGTGTATCATTCTGTCTGAAAGGCTTAGTTTTTCATTCTAAGTGGGAA
Source organism: Dromaius novaehollandiae (assembly GCF_036370855.1). Classification (NCBI taxonomy): domain Eukaryota; kingdom Metazoa; phylum Chordata; class Aves; order Casuariiformes; family Dromaiidae; genus Dromaius; species Dromaius novaehollandiae. The sequence goes on along the minus strand of NC_088103.1, from coordinate 40,402,120 downwards.
AGGAAGACTGCCTGCATAGTAGAGTAAACATGAAGACTATGTATTAGAAACACCACCCAGGAAGGAAAGTTACAAGCAGGGCGAGTTTGACCCATTTTGTTTTGTTCCTCTGTCGTTGGGGGCAGTATTAAACTACATATGTTGCAGAAGCAGTTTCATCCTGTTTAGTCAAAAATACTGAAAACCATGAAAGTTAAATTTGGCACTGAACTTTTTAAAAGAGCTTCTAAACTTGGAACTTCTTATGTTCGTAGTATTAAGCAAGCACTTAATGGCTTTGCTGGATGGGGTTCTAGTAAGTGTAGTGCTACCACTGATTTGTTAAATTGTTAATAGAAGTTTGTAAAAGCAGAAATTTAGCATCTACATGTTTGCACAAGTAGTTTCTGCTCACTAATCTGTTCAATGTGGTGAAGAGAAGATTTGATCCCTTTTCATAGACACTCCATCTGATAGTCACGTTTGCCTAACTTGTTGTTTCTGGGGCAGAGAAATAGTGTTTTCTTTAACAAATCAAAATATTTTCTCATTTACCTCAAACCATCTATATGCTACAGGCGAGGAGCTGCTGTATATTTAATGGGAATAACAGAGCTGTTATATCAAGTATACTTCCTCTGACATCAGTGACTTCAGTGGATTTTTTCCAGGGATGAATTTAGCTATTCCTGTTCTATGTAGGTAAATCTTCAGGCAGTGCTAATTAAAAGAATGTCAACGGATTTTACCATTCCATTATGTTGGACTTTGTAAAGGTTATTTATATCACTCTACATCAGGCCCCAGTGAGAGAATATTTCTGGTGGCAGTTCATCTATTACAATAGCTGCAAGAAAATGTAAGCACAGGAACTAAAAATAGTACCTTGTTTCTCAACAGAACAAGTTACATCTACATGTATATTTTTGAATTTTAGCATTTTAATGTTTACTGAATAGAAATTGCATTGCTTTCATTATATTTTAAGCACTACCATGTTACTAATGGAGTTACTGTTAAATAGAAGCCAGATTTAAAGGTACCAATGTCTGGAAAGACTTCTTGGCACAGAAGATAGTTGTTTCCTATGCTTTGATTATCTTCTGGCTTTAAAATGAGTGACACAAAAAGTTTCCTGGTGTGTGTTTATTGTTGAACACAGATTTTCTGTATGAGCTTACTGTGACCCTGCCTGAGGTCACATTTAAGATTAATATATGACCTTACATTCTTATATTTGTGTTTACACTTTATTTGTTCAAGCATATGCTATAAACCATTAAAGCAGGCTTTTATATTATAAAGCACATGTGACTTAGACCTCTGCTAAATTAAAATTTAACTGTATCATTTGAATTGTTTTCTTTTGTTCTGGTTCGAGTACAGTTTACAGTAATTGTCCTCTAAGTTCCGATGCTGCCCTTTCTAATTAGGCATTGTGAAATGCTGGCGATGCATCTCAGCAACTGGCCATCATACAGCATTGCAAAACATTCTTCAAAATATCTTCCAGAGGAACTCCTGTAAACATCTGGATATATCACAGTCTGTCAGCTTTTTTAGCCTCAGTGGCTGTGTTCAGGTTTTTTGCCAGGGGAGACAAAAAAACCTCTTAAGACATCCACATCATCCTTAACTGGTAAAAATAGTTTATTTTCCAAACTTATACTATAAATCAGTGCTTTTCTTACTAGCGTTATACAGCCATATATCTACTGAAAGCAAGGAAAACATGTTGAGTAAGATCGATGCTATATTGGTTTGCTAGTGCCAGAACTTTGTGACTTGCTTTTTGATGAGACTGTTTTGTGCATGAAAAAAAGTTTCCCATAAAAGACACTGTAATCTGCTTTTATCTGCTGTGGTTATGGTCTGGTATTTGTTGTCCGAGTCCTCAAGAACAGCTCAGAGTAGCTTGAGGATGAGTTTCAGCTATGCTGGCTGCCCACAGACCCGGCACAACTAAGTGCAACACCCTGTGCAGCCTTTCTTTCCTTTAGCCAGGTCTCTGACAACAGACGAGGGCACAGAACTATTCCATTCAGGGATGCCACCACACATATCACAGTGCCACTCAAGGATGCAGAAACAATCCCTAACTAATCTGAGGAAACGTGATGATCTAGTGCATCATATTTTTGCCAGCAGATACCTTTGTGGCCAACAGAGAATCTGGATGCTTGCATTGCAGTTTTTAGATTATTTTCTGTTTCCAAACTCCACAGCAGCCTCATGCTTGAGCGAGCTGCATTCTATTATAGTTTATTCAAGTGGTTACAGAGAATATTGTCGTGGATGTCTTTTCCGGGTACTTGGTACTGCATCCTTTCAGTGCACACTTGTGATATAGTTGTTAATAAATACCTAAGCATCCAGCGGCACACTCAAGGAACTGCAGTGGCACTAATTTCTTTGGCTTGTTTTTTGAGAGTGACAGTGATTTTCTTAGGTTTCCAGGCTGTAATTCAAAGACACTCTTGTATGCCCAGTTAATGAAGTGAGAACAACTCTTATCTGTGATGGACTGGTTCTTTCCTGTGTAACATGCTATCAAGAAACACTCTGAGACTTGGACATCTTTAAACATGACAGTCATTCATATATAGAAACTCCAAATTAAACAGCATAAAGGAAATAAAATGAAAATATACAGAATCATAGTACTCAGAAAGTAGCTAGAGGATTTTTTCGTGTTTTTGGAGAGCTTTGTTACAGAGACAGATAGACTAAATAAAAATCTTACTAGCACCCACTTCTAGAAATCATGGATTGTCAGTTCAGCTTATCATTTTGTAGGAGATTCTCAGAGAAGTATTTTATTTGCAGTTGAGAAGACAGAAACGCATTATGCATGCTTAAAGTCAATGCAAGGAAACAGAGCCCCACAAAACATATTTAATATAGGTTTGATTTCCTGTGGAATGCTTTCCAGATGTTCTCTCAAATAGGCCTCTAAAATATGGTCTGAGATAATTTTTTGAAAGCAGAAAGAGAAAATTCTGTTTTGTGTCACTGCATCATAAAATCACTGTTCTAATTCTTTATTGCATTACCTTTTGCTCAGGATTTGCACCATATTTTTCAAAATTGGTTTTATTACACAAAAGGTCAGTAGTATAAAAACATTTTTGTTACCCAATTGCAAATATCACCAAGTATCTTAAATTAAAATTTCTCTAATGCATGATCTCAAGTTACTTATGGGTTTTACCTAACATTGATAAACTATGAGTTTAGTGCTTTGGTAAGTTCTTTGTATTTGCTGTAGCAAACATTGTGTAAAAGAATCTAGCAGGTCCCCAGCAGTTAACCTGAGCAAGGGAAAAGGATGATATTAAGAGAAAATCCTATGTAACTTACTCTGTTTTTCTTTGCATAAAATACAGTAGCAAAACAGACATGGAATATTTTTATTTTACAGGACTTACTTATTAATCAGAAAAATGAGTTTTGTTAATATCAAAGCAATACAATGTATGTGTTGTTAGTTTTAGAATATGATACAGGTGGAAATATTTTAATTTTGCATGTCTTTCTAGTAGTTAGTTCTCCATTATCTGGGTATTAGATGTCTAAAATGCCCCCGGTAAGTAAAAAGCCTGGATAACATACATACTGTCAGACATGGTGGGGAACATGGTACAGAGTCAACTAGCTTTGCAGAAGGCAGTTTGGTCAAGTATAAGTGCTTAGCACCAATTGGAGTAGTAAGTCTTGGTGGACTGTCATGTCTTTATCAGATGCTCGGAGTATTCTTGATTCTGAGAGACATCCGAACCGATCCTATGTGGTCTCTGGTGTTTGTTTCTGTATCCGGTTGTTTCACAGTCTGCATAGGCTGCCTGTATGTAATTGAGCATTGACTTTTTTGTACTTCCAGATGAACTGCATGATTTGTACAGATAAATCAAATCCAGAATCAAATATTTGCGTGGGTTTAAACTGCAAGTCATTTAAAATAGCAAAACAGAAGGAAAACCAGATAAAAACCAGCCTCTTTCATTCAGTAGCGGATGTTTGGGGTCCAGCATTCTGTAATGGTGTTTTCCAGTGTTGCAAAAGATTTGTAATGGCTAATATGAGAGAAACTGCTTTCAGTATTCAGGTCTTGGCAGTCAAGTGGTCAGTCATTAAATCGTTAAATTTTTACCCTTCTTCTCATCTGAAAAAAAGTACAAATGCTGACCTGTGTGTCAGGGTGCCCTGCAGGCTGGGGGCTCCCTGGGGCTGGCAGAGGCAGGGGCTCCCGTGGGGCAGGGCAGGGCCTTGCCACCAGGGCTCGTCCCACCGCCCACGAGGGAGCAGGGCACCGGGGCAGCCCCAGGCCCAGGCATCGCGCACCGCCGCGGGAATGGCGATGGGCCGAGGCCAGGCCGGGTGGCCACCAGCGCGTCGGGGTTGGTGGGGCCCATGGCCAGGAAGGAGCAGGACCATGGCGGGGCTGGAGCCCAGCACCACTGTGGCATCATGGGCAGGGACCGACGGCCCCAGGCTGGGCTGAAATGGTGGCCTGAGGCTGGACAGGGTGCGGGGAGGCCCTGGGGTGGATGAGCAGGAAGAGTAAGGGCTGTCAGTGCCCGCAGGGCCCTAACGCTGTAACTGTTTGAGAAGGAAGCTAAAAGACAAGGGAAAACTAACCTGTTTTCCAAGGGGGAAAAAAAAAAAAGAAAGAAAGAAAGCTGCTGGTTAATTAATATATGTAAAAATGACAGTATAAAAAAGGCTAATTAAGCTGTCAAAATTCATAGTTGCTCACAGCTGCTCAGTAGGGTGTGTACATAAATAAGAAGATATGATATTCGTATTATGCAGCTCTAGTGACTTTTAATACAAAATGTCTTCATGGATGGGTCAAATCTAAATTACCGGGTGCTGGGAGGGTCATCTCTCTTGTGCTGGAGCTCTTCAGAGACTTTTTCAGCTCACTGGCTGAAATAGTCTGATAGAATTTCTTATGTAGCCTTTGCCTCTGTTTTTCACTGCCAACTCACTGTGTGTTTATGAAAGAGAGGGAAAGTGAAAGGCTTCTGCAGCAATGAAGCCATTCGTTTGCGCACAGACCAGCCCTTTTTGCCACTATTGCATCCCAATACCTCCCACTTGAAACACTACCACCCTTACATGGGAGCTACAGAGCAGGACACTGTATTTGACCCCCACAAAAGAAGAACAAGTACTTTGGTTTGTTTTTTATATAATGATGTCATTTATCACTGTGACACATATTCATTTACTTAGTCTGAAATTTTTCAGCATCAAATTTATGCTTTTTTTCTGTTTTGAATATTGATATAGCACTTTCCTTCCATGACTATACTGTGTCTGCCAAATGGTGTCTAGACGCTAGAGCAGCTTTGACTAATTAGTGTAGTCACCCCAGTCACTCAGCTTTGGCATTTGTATATCCATTGTGTTACTGCTGTTGAGCCATAAATAGATACCTAAGCACAAGCAGCAATGGAAAGAGAGAGGATAGCCAGTAGGTTCAGACTTTACCTAACATCACTGACGTGAGCGCAGAGGACAGCAGCCGTAGCTGCCTGCATTCACCAACAGGACAAGTAGTTGCAACCACTCACTTTGACTTCATAGCGTAGTTGAATGCAGTCAGCGCAAATACAGATTCAGTGTTTGCTCAGTCTGAAGAGTTTCGTTCCTACCCCTCTTACCACCACTCTGAAACAAGGCTAAGAGAGATTTCTGTCTCTCGAAACTCAACCTGTATATACAAAGTAACCCAAAATGCGTACAGACAGAGAGAAAAAAATCAGTAAGAGAAGTCAACACCTGCTAGCCCAGCAATGAGGGTACTTCCTCAGGAGGCGTCATGTGTTTGGTTTATAAAGCTGCTTTCCATTAGGCCATGGTTTACAGCAGATCCAAAATAAAAATGGATTTTTAGAAATTTAATGCTAATTAATCACCAAGATCATATTTTTAAATATTGCAATATGCATTTCTTTGCAGCCAGTACCAAAGTTTGATTAACTAGCTTTAAAGAGGTGGAACTGATAAATATCAAAGATAATTTCAGAACATCAAAGAACTTTTATAAAACTTTGAGGAAAAAAAATAGTGAAACCTAATAAATGTTGCCTACACAACAGACCGTGCTAATATAAAATTAAATTGTCTCAAAAACTGTATACAGATTAAACACAATACTGCTATTAGCAAAGCTTATTTGTAAGCAAAAATTGAAAGTTTTGATTTATCCTGCTGTGTATTGGAAGGGCCAGCATCATAAAGAAAACAAATTAGCATCGTTTTCTTTGTATTTTTAACTGTTACAAATGATTTTATTGGTGCTAATACAAAGCACTAGAGAATAGCAGGTTTGGGATTTTTTTTGCTTTTTCTCAGAAAGACTGTTTGCTGTTTTGAGCAGATTTTCGTTGAATTAGCCAATAGGATTATTCTTATTTTTTCAGTTCATGGTATACAAAATATTTAAATAAGCTTTCTATAAGATATGCAGTCAACTTCAAGGAGATTTACCAGGGCTAAGTTAGAACTCATTTAGTTGTTTGTCCTTCAGTTTACCAAACTGCTCAGTCAAGGGCTGGAAAAAGTCCAAGACACTTAACCACAGGTTACTCCCCACAAGTTGCTTCCTGCTGGAGGAACACTAAGTTAACGCAGAATTAATATTTTTTATAGGACTGGTATCATCTTATTGTTTCTTATCATCATTCCTAAAAGGCTTGTCTCTACTGTCTAAATGATTCTTAATACTATATGCAATACTTTAGGAAATGATTTTGCTGTTCCTAATTAGACTAGTTTGTCTCTCTGTAGGTAAATAGCAGTACCACTATTCTGGTATTGCTGATGAGCAGGCTTTCATCAGTGTCACTCTACTGGAAATGTTTGGGGCTAGATCTTCAGTGAACGTTAGTCAGCAGATCTTCACTGAAATTGATGGAGTTATTTATGGAGGGTGGAGGTCTGTCTCCATTTTATTTTGTGGTCTTTACTGTGTCTCTGGTGGAAATTAATCCACACAAATATTAGGTGTAGTTAACAGCTCAAGAGAGAGCAAGAACTTTGGTCGTATGAATTTTGGATGACTCACTAGAGATAGGGAGTGTATGAAGATGTCTAGTAATGTTTGGACCACAGCTGTCTGAACTATATTTGGTTTATGAAAACTTAAATGTGCAACACTGTCAGTTCATTAACTTTTATGACCACAAAAATTCTTCAGAAATTAACGTAGAAATCAAGATGTACGCAAAAGGGATCAGCAGAGAAATTCTTAGCATCCTTAAGGGTTTACTACAGCAAATAAATTCTTTAAGCAGACTGGGTAGTAAATGACTGGTGTTAACCCACGGTTATCAGTCCTTAAAAACATTGAGAAAAGAGGAGTAAATTACATGAACCAGTGCAGCTAATAATCTAACAGAGAACTGGACAATTAAGAATAATGAAATGATAGCCAAAAATGTTTTCAGGATTTTCAAGACACTGGTTATATTATTTCAGCTCCAAAAGGATGTGTTTGGGGTCTTGGCAAATTTATATAAATAATGAAATTTAAATCCAAGGAACCACTGTGTTTTAGAAATACAAAAGTACTGCACAAGAGCAGTCTCACTCTTGCGACCATGGCAAAGATTTCATAAAAGGTAGATTTAATATGCTCTCTTCTGTCCTAAAACAGGCTTCATCTAGGTATTTGTAGAATTTTTAAAGTCCTTAGAAACCCTCCACAGTCTGTTTTCCCAGTTACTCAGAAGGCTAGATCCCAGCAACTATCTTAATTATTGACCAAGAGAAGAAATTAATGTAGTGACAAAGGGGTTTCCTTGCCCAGATTCTCTTCATGGTGCTATTTGTCTTTTCCTGTTCCTTGGAATCCATCTCTTCTCAGCCTGTCACCTGGTAGGCACAGTATATATTCACCAAATAGGTAGAGATTTTAAGGAAATTTAGAATGTGTACATATAGGGCGTCTTAAAGAATCTGTAGAGAGCTTGAGTTTCTAAAACTATTAAAGCAATTAGTACATAGACATGTCCATCTCAGGGTTAAATGGTTAGATAAGGGAAGAGAAATAGTGAAATACTTACAGTTAACTGTGGTTTGGAGACAAGCACAGTTTTGTTGGTATCAATCAGTAGAGTTAGAGAGGGATGGAACTAAAAAGAGGTCGTGAGAATAGCTTGAATAAATTCAGATACAGTTTGAATACAATCTATTTATAAGATGCTTTCTGAAACTAAGCCTTTGAACCTTTTGAAGTTTGCCTATCAGTACTTTCGGGCCAATTAATGATGTACATCCACTCCCCATCTGAGATAGGTAAAACAATAAGGCAAACAAAAATAATTAGTCTCTAGAGCATGTCAGCAAATAAATTAAATCTATGCAAATCACTTGGTTCTAGTAACTTTTGTGTTTTCATTGCAAAAATAAGAAAGAGCATTTATATTGCAAATCTACATAAGGTTGGTGCTGGAAAAGCAGAGATGGTATTATTCTGATTTTGAAATGGTTTTGCAAAGATTAAATGCCTTCTCCTGAAACATCACTGTGAGTAGTTTTATTCAAGAGAACATTTTCATCCCTGTTTCGCAGAGAAGATCGAACTAGGGAGGCTAAGTAATTTTGTTCGTGGAATCAAAGGTGTAAATTACACTTTTTAAAGAAATAGAAGTCATTCGTCCAAGAAGCATACAAGTCAATGAAAACCGTAGCCCAGCTGATGAGAGCAGGTCAAGATGGACAGGAGGGTTGGCCATATGATGTGGGACCTTGACGCAGTGAAGCCTCTCAAATTTTACAGTAGATCTGAATGGGACCGTTATGTGGCCTTTAAAGTGCAAGTGAAGAGTTCCTGGCTGCTAGTCCTTGTCTTTGATTTCCAAAGTAGTAATAATCTGCTAATTGTGGTACCGTTTCAATCTTAGTCATAGGTATAGAGTGATCCCCCCTCTCGTAGATCAGGTGACAGAGGTAAGTGAAGATCGTATGGCCATTCACTGGCAGAACTGGGTGTAGAGCTCACATCCCCTTCTTCTGAGCCCTGGGCACAATACTGCTGGTAAATGGATATTTTACAAGAACAAATAGGTCTCAGTACAGTTGTTGCAGGGAGCTATGTAGATCATGCCATCTGTGGCTGCCCGCTACCCCAGTTCAGCCAGCTTGTTCTGCAGGCTAATGCAGAGCAAGGGTAAGCCCATTCCCTGGAAACCCAGGGCAGTACCAAAGCAGACTCAAGTCATGTATTAAGGGGACTCCGTGAGCACAAACATACGCTTTTGTGTAATCAGTAAAACAGCAGACACTGTGTTCTGTTCATATAGAATAACGGATTCCAGTCAGAGTTCAGATCCAGGCAAAATGACCACCCTTATGATAAATTCTCTCTTTGTCTTTCGTTGGCACGAAAATGCAGAACATTTCTTTTCGGTAAAGGACATGCATTTCCTTGTTGTTCTGTCCCTTTTTGCTGTCCTTCTTTTTCCTAACACTTCTTAGTTCTGACTGCAAAAATGGAGTCTGAAAAGACAGATGGGTCTTCAAAAGGGACTCTCATCAATTGAAAAGTTTCCTGTATATATTTAAGGTAAAGAATATTAAGCATTGTACAAAGAGAAAAAGAGTGTAAAAGGTAAGAATGCCTGCAGGCTTGATTTTTAAAGATATGCATTTTTTCTTACCATGTTGCAGATCTCGCCTTGCAGATTTTTTCACAAACTGCCAGCCTGAGTCACGGTCTGTTAGTAGCTGTCTGAAGGAGAACTATGCTGACTGCCTCCTCGCTTACTCGGGGCTTATTGGTAAGAACACAGGGAAGGGTGGGGGCTTGATCAGTCTACAAAAACACCCAAACAATATTTTGAAGGCCCACATGAAATAAAATCAGTAAAAGGTAATACTCTTGGTCATACTGTACAATATGATTTTAGGCAAAATTCTCCAACTGTGTGGGCCGAAATGTGTGGTCCTCGTTTTACCTTACGTAGATTCCTGGGGTAAATTTGTAGCTTGCAAGCAAATTAAGGATAGAGGACAGGGAGAGAAAGGTGCTTGAATTTGGAGAAACAAATACAAGCTAAGCTTATAAAACAAGCCATTTTAAAGTGGTTGAATTTGGACAAGACTCAGAAATAAAAAGTTTAAAAGAATAGAAAAAACTAGAGCTTGCTTGTTTTTGCAGTTGTCATCTCAAGGTCGAGTAAAATACCCCTTGAGGTCTTCAGGAAATGTTTGCAGGACATTTGAGGAATGTGACAATAAACCAACTTGGTTCTTTTTCACTTCCAACTGCTATGCTTTCCATGATCTCCTTCTGTCCCTTCTAAGTGTCTTCTGACATGCTTGTCAATGGAGGTTAACTGAGACCAAAGTTGTCTTCTGAAATCCTCTCCTTCTCCAATATATTTCACTTTGCTTGCTGTCACCTGCCTGACTGTAAACTGGCACAAGGATGCTTATAAGCAAGTCAGATTCCATATGCCACACACAGTATTTGATTCCTGAATGAGAAAGATCATCTCAGAAAGGTGAACTTGCTGTAGAAATATCATAGCTGGGCAATAAAGAACAAGTGAATGTCAAAACCCTCAAACAAATTTTTTAAAAGGCCACCAGATAAGATATTTTTAAGCTTACAGCCTGCACCTGCTTCAATGAAGTAATAGCCCCTTCTGCTGGGTGTGAAAGTCCCAGCTGAGCCCCTGAAGCAGATCCTGCTGTTAAAAAAAATCTCTTTTGGGATAATATCCAAAATAAAATATTTCTAAAATAGGTTGGTTTTGCTGAAAAATGACTGAAAGCCATATTCACTGGCTTATTGCTATCATTTTGATTACTGTAGCATCTAAAAAATGAGGTAAGTCCATGGAGCAACTGGCAAGAAAAGGCATGATGGTTTCAAAGGCCATACTTCTGAGATTTAACAGATCAAAACACTATGCAGAGGGTATAGCATATGAACAGTTATGACAGAATGTCGTTTGATTCTCAAAGAATTGAATAGTCGGGAAATCTGATCTAGTCAATGAGAATAAAAACTCTAGCTGCTGGCAAAGAGTGACTGGTACTAACAGATACTTCTGGGTAAGAGCTGCCAACAAGTTCTTGCTGTATCTGGTGAATTTTGCTGAGGATTTTGTTGAATACATTTTTTTAATTTAACATTAAGGATGAGTCAGTTCATGTAGTCAGGCGTTTTTGTGTTCCTGTGGATAACCGTACTGCAAAACACTTTCAGACATCAGAGACATGGAATGGATCCCGGAGGAAGTGAAATCAAAAGGCGATCTGATTTTCAAAGGGAAAAATAAACAGTTTTCTTCTTTCCTATCAGTCCCCAGACACATGCCACATGAGAGATGAGAAGTGACTAGTGTTACAAGAATTTTTATCTCTTGGGAGTAATTTGATAAGCCAACAAAAGTATCAAAACAAAACTTGCATGTTCTGAAGCAGTAAACTCCTGCTTCTGATATCAGGCTGATACAGAACTGGAGGAAATTATGTGAGCACCCATCAAATTTGTAAAAGACTGTCTGAGATCAAAATTAGAGGTATAATCTTTCTACTGGCTGCTTAATATATAGGAAGAAGAGATTGACAGACTCGACGTAACAAGCTGTTACAGATTCATTAATTCATAAGAGCTCCAGGATCTCCAAGTGAACTAAACATGAACTAAAATATAGTTCATTAAGATAAAATATTTTTTTCATTTAGTCTTTTCATTAAAGATAAAAAATTTTTACCTCCACAGAGTTTATTCAGGATAATGAACCTTCTCTATGGAAGGATGTGATTCTGCTGTCACATACACTGATGTAAATCAAAGTTAACTTTAGTGAACTTAGTGGTCTCCCTCCTGAAATAAATGACATAAGTGTGAACAGAGTCAGGCACAGTTTTTGTAGGTGAGGTGCTATATCAGTTAAATGGAGAACAGATCATATAGTATGTTTTAAGGGTGTTATATACATAATTTTAGAGATAGGTTTATTTTACAGGAATTTTGAAAAACTCAGTGCATCACTTTTGGCTTCTTGTTATAGTAATAAAGATCAATTAATATTTTTAAATGATATCAGGTAAAGGGAAAAGATAAAGATTATTAAAAGTAAAATAAAACAGGAGCTACTCATGTTTGAGACCCTGTGCAGTGGTTACAGCCTAGTTAAGCCATCTGGACCTGTCTGCACTCCCACATCAATTTGGTATTGCTGTAACTGATGACTTAAAAATATCCTTTAACATTCATTTGCTGACAAATTTTCAAGGTTTCAGCAAAATCCATCTAATTTCCCTGGAATTGTGTGGAATTTCATGAGAATTTGTGTGAATAAACTGGAATTGCAGAACAGCGTGCATACTTCTTGATCCTGTACCCACTGTTCAGGACTGGGTCCAAAGATTTGTATGATAATCCTCACTTGCTAAGCTATTTTCTACCTCCAACCTGCAAAAGGACTGCCTGCTGTGCTGAGTTTCTTGTTATTCAAGTCTTGATGCTTGCTGCATTTGACAGGTTTTGCCGGTCTTCGGCCAATTCCTGTCATTGGATTTCATTTGCTCGGTGTCACATGAGGGTCTTAGTCACATACCCTCCTTCCTGGACCCACCATCCATCTCCTCATTCTTAATTGTTCCTAGTCTGGACAACCTCTTGGCTGTGTTCAGGCCAATTCTGCTTTTGACTAACATATGGAGACCTGACTGCCTACTACTGAGACCGCTAGGTAACTATTTGATATAGGGAACACAATAAACCGAGTATCGCCCATTGTACTACCAGCCACTATGGTTTCTTTGATTTGTTAGTATCCTTCAGCCAGATTTCCAAGATGCCAGCTAGTGGGGAAGCACACATAGAAACACACACACAGACACACACACGTGCGCGTGCGCACACACACACACATTGAAGGCAAAAAAAAAGAAAATCCACCCCAGGAAACCAAGCATATAATCTACTTGGGTTCACATCTGCCCCCAGGTTTAAATGACAGACTGATTTTCTACTAGCTGCTCTTTCAGCCACTGTGTTTTAGCTGGATGTACAGTTTGTGTGCTGTATGCACACGTTCCTTGTCCTGTCTTTGCTGTATTCATCAACCCTAAATTGTAGCGTGGTATCTCTTACGCTTTTAGTCTCTGTCTAGACCCATTTTAATGACCTTATTACCTCTTTGAGATGAGCAAGTCTTACCTTAGCAACCTTTTTAGCTTCCTCAATGCCTTTCTGTTTTCTTAAACCTTCACTAAGTATTTGCTATTTAGCCTTTTTTTAGGAAATTTAATGTTTTCTCTCCATTTGCAAAATCCTCTTGCTTTTCATTTTACTTCACTTGCTTCTTTTCAAGTCATAATTGTCACATAGTTGAAATAATGTGCTGAGCCATCAAACAAATAATGGATATTTATTTTCATTTGTTTTATTTTAATTTAACAGCATTCTTCTTATTATTTATCTACTGTCAAGTTTTCATTAGTGGTGCAAGTGATATTTGCCTATTTTACTAAATTCTTCATCTCCATTTAATAAATTTGCAACTGTGCTGTTTACTCATGTGCTGATCTCATGTCGAATTTTAGCAGTTATTACTGGAACTATCTGTTAAAATTTGCAAGTAGATAAAGGTATGGGATTGCATTCTAATTTAATAGTACCCCAAAACAAGACAAAAGATTCTTTTGCAGACTGCATTTGCATTACCTTTATTTTGGCATACATTTCTGCCTTTCTCAGGCCAGCCCTTAACGTCTGTTCTTCTTTGTCTCCCACCTCGTGTATGAAAAAGTCTGCATGTTGATTTGTTCAGTTCCCAGTGGTGCTGGGCGACTATTTGACATCATTCTGATTTCTGTTATTTCTAATGTTTTTTCTTTTAGCTTGGTGTTGGATAGGCTTTTACGTAGTGGTATTGAAGACTCTTGAACCCTGGACCTATGGACAAAATTTTCTCTTCTAGTGTACCATTTGGGTCTCTAGTCCATCTTCCTAATGACTACTTCGATGTCAGGTTTGAGGAGATGTGATCATATTTCCTCTTGATATATGGCCTGTCCTAGAACTGTAGATTACCAAGTGAGGAACTTGTTTCCTGAAAATGCTGTCCTCAGTGCACCTCTGGAATAGCTGCCTCTTTCTGTTTACTTTTTCCTGCTTGATGAAACAAATAAAATAAAGTCCTTAAGGGAATTTGAAATCACTGGTCTATCAGGGCGATGTCTTCAGTGAGACTACTGGTTTGATTAAGTGCTGATCACGTAATAGCTACCTGATCTAGATCAGTGGTGAGCGCTCCCTGTATTTCTTTTTGGACATAGAACACATTCTTTGGTTTCATCCAAATCTTGATAGACTTGAGTTGTCATAGAAGTGTGAGAGTATTTACTGAAAGATTTGTTAGAGTGTTAGAAAAAACCTGCTGTTGTAAGTTGCTGACAGTTTTTAGGAAACAACCACTGCACTTAAAAAGTAGCGACACTAAAAGCAAGAATAATAGTAATTTGTTACCTGCAAAAAATCTCCTGTAGCTTTTGCTCATGCTGATTATCTTTTTGCTTCGTTCATCACCATAACCTGTTCAAGATGTAGTAGGACTCTCTCAGTATGGCTAGCAGTCTACTTGTTCGTGCATTTCAGAACTGTTTTTTCAGGGTGGCTGCAGACTCAGAGAGGAAACTCAGGTCTAGAGGTTCAGTTTCAACCATTTATTTGCCACTGGAAGAAAAATGAGAAAAACAACAGGCAAGGAAGAAAAATGGGTGCTAATATTCAGCGTGACTCTCAGGATGCAAGTCCACATGCAATTGCCTTGGCAGCAACACCCTTTTAAGAGGTTCCTACCCTCTCCCAATCCTTCCAAACCCTGTGCCATGATTTTCTGCTTCTCAATCCTGCTGATGCAGCTCTGTGTGGTATTGCAGTATAAACCTGTCCAGATAAACCCTCCTTCCTTTTCAGCAGAAGTGAATGGGTTTACAGGACTGGGGCTCAGATGACAAAGGGTGCCAGGAATTCTTTTAATTCCACATTTTAGAGCCCTACCATTGGTATGTATTGTGATTACAGCTCTGAATACATGACTTACTAATTGTTGTTTCTTACCTTCTTAGTATGGAAAGAATATTTCATTACAAAGATTACTCACAGTACTATACTTTACTGTGTATTAATAGGCACAGTGATGACACCAAACTACATAGACTCGAGTAGTCTTAGCGTTGCCCCGTGGTGTGACTGCAGCAACAGCGGTAATGACATAGACGAATGCCTGAAATTTCTGAATTTTTTCCAGGACAACACATGCCTTAGTGAGTACAGAATAATAAGATGTCTTTAAATGTCTTTTGTCATGTTCTTCTCGAACTATTTTACCGTTTAAGTATGTCGTGATACATCAAGGAAATCTCTCAACACTATATAAACATGGTTCTACTGTAGGTATAAGAATTAGAATTAAAAGAACTTGAGCAAATATGCCTGATTCAATGGTTGATCGTTAAGACTGCAAACATGAGAAGCTGTTGGAAAAAATTCCAAATAACAAAGGTGTATCATATAGAAAAATGTTTACATCACAGATCATGTTTTGACCCTAGCAGTCAGGGAGCATCTGCACCAAAAAATTGAAGCACCTGAGGGGCTTGTGTACAGTTTAAGAACTTCATATAAAACAGACATGTAGTTTATGAAGGATTTGCTGTAGGTAAGTATAAATTGGATTTTATGTGTAATTTATGGCCAAGCTTCAATTTTTTGGGGATACTTGATCTCAAGTGCCTGTTTTCAACGTGAGTCTTAATGGTACCGGTTTTCAAGATTTTGTTAACTTACTGATTTTTTTTTCCAGTCAAACTCACTTCCAAATTAGAGGCTATTATAAATTTCAGAATGGCTCAGTGGAGTCAATTTTGGCAGGTTCTCTTTTCAAATTTCCTGTCTGCCTGGAGCAGCTTAATTGGATGATGTGGAGTGTGCACCAGAGTTTTAATTTCAGATAAATGAGGAGACCGAAAGAGCTTGGCTTCCCTAGCCTTGCAGAACAAAAGTTGAAAGGGTACATGATTGTCCTCTGAAATTACGTTAGAGGGGCAAGCAAAGGGAGGGAAGAGAATTACTTAAGCTATAGGACAATGTTGGCATAAGATCAAAAAGGGAGATACTGGCCACACGTATTTAGGCTTGAAATTCGAAAATATTTAACCATCACTGTAAGGTTGCCAAACAGGCTTCCAACAGGAGTTTTGAGGGGGAAAATTCTTACTGTTTTAAAAGCCAGACTACATCAGGTTATGGGAAGAATCATACATTGTTGCCCTTTGCAAAAATAGAGAATGAACTTGATCAAGAGTGTCCCATCCAGTCCTGTATACTTAGGTTGCTGCTGATGTAGGGTTAAGTCTGCGTTTTAGGACAGAGTCTAAAAATCTCCATTCATAGTTTCTCAGCAAGCAGCACTTTTTTGCAGAAAATGTGGAAAACCTAGCTTAAGTATTTATTCCAAGAGTTATTTGGTTATTTATAAGAAGTAGAACAGCTCAGACAACAGACACCTGCACTCTAGACTAGACTATAGCCTGAGGGTTAGGGGACTCAGAAAGCAGGAGACCTAGGAGCACGTTCATACTGTGCCTGATGTGGAGCTGCAATATGAACCTGAGTCTCCCATGTCCCATGTAAACATCTGAAATCTTGGCCTTTCTTGCATCTCTTTATGCTGTTGCCCAGAAATTCTACTCTGGAGTAAAAAAGCCTTTTGCAACAGAAGTTAGGTTGAAACTGGAGTTGAAATTTTGCTTTTGAAAGGTTGATGTGAAAATACTAGTGAAAATTCCAGTCCATTTTAGTGACTAGTCCCAATAAAGTTAAATAGGGTATTGAAGCACCTGGCTTTTCTATTTACATGTGTTTGAAAATGTGTGTCTACGTGGGCTTACAGAAGATGGATCTTATATCAGAACTGTGAAAGTGGCTCAGAACTGTGACAGTGGTTCAGTTTTACAGCCAAAAATCCAGACTAATAGGACACAAATAAAATACTCTCCACCCTAAAATTTGGGACTGTGTATTACCTTGCTTATACTTTTTTCCTGTTTATTCAAAGATGCAAGCTTACTGAAAATATTACTGTGCTCCTAATTACTGCCTCTACAAGTGTGGTTTGGTGCACTTCAAATTCTGGAAATCCATCTTAAGATTTTATTTTAGTTACTCCAAAAACAAATGACCTGACAATGTGTTCATTTTTCAGTTACTCTAATCCCTATAGCCTGATCCTACAAATGCTTGCATACTCTAGAATTTTTGCTGAACTGAATGGGAGTCAAGACATTTAAATGGTTTTTAAAAGATTTGTTCACACCTGCTTTATACTGCAGTAGGTAAAAAGAATTGACACGTGGAAGGAAAAACATAAAGCAATGAGTTAACAGAGTATTGAAAGAGCCCTTCATTAGAAAAGTTAGACATTTGAAGCATGTTTTTACAGTCATATGGCATTTGGGGGATATATATGAGGAATGTGTTTAAAAAAATATTATGACAATATGGGTTCATTGAAGGAATAATTAAGGATGGCTAATTAAAAAACCATTTATGTTTAGAAAGGTGGAAGGACTGCATATATTTTTGTGATTCTTACAATAATGGAAACAGTGTTTAATTTAGGAAGACACTTACGAATACTTTGTGTGAAATATTTTGCTTTATATGTTGCCTTTTTTAGGTAAAACCAGTAAAAATATCACTCCATTCTTCCCACTTTGTCTCCATCAAGCTAACTAATTGTGGTGCCTTTTATAAATCCATATCTGTGCTTGTTGGAGTTCTAAAAACTAATATTAGAATAAAATACATCTTTCTCAAATGAGAATTAAATGTAAATTATTTTATAAGGCAAGGAATGCCAATGAGAAGTAGTATTAATAACTTCCACATATTAGTCCCCAGTGAGATTGTGTGATTTCTTATACAATGAATTTGAAATAAGGATTCCCTAAATCCATGTTGAATCCCCAAAGACCTGATTAAAAACTATTTCTCTATTTGTTTATAAAAAAACAACCAATTTACTCTTGCTATAAACACATGCTTTAATCCCATGAAACTGAAAGCTTTTTAACTTTTATATTCCAAAGTTTTAGTTGAAGCCTGCTTCCCTCACCTAATTATGCAGATTTTGATTAAAAATTGTAAGGAAAAGATTGTCTTAGTTAAACCATTTTGTTTTGTAGTTATGGACATATTGGTTTAATACAACAAGCTGTAGAAATTGATATTTTGACCACTCTCTGTTTGTAGTTTGCTATGTAACATCACCTGTCTGAATTAGGACATAACATTCAAGCTAAATTTTAAATCTCAATAGTAAATTTTTTAGGCTTTTAGATGGTAGCAAATATGATTACAGTAAGGTTTACAGCTTCTGTCAGGAATGACAGAGAACATTGCCATATTGGATTAGGTATGTTATTATTAATTATGAATCCTCTTAGTTCATGTTTCTTATGTGTCAAAAATTAATTTACTTTTCAAAATAAAAATGGAATTTCTATGTATAAACATTTTCCATGGGAGAACAATATTGCATTTACCTGTACTCTCTAGTATTAATTTTAAAAAAAATATCAGTTCTGCTTTCTGCCATTTGTTTATAAGTCAAAATTCATCTTTAATGTATTTTTATAGAAAATGCAATTCAGGCCTTTGGCAATGGTACTGATGTGAATGTGTGGCAGCCAATCCTACCTGTACAGACCACTACAGCCACAACTACAACAGCTTCCAGACTTAAAAATATGGGTTCAGAGACCACCAACAACGAAATACCCACCCACAATGATTCGCCAGCATGTGCAAACTTGCAGGTAAGAGAGCCTTGTCATTGCTGCAGTGCATAAAAGGAAATTGTTCATAGATTCATAGAGTCATCTGCTGTTGCATAAATAGATATCCACTTTGGTTAAAGTATCTGTTTATTCTGACATGGTAGTTACAAGCTTGATACATTGTAAAATATCAGAGACTCATATTTTAGGTAAAGTAACATGCATATTTCAGAGTGGATTGCATTGGCTCCATGGATCAGAAGCAGGACATAGGGTTTATTCTGTTATCACAGTTTTGGATATGAACATGGCACTCTCCAAACCAGTGCAGGTCTGCCAGTGTAGGTCAGATGAAATTAATCCCCTGCATAATCCAAATTCAAAGGTAAGTCTTAATGTGAGCTAGCATGTCATGCTGCCTTCTTCCAGCTACTTTGTTATGTTAGTGTGAATAGGCTTAGTTATTTAGGCTGAGTAGGTGTGGATACTGGGGAATATGGGGTGTAGAAGCTGGACAAAGATACAAGCTGTGCTGGTACTTTGTTGAATTGGACTCAAAGTCTTGATGAAGTTTTGGCCAATGGATGCAGCCATATTCCTTGGCACTTCAGTCAGCCAGTTCATGATATGTCATTGATTCTGGATATTAAAGAGGCTAGCCACTTGCTGAAGGCAGTATATGCAGCTCTTAGAAAGCCTGGAGAATTTGGGCAGGAGAGAATTGCAAAATCTAGGCAGGAAAGAGCATGAGGTAAAAGGAGATGTAAACTGAAAGCACTCTAGGCCTGAAGGTTGTAGAAATCCTGTGTTATAAAAATTTCTAGTGATTTAAAGATACCAGTTTAGGTCAGAGGTAGACCAGTTTGGCCCATTTTTAGTTGTATCCTTACAGAAGGACAATTGCTATATGGTAATAATGAAACTCTCAAAGTTCAAGGTTTAAAAGTTTCATCTGGTATGAAGATGCTTTTATCCTTGATTCACATACACTTCCACACTTGTCTTCTTATGAGGTAACGTTCACATATCACTTGCTTATAAAACATTTGATTCTGTACTCTAGATGTTAAATGGTATCAGTTTCCACATTCACTTCAAGGGATAGTTCAGATATCTCAGAAGGGTATTTCGCGTCTTCATTTTTCCTTCACCATTCTCTCATCTTAATCCTTCTTTTCTTTCATTTACTTTGCATGCCACATTGGCAAATTTCATATGATTTAACGCTCCCCACTGGCCTGACTGAGTCACAAAGTATATGGGTTTAGTGGTAGATGGTGTTGAGTTTAGGTTGTTTAATTTTGATTCTATTTTTGCATACAGTCATTATTAGTTAAGCTTTGTAAGCTATTGGTAAGAGAGTGATAGTTGTAGGCATGGTATTTCCACATGCAGTAGTCATTTAACTAGAAAAAAATAGGATGAAAGAAGTTTAACCTTTTAAACCTGGAGCTTGGAACATCTTGTATTTAAAGCAAGAACTTGATGAGATATTATTAATTCACTTCATGTTGTATTAAAAAGTTGTTTCATGGCAGAAATCATGTTTGCTTCCAGTGTTTGTACAGTCCCTCGTAGAATAAGGCCTCCAGATGCTACCAAAGTAGACATGATAAATAATGAACTGAAGAAATGACAAGCAATCACAAATCCCATTGGTTTCCATTTGACTTGCAAATGTTCCCCAGCCCTGAATATATGTCTGAGTCTTTTGAAAATGAATGAAATTCCTTCCCTGTCCTCCCCACCTTACTTCTGATCCTCTGGCATTTTAAACTCACAGCCCACGTCAGTTTGTCAAACTTCAGATGTACCCCTGATATACTTGATCAGTAATGATGCAAGAAGTAAAGGATCTTTGGGGAAAACAACTTGGTTTAAATAAATGATCTGCTGGTTTGTAGAAGCTGTAGAGATGTCTGCAAAGGTCACCAAAGTTATGTGAATCAAGCAGCTTTATTCTTGTGAAATACAACATGCTGGTGCGAGCTACTTCCCTGTGTCAGAATTGGAACACAAAGAACAAAGCTTTTATATTTTATTGCAATTTTCAAAAAATGGCTTACAAATTGAGCCAAATCAAGCTCTCTTCCTCCCCCTTTTTTAAAAAAAGAATCCTGTGCTTTGCATGTGAGACTTAAACCTCAATTCAGATTTTACAAAAGAACTGGAGGCATTCATATCGCACTTGGACAAGCATATTCCTTCCAAGACTTTCCTCCCATGAAAAGTATGCCTTTGTAGTATTTTCAAAACATGCACTCGTGCTACCAAAAACAACCAGAAGGGCTTTGTTATACACTTAGCATTTGAGCTGAAAGATTTCAAAAAGGGAATATAGCCTAAGTATTGTGAAAAGTAGAATTAAAAGCATTTGTTTCAGTACAAAAAGACAGTGACAGACAGGGGAGAAGAAAATTATCTTTGAGATGATTCAAGGCTCATATCATAGTTAGTGGATTTGAAAAATACAGTAAGGGAGGAAAGAGCAGGGAGTAATTGATTAGTATAAATTGCCATAGAAATAAATACAGGAAGGGAGGAAAGAGCAGGAAGTGATTGATGAGTATGAATAGCCATAGAAATAAACAAACACTAACCTCCTGAGGTTGTAAAATACAGGGCACTAACTAATCTGCCAAGAGTGTCACCAGCTGAGCGATTTTTGATACATTTTCTTCTGGCTTGTTCAGAATGGTCATATGAAAAGCATGAATACACTAAGAAAGAATACATGAATGGTTTCGTCACTGTGCTGTGTTGTCTTGCATACCTACATACCTGGGAATCTGGAAGTGTTATGAGTGCTTAAA
Source organism: Dromaius novaehollandiae (assembly GCF_036370855.1). NCBI lineage: Eukaryota > Metazoa > Chordata > Aves > Casuariiformes > Dromaiidae > Dromaius > Dromaius novaehollandiae. The sequence goes on along the minus strand of NC_088103.1, from coordinate 40,380,509 downwards.
GAAAATACATGATACTTGCTGTTCATCAGACTTCAGTATTTATTTCAAATACCTGTTGAAGGACTTCCCATCATTTTTGCTTCCGTAATACCATTTAGAAGTGGTTCTTCTTTTAAAATTTTAATTGTTACAAGCATTTTTAGGTTTTGCTGTTATGGCAATATTTTTCCTGTTTCGCATTGGTGCAGAGATATGTTGATTTCTGATATATGCTTATTTTCAGTTCACATATGCATCACTTTCTGTAATATAATATACTCTTATTTCTATCCCCAAATTAAATCAGCACTCCATCTTTTCCAGGAAGATGATTAACTTCAAGAAGCGTCTTATAACTCTTTTATAAATTTTTATAAACCTTTAGAAAAGTTTGCTAATGACAGGCAAAGGGTAAATAATGATTAGTTTATATAAAATGGTAAATTCAAATGTTTTTTAAGATGCTAAACACCATGCAAAGGATGATCAGCAACATATAAAAATAGTTGGTAAGCTATTCTGTACAAAAAGAAAGAAGGAGAAAGGGTGAATACCAACAATGTTGTCCTTATACAGACAGATTTTATTAAGCAATTGTCATCCCTCTCTCTTCTCTGATAGCTGTACTCCAGTGCTTTCTGTTTAACTGACATTTTGTTTCCCCTTCTTTCTCAGTCATAACTTGTATTCAACACTCCAGCCCAAAAAGTTTATCTTGTTTCAGTCTTGCATTCTACCACCACTGCTTGATCCATCATGTTGGATTGCGTGAAAAGGACAAAAGGATGCATTTGGCTGTGTACTCCCTCAAAGTATTCTTCAAGAAAACTGCTGTTTCTGCATTTAGGAGAGGTTCAGGGAACTGAAATATCATAATAATATAAAATTCAAATGATAGATTAGAGTAGATTAGACCAAATGTTACTACAACATCATCATAGATAAATAAAAAATGCAGGCCTTTTTATGGTGTTTGCTATAATAATTTAGAGGACATTTTGCACAAGACTCAAAATGATAGAAATTGCTGTGGTTAAGGATGTTTCAGTCTAGCTTCGTGCATCAAAATCTATCAGCTCCCTAGCAAGTTCTGTACTTTTTCTTATCACATTTAATATAAGTGTCTTGTTCTAGTAAATCTTAATTCAGCATTGAGGGAATTTAACGTTTCTGTGCTTCTGAAGAAGTGTGGGCAGTGGGCACAGATATAACTGAGATGCATGGCCCTTTAGACTGAAGGCAGATACTTCGCAGGCAAGTCCAGAATGTGAATATTTTTGTATTCTCAGCAGCAAAAATAAAAAAAAAAAATGAGATAGAAATTAAAATGCACAGATATTTTGTGAAGAACAAGAAGGAAAAGAAAAATTTAGATACGTAGATAAGTGAATTCTTTCTGTTTGCTTGTATGATTTGTGAGTCTTTAGAATACAAGTGGATCATATTTCAAACTGTTCTTTTCAGAAATCATTTTTTTTTCCTTCCTCAGAAGAAAGCTGGGATTCCCACAAATTCACATAATTTCAGAACTTTAAGGACTTTAAGGACTTTTTCAGAAGTTTAAGAAAAATCTGTTATGGCAAGTCTTAAAATAAAGACAGGAGACAGGGCTCACAGTTCTCTGAAGAGACAAGGACTTAAACATGGTTCACAGATTGAAAATGTCTGTGCTTTTAGCTTACTGCAGGTTTAAGTGTTGCAGGTCCTCAGCACTGGGTAAGGATCTGCTAATCCTGTGTTTGAAATACTGTCTATAATTACTTAATGTAGCTACCTGTGTGCTAAATATTATTACTATAAACCAATGTGTGGGTGTTAGGAGAGGGTTAAAAGCTTCAATGTAATGGTCCGAGGATCAAGTCACAGCAGGGGTAGAGCTTCATGGATTGGTAATTGGGTGGTGGGTGAACATAAATAGGAAACACAGGCATTATGTAGGTGTTCTGTTGATGAGGGACTAGTACAATTGCTGAAACAGTACTCTGGAATAAAGACAAAGTGAACTTTATAGTACCAGGATTAGCTCTTCCATGTGGCTGGCACCCTCTTTCCCTGCTCCTTTCACTTAGCCTGTGATCTTTCTGTTTCTTTTGTATTTTGTGGAAAACAAGTGCTCTCTTTTCAAATGCCCTGCCAGCTCAGAAGAACTCTCATATGGGCATCTTCCACCAGACGTTGCACCTATTCAGAAAGTTTCAGTCTGGGGCAGAAGATTAACAGGAATATAAAACACCCATTGCTGTGCCAGAACAAATTGTAAAAAAACCCAACCAAACAAAAAAACAAAATTAGAATATTGATTAGATGTTTCATCTGAGAAGATTTAAATTTACCTCCCCTATTTCCAGGATTAGCTGACATAATGGAGGCAGCCTGCTGGCACAAGTGATTTACAGAATACCTATTGGCAGCTTTTCTTCTAAAAAATCATCATGTTTTAATTTGCCTCAGCAGCAATTCTGTATTACCTAAAGAAGTTGTGTGTGCTTTGCATTTTCAGATTAATATCTGACAGCTAGGGATTTTTTAGTTTCATCTTTAAATTCATTTAGAATTTAAAGTTTCATCTTTAGTCTTACCCTTCTAATTCAGGGACCACTGAACTAAATCCTGTGTTTCACCAAACTGGAGACTGCGTTGTCCATTGACTTTTTTTGTCTATTGACATTTCGGTGAAGTTAATCCGCATTTGCTTCAGCACCATGGCAGAGTGGGTCCTAAGAAAATGTGCTCTGAGGAGCGTAAGGTTCCCCATGACTGTGTTTAATGCATGCTTCTTGCACCTTCCACACACAACTGGAGAAAGTTAGATTGCAATAAGAGACGGGTGGGTCTAGGTTCGCAGGCTGTATGGCCAGTGTGTTGGAGTCTCCAGGCGTGAAAGCCATCAGCAGTCCTCCTGCATTGCTGTCCCGAAGAGGGTACCTCAGTGGCAAAAAGCTGGTTTGCAATTAACATATACATACATCCATATTCTGGTATGACAGTGTAGACTGCTCCCGCTCAGAACAAGACTGCGCTTGTGTGCTGCACTGTCTTTGCCAAAGAATTTCAGGACCACACGAGACGGATCATTTTCAAGCTTTTTGAAATCCTGCTGAAGTTAAGATCTGATTAATCTAGCTGATTAATTTCTCAGTACAGGGAGCCTTTTGCCTGTCTTTGGCATCAGAGGAACAGTTTGAGGTTATAGTCAAGTATCATACCCTATAGGCCCAGATGTGTCATATTAGTGTCAGTGTTGCTGTGAGACATCAGGCGTTAGTAGCCAGTAGAAAATTGTTTTCATTTACCAGCCTTAGTTTAATTTCCTCCTTGGACATAGGGCCCGCTTACAAATTCTGTTACAATTTGTGGAGTAAAATACAGGCAAAAACTCTCAGGTGGTGTAAATCAGCATGGCTCTCTTGTCATCACAGCTACACAGATGTGCACCAGTTAATGTTCAGTCTATTTGGCACAAAGAGCTCTCTTTAAAATTTGACCTCATATTTAATGATCAGTTCTCTGGTTAAACATTTTTAATATAGAAATATGTTGAAAGTCAGGTTTAATAAACTTCTGTTACTGAAAGATAGCAAAATGGTTTATTTTCCGTATTAGAATGACAATTTAAATAATGCTTTTTTGTAAGTACACTTCCTATTATACCAAAATACGGTACACATATACCGTTGGAGAGCATAATATTTCAGAATTATTTTGTCAATGATAAAATATTTTACAGTTCATTTTTTAAAAGTTTAATAGCCTAAGCATCTTTAGTATATAGTAATAATACAAAGCTTTATAGTAGACTGTAAAACTCCAGATTGCAGTTTTAGGAATCATGCAATTTTGTTTTATAGTTTAATAATTGTTCAATGAAAATGAGTGTGAGGTTCCTAAAAACCAATTTAATGACTTACAAAAATACCATTTTATTAAAGTGTACTGCACACCTTTACAGAAAGTTGAAATTTCTATGGACAGATTATAGTTTTTACTCTCAGAAAGAATTTTGCAAATTATTGCTACTAAAAGCAGATGTAGCATTTGCAGTATTCCCCTAAGCCACAGTTGTTTCTACGTTTCACGTCGGTATCCTATTATAGAAATACCCACAAAAATACAAAGCACTAGAATAAACCAGAATCAGAAAATTGAATCACATCAGATCAAGCCAAATCAAGCTATTCGTAGCCCAAGTTATTACTTTATATGGTTCTTCATCATATTAAAGGTATTCCTAATGCCAGACAACTTCAGTTCTCAATCAAATATCTAGTCCATCACATACTTCCCTTTTGTAACAGATAGCTCACTACAGCCTGCAAAAAACAGCTGTAAAATGGAGCACAGCATTATAATTCAATTTTAAAGCATAACAACTACTAATAAAATTCTAGGATATGGCATTGTGATGGTAGATGTTTAATCATATTGTCTTTAGAAGTACAGTTCATAATATATTGTGCATTTATGGAATCTGACAAAGTATTTTGTTTAAAACACGTTGTTAGCAAATACTAGATTTTGTCCATGACTCTGCTTCCATTTACACTTGCATAAGTAAAAGTAACTCTGGTTATGCCAGCAGACTGATGCTGTTGCAAAGCAAACACAGGCAAGAGAAAATGATACAATGATGTTTCTGATGGAACACAGCACAAGAACAGAATCCTAGAAGTCATCAGGACTTCTTTTTTGTTTTTTGCTGGAATAATTTGCAGGAGTTCTACTTATAGGTCAGAATCCTATTGTACTAGATATTGTACAGGCTGATAATGAAAAGATACTGCTGACCTTAAAACACCAATGATTTGCAGTTGACTTCAGTAAAGCTAACACCTTATAGCCTGTATTTATTCTGAAAACCACATCGTATGTTTGAGTGCTCTACAAATGATAAATACTTTACTATTATAAACTATGTTAATGCACTATGTTATGCTCGAGAAGTATATACACAGAGCTAAGTGAGGAAAGCCAAAGCAAAAGACTGCTACAAATCTCAGGTATTTGATACAATTGTTGATGCAGAGATGTTTCTTCCTAAAGCATCAGAATAGCTTGATAGTTGCCAGAGTTGATCAGCATTTGACAAATAAAATATTTCTTCATCAATTCTTCCATTTTTCGCAATGATTTTTTATTTACAAGACAAACAAAGGGATTTGCTCAAGATGCTGTCTATTTCATGATATTTTTATAAGTGAAATGTGTATTTAAACACCATGATTGAAGTGGATATTGGTGGTTTTGTTTCCTAGTTTCGTGGTTTAAGACCAAATGACAGTGTGGAGGCTAAAAGGATTTGTGTACCAAAGCACTTTAATCACAGATTAAAGATCATGGTGTAGGGTTTCTATGAGAAAACAGTGTGTTACTGCTGTCGTTGGTGCTCACAATCTGCTTGTCATGGACACTTCTGGACACTTTTGTACTTCTTGATGATCAACAGGTGGCTTCTTAGTTTGGCTATATTTGGCTATTTTGTTGTTTAGAACAAGTGATTGACCATATTTTCCCTACTTCTACTACAGCAAAAAGTCGATTAAAGTGTATGGACTTATGCTGACAGTATGCTAACTAGGCCTAACTCATGCTAACTGCTACACCTCAGCAGACTGTTCCACTTGACTCATGATTTTGATTTATTTTCAGTCCAAAATAATTTTAAATGAAATAAAAATTGTGTTGATAATCTAGTGTTATTGTTCTATTACTGGTCTTATGGTGGTGGTAGGGAGAAGCCCTATTATTGTAAGTCTTGAACAGTTATCTGGCAGAGTTCTCCCCAGTACAACCCAGGCCTCAAGTCTGTAGAGTCTTATGCACATTTAATTGTCTGTTACTTGGTAAGTTCAGATATTCAAGATGACTTGTTGGTGGTTTTAGCTGAATAATTGTTATGAATCTTACAGAGTTAAAAAAGCGTTCTAGGAAGGTGTATGAATTTAGGTATTCCAGTGCAGATATCATACTTAAAGAAAAATCAAAAGGATGACTTGATGTTACTCACTAGATGAAAATGGGTTTGAAGGCATTTGCTATATTCTTTCCCTTTATGCCAGAATGAATCATATAATATGAGGTTTAAGCATACTTCCAGCATCTTGCCTTTTAAGGGAGTGGATATTGCAGATGTGTTCATCCTCAGTCTCATGGCAACATTACTTTCCCTGTAGTATCAGCGAAGAAAGTCACACTATATGTAGAGAGATTGATTCCCTTAAACGTGTAAGAACCTGTAAACAGGAATGTCCTTTTTAAAACCTGCACCAGTGCTCTTGGAAGCCCTTCCTACTGGTGCAAATAGAAGCTCCAGAAATACGCTGTGTTCCTCTGGGAGGAAAGTTTCCTCTCAGGAAACAATAACCAAGACTAATTCTGCCTATTTATGTGATGTTCTTAAACTAATGTTCTTAAAAAACATGCTCTCAGTTATCATGTGGCAGATATGTTCAAAGGCATTTCGGTAATAGTAATGAAGATTTTTTAGGAATAGTTTCTTCCTTGTAACCAGCAGTAAATGAGATAGAGAAGAGCCCATAGGAAACTAGTACTATAATAAGTAACCATTGTAAACCGTACACTGATGACAAAGTAGCATAGCTGCAAAAATAGCATACAGTTGAAGAGCTAAAGTTTGGGACCTTAGCATGCCTAAATCTTTTGAGTAGTCAAACCGAGTTTATAGGAAAGAAAATGAAACACAGTCTTTTAACCAAATTGGCTAACATATACTCTTAATAAAAAACGTTAATGCCAACAAAAGATCTGAGCATAAATACAGTTTTATTCCGCTTTTAACCTGTCTGCTCATTTTACTTACAGTCTTCAGTGCACATTTATAATCAAATACTGGAAATAAATCACATCTCTTATCCCCTATTTACCTTTTATCCCTATGATTTTTAATCAGCTGCCTTACCTGAATAATAGATCTCTACATTACCCTTAAACCATTTACTCTGCAACATTTTTCAACCTGCTACTGAGTTCTAGAACATAAGCTGACACCCATTTTCGTTCCTTGCTTTCAAAATCAATGGGAGTTCAAAATGTTTATTTGAGTTTGTGCTTTGGAGAGTGAGATCCTAGCAGTTTCACACCAGATTGTATTTCTAATCAGTGGACTAGGCCTAATAATTCCACCTCAGGTTAAGCCCTCCTGTGTCCTTAGCTCTTTCTGTGAACCACAGATAAACAGACTGGCTGTTGTGTATAATGCAGGATATTTTTTCATAGGTTCATTTAGCATGTATCCTAAAGAATTACAGGATTATGCTCTCTCATGTCTCTCTTAAAACAGAATTAGGTATTCAGGGCAGTAATTTGCTAAGAGCAGCATTACACTGTACCTTTTTTTCCAGATTGACATTTTCAGAAGCTTCAAATTGCCTCTAATTCAAGGCTAGATATGCCTTACCACATGCATGTAAATATTTGCATGTACTGAATTCATGCTTAGATTTGAAATGTGTGCATTCCAGTTTGTAATGTACACGGCAGGTATGAGGTGTACCAGGGAGGCCCTATATAGCCAGCTGCAGCCATAAGTGCTGATTTATGCAGCAAATTGTATGAGTGGGTATATAAATTAAGCATACACAAATGAATGCTGAGCAGTTACTACTGTCTGTGAAAACTTGATCCTAAATTTTTATCTGCATAAATCCTTTGTATGCATTCAAAAAACTTGTTTAATCAGACAAGTTCTGATCAACAGTGTTTAGTATGGTTTTTACCATGGGTTGCCTTCCTCTAGAAAAGATAGTACATTAAAAGGTTGCATGTATCTGAGTTAAATTCTTGAAGCCCGTTAGGAATAAATGCTCTATGTCAGTATGCTATTTTCCACACTTCAGTCATTCATGTACTGTAATTATCCAGTTCTGAGGGCAAATGCAAGGATTTTTTCATGTAGGGAACTGCCTGTATGCCACTTCAGAAGTAAAAAATGCAAATTTAGAAGGAAAAATTGTCCCTTTTTCATACAGATTTGGAACTTAATTAGTTTGGCATGTTCTTGCAACTATTTGCAGAATCATACTCTAATCAAGAGCCAGTCTAACCCCTAGTACTTTTAATTAATATTTCCTGATTATTCCTGAGGATTCAACCACGCTTATTTGAGCATGAGAAATTCAGATTGTTATAGGCACAACTGAAAAGGTTTAGATAAAATCATACCCAGTGTATCAGCTTAATGAGGATCCTAAGGAGTTATTAATTAAGCAAAGGCCTTTCACCTTCAGGTAAGATACAGTTTTGTATTTTGTATTTGTTTTGACAGCTCTTTGATAAGTGGCCTCTGTGAGAAAGCTCGATTCTTTGGGAGCTGAACTGGTAGCCCTGAGTCCATATCACGTGGACAGTCCCTGAAAGACAAGCCATGCTGGCACACGTCACTAACCAGAGACTGGACTCTGGTGTTTCATGAATATTTAAAGAGAACAACGGCTTGACACTGAACATTGCTAGTCAGGCAAAGCTGGTGCATGCAAGTATTAGATATAGCAATAGGTAGATCACAAAAAATGCAAGTTACAAGTTACAGCTCCAAATAATCTCCAAGCCTGTTCAGCATGAGATGCATCTGCTCATATGCTCTGAAAGTCCTCATTCATCATCTGTTGCCCTCTGCTACATACACAGCCTGTTGTAGTGCAATTACATTCATCCATGCACAGCATATCAGAAATACTGTGTACTTCGCTGTTAGAGTGGTGACCGTGTGAGCAGCATAGTGACATCCCAGATCCGTTTTAAGGGTGGTGTTCTCAAATACTGGAGAGGCTAATTGCAACTGGGCCACTGAACATGGCATCTCTTCAACCCACAACTTCGCTTCTCACTGGGACAGCCAAATACACCAGTGCAGTATCAATGCTGGTGTGAGAAATGATCTGCATTGCATATACAGTATACATATGGTAATATACAACAGACACAATCTGCATAGACAATACACTCATCCTTCATCTCTCGTAATGCTGTCTTAGTTTGAACTTTCCACACACTGGTCTTTAGAGGTAGGAGTACTATGAGAAGTAATGTTGTTGCTGTGGTCGATGCACTTCCGGATGCGTTTTTTTGGAAACTCCCTTTCTGGAAATGACTCAATGACAATTTGTTGACACTGAACATTGCTAGTCAGGCAAAGCTGATGCATGCAAGTATTAGATATAGCAGTAGGTAGATCACAAAAAATGCCATCCACTTGTTTTCTACTCACCTCAGCTGTTGATAAAACCAGTGTGCATTCAGGGAAATATTTGCTGCCAACCATCATTAATCAAGGTCCTCTTGAGATAGCACTCTCAAGATGTTTTTCTAGGTGAAACCTTCTAATCTCTCTCTTGGGTCCCACAAAAGCATGTTAAAATTTGGTAGCACAGGGCACCTTCAAAATTTCTTGTGTAGGGTTTGCAATGGAATTAAAAAATGCCAGGATATGGGAGGACTTGCCCTTTTTAACAGAGCAGCTTATCTCACAGAAAGGGAAATGAAAGACATGGGGAAACATCCTAAGTGCTTTGTGATGTTATAAACCTATATTCCTTTAATTTTTCAGTCTCTCTTGATGAAGTACACTGCCTGACAGGCAAATTTGTGCCACTTTTTTGGACTGAACCTGTCTCCTAAGAGGAGTTGAGAACCACCCACTCATTTCAAAAATCTTACTGAACAGTCATCAGTATTGACCTAAGTTACATTAAGCTAGCTACCTATAAATATGAAGCTGTCTATCTCATTAATAATACCCTGACTTCTGCAGTCTGCCCCAATATAATACTTCAAAAAGTAGGCAAACTGCTGAAAATAAATCTTCAAAACCTTATTCCAGTCTAGTCTGGAAACTTTATAAAATTTACCTGGAATGATACTGCTGATCTCAATCACTTGCATTATTAGCATTCATCTAATTATATTTTCTGGTTTATGAAATATAGACAGGAATGTAAGCCTCTGTCTTTTCTGTGGACAATTTATATGATGAAACAAAATGGGTTATATCCTGTGAATACACTTTTGCATAATCTGATAATTATTTGCACGACCTGGTTTTTATAGGCTCAGAATTATTTTAATATGGTTATAATTGTTAAAATTTAAAATTCTCAATTTTTTGTGTCTAAGAAATACTTTCAGTTATGGAAACATGTTTCTCAGTACTTCTTAGTGAGCTCAAATTTGAGACCTTATACACAGATGATGTTAGACAGCTACTTTGTATTATCATTTGCTGCAGTATAGCCAGTAGAATAATTCCCATTGGTGCAATGGGATCTGCCCAGTAAACAATAAGACATCTTTCTAGTAAAGTCATGATTCTGCAAACTCCTCTCACAGAAGAGTATCTCTGCTTAATTGAATAGCTTCATTGACTCCAGCATAATTGTTCTGTGTGAAAGCATTGTTCATGTGCAAATAATGGATATGAGGAAGGCCTCTACTACCTACGAATTAGGGTTAGGATTTCATCCCCATTATTTAGAGAAAGGGTTTGATTTTTCTCTCCTTCAACCATACTACTTGTGTGGCTCTGGCTGAATTCTTGTAGAACAGTTCTTTGTCAAAAACACAGTATGTCGTAGCCTGTTTTCATTATTGTCCAACCTTGATAAACTCGACCGTGTTTTTTAAAAACAATCTTTTTTCTCTTATTTTTATTCTGAATGGTATTTTCAGTGCTAAAAAGGAATGTAGCTTCTGAGGTAGTGTAGCATGTTCACTAAGATTTCAGCCTTGCCAGTTCTGAGGATACATCTGTGCACCTGCATAATTCAGCTACAGCATTAGAAGAACAGGGAGAAAATGCTTTAAATTTCTATTTCAGTGGCACTTCTGGAGAGCAGATTGTTTGGAGCCAAAAATGGAAAATTCACCAATTAATCCAAATCACAGCTGTTCAAGACTGAATTACTTAAAAAAAAGATCTCTAAATCATGTCATGATTTAATGGGTCTCAGTAACAGGCATAGCCACACAACTACAGATGTAGGAAAACTAATATACTGGGAGTGATATGTGTAAATAAAACTGAGGATGGGAGGGCTTAGCTATATGGTGGGCACCTGGGATAGTTGGCTAATTTCTTCTTCCTTTCCATCCAAGGCTGCTTTAATATCTGCAGCCTTCTAATTGCAGCAAATTTGCTTGTTATCTGAAGTGTTTTCTAAACATTTTAAGGCTGACCACTGTGTTTTCTTTGTGTGTGTATCTGTGCCAGTACTCACAGCACACACACATGCACATGTGGTTAATAAAGACAAAAATCCTGAGCATTTTTAGTCACTTAACTAAAAGCAGATGTTCATGGTTGCCCCCTTCCCTTTAAAATTTATGAGTAAATGCAGTGCTCAGGAAACCAGCAATAATATCAGTTGCTTAAGGTTGGCATAGCACAAGCGCAAGCTTCCTGTAATGCTTAGCGCTCTAGGCCTTATGCAGGCTGGTGTTCAAGCAAGCTTGCCTGATCTTTCCTTCCAGCTGCAGGACCAGAGGACAGCATCCCTGGTCCTATTGCTGGAGTGTGGAGGCAATGTGTGACCTTGTTTTCTTAGTCTCCTCCACCTACTGACAGCTTGGGGCTGGATGTCTCACGAGGCTGACTGGTACAGCCAGCACCATGAACGCTTCCCCGCTGAGCTCTCTCTGTGCAGCTCTACTTTTGCCTTGTGAGGCTCCCAAGCTTGTCTTAGCTGAGAGTCCCAGCTGCGCACCATCCTGATATCTTCTGGTGAATGTGAATGAGAACTTGCTTGCAACATGCTTAGTATAAGCCTGCCAGCACGGAGGAGCACAATGCAGCAACCCTCCAGCTAGCAGCTACCTGTGACGATACGCATGCAAATATTAAATACAGTGTAGAAGCAATATAGCTGCATTAGTGTGGTGTCTCTTTTCAAGGCTCATTAGCACGATACAGGCCTGTGCTGTTCTGGCTGAGCTGCTTCTAGTCCCATAGTAGCCTCGGTTGACAGCTGCTCAGGAATGTTTACTCCACACTCCAGTGCACCAGGTAGCCTAGTCTAATAGGGGAGGTAGGTACTCCACCTGCCTGCCAAACAGAACAACTTTGTTTGCATATTTGGGCACGCAAGGACACACACTCCAGCCTGAGGAAGTGCTGCAGGATCTGTAGTTCTTCAGTGGCTTACCTTTGTTCAAGCTTAAAATCTGAATATGGCTTTTAACTGGAATTGTAAATGCTTTGTGTTCATGTTTCCTTTCTTTAAATGATGTTCAGTGCACAATAGCCAGATGCTACCTATAACTGCCATGTATGTCACTGGGCTGATAGTTGTGGTAAATCACTAGGGAAGTGAGTTTTAGTAATAAAATCCCAAACAACTAGACTCTGGATTACATGGCTTTTCAATTTGATAGCTGGAGAATAAATAAATAAATAAAAAACTAGTCAGCCTAAACCATTGAGATATTAACCTAGCAAAACTTATTCCGTATATGCTTTTTAGTATTCTGTTTTCTCCTCTGCCCTTCTTAATGCAAAAATATTTGCTTGAGGCAAATCCATAAAAAGACCATATTAGGAGCATTGCATAATATCCTCTAAAAATAGGAAGCAGGAATCTAGGACTATACAAATTCATTTTACTCAAATAATGAATGACTGAACACAAAAACAAAATTGTAACAAGTTACTGTACTGCCATGAAAGGTAAGTCAGTCAGTTCAGTTGACTTGGCTGGGTGTCATATTTTGTGCTGTGCTCACTCAGAGACTAATTGCTTGAAATAAATATTTGAAGATCTCTGTGTCTGGTCCTTGTAAGCTGTTTGATCAGTTTGGTATTTCTGATAGGTTCTGTTTTTTATAAAATCTTTAAGAGCACTGTTAGGCAGTTTTTGTGCCATATTGTCCCAGCCATGTGAATGCAGTGAGGGATGAGGCTTAATTAGGCTGCAGCTTTATTAATGTAATTCACCTGGGAGTGATCCAGCAATAATTTATACAGTACAGGTCATCTTTCCTTCTTTCCACACTTGTTTCTTCTCCTTGGGGGAGGCTTACTTCCAGCCTTCCCTCTCTCCAAATTAAATTTTCTCACCTTCTTAAGATCGAAGAGATTGGAGGGAGGAGATTGTCTTCTACCTCTGGTGGACTTTATCAACTTTCAGGCCCATTTCTAAGGTGATGTCTGATGCTAAGTCTGTTTGCAACTAGAGCCATCAAGAAATTCAAATGTCTGCACTGGATACCTATTAAACTGGAGCTAATTTGATGCATATTTATCCAACTGTTCTGGGGAAGAGACACCATGCCCAGCCCATCTGATCCTGTCCTACAGAAACTGAGCAGTAGAGTATCCACAGGAGACCACAGAGCTCCCTGCTTACTTAATCCTCAGCACGGAAGGGGAGGTGCTAGTGACTGAAGAGTGAGAAAGCTTATTTTAGCAGAACAAGGATGTATATGTGTTCCAGCCCTTCTTCCCAGGAGATTCCTCTTGCACACCCTGGGGTGAATCCCTTTCTTTTCAATCCCCTTTTATCCTGAACAAATGCTTGGAAATGTTCTTAGGAGAGCCACTATCCCTTTTTTTCTTTCCTGATGAGAATACAAACTTCCCTGCTTTCACATTTCCTCTATTCTTTATTACCTTATTTCTGATGCTTAAGTACTCCAAAACAGCAATAATCTATTGGCGTCAAGGGGTAAGAGGACTTTTTTTTACATGCAATGTGTGTACCCTTAAGAAAGCCAGAGCTTTCTTAAGATGAGTCTGAGTGGGCAGTGCTGCCCACTGAGCAGCTGTCTGTTGGCTTTGGATTGGGCCTGACTCATCATTTCTGAATGCTTGAACTGGTGAAGCTGTGGGTGGCAGGGCCTGAAGGCAGTGGTGGCATCATCCAGCGCTCAGGACTGCCCAGGTCCTGCTGCTGTGCCCAGCTGTGGCAAAGCTGCAGGGGGAATTCAAACAAGACCCTTGCAGGAGACTGTGGGACAAACTGTGCAAGTTCAGGAAGGGTACAAAGCTGTGGGGCATGAGAGCGTAGTGTTAGGAGATGATGGGATGTGAACTGACTGGCTGATAGACTGTTCATTTCAGTACATTGCAGCCTCAAGTTTGTGTGTTTCCCCAATGCATATTTGGATACAAGGGAATAATTGGTTTGCATTATTTAATGTTCTCAGCTGAAAAACTTCTGGTTTGATTCTTACTGTGCTGAGTCTTACCTGCCTAGCTTTGGAGACTAACACCCACAGTGTCCTGGTAATGCTTGTTTCTAAAAGGTACTTTATCTGCTGTACAAAGTGGGATGTCAGAGTGCCCTTACACACTACATGACCACCAATAATTTCATGCCACACACTTGCATCTCTAGGGCTGATTCAGCAGGAAAAAAAAAAGAACCACCAGGAAAAAAGATTTGTCTACTTTGAAGGCTGTGCAAAGCTGATAGGTTTTATGGCTTAAAGAGCTTTTCACCCTGGCTGTGTGGTATAGTCTTCAAAATTATTTTATGCTGAATTGGATCCTTATTTTAGTGGCCTGTGCCTCTGACATGCACTTCGTTTGTTTTCCCTGTTGGAAGTAATTTACAGTGCAGCATGGCATGGTTGTGCTGTGCTAATAAGAAAATGCTATTGACAGTTGTGATAGATGCATCTAGCACTTAGTGAGTGCAGAAGAGTTAAACTGATTGCATTTTTACAGTCTGTATATTTCTCTGCTTATTGTTTGTATCCCACTGTTAGAAAAACAGGCTAGTTGCATAGTAAATCTCTCTTATCAACAGAAGAAAAGAACAAGAAGAACATGTGCCCTCATTTGTTATAGATACTTCAGAAGTGTGGTCATCTGCAGGATGTGTTGTGGGGGATTTTCTTCAGAAAACCTTGTTAATATGAGCATAACTAACCAGGCATCTCAGGAGAGGACAAAGGCACACTCATTAAAATTATCTGAAAAAAGAACCCACATAACAGATTTTTATCGTAACCATATTTCTGTTACCTCTCACTGTAATATCTAAGCAGTAAGTTTCATAAAGTGCATAAAGCCCAAAGAGTGTAGCTAACAGTGAGAGACTGGTTTCTGAGCTCAGGTGCTTGTTCTGTGTCTGTTTGCATTCAGGTCCAAGGCATTCAGTTCCCTTTACATGCTTTGCCTTCCCTCCCCTCCCTCCAAATTAAAGCTCACCTCAGCTTGGAACAGTCCCCAGTCAGACCTTTTACTTGCTGCAAGTAACAAAGATATGCGTGCTATAGTGGATACATAAAAAAATATTGCTGGGTGACAAGCCATAAATAATGTGCATTCTATACTGACTCCTGGTGAGATACTGTTGCAATGTTTAATGCATTTATTAACCCTGCAGTGCTGTGGTTTGTGGAAGTTGGATTCATAATTGTAAGATAGCTTTCCCGGGAATAAATCCAGGGCTCTAGTGTCTGCAAAGGATGGAGGTAAAGGAATTAGGATGGGAAGCAGAGCACTACTAGGTTTGGGAGGATTTTATGATGGTCATTAGATGGAGGGCAAGAGAAGATGAGGTTAAGATGTGTTTGAGGAAGGACTTATGAATGAACCCATTTTGGATACATTGGGGTTAGAGGAAAACAAGGAGGTCCACAGAGTCTGTCTTAAATAAATCCTGAAGGAAGACTGGAGGAGAAATCTCTCTACAAGCCGTATTCCTTTCTCCTTTAGGCAAACTACTAACTGTTCCCTTGGTCCTGATTCTCCTTTTCTTCTAGGAGAAAAACAAGTAAGACTTTTTTTCTAGGCATGAGCTTTTTCTTTATGGACATGCAGCTGGTCTGTCACCAGTCCTTGACTAAGTCAAACACTTTTAGTGTGGATATTAAAAGCTAAAGGTTGCCAAGGCTAAAATAAGGCTTGTGTGACTAATGTACAATGTACTGAAGCTCATCATGAGGTGCATGAATATGCTTGTCTCTAAATATCATCTGTTGCTTTTGCTACTACAGTGATGAGATTCTCTGTAAAAGCAGATGTTCATTTTTACAGAATATAAAAGCTTAAGTGAGTGCAAGATTGTTGGCAGTATGGGGGCAGCTTCATCAGAGTAGCTCACATTACTGAATTGTAGTTCCCTGCAAAGCCAGGGTGAATGTCAACCCATCTGACATAACTTCATTTTACAGTCAGCAGCATGTCACAGCTGAGTATATAAGTCATTAGCAAATTTTATTTTACCCCAGTAGCAAAGATCTCTTTTCATATGTTTAACAAGTTATTTTAAGTTGCTTTTCTTTCTCCATTTTTTAAATAATCATTTTAATCAGCCTAACCCTATTTGTGTTTTATTTAATGAGGAAATTCCCATAGATTTTCTTGTCAACAGATAAGAGCTTTCTATTAAGACTGAAAAGTTTGAATACAGATTTATTAGCCATTTGTGTGTGCTATTATATTACTATGGAAATAGTTACTTCCAGCATATTTGAAGATACCTTCTTGCCTATACGTTAGATATGTAGTAGACCCGAGATGGGTGTTCAGTGGTGAATCTTTGGAATCTTGCATAATGTGCAACTTTCTTTTCCCAAGTTCTCTTCCTTGCTGATGGTGCAGATGTTCACTGTCAGAATTGTCTGCAACTGTATGTGAGGGGCACAGCTTCCTATTGGTTTAATTTTTTTAAGATAATGGAAGATGTTGTATGGTAAACAGCTGATGGCTCCGGATATCTATCCGTCATAATTCAAATGCATGTCTCCCCAACTGAGTGGACTTCCACCAAAGCAATTGGTGTAATATCCAAGCCCTGATTTTTCACCTCTGATAAGGCATTCACTCACGCCGAAGCACAAATACAGTTCTGCTATGTGTAGAGCCCTTTGAGCCTGGGAATGGGGCAGGAAGAATTTTCCCCTTAGGTTGTAATTACAGGACGTAAGCTTCCCATAGCACTTTCTTCTACATGTAGGGATTTTTTTTCTCCCCATTACTTGTGATTTAGTGATGTACTCTTGTATTATAGTAATGCAGCCTATGCCAGCATTTCCATTATAGCCCGTTTTTACAGGTTTATAACTCAACAGTAAAAATGTACTCTTCCAATTTGAAACTTGACATATAATGCCTCATCTCATCCTCAAAGTGATTTTTTTTTCTGAAAATCTCTTTCCCTCCACTTTCTCCCCACCTTCCAAAAGAGGCTGCATTTTTGCTGTATTTTTAAAAGGAAGACATTTTCCATAGGAGAAAAGCCTGCCTGATTATTAAAATTACTTTTCAATCCTAGGAAAGAAGGGCTTTCTATAATGGAGGACATGTATGAATAAGTGTTGTTAGAATGACTACATTAAGTATATGGATATAGATAAATAGTACCTTCCAAGTTATAGCTAGGGAATGTTGACCAAAATTATTGAAAAGTGCTTATTTATGTTGATTTTGTTTCTTGCTTGTTGATTTTCTAAAAGATAGATGTGTTTTAGTTGCTGCACTCTATTGCTTATCAGGCTGAATGAAGTAAAGGAAGACTTTGCATATAGACAAAATGA
The DNA here is from genome assembly GCF_036370855.1 of Dromaius novaehollandiae. Classification (NCBI taxonomy): domain Eukaryota; kingdom Metazoa; phylum Chordata; class Aves; order Casuariiformes; family Dromaiidae; genus Dromaius; species Dromaius novaehollandiae. The sequence goes on along the minus strand of NC_088103.1, from coordinate 40,363,037 downwards.
TGACATTTTTCTCTTTTCTTATTTGAGGAACACACTTTGCACAGAAGGAGTGAAAATTCTAACTCTGGCATTAGGTCGAGACCAGCAAGGAACAGTAGCCTTGTAGTTAGCACCGTGTTATGAACGCTAGGCAGGTGTGTGCAACACAGCACCATGTTTCCAATAGACAGAAGCTTGGGTGGACTTGGAAATTTAACACCGAATGACAAGGTAGAAAACACCAGACTTGGACAGGCCTTACAGTTTACACTTCAGGATCTGAACATCTGCTCATAATACCTCTTTTGAAGCTTCACATTCCAATTCAATGCAGTGTGGATATGTAGGATATAAGAAAATTAGGACTGACATCCAGTTTGGATTCTCCTTCTTTACCCTTCTTCTTTCTAGCCAGGCAGTTGGAATTAAAAGCTGCCAAGTTGCCATTATTTGCCATGAGTTCCCTTACCTGGACAAACAACTCTCTGTTTAGAAAGAAAAAAGAGGAACGCTTCAGTATTTTGCTTCTTGTTGTAGCAAATTTACTTCCAGGAATTTCTTTTTCCATTTAGATAGCTAAACTTATGACTAACTTAATGGTACTAATTAGAAGAGAGGGTATGTAAGAGAAAGATTGCAAGGAGGGTTTTTATTAATGAATTGAGCTATTATTTTATCATATATATTTAAAATTAGCATATATATCTATGCATTTTTACAATAGCTAGGCTGTCGCTCACTTAAACGCCAGCTGTTGCTGTTTTTTAGTTGTCTGTAATATATCTATTTATAAATATAAAAATCAATAAACATTAAAATATCATGAAAGGCAAGGAATATATTTCCTAATGAGAATTTCAGTTTCTTTATTTAAATTTTAAAATTAATAATTACAGTTGAAGAATATTTTATATGCAGACTCTCAGATATAAAATAAAATATCTGTATGTGGAACATTGGTCTATATAAAACAGTAAGATTCAGATCCTCATTTTGTGCAGGAAGTAAATTGCAAGTCCAACAAAACTTCCAGATAGAAATTTCAGACATGCTAGTGCTGTCAGTAGTTTTGTTGTATAAATTCAAGTCTTCTATTATAAGACTTGATTGTACTTTTAACACAAGTAGCTCCTATAAAAGAATGCTGTTTATGTTTCTGAAATATACAAAGAAAGAAATGATGTGGAGATTCACTAGAGTACTTAAATCAACCTCAGCAACATCTGTTGGAAATATCATCATGGGGACAGATATTGCTATTATATAATGGAAGAAAGGTTCCAGCCCAGTCAAGTTCACATGAGCAATAGAAATATTAAATACCTTATGATGCTAGACAGAGTGCATACTATTGCTTTCATTATCTATCATGCTGCCATCAGAAGCATTACTTATTTGAGTCAGCGTGTGTAAGAGCACACAGTGACAGTAACAGACAGATGTTTATCATAAGATATGGCTGAAGATACATAAGATTCGTTTTTGTAGTCTTTGATCATCTAAAATATTCCTGTATTTATTAATATTCCATATATAATTATCCATGAACATAATGTAAACAAACTGCTCAATTTGAGCTACACATAAATATGTTAAAAGACATTAAATGTTCTTTTTGTAACTTTCCAGAAGAGGCTCTGTGGCAGCCATGCACTATGTTAAAATTATATTTGTATTTGTCGTAATAACACATGCATAAATTGCAAGTATTATCATGAATAAAACATTCCAGTGTTGTATATTTTCGTAAAACTTATGAATAGAATAGATTGTTAATATTCAGTAATATTACGGTAATTATTAACTGTCATATATCATTTCTTCTCATGAAGATCCAACATGGTTTTTATGAGTCCACAGAACATAACAAGTTCTCTGCAGCTGATGGCACTCATCACTGTAATTACGGAGTACGTCGTAGCCTTAACTGACTGTTCAAGGTTCTGTTGTAAATTTCAGATCAGAATGTGGATGTTACTGGAAAATGTGCTGTTACATTAAAAGAGTTTATTTGCTAATAATGTGCTATACTGTGAAAGTCATAGGAATATGACAACCCATGTGAATTTATCTAACTTTTGTGATACTGTATATATCAGTGTATAGGGACTAACTTTTGCATTTGTTCATAGGCACAGAAGAAGCGGAAATCCAATGAATCTATAGATGCAGAGCTCTGTCTTAGTGAGGTAAGAGTGTGGATCCTATACATTTCACAGCACAGATACCTCCCCTTAATATAAAACCCCGAAACTAAATCTTAGCCTGTTGCCCCTCCAAAATGGGGGAGGCCTGTGCCCTCTTTGCGAGGTTAGTACCACCACTGATGCTAGCCCACCATGCAGCCACAGCAGCTTCGTGGCACACAAGGAGAGGCTGAGGGAGATGGGTGTGGTTAGGGTGGAGAAGAGAGGGCTAAGGCAGACCTCACTGCTGGCCTCAGCGGTGTAAAGGAGAATACTGAGGAGATGTAGCCAGAGTCCTTTTCAGAGGTTCGTAGAGAAAGGACATAGGGCAACAGTCAAATTTTACAACAAGAGAAAATCTGATGAGATATAATGAAAAAAAAAAAAATCCGAAGGAGAGTGGTCAAGCACCAGAGCAGGGATCCAAAGAAATTGTAAAAACCGCATCTTTGGAGATATTCAAATCCTGAACTAACAGGGTTGAGCAACTTTGCTTGGAGCAGGTTGGACTACATGCCCTTCAGAGGTCCCTTCCAGTGTAAATTGTTCTGATTCTGTGATTATATCTGGTTTCTTTTACTAGGGATGATAAGCAATGAACAATACTTCCGTTAACACCTCTTCCCTGGATAGTTCACTATAATCTGCCAATATATACTTGTGTATGTCCACTGCTCTATTATTATTAGCAAAGACGACCAGACCTATAAAAATGCAGCAGTTAAGGGAAAAAAAGGTCTAAGAAACAACATTTTTTGTAGGCTGGAAACATCAATCTATTTTGATCCCATGGACTAGATTTTATCTATTTACATCCCAAACTAACTTTTTATCAAACAAGTTGTTCTGTTGGCTACAGAGGAGTTGTGGTTTCACAGCATCTGCTTTTTAAAATAAACTGGCATGATAAATGCAGATCTCCTTAAAAAAATAGTGTGCCAGAGTAGGTTTTACACATGGACTCACTCTTAGACTAGGATTTTTTATATACTTTCTTCCCTTTTTGAGTCTTGCTGTGCTGATGTTATACGTTAATAGTGTTTTTGTCCTTACAACAAAAAAATAGTTTAGAAACCTCTGTCATTTGGATATCACGTTTTATACCTTTCATATCTTTCAATCTGGCCATGAAATACAGGTAACATTGTAAACAAAATTTCATGACATAGATTTAAATAATTTGGAATGAAAATGTGTAATGGTAACCAAGGGGAGTATTGTGTCTTGCAGAATGCTATTGGGAAAGACAACACAGCAGGAGTCTCCACCAGTCACATATCTTCAGAGAATTCGTTTGCTCTTCCTACAAGCTTCTATCTAAGCACACCGCTTATTCGGATGACAATTGCACTCTCACTCTGTTTGTTCCTAAGTTCATCAGTCATCTTGTAGCTGCATTACAAAAGGACATGTAAAAAAAAAAATCTGTTTCCTGTCCTCTGTTGTTTATCTGGAATTCCAGGTCTGGGAGCTAAGCTGAGGCACTCCTGCTAGAACAGTTTCAGTCAGCTGGAATTTTTTTTCTCTCTAAGAAAGCTTCTTGTGATATTTAGAGGCTTTGTGAAATACTTGGTGCAGTGCTACATTCCAAACCCAAAAAGGCTTTTGGGCATGCAGTATTTTAAAGAGACAGTGTGTAAATTTGCCTGTAAAGCGACCTGGTTGGATTATTTTAATAATTATTATTTTAATTCTGGCCCATACCTGAGAAGGAGGATGGCAGTTTTCCTAAGATCCTATTTATCTTATTGAATGGTTTTGGTTTTCAAAGTGATTGAACTTCAGACTGTCAAGGATGCCAGGCTTTTGTCTAACATTGAATGTTCTCCCAGAGAGTGGACTTGATGAAACGTCTTCATTTGATAAATTGCTACTGATGTTAAACTCTTTCAGTGTATTAGCATTTTCCTCTTTAAATGTTTATGTACTGTAAGTGATTCTGCGTTCCCTGCTGAGAAGCCATTATAAGTCGCATACAGGTATAATGTACATCTTTCAGTTAAATTTTCATAAAGATAGTGTGGCATAGAACTTTCTAACAGTACATCTATTTTTTAATTATAATCATCTAGCCTTAACAAGGGTGAAGAGTCTTTAAATTAACAAGAAACCACCATTGTGAAAGCTTCATAATGTTTCTTTAAATTTGAGGATAAGCAGTAGAAACAAATTTTGCTACAGGGTTTCAGCTGTACAGTCACTGGTCTTCTGTGCTTCCATTGTGACAATATAGTCCAGTTATTTTACTGTTTGTTTAATAAAAATGCCATACAGTTTTATTTGCTCTACTAAAACAGCGTTATCTGCTTATGCACAGATGATAATGTCAGCTCAAAAAGTTACAGGAGTTTATACCTGAGTTCTACCATCGTGCCACTGTAGAGGGAAAAGAGGTGGTAGGACATCATTTAACTTAAGCGTTATTTCTTAAACTGCTAAAATCAACACAAAAGGATTATCAATCCAGTTACAAGGCAGATTCATAGATGTTTACCCACAGGACAAGCTTTTCTCACACTACTAATTCCTGCTGCAGTCTGTGGGGTTGTTCACATGATGACCTGTTTGCAAGACCAGTCCCATAAACTGTTTAAATAGTTTGGGTGGCAATATTGCCACTATACATGATTTGATGACTTTGATTTTTATTCAGTGACATTGACAGCGTATGCCGGCTCACAATGATTTTCTGCAGTATCTAGAAGGGATTCTTTAAAGCTTTAAATGTCATCAAATAGGCAGAATTTCTTCTAAGGGCTGTCTTTGTACCTTACTGTGATGGCTTGGTGACTGTTACAAGCAGTTATGTGCAAATGATCAACAGTAATCTGTTTTCATTTGTATTGAAAGTAGGAGATAACTTTGCCAGGCAAAGAGTTCATCATGTTAAATTTGCAGATATATGTTAAGACTTACACAATTATGTTCAGGCTTGAAATGTCCAGATGAGTTATTTACAATACATCAATATACTACCAGTTACTGATTTATAAACTGTGATGAAGTTTGGGAGTATGCAAAATACACATTTTACTAACAGATTATTAAACCTATTGACAAGTTCATCTTTTGAGCTTTTTCTTCAAGGTAATAAACACTTTCAGGAATTCTGAAATTCACTTATGTACTCTTGATTATGGTCACGTAATAATACAGGTTTCAAAGCACTGTGTGTTTGACAGAGTTCTAGGATACTGCTTGCCACCAAACATAACAAATTAGACAATATTACTCTTTAATTCTGTGCTGATAAGAAACTGAAAATTGCTTTCAAAGGCATCAGAGCTGCTTTTGGAGAAGAAATGTATAGCATATCATTACCAGCAAAGCCCATGTGGTTCCTGTTGCTCTTCTTGTAGAAGCTAATCAAATTACAGAAAACTAGTAACAACAGAAAAGATTACGAGATTCATGAGTTAAAAAATAAATCAAATTCTTTTATGCCAAAAGGAGTTGATAATATAACCTATTGAAATGCTAATGAATATAGCATTATAATTCAGAAGTCTGACATTATCCAATTAAAAATATTTTCAAAACAAATTCATAAACATTACAATTATTAAATCCGTCTTTGATCCACAAAGCTTTCTTTAAAATATCATTCGTATTCATCATATTAAACATTTTAAGCAGTATCAGGAATTTTAATAATCTCCTAGTATAGTACATACCTTTTTGAAGATGTTATACATTTGTTTTGATTACAGTATCTCTATTACATTTTATAGCAATTATTAGAGCTTTGACACTGTGTGATCCAGAATAAAAGCTATTGATCACTTATACTGTAAACAACAACCTAATTAGCTTCTGATTACAAACAAAATTGCTAGTTATCTGATTCAATGAGAGCTACCTTTGGAAATACAATTAAGTATATAGCAGAGAAAGAAATGGCATTTTATACAGCTAGCCGTGTTACCACTAACAAAGCATAGCACTCAAGCTTTTTTTCCTGTGTAAATTAAAAGCATACTGAATTCTTAATTAAAAAATAAATTGCTTATTAAACAGGCAAGAGGGAAAAAAAAACCCTAAGAGTCCGACACTTAATGAGGTTCCTACAGGCATCACCATGCAAATGTTGGTGGATTTCTAGAAGCTGGATTTGGTGTGGATGATGTCAATATAGCATGGTGACCTTGTTGATGCAGTCATTTGCTACAGTACTGAAGTATGCAAATTGTTTCATTTTTTCCCCATTCTAATCCCTATAGTTGCATGTGTTGAGAGCTCAACAAACAAGCTATGACCAGCTTTTGTATGTTCCCTTAGTACATTGCTTTTATCAATATACCAACAATATGGGAACTGTCCAAATACAGGATGTACGTACAGATGACCTACTGTTTAAATTGTAAATTTAGCCAATTCAGTTGTGTTTAAATTAAATCATAGGCTACCATAAACGTTTACAAATCATCTTTTTCATTTAACATAATGGAACAGACATTGTCATTAGTATTATTAGGAGTGTGTATGCACTGCTATGTTAAATAACCTGATTATTGTCTCTGTTTCTTCTTAAGAATAGTACAGAAAAAGATTAAATTCACACTGAACTGAAATATATGGCTAATGTTTTGCACTATTTAACATAGCTATTAATTCCGCAAGCTACTCCAATGAAAAAGGTACATGGGATGAAGATGATCCTTTCAGATATTAATAAAAATAATAACAATTAAGCTCCTCCCCACCCCTGCAACAAAGAAGAGCCTGTGCAGACAGTGACATCTACCAAAGCGCAACAATCCTTCATGAGTGTCTGTGCAGTGGTTTGGTCAGTAACAAGGGGTGCAACCCTCATTTCGCTGACTCCTTCCTCTGAGTCCCTTCTGCTTGCAAGAGAACGGGGAGGGCGGTACTGAGCATTGTGCAGGAGCCATCCATCTGTCTTCACTGGGGCACTGGCTGCTTCCCATTGAGCAGTTTCATTCCCACTGTGTCATTAGGAAGAATTAGGAACAGGAATTGTTAATGATTTCAAAGCACTGAGTAGACTCTGTCTGGAGAACTATTTCCAGCTTTCTTTTCCTTTTTTTTGAAATTATATCCTGTAAGACCCAACCTTTTGAAAATTAGGCTGTTCATAATTTGGGGAATGTCACAGTTTGAATTAGTAGACTGAAAACATGAAAAAATACACCATTTGCTAAGCCCAGGCTGGATGTGAAGAAAACAGAGAAAGAATTGCCTTGAAATTTTAATTTAATCTTAATTTGTGATTGTTGGCTTAATTGCGAAGATATTTCTATGGAGGAGAGATAGCAAGAAACCAGTTGGGTAGAAGAGCAAAACTCAGAACAGCTCCCTGAAGGGACATAAATCATGTTTATGTCAAGTGACAGGAGTATCTCATACTTAGTGCTGGGATTCATTGCAAAAAAGCTGGTTTCTGCTAAAAACAGCCCCATTAGGGCAAGCAGTGAAAGATGGAAGAATGAGCAGAGATTTGTACAGCAGTTATAAGTTTCTTAGCATAAAATAAAATTGTTTTTCTTCAAAACCATGGTAGATCCACCTCACTGAAAAATATACATTCATTGACAGAACATCTGCATTAAATTTTTCTTGGGTAATTCATCTGGGCTAAGGGGGCTCCCAAGGTTTTTTATACCCATAAAGTTATCCAGAGTCTACCTGTCCATGAACATCAACTGAAACAGAAATATATTTGCTTATGATGAACTTGGCAGAGAAATTAATCCAGTGACTTGTTAAATATTTCTCATCTTTAAATATTTGCTTTTTCTTACCAGCTCAGTTCCTCCTATGACATTTCAATTACTGGCTGCTCCAGCTTCTCCTTTAACTTCAGAAGGTCATTTTCTCCTTATTATACAGTAATCCGCTTTCTTTTTACAGATTTGCCTCAGTGTTTTTTTTCATTACGATCTCCTCTGAGAAAACATGGTCTGGAATATGTCTCTATTGAGCCACCAACACCTTTACAGGGAGAGGGAACTGTAAATTCTTATTGACTCTGTTTAGCACTGGTTTAACTAGAACAAGCCAAAACGCAATGTTTCAATTCCCCAGATGGAATTTAAAATTTAGTTTGATACTGAAAAAGGATTAAAAATACAAACTTTCAAAATCTTTTAGAAATGTTTAAATATTATGTATTTTCCAATTGGAATTTCAGTCAAATAGATACAGTCTCAAAAAACAGTGTTTTTTAAAGAGTGAGAAGGTTCATTGTGAATTTTGATGTGTCCAGCTTTGAGGCAAAATCTGGGAAGGTGGTTAATTCCTGGATTTTAACTCAATATTGTCTCGACTTTCACACAACCTTGTTCCCTGTTTTCTTCATCTGGGCTTGTTTGCCTTCAGGGGAAGTTTATACTTCATAGATACGTATTCGATGTGGTCAACTCAGTAATCAGAAGCTAAATCCTGCAACTCCCACTCAGATGTTCAGTCTCTTTTATCATTCATGAAAGCCAGAGCAAGAAATTCAAGATTTAGCCTAGAGACTGTTCAAAGTTTAAAAGAGCATAGGATCAACCAATTTCTCAGTAGCATTTCTCATCAGTATAGATTGTGGTATTATAAATTGTTACCATCTAGCCAAGGTTTTCGTCTCTAAAGTTCACTGAGCATATTTGACCAGAACAGCAGTTTCTGCTGTTCTACTTTTGCAAGGTGCCAATAGCTGAACTTTGTCATGCAGCCACTTGGAGTTGATGCCTAGAGTACAGCAGCCAAACATGATCCCATTTCAGCAAGAGTTCCCTTCACCCTCATTTTTCCCTGTTCTCAGTAATTCCAACACACTTCCATTCTTTTGCATTCGTTTTCTGTCTCTCAGAACAAGAACTTCATAGAACCCAGGAGAAAATGAGTCATATGTTTATAAGTGCAACCTTCTTTAAATTCCTGATAAAATATCTCATTAATTGATCCTTTTCCTTATGGACTTCTATCCTACAAACATAGGGTGGAAGAATATCCCCTGCCCAGCACCTTCAGTACTTATGAAACTGAACAGGAGTTTGGGGCATTCAGCATCCAAAAAATGAGACGGTTTGTTTTCAGGCCTCCTCAGACTACTTATTCTGGGATCTGATGTGCTAGATAAACGTAGGTAGTTAGCGATGGCATCTTGGTGTTATGCTGCTCCCCATGTTTGCTGGCTTATGTCAAGCAGTTTTTCAGCACTGATGCTAATGATGCAAAATTCCTCATGGCTCTTTGACATTCCTTTGACAACAGGAGAAGACTTTCAAAGACCTGCTGTAATTGCATAAATACCCAGTATTGTCCCTTCTGTTGGTTTATTCTTGTGTTTTTCCTCTTTTTTTGAGTTCGTTTATCAGATATGTTTAGAAGCACCAAAGTGTGATTGACTAATGCCTCTCAGCTGTCGGTACCAGTCTCAGTGACCTAAGTGCATCTCATGTCAGTAATCTCTATCTGTTTCTTACTGGCCATTCTATCCCTCTTGCATTAAAGTAGTACCACAGTAGGCACTAACAGGCAGCAGCACTACCCTGACTTAGATGCAGAGGTAATACAAGAGCAGGTAGATTGGCACTACCTGGTCTGTACTGTGCCCAGTCTTGTATCTACTTTATCACTCAGGCCTGTCTAGCCTGTGCTAAGATCATTTAGATCACATTAATAAACCTTTTCAGAAATACAAGCTGAGGCCATTCTAGGCTTGCTAACTCAAACTAGCTAGTCTGCACACAAAAATAAGAAGCTGGTTTTGCCCACTGCCCTTGTTCTTTGGTGGGAGGCTTAAAAAGTAAAACAGCCAACCTCCATAGATTTACTGAGCTATAGGTAGATGTAAATCCCTTCAAGCACAGAAGCCAGCAAACGTGCTGAAACTACAGAGTAATTTTCAAAACAAAATTAAAACATTATGCTCCACTTCTAAGAATGTCTATGGAAAAGGATATATGAGACATCAGAAAGCTTCTGTTGAAGTCAGGAGAAAGTCTGAAGTTGCAAAATGACAGCTGATAGAGCCACCATTTTAGCAGAAGGTACTGCAGAGTGCAGAGTGCTGAGAAATAGAAATGTATGTCCTGATAGGTAGAAGAAAGATAAAGAAACCCTCTTTATTTTCTTTTTTCCTTTTTCCTGTAACTTTGTGAATTTGTCCATGGAGGCCATTCCCTTTTGAGAGGTGACACAATTCTCTCAAGAGTATACCAACTAAAACGTACACAGCATCTCTCTCCCACACCCCAAACCTGCTTCCTGGTAGTGGCAGCCTCGGCATGCTGTGGGTGGAATGTACACTTTAACCCTGAAGTGAAAGTCAGTCAGTGAAGACTGTAACAGTTGTTAGAGATGAACAAAGCTCCAAAATGGATTGCATCCCTCAAGCAGGACCGCACAGCCCAATTTGAGCTAGGTCACAAGCTGCTTATAAAGAAGAGCAAGTAGTGGTAACAACTGAAAGAAAAAACATCTTGAATTGTACATTGCCTCCCCTTCTGAAGAGGTCACAGTAGAAGTAAGGCATAAAACAAATATCTTCTCTGTTCCTCATACCCTGCCTGTTTCTGGGTAAGAAAAAATATATCCTAAAAGCAGGCAATGGAAGAAATAACTTCAAAGCACTGCAGCACATGAGAAACTTAACTGTTGGCAATTATTAATCTCCATGTTCTCCCCTCCCCCAGAGTTATTGCTACTGAGTTTGCTTAATAGGGTTTGTATGATGTTTTGTGTGGCATTACTACTGAAATGATTAGCTGTGGTTAATACTGCTCATGCTGGGAAGCTATGTGTGTCTTTTACCTAAGGGTATGTCTAATTTTGCATTTTTTTCTCTAAAGTGCAAGTTGACAAGAACTTCAGCAAAGAGGAAATAGCAAGGGGAGTTTCAGTTAAAAGTAATTTTTATTACGTCAGAATGATAAAGAGATTAATTGAGAGTTGCAGGAAAGGAAGCAGATAAGGTAACTGGCAGCATTTGGACCTAGGAAGACTGGCAGTCACTGTGAATTGAGGATATCCCATGTTAGTATTTTCCTGCCTTTTTTTTTTTTTTTGTTTCTTTTTCCAAAATTACCCATGAAGAACATGCTTCTATTTTCTGGAGGAAATTCTTACACAAATAGTTACCTTGTTGTGTAAATTCTATGTTGTCTTATGGATTTCTGTACATCTCACTGCAGGTTATTATGTGTCAGATCTTCTCACAGTCATAATGGCTGATAAATTGTTGTCAAAAAACCAAAAACATGGTTCACTTGTTCCTGTTGACTTAAACATTGCTCTAAGGACATTGCTTTTCGGACTGTCCACACTTTGGAGGTCAATTCACGATGTTTGGCATTTTCTGTTAGCATAATGCTCCTGCATTACTGTTGTACATATCCAGAGAACAATCCCTCCCAATAAACATTGTTCTCTTTTTTATTAAAAAGCATGTTTTTGTCAGAAAAATTTCCTGGTTGTTTGTCCTGTTTTGAGTTATGCAAATTATGCAAAAGAAAGGAAGCCCAATTGGCAAAAAAAGAAAAGGAAAGCAAGCTTATTAAACGTTGATCTTATTGTTTCCTGTTGTTCTATAGTCCACTACAATCTAAGAAAATAAGAAATAAAGCTTTTCCCTTTAAACATCAGTGCACTTGCTTGCTCCCAAGCCTTTTTGTGCTACTGAATGTGGCCTGCAAAATTACAATGAGCAGGGAATATCAGATGGAAATGATGGAGAGACAGGCACAAGAGTGGCCAGCTGGCCCTATTCATACTTGCTCACTGTCTGGCACGCAAACACGCCTCCCCACCCATCCCACCCCTTCATCCTGTCAGGCCACAAAGAAAGGGCTTTCTCCTATTTTCACACAGTGAGAGCAAAAGCACTGCAAGAGCTTCGAAGACCAAAGACTCATAGGGGAAGGTTTTAGGAAATGCACACCATGCTGGAGGGGGAAAGGGAAGGTGGAGAAAAAAGCTTTCATGATGCACTTGCTCTTACTGATGACTAGAAGCCAGGAAAATTATTTCAGCATTTACTTGCATTCAAACCGAGTCGCAACACGTGAATAGATTATGTGCAAAAAGGAATCTCACCTGCCTGTGACAAACTGCTACGCAGCTACAGGCATGTCATAGTGTCCTATCATTTTAAGACCAGAAAGCTTCAACTACTGTTTTCCCAGAGAGGGGGAGCAAGGTGTGGGGGGCAGGATACAGAACGGAAGGGTGGGGAGTAGTAGAAAGGCAGGTCAATACAAGCAAGGGCTGCTTTTTTAGGGGAGAAACCAACCAGCACAGCAGCAGCGCACCATCCTGCATATTCCATCTCATGTTTTGTCAGCTTTAGCAGGCTGGAGTTGCATGGCCTGCACAAGCAGGACGAGGTGTTTAGTTGCCCAGCATCGTTTGCTGCTCAGCTGACCCCAGTCTTTGCAGGGTGAGAGGAGAAGGCAGCAGAGTCGAAACAGGAACATCCCTTGGTTCCCTGGCCACCTGCTGAATTGCTCAGATCTAGGAGTTGCTCTGCTCCTGTTTATTATAGTGCTGTCACAAAGTGTTGGAGGTGCTTCAGCCCACAAGGCCCCAGCTCCAAGGGTTTAACCACTTCAAAGACACAAAGATACAGACGCAAGCTGGGGAACATGCTGCACAGAAACAATCAGAACATTTGAACAGTACGAGTGAGCATTAGGCTCTCCTTCTATCTGCTTTTCCTCTTTCTATGTGCTGTCACAGCATCAGCTCTGTGAAAGACGAGGATAAGGAGGGAGGGACAGAAATGAAGTCCCTGTTCAAGAGGGGCAACTCTGTGATCGGCTGGCTGAACAGCAGCTTTCCAGAAACAGGTGAAACCAAGCTGCATTCGACAGCACTGAGCAGCCAGCTATGCATGACCAGATGGGTTCCTTTGTGTGTGCTTTGTGGGTCTGGTTTGGGGGGGTTGTTTTGTTTTTGTCTTTTTTAATTTGCTTGCTATTATTCACACATAGTGTCTCTTTGTCAACTTTCCTCTGCTTTTAAAGATAGTGGCAACAAGGCTATTTTTACGAGGCAAATGCCAACTAAGTACCAAGGGGCTGCCTAGATGGCACACAAGCATAAGCCAGTGTGCCACATTGCTCTCTTTTAAATGTATATATTATGCAATTAATAAAGAATGATGCCTGATAGCATCAGTCTGTTGTCACGACAGAGAGAATGAGTGTCTTCATGAGGAAACTGCATACCCTCCCCACTGGCCTGGATGTTAGATAAACAACCCCTGTCACACCTGGCAACTCGGCTGATTTTTTAGTAGGACTGTTAGTGAGGTCACATTGTTGTCTAGTGATACTCAAATAATAGTGCTATGGTCTTTTAATGACATTTATAGAAGTATTTCAGCTAAGCTGGTTGAGTTATTCTGAGACATATTACAGGACACTCTGCTAAGTAAAACGAACAAAGCAGATTGTCACCCTCAAAGTAAGACAGTCAAATACGAAATTTGGCCAGCTGGCCATTAGAAGTTTTCTTAGAGATGCAATTCCAGTATGCCATTAAATCAGTAGAGGGTCTCAGCTGTCTAACTGATTTTAAAAGGTGGTCTTAACCATTTGTCCCTGAGCCATAACTTTCCCAGAGTACCCCTACAACTCTCCAAACCACTTTACCCAGGCAATTGGCTAGCCCTGACATATCCACAGATTCTGTGTGTTGGCATCAAAAACTGTCTGTATTATTGTCTGCTTCATGCTGGATTCTGTTTTACATTCAGAGGCAGAAGAGTATGATTTCCTGAAGCACTTTTTTGATAAAAATAAGCCCAATTATTTTGGCGATATGTATGTCTTTTTTGGACCTGACTACAAACTACACCGCTAATTCTGCATCGCCAAAATTTTTAACTGTATTAATTACAGAAAACAGCAGCGCAACAGCCAGAAACAAGCTAAAATAGAGTCTAGGAAATGTTTCTTGAATGTAATGTGCAGAGGGTTTGTTCTTTCTTTCTTCCTTTCTTTTTCCAAAGAGTATGCTAGAGAGTGTGTTGCTTTGAGGTAGAAAGCCTAATTCACACAATCCCTAAGAAAAAACACACTTATGTTTTGTAGCATTACAAAATAAAGACTGGTAGTCAATTGCTTTGGAAGGAGCTAGGATACAAGCCTGTGAACTGCTATTACATATATTTTTTTAAAAAAAGAACAACCCACCAACATTTTAAGTGAGGTTAGCTAAACAGATGGTATTTATCTCTGGATTTGCAAGTGTGACACATTCTTCTTGCTTTCAAAAGAGATAATAACAAAAAAAAAATGTTAGAGAGAGGCAGTTGGGAGCGGATGACAGAAAGTGCGCACACACACAGATTCATAATCATAAAAATAATAATACCCCCCCCAAACACACACACACATTCACCAGTCTATTGCTGGCCTCATTTTGTGATTGGAGAGGCATTAAGTCTAGTATTAACCTGGCTGACCAATAATATTTGCCTGTTTGTCAGAGGTCAGAATCTGCTGGCTATAAATATAATTTCATTTGTTTCTGTAGCCAAAACAGTGTTGGTCAATACTATAGTTCTGCATTTTGAACAGATCAATGGCTGTAAATAACTCACTACCTTAGGGCTTTATTATTAATACAAATGTAGCTAGGCTAACTATTGAGTGACATTATTAGAAAGGAATTGTCCTTCCCTCTGTGACTTTGATTTATGTCAAATGAACTTAAAGCCCACGGATGCTTAGCCAGGATTCTGGTCTTACTTTTAAAAAACCCTGTCTCTCCCTCTGCCCATCATGGAGGTTGTACCTGCAGGGAAAACTGTTTTGGAATGCTACTAACTCGAGTTAACATTTAAAAAGACATTTGCTTTCCTAGGCAAAAGGATTAAGTTACCTCCTTTCATCCTCTTTAGTGGGATGGCACTAGATTAATTTACGAAAGAGTCCAGAACCTAAACACTTTTTAAACTAAGCACAAGGGGCTGTAGAATAATTTAGAGCTAGCATGTCATGGTAAGTCTGGTTTAAAGTAATGTCTCATGTCATAAGTCAAGAAGCACATGTAAAAGAATATATTGGTTGGTGAAGCAGGAGACTTTTGCCCTTAGAACCTGGCTAATGTGTTATCTCGCACATTGCAATTTCTTGCACAATGGCATTTACACAGATGTTATACTGTCCCATTAATCTGAGGTTGGTCACAAGACCTTCTCAGTGTATTCCTATGCCTGCTGCTCTTCAAATGCCACCACTTGGTACAGCCCCAGTGGGCATCAGAAACAGCCAGATGTTAAGCTAAGGAAGACGCATTTCCAGGTACAGAGCTGGAAGTAGAAACAGTTGTCCTGTCAGGTTTGGTGGTGCCCAAATATCTGATATGCAATTAGGCAACTGACTGGTGAGTTGCACTGTGTTAGTCTCTTGAATATTATTTTAACTTAATCTCATAAAACCAAAAAAGAGATAAATATCTAGACATAATGCCTCTGTTTGCTGGCACATTAAGTAGTACTGTGTGATTTCCTCCTGAAGTGACCATGTATATGCATGTTTCGATAACATATTTATATTTTTCCTAGTTTTGATTATAAATGAGACAATCTTGTACTTATTTGAAAGGTAGCAGTGAGATTATTAAAAATGCCACTTAGTATGGAAAAGCATTATTTTTCTGCTTAAGAACATAAGATTTGTCTGATTGGGGTGTATTTTGTGTGATTACAGACCATCTACACTTGAAAATAACCTTACTTTCAACACCCAGTGACATTAATTTCACTTGACTTCATGTCTTAAGGTCAAAAGTATTAATCAGCACTTCTATCATTATCTCAGTTTCCTTTTCTATTAAGCGATTATGATCACTTACTATTAATGAGTCGTGAAGTTTTAATAAATTTTTGCTAGTGTGAAATTGCTAAACAGTAATTATAGCATATACTGTATGGATGGTTTGTTCCACAACGTACATTTTGCCTAATGTTGGTTAAAAAACATCCATGAGAAACAACAGAAAATAATTAACTGGTTACAGCTGAGGATGTGGAATAGCTTTTTTCGTCACATTTATGGACAATAAAAAGACAAAGCAGGTCATTTTTTTGTCATTGCTGGAATTACGGTATTTCTGGACCTTGTGGCTCTTACAGTTCTTTATATGAAATGGCACTACCAAGGCTGCCTACTAAACAGGAGATGAAAGAAAATATGAGATCTTTTAAGAGCTATTGTTTTAACTTGTGTTATATTTCTACTGTGCTGGCATTGAAACAACAAGGTTAAAAACCAAAAGCCAGACCCTTTCAGCTAATACAGAAGAGAAATAACACAGTAAGTCTCATTGCCAAAAAGTAATGTCTGAATACTGGCTTGACTTTCCCTTAGCTTGCCATTACTCACAGGCACATCTAAACAACCAATGCCACATGCTCATTTGAAGCTTGGCTGAGGTTTTTATTGGTTAACTGACTTTTTTAAACGCTCATCAACCATACTTCCTTAAGAAGAGGAGCAGGACATAAGATGGACTAACAGTGGCTGACTATTTGGAAGGTAAGTCACAAATGAGGTGGCAGTGATAACAGCTTCTCATCTAACTGTTCCTCCATTCCCAGTATCCTGGTTTACTGACATCAGTGAAACTTGCCAAGAAGACCATATCCGATAGAGCCATTGCAGATGTACCCCCTCTTGCACTGAAGCCAAATATTCTGGAGCACCCAAATGGGGCGATAGAAACAACTGAGCCGCACTGGCTTCACTGAGCACTCTCTCTGTGACATTCCATCCACCTCACAGCAATTGGGTCCTTAAATAAGGTAAGGTAAATCCTTTTTAGAGTTTGTTGCCATACTGATAGCAGAAAACCTGCATGAAATTGAATTTGTTTTGTTGCCTCTTTAGAAAGTCCTGGCTGGGAAGCTGTCTGGGTCAGAACTGTCTCCTTTCAGCAAGCCTCAGCAAAGTGGGGCTGCAAAATTGGATACTGGTTCAAGAAGAGCCATAAGCTTGATTATAAACCTCCAAGAAAAGCATGGCTAATAGCAAATCTCTAACAGTGAAATCTTAGCCAAAAAAAAAAAAAAAGGTTAAGTGTTGTCTTGAACACTGGGTGTAAGTATCTAACAAGGAACAGAAGAGACAAAATAAATAGAAAGTTTTCCATCCAATAGATAAATCTCTAACAAGATAAGATGGATGGATGTTGAATCTAGACCAGTTCAGAGCAGGAAATCATCACATTTTTAGCAGAGACAGTAAACAAACAAGTAAACGAGGTTTGTTCTCCATCACTGAGCAAAATCTTTAAATCCAGACAAGATGTTTCCCCAAGAGAATAGCTGTGTTCAAAGAAGAGGTAGGGAAGTCCTACAGCTTGCATTGTGCCAGAGATCAGCCACTGTTTGCTTCTGGCTTATTAATGGGTGGACCTGTTTCTCTAATACAGAGTCTTATGGTGTTCAGGGTTGCCATATTGAGCTGTTAGCATAAAATCTTTGCACTGACTTTGAAGATTCTTTGCATTCTAAAATGCAAGAATGAAATACTGTTCTTCACGTTATTTCAGCCATGGAGCAATTATAGCTTAGCTGAGAGTGTAGGTGGGGAGGATGGATAGCATTGTATGAGTCTATAAAATGTCTCATACTGATTGGCTTCTGTATTGGAGAAGGTTAATACCAGCATGGTGCAGTCATAGATATCGCTTCAACAGGTATTTTATCAAGTCACTGCAGAAGCAAGAGGCATGATTCACGGCTGGTTTACTTCAGTTCAAATCTAGCATTAGTCTATCAAAAATTGAAGAATGCTGTAGTCCCCACTCTCCATTACAAACCAGCAAATGCCCTGGGTGAGAAGAAAAGAATGCCCTGCATAGCACAGGATTGAATAGAAGGGAGAATAATGTAACCAGCTTCCAGCCTCTTCAACAAAAGCTGTGGTACTGTAAACAGTTCAGTCCAGATTGCACAGTTGCACCATACTGCCGGGACAATTATGCCAAGGTCATAATTATTGGTAGCTATGTGGCTGTCTGTCTTCGCAGATATTAGAGTATCATGTCCTTGGAGAGTTACAAAGCAACACCATTCCATACTGGAGAAGCCACGGTGTTCACCAGTAGTTACTGGGATCCCTGTCTGGTCTGTGCCACTTATATTAATCTAAGGAAGATTATTAAAACATTAATTCACACCTCTTGTCTTCATCCTCCTGGGTTGATTCTCACTATGTTCATTACTAGGCAATGTGCAGTTATATCATCTAAGTTTTATAACTCTCTGAGGATAGTTTGGGTCAAAACTGAGCTTGAGATTCCAGGGCACAAGAGAAATACAATTTTTATTTGAAGAAAGAGCAAATTGTAGGGAGAATTATGACCAGCAAAAGTCATCATAACCAAGTATCTACTGAAAGTAATTTTACTTTAATTGCACCTGAAATTGACTATTGCTTAATATGTAGAAAGGCCTGTAATTGCTTTGTGGGGATTTGTAAGGAACATCTGAGTGGTGCCCTGTATACATGCACTGTATAGGATTACTGGGAAAGCCCAGCCATGCGTTTAAGGACATAGAGTTAACTGACGACAGAAGGTAATTCCTGTAATCAAATCTGCTGCAAAAAGATTAAAACAAGCTCAAGAACAAGCAGGTGACTGGATCATTAGCACCTTTCCCTCATGCATTAATTGTTGCCAAGACTTCCTAGTAAGTGTGACTGGCGCTGCTACAGCAATGCAGTGGCTTTCTTGCTTAATGGGTGAGGTGCTTGACACATTTGTGTAGCCATGCTCTGAAAATGCCCGCTGCCTCAGTGGGCAACTAAAACAGGTGGAGAAACATAGGGGCTTAAGTCAACTCCACAGTGAGATTTTCAGCCTTGTCAAGATTTGAGCCCCACGCTTCTCTAGAAACAGTGCTCCACTGCCTAGGGACCGCTGGAAATGTGTGTTCCCTCTAGTTTTCAGGGTTGGCAGTGGCTGAACAGGGGTTAAAACTCTTAAATTGGACTTGGAAACTTAAAGCGTTAAGAGTGTGGGGGCCAAGGCACACATTTCTTTTAAAGTAGACCAGCATCTCTCTGTTTGAGGCAAAGGGCAGATCAAAGGACTGCTTTTCATGCATATGTAACAGGAGATCATAAACAGGTTCTTTAACGGAAAGTGGTCACCAGCCCTGGCTCACCTCTGGCTAGGGGGCTACATTGTTTGACCAAGCAAGTGATGCTAAGACAAACTGAGAGCTTATTTAAAAGCTCATTCTTCACATTTGACAAGGGGTTTTGTTGCCAACTTCATTGTTTTCTCTCTGTAACCTAGTTTCTGTCCACCATTGTCATGGGTCTACCCTCAGTAACTGGATGGCAGGGGATCTATAATTTTAAAATAACAGTGTAAATGCTGTAAATTCACATTTTAAAGAAGATTTAAAGTTGATAATATGCCCTATACTTGCTCAGAGTAAAAGCTCTATATTTTAATTCCCTTCAGTTTTGAAACACTTTCAGTCCATTAGAGCCATATAAATACAAGGTACAAAACAATAACCCACTACAAATCAATACATTTGCACAGCCAAACCTAAATAAATATGATCCAACTGCTGACTTGAAAAACTGAGAGTTTCCAGAGTAAAATCTCAATGATGAAATAACTACCAACTGTGCACAAGAAACCCTGAACCTTATATCAGGTGGCATACTCAGTACAACATATTAGAAAGATATTGATCACAAGGAAGGACAATCTTCTCTTAATGTAATGGAGCAGTTAAACTTTACCCTGGTGTCAAGTGGACATGGTATAGCATTATTGTGAACAGTATGTTGATAAAGTGGATTGTTAAGTGGAATGAGCCACATTCAGTTCAAATATTCACCAGTGACTTCTAATGAAGCAATCATTATGCCTAGAAGGAACTTTATAAATAACATAGAATAAAATTATAGTCTTCAGCTTGGAAATTTGTACTAAGCATACAGACATAAATACACACATTATAATCGCATGTGATGTGTATCACTGCAAGAGAACCTCAGAAAGCCCAGAGCAAGTGACAAACCAGAAAGAATGACCACTTCTATTCATTTTGCCTCATAGATCTTAAATGTTTCTGTTCTGCAGCTGGTTTTGTAATAAACAGCAAAGGATGCTTCAAAAGATTTTATTTCAAACACCTGGGGGAAAAAAAAAAGAAAAAGAACAGAGCGTTTTGTTCCTTTTCAAATTGTAACCAATGAAGTCCATTGGATTCAAGCCCCAAGTAGCAATTTACAGTTCAAGTCATATTACAGTGTGATGTTCCATTCTTCCTTAGAATTATCATTTCCTGCTCCTGCCACAAATTAACATTTTATTGCATCAACCATTAGTAAGGGACACAAGTATAGGAAGGTATATGCACATGAAATAAATCCAAAAGGCAAATCAGGCATGAGAGGAATAAGTGTTCTGCACCTCTGGGCAAACAGGTACGTACTGCTCTTGTATGCAGTCCCTCCTTCTGTATAATAAAAACATTCTGCTGAAGAGTAGCTGTGGCCATATTTCCCCATATGCCAACAGCTTATGTAGCTCTTAGTCAAAGCCTATATCCACATACCATAAAAAATAGTGGATTTGGATGAAATACTTTGTGCATGAAACACGGATTGTTTTATGCTCTCATTTGATTTCTATTTCACTGAGAAAAGGAGGACTGAAAGGCCCTGGAATTGCTTCCTCAGTTTTAGAGTCCAGAGTCCAAAGAGAGTAGTCTGAGGCATTAGCTCTCTGCCTCTAATGGAACTGCTCCCTCACTCAAATCTTCTTGTTGGCGGGGGGGGGGCGGGGAAGAACTGGTTTCGCAAAGCAGAGAATGTGGAACTGCTCTACTCATATTTATGTGTGCACATTGGATGGGTTCTGGCCCCACCATTTCCTCCACAGCATATGAAGGATTCCTCCCAGATACTCCCTTAGAAGTGATCCTGGTGAACTGGTTCTTGCTGAAAAGCAAAGTAGAAGGCTCTATCAAGCTTTGATCTAGAGACTCTGTATGAAATTAGTGCAATTAAACAAGATGACATCCATGAATCAAGTACAATGCTGCCAAAATTAATTTTCTTTCATTTCTAGCCATCACGATCCTGCTTCTTGGATTTCTTTTTCATTTTTAGGGGAAATGTCAGGTTCTGCTACATACTTTCAGCAACATGGTAGTCCATGCACCAATACAGCATTATGATGCCAAAGCAAAACCAAGTAAAGTAAAAGTACAGCTTGTTAGCAAATGTGAACTCCTACAGGTTCCTTGGGAAAAAGACTAATTTTCTTGGTTATGGAAGAACTTTAGAGGCTGTTGTTTTGAGAAAAAAAGCATTTTGTTTGACCTGTTATTCCAATCAAACCTCATTAAAATACACATTTATGGTATTTATAAGAACTCCTTACCATTAAAGCACAACACTAGCTTTGTGTGCTTACCCAGCTGTCATGAGAAGTAAGAAAATGCTGTTAAACCCATGTTATGGATAAGGCAATAAAAGTTCAAATAGTCTAAGGTGGAATTAGATTAAAATGAGGAAGCAATCTCTCAGAAGGTGATGTATAGTATTTGCTCTCCACACTGCCTAATCCTGAAGATGACTTAATTCAATCAGCACCTTCATGTTGGACTGAAGAGTTCTTTAGGTGTTTAAACATAGGCACTTTTGCATGCTCAGAGTCACCCTGGGCTGAGCACAAAGGTTCCTGTCTCACCTGAAGTGTTAGCAAACTCCAGGGATACACGGGGAACACTTCACCTCAGCCTACCTTCTCACTGAGGCACAAAAATGTGGCCATTCACAGACCACAGGTCACACAGACTGAGACCTTCTCAGTTCAGTACGTGGCACAAACAGCCACCGTCACCTTAACTAAAAACACTGCTGGAAGCAGGTGCTCTGTTGCTGCTGCCTCCTACTGCTAATTCCTCTTAATTAAAGAACTCTGCAAAAACCCAGATTCTAGGTCCTTTTTGGCCCGAAGGAGTTCAGATTCATACTGTCCCCTTCAGGGGAGTCCAAACCCCTGAGCTGTAGCCAAAGCCAAGACTGGACATGTTGCACTCCTGTGTGAAGCTGGGCCACGGTTCAGAAAGCAATGAAAGATCTGACAGGCAGAAAGAATAGGCAAAATGCAGCAGGGATTTTTAGGCCAGGTAGAACAAGAGACAGTTATCCAATGATTGCTCATGAATAATGTTTTTAAACAATATGAGGTAAAGAGGGTTTTTACATACTCCTCAATATTGTGTTTGTTTTGTGTAGCAATGTAATGGCAATTGTGCTGTCAGTACCTAAAAACTAATAATGGATCGGGCAAAGAGCCTAGTATCTTTTTTCCATAAGGAATGAAATCCGTTTCTTTATTTCCTGCTTGCTGTGTCCATAAGCATAAGAAGTCTATATAATATTTCTGTAATACTTTTCCAGCATCCCAATAGTTTCATTTCAAGCCAATTCCTGAGCTAGTTGTTTTTACCTTGTAGCGGGTAACCCTTAATGGATTCCTCTTCTGAGGGTTTCCAGATTCACAGAAACCACATTGTATTCCCATTGAAATTGGTGAGACTGTGTGTACAAGTGTAAATCAGTGTTGTAAGTTCTATAGAATCTATAGCAAGACTGTGACCACTATCTTTCTGCCTCCTCATGGGAGAAGGAATTCAGATGCATACAGAGAATACTACGCCTTGGTTCTTAATGTGTCCTGTTTCCTTTTGCATTACTACATATGAGAGATGGATTGTCTGCAGTGCATTTTGTCTCTGAAAGATTCCCTGAGCGGCTACATCCTACAGAAGATGCAGTTAAAGCATATTCTAAAATGCTAGTCCAGACAAAGAGCATAACTATCATTGGTGCATGCTGTAATCACTTCAGGAAAATTATCTGGTAGCATATAACTCACATTACATGACAGCATTTTGCAAAGGAAAAGATGAAAGGTTAACTCACTAAAACCCATTACCAGCAAACCTTGTTTGACGTTTCAGAGAAGTTTGCAAGCATTCTGGAGTCTGATCCAGCGATTCTCAGTGAATAGATGCTATCCTTTCTTCTGAGCTTTTTATACCACAGACTCTCCTAGGCTAGTCTTATCTTCTGATTATAGTAGATGAAATGTGATCCTATCTATCTGAATAATCATTTGAAGACTTCACAAACCCACCTGCCTCTTGTCAACACCATGGCTGTTGCCATTTAGGAAGCCCTTCTGTGTTTATTGACACAGTTCAGACCACTGTAGAACAGACATACTCCAATTAGCTTGGTCAGGACTACCGCATGTATTGGAAACTCTATAACTAAGATGTCTGGTACCCAAAAATATTCACTGATGCAAAAACTGTATTTTGACATATGAATATTCTCTCAATGACTCCCAGAGGCTTGAGATGCACTGAAATCTGGTGCTGATTTTGGCTTTATGTCTACAATCTTACCTTCATGGAGAAATTGTTTTAGTGACCAGCACAACAGCACTGGTAAATCCCCATGATGAACAAGGAGAGGCACAGTCTTTACTAAGGGACCTTATCTTGATTTCAACAAAGGGCAAGTGTGGCAGTGTGCCCAAATCATCACACCATTCCACAGAAAGCAACATATTACAGTTCTGGGAAGTCCTCAATATTGTGAGAGGCTCCTTTTTTATTCATAGATGGCAAATTCACTATCCCTCTTCTCTGAAACACAGAAGGTTACTAGAACATTTTCCCTTCTGTTCATTTAATGAAACCACTTATCAGGAATGGTTAATTAAAAATCCATCCTTTGAACTCTCAATTTGGAAAAAGAAAAGAATTCCAAGTAGTTTAGCTCTCTCAGGAAATGAGGCAAGAGGAAATGAGTACAGGCACTCTATGGAAATACATTAATAAAGGACCTCTGGGACTAATGAAGTCATCAGAGAGGGGAAGAATCAGTGAGTAAACTCAAAAGCGAAGATAATTTTGGGGCAGATCTTGAGATGTCTTAAATGTTTCTAATCTTCAGAGGTTAGGTATTCAAAGCTAGCTGAAAGCCAGACCTTCTTCTAGGCATTTCAGATCATTTGCCAATTTTGAGAATCCAGGCCTTGCTCTGTTCTCTTCAGCTTCTCCTCCTCCTGGGCTTTGGGTCTGTCATTTTAAGGCACCATGTTCCATCTGTGAGAATGCAATTGTATGTCATGCACACCATTTGTCAGTGCACCAATTTTTTTCCTCAAAGAAAAACATATCTATGAATAGCTATAATCATTTTCAAATAGATTTCGGAAGTGACACTATTCATGATAGTCAAATCAGGCCTGGAAATCTAGGTTTAATGATATGATAACTGACAGAAAATTCTTTCTACCCTCACTAACGGAAGTAAATAGACAAATAGGCATAAAACTCTGTATAATTTGTAAGAGATTGAATGCTATCTTAAACTTTGCAACTAAGAAAAAGAAAAATAATGCAAAGAGAAGCAGAAACAGAAGCTTGCTAATGGGCCTATCTCTACAATTTCTCTTGAGAAGATTAAATTTAGCAATATTCTCATTGTGAAATTACTTGCTCCCCCACTATAGTTTTGATAACATGTATCCCCAGGTGCAGCTTTTTCTGATTAAAAAAGTGCTTACTGACCCAGGCCAATCTGTGGATCAATAGGTGCAGCCTCAGTAGCTATCAGTAGTTTCCTTCTTTTTCGGCATGGAAGCTGAAGTTCCATCATTCAGGCATTCATTTTGAATCAAAGCAGCCCCAAATTCCAACCAAGTTATCTGTGCTTACAGAATTAACACATCTAAAAAGATGTGATCTTCAGCTATCAAAATGTCTACCATTTGGAGACCTGAATGCTGTGATTCTATCTTGCATAAGCTTAAACACAAGCGAGAGTCAGTTTTGGTAACTCAGGCCTTATGAGGTTCAGCAATGTTTTAGTAAGATTGCTGTTAAAACTGATGGTTAAAAGCCAGAATCTGAGCTATGATCCCCATTCAAGTTCTAAAACAGAATACAAGAAAAAAAAATTCAAGAATCTGTTTCCTAATCTAATAATCTTTCTGTTTGACTCCACCGTTTATGACTTCTCAGGGTCTGTGTACAATCACCCCCACTCTCATAATGTGCCACATGTGTCCAGGTGTCTCCTGTTTCCTAGAGGTGCCTCCAACTCTTAGATACAATGAAATGAACATTTAAATCAGGTAGCACAGATATGCTCCCAAGGACTGCTGTGCCCTGAATAGCCAAATTTGTTAGGCACTCAGTGTTTTAGGACAGCATATACGTTCACACATCTATACGCAGCTAACAGGATGACATAAGGCTATGTGCAATGAGGCCCTGCTCCATTGCACTGCATCCTGGTTCAGCAGCAAAACTAGTCTCAGAAGTTCCTGCTCCCTGGTATCTCATTCTCCACATCCCCTCCTGATCCCCTTGGTGTTTGATATGATTCACTTGTGTCATACAGTTGTTTGTAGAGCTGAGTGGTAACCTGGATTCTTGAACTGATCAGTTTGAAAATAACTGTTAATAGCAACCAGTTGTATCAACACAGCTGAGCATTGCTGAACTGCGTGAATGTAGGTGGGAATGGGGGGTGGAGGCATTATACGCCAGCTTTGCTGCTGAAACCTGTGTCTCCCTGATTGCTCTTCACAGTTACAGCAGGGGTGTTAGTGAAGTAGCACTGATGTGATATTAAGATATTAATATCCACACAGATATTAAGAAGCTGGTTCATGGGGGCATTTAAACCCTTTATTGCTGTTGCTGCAGTGCATTTAAATAGCATGCCTCTTTCTGCTACGCTTTCTCTTACTACCTTTGAGGAAGACGGTGAATTCAATGTCACAGAATCACAGAATCACAGAAGGGTCGAGGTTGGAAGGGACCTCTGGAGATCATCTAGTCCAACCCCCCTGCTCAGGCAAGATCACCTAGAGCAGGTTGCCCAGGACTGTGTCCAGATGGCTTTTGAATATCTCCAAGGAAGGAGGCTCCACAACCTCTCCAGGCATCCTGTTCCAATGCTCTGTTACCCTCACAGTAAAGAAGCGTTTCCTCATGTTCAGGTGGAACTTCCTGTGTTTCATTTTGTGCCTGTTGCCTCTTGTCCTGTTACCAGGCAGCACTGAAAAGAGTCTGGCCCCATCCTCTCTACACCCTCCCTTCCGATACTTATACGCATTGATAATATTCCCCCCTCAGTTTTCTCTTCTGCAGGCTGAACAGTCTCAGCTCTCTCAGCACTTCCTCATAGAAGAGATGCTCCAGTCCCTCAGTCATTTTAGCAGCCCTCTGCTGGACTCCCTCCAGTAGCTCCATGTCTCTCTTGTATTGTCAGATCAGCCTATCATCTCTTTAGTGCAGTGCCTTTTTATAAATGCAAGCCAGGAACAGATACATCTAAATAAAGTGCCTACAGCTCAAAGCTGCGGTTAGGAAAGAACTTGTCACCTAGAAATGCTTCTTACCAGCCTCAGTTGCTTAAGATT
This sequence comes from Dromaius novaehollandiae, assembly GCF_036370855.1. Taxonomy (NCBI): domain Eukaryota; kingdom Metazoa; phylum Chordata; class Aves; order Casuariiformes; family Dromaiidae; genus Dromaius; species Dromaius novaehollandiae. The sequence continues at coordinate 40,336,422 of NC_088103.1, read as the reverse complement.
ACCACTAACACTCTGCTCTTTAAAGAAGGGCTTATAGCTAGTTTACCGTTTTAAGAGCATGGATTGTAATGGATACACACAGAATATAAATAATCAAATAATCAGTGACACTGGGATCAGATAAGCTGTGCTGTTTCAGCTGATTTCAGATTTTCAGGCTCAGGCACAGTCTTAAATATTTGTATTCCATTTATTATGCTTTGTGAGCCATGGCCGTGGATGTCTTTGCATCCATACCTAACACCAATGCTTAAAGAGCTGACAGTTCAACTAGACAAGAGAAAGGACAAGAAGCACTATTATCCCTATTTTGCAGATACAAAGCTAAGATGGGGAGAAATTAGGAAGCTACCTCAGGTCTTACAAAAAGTCAGTAGCTGGAATTGAGCAACGACTGTCTGAATCATGCCCATTGCGATAATATCTTGACCTTTTTACTAAAGCATTTACACTTCCATAGGAAAGGGTTATACAGATGGCTGAGGGAACACATTGTACAGACAATTAATTACCTTTTGCCTGCCCTTTCTTTCCTTCTCCCCAGTCACATTCTGGCCCAACAGCCTGAATCATGAATTCTAGAAGAATTTCTTCGTTCAGGGAATCTGTACATGGAAGATAAATAGAAGCTGAAGGGAAAATGCCGAGATGATAGAGTAGGTGGAGGAGATTTTGTATGGTACTAATGTATTTCAATAGACTCCTCATCTCAACTCTGTGCAGCTATTTGGAAGAAAGAGAGAAAATGCCTGAATACTTGGCCTTTCCCTCTAGCAAACAACTGCAGGCAGAAGTTGCTGGAGAGAGTATATCTGCTCTTTAAAGAATGACTGATAAAGAGTGAGTTCTGTTAAAAATAAAAGGAGAAGGAAAATGCCCTGCTGTTTCTCCTGTCCTCAGACATTTCAGGTGTCCCCCTGTAGGTGCAGAAGAACTCAAGAGACATTAGCACTAGTAAATTTTATGGCTGAAGGAGCCAGCGAGGATTCTTTAAAGTGCTTATGGAATTTAGGAGCATAAGTCCCTCTGACAGATATTACACTCCCTAGGTATGTCGGAAATGCCACACCTGCAATGAACACCTGGAACAGCAGATTCTGTGCATTTTCCTTCATAAGTTGCAGGTGATGTTGTATTAGATTTAACTTTATTCTAAGAGATTTTTCCTTGTGCTAGGAACAATACTCTGAGCTCTGCTGTGGCACTCTAGTGTCACTGCCTCACAGCTCTAATAACCTCGGGCATGGACTGGCTGTGCTTCGACCTGCACCATCATTAGAGCCTGCTGGGGTTCCTTCATATTCTCTCTTCCTGGTGATACCTTCTCTTCAATGTCTTCTCAAAAGACACTGATCTAAATAACAACATATTTAGCTCTCAAGGTCAGATATACCGAATTGTGTGGGATGCTGATCTTTGGCTTACAACTTTGTGACAAGAAATTCAGCACTAACATATCCTGCACAATCTCTTTATACTCTACTGTCCTCTCACTTACATGGATAGAAATGAGGAGATACTGCAAAGGCATGCCAGTGGTTTGAATAGCTTGCTAAAAAGGTCACATCTGACAGACAGTCTCACCTACATGGGCAAACTATTTAAGCAGTTTCTTTTAGTAAGGACATTTGCGAAAGAGAAATTGACTGTAACAGAACAGTGGCTGTGGGGTCAATACCTCTGCTCTTCATATGAAGAGTGGTGGCTCTTTGCTGCCAGCAGTCATCCGTACACTCTGAGCAGCTACAATGTGAATGCTGATCCTGCTGATTCCATACCATGAAAGGTTCTGTGAGCCTGCAAAGGGCAGACATGGACTTTCACAAATGGTGGCAATCTATCCTCCAGAGAGTCGGCCCATACATTTCTGTAGACCCAGCCAAAGCACCAAAAGAGAAGAGGTAGACAAAGGAGCTACACAGTGATTGTGCCAGCCTGTGAAGCAGGCCCTTTGGGCACCAGTGCAGGCCAGTCTTGTTTGCATCAGTACATCAGAAGTCACAAATGTTGTCTATGGCAGCTACCTGTTTACATGAAAGAAACTTACTATTTCATAACTTTATTCAGAGGGGAGTGAACCTTCATTGTCAGTGCTACAAGTATCTGCCGATGCACAGAAACTGTCTAGGGCCTTCACTTTAGTGTTACCAGTTTCAGAAGCATCAAAATATGTAGGCAACATGGACCACATACAGTGGCTACAGAAACTGTCTAGGGCCTTCACTTTAGTGTTACCAGTTTCAGAAGCATCAAAATATGTAGGCAACACGGACCAGATACAGTGGCTACAGAAACTGTCTAGGGCCTTCACTTTAGTGTTACCAGTTTCAGAAGCATCAAAATATGTAGGCAACATGGACCAGATACAGTGGCTACAGAAGTGGAGTGAGAAGCACAAGTATGTATTACCTTAGCCCACAAATTCTGACAGCTTTGAATTAAAGCTGGCAACATCTATGTGGGAATAGTAACTGAAAGAATCATTTAATCCCAAGGAAACTTCCAGGTAGCTAAAAGAAGTGGAAAGACACTGTGTGTGAATATATGTGTATATATCTGAGAGACGGCACACTCTTCGTACTGATAAACTTTAAAATATGATTTACTCTGTGCAGGCAGCAGTCTCAGACATCAAAGCTTCAGTTTCAGTGCAGCGTCAAAAAAACCATGAAGCTTTAAGACTCGACCAAGCATCAACACCAAACTGAAGCAGAAGCATTTCCTCTTGAGACCGTAGACTGAAAGGATTAGACTTAAAAAACCCACACATACACATGAAAAAACCTTCTATAAAACTGCTGGTAGAAAAAGAAATGACTAAATGAATAGTGTTTGCCCAAGTATGTTGTTATTTATCCTGCTACACTCCTCGTATCGGTATTTAAACTCACTGCACTTTAAGTGGAGGCTAAAATCAGCTGTATATGCACTAGTCAGTGAACTTATGATAACAAATATTTACAGAGAAGACAAAGGTTCATTTTTAATCAAAGGAAAGAAACAAAGACAAAGGTACCAATGAATCTAGGCATTTTCTCTCACACTGCAGAGTGTAATGGGCTAGAGCCACTTGCATGCATGAAGGTACAACTGTTTCCTTCAAGCACACACTTTCGCAGAACCACTGATGATCCACCCAGAGTTATTTTAGCCTGTGTGTGACCAGGACTGTATCCAGCTTCAAAGTGCATGGAGAAGGTGTTCTGCTGCGAGTGCTGTAGTAGATACTGGCAGCTCGAAGCCTGAAGACCATTTAGTCCTTTCTGCCCTTAGAGCCATGACTAATACTACTGTAGTGCCTAAAAATAGGATCTCCTTGTGCCAAGCTCTGTTTGTGAATGGGAAAAGCTCATTCAGTGAAGAACATACAGATCTGAACAGTCAATGTACATAAATTAAAAAAAAAAATCCTTAAGTACTATCATTTCTCTTTTAGGTATCATTAATAACACAAGGCACAGCTCCTCAGAAAGGTATTTAAGGCCATTCCAATAATTTCAGTGGTAGTTAAGTACCTCAGTGCCTCAGGGAAACCATACCAGAGTTACCCACCCAAGCCCTCCATACAGTCTGTGAAAGCAATAGGAAATGACCACAAAACCCTCTCATAGGCACTGCAATCATGTATATTCTTCTCCTTAGAGCCCCATGGTTTTATCCCAGATTTTGCCACCAAGTGAACATTTGAGGAAGACATGACTAGAGTACCTCTGTTCTATATTTTGAACTCTACTCCTAAGGCTCTTGTTGAAGAGGGAGGGAAGTCAGTTTTATTTGGATTCTATGCACTTATTTGTATGCGGAAAAGACTGAATTGCTGCTGGGGAACATTGTCTCACTTTCAACAGAGTACACAGATTTACAAATAGCCTGCACCAGCTGGTGGGCAGCAGCTGAAATGATAGCTGGCATTAATGCTGCTTGCACAGCTTATCTACAGGTCTACTTTAAGAGGGTTTCATTCCTTGTGTTAGATTTGGGCTCACAGTATTCTACACAGAAAAGTATTGCCTTCTTTATATCAAAATTTTACAGACTGATTTAGTTGTAAGGGACACTGGCTACTCTTTCCTACAGTTTTTTGCCTCCTCCCTGCATCCCCCTCTCCCCTCTTGCACTCTCTAGGTAACAGCTTCTCTCTGTGTACCTTCATGGCAAATTTGCACACTTCAGAGCTTCTCTTCTCCAAGCTGCCCAGTGAAAACTGGCAAACAAACAACAAAAAAAATTGATTTCCTATGGTCCAAAAGAGAACTGAATCTTTTCCTGTTGCTATGTAAGCCCTGCTGATGACACGGAACAAGATGGAAGGGAAAACAAAAAGAAAGATAAATGATTCAATGAATATCCCAGAAAGGAGTCTGGCAGCCTGCAATACTCCATCCCTTCTGCCTCTTATTAACACTAAGACCATTTAAGAGGCACCACATTGTTATTTCTGTAGCAGGGCAGCAAACCAAGTTTAGTGACATGGAACAAGTTGTCAATAGACCTGCAGATCTGCAGGAGGACTTTAATTGGATAAGAACATATGTCAGGAGGTGGTGGAGGCTGAGACCTTTTTTTTAGCAAAAGATGTTACTAGGCATGGTAGCTTTTGAGAAGGAAAAACTTTTTTTCTTTGTTGCTTTTATCATAAAAATCTGCTAAACCACAAACCATTCAGCACTGCAATGAAAGAGTGTTTTTTGTGTCATTTATATTACCCTACTGTGCTCTTATTATTAACAGTTTTCTGCTTAAGAACAGCATTTCGAAAAACATGCTCTTAAGAGCTTGAAAATACTCCCTGCAAAGCTTTCTTCCCTTGCTCCCACCCCAGAATCCCATTCATCAAGTGGATTTTGCATTTAGTTCCCCCCTCCTCCACCCACCCAATCTCTCTGGTGAGATATTAATTCCTTCAGAAAAAAAAGCTATTGAAAAATGCCTTGAGACTCTCTATTCCCTCTGGGAAATGCCATCTAAGGCCCTAGGATATCTGGAGAGCAGGAAGGTTAGGGGTGAGAGGTAGGAAAAGATACTGCCTTTTATGGAGGAATGATGAATCTGAGTGACAGTCAGGAAAGCCTGACGGGACATGCAAATGTGCCCCACCACGCTCAAGCCTCCTGTCTTTGAGAAAGTTAGGAGAAATATGAAAATACTAACCTTCCCTCAGCAAAAAGAAGCTTGCCTGAGCTCTTGTGCTATTTGAGTTCACAAATCCCATACAGGTGAGAAATGACAAGGTAATAGGAAGTATAGGCTATAAATCAGAGTAAAGATATTTTGACCTTCAGTCCAGTATAATACAATAAGCATCTCTTCCCTCCCACTCTTCCTTTTTTAATCCTGAGTTAAATTATTTTTGTTGGTGAAAAGTGCTGGCCTATCTGAGGATGGATCAACTGATGGATCAACTTTGGGAGGTCTACTCTTCCCCCCAAAAGAGGAGCAGAAGTGACAGGATCAATTGATGACCTCTATCTATTTAAGGTACAAGCAATAACAGAGTAAACATTTCCACTGCCATCCCACAAAGTATGCACAAACATTATTCAACATAGCAGTGTAGTTCTGATGTGAATCCTACAGTTGTGCCTACTGCTGTGTATCGGTTCAGTTTGCAGAGCAGCCTGGGTGCATAGCTGGATGCCAGCTAGATTCATTTCAGAAACAGCTAGACCTGAAACTCCAGTCCAGATGTGTTCCAAATGTGTACCAACTATTAATGGGGATATGAAGGTCTGCACCATGACTGGTCCTTTGAAGAGGTTTTAACAACATGTCTGTTGGGGAAGTTCAAGCCAGGGCCTTCAGGGATCCAGAGGTCTGGAGCTAAAACCTTCAAGCTGCATAATGTGTAGATGTAGGGGCTTCAGCATACCTAACTCTATCTACTGATCTGCCCTGAAGATAGTGAATTACTTCCTAATGTAGATAGGGCCATAGCAAGTCACCTGTGGCAGAAAGGAAGCCTGAAAAGGGATTAGAGGACTAACTAGTTTTCATGGCTTTTCTCAGACTACAGGCAGGGAAGTCAGGTGCTTCCAGTGCCACTTGAAACGCTGGGGAACACCGGTTCCTGCTGTGGTCTCATCAGATACCTGACTGAGTCTCTAGTCTGGCAGAAATTAATGTAAAAATCTTAAAGAACGATAAGACAACTGCAATGAAAACATGCAATGGTCAAAGGATTGAGGTTTTGGAATCTTTCTTTTGATACTGTCCATCTCTGGTTTCATAGTAGATCAGTTTTAATTTCCCAGATGTACAGTCATTTCCCCTGAGTGTGTTTTTTCAGAGTCTCAGATAATACAAGCTCTCACGTATCTCTGGGTAACGTTTTGCCCTTTTTAGAAAGGACTTCGGACATGCAGCTCTAAAGTTAAAACTGCATGCAACTGATCAATGTTCATGGTTAACTATAATCAAATAAGACATTTCTCTGATTAATTTCAAGTGCATTGTCAAAGGTGGTACAGATAATATCAAATTCACATTGTAAGGCAAAAGAGGCAGCACAATGTCTCTCTACTTTTCAGCTGTCTGGTTTGATGAGAGGATAAGGATCTTTCCACTTTAGGCAGGGAGGAGCACAGCTCACATAGAAAGAAGGGGGTATTCTTCATGGTTCACCAACAGGGGACAGCCTTTCGCATATTTGTCAGATTAACATATTCTCAGATGGCATTTCCCAGAGGGAATAAAGTGTCTCAAGTTGTTTTTCAAGCTCCTGTGCACTGTCTGAACAGATAGTTATGAAATTGCATTGCTAATGCTTACAGGGGAGAGGCTTTCTGTTATATGCTACACTGAAAACGTACAAGTCACAGCTACACGTACTCACTGTCGCTAAAGCTGCAGAACAGCTTACTCTGTCCTAAGCACAATGCCATGCTGTTAAATTATGGGGCAGCAACCAGACAATATTTCATGTGATGGAGGAGCCAAATTTCATTGTCAGAGTACGTGCCAGCTCACCTCAGCCGAGCCAGTTACAGTGCACTCTACTTACAGGATGTCAGTGACCTATCTGCTCTGCCTGTTCTAGAAATTTTCAGATCGCCTTGTTCCCCCTCTCTCAGCCCTTTCTCACCATTTCCCTCCCACTTCTCTCAAATGTCATCTTCCAGTCTTTGTATTGTCCTCTAGTCTTGGATTGTAATTCCATAGCCAAAGACACAGAGAAGTTTTAGTCTCTCCAAAGCCTGAAATAATATGCTGTCCTCCCCTTCCTCCCATCATGCTGGCATTTACGAAAGAAGAGAAAGGCTCTGAGGTGATTGCTGGCTAAAACGTATGTATTTAGGTGTATAGGTTTAACAGCTTTAGTCTGTCCCAAACTCAGAAGCTGACAGAGTCACAAATGCATACTACACGCTAGACTAAGCTGCTCAGAGGACAATTTCCCCTCCTTCCTCTACTCCTCCAGCCACATAGCTATGTCCAAAGTTACTGTTTGCCATTGCAGAGCAACATAGCTCCTTCGTTAGAGTCACTAGTTTCTATTTCTAAAGTCACAGTTTTGTTCTCTCGGGGGACAGCTTACAGGCTTGAGGTGAATTTAAAGGGACAAGACTTATTGGTTCAGTTTAGTATATATTTTTATGAAACCTGTGTGTCACTAACAGTTGTTGTTTTGACTGATTAGACATCCTCTAAGTACAATGACTAAACAGGAATATCATGGGATATTTATTCAGACTTAATCTCCCTCTCTCAAGCCTCAAGACTTTATCCGCAGAGAGTTGTTAACAGAGAAAATGTTGTTTCTACCATACAGATAGCAGTCTGAGCTACCCCATTTAAAATATGATGGATATAATTGCTAACAATGGGGTGGGAAGTGGGCAGAAGGCAGGATTTCTGAAGAACAGGTTTAAAAGTCCATGTGTCAGAGTTGTCAGCTAACTGTGTATCAGCTTTACTAACAAGACTTACTGGGGCAGGGATTTCTAATTTGTCACAGTCTCACATGGGAAGAAATGCTTAAAATACATGGACTGGGCTATTTTAGGTAAGACCTGCAAATTGATCTCCATCTTGTTGCATTCCCCAGACCTTTACAGTGAAAACACTCATGATGACTATAGTTTACAAAAGTCTGCCTTCTTCAGATCTGCAAATGGCAAATACTATAACACCAATTCCGGGCGGGGGGGGGGGGGGGGGGGAAGCTTGCCCCACTCCTGTAGCTGAAACCTACGTTAATATTTTAAAGAAAAAAATATATATATTTTGAATAATAAGTATCCACAGTCATGCCAGGTATTCTACTTGTTCTTTTTCCCTATGTAGTTCAATTCAGCATCTACCAGTCCTCAGACATGCTAAAATCCTTGCTGGTCTCTTTGTCTGACTAATGATTTCATAAAGCAGGGCTAAAAACATTATCCAGAAAACTCCTGCCCAGAAGACTTATCTGTTCTGTGGAGAGCTGGTTTTGTGGCTCCTCATGGACTCTGCTTCATAGGAAGAAGTCTAGGCCCAATGTGCATTCAGGGATCTGCTGATACTCATTTCCTTCCAGCTCCCGAGACCACCACACAAAAATACCTTAAAGTTGTCCTTGGCCTGTTTCCCCATGTGTATCGGATAAGAGTCAGGCTCTAAGTACAGCACAAGTGCAGGTCTCTTGTTTTTTCTCATTGCATTTCATCAGCAGAGCTTGGTGTTTGATCTGTTGTTCCGTGATTGAAGGAGGAAACAGTGTGGTCACCCTGGTGTTATTTAATGCTGTTTTTCCTCAGTTTAGCAGTTAGCACAGTCACTGAGCTGTTTTACAGGAGGTGTTGCTACGCTGAATTGTTCTACAGCTGCACAGGATCAAAGAGTCACAAAGGGAGCCCAGTGCATATATCTGCCACATGTTCCCTTAACTCAGCTTTGGTTGATGTTAATAGCCCTGACTGTGGTCATTAACTCTCTTTCTCTCTAAGATTTTTTATTTCTTGTAACATGTCTGAGAGCTTTGTTCCGGACTAGCAACCCATGACAGTGAGGCAGGGAAGATGAGACTGACTGAATCTAGCCAGGGCTATGGCACTGTCCCACAGAAGTATTTTACCATGAAAGAAAGGATCTCTCAATGTTTCAGTTATCATTATTGTTAGTGTACTTAAGAATACTTAAAGATGTGTTATTTGTGTTCAAAAATCTAAATAGGGCTATATAGCTAGCCAGCCTTAAGAACTATAGTTTTATAGGTGCATTCAAGGAAAGTGTTAAGGGGATGAATTCAGTAAGGAGAAAATAATAGTCAAAACTGAAAGAGTCAGTTGAGACAACCCTCCCCTGCCCCCTGCCCCAAATTCTAGCAATATTTATTCCCATATTTTGCCAGAAAATTCTTGAAATTATAAATTTTAGATCGTTCCTATTAAAAAGGCTTAAAGCTTCCTCCTGTAATAAAGGTGTTAAACCAATAGCTCTATCTCAAATTCCTGTAAACTTGCCAAGCCAAGAATGATATGTATGACATCCCAATAGCTTAGGTGGAACAGCTTCCCAGACCTTTATGAATAGGTGTTGCTGCTTGTCTCTCTGCTACTAGCTGTTTTATACCACTGTCATGTAACTATGCCTCTGAAACATAGTACCCCTGTATAGTCTATAGCAAGAGGCAGGGAGGAAACAGTATGCAATTCTGACAGTAGAGAAAGGGGAAGGGAGTGGAAAACAGTGTCTACAGTGACAAAAAGGACAAGGAAATTGGGAGAGGGATAGTGTGACAGTCCCAGTACTTGGGGAGGATAAGGAGAACACATTAAGGTTGGATAAGAGAAGAAAGAACTTTGCTCAAGAGCAAACCATTGGTGAAAACCCTGATCTTTGGTTGAAATTTCTTCCTAACCTCTTCAGTGACTGGTTTATGGCTTGAAACTAAAAGGATTACTGCTTTAATTATTTTATTCTGTCAAAATAGTAATGAATATACATTTTATCCATTTAAACGGTGTTAGCAAAATTTTACGAAATTCTATGTCTTCCTAGTGCTATAATTGCTGTGTGATAGCAATTAATCCCATAAGGCAATATGCATTCCAACAGCAGCTTCAAAGGTATGGGTTTTCCATTCTACTAAACATCTAGCTTGTACAGTCCATAAAACTGTAAGCATGAGAACCTGACTAACATTCTCTTTATTTTTCTGCTTTCTATATCTTCACCAAAGTCTATAGTCACTATTTCTTTACTCCTATGTTCTGTCACTTGACATAAAACCCTTCGTTCTTTTACTTTAAGGTGTCTTTCACTTTTTAAAGACACTCTGTTGTCCTAAACATCTTGATGAGATTGGGAAGCCCAAAATCTATGGCAGGGAGACAAAGAAGGAAGTTTTCCTCCTTTTCAGCCTGTCGTCTCATGCAGATCATGAGACGTTCCTTCCCTCTCTTTGAGAAACTGTACCCCATTTCTTTAAATCTTAACAATAATGCAAACAAGAGAGGACCGCATAATTTCTGGAGATGGTGCAAAATTCTCCAAGCAATGCGGGAGAGTATGGGTAAAAAATTTTAAGGATAATCCTGTTTTCTTCATTCTAACAAATAGTTTGTTCTTTGTTTCAAGAAAGTGATTCTTTCTACCATTTGTTGCTATCATTGCACACCACTTACACGCAGAGTATGTCAGCAATGAGTCTCATCCTTTCCTTGGGGTTAACTTGTCACAGAGGTATCGATCCTACCATTTTTCCTCGCTGTAAGGACAGATGTCTGCTCCGACTAGCAGATCTAAAAAATGAATGATTTTCTCTCTGCTGTGATAGATATACTCCCCAGACAAATTTGAACATGATCAACAGATATCTTCTTTAGAAGACTGACACAGAATTTAAAAAATGGTGCATGTGTCCCCTGGCAGGTACATCCTCTCTAAACAGTAGTGACATAGAACAGGAAATAAATAATCTGTGTTGCTGGCCCACTCCATCATTTACCCTGTGCTCTGAACCTTGATCAAGACGATCATAAGATGATGGCCTGAGACAAAGTAACAACATGGTATATTGCCAAATAGTTTCTAATAGAAGTTTTGGCTTCTGCATCGTTCTTTATTCCCTAGGAGAAATTTTGTTCCTTGGCAACTGAAAGATATTGAATGCTACTTCCATGTTGTATAGGGAATTAACACTTCTGTTCATAACCTCTCCTTGTCTCCACAGTACTAGGCCAGCTCAGGGAAAGGTGCTTCTCACTGAGTAGAAATACAAAAGGAACCCAAAGAGGAAGCCTGCTGTCCTGCCTGTGATGCAGGAGACCTTGCCAGTGCCCCACAGCCTGCTGCGGTTCTGCTCCTGGAGAGAACTAATTAATGTGGTAGGAAAAAAGCCCTGGGGCTCCTCCGTGGTTACCACCCTCCACCATAGAAAAGATGAGGATGACAAACATGCGACATGGGAAATGTTGTTGCAGCTGTTCAAACTCCAACACCTCCTTCTAGCCTGGAATACCACATAACCTCCCCTTCCCACCACTCAGCAAAGGAAGAAGAGATAATGAAAGAAATCCAGAAAACAAGATGTGGCAGAGACTCCTCAAAGTCCACTAAAGACTGCCACAATGGACAGAAGTATACACCCTGAAGAGAAAGAGAGAAAGATAGAGAGAGAGAGAAAGCTATTCAGGTAATAGACTAGTAACTCACCACATCTGAGAAACATATCTCATCTTGTTATTCAATGTCTATTTTCTTTATTCTCTGACTTTCTAATGACTTGCCAGACAGTCCATGTACATCCACTGTATAAGCAGCTATGTGCACAGATAGAGTTCATTTGAAATTTGATTTGAATCTGTTTTAATATTGGCTTAATTTTTTATCTTTATTACCCTAGCCCCACTTTAATTCAAACAGCTGTAGAGAGGGCTGCCTAACATTCAGACACAGAACACTACTTAATACTAAGTTTAATACTGAATGTTGAACACTACTTAAACACTTCTATTGTTCCTCTGCAACTTGAAACAAGAGCAAATATAGTCTTTCCAGGTTTGGAATTCTACAGCAGTTTTAAACTTAGTCTATTAACAAGACACACAACGTACGAGGCGTGTGATTCTCTTCTTGTTTATGCAAAGGAAAAAGGTTATCCATGGGCTGGTATATATTTATACACACTGAATATAGCTGTAAGTAAGCACTGCTCTGCTTAGCACTACGATATCCCCAAAATATCTGCTAGCTAGTGAAATCCTCACTCCAAAACATGGAACCCCATGAGTGGTACACTGGAAGAGCCCTCAGTTCTGTGGTGGCAATATCTTCCTCTTCAGAAGTTAGAGAGTTCTGGACAAGGGGCACAGCAATTCATCTGTGTTGCCTAGTGTCTACACTGCAGTTCTCAAGAGACCATGCATTCTCATTACTTCTCTGCTGGAGCACTCTCACAGATGGTTCTGGTGCTACCTACCTGGAATTCCTATGGGGAAAAAGTCAGATGGAGCATCCTCAAGAATCTGCTTATCTGCAGCCCTCTTACCGCAGTGGTCAATGAAAGGGAAATCAGGCACCCAAGAGACATTATGAAATAAGGAAGAGACTTGTGTTGGACTCCCCAAGCTGCCAGGAGACATATTCAGTGTGAGGTAACCCTACAAGAGCTTTTGAAATGAGTTGTTCTCTGACAGGATGTGTATATCCCGAAATGGTCTCGGTGATTAAACTGGATCAGCCAATTCAAAGGTTTGAGGATATGATATTATTACAGTTTATGTGACTTCTCCTGAATTTCATATTCTTCAGATTATGGGAGGAGAAACCAGGGGTACTATCTCTGGCAAAGCCACATTGTGAAGAGATGGAGAGGGGTGATACAGCAAAAATACAGCAGCATATGCACCTAAAATAGTCTCATGAAGTGTTGGAGCACTACCAAAACTCTGACTTAACAACCGCTCTTCTATATTTTGTTTGCTCATCATTTCCAGTCACGGTGCCCTATTTCAATTCAGATTGTAAACACTTCTGAACATAAACTACAGCTTTATTTCTTTCTAACACTCACTGGGTGCCTAGCACTGACGATCACCACAGCCATTATCAACTCAGTGGATTCTGAGTTCTGGCTGTACTTCAAAGAACCAAAAATATCTGAAAGTATGGAAATTCATAGTTGGGGTTTTCAAAATTAATTAATATGAGCCCCACTGCTAACCATCTATTCCTTTGTCTTTATTCCATTCATACTTACATTGTAAGGTATGTTTTTTCTTTCTAATCAGTTATTTTTCTTTAGCAGTGTAGGAAGGCTGCAGCAATACACGGAGGACGTATTCCACACGGAAGAGCCACTGTAGTTGTGCCAATTATTTGTGCACGACAGAGCTTTCCTTTTATAACTGACTTCATACATTCATGTTTTGACTGCTTAGTGCTCAGCTTCATCAACACACTAATCTTTGTTCTTTTCAGAAAGCAAGTGCAATAATTTCCTGATCTGGGCTGGAAGGTTTATTTATGCAGACATACTCGATCCTGTGGCTAACGACATTTGTAAAATTGGTGGTCCATGCAGAGAGCATTAGAGTTGTTGGAGCCCTGCATGGCAGCTTAGACACAGACCCCTCTCTGTCTCACTTACATGCTGCCTGATTTGCAGGGCTCCCTAACTTAACCAGTTGTCCCCAGTTCTCCCTGCACAGTGTCAGGAAGATCTCAGCAATTGCCCCAGTAGCTCCTTTTGATTCTGTTCTGCATGGACAAAACCCGAACTGAGAAAGAAAGCTTGCCTAGCCTACTATTTTCCTCATTGTCAGTTTTGAATATATGGCACCTCCTTTTCTTTGGCTTGTGTCTGGCTATAAAGAAAATTGGAGCTGGCAGAACTCTACTGCAAGATTTAAACTAAGTCACTGATAAAACAAACCTGTTTGTAACAGAGATAGGAGATTTAAAGTACATCACTGGTAGATAAAATAAATGTCTGTTTGTAATGGAGACAAAAGCTGTTTATATTGCTGTGGTGCTGGGCAAATATATTTTTTAGTCAATAGTAAACTCACCAAAAATGTATTTTCAGTTGTCCAGAAATTATTTGTGAATTCAGATCAAATTTCCTAATGGTTTCATCTGAGAAAAAAAATATCAAGCCAGGACTCTCTGAAGAGAAGGAGGATGGTTTTGTTACCTTTTACACAACAGTTTAATGCAGACCCACTCAATTAATTTTTACTGAGGTCCACTTCCTCTCAGCAGAAAGCAGTATGCCACCTCCTGCTCTGCCAGGATTTGCACGTTGTCTTTTCACCCAACAGCCAAGACAGACCACTGCAGCTGTTCCCCTGTTTCCCTGCTTTCCTGCCTAGCAAGACATTAGAGAACAGTAAGCAGCAAGAAATCTGGAGTCTCTTGCTTGAATCGTGTATCTGGAATTGTGAAATTTAAGTGAAACGTGCATAGTATCTGATTCAGAGCCCAAACTGAGCTTAAAATGAGGCCTGGCTTTAAGGGTTCATACATCCCGCTGGGACATGAGGTAATTTCTCCTTCAACACTGTTTAAGTATATTCTAATCAGAGCAGGACCTGAAGCACAGTTCCACATCCCAGCTGAACACCCTAACTGTTAAGGTGAGATTCACATGCTGTCCCTTCCTCCCTCACCATCCCTAGAACATGGAAGCATTTTACAGAATTTTACAGTACAGAAGCATTTACAGGTTCAGTGTGTGGCAGTGGGTGAAACCCAGCCAGATCTTTCTCCTCGGAGGTGTGGATGTGGTTTCCACACCCGTCAGACAGGGAAAGAAGCTGAATGAGGGTCTTACATACATGAGTATCTCTAATCAGTGACGTACTGAATGAAAGGAGGATGGCATCTCCACTCCTCCCATCTTTTTTAATTTGCTATCACTTGCTTTCTGTAACCAGCTGTAAGGGTGAGGTGGGGGCAACCCCTGGACTCCTGGCAGGGACAGATACACAAACACAAGGCACACTGTGGTCAATACGGAGCGTTATTACCTCTGCGTCTGAGCGGGACTTGCCCAGCATTTTCCTGATGGAGGCAATAATGAAGTGGGAGATCCCTGGCACCACTGAGCATTGGTCCATGGTGAGCAATGCCGGGGTTGGGAGGGGACAACTAGATTAAGTTTTTGTGTAACATACACGTGCAGTAAAGCATATTGAGCTCATCGCTGATCTCCATTCAAAGCCCAGGTGCAACACCACACTGGCACAGGCTCAACCACATGACTATGGGTCAACATGCCGGTCTGGCTAGCTTCCGTCGCCTATCTATTCGACATTCTTCCACATTTTCCCATACACCAGCATTTTAAAATCATGGCTTTTTGTTTAGGTTAAATAGAACTATATAAATTCCTGCAATTTATCACTCTGGCATGAGAAACTATCAAAATTCATAATTTGGTTCAGTATTTCAATTTCAGCTTCTCAGCTGGTCTGAAAAAGAAACTAAGTTATTTATTTAGCCCTATACTGCTCTCATCTCCTTGACTTTTCACTGCATTTCCATCTCTACAGGGCTATATGTATTGCAAAGATATTTTTAATAGCTATTTCCACACTTTCAGTGTCTAAATATTGGAAGCATTTGTGATTAATTTAACTGTACCTCTAAATTTCCTGAATTTCCTGATAGCTGGAAGCTTTAAAAAAATATATCATAGAAATTTGAGAATGGCTTTTAAAACAACAATGACAGAAGGAAAAACTTATCCTAGAGGGAATGCTGGTACTAGTTGCAGGAGAACTCCGGAGCTGAGAAGGTCTACATCACTTTGGCTTCGCAGTCTTCATGAGTTACCTGGGATTCCCCTCGCCTGCCCTCCGGTTCCGTGGCTAATGTGTCTGCTTGTAAATAGCAGGATCTGCTGAAAATGTAATATATCAAGAAGAGCTTGAAATAATAAAATAAAAATATTCTCCTAACTAAATCCACTCACCTGCAATGACCAAAATTATAAGTATTTTTGCTCCCTCCTTTTAGATGCAATTTTTCAATGAATCTATTTACTTGAAACATTTTACCCAGCTTTGATCAAATGCCTGGCAAAGAGAGGCTCAGAACAGAGACAGGGAGTGACATCTTGGGGATACCTAACTTAGGCTTTGCATATTTGAACGCTGTCATTATTTGAATACTAATCTGTCAACAGTAAGAACATTTCTGGAGAGCCTAAGTGGCCATTTTAGGTCTGAGGCTGTGTTGAACATCAGCCACCCCAGTAAATCCCATGTCTCCATTAGGTGTGAATGAAGAAAATACCGACCACAGTGAAGTCAGAGGAAAGGTCCCTTTTTGTCTGAAGGGGAAAGGGCAGGTTGCAGGAGTTCACCTAGGATATTGTATTGCCCATGGTAGTGAGATGGAAGACATGATTTTTAAAGACAAATGTGCGGTAGTTGAAATTGAGCTGGCAGAACCCGCCTGGGGAACAAACTCACCTTTTATTAAAACAAAATAAAACTTGCCAGGGCTGCTAGGCTCAACACAGCTTGATTAAAGCCATTGGGGAATTTACAAATCAAGGAAAGGGCAGAACATGGAAAAAATAAGTGCTAGATCAGTTAAAAGTAGCTGGAGAAAACCCTGAGGCTCTGCAGCTGGTCATTACTGATGCAGGAGATAGGCTGCCTCATGGAGAAGGGATATAATGGGAGAAAAGCAATACATAAATCTGCAGAATTCAGCATTAGGGATGACTAATCACACATAGCACTGGCAGCTGAGGAGACCACAGACCATTTTCTTAAGAGTAAGTATATGGATACAAATACCTGTTTGTCATCAAAACTACATATTTAACAATGTCTGCGTACCTTAAGCAAGGTAGCTCACTACTAGCCTTCCATGACAAAGACAGTTAGTGTGAAAAGTGGCTCAAAACTGAGTCCACACTGAGTGCAAATTGAACATATTGCAGTGAGCTGTGCTAAACATAGCCTTGCTTTGTACTTTGGGGGCAGGTTATCACTAGCCAAGTAAACCAGTCACTAGCCTCCTTCTCACTAGCCATTAGCCCTTTGGAATTCCTTATCACTGGTGGAGCCTGAGCTAAGAAAATTCTTTGAAAGGGATTTCAGTGAAACAATGTTCGATGCTAATTCTGATTCCCTGCCTCCCACAAGATAGCATGACGATGAAAGGAGGATGCACCACGTGAGCTCCCTGAGGCAGTGTAAGCAGCAGGTGTGTGTATTGACCTAGGTACAGATAAAGCGATAAAAACATGCCCCTCCAAATCCTTTTCATACTCTGGTCAGTTGAACTGGGACAAGGAAATCAGGGTTTCTCCATGCAGAATTCATTTCTGCCTTATTGAAGAATTATGTGACTCACATGCAGGCTACAAACTAACAATGATTAATAACAGGACTTCAAGGCACATAATCGTCCAACAGATTAGACCACAAATATTAGCCAGGATCCTGTACTTGCTATATAAAAGAGAAGGAACTAAGGCCATCAGGGATCTGCCCATGCCTCATATAACTTAGATCACCTTGCTCATAT
Organism: Dromaius novaehollandiae; assembly: GCF_036370855.1. Classification (NCBI taxonomy): domain Eukaryota; kingdom Metazoa; phylum Chordata; class Aves; order Casuariiformes; family Dromaiidae; genus Dromaius; species Dromaius novaehollandiae. Next base: position 40,318,953 of record NC_088103.1, on the reverse strand, counting down.
CTTTCATGAAGATAGAGTCACGCAATCTCAGTAGATGCATTTCCAAGTCTGGTCTCCACTACCAGAAAGAACATGCATTGAACTCAGCGTAACTTGCCTCCTAGTCATCCAAGTGACTTTACACCTGTGCTAGAAAGCAATTATTTTATATATGCCAATACTGCAATGCAGAGGAGTGGCAAAAAAATCTTTTTGTCCTGCAGTGTCTCAAACAAGATGTGAACAGCAGTTTTGCCCCACATCCACCTTTCCTAATGTCTGCCATGAGAAGTGTCAGAAGATATCAGATTCTAATGTTTAGATTAAATGTAGTAATCTGATCAGGATGAAATGCCAAATGAGTCACCTCCTTCCACATCATCATCTGTGCCACCTGCCCTTTGCTCTGCTTCTTGGCTTTCGTAGTTTGCTGTTCAGCACAGTGTCCAAGATAATATAAAATGGACCTGATAAAGAAGGGACTAATGGATAAAAACTTCATAAGTGGATTCAGGTAGAAAACTTTGCAGTATAAACAGATATAAAGGATGATATTAGTAGGGAGTCTGTCCTATACTCTCCCTTTCTAATAGGAAGATGTGAAGTTGATAGAATAATTCTACATTTTTCTCTTTCTCTCTTCTAAATAGCACATCGGTGAGACATTGACAACATTCTCAGCATTAAACAAGGCAGAGAATTTTATCTTCCCTCATTCCAGAAGCTTGCAATAATGTAAACAACCAGTGTGAGTCTGAACCAGATGACCAGGTGGGGCACTGAACATAGAGTAGAGAGGGATCAATAGCTTTTAATAAACTTGCTGAATCTGGCACCAGTTGTTGTTCCTGAGCATCAAAGAATAAATTGGTTTAAAGAAGGGATCTGAAATAAAAAAGCAGGGAATAACATTACCATTCTTTTCGGTATCTTTTTGAATTTACAGAGGTGTATGAAATACCATCATATGAATCTTGATTTGGTATTTTGGCTTTTCTTTGCCTTTCCCCCTCTTCAAGACCAGTGCTAACAAGTTTCCATATGGGCAAGGAAGCTTTTCATAACTACTCATCTCTGATATAAGCTAAGCGGTGGTCAGCTTTTTATAAGAGCATTGTGCCTTAAGTTGGAACTATTCAGCATATTGAGCTGCTTCTTTGCTGCTAACTGGAAACCACAAACTTTACAAAACTCTCTGCAACCTTTAACTCCTCATGAGCAAGCACAAGGAGATGATCCCCTAACACCTACTTTTCCTTTTCTTTATTACATGCTGTATCAAGTTGAGTCTAACTCACTGCTTAGCCTTTCTGAACTAGGACACCCTGCCAGAGCAATCTGTTCTCCAAGAGCATCACTGCCTACACAGGACTTAGCCTCTCACTTTCACCTCAGAAAAGCACATACCCAGCAAACAGGCCCATCACAGCCTGATTTTGATCTTCTGTGATGATACAGAGAATCCACAGACTCACTCCTGTGCCATGCCCAGATCCCAAGAATTCCGTGTCAAAAATCAGTCATCTCCACTAAACCACACTAATACACCAATTACAAATAATTTTGGGAATGGCTGATTTTTATATAGGGAAGCATGCTGGAATACTAATACATAAAAATTAACAACATAGACGCTGTGTGATGACTGGACCCAGTTCTGATACTCTCTTCTGGACAATTCTGCTAAAAAAAAGCCCAAGAGACAGGTAACTTCCTGTTCTTCCAGCTCCAACTGGAAATGAGTATACTTGTCCTTGGATCACCAGGCTATCCTAAAAAGCAGATGAGATCTTTTTTCCTTGTAAAGTTTCTTCTCCTAAGCCAAGATGTCTCAAAACCAAAACAATTAAAAAAAAAAAAAAAAAAAAAAAAAAAAAAAAAAAAAACTCCTACTCCCTTAAGCACTGAGTGTTCTTGCTTCCTGCACCTCTGCCCTATGCATCAGCATGTACTCAGGTCCCATGGCGAACACCTTCCATGGCAATCGGATTTTATCAGAAATACTTATGCGCTGCTCTCTGGGCTAGGGAAAAAGGCAAGAGAACAGAATGATAGATGGTGAAAAAGTCTGCTAAAAGAAAAGACTGATCCAGTGGGAAAAAAGGGCCTTGATGGAAGAAGATGAGCCTTTCACATTGCAGGCAGGAGTTTGCCTTCCCAATATACTCTGCCCTATCCTTATATCTGTCTGGCTTCCTGAGGGTTAAACCATCTTTGGTAGTGCGAAGGTAGAACTGTCCTAAATGTCTTCAGAAATCTGCTTGGCTATTAGTAAATTCCCTGGTGACAACATAAAGAAAATCAAACACCAGACTTAATATCCTGAGCAAGCCTGGTTATGCATATTTAATAAAAGGAAACATACCATAAGGTAAAAATGGGTGTCCATGGAAACTGCATATCCAGCTTAAAAAAAAATTAAATTTTGCATATGACTTTCTTTCACATACACTCCTCTTCTACCAGTTTTGGTGTTATGTATTGGCTGCCAGAGATCTACACTGCCGGACTGCTATTTTCACATCCCCAAGATGATTTCTCAGCATTATATAGCTCTGAGATCTGTCATGTACTATACACAGCTTAGGCGCTGAACTTACTGCACACAGGCTTTTCTGCACTAGGCAAACATGGGCTGCAACAAAGCACTGAGCAGAATGGCTTGCCCCTAGGATTTAGAGCTCTTCTGCAATTTTTTTGTTAGGGGTTAGATGAGGGGAAAAACAAAACAACAACAAAACCAAAAAGAACGGGCAAGCCAGAAGCAGAGCCAGTGCTCAGTGAAGAGGGGAGGAGGGGCTCTGCTCCCAGCTCTGACTGCTCCCTGTCCTCACACTCTGCATGTAAAGGGGAGAGATGAGAAACATGGGTATTTTGTGGATCTCCCCTCTACCCAGTGGGCTCATCCATGGATGATTTTGGAGGTTAGCTTCAGCCCATGAGGCTGTAACAGTTCAGCGCTACAACCAGTAGCTCCCCTAGCAGCTTTATATGGGATAGCTGAACTGTAACTGAAAGCTGGGGACTAAGCTCAGGACAGAGCATAGAGAGCAATGGGGAGATCAACAAACAGTGAATCATCCTGTGGTTCTCTCAACTCCAGCCACCAGAGCAGTGCCCAGCATCAAGAAATGCTCAATAAGCCTCTTTGTTCATAGTGCCAGCTGCTAGGCACTGTGACGAGAGTTGCTGTATGTGGCGGTTTGCAACTCTAAGAGCTGCATGCACAGAGATAGACCATAAAAGAACTCTGTTACAATTAGCGTATGATATGCTATCAAATTTTTATCAGGATGAAAACAATACTTAGCCTTCTCATAATTTTACCTTTAGGAAACAAGCAAATATGCCATCTCTACCAGCTGGCTCCTTTGTGACACCTCTGGGTGCTCACATCTGGTGAGATTTACAATAGTAGACCATACTGAGAGATACACCAAGCCACCACCTGCTTCATGATAACAGCGTAGACAAAAGATCACCATGGAAAAACTCAAATATCTTCAATCTGTTTCCATATAGAATCCCACTGGATAAAATTTCTTAGCACAGAGTAGCTTTGAGGACCAGGACCTTATCAAAGAAAAGCCCTTCGTGAATGTGAACTATAACCTATTTACCATTGCTTCCAATAGAGTCACCATTTTCACGTTCTCAGTAACTAGGAAATTAAATTTGGCTCCCACTGCACCTTTTGTAATATCAGTGGTGAATTTCTGCAGTGGGATCAGACATTTAAACAAAGAGTGGCAGTTTCCTACCTCGCTCCACAGAACTCCAGCACCCAATCTCTACCCTCCTCTGCCTCTCTGCACACATTTATTCTGTAACTGCTGTCTTTCCTTTAACTTGCTGTTAGGGAAAGACTTCCCAGAGGTTTTAGTTGCCCAATTACTAGACAAATATAACCACACAAGCTGAGTTAATGCAAATAGATTTGCTGTTCCTTCATCTGGTACACTTGTTTCAGGCTTTCCTATGCATTCATAAGCAAATTCTGTTTTCTCCTTCCTTCACCTCTCTGTTCATTTTGAACTAGAGAGAAGATTTTATACTGTTCCCTTGTCATCATACCAGGTATCCAAAAATTCATTCTGCGTCTTGATTCTCCTCACATTCCAGAAACTAGGCATCCTCAAAGTCTGCACATTAAACATCCAGTCCTGCAGCTAATGTCATGCAGGAACAGACCTACAATCCCATGTAGTAATGAAGTGGCTAACTGGCACTGTCCACACTGTCCAGTTGCAGCGCTCCTACTCGTGCAGTCCAGACCTCTGACTTTCCACAGTCTTGGTGTTCAACAGCCCTCTGAGGTTTTGGAAAGCACTCTGGAAGGGCCTGAGATCCAGAATACCTGTATATGAAATTTGCATGCTCTGTATTCTAAAGCTTTCATCCCTGACATCAAGCACCACATGTCTGACAAGGCCCAGTAATGCGGGCTTGCAAAATCAGTCCCCGTGCCATTCTTTGTGCACTCCATGGCACAGACAGGACACATACTTCTCTCGTTTATAATAGGAGGGCTCCACTATACTAAGCCAGCCACACTGGCAGCTTATAGTCTATGATCCAAGAATATTCCTCTGAAAGATCGATTGCATAAATGGCGGAGTGCCCAATGATGGAGAAATACCCACAGAATCAGGCCCAGATGCAAGCTTCACATGTTCACTGTCACTACCCACAGGGATCCTCAGCCTAGAGAGATGGTATATTCCCAGGCCATGGCCTCAGATGTGGTACTTCTTGACCATGTGTAGGGATTAGAGTGCAAGAGTAAATTATGTCTCGCTCTAGTCTGCCTGCCAAGCAGAGAATGCTATTTGACTCACCAGAGAATGACAGTCTTGTTCCACGGCCTTCCCCTGAGTCTGCACAGCCTCAGGGTTATCATCCATCTTCAGCAGCATACTAAGTAATAAGCAGGCCCACAGAGCACAGCCCCTTCTGCATGCTCATGAAGTGGGCTGGCAAGGTGATAGCTGGGTCCTAAAGGTCACAGTGCAGGAGGGATGAACCAGCAAGATCAGCATGCCGGGAAGCATACAGCACCTCCACGGGAACACCAACAAGGGTCCTCTGTGAGGACAAGGTTTCTGGCAACAGAGGTAAATACATATCAGCAGAGGAAAGAATGCAATGGCATTTCTGACAGGAGAGCTAGTGTTCTTCCTCTCCTGGCTCTTCGATCCCAGGTGGTCTCACGCCTCTTCTAAGTATTGGCAGCCCTACATGCTGGCCTACAACAGGATCATGGGCTTGACGAGTCCTAGCAACCTGTGGTAAACAGACAATCAAGAGCCTCTACAATAACTAACACATTGTGCTCAAGCAAACTTGACAGGTAAGGAGGAGAGATGGCAGAAAGAAGGGAAGAACTATATTACGCGGCCAACAGTAAGGCTGAAGCTGCTGAGAACCCAAGTTTTGGACTGTGGGAGGGCCAGGACACTTAATTCTGCTTATTATTCCACTTGCTCTTTTTTTGCCATCTGTTTTACTCCCAACAAGTTCTTTCTATGTGACTTGCCAAGGATACATTCTAAATATATTTTTTCCTGTCAGGGTAAGAAATGGGTTAAGTAAGCTTAGAAGTGTGTTTCTTCCTACACCCAGCATCCATATGCGCTAATAAAGGCAGATAAATATGTTACTGGGATAGCTCAAAGATGGACAAAAATCTGCTTTCTGTTTTGCTAAAGCCACAGCTAAATGATTTTTCAGGGGGATGTTTTCATGGGAGATAAAAGACTAAAATCAATGATAGGACTGTCTGAAGACTGAAGTTTCATTTTATCTCCACAAAAATCAGAACTCAGCTATTCCAGTCTCTCTCTATTAAATTTTAGTTCAAAAATGTCACTTGTACTCACAGCAGTGCTGAAAAGACTATTTATCTGAATCCAGCTGTAGTGTAAAGATTCTCTTGGATCCATTTGTTTATCAAATTAGATAAGCATATGTAACTAACCTTGTTTATTACAAGAAAGGACCTGTAGGTGATATTACATCCAAACTATGATAATGACAGTTATCATAAATGGTTATGAGAAAGGTTTGAGCCTAAAGATAACACATACATATGCTCAGATATCAATCTGTAGTTTAGAGGATTTAGGAGGAAAGTGCCTGTTACCATTTGTAAAGGAGAACTGCCATCTTTTCCAAACACTTTACAAGAAGTGCAGCAACAGTTTAATCCTCTAAAATACAAACTACACGGCCTAACTGTGGTGATGAGTCTGCTTCACATCTAAGTCTAAGTCTAAGAATCCATATTATATTGCTTTACCTTCACAATTGTTCAATACCGTGACATCTTTTCTGGAAATACAAACTTCTATAAACTTCCACCAAAGACATGGTTTTGGACCAGGTAACTGGGAAGGCAATGGTTTCTCAGCTCCGAATTTATCTGGCTGCTAGACCCCAAGAAGAACTGTTAAGTGTTAGGTAACATGGTTGTCTATTGTAATTGGATGCCTAGAATTGATGGCCCTTGATGTGCCAGTCCTAAAATCCTAATTTTCTGATTAGTCTTACTTTGCAGCTGGCTCAGTGTAGAGATTGCTTCAAGAGGAATTAGGATTAACTATTTCTTTACCTCTACATTCTTTAAACACAGATCGAGCTGAAAGGCACAGCTAAGTAGAAATGAAACCCTTCTTATTTTCTCTTTGCAGAAAACTTTTATAAAGAGCTTAGTCTCCAGTTTAGCTAAGTCTTTAATTGTGTGTTTAACTTTAAGTATGTGCTTAATGTCAATTGGACATATGGGTGCGCATGAAACTGGCTGTTTTGCTGAATAGGAAAAGTTACCACAAAGGTTTAAATGCTTTGCTGAACTGAGGCCGTGGCAAATAGAAAAACAGTGATTAATTGGCTGTTGAAAGGAAATAGGGTCCTAGCTGGTAAGACTAGTATTTTAAGATTTTTCTACTCATAAATATAATTGTAACAATAACTCATTTCTGTTCATCCTAGTAGGAAAGATTTCTTTGAACCTTAATGGATATGTGAGAGCTTAAATTAAATAACTGAACTCTTTGATCAGAATGTCAAAGATATTTGGATAATATTTTTATATTACATCAGAGCTCAAGACCTTGCCATTAAAATATATATACATATCCTCTCATTTTCATTCATCATTTGCATTTCTAGGACTACTATGTTCCTGTACGTAGTCATCCAAAAAAATGATTAGGTGAGTATCATCCATAACAAAGCTATAAAAGCAACTTATGCAATCACTAAGGTGTCATGGCTGTTATGATGGTACCCTGCTGAAATCCTCGCCCCTAGTTTATACACCTTGTTGTTACCTAGTGATGTTAGTGATGGTACTATGCAATGAGAGTCTAAAGCAAGAGGAGAAGTACGAAAGGAAGAACTCCCTCTTGTCACTGATCCTTTTCTTGAGGCTGGAAAATTTATTTCCCTTGAGTTTCTCTACTTAAACACTTCTAAAAATGATTCATTCAGTCATTGCATTTGCCATCATTTTCTTTGAAACAGAGATCTACTCTGAACCAACTAAGGTGAGCAGCTTTTGAAAAGCTATGGCAAAAGCACTCTGCCTTTTTGCAGCTCTCTTTCCTTTTCTGTCCTGGAGCTCATACAGTAGCAGGATGAGGTGTTACCCTGTAAAAAAGAATAAATGCTACATACAGGGAGAGTATTTCTTTTCTCTCTTGCCTTATCCAAATGTGTTCTACTCTTGTTTGTCCTGTAGCTATTGCATCATATTCAGCCTCTACTTGTCCTCTAAATCTTGCCAGAATCTACATTTTTGCCTCTTCAACTGCGATTAATGACCACACCTATTCATCCTCCTGACATGTCTGTTCTCATTAGTTCTTCATCCTTTGACCCTTCCTGATATCATTATCATGCTAATATCTTTTACCTTGTATGTCTTCAGCAATGGAAGCAGTTCTTTCGCATGACTTACTACAGAGCATTACTAGAGGGAATCAAATATTTTCTAATGCTTTGCTAATATTTTTCTTCATTTCTTTCACATGACAAGCCACAGAAATATAGAGCAGCTATACCAATACTTCCAAAACTGTCACAGCAGAACTCCTTTGTCTAATGGCTATAGTTTTCTGTCACATTCTTGGCTACATTTCAGTGGTAAAAAAAGAAAAAGTCAGTGACAAGTTAAAAAGGGCAGTAAACAAGAGGTATCATAAGCAATTATACTATTACTACATTCAATTCCTACTGCCCTATGTACTCAATTTGTTTGTTTTTTTTCCTTTGGTATTTTGAAACAGTTCAGACAGTTAACAGAAACTCATGTCACCACTTTTCTGGTTTCCTTTTTAAATTCAGATGCATAATATTTGAGCTGTAGCTATTACTGGTGGTTTTCTATTTCTTTTAAACACTTCTCTTGGAGATTTAAAACAAATCAGGCACATATTCCTATAGGCCTTTCATGTTATAAACATTCTCTTCTTCAAACAAAAATCTGCATTCTGGGTCATATTTGGAGATTTGTAATGTCTCTTTAATGGATTTTATGACCAAAGGGATTGTTATGATAATCTATTTTAAATTAACTTCTGTTTAAGCAAAAGTATATTTTTCAAAAAGATAATCAGAGTGGGAAAATACATTTTGATCCTAGGTAAATTGTTCTGGCAGTCAATTACCCTCAGTTTTAAGACATTTTGTGTTTATTTTAAGTCCGTATTTGTTTAGCTCCAGCTTCCATCCACTGGGTACTGTTGCACTTTCCAGTGATGGATTCACATATCTCCAAAATTACAAAATAACTGTTTTATGTAGATATCGAAGACTGATATGAATTCACCTATTAACCTATCCTTAGACAGATTAAGAAGATTAATTTTCTTAAATTACATATTCTTGGAAGTTTTTTCCACATGCTCAGAATCATTCTTTTGTTCTTTTCTGAATCTTTTCTAATTTTCAAGTTTTTTTCTTAATGGGTGAAAACAAGATCTGGACAAAAAACACTAGCAATTATCTCAGTGATACCATGAACTCATCTCTCTCCTACTTGATATTCACTGCTTACTCATTCAAAGCTAATGTTTTTCTCTTAGCTGTTATATTGAACTGGGCATTCATATTCAGATACTACCTATCACAAATTCTAAGTCCCTGGCAGAGTCACTGTAATTCAGCATACTTTCCTGCTATTCTGTAAGTGTGAGTGGAATTCTTTGTTTCCAGGCAAATGACTTTGCATTTGAGTGTATTAAAATGCATATTGTTCAGATGAGCTCACCTGATGAAATGATCCAAATCCAGAATATAGGAATGATCTATCCCATCATTATTTACCACTCCACTAATTTTTATGTCATCTGCAATATTTACCGGCAGAGATTTTGTATTCTCTTACAGTTCATTGCTAAAGATTAACTGGCATTAGACCAAGAACAGATTACTGCAAATGTTTCCATAGGATGCAGAGTTTCAATCACAGCAATTTTTCAAATCTATCTATTAAATATGTCAGTCAAATTACCAAGGGGTTTGGAATAAGCTGTAGGTATACTATAGAATGGTTGAGAAATAGTTAAGTTATTTAAACAATAAAAATCTAGTTGGGCAGGCAGTAGATTTGTTGCCTTCTAATATCATTTTAGACTGTCCAGTCATAAAGCTTGAACATTAGGATGGGAATATATATACAAAACCACATTGTGCAACTAGAAGAAAACCAGTGCCTTAGAAATAATGCAAAACAGATTTCTTCTTCAAATATATTAATCTGAGTAGAGAACTTTCAGTATCCCGTGTAATAGATATCAAGAGGCTTCTGCCTCCTTTGCCCCCAAAATACAAGCAGAACTTGGGGATTACTTTGACTGCAGAGGGGATGCACAGAGGCAGCACTGTATGCACATCTCTCATTTCAGGATGGACCTAATATATATGATAGCAGCACAATAACCTAATTCTGTCCTTTTTTTTTCTTAGTCAGCATGGCACACAGTAATCTCACATGAGCCTGCATCTTGCAAGTTATGTAGGGTTTTGGCAGAACTGTCACTTCCCTTACAATACAATGCATTTGGGGCTTGAATTCATTATTAAATAAATAGTATTTGTCTATGATTAGTCAGTCCCAATGCAATGCTTTAAGTTTAATTTTTAGTGATTTATCTGGGTCATATATCAGTATGTGATATACAACAAAACTGTATATTTAGCTAATCTTGTAGTAGGATGTATCCAATTATTAAGGCAATATGGGAATAACTGTTATAAACTGGAAACTGTGTTTCCTCTGGCTTAGCCACAACTATTTCAGAATAATGTTCTTTTGGGCTGAAAGAAAAAGAATTGTCAAAGGTTTTGTATGGATTTCAAAGCTGTTTGCCAAAAAAACCCTTCCATTTTCAGTCTGCCAGCCTTCCAGCACCAAGACTCCAGTCTCACCTTATTATTCAAGTAGGTCAAATGCTCTGGATTCTTATTGCCTTCTATTTTCTGCATTTTCAATGGACAAATAAATGTTTTCTCTCTTTTTGGTTGTGCAGTGGCTTAAACTAGTCCACTAGCTGTGGTTTCTCCTGCTGGTTACTATGATCGGTACGTTATAATCCAGACAAATAAACATGCTATCATGTTACTGTTAAAAGAGAAGTCAAAACCTGTTTCTAGTCTTGATTTCCTGCATTGATGTGGGAACCTGTAACAATCTATATTAAACAGCAGCTGAAGGTCTAAAAGTCCTCGTTCCTTAACACCACTGTTGTTTTGTTTAGACGCTTCTGAAGTCTTAATAGGTTAGCCATATGCAATATCTCTTCCCTGTTCTATTTTTGCTTGCTTTTACAAGATGCAGTAATCTATAGGGTAAAAGAGAAAACATAGCATTTGTAATTTGTCTGATGAACTGGGTGAAAAAAAAAGTGCAGTAGGCTGTACGTCTAGTGCATAAGAAATACTGGACGTTTGCTGTCATGTACACTTGGAAAAAACTGCTGGCTTCAAGAGAGTTGTGCTAGCATAGCTAACGGCACTTTACTTCCAGTATGCTGTACATCTGATGAAAATTAATATCACGTACAAAAACACGGAAAAATGTGACTTCCTCAGAGTTTCCTGGCTTTAAACATTACAGATTTCTTACTGACAATAATGCAATGTAGGTATTTAAGTATTCTTCAACTTTACAAGCTTTTACTATGTTAAATATTTTTACTAGGGCGTAATATATGTTTTAACAACTATAGCGTGCAAACGACTTCACAGCCCTGAGTTTCATGGAATTGAGAGAGGTTTAAAGGTAACAAGGCTCATCCATTTTATCAAGGGGATGCACTGTCTTGACATGCTCATAATTTGCAGGTACTAGAGTTTCCAAGTGCAAATAGAATTAGACAGATGGGGTGGAACTGGTAAGAAAACAGAGTGAGTTAAGTCACATGAATTGAATTTTCTAAAAGTGGAAACATGAAATCACCCTTTCATTATCCTTGCATCTGACAAAATACATTATCATATGTTTTTGCTTGAACAGTGTAAAGATCGTTCAAAACAGATACAATTGCAAATCAGGAAAGATCACACTTACGTGGAGCCCTGACAATGTGATCTCATCAAGCTAGAACTTGAAATTGCAAGTGTCACTTCAGATAAGATCGGAGAATGCTTCCTGTCCCAATGATGTGACATTATCAGGTTTGAGACTGTAGCAAAGGCACATGAACAATTTTGTGAAATAACAAGGCAGATTGAGAACACACTGGCTGGCAGGATATTTTAGATCCTTAGATTGCCTTGAGCTGGGCATAATTACAGCTCATTTTTTGCACATGGGAGAGCCATCTCGAAGTCAAAAAGAGCAGGGTACTCACTGAAGAAAGAAAAATGTTGATCTTTTAATTAACATAAGTTCAAGCATCTGAACTGTTTCACAGTGTACAGACAGCTTGTTAGTGAAAAAAGCCCATCTCCTATAGAAAACTCTTAAAGAGCTGTGTACGGGAATTATTTAATAGATAGAATTCTATTTTATTCCTTTATCTGTGCAGTACTTAAGCTTGCTTTAAGAACCTATGGAAAAGTGAGAGTTCTCTGCTATTATATGGCTTGAAGTTCATCCTTTATAAGGGCCATTAGGAATTTATTAGAAGGACTATCCCATTGATTTGGCATCCTGAATTATAAAATGAACACAATGGTTCACAGTCTTAATTAAAGAAGGGCAAGGGGGCAGGAAGCCACTTAGATTTCTTGGCTCTCTGTACAGTTTTGGCATTGTTTAGAGCTCAGTACACAGCACTTCTTCAGGAACAGATTCAGAACTAGAAGTTAGGTACATGTCCAAAAGAGAATTTACGTATTAAACACAGTACTTGGGAAGATGCTGGAGGTCACATGCAAATTTGCAATCTGAAGCTGTTTCCTAACGCTAAAGACCTGAATGCTAAATGCCTCTCCTTCTGATCTGGAAATTCTCTAGCACCTAAAATTTGCTCCTGCATAGACATAGAACAGGTGCCAAATTCCTGCTTAGGCAGAAAGATCTAATTTTTGGACTTAGGTATCCCTCATAGACCTGCTCTGTCAGTTGCCTGAGGATTAGCAGGTGGACATTGGTCCTGTCTGCACAACAGATGAGACAAAGGCTGTTGTGATAAAGCAGCTGGGGGAGGCAGAACTGTGAAGTGCTTTTGCCTCTGTGCAATACATGAATGAACTTAAGAACAAAATACTATTTTATCAAACGTGTACAATGTACTCAGAAATCATGTGATTTCATGGAGGATGGGCTGAAATATGTGAAATACTAATTCCACATGCAGAAGAATACTGATAGTACAGAAAGTCACTTTGCTCAACGTATGCATGTAGAATGCTACTAAAATAATTCAAAAATTAACATTTAAATGGAGAGTATCCTATCTCCCACAAAGAACAGCATTTTTCTCAGTGACTCGCCAGAGTATTAAGATTACAGCAGTTGACAACTTTCCATATGTGTGAGAAAACATGAACCCATAATTTCAGTGTGTAACTAAGAACCTGTGGTGAAGGCTTTTTAATAGCATAGCCCCTGGTCAAGATCCCCACTTTTGCACAGAAGTTTACAAAAGCCAGAGGAAAAAAACAGTATTTTCTTCATCTTAACAAACTTTCTTGCACTGATTAACACAGTGTTTTATGAGACCTGAAAGAACAAAGTTAAATGAACAAGAAGTGAAAACTTATGATGGATGTGTCCCTCATAGCATTTAGATCTTTTCCACTTGATTAAAAATTCCTAGTTCCTCTTCACTGAATTGTTTAGAGTTTTTTAGCAGCCTCTGTCCTGATTAAAACAAATTAGCATCAAAGATCCCCAGTTGAATGAGGAATCATTAATTGAGAAGCATGCAATGCTCCTTAATTACCTTAGAACAGTCAGAGAACAAATAATCTTAGGTTTCAAAGGGGTTTGCATGCACTGTGCACTGTGGGCTCACTCTCTGTGTCTGCTGGAATAAAAGTAGACTTGCATATACCGTTGAGGGATATCAGTACAAGCCTCAGTAAACACATTGTAGATTGTTTATCTAAAGTGAAAAAAATCGCAAGGTAATGGCTGACTGGAAGAGATAGATGTTTCAGTTTATTATGTTGATCATAGCTTTCAATTTCCTTTGCATATGCCAACATTGACTGAGAAATAATGAAAGCTGTTCTTTATTGATACAAATTTAAATACTTCTCAGTAGAAAACTCCAGCTCTAGAAACACCTAACAAAATGTCAGACACGTATGTACAGAGAATAACTTTGAAGCTTGAAATAGCAGACAAAAAGGCAACAAAATTTCATAAAACCTGGCTCAAAATGAATCCAAGGAATATTTGCTACTCCTTGGTAGCTTGTTCTTTGTCACACAGTTCTTCCGAGCGTTAATTTTTTCAGGCTGTGACTCGGATTCCACCGATCAGTACAGTTACTGCCAACCTTCAAAGGAAAAGTAATAACTGTCTTTTTCAAGGGCACAACATACTCACTAATAAGAATAGCTTAACATTTGTATTGCTCCACCAGCTCATATAAGGAATCTCACAGTAAAAAGTCACTCAATAGCACTGAGTATATTACTGGATGTGGGTCCATTATTTGCACTGTTTTGGCATTAAGACCAACGCAGGAAGTGTTGCTCACTTAGAAACTAGACAGCAAAATTAAATGCTGTGCAGGACTACCTGAGCTAGTTGGGAACAAGCTTGCTTTTACCAGTGCCAGTATCCTGTGCTCTCCCTGAGGTAATTACTCTGCAGAGAAGCAGGCTGTATTAGCAGGGGTAGAGTACAGCGCTGATGCAGCTATGTCCTTCTGGTAACCAAACTAACTCGCCTGGAGTTAGCTGGAGAGCTCTGCACCGTGATACATTGTGCTTTATACGTATACCCTTGCAATCACTGGCATACAAAACCCTGAAGTGATGTAATGCAGTGTACAGACTGAACATAACAAGATGATTCCAAAGAATATAAAGTACAAACACCAGAGCAATAAATTAAAAAAATAAAGTCTCCACACTGCAGGAAATCTTTGAGCTTGCTCCCAGTTTCTAGAAACCTTTACCATTTCTCCGTACTCAATGAAGTTTTGCTGATATATCTCAAGAGCGTGAACCCAGGTCTGTTAATGAACTTGACCTGAAAGTTATTCTCTGGCCTTTTGTACTCTGGCTTCCAAAGGACGAGTGTGGCAAATCCAGCCTCTTATGCTAAATCCGCTTTGCTGGATCCTTTTTCTGGCCATAGCCAAGAATCGTCATCCCAGACCAGATACCTGAAGCTGCCAAAGATTTCATCAGGCTCTTTCTTCTCTTAGGCTGCTATGGCTTGTATCACTATGCAGGAGGCTGGTATCACTGTGCAGGAGAGGAACTGATGATTTGATGGACTAGAAGAAACTTAATAGGGATGTTAGCTTTCCATCCTCATGGCTACTCCATTCCTCAGAAGTGGAGAGAGAAGTGGAGAGAAAATGCAGATCTGCTCTCTGCTCTCTGTGTTTGATATTGAGGGCTCATTTCAACACTCCTGCCTTCAGCTGGAGAGATGGAGAATAAGTCTGTCCCAAGCAAAATGTAGCTCCCAGCCAGGGCACTTTTCTGAGAGATGGGACAGAAGTGGTCAGCCACCATTTCATTCCTGCATGAAACAGCACGGCTATGCTGTGTGGGGATTTTTTTGTTTTTTGTTTGTTTGTTTGTTTTAGAGCAGCACTCAAGATGCATTTTGTGAGCAGTCTGAGTCTATGTTTGGAGACAACTTATATTAGCCCACTCTGAGGACTTACATTGAAGAATGGCTTGTTCCTGAATCCAGGTTAGGCTCTGAACTGTCCTGCTCCATCAAGTCTGGGGCAAACGGACCATACAGAAAGCCATAATTTGGGTTGCCTGAGGCAGCAGAGCAGGGTTTTCAGCATCATATATTGAATATACATGTCTGAATTCAGTCCCAGTTGCATTTGGTCACTTTTGACAAAGTCCAGAGAGACAGACTATTCAGGTAGAATGGGAATTGGGTCAGTGAGAGAGGTTACATTTTCTAGGTAGATGCAGTTCTGTTTGGAAGCCAGCCAGTATAAGATTGTTAGAATCTAATATTCTACAGGAACTAATTTACATTTTTTGTATCTTCACTGGAATCCACTCAGAGTATCTACGTATCTCTTTCTCTGCTCTACCCACTCGTAAAGCAAAATCCCCTTTTAGCTATGGTCTTTGTACACCCGAAAGGGGAAAAAAGTCAGAGAAGCCCTGAAGCCCCCAAAGGACACTGCTTTCTTTATGTAGAAAGATATATATGTTTGCAAGCAACAGCACAGACCTCAATCCAAACTAACACTTCTGTAGGACAGGCACAGACATATTGTGAGTACAAATGTACTGCCTTGGCAAATGTATGTTAGCACTTATTTTGTCTCCACTACTCTGAAATAGAACTTCACCAGTACATTATACTTCTCACAATCAAGTGAGGAATCAGAAAGTAAAAAGTCGGCTTTACCTATTTACTTTTACTTTTAAGTTTATGGCTTTACGTTTTACTTAAGAGTACAGTGATGCCATTTTTGATGTTGAAATCATAATCTGTATGAATACAGCTACTGATGGCCTTCCTGTTGGCCTTCAATTTTATACAGAGACTATAAATCAAACAAATTGATCTTCCAGACAGAAAAACTACTACTTACATATTGCACTGTCACAGAAACACAAACCAGGATTCTTTGCACTTCTATGTTGTTTGCCATCAAAGCAAGGTTTTGCAAAGCTGGCAGAAGCCAAAAAAGCTTCAAAGCGCTCCTTTTGGCTTGGTAATTTTTGTAAGAAAGTTTGCTGTAACAGAGAAGCTTGAACGAAGATGGGGTAAAGCACAAATTCTGTATGCTTCACTTTTGAGCCATCTTTGAGCCACGCAATTTTAAACACTCCCTTTTGAAAAATGGATTAATTTATAAATAAAATAATTTATTCCTAGTATAACATTAGTAATATCAGTGGCTTAGTAGTGAAGAGAACTTTGGACCATCAAGCATAGGCATTCCTTTGATGGGACACACAGAGGCACAGCAGAAGGCAGACTGTATAAAATGGCAGTCAAGTAAATGAAAACACCTATATGGCAATATGGTTCATGTGCCCATAGCAGAAATTTACTTACTTTAAACTTAAAATTTCTCAAAATAACCACCAACACCAAAAAAAAAAAGCCAAACAAAACAACCCGCAGACCTACAGTACTACAGAAGTTTGGTAATGGTTTAGCATACCTGCTCTAGCTAGGGTGCTCCAGATTTTGGCATAGCTGATCATCCTGGGTGCACCTGTGACCCTGAAAGCTCTGCTGACAGTAACAAGCCTGGCAGGCTAAAGGCGTGCTGCCAAATTGAGGTATTAATGTTGGATTCGAAAGCCTTTTCTTCTCCTAGGAGCATAAATGTTTAGGAAGCACTTAAATAAGTATTGGAAAAGCAGAATTGATAATCTGGGTAAAACTGCCAAAGTAAGAAGAGGATGTAAGAAGAGGATGTAAGAAGAGGATGTAAGAAGAGGATGTGAAACATTATGAGTACATATAATCCACAGGAACCCAAAATGCAGCGTGGGGAATGGAAACAACTTGGTGGGTATAAAAACTTCAAAAGGTTATAGCAGGAGACAGCCTCGTCCCAGCAAAATGTCAAATTAAACATATGTGCTACACATAAAAATTCTAAGGGAATCACTGAGTAGCAGTTAAGCACAGTTTTGAAGCTTTATAATATTTGTATATGAAGTAGAACAGATGATACCGATAATAAGTGTAAGATGATCAGAAATATAGTAAGGAAACTGCTCAAGAAACTAGCAGAATAATTCCAAGAACAAAGTCTGTAACATGGCCTGATGAAAGTAGTTGGAAAGCAATCAGGATCAGCGTGCAGAAAAGACTGAATGTCATCTGAATCTCGATCAGTTTCCTGATATTGAATTAAAAGAAAATGCCAAGAGATTAAGCCAATGCAAAAGACAGTATTCAAATGGCACGGTGAAGAGGACAGAGCAGAACAGGAATGTTGATATCTGAGAGCATTCAAGGGAGAATCTGTGTCTGGAGGAAAGGATATCAATTTCTTGCAAATCTGATAAACAATGAAAATGGAAATCTCTTATTTTCAAAGAAAGAAATTACACAGGGATAGAAGGGAGTACTTCAACGAGCTGCTTAATGATAAAACCAATAAAGGTGAACATCAAATGGTCATTTTTCACACAGCTGAGCTGTTTGTGGAACTCAGTTCTGACGAGATCCAAGAGGCAATTAGAAGCCTTGGAAGCACCAGGTGTTGACAGGGTGTCCATTAAATTATTAAAAGAAGGAGGAGATAAATTAAATCAAAGGCTATACAGAGTAATTTTGTTGATTTCAGAGATCTGAAAAAAAATTAGAGCAATGTAAGGCACGTTTCATAAATGGAAAGTAAAAGCTAGTGTAATGCCTCTCTTTTTATTAAATTCTATAAAGCACTCTCAGAAAGTTTTTTTTTTTTTAATAAATATATAAAGCAAGGATAATCCAGTAAAACCACTGGAGATTCTTGAAAAAAGAGTTCTACCAAATATTAAATATTTTAATAACATATTTGTTAAAAAATAATAATATAATCAGAATGCATACATAGATTTATAGGTTTTTAAAAACCTCATGATGATATATCATGGCCTTTGACACACTGGAAGGATTTAAAACTTCATATTATTAGAAAGGCATATTCACTACTGGCAATGAAGAAGACAGAGCACAAATCAGGAGTAAAATCTAGCCCATTTAAGATAAAGTCAGGATTAAGGCATGGAAATGTATTATCCCTTGTATTCTTCAATGTGGTTAAAGTGGCACAGTTACCAACATTTTCAGAATACAATGACCATGAAAACAGCAGAACACATTGAAGAAAGTATGGTCTGGACAATTATGAATGAAGCAGAAGATGTTGTACAAAGAATGGACACTTGAGAGAGGCAAATGAACAAATAAGGTAAAAAAAATACATCTGGCAAACCTGATTAACCACAGATACTAGTAAATTGAATAGCTAATGTATGTATCTCTTACATGATTCATCAACAATGGGCAAATGATGACCTTGACAGCAGAAACTGAGAGCAAAGTATGTGGCAGTAAAAGATTGCTGTTGTTTGAAGAGCTGTGGAGTAAGAACCATTTAATATCTATCAGCAAATGTTTACTTTATCTTTTTTAATTATTCATCAAGTTGTGGTATAGAAAACTGAAACATTTAGCACTAAAAATATTGATACTAAATAACTGAATAACTAAAATACACTTAGCATTCATAAAGTGACTAGTATTTGTAGGTTGTTAAAGAGCTCTGAGTATTCTCTAAACATTAATTAATTAATCAATCTTCAATATTCCTGTGTCATTAGGAAAGTTAATTTTATCATTCCCAAGTATTCAGTTAGGAAACTTAAAGCAGAAAAATGATTTGCCAAATTCCAAATAACTATTTAGTGGCAGATCAAAATTGTCTACATTAAAACATTTGGAAAAAATTTATATCTCACATGTGGCTTTTTGTGCTATTAGACACAAAATGGTGGCTTGCAGGAAGAGTAATAGATTTAATTTGTGAGAGGAGATTTTTAGGACACATTATTTGGATAGAGTTCTGTCATTGGAAACATCCATTGTAGTTACCCTACAAATTATGTTCCATAAATATATTTATTTTTATTTGTATTACATAACTGAATATCTGAAGAGTTTTAGGACTTCACATAAGAAGAATTGTTTTTCACGTTAATCACTAAAAATCACGTCATAACAATGATTTTTGACAAATACGGACCTGGAAAATAATGCAAAAAATATACTCAGACCTTCAGTGGAATAAGACGGTCAAGGTATCTTCTAGGTCTGGGAGTGTGTTAGGAGAGACCCAATACCTGTCCCACCAGTTACAGCCCTCTACTCAAATTAATGAGCCAAAGAAAACAAAGCATTTCTGAAACTGTCCATGTCCTTCTTTTCTTGCTTATTGCCTAATAAAAAGTCTGTTGGAAAAAAGCATTTGCTAAAATCGGAAAAGGACATACCTAAGCATTGTTTTGCTGATAACATCCATGACAAAAAGGTAAACAGTTACTAAAGAGTAACAATTACCTCAAACTCCAAACTCGTATAAGCCTTCCATATTATTAGCTCAGGCCTTAATTTAGCATTTAAAAACTGTTACAGTTTTTACTACAAGATGGTAGGTATGTGCATCACTGTATGCACTCAATCTTGGACATTCTGAAGATACAGCAAGTTGGTAAATCCCCCAAATAGTATATAGTATTTCAAACAAGACATCCGTATCATCACTGATAGGGATAAAAACATTTGAGGTTTTATTGCTGCAGAATTAACCACTGGCACACACATAGTCACTGATTCAATTAAATTTTTTAGATAATCCACTGTAATATGTGAGAGTTTGTGAGGAATCTCGGACATTATTCTGATTTAGATGAGCCGTGACACCAACTACATAACACCATTATATATATATATATTTATATGTATGCCCCCTATGTGTTCTAAAGAGATTTTTTTTTCTGTTTGTTCATAATTCCCCTCTTTGCTTTCTCTATTTGGAAAGAAGCAAGTTTTGAATATAACTGCAGTGGGTACAAAGAGATTTCTTTTTTTTACCCAAACACAACTCAGCCTGGGGTCAAGGTTGTGGTTCAGCTTGAAGGACAGTAAATCTCCGGGGGTGTCACAAAATTTCAAGTAAATATACAAGATTTTGTTCACATGTTGATTTTTACTTCAGAAATGTTTGTAGCTATTTGGCCATATGATATAGAAATATAAGGATACAATTTGGAAGTGAAATAATATTAAATTAGAAAAATTTAAAACAATATATGAGACTGAATTATACAACCACAGGTTCTACAAGGTCTGCTTTTGACAGTCTTGTTCTGGTTAGTTAATATTTAAGCAAGACAGATGAAAACAATATGGGGCATCCTGGCCAGCTGTAGACAATGGGAGTTTTGCTACTGAAGTCTGTGGAACCAAGATTTTTCCAAACATCTAAATTTCCTTAGGTATTCTGCGCCTTACTGTAAAGACTACCCAAAATAAGCATTGGTAAATTACAGCTTTTTCAGGCAATGCTGCATCCTACAGATGAAAAACTAAGGTTAATTTATTTAATTTTTTTTACAGTAATATCAAGCAATCTGGATAGGACAACTTTGCATAAGAGAAAGAGGAGGAATGCTAAATACCTTTAACAGAGACTTGTCCTTTATTGTCAAGAAACTTTTCAGATGCTTTTTAAAAAAACTGGTAATGAAATTAGATACATAATGATTTTGTAATTTAAATGAAAGTCAAAGTTATTATGCATGAGGAGTGACTATCTGTTAAAGTGATCCCAAACTGAAATTCTTACCATCAGGATTCCAGCTCTCTAAGTTAGATTATTTAGAAAATAATTATTGCTGCAGATTTTTCACATAAAACCTCAATGTCCAGATGTGAACTTCTCCAAATGTTTCTGATTTGGGAGGATGGGAAGCAATTGAACCTATAAAGACAGCAATCAGCTATGAAAATTTTAAGATCAGATGAATCTGTATGTTCCTAGTTAATGGTATCTTCATGTCTTAACATTTCCACAATTGGACTTTAGGTTTTAGATGCAATTTAATAGGGGCAGCATACAGATAAATATTTTTTGTAAAGGTAAACTAGCCATACATGACATTTTGAAGAAATGCAATGACTGAAAGCAAGTATTCTGAAGTGTTATATATATGCTCAAATTATACTTAAATAGTTTCAGGACTTTATATAAGCATACATATTCAGAAAGGAACTGACGTACTGGTGAATCCATGCTATCATGGATTTATATTTTGATGGATCTTATATCATGGATCTTATATTTTGAACAGTAATTTAGAGCTGCTGAGTTTCCCTTTGCAGAATCAATACATTGAGTGGGTGGGAGTGGAATCCTGACAATTAAAATTTCACTAGGGGGTTACTTTCTAGAATAGCATTTAATACCTTATTTTTCATCCAGCATAAATCACGCTAGGGCTAAAACAGGCCATTCAATGTTTTTTGACTCTAAGAAAGAGTTCAGAAGTTAATCATGGAGAACAAGTTTTAACAAGATTGGCTTTCTCATGAAGTGATCATAATGTGACACTTGATAAAACCTCTCATCTGATGTTCAGTGGTCATTATTAAAAAATTAGCATTTGCCAACAACTGACAGGATGTAGTTATTAGATATATTATACTATTTTTACACCTTTAAAATAGAAAGCAGTAACAGTTACTCTGAAGCTTCGTTTTGAGAAGCGTTGGCAAACTTCTAGGATTTAATCATGACGATTATATAAGTATTTCTCTTTGTTTATTTTATTTTTATAAGTCTTTAATAATTTTCATGCAATCAGGGACCCCAGGAGAAGAAAGATACATGAGGAAAAAACATTGTTAGAGTGAATGAAAACGCTGAATGCTCCCGTGACAAGCATGCTTTTCTTGTAACATTTTTAACTGTTAACATAATAAAATGGCTGATAGCTATTTGCCCATCTCAAGTGCTGCAGTAAAATATTTTAATCCCTTTAACACTTAAATTTGCTTTTCAAGTCATGTCAAACTCTAGTTAAGATACAGGTGCATATATCCTTTTTTTGGATAAGTACAGTCAAAATAACTGCTCTACAAGAATACATGGTCTGTCTGTGTATGGAGGTATCCGGTACATTCACAAAACACACACTGTATATTTCTTATGTGAAATGTTTAGGTTGAGGATAACACAGAGTTTGGAAAATATTCCAGACAAGTGGTTTTTTCCTTTTCTTAAGTATGTTCACCATATAAACCAGTTCTACTGGTTTATTTTCATTTTAGCAGATCAACATTAGAACTGACAGAATGGGTTATTTTCAAAAGACCATTTTTTCCAATATACTAAGCAGCATTGATTGAACGTTCCCAACAGAAGCTTTAAAAAGGAATTATTTAAGTTTTAAGACATAAGAAATTGAGGTCAGAATAGTCAATAAAAGTCACAAGATTGTGATAGCATTATTTTAGGATAATAATCTTACTTTAAGATATGAAAATACTGAAACAACCATGCCATAAGAAATAATTATACCATAATTCATAAATGCATAATTTATCAAAACAATACAGCAGTCATGGTTAGATGCAACCTAATATTCCTGTATAAGATATAACTACATACTGTACAATCGTTCCTTTTTATAATTATTTTTTACATTTAGTCCTCATCCAAATTAAGCTGAGTACTTCTATGTATGAATGGCATTACGAAATAAACACAACTCACAACAGGGCTTTATTACTGCTACTGCACCACCATGGCATGCAAGTAACTGTGTAGTCAACTATAAACAGTAAAATGTCATCATCTTCTGAAATAAACAGCAAATGAAAAATACAGATATAGTAGTAAACATCAATTATCTTTTTATATCTGTCATATTTACCAAAAGTCTGTCATTACACAAGGCATTTACACCTCTGTATCACCCTCCTGCACTAGTATAGTGGCAAATTTGGAGCTGAGAAACTACACTTTCAACAAGATCTTATAAAACTACTGGTTTCATATTATACTGCTGTCAATGTATAATGCATAAATCAGAATATGACATGTCTGCTACCCCTTAGAATTCTCTTGATTTTTCATATCTTCATGAATTGTGAGTAAATAAAAAGACTGAGGGCCATTAAAGCTGTTGGCTAGATTTTCTATTGTTGTGAGCAAGCCCCCAAAAGCTTGTGAGACTAATGTCCAATAGAAAGGAAACTATTTCATCCGCATTTTGTTGCTGAGTACTGGTTGTGTGAGGTCCCATAATGGCTGTCAGATCAGAGAACCACTGTTGGAAGCAACTTGGATTTTTAATAATTATTTATTTCATTTTTGATATGCAGGATAATTCTTTAACTGACGTGAAAGTGAGGATTAGATGAAATTCTGCAGCGGGGAGAAAAACATCATCAGAAAATCATACCTTATTTTCAAACAAGGGTCAAAGTGCTGATTGGGATTCCTTTCTTCTACTTGGAGGTCAGGACAATTTACAGATATCAGAAAATTGCAAAACTGAAGTGGGAGCAGGTATATTACTGTTGTGTAACAGTAAGTTAAACTCTCCTTAGACTTGCAGTCTTGGAGATGGCTTTGGAAAAAAACAGCAAACTTGATTCCCGAAGAGGCTTTTCCATGCTCAATCAATTCTGATGATGAGTTAGCTGGCATAGAAGACTGACATGCACTCTTTCTAAAATATCTCATTCAGAATTTAAAAAAAAAATCTTATGAATAGAAACATGAAAGACCACCCATCATTCTCTGTAGCCCAGATTATATTTCTGAGCCTTTTGAACATAAAAAAGAACATGAAATGCTCAAATTAAGCTTGTATATGAAATGATCATTTAAATATTATATGTGGTGTTCTCGGCGGTACCTACCTACTAAATTCAAAAGCTGCCTACCTATTTGAGGCAATGATAAAAGAACACCTAAATCCAAACAATCCTCTTTAGTTCCTGCTTACTGGAAAGACATCTTAATGTTGATTACAAGGAAAGAACTGTACAATTCTCATTATTACATTAAGCTGTACAAAAATGTCCTTTAGTTTTCTGGAATTTGCTTAATTTTCAGTTATACAATTTCCTTCTACATTACAAAACAATGTACAGTTTTTCCTAGTTGTATTCAAGGATTTTCCCTGCTCTGATATGTTCAGGATTAAGCATACTAGGTATTTCATTTCATATTTTGCTGATATCAGAATCCACTGTTTTTATTAAAGCTCATTAAATATACTCATACCTACCATAAGTTTGTTCTGCTCTGGGGTATAGTAGGCTGCTAGTGAGACTATAACGGAGCACATTACCTCAAACATCAATTCATAGGTTTGCCTCCATAAAAACTGAGGCTGTAGTATAGCTTTCAATGGAAGCCATTTAAAAAGAAAACATTACAGAATATACAACTGCAGTTTTTTGATCTCAGACACAAGTTCCTTGACGTGTTGAAAGGTGATGTTTTCGATTTCTGACTCCTGAACTCTTATCTTTACAGTCCACAGGCTTCTGTTGTGAAATGTCTATCAGTGCACTTGCAATTGCAAGACCTGTAAGATAAATAAAGGAAAAACAAAATTTAATGCCCAGTTTTTCTGAGAAGACTTCCACAGAAATGTGATGGTTCCTTTCATGTCTGGTTTTTGTACTTTCTCAGAAATCATCAGCTTTATTTCTGATATAGATGTCAAGTTCTCACTTTCTAAAATTCTGCCTGATAACGGTGAAGAAATGGAGGAAGAAAAAAGTGCAGTTAAGACACTAGACTAAGAATCAGGAGAATTTGGTTCCATTTCAATCTCTTATTGATCAGCTGTGTGACCTCAGCTTCACCTCTCTTTACCACCATTTTCTTGGCTATGTGAACGAGGAGCTCTCTGTGACATAGATTTTCTTGTATTAAATGTTTGTGTATTGCATTTAGAAAGGGATGGAGCTATCAAGTCAGAAAATGAAAGAGAAATGGACACCACAATTAAGACAATGTTACACCTTTGAATATTTCTCTTTGCAACATACATGCCATCCTAACTTCAGAATATGTAAAGATTAGTATTTACCACAAATGAAAAGATACACAAATATGCCAGAATGCGTGGACTTGAAAAAGATAGTGAAATGTGATGGTGTTGGCCTGTATAAACTCTAAACATTGACAACTCACCAAAACTCTTCTCTTTTCCAAACGCTGGTTAAATTGTTGATAATTTTAACAGAGTATTACAGAGAGTGTGGATAGACATGCATAAGAAATGAGTAGTTTAAGAACTTACTCTTCCATTTGCTTGTTACTACATATTTGCTAGAAATAACTGACTTCTGAATTGAAATGTTGTGATTGACAGTATGCTTAACCCATGGTAGTCCTTTGGAATAATCTTTAAATTCACACAGGTGATGTTGTAAAGAAATGGATTAGGACTGTTCACATCATCCAAATGTTCTACTCCACTATGGCTGCAAAAAAACCATGAGAGCGATATCTGCAAAAGCATGTCTGCATACAGCCATAGTGTAGGCAAAGATGGTACTGGTTCTCCATACACCCCAATACATCTCCGTCTCTCCCCAGTAACAATGCTACTCCACAATGAAACCTTTTAAAATAGGTTTCATTGTATTTAACAGACAGTGTATATTTTCTTAACTCAAGCCAATATCAAACTCACTTTCTCCAGTACAGAATCCAACCTAGGCAATGCCTATTTTTCAGGCATTCCCTCATTGCAACACTTACCTACCACGAAACTTTGTAAAAAATATTTTTCAGTTATATGTGTTTCTACAGGCTTCTCCTTGAACATGTGACATATTGTCTGATATGGTTCAGGTTTCCACTATCCTGGAAATTCAGTGCTAATGTGAACAGTAACATTATCTTTCCTACTTCACAAAAATGTTGCAAGAATTAGTTAATGTACCTAGAGCTCTTTGAAAATGCATAGCACTGCACTGTAAAACACGAAGTATAATTATCATTGCTGCGTTTCAGGATATGTGAGAACCAACATTAATTAAGTCTTTTTTCTCACATACACATATATATTTCCTGGCATTAGCTAGCAATTCCTTAAATTGGACTTTAATAAATGAAATTAAAAGGTATCTTTGAGGCACCTTTAAAATATCAGCAATATCGTGTATTAGTGAATCCAAGGATAAAACCTAAATAACATCTTGCTGTTTGCTTACATGTGATTCTGTAACAGCTAGGCTTAGGAAGTATGCTAAATGGAATATATATTATAAGAAAAACAAGTTTTCCATTTTTTTTGTAAGATATTTTAAAAATATACTTGGATGCATAATGCTAATCCCACTTTACATAACAATTAACATAAAGGAAGAACTTTTTCCTTCAATTCTAATGCTGCATACTGGGACATGGTGGCATGCCGTTAGAGTTCCACTAAAATTGGGTCACTCTAGAAGATCATTTTTCAAAACGCCACACAAATCATCTGATGAAATTCATTTATTATGTTCTCTAAGCCCAGCATAGTTCCTTGTTATCAAAGCAATACAATTAACTAGGGGAACAATTCATTATTTCAGACTGGCGGTCTAAAGGAATTTCATTTACCAAGTGAAGCTGATGCACAAACACTGCAGGCAAGCAGAATTTACATCAAAATACAACAGAAGATTTGATAAAAATGCTGTGGTTTAAATATTCATTAAAAAAAGACTTTACCTTTATTTTATAGTTTCATTACTAAACAACAAATCTTAGTGTGTTTATAGTCATTAAAGTTGGAATTGTAAATCCCATAGTACTTGATATCTGTTACTATTGCTTATTTCATTTACCTGCCTTCCCTGAATGCTGCCACTTAAACATCTTATATCTGAACTGTCCATGATCTCTGGTTGCTTCTGACTCTTGAGTAAGGTGGCCATAAGGAAAAGTGGAATCAGTATGCTTCCCACCTGGAGAACCAATGGGTCACCTCTAACAGTCTGGATATTCAAGCCTAGTTGCAGAACCAGACCTATTTTAAGTCTAGTTTGCTTTTCTACTAAATGTTATAGAAATAACCTGACCTAGTTCTGTGCAGCTAAAACAATCTCTAGCTTGTTTTATGGATATGTATGGAAAGATCTTTAAGAAGTGAGCCCAGTCAAATACATATGTGGAAAGTATATTTTTGTAAGAGATAATTGCCTTCCACAATGAGAAGAACACCAGAGAAAGCAATATGAATGTGGTTATCTTTAGCAGAACTATTGTCTTTCCTAATGGAAGTTAAATGGTAATAGTTTATTCTCAGGAAGTAACTGCCTAATCATAAAATTACTGGTGTGTGAATTTTTGGTGTTTTTTTTTCTTTTTTTACAATTATGCAAACAATTAATAAGTACAGAAATAAAATACAGCACATCAAATGAGATTGCCTTGAAAAGTGCATTGCCGATTTATATACAAACAGCACTTTAATTCTGCATTTGAACAAAAGCATCTGAAAAAGTCATTCATTTTGAGATGCTCTCCTCCCAGTCTCTGTAAAAACAGGCAGTACTATATATTTTAATTTTGCAGCAAAACAGCTTCATTAGGCGTGAAAGGTTAATTGCAGGTTTAAGTGCAGTTCAGGGAACACTGCACGGGTCTGTAGCGAATAGCACAGTCTGCTACAGGAAGGCTGAGTGCTATAAACTGTTTGCCCTGCTGAAATGTTTTACTACCTCATTTACTAACTGTCTTCTTTTACTGCTTGTATTTGTAGTTCTTCTAAACCTTTAATAGCCACAGTTTTATTTCACTGTAATCAGATTTAAATGGAAATACCCATGCTGGGATGTTTAAATGTTTTTCCTCTGATTGTATACAGCTACATTTGAACTGATGTAAGGCTACACTATCTCTCAAAGTAGAAAAACCCTAACATTGAAAAAGTTAGTCTTACATGCTGGCTTGCATATTTAAAGTCTCTTTTCCTCTCCTATTGTTCATTTGGATGAGAAACGCATTGAGTTCTTACTCTCCATTTTGTTAAAATTAAGGGAACAAAGAATGTCCTGAGATTCATGGTTAGGCAGGTAACTGGAAATATTTTTTTCATTTTAAATATGTATTAGTGGGAGATAACATTTGGATAGATGTCTTCATTTGATTGAATCCTACATGTTTTCACTGTTATGTGGAATCAGAACATTTCGAATGCTTAAGACAGTAAAATAACTAGAACTCAAGCAGATGAATTCAATTTGTTTGATAGTTTAACTAAAATTACAAGCATTGCTTAAGGTTACCTGAAGCAAAGAAAATAAAATGACAGCTTCATAGTTTCCAGACTTAAAGCAAAAAAGACTGGGCAAGCTGTATAGTATTAAAGTAAGAGCTTCACCCTTCAGCATCCAGCAGTATTTGTGTCACTTCAATTTGTTGTTTCTTTAAAGACTCATTACCATGATCACACATATTCAACTAATAGTGGACAAGTCCTTTCATGGTAAAGGATCTGTTATTCAGAGCACTTCCACTGTAGAAAATGCAGTGTCCACTAATATCCATACAAATGGATCTAAGTAGCTTGAAAACATACTGAGTAGGTGATGGGAATTACTGGCTCATGAAGATGACCACAGCACACAGTGAAGACAGTTTCATTCTGATCTCAATAAAACTACTGGTAATTATGTGGGGGATTTTACGAGTTCTGCCATTTGTCATTATTTCACGTCTACAAAGACCTTTTTTACAGATACACAATGTATATTGTGCGTGTGTGTGTTTGCATGTTAACCGTATATTTATATACCAAAATGCCATGGTAAAAAAATGCAATCCTTTAATCTGATGAAACAGATCACACTCAGCTCAACCTCTGTGGATACATACCGGGCCAGCATACATTTATTCTTTAATGGAAACATACACTGTAGCTATAGTGGCTACAATGGCAGAGGAATATGAGTTTCAAAAAGGTTACTAGACAAGTGTTTCTGAGTACTCACTAAATAAATTCTCTCACTTACCAGGAGGCATCGCACTGGGAATATTCTTATTCAGCTTAGTTGTTTGGTAAAATTTTCGAGATCCTCTCGTACTTCCCATACTTTTCCTCTTTTCTCATTAACCAACCACTTTTCAAAGAGAGGAGAATGGACTGACTCATGATTAATTTTCGTTAAGTGAAATGTCCAGAATGTTGTTTGTGCTACAGACTCCTGTGCTGCAGAGCAAGTCATTTCAGGAGAAATCCAAAAGGAAGACAAAATGGAACCAGAACAGAGTTCAGGATCCAAAAGAATGAGCCACAAAACCCTCTCCTAACCAGGTGCAACCCTGAAACTCAAGTGTCTACTTTCCAGAAGAAAAATGAGAGTCATCTGAAGTTCAGTACTGTACATGGCCAGAGGTAATGCACAGTGGCTGAGCTGTTTGAGCTCTATCTCACAATAGAGCTAAGTTCATTTCATAGTCATGAAACGACTGTATCCTGTGCCTGTATGTGAGGGTCCTGATCTAGCAGGTGTGCCCAGACAATATCCAGACATCATGGACTTAATCACAAAGCAGAACAACCATAAGCAACTGCCAGGAAGAGAAATTACACACATAACCTTTCAAATTGAAAGGGTTTTGATTTGAATTAGAATTTTAAAAAGGACAAGATGACAGCACCTCAAAATTACAAAGTCTTTTTACGGGCCTCTCTCCCTCTTTGGTGCATGCGTGTATATTTTAAGTTGACACCGCTCTTAGTATGAGAAGGATACATTAAACAAAGTAAACTAACTAGGAGATTACTTTGGGCAAGTAACCCAATCACTTTTTTTCAGTGAGAACATTTTGTTAGATGGGAAGACAGCCAGGAGACCACAAGGTGCTTTTCTTTTCTTATGCATATAACTTAATTAAATAAGTAAAATACAAGACAGAGCTTAAAGCATAATAATAATAAACTAAATAATGACAGTGTGGAATTAAATAGCTACACACTAGTAGAGAGGAGATGTCACGCTCCTTTGTATCTGTTTTCATAATGTAACTAGCGTACCCTTGGTATTTAGTAATAACATCTATCTATCTATACAGGGCTAAGAAACTCTTATTCCCAGAATAGACCTATAAATTACTTGCTGTCAGTTTGTGGGGGATGCAGACTATACAATAAAGGATCTTTTACAAAATATTCAGCCTTTTCCAATTTTTCTTATTTTGAAAAGGAAATGGCCTTACATATTTGTGCGAAATATCTGTGTTCTGAGGGGCCTGTAGTGATTTTTGTATATGGTCAGGCAGTTTTCCCTTCCACTTTAGTGTGAGATATCACTAGTTTAGTCTGTAATCCAGGCCTGTACAACATCTGGTGCCTTTAAACTATTCAGTCTGCTAGTGGCTAAGGGACAGCATGCGCTGTTTGGTCTCTGGCTACGGACAAACCAGGATTGACTAGGCAGCCATGTGGCACATTAACTCCCTGCAGCACAGCTGCTGCATTCAAGTGCATGTATTAGTAGCCTACTCTGCACCAATTTGGGCTAGTTATCCAAGCACTTTGGGATACCTTTTGTCCATTCAGCAGCACGAGCAAATACTATACTACAGAAGGGACATAGTGAGGTGTTGAAGACACTGTGGAGGTAGGTTGGGACTGGTGCAAACCAGCATTGATTAACTGAAACTTTTTTCTCCCACCCTCTTTTCTGAACTCAAGCCATTTTGGAACACAGGAAGCGTAGGCTTTATTGATTATTTGTAAAAGCAGCTAATATGACAATATCACACTTAGCAGGACCATATCATCAGAATGTTAGAAATGTGCAAAAGACCCAATCAGCCCTGTGCGCCTTGCTCAGGAAAGGCAGCACAGAGGGAAACAGAAATGTGCTTATTTAACAAGTGGATGAGGAAGCCAGAGACAATGACTGATCAGAGGTGGGAGGTGGCTTCTCATTTGAAACTGCGTAAGAGATGACAGGCAGGGAATGACAAGTTGTGAAGGATCTTGAAGATAAATAATGACATTTGAGGCAACAGAAAAAGGAAGTATGTGGAGCTATTAAAAATTATTTCTGTGATAAAATCAACTAGTCAGGAAAACGATATGAAATAAAGGTGGTTAAGACAGCAGTTGTTTAATGTGGCAGTAATTCAGAAGTAAGATGAAGACAGCCTGGGCAAGGTCTTTTGTTTCGCAGATAGCATTTTAGAGGGACTGTGGAGACAGAAATTGTCAAGCCTATGTAGTCTAACTGGGAGGAAACAAAGGAACCACGACCAAAGAATATGCTTAGGCAAGACCAGGGGGGCAGCAGGGGTAGTAGGGTCACTCACAGAGACTCAAGGAAAAATAGTGGAAAAGGTTTGCAGGGAAGACTTTTTTGTCTTTAAGTCATGTTGAGCTTGAACAGATGATTAGACCTCTAGAATACTGTTTAAAGATGTTCCTACCCTCTTCATAGGTCTTCATCAGTGACTTCTAAGTAGAATGAAAGATTGTCCTGATAAATATGCAATATTGTATTTGAATACAAAGAAATGGATACTCTTGTGGAAATGAAAACTAAATTACAAAAAAATGGTCTGTAGATGAGGCTTTGGGTAACCTAACCTGTTGGTGATGGGTAACCCAAATCCCGGTGTATAGAAGACAGACTTTCACTGAAGTCACATACAAGCATTTTCTACAAAGAAAACAAGAAACTGAACTACATACACTTCCCTGAGATCTCTGATGCATTACACTGCCAAAAAAATCTTTAAATTTGAAGAGGAAAGGACATCTTAAGCTGTGATGGTTAAACAAGATTGCCAGGTGTATTATTTATTTCTTTGACTCTGTTCATTGAGGGTCCCGGGGATATCTTGATACAGATTCTTACAGTGATATTAAGCATATGACTGACTCCAAGACTGAAAGAAAAAGAATTACAGTTGACTGGTGACTGGTGGGTCTGAAGATAAATATTCTTCTCGAACCTCTTACTGACTCACTTTAGATATTAAAATAGGCTTGGGGAATGTTTAAATTCAGATTAGATTAGTAATAGCTCCTAAAGCGGCAATAGTTATCTCTACTAATTTTCAATTAATAAAGTAGTCATCATGTTTAGTCAGGAAATGTATTCTTCCCACAAAATAGCAGAGTTGGGAGAATTAAAGCTGCTTGATATTTTTATCTGAGATGTTTAACTTTGGCACTAGTTACAAGCAAGTAATCTGTTCTATTAGACCATCATTTTATTCCGCCATTGTAATTTTTGTACCTTTGACCAAAAACAGTAATTACAGAAAGCTGAGAATGCCCTTAACTATTGCAGTGCCTTTCTCAACATGCCTTATTTTATACAAAATGACGGCAGAGTTTTGTGTGTAAAGGTTTTTATTTTTTACATTGAAAAATAAGGAACAAGTAATTACTGCATGAATAATTTTTAATGTAAACACACATCCTCTTTTCTGAATTTCTTGAATATAAAGTTGGAGACTCAAACAGGTTATCGATAGCAAGATATGTTTAAATTTTTAGGGGAAAAAAGCAAATTTTATAGGATACATAACATTTCCAGTAAGCTATCAAGTGAACACATGAAAATCACCTGTAATTCATACAAAAATATTATTTTAAGTTATTAGCAAAATAGGGTTTTGTTTTGAAGTGAGGAGTATTAAAGACACCTAAAAGGAATAATCTATTTAGAATTTGTGCAAAATTCATGCAGATTAATTCCTTGATGCACTCCCACTCCATATTACACTTCTTGTGTTAAAATACAAGTAATTACACAGATTTCTATAATGGACGGTAATGTCTGAAGCGTTTGGATTTTTTCACCCGAACTATTAAATTTTCAGTTTGATTACAGCTCCTTTCCATCAAATCATTTATCCATATGTTATGAAAAACATCTCTATTCTTGTGATGTTGTGCAGCAGTTTAATTTGTTTTCAGGAAAATCACTATAAACTCATTTGCTGCTCTGCAAGAGTGTGGTGAGATACATTAATCATGCCGGAATCTAATCTGATCTTGTAAGCCCTTTCTGTAGAAGAGAAAAAAATCTACTTGCAGTACTGAGGAAGCACTATTATCACTTACTTTTAGTTATACCTGGGTAAATACAAATGGAATTATAAATGGTTTTACTTAGAAGTCAGAATCACAGCCATGACCCATTTGGGACAGTTTATGAATCTATCCATAGTAATTAGATACACTGGGGTTTCAATCATCTCCTGCAGATCAGTACACCTGAGATTACTTGTACAGGATTATTTTACTCATTGTCTCTACTTTCAGTAATCTTCTTTTATTGGGATCCTGCATGCCAAACAGAGAAAAGTGGAGATAGGAATACTGTAAACATCTGTGAATCATAGAACTTCAGATACAACATTTTAAAAGCTTTTTACCCAAATACACTCTTATAGGCTGGACACTTTAACCACTGTGGTGAAAATGAAAGTGTTACTAAACATTGTGAGCAGGATGAACACCTACTAGACAGAGATTTATTGTTCCTGTAATCAGAGAGTGCTAGACACTCCAGTAATACAGTGCTAAGCTAGCATTTCTTTTCTCTATCAATGAATTAAAGATACTATGCCACAGAGTTTGCTTTTTGACTCCATGCTGCAAAAAAGACAAGAAAAGGTATCTTGTAATTTCCACAGTATGTGATGGCCTTCGACTGTAACTGTAAATGGATGCAACTGCACTCAGATTTTTCTATGCATATATATATATATGCAAATGCTGATGGAATTAAATAATCAGAATAACTGCACATGTGCGTGTGCATACATGTGGATAAAGAAGTGGGAGAAAGAGAGAAGGCACAAGCACAACTGAGCAGTCAGAACGATTAGAAGGAGACAAAGGGAGCAGTATTCACACAGGCTAGTTTCTCTGTAGAAACTTGCTTCTGCAAGTGATTTAAATGAGATCTCCTCCTGCCTCTAGAGGAAATCTAGAGTGATTAACCTCACTAGGTAAAATGTAGTCTTTGTGACTACCTCCCTAAAGTTCCATCCAGGTAATAACTAATCCTCTTAGACTTGTAGCTTTGCTACTCTCACACTTTTCTTTATTCTCCTCACTGCTGTTCCTCTACTATGCAATTTACTTCTCTCATATCAGACCTCTCTTCTACTCAAAATAAAACACAGAACCTTAAAAACAATTGGTTTAAGGGCCCAATAGGGGCCATTTCTGTCCCCACTGCAGGTAACACAATACTACTTATTGTGCCTTTCACTTTTAAGGGAGGAGACCAGAGATAATCTCAAAATATGTTGTTTGTTGCTGTTTCTCACTTTTGCACCTTTCTTCTGCCAGTCTTGGGATTTTTTCACTCAAAAGTTTTATTTAAACCAGGAAGTGATGAATATGTTCATACAAACAAATTATTACAGTGCATCAGAAATTCAGTACAAATCTAGCTTAATGAGAAGTAGGTATTCTATCTACAGTGCTTTTCCCATAATGTATTCTAACATAAGTTTTGCTTTCTCAGGTTGACTAAGTACTGGAATTGTTTTCCACTTCCAACATGCTGCTGCAATATATCATAGCTCTACCCACTGTTTGGCTTGTAATTTGGTTTTGGCCAAATAACAATGCCAGTTCTTCAGTATTCTACTGATTTCCACAATTAGATATTCAGTACATCCCTAGCTACATAGCCAGCAGTCACTCTGACAAAACAAACGATCTTGGGAGTATAACACGGAATTAAGTCAATGGGAGAGAAAGCATGCCCAGAATCTTCTAATATATTTTGAAATATTACTGCAATGACAACTTCAGAGTCCCCAGCATCTTTAACATAGGGCTACTTATAGTTTCAGTACCTATTAATGCCTGAGAATAAAAAAATAATAATAAAAAAAAGCAAATGCTCTGCTCTCAGTACTGGGGTGGTTCCATTAGGAAAGCTGATATAAGCTTATACAGAACATTGACTTTTACCAATTCTAGCAGAAAAGCTTGGTAAAAGGCTGAAAAGCTCAAACCACAAAATCATTAAAAAAGAACAAAGATTTTATACAAATGGCTGTATCAGAATCCCGCTCAGCACTGAAAGAGAATAATTATAAAGGGCATTCTATAATATACAGAGAAGCTATATGGCTACTCATTTATTTTGGTTTCTTTCTGAATCTTCCATATTACACTGAATATGCTATACTATAACTTTAACAAGCAAAATGACACACCTGAACCAGGTCTAATAAGCCCTGGTTAATGTTGCCAATATGTATGGCGAAACAATTCCATTTCAGACACAGGGTGTTCTTAACTGATTACATATAGTTAGTCCTGAACAGACAGTATAGATAAATATCAGTAAAAGTTATAGCAGCAGCGCGTGGTTTCTGTTTGTGTAACATGCAGGTAGAGCAGATGCCTTAAATTGCAGGAGATGCTAAATACCAGGAAAGTATATCACTGAAAATATATTAAATACCTTGGGCAAGCTTCCTAGTTTGGAGAAAAAAAAACTAGCAAACTGCAAGTGACAGTAGACAGAGTCACAATGGGATGTGATTCATGACACAGCTCTATGAGCACTCGCACGCCAGCAGAGAACAAGTAGCTCTTTCTCCTTTAGGAGCTGCATCTCTAAGATAAGAGCTATAAGAGCAGTGTACTGTTTCTGTCTTGGGATCAGATTTGACGTAAGTCTCGGCTTGTGGGAGGGGCCACTATTTTATCAAAAAAAAAAAAACAAAAAACCCTCTCACTGTTGAACTGACTCTTGATACTAGACAGATTTGAAAGTCACAGGTGAAAGATGCAGACCAGAATTTCTCACTTAGTCGATTTCCCAGCAAAGTCAGCTCCCAGATGTCCTCAGTGAAAACAAACCTTCGGGTATGGAAGAGTTATCAGAGCAGCCCTTCCTTGTCACTAGTCTTGGGAGTAAAGTGGCAGAAATGAAACCAGGCAGAAGATGATGTGGCAAGAAATACTTCTTGCTTAGAGTATTCCAGTGCCAGAATGGTCCTTTGACTCTGTGACAGCAAGCAAAATTTAGAGCAATTCTTTGCATTGTTGTTTACATTTTTATTTAAAAGCAAAGTACTATATAAAGTACCATGCCAGGTTTGTATTTCCAGGATGTAATTATAAGAAAGGTTTTACTTCCATATTTTCAAAAAGTTTTTACTATGTGATGAAGGAGAAACAAACCTTCAGCAGGACATTAGAATTCCCTCACTGCAATTTTGCTAAATCTCCCATCTGTTTTTTAAAAGCAAAAATTATACTGTCTTCTACATCCTATTTAATTGCTGACCTTTCCCCTGCTATATTTTTTCCCATATGCTTTTTGATCACATGTAAAAACCTTGGCTTCAATTCTCTCTCATTTCCTGATTTTGTGTATTTCAATTATACTTTAATGGCTGTATAAACAGTGCCGATGACACAAGAGCGTGTTGTGAATGAAATCTATTTTCTACTATCTCAACTTCTGAGAACTGCAACAATTTGAGTTGCTTTCTGCCATAGCCTCTGAAGTGCCGTCTATAATATAATCATGTAATAAATCCTGAATCTGCTCTTCCCCTTGCATTGCAATCCAGCAGTTTCCCATTATACTGCTACATTATGATTTGCAACTATAAATAATTATCCTAAGTTATAAAAGATAAAATATAAAACTTTTTAAGCAATACCATTAGACACCATACACTTCAGACTCTGTAGCAGCTATAAGCAAATGTTTATTTTCATATAGAATACGAAAGAAGGTGATAATGAAAAGCAAATTCCCTGCTTAGGACCAGCTCACCAAAAGCTTGCTGCAAGCTTGGTTGCAAAGAATGGAAATGCTAGGTAATCAGTGGCAAGCTGCACCTTGTTTCTAACAGATGGGCCATCAGATTTTATGACTTCTACCTTAAAAGGTAAGGGGAAAAAAAAGTAGCCGGAATGGGATTTGGCAATGTGTGAGGTTCCATAATAGAAAGTATTATCCCAAAAAGGGCAAGGGTCAGAGAAAAGAGGGACTTATCTGAAACTCCTCAAGGCTAGTGTTCAGATGTGTGAACACGTGGGTTGGTTTTTATTTGTTCTGTCTTGTCTGGACAAGCATTTGATAAAAGACAATGGAATATATAGGATTCAAGGCTTTTTCCTCTATTATTTATCATTGCCTTCCCTCCAAATAGCCCTCTATTTTCCATTCTTATTTTTGCTTCTTCTTGTTCCATTAAGCTTGAGTCTCCAAAATACTTAACTGCCAGCAACCTTTACAAAGCACTTGTTTTTCTCTACCTAGACTTCCAATAATCAGGAATTCTCTTTGTGAATTTGATGATAGTTACTAAGACTTCTTTAATTCCCCTCCAAATACTTTGATCTCTTTGAATTGTAACAGTCTGAGGAGATGGTGATATGGCACTTCTAAAAGCCGCAAGCATCTTAATAATCATTTATATTATTTATCCTTTTCCTGACTTCTTATTTTAGTGAGCAATTCTTTTTTCCAGGAAAAGTACACACCTCCACTATTAACAAAAAGAGATTAAAAATAACCATTTACATTTGAACTATGATCTAATTATTTCTGTATTCACAATCTACTTGATCACTCAATCTAAATATTGCCTACCTTATTTCATTATTTGAGCACCATATATGCTTTAAGAAAAATATTTCTCTTTCAAGATTTTATTAAAAGCTGAGTGCTAACAAGTGCACATTTTAATGCAATTTTTACTCTCTGATGTGTTTAGCTGTACTTCCACTACCCATGCTGCAAAAGGGATGGAAATTGTGCAGTTCCAATGGGATGACCCTGCAAATACATCTATTCTTTCTGCCACTGTCAGACATCTGCATGAAGATGATGAAGGTCTGCAGAGGCTGAGGCAGTGTGTTTTATTAAGTCCTCTCCAAATCCATCACAATGAATTTCAAGGGGAAGAGAAGTAGTGCCAGGAATTTCTTAAAGGAACAAACAAGCTTTACAGTGAAGTACTCCTTTGCTGTGCTCCAAGGCCAAAGCACAGTGTTAAGGTGTATGTGTCCATTAATTTAGAGAACTGCGCGCTCCATCTAGGATGAAATCAGGATGCAGGTCTTCCCATTTTTGTCTGGCTTCCTACTCTTTCCTCTTCTACTTACCCAAGTACAATCAACCTATTGCTCTGAAACTTGTCTCTTCTATTCCACGCCAGCAGTTTCATCAGATCCAGACATTAAGGATCTTTTAGTGATATAAATGCTTAACCATATATGAACTCATAAAGAGGCATAAGGCTGGGTAGGAGAAATCTGCCCCCAGATACTGAAGTCCTGACTTAAACAAGTTGAATTTTCACACATTTCTTTTTTCAAACACTAGTACTTTCAACTCGTATTTCAGAACTTTCATTTACAAAATCAGTGCTTACTGACCTTTCCTTAGTGGTTCAAATACGAAAACAAGAGATGGGCTCAGTGAGGAAAAATAGTATTAAAACACTGAGCACTGATACACAGCTTATTATCTTCAAAGTACTACACACAAATTAACTAATGTATGTTAATAAGAAGAGTGATTTGGTTATTTGGTAGGCTTAGTTCAATGACTATGTTGCCTAAAGATATCATTCAATGAGAGAAGGTTTGGTATCACACTGAAGTCAGGAGAGCTCTTCTTAAAACATAATGCACTTTACGTGCATTCTCCCCCTGAAAATAATTTAATAGAGTCACAGAATCACAGAATGGTTGAAGTTGGAAGGGGTGTCTGGAGATCCAGTCCCCCCTGCTCAAGCACAGTCACCTACAGCAGGTTGCCTAGGACCGTGTCCAGTCAGGTTTTGAATCTCTCCAAGCAAGAAGACTCCACAACCTCTCTGGGCAACCTGCTCCAGTGTCGAATCACCCTAACAGTAAAGAAGTGCTTTCTTATGTTTAAGTGGAATTTCCTGTGTTTCAGTTTGTGCCGATTGCCTCTCATCCTGTCTCTGGGCACCATCAAGAAGAGTCTCGCCCTGCTCTCTTTACACTCTCTCATCAGGTACTTATAAGCATTGATAAGATCCCCCTGAGCCTTCTCTTCTTTAGGGAGAACAGTCCCAGCTCTCTCAGCCTCTCCTCATATAAGAGATGCTCCAGGTCCTTAATCATCTTTGTGGCCCTTTGCTGGACTTGCTCCAGTAATGTCTCTCTTGTACTGGGGAGCCCAGAATTGGACAGAGTACTTCAGACATGGTCTCACCAGTACAGAGTAGGGGGGAAGGATCACCTCCCTTGACCTGTTGGCTACACTCTTCCTAATTCGGGATACCACTGGCCTTCTTTGCCATAAAGATCCCATTACTGGCTCATATTCAACTTGTCCACCAGGACCTCTGATCCGTCCCTAAGGGCTTCTCTTGAGCTCATTGGCCCCCAGCCTCGACTGACGCAAGGGGTTATTCCTCCCCAGAGGCAAGACTTTGCCCTTCCCTTTGTTGAACTTCATGAGGTTACCCTCTGCCCATTTCTCCAGCCTGTTGAGGTCCCTCTGAATAGCAGCACAAGCATCTGGTGCATCAGCCACACCTCCCAGTTCTGTGTCATCTATGAACCTGCTGCAAGTGCATTTGGTCCTATCATCCAGGCCATTAATGAAGCTGTCAAACAGTGTTGGCCCCAGTATTGACACCATGGGACACAACTTTGTGACTGGTCTCCAGCTGGATACTGTACCACTGATCACAACCCTCTGAGCTCAGCAGTTCACCCAGTTTTCAATACACTTTACTGACCACTTATCTTCATCAATTTGTCTATGAGGATGTTATGGGAGACAGTGTTAAAAGCCTTACTAAAATCAAGGTAATCAATATCCACTGCTCCCCTCTCATCCACCAAGCCAGTCATCTATCTCATCATAGAAGGTTACTACTGGTTAAGCATGATTTCCTCTTCATAAATCCATGCTGATTACTTCCAATAACCTTCCTGTCCTTCACATGTCTAGAAATGGTATCCAGGATTAGTCACTTCGTCATGCTCCCAGGGATCCAGGTGAGGCTGACTGGCTTGTAGATTCCCAGATCATCCCTCTTGCCCTTCTTGAAGATGGGAGTGACATGTGCTCTCTTCCACTCCTCAGGGACATCTCCTGATCACCATGATCTTTCAAAGATAATGGAGAGTGGCCCTGAAATGACATTGGCCAGCTCCCTTAGCACTCGTGGGTGCCTCCCATCAGGGCCCAGGCCTATTCAGAGTATTTAGATTATTTGCAAAAAAGAATATTTTGACATCAAGATATGCTTTTAGTTACTGAAAGATGGTACTACTAATCAGAAACATAGTGGATTGTTGTTGGTTAGGTGGGATGAGGAAGGAGCTGCAGATATTTCCCCTGGGATGACCAATGTGTTCTATGCAGATTTCATAGGCATTGACCTCTCACAGCAAGTACTCAGGAAGAAATAGTGCAGAAAGTCTCCGGAGGAAAGGGCTGTCCCCTCCGTGGGGCCATCCCTTCTGTCCTCTGTTGGGGGAAAATGTAGCAGGCAAAACAAACTTTGTCTGGGGGCTGCCTGGAGGACCATGCTGGCTTAACTCAACACTCTAGCATGTACAGTTGCATGGCATCTACCATTCCAGTGTTAGCATACTAGATTGGGTACATGTTTGTACACCTCTTGATATAATGAGGCCCCAAGCCACAGTGAGGCCTCTGAAAGCCTCAAGAATATAAATAATAATAATAAAAGTAATAATACATAAAAATGAAAGAGGTAGCATAGAGATATTTGTGGAGCTTTGGAGAATGGCTCAAGAAAGCTGACACAATATCACCAGTGCAACGTATATTGAAACAGCTTGGAAAAACAATCAGGAAAAAACCAATATGAATATAATGAATGAGCCTTTCTTCCACATATGAAAGTGCTTCTGGTACTGACAAAAGAAGGTACAATACTTATCATTCTAGGATCGCGGGGGACAAAACAACAATATTAAATCAAGAGAGGTTTTGTTTGTGAATTGGCATTTTTTCTTTCCCTTGTGTTACCGGAATGATAAATGCTTTCCTTTATGTATGAGAGAAAAGGCCTGATACTAGCTGTCCATCCTATATGTTTACGTTCCAATTTTTTGAGAGTTTTGCTTAAATCCTCATAAATACCAACATTTACATTAAAGGTACTAAAAAGCAGA
The DNA here is from genome assembly GCF_036370855.1 of Dromaius novaehollandiae. Taxonomy (NCBI): domain Eukaryota; kingdom Metazoa; phylum Chordata; class Aves; order Casuariiformes; family Dromaiidae; genus Dromaius; species Dromaius novaehollandiae. The sequence continues at coordinate 40,277,685 of NC_088103.1, read as the reverse complement.
GCTTTTGTTTGTTTGTTTGTTTGTTTTTACTCATCTACAGTTTTATTTGAGAGCCCCCTATACGATTTTCCACTTTCTAAGGCAGATAAAAAAAGGTTCAGTTATCAGCGTTCTCAGAATAACTGGTGGGAATAGTGCAGAAGCACAACATGATCAAAGTGGATGGAAAAGCAATCCCCAAATGACTACGGGCAAAACTGCATCAGTCCCAGAATTGCAGAAAGAGCTGATGTGCAGGAGACATTAAATACTTGAATTCGAATTTTTAACATGGAAAATAAATGTCACAGTATTTTCATGAAGAAACTATCTGTTTTAGGTGCAGTTCATCTGCCACTCCTTGCTATAGATTATACCTTCTGCTTTTTATCTACGTTTAACTCCTGCTGAATGCTCTGGCAGTTCTAACCTCCAAGAAGAGGTTATGCTTTTTTGTATTTTACTTATATGTTATGTTTTCAAAAGCTAGCACAAAACACTGTGGTGATAACATAAGAGTTAACATGCCTTGTTGCTTGTATTTTCAAATGCAAGTAACATCTTCTGGTTTGCACAATTCAGGATGAATATGGTGCATCACCATGCTATATTGTGTGAGTCAGCTTTGAAAGCTTCAGGGCTTGGCTCTGCCTTAGTGCCCTAAGAACACACGGCTGAATTTTTTGAGCCAGTAAATACTGCATTTTTGAATAAATATATAAATAGTAATCTTATTTCCAAAGATATATGAACATGACCCCAAGACAGGATTATTTCATAATGCTATAATTCTGGGCATGCTCTGGATGCCAGGGAAGAATTCCTAGAACACAGCTACCTTAAGCTCACAGATTTCAATTACTAAGTTAGATACACTTAAAAATAGTATTTAAAATTATATAAAACTCTATTCTATGTATGTCATGTCTTTCAGCAGGTATGGACAGAACACTTCTTCACCATAGCATGACAGAATTCCATTTTCTTCTTCAACGCAATTGTTATTATTGTTATTCACACATCTGCCTGTAACCTCTATCAGCCCCAGTCAGGGATACAAGTCTCACTGTGTCGGATGCAATAAATTACCACTGCCCCAATAAGCTTACAATCTCAATAACTTTTCTCTGTGCTTATATTTTCATGTTAAAAGAAACGTGCTCAAAGATCTCCTTAACCCGCAGACTTTCAAAGTCAAGCTGAAAATGAAAATTTAGCTGGATTTTTCTTTTCTGCAATAGCCTACTAAGTAATAAAAGTTCTGCAAATCCCTGTCAGCTCTCAGTTACGCTGTGTAGTTCAGAGTCTTCAAATTACATTTCTGACATCCTGTTACACAGCTACTACCAAGCAGACCTTTGTAAACAGCTGTATTAACAATGTACGAGAAAGAACAGTCTCCCCCTCATTCATGCCTATCTATATTGGCCCTACAGTTCTAACAGAAGTAAAAAACAAATTTCCATTAAATTAAAAATTTCCATTAAAAACTGTCAGTATAAATATTGCAAAGATCTGTGGAGCAGGAAGAATGGATTAATACAAATATTTTTTCATAGAGAAGTGGACTAAATTTTTGTGAAAACTAATACATGAATAAGGTGTAAAATGCACCTGTCAATGACTTACACAGTTACTGGTAATATCAGAATTAGTTCTCTTTACAAATAGCATGCTTAGAGTTAAGCAGAGAATATCTAGGTAAAAATGATTTGTAGTGTTGAACAGATTATAACATTAGCACAAAATTTCCTGGGAAACTTTCAGGATCTGTACCAACAAAGTTTTGTAGAGAAAAACACACATACAATAGTTATAATAAAAAGTAAGAAGTTTCCAGATTTTGATAGATTTTGGGTTGGATGTGTCAAAAGATAAGTCTTGACACTGGCAGGCAGTCTCCCTTGAAAATTTAGATTCCATATACAGAGATCTTCAGGTAAACCAATTTCTACTTTCACCTCTGCCTCCAAATGCTGGTCTCAGAGGACTTCATTTCAGCCAAGACCTGTCAAATCCCCCAAATGCTTTTCATTACTGAATTCCTTCTATATGTTCTCTGTCAGCTGTGTTAAAATAATAAATTCACATCCAACTGATTTTTGAAAAGGGAGAGAATCATTTCAACTTAACCATTCATTTTATTATTTCAATATGTAAAAAAGGGGGCATATTTACAATTGTTTAAATTCCATGCTTTCCATGCTGCTTCTGGGGTATAATGTAGCAGGAGGTTCAGAAAAAGTTATAATGAAAATTATTTTCAGCAAGATGACTATAGAATATTGGGGTGTACTCTCTTCAGTGCATATCCTTTTTAATCATTAATATCAATGGAAATTCACCCACAAACATCCAACCCAGACTAAGTACCTTAGTGTTTTTAATTGGTGCTGTAACATAATAGTATATTTTGTGTTCTGATGTATTTGGGATTAAATTCAGGACATTTCTAAAATTCCTTTGAGAGGTGATTCTGTACAGTTTTTGGCAGCATCAAGGGAGAAAAATACATAAAAAGAAACACTGCTGGATTAAGAAGGCAACAACACTCATGTTACCTAGATAGTAGGAATGAGTCTCTTCAAAATGTATACATAGTCTGCAGTGAAATATAATGGACAAGGAGCCTTAGTTTGGATGAAACAGTTGCAAGAACAAATATGCATTAATGGAGGACAAGAAAGCAATTAACAATGAAAAGTCACTGATGCAAAAGATAGCCTTACAGATTAAAATTTTATTGAAACAAATGCTTCTCCATTTGATCATAATGAATTGAGCTGAACGATCTGCAAAACCAGCTCACTGAACACATGAGAAGAAATAATAATTTGCTATTCAGTTATAGTACAAAGCTTTCTGACCAACACACAGCTCTACAGCATTAGTTAAATAGAAATAAGAATCTATGTGAATCTCTGTGAATAACACAATAAAAGAACTAAACATTTAGTGTTATTTGAAGCTGCAAAAGAGCAATTTTGGAAATATACACAGACATACCAATTTGTACAGTGCTTTAAAAACAAAGGAAGGCTGTGTTTTGCCCCAAATGGATAAACAAAACATTAAATGGCAAAGATATAACAGGGGCATAGGAGGAAGGGTAGGACAGAGACAGAAGAAACTAATAGTGCAGGGAAAGAAAGCGTAGCGGTGGAGCTTAAGAAAGACATAAAGAAACTTAGCAGAAGGCTACTGGGGAATATTCTGAATTGTGAGACAGTGCAAAGCTGGAAGTATGAGAGAGACAATGAATATTAAGAAGTGAAGACTGAGAGAGGTACATTGCATATGTGAGAACTGACTGCTTAAATTAGAGATATCAATCTGATCAAGGTAGGCTGAGACTCTGTAATGGGGACAAAGGTCTCAAATCTATCCTATCTGCTTTAGGCACCTAGCAGAGATCCAAATCTGGAAGTTGTCGCATCAGATTTGAAAAATCAGTGGAGAGAGAGAGGCACATCCAAAGAGGAATCAAGAACAGAGGTGGGCAGAATTGCCCTCTGACAGAAGCTTTAAGAAAGCATCAAATTAGTAACACATATAAAATAATACGCACAGATTATGTGAAACCATGGGATTAGACAGGACTGCTGTAAAAGAGATTAAAGGCAGAAACAATAAATATAAGTATTTGAAAAAATAATAGTGACAGGGAATTGTTACTGAACAATGGTTTTTCACGATGTGTCCTTAGCAGGTGCTGCGTTGTTCAATGTTTTTGTAGTAAATTTGCAAAATATTTCTGGCAAAATACGGGGATGAGACAGAAAGAGACAGAACAGGAACTAATGATGAAGACATTCACCATTCAGGGCATTCATATAAAAAAATTGATTGGTTTGTAAATGTGGCATATTTAAATAAAACAGTTTTATTTCATTTGCCTCTATAGCCAAATAAGAAGTTGTACAGATCAGAACAGTAACATGGGATACACCAGAACATAGCAGTGACTTTGGAAAGGTTCTCCAACTCAGAGGTCGGATAAGGGGAGATGATTTGATTACATTTTAGAGGTTCTTAGGAAGAAAATATCATGTTCTGAAAGGGTTCTTTCACCTAGCAGGAAAGCTTTAACATCCAGGTCTAAACCCTGAGCTCAGGAAACTTAAATAAGGTGAAATTAAAGGATCTTTGATAAACAAATCATCAGAGCAGACAAATCAACCATTCATGTCTCAAACTTTGTGAAAATATGGAATTAGGTAGAAACCCTGCAAGGCCATCAGGCTTGGAGAGAACAGCAGCAGAGGAACCATGGCAGAAAAATGCTGGGAGAAATGTATGTAGCAGGGAGCAATTACAAAAAAAGCCAAAGTGGTTTCTTAAATGTCAATAAAATATATATTTTTAGATTATTTCAAATGAACACATTTCAATAATGATTTGCTGACAATTGATTCCATCAGCACTGCAATATCAAGTCAGAAAAATTATTTCAGTGATTTCAGGATGAACCAAATTATCAGAAAATACAAATTTCTACACTGGTAAATAACATTTTTTAGTGAGTGAAAACAAAAACATGAAAAAAGCTTCTAGAAGTGAAAAACAAACTTGGAGTCATCAAACTGTCTGTATGTTTTGGGTTCATCAGTCTGTAAAAGTCAATATAAATCCCAGCTGAAATTAAGCTGTAAATATCAAATATTTTCATATCATCATCTGCTTGCATTTCAGTCACCAAAGCTTTGAAGAATCTCAGATACGTGTTTACACTGTAATAGCATTTTCTAATGCTCTTAGTGATGTGATACAAGCTTTATGTAACTGGGCCTGATGAACCTTGTCCCTTAACAGAGACAAATCTAGGGGTTAAAACTGAAGTATAAACAAAACACAGGGCAAAGAGAAGCAGAATATCCATTGCCACCAGAAAGGCCATCCTAGATGTTGGGTACTATGACCAAAAATGTGTGAATCGAAAGATCTCAAACAGAAGTTGTAATGCACTGTTAAAGAAAGAAAAATAAAATAAAATAGAACTGTAGTCCTCCAGAGATACCTTATCCGGTGATCAATGCTGCTAATGAAGCCTGTACTCAGGAACCCAGTGCTAAGCTGTGAATGTATAGTACACTGTGGTTCTTGCTAAGTTTAGACATTTTCTCCATGCCAAATCTTTGTTAATTATATTTTGAAGTTATTCAGTCAGTGGTCTTCTCTTTGTCGTTTGGCTGTCTCTAGCATGAAAGGATCGGCTGATTTTAGTGCTTGATTTGCCATTATCCAAACCTGTCTCTATTAGATCATTCCTTCCTTTCCTTGGAAGCATAGGAGAGGCACAGGGAACCTTAACGCTGCACTCGGTGCTCTGGGGTGCCATCGGCAGGTGAACCGCATTTCCTGCTCTGGAAAAGGAAGCTCTAGGGGGAACTGCTGCTTCCTAGGAACAGCCTTCTCCCAAAACGCCAGGTCAGAAAGGGGAAGAGAAGTGGGTGTTCCAGTGCTGAACGGAAAGAACAGACCCTGCATGGTTATCCTATCTGTTGGACTCTATTCCTCTTGATTTAAGAATAATATTTATAGTATTATAAGCAATCTCCTCCTGGAGATATGTACACAGATGCTTACCATTAAGTCAATGCATTATTTGCATGCTTAAACTTTAACACAAGCATCTTGCTAGAATCACGACCTCGCAGAGACACCCAGCCTGCCAGTGGAGGAAGTATCTGGTTCTTAATGGAACAATCTACAAAAACTTCTAGTAGAGCCACACAATTTTTTCCTTCCACATAAATATTTGTGGAAAGGAATGATCTACCCACAGGTATTAGGACACTGAACACTAGGACTGCAGAATGACCCTCAAGCATAGCAGACATTTGCTTCAAGCCAATTTTCCATCAGCCTTGATGAGATTGTGCCTAATAAAAAATTCTCTTTGCAAATGTCTTTCACGAACTGAGGCTAATACCTGGGCCAGTATCTACATCCTTTGGAACTACACTAAAAGGAAGTGAAGGTCTTTATAAAATCTGACTGAAGGGAAATCAATATTACAAATGGATCCATAACGAGGGATCCATTACTGCTACAATATATAAAACAATATCATTCTATCCAGTAAGCACTTGTAAGGTATGTGTCAGGAGCTGGAAATTCTTTTTGTAACTCCCTGGAGATGTACAATGATAAAATATCACTGAAAACGGAAAATAGTGTAAACATACCCACATTTTCTTAACCTTAAACATAGTTATTTACCACAGTAAATTCTCTTATGCATTGGTACCAGTATGGTAACATTTACTTTAGATTTTTTAATCTGATCACGCATAATCCTAATTGTTTAAACTATAATTATAGATGTTAAATTGTTTTGCCTTTTATGAAAAATGTCCTTTGGAGAGAGTAAAAGAGAAATTAAATGTATGGAAAATAATAGAACCATTTCAATGGCACTAATTGCAAAACAATTTTAAGAAGAAGCTTTTGATGAAATAATTGTTTTAATTACACAGAATACTTAGGTTTACCGTCTGTAAACACTTCAGCTTTTACCATGAAGATAATTTCATGTGTATTGTTTCCCACACTTTATTTTAGAAAGTAAATAAATTAGAAATGTAAATCTGACATTGGGAAAAAAATTTGGTGATCTCTGTATATATAACTGGGTACTATCATTGTTTATTGCTATCAGGCATATCTAAATGCAAACAGAACTTCATGAATTGCCTAGAAGACACCCTAATACTGCGAGACTAGTAGAGCAAACCTTAGGTCATTCAGAAATTCCCTATGCCCATTGAGTGCTTTTACAGAGACTCAGCATGGGCTCTCGCATAGCACTGATGCAGGTCTTCTAGAAGACGATTTTCTACGAGTAAGTCCTCTTAGGATAGTATTCCAGTGACCGCCTGCCTTAAACTCACAGACTCATAAATTGTTCATTTCAAAACTTATATGAGATGCTGCTTGTCTATAGACTGAGGCTGCCCATAACTTGGTCCGGGTATATAGTCCACTGTCTCCAGAAAAAAAAAATAAATCTAATTTGCGTGGTAGCAACTGCCCATTGGTTTGGACTTAAAGTTTCCTTTGAAAGTGAGACACCTAGAAAAGATATTAAAAGCCAAGAACTGTAGCAGGGACAATTAACTGAATAAAAATACTGGTTAAGGTAACTAACCGGTTTCCTCAGCCAAATGTCTCAAACCTAGTATTGTCTCCATTGTCCAGAAGATAACATTACAACAAATGTCTTGTGACATTTCATAGGAAGGGGAGAGGAAGGAGGATATCCATGATATGGAGTGAGAGTGGCAAGGAGATGGACGTGAGACCGCAGGTGTAAAAATGCTCTGGCAGAATTGCAAACAATTTTACAGTTATAAAACACTAAAATCTTTTCTTAGTTTATAAATATGCCTGTAAACAACTAGCTTGTATTATTCTGAGAAGAAACTATATTAACAACTGCCTATATTCTCACCGCCTAGGAAAGCTCAAGAAACAGCAGTGAGTAGGTCCCTGTTTCAGTAAAAATCACACTATTACTTTTTTGAAGTTTCAGAACTACCCTTCCTTCACAAGAAAAAGAAAAATCCTCCTTGTGGCCTGGCTGCTGAATGAGTTAGTATAAATAGAACAAAAACTGAAGAACTGCTTGGCAGGATTTTAAGTAGTCTGTTATCTTTACACTGTATTCTCACTTACTCTGCACCATAGTACATGCACAATGTATTCTTGTCAGGCTTGCTCTCACCTTGTAACCCACCAAACAAACTGGACAAAGGATGCCAGAGACTAATGTATCTGTTTAAACTTTCCCACCTGGTAATTGCATTTCAATATTTTCTAGCTAAAAAAATTCATTTCATTGAACTTTTTTGTGAGAAATGTTCTTTTAAATAGCATTACTGATTAATTCATATTTTCAACTCATTGAATTCCCACATTGCCCTTGAAATTTGTTGCAGTATGAGAAAAAAATCTTCTACAATATATGTTATTATAAAAGATAATGTTTAAGTCTTCAGAAGGGCAATGGGTCATATTCTCAGCTGGTATTAATAGATGTATCTCTACTATGGGCAATGGGTTAATCCCAAATTTTGCCAGCTGGGAATGTGGTTGTCTGTCTGCCTAGCTAGCCAATCACTAAAGTGCTAATCACTGTTACCTGTAGTATCTAGCTATTGAAACTATATATATATTGGTTTATTTCTGCAATTATTTTCAGAAAAAACATTAATGAAAAAGATACCATATGTCCAAAGAAGGAGTAGAAGGAAACTACTTTTTTTTATCCTATTTTCATTTAAGAAAATCATCTCAGAGAATTCCTGCTCCTCAGCTGCAAAGGTATTATTGTTGTGTTTTACTTTTTGACTTTTTTTGAATGCTTGTCAAATATCAGAAGATACTTGAAATTCTGTTTAAAAATATCAGACCCTGAATCTAACTTTCTTCTCTTGTATGGGTGGTCCATTTCTCAAGCCTTTCCACTGTAATTGCATTTCTATAGTGACACTGAGGTTGCTGTTGAGTTTGTTATTATATGAAGGTAACAGCTCCTGATCTGGAAAAAAGCTTTAAGCATCAGGGCAAGTTGCTGACATTCTCATGTTGTGCTAGAGAACCAGTAGTAGCAGTTGCAGCATGACGTCATCTTAAAAAAAAAAACAAAAAAAAAAACAAAAAAAAACCCCTACCAACACACTTTTAATCAAACAGATTTCCTTTTATCTTGTGACAGACAAATAAATGAAAATATTGGACTCATAGTCCTGTCAGCCAGCTGCATTTTTCAGAACTGTCATTCACTGAGAGCTAGAGCCAAGGTCTGTTTCTTGAGCTGACCCGCCTATTGCCTCTTTCCTGCTCCTTTTCCTGCTGGTTTTTATAGTCACTTGCATCCCTTTCCAATGGCTATTGAGACTAGAAGGAGAGACTTAAAGCACCGGATTAGGTGTCAGGAAAGTATTCTTATTTCCAGTCCTGCTATACATTCTCCCTGTCTCAAGGACAGACTGTGATCTACACTATTAAACCTGGATTCTTTAAGGTAAGTACTAAATCTCTATTTTGGCACAGAAACACAACATGCTTTCCAAATCACTTCCATATATGTCTAAATATGAAATCACTGAAAGCTGCAAGTGGCAGAACAAGTCTGATCTGAGGTCACTTAGGTGTTTTATTGACTTGAATGTCTATTTTTAGGCATCTTTATGAGAATAGTATTCACTTTCCCAGCTTACCGATTAACAGTATAATTTCTCTTATTTACTTAGATCTCAAAAATACACTGAGGTTTAATTCATAGGCATGGGATGGAGATGCTAGATGAAAGATGCTAAAGAAAGTGATTTTTTTTAATTAATAATTCAGTGTTATGTACTGTTGCCTCCCACTTCAATTGCAATCAATGCAGTGATTAGAAACACAAAATTAAATCCTTCTCAGGAGCTTCCACCTACCCTATGTGAATGGTTCCATGAATGATGTGCATACAAAACATATTGTTCTGAGACCATGCTACTTACTTATTCAATACACTCAAAATCCAAACAAGGTGAGAAACCTCCTTCCTATTTCCTTTTTTGGATATATTATGTAACACTGATCAAACTAGTGCAATGAAAGTGTTTGAAAATAAAGAAGTGTCATTAGGTCTATATAATCTCTTTGCATAGACAGAGGCTTCTGATCATTACAGGGCACATTTTCCTCACTAACAAAAATTTATTGGCGATACCTTTAAAATTGACGGTGTCTTTCACCATCTGTCAAATGTATCATAACATAAACTACCAAAATGAATAAAATATAAAGTGCATACTTCTAGGAGATATCATTTCCAAGCACATAAACTTTAATCTTACTTTTGAAAGTGTCAAATCACTTGAAGCAGCACTTTTAAAAATATGATTTATGAAAAAGGCTTTTCTTACAGGCTCCGAAAACTACATAAGTTCTTCAAGCAGCAGGTCTACCACAAGTTTTAAACAAAGCAAGTAGTTAAACGGGTGATGGATGGGAGCAGGTAAGACAGAATCATGGCCCCCACACTCAGTCAACTGTGTCTGCATTCAGTAAATAGCTCTGACTAAGAATTAAGTATTTTACAGCTGATGAAATGCTCTTTCAAACTGCCCATTTACATTCAACAGATGTTTTTAACATAATAGATGCTGCCACACTAAGATGCCAGCAGTGATCTACTGCCCAGAAGAGTGCTCTGAGTGTGCACTCAGAGTGTGCAGACAGGTGAGGACCTCAGGCCTGAAAGAAAGTGATATGATATGTCCTCATATACTGTCTGATAATGATATGAGGACAGTCCAGCTTTGCAAAGACATAGCGCTCTTTTAAACAATGGCTCTTTGTAATGTAGGAATCATGGTATATGATATTATTAGTTATTTACACAGCACTCAATATATGACATTGTTTTTATAGAATCTCAAACACTAGAGTTTTCTCAAGGTGATCTCCCATTAAAACCAGTAGTCACTACTAAGCTTGGCCTTCTTCTGGCTGTGTAACACCCAGGTTAATTAACACAAGCTATACTGCCCGGGATGCTCTACAGGATCTCCTTAAATTCTACCCAACTTGCTGGTCAAAGACATGCACCTCAGTACTCTGACAATCTGAAAGAAAAGACAAGTCAGACCAGTTTCAAAGACTGTTTTTAATCTCATCTAACCTTAGCTGCCTGGAGTGAGTTGACTAGACTAAAATAATCATCTAGGCTTCCTCTGTAGCTATCAGAGGAAGAGGTCCACCTCAAGTGTGGGATTTAAATGATAATTTTATTTTAAACACATATAATAGGATAGGACAAAATGTTGTTCCAAGTGCTTCACTCTTTCTGTTGACTATCAAGGAAATTTGAACAGCTTAGATTAGACATCTTTTAGATGACTGAAGTTAAGCGAGACAGCTCCTGTTTATTTTGATATAAGAACAACTGTGGGAACAGCCTAATACAGACAGTTTTAAAGACAGTTCTTGCTTCAGGCAATTCACAAATTAAGCTCAACTAAAACCTAATTTCAGCTATAACACCATCTTAAAAGATGCTTTTTGGGGTTCATATTATACAACTTAATGGGAGAAGGGCACCATACAGAGGGATTTCTTTTTGTTAAGAAGTGCACTATCTTCCCTATAAAACATGTACAATATGCAAATTGGAAGTGAACATAAAGATTATTTTTGAAAGCAATTGTAATTTTAAATACAAAGAACTTTAGTAGCATAGCAATGGGATATAAGCCTACTAACATGAGAGATCTCAGAGTAAACACTTCTAACTCAGTTAACGCCATCTAGCTGTACATAGTTACCTTGCATTTATGGGTGTGCATATGTGGATCACAGCTCTTTACAATGTCGTGCATTATTTTCCAAAGACCATTTTTAAGGAGAAACTGTAATTTTCTAAATACAACTGGCATATAAAGTAACAGTTAATGTAACCATATGATGAAATCACTGTCAAATTGTTTATCAACTGTCCAGTACAATCAAACATGATCTTGTGATTATTTTTCTGCTTTGCTGGAGAAAAGAAATTTGACTTCCAAACCTAGGCTTTTGTTCCAATAGTTTTTAAATTCTGGGAATACAGAAATATTTTGTAGTAACCTCCCTGGCCAAACAATGGATTTCATAGGCTCAAAACTGAGTCTCATCAAACTGTTGTTGGCCAAGAAGTGTTTGCTGATATAATGGAGGAGAAATCCTTCAGTGATATGAGAATGAGAATTCCTTGGAGGGTACTTGCATACTTACAGACAAAGTGAATCAAAGATGATCAATTTTCAGAGCATTGTTTAAAAGAGACACAATTTTTAAAGGCTGTAAAGAGTTATCTCCATCAGTTCTGACCTTGATTTCAGAAGATCTAATATTAGGCAAGTTTTCATCTTGCAATACAGTTTGGAGGGGGAATGGTGTAGAGAGCTGCATGAATAAATTGTCAGTGGATGAAGCATCATTAGGAAACAGAAAGGGAGCTGTTATATCTGCCTCAGTTCCTGCACCATCCTTTTGTTTAAGTCTTGACACATGCAGTTGCAGCTCTTTCCTACCTATCCAGAATGCTGCTGGAAAAAAACATGTATTTATCCAGAAATCTGGTGATGTTGACACTATGTGCTTTCTACTGGCTTCCTCTTTTCCTTCCCCTAAAGTGTGTTTGGCTTTATTTCCAGAGCTCTTCCACATCAAGCTGCCTCATTCTTAGAAGGAGTTCCCTACAGTTATCTGCAAAGCTATCTCAGTTACCTCCTTTCAAATCTCTTCCTTCATATGTTGCCTATAGAAAACCCATAGCTGGACTGCTGCTCTCCTTTGAACACTGCCTCTCTGGCTGACCAGTACTGTCACATTGCTTCCTTATGCTCCCCCATCTGTCTAGCCCCATCTGTTGTCTCTTGTTTCATACTTAGATTATATGCTGTATGGTAGAGGAACTGTCTTTTTGTTCTGAGTTCATTCAGCTACTAAAACAATGCAGGCTTGCCCCATGATTAGGGCTTTCTAGCACTAAAATAATACAAACAAGCAAACAGTCTCAAAAATAACCCAGCTGGAGTGCCTGATACAGACAGCACCTCTCAGACACCGCATGGTGGAATCAAATTTCACCACTACTAAATTACTTGGCAATATTGGCCCATTTGGTCTTTGCTGCAAAATGGCTTGTGTTCCTCTTGCTTTTTCAACCAGCTCACAGTTATGGCTTTTAGCTAAGTATACTCTCCCCAGAATAAAACTTGTCAAGGAGTTTCATTATGCTCTCCAGGTACGGGGACTCCACTTTCTTTGGCTTGGCTCTTCTAAAGTAAACTGACTCGGAATCTCCCATTTAACAGAAGAGGTAGGAGTTTGAAACCAGCTCCCTTGAAACCAGCCTGAACTTCAACAGATGTTCATTTACAGCTTCACCGATTTAAAGGATTGCTGCCTCTTGGTGTGTGCTGCCAGGCCCCTGCCCATACCACCTCCAGAGAAGAGATGGGATAACAGAATATGTGAGTGCTCCTCAGCTGCTGTGTGCCAAGTCTGGGACCTTTCACTTGAACTAACTTCTGTGGCAGTTTTAAACTATATCCCTTTCTTTCCTCCTTCTATCTATCTGGGTCTTGGTTGAAATACTGCTCTTTCAGCTGCTTAGCTCACCAGCTCATGCTTTGGTGTCTATCCAAGCCCTGCTCAGGTTGGACTCCAAGTCTAGCTCCCCAGGCCCTGCTACCTAGATCCGCAGAACTGTACAAGGAATAGGCATGGTAATCCAGTCACATCTCTACTTTTGCAGGAAAATAGAGTAGAGAGGAACCTCATGAAATTCAGAAGCACACTTTCAGAAGGGAAGTGCAGAGTCCTGCACCTAGGGAGGAATAACCCCTTGCACCAGTACAGGCTGGGTGCTGACCTGCTGGAAAGCAGCTTTGCAGAGATGGAACTGCGGATCGGGATGGACAACAAATTGACCGTGAGCCAGCAGTGTGCCCTTGTGGCCAAGAAGGCCAATGGTATCCTGGGTTGCCTTAGGAAGAGCATTGCCAGCAGGTCGAGGAAGGTGATCCTCCCCCTCTGCTCAGCCCTGGTGAGGCTGCAATTGGAATACTGTGTCCAGTTCTGGACTCCCCAAGACAAGAGAGACATGGACCTACTGGAGGGAGTCCAGCGGAGGGACTGGAGCATCTCTCATATGAGGAAAGGCTGAGAGAGCTGGGACTCTTCAGCCTGGAGGAGAGAAGACTAAGGGGGGGATCTTATAAGTATCTGAAGGGAGAGCATAGAGAAAATGGGGCCAGACTCTTTTCAGTGGTGCCCAGTGATAGCACAAGAGGCGACGGGCATGAACTGAAACACAGGAAGTTCCACCTGAACATGAGGAAAAACCTTTTTACTGTCAGGGTGACAGAGCACTGGAACAGGATGCCCGGAGAGGTTGTGGAGTCTCCTTCCTTGGAGATATTCAAAAGCCATCTGGACACAATCCTGGGCAACCTGGTCTAGGTGACGCTGCTTAAGCAGGGGGTTTGGACTAGATGATCTCCAGAGGTCCCTTCCAACCTCGACCCTTCTGTGATTCTGTACGATTCTGTGATCAAGAAGCAACTGTGAACAGATCTCAGTAGAGCAAAGAGACAAATCCTCACATGTGTGTTTCTGGATGCTGCAAATGATAGTCTGTAACATCAAAACTCCATGTATGCAGAATCCCAGAGTCCTTAGCGAAGTAACTGACATGAATGGGGAAGTTCACAGCTTTTCGAGCTATCATTGTAAGTTGCCTGGAGATTCTGGCAAGGGACATAGCATGGTTATATACTTATTCCCAATTTCAAGGTTGCCTGTGTATAGATGAGCAGAATTTGGGACAGGATTTCTCTCAGTTTTTAAAGTGCTGATTAGTTTAATTAACTTTTTCATGAAAGTAAAATAGGGAATAAATTTTAGCTGTACTATTGTGAGACCAGAGTATTAATGGCATCTCACTACCCTAGATTTCTTCAAGCACCGCTCTTTCATATTGTCAGTATTTTGCTGATTTGATTACATGGAAGAGGTGGCAGCATTACAACTGCTAATTAGATCAGTTTCCAGGTTTCTAGCTTTATTTTTTAATATAAATCCTTAAAGGCATATGTGATAAATTGAATGCTCAACTCATCACCAGTCCTCCTTTTACTAAGTTTCTTATTTGCAGATCAGTACAAATAAATGTTTGTACAGCTGTGTTTAACTGTCTTGTTTATGCAAGTTCTTAAAATCCTGTAGCTTGAAGAATTGATATGAAAGAGAAGAACACGAGGAAATCCAAAAGTTCAGCTCTAAAAGAAGGGTTTAATGTGAATAAAGTTTCATACCACCAGTGATCACAAATGCCCTTGAGCTCAGATTTTTAGATATCATTAACAAGCAACAACATTATTTATGTACAGACATCAGCTGTAAATTACACTTTATGTACAGTCACTATGTAGTCCTCAGTGATATGGGACCTCATCCAGGAGGTCTCAGACACACTCAGCACTAATGCACTTTAATAGGAATTGAGGATGCTCAGCAACCTCAATGCAAGTGTGCAGTGCATGCTGAAATAATCATAGGGTAAGTACCTGGTAATTTCTCTTTTCAAAGCCAAAGTGAAGATTACATACTAATTACATTTAAGCATCCTAAGCACAATTATCAAGTAATCTACAGAAGCATGTAATTACTATGCCGACTGTACTTGGCAAGAAAGTTCCATGAATCTACCATGTTATTCTGGGTTGCAACATATATGTGCAGGAAAAATACCAAATGACCCTGGAAAAAAAAATAGTATTTTAATATTTATTTTTGCTACAGACTCCACTTCAAAGAAGGCCAAAGCTTGGATTATGAGGGATATATAGGCATATTTCTTTACCTGAGCATATAGAATGCCTAAAGGAGCTAAGTCCAGTACTATGGCCTTAGTTGCTTCTGAGTTTAAAAACAAAATGATAATATTATTTCCAGGTGGCAAAAACTCTGTATTAACAGCTGTATCAACTGCTTAAAACTCAAAAGCAGCAACTTAACAGATTAACTGTTTTCCATAATATTATCTTTGTAACATGCAATTCATTCCCAACGATAATTAGGTATTTAGAAACGCACCTAATTAGAGAGAAATGACTGAATGATTTTTCATCTGCTAAGAAATCTTCTGTTAGGAAAGGAGATCCACTATGGGGAGTAACAAGGTTCTGGTGCTGGAATTAGCATCAGAAGGCAGTAAGAAAATATGGTTTAAACCCTCTAGATGGTAAAATGATTCTGTACCAAGGCAGACCTAAACACAGTTAATTTCTGCATCATATTTTTTCTCCAAATGGAACAATTCTGTTACTAACATGTACTTTATAAATGTGGGTACTGAGAGAAATATAAAGATTTAGTAAGAAATGAACAAGAAAAAAATTGTCTGTGAAATAGATCTTTCCTAGTCTAATTTGGGATAATGGATAAAATATTCAAGAAACCATTAGCTCAAGAAGGTATTTGTTTCTTCTTATTATTTTTGTGTGTCTATTGCAGGGCTCTATTTTTGTTTGCCTTTGCTGCTGCATTGCCTGTTGCTAAAATACCTCTGTAACTGCATATCATTTTTCCTCTGGATTTTATTTACCATGTCACTCACCAGCTAGCTTCATATAAGTATACCTCAAGCTACCGGAAAAGAGCATTCTCCACATTCACTGCTAATATCATTCCATAGATTGAGTGGAGCGCTTTATGAGAGATGCTGCTATCATCCAAAGACAAATCACCTCTATGACATAATCAGTCTGCTTTTACCTAGGGCTTAAAATCATACCTCTACAACACTAAAATGTTTAAGCTGGCCCTACAGCATCCTTCTTCTGAGCAATTGATCTTTCTTTCTGTTTAGCAACAAAATACTCCTCATTTTCTCAATTATAGGTGTGTGAGCATGTTTACACACACACATATGCACCTTTGTAAGTATGTATGCATCCAAGAGCATCCACACACAGAAGAATATGTTAAAATGTATGCAAATGACAACGCCAAGCGTTCAAACACTGCACCTGTTTCTACAAACATAATTCTCCCCTTTTGTATGTCCAACCCATGCATTGAATGTTGCAGGTGTTCTGGAGAAACATAAAATGATATTACATTATTGTAGGCTGTATCACAATGCATTTACCCAAGGGAACAGAATAATGGCTGCACAGGCAAATCTGGCAAACTATTACTTGCAAGAGCTTGGTTTTCCAGTTTCAAAGATTTCCTTTTAAAACAACCCTTAAAGCAATTTCCTGGCTTTTGCTTTCTGTTTGTTTTAAAGGAAAAGATTTTAAAAGTTTGCTAGCTTAACCACAATGTACTCCCCAAAGCCCCAGCATTTGATTTCAGGCATCATCTGCATCACGCAATTCTTGGGAACTTTAGGTTCAGGACTAAATACATTAATTGGCAACAGTAACCCTGTGGGTGAAAATTTTCTTTTCTATGACCCTCCAGATGGGGCAAAATGATAAGGCTCTGTGGCAAGTCTAGGGGAGTAGGGTTGTAGAGGGGAGAGCCTTGACTGTGTCTGTTCCTTCCTCCCACTGCCCCAGCAGCTCAAGTACTTTACAGTGCAGCCTGTGCTGCTACAGCTGCTTTGGCAGCAATGAGAACCTGAATCTTTAAAAATGTTCAAGTTCAGTTATTATTTTGGCCTGCTTCCAATTTTTCCTATGAAATGCAGCTAGAAGAAAGAAAACTGTGATGTTTTAAGCTTTATGATTCCACCAAACTGGACTGAATTCAGGGAACAAAGAAATGACACTTCTTCAGTTCATGGGTGTTTTCCTTGACTAAATTTCAGAAGTCTAATGTAAACAAAATAAGTGTTAGAATTGCTTTTAAAAATAATTATATTCTTCTGCAGAAATCTTATATTGGAATGTGCTGGGAAGCTTAGCAGACAGCCTTAGGTTCCTCTGAATATATACTGTATATACAACCACACAAGCACTTCACAAACACGTTTGTAAACATAATAAAATGGGCATCCATCTGACAGCAGTTGCATTTAAACATGGTCATTGTTTCAAATAGCTAGCTGCAGATCCAGACAACCTAACTTATAGTTATTAGGGCCTTATACTCAGCCCCACTGAAGTCAGTAATATTATTTGAGAATAAACTTCTGCTTAGCCTCTAAGGAATCAGCATTTGAGCAGAACTAAATACAAGCAGTCGGTTAACCCCATTATTTACAAATTCAAAGTAATCCCCACAGTAAGGTCAGAATGGTGGAGTTCAAAGCAGTACTGAGGTAGGTCTATATTCTTTTCAGTAGCTCTTAGAAGACCTGCAAATTATACTATTACATAGCTGCACTTCTTCGTTTCTGTATAACTTCTATTTAAAATATCAGTGCCACATACTGTTGCTTTTTCTTCTGCTTATTATGGAATTTACTGGCCAATCTTCATGAGTCTTCTACGTACAATGAACAAAACTAAATACTGCATCAGTTACATAATCAAAGTTCAATATTTAATGACTTTCAAAACAATACATCTTTGACTGATATTAAGGCAAGATTCATATAACGAGATAATATTGACCAACTGCCATGGTTGGAAAACAGACTTTCTCACACAGGACCCCTTCTTCAGATTTGGGTTTTCTAAAGAGAGGGTTCCCAAGGGTCTTATGATTCAGCTGACTTAATCACAAAATTTTATCAATTTTTTATCTATGTGCATGCATGCATCCACACATACACACACATTTTAAAATACTCTCAATCTTTTAAAATCTCAGCATTTCTAAAACAGGGTAGATTATTTGGTTTTTGTAGTAAAATGCACAGAAGGAATAGCACCTTGCTATGGAAATTATTTATATAGCATCTCCTTAAGAAGATTTAAAACTTCATCTCTCTCTCTCTTTTTTTTTTTTTTTTTTTTTTAATTAGCCCAGTTCACCTAAAAAAATTCTTTATCTTATAGAGCCATGTTTTCTATCACATTCTCCAGAAAATGCATATGCCGGTATGTGTAAAAGGCAGTTCAACATGCTGAAAGAACTAATACCAAATAATGTTGTAAGAAAGATTCTTGTCTTTTCCACAAAAAATGATAAGAACAATCCTTCCACAAACCAACTATAGTAAATTACATTTTCCTATATGTGTAGGGATGCTTCATAGAAACAGCTGCCTCCTCAAGGAAGTAGTCATTCTCCTGTCATTTCCCAAAAATATGTCATAACCTGCTCAGTCTCTTGAATGTTACTTTCCATAATCATACCTTGAAGTGTCCTAAAAGACCAGGAGCAGTCACAATATTTTATGCTGTGATATCAACAGATGACTTCATATGCAGACAATGAATAATTAAAGTTGCTCATGAAAGAGTGGAATGTGTTGTTAAGGTTTGCTTCACATTCCATTCCTGTTTCTGGTTTTGCTGTTCATAGCAAGGAGAAGGTATTTGCTCGAAAGATATTTCTAAGTGCAGGACAGTAGTAGAACTCTGCACTCAATTAATTATTTTTTAATATGAAGAACATGGTGAATTTGAAAAGAATTACTACTACTTTTTACCCTATCTACTACTATACCCATGTTCAACATCACAGCTAAAAGAGCTTGTCTACTGTAACCAAGCTGACTCCATATTGACATTCCAGCTTACAAAACTGGCTATTTAACTTTATGGCCTCTTCTAATGATGTCATCTCATTTGGCCAGGGAGAGATCCAGGAAGTCAAACTGTAGTATATCAGTCTTTCTTTGTGGAGGCAGTGTGCATAAGAATGAATGCCCTTTTTTCTTCTGCACTAATAGGAAATAAAATTGGTTTCAACTGTGTCTAGAAAGACACAAACTGTAAACAGACCTGCAACTTCAATCAAGTTCATTTTTTTCCATTTCAACCTTAGTAGTCTGGGACAGGCAAAATAATATTACAATATACTTGGATTTTACAAGAAAGGCACACAGCTATAGAGACAAAATCAGCTAACTCTTTAATTTGTGACTGGTCATGTCATGAAATGTGCATATTTCATAGTCTTGCTTCCAAAACAAAGAATATATTAAAGTAAGTTTCCAGGTGCAATAATGAGTAGTCTGCTGCTATTTCTTTCAACAGAGATCTATTCCTCTACATAAATTGTTTGGCCTGAAATGCTGAAAATGTTTTGAACAGAAAAAAGGCTTCCTTTTCGAGATCTGGCAGAACAGCTTTCCAGTTAAAGAGGAGTAGATTTGTGGTATAAATGGCATCCGAAAGCAAAGAAGATCAGAATGCACTTCCTGAAGCATTGCCAATGAGACACCTCTCCCACCTTTTTTAAGCTGTTTCATTTTGTAATATATGATTTCTTGAGAAATCAATATTCCACTCTCTTCCCTTAAGTTGTGGAGAATGCTTAGAATCACTGCTTCAAAGGTGGGGCTTTTACTCATTATTGACTTTTCAATGGGCCCCTCATAAAATGCCCCCTTGTACTGCAATCCAAAAAGTATAAATAATACAAAACAAAAACTTGTTATGACTCATAGCTTCAGGTTATGGTTAATTCAGTCATGCAAATATGAAGCAGGTTAACTGCTCGGATCAGGTCTTCCTCTTCAGATTATTACTACTGCCATCTGATCATTTTTTTGGTGTTCTCTGTGACATGAAAGTCGTATTTTTTTCATTTCATTCTACTAAAAAAATCTTTACAAGACCAATACCCTGAATAGACACTACTAATATCCATATTTGCTGGCAATTTCTCTAGGAGCACAAAGGAATAAGTGGAAACAGCTTCCTTCAAAGAAAAGGACCAGACAGATCAGTGAGCCCTGCTGGGAGAACTGTACCATTGCTGCCAGTGCTCAGCTGAATAAATAGAAGTTTTAGCTCTCAGAGCAAGAAATGCAGCATTAAAATTCAGGCATGCAAGTTGAAATCAAAAGAAAAATAATTTGAGGATGCAAAGTCTCTCAACTTCTGCTTTTAAAAAGGGAAAAGAAAATGCATATAGTAGCTATTGTGATTAGATATGAAATTCAAAGAGGAGAATATAGCAAGTATTTTATCAAAAGCACCCCAAAAATGCAACACAAGATAACAAATACAGTGCAGGTATCATGCAAAAATGGGTGTAGTCCAAGCATGGAACAAACAGCAAAAAGAACCTGTGTGCTGGTAAGACTGAGTGTTTACAGAAATTATCTTTCTTGTGAAGTCCTTGGGACTTTTTTAAGGGTTTGTCTATTCAAAAAGCTAGACTGTTTTAATTATACCAGTACAACTGGTATCACTACAGTGATACAATTCCTTATGTAGAGAAAGTTTGATAAAAGGTGGTCATAACAGCATATCTTACTTCTGAAAGAGAAAGGCAATAATTTGTCTTAGTATATAGCATCATTACACATGTGTAACTTTGTCCACAAAGACAGCGCTGCGTAGATAAACACTTCAGTTAGAATTCATTCTCTGTAAACATAGCTGTGTTATTATTTTATTAGCAGTGCACATGCCAAGCTTTCAGTTGTGCTATTTTTGTGCTATTGGTGAAGATGCAAATAAATAAAAATTTTACTGCAATGATAACTATGTTCCATTCCTCAGTTAACTAAAGATACATGGCTTGTAGGGAGATTGACTTTTACTAGAACACTCGATACAGGCTAGAAAGTGTAGGCAAGTAAACTCATAAAATATCTTTAAAAGATAAACCTGGGAATTAATTTTATAGTTTTACAGGTGGCTAGATATCTTGGATTCTGTGGAAGCACTGGTTTGATGACAGAACTACCCTTCTCCTTCAGATTGCCTCACATTAACATAATTCAGAACTGAGAACTAGAATGTTTTGTAAAACATTCTTTTATGGGTAGCTGGGTGTTTCTGTTTTATTGTGGTGCACAGTGGTTGTTTAATTGCATCTATAAGCATCTACAGATCTATGCATTTGGTATATTATATTTAAGAATATAAAACCATAGGATACACAGAACTTGATGACACAGAGTAGTGCTTTTGCTGTGGTGAGGTATTGGCAAGTTTTTCACATACCATTTGTTGCCATTGCGATACCTGGTTCTGTTCAGCGTTTGTTGATTCATGGGAAATTTATTTCTGCTGACAAGACTGGTAAATTTAGGGGTAAGAAGGAAAGTTGTTTGAAAACCAGAAAAAGAACTGATGGAAAAATTGATCTCGAGGTATGATCTAGAGGTTGTGACAACATAATGTGTTTCCATAAAAATTCCAGTATGTGATGGTGTAGTGGTACAGTGGGAGCTTTTCTTTCCATATTTTTGCAAGTTTGCACATGAGTACTCAAGGAGGTTAGTTTAAAAATGTACCGTATCTCCCTTTAGAAGTGCCATATCTGGCATTTTGTAAAGTAGATGTCATAAGTGTTCTTGTTGGAGCAGTGATATCTGAAGACTTAGATACAGATTACTTTTTAAGTGTCTGGAAAGGAGGATCTAGACATGTGCTTCTATGGGTTTCCTGTACACGATAATTTTCAGGCTGAATTATTTTATGTTGATTGTGCATTCTAGAAAGTTGTTTATGTATCAGTCTTCCTGTTTGATGGACAAGTGGCAGCTACAGGTTTTGTGTAGAAATCAGTCAGGGACTCCAGATCAGGTTTGCTATCATTTTCATGCTTACAAATTTTAGAGAGGATGTAATAAGGAAGAACAGGGAAAGCCTGTTCAGCATCCCTTACAGTTGAGTAAAGACTTGACAGTATCACTGAGGTCCCATATGAAGGAGGGTACCAGGTCTTTCTTCAGTTCTGTCTAGTATATAATGTCAGGACATAGTCTTCAAGAGCTGCTAGCTGATGTAAACTCTATTTGATGATTGGTTCATGGGAGCTATATTGTCCAAGTAGGACAGACTGACCATGGTTATTTTTGTTGATTATTCCACTGTTCACATGCTAGCCCATTGCAGAGATTTGTCTGCTTTATGATATAAAATCCAGTGTGTCTTGTATTTCTTCTAGGGATCATCACAGCAGGGAGGAAGTTCAAAGTAGCCTCCCCTAGGTGTAGAAAAATTATTCGTGTTGGATTTGGCAACAACAAATTCAAACTCCAATGCAAAAACTGGACCTTAAATAGGTGAATATTTATGTTTGACAGTGATTCTAATTTTTCATGTAAGCATCTGGAATATTTTCATGTACCTACCACTGAAGAAAAGATAAGTAAGAAGATGCGAGAGAATGGTGCTTTGTACCTCACTGAAGTATAACATCAGGGATTTATCACTTGAATAAAGCTATAGTCTTCTAATAGTAACTGGTGAAAATTTATCACAGAATTTCTTAGCACAGTACTGATGGAATAGGTTTTCAGATTATAAAACTATATCTGAGCCTTAGGAGAAAATATTTATACCACAGGTGCAGATTACCTGAGTAATTTATAAATTCCTTTGTGAATGAATTTCACATCCTTGTAAGCAAAATGCACATCATAGATCCTAAGTTGCCACACACTCCGTTTTCTGGAAACTAAGACATAAATGCTTCCTAGGACAAATTCCATTTTCATTAAATGCAATTTGATTGCACCTTGCTGCAACATGTCATCACGCTGCAGTAAGAAACAACTGATCCCTGCTGGCTGACTGTACCATACATGAATCATTGACTCCACTGCATATGGAAGGAGATGGGTCTGTTTGTGGAAAGAAGGAATTAAAGCCCAGGGTCAAGATCTCTGCAGGAAATCCTAAAAATAGACAAACTTAAAAGAAGTATGGAATAAAATTTCTGATTTTAGTATCAAGTCACTTCGTAAAATTAAGATTTGGGGAGGAGAAAATCTGGACCAAATACAGCCTTGATTTTCTTATTACTCTCTAGATTCTGTATACTGCCCAAGTTCATAATTACAACATCACATATCATGTACCCCTTTGGCTAGCTATGCCAGCCTTTCAGCAAATGACTTCAGTTATATCAGACATCAGTAATTAATGGTGTAAGGAGGATGAAATTTGTGCATATGAAAAGGACACATTGAAGACAAAGCTGAAAGATAAGCTGGTGTCCTTGTAAAAATGATATTCAATGCTTGATATCATTTTAGGAAGATTCCCTCTTAAAATGCTCTACTTCCCCCTCCACTCCTCAGTATTCTTCTGCTCCTATTGTGTCTCTCTTTGCATAGATATAATATAGAGCACTAATGCAAAACAATCAGGTCCAGAAAACATGACCTTGACTAGCTTGGAGGAACTGGGATTATTTTGATATATAGAAAGGTGATTGAGGGGAAACAAAAATATAAAAGGCTGCAGAGAAGAGGAAGGAAGGGAATAATCTTTTCTCCATGCTCATTTTGGGCATGATAAGAAGTAATGGTCTTAAACTGCAATAGAGGAAATTTAGGTTAACTATTAGGAAAAACTTTCCAACAATAAGCACAGTAATGCATTGGAATAAATTTCCCCAGCAAGAAGCAGAAACTCCATTTTTCCAGGTCTTTATGAACAGATTAGACAAACATCTGCCAGGAATTGTTTACATGCAGCTGATACCACCTTGGAGAGGGGAGAGGGGACTAGATGATCTCTAAAAGTCCTTTCCAGCCTCATGTTTTTATGATTCTGTAATCAGCGTTGAAAGCAGCTTGGCATTGCTCCTATTGAAAATAATGGCAGCTCTCAGAGTTGTTTTGTAATGGCATCCCAGATTTCCTCCAGTACAAACTGAGGTGGAGCAGTGCACATCTTAGTGGAGAGAAGTGTGACTTAGAGTTCCAGTAACTGAAACGAGAAATGGTGGCCTTTTGTAAAGGGTTGCATGCATCACGGTCAGCATCTTGCATGGTCAAGCTCTTTAGAGAAGTGGAGGCAACTCGACATATCCTCTGCTTTCAGACCGTTCTTTAGATTGCATTCTGAACTGAACTTAATGGGTAGCTAATAACATTTCTTAGGCCAAAGAGTAACCGATCTTAATGCATTAATTCATGCAAATTAGAACTTGCTCTATTCTAAATATTTTTCTGAGCAAATACTCTATCAGAGAACAGTTTTTTAAAGGAAATATTTTAATTTCAATCTATCAGAACCTATAAAGCTACATATAACCCTTCTCCTATCAGCAGCTTCTCTGCTGCCAGCCATGATTTGCTGTTTTCCAAACAACAGAAACATTCTTTTCTTCCTCTCCATATAAAAATGCAAGTGGAATGTATTCAAAAGATATTTCTGCAATAATGGGTATTTAGAATTTAATAATTACAATCTCCAGAAATTGTAAAGAAAATTCTATTTCAAATTCACATTTACACTTAGATCATTTTGCACTTCATGACCAGCATTACTTTCCTGCTTCCTTATGAAAAGATGCAATCTCTGTTTGAATGTAGGATGTTATGCTCTAATAGTTTGTAGTGTAACTTGTTATGCTTTTTGCATATTGATACATTTACAGGTAACCAAAATAAGTCTACAAAAACCTCCATTGTGTACTCTCAGTTACAATGTGCTGTCTAAGCTTCTTTATCTACTTTCCTTGACGATGACTAATCAGTATTTCTCTATTGTGGACAAAGATTCCTGCATGAGTGTATTTGACAGGGATCATTTGTCTGCGGGAGGAATAATGGATTTGTCTGTACTTCCCTTAAAAAGAAAAGAATACCTTATATTTTGAGATACTGATCTGAAAATTCATCAACAAATATTGAAGGAGAGTTCCTAACTCCATCTCTGACTTAGACCTTCCTGCTGAGGCAAGGCAGGCGTCTGAAAATTAATAGATGATGTTATGTGCTAAACCATGCTATGAATGATTATTTATAGGTTTTTCTATTACACTTACAACAATGAACCTGAGAACATCTCAAACATTAATTCATTTACTCCCACAGCATCCTCACAAAGTAATATTCCCATTTTACAGAGGACACAGGGAAAATATATGATCTGTCTACAGATACATGGGAAGCCCGTAATGGATCCAGGACTAGAGTCTGCATTAGATGCAAGTTCCGGCAGATGCAAGTCCCAACAAGCCATTTCTCCCTTCTTGATAGTATTAACGACAATCAGCCATGTAAAAATTCCATGCTTAAGTCTAGTCGGTGAAACTTTTGCACTAAACAGTAAGCTCTGCTGAACCCGCTGCTGTATGAATATGAACTACAGTTGTGAGATGCAGAGGCAGATGCAGCTCCAGATGAGTAAAAAGTGGAAGCATTAAGGAGGAAGGACAGCGCAGGCCTGAAACAGCTATGTGTCTGGATAAGCACACTGAGTGATGCTAACAGGGGCAGGTCTGCCTTCTAAATGTCTCCACAGGTGAGGTACTGAAGGCTTGAACTGCAGTTCTGGGTACACCATGCTGGTATATTACTCTCAAAAGACAAGGATGGGGAGGTTACCCTTTGATCACCAATTTACTCAATGCAGAATCAAAGCATACTGCCCTACTGAGCTCAGCCTATGGCAGGGTACAAGGCATTTTAACTCCCCTTATAGTCAGTAGTATTCAAAGAATACTGAGGACACTGAGTACACATCACAGAAGATACTCAAGACTGTGCATCATTGAATCTCAATTTATAAATAATAAATATATATAAAAATAGAAGGAATTAAGCACAGAAGGGGTGCAAAGGGTAGCTAAACTGTCATCCTAAGCTTTCCATGATTGTGTCACACTGAGTCACTCTCAACCCTAAATATAGTTTGCCATTGTAATTCCTTTTGTAGTCTTTCATTTACATGCTAGCGTGTTTTGAGCACTTAAGACAACTTTATTGAAATGAAAGACTTAAACTGACAAGAGTGGCTGCTTTTCTGCTGCTGTTCAAATTCATGTTTCATGCTTAGCAATTTGCAAAATTCACTTAATTTCAGCATTATCCAGATCCAAGACTTTTAGAAAGATTAGGTTTATAAAAAAAATTTTTTTTAAAGGGGTATACAGGTGCTGGTTTAGAATTCATCTTTTTTGGATGGATTATTTTGTCTGCCATTTATCCATATTTATGATCTTTCAGTCACTTTCAAGCTCATCATCTCCTCCAGTATGAAGAATTTGTTCATTTTGGAGTGTGACTTAAATGCCAGGTCCAATAATACTTACAAAAATCCTAACTTCATTATAAATTTGCTTCCTTATCTTCATTTTCTCTTTATTTGATCCTTGGATTTTTGTTTGGATAATTTGGAAAAACAATCTTTTAAATAGTGGCCTTTTTCATTTTATGGACTTGCAAATTCTCTGTGTCTAAACTTATTCCTTCTTGCTACTACCACAGTCTTTGCTGTACTTTGTGAGGAAGATCAGAAAAATTATATTTCAACCCTTTTTTAGCCAGGGTAATTGCATGCTGGAATAGGCTTGATATCAGAAAAGCCCAGCTAGTGCAGGTACTACAGAACATATAGCAGTGCAATCTGCAGAAATACCTGAGTCGCTCTGCCATCAGTTATGGTTCACCAGGATGTACCAGCTCTGACTTAGCCTTGCTAGGTTCAAACTTATTCCAGACATCAGCATATGGTGGTTTCTACACTTTTCCCTCTGTTTCGTGTTCCACAGAGACATTGTCATGTGGACCCACTGTTTAGCTAGTTGCAGCACTGTACTTAGATGAAAAAGTACAGTGGAGAGAGATACAGAAATCAGCCCGAGTCTTGTACAGTCAGTACTGACCTGAAACTACTAAGTACCTGGAAGATGTCATAGGTAGATATCATAACTAACAACTTCTCTTCTGTAACAATTATGAGCTAATTAATCTTCAGCTCTGTGGTTATTCAGGCTGTGGGTTATGAGAGAACAAAGACACCAGAGCTGCAGCCAGAGGGCCAGCCTGGGTCTGGCAGCACTCGTTAGCTCAGGCTCTGCACCACGAGAAAGCACGCAAGCTGCCTCCAGCACCCAGCTGCAACTGGGAGCCATGCAGCCTCACCTGTATGGCATAGTACTTGAGTTAATACCTTTGCTGGACCCAAGCTAGCTCTTTCAGGACCACTTCTAGTTCCTCCACAGTCAAGGGATAGTTAATTCACAACTGGGAAGAGTGGCCACGATAACAGAGTTCACTGTTTACAAACTCACTCTTACTGCAAGAAAGAAAGAATCGCATTAAGATGTCTCTCCTAAAAGTTTTTTATTCAATGTTATTAACAAAAAGGTTTGAACCTGAAATCTTACGTCTTTTCATTTACACTTACAATGTTGTATTTGCTTTATTTCATAATAATAGTAATATTAATTTATCTGTGTATAAGGTTTAAGATCTAGCTTCTTACAGTACTTGCACAATATTGATTGAAAGGGGTTAGATTAAGCGATTCTAGAAATTGAGCAGCTCCAAACTTTTAAGAGCTACTTTTAAGCCAGAACTGTCCCTACCATGCTTTTAAACTAACAACAGAAAGGCCTGACATCTTTCTGTCAACATTTTCCTGAACCACAAATTGCTCATGCATTAGAAATTCACTTGAAATGGCATAAAAAGGCTGTGAAGTAAATGCATTCTTGAAGTCTGGGTCTGCAAGTCAGTGTAATTTCAGAGTGCACCATACAGGCTGAAAAGACAGCAGATGCAAGGACTGAATTTAACTATAGATGATAACTCGATTTATTTTCTCCGTAGTCGAGTAACTCAGTAAGTCTTTAATGGTTTCGTAAACAAACAGATGGATGCCATCAAATGCCACAGAATGATAAATCTGATTGGTCTCTGTAAAATTTTGGATAGATTTATCTCAAAAATAGATAGTAGAAGCATCCTAGCCCAAGAGTGTGATAAAATAAATGTGGGAAGGTAGATTATGGGCAATTGCATTGTCCCAGTGATAAATGAAACTTTCCATGATGCTATGACTAAAAATTAAGGCAATTCTCAATGCAAGTCTTCATAGGTGTGGATTTGAACAGATTTGTCTTCTGTTGATAAAACAGGTGCTTCTTTTCAATGAATTCAAAGTTAGAGAAAGGAGGAATAGGTGATGGGACCCCTGCTGAAAGATTTAAATCATATCTAACTTTATCCTTGAAAGGTTTATGCTTCTAATTTAACTGCCCGCCATCTGCTCCACCTACTACATGTTGACTGAATATAAAAGCAGACCACTAATCTCAAATAGGAAGGACACTTATCATCCAGTTTGTCACTTGCACAGGGATTTATTCACTTTACCTAATTTTGCAACTCAACTAGACATCTGTTTTGGATCCTCAAAGTTTAACAGTACAAAATTAAAATCATCTGCTTATGTTCCAGGAGGAATGTGACTGAATAAGACCCTGAGAAAGTAGCTAAGGTGGATCTATACATTCATATACACTGAATGCAAAGTGATAATACTATCGCTCATATCAAAAATATGCAGTAAGCTTTGCACCCTCCAAACATCAGATCATCAGATCATTTGAACAGTCCTTTTTGGCAGCAGTTCTCATGTTTTTGTGTTATACCGTTGGGAAAATGGACAAGAAGCACTGAGTCTTTGTGTCGGTATCAAGCGCATAGTTTTATCCATAGAACAAAACACTGCTTGATAGCATTATCTGATCACCTAATATTTCCTCTTGTGTGGAGTAAATCATACTAGTGAAATGGAAACAGATTTTTTCCATGGAATTTCTATTTAAAATTTATATAAACACATAACTTCTCTCTCAGAGAAGTTCTGAAGTGAGAACTATACATGTTTGTTAGTTGCCTTTACAACTGTCCTTTTTTTCTTTGATGGCGACTGTATAGTTCATGTCAAAAGAAAAAGCAAACTACAGATGGTTTCAGCTATAGGAAGCTTACCCTAGGGCCTGCCTAAGGGCCTGCCTGGGGAACAGCCAGATTTCAAGACCTAATTTTACAGAACATTTTCTTCTTTTCATTCATGAATTACTTTTCTTTCTACATCATATCAATTTCACTCCTACTCTCTAAACCCTGCTAAGCTTGTGGACTCCCTCACTGCTGAATAGAGTAGACTAGAATCTCACTGGAAAAAATATGTTGACATGTATACCTTTTATCCAAAATAGGGCAGCAAAGAATATTATACTCTGATGGCCAGAGATTATAAGAGTAAACAGTTCATAGGCTCTTTAGTGAATAAAGATACATTAGTATTTCTGCTTTTCATGAGTCTGAATGATAATGCCAGCTTCCACTTCTCTCTTTTGGACCTGGAACCAGCTTGATTCTAGTCAACTGGGCTTATGCCAAACCCCCATATAGCACTCACTAGTCATAAACCACAGTGCTCACAGATTTTAGAAGATATGCCATACACCCACAAGAAAAAAAAAACCACTGCAACCAGTCATGTAAGTACAGGATTTCACAGCCTAAAGAGGAAACAGGACCAACCTCTGTAAGCTACTGGTTTGTTCAGAGGAAATGATTATGGTATAGGAGGAATTAGAGCTGCTAGTAGAAAAGGGCCAAAGTATTAAGGGATAGTTCTCCACCTTTCTACACGGGGTCCGTTGTTGAATCCTAAAGCAGTCCTTGCCATGGTGGGAAGTACAAGATAGTGGCTACTACCTTAAGCCTTGTCAAAACCCTCTGAGAGCCAAATCACCTCTAAGAAGCTGTCCCTTTCTACACCAAGGGAAAAAACAAAGTCACTGATCTGCAAAGCATTTATCAAGAAGAATCCTTGACTATTCCTTAACTTCTAACAAATATATTATAACTACACTATATGGAAGCCAATGAACTTTTGAATGACTGTATGATCATTTTTTGATTTCAGAAACCCTAAGAAAACTAAAAAAAAAAAAAAAGACAACAAAGGAGGGCATGTTTTAGAGGTAAAGAAATGTAAGAGTGAAATAAATATTATCAAAAGTCAAGCTGAGTGAGACCTTGCAAATGTTTACTACAACAAATATCTAAAGGTTGTCACTATATAAATAAATATGAAATATTTAATATAAATAAAATGAAAAAAAAGATTCATTATGTAGCAAGAACAAGACTGAGATCAAATATTTTCTAGATATGACCCCAGAACTAAGTGAATTCTTAGTCTCAGTTTTCAAGAAGGAAGATAATGTTTTTCAAAGAAAGTACAAACAAGATAGACAACGGAATGAGGATATGGCAACAGAAACAGCATAAGTTTTATGCACTGACATTAGGGTAGTCAGAACACTTCCATCATGGAGTTCTGAAAGAATACAAGAAAACAAAGGCATGGATCTTTTAATAAATCTGTCATGTCAAATGCCATGGCATATATATGGAGAACACTAAATGCTGTTTATTTCATACCAAAAATTGTTTAGATTAAAGAAAGAAAGAAGTTATTCAGCTATTTACTGACCTGTTAATCAGACTCAAATATATGCCAGGCTTACATTAAACTTGGCAAGAAGGAATAACTAAAGACAGGTAAATGGAAAATGGGCCAAAAGGAACAAACATTTTGTCAAAGATTGTGCCAGACTAACCTGGTGGATTTTCTAGATAAGAAAAATGCAGAAGATTATCTGGATTTCTGAAAGCTATCTGATACTGTGGCAAATTATCAACGGAAACAAAAGATGAAAGATTACAGGGAACGACCAGTTGCAGAAAGGAGGGAAACAAAGGATAGTTTTGAAAAGGAAGGAGAAGGCTAATGAAGGTATATAGTATGGCATCAAGAATCAATCTTTTGACTAGTCTTGTTTAATATTTTCATTAAAGAGCTTGGCACAAAAGTAGGAGTAGGCTGCTGAAATTTAATCACGACAAAAATTGGGATGTATCATCAATACAGAGAAGGAGTAGAATATAAAACAGAAAGGGATGCATGACCTCAAGAACTTAAGGAATATAAATGCACTCAAATTCAGCAATGTAAAATTCAAAGTCATGTATTTTGGGAACGAGCAGAAACTTAGACAATTCCTCATTGCTTGAGGAAGAGAAGAAGGGCACAGACATAAAAAGTTGACTATAGAAGGACTGAGTTAGACAGGAGTACAGTCGTTAAAAAAGTAAATGTTAAAGGGGGTACAGCGAGCAAAAGTTAATGCCATTGTGCAAGGCCAGATAGGACTTCACATGGAATTCTGAGTACAATCTGGCCAGGCAAGGTAAAGAAAGCTGAACTCAAGCTGAAACTGGGACACTCTTACAAGGGTGTGAAGAAGACTGAAGAACATGTTTAGAGAAGGCTACATTTGCTTCAGCCTGGAAAAAATGAAGGTGGAAAAGAGATATGACTGCTTTGTGAAAATATAGTGGGTGATAGATATCAGGGTGAAAATAGGTATCTGAGATAAAGGTCCTCTTCCACAAAACAAATGCGCACAATTGTCTATGGATACATTTAGCTTGGAAGTTAGAAGTATTCTAACACTGCAGCTGTGAGCAATAAAGTAGCCTTCCAACTTGAGTAGTGAGAACAGAATACACAACGACCTTGCAAAACTGATAAGAGGGATTATGTGACATTGACCCCTGCAGCCAAGGTCTGGATTACTGACTCCATTGTGAGTGTCAGCCCCACAAACCTTTAAACTCCTGGGAACTTCAGCTGATGGTCAGCAGGCAGATGATAGGGTTAAAGCATAATGATTCTTTCCAGTTTAGAGCCTCTGAATTCAAAGGTTTGGGTTCTAATGCATCTGTTCACAGCCAAAAGTCTGGGACTATGAGGTTCCACCACTGCCTCTGTATTCCCCATGATGAGCTGGGAGAGGAAATCTCCAAACTCCTGTCTGGATCCAACCCTAAAATGGCTCAGTCTCCATAAACAAATGAGTTGTGCAGGACTCTGCTCACATTTTGCAATGTTCAAAACTTGTACAGCCCCATCAGCCACTCTTTCAGCTCCCTTCATGCATATTAAAGTTGAAAAAGCCCATACGAGGAAAAGGATTCTGTTTCTAATACTCTGGAGGAACAGTGACAGCTTTGGTTTGAACAATGAATGAGCAGTTGTCAAAGAAATGTTCATGGTATCTAACTGTTTTTATTAATACATCTCATTTTATTGAGTCCCTCTAGGGCAGGAAATCCAATGATAATATTGTAAAACAACCAACTCTACCCCCCCCCTTTTTTTCTTCAATTGATATCTATATAGTATGCCATTTTTACTGGCCAATCAATAAGTTACTTTTGCCTCGATTTGTGGAAGACACATTGCTAACATTATACTGCATGTTGTTCCTCATATTAAAGTGTTTATGTCCTTTGCAAATAAATTCTTCAGAAATATAAAGAAATCAAGGTCCTACAACTAGAATGATTTAAAAACTAATTTACAACAGAACCACCTAAAATTCTTAACAATAAGACCAGACAAAAAAATCAATACCCACCTCATTTTTCATCTCTTACGATAGCTTACTATGCTAAGAACCTCCGTACTTTTTGGGTAAAGACTTAACCCTGAAGGTTGCAAAAATAATTGTTGGGGGTAGGGGAGAGGGAGTTTGGCTACTGTGTCCCATTGATCTACTTTGTTTTTAGCGAATGCCATAAATATTTTTTAAGTAAGCTTCACCACCATCTGCCACTTACCACTGTGTTCTTTTCACAGTATCAATACTATAAACACAGTCTGCTCCCTCATTTGATGCAGTGCAGAAGAATGGAATTAAGCAGAAAATTGTCACACCAAAAATAGGCCTTGCAATTTAAAAGCAAGCTACTCACTTAGTAAAATGATCTTCAGAATAGATGATTTCAGTTTCCACAGAATCTTACAGAGCTGTTTTGCTAAGCATCTCCCATTAACGAAAAAGAAGTTCCAGACTTAACTACTTTTGAGACCACATCACTTGACAAACAGATCTCTGTGTCCATAAACTGAAAGCATTGCTTATTAAAATAATCAGGTTTTCAGTTTTAATTGTAGTCATTAAACTCTTACAAAGACCATTTTGATATTCGCACACATTTTCTACTGTGGAGCATTTTTTCTTTGTTTTTGGAGCATTTCACTGGTAGTGTGTTGGTAGCAAAGACTGAGCATCCCTCAATGGAATTACCAAAATTATATTTCTGTACTAAATGCTCTAGGCATACTTTAGATTAGAGAGATGGATTAAACTCAATCTTCACACAGTCCAAACAGTAAAAGCAAGCTTTCAAAAGATTCTGTTCCTCACAGAGACTTCCCAAATAACCCATTTTAGCAGCATAACTTCAGGTCAAATTAACAAGTTCATACATCTCTGCCAGCTGAGCGATGTGAATAGTCATTGCAATTTCCATCATGGTAATATCATTCACAGATGTATAATATTTTCTGGAAACTTTTTTTTTCCTGGAGACAGTTGTTTTTGTTTTGTTTTGTTTTTGTTTTTTGCAAGAATGGTGAATTATGTGGCACTGTACATCCTAGTAGGCTTTTGGCCCAGATAAAATGCCTGACTCACCCCTCTATCTTAACACAAGTTCTTGACATCTACAGTTTTTTGGTGTAATGCATAGTTTGGTTTGTTTCCAGTTTTATGCTGGCACTTCAGAGAAGATATATAGAACTGTGTCTTCTTCCCCCCACCCCTGAATTTCATAGGAGAAATCTTGTTATTTCTGATGGGTTTTTTTCCCCCCTTCTGCTAGGTGGCATTGTGAAGTTGGTTTTGCTCAATGTTTTTATAATGCTTTCCTACTAATATATCACTTTATCCTACCTAAATACCATTGTTAGATTATAAATATGAAATCCTCCTCTTCATTTGGTGTATCAATAAACCCTTCCATCAATAAAACACAGAAAATAATCAAAATAAGCCCATGGCCTGTCTCCAGAACTACAGACTCTTACATTCTTAAGAAGGAGAGAAGACACTCTATATAAAGTAGACGACTGGTACAGGACAAACAGAATGATGTAGAAAAGCATGTATACTTTAATACACCTGTAGAATGACCCAGATATTACTTTGATGGGATAATAAACAAACTGGCTGGGAAGAAAGAGAAAGCAGAACTCTGTTCTATTTTATGTAAACTTGAATCCTTTCACAGATTTCCTCTTTTCTTTTGTACTATACTATTTAAGTTTCTTGTTTATACATTAAGGAGCCTAAATAACCTACTAGTTATGAATGCTTTCCCATTTCTTCCTGTTCCCCACTTTTTTCCCCTCCCAGCTACCATTACTCATGGTCTTTCTTCACCCTCGCTGAATTGCACTTTCTTCATATATCCGACTAATTAGAAGCCCAATTTCTAAATGAAGGAATAAGAAAAAGAACCTTTTCATATAACCTCTGTACCTCTTCTCTAGAAAAAGCTTTCCTCCTTCCCTGGTTTCCTTTTGTTCAGTTGAAGGCTTCTCTTTTGTCTATGTATATGAGACCATGCATGCCTTCAAAATGATGTGTGCAATACTCTATAAATAGTTAATGCCACATTTTATATAGCATCAAATATGTACTTGACAGTCTAAGCATCATTCCAAAACTGACCCCTTGCCAGCATTCCTGTCTACTAGATACCTGACATTAGACCATAGATAAACCTCTTGGACTCATGAGTTATTGCTTTCCAATACAAGTTTCAGAGACCACACAAAGGACAAATAAGATTAATGATCTGGCCTAGTCCTCTGCACTAAGCAGGAGGAATCCCCAAGCCCTTTGTTTACTTTTTCCTGAGTATAAGAAAAGATCTACAAAGACGTGAAATACTGTGGCAGAATATGTGTGTCTGAGGAGACATGGGGTTCAGGTGGTCCTTAGCAAGCAAATGAACCTCTGAAGTTCACACTGCCGCTATGAAGTAGGAGGATTCAGTGGGCTTATGGCAACACCTGCTAATGCAGGACCACATTCAGGTGCTCTCCCTGTACTTCTAATATCTTTTCCCTTTGAGTATGTGAGAAATGTGCACACTCAGGTCCTTAGTGATATGTTACTCCACATATCACACACTACAATTCCACTTATATTCTATTATCTTTTGCACCAATTTGCAAATTGCATCTTCACTTCTCTAATATTCATTTATGCTGCTGTAAATACCTTCCAATATGAGGAAAGGCCATAAGAGATTCAGCACAAAGATGTGTAAAACATGCTGTTGCAGTTACCATCTTCTGTGTGTTTTAATTACAATATATTTCCATCACATCTTTAACTAACATTTTTTCTACAGGAAAATTGTTATTCTTCCTTGTAGCCTTCATGACTTTAAATGGGTTATTTTGTAAGGGATTTAGCAAAAACAGCGTTTGTAGCTGGTAGCGATTCATGGGACCTACTGCCCGGCTGGTGCAAGTCCTACCACTCCTGCTTCACAGCATACTGGGTTGGGTACATATAGGTACCCATTCCACCTATGGCAATGGCTGTTCTTTCCCATAACATTCAGAGAATCCTAATCTATGGTTTTGTTTCCAAATTTCAGAACATTTGAGCCATATCATTAAATATAATACCCTATAAAAACTAATACTTATTTCACATTTAATGTCTCTTATATATTTTTTTTATTTTAATCAGAGAAAATTAAAAAAAAAAAAAGAACTAAGAAATCCTTGTTACCAAAACCCCCATCCAGAGCTAATTGTCTTGTAGAGCACTTAATGAGTCATTATTCATTATGATGGTGAGTACAGGCAAGGCAGATGGCATGGTAATTTTATTGATTCTATGATCCTACTGTAGCTTGCTGATTAAGTAGGATTGAATGCCACAGTCAGTGATGCCAGAGTTATATGAAATTCTGTTTTGATTCAAGGATATTGGACAGTAACTTTCGGGGGGCACTGGTGGAGAGGCCTCTGAACTTGAAATCTGCTATCTTTCTTTATAGTGGTAGCAATAGAGTATTGTTCCACAACTTCCACTGTAAAGTTATTTCCACTGAAGCAGTCTATTAATTACTATATTTTATTTAGCTGTTGATTTTAATCTGCAGGTGTTATTTTTCAACTACCAAGTTATTCTTACCTCACCTCTAGAGACCATTCAGCTCACTATCACTATCTTTATGGAAAACCACCTTTATAGCATGCTCTTACCTGTTTGGAAGACAGGGAAGTTCTGCTGTGTGAAAGTGACATATCTTTACACATACTTAAGACAGGACCATGCTTCTAAAGGTTAGGCATTTTTCCAACAATGTTGGTTGATCTAAAAGGAGATCCTATTTCTCCTTATAAGCCTTTCAACATGTAAATAATTAATATCTCATCCCTCGACTCTGAATTATTTTTAAATGCTCCAGTCTTACCTCGTCTTCTCATTTCTCTTTGTGCTCTAGAGCATTTATTGGCCTTCAATGATGTGAACATTTATCATTGAGTTTCATAAACTTTTTGCACAGTACCTTGACAACTGAAAGTGTGGGATCTAGTTGGCTTTAGTAATAATGATGACTGGATCACAATTCTTCCTTAAGTACAATTTATTACATTACCAGGCAATTTTTGTCTGTATTGCCCAACATGTCATCAGAGCTGTGTGCAACCCTTGAAGGAGTTATTCTTGATCTTTACACTGCTGGTAATTTATTGGCACTTTCTTTCTTTCTTTTTTTTGTCTAGCTTGTTTTGTTCATTGCCTTTGAGACATATAATTCAGTCCTTTCTAGAAAGCTGGTTGCAGCTGCTCTCATTAAAAGATCTTCTTTGATATTAAGAATAGTTAAAGCTATTTAAAGCATGGGATCAGAAACTACAGCAATACTAGATGATCTCTAGCTTCCAATGTGTCATAAAATCTGTAAGACATACATGCATTGTATGTTATAATCTGCCCACAAGTGCTTGAACAAGCGATTTTTCTGGTATACTGTACACATACATTGTACAGAGAATTGTAACTTTTTAATAAACCTTTCAATACCAATCTGAGCTGATTACCAAATTACGATACAGTCAAGAATACAACTGAAAACCCCATGTTCTATCAGTCAATCTAGAATTGAGAAATTTATTTTTTAATCACAGTTAATCTTCCTTAATGTTTTTCATTTATAAGTCTAATTTACAATTTAGTTCAAATTTCTGCTTTAGTACAAGCAAAATTCCTTTTAAAATCAGTTCTTACTTTAGGTATATATAAATAAATTGTTAGGAAACTATTCAAAACTTATATCTAGAAGAAAATATAGGGTCTACTGTATCACAACTCACCTAATACAGTACTAACCTTTATTCACTTTCCTGATTTTCAGGATGTTTAATTGTACAAATTGTTACTTCATTGAAAAACTTCTTTTCTAAAATGTGAGTCAAAATGCATCGTGTTTCTTTTTGCAATAAATTCATTTATTAATATTTTGTCTTCATCTAAAACACCAGTCTTTACAAGACCAATCTTAAGTCACATCCTAATCTTAAACTGTTTAATTGCACCAATTTGGCTGTTATTTGTATAATCTTAGGATTACCACTTAAATACAAACAGTGCTGTCTGCAATTTTGTTTTGTAAAGTTCTGAGTATTTCCTGCAAGAAGTAAAGAGCACTCCGCTCTCCATTGAGACATATGGTCTCTCCTAGAGAAGTTTTTGCCTTGTATAGCCTTTGGCCATAGCCCACCATCTGTAGTTTCAAGTTTCTTCCAGCTGCTGAGAAAGGTGAAGTATAGAACATATGCTGCTCATAGAGTTACCTTTACATTGGATTCTTATTCAAATATTCAGAGAGAGATTTTTCAACAATATACTTCTTAAGATAAAGCTTTGAAACAACCAAAATTCACTTTTGACAAATTCTGATCTTAAAAAAAAAAAAAAAAAAAAAAAAGTAGGGATACCACTCTAACAATTTCAGCAGAGTTTAGGCTACCTATTTGTGAAAAAGATCAGCTTTCTTGTATTTTAGAGAGAATGTTATGCGGAACAAAACATGCATTTTCTCTTTGTATTTCTCACATGTGTGTGTAAGAAACAAAACCCACTGTCTCTCACTCTGAACTGAGAATCAGTGTCATTACTGACAAAAAAATGTTTGATTCACTGTCAGTTTTATCCTAGAATGATCCCAATGAGCTTTGAAATGGTTATATGCAAATAATAGAGGAGTCTAAAATTACTTGGCAAGGCATAGTTACCGAAGACACTATCTCCATCAACTCAAATATCACTGTTTTAACCTAGCTTAGGTCATAAGGGGAACCAGCTACACAGCAAACATATGTCTGCAGCACACAGCTTCCCTATCATTTCAAATAACTTGGCACAGTCAGCAGCATCTGCTCCCAGGAAGCCCAGGAAAGAAGCAGCAGGTAGTGCTGCAGGACACGAATCAAGTGAATTAGTCGAGCTACAGGTATGCCAACAAACTCGTATAATAGCTTCTAGACTATGCATGGTTACATACAGTGAAAGCATTCCATGAGTACCAAAATTCATTACACTTAAGAAAAATGATTATAGCCATATAATCTAATGGTTGAATCAGCATGGTTGCACACCTCAAGCGTTCTGCTTTTGACCCTGAACGAAATGAAAGCTACTGAAGGGACAAAAAAATTTTTAGATATTTCTAAACATTAAATGGCTGACAAAGATTTAATAACAAATGGAGGAGTATGATTTGAAATACACACCTGGGAAGCCAATGGAAGGCAATGTAATAAAATAGAGCAGAACAGAAGAAGATAACACATATAAAAAAGACATGTATTCTCTGACCTACTGAGAATTCAAGATGTCACATCTGTTCTGTTGCTGAACCCAGTTCCTGTTTTGGAAAGCCTATTCCCTCCATGTCTTACATACAAAGCATAACATTTACTTTTCAAAAAAATGTAAATAGTAACTAAGAGCTGCTTATGAAATAACTAGATAAAAACCATGTTTACTTCAGAGAAATGCATTGCAGGTAAATTTGAAAACAGAAAAAAACCTTTTAAGCTTCAATTTCAGCAATTACTTTTAATTTCCTTTCCTAATGTTTTTCTTTGTTGTAAGACTATAAACACCTTTGTTTCTTTTTCATTTCCTTAAAACATGAACAGGGAATACTCTAAATATCTTTCCTCCCTCATTGCTCTCTTCAGAGCACTTTCATTTATGTATTTCTTCCAAGAAATGTATTTGACAAAGCATCAGTAACACTTCCATTTTCATGCCATTTCCAGAAATGATATTCTAATCCATAAACAGCATGTTAAGAACTAAATCCTTATCTTAGGACTTGGGGGGGGGGGGGAGGGGGCAAAAACAAACAAACAAAAAAGACAGATAGTCATCAGGCCAAAGGGAGGAGAAAGAACACTCAGTTGAGCATATTTCCAACATAAATCAACCCAGTTTTCCCTCATCATCATTACTCAATACTTTTTAATCTCTTAAATGGATTTTTGAAGGTTAAAATGATATATTTTTGGCTCTTAATAAGAAAAGTTACCCTTAAAGCATATTTTCTGGCTTACAGGAGTATTTTGGGCACATACCATACAACGTACTGTTCATTACAAAAGTGTTCATTTTGGAAACCACCCCAGTGAACTCCAAAATAGCAAACTGCTCATCTGTACAGTGCCAGATTACTGTCTAAACTTTGTTATCATGACCGTTTTGCATCATATTATTATATACAGTATTTAAAGGATTAAAACAGTGTATTTACATACCTCCTGTTTAGGATATACTTTATGAGAAGGGCTGTAATGTTTTTTACAACAACCTAGCATAAATCAGCTAAGGTAGAGTTGAGAAGTACTCCCAGTATATGTTGATTTAAAATGAGCTGGGATATTTTGCAAGGTGAACATCTTCCTAATGAAGCAGACCTATTCATTCAAACAATCCCAGGTTTCATCCGACAGGCTGTCTGGAAAATGTTAATGTTGTAATTGAAAGGTGTTGACACGCTGATCTGAAAACATAAAGCTCTCCACTCTTCACTAGAAGTTGATGCACCAAACTGAATTGAGAATACTCACTGGTATTCCCTATACAGCATCATTTACAGCAAGGGAAGTGTAGAAGGAGGAGGAGGGAAATAAAAAAGCCCACCTCTGTGGCTGCACAGTTGGCATGAACGCATATTGCTGCAGGAAGTGCTGGTGAGACACGCCATGGTACACCAGCTACTTTGATCACTGGGCTGTATTTGGATACCCCCCTGAATTCCAACTGAAACTTCTTTATTGGCCCCGGACTTAACAGCAACTTGTCTAAGCAGCACCTTGTAGTCATATGCTGTGCAATTATATTGGTTCTGTGTGGGTGTGATTGCCCGAGCACACTGCACTGCATGCAGACAGACATAATGATCACCGACAAGAACCTTACCTGACTGACCCGGGGGTGGGACTCCTGATGATCCTCTTGGCAGACATAAAAATACTGTGAGCACTGCTGCTTTGTTTCCTGAACATGGCTCAATGGCAATTGGTTTAGGAGCACCCTGGAAAAGGAATGTATTTATGTAATTTCTGATAGAGACTTCCATTATCTTTTTACTTATACATCTTTAATATATTTTAAGGTTCACTGTAACTGTACAAAGCTATTTTTTCCAATTAATTCTTCACATTTAAGCAGATTGTCCTTCCCATGTTAATTGACTTAAAAATGGGCTTTATCAGCCCACGCTGCAAACCTAATCAAACAGAAAAAATGGAATGATCACAAAGACAACAAAATTATACTTGCTGTTTTATAGCTCACTAAATTTAGTGATATGAACTTATTAAGCTTAAAAAATGGCAATACTTTTTGGTACACACAGTGATATCTGCGAGTATCAAAGTTTTCCTGTATTCTATGAATAAGAAAAATCTGTGTGAAAGAATTTTGTCCCAACAGGCATCTGTTACCTAGCCCTCTTAATGTCAAAACCATACAATGACACCCAGTCAACTTTTGAGGCTTTTATTCCTATCTTTTGGAGACTCATTTTTATCTCTGTAAAACAATAATGTTCATCATCGTCATGGACAAAGTGAGCCATGGACATACACAGAGCAGTAAATAAATATATAAAAATAGAAAGATAGGCAATTCCTTTTATGTTTTTCTGAACAATAAGTCTGCCTTCTCTGTATCTGTCCTAAGCAAATGAACTCTTTCAGGCAGGTTCTCTCTCTCTCTCTCTCTCTCTCTCCCCCCCTCCCTACCCGGCCCCCCCCCCATTTTTTTTTTGCACACATAGACAACAGATGCAGTCTTACTCTATTTAAATAAACATAGAAACTTCCTGCAAATGTTGCCTGTTCACTTAGCATCTGACTTTGTCTCATATAAAACTAAGATAACAGTATTCTTGCTGGCAGTAGATATCTACTCTTACCATGCATTTCTCTTATTAGCTATATAGATCTTTTAAGTGGCAGTTGTGCCACTTATGGTTGCTGCCATAGTGTTCTCAAGACCCTAGGAGCTGCAAGAAAGCAAAGCAGCCTACAAAGCCATAGAATAGTGAGTTTCTAATATGAGAATTTACAGTGCTTCCCTGTTTTGTGCTAAGAGATAGGATTTTCACTTTTGAGAGCCAAGCACTGAAGCTATTTCTGAAAACACTAGGTCAAAATCAGCATTAGCATTTGTTTCTCTTTCTTGTTTGTAAATTTTTAGAATGTCTGTCATGTTCTGAGGCAAAATAAGTTTGACGTTTTGATTCAAAATTCAAAGCCATAAAACTTTCCATTTACATGCAAAATGCAAAGTATATATAAATGTCAACTGATTCAAATAAACTAAGAAAATGATAGTTTAGCC
Organism: Dromaius novaehollandiae; assembly: GCF_036370855.1. Taxonomy (NCBI): domain Eukaryota; kingdom Metazoa; phylum Chordata; class Aves; order Casuariiformes; family Dromaiidae; genus Dromaius; species Dromaius novaehollandiae. The sequence continues at coordinate 40,235,580 of NC_088103.1, read as the reverse complement.
AAGTTAAAAATACACTGCAAAGTACTCAAAATAAAGCAAAGAAAATAAAGGCTCTTCTATCATGTAAAGCAATTATCAATTTCTTCTTTTCTATCTCCAAGTAACTGACATTTATTACTGCTCAGTGAAGATAAGGATACAGAGAATACTGCAAAAAAAAAAAAATTAAAAAATCAACTAGTAGATAAATACATTTATTTTTACTACATGGTTATATTTGAGATGCACTTTTGTAGATGCATTTGAGGCAACAGCATTAAAATAACTTGGGTGAAGAATATCGTTAATTTAAAATTGACCTGACATAGTGAATGACACTTTCTAGTCATTAAAACCTTGCCAAACAATGAAACAGAAAAACTACCCCCCCAAACCTTCAACTAATGACATTCACTTTTTAATCAGCATTTCTTATGTTGTTTGTTAAACAGAGTGCACTGGATCGGTAGCATTTAATATATTTCTTCTGTAATGCAAAGACCTAACGCTGCCCAATAACAACAGATAAAAGAGAACAGATTCTGAACTTCTGTGAGCTAGTGTGTATGTGCTGACGTCCATGGATCTGTGATCACCTGGCCAGTCAGTGCTGGATGACGTGATTCTGTATCAGAAGCAGTGTAGAAAGGGGGGTGGGGAGGACAGAAGAAGAACCATTTCAATATTAGCAATATTGATTGCACATGCAGAAAAGTAGTTCCTGGGGCTTACTGAAAAAAGAAATAGTATGAGAAGGTTTTTTCAACATTTCTTTGAGCTATACATGTTGAACGGCAATGTAAAAACAACATAAAAATAACAGTAATTTCTTCTGATCGTACTGTTTAGTATAGACAAGGGTCTTGATAGGTTTGCTCAGATTAGCAGGTACTCTGCACCCTAGGCTGTTTAAAGATAATCAGACAAGTGTAGGCATAGAGCAACATAACACCAGCACTGACAGCAGTCTGATGCAGACTTCTCTGCTTACTTCCCAGTGCATAGGACCTCAGTCAAAGTGGTGGCTGTGCTTATGGTCACAGGATGGAAGACACAGTACTACTACATGTGGGGAGATCAGGCCTTCTAGGGAGGCTCGTTGAAGGAAAAGGCCCCACACATTGCACTACCCTAACAGCTGGCAACTACTTCATCTGTCATACTAGGGAGAGAACTGGCCTACTCTGTCATCGCATGAATGTGATGCAGCTAGCAGACAGATCAGAGATCTGGGACATATGGAAAGAGAAAAAAAGCATGTGGAAGACAAGTGAAGTCATACCGTCAGCTAATGGTGGTATTGCTTACAGGATGAACCTCCCCTTCACTGGCTTGAACACAGCTAACAGCTATGATCGTGTCCCGGCTTTGTCAGGCACATGCAGGAGCCAGAGGAAGCCCACGTTCTCCCTCCTGGTCCTCCTGCCACACACATTAATCTCTCGCTATCACATGCTTTCATTCACTCCTACCTTTTGAACTTGCAGTTGTCAAAGTCTAGGGCTTCCCAACACTCCCATTCTTCTATCACGTTTCCCTCCCCTTAGACCAAAGTACATATTCCCTAACTCCAGCACCTCTCTCTGTTTCTCACCTTCCCAACCTTCCAGACAGGGATTCAGCTAAAGCTCATTGCACTTCAGCCCCATGCTTCCTACTTCACACTGCATCGGCCTTGCTCCTGCATCTTCAGTGCAAAATAGACTTTCCAGCTCTAGGCAAGTTCTTGCAACAGGAGCTGAGAATAGAGCAGACTGGGTAGTCTTAACTTCCAGTGAGGACAGTATGGTAAAGGACAGAGGTGGCTGTTTAGTGGTTTAGGTGCAGTCACTAATAAGATGCATAGATTTTACAAATAAATACATTTCCAGAGGGGATCATGGACTGCCTTTCACTATATTATTGAACAATAGGATCTGAATTCTTCTACAGCATTTGCAATTAAAAGAATTAGTATTAATGCAAGTAACAGAGCACTTAAGTCATATCCCCTGATCTATTTGTCACAAAGGCAAATAAAATAACATGCCATGACTCCTTTTTATTCAGAAAGGGAGGCAAAATGAAATCTTCATTTTAAAATGTAATTCAGAATACTATTTATGCAGACACACAACTGAAAGGAACAAATTTACCATTATGCCTTTTAATTTGATGAATAATTACTTGACTATAAATCAAAATGATGATATTTTCTATTGCAGTGTAATGTAAAACCTTTCATTAACAGGCCCTGTCCTTGTCTGTTTAAAGTTCATACTTTTCAAAACATAATTGGAGGAAATTATATTTTTGATAAATATTTTTTCAGAGGACCTCATCCAAAACTCTGCTACAGTTAGAATTTTCTATTTAAATGATTTTCTATTTAAAATGATGGCTTTTTATAGAACTGAACTGACTGAAAAAGCAGCAGCATTATGTTACGATATATCATTCAGATTCCCTAGTAAAAAAACACAGAAGCATAGAGCAAATGATGATAATTTAGATACCCTGAGGTTTGTCAGTTGTTTAAAGATAGATACATAACCATGAATCAAAGTTATTTCACAGTGAAATAACATGTTCTCTGAAATGTGCCATTTATCATGCATTTTCCACAGGTTTTTTGGAAGAGATAAGGCACATGTTTGTTTGCCCAAAGCACTTAGCTACCATGATTTACTTACTAGAATTGTCTTTTTTCCCCTTGTACAGAAAGAAGTGAATTACGTTTTGCCAAAACGCACAAATGACAATCACAGAGTTAATAAAACTTTATCAGTGAAACACAATAAACAAACTCTTATTAAACAACCTTCTGCTGTTATACCCCCTTGCTTGCACACACTATGACAGCAAGAGAGAAGTATGTCAGATAGGAAGGTGAAAGAGAAAGAGGAAGGAAACCAGAAAGGAATAAAAGGGTAAAACAGCAGATATCATCATTGGTAATAAAACAAAACAAAACAAAAAAAACACTCTATGGAAGTCGAAAGAAGAACTAAGAAGAGAGGTAGGCAATAAAACAGAGTAAAAGAAAAAAGTTTTATCCCCATTTTAAATGCAAATTCAGAGTCTCACTTATTCATTCACAAAAACAAGTACAAGTAGCCTTCCCATATCTTATTGGAGAAAAAGTTCTCTAGCTAAGAAAAGTTTCTTAAAGGGCTACAAAGGTAGCTGGATGGACTAAAGTCCAGTTGCCTGAATGAGTCTGAGGGGGACTAATGAGTTTGGGGAAGATTCTTCACTCATCTCTGGTCCTTTGCTATAACGGAGTACAAAAAAAATGAGTCTTGGCTGGATTTTTTTTCAGTACAAAGGACAAATGACTACCACCATTACAGGAAAATAAAAATATATTTTTAATACAGGCATAGATTTTCAAGTAACTTATCACAATATGCTTCATAATGAGAAGAGAGTAGCAAAACAGGTTTATATTTAGTTTAAATATTTTAAAAAAGCCTTGCATTCTGTTGGTTTATCAATTTAGGAATAACATAGATGAGCAATTTAGGTGCAACACAAATGAGTAGCTTTAGGAGTCCAGCCCAAGAAAAAGGAAGGAGCTACATTTGGCCATTCTTACCGAGCAGGATGGCAACAAAAATACTAGCACTAAAGAGGCAAGAAGAGTAGGAGAAAATAATGATGACAAAGATGATGTTCATTGATTGCTATATGAGTTTAGAACCTCTTGGGGGAAAATGCACTGAAACTTTATAATCTCTTCTTATCTGACTATCAGTGAAACTATTTCTTAATATTATGAATCCAGGGAGATGAAAAGTGTAAAGGTTTTGGATCAATCTGTATTCCAAGAAGAGGTATCTTACTGAAGTGCTATACAACTTCAGATTTTCAGTACTGAGTAAAATATAGGGTTTTTTTTTTTTTTTCCTCCTGTTTGGAATTCTATGTGCATCCAATTTTTAAAAGTGCATTATTATACCATAAGACAAATAGACTATGTAAGACTAAATGGCTCCAATCTCATGCCAAAAAAGCAATTAGAAAATTGAATTGAGGAATTAAGGATTAATGTGAGCATGTTACACCTGTCAGCAGTAATAAGTATTTTGACAAGAACAGAATAAAGTTTGACAGTGTGCACAAATACAGATCTGATATATAAATCAAGTATTAAAATGAAAACTATGCATTAATCACTTTAATGTTTCCTAACTAAAAACGGTTTTAGTACTACTTACAGTTATGAGAAGTCACTATAAACAAAACATCATCTCTTTTTTAAAAAACAGCTTGACTTGTTCTTTTTGTTTTAGTAATACATGATGCTGATTTAAACTTAGCTTTTAATCACATGATTAAAACTGAATAAAAATGGTGAATTCCAAATATACTAAGATTGACGGCTTGGCAAATTAGCAAACAAATCTGCTGGTTTGACGGGATTAATACTCAATATGCAAGTAGCCACTTCTGGGGAGTTCAGTGTGCAAGACTTGAGAGGAGAAAATAAAGTAAGAAATAAAAGGCTATCTGTGTTTTCTGAAGAGGTAAGGAATAAAGAAATGAAGGAATGGTAACATTCAGACCGTTATATTACAAGTATTCATAACTTCATTTTCTCTTAACTTCAGGTTCTCTTCTTGAATTGATGGGGTTTTTTTATTTTATTTATTTATTTATTTGTGATAACCAAATCTCAGATTCAAAATAGGACTTCAGTACCTAAATCAGATTTTGGCCTACTTTAGAGACTTTCGTACCTAATCAAAACCCTGTAAATGCCTTGGTTTCAATATTCAAATTTTCCCAACTGCTGAAGCTCTTCTCTACCCACCCAGACAAACCCTAATCTCTCACTTATGCCCGTTCAGATTCACTGACATTTCTTCAGCTCACTTGGATGCAGAGCCTGATTTGGTAGGTGTTTTCAAAACACGTTTACCAAATTAAGCTTTACAAAACTGTCATGGACACCTTTTAAAACTCAGCTGAAAGCAGAGGTAGCTCCATTCTTCATGGAAGAAGGATTCATCCCGGTTTTCCTATTCTGCTTTTACCAAGTGGCTTTTGGGTGTAAAAGGCTCAGTGCTACCTAAGAGAAGCTGGCACTTTTTCCTGCATGCTGAAACAAAAGCAATGCCTCAGCCAGAAACAAAGACTATAATCAGTAGTTCTGTTTTCTTAGACTATCAGTGTTATACTGCATTGCTATTCTAAATATTGGCTACATATTAACATTCATTAACATACTTTTCGGTATCAGCTTCCCACCCACCCAAAATCTTGACATTTTTTTTTTTTCTACAAGCTTATTCAATGAGTAATTTAAGTCTTAGTGAGACTGCAATGGAAAAAAAGCTTTCACCAAACACCATTTAGGTACCAGGAGGAATATACTTTAGGAAATATTGCAGAGTAAATAAGCCAGGTCAAAGTTTTGAACGTTATTCTGTCGCTGGCACAGGAAACACCGGTCCTCCATAGGACCCTAGGATTTTACTGAGATTATAAGCATCCACTAATGATTTTCTTTAATCCACCTCATAAAGTTTCTCTCTTAAGCCATTAGTGAATGGACCACTTTACTTCAGCCTAACCTCGAAGAATGGCACAGAGCCTGTCATCAACACTTTGCACCTCTACACTGCAGCTTCTTTTGGCTGAGGATTCCTCAGTGGTTTATAACTTTAATTAATTAGGCCCCACTAATCCATGCAAGGTATTTATCCACTTTCCCACAGCAGTAGAAGCTGGAGACCATGTTCTGGAGCATCTTAAAATTCTTCCACCTATCTTAAAAGTGACTAAAGGAGGCAACTGCCTTGCTTCTGCAACTGAGTCATCCAGCCAGTGCTGATTTATCCCTAGGGTTCTACCAACACTACCTTACCTTCAGGATACACCAGTTTTCTCTGAAAATTTCTATAGTATCCAATGGAGCTGAGGCCAACAGGATTATAGACATATAACGGCACCTAACAGAAATTACTCTAGTGCTTCTTATGAGTGCTTTTTCATAGTCAATGATCTTTCTAAAGCACTTTTGAACCATTCTTTTAGCAGAATATAACTCTCAGTTAATTTTCTTGTTTCAAAATATTTATGGAGCTCTTAAAACATATTGATAAATTATTTCCCATAAGGAAAACACTGTCATTACCAAGCTGTGATTTGGTGGCAGTGATCCAAACGCATCGTTATCCTTAAGTTTATCATCTTATCTCTATATCTCAACTATATCAATATCTAATGATATGCTGAATTCTTTTTTGCAACCTTTTCTGATTAGTATGTTGTTGTCAGTTATCAAAGGTTATGTACTGATGTTGAATTTATGTATTAATTTGAAAATGTTTATGCTTGGAAGAGCCATACTGCTATTACATGAACTATGTTTATTGCAACAAAGGTGGTTATATTGTCTCACTTCTTTGAGAGACTGCATTTTAAAAGGGCCTTAACATATCAAAAACTAATGCTGTGTAAGACAGCATTTCCTTAGCAAGAGAGTTATGAATTAGCACCCTGATTAAAACTGAATTAAGAAGTTTAAGCTATAAGAAACTCCTGCAGGTGCATTTATTCTCAATGGGGTTTCCAGAAAGAATCTCAAGTCAGGGTTTCTGCTCAGCCAGGCATCCTACTGCCTAGCAGTTGTGGTTTCTCTGAACTCAGGCACTGGTGTGAATCATCCTGCAATTTGCCTGACTTTCACAACTGGTTGTTTGAATAGGACACAAGACATTGAAGCTAAATCAAAATACTACGTAGCTGCAAGGAATCTGCATTTAATTTCTTTCTTTGTGTGTCCATGTATGCAGCTTCCTAGCTCTTCATAATGTTAAATAAACTTGGTTTTACTGTACTTTTACATCTTGTCCAGGAGTAAGGGTAATTTCAGGTTAGTCTGGAAAATACTGGGCATAACTCCCAGAGGATGGTGTGTGCAGTAGTTGTACTGGGCTACTGCCAGCGGTATTCCCAAGGGCCTCCAGAACATTCTCATATTAAGCTGTATCAGTCTGATTAAAGGCTGGCAACAGTGGTGTCCAGTCAGTGAAAAGAAATTTATCTTGGCAGCTGTTAGCTAGATCCTGTTGGGAAAAGCATCTGAGACCCTGTGTCTGTGACATACACCAAGCATCATGTATCCCCAGACATTTTCCTGTAAATTCTTCCCATTGCCATTTCAAATTCTGCAAGTCAAAGCAGTGCTGTGCAGTAAAGTGATGCTAATGGACGTTTGTTTCCCAGACGAGTATATCCATTGGATCTCCAAGGAACAGAAAAGAGAAATAAGTGGAGAATTTTCTTCTTCACGATTCAACCTGAAAGATTCCTGTCTATAAAAACTTAACATTTTAGTGCTGACAAATTACTGACTGTTATTACTGTCACTTGAACTAGCACTTAAGACCAACTGTCACTCCCATGTATTTATAGTAGGCTACTTTACCAATGAGCATCTGGTAGAAGAGGATGTGGTCCCTCCAAAGCCTCTACTGTCTTTTCTGGGTGGAAAAGATGAAGTACTAGGTGCAGTACAAATTCTGCTTTATCTTGCAGGCTAATGAGGGTGGCTATGCTGGAAGGCAACAGGGGAATGCTGCGCTAATGCGCAGCACAATTTACTTTTTTTGGGAGCAAAAGCAAATCGGATCAGCTACAGATTTCTGAAATGGTCATGAGGTAGCTCAGGGCAGATCATAAATTTCAATCTGTCTTTGCTACAGTAGACAGAAGTCAGAAGTTTTGACTAGTATGTGCCTTACATGAACACACAGATCTCACTCCTGAAGGTGTGCAGCATCCTAGAAGTAAAGTTTGACTACTATTTAGGAAATCTATGCCAGACTTGGGAGGAAGGCAAGTGTCCTGAAATTATTGGGATGGTTTTTCTTTTTCTGTATTTCCTGCAAAACTGGAAAGAAACTATAGCATACCACATCACCCAAAATACACTTTTCGATAGCCATGTCTTTTGTCACGCCTGCTCACATGCAGTATGCCTAGTGTATAGTAAATTAAAACATTTATACCTGGAATTGTAATAATAATAAAAAAGAGAACTAAATCAAGACACATTGTGAAAACTAACTGTCAGCAGACAGGATTAAAGTGCAAACTTGGCAATACTCTTAATGCAGAAAAAAAATGCTAATGGCACCAGAATAACAAATCACTCTGTCATGACAGCTTCCACAGACTACAGCCTCCTGAATGTAGGGAAGACACGAGCCAAACATCTGAAAGTATGACACAGCTTTTATCTGGACTGTCCTTGTCCAAGGACAGCTATAAAATGTGTATACCATAACCAAAAAAAATTCTAAAACAAATAATCCTGATATTTAAGATTCGTGAATCTACAGCAGTTTTCATACTAGTGACTATGTACGGTATGATATCGCAGGTCAGATCATAGCAGCTCCAGCAGCAGAAGGGAGGAACAGGAAGAGACTCCTCTGTCCCAGGGAAACAAGGAAAAAGTTTGTGATGGCAGCAAAAGGGAACTTCATTTTGCTGCATTATGTAGTAGCAGCAGAATAGGTTAAACTGACTAGCAATGTTGGCAGTAGTAGCTGCCAAAGAGGCGGAAAGGGAGCGGGTAGTCTGGCAGGATTGTGAAAACAGAAGCCAGACCTTTTTAGAGGTGTTGTAAGATGCGTCTCTGACCTTCCTCTCCTGAGAGCCTTCCTCACCTGCTCTGGCCCATTCACCAGTTTGAAAGCATAACTGGGTACAGTTTTGCACTTGAATCCTATGTATTCAAATCTTAAGCACATATGGGATAATCCTCAGCTGCCTAAAACAGCACAACATACACATAACACCTGAATTATAACAGAACTGATTTATACTAGCTGGACTATATCGTTAATTTCTTAACAGCTTCCTTGAAAAATCCTGCAAATAAACTCAAACTTAAGTATTATCAGTTAATGTTACTTTCCAAGATTGCTACCCATCAAAATTGTCAGCATTTACAGTGGTCATAAAAATAGTAGGAACTTCACTGAAAATGCACAAGAAATAAGACTTTCTCTTATAGAATCTAAGCCTACACATAATTAGACACATGAGAATTAGCGCTTGGTGAAGCTGTTTCATTAAAACAAATAAGATTACTTGCATGAATGAACTTATTCATGCACATTACTTGTGTTAGCTTAACATGGTAACTGATGGCTTTTTTATTTCAGGCATTTTTAATATAAAAATAGGAAAAATGCAAAGACTGTTTCTTTAAAATATTACAAAATCTGCATCATTTTTACTAAACCTGCAAAGGTCTACTGTATAAAGTATTTGCTGAACTTGGATTACTACATGGAAATATCAGGTACTTCGGGCTGATATCAAATTTGTGTCAGGTTCATTTATAATATCATTTATCTGTTGCATGAATACAGCCCATTAAGAAAGCTTGACACTTACTTTCTATTGTAAAAAGTAATATATTCCAAGCGTGCTTAGCCCCTGGATCATGGCTAACTGAAAATGAGTAGCTAGTGTGTGATAAACATTTCCAAAGTCCAGTTCTGCTTGCACTTCTGTTCCACTTGCATTTCATAGCAAGGGACTGCAATTATTTTACAGTTTTATTATTTTCTACAAGAAAGCAGTATACAGACACCGCCAATGAAAATAGTCACCATTCTTATTGCAGGAAAGTAGAGAAAAGCTTGTCATTCTGTTTCATGAAATGTCCTCCCCTTAAATTTTACATTGTAAAACCCCACAGTTGTCAGTGATGATGCTTAAAACATCTTTCTTCAAGTTACAGACCGTTTTCACTGCGAATTGACCATCTTTCTCAAAGATGAGATTTTTTCCTTGAAAATTCACAGATCTCTGAACTTTTCATTGTAGATTGCTTCAAATCCTTACATTCCATGAAGCTTTGTACTCACTCATATTTTTCATATCTATAACCAAATGGTTTATGTTCCCTTAGTTTTTTAAACAGAGTTTAATCCATTGCCAACAGTAAAACAAAGGAGTGCTTATCCTGTACTGCAGTCAACAGAACACATTCATTTTTTTATTATATAGGTCCTCTAATTTAGTTTAGAAATGACTATTATTAGACTATGGCCCAAGTCTTGCATTTCACACAACCATCTTTTTCTGATTCTTCTTCCCTTTTCTCTCCCTTTCTCAAAATCTTTCCCAGTCTTATAATGCACAACACTGTTCCTCTTTCCATGGAAATAAATGCCCTATATCAAACATCACTGGCTAATACAATAAGCAGAAGGAGCAGGATCTTATTTACCTAAATAAGGGTTGAGATTTGAGATCAGTCATCAAGCAGATGTAATTTCTGAAGTTGAAAGTATTCATAAGGTTTGCTACTATAGAAACCAAGCTTTGTAAAATATTCTAAACAAACACTCCTTTATTAGTTACCATTGTAACTATGGCACTCTGCATTACGCTGCATCCCACAATAAGTTATCAGCCGTGCATATTTTTTTTCTGCTTATTTGCTTTCAATAGTTAACTACAAGACAGGATTTCTATAGGTCTTAAAAGATAGTGTATCACAATACCAGTCATCCATAAAATGACACACACTGTACTCATTCAACACTTTAGCCTGCTTCATTTCCCCCCTCCTGTGGGCAGCCACTCAAATCAGTGCTTCCCTGTTCAGCAGTTGTGAAAAACAGTAACCCACTGCTAATTCCTGTGGTTAGACCAACAGCACAAAACCAGCAGTGGTTATTAAATGCCAGCCCCAGCCTCTTTAGCAATTAAACCATTCTTTATTCTTAGTAGACTTTGTGAAACATGTGCATCACTGAGAAAGCATCTTTCAATGGCCAGATGTATCATAACCAAGATTTTTCAGACTTGCCTCTTTATTCCTTAAATATACAAGGAAAAAAGGAAAAGATTTGAATCCTGGTTCCAGTGAAGTCAGTGGGACTCTTCACTTAGACCCTTCCTGTGCACCTGGGGTGAGGGCTGGAGCAGGGCCACAGCTGTCACTGCCAGGTGATGCAGATAGGTACCAGCCTGTGCCAGTGGGAAGGGCAGCTAAAGTCCCTTCAGCCCAATCCATGCTTGCTATTAAAACCACCTCTCTCTCCAGCTACAACTGAACAACCCCAATACAGATAACAGGACAAACTTCTACAAGAAGTTAAGCAGGTAAAAGAAGTTTTGTTATTATACCATGTGGAGAGGAAAACTGTATTTAAGGTCTGTAAATTAGAAGTAGTTTTCTTACAGAATGAATGCATCATACAGATATTTGGAAATATTCCTCCTCTGAGGTCTTTCTATCATCTCCTTTCACAGAGAAATCCTTAAAAAAGCTAAAACTACTAATATTTCATAATATGCAGATGTTCAAGACAGGTATGCTAGCAACTTATGATTACTATAATTAAAATTCCAAAGCTGTTTTCATTTTGAAGCTGTTGTCATATGTTCATAATCTTCTTTAATTTTCTATACTTTGTTTCTGTTCAAACAGGATAGTTTTGCTCAAGTCTTTCAGAAGCTGTTTTTGAGATGTGGGACAATTACCATTTTTTTCCTAACAGTACTTCAATCCAAGGCCTATAATTTAATTTAAAACTTGGCATTGATTCAGGCAACACTTACAATTCCTGTCTTTCATTATTATTTTAAAATATTTTTGTTTTACAAAGTGATACAGTCAAAGGACAATTAGATTTCCAGAAGAATATACAGAAGTACTGAAGTGCATGTGCTACTGGTATCTATTTTAACACACAGCACTGCTGGAGTGAGAAGAGTACCAAGCAAAAGAGCATAACTAAAATTTTTTAACCAGCTCCTTAGTTGTGGTGATTTCTGCAGTCTGCGCCAGCATGATGAAGAAAAAAAAAATCTATAAAACATTTTAAGCATGAAGAATGTGTGGCAAAGGAAACAGATCACAGATAAAGCAAGAGTACTTTAGGCATGTGTTATGAAGACAGAGATACAGCTTAGAAGTGATTGTGTGGGACTGAATACAAAGAATGCAACCAACAAATGGCAACTGTCCTGATGGACCAACAGCCCAGAGAGGAAAGAGACAAAGTTAAGTGCCGTAGTTAGAGAAAGCTGGAGGGTCAGAGAACATACATGCTATCTTTTAAGCAGCAGTTACCTATGCTCTGTGCTTAGAACACCTTAACTAATACTGTACATCAGTGAGGTAGTTTATGCTTTCTCCATGCAGGAAAAGTTATAGGCTGGGACTAATGTGACCAGCACACACCAGGTCCTCTAGATAGTGGAACTCAAGGGATTGCAATGAGCGACATATCTGACTACCTCCTACTCCCCAGCTTAAATGAGCAAGGTCCCATTTACAGCTAAATTGACTTGGAGCGGCATTCCAGATGTGCCTAGAGCAACTTAAACCCATACTCCCTTGACATGTAGCAACTTAGCCTTTTTATAGCTGTATTCCACAGAGAGGATGTGCAATATAGAAAAATGTATATGCATTTATACATTCACATGCTACACACAGGCATACATATGACAATTTCTAATTGTGCTATCAGACTTTTCTGGAATGTTACATTGAAGCAAAAATGTAAACATAGTAAAAATTACATCAAAGTCCTTAAAAGGGGAAGCCTCTTGAAAACATGTTCCCAACATAGTTACATAACAGTTCACTATTCATAACAGTTTCTCATAATTCCCCAAATGCCTATTGAAATGAGTTACACTAACAGGTTCTAGAATCATCAATATCTCTAAGGCTTTCACAGATATCTTTTTGTTCTTTTTGATCACAAAATGCCAGAATGTGTTCTACTCTCGTCGGTTCTTTTATCCTGATTCTTCTACTGTGACATCTTTGGATGACTTCCAGTTCTGATTGTTGTAAAGTCCTTGTTTTTGCAAAATAATTTAGTGTTGAAATTTGCAATTCCAAACACTATCTTTTTTTGGTCTGTTAGCACTTTTTGATCAAGTAATCTTTGCCCTTCACATTTCAATTGGTTTTGTCCTTATTCAAACTTCTATGAATTTACCATAAGTAATGTAAGTTTAAATGTAGGTGAATATTTTTCTTCATTGAAGAAATATTTATCTTTTTGTAACCTTGAGTTATGGGAAGTATCTGAATGCATACACAATGACAAACAGTTTCAGGGATTAACACTTCATCCATTTGATCTTTATATTATTGAGTTTTAGCTTTACGTGTTTTCATACATTTAAAAAATTGTTCATGGTCACATTAAATGCCTCTTTATATAGTTACAATTTTCCTCCAATTTGTCTGGTTTTGGTCGTTAGAGAGTTCCCTAATTTTCACTGAACCACTGAGCAAGCTGATGTTAATTGGATATATCATTTTATGTTTTCTGGTAAGAGCTTCTTATTAATGACTGCTCTTGTAGATGATATAGATGTTAATCAATTTGCATCTGCCTGTTTAAAAGATACAGTTAGGTCCCTAATTAACCATCTGTAAACAAACCATTGTTCAGTAAGATGGTTCAGCCCTTTATTGTGAGCTAGCAAAGGCCTTATTCTCCCATGCTATCCTGCTGTAAATATTTGACTTCTTTCAATATACAAAAAAATAAAAATAAAATAAAATAAAAATAAAAGGGGGGGGCAAGTGACTCACAGTCTAGAGTGTGGATCATTGGATTCACTCTAATTGAGTCAATGACATTATGAGAAAACATCAAAGATTGCAGGTGTCTGGTGCTTTAGCAATACTAAGAGTTGTCATGCATTCCATAGCTATAATAAGTGAAGCTAATCAAGATAATACATTCCTATGATGAAAGTAATAGAAAGACAGTATTTGAAAATAAAATTACTTCTTCAGATAATTTTTTTTTTCCCCCCCAAAGGAAAGGCACTTTATTGTCAGTCTTTGCAAAGACCCTGGTCCTCCAGAACACCAGTGCTCACCCACTAGAAAGTTCTTTCTTTCTTTTTGAAGCTCTCCTGGAGCTTTCAAACACTAACTCTACCATTTATTTTCCTTTAATATTGCTTCAAAAACCCCCCATTTCCTAACTCTATACTGCGGTATATTCTATAATCTGCAATCACCACTGGAGTTTCTGAAAAGCTTCAAGCAGGGTAACTAACTTCCCTAATAAGTCTTTTCCCTTACTGTCTCCTGGGGAGCATGTTCATTTGAGCGTCTTAGTGCAGGATAGATTTTTTTTTATCATAACATTCACGGCACTATATATTTACACTGTATATTTATATATACCTCCCATTCCCAGTATGCTGTTCTACTGAACACTTATGGCCCATTTGCCTCTTGCTCACAAGACCTTGTGTTGAGCACAGTCTCTAGCTCATCTTAAAGCTGCTCATGCCTGTGCCAAGAGACATAGTCTAACTTACTATCTGCACTGAAGAACAACTTCTGGCACGAAAGGAAACCATCTTCTCTGCTCCCAGAAGCAGATGACTTACTGACATAATATGTATTATTCATTTTTACTGCACAGGAGCAGATCAAAGGTGCCACTTAATCACATGGGAGGGATTAAAGCCACTCTGAAGTACGTCTAGTTCTATTGTCATATCTATTTCTTATCCTTCCCCATTCTGTTCAGTATTTGAATATAACTACGTACAGAATGTAACTATTAAAAATTACAGACATTATCTCCATTTCTGTTAACTCACAACAAAGAATGTCTTGTGTGATCACCATGAATACTGGACCATTTGCACATGTGGAACTGACTGCTTTTACATAGCTTGTCATGTGAGCTGAAAACATGACAGAATCCATGTAACTTGGCAGATACAACTTTAAAGGCAGATAGTCACATTTTAATTTATTATCTTTCAGTAATAATATTTTATGCTTTTCACCAATATTTCAGTACAGAATCATTTTGACTCTTACATTTGAAACAGCTTCATTTTATCTTTAATTTTGCAATTGTTAAAACTAGTTTCTGGATGGTACTTGTATGTAATTAGATCCATGCTATGTAGTCATTAGGAGTTGAGAAGGATCATTAGGAGTTAAGAAGGAAGTAAAGAAATAAAATTAACCTTTTAATCACCAAAGTTTGAGAAACAGCTAAAAAGGGGGAAAGCAGAACCAAAAATAAGAGAGCTACACTTAGGACTTGCATCTTCCTTATCCTACACTTCCACTTTTCTCTGATTTAGGGATCTTTCAGAACACAGCTTTGCTACAGCACATCCATCTTCCATTGATTGTAACAGATTGCATAACATGAGGTATTTTCTCTGCAAATTTCCAGTTTCTGAAAGAACAAAAACTTATCAAATCATTTAAAAACTTGTCAGAATTCTTAAATATGCCACATACCTGTGTTTTTCCTTTCAATTAACATGTACACACAAATGACTACATTAAAGAAATGTTCTCCTGTTTTCCTCTATCCTACGCATGCCATTATGATACCTGCTGTGATATATATAATTCACTGCATACCTCTGTTCATCTGTTCTGTACTTAAAAGAAAATTCATTCTTCTGGAGGCCTAGTCTAACTTTTAAAATATGCAAATAGATTTCAAATAGTTGTCATAATTTCTAACTCAAAA
This sequence comes from Dromaius novaehollandiae, assembly GCF_036370855.1. Taxonomy (NCBI): domain Eukaryota; kingdom Metazoa; phylum Chordata; class Aves; order Casuariiformes; family Dromaiidae; genus Dromaius; species Dromaius novaehollandiae. The sequence continues at coordinate 40,220,089 of NC_088103.1, read as the reverse complement.
TGCCAGGATACTTTTCTGTTATTAAGATTTAGAATTCATCTAAAAACTATTGATATATGTGAGAATTTTGAGGCCTGCTATCTTATGATCCTAAGGGCTAGAAATTAAATGTTTGGACCACCTAAACTGGGAGATTCACAGCTTTCCACCGATATAAACAGCACTTGTTTCAGGACTCGAAATTTACACTGATACAGGTAAGAAATTTGACTCTATATAAGAATGAGAACCAATCCCATACTACAGTTTTTAAACACTTCTATTTTTTTTCTCCTATGAAACATGTGGCATATGCATGATGTATGCCAGCGTGATGTACAGAGTTTTTATTGAAACTTGTTTGGTGTGATCTATAAAACTCATATATTGCTCACTTATGAGTAACGCAGTCCTCCCAAACTCTTATTCACACACACATATAAAAGATGAAAACATTCAATGAATAACACTTTAGGAAAGCCATATTATTCTTGAATGTCAGAGCTTATGCAAGTCATGCTGAACAAGGCATAACACTAATTGACATAACAATTACACAGTCTAATTCCATTATGTATTTTAGAAAAAGAAGCAATTGAGAGAAGATATGTGAAATATTTCCTCCCTACTATTTTTTCTATACTTCTGATCTAAACCCAATGCCTTAGCTTTCATCGATTCAGCAGCATAATGCTCAAAAATAGAAAACTGGATTTTTTTCCACATGTGTAAGTATGAAAAGAACTATATGTATGTATACATATGCATGAAACTCAGACAGCAGTTTGTATACCAAAGCAGCACTACATGTAATTCTGGAAGACAGTTATAAAATTTACATGTAAATATTATATATACAGGACTTGTGTACGTACCTTTTCTAGCTGAAAAAACAGTTCTAATGATTTGTTGTAGTTGAAAAAAAATCCGTTAAACCATCTGACTGTATTGATTCCTCTGTTCCTGTAAAATTTTCTGAGTTTGTTACTTCATTTAGCAGGGACTGCTATTACCATTTGATATGCACTTAATAAAGAAGGGTTTTTTCTATAGCACAAATTCCTAGTTGCTATTCTTTTTGATGGCATCAAGGTGCCTCATTTTCCATAATGTACAGAAGCCAGATGCTATCAAGCCTTCACCAACAATGTCTCCGCTAGATGTAGCGATAAGGGACAGAATTTTTAAATGCTCAGTTTTTTTGAATTTTGAAGGATACAAGCTAAAAACTTATACAAAAATATTTTTTATAGTTGGTCACAGCAGTTTTTCCAAAAAAATCCAAATAGCTCAAATATTCCAAAGCTGTATTAGGCTTTCTCAAAAAACCTAATATTTTCTTATTTTAATGAAATGTATTTTATGTATAGGAGTATAATGATATATTCAATAGGTAAATATTTGTTATTCAACATTCAAGAATAAATCAAACACTGTTCTTTCATTAAAGAAGTGTTTTCATTATATTTAAATACCAAATAAATATTGATTAATGTTGCTTCACAAGTCTCTAAACCACCTCTAGATCTGTAAGCTTCTTTATAGGATACAGTTTGTAAATCTTTAGGATAAACATTTTAAAATATTCATAATCAATACTAAAATCAAAGAGGTGGCAGCTAGGTCATTTTAAAAAATCCATGCAATTCATATCTGGCCAGCATGGTCAGGTCTGAGACTGAAAAAACAGAGTGAACTTATGCAGCTAATTACAGCTTAATTCCAGCTTCCCAGATTGAAACAAATAATTGAACTGTCTGTTACACTGAACCTAAGATCACTCAGCCACTTGATATTGTACCAGCATGATAGTCTGTAATAAAATGGTGCCTTGCCCTCATTTATTTAGTATGATCTGCACCTCATTTTGGTCAGAAATCAAGAAAACAACTTTTTATCTTTAATTTTATGAAAAGGATATTCTCAGCTCTGAGTCAACTCAAAAAAAAGAATAATTGGATTTCAGAAGCTGTGTTTTTCAGGAAACATGTTTTTTCATGGGAATGCAAAAGAATATGAATGTCTGATTAAAGTCAGTTTAACAGAAAAGTATCCAGATGATAAAACCAAATTAAACTCCATATTAGCAAAGCTGTTGCCTAAAAAAAAGGAGCTAAAGGGTTTAGTCAGTGTAGTGTATATTTAAATTGTTTCAACATATTTTCTATTCTATAAACCTCAGAAAACACCTCAGGGCTCTGCTTGTAAATATTTTACCTGATTTTTTGATTAGCAGTATGTCACTGATTATGAATAAGCCCATGGTGAGGTGCTTGACTGGTTTGAGACCTGCTTTTCACACTGTTCTGGTGCATGCTTAAGAAAGAACTGAAGATATGAAAGTGCACGGCAGTATTCTTGTAGCTATGTCTGGTTTAATATTTCAAAATGTTGAAAGCCAACTCTCCCTTTGCATATAGAATACCTGCCTCTACATCCAATCTCATTATGGTATATATTGCAGTAGAAATCATACAACTTTACTTCCAATCAGTTAATTTTCATGTGCAAGCAGATGATCACAAGTATGTGGTGTGCCAAGTGAAATAGAAATTACAAAATACTTTCTGTCAAAAAATGACTTTTGTCTTGATGATGGAGTGAGAGAAAGGAGGATAGAGGCAAGGACAAATGATTAAACTACTGCTTCTACCCAGAATCTGAAAAATAAGGATAAAAAGCCCTGCTCTGTTCAAACACAGGGACTTGAACACGCATCTCCCAAAGCCCCAGTGAGTGCCACACCATACAATGCTCAACCATTAAATGCCAGTGAATATTTAATTAGTTAATCACAAGTGGGATAGAGCATATGTAAGATACTGCTTTAAGGCACGGTAATAGAGGCACTTACCTAGGCGATGGGAGACTGCTACTACAGGGATGAGATTTACAGCAGTTCCCTGATGCCTAAAATAAGACCTCATCAGAATTTAGACACGTAATTTCAGCAACAGCATCTCCTTACATATGTTCCCATGTTGCTTTATCTTGGAAGGTCCATCAGTTCACTGAGCATCTCCTATTTTGGCCAGAAAGCATCTGATCACTTAAGCTGTCCACATGCACAGGGAAGAGGTCCTATATACCTATATTTAGCTGAAATCTGCAGTCTAGTAGGAGGGGCATCTCAGCTCTATCTAAACCCCATATGGGCCTGATTTTAACATGAGGTCACATAGATTTTTAACAAAACTGATGCATTATGCCTTTCGCATAACAACCTTGGAGTTAAAGTACTCATCCAGGATGTGTGAATCCTGGATCCAGTTTCCCATAAGCCTTGGGCAGTCCTGAGAATTGGCAAGGTTGTGTTTGAGACTGCTTTCCCACAGGGGTACAGAACAGTGCTCACTGTTGAAGCTCCTTCACAGAGGAAGCCTGGCTTTGTAATCTAGTGGCAGGGCAGATGGACAGTGTAAATCAAGTCTGCTTGCACAATTTAGATTAGACAGTAAATAGGAGTAAAAATGGGATTCCCTCTTCTATCTGAATGCTTAAACACTGGGATACGAATCAGCCTTTTTCCTGTCTTTTTTTTGAATGCTTACATTATCACAGTCATTTAAGGGCCCGGCTTCAACCTCTAATTTTTAAATGAAATTATGACTTTTAATGACTTAAATAAAGTCATTTTTCCTGCCAGCTGTTACTGGTAGTCAGTTTTTGACCTATCATTCAGATAGAGGTAGATACAGGTGCATATCGAACCTGCAAACTACCAGCCAATAGAACATTTGACCTAAAATAATTAGAGAGGGGTACTGTTCCACTAGTCCTGATTATACGCAGACCATAGAAATCAAAGGATGGATATAAAAAAAATACAGTTAGCAATGGGGGACTGGCCAAAGTTAAATCTAAATTGACACTTTTATTATATTGCATCCCTGACAAAAAAAGGATGAAGCTGAAAGGATCAAGCATCGCTGTTCATTTCAATAACTATGTTCAGCATGAATTTAAGATAATCCTTTCATACCATTTACAAGTATATGTTAGCTATTATAACATCATTTGTTTCAGTCGCTCATTACTAATACTTAAATGCAAAGTAATAGTTCAACAACTCCATTGACAGTGTGATAAATTACAAGGAACCAAATGAGTAAAAGGTACTATGCTTGCCATCACACAACTAAGGAGATTGTAAAAATAACAGAAATCTTTAATTAACTCAGGAAATTAAAAGGTGACTTTAATAAAGTAGCTTAATAACAAGTTGCACTCAGATGAACTCACTAGCACATGTTAATCAAGCACAAGAAATAATTTCAGATACACAAATGACTAGATGCTTATGCACAGCCAAAATTAAACAAAAGACAAATATGTTTTAAACTGGTACCCACATAAATGATGAATCTATGACATTAAAGACTATAAATACAGGCATTGGCTATAGGTTTCTAATAATAAAAGAAATGGAAGCAGCGCTGATTTCTTAATTAATGCTTGTTATTTAACAGGTAAGCTACACTGAGACTCATTCTGCAACATGTGCAGAATATCAAAGATACTATACATTTGGAGTCCACAGCTTGGTATTTATACAGGGAAAATATATTATTTAGGTGTTTTAGGGTTCCCCCCCCACACACACGGAGAGTATATTGAGCACTAGCATTTCATTAATTATTGCAGTAAATGTTAGACAGTCAAGATCCTCTTGAGTTTTCCTTCTGACGGCTGCCTAACCATAATTCCTTTGGTTTCAACAATCATAATATATTTACTGAATGTTCAGTATAAACTGAGAAACTAAGTAACACTTGTGGAAAACTCACTGTATACATTCTAGAGCTGTTTTTTCCAGAAACAGCAGTACAGTCATTTCCTATTCAAATATACCTAAAATACCAATACCAGCCATAAACGTAGGTAGAAAATTAAAAACTTTCATAACTTAGTGTATTTGAGGTGTTCAGACACAATACATAGCCACTTCTGTGGTGATCTTCCTAATTGATAATGATTGAAATCAAGCCATTTCAATTAAAACAAGAAAAATCCCTTCACTGGATTGCTTGACCTAACTACAAAAACTCCCAATGAATAAGTGATAACCTCCAGAATACAGAGCATTTAAACGACAGATTCAGAATATAACCATCATAGCTTAAACACGTAAACTACAACCATATGATTCATCAAATAACATTAAATATTAGTATCTTCCTTCTCTCCTTTTTGTCCACGTACAATATGTTTACTAAGGTTTATTCTCTCTAGTTTTAATACAAGTGATGTATTATTTAATACAAGTGATGTAAATACACATGAGTGTGTATTTTCTGAAGTCTTTAACATGACTATAAAGTTAAAAAAAAAGTAGAGATGAGTAAATACATTTATTAGCCATTTTAAGAAAATTAAGTTTGGTGGCCTAGTTTAAAGTGTGCATGATAAAGACTATCAGTTCTTAAGAGAATAATTCTTTATGCAATACTAAGCCAAATTCCTTCTTAAAACTTAAAAAGGGAGCTCCTTTCCCATGGCAGTCAACAACTCTGTCCTTGCATTTCAGTGTCAGAAATAAACCACGACAGACTTCAGCAATTTACACTGCTATATTAGATTTTTCATTTCCAAACAAAGGTAACTTTTCAAAATCTAGCCCAAAACTTATGCATTCCAGGTGCTGCTTTCAGTGACAACATTCAATGGAGGTAAAAGATTACACTGAAATGAGTGAATTATATTTGAAATATGGCTCAATATCTTATGCAAATGGCTTTCACAGGGATAAACTATTAGATGGAATTTAGCATTAGAATGCTATTTTAATGACTATTTAGAAGGGAACTCTTGGCTTTCCTAATCTCACATTGTATTTAGCTTGAAAAATTCTTCTGTTTTTGTTCTTCCTACAAAATGTGTTGCATGAATTACGGAATTAAACTTACTCATTTTATAAACCATATTTGTTAAGTCATTCAAATGAATTTGGCAATGTACAGTGGTACCACATTTATTCTCAGCAGCCATACCACAACCCCCACCCCCCAGTTTATTCATTTCCTAAAGGAAATTGTAAGTTAATAGAAAAAGCAGCACTGGAACTGCCTCACATCCTATAGTTATTAATTAAGCAAAGCCTGGTTCAGTAACTCTGGATACTAAAAATACAGAGTTAAACAAAGCCCAGTGCTTCTTCAAATGAGGTTTCAACTTCAATAGTCATTCTACAAAATTTATGCATTAAAATCTATATTCTTCCAAGAATTTTGTCACAAAAATTTCTGAGTAAAAGAAACAAAACAAAAAAAACACCTCCTGACCATTCCTTGCAAAGGACTTGCGTATGAAATATACAGTTCAATACAGAAGCATCAAAATAAAATAGGCTACTGTCTTGTAGAAGCTGCTAGCTACGTCATTCTTCTTTATTCCTATATGCAGATTATTACCCTGCAATTAATAAAACAAGAATGCACACTAGCTACCTCATTCATAACATATAATAGTTAATAAAGCTTAAAATGCACTAATATGAGAAACTTTTAAATGTCCTCAATATCTGTAAATCGTACAGGATAATTTATAGTTGCATTTGGCATAGAATGTTAAGTGTGTAGGCAGCATGCTGGAAAAATGCACATAATCTCAGGTTATAACAAGTCCATTCCTTTATACTGAACATTTTCTTAAAAGTGGGCGGGTTATCATTAAAGTGATTTTTGGAATCCAGGGCAATGAAAGGATCAACAAATATGTCAAACGTCTTGTAAATTCTGAATGGAATTAAATATATAAAATACTTATTGTAAATTCAAAAGTTGGAAACAACTGATGTTATAAATGAAAGAAAAAGTAGGGAATATTGGTGAGTTTCCTCTGTGAACATGTATGTTACAAAGAGTACTTTAAAGCAAATTGGCATGTACCCTGCATATAAATCAAGACACCCCTCCAACTCCTTCAGACAACTTAATGCCTCTAGCTGAAAAGCAATGAGAAGAAAAAAAAGAATTCTGCCTGCTACCTTGGATTTTATGAAAGATTAAAAAGAAACTGCTTATTACAGGTGGATTAGCTTTTGCTTTTGATTAGTAAATGTTTAGTTAGTTTTGCTATCATGTCTGCTTTCTATATGCTAAAAAAAATATTAGGTCATAGCAAGCATCACTTAACTGTTAACAAACACACCAAACCTATCTGCAGAGAATGAACTGTGCCTCAGCATTACAGCCTGCACCTTGAAAAGGAAAAGAAGTGGTTACAGAGAAGGGCGAAAATTCCTCATGTTCCTCCTAGGGACAAAGAGGCACAAAATTACTGGCAAGCAAGTTTAACGCAGATGCAAGGCAACCCCCCTGAAGTTTACCCCTGCAGTCACAGAAGCTGCCTGGGCAGCGCTAACACTCCTCCTGTTCAAAAAGAGTTGCCAGCTTGTGCTCCTCATCTTCAGCGAGAGGTTTTTTTTTTTATGAAGTAAGCAGAATTCTGTCTCCAGCCTTGTCTCTAGCTATTAGCACCTCCATCTGCCAACTTCTGTAATAACAAAGCATCTGAGCTTTGGCAGGCTAGCTCCCACAGAAACAGAGCTGCTGCTGCTGCCAACATTATGGGCAATAACACATATAGGATTGAAATAATGACACCAGATCAGAGTTTAAAGTAAGGAGGAGGAAAAAAAAAAAAAAAAGAAAAAGAAAGAAAAGATCGTTCATCATGATCACATGATGGCCAGCATTACTATTTACTTAAGAATTTCCTTAAATTAAAAAAATATATAAGCCATTAAATACAAAACTGAAGCAACAAGAAGTATTGTATTCTTAGCAAGTTTTCTACAACACGTAATTCATGTTTGTTTATAAAAAGCAATGAGTAATCAACAACTGCTAATCAGTTTTGCTGCTTTTTTTTTTTTTTAATGTTTTGGGGGTTCTAGCCCCTCTTTCTTCCTTTCCCTCAAACAGATGCAAGAAATGTAGTCTATGAGCAAATCTTTGCATTATTTATATGGTCACCTGTGGTAACAGTGCACAGCAATTACAAGGCCTTTTTGTTTGCTTTCTTTTATAGAAGAGATCTTACAGTGAGCAGAGGATATACGGAATACCTAAAATGGTACAGAAGTAAGGCCATTAGCCCAAATTAATTTCATTTTTTTTGTTCTTCATAGACACCTTTGCTTTACTGTACCTGAGCTCCTGAGGGAGTTCTCTTCTCCCTTACCAAATGCGTTCAGTTCCTAAGATCCTTAGGATACTGCTGAAAACCTTTTTAACAAAAAGTGCTGAAATTCTAGCATTAAAGCTAGTCAGCAGTGCATTCTGTGGCACACCATGTGTGCTGATGGCACTGAACTGTAAAGATTACTGCAAATGGTTTCATACAAAAGCGTAGACCTAAGCTATTAGTTTTAGTATTAGAGCAGAGCACCCTATACACCACTCCCTTTAATATTCCACACACACTAACTACTCAGTCCTTGGGCTGGGGATACATGTTGTCTTCTCATCTCAGCATCACAGCACAATGTCCCTCTGGTTTTCACAGCACAAACTACTTGCATAGTCCCCCTGAGCAAGATAGCTAAAGTGATCCAGCCTAAGAACAAATCAGAAAAACAAAAGGGGCTCAAGGCTTTTCAGAGCAGGATAACTTACCTGATCCAGTTAGCTGGGTGGCTGTTGCTCAGGCAGTTTGGGGGGATACAAGCAGAAGTGCACAAATAAAGGGGTAGAAGGGGTAGGGCCTGATGCAGAGGGCTGACAATACTATAATCCAGTACTGCCACAGACCAGCTGAGAACATCAGCCTACACACTCCCCTGCTAAGTAACCCTTCTCCTCCCCCAGAGCTAACTTCTCTCAAACTGTTTATGTTAGCTATCCTAATCTGAGAGATTAACTACAACCTGTATTTAGCTTGAAGAGGGCTATTTCTTTTTCAGACTGAAGGAGTTTTGTTTTGTTTTGTTTTGTTTTGTTTCTTAAATGTGTTACATAGCTTTTCTGGGAAACCTTTATTTTCCTAGACAATATGAGATTAACAGGCTGGTGAGTTAAATTTTAGATAAGCAGGATATATTTCTCCACCTCTTAGCCATCTTGTCTCAGTTTTCTCTAGAAGACTGTTGCAGGGAAAATGACTTTTGTTTCCTTCTCAGGGAGATTTTATTATACTGTTTCTTTCTGTACTTATTTTCCTTAATCTGAAAAAGTCAACTTTACCAATGGGGAAAAAAAAAAAAAAAAAAAAAAAGAACTCAAAAGTAGCTGTTGCTACTTGCTTACAGAAAGGTGTAAAACTATGCTCCCACAGCTGTGTGATGTGTCCTTCCTTTTCCGCAATTAGAAATAAGTTCTTAGGTACTGCCAATTTGGCAGAGATTGCATAATACATATTTAAGTAGGGAAACAAGCTAAGCATAGCCTACCATAATAACTGAAAGTTTTCATTGCCCTGGGAAATGTTAGAACAGAAGAAGTAGAAACTGAAAGGTATCACAATCCATGAGGTTTCTGAAATCAAAAAAATCTTCTAAAATATCATTTCATTGGAGTTTGGTTATTTTGCAGATATTTTAAGAAACCAACAGTTTCTCAGTAAACTAGTGAAGACACTCAACATCTGTAAAAATTCTCCAAAAACCTTTAAAAGGTTAGTTTTCTTCCCTCCCCTTAAAGATTCAGGAGCTGATTTACACGAGTCAGAAGAGAAAGAGAATTACACAGTTCTTTTCTCTTCGGTGAGATAAAAATATAGCTTAAGTAATTTGTTTTTCCCCCAATCTTATTTTTCTTAACACGTTAAGGAAAGGAAAGTTAAGAGAAATCAAACAGCTGGATCAGATTAATTAAACACAAATTCATAAATCACAGTGATAAGTTTATAGGCATGCTTTCAGACCTTTCCACTTATACTCTTTATATGCTATTATATGTACATTTTTATGGAGTGTATTTCTGCCTGCACTTTTTTAAATCATGAAAGAGGAAGGATAAAATTGATATTCAAAATCAAGCACAGACTTTGTGTTTGTAAAATTTATTTTGACACTCCCACAATTTCTCCAGGGCCAAGAAACTTTGATGACCAATATGCTAGCTAGTCTGGATTTTGCAACTACTTTTGCCAAGAGAATAACATCTCATAGTTTGGCAGCAGACAAACCATAATCAAGAGTCAATAGAAACAAAAAAATACCTTTTCGATTTGTGTCTAAATCAGCAGGTTGCTCTGGCTTACTAAAGCAAGACCTAGAAAAACATGTAGCTATACAACCAAAAGCCCCTATCTACTGGCAAGTAAATCTGTCAGTGGAAGGACAGATGTTCATGAAGGATATTCAGATACTACAATGATTGCACCAAAGATCTAGCTAATGCAGATGTGTGGCAGTAACGAGGCAGTGCTCAGAAAGAATGAGGGAGAAAGCATGATCACTCACAGGAAGTAAATGAGGTAGATGGGAGCGGTGGAAAATCACAGGGGGGAGCCTTGCGGGATGACAGGAAAAGGACTTGATAGGAGATATGCTCACTGATGAAGACAAGCTGTATCACAGTTATGGTTAATGAGGAATAAGCTTGGACACCAAGCTACGAAGTATCCTGAGAGAAGCAATGTAGTAGAGTAAGATAAAAAATGGCTGCTGAGGAGACAAACCCAGTTGAGCAGTCTGCTTTTTCTGCGAGCAGAAAAATGATAAAAGTCAAAAACATTCAGTCCTTTAACTTGCTCATTATGAACATCTACAACACGTCCCCAGCAGGTTAAAACAGTTTCTCTCAGTAACTCTCATAACATAATCCACAGATGAAAACCATTTTTAGAGAATGAAACTGTAATAGAATAGTAAGTGGGGCAGAGTAAAGGATCCTGTTTGGCTCAGCTTATGGACCAGGGTCAGGCACAATCCTGAGCTGTGCATTCTTGGATGCTTAAAGGATTCAATTCAAAAATAGAAAAGAAAGATAGAACAATAAGGTAATTCACCTAGAACTGATACAAAATTACCTAAAATATTTTCTGAAGCATTTGTGTTACTGACTGTTGCCATGCTAAAAGACTAATTTTTTTAAAAAAAAAGAAAGAAAAAGAGAGGATATTACAGAAATGCTGCATTTTCTGCAAGGTCACTTCTAAAGATTATGACGACAGCCCAGGTAAGACTGCAGTCCTTAATGTTTTTTTGGCTGGTTTAACTTTTTTTTTTTTTTTTTTTAATTTAATGACAATATTCAGACCAATATCATTTAACTCTATCCTTCAGACAAAATGATGCACCATCTAAAAATTTTAACATAAATTTCACTGCAAGAGAATTAAGACCAAAGTAGTTCTATCCAAATTAATTTAGGTAAGTACACTAGATAAATAAATCAGCACCCTTGTACTCTCAGAAAGCACTTCAAGCAATTTCAAGTCATTAAAAATACTTTTAGTTCCAACATTTTGCCTCTTAGAACAGTCTTAATGGTTACACGACAGTATGTTCTACTACTGGCTGTATGGCTTTTATTACATGCCCTGATCTATTTGATGATAATGGCAGCTTTTTAGAGAACTACAAAGAAAAACTGAAATAATGAATTATTTTTTAGACAAGTCTAATAAAAGTGTTAATCAAAAATACCATAAATGTCAGAAGCTCTCATAAATCCTACATTTTATATATTCCTCTTGCTAAACATTCAACCAATGAAGGAACAGTCCTAAAAGGGCAGAGAAAAAGGAGAGAGAGGCAGCCAAGAGAAAGAACAAAAGCACTCTACATGCATTTACAAAAGGTATTACCAATTTATTTATCTGATCTCATTTACTGATTTAGGAACCAGCATTATTCTCCTATGACTTAATTTCTGACAGCCTGCAAACATCTCATATAGATTAATGTAATTACATTTGATTTCTGGTTAGATTATAAGGTAATTCCCATATGACAAGATACAGTCAATTATTTTCCCCTTATGCTACTATTAGGAAATATTAGTGGGGTTTAATAGACTTCTATCAGAATCAGCCCCAACCCATTGTCCAGCGACTTTCACGTGACTCATCCTGAGACAACAAACAGAATGCTTCAGAGCGCAACTTCAAATGTATCCGATTTATAATGATCATTTTCCTATTTTTTCTTACATTTATTAAGACTGCATATGATTTGACCCTCTTTCCATCAATCTTTAAATTCCCCTTGCAAAAAAAGTCCTCACTGATAAGTGGGGAAAATGTAACTAAGTATAATATTGTAGATTTATTAGCAAGGATTCATTTTGTATTTTTCTGATGTTCCAGGAATATTATGTTGGAAGGTGAAATTATAGAGCTGTCATTTACATGTCTTGGATCCCATAGCAATGTTAGTATGATACTACGAAAATTCAGGAACACTGTGGGGTTTCCATAGAGCTATGCAGATGCTTTGTACCATCTATGCTGCAAATATCTGCTAATTTGCCTCACTTTTTACCTGAAAGTACTGAAATAATAATAATAATAATAATTTAAAAGTAAACATTTTAGAAGCATAATGCACTGGCAAAAGGATGAAGCTTTATAACAAAAATCACAGAGAAAGGCTTCCAGGTCCCTTGATAGTAGTGGTGCAGTGGGTACCCAGGCTCAGTCAGAAGGTGTATGTTGATCTGCCATCCAGATACACACATAAATAGTTGTAGTGATACCTAGAAAAGGTAAGCTACCAATTAGCATAAGCATGCATTAGTTACTGTTTCTCTTACAATACATGCACTTCTTCATTCCTCATACAGGCACAGACTGTATATACGATTTTTTCTGAAAACACCTTACAGAGATTCTACAGAATTCTTCAGTAATTCACTAGTTAGGACAAAGAGGAGAGTGTATGTTTCGGGAAAAGTGAAATCTATACTGAAAGGTCCATGGAGTGGAGTACTTTTAAGAATGCCAATGTGACATGTCTGAAAGCACAACTCTAACGGGAGAACATCAAAGATACACAGAGAGCCCTTTTGCTCGAAAATTGTGACAATGAATGTTTTGTCTACAGTTCCTTATTTTAGAGTGTAATACCACCTAAGGATAGCTAGTGGCAGAAATTGGCACCATACTGGATGTCTCATCAAACATCCAATCCTGGATGTACTATTTAAAATTGTGCAAATTGGTTAATTGTATTTTTAATGAATTCACTTCCCTATACATTTCCCACCGTCAGTGAATCAGCTCATACAAGTTTACTGGTAAATTTTTCAGGAACCCATAAAAATAGAACTGAAGCATTTTTTCTAGCCTTTTTCATTAGTATAAGTTTAAGCTTTTAACAAGAAATTCTGATAATGTCAATTTATTAGATAGTCATTTAAAAGAATCATAACATGTATTGAACTTCACTTCTTCTCACTTTTTGTTGAAGCATCACTACAGAAGAATGAAGGTCTGAGAATTCTAAGAATATTGTTATTAAGATTTCAGGGATTTAGAGTGACAGGATCTATACATCAGGAGAAATTAACACATAAGGGGGCAATTACAAACAAAAATCCATGTCTAGATTCACTGCATTCTTGAGCATGATGGTTTTTCCCAAAATGTATCCGACTGCATGTTTTTCTAAAGACATATGACTGAACACAACAGGGGTTTGGTTTGATAGATCAAGGTTTGGCCTCCTGTCAGTTAAGAGATGAAGGTGTCAAATGCTGTGTTTTTGGTTGGCATGACCTATGTTATCCACTTTTCAGCTCAAACTTCACCTCCTGCATCTGCTGTAACAACAATTCTGATTGCATACAATCCTTTCAAATAGAGATTTATTTCACTTCACTCAGATTAATCTGGCCACTATGTAGACATACACATCTACTAAAGTAAGACAAAAAAGTTCCTACAGTCACCTGCAGAAAATTTCATGACACTGTGTCCAAACATAACGTACTGTTGGAGATTTAAGATGTCAGAGGCAAAGATGGTGAATCATACTATCAGATTAAAAGAGAGTGACAAGAATTAGGAGAATATTAATGAACATGGATACTGTATTTTAGTAGAGTTATTGAATTCTGCTAGAGTTCAGTATTAAAGTTTGAATAATATAATAAAAACAAATAATGGACAAGTTCACACATACTGATTGTAGTGATAGTCTGATGAGCAAAACATACACTTAAACTCAAAAATCATTAGCAAGATGCAATATTGACTGAAGTTACTAGCTATCGAAATTCAGTTCCCACTTCCAATGAAATTGTTTTTTGTATAAAAGTGTCAAACTTGGAGGAAAAGCACACAGAGAAAAGTGTGTCAATATTATTACTTGTAATTTTGTAGGAATTTTTCCAAAGGAGTTGCAGGAAGGAACAGTGTACACATTTATATCCACTTCACTGATCTTAAAAGGAAAATAAGATGGCGGTTATTACTAATCATCATAAATCTCAAGAGGTGAAGGACAAAATTTAGGAGCAGACTATTGTAACCACTTTGTAGTTTTAAATGTGAATGCAGCAATTTTACATAGAGAAGCAATAAGGGAATCTTATAAAGAGAAAGAAAACTGGAGAACAGAATGACCAAAGGAGTCTCTTCTCAAATTTTTTTCCTTAAAATTAGTCAATGTTTTGCTTTGATGCAAACCTGTTATATTTTAGCAGATCTCTACTAAACCAGAGAGATTCCACAGTTCAGCGCTCACCTAACTGGATTAATCTCAGGAAATTTTGGCCATAAATCTCTGCTCTGCCACTCACTTGTTCTGTGACCCTGGTCAAGTAACTTCACTTCTCTGTGCTTCTGTTTCCTTCAACTATAAAGCACACATTTCAGGGCAAGGACTCGTCTTACCCCAAATTTGCACAGTATGTAGCTCAGTGAAAATTTTAATTTCATTGGGGACTGAAATGCGTATCATAATCCAGATAAAACACAACAGCAGTTCACAAAATTACTCAGCCACAAAGATATGAAAGGGCAGCAACAGAAAAAAAGTAGTAAATTAATCTGATTTTTTTTAATTATCAGATGACAAAATTCAGATAGTGCTGTCAGTAGGGCATGACTAAATAAACCTTGCTGAAAAGTCTATATATAGACTTCTATATTTGATTATTATTATAAGCAGGCATGCCAGTTCTTAATGAATGCCTCATTTTAAGATGACGCAGGGTAACTTTGCTTTCTTAAAACTAGGGACATTAGTGGCACCAATATCTGTCCCAGATGGATGTCTGCTGGCAGATGTCTGCTTGTAGAGAGAAATCATTGATCTCTGAAATCTGAGCTCCAGATTAAAGATGTTGAGTATGAGCCTTGCTTTTGGAGTGAAAAAATAAGCTCTCTTTCAGCAACAGAGAGGAAAAAAAAGAAATTTTAATTTATTATGGCCCTAATCCTCATTAGAATTTACTCACATTGATTTAACTTTGACAATAAAAAGCTTCACTGTTATTCTATGGATAAATCAGGCTAATGAGTGCAATTTTGTACCTGAAAATTTTAGAAAGTTTTACTTCAACTTTTTATTATTTTAATAAACTCAAATTCTCAGCAAAATCAGAGTTACAAGTCTCAGATCTGTTTCAATTTCAATCAGAGAATCTGAAAGCTCTTCTGCTCCAACCAGCAATGTTTCTAACTCCTCACCCCCTATTTTTACTCACTCTGTCTTTAAAACTGGCAGAGGCCAGGTTGCTGTGAAGGGGCTGCCATGAGATCATGCGAAATGCACCAGTGAAGCTTAATGTAGGCAATGACAGAGGTCCAGGAAATAACTAATTTCTCATTTTGGGCCTCTTCCTCTCTTTCCTGTCAAAAGTCTAATTATAAAAAAATTGCATTTTACTGACGTTGTGTCAAGTAGTCATGACTGCTACCCAGCGTAAGTGTTTGACTCTGGCTCCTGAATAACAGTGCTAATGAGACAATGCAGAGCAGAGGCAGCGTGGGTTGCCAAGCCTGTGCGGCAAGAGATGGGCACAATTTCTAATGCAAATGACTTGCTCCTGGGACACAACTGCATTTGATTTGAAGATTTCTTAGCAACTTCATTTTCAGACCATATCATCCAAAACGCTGCTTATGTCATCAACATTTTGCACAAACATGCTTGCTGCCAGTGCAAGCCTCTCTTTGAAATGTTATTACAAGCACTAATCCAATTTGCACCCATGACTGTAAAACTCCATCTCACGACAGAAATACTTAGAAAATGCAGATCCAAGTACAGAAAATACTGAGGACTAGAGAGGACAGCACCAAACTGTATGGGATTTCTGAAAGTAATTTCACAGCATTGAAAATAAAAATATATGTTATGTTTAAAAAGTAACGTAAAATCATGATAGAAATCAGACCCATATAGACAGGCAACTTAATATGTTCTTTTGACATTGGGGCTTGCTCTAGTCTATATATTTTTAAGCATAATTTTAAACCTACATTATTTACCTGTCTCAAACAGCAGTGCTTATGTTATTTGTCCACATGCCCCTACCCCTGAAAAAGCTTTATTTAGCCTTTTAATGTCACTGAATTACCTCTAGCACCATCCTCTACTCTTTCCCTGAGGAGAAGAACTAAAGCGGATCTTATTGGATAAGATCTCACCAGACCTTGTGGTGAGCACGCCTATGGAAGATCTCGCGAGCAGTCAGTCATCGGCAGAGTATGCGGCGGCAGGCCCAGCGTATGAAACTACACGCTAAGCAAACTCCCATCAGGGAGAAGCAGGCATATTTCATTTCATCAGCAATGTCTAGCTGCTTCCCGGGCAGTAGCTACTCAAGCTTAGCACAGCTGAGATAAGGAAATAGTTCTAGTAGGTTTAAGGGGCTCTTAGGGACAAGTTGAGTCCCGCCTGGGCGTCCCACCCATGCGTCCCACCTGTGCCACCAGCAGCCGACCACCAGCGACCCCTCCACGTGGTTCCTGAGGCTCCCTGTGCAGTTTGTAGTGTAAGTAAGTCCTTTGTTAAACCTATCCTCTTCAACCCTCTGTGAACCTTGAGTGTCTCTCTCCACTGATATCTGACTCTCTCTGGCCTGCCTTGCAGTCACAGACCTCAGTTTCCAAAACCAAAATAAAAAGATAAAAGCATTTTATTCTGCCTTAATCATATCCATATCAAACATCTTCAAGTTAACTAGTTTAAGAAAAAAGTATTTGTAGACAATTGTATACTCAGCTGGGCTCTTTGTAATTTGTCTCTAATGGCACTTGAGGATCCCTTGACTCCTAGAAGTTTGTACAGGCATCAGGGACTGGGACGTGGGAAGCAGTCCTGCTGGTGGATATGCAAAGCTCTGAACAGAACCTGCTGCTTCCCAGCCTTTTCAGTTGCTTTATATGTGCAGGGTCAGAAGAACAAACTCCATGTCACATAGTATTTGCAGTCCATAATGAACTGGTGGAGGCAACTGGGACATTATAATGGTGAAGACAACCTAAACAGAACACAATTAAAAAAAAAAAAGAAGCTTTTTTTGTTTGTAATTTTTAACACTGCAGTTAATCTCAAAGACACAAAAAACAGGCCTGTTCAGCAAATGCTTTTTCAGTCACCTCTTCATCCTCCAAGATGCATACTGTCTGTCAGGCAATTTAAGTATCTTGAGTCTCTGTCTTGATTTACAATTAATTTATTTCCTTTCCAGGTATGTTAATATATTAACCTCCATGTCTTTGTGTCTGTGACCTGTTATTTCCTCTTTCTATCTGCTGCATTTTAGCCTCCACTAACAACAGGTATTCTACAACCAGCATCCCAGAGATCCTTCTACCAAACATTTTTTTGCAGATAGAAGCTGCATCTCTGCAGTTCAGGTAAAATTAGGCATTAAAAGCAGAAATTAAATTTCTTTACCAAACATGAATAATAAAACAAATAATTACATGATTAATATCATAGTGCTTTCTCTTCTCATAAGGCTGAATTTTCCCAGAGTTTAGATGCGAAGGTTAGTTAGCAGAGCTTAGATGCTCGGATTAGTTTAGGAGTTAAAAGGAATTACATTTGGGTCTTTTAATACAAAAAAAAATCTAGACTTTGTTTTTGAATGGACTGAACAAAACACAGAGCCCACAAAAATCTGTATAATTCAAACACTTCAAAACTTGTGCATACTTCATTTTTGAATAGTTTCCTTTTTTAAAATCAACAGTCATTTCCCCACACAAATCCTTGAATTAAACTGATTTTTTTTTCTTCAGCATTGCCAAATAATAATGTTCCATTCCAGAAGATTCTGTGAGAAACTGCTCTGAAAATACTTGCCATAACTCACTCTTCTCCACGGGAATGAAACAAGAGGCTGCCTACAAGTGGCTGTTTGGAGGAAGACATCCATCTCCTACAGTTCTCAGTGGAGCGGTTTCTCTCTCCTGGTAGAGCACAGGAGACCACCAGTTGAGGGCAATGCAAGAAAAAATTGAAGGTGATGGTGCTTCTAAAGGAGGACAATTCCTCATAACCCCTTAGACAGGCAAGATTTTTATATTTAGCCTTTCCTGACATATTTCTCACTCCTCTGTTCCAGACTGATGTGACTGTTCAGCATAGGAACTTGACAACAGATGAAATTAAAATACAGGATTGTACAGGACATTCACAGGTGAAAAAAGGAATGGCACACTGGAAATATTCTGTAAGACACTAAGAAAATAAATCAGTATTTTACAGACAGACATAATTTTTGTTTTGCAGTAATCACGTAACACAAAATATGAAGCTATTTTTCTTTGATTGAAGTTATTAACAATAATTCTGTTCTTGTATCAGCTTTTAGTTTTAGCTAAGATGACCTAAGAGAACCTTAATCTTTTCTCTGCAGCTTTATACTGTAAGCCAAGACAATTGAACCCTTTTAGTAGTAAAGCTGGGTGCTCAGACAGGAACTCTCAAGTACTATTATCCCTGATACCATCAAACACACTATAATTTGTGCTGTGTATAGCAGTTTTGAAATGTGTCATGGAGACAGAGTGATTCATACTTTTTATTTTTCTTGACAATAGATGTTAATATTTTCTGGTATTTAGAGTGTCAGCTTTTTGACAACTCACATTGCATTTTGTTTTTTGTTTTTTGTTTTTTGTTTTTTTTGTTTTTTTTTGATATCTGAAATCTAAATTGTATGACTCGGTACAAAATAAAGCCTATCAATTGACTACCACTTCTAGCCTTTCTCTTCCTCTTGCAGATACTTTTACAAAGTAAATATCTTGAGATAAGGTGATGGAGTCTTGGGGGTAGGAGGGGTGAAGGAGAAAAATGGGGAAAAATTAGGGCCATGAAACATTTGGATCTCAAGGTAAACAATGAATTTTGAAGCTGATGTTCTCTGAAGAATCTGTGGTCATTAAAAACACTTCACATCTGGTTTTCAGAGATAATCACATCTATGAAAATCCACTCTGTATGTACTGCATCTAAATAAGATCATAAAATAACATGTCTTTCTTTTACATCTCACTTTAAAATTTTCAAAATTATTTCTAAAATTGTTAGAGCAATATTTGAAACTTCTAGGGAAGCTATGGGATAGAATTTCTGTGGACATAGGATTTTCCCAGTCAAGTCTCAATATCTAACTTCAAAGAAGAGCTCTTCAAAGCCCCATACAAAGCTTCCAGATAGCACAGACTGTACTAAAAAAAAGATAATAATAATAATAACGTCAGAAGATACAAGTCTTTCTTCTGCTACTAGGTAAGAAGGGTAGAATATCATCATTAAAAGAACAGAACTGTGAAATAACTTAGGTGTTAGGCTCTGAATCATATAGCTTTTTGAAGCATTATTGAAGAGCAACAAAATACAGAAGTTCGTATAAAGGAGGAAGTATCAAAATACAACACTTCTCAGAATAAGGAGATGGCATGCCTTGTTATGAAGCACAACACACAAAGAAGAATTACAGACTTATTTTCAGAACGGCAGCACCGTCTCAGACACCTAAAGGAATTTGACTTCAAAGCTGTCTGTGACAAGCTGTGTACGTATTGGACAACAGAACAAAGGGACAACGAAACCGGCAAAACTTACATGTTTGGTACTGGTGTCAAGATCATTTTATGGTTCATACTTTCCCTGCAAAAAGTATCTAGGAGCAAATTGCCCCTTTCAGGTTCTCAAAAAACTGTTACTGTGGTGAAGAAAAATCATTCTTCAACTCCCAAAGGAAAATTATTCTCTGAAGATTCTTTTCCCTTCAACCCTCCCTTCTCCCACATTATGCAGTAATAGCAGTTACTAAAAACAATGGCTCCACCTATCAGAAGCAGGAAGGCTATTTATTTATCAATAAAAGTTAATTGTATGAGCAGGTTTGCAGTAAGAGATTTTCGCAGTAAGAGATTTTCACAGTAAGGCAATATACAGTAAGGGCAAATAAAAAGAAGGAAAAAAAAAAGAACCAAGAGGTCAAACACATTCTCCACAGGAAAACTGCACAGTTGTAGGAGAAAAAAAAATGGTTATTATAAACAACATTATCATCTGATAATTTCTCTTTATATTCCCTATTTAACAACTGTTGCCACAAAAAGGGAAGCTAAGGAGGTGAGGTGTAAGTAACAGCACTGCTTGGAAGAACTAATGATCCACAGATTTCAGCAGATCCAGCTTTATCACTGGATATGGCTAAATGTCAATACTTCTTATACATAGGGGAGTGTGTTCCTAAAGCCTAAATTTCCCCAAAAATACAAAAATGGGTTGAGCATTGGAGAAATTTCTTGTTTCACATGTCCGTGCACAGCAATCAGACACAGGAAAAAAAAGCGTGATTAGTATCAGCCAGGAGACCAGTGAGCACCACATGGCTTCAGTAATGGAAAGGAATTACCACCCAGAGCAGAAGAAACCTCTAGGCACTCTCTGAAAATTCAAAAAAAAAAAGAAAAAGAAAAAGAAATGTATTTGCTTAGAGTGTGTCCTTGTATCTGGAAGAAATGGGAGTGTCTGTCAAAAATACAACAATCTGAAAACAGCCTCATTTTCTGACAATAGTAGGCTCTGTAGTAACCGAAATTTTTAGTAATCCTGTCAGAGATAAGGCACTATGAAACTATGAACAAGAAATCTGAGGAGTGATATGTGACAACTAAACGGATATGATGGTACAGAATGAACCACTCATAACAAATTAAGTCAGCAGAATTAATTGCACGGGTTGGCTAACTGTAACAGGCTAACTGTATCCCCCAATAAAATTCCCAAAATTTTCCAAAGGGAGTTATTTCATCCAGCATTATGCTTATGTGGGGCTCAATGTTATGACATGTCTTGTAATCCAGTAGTGGTGAAGATGACGCTGTGAATAAATTCTGTAACAGGCTTCATTCGATAGTGGAATTCTACCTAGTGGAAATCCTATGACCTAATGTGGGCACAGATATCTCATGGGAGGTGGTTGGAGGGAGGGGAAAGGGAAATGAAAGGAGAGAGCCAAGCCTCTTAAAGCATCTCAATTCCCTACAAAATCAACTGGGAGAATGAAGGACCAGTGAAGACTGCAGAAGATGATCCATTCCACCTAATTCAGATGTCTTCCTTTCTCTAGCGACTATGGAGCACTGCTGGGAAGCAAGGTTCATATATCCAGTTGAAAATCCAGGCAATTTACCTTTTTTTGGAGCACAGGTGCCACTGGTGTAGACTTAGCTCTGAGCTGCCACCTCACATCCAGCATATCCTAGGCACCATGCTCCTGAGCACTCGCCACTGAACTGCCAGGCCACGGGGCAGCTATGAACACAAGCATCACAGGACAAAACAGGAGTGCACACAAGATGCAACCTAATTCAGCTGAGAGGAAACAAGGAACTGTGTGGAATGTGTATTTTACAGTATCATACAATATCTTCTCTCCATCACTGAATGAAAATAAAAACAGTCCCAGAAGCCAGAACCCTTGGTCTTCCCACCAGAGTTTAGTGCCGTAATCTCTGGTCTTTTAGTCTACCATGAGGGTCTCTGTTGCTGCTCTGCTTCTGGTCAGATTCTTGCACTGGTGGCTACAGTGGCCCAGCTTCAAATGAGGGAATATATCATACTCTTACACAGAATATACCATGACATAATGGTTATGGCCCTCTCCTGATGAACAGTTAAACCTTTCAGGCTAAAAAAGGACCTAGAGCCAGAGTATTTATGTGGGAATGTTTTAACCACACCTACAGTAGCACCATCCCTTGTGAAGCTAGTCATAGTGCTGGCCCATGAAGCTAAAAGCTGCAGCAATCTTGCCTAACAGCCTCCTGCTTGCAGGAAAGTGCCCATCTATCTCAACAAGCATTTCTGAGAATGCATGGACACAAAGTTACCTAAAATAAAGTTAACTCTAATGTTTGTCACATTCTCTGATGCTAGCAACATGAAGTGGATTTGGTTTAGCCTCCTTTTACTATATTTTTCTCCTTAGTGCCACTTTTGTGGCAAAAGTCTAGTCTTACTTTTCTACAATAACCATTATTATTCATAATTATTTCTGATATTATGATGCCCATATCTGACTCCTCCTTCATAAAAAAGGGCGAAAAAACTCCCTCAGTAATTCTTGCATCAGGCTCAGCTGCTTGCTCTTGAGGCAGCTCTTCTTTTAGAAAGATATGCAATTTTGATCAAAGGCTTCAACTAATGGAAAATCTATCTTATTCCCTGAATGATGCATTCCTATGATAAAATACTTTGGCTTTTTAAAATGTGCATCATATTTCCTGATTGAATTTTCTGACTTTCAGTCTCAGCCTCAATATCTTGTTACGCTTTGTCTCCATGATAAATGAACCACCAATACTGTGTGCCACACATGTGTCACCCCTTACCCTTTTCTCTGACAAAGGACATGGACAGAAGTGAAAAGGAACCCCTATATGAATTTGTTTAAAATGGGCTCAATGTTTCTAACAAGATGATCAGTTCAGGTCTGATCTTAAATGCAAAATAGTATTCTTCCACCTCCAAGACCAAAGCAGAAGAGTAGAATTTTCAGTCACACACACAAGAGGTTTAGATTCAGAGAAAGACAGGAGAGCCCTCTCTCCCTCCCAGCCTGCACACACACCAAAAATAAGAGGACCTAATAAAAGTTCTGTTTCATGCCCTTTCTACATTAAGATAGACCAATCAGAGATTATCAAAATAAAGAACTTTAAAACACATGCAAAAATACCAGGGGGAAGTACAAGTAAAGAGGAAATACAAGTTACTATTTAGACACAGCTATAAAACTAAGAAGCTTTCAGGAAATACAGGAGTCTGACAATTGCTTGATCAGTTATGACAGTCATGACCAAATATCATGTCCCATCAAGTTTTGTTCCTCTTTTAGATCATAGATTTGCATTGGTTTTAACTAAGTAATTACAGTATTAGCAAAAAAGCATAGTGAATTTCTATCAAAATTAGAGAATGCCATAGTATCGACCAAGCAGACTAGTATGCACAGCATCTTCCCAGTTGAGGGACAATGAGCATTTCCTAACATGGCAGTACTACTGATATGATAGCCACCTCTGCTTAACATCAGGTCAAAAAAATGGGTAGAAGAAGAGGAATTCCTGGAAAATGCAAGAAAAGTAAACATTCTGTTCTCTAATCTTGAATCTTTATCTGTTATTCACCTTTTGGGAACAGCAACAGCTCTTTAAGAGTCAGAGCACGGTAGCTCTATCACCAGAACAGCAAAGCACCAAGCTTGACTGAAAACCACAGAGCATCCAGACCAGACAAATTTGTTGTTTGGTACCTTCAGCAAAGCATCTAGAACATACAAGTGGAAAGCGAAATTGCTCTGCAGTAACAACAAATACTCTCCACTGCCCCAGAAGTAGACCTAACCCCAATCTTAATGAGGGCTGCACAACCACACAAGAACATTGTGTGACATGGAAGCATCCTGTAAAATCATGGTCTATTTTAATGGTGGCCAAGGGAGATGAGGAGAAAATTTTAAGTCACTTAGCTGTTCTGAGTTAACCCATGACTGGCTTGACCTGTTTTAGGGCATGATCAACATAGAAATATGTTGTTTTGGCCAAGCCAGCAAGCCTTTTTGTCTTTTCCTCTCCTATCAGTCAAACACCCTGGGCCTCTCTTGCCATAAACACTACTCAATACCAAAGCACTGGTAAAGATTTCCTTTATTTGGGCAGTAATAAACCAGCATCAGTACATCAAAGATAAACAGTAAATAGCAGAGTTTAATTAGCCACCACCTAGAAATCCGAAGTTCATTAGCTATAGCTTCCTTTATATATAAACACAGATTCTAGTAGGCTTAGTACATATTTACTAATTGCTAGCAAGTTATATTAATGTCTTACACACACACACACACACACACACACACACATTTTTCCTCAATGTGACTTCTTTAGTATTAATCAGCCTAGCACAGAGCTACAGCAGTAACTGACATTCTTCCAATAGTCATGCATAATTTTTATGATCAGTTAAGGCCAGAGGAAAAGGGGGAAGAAAGAGAGAGAGGGAGATATGAGGGGAATGGACAAGCAAGCAAACCCACTGATTCAAGACAGGTTATTGTCTCCCAGTTCTTCCTCAGATCAAAAGCTAAGGGTTGTTAAGAGACTGTGCTATCATTTAGAAAAGTCTAATTCTTGGCTGAAAACAGCTTCTAGAATTGTGTTTGTAAAACCAGATGGCACAGGCAGGAGGGCAAGAGGATGTAGCTGTTGAAAAAACACTTTCTCAAGAAGTTGTGGAGCGACTTTGGGAAAAGTGGCCTAATATGTCCTCATCTGATAAGGATACATTCACCTAGGCTACCCTGGTGGATGATGCTTTTTTGGATAAGATAGTTGATATGCAGGTCAGTCCTTTGAGAAGTCTGTCTGGTCACTATGTCCACTACTGGTCCCATTTGAGATTAGAGAAACTGTAAATGCCTAAATTCTGGCAGACTTACTAAGCAAGCACACTTGACACAAAAGGTACTATAGTGCAGAAGCTGATATGAAGACAGAACTGCAGGACTCTACCCAGGACAGTGAAAAACATTAGGCCTCTCTCTGTGGGGACCGATTCAGGGAGAGACAGAGGTAAAGTTAGTCCTTTAACTTTGGTAAGCATCATAAATAACTCAGGTAACTCAAAAATATAGGCATGCTTTGAAGATCAACCTTAGCACAAGTTGTTATATGAAATCTATGGCTCAAATCGTTTTCTAAGATTCTAAACAGAAAGTCTAGCAGAGCTGCATTTTATAATGAAAAGTGAAAATAAAGACACTTCTAAAAGTGAAATAGTTAAATACATAATCAAGTTTCAAGTATATTGAATATGTAGTAAGAGAACTTACAAAGTCACTAGAGGTCTTCATATTGACTTAACATAGTTCAATATGTTAGAGTAACAAATCCATTCAAATGCCTGGGTACCTATAGCTGACAATAGCGTGAATGTCAGTTCCCTGAATCAGTTAATGAACTCTCTTGGCATTTTAAACTTGGACAAGTCATTTACTATGAACATAACCAAAGATTATTATTTAACTACTCATTTAGCTGCAGGAACAAGCATGGTATTATAAGCTGATAAAACAAGCATAATATGTATTTTATGTATTTACCTTTTTATCAACATATGATCTACATAAATCCCAGAGGTGCCAATGTTACTACAGAAATTATCCAATTTTTTTTTTAATATAGTTCTCAAGTAGAAAGCAGAGGAAAAAATAGAATAAAAAAATGAGCAAGACTTTTCAGGAGTTGGAGAGGAATGGTAAGGGGTGTAAGCATGTGATATTCCACAGTAATGAGACAGGCTGGCTGCATTCCAGTGTCAGCCACTATAACTATATCCTGTAAGAATTCAGCTGCAAATCTTTGTTTCCTTTATGTCTTTCATGTATTTGCAATTCACAAGGCAAAAGGCAAAGACAAAGTCTTTCAGCTGGAGTTCTTTCATCCAAGAACGTTCTTCAACCAAGGCCAAAGGTTCACCATATCCTAAAGGGGCTTTGGATCTGCATGTTCAATCATCTTCATCCAAATGTATTTCTTTGGGAGCACTATTCGGTCCTTGTGGTGGATCCTAAAAGAACACCGATAAAGACTGTCTTCATTCCTTCAAATACGGTCCTCAATGGTTTCATCTTTAGGACCACTGTATAAGAATACTGTGTCAAAAGTGCAAAATGGTAAACAGCTCAGAGATATTTCAATTAAAACCACAGCACACTGAATCACTTCTCCATCTACAGTATTTTTTTGTCAGTTCTTTAGATAAAGGTTTCTAGGATGAAATAGACTTTCTGGAAACCCACACATATGAACACAGTTTTTCCTTGCACTGAGAGTAGTTATAAAAAGCACTACATTACTACTACTTCTTCCCTGGACTATTATTTCTATAGTGATAAAAATTGTGGCATAAGACGCTACATGTACATTGCAGTACTATAGAGTATTTTGAATAAAAAGCTCTCTAAAATTTGATGATGTTACTGTATCTGCTTAAATTGCTTTACTGACAAGGGACAAGCAGAGTTATCTCTGTGAGGAAATAAGACAGTTATTTAATGGTGCATGAGAATGCTATAAAAGAGTTTATAATGGGAAGTAAAAAACTGCGATTTGTAATTATCTAAAAAATGTCAGCTAATTTTGGTTTCCAAGCCAATCTCACACTCTGACCTGTCCATCACTATTCTACTCACTTAGCTTGCTTAACTTTCTTTTGCCTCACTTCCTTTTTTTAATCTTGCAGTCCTTTCCTTTCTCTATTCCATTTTTCTATCTCCCCTGAGCTACCCATTCATTTACTCCTTTCTCTCATCTGAGTAAGTATTTTCTTTCCCTTTTCTCTTCTGGTAGCCTCTGCCAGAACCATATACCCTTCTTTCCTTGTTCCACAAGCCTCTTTATGAACTTAGTCTTTCTGTTTTCTTTTTGCATCATTCTCAACCCCACAATCTCTCCAATTCCAGGTCTTCTATCCCTTTTCAATCTATTGCCCCATCGTCACCTCCAGTTCTTCTTTGCCTTTACTATTTTGCACTCTTCACTTCTCTTCACATCCCTTTTTCCCATAAGAAATCATAAATAATTTCCCATCTTCTCAATATCCTTTTGCATGCTGTGTGACTTCTACCATTTCACCAATCTGTCAAACAACTGTTTCTCAAGACTGATTCAGATAAACTATTTCTAGAACAAGGGAACAATCCTCCCTTGCTCCAACAGTATAAGATAACTAAATAGGAGGGGAGCTGATATTTAGCATTATTTTTAAAAAAACCCTGCAAGCAATGCTGTCCAATCTTCATTATTTTATTACAATGCTTGAAATAATTAGGTTTTTTTTTTAAATTAAAGCTGCAGCTTCTGAAAGAAGTATGTAAAAAAACTCATCTCTGAAAAGAAAGTTTCAAGCTCTGATGGTTACACGAAAAGCATGACACATGATCCTGTCTTAACTTAATGAATGAAAGATGAGAAGGATAATAATTCAACCCTAATATTTTACAGCCTTATCATTTTTAAGCTGAGTAACTATTAGCATTCTGACTCACAGCTTTTCAGGGACAGACATAAACCTGATCTGAATAGAAGGGCAGAAGGCATAATAACAATTTCTTAAGTCCGTGACTGATTTTGAACTGTTCTGGGTTAGCAGTAGTGACCGTATGGTCCAAAGCTTACAGGATCGAAAAAAAATAAATAAAAAGGAAAGAAAGAGTTTCAACGAGTCACAGGAATGTCATAAAATATCACTCATTACTCTCAAGTTGTAAAACCTGGCAACAGCATTTTCTTGGGAACTTCAATTTTGGACTGAAATGACCAGAAGTGTCAAGTGGTTGGTACTTTGCAGATTTCAAACTAGTAGCAAATGGATGAAAAGCTCAATTTTCCCTCACCGGTCTGAGGGATTCATTTCTATCAAAAGTCATTTCTTGATCTCAAATTAGAAGCTGCTTCCCTGTAATGGGAAATGGACAGGTCAGATAAAGGATACTAATGAGGATTACTTTTTCCTGGGACAGAAAGCAATCAATACCTCTCCTTAATTCATCTTAAAGGGCTGTGATGGGGAAGGTACAAGTTTTTCTACTCCAGCTTGTAACTTCCACAAAGCCTTTAATCGCTGTTTTTTTTCTAGAGTTAATATAGTTAAATCATCTTTTGTGTTCTTCTTTTATGGTACTAGCCAAATTTTCAATCTAACAGTAGGAAGATTAAAATTTTGACTAGAAGACATGCATTTGACACCTCTCTTCCAACATAAATGATACTCCTCCCCACGACCAGGCTGTGTTTACATAACTGGTTTAATTACTTATGGGAAATATTTCTCTTTGAATTCTGTGGTGAAGGGAGTGTAAAACACTGCAGGGTTCAGAAATCAAATAATTTATCTTTTATAACATTAGTGTATGAAGGATGTTAACAAAACATATATAGCTCAAACAGAAGCTTCCTATTGACTCTCTATTCTATCTTCAAGGCCTGACCAAAGCTGATCTCTGACTTTAAATTTGATATAACTCAGATGGGATTTGGTTTGTAAAATAACAACTCTAGGCTTTAAAGTTTATTAATTCTTTGTAGTGTCCTACGTTCTTTAGCTTTTTATGTGTAAAATAGATTTCTGTGCAACGGAGTCAATAAAAGACTTCTGGTTGAAAGGGAATAGTGATTTAAGGTATTGTGTTTCTTCTTGTAAAAACAAACATTATAAACTTGTTTTAACAGTAAAATAAATGTAAAAAAAAAAAAGAATTAAGGTGGATTGTTAGTTTCAGCTGCAGCCTGAAGGCAAAATGAGAGAACGTGCTCTTAAGTCATTTTTTTCTGACAAGTTTCAGGCCTATCACATCTTAGACCTAGTATATTATGCAATTAAGGATGATTTTCTGGATGCTCAGGCATTCTCAAATCACTCAAATTGAAACTATTGCTTTCTGTCCTGGCACTCAGTCACAGGTAGACCTTAGCTTTCCCCTGACAATTCCTTCTGAAAAATACAGCTGTACAAAAAAAATTGTACTGACGATGAGTTTGGTGCTGGTTCAGTGCTTGCTCTGCAGGGGTAAAAACAAACTGTGAAATACCATGAAGTGCTTGGAAGCACTCACAAACTATTTTCTCAGTGTCCAGTTCTCAGCATTAAAGTTAGCTGTGGGTCAAGTCAATGCTGAGAAAAATCTAATCTTTACAGCTGTTGAAATACTTAAGCCATATCAGATTTTAAAGTGATGTCATAGCAAAGTAGTTATTACTAACCTGCCACAGGATCTGCTAATGGCAGTTGAAGTTCTTATTCATCAAGGGGCCCAAATAATTGAAACAATCCATCTGCTCTGTGTACTCTCTTTCTGGCTCTGCTGTGATTATATGCTACCTTGTGATATTTGCCAGTGATGTCATACTTTATCAAGCAGTTGCTGGTCTGTTAGATCTCCCGAGAACTGCATCATACTCCTGTGATGGAGCACAGGTAACTAAAATAATCCACCTGTTCCAAGCTTTTCCCTCACAACAAACCCCGATGGGACATGATATTTGGCAGTGACTGTCATAACTGATCATGCAATTGCCAGACTCATGTATTTCCTGAAAGCTGCTGCTGTTTTTCATCATAAATTCCAGATAATTGAAGTAATTGACCTGCTCTAGGGCCCTGCTTTCATTCTAGCATTCTCTGGGATGGGACATTTGCCTATTGTCATATTTATTTAAGAGTTGCGGTGGGAATAGGCTTTAATTACTTTTTTTACAAGATGTCATAAGAACACAAAGAAAAGTGACATTATTTGCACAGTTCATGCTACTGAGCTTTCAGGCACTACATCTGCTCTCCATACGCACACCATGACTCACAAGTGCACGCAACATGCTATCTCAGTTTCAGTGTTAAAAAAGATACAGAGAGGAAGTGACAGGAAGAATGCAAGAGAAATATAATTCCCATTATCAACCTAGATGCAAAACTATTAATGGAAAGAGCAGGAGGATTACTGCTCCCATATAATGAGTACTAAGTAATTTAAACACTTCAGTGCTCTGTTGGTCAAATGGAGCCTTGTTGCAACAGTTAAGGAGCCTACAAATATTTTACAGTGGACCTGGAACCCTGACTTAGGCTTTTCACCACTTATGCAGTTAAAGGATGAAATTGCCTGTTGATTGATATAAAGATTTTATAATAGTCCAATTAAGTATACTAGCCATAAAAGGCTTTTATGCTTTCATGTGCTATTGTGGGAATAGGGGCATAGATCTTACTTGTAGTCAGATTATAGTGCTTGGTTTTATTTGAGAAGTACAAAAATACTGCATTCACTCACTAGATTACATCCCACTTCTGAATTTACTGTCTTCTTCTCAAGGAGAGATGTTACATTGTATTTATTACGCTGCTTAGCATCTGAGCAGGTCACAAACTGACTGGCAGTGACTGTAAGAGTCTAACATATCTGCAATAATCTTGCAAGTATCAGTTATAGAGCTTTTCAGCACTTCCATTAAGATCTAACATTTCTGCAGCTGTATTTACTTCTCCATTTTTGGAGGTTCAATGTTTTGCTCTGCACAAAGTACAGGATACAGGATAACATTCTTTTATTTTAAAAGACCTCCACCTGTAATAAAGCCAACTTTCCTAAAGTCTAATTTTTTGGGTGTGGGGGGGTTAAATCTGTAGTTCCCTCTTTTCAGCGCCTTACCTTCACATGGACAACATTAAAATGATTTAAACGAAAAATGCTGATTTTAAAGTGAGGGAGTTGCCAAATCTTTTATTTCTAACAGTGCACAAGTTTATCAACAACATGTTAGTTATCTACAAACATTGAGTATTTTTTTTTTTAATTTGAATGAAAGTGAAGCCAATTCAGAAAGTCAAGATGATCTTTTAAGAATAAGGCAGTTTACAAGTAAACCATACATTGAAAGGAGCACATTTTCCTCATCTGCCATCAAAGTTCTCTTGAGATAAGTGTAGTAGTTTTCTTTTAAGGAAAGGAAAAACAAAACAAAACAAAAGAAACACTCTCTCTCTCCACTAAATGACTCTCGACTGGAAGGGTTTAAAGTGTCTTATATAATGTAAAGATTCTAAAAGTCAAGTGCTGACATCCAGGAGACACTTATGCTTTTGTCAAAAATGAGAATCACTTTACTTCGGCACAGGGGCAGGTAGGTAGGCACTGAAGACAGCTGCTAGTGCCTGCCCTGCTCCCCCTGTGCTCCTAACCTTTCTGGGCCACTTCCAACCTACAGGTCCTAACAGCACTGTAGCACTTGCAGCTCAAGCATTGTAGTGCTACTTGCATGCTTTTCTCCTCATTGAGAAGTATCTTAATCTCAGTTACAAGGAACTCATCTAGCAGCAAAGTCAGAGTTCTTAGTTTGTAGAGGAAAGTTAAGATAAGACAACTTGTTATAATTCTGTACTGATTATTTATGAATGAATGCCTACTTGAAAAAGAAAAGATATGACAGACAAGACACTGTGCACACTGCAGCAGTGGGGGAAAAAGCAGCTTTTTGATGAAATAGCATTATTTACATACATAGGTGATGATTAAATGCAGAGAAATTCAGAACAGTGACTTTATTTACAGATAATTGGCCCTGACTAATACAAGAAAACATAACACTGCAGCTTTTTGTCAGCAGTGAGATTTAATTATACATTATTAATTTTACTGGCATGTCAACAAAAGGTCAGACAACACAATGTAAAAGAGGAAGAACGGAGTCCTATAGCCTGACAGTGTTACAAGTTAAAAAAGTAAGTTAATACTTATATAGTACTGCTGGAGGCAGGGGGGTGGCAAGGGGGGGTGGGAAATGGGGGACGACATTCTTCATTCAAGTCAGGTCAAAATTGAGTGTCAAATTCTGACTCCTGACATAAAACCAGAAAGAACATGAAATGAAACAAGGTGATAGGAATAAAGGAGGTGTTACACACTAATGTAACTGCCTAAATTTTCAACCTGGCCAGACAGGTGGACTCATAAATGGGCATATAAAGCCAGACAAGAACACTTTGGCTGATTAAGGGATGAGTCGCAGCTGGCCAGCAATAGCAGAATTCACAGCAGAAGACCAGCTTTTCTTAGCACTGCATAAGTCCCTTGCTTTTAATATTACCTATTGTTCTCAGCCTTATTTTTAATTATGACCCTCTCCCAGTTGCCAATCTGATTGTTCCCAACACCAACTCTTCTACATGGTAGAACTGTCATTCCTGATGCTGTGCCTCACTTAAATGAAACTGTAGTTTATTTGTAGGTTATTATTTGACTCACCATTAAAAAATAAAAAGAACAAACTTAAGCTTTGTTGGCAGTGAATAGTATTTTTTATTAAGAAAAGCCACTCTTAACCAGATTAGTCTCTGTCCTCCAAACTGCTCTACTTGCTCCCATTGCTCCCATTGCTCTACTTGCATAGGCTCTATTTTGCCTGTGAGTGCTAAATGGGAATGAGTTGAGTGGCTTTGTAAGGGTATTTCAAATATGCTGGTAAATTAAAGGCAGTAGTGCCTTTTACTAATACACAATCACTCATATAATGTCATCTCTACAGGAAATACCTACTCCTTTTCCTAATTCTTTCAATTTTTGAAAGTCAATTCAAAATACATGCAATCGTGAAGGCCAAAAGCTTCTAGTAAAAAAAGTAAAAAGTACTCAGCGCTCTAATGCTTATAACTAAGGGTCAATCATGCCTCTTTGCTAGGATGACAAAAGGCTTGTAAAGATATCCTGATACAGCTCCCTCCTTATCCAAAAGGAAAGAGAAACTCGGTGATGAGTACCAACAGGGGAAGTGGTATGTCCTTGAGACAGTCTTTGGCATGCTCTCGTTGGGAGGTTGGAGCTGGGTTAGGCTATCTACTGGAAGGGGAAGAATATTGTGTTCTAAATTGCCAGCATTATTGTTTGCTCAAGTTAGGGATATTCTTTCCACAAGGGAAAGGTTCTTGTGTGGTTTTTTTTGCTTGTGTGGGGTTTTGTGCATGGGGTGTGGGGGAGGAGTTAAAAACAGAGAGGGATTTACCCCCATCTCCTCATTCAGATATCCGTTTCTCTTCCATGCTAAAAGGAAGGGAAATATTCATTTAGAGTGCTTAAATTGTGACAATGAACAGAAATGGACCAAAAAACCCAAATATTTTGATTTTTCTTTCTAGATCAGTGGTTCTATTTCACACACAAACTCTTTGGATACTAAATTCAAAGCCTGAAACTGTCTTTCTTCATCTTATTTTATCTTTCCATGTAATTACCTAGCAATCACTAATGGCTACACTATTAAACTAAGGTTATTGATAGAACAAGTCAAAGATTCACAGCAAGCTGAGTTGTGCACCATACATATTTCAGCAGGAAACTATACAGCTGAAGCTTGAAATTTAAAGACAAGCATTTATTTGCACAAAAATTTTGGAGGGGAAGTGATGGAAGTGAGAATGTTTTCAAACAAACTTTGCTGTATAAGTATTGATAAAATATAAAAAAGAAATAATAACAGGGAGTCTCATATCAAGCTTAGAAAAGGAAACTCAATTCCTGGATATTAACTGGTTGCAAAAAATGTAGGAAGAAGTGAATTTTAAAACTAGATTAACCTCTCTTTCATTTTGCATTTCTTTTCACAAATGAAAGAGGGATTTTTTATTTGATTTTTAAATCTTTCGTTCTTTGTCTAACTGCAAAGCTCTTCTAATGGCTAATTCATCTTTCTTTTCATCTTTGCAAGCTGCTAGAGAACAACTTTAGATACTATTCACTTATCCACTGAATCCAGCTTTCTGCTTAGGAAGTAAACGCTACGTTAGACAATGGTTATGTTGAGCACCTATAGCATCATTAACTTGTCTGAAATGCCCCTTTTATAAGGTTGTTCTGTTAGGAACAATTTCGGAAGAGTACAGAAGAGCTGAAAAGGGTTGAGTGTCTTGGATTAGGCTATTATAGTAAAATTGAGCATCCCAATCAAGTTCTCCAGCATCTAAACGGATTTATTGTATCCAAGCTCTTCTGTGTCAAAAAAGTCCAAGGAGAATTATGCATTGGAAATTCTGTACTAGGATTTTATGTTGGGCCTTCCCCATCCCCATAGGTCAGGTTGCAATTTAGATTACACAACTTACTAGGAAAATAAAACCCCCTCTAACTCAGTATTACAGAAATATACTGGTGATGTGTGTCCACTATCTCTCACCTCTCATCTGGTAGTCAGTAATTAGCAGTGCAGGGGATTTTGAGAGACTCTGTAATTGTTTGAGGTAGGACAGCAATATATTATTACAAAGAAAAATAAACCATTTGGGGATTCCTTCTAAGACTGCACAACTAGCGTACCAATTATTGTTCAGGCATATAGCCAGAGGCACAATCTTCCCTCCAGCTTCTCCTCCTGCCAGTTTTACAAAAAGAAAACACAGGTATGTGGACAACGTCACTGTACCTTACATCTCCCTGAAACAATGACTCATATAAAATGAAAACTACCTTATGTTCTCTAGTAAAATAACTTGCACTGTATGCAGAAATTTAGTAAGCAAATAAAGAAGGGTTTTTTTATTTTCCCACATCTCTCTGTAAGCCACTATAATTTTCACCAGATATCTTAAAATATTCACTTAGCATCAATGGCTGAAGCAAACTGAGGAAATCAGAATAGTACTTAAATATTATTCAGGCACCTAAATAAAAAAAAATTAAAAAAATCCTTGCTCAACTGCCATCTGGTCAGGACCAATGCTAGTTTTTAATTCTAAAGTTCTTAGCACCAAGGTCTGCCTCTTTCTAGATACAACAGCATCTATGCTTTGACAAGCACGTGTGCATCTGTGCAACCACTTTTTTTCTCCAAGCTAAAATTAGTTAAGGTGCAAAGTTAGTGTTCCATGGCCTTTGTCCCCTCCAAAGAACTCACTTAAGGAGATGCTTTCAGTGCCAATCCAAAACATCTGCAGGATTAGGTTCTTTATAAGGCAGACATATGCCAGCCTGTTCCATTGACAATACAGAAAATGGAGGAGAAAGGATCAGAGCTCCCTTATTGTAAACAGCCTAATTGCCACAGTATTCACACAAGAAGTAGGGGGTGTAGATTCCAAAACTCCCTCTTCTGCCATAAAGAGTTCAAATCCACATCCTTTACCTCACCAAAAGTTTCCAAAACCAAATAGCCTAAGGACTTCTGAGTGGACATACTTGCCAGTTCTCATGTTCAATTCTCTGTCACTCAAGAAAGAGAATTTAAATTGAATGACTGATGTTAGACAAATCATTGCTTACTGCAACAAAGTGCCCAGAGTAACTTGTATGACACCCAGCTTCATCCATGCAAGCCACAGACCCACCGAGTCCTCTCCAGATACCAGTGGCTACAAAGTCTGGCAGTGCAGCACCTATCTCTAGGCTACTACATGCTCTATTCAATTTGTCATTCAAACTTGGGGTCACAAGAGGAGATTGTGAACAATATTAACATGGTTAATCCTATCCCCCTCTTCCTCTTCTAATTTCTGCTTGGATTTCCCAACTGGAAGAGTGAATTGTTTTTATTACAGAAGTAATTACATTTTTTTTTAAGTTACATTATCATATCTCAAGGTGCCATTATTTTAAACTTTATTTTCTTTGGACTGTTTACCATGGAGTTGATGCAAATAATTACTATCTCTTATTTTAATTAAGTAATTTTCTAGCCATGGTAAAGTGTTACTTTCAATTCAAGTTAGCAAGAGGTGAAGATAAAATTCTTAAATATACCCTGTATGTGTAGACTTTTCAGTACATAACAGGGGGGTTTGAGGAGCAGTGGTCAGGCATAGAGCCCAAGTCGTCCTTCCTGATAGGAAGTAAGGGGATATTTGAAATCAAGTCAGATTGTGCAGAAAGAAAGGAAGTGAGAAGGTATTAGATCTGTCAGATTGATTTGCTTCTGCCTCTTCTTTGCCATCATTGCTTTCAGGTGTCCGAGAACCCAGAAAGACCCAGTTCCATTCCATGTAACTTTGAATTGTGGAAGACTCGAGAGATTCACTTATTTCATGTTTTTAGCTTCAAGCCAATCCTTAAGGGAAAAAATAATCCAAAAGATATCCAGTGACAATGGGAGTCCTGAAGAACAAGGAATGAACAAAGAGGACAGAATTCTTGTAGAAGATGGCTATTGCTGTTTTGGTCTGTATAAGCAGACGTCTAATGTCATAGCAGTCTTTGTGAATATACCCATAAAGGGATTAACCATGACATGGTGCTTTCCTTGTATTACTTGATGTTTTGTCAAAAATGAAATAAAATAAGATAAAAATTAATCATTCAAAAAAATCTTTTGTCTCTTTACACAGCAATAATTATGCTTTTTGATAATCTAAGCAGTTGGATTAATGGAATTCTAACGCATCCTTATTCTGTTAAAACTGTCACTTGGCAAACATGATTTAAGACTATAGAATGACTGGCAGCTTTTACTCTACCACATTATGTTAGTAAAAGGAAGGCATACAAGTATTTCAAAGGACAAGCAAAATACAATCTAAATTTACTTTTCAAAACATTTCCCTGAGCATATGAGTTGGTGAATGTTTGTCAGTATTATCAGATTACTTTACATTTTTGTTCACTCCCTTTCTTAGAGTTCCAGTGTTACCCTTATCTATTCAAATAGTGGTGATCAGGGCAAATCTCCTAATTTGTAATAGAATGCTGAGTATACATTGTCAAAGTAGGGCTCTGTGCCAGGGATCATATAGATATTTATTGAGGCAAGAGTCCATTTAATAGAATTTAGGGTTTTAATGTTATGTAATTAAATTTATGTCAACACAACTCAAAATACATACTGTAGGTTCCATTATTGCAGAGACAGATCAGCAGACCCCCATACTCCAGTGATGTCCTTTGACTTAAATGTAACTCCAAACTGACCAATCTTGGCATTCTCTGCAAATTCACTGCAGCGTGTGGAGTCCACATACTTACAGCATCTGTCAGAAAGATCTGGCTATAGGATTGAGATACCCATTTGCAATTTGAGCTTTTAAAAAAGCCATGTTTAAATGCAAAGGAAGATGTAAATATTTATTAGATAGCCTCAGAAGTAGATGATTTGATGGTGCTTTTCTTCATAAGACTTCCAATGACTCTACTACCTCAAGTACTTTCAGAAGTGGCTAGATCTTTCCATGTGCATCTATGCAATTCTGAAGATGGAACGAAAGACTGAGCATTCTTTTTTGAAACAATATTGCATAGTGACAAGTGTACTAGAGTTCGATTTGTTGTGTTTTGCAATTTAGCATAGTTAATTTTCAGTTTTGCTAGTAATTCAGAAAGCTTAACACTTATTTAATTAGTCTAAGCTTGGTAATTCAGCCAATGAAAACTAAAATGGTTAAGATGAATTAATTGAAAAAAATGTTAACGGTTAATTTTCTGAATGCGGGAGCAACGTAAAAACAAACTTGAGTAACAGTATGATTAATTAATTGATTAGCTGGTTCCTGTTGAGAAATTATATTCAGTAAGAGTCTGTCAATACAAATTGCTGTCAATTGCCACTTTACAAAGTGCCAAGAATAATGGGTTCAGGTGCATACTAAAACCAGTTGTCATGAATGCCAATTTAGAGGAGAAAAATGGATTGTTTATTATCTAATTTAATTTCAGACAGTTAACTTACTTGTAATAACTCACTTTAGCATTGAATTTTCAAGAACTTGAGTGTTGTTAAAAGCAGCAGCTCATTCTAATAAATTTGCAAATTTAAGTTGTTCAGTAAATAATTTAAAGCAGCCCATAACTCAATTTTGTCATTGATTACTTGGAGAATATTTAGCAATTGTATTCAACATCCAGACACCCTCCTTCCTCCCCCGGCAGCATGTTTTGTTACAAATGCTCCCTACTGTTGTATTAGTAGACTTGACTCTGTAAACTTTCAAGTATATTGAGCAAGACGCAGAATGTCCAATGCTGCTGCTGGCTGACTCGGCCAGAATTCTTTGTGGGGTCTCCTCGGTCACGCCTGCTAGCAGTTACACCCACCTTGGAGGTATTTACTGCATTTTCTTTCAGCACATCTGGCCAGTTCTGTTGTTTAGATAATGAACAAGAAATTGCACAGAATAGAATTCTGCTCTCTAGTACATAAGCAGGGTGGAAGGGTGCATAACTGTATTTTGGGGGGTGTTGAGTTCATCCTTCACTTTATCCTTGCTATTTCTGAAATCTGTTAGATCACATTATTACAGGAATTACAGTCACCATGTGTAGAAGTTCAAAGTCAAGAAAAAGTTCTTATGCCCTGCAAGAATACAAGGCATAGTCAGCTATAAGATTTTACTGGGGTACTCCTCCATGTAATCCAGACTTCAGATAAGCTAACACTCGCTAATAGAACATTATTCTATATCCAATCATTAGTTTGGATACAGTTTTTCAAAGTGAGTGTTATGTACCTGTTTTCAATAGCGTTCAAGCAATATGTTTTCATATAGCATATAAATATAAATATGTTTTCATATAAATATGTTTTCAATAGCATTCAAGCCCATCTACTGCTGTTCAGCAATTCCCCTTCAAAACTGGAAAAGGAATATACTGTAGTATGTCTAATAAACCCCATAGACTATTTTAGCAGATTTCAAGTTCTCAGCTTTTGCTGTTAAAAAAGGCATTATTTATTGGTATACAATATAATAGACAGATCCATTCTTAAGGAATATGATCAAGAGGTCTGCAGTGTCTGTAAGATATTAATCCATTTCAAGCAACTCTGAACTAAGCTTGAAGAGACTTCTGGGTCACATTAGCCATTTCTTTCTCAGTATTTGTAGTATACACCTAGATTTAGAAGTTTAACCTTGGAAATGATAAATATCAGTGGATATTTATTTAGTGCCATAAGAGCTTGCCAAACTCAATTGCCAATTCAGGTGTGAAGTGGCAATGAGATCATTCATTGTACTGTTCAGACAACCATATATCTTCCAGTCTTCATACAGCAACCATCATTCAGCAGATCAGCAGAGGAAATAGCAGTCACTGTTCAGCAAATCAGCAGAACAAATTGGGAGTGAAAGAATAAAATGCATACACTTATTCTGCCTACTTTTTTCCTGGAACAAAAAGTCTGTAACTAAATAATCCAGTTTTCCTAGGAAAACATGTACCAAGTAGAAAGCTAGAAGTTTTAAGAAAACCCACTGCCTTGGAGCCTTTGAAAAGCAATCCAAATCAGTTTCTTACTGGTTCCTAGGAAGGGGTCAACCAGAAAGAGTTTAACTCTTATGAGGAGACAGTTAGACTTCTGCCTCTGGGCCAGTCTTCAATAATGTTGACAGTGTTCACTGGTCCATGAACTGACTGCCTCCCTCTTCCACAGAGTTCAAAAATTCACAGGACTCCCATTAGCACTGTCTCCAAGTACAAATATGCAGTTACATTATAGCAAGAAACTAAGATTATATAGTTATTTAATATCTTATGAATCTGCTTAAAGCTACACAACCATAAAGCATATCAATCTACATGTACAATTATATGTTCTTCCAAGTTTGCAGCTTCTGAAAACTGATAAACTATCAGCCCTTTCCCTTAGTTTGCAGAGATGTTGAAACACTTGTCATAATTAGGCACAAATAGAATCAGATTCTGAGTGAGTGTGAGGCGACTTAAATCTTACTCATTGTTTAACAGATCACGTTACAGCATGTTCACAATAGGTACCTGACACAGTCCACTGACTTGGGTTCAGATCTATCAAATACCAGTGAGCATAAGGTTACCACCACAAGAAGTTGCACTGAGTCACTGGAACTAACCCACGGTGGTATGCAGTATGTTCATTAGGTCATGCAGAGCACTCTGTATTTCAAAATAACTATGATATTAATATTCTCTTATAATCTGTGACTTCAAGAAAGATCAACCATAGTTGCAAACAAGCAGCAATAAACCAAAAGGTTTCAAAAGCCTTTTCAGTTTTGTTTTAATAATATGAATTGATTTAAAACAGAAGAAAGTTCAACAGCAAAGTCTTTGAAATGTCACCTCAAAAATAGGTCAGATTCTTGCTTCCTAGGCTCTCTTTTACAGCATAAAAGGCTGTCTGTGTTTTGCCTCATGACTTTTCTCCTCGTGGGAGCTCCCATGGATCATTTCTGTTAGCAAAAAAGAATCCGTTGACTGAGCCTATCCTAAAGCTGACAGACCGAGTTTCCCTAGGGAAGCTGCTGCGGGCAGAACACAGCTATTGGCCAACCTAGTTAAAAATATAACAGCATATAACCAGCACTATAAGGACATAGTTACTTGTTAGATTTTACACAAAACTTTTTTGTAAGCAGGGAAATATTTTAGCTTTGACTTCAAGTCAAAGTAATAGTAAAACATTTTACTTAACGGATTTGAAGGAAAGAATTTCAATTTTCTGAGTTTATTTCCCATCTTGAGAAAATTTAATTGGATTTTCTGGAACTCACTTGCAGATTAGGATGCCCAGCTTCTGAGTTGTTTCAGAGTTGTTTGGTTTTTCACTGTCAGTTTTGGAAAACCCTGAACTGCTGTTGGCACACCGAGTGAGCACAGGTTACAGGTCTCTGATCAGAAGTCAGATCATTCTGGAGTAGGTGTGGCTTAGCACTGCAGAAGTTCAACTGAAATATATTTCTAAAATTTCCATTTAGAAGTCCCTGCCAAATAGAGGACTTTCAGACCATGTTCAAAGAGCCTTCAGCAGTGACAGAAATAACCCTTTGCTTGGAGGATTATTTTTGAACAAGAGTGTTACAATGATCTGTTTCACTGTATTGATTGTATTATACTGTTGTATTGACACAAATGAAGAGGCAATCAGAGATGGGAACTTCTTAATCTGGTTTCATTACCAAAGTTTACTAACCTTCATGTACCTATACTATCAGGAGTCAAATGGCTATTCCCAACACTGTCAGAAAGCGCTTGGTGAAAGGCGGGGGCACAGGTAGTGGGGATGGATATTCTCAGTCAGGCGCTTATACATTTATTGTGACCATACTAGGAAGTTCATAAACTAGGTATATATACTGGATCAAGATAATGGTGTAGTAGACCAAAAAAGTTTGGTTTTTTTTCTCCTTCCTTCTAGTGTCTCAGAGTAAACTTACTAAAACACAGTTAATACTTCAGTTAAAAACATTGTTTGAAAGAACTACTCTGTAAAGAAGCATGGCCACACTTCATAGTTTGAAGTCAGAAAATAGAAATATCCAAAATGTATACAACAGTACAAGACAGGCAGACCAAAACAGGAATGTTAAACAGCCTCCTTCTTCAGAAAACATGGCTGGGATGATTTTTTTTATTGTTATTATATTTAACTGTTAAGGACATGCATTCTCAGAGACAGTATCACACCTCAAATCCTAACAAAGAGAAATATATGTGATTATATCATTACCACAGAACTGAAGAACAATTACTAAATATTACTTTTAGTTCAACATGAGGATTGACTGATCCTAGTAATGGTATACATTTAATTAAAATAAAGGCGGCTTATAATAAATTGTATTTGTGATGAAGTATCAACCAGTATTTCTATTGGCATCTTCCAGCAACTGGTATTTGACTCCATACAATCCATTACTTTAATACATACTTGTTAATAAAGCATTTCTAATAAAGCTTTCAAAGGATGATAAAAAACATTGGTAAATAACAATTTCTTATAGATCACTGACAGACATTATGTAGTAAGGCAGCTGTAAGGAAGATGTATGCATCATAATACAGCTGAATGCAAGGTCCTATCCTGGACACAGAATGTTATTGTTACTTAAGGTGGAACTGGGAAACTACCGCTGAAAAGGACCTCTGTAACAAAACTAACACAAGCTTCTAGCATGGCGTTATACAGAAAAGCTATTAACACTGAGTGTTCTGAAGGAAGAGTGAAAAGATGAAGGCAGTGATGCATCTGTATAGCACTTGTAAGATTATTATTGGCATTTCTGACCAGAGCTTTTACCAAGTGTTAAGCATCAGACTGTGCTCTGCTAGACTATGCTAGTTCAGAACTTTCAGATCTCATCTTTTGGATCCAGTCCTAGTGTCTAAAGTATGAAAATAAAAGTTGGAAGATTGCATGGCATTCAAAGAAGAGCTCCAGAACAATTTGTGGTCGGGGAAACATGCTTTACAATGTGAAGAGCTCAATTTATTTTACTGAATATACTTTAAAAGGCTATTTAATCAAAGTCAACGAGTACCAATAAAGGTAGAAGACTTTGAGAGCATTTTACCTTAATAGACAAAGGCAAAAAACAAACAAACAAACAAACAAACAAACCTTAAATGGCTCTTAAATTTATCAGAACTCAAGCTGTTGCATTATTTTAAATGGACCCATAAAGAAGTTGAAGAGCATAAACCACTGAAAGACTGTAGCTCCAGATTCAAAAGGGTCAACTGTGACTGATGTGAGGATGCCTGGAATTTAGATACCTATTTTTAGGACACTGGTTCCCAAAAAACCCTGCCTAATTTTACTGGCATCTCAGTCTGAGGACAAAAATATCTGTTAGTAAATTTCCACAGGTTCCTACAGTTAAACTTTCAAACATGTCCAGAATTTACTGCAATTTAAGCAGGATTAAAAGGCTCAGTGTTTCTGTCTCACATAGGCATATGCATATGCATACCAAACCAAACATTTGTCTGCTCAAGTTTTCTGTAGAACAATAAATAATTTCAGGTTAATTAAAAAAAAAAAAAAGTACAGAAGTAAGCAGTACAGTTTTGTAACCTATTGTTAAGGCATTACCAAGGAAAGAGGATACTTGGTCCAAGGCACTGCACAAGTTATACATTTCAACAGCACAGTCTGATTAAATGCTTTAACATTACTTGATGCAGGGATTAGAAAACCCAAACTAATATCTTTGGTCTCCCAAGACAGCAACTTGGGTCATGGGCTACAGAGCCACATTATCCCCAAGCTGCTTTAGCTCAAGAATTCCTTTCTTCACAATGGTACAGTCAGAACAGGAGCTGACAAGACCAGCCCATGGCCTAACTTGGAGGTCATGGAGAGGTGATTATTTGACTCTGTTGGCTGGTGAAGGCCTGTAAATCTCATCTCCTATATTCTCCTCAACTGTTCTAATCTCTGAACTACTGTACAAAGAATAAAGGCAGCAGCAGCACCTCTTTTTTTTGAAAGCAGTTGTATGAGCACCTAACTGAAGGAGAACACTTTTAGATGTGAATCCTGTTTTGAGTCAAGAAGCTTTCTGCAGCCTGATTTTAGGTACTTGCCAAGAGGAGAGAGACACGACACCCATTTTCACTATTCCCTGTTGGATAGCTTGCTTTCTGCTAACAGCAGCATCACAATACCTCAGCCACACATGCTCCACGCATGACTCTGGATTCAACTCTGAGTCAGCCATCAGGCATCTAAAGATGAAGTACTACAATGAGCATTACAATACCATAACCCCTTGGGAGAAATCCTTCCTAACAACTCATTTGGTGTTTTTAAATTGAGATCATATTTCTGAATGAGTGCTAGTTAAGCTTTGTATTTTTAGGAATAGCTGTAGTAATTACTCGGTTATACTTTACAGCTTCTGTTATGCTGAAAGTCATAACTAGATTGAAGATAGAAAAGGCCAGTGTAAATCTTATCATTTAGGGGGAGGACACCAGATAGAGAAGAAGTAAATTTGGGCTTGCTTCCAATTTTTTCCCTCTGTTTTCCTGTTTATAAAGTAGGGTGAACACCTACTGATAAGAAGCATTTTCATACCTAAAGATGAAAATAAACATTGTTTGCCGATAGAATGTTTCAAATAGCTACAAGGCTAAAGAAATACTGAATTACTAGTGTATTTCCTTTCCTTCAGAGGTTCTTCTGCATTGTATAGAATCTACTGCTTAAATAATCTAAGACCACATATCAGCAAAAGGACATTCACACTTCAGGAAACCTAATCCCATACTCTACAAATACCACTTAGATTATGATGACTGTTAGATAGTATTGGAATAACCTCACTTTGTTAATTATGACACTTAAAAAAAAAGACAAACTGGA
Organism: Dromaius novaehollandiae; assembly: GCF_036370855.1. NCBI lineage: Eukaryota > Metazoa > Chordata > Aves > Casuariiformes > Dromaiidae > Dromaius > Dromaius novaehollandiae. Next base: position 40,176,088 of record NC_088103.1, on the reverse strand, counting down.
GCCTTACCAGCATCTTAAAAGCATTTTGTGCCACATATTAGTATGCTAAGAACTCAATATCATGTTATAAGGAAAGAAACATCAAGGAGAACATCAGCAGTGTAGATCTCTGAACATGCAAACTCAGCAACAGGTCACTTGGTACAGTGTTCATACAATGACAGTGTTTACTCCACTACAACAAAAAAGAGATTTTATTCCTTTGACATCACTCCTTTTAGCTTTGATCTGTGCTCACATCATGTAACACTCACATTTGCACTATCGTCTGAATCTGAAGGCACATGCATAAATACCTAAGGGCTTGTTGCAAGTACTGCTAAAAATTATGTATTGTCCTTTTAAATACAGTATCTGTTTAAACAGTATTGTGGTAATTGATCAAGAAAATACTAAATTCTATGTATTCATTTTGATAGTGCCTAATCCTAGAAAAGAATCCATAGATTATTTTTCTGCAAATACCAAAGAAAAAAAAATCAATTTAACATGTTATTCTGTTTCTCTTTGGTATCTGTAACAAAGTCTTACCATCAATACAGATTAAGGGATTTCAGGATGATAAAAATAATGATACTTCCCCACCCATGTTATATGCAAGGGTGAAATTCCTAGCAAACAAACTTTTAAAGACCCACAGCTAAAACTGATAGGCTTGACTATTTTCGGTAAGATGTTACAGAACACAGTCAGGTATATATTAATTCTGTTTGTAAGCTTGAGTCTCCAGGTGTTACTGTGAGTTACTTTTTACCATCAACAGAATTCAAACAAGGTAGTACTACATTTTTTTCCATGAATAAGTCTATATCATGCATCTTATTGACATCAGAGAGGATGCTCTGGTCCTGCACCAAGCAGCATGATTACTTTATGTCCACTCTTTTGGGACTATGGCCCTTTATAGCAGTAGGCTGCATCCATATGACACACGACTTGTGTGCATGTTCCCAGCACTGTAACGAAAGTTATTCCACAGCCTTCTTACCAGCAGAACACCTCCCCCTCTAAAATGCACCATGCTTCTGACTCACCTGCCTTATGCACGTTTTGTGATCACACAGGAGTGCTCTACAAAAAAGGGCAGGTAGATTTATTTTCCTCCATTTTGCTACTTTGCAGTAGTTGTATAGATGTGCTACTTATTACTGCTACTGTAATGATTTGACTTCATGGCTTTCACTGATTCTATCCTCTTCCTCACTGGTTTCCCTCATACAAGCTTCCCCCCCACCCCCCCAGCCGCCTTATCAGTGGCGGGTAAACAGTATTTACCAGCTACTCAGCCTCCTCACTGGAGATAGGACAGAATAGTTCATGGTATTAATCAGCTATTTGCTACCGGACCTCAGTAGCTGTAGTCCTGAAAGGGAAAGAAAGATTGGATCTCCACTCAGTGTGGGAAGCCTCATTCCAACTGCATAGGTTCTTTCTAAGTTCAGCATGTCATAGGCAAGCTTATAAGCAGCAAAGAGTTTTTAGATATTTGAAAACAATTGTTTTATTTGCAGCCCCTTTAAAAGGTAAAATTAGTACTGTTACTGAGCCATTGCAGAAATTACTGGAGGTGAACTGAATTGCCATTCTGTTATTAGCAGTAGAGAAGACAACACAAGAAGAAGGGTATACAGGCTTTCTTTAGTTTCCATCAGTATCCTTCTAGACCTTATCAAAGGGAATACTAACTCTGACTGCTCATTAAAGCCATCAATTTTCAAGAGTTTTATAAGCATCATTTTAATATTATATCCCACGATACAAGAGCTTATAAAAGAGTGTAACATGTTCAACTGGCCCTACATTTCCAGTAGTTGGTACTGTATGAAATACAATACACCACATATAGGAAAGTTCATATTTTTCTTGAAAAATGGCTAATTATTGTCATTTGTAGAGACAAGACAGTTGGGTATTATTCCTTCTGTCACGTTGATTTCAAATTGCTTATGAATGCTTTATGAATTCGTGACAGTGAATTTCTAAATACAAACTTTAAAAGATTCACTATGTAGCTCACAATTAATTATACACTTCCTCCATGTAAACTTCCAACTGAGAAAAAGGGTACCAATGCTCCCATGCAGTACATTCATGATCACATTCAACATAGGTTAAAATATCTGTAAAAGTAGATCAGTGGTCTGCATTAGTAAGTCTTAATTAGTGATTCTTTCCTAATTTATGAATTATATAAGCTATCACTACAGGGTTGCATGCAAACACTTAAACCACAGGATTCACTTTCAAATACAACTGCTTCACCATTTTCCACAGCTGCTTTATATGGACTACTTAGAATTTGGTCCCAAGATGGACCTAAAATTATCACACGTAGTTTTGTTTGCAAATGCCAGTATACTACAATTGACTATAAAATCAATCCTGCCAAATTTTATGAACAGACTTCAAATTAAGTAAGTAGCTGCAATGAAGTCAGATGGACTACTTATGGAAAGACAGCTACATATGTGAATATATTTGAAGGATTAAGACTCACATTACATTGTTCTCAATTACAAGCTAATATACTTAATGACAGAGTCATTGCTCTATGATTTTTCTGTTGGAAAAGCTGAAAAGGGAAAAGAAATGCTAGTTATATGAAAACAAATACAAAATGATAAGAATAAACCATATCAGAAGAATACTACTATCAAAGGGCTCTATCAGAGTCCAGGACAGCCTCTGTTGCCAAAGCACCGAAGAGCATCCTTTTAACACAGGCTTTTGTTTGTGTTCTAATGTGCTTAGGAGAAGGGTATTTGGGCTCACTCATTCTAAAGTACTCAGAAGTACTTAATTCTATCACCTCTGGTCTCAAGATAGAGCCAGTAATAAGATACAAATATAAGTGAAATATGTACAATTGTCCTGTTCAGATGTTTGTTAATATACACATCAACATAAAAAACACGGTCTAGCACAAGACACTTATCGCTGAAATGGACCAGTAAGTAACCGAAGGGAGATGAAAGATGATGGCTTATAACGCAGCAAGGATTTTTTATTTAGCCAAATTAACACACCTATTCTAACAAAGGCATTATACATTTAAGGAATTAAAGCCACCCTAATGTAGATAGGAAGAGTTACCAGCCTATTTCCTGAAGATGGAAGGAAGAAAATACATTCTAGGGAGAAAGATTATATCTGTCCAGACTACCTCGAAGGCTTTAAATGAGAAACTAGCAAAAAAAAAAAAGTACCAACATGCAAACACAAATGCAAGGTGTGATGGAGATGTTTTCTGATAGAGAAATCTCTTAAAGTGTAGTTGGTGCACACAAATAAGAAAACCCTAACTGACATATTACCAAGAAGAGAGGAGAAAAAAGAAAAAAAGCATCAAATCAGCAGGATTAGGCCAAACACAGGACACTTCTCTGATTTACTCTTACTATAAGCACTCGAAGCATATTTTTCTTGTGTTTCTTCTTCTTTTATAAATAGTTAAAATAGTTTTGCCAGCTTATGTAACATGGAAAACAGCATTAGTGCTTTTTACCTTAGCTTTGCTGACATTAAGAATGATTTTTGCACCAGTCAGATGACAAAAAATTTTCCTCAATCAACCTATAAACCTATAAACTAGGATACCGGAATAACTTGAGAATTGTCTGCCTCCGCACTAGGTGCCGTAGTCGGTAGAAAAGGCTGACAGAATGGGGTTTGTCCCTGCTAAAGAGGGGATGGCTAAGGTGAGATCTTACTGCTGACTCCAGCTGTGCTGTGCTCTTCTCAGAGACACACAGCGATGAGGCAAGAGACAGAAGAAACATGTTACAAGAAGGAAAATTCTGATTAGATATTAGGAAATGGTTTTTCACGGTAAGAGCAGTAAAATATTTGAACAGGGATCAGTGAGTCTGTGGAATCACCACCCTTAGAGGTATTCAAAGCACCACTGGACAGGGCCCTGAGCATCCTTATCAAAGCTGGCCTGACTTGGAGGGGTGATATGGACTAGACGACTTCAAGAGGTCCTTTCCAACTTAGATTATTCTGGGATTCTTTTGGGCATGAAGAATGTTGTTTTCTACAGATTAGGTTAATTTAAACCCAGTAAGTAGTAATATTGAATTTCAGCTTAACATAACTTCTCCTAATAAGGATCAGTTCTTTGGTCCTATTAATGTAAAGTCCCCCAAACAGCTGGTTAGAGGATGAGATCTCTTCAACTAACAAACAGCTGCATTCATCTGTCACAACTGTTCACCATGTTACTATCTTGGTGATCATAATGCTGAAACAGACCAGTGCTTGGTTAAGATCTGCATACTGATGAAGAAAGGCTGGTTGGAGTTAAACCTGAGCAAGGCATAGATGAGCAGAGGAAAGCATTCTGAAGACTTACACAGAAGACATACCCAAAAGTGATTTGTATAATATATTGTTTAGAAGAGTTCTTGGATCTCTCATTTGGTCCCAGTTCTCATTAAGTAGCATTTCTGAATAATGCTTCCTGCCTTTTCCAGTTGATTCAAGGTTTTTGCCCCACATTCTGGTAGATAGCGAGTTCATTCTGGTAGATAGTGAGTTATTTGCACTATTTTCGCATCTCAGAGAGACTACAGCTCAATGATATACTTGGACATAAAATTTTCAGCACTTTGGAAACACCATCTGAATTAGAGTAATAGAGTATACCTTAGCAGCAAAGGCTATTGCAGGGATTGCTGAAAAAATGTCAGACCTACCCTTCGCTTTTTATGCTGGCTTTCTAAAGAATATGCCAAGTTCAAGGCTTCAGATCTTTATCCTCAAGATACTCAGTGGCCATGCCAGCACATCTAGAACACTGCCTGAAGGTGTAAGATCAAACCAGCTATTGACAGTTTTGCTCATCCTGCACAACGGAACTTTTTGGAGCAAACTCAATTCCAAGCATTGCAGGAGACAGCTTCCTTAGAATTAGCTCAGTAATGTGAATTGAAATCTTACTTGGTCTGCAGTTTATCACAAACTTCCCCACCATTTGCCTAAAATCCCAAACGGGTTTCTCTGACCTCACTTTCTCTCACATAAATGCACAGTAAAACATATACACCAAATAAAACAAAGCATGACATTACACACTCTTCTTCTTGGAGATAGGATGAAAGAACAAATGTGACAGACACTAGTAACAAATGATGTTCCACTCACTGCCAAAAAGCAATCAGATATTATGGTGATAAGCACAAACAAGCACCTACATAAACAAACTAAATACAAGTAAAACCTCCTACACATGGTGCAATGAAGTGAAAATCAAGTTCTGTTTCATTATAATGATAAAAGGCAGAAGGGATTAATCTATTATGAACAGAGTGAATGAATGTACTTGTGCAGTACTTACTTTCCAGTCTGTCTATGCCCACTGTATAATTGCCAGCCAAGCCTTGGTGCTAACGGCTTCAAAAAACTCCTCATGTATTTTAATAAATTAAATGCTAATCTTTGGACTCAATATGTACTAAGAACTGACAACAGCTTATCCATCGGGAAAAATAATATAAAACTGATGATTTAGCACTAATATTTAATATTGACTTTTTGTTCTTAAAGTTGAATGATACTTGTTAGATTATCAGATAGGACTCATACAATAGCTTCCCGTTGTCCTCTACCAAGCATCACAACTATATGTCATCTGTCATGGATAAGCGCCAAACTTCCATGAACATTGCCTACACTAAATGAACTGTTTTTATGCCGTTTCCTGTTGTGAATATCAGTGCATGTATGCAGTGCATATGAAAACTGTAGCACTATATCTAGGCTTTGGGGATTGCGGTCTGGGTTATTCACAGATTTTGGCAATAAATTTCTCATTTAGTGAAGAAGTCACATTAGGGGAGATTTAGAAGCAGTTTTATACAAGCATATATGTTTATGGACTTATAATTGTTGCTCCCAAAGCAGCTTGAATCTTCCTGTAAGGCCACACATGAATTATTGCTTTCCTTCAAGGTCCTATATTGTTCATATATGCCATCCAGTTCTCTGCTAACTTACTTTTCACCTTGAGATGTTACATCTTTATATAATAGAAAGTAATAGAAAGGCATAAATAAGGAAGATACTTGGGTTTCAGAAGCTTATTTTATATCATCTTTAGCTATTCATTGTGCAAAATAGCAAGATGGGTATAAAGTGTTGATAGATAACAATGACATTGTGCTTTGCATTCACTTCTACAGGTAAGGCCCATGGAAGTTTCCTACTAGAACAGGAAATTATGCTGCAAATATTTTGAGAGAAAGAAAATTAAATTTTCAGATTGTAATACAACTTCTACCTCTAAATTATACTGTGAGGAGAGAAAAATAAAAATACTTTTAACAATAATTTTGCTGTATTTCTGCAATTATTCTGCATTTGACCATACACAAACACAACTACTATTCCTCAATAAAATCCATCAGAGTAACTGTAAGTTCAAGGGACCAAACCCTACAAGTAGGTCAACTAAATACAAGTAACTGTCTTAAGTTGAGAAACATCTCTGCTGGACAGAAGAAACATACAGGAAGAGACTGAAGAAGCTGCATAGGTGTACAGGAGAGTAGGCTTGGGAGGTTTTTTATTCATATTCAGTTAATGTTATTTCATTGGACCTGTTTATTAGAAAATGGCAATATGTAATCCTTTTTTTAATATCATATGAAACTATTCTTCATGCAGCAATGAAATATGCACTTTAATGCATCAATATGCCCAGAGGAAAATGATCTCATTGGGCCTCATTGCCAAAGTTGTGTCAGCTCCTCTTGGTATATTTAGTAGCGATTATAAAGAAAGTCTTATACTTGTGTGTTTGTTCCAAAACAGAAATGATATTTTTGAGTCACTGGATAGTGCTTTTCTCTTTTTTACAAATCAACTGATATTATAGCATGTTTAAAAGGGTACTTTTGATTTCTTCTGTTGCCTACAATTTAAAGAAATGCCTATTATAAAATAAATTGTTACTGCCTACTTTTCCAAAAGCTCAGTGTCTTTACTGCTAAATAACCATTAAGGTGTTTGTAGTACTGAATAATAACCTTATTTATTAACTGCAGCTGGTTCACTATTTGTACATCTTTTTTGAAAGGCCTGAACACTTGAGACGAGAAGCTGATATCAAGTGTCTCTAAACTTCCCAGATTCTTATTATAAGCTGGATAATAAAGATAAGGAAAAGGTCATGTTGACAAGGATATAGCATGAGGAATAGCACTTGGAAAGTCAAAATCTATTTTAAATAAAATTCTAGTAAGTTGAATATGTACCAATGATGAAAAAAAACCCTTTATTTTATACATATCTGTTAAAAATTTTACTGCTTCACACTAATGAGCAATAATGTTTTATAGTCTTTGTTATAGGAAACTCTAATAGATTTGTAAAATATACCATATTTATAACTGGAAATAATCACATATCACAAATACAGCTTAGTTTTTAAAGGAGTTCCTGTTGTAGAGATGGCCCTGATACAAACTTACTGAACTGATCGTCCTGATTTCACTGCAGTCCAATTGCCTTTGTAACTTCTGTTTTACCACAGTACACGCTTTATAAAATCCTTTGTTCTACTAAAGCAATTTTACAAGGAAAAAAACGCTTTCAGAACCTTTAAGGAAACATACTATTAGGCCCTAAATCTTGGTTAGGCTGATCCATTTTTCAACCTCTAAGAATTTTATGACATTTTATGTAATAGAAAAAAGTTGAGATTATTACTAAAACTAACACCATATGCAGTGCTTCTACCTCTGCTTTTTTAAAGCCATTAAGTGGAATCCATCTTCTACAACTTACATACACAGCCTCATCATGGCCTCTTTGAAATTCTGCGTTCCTCACATCAGAAAAGTGATCTAGTCTGCCTGCAATTACTATCATATCTTTCTAAATACTCAGTGTGAAAAGAAACTGCCTCTCAAAATATGCAGAGGCAAAAATTAATCCGTCTAAAATATAGGTCCCCTACTCTTCCACTGAGAGCACAGGGAACAAGAAGAAATGCTAGATAGCATACTCCTCCAGTTCTAATGATGGGCATGTAACAAGAGTGGGACTGGCACTTGCCATCCGTACGATAGCACAGACATTAGAGCAGTGATCCAGGTAGCATCCCAGGTAATGAGAGCACTGAGGGGGCTCTTCTCAACTCCCAGGGGGGGTCATGGTTTACCTAAACAGGTACACGCTCCATCCTATTCCTTGAAAATGAGCAGCTGTGCAACTGGAAATTCAAGAGCAATAATGCCAAAAGCAGCAGATAGTGTCAAAGTTAGACACCAAGTTGGAAAGAGTATACTCTACAGTTCTGTATTCTGCCTGTTGGAATGTTTTACACTATATCTGAACATCATGGAAAGCTCAGTTCTGCCCCTTTCCAGATGAGTGTCCAGATCATTAGGGTAGTCAGATTCCCTCCAGGCTTTTTTCCTTCCATCCACATGATTAATCCATTCTTCTTTGCTGTAAAAATCAGTGTGCATGCACTCAAGATCCTTAGGGGTAAGTAGATACAGTCCCTCTCAGGCTCAGTGCTTTTTTACCTCATGGACAAATGTCATACTCACTACAATATTGTGAAAAAGGTAGCCACCTTTAAAATTATTTGATTTAGTTGCAGTCCTGACCAGACCTAGTATTTCAGTCTTTTCTGCAGTTGCAGGCAAAGTTTAGCTAGTAACTTTGTGAAAGTTAGAGTCCATAAACTAAGTAGGGAAGTGCCTGGTGGGTCAGGTAGTCTTGGAAAATAAACAAATTGTATGGCTCTTGGGTTTAGATGAGGTTCAATCATCTACTGTCCACTGCAGGCAGATTGCATTCTAGACAGTGAATTGATATTCACTTCAGACTCAAATTTAGTTTGATAAACTCCAGTGAAAACTGATATAACCTATTAGATTATCTACCAAGAAATGCAGGTTGGAAAATTATGTGAAAAAAATAAAAGGCATTGCACTTTTGTCTATCATTTTAAAATCACAAGACAACTGTGAGTGACTGAACAGCAGCTCCTGTCCACTGTAGTTTCAATATGTATTGCTGAACCTCAAGTACAGAGCCAGGAAATGGCATTCAGCTAAAGCCTCTGAGGTACAGATAAGAACTACAAGTTGCCAAATATCAAACATCACAATGCAGTAGCTAGTTTCATCAAAACCTGGGAAATGGCTGGTAAGAGATTATAGTTTCTATATCCATTCCTTTCCTCTCTTTGTTTTCTTTCAAAGGGAGAAATATCCTATTTTGAAGATGAGAATTAGCATTTGATCTAGAAAAAATGAAACACTAAAAAAATGCATGTAGGTTGAAAGAGCAGCCTGTCAGAGAATGGCCTGTACAAATAAAGTGTACAGGATGGCCCAATAAAGCCAATCAAGAAGAATTTCAATCAGTGTGCTCTTTAATTATCCTGATAGTGTAATTATTTCCATACTTTAGTGTGTTCAGTTTAAACAGTTCTGGATAAATCTCATTGCCATGGTTTGTATCCCAAGGCAAGATTCCCATAAACAAGCCTTGTTCAAAGATAATCCTACACATACATACATATATATTTTGCTTTGCATTCACTGAATTTTATATCTACTTTATAAAATAAGATGTTGACAACATTGTATTTATTAATCCTAATGAACACAGAACATGTACAATGTCATTATTCATAACATTTACAGACACAGCTAAACACTTCTGCTTGAAAACAATCAGAACATGTATTTTGATACTTTCAATTTGCAACTATGCATAATAGAACAATTTAACAATTTCTATTCACAGCATGCCAATACTGCTGAAACACCTACATTTACTTAGTCAGCCAAAATTTCTGCTAATTGTTTCAATTGAGCATGAAATTTGTTGGCAATTCTGTTCCACATAAATTGTGTATTTCTATCCAAGCAATTTCTGCAATCATCTGATTATGCAGTACATGTGCAAAATAAATTTTGTGAAGTGGAAAGATACATTTCTATCAAAAAACTTGAACAAAATTAGACTTTCTAAACTAACCGAGGATTCACAGATCCTAAAGCTCATAAACTAATAAGCAGAGGCTTTACTTTCTTGTTAGCACGAGATATTAGGAGATCAACCTATATAAATCACCTATACATCATGTTTAAGGCATTCTTACAATGTATCTTTAGCCAAGAGGGTAAACTGAGTCAAAAGAAATGAGTATTCAAACAAGAGAACTATGGGATTAAAAATGTGTTTTCTCTAAGTTTAGAAACTCATTACATACCAGAACGAATCTAAAATTTTTAAAGCTTCTCTAGGTCAAGGATTCTGTCGAGACATCAGCAAGTTTTGAGGTGTTAGCATATATTTTAGCAATAAACAAAATCAAAATAACTGTGGTCCACGTTAAAAGATAATGTGGCTTATTCTATGAAGCATTTTTCAGACTATTATTAGCTTTCCCTATGCCAAAGGAGAAAACTATTACTTAGAATTTTTTAAATATTTATTATATTTTTTATATTTCTAAAATATATATTTTATTTATATTTTTAAGATATTGTTAACTTGATTCCTAGACAAGGAATTGAACTTTTATACACTTTATAATGACTAGAGTTAGTACACAAGACACAAAAAATCATAGGTGTGACCAGTATGCATGCGCAACTGTTCAGAATCACGGGCTCAGAACTTTCACATATCTCTAGACATAAATTTAAAGAGAAGCAACAAGTCTTATGCATTTATAAATATATTTGATTAGGCAGAGAGACACTCTTGCATATAACTACTGCACTAGCAAATCAATAGTGTGAAATCTATAATTTTTATTTTGTGACAAACAGCACACTTTAGAGGGAGGAGTTATTGGAGAGACTAAACTATTCTGCTTTCAAGTGAGTGCTTTTCTCTATGGAAAGAACTACAGAATGTGACTTTTTATATAAGATATAATATCCCTCATACATGGTATCACAAAAGGGTGCTTAAGGAAAATCAATCATTTGCAAAGGAGAAAAGAAAGATTTGAAGGAAGTATTTAAAATAAAGTGACTCAATAATTTAGGAGAAAGAAAGTTTTCCAGATAAACAGGACTGAGTGGGCAGAGAAGAATGCACTGAGCAGTTAAGGTCAAAGTGTAGCTCAAGATAATGGAGTTCTTGAGACAGTGGAAACCAAATTTAGTATAATGTTTGAGTAATAGAAAAAAACAGAAAAGGTGATCCCATATAGATTCTTTTCTTCTGTCGGGATTATCATCTGACTACATTTCTCTGAGATCTAGTAATACAGAATGTCTGGATTTTGAAAGGCTGTAAAAATGGCAATGCACTAGTTAAAATAAGAAATAATTATGTCATGAATACAGACTTTAGGGAGAAAAGTGAGGCTATTCCAGCATGGATTGGAGATCATGTTCAGTAAACCTACAGTCATGGAGAAATTGGAAGAAGTAAGACAACTGTGGGTCAGAGATGGCTTAATATTTTCTAATCTTGCAAGGAAGCTGAGGATGTGAATCAATTAAGGTAACAGCAAAAGTGAAGAGGAGGGTCAGGAATATTCCGTAATAGAAAACTAATAGTGTAACAAAGGAAATCAAGGTGTTCAAACAACACAAATGGAAAATTCTGAGACAGTATGCAGAAGAAAGAGCTAGGAGTCAATCAGAACAATAATAAAAACAGAACTGAAAGGACAGAAGCTAATGCAGCTATGGGCACACGGTTCCTGAGAATGTTTGTCCAATCTCTTCTAAAAAGCTTCTAATAAAAGACATTCCATCGCCTCCCCAGGCAATTGCTTCCAGTGATTCACTCTTATGATGAGAACTTTTTTCTGATATCTAGCCTAAACCTCCCCTGCTACAATTTAAATCCATTACACCACCTGCTGCCTACAGTGCACACAAAGAAAAGATTATTGCCCTCCTGATTGCTACTACCCTTTTGCATATTTGAAGGTTATTATTTGACTCTTTTCAATAGTCTACTCCAATTTCTTTGAGTTTTCCTTGTAGCTGAATTTTCTAAGTCTCTGATTGCTCACATTGTTCTCATCTAGATTCTCATTTGGTCCTCCTTGAGCTGCTCAGCCACGGACCGGACACAGTACTTAGCTGAGGCCTTTGCAATGCCAAACAGAACTTGATTTACAGATATATCTTGTGGACAATACATCTGCTCACAAATTTCAGGATAGAGCTCATTTTATGCACAAACACCACAGCGCTGACTCAGAGTCAGCTTCTGATCCACTACAATCCTCAGTCTGTTGTTTCAGAACTGCTGCTTCATTTGTCATTTCCCATCCTGCATTTGTGCAGTTAACTATTCCTGCCTTAGTTTGCATGTATGCTTACTGAATTGTATCTCATTACTTCAGACCATCTTTCCTACTTGCCAAGGTGACTTTATGCTCCAGTCCTGTCCCCCACGGCGTTCTTGTATCTCCTTCTTGTTTACTGTTTACAAACTCAGTGAGAATATTCACAATTCCTTCAGCCAGGTCATTAATCAAAACTGGACCCGGAATTGACTTCAGCAGAAGCCCCCCAAAACCCCTCAGTGCATACCTGCATTTGGACAGTGAGCCAGATTGCTTCTCTCAGAGTACTGTTTCTCAACCAGTCTCACACCCACACAGTAGTTTCATCTAGATCTAGTTCTACTAGTTTGTTCGCTTGAGGATATTATGTGTCAACCCATCTGTCAAAAGTCTAAGTCAACGACTAAGATGCTCACTGCTTCTACCCTATCCACAGCCCCGTTACCCTGACAGAAAAAGAACTCAGACTGGTTCGACACAGTTTCTCAGCAATGATTATACCAGTCTCTTTGTTTCCTTTTAGATGTTTACAAATTGTTTGAATCAGGGGGAGCAGAAACCAAGGTTACAGCCAGCTGTGAGAGGAACAGAGAGTGAGGATCTTGAATCTCCTTTATACAAACTCTCTTAACACAGCTCTCACAGTGCAAGTAGGCCTTCAGGTGGAAGTGAACAGTAGTTAGGTCATGTTTTATGAAGCCCTTGTTCTGCCAGTATGTAATATCACAATAATCTAAAGAAGAATCAGTAGTTTAATAATCAGTTGGTTAATCCAAACATGGAATTAACAAAAACAAACAAATAAAAAACTTTACCAGGAAAGAAGAATATTAGTTAGGAAAATGGGGAATCAAACTAAAGGGTGAGAGTTCTGGAAACACCTACAGGTCTTCACATATACGTCCAAAGACTTCTCAGGGCTAAGTTACAAACAGAATCTGCGCAACCCAGCTTTCTGAATGATGTTGAAAAGAGCAGATGTGGTATGTGTATGCAAACTGTTTCTGCGCTTCTGAGTCAGGCTGGGGCTTTTGCAGTCCCTGGAACCATTCAGAACAACCTGCAATTTGTCCTGCACTATCAAGGCTGTACTAGCCCACAAGCTGCACCCTACACCTGACACTACACCTTCCTCAGCACTTACCATGATACAGTTAGATAAATTAATCAGCAAAACTATCCTTTCCCCTACCCTGGAGAACATCTAGTTGTCCCACAAGACACTCTGTACCACCGTAACAATAAAGAACAATCAGGTCCATTAGTATTTTATACAAAAATATTGTTAAAAGGTTTTTTTAAGTGTCCAGAGTTCAGCTGGCCCAATAGGCTTGTGTGAGCAACATCTGCAACGTTAAAAACTCTATCACATGACTTCTTAAGTAAGCAAGAAGTGCAGGTACAATGGTCTTTGATAGCTCCTGATGCCAAATAATTATTGCTTTTATGGTCACTGAAAGCAGGATGGCCATCTAGGAACAACTTCATCATTATCTTCAAAAAACTGTTACCCTCTTACAATGGAAGTTAATTTAGCCCCTGAGACCAAGACTAAATTTAGGAACTGAGAATATCATGGGACAATCTGATGACCTGTAACAAAGAGGGAAAGAGCCTCTTTTTCAATATTAGATATTATGTCATCAAAATAAAGCAAGTTTAATGCTGACAAAACATACAACTGGTTTCATTGGTACAAAATAATGAAGTATAATTACATTGCCATTTCAAAACTTATTAAATTATTCAAATTAAACAAGTAAATGAACCCAACTTAACCAGATTTATTTGTAAAGCATGTTAAAAAGTCCTGACACTCTATTGGCAGAAGAAACCAGCAACAGAGCTTATTAATATGAACTTCAATTACTTAAACCCCACAAACCTCTGGTACAGTTTTTACTGTGTTTTAATTAGTCGCTCTGATTTTTAATAGACATTTTTGGCATGGGGATAGTTACTAGTGTTGGAGAATCACTTCCAATTTTGCTCCAATAAATGGGAAATAATGGCTGATCTTTGTTTCATGCTTACTATAAGTGTCTGAAATTCATAACTTTTTTAATGTACCGTAAATATTACCTGCTGCTTACTAGAGAAAAAAGGCTAGATTTTATTTTAAATTCAAAATTCTGGAGACCATCTTATTTTGTCAGAAGTACAGAACGATCTAATATCTGTAGCAATTCTACAGGAAATGCACTAACTCAATGGAAAAATGACTGAAAGGATTACCGCATTTTTATCTGCAGAAATAATTATTAAAGAACATTGATTTGCAAAAAGTATATCCAGGTTGTATTGTACAGATATCAAAAGTATGACCATCACAAGAGCAAATCTGCACTTGGTTCTTATGCAGGCAATAATGCATCTGTCTTTATTCCAGCAGATGTAGCAGAGTAGATGCTGCTGTTCAGAGACTTAGCACAACCATACATTAGAGTTTATAGTACTGCTCACCATATTTCACAGGAACAATCTGTCTCTGTTCCAAAAAAATTAATAGACTATGAATAGGCAGACAAGTACCCAGAAGTTAGGGCAAACAGGATGGAACAAACATTTTTATTTCTTTTCAGTTAACATACAGATTAACTAAAATGACTGTAGGCAGCATAGTGGAAGTGAATCTTCAAAAGGGATTTATATTTGGGGAAAAAATTGCCTTATAAGAGACTCAGAATATGAAGAAAACCTGAATGATTTAGCTTTTGGTATTTGATGAGCAGCAAAAAGCAGCTATGTCTGAAAATGGCTTAGATGTCTAGAAAAAAGAAATAAAAAGGAATAAAAAATGTTTTAGCACTTGGGGCACTGAGTGGCAAGAAGTGTTGTATCTATTTATCAATGATGCCATTTTCATTTTTCATGATTCTAGTACCGGCACAATTATAAAACTATCACAAAATATCACAGTATTATCATACCCTCTGAACAAGCAGTTTCTGGTGTTTTCTTCCCCTGCTCATGAACAGACTGCACCCCCACCTATGTGAAGCTGCTTGGGATGAGATGTTAGGGTTTTTTCTACAACTACGTAAAAAGGCAGCCTGAAGAAGTAAAGATAAATAAATGCTATGGTTTAAACTGGGAAGAGCAAAGACTATTGCCAATGCCTGAAAATGTACTCAGTCAGTAGAAAACAGGAGGAATATGATGCAGGTTAACGTCTTTTGAAGGTCTTAATATCTGGGTATTGTCAATTTATTGCCAAAATATTAAGGAAGATAGACTGACTGATAAAGGTTCAAAAATAGGAAGACAGCCCAAAATAAAAGAGATTCAGCATTCCTCTGTAACTTTTTCAAGAGTTTATTTTGACCTCTTGCCAATTGCAGCTAACCGAACATAGATCCAAATATTATTAATTATATTGTAACTATCTAAACTAGTCAATCATTTTAAGCACAGAATCCAGATTCTTTCTTTTTTAGACATTCTTTCCAAACACTGGACAAAAAATGCCTAAAACCTTATAGTAAAACAGTTGTTCTGGATATTTAAAATTAAATTCAAATAATAAAACAAGAGCCAAAAAAAATGGCATACTAGAATTATCATACATAGAATCACATGAATGTTGAAATGTATCAGAACATCAATATTATTATAGAAGACTGGCTGTACAAAATCACCATCCTGTAAGCCAAATGACATTAATGAACAGAATTCTTACTATGTAGTTGAAAGGAGACTTGTAGTAATGTACGCAAAATATTGATGAGAGTATGTTGGGCTCAAAGGATCCATGGATCAATACAATGTCATTGGAAGTGTTGAAGTTATTACAACGTCAATAAAAGTATACCAGCAATGTGATTGACTTTATATCTGGACCAAAGCATCAGTGAATAACACACAATATCAACTGATATTGTATGAGGTGAGGGGATGCAGTGCATCACCATTAAAATTGGAACTCACAGTATGTCAGTGCAAGGCCTCTACAATGCAAGTGGAACATTTTGAAGAAAGTTACTGCATGTTATTCATTTTTACTGAAAAATCTCTCACTTTAAATGAACACAATGGGCACCACCTATCGCAGGATTATGAAAATAATTTTGTGACTCTAACTTAATCCAACAAAATAAAGTTATGTCTACCTATCTAGTTTCATGCTATCCGTGCGTTTAAGCATTGCATGCTGGCAATACATGTATGATCCAAATCCTCTTCAGGCAAAAGACAGCTGAGAATGAAAAACAGAATGGCAGCTATGACTTTTATTGGCCTTCTTCTGAAAATTCAAAATAGACCTGAAATAGTTTAGTATAGCTCTTTCTTACAGAGTATGCATCAGAGACCATTCCATACCCTGAATCATATTCATCTAATCTTCAGCACAATGCTTTGTTTTGATATAGATCAGTGTATTGTAATGCCAAGGAAACTCTGAATGGTCTCCATTCTGTGTATATCTGTATATTAATTAGGAAAAACATCATGGATATGGAACACTAAACAATTGCTAGAAAATACTTAGGTTAGGAGGAAAAAGCTCATAAAAACTGTAAAATAAAATTAAAACATTTCCCCATCTACCTCTTTTAGTTGCTAAATAAAAGATACCAGAGAAGAAAATGTGGTAATTAACTTGTGATGTTTACTTCTGAAGTTTAATTAAACAATTAGTATGTACAAAATTAGAGTTCGGACTCTTCAGCTCCCACCCATTGCCTGAAAAGACAACAGAAAATGTTCTCAGATAAAAGTATAGAAAAAACGAAATCACATTCAAAAAAGTTAACTTTTAACTACAGTATACTGTGTCCTCAGTCTAGGGAGCTGGAGAGGTTCTCTGATCCAAGATAAAAGGAGACAGAAAGATGATGAACATGGGGGGTTCAGTGTTCTAGTATTTGGTCAGAAAATAACAAAGCTTCTTCAAAGAGATATGACATTTTTACGCACTATCTATTCCAAGTATTTAAATTATGTCAGCAGGAACAATTGTGATTGCTTCCTATACAGTAACAGGACAGAGAGCCTCAATTTCATATGTACTCAAGAGCTGATTCTTTTTCTTGCTGCTGTGAATCTGTTTTTCACATTGCTCACTCCTCCATGAACCTCAGAGATTTGATAGAGTGTATTTAATCTTCCATTGAAAGAGGCTATTGAGAAAAGTAAGAGAAGCTTTGAATTTAAGAGGAATTGGCAGCAATGAAAAGTAAAGTACAATCTGGAAAGATTTCAGAGCTATCACACCCCATTCCCAGGTCCCACCATAAATAAGATAAAGTAATAACTGTAAACACAATATTGTAAATAAAAGTAAAGGAATAGAGGATTATGTTTTACCAAATCCCAGCCTAGATTAGATATCCATTATTATCCACATATTGAAATTCTCCCTCTGTTTGCAGGTGAAACTTCCAGAATGCATTTCATGCATTATTACACTATTCCAATAGTACATTGCCTTGCATATTATTATTTCTTTTTCATTGTACTGCAATTACAATAAAAGAATGCAATAATGTAGCCATTATCCACAAATGAAAATATGCAGTGGTATACTCTGTATTGTTTAAACCTGTACATATAAGACAGAATATTGAAATTCAACTCACAGCTGCTTTATTTATTTATTTGGTTGGTTGCTGTAATCTCTGTTAATTAAGATAGATGTTAACTAGGGTGCACTATGTACTCGAAGGACTGAGCAGGAGGTTTGCTTCCTCCTTAATGCAGGTATCTTAAATTCCTTCAGCTCTTATCCATCAAGAAAGCACTGCCAGGTGAGCTGACTGTCACTCTAGCCAAGGCTAATAGATTCTCCAGTGGCTTTTGTTACAGCTCATGTCATACTATTAAAACTATGCGCCTTGAAATGGCATAACATATGTAGCTGAGACTTGTCAGTTCCAGGTAATCAGACACTGCTTGGTTTCAGAAGCAGATGCAGACGAGACTAGCAATATAAATATGCAAATCACAATGGTCCCTTGTCAGCACCACTGTTCCTACCTCTAATGGCCCTCGTAGAAAGTCTGTTTGCTCAGCTCCTACTTCCAGTGCTACATCGACAGAAGCAAAGGGGCGGCTGGCCATCTGCTGTCGCTCTCGCATAAGTTGCTGATGGGGAAAAAATGATTTTTTAACAAAACATTAAAAAATGCACAGATATTAGGCTATCCTACCATACCTCCCATTAAAACATAAGAATGCAAATAGCATGCAAATAGACATATTTATAATATCAAAATTATAAATCATCACATCCACATTTACTTGATGACTGAACCTGGAGGGCTTGTGTTGTCTGCAAATGGTCTTTCAGCTTGAACTCAGACAAAATCTCCAAATGAAAGCTCCCCTAACTAACTGTGCACTCAAAATAACTTAGGCATTTGTGTGAGTTGGAAGCAGATATTGGAAATGGTTGGTAAAAATAGCTGAAGTCTAATTCCATTGATAAAGCATGCCTTAAAGCGCCTGCCAAGAACAAGTTCACTTGGCCTTCAAATTTCCATACTTCTGTACTATGCCAGATGGAGTTAATAGTGTCAGGACTTGTAATTTTATGCAGTATCTTTTCTGCAGTGACTTAAATATGAAGAATAATGTGTCAGTATTGGGATGCCTGCATCAGTGTATCTAAATATGCCCAGTTATGCTCACAGAGCTTGTATAATCTTTCCAATCACACCAATGTGCACAGAAGTCCCAAGCAAAACCACAAAGCTAACTCATATTTCTTCCTCAATCTGTAATTATAACGTTTATTAAACCATGATGAATAAAAATGATGACCGGCACTAGATATTACAGATCTTACTTCGCTGGTTCAGTGCAACTAATAAAAGTATTATTAAATATTTAAAGTGAATGAGTCGTGCAATTAAAGTCGTGTGCTCCTTCAACTGAACAGGATGTCACAGCATCTTGAAAAGACAAAACGCTTGCAAAAATATTTTATTAGAAAAGATCTAAATTTCATTTTCTTAGGGTTTTACTCCCTATTATTTCTTTGGAAAGCTTAAAACTGCAGATACCGGTCTTTGAATTTCAATGATGCTAGCATGGTGATGTACAGAAACCCTTTGAAATAACAGAAGGTGTACAAGCAAATATTCGCTTGCAGCTTATTATTAAACACTCTTGATTTAAAGTCTGTAACAACGCAGCAAGCTTATTTTGTAAAATTCTCATGCATTCTTTCTTGATCTGCATTTTAAAATTGTCTTTAGAAATCTAAAATAGCACTAGTAACACTAAAATCAAAAGAGTACAGTAGTCACCGAACTACCTTCCAGCATATTCCCATGTGCCCTTTTTTATAAACATTCAATGTATTTGTCAGTAAGCACCTGGACAAATGGGATCCCGCTATATCATATTAAGCGAATAACTGATAGGTCTATTCGTGAAACTACCTGATCTACATTCAGAATAAATAGAAGCCCAATTCAAATACCTAGACAGTTAAAAACTAAAGTTTTAACCTTCATTTGAAAAAGAAACTGGGCAGTTTGTGTATACTGATCTACTATTTATCAGTGTAATATATTCATAGATTTTACAGCCAGAAGGGACTGTAATGATCCACCAGTCTTACCAAAAACTTAACAGAGATCACAAAAATTTAAAGCATAAAACTACTGAGTCACTGGATGCTAAAATTAATACATCAAGCTCCTTTTTTTCCCCAAAATAACAAAAACAAAAGAAAACAGTGTTATTAGAGTAGTCAAGCCATATGGAACTCATTATAGTCTACAGAGGTACTGGTAAATGCTTACTTTTTAACAGGAAAATAAACTTTTTTTTTTAATACACTGAATTGCTTGGGGAAAACAGTTAAATGAGCAGAATAACCTATGCTCCTAATGTAAAAATGATTATTTAAAAGATTTACTTAATACAGGTTATACAAGAATGTGTATTATATATGGCCTGTGTTTTTTAAGACTAGCAGTTTTCTTCACCTCTGCTCCTGGCCATGTGTTCAGTAAAACTTTATCATTCACAAGGTAGTCTCTGTAATTTGGATACTCCATCATTTGAGAAAAGTAGTAGAAAGATTCTTAATTAGTTCTTTAAACAAGAATGAAAATTTTAAAATATTCAGCTACACATGAAGTGCTGCTGAATCTGGCAGTTAAGCACTCGCACATCAAAGAAAAGTGCTCTATTCAAAATACTGCTTCTTTTTGTTCAGCATTTTAAAGCTCCCTGTAAGGTGCAGAACAGGAGAAATAAGGGGGAATGAGGAGAAAGGCAGTAAGATATTGTGATGTTTAAAATCAGTTTTGTGCATGGAAAAAGTCACTGACTCCCATTATTTGCAACTGTTCATGTATCAAGATTGGGACAAAAGCAAAGTTTGAATTACAGAAAATCTTGTGAATTACAGAAAATCTTGTGAGTTAGATTATCACATCTCGGGTGGTATTCGGGTCTGACACTGTGCTCCAGTCACATGCTGCTTCCATGTAGCTCATACAGGTAAGGGGAAATTCCTGTAATTCAGCCAATAGGCCAAGAATTAGGAAAACTCTCTAAGAATTCATCCAAGTATAGGTATTGTAAGAAGAGTGAAGAAACTCTTTCTTACCTTTTTTTCAGCAGCCAAAAGAGATAGAAAAACACAGTTCTCCTCATAGCTCAGGTAGAATAAACATAGGATAGTGGAACTACACTGTTTTTACTTACATTCCCATACCCCAAAAAGTTGACTGCATTTAAACAAACAACCAAAATAAATTCACACTTCCTCAGTAACTAGGGATATTTACTTAGAGACAAAACCAGATAGACATTACTGCCATGTAATATCTGACACCTTACCTTTATAATATTCAGTGTTAAGATCATGCCTAAATATTCACTTAAAATTATGGGAAATCCAAACTCTGACTTCCTCGCAGAATTGAGAAATTCACGAGCATTTTATCTGACTGATCAGACAACTGTTTTAAAGCTTTACTGTAAATTTAAATCTCATTAAGTCCATGAGTATTGAAAAGATTCGTTATTTAGGCACCTCTATTATTTTGTTGAAACTATGCAACCACTTGAAAGTTTTAATTTTTAAATTATATCTTATTATAGGGGTTTTTTTCTTAACTATAATTGTATTTGTCATCAGTGAAGAACAGTAGGACTTTAGGATAGTATAAATTAGCCCACCAATTTCTTATTCAAACCCATATAATTGAGAATACTTCTTATAAAAAATGTAATTCTGGTGTAATTAATCTCTTCTCATGGAAATACAAATTTCACCTGACTGTCCACGGATATGCAGAAATCTTGGTCCACAGATTATAGTAATTTTGAATTTTGCTCAAATTTTCAATAAGTACCTTTCAAATAGGACCGGCTTCCCCACCTATAAACATATCACAGGAAAATATTTTCCTGGGTATACAAATTACTTTCACAGTTGATCAGAAAAACTCTGACAGGGATTATTCTCTTCTTATCAATACATTTTGGTTGAAATTAAGATGTTCCACAGAAACTTTTATAATTTTCTGTGAGCAAAAATGTTTGTTGCAAAGTTCTTAAGTAGAAATGTTTCATTTGGATTTTTTATTTTGGTCAACAATATTTAGAGTTAGACTCAAAATATTTCAATGTTGATCTCATATTCAGGTATACTAAAACACTTCAGGCAAAAATTACAATGCTATAAGATTACCAAATATGACATTCCGGTAGGCCCAGGCTGATATTTTTCAAACCATTTGTATTTTAGGTGTATTTTAAGTGTTAAAATTTTGTTTTTTCTCTTTCCTATTTATAATGACACTTTTTTTAAAGACTTGGTCTCTCCTGTGGAATGTGATACTGTTCTTCTGACTAGCTCTGCTTTATCTATGATGTTTTCTTCATCTTTCCGTATAAACCTCCTAGGAAAGCCTGGGTTTAAAAACTCTAATAAAACATATGAGACTTTAGGAACTACAACAGGTGTAATTTGACTTTGTTGGACAGTAACAGATATTCTTCAGAGACTGATAGATGAGGATAGCTGGAAAGGATGAGACCACTTTAGTACCAGAATAAGATGAATAGGCAAATCAATTAAAAGATCTTTCTGCTGCTGGTTGGCACCCATAGTTTAGCCCATCGGAAGCAAGGTGTTTGATAAAGAATGTGCCATAAAGCGTGCACAGAAAAGTGTGTTTGCCAAAGTTCATGGGACAGAGTGACACCTAGGAGAGGGACAAGCAGGGGCAAGCACTTGTAAGGTGCTAGGAAGACTTTTGGCAGTCAGACAAGAAAGTTTTCCTTTCAACTGTTTAGAGGCAGGCAGTCTCAGTACCTTGCTTCAGGTGTAAGGAAGGATACGGCAATTGGAAGGATGACTATTTAGGGGATATTTTAATAACAGTAGACTTCTGCCTAGGCTTTCTTCTTTCACCTTGTGGAACTTTTTTTTTATCAAAAGCAAGATTACTGCCAACACTAGATCAGGTCACCCATGGCTTTGTCTAGATGAGTATTTTAAACTTTAAAGAATGGTGATTCTACAATCTCTCTTGGCAACGTGTTCCAGTGTTGCACTACCCTCCTAGTGACACAGTTTTCCAAACGTCTGATCTGAACCTCCTGTTCTGCTTATTCATCACTCACCTCTGACTTGTCTACTATTACGACCTAGTCTCTTCATCTCCTGTTTCTGTGCTATGAACTGCTGTTATGAATGACACCAAAAGGCTATGACTAAAGCACTAACAACACTATGAGTTAAATCTGAGTTTTCAGGGGGGGGAAAAAAAAAGTGTTTTAAAGGGTTTTGCAATAAGGAAAACATCAAAACATCAAAGAGAGGTGCATTGACTAACTTTGATCATATAGCAGTTGACAAACTTTGAGGGTAAAAATAAATATAAATAAATGTACAGCCCTGCAAAAACAAACAGTCTGTGTAAGCAACACTATTCAGTCATTCACCACACATTCTTGAGGTTTTTTATTGCCCTATCTAATCAACAGCAGTAACTTAAATAGGTTTAAATGACCACACACATCTGACTTGGAGATCAAAGGCCTTTCAGTTAGAAATACAGCTTAATTCTCTTCAAAAATCTTAAATTCTCATTCTCAAACTGAATTACACATAGCGATAATTCAGTGTAGCTCTGATCATTTGCTTTAATTTGTACAAGACAAAGATTGCCTTCTCTATAAGTTTTCTCATTGTAACTATTGGTATTAGAAATCTCTTCAAATTAAATTAGCTATTTATATAGCTGGAAAGGAGAAGAATTTCTTATTTACTCATTGAATAGCTTACTGGACTTGGCTAATTTCCAAATCAGCTGATTTCACTGGAAAAGTGTAAAGCCCATCATTTGTTTTTTGCAGGAAATATGTTGACTTTAAGAAGCTGGACAAAAGCTGGCTTAGGAAACGAAGCAGCAGGAATAACCATGCCTAAGACAGTAGTCTGACAGTCCAGATTCATTTGTCCTTTCTCACAAACTTCCTCAATAGCCCTGTTCACTTACCTTTTCTGTGACTCATTTCCCGGTCGGTTAAATGGGAAGTGCACTGACACAAGGGAGCCCTCAAGTAGACACTTAGATATTACAGCAATGGAGACGGTATGACATGCTATTTGCACTATGTAACAGGCTACATGGAAAGTTCCTAAGATATCAGAGCCTATTCCACACCACTTTCTTTTAAAATTGCCTGAAGAAAAGTATTATCTCAGGGGTGTGTATAGGTCTGTCATGGGAAAAAAATGAGAGGAGTTATACTTCTGCTCCTAGCTTTACACTGAATAAAATGAAGGGTTATTTAAACTAGACATAGGCCAGCAAACAACAGCTAAGACATACTTAAAATACAGTGTACACATCCCAAAAAATAACAGTACCAAAAGGTCAAGTTTTTATGTATCGCTTTTGGAAACCAAATACCAGTCATTTGTAATTTCCCTTGAACAAATCAAAAATGAGAAAAAAGGATGAGCCCTGAAAAGGTCATTTTCTTGCTAGATCCAAGGAACAGATATTTAATGTATTGCACATTAGTAAGCAAAGAGCAAAATGTGAATCTACTGTGACTTCGGGTTTAGAACCATTTTGGTTCTGGAACAGAATTCCCATTTCTAAAGGAGTGAGAGCATAAAAAGCAGCTGATTACAACAGAAATGATGTGGTGGTTTGTATTTATTTGCCAGTCATTTACAACTGGAGGCTCATGCTAAAATAAGGTTCTGATCAAATCTTCAGATATTTTCCCCTAAAAATTAATTTACCATAGAAAGATTTTTTGGGTGCTAAGAATCAATAATAAGCTCAAAATTCAATTCTCTACCAGAATGCACTGCTTTCAAATTTAAGAAGCGCTAAATGAGACCTAATCCTATTATCTTCTATTTCACTTAGTGCACTATGAATTCATGCTGCGCGTTTACATAGTTCTGTAACAATAATCATTTTAAAGGTTCCTCAAGAGGTACTTAAGTCTTTCTGCAAGCCTTGCTAACCCCAGAACTGCACTTTTCTTCCTAATCAAGTGGTTTTAAAAAAACCCTTTCAGCAAACTGTGATTACTTTGCTGTTAGCTAGCAGAGCCATTTTCAATTCAGAGAAAGTTTCTAAAAATACTTATTTTGCAAACTAATTCTGTGTGCACAGAAAAAGAGAACAAGATCCACCAATTATATATGTTAAAATGTTTCCACATAAAACATTCTACTGTATTTGCCCAAGGACAGCTATTTATAAATGAATATATTAAAATATGTGTTAAAATTAATTATTGCTGAATATAAAAGAGAGATTCAAGTATCTTTGATTATGCAAACTAATCTTTGGAACTCTTTCATTTACAATGGTGTCAAATAAATGCTTTTGAAAACACCTTCTAAAGAATTGCTAACACTGTTAGTGTAGTACTTTAAACATAAGTGCCATGTTTATAAATGGAATAGACACAGTATGAAACTACCTTACATTAACAAAATCACAGTGTATCCTATCCATATTATTGAGCCACTGTTTTTGAAATGAGGCACCCTGAATATTATCCTTTATTACCACAACAGTTACAAGCTGCTTTAGTTACTTACCTTAGACAACAGACTTCTCCATCAACAGATATCAAACTGATTATCCCCACCTCTGCAATCAAGTTTCAGGTTGTTTCTATGGCAATTCAGATAGGTTTAAAGATAGTCAATACTGTCTAATAAAAGAAAATGGGGATAAAGAGTAGCACAAGGCCACCTTGTCCACCTCTGCACGGTCATCCTGCACCAAGGCAGGTTGCAGTGGGATTATGATCCTCCGAGCACATGTGCAAGTTTCTTGAAAAGGTCCAGTAATGGAGGTTTCACAGGTGCTCCGGAAATTGAGAGTGCCTGACTGTCCCCATCTCAGAAAGGTCTTTCCTAAAATCTAAATTAAATCTCCCTGCTGACATTTAAGCCAATTGCTTCTTGTCCTGTCTACAGTGGAAAGCACTTCCCTGTCTACAACTAAGAAAACATACTCTCTTCTTTACAGGAGCTCTTTATGAATTTGAAGTTTACCCTAACCTTCTGAAGTTTAAACAGAACCAGATATTTCAGGATTATCTCACCACTCCTGCTCAGATTTTCAATGTTCCCCTCTGCGTTTTCCAATTGCCTGACATTCTCCTTGAACAGTGGATCCCCAAAGTGATACAGCAGAAGAGAAGGGTCACTTCAAAGGCCTTAGATCTTTTTGTTGCTAATATTATGCCAGCATCTTTGGGACAACACAAGTATGATGACTCATATTCACTTCTGCTCCCTTACAACCCCATTTCATTTCCTGAAATATGCTTAACAAGCCCATTTCCCCCTATCCCATTTTTGCAGGTTGTTATTCCTTCTTCAGTGCAGATTCTTGCATTTGCCAAGTACAGAATTGCGGAATTGCAGCATTCCAGCCAATTATTTCAGGCTCTTTTGTCTTCTTTTGTCTAGATTATAATTCTGTCCTACAATATGTTTGCAGTCTCTCTTACTTCAATGATAGTCACATATGTAATAAACGTGGTCTATTCCATCACTTAAATCAACACCAGAATCAGATTTCAGCAGAACCCTACTTGATATACATTTCCATTTTCATGGTGAACCACTGATAATTAACTAGTCTAAGAATATAGTTTTACATTATAATCCGAATGTCAGTATTTTTGGCCTGACCATGTTTACTTAGGTTGTTTACAAGAATGTTATGTGATACACTGTCGAAAGCCTTATAAAAGTCAAGCTGTTTACCATTTACCTCTTCCTGCTTATCTAAAAGGTCTGCCATTCTGTCATATCAAGAAATCAGACTGGTTTGACATGACTTGTACTTAAAAAAAACAATATTGAATGCTACATATCTTTGATTTCTTCTAAGTTCTTATAGATTATTTAAATGATCATTTGTTCCAGCATTTTCCTGAGAATTAACAGCAAATTTCCTGGCCCGTAATGACCAAGCTCTTCCTCCTGCCTCCTCTTTTTAAAGACAGGAATTACAATTGTCCTTTTTCAGTCTTCTTGAACACCACCTGTCCTAGTTAAAGTCTCAAAGATATCCCTTACAGACTCAGGTGGCATCGGAGCTTTAGCTAATTCTCTAAATATCCTAGAATAAATTTCACCAGGTTATCCAATCTGAAAACATTTAAAAAGTATTTTCTAACCCATCTTTCCCACATTACCCATAACTTGTATTACTGCTTGAGATTGTATCCTTTTTTCACTATAGGTATTAATGAGCCTTTAAAAAGGCCTTAATTAAAGCACTTTTTAAAACTGACTCTGCCTAGCACAGACAAAGCCAGGAAGATGGAATGTACATACTGCTACTTTAAACAGAGGTTCAAGTGCAGGAGAAGTGTATTTTCATTTGCAAATAATGCCAATGCATTTGTTAACCTGAAAGACAATAAAAGTGGTAGGCACTGCATCTGTTTCCTATGTGAATAGATGTGAAAACATATGGTTCAAATTATAATGACTGCCTTGAAACTATGCCAATTTAGAAAAAGCCAAAGTTTCTGCACTATATCTGGACCCATACAGTGATTTCAGATGCTCAAAATCTTAACAATAATTTTTCAGATAAATATAAACCATGGACTCATAGTTACTTTTCCTTCGTCATTTTCTTTCCACATTTTTTAATGAAATTGTAAAATACAAGCTAGAAAATTATGAAAGAAGGCCAATTTAAAATATTGATCAGGAAAACTCTGGGGCATGTTCATATAAAGGTGAAGTTTGCCTTTATCATTACCTGCAATTCTGTATCATCACCTATTACTTGAGAGTATTTGTACACTTATGTGGTCATAATGTAAATACAACATTTCAAGCACAGCATCATTAGCAATTACACAACTATTCTAAAGCAGTACTTCAGAACCTACTTAATCCACAAACAACATTACCATAAAGGAAGATAAAGTTGTGATGTGCCATGATTGAATGATGCCTTTAAATGCTTTCAAACTTCGGTTCTTAAAGTACTAAGCAAAATAACCATCGTTTTCACTGCCTCGCAAAGGGGACCAAAGAGAGGCACGCTTACCAGTAGTACAGCCTGTCTCAGTATGGAACTGCCCTTATCTAAACGGGTCCTCGCTGTAAGGAGCTGTATAGCCTTGCCTACAGAAGCTGAGCCTGCATGCCATGCCAGCTTGTGCTACTGCGTTGGGCGAGTAAAACTCTTCTTGGCAATCCTTTACAAAAGCCAGGCCTGAGTTACTTCCAGTCACAGCAGGTAACCTGCCTCCTTCTTCACTAACAGACTCATCCTGCCACTGCCAGCCTTCTTTCTGTTTCCACTGCTCCACCTGGAAGCTCTAATAAGAGTACTTCTCGCATACCCAAACCAAATACTTGGTTTGAGTTTTGAGCTATAGTTTTGAGCTATAGCCAGGATCAGGAAGAGCCAAAAAAGTCTGTTCACTCAGAATGTACAAAAAAATCCTTGCAAGAAATCCTGTCTGTCTTGGATTTCCAGAGTGATGGGGGTTAGCTAGTCCAGGTAAAACTCAGATACCAATCTGAAATTTGTGTGCTTATCCAGAGAAAGATTCCATACTTTACAGACTTGTTCATCATACCTAGTACTTTCAAGTCAGCCAGAATTTGGCACATACTGGGGGTAGCTACTGGGAATAGCATGTGGCCCTAGTCAACTCATTTTGTGCGGGGGAGTGAAGGGCTTTGAAACAGATGTAGGTCTGCTTTCTGATGAGAGTAATAATGTGATTTAAAGCAGCTTTCATTTGTTCATTTTGTTTTTAAGTTTGAGACAACTGATTTAGCAGATGTGAGACATTACACCTATAATGGTGCTTACTCAAGAATACTTGAGCAATATACTGATTCCAAAGCTTTCCATTCCTGCTGTAAAACTAAGAAAGCAAGGCAAGGGAACATACCTTCCTTTTGAAAGAAACCAAGAAACCTAGGCAGTTTATGCTGACTTCAAGTATCTTGGAAAATGACAGGGAACAGCTGAAATAAGGAAGTCTGAAGCTTGCAATATTTTAATGAAAAATTATTTAAGGGTCAAACATCTACCTAGTGAGCTACAAAGGGACTAGAACTGGTCTCATATCCTAAAATATTTAATCTGGATCAGAAGTTCCAAAATAAAGGACTTCCAAGCATTAAATATGTTAATCCTACAGTCTAAATTTCAGTTCTAGAATAAGAAGCACAATGCTAAGTGCAAGAAACCATATTGGAAATATCTGTAGCACCAAAAGTCAAGTTTCTACTCTCTTTATTTTGGTAACAATGCAATAATGTAGTAAGAAGGAAATTGAACTTTACAGTAGTGTTTCTACAAGGCATTGCACCATTCAGTGTGTATACATAGTCTGCAGATTGGAAAAAACTATGGAGGAGTTAATCCCTCACTGCTGCCACAATGAGATGTTCAATATAAAAGTGACAGAGAGTGTAAATCAAAGTACTCTGGCATTTTGAGCTCCAGTCAGACTGTTTCAAGAGAGAGAAGTGAGACGATTTAGAGTTCATCAATTATATCACATCAAATTAGCCTCCATCACTGGCTTGGCTCGACAGCTTTCATCTATTCTAATTTACAACAGAAAAGACAGCCAAGTACGGGATTGTGGCAATGACATAGTCAAAGGGAAGCTCAGTAGCTTTCCTTAGCAAGAATGACGGTGTTTTCCAGACAGCAGCTTCAGCTGGGTCAAAATCTCCAGCCACGTTTAGTTTCTTTCATTTGGTTTGATCTGATAAGCCTTATTCTCATTTAAAGAACCAATGTGTGAAACATCTTTTTAGCAGTCCTGCAGTCACTGCCTTTCTACAAATACTATTCTATATACAACTACATTACACAGTGATTTACCTTTGCAGTTAAAATTCTTAAAATAGACAAAAGTATGCTAACAGAATGTCATCATAACTGTATGCAGTTAGGACATGAGTTGGCTTTTCTTAAAAGAAAAATCACTATCAATAAATTCTTAGAATTTGCCTTCTAACTGACAGACTTCAAATTTGAATTTGCCATGGTTATTTGAAGACACTGGCAGTGCAGTAATTTAAATCACAGTGAAACACAGAAAAGCATTGAAGAACCTCACACAGATGTCACTTTACAAAGTATTTTAATGTAAAGAATTCATCCTTTGGCTGCAGACATGATAATGAGCATTATGCATCATTTAAATCATAATTTAGAGGCTTATTTGGATTCAAATGGGAAATAGGCCTTGTGCTGGCCCTCTGCACAGTGGTGAATTCACACAAGATGGACTAAAAGTTAGGTTTCTATCAAATAAATAATAACACAAATAAAAAAAGACAGTTTTCTGCATAGCATCAAGTTTTCCTTGCTTCCTAAAACATACTTATTCATACAGGCAAGAGAAACTAGGCGTTTAAAGATACACAGATTGCAGTGATTATGTCATCAGAATAACCAGGCTTCGATAAGTATATTTCTGTATTCTTCCATCACAGTTTCTATTCATACTGCAATATCTCTTTTACTTGCTTTCTTCTAACGTGGCCTGTTTCCAACGGAAATACGGCAAGCTTTAAGCAACAGAAGGTGATACATCTCTTTCCCATTCCTTTACCTCCTCCTCCAGTTTGACTTTGCTAGCAGGATTTTAAATAGTGAACTACTAATAGGCTTTTTATGGCAATCTTTAACTTGTTTTAATAACTGTATCAGATTAAAATACTTAGGGACAAGTAAAATTCCTGACAGCTATTTTTTAGAGACTCTCACTTGACTTCAAAAGTGATAAATAGTAAGTGAAAACTTAGACAAAGACATTATTGTCTTTCACTTTGAATATTGATTGGTTCCTTTTTTTCTATGCAATCTTATATAGTCTATATAAAGAAAAAATGAATCAAACAAAATGTATTCATGACTTTCCTCTGGCAAAACGGAAAACATAGAACATTTTTATATTCTTCCACAATATGCCCCTTTCTGTGTGAGAATCTTTTACGTGCATTAGACAAGAGGCATAAATTTTTCCAGAAGGTAGACTTGTTTTCTGTTATTTGTTCCAGCTGGAGACATATTGGTTTAAAATGTCAGGGAACCTCTGTGTGTTAATGGATTTTATGTGGGCATCTGCTACATGTTTTCAAATTTACACCACCACAATATATGAGACAGCTGGAATTTCATTAATTGAAATTTATTTACCAAGAAAAAAAACAACACCCTTAATTGGGAGACAAAAGAAAACAAAGATATGATCTATGAGTCAAAGGTGCCACACACCTCAACAATTTTTCTCTATAGACTTATATTTATCACAGTGCAAGCAAAGTAAGGACTCATCCTTAGGGGCTTCTAAAAAAAGGCATGACAACCGTGATTTGGCTAATTAATTTCCGCTACTCATTTAGAGAGGAGGAGAGTATGCTAACAGATAATGCTCAAACCCAAGAACATTAGTTTTTGTCTTATATAGAGCTCTGATAGCCTCGTGTTTGTGGTGGTCGCTTGATTGTTAATGTGGAAAAAGTTATTTGTTAATTACATGAAATACTGTTATTTAAACAGGTATGTTTTACAAATACATGATTCACAAAACATTAAGGATGAAATTAATCTCTGCAGAGATGCATCTTTTTTCCCTTCCTCGCATACAGCTAAGGATCACTCGCATTGTTAGATTTGGTACTGTTTCAAGTCTAGGGCACTGTGGAGGAAGTAACGCCTCTCTGGGAAGCAGAGATCCGATTCCTCTATGTAAAGTAGAACAGCACGACCATAAATATGCAACTGGAGGGGCATGATGACCTGAAAGGATTCACTCCTCCTTCCCTGCCCCACCTACACGGAAGTGGAGTGCAAAAGCCATTAAAACACTACAGGGAAAACTTCCAGTTAACGTCTCCATTGCAGATTCCCTGGATCAATGGCAATCGACAACTCCTCTACTGGTATCCAACAATTTCCTCAGTGCTCAAGACAAACTATTCAGATTTGGCACTGGGGATTGGGTACACTGCTAACAGGTCCCAATGGCCTCAGCTAATCACTTCAGGAGACTAGAAAGATGTTTCCCCTCACCTTGTAAGATCGATTCATGTAATATGGGGGTTTGCAGCTTTCCAACCACCAGGAAATCTTGCTTTGGTTGCTTCATACAATTATTCCTTATGCCACAACTGTAGGAGGAGCGCAGTGTGGAGTACTAATTTGGAAAGCCCAGTTTAGAATCAGAAATCAGTAATAAACACAGCTAGTTTGGTGTTGCTGGGATATGGATCTTGAAGACTAACATTAGTTGTGATTTTTCATATGTGCAATCTTAATCCAAATGTGCAGCCTTGTACTAGGAAAAGGTGACAGAAAAATCTAGCAGCAGAACCAGATTCCTTCATTCCAGGCAAAGGAAGACTAAACAGCCACAGTCTGTGGGTGATTAAGATCAGTGTTAGGGAATTAAGAATGTACACAGCCATAGTATACATCTAACTATATAGCCATTAGCCTTTATAGCCATTTTTGAGCATAAGTAACAACACCCAGGTAAGTAGCTCCTAACGAATAATTTGTTTGTATTTGGCAATTGACGACATTATTTTTTCAGCCTTTGTTTGAAATGCAAAGACTGATATTACCCCCACAGTTTATTTCATCAATATATTACAAACAGTTAACTGAAGTAGGAAAAGTTTTAATATTTTGTTCTCTGATGGGATACATATGATTCAGAATCACATTACAACTGCCAACATCCATGATGACAAGTTCAAAAATTCACCTTATATGAGTATTCTAAAATGCCTGTTTAACATTTATTGCTTTGGCAAATGCTCCAACACAGAATGTGTGCAAACATAGCTTTAGCAAATCTAGTTTCATACAGGAACACCCTTCTACGTACAAATCATTAATTGTAAGACTACAACCTCATTAGAAAAACAAATAATTTTGAAAAAGTATTTGAAAAGAATTTGCCCTGCTCTATAATTTATCAGCATTTTGAATCTCTCTCATTTCAGTTCTTATGAAAGACTCCTACAATTTGAATAGTCAAGATCTGCTTGCAGTTATATTTCACTGGCCTTTAAACTAACATGCGTTCATCTTTGTCCTACAGGCAAAAGTCATTTCTAAAATTCTCAGTCTTTGGTTGAGGGAAATTTTGACCTAATTCACTGCAGGTTTAAAGGAACAAGATGTCAGAGTTTTTTAAAAATGACTTCTGAAACGCAACTGCAATAAAAGGTGTTTCTTCCGATAAAAATAAATTAATTATTAATAAATGTTGTAAGTCAAATTATTTTCTTTTAAAAGTAGAACCAATCATATCCTATAAATGCAATCCTCCATTTACTGTACCAACACCTTGGATACAGACTGATTATGCTAATTAAAACAATCTGAGAGCATATTTCTTTTTTATTCTGAACTATGTAGGCTGGTATCAGATTCCTCATGTTTTTTCTGACAAAGGCAAATTTTTCTAAAAATACGTACCTTAAAATGTATTACTAGATGTAGTCTATCAATACTGAAAATAAAATAGCTCCCATAGATCTGTTGAACATCCAATATTTCTGAGAATCAGTTTACATATGCTAAAGCAGGGATGTAAAATATGCTTTTATTTTAAAAACCTCTAGTTTCTTTGATTGCAAAAGTACAGGTCATATGTAAATTAGTTCAGAGGAAAAAAATTCATTGGAATTCATGGATGCATGAGCACAGCTTCAACTAAATGCTTTAGCATTTTAGCCCTCTTTTCTTCCTTTATATTCAATGAATCACTGCTTAGTGCAGCTAAAAGTGTCTGCTCTTTTTTTGCGGGGGGAGTCCCTGCATTCTAACCACTTAATGTACACAGCAGAGATCAGGTCCTTCCCTAATCAGGTCCTGCCCAATTTTCAGAAAACAAAACCTGAAACCTATAACATGAATTACACTGATAGTAAGAGTTGGTGTCACTCAGAGTAAGTAGGCCCAAGATATGCTAAACCAGAATCATGTACACAAGAAATAAATTAAATGATGCAAAGCATAATCAAAGAAAATGCTCAGCACAAGCTGTGAAAATGTGGTATTTATTTTTCTTAGAAGAATTAAGAATATGTGATGGTATTCCTATCAGCAAAGAATACACATTACTTATCTCTCAGTTAATGATAAATCCTTTTTTATTTTTCTGATAAATTTTCTGTTTTGTTTCTGCAGATATTTCCACCCTCAGACACACATGGAGAACATGGAGTCCTGAAGAATTATTTTAAAGTTTGGTTCCCCTTGTCTTGAGTATGACTATATCAAAATGTTTAGGTGGCTACAGCGATTTGCATGAAGGAACATTCTCTAATATAGAAGTAAATAAAACACAGTTAATTCTCATGGGATAAAAATGTTGCCTTTTATGCTTTCACCTATGTTGTGCATCTAAATCATTTTTATTTGGCTTAATCAGAAAATTAAAAACTTCTTCATATGCAACTTCATCTAAAATATGCTTTGAACGTTCACAATATGGAGGCACTTATTATACACAGTGACTGGAGTAGGCCATACCAGCACATGTAATAATTATACCAGCATTCATTGCAACTACATGTAGGAAAGAATGGTAGCGTATCAGCATTATTTTTTTCCCACAGTGGAAGAAGGGTTCTTTCATACACTGAGTTAGGTCTAACATATTTAATATGATTTTCTTCCAGTAAGTCAAAGACTTACACAGAATGAATAGAGATAATTTATATACATGCAGATGTCCCAATTTTTATATAGCTGACTATTCTATTTAATTCCAGTGCATATTAGACCTTCACTGCTGAGTGAACAGGGCTTTGTAATACAACTGGAAAATAAACTCAAGAATCATGTTGGCAACAGCCTGCTGGACAAGCGAAGACACTTGTAGCCAGTTTTCTCTTCTGAAAAAAGAAGTGTCAAGTCAATCATCAGGATACAAAGGAGCACTAAGATGGTGGGAAGCTAACCCGTATAACACATTCTCATGCGGTGCACAATGTTGGCGAGTAACATCAAGCTTTCCAGAGAGCTAGTGTATGATAGTACCTGCGGTTCTTAGCTAGAAATGCATTCGTTCTTATGGAAGGAATCTATCATGCTTGCTGTCCACATCACAGCACTGTGGCACCTGAACCACAGGAAGGGGCTGCGTCTGGCTGTGACCCGGGTTTGCAGCTGGACATGGATGATGGAGAATGGCACTTTGGGTTACCTGCAATTACAGTTCTCACAAGGTACTGCAGCATTTCAGAGCTCAATGTTTACCTGACCTGAAACAAAATAATTCCATTTTTCATTCACTCGTTAGAAATTTTCTCTGAAATATCTCTCCTCTCACAGAAAGCTGACATTTAGATATGGTAATACTTTTTGAAAAGAAACTTTCAAATACTTTTGAAAAGAAAAACATTCTACACTGTTCAGCCTTAGTAATGAATAATAAGAAACATTTAGCATTGGGAGCACTTCCATCATTTCCTGGTTTTTATTCGCTCTGTACACACTTTGAAGTCATTCGGACATGTTTTTGATCATCACAGCTTAATGTGAACTGTTACACACAGTGTAAACAATGCTGAACTATCTAGAGTAAGTGAAAGCTAGGATGAGAGGCAACACTCAGTCCACTTAGTGTGCTACAAAATTTTCTAATTTCGTATTTCCAGACGATGTTGGCCCTCTTTAATACGAACTACAGATCTGCAGCTGTGACTCAGCTGTGCAAAGCAGCTCTCATACTTTCGTCTCCTTGGGCATTTCTCCCCCAGAAGCAAACTCACTTAATGTCACCTCAGCTGCCACTGGCAAACTCACCAGCAGTGCAGAAGAATCAAGCTGTGATGTGATGAGATCTAGCACTCCCTGAGCACGTCATTTATTTTTGTGATGAAGCAACAATAGTGTCTGGACCTACAGTTTACCATTTGTGAAAAGGACATCCAATGCCACTTCACTTGGACATAAATTATATTTACTTTTCAGAAGAATGTGAATAAGACCTAGCACATACTGACCTGTATAAAAGTGTCCATTTCTTTATTGAGAAACATTATCATGAGTTAGATTATTGGGGAACACTTTCAAGAATGATATTATAATCATGAGAATATTTTGCAAAACAAAAGGAATAAAAAAAGCCAGCATAGAAAACATTTACAAGACTCTTCCTCAGCTGTCCAGTTCTCTTGTAGCCATTTTGAAATTCATTTTACATTATATGTAACAGAAGTAGAAACCAGGTTTTCAGCTAATTACCAGGAGAAAATAAATGTTGGGAGTGAGCACTCCAGTTTTCACCTCCATGGGGGATAGACCACAATTTTGCAACGCTTACCATCGCCTAGGTGCAGCGCTGCAGCAGCAGGGTGCTCTGGCAGCCCAGAAACCGCTGCTCCTCTCCCCTCAGGAGCCAGTGCTGTCCCCTTTCCTTCCTGCCTTTCATTCAGATAATACAACAACTTGGTGTTCTGCCTGGACCCCATTCCCTTGTTCCCTTAGCCTCACTCTCCTCCCTCAGACAAGGCAGATTTGGGACGTGATTGCTCTTCCCTGCACCCTTTCAGAGGCGGCAGAGCCTGCTGGCTGCGGGCTTTCCGTGCTTCCCTTCCTCAGAGACCAGGTGCTCTGAGTTTTTGACTTCCAAGCATGGGCGGGAGGAAAAACTCTGTCTGCATTCCTACAGCTCTCTTTCCCTGTGATGCCCTCCCACTGGCGGGATGCAGTTGCAAGAGGAGTGCAGTGAGAACTACCTGCACTCTGAGGGTGATGTTAAGATATTTGGGCAGCATTTGGGTGGCTCACCAGCTACTCCCATTCTTTAGGAAGACAGATGGCAAGAAGAGCATCCTATGACTGAACTCACTTGGGAGCTGACTGTTGGACCATGCTGGTAATATAGTCGGAGAAGAGAAAAAAAAAAAGAAAAAAGGAGATTTAGTCAGCAACATAACAATAGCTTAACTAGCAAAAAGAGAAAAATAAAGTTTACCATCATTTTTCTCCAACTACTGTGATAAAAAGAATAAACTCTTTTTATTAAACTCTCTATTATTAAAAATAATATTTTCCTCTTCATGAATAATGCCCAAACAGGAAGTAAATATGCTGCAGATGCACGGGTAACTTCTGGAGTGAAAAGCTTTCCCCAGGACCTATACACCAGGTATACCATGGTGGTAAGTATTGCCTCAGTGTATACATGAATACACAACAGACACATACACCTGAACATAGAGCGATAACTTTCCAAATTTAATTTGGCTTCCACTTAGCTACGGGGCAAAAGTTACGTGGGTTTTAATAGAATGCTGAGAGAAATTAAGACTGCAATAAATGCATGTACAGGTAGAAGTCCCTTATTAAATCAAAGTAGTAGATAGAGAGTGAAGCCAAAAAGGGGGCTAGGAAGCAATTTAGCTGAAGAACAAAGATTTCAGGTATTAATTTACTGCCATAGATATGAGCTCACAACTAACACAAGCACAGAATGTTACCTGCACAAATATGCAAGACAAGCTAGTCCTATTTTCCCTGGACATGTTCAATAGAAGATAAACATATTATCATGGGATGAGTAAAAATCTATTCACCAGTTTTTATACTGCAATGTTTTTAAAAAATACAAGCTTTTAAAATCTAGTGCTTATGGTATAGAGAAACCAACTGGGATGTGTTCATAAACGTGACATGATACTTGCCTCTGACATTATCCTGTGAAACATTTATCCAGGGTCCACAGCTTTTGCTAACAGCTCAGCACACCACTGCCGTTCTCCAATTTATTGTTCAAATTTTTGATCTGCCTGCTGATTATCTCTAAGCCAGTGGTTCATAATCTCAGTTTTTCCATTCTACATCCTACCAACAGCAAAGTCCTTAAAAGAGAGAGGTCTCAGTGGTTGATTTCACTTTCTAACAGCATCCTAGGTGTTTCCAGTAAGCCCACAGCTGCTACAGTAACAAACAAGTAAAGGCTGTTTTGTCAGAATTCACAGCTTGCAGGGATGGCAAAATGACTTTGTTTTTATATGCAAGCAAAAAATAGCAATCTTCTAATTTATCTCAGTTCTTTCAGTCACAGAATTAAAAACACTGTCTGTGTACTTATCGAGGGACAGTGCTACATGGAGTACTATCAGACAAAAGTGACACAATCAAATCGAATGCCTCCCTTTTTTGGCATGTACATACCCAGTGTTATGCCAAAGCAGGCGATTGGCTAAAACTCTGACTCTGAGAAACAAATTAATTTCTGTCTGCCTTCATTTGGGAATGTGGACCAACTCTGTCACAAAGAAGGCATAAGTGATGGCTCCCATGTCAAGGAGGAATAAGCTGAAAAGATGGGGGAAATAGTGGAAATAAATTCACATCCTACTGTCACGTAAAGAACTTTAATGAGAGTAACATGCATGGAGTGTCTCAGCACCATATACATAATGGGGCAATCTGTATTTATTTGCAAAGACTTGCAGCTATCACTCTTTTGAACAATCTGTATGAAATTTAGAAATTTTAAAGAAATCAGACCAGTAAAGGACAAATAACATTCCGGAGAGGCAGTCTTTGCTCAGACCTTTGTAAATAAACAAATAATCATCCGAGGTGAACAACATATGTAAAACTAGTGTAAAAAACAGTGGTAGGGCCTGTTTCCTGTGAAAACTTGAGTACTAGTACAATGGCAGACACCAAAATAAGGAGTAGCCTTAGAGTCCAATATTACATCAGTACTTCTTATTCTATGGCAAGCCAAATGATTAAAATTCGTGTTGCTCTCCACTGTATATCATTTGTTCTTTTTCATTAGCCTTACCTCCACCGTAGTAGCAGAATGGGAAGCAGTACGTGAAGGTAAGTTTCAAGAGAAATATAATACTTCTAATAAAATGAAAGTAACTACCATTTTGCCTAACACGTCTGCTAATGGAGGCAAAGCCCCTTGCCATGGATGCTGATTGCATATAATCTGTTCACTTTGAAGTTGAATTTAATTGTATTATTATTTTTATATACAGCATAGTGCCTAAGAGTCATGAGCCAGAACTTCTGTGCATTAGCTGCTGTACAAACAAAGAAAAAAGGGGCTTCATGGTTCAAAGAGCTTATACTTTAATTTGTTAATTTTTGATGAAGTGTGAAAGATAATCTGAATGAGGCATTCAGGCATCCAAAACCACAAAGCATTTAGCTATAATGCAGCTCCTATTACAATTCTGAGTCTGTGTTTAGAAAATACAATTACCAGATACACTGAACACTGCTATAAACCGACAGTAAGGTGGACAAAATTCTCTTTGGGTATAAATGGGTGAACTACGACTAATGTCAACAGAATCATGCCTATGTACAATGGAGAATTTTGATCTGCTATGAAGAAAAAGGCTGCAGCATCAAAACAAAATACACACAAACAAAACACACACACACACAAACAACAGATTATAAGTTACTAACATCCATGAAAATAATGCTTTTTCCTGTAACTACAAAACTGTTGTCTTTATTTCAAGGTAAAATAGAAATAGTAACTATAATTACTCTTCAATTGCTAACTTCTGGACACAAAGTCTCGCTAGGGGTTCAGTGTTGCTAAAAAAGAATTCTAGCGATGCTCACTGTACTTTTGCTGTCTGTAGTGAACACTGAAGCACCTTATGAAAAGCCTGCTCAGAACTAACAAGTTATAGTATTATGTCCTCTCCGAAGTTAAGGAAATAAAAATAAAGGAGGTAGATGATTACTATAAAGTATTAAAATACTTTCCTCCCCATAGTGTACACCCATTCATGCTTACTATAAATATTTAGACCATCTGGAAATGTTTTAAGGCAGAAAATCAGAACATTATTTGTTTTAAGATGAGCGATACTGATCCTTGTCCCCCATTCCTTTCCAAGATCTTTATCTGCTCTCTGTAAAAAAATCTTTAAATTTAAAACATAATAATCTATCCATATAGCAATAATTTTCTGAATTAATAGAAACATAATCATAAAAATACATTTACACAAGTTCCATATCCTGACATGCTAAATTTATATTATCTCTTGAAAATACTGATGGCTAACATAAGATAGACATTAATTCTGATTAAAACAGCACTTGACAATAGTCATAAACCAACTGCATTTATTCTAATGATATAGCTAAATAGGTAACAATCACTATTTAATTTTAAGTATAGCAGTGGACTCGAACTTTCTTATAAATGAGCGATCAGATTTCCAAATTAGTAACTATCTCAGGAAGGGAACTGCAACTACCTTGCCACTGGTGAGCTTGTCAAAATTTCAAAAACTCCTGAAATATTTTTAAAGCTTATTCTGAGGTTTAAAAGTAACTCCCCTCTAAAATGAAAATATTGGGGGTCTGGTTCTGCTCCCTTGTTGTGAATGGCAATGTTTCTTTAAGCTTACTAATGTATATTCTCAAAATGAATTGTAACAGGCAGTAAACTTCATACATTGTAATTATTCCTGTTAAGTAATTTCCTATGAGCAAAATAGGAATACATTGTATCTGCAAGAATTACAAAAGCAATAGAACTTTTTAAAACTATGAAAGATAAAACCAGATCTAGTATGAAAACTGATGATTTTAATAATACAGCAACCATTCTTTCAGCATGTGCATACAACAGTTTTAAAATTCATCTTTAAAATTACTTTAAGATTTAATAATTATATGTAAGTGAAAATGAACGTGCAGTGCGCTGTGATAATGCCACCACTGGGTGATATCATCTGTGTCTATTATTCAGCAGAGCAGAGAAATATCAAGAAATAATCGGCCTGAAAACTCTCATTTTAATTGCTCTGCACAGACCTGGAAAGCAAGTTTGATGCCTCCAATATCAAGGAACATATCCAATTCTGGAAATGAAGCAAAATTGATCAGGCTGGTCATAAAGAAATTATAAGCACAGAGCCAGGATATGCTAAACCACCTTGAAAATGAATGGGAACAATTTTACTATACCAAATAACAACAAATGAAAGTGCTCGCATAGGCTTTTTGGTATTAACAGGATATTTTGGCCCAAGAGCTGGATATAGAAAGCTGTTCAAGGCTGGAATTCAAGGCTGGAGTAAGTCAGAATGGTCATCAGATCCTGGGGAAGCAGCTGGTGCTGAGGAATACCAGAGGAGACAGGGGGGATTTTTATCTAAACAGAAAATGATAAGCATTCTGCCTTCTAACCCACAGGAGTGGCTCTGGGCAGCTGAATGTGTGGCTACACATGGACACGATGGCTCCTTTCTAATTCTTTCCACTTTAAGACCAGAACTGCTGTTCCACCTGGCCCAGCCAGGCTTCCCCAGACCCATGCTATCCCAAGGTCACTTGCTTTCCTTTTTTATATGTGTATCTTTCCCATCCTCTTCTTTGCCATGTTTCCCCTAATATCCAAACCACTTCCCATCTTAGAAAGCTAGCTAGAGTCAAAAAATCCAAACTTCATACACATGCTTTATTTTATATTCTTTAAAACAACTTTGTCCATCTTTGACAACATGGAAACTTTCCAAAACACACTTTTAGGCATCTCCTTACTCCAGGCTATGAAAAGGAGCATTTTTTTTCAGCTGCGCTTTTTGGAGATAACATGACACCTCATCTCCCCCAGTATCAGACCAATTTAAAAATAAGCCACAACATCACTTCAA
This sequence comes from Dromaius novaehollandiae, assembly GCF_036370855.1. NCBI lineage: Eukaryota > Metazoa > Chordata > Aves > Casuariiformes > Dromaiidae > Dromaius > Dromaius novaehollandiae. The sequence goes on along the minus strand of NC_088103.1, from coordinate 40,134,656 downwards.
AATGCTCAAGTTTTAAAACTCTCTGTATTAGTTATATCAAACTTCTCACAAAATATCTAGTTTGGGAAAAATAGTTGGCAAAATTTCAAAAGTTTAGTTTCTCTGGGGTAATAAAGAGATTTTTAAGTTAATCAGGTTTATAACAGAAAACTAGCATCAATGAGATCTTCAAGAGTGACTCTTGTCTCTTCATTATAGATACTACATCTGTCTAGAGACATAATTCTGTTTCATTATATATTGTTTGTCACGTCGGATTAAGTGTGTTAGCTGCAAAATGGTAAATCTGGGACTGAGTGATTAATAAATGTGCTTTAGGTTTTACTACGTGAAAAGTACTGTTACAATTGTCTTTTCATTTCAGAGTGCCTGTTCTGTGAAAGCTTGTTTTGTGTGTCTAGCACCACTTATACGAAATGCATTTTTAACTACCAAAGTTGATCATAAAGGGAAAGAGGGAGAAATAAAAGGATACATTATGCAAATAACCTCGAGATTTCTTTTTCTTAATACAAAAGGCACCAATGGTTCTTTGCATATTCACTGTATTCTACAGCATGGCATAAAGTTGATTTAAGTAACTTCACTTTAGACTTCAAACAATTTTACATTTTAAATGAAGGGACAGGTATTTTTTAAGCCTACTAGATAAAGTATATTTGTTTTGGTGCCTTGAAAAAATAAAGTGAAAGTGGATTCTGCCAGGATGAATAATTTATACTGGCATGAAAAAAGGAGAGAACAATACAGCTGACATCAGATTAACATCTGGGGTTAACTGCCAAAAACAATGCAATGCTTATTAGTGTCCGATTGAAAAGCTCATCCTCTGTCCTGGGCCACATCACTCATTTGCTTGAGCCAAACAGGCTCTTCAGCAGCTTCTGTCTTGCCTTATGTTCTCATTTTCCTGGAAATGTGTGGTAATGAAGGTCCTTTTAACAGATGCTCCTTTAGACTCATTAACTTCTGAATCTCATTGTTCATTTTATCCATGAAAAGATAATTTATTGGAACAAACAACTATGGAAAAATAGAAAATCACAAAGATCTTCATCACGTTACTACTAAACTCCAGATACTGATAGCAGGTGAATGTATGCAGCTGCTAATAATTATAAAATACTATACTTAGAGATTGTCCTAAGTGATCAGGGAGTTCCCTATGTCTCAAGAGACAAAGATATCCTGTGTGACTTCAGGCAAAACAGCATAAATCATAGCTTAGCAAAGATTCAAATAGCAACTGTCCTGGTTACCGACAATATCTAAAGGCACAAAGCACTTTGCTCCTGCTTGCCCGAGGGAGAATTATTTAGTGAGCTAAAATAATACTATAGCACTAGGTAAACAGTACTAGAGCAACCAACTTCAGTATCTATGACAGGAAAACATTGAAGTCTTAATGATTTCATGAAAAATGCATGAAATGAAGTCCTAAGAAGAATGAATAAAATATAACTGTGCACAGGATTTACTTTATGTCAGAGAACATGATAAAGAACATGATAAATGTTGGAATAAAGACATCTTTTCATATACTAAGCTGTAAAGTAAATTTTTAAAAGTCATTACTTACATGAAAAGTTTAAAAACACAACAAGCTAACAGGAGAAATGTAGCTACAGAAGTAGTATTTCTAACTTTTCTTTTAGTTAAAACCAACACTATTCACAATTTAAAGGGGTTCATTCTAAATGCACGTACTACCAACCAGTAATTCTTGGGATTCTGTTTAGTAAGACACATTGGTGAGACGGGAAGAATAAACAGTGCCAGGATACATAAGCAGACTTAAGCTATAATCTCTGGCAAACCTTTGTACTTATTTTTGCATGGACCTCCACTCTGAGGTTTTACTTGGAGAGATGAAATGAAAGCAAAAATCCTTTCAACACATATTTCTACTAGCCTCTTTTATTATCATGTGCTTTGGCTTCATTTACCATCTGGAATTTCCTCCAGCTATATGTACCTGACAAGCCAAGGGAAGCCACCCGTAAGTTCAAATGAAGATAAAGTATGCATTCCCATGCACCAGAGAAACAAAGTCTACTGAAAGCAAGAAAGAGTTTTATATATATTTGATAACCACGAATAAAGGTTAAAATATTATGTTTGCAAGCATTTGTGATACATTGTGTATTCATATAATTATTATGTATGCTTATGTCCAACTGGTTTATGATTCTATTTATACATTTAACTGAGCAAAGCATTCTTGTCCCAAGCAAGGCAGTACTGTATCATCTTCAATTACTGGTTAAGAATCACATGTAGTAGCATTTCTTGCTTAAATGAGGTAGAAAGAGATTGTAGGCCAGTTGCTTTCCTTTGAAATATACATACTGATCATACAAAAATCCAAAATATTTCATTGTCTCAGTTGATCATCAGATAGCTGGTAAGATCATTCAGTAGAAATAAGGCAACCAGAACAAATGACTACTGTCTCCTAGGGCCAACTTACCCTCTCTCAAGAGATCAAGTTCATGGAATCACAAAAAAGTTATGCCTTCCAATGACACCACTGTATGTGAATAGTGCTAAGAAGAAAGACTGAAATAAACTGTTCTTTCATCACTCCTGCAAAAATATTCAACAGTTACTTACAATACCCAAATGTGTATTTTGTTGTATACAGCTATCAAACATTTTTGCATGGACAGTATAGGAATGTCCTATTTCTAAGTATTTTGTCCCACCTTCTGTCCAACCTTTCACAGCAAAGAACAGAATCTTCAATCAGAAAACAAAACAAAACACTTTAAGGGTGTTCTCATAATATGTAGTCAATCTCTCTTAAATTAAATGATTTTGATTACATATGGCTATTTTTCCTAGAATCACTCCAAACAATGCTTTGCCTTCCTTTAGGAGTGGAAGGATCAACAAAAAGAGAGTTAGGAAATCAAGTTCTCTATAGTATTTGGAAATAAAAAAATCAATTAACCCAAATTTAACCAAAGTTTTCATGAGTTCTGTGTATATGCTTGCTATAAGTAAGCCTTGATTTCCAGAGACATATTACTACTGTCATACTAAAGCTCTCATTCACTTTAATATGCATTATGGAAATGCTGTATTTTGCAATATCACACCTTTGGGTCTAGCATCCCACCCACATTTCATGTCACTGCGGCAAAATGACTTATAAAGATGTTACTGAATCTGTTTTCTTGCATTTTAATTCCCATTTTTAGCAATTTTTAGCAATGTTAAATATCATGTCATGGCCAGAAACTTAACTGATTATCTTTACAAACAAATACTCCTACCTACTCCATACCTGCACCCATACACAGTATCTTTTGCAACAATTCTTACAAAATGACAACTGACAAAAAAGCAACACAAACTTCTAGGAATTATTTTGTAAATGAAAACAAAACAAACATACTACATAGACTGTGATTCTGAATATAAAATGTCAGTGAACTAAAATACTCATAGTGAAGCACCATGCTGTAAATTATATCACCTAGCTAATGGCAGTGCCTTGATGTCCAGGCTATAAGCTCCGACTTTGTTTCCTCAATGCTAGGTGCTTACAGCACAAAACAAAACAAAAAAAAAGCTATTTCTGTCTCAACAGCTTGCAATATATGCAGAAATCAAAGGTAACAGGTGAATACAAAATGATAGAGAGCACCAAAAATTAGGTCAGTCATGGTCAGCAAATGGACACTAGTCTCAGTAAATCAGCAACATTACCACAATCAAGAGTCAGGTAGACATCACAATAAAGTGGAACTGAAAAAAAAAAATATTTCAAGCAGAACGATGATGTGATTGAGGACTCACTCAGGAGGAACTCCTACAGTTTCTCATGGTACAGATCTTTCCCTTTTTTAATATTTTGTCATTGTAGATTATGAAAACCTCAACATACATACATACAATGAGTTCTTATTCTTCTCAAAATATCCTGCTCTTTGCTAGACTGTAAGTGCTACAGATCAATCCTCAGTCTTATCGAAACACAAACTAACAATTTAAAGCAGCAAGACTAACTACTCCCACTTAGCATGTGTACTGGTATACAAAATGGAGAATAAAAACATCTGTCTGCATTTTTTCATTTTAGAATCATCTTTTTATGCCATGTTATATATAGGGCAAATATACACATTAAATTTCATTTTCATGGGTAAATGCATCAGCCATCAGCCTGCTAGCTTCACTGCCTTAGAAAAACAAAGCATGTCTCACCGATGGGCCAAAAAATGTAGGATGTGGTTACATATCAGACTGTGAAAAAAAAGACACAAATTTTCTTTTGTGCACACTGCCTTTTTTAGCAGTAGGTATTGTATTTGTGTTTGGTAAAATTCCAGAAAATCAACCCATCTGCACACTTTCTTTTCCTAGTTAGAGAGTGCTTAAATAAAAATGTATATTCTAGCATCCATAACAAACTGCTAGAGACTTCCTGAACTAATTCATTAAGCTAGGAACCTTGCTGAGGAATTTCTCCAATGCATGATGTAAATGGGAAACATTTTAATGACAAAAGTAACCTTATCTAATCACATATTTTAAGGACTGATTTTGAATTATTTCTGTTGTTTGTATAGAACCAAAAATGACTTCTGTAACTAATGATTGCTCTGCCAAGGGAGAAATGAGTTGACCTGACAGTCATTTGATCTATTCTGAGAATGATTTGTATCACATAAAAAACAAGAGATTTTTACTGCAGTTCATGTTTTCTTACTCTTTTAAAATTGGCTGGTAATCAGGTGTGGGATTAATGTGTTTAAACTCTGGCTAGTACTTCCTTTTGGCTAGCACTAATCAAAGCTAAACCCAACTCAGCATGGGGGCTTTACAGATTGCCATTCAAAGGCACATCACTCTCAGCTTAGCTATATGAGAAGTCTGGGCACTAACTTCAGGGATCCTGCTGGAGGTAGGCACCCAGTTTGTGATGTGACAGTGCATAGTTTAGGCAGAAGCCAAAGCAGTCCATTGCTGGCTCTGAGATAATTGCAATTGGTATTAAAGATTTTAAGAATAAAACAAAGAAAAACTTGATAATTAAAATTAATACAAGTTTAAAAATATTTCAGATAGTAGATTATCTCAGTATGCCATCCCATTATGTGATGTGTTGTCATGCTTTAAAATGATATGTGTTATCAAGTCCTTTTATCAAATAGTATTGTTACATGTTATAAGATAATTTACAAAATTAAACATTAAAGCAAACATTAAAAACATCATACACATTTCAACATTAAGTTTAATGATTTTGTAAAGTAAATCCTACATAAATCTTCATTTGGCTAAAATGCCTCTCTTGAAAATGTTGACTTATACTAAAGGGAAATATTAAAAATATCACTCAAACCACATGGCTGAACAGCAAGGTCAATACAGAAATGTAGGCTACTTAAAATGAAAGATTTTAATATACAACTATACATGAAAAAAATTCCATTGGCTTTGAAGAAATCATTTCTGATCTACTTTGCTGCCTGACCTGATAAATCTGTGGTGACACTTTCATTCAACAGTTAATATTCAACTACTGTACATTAAATTGTAATGTAAAAATGCATTCACACATCATCTTACCATTATTTTTATCTATCTTAAAACTGCATTGCTTATCACAATGTGGGAAAATAATTATCTGTCCACGTTTCCATCTCTATTTTGTATACATTCTTTATAATGCTTATTCCTTCCAACATACAGTGTGGACAGGAGCAGTGTGGGTATCTTCCCCTTTTCCAGCAAATTCCATAAATTGAAGACAACTATAAAGCTATAATAAAATAATCTCACTCCTGACTTTACAACTATTTCAGATAGTTTTGCAAACATATGTATACTATAGAAAGCAGGCAGGAATTAGGTGGTAGCTGTTAAAATGAGTAACTCAGTTACTACCTTGTTGCTTTGCCATTTGCCACATATATGCATGATACATTGATGTAAATACAGGTTTTCAGGTACCGGGAAATTAAAATGATTAGCTTCACAGTAATTGGTTTCCGTGCTGCAAAGCATACCCTCAGTGCAGTAAAGAAATTGTGTTCATGTGCTTAAGTCCATGAATATTTAAGTTAAACACATTTTAAGCCTGTAACTTCATGTTTTGTGTTTGCTTAAAGTTAAATCTGCTTTAAAATACCACCTTGAACTGGGATCTGTATCTTAAAAGTAAAATGAAATAAAAAATACTGTTTCCATTTTTATAGTGCTAACCAGGCATCTGCAGCCCAGGTAGATGATGAAAAGGAAGAGCACTGCAAGACATTACCTAGAGAAAAAAAACTATCAACATAATATGACCAAGTAATTTTCTCTCAGTGCTGCCTTTGTAAAGTGCTCTGGCAATTGGACCATAACGATGTGAACGGATTTGGGACTGGTGCTACTGTAACTGAAGCACATATTTAGAGACACTGGGCTTGTTTGAATAGAATATGCTCTGGGAAAAAAAAAGGTTGTGATTTGCATTTGGGAAATATTTATTCCACGTAACTTTGGAAAATACCTACAAATGATAGAACAGATTATCTGCATACTTTTTGAATGCTCATTTTCTATGTGGTGCTGACTAGAATCACAGACTGTAATTCAGGGTGCCTCCCAGCTATTCTGCTGCCAAGCTGAAGGCAGCAAAAAAAAACCTTAAAAAAAACTTTTGCAGTAAAATATAACTAAGATATTTCAGAAAGGAAAAAATAACAACAATAACAACCAGTTCTGTTATGAACTTGTTTCCCAAGGGGATACTTCAGGATACACAAAAAACGTTTAAGAAAGTACAGCCTTTTATTTTTATTTTAAAAGTAAAGGAAAAAAATAGCTTTATCTTTATGAGAGGAAGAGAGAGATTATGATTTATGTCTTAGGAGATCACTGTTCTTCCACTGAGAATGCTCCACCTGCCAAACCAAAGACATTTAAAGTACAGCCAGTTAGATCATCAGTCTACACAGTTCTGTGTGGGTAGCAGAACTGAAATCATGTAAGACTCTTAAGGATCCACTATGGCATCTAAACTGCTAAGTAAAATAATTGAAAAGCCAGTGGACTGCCTAAAGACTCAATGTCAGACAATATCCTTAATCTGCATAACAGCCACATGACAGTACTCTGCCTGTGCAGCAATACCTGAGAACTTTCTGTGGCTTCAGGGAGAACAGCAAATAAGGTCACTGCAATAATATAAACTAGCAGTTACACAAACTCTGATTAATGTGGCAAAGCACAAATCCCAGTGCAAAAAATTTTAGATATCTAACCAAATGCATGTACAAATCCCATTCTCGTCCACCAAGCCTATTTGGATGTCAGTGAACAAAAAGAACCTTTGGTTAAACTACCTCCAGATAAGAATGAATCTCAAGTTCCCAAATGAGCATTGTCTACTTTGTCTTGCTGGAGCATTAGATGGCTCATTGTCATCCAAATCCAATTTCATGGAGACTCTGAAGGCGGAGACAAAGCAGACCTTTCACCATTAAAGTTTAGGGGAAATAAATCACAAAGCCCCAGGTCACCAACATACTGATGACAGTGAAGTCTACATCGCCTGCTCACTTTCCTGGTGACATCACATTTTCTGTATGATAGATGCCATTGGAGCCTTGGAAGATCAACCTTTGAATTCATCCTTCCAGAATTACCCTTAAAATCTCAAAAGAGATAACAATGTCCATTTAAACAAAACAAAGTAACCCAGTCTGCACCACAGTCAGATAATCAGGAAGAATAAATACTATAGTTATGTCCAATGGATGGTCACTACTCCAGAACAGCAAGATCTAGATTCATGACTCTGTTCTTCTAAGGACGTCTGATATAGTGACAGAAGTTATAAAAAAACAGAGTGGAAGAGACCTCATATAGTCTATCACTTTCCCTAAAGAGGGGATCTACCATAACTTTGTTAATCCTGATACATTTGTTAGCTCTATTTGTAAAAGTCTTCAATGACAGATTCTGTAACTCCCTCAAGGGAATTTATTACATACTTCACTACTGTCAGAAAGTTTTCCTACTGCTTAACCAGACTCTTTCTTGTCCTGCTCAGCATATACAACATTTTATACAACTAAAAACTGTTATTATAGCCTTTTTTCTTCTCTTGATTTAATAATCCAAATTCCTTCCGTAGTTCCTGTGTTCTAGAGTTCCAGACTCTCTCATTGCTGTCTGGAATCTCTAAAACCAGAGCAGTATCTTGAATTGCAGTGCTCAGAAGTTAACGCATGACTCCAGTGAAATACTACCCACACCAGGCAGAATGGAAAAATTACTTCGAGCCTTTTACAGATAGTTCTCTCATTTGTCAATATAGAACTTTCCTTTTTTTGCCCCAGCATAACTTTTGAATCATGATCAGCTCGATATTCGCTGTACTCAGGTATCCACACATATTTCTCCAGTTTTTCAAGACTGTAGTCCTGTCTTGCAATGTAGCTGCTGTCTCTACCAGACTTTGACAGTGTCAAAGGCATCCTGAAGACAATACCTTCTATATCCATTGCTTTTCCCATTTCCACAATACCTGTTAATTTGTTGCAGAAGATGAATGGTTTGGTATGATCCTGGGCCCAGTAGGAGTTAGGCATAAAAAGGAGTGCCCTAAACACTTTTGAGGACTTTAGTCTCTCCAAGTCTCAATTCTCCATCTACAAACTAGGCACAGGAGTACTTCACAAACGGTTTTCAAGATTACATCTATTTAATAATATCAGGTGTCTGGGTAACACAGCAATAGAATTATGTTTCAAAAGTACATTGAGGTATAGGAAGAAATGTAGCCAAGAAAAACAAAAGTCACTGTCAGATAAGATACTAAAAGCAATCGTTATACTCAGTGGATATTCAGACTTGAATCAAAGAATCAAGTAAATGTAAGAAATTTAGACTATGCTTGGCCCTTATTATTTTACCATAATCCTTGATATTTTTTCAAGAATCATACATGCCTAGCAAGGTGAAATTGGTTCCTGAAAAAGGACATGGGCATCTTCCCTTCTTCCTTATGTTCTTGAAAAGCATGCACCCAATTTATAGGACAGTGCTTTCGTACTATTCCCTAAACCCACTGAACAGGTACATTAAACAGACAGCAGCAACATGAATAAACATGAAAGCAAACTGAGAAACGTGCATAATATTTTCTACATCTGGCACATATATGTATATAGATGAGAAGATAAAATTGAATTAAACTTGGAGAAAACAGGTGATGAAGATAGCTCATCATCTAGTGATGTTGGGGATCACTAATGTCTGTGGGGACAGGACAGCTTCTAAAGTCTAATGCGAAAGATTCAAACCAGAATCACACAAAGTCCAGTTATCAACTTTGCCATTCATGACATAATCCATTTATGTGATATGCTCAAGATATACTGAAAAGTTTAATTAAAATACTTGTAGGAATTTCATGCACTTTTATATACAGTGATTATTCATTACTATAAAGTTATCATTACCATTTTCCTCAAAAGTCTTAAAACAGATAGAAGTAGCATAGAAAATCTACACAATTCATTTTGGAACCAAGCAGCAAAACTCTTTTTTTTTTATTCACAGAAAATGTAATTGTATCATTCCTCATTCTTGTTTAAGTGGAAAACTAATGCTTTTCTTTTTTAAAGGTACATGCAGTGTCAGTACATTAATGCATGCTGCCAAACCTTTGAAATAATAGGGCAAAAGTATTATATGTATGGTATGATACAGTTTTATTTGAATGAGTGCACTTCCATTTGTATTTAAGATTATTCATAAATCCTTGATACTGAAGCACTAGGAAAGGTTTGGAAATTGAACTTATATTTACTTTAATAATACTTCCTTGTTCTGTCAAGCAGATCTCATGTTAAATGTAACTGTTTCCCTAAATATTAGAGCAGGATAATCTTCATAGTTCAATTCACTCCTATATTTATCAAAATAAAACAGTTTGGTTTTCATTATATTTTATAAAAAACAGGTGAACTAGATGGAGGGAATGTTGCAATTACATGCAATCATATAGCTTTCCCCAAAAAAATCTGAAGTCCCTTTTCAGTTTGATTAATCCTTACTTTTGTAAATCTCCCACTGTAGGTAACTACAATCTCAAGACTTTGATTTCTATTTGAAAACAAGTGGCTACTATAAAAGAATTCCAAGATTCTTACATTGATATTAGCAGCTGTGCTAAATAAATCTGTTCACAAGATTCACACTCACACCCACTTTGTTTAGACACTGATCCTCATATAGTAACTGAATTGCATTAATGACTCCAAAAGATCTCAAACTGAAGTTTCAAAATCCCTCTAAAGCTGTGACATGTAAACAAGCTTCATTTCCAACAACTGAGAGTAACAGAAGTATTTGCATATATTGTTTGGTAAGGCTATAAAATTTTATTTTAACAAAGTGACTATACATACGATTGGTAAAACTACAAATTATTATACAAACAGGTTATCATCTGATATACAGTTATGTATTTGTCAACTTCATATTCACATAGAAACTCATTTATTACAGCATCTGATTGCAAATAGAGCTTATGCTAAAGCCTCGCATTTTAGTCAGATTTAGAAATTTCTGTTTAGCTATCACGAGATTGGTGATGTAACTGAATTTTGACAACTAATGAATAAATCTGATTGGTGTAAGAACAAAGACAATATACAGATTTGTGTATTGCATTGTAAAAATATGCTTTTTGTAAGACACACAACCTGTCACCAAAGGGAGAAAAGATAGAATGACCATTTGACAAGGTGTGGGGAAAGTAACCAAAAACTGAGCTTGTTTTTGTTTTTTTTTTAATACCATGCTTCACTATTTGCATAGGCTGTGACTCTTCATTTTTACCACGCCATCTCCATTCAGTCCTGACAGCATTTACATTGCTGTATTTCCTGCTGACTTTTTGGAAATACATTAAGATCTACTGTAAACATAACAGAAAAACATGTGGACAGTCTGCAGTAAGAGGATGTGGTGGGGAAGAATATGCTGTTCCATACACAGTTTACTTTGACTGAATAGACTCAAAGCACCACACTCATATGACAGAAGTGATACAGGCCAGAGCGAACGAGGACTGTCTGCAATACTCACTTTGTCTGACAATTGGAAACTAAATATTGAACCAACACATCACAGGACAAGCTCTCATGTGAAAAAGTAACTCAGTTCTTCAATTTCTGTTTAACTTAACTTTCTTCACACATGGCAGCTAACTACATCGGGATTATTCATGTTTATGAATTTACCATAGAACCTTCCTCTTAAAAAAACATATATTTCAAATATTCCCTTTCATTGCAATTATATTAACATACATCCAAAAGCACGGTTTTTACTTTTAACCTCTAAGTGGCCAGTGAATGTTCTGACTAAGAGAATACCTGTAGTCACTGAAAGTGTCAATGCTGTATTGCCTTCTAAGAAACAAACAAGGAATATCTGAGTTAACATGAGATTTTCTGTAGGAACTTCTGGTCTCATTTCTCCCACTTGGTCTATACATAGAAGAAGGAAGCTTGAGATAACACGAGATTTTCTGTAGGAACTTCTGGTCTCATTTCTCCCACTTGGTCTATACATAGAAGGAGGAAGCTTGAGATAAACTTATGTATGGGAACAGTCAAAACCCCCCCTGCTAACACAGAATCCAACAGTTGGGTGATAGGAATGACCTCGTACTTTCCCAGTTACTACTACTTCCCCAGTTACTATTTTAACTTTTAGGCTAAGAGGTAGCTTTAGACCTCCTTCAGTCTCCCTTGTTGAAGCTTTTCCAATTCATATCTATAACTAAAATACTCTTTGGAGCAAGAAAAGGAACCTAATGCCTCCCCAAACTGTTAAGGGCACTAGTCACCACCTCCTGCTATTTAGCCCAATTAATTTTTACTTACAGGAAGTCAAAGGTGTTAAGAAGACAGGCTCAGGGAGTGTGAGATGCCAGAGTGTTCTAACCTAGAGGTCTGGGCACTGTTCTAGGAAATGGAAGACTTTACATCTAACTTTGTGCTTCAGATAAGACAAAGGGATTATTCTAATTGTGGTCTCCTATCTCACATGTATGTAAGTGCCTTAGTAATTAAGCAAGGTACATCATCCGGATGAAAGCTCTTCCTTCCCTGCTCTGTCACCATCATTGAAGTCTGCTTATGATTCTAACCTTTCATTTCCAAGGTTTCCTTGCTTTTATTAAAACTGCTTGAAACCAAAACATGTTATATTAAACCTAGCTTTCATTTGCTCTGACAGTTTTTAAAAATGTGAATCCTAGGAAAAAAGTCACTTACAGGTTGACCCAAATAAATTTCGTCTCCATGTTTACAAGTGCCAATGAAGAACAACAAAAATTAACAGTTTGGTATGTCACAGAACTGTAGTTAAAAAGGACTGTAAGGATTAGTTCATTTTACTGAGTTTTGACTTTGCAAATACCACAAATCTAGAGACAAATTAAAGTGTAACCACAGAACAGTGTGAGTGTATTTAGTAACTCACACAATTCTGTTTCTTATTCAGGTGGTCATCAGCTTGTACCTTGACTACTGCAAACCTCTCACAAGCCTTGACAAATGCAATCCTGGTCCACTTATTTCTATTCAAAATATTTCTACAGAAATAACTACCTTGTCATCATTTTGATTATATCATCTCTTGCTTAACATCCTTTCACTGACTCCTCTTTTTCCCTATGATATCAAATGCATGTCACTTTTATTCTAATTCAAATTCCCGTAGTGCTTATGCTCCCCTATCTAGCACATCTCATTTGCTACTATTATGGCTCCTGAATCCTTAATGCTGCCTTCTGAAATTAGAAGTACATTTGTACTTTTTCCTCTTAGCTCTCCCTCAGGCTACCCAAAAACTTAGGTCATTGCCAACCTTCTAATCCATTCTTAAAATTCAGCTCTGTCACTATGTCTCCAGAAAACTGGTCAAAAATAGGCCACTGGTGTATTGAGATGACTGAGTATTATGGTCTTTCATGTTATCATACTCTTACCTGATAGACCACCTTTCAGTGTGTTTCTTCCTGTTTGTTTTTTTTTCCCACTTTTTAGCTCTCAAAAAAGTATTGTTTAAAAGCTCTATCAGACAGAGACCATTTTATGCTGCAAATTCATAATCTAAAAGAACCAAGCCCACTGAGTGTTGACCATACGTGACCTCTTAGGAATCCCAGATACTGGGATTACAGTGATTCAGGAAAACCCTGGTCTTTAAATTCCTCTAGTAGCTTGTATTTGTTTGAATGATTCAAGAATTGGCAGAAAAAGTTTGAAGGTCTGGCACAGCACAGTAAGTCAAATCAAAAATTCAGAACTAGAATAGACTGTTTACTTGGAGATTGCTCTGAAACCCCCAAAAGTAGAACTTTACCTTAGTATGATGCTTGTTCTTTAGCTCTGATCAGTTTATCATGTGACACAATGGAGAATGATTTTATGTAGCAATAGTGAAGGAGACTACAAGCAAGCTGAAACACTTACAAAATGAAAGCACTTATCTTGTAATACTTGCAGTTGTACTACAGAGTAGGACTTCCAATCCACTAACACAGATTCACTTAAATGACTTGCACCCGCAAGTTCCCACATGACATATCCTGCCCTTTAATAAAATCAAGTTATTCCTCTTTAAACACCATTGGCATTTTATAGACCATTAAAATGAACAAAGCTCAGTATGTTTACATTGCTCTGTGTCTCCCTGATTGTGTCCCATTCTGCTAACCACCTGTCTGACTAAACTTTGATTGGGTATGTATCTTCTGCAAATAATTCAATAGGAAACAAACATGTCACTGCCGTATAAAAAACAGAATGTGCACTGGGACCTAAGATTATTGGTCAGTGCAGGAATTTTCCAGGCATCTGGTTTGCAGCTCACACTGCATGCAGTGAATTATATCCCAGTAATTGAGAATGATGAATGATTTGACCCTCTTAAATATATAATGAAGAAAAAAACAGTGCAGTCAGAGCCATGGTTTAGGTAATTTTAGCCTCGGGGAAAAAACAGTTGTAACCTGACACCACCTACAAATCTCAGAGGGTGCTTTGGTTGGACAGTATGTCATGTATCTTGGGTAATATATCTTGCACTGTAGGCAAGAAGAAACACTAATATTGATCTTGTACACCAAGAGAAGCCATTTATAATGTCAAAGAAGTAAGAAATTTTACACAAAATGGTTAAGAAAAACACTTAACCTTTTGTTTGGGGAATTTTCTCTGCACAGAAATTTTATAAAGCCCTATAAAATGGCAGAGTATTCAAATCAGTGTTATGCAAAGCAGCTAAATTACTCTGCTACAATTTAATGCCATGTTGGCAAGATAATATCTCTTTCTGCACATACCTCAGTATTACTATTGTGACTTTACCAAAATATAAAGTTAACAGCATACTCTTAACTTAAAAAGCATGATAATTAGCAATTTCATGCTGGCATTTCACACTGAGATGTCCTGCTGTGGCAAGAGACTGTCCTGGACCAACCTCCCACCCATATATGATAGTAAAGTCAGAGGTCAGTTCACTCCCATTATGATTTGTCTCCTTTCACAGCTGGCCACCCTCCTTCCTGCTGCACTAAGTGGAAACAGCAAAATGCAGAACCTCTTGTCAGACTTTCGAAAAGACGCTGTCTCCAAAGCAGCAGAATGAAATACACTGATGCCAAGGCAGCTATGGAGCTTGGGGTCAGAGGGCTTGAGTTATTGTCATGCAACACTAAGTAGATAGGAAGGGAGAATAGGAATGAAGGAAGTACTTGTTCCTATGCTACCCTAAAATGTATATTAAAAAATATCAGGCCACATTGCCAGGGAAATTTGGTTTATACTGAAGAGGAAGGAAAAAGCAGTCAGACAAATGATGAATAGGTTAAAAGAAGACAGCTAAAAGAAGTGAAAGAGATAAAAAAAATACTAGGGTGAAGCCACCTTGGTATTCTTGCTTCTATTATATATTTTTCATATTTGGGCAACCAGTTGCTAAGAGCAGTTTCTGATCACCATTAGGAAAGGACATTAAAGAAATTCATTGCTCTTTTCTATCTGTGGTTCAGAGCCAGGCATGCTTACCATTGCAGAAGATGAGCACGTGAATGGTCTGCATTTCTGTTTTAGCACAAGGACCACATTTAAATATGAATGGGGAGACCTCCTGCAGCTGACAGAAGTGCTCACTCATTCCACCACTGCTGCAGAGATGTTACCACTAACTCGAGGGTCCCATTTTCAGAGCAGCAATTCAGATAATGCATATTTATAATGTTTTTAAAGCCGAATGAGTTAACAAATCACAAAGAGCTTGAATTACGCAGGAAGTAGCAAAAACCAATGGGTAGAGCCTTAATTTGATACATCTGCATTGTGTGATGGGCTTCATTGTAAGGACTCCATCCTGCTTCATGGCAGATAGAGTGTATATTTAAAGCACTACATTTGTGTTCTGAAAGACAGCAGCTGCTTCCCATCTTCCATAACATCTGAGGAGAGTTTTGCATTCAGAGTACTCACAAGCCAAGAACACGCATGTGTAAAACAGGCTGAGGGAGAGGGTATTTCTCTGAATACCTAAACTTTGTTTGCTAGTAAGAAATCTAACTGCAGGAAGCAAAGGAGGATTTGCTAAGGAAATATGTTAAACTGTTAAACATATACTACAGTTGAACAAGACAAAACAATTTTTACCGGTATTTTTAAATGATAGATCTGTGAAACTTTATATAACATATCCAGATTTTCAACACTGAGAGCCGATTTCCACAACAGAATAATAGGTTCCTTCCAGAACATTTTCTATTGTATTTATAAAACCAAGGCACAAGAAAAACAGAGAAAAGTAATCTTCTGTAAGACTACTCTTATTCACAAGCTCTTATTATCCATTGTTATGGTAAGCTTTTCCCTCTGATTTCTAATTTGTGGTTGATTTACCTCTTTCCTACTACATTTTACTTAAGTCGCTTGTGATACACAGCTATTAGTGAGACAAAAACACATCTCTTACTTTTCATTTTCTATGTAAGAAAGCAATTTTTTTCTGCTCTTCTGATTTTGAACCTTTGTGTCAATACCTTTCTTTTTTATCTATTAACCAATTTCTTACACAAACACCTCAATTCTTTCTTTTTAGCTACCCCCGACACACATATCTATACAACTTATTCAACGTCATCTTCCATGTTCCTCTCAGGGCTGTAAACTCATCTCCTTTTCCCAAGAATGCTTCTTGCAGTGACTATAGAAAAATGGTGAAAAGAATGGTTTAAAGAAAGCAATACATCAAGTATTTCATTTACACTACTGGAAAAAAATTATGCATGTATGTACTATCATATGTCATTAGTCCTCTTATTTCTATATTTTTTAGAGCATGTGTGTTCATGTGTTCCTGCACAGAACTTGGTACCATGGAAGGTCCAAAGAGTAATTGGGATATTTATTTACTAGTATAATACAAACGATGATGATTAAAACAAAACAGTCAGTTTTCTCTAAATGTTGGTTCTTCAGGAATGTTGTCTTTACATTCCTATTCTCAAATCTAGTATCTCCAGGTATTGAGCTTTACCCTTTTACTGCTTCTGATATATTATTTACCAAAGCTAGCCACACAATATCCAAATAATACAAGCATTATTAAGCTACTACTACATTACTAGTGTAAAGCATGCACTATTATAAATACCAACGCAATTTTGTCTGCAAATGAGAAAAGTCAGATGCAAACGACCAACACCAACCAAAACCCCAAACAAAACCAACCACCTGGTAATTTACCCATTTTTGCATTTTACCCAGAAGGTTTTGTAATTCATAAATGAATGAAAAGCTACCAGAATTATGTTTTCTGAAGGCTTTTATGTTAATTGAGTTTGTGCTAAACATTTTCATATATCACATCAAGTATTCAACGAAGTGCCAAAGCACTTTGTTAACAAACTTATTTCCCAGATGTGGCTAAAGCAGGCACAGAAGGCTTGAATGTTCTAACATACCTAACAATTCAATTACAGTTATCTTATGGTGCCATCACATATTTTTCTTCAACAATCAAACAACCTCAGCTGGAAACTCCAAGCAATAACATAAATAAAAGACCATCTGGCAAGAATAATTAAGGAAGGCTGGAAATAAAACATTAATTAGTGCAGTAGTTCAAACGACCTTCAAAGGCCTTATTATGAAATTATATCCAAAACAGATAATCATTTATTTCATGTTACAGTAATATTTAACTAAGCATGAATAAATAATAACATAATTTAAAAATGTTATTACAATGTTATTTACTCAAACTTATTATGAAATTGTCTTTTTTTATAACAATAAAATTAGAGTAGAAAACAACCTACATCAGTTTAGAATGGCAGCCTTGGTTTTCCCCTGTTTCACATCAGTGAGTTAGATGAATCAAGCTTGCCTCCAAATTTACATACAGAAAAGGAACAGAATGGTTTGCCAGGACAATATGCATGGAACTAATTGCTTTTAAATCATTTACATTTGTTTTCTCATTTTTGGAAGAAAAAGAAAGAAGCTTGCTTTCTGATCTCTGAAATCAAATGAAATGCCAAATATTAATGTTTCTTAAAATCTCTTCAGCAGAGAAATATCCATTGCTGTCATAAACTCATGCAATGTATCTTCTCAGATCTTTCAGCATCTTTGCTATTTTTCCTGGCAATGTTAAGTTAGTTGTAATTAAAAGAAATCAACAGATTCCAGCATAATCTGTAGATAGATACTGATATTCTCAAATGCTTTCATTATGCTGAAAGCAATACAATTGAAAAAAGAAATCCTTGAAATGTAGTATAACCAGGTTGTTCAAAAGGAAAAAAAGAGCTCAGTATTTCCTGTATTTCTGTACCTTTTCCAAATTGCATTTAAAATGTCTGTATGAATTATTAACAAAGTTAGATCTGAATACTTTCTGGGTTTGTTCTTTCAGTTGAGCATTACTGGAAAAATACGCTAATGCAGAGCATTTTAAAGAGGACTATAATTAAAATACATTAATTATTTTATTTTATTATCATACAAAATTGCCACCCAGCCAATAAGGCTAGGGTCTTCATTAATTTGTGGAATCACCTCCTCCTTATCTCCAGGCTACACGATGTCAAACAACTGAATAAATTATCTTGGACCACCGCCAAAGGCACATCCTTTATTTACAAGCCAGACAATGACGAAGCTCCTGAAACTCTCAGACATCATCTGGATAAGCAGGCACAGGGGAAGAAATCTTCCTTAGGGAATCTGAAGACCAGATCTACTTTTTGAAGATCCTTTGCTAACAAAAGAGACTTAGGAGACCACAGTGCTAAGGCAACCTGGATGACCTTTTGCCAATATGCTGTTTCCCCTACTGACTTCTGCCTAATACAGCATGCTGTTCACAGCAGCAAATGGTGCAAACAGTGAAAGTGCTGTTCTAACGGTGATGCTGAAGTAATGAGTTTCAGGTTTGCTCTTTTGTCTTTCTTGAAGTCTATAGCTTACCCCCACAAACCTGATTTGGCTCACAGATGTGTTGCTGATATGGGAAGATGTTGCTTTTTTCACTGAAAAATTAGCATGGGATAAGCTGGCATGTGAGTTTACCATTGCACTGACTGTTAGGTAGGTAAAGTACTGCTAGCAGCTGCTGTTATTCTGTCTAAAAAATGACAAAATAATTGCAACATTGGGCCCACATAGTAGGAATGAAAAAAAAATCACAGAGAGAAAAAGCTGGCCCTATGCTACTAGCCAAACTATGGCGGTGAGACATCTCAGAGACAGATCAGTGAAAGCTGATATGTGTACTTTGCTGTGAGGAAGTGGAATTAGGATAACATCCATCCATAGGAAAAGATGCTGAAAGGAAGGCAGAAATGCCACACACAGCTATTTGGGAAAAGAGGATAAAGAAGGATCTAAAAATACAAAAGTCATAGGCAGGTACTTACAATTACCTAAGGGACAGAGGGAAGACACTACTAGGAAACAAAGAAACTGAAGGTGAAGCAGGTGAAGGGCCATGGGGCAGACCATAATAACTCAAAGATAAAAAAAGAGGCAAGTCTGGACTCAGCACCAGCACTAGCCATAAATCAGCTGCATCCTAGTCAGTTCAGTTCAAACTTGTAATGAAACACAGAATACAGATATGGAAAGTGGAGCTATGATCTCTCTGTAAGAGAGCCTACACAGTTAAAAAAGTTCTCAAAGATCTCAAAAGAGTTCTCTTCAATAATCTTCCTGAGGTAAGCTATTGGACGTTGTGGAAGTGGCTTTCTAGTTAGGATGCCTTAGACACTATGGCTCTGCATATGGATGGGGAAGGCAGAAGGTCTGACATTTGAATGAGTCCAGGTTTCAAGATCAAGCAAAGCATAGTGAACAGCAGAGAAGTGGGTACTCTGTTGTTCCTGGTTCTTGATCCTGCATTTTTAGTTAAATGGCCACATTATTGTTTTCCAATAGGAGAGTAGAAGAGTTAGGTGTATCACATTCAGGTTTATAAAAGGAAAAAAAAAAAAACTTTTTCCAATGAAAAGCTGAAGCTATACTAAAAATATACAAGATGGGCCAACATAATCATAAATATACTGTCTTTTTTCTCATTGCCTTTAGTCCTGGCACCTCGTGAGTAGTCTTCTGCAATACCTCACTTCTTAGGAACTGCGTGGGAGTTGAGGCAGTCATATTCTCTTATGCCATTAACTGAGAGTACAAGAACAATCAAGGCTTATGCCCCATCCCAAGAAAACTACTAACAAATGCTCTACCTCAAGTGCATTGGTTACACATACATCTCAGATGCAATGTATGTAGATGCACCACATATCAAAGAATACTAATTACTGCAGAGAAATGTAACCCTTCTCTTGTTTATATTCTATATATATTGCTAATGCAGTCTTTGTGGATAGCAGAATTTCAGTCTGCGGAAACTCTAAATGAAAGACTGCCCTAACAAACCCTTCTCTGAATCAGGAAGTTTGAACCACTGCATAGCAGTACATAAAGTAATAAAGATCATGCTGCAGCCCTACGACTTAGGAACATCTCAAAGAAGTTGCAAAGGAAGCCTGTATTCAAATAATCTTCTCCTTTCAGAGGACAGCCTCAGAGGACAGGAAAGCAAAACGTGTCTGGATAAGCCCTCTCTCACCTATGGGTGCAGAGAAGATGAAATCTGATAGGGGTGGGAAAACCATCAGATATTCTGCGTGGTCCTAGCTACTATGTTCCAGTTGCCAGGGAAAAAAAAAATTCTCAAAACTATACTGTAAGATGGCAGTGATGTAGTGTTACAGAGATACCAGGGGTACTTGAACCAGTGTCCACAATATGCTTCTGATGAACTATGGTGATGAATATATAGCTTGCATTGTAATTCTTGCTAGGTTTTATGAAACATATAGTGGTGTTTACATGACATATATTTATGAAAAAGCCTTGTATGGTTTTCAGTCAATCTTTCTGGAAGGTATTTTGGTACTTTTGTGACCCTTCTAAGGCAAGAAGAAGAGACACCCCTTTCTCTAAAGAAATCTTTTTGTAAAGGGCAATTTAGACTCTTGGAGGAGCTTTTGACTTTTTCAGAGATTTGGCAAAGGCAGAAAAAGAGCATATATTATTTTCTTGGAATTGATTGCTTAACAAATCTGTATAGATTTTTTTTATGTGAGATAAGGACTTGCGGAGTGAAAGGTTGCTTTTCAAATGTTTCTGGCCTAAACAAAACAAACAATTTGAGTATCCATCATTAGCAGATATAACATCTCTGCAGGAGATACAGCTTGAAACTTGGAGAGCTATGCATAATTAAAGCTAAGAAAATGCAGGAACTAGAAATAGAAAAAAGTTTCCCCTAGGAAAGTTCTGTATGAAAAAATATGAAAATATTTTTTGGTAAAAGTTATTTATATTGTCTGGCTCATAGAAGAAAGGGAAATCTGGATGCAGATGGGGAACTACACCTTTTGCCACACTTACCTAGAATAAAATGGAAGAAAATCAGGACAACTGGGAGCATGAGAGCAAACACAGTTCATCCTCCAGGCCAACAGTGATGTTCTGTAGCAAGATTCTCTAGTTCAAGGGTATTAGAGCACACACATCTATAGCACAATGATTTTATGTATAACTTCATAAAGAACTCTGCATTTGGCTGCATTAAAATGCATTTGGTTTCCACAGGTTCAGATAATGTGTTTTTCGTAACAAAGAATATGTCTGAATGATGAAACTGATAGAAATCTAAATCAAGTAATTTCTCCAGTGGTAATAAGGGCAAAGACTGAGTTACATTTTCCCATGTTCTGAACCTGAAGTTGTATTGTTCACACGCTGGTCCTTACTAGGGAAGTCTGTAAAATATCTAGAATCACCCTAACATTTCTTTATGGGATGCTGAGTTACTTTAAATGCATATATAGAGCATTATCATCCTGACAAATTACATCTCTACTTATTTCAATACTATCTTTGGAATAATACCTCATGAAAAAGGACACCACCATATCCTTTACCTTTCTGCCTCTCTTTAGACCATGCCTGCCCAACTCTGGGCTTAACAGACTGGGTACAGCACAATGCCAATACAGGTACAGGACTTCCAGACTGCAGTTGGCTGCTTCTGGTCAGATCAGGTAATGGACAAAGAAGATAGCTCTGTCCAGTTACGCGCGAACTCACGTCTGTCTGCTCAATCTTTGCAGCCATTTTTTCAGAGTGTAAGAACTACATCCTCATATTGCAACCCAGCCCACAAACCATAAACTACACAAATATGCATAAAATTTTAATTTAGAGCAGATAGAAGAGTAATTAAAACAGAAGAAATTGTATCATGGAACTAAGAAAACTTTTTCAGAAATATCTCAGTGGCTGACTTCTAAGCCTATGTTCCCAAGATACTGAGTGGAATTTAGACTCCATCTACACTTATAAAGTTTACTGGCACAACTGTATTTTAAGAGAAATGTTTTTTGACAATACAGTTACACTTCGAGAATTTGCAGGTCAGACTCCTACCATAATATAAGACAAATTATATTGGTAAAACATATTTTACTTTGACAGGTCACAAGATATTAGCATTTTATCACTGCACCAGTAGAACTAAATCTTCAATAAGATTTTTGCTAGTTTAACTATAATTAAAGCAGAAGATGTTTTGAGAATACACAAGACCTAAGGACATTAGTAATGTAAGCTCTTTGGAAAATTTTATGCATCATAAATGCTTTGCAAGTATTCCATCTCAGTGAGTAGGCTCATTTTTTGCTTCGTTACAGAGAAAAGTGGAAAACCTTACAAGGAAGGCCATTCTCTGATCCCAAACAGGGATCTAAGAGCATCCTAGTGTTTTGGTTCGCATGGAAATAAAGCCCAGGAAGAGGCTGAAAAGGGGCTGTAGCACAGTTCAACAGGTCCTCCAGTCCGAATGGCCTGCAGGCTTGGCACAGTGCACACCCGACTTGCAGCACAGCAACAATCCTCCAGGCTCTAAGGATTTTTCCTTCTCAAGTTCCATACTCAGCTTGATGTCCTTGACTATACTTGGCTAGTGTTAAGTTCATTATCATACTAGAATGATGTTATCTTAAGATTTCTCATAGTATCAACTTTCTGGCAATAAGAGTCTTTCCATCCCTCCATAACAACTGTTTCAATAAACACCTCCAGGCCTTTTTCTACCTTTTAGCCTCCAAAGCCATCATTTTACAGGTTCAGTTCATACTTCTGTTTCTATTCCTTCCCAGTCATGGTCACCAGGGTCTGGTTTTCATGTACATTATTCTGAATTATAGGGAAAATGAAGCCATTAGACTGTCTTTTTTCCCCCTTTCAGAAAATAGAAATTACGGACAATTCTAAGCTCTCTGTCACACATTTATCTTCATTGTCATATCCTTAATAAGCATAGTTATAAAAACAAACTTTAAAAAAATCTTATCAACATCAAAAAAATCTGCATATTAAGCCTATTAGTGTGGTGATTTTTTTAGTGTTTATAATACAGTCCAAAGCTATTAGATTCTGAACAACATAAGGTATTTGGAACACAAATTATTGATAAACACAACATATCATTTACTTAAACCTTAATGAGAGAAGCAAAACACGCACAAACAAAAACACAATTCTCTGGAAGTAAAACCAAGCAAAACTATTTTGAAATATGATAATCACTGAAGGTAGAATTATGACCTAACTTTAAAATGAACACGGAGTGTATCAGCATGAGTAAGATTCTAGAGGAAAAAAGATCAATCACTGACCGCTCCTGAGTCTACACCATTCACTCCTTGGTCTGGAGAGACTGTATATTTATAATCTAGCTTTTCAATGAATGACAAAATATATCCTCTATATAGAAGATGGATAGACAATTTTGCATCACTCTATTCAAATTAAATAAACCAAACAGGAAACAATGGGCTTCTAAAACAGCCACATAGCAGCAAACAGGACACACAACTAGACAACTTAAAACATATCATCAAATCATCAGAAAGTCATTCTTACTTTATTCCATGAAAAATAAACATCAAGCAGCAATACAAAGCCAATTTTCATCATCAGTTTGATCAAAAGGATGGGCTATAACTTCTTTAAGTATACTAGAAATATGTCCATTTACTCTAGAATTTCTTCCTGCGCAATAAAGGACTAAAGGGAATGCAGTATAATCTAACATGATGCCAGCTGTATGTAAACGTCAACACAATTAATTCATTTTTCTTATGCAAAAACATGATGTCTGTGAAATTGCTAACACAAGCATCTCACAATAAACATTCAGTCAGTTCTGTTAGAAGAATATGAAATAATAAAGCAAAGCCTGATCATTGAATCTAAAAGATGATATGGCTAAAGATTTGTTAGTATGGAAAAAGTAACTCCATTAGCCTTAACAGAATATTAAATTATATGGATTTTCTACATACTATTTGCTTACTAACCAGTGGTCAATTAAAGTCATCATTCCAAGATGATTTTTAAGAGCTATAAAAGAATGAGCTTAACTTCTAGCACAGTGCAAGTCAATCTAAATCCAAACACATGTATCTCTAAGCCTTTGGACCATCCTGTAAATAGGTCGCTGCCTGCTATGGTTGATTGAATACAAGCACTGTTATAGGAACTAATGAACTGCTTTTTGTGTTGCATGAAATGGAAAAATCTGTTTAGGTGAAGTCATTCAGAGAACAGCAATGATCATTTGGCAAAGATAATAAAAGTTGATGATAATTATGGCATATCACACATCAAAAATTAGGATTTATTAAATATGTTTTAATACCTGAACTTTTTCAATAAAAAGTATAGTGGTTTTATGCATAACTTTTTCATGAAAAAATCACTATTATGCCTTTTTCACATTTTCATTTAACGTCTACATTTCAAATGTCATTAGAAATAACTAGTGACAGGAATACACTAAACCTGGCATTTGCCAGAACTGACAGTACATCGGAAATAAGAGAAGCAATCTTCTCCCTTCTCCACCCAGACTTAACCTGTGAACTGTAATGTGTTATTTAATCATCCATGCCTTACTTTCTCCAGATGTTAAACAGGAATAATATTCCTCAATTTTAAGTACTCTATTTGGATGAAAAGTGAGGCATAAAAAATTCTGTTTTTTCTTACTCTTAGTAGCTATGTGATCTTACAACTTACTTGGAAAAGAGAACAAACAGTCTTTTTGGTATGACAGACATATAGATATATGCACACACTATATTGTCATTAGAATTTAAACATGGTACAGGAAGTATGTTATGTCAATCCCAAATACGTTGGTAAAGTAAAGATGTTGGTGGGGTCATACCAAGAGGTAGGGTAGTAGCACTCCAAAATTTAATCTTGATGTCAACAAAAAGCTACCTCATAGTTATATAGTGAGCAATTTAAAATTAAACCAAATATCAAAAGTTGTGTTTCTATTTATTAATTTTTTAAATACTGTAAAAGAAACAGTTTTAAATTTATTTAAATTCTTTAGATAAAAATATTATTTGCATTTTGCCTCATTTCTATTATCTCTTTCCTTCCCCACCATCTGTCATAGCTCCTCAATATTCTTCAGCAGAAATACATGAGCGGTAGTCTTCTTTCTATTTTTTAATTTTTTTTTTCTCCTTTCCTCCTTAACCTTGCAAAAAGAAAGGAGAATCAAAATGAAACCAAAAGGAACTGGGAATTTTTGTTTATTAAACAATCTTATCAATGTTGATTTTTGAAAGTCTGGAAGTAAAACAAATATATTTTCTGTAAATATTTTCATTTTACTTCAATTTAGAGAAACCAATATTCTGACAAATCTCTTTAATGAATAATATTTTAATGTTCTTAAAGCTAGGCCAAATTTCCTTTAGCATTCCCATCAAAACAGAGCTTCTCTATCTCTTCTTCAGTAATAAATCAAACTACGAATCAAACTACAAGGTATCAGTGAAGCAACTCACAGAATAACTTGATGCAAGTATATCAGCCTGCTCCCCAAATATGCTTTTAAAATATTGTAATAGAACTAACTATACTCTAAAACAATGAAAATCATACAATTATCTACCACCTTAGCATAATACCTATTGCTTATGGTGTCACATAATTCCCAGTCTTTTTTATGCATTTTTTATCTTGGAGAGACAGTGAGGTGAAAATGGAAACTTTTCAATTCACATCCCAACATCTTAAAATATAAACAATTTGCAATTTTTATGGAACAACCTAAATCAGAAAGAATTGATCATAATGGAAAATAATGTAGTTATATACTCTATCCATACAGAAAATGTCAAGATATTTTTTTTAGTTTGAAATGGTCATGCATTCACCAATGACAGAAAAATATTCAAGAGAAATTAAATATGCAAAACACAACAAGAACATACTGAGGAATTTAAAAATATTAACTAAAGGGCAGATGTTTCAACAGAACATAGTCCAAAAACAAATAGCTTGGGCCAGGCTCCTGTTAACTGAGAGTATTCTAATTACTGAGATAGCTGATGTTTCAAATGAATGTAAGACACTGGATACGGTAGAGTTCCTAAATGTTGTGTAATTTTATTATGCCTTTTTACATTTACAACAAATAGTGAACAATGAGAAAAATTCTACAAGAATAATGTAAATTTATTGCAATTACTACATTATTGCAAAACTGTAGCAAAAATCTATTGATATCGCATCTGGACCACTATGTCCAGTTTTGGACCAAAATGCAAGGTTACTGTCCTCCATATCTCACTTTTCTTTTTTTTTTTTTAATTTTCTGGCCAAATAATTCACTGCAATGAGGAATCGCAAGAAGTATGCTGCTTTCAACAGATAGCTAACATGGCCTAATTTAATAGGTCAGTTGAGATTCCAAGTTGTCCTTTATACAGACATACAGTCCATCATCAACTGTTTTTGCTCAGGGAGAGCAGAGTCTGCTTTTACTTAGTGTCCGGTGTTTTTACGAAAGGCGCAGGAACCTTCCTCTTCATCAGCCATTCTCAGAACATTAATATCCGTCAGTAAAATGCTCCTTACCCCCAGACACTATCAACTGCAGAGCTTAGACAATCAACAAAAACATACTTAAAATACAACAAGAAGTGACTATTCCCAGAAATTTCCACTGAAACTATAAGCTGGGTACCAGTAAGATTCCTTCTTCTGCCACAGACAGGCAGTCATTGCAGACTTCATTATAAATAGATATGCAATATGGTGACATACATAGACTGCACACATTCATAGTTTTATACTTAATATTATCTCATTGGACTGAAAGCCAAGTACGCATTGGTCAAAAAAGGGATGAGCAGCCATGCAGGAAGCAGAGCTGGCATAGTAACTACACATCCAGATATCTTATCTAGCTTTATCTTTTCCCCAATGAGATCAGAGTAAAGATAAACATAGATTTTAACAGCAGCAAGAGGGAAAGAGAAAGAAATCACTTTCAGGGCTAGCATGTGAAGATGTCATGATCTCATTCTGGAATGTTATTTGTCAGTTCACTAACTTGACTGGAATCCATTCTTGAAGCAGTTCAATTTTCTGAGATCTCAGAATATCTTTTTAGCCCTCTTTTACTTACAAGTCCTAAGGGCATGTTCACCTTCATGTTCAAATTAAATTTCTTAAAAATGTTTTAAAAGCCTTTTAAAGTCTTTATAATGACAATAAAGTATGTAAAATACATGGAGTTGAAAGAAAGGAAGGGAAATGACTATTCAGTAAGAAAAAAGAATAGCAGGCACTGTACCAAAATGCACACTGAAGGATTGTAAATGTGGCACGGGTATCCTTTCTGGTTGAAAGAGCTGAGGGACTCTCTTACATTAACAAAGGTACACAGATGCTATGGTACCTTTCAAAGAATTGTTCACTGACAGAAGCCAGGGAGGCCATCAATCACCCCAAAATATCACATTTGCTCTTCATTCTTCATATTATCCTCTTTGCAAAACTTTTTCCTGAGCAGAGTAGCAGCCACATTTTTGTCTACTTCATCTCATTTGCTATTGGGACTAAATCACTTATTCTATACCATAGTTTTCTGTTGATATTTTCAAACTTCTACTCAATGATTAACTCTTGCCACTGATTCCTGAAGTGGGTCCAGCTCTCTTAAATGAGTATGAGTCTATCTGTATTAGAATGAAGTAACCATATTGCCACAAAATCTGATGCAAGTTTCTTACATTATTTATCTGTATCAGAAATTGATGGTTTTGTCTCAGAACATAATCAACAACTACATCGTAAACCAGGAGTATAAAACATGTCATTAATTTTGTAGGAAAATTACCAAATCTTCGAGCCTAATACATGTGGTTCATTAAAATGCTGGGGATAATCACTGTTTGCAAAGTTAAGAACTCTGTAAATCTGCAAATAAAAAAAAATAGCTACAGTGCTACATTAGTTATATTTAGTAATTCTTCCTTTCCTCTTTCATCCAACTTTCTCTTTCCAGACTATGCCAAGATAACCTCAAACCAACATACCTTCACATAGGGACACAGACTTACAAGATCTTAATGTACATCCCAGCTGCCTTTATTACTGTATTACTGTAAAATTCTACCACTAAGAGACTCTGATTCTCCTTCATTTATATTAACACTACATGTCACCAGACAGAGTGAAGTTTGCACTTTTGTGATGCACAATACTTGAAGGAGAGCAAGACCAGGGCAACATACAATGTTTCCCTCAAATAAGATTAGTAGCAAGGTCTGTCTGGAGCCCTGACTGTAATTTAAAGTTCTTCTCTAAAGTCTCTCTATTAATGGTTGCCAAGCAAAATACAAAGTTTCTTCTCCAGAAAAAATTCAGCATACAACTCTCCTGGTGCATGCAGAATATCTTGCATGCCCTCAGCCACAGGTGGAATCAACACTAATAAACAGGTAGGGCAACCTAGATAATGTATGATAGCAATATAATTTATACATCTAAAAATGAAAACTAAAAAAAAAAATTCTGTCCCTTGAAAGGCTTTGCTGAACACTACATTTTGTTACTAATGTGTTTAGATTGTACAATACCTAACTGCAACAGAAAAATCTGCCAAGAGAAATTCATATGAAAGTTTTCAGTCACGTTTTTTTCTGATTTATGCAAAGTACGACTTATTTTTATAAATCAATGAACTGATTCTAACAGATGAAGAGCTGCTGTCATTTCATTTGACTTTACTGAATATTGGTGACCTTGACTGACCATTGTTATGATGAGGAATCAGTGCTGATTTTTTTTATATATTTTTATTTGTCTGTGATATAGGCTTACAAAAATGAACATTAAAAATTGGTTTTTGCTGTTCTACACTTCTTTTTTTGGAAATGTATTTCATAGAAGTACTTTTAACACGATAGATTTTATTCTATAACTTTGCACGGTCATTCAATGTAAAGACATCCCAAGGTTTCACAGTGAGCTACGGTACAAGCCATCATATCCAACAATCCTAACCCTACAGACAGAACTTCTCATGACAGGATACTTCCCCTTATCTCATATTGTGTCAAAAGAAAGTTAACTCACATCACCAGTCTGCCTAATGCACCACAGATATTTAAATTCATCACATTCTGAATCTTAAACTTCATTCTGACAAAGTTCAATGCTTACACATTAAAGCATCTTGTGTCCACTGTTAGCATTATTAAGAATTAATTTCTCCTTTACAGTGCATTGGTAAAATATTAATGATAATGAGTTAGATCCTCCTTGGGATAAGCTAAAGATGTCTTTCTGTTAACCTAGGATCCTGCAGGATTTCTACTTGGAGAGCATGTTTATTATTGCATGCTTGCTAATGCTGGCAGATTTCAAATATGATTTGATGAAACAGCTGTTTTCTTGATTAACAGAAATCAAATTACACATACTGTATGTTGGTTTATAAAAGGACACTTGTGATGAAATTTGTAAGTGTTAACTCACATGAAATGTCATTTTTACGATAGACATCTTAAGTCAATTATTATCATAATTCCAAAATACTGTACAACTTCTTAAAACATCTTATGCATTTCACCATGAAACAGGGTAGTAGAGAATATTTCATTAAATCAGCTATGTATTAATTTGCATTTCTAATGTTTATTTGACACTGGTCCCAGGGGAATACTTTTTTATGCTCAAGTGATACTTCAGCTGAAGGTCATTATTGTTGATATCCTCTCCCTTTCACTATTCAGTGAAGGACCAGCCACTACAGAAATACTTCACAGTGAACTACTTTTCAGACATTCTTTCTCACAACTATATGACAGTTTGCTCCTATGAATCTAAAACTTGGAAGTTTCACCCAACACTATTATACCAGTATGTACTATAATATAGTACATCACTTCAAAACCCTGAATATATTTTTTAAAAAAAGCTTTAGTCTAGTATAAAATTATTTTCAGGGAGCGTAAAACGATCACATGATGAGTGGTGTCACATCCTACTGACTTCTGAAACTGTGAGAAAGGGGTACTGAAGCTCATCTGTCCTTTTAGAAAGGAAGCCTTACCTTAACTATTGTCAAAGCCAATAGTATCATCAAAGAATACAGCTTTGGAAAAAGAGAAACCCACCTCACACATGAAAAAATGTTGTATGAGACACATAGAAGATATGTATCTGTCCCTTGCTCTTTGGGATCTGTACAATATAAAGAGAAATCACCCTGGCCTGAAAACAGTATCACTGTCTGTGCACTCTCTGTACTCCTGATCATGGACAGTGAAGAATAAAATGTTACATTGACTATGCTTGTTATAAATATATCGGTGTTCCTAATTGTCCTCATCATCTGCCAAGTCTACTTTCACTTACAGAGATTATTTTTTGCAATGGCACTGTGCTGTGCAAGAGACATACATCTCAAGTTAAAAATTAGAATACCAAAACCAATGCAATATAAATCGTACTATACTTCCTTACCTACACTGCAGTGGCTCTGACCAGTTAAGGTGCACATTGTATACAGTTCATACAGACTCCCCTCACACAAGTCATGAACTATCAGACATTACTCCTAACCTGTAAAATGATCTGTGATTCTTGTCTTCTCTGTTTAAACTGCTGATTTTCTCAATTTCAGTGGTTACTTCACAAAAAGCAAAGAGGCTGGCTTGGAAGTAGGAAAAATGAAATGTTAAGCTGGTCTTCATTTCTATCTCCCTAACTCATCTCATTTACACACAAATAATGAAGGTAAAGCAAGAATCAGATCTTAGTTCAGTACCATCTTCTCAGATGCACAGCAGAAAACCCCCTCCACCTTCACACACTAGATGTATACCATTCCACAAACACTTTGCGGAGCTCCCTGTCCCCCATCCGACCGCCAAATGTCTCACCAGTATGTGGGAGGTTGGTCAGTGACAACATAGTTCTAGAGATGACTTCCCCTAATATCATAACCAGCTGCTGCCCAGGTACCACTGGATCATCCTGCAGAGTTACTGAGTTGGAGGGAGTAACCAAATAAAGAAAAATAGAAGGCTGTAGACACGCAGCTTTTCCCAGATTTTTCCAGTCAAATGTCATTCTTTTTGCCAAAGATTGTATCTCCTCCCCCCACTCCACCCCAGTTATTTTATGTAGTTTAAACACTATGTCTTTGTGAGCCCAGGTCATTTTGTTTGAAATGGGTTAAGAAGTGATCGCTGGAAATTCATCCAGCACAGCTGAGATCATGATAACCTTGAGCAGATGGTAGTGATGAGCAACCAGGCTTGGGAACAGGCTTACAACATGCCAACCGGCACAGCTGGATTAGGAAGAAGAGACACCTTCACATCTGAAGGAAGACAATCCTACATGAATGAAAAATGAATACTGTATACATTCCTGATCTGTACACCTAATTATCAGTCAGGCACTCATTCTGTGTATTCATGGAATAAGATCACAAATATGCTGCAAACTTTTCTCTGTTACACTTCCCAGGTGTACCTACAGTGTCAACCAGCATTTCTACTAATCCATGAATTCTTGTGTGTCTTAAAGTCAACTACCTAATGTACGTGCCTGATGGAATTCTGAAATGCTGGTATTGGTGAACAACATCTATTTTGCTTCCTTCAACAGAAACATGAAATGTAAGCTTTCAAGCATATTGTATGGGGTGTAGAACATTATAATTAAGAACTATATGTTAGAAACAAAACTATTTTTGTGATCTCTTATTAGCTCTCTTTCTTATGCTACTCAGTTTGTATTAGTCTGTTTATTTAACAACTCAATCTCATGGACAATTAAACAATATCCACAGAGGTACACAAATGTCTGCCCCATCAGTTCCACCTTATTAAACTCTTCTTTCATTGTTCTGTTGCATCCTGAACTACACAGTCAATATAGTCTCCTCAATACGGCTACACTTCTGAATATGTTTTGGAAATAAAAACTCAAACTTGGTAGATTTTATTATCAGATTAACTGCATTTGTTCTTTTAAATATAAACAAAAGATTTTTTTTCCCCAAGAACAGCTCCCATCTTCTTCCTTTATTTCTTTTCTGCAGTGATTTAAAAACGGTAGCACAGGAGATCTTGAAATCATTGCTGTCACTTCAGATGCTAACAGAGTTTATGGTAAGATACAAACTCTCAGTCTGCTTGGCATCAGTTACAAAGTTATTTACTGCGTTTTATAGAGACACTAATCTTGTTTCCCGTATTCCTACTCAAAACTGATGACACTTACTAGCTCCCTAACCACCATGAAACGGCATGCAAGTTAGCTTGAAAACTATGTCATGCTGGCTCCACAGCAACATAACCATTGTTTCTTTCCAGAGGTAACAGCAGAAAAAGACTAGAAAAGACAACTTCTGCTTTCTTCCAGGAAAGCAATAATGGTTACACTGATTAGTGTCAGTTCTACATCAGACCTAGGAATTTCTTATGATATATTTATTCTGGTGTTCTACATTTCTTTTCTGAACTAAAAACATCAGAATTAACTACATAAATACCTGAGGGTGTTATTTCAAGTGAATCACATCTTTAGGTATCTTTGGCCATCATATAAAGGTTAATGAATTAGAAAAGCAAGAAGCTTTAAAGTTACTTTCTCTTTCCATTACAAGTTAAATGGTCCCTCATTTATATTAAAATAAAAAATATAGTTAATCCTTTCATGATACTTATTTTAGGGACAATCACCTGAATTTCTAGAATAGCAACCACCCAGCAAAGTGGTAAATTAAGTTCTTTATAACTTATCCTATATTCCTCTTGTTTTGTACAATAGAGGATGACCTAAAACTCATCAAATGAAAGGGATAGCTCTCATATTTTGTGATGGCAGCATACATCAGTGACAGGTCATGCCTCTTTGCAGTAGAGATCTTTAAGTGATACTAAATGAAACTATTATATACATATCATATTTCAACTGACTGCCAACATTAATGCATTGTTTCAGTAATAACCATGAATCTATTGTGACATATTTGGGCTATTTCACTGTGCAGATATAATAAACTTTTGTCCAAGAGCATTTAAGTATGTAGCACTCATTATCCTTGTTGTGTGACCTACAAGGGTCCTTGACAATCAAAATTCTGACACAGAAGTTCAGAGTTCAAATCTGCCTTTCAAACTGTCCCTTGAGACTACTTGTACTGATCCCAAGTCTTCTTTGACAGCTGTGTTGAGGTCTCCTGATTATAAATTCCCATCTTCTAATCTTTTCACAGGAAAGGGCAGCTGCAAGTAATGGCAAGTTAATTGCAGCATATGACACAGATTCTAATAATGCTTTAAAAGATTTGCAATCTATGCTTTAAAAAAACCCCAATTTGGTGGTAATCATATCAGTGTAAATCTCCAAGTGCTCAAGAGGTCTAAGTTGCTCCTAAACATGACAGAAGGAGAAAAAAATTAAGTACAATTTATGGGATATAGGATCAGTAATTGTCACTGCATGGCAGGCTTTTATGTTACGCTAGTGAAAATGTAATTGTTATACACATAACCTGGCGGTCAGTACATACTCCACTCACTGAAAACAGACCGACTCAAACTAATGACAATCTATTGTTAACACATTCAGACGGTTTCCTTAGCTATCTGACTGCAGAAGTTTCTAATGTTTAAAGTAGATTAGATGATAATGTGGTACAATAAGGCAGAGTAACAGAAAAATACCTACTTGTATTGACCATAAACATAAGACAAGACTACTTAGACATGGAACAGGGATACAAACTAATCATAGTTATTTGGTACTTGCAATTATTTTCATGTAATCTGTGACAGCTGTAGTACAGACCTGTTAGCAGTTTTACTACCTTGTGATGAGACACATTAGATCTCATAAACTAAGAAAATGGAAGAATACATCAGTATGTGCATAAAGGAAGAATGATGTATACTTCCAGAGAAGGTGACATTCCAATGCCTACATAAAGACCAAACCAATGGCCCTCTAAGGAGCTATTAAGAAGATCCAGACTGACTTGATCCGTAAGACACTTTAAAGAATTGACCCCAGCAGTTTATGCATCAACTGTGCAACATTTATTTAGTGATGGAGAAGCCCTGAAACCTTAGGAGATGATGTATTTGTCTTGCTAGACCATTTTTTGTTACATTAAAGAACTCTCCTTAAAACCAGTAATTTTCTTCCTAAACAGGTATAGGTAAGCTCTGAGCAGACCAACTCTTAACCTTCTTTCTGCTAAGCTAACTAAATTGAGATCTTCAGTCTCTCACTGCATGAGCATTTTTTTCAAACATTGAACAAATTCCTGTCTCTCTTTTGTTGATCCCTTTATTATTATCCAACCAGAGAGATTTCAGATAAATGTTTAGGGAAAGGAGAAAACATGGTAAATACATTAATGGACTATAATAAAAGGCATTTGTAAGGTAATATATGCTGTAACACTGGTACATTCTCTAAATGATTCTGAGTTTTACTGTACCTTTTCAGGTAATGGTTCCTTCTGTGACATAAGCAAGAAGTGACGAGACGTATCAGATATATTATTTTATCCTCAGACCTGTGAAGGGACCCTTCTTTGCAGGTTAAAGTCCTTACATCTTATACATCATTGCACTGGACGTTTGAGAGTGCCATTACAAGAGCTGAGAACTGTTGCACCTAAGGACACATTTCCTTGTCCAATGTGAGTGCTCAGAAAAAAACGATCAAGCAACCTGCTGACTTTTATTAGTCAGGTAGACTCTTTTTAAACTAGCATCTGCACTAAAAGCCATCACAAGGAATAGCAGTATTTGACTAGGACTCTGTCTCAAACAGTGTGGAATAGCTATAGCTGCTAGCATCTGATTTCCTCCAAAGAAATACAGGCTCCAGTGTTAGACAGATACACTCCATCCATTTGGTTGAAATAGCTTTGCGAAAACATATTTATTTCCTACATGGAAAATTGCTGTGTCCCTAATACTTCATTATAATAAAACATTTTTTAATGTATTTGTATTATATATCTGCCTAGAAGTTTCAGTCTGGCCTCATTCCCCCTTTACACTCAGTGCAGTTTAAAAACACAGTGCAAGAAAAGATGACACCTTCCTATAAAATTTTGCAGTATAAGAGAAAAGACAGATGATGAATGAAGACATCAGGAGAATCACAAATCTCCACTGCCCCCCAAAATGCTATGGAGTTCAGCCCTGGGAAGTCAGAAAGATGCACAGTATCAGAAATTCCATTTAGACCATCTCCTCCACCTCAGCCACAGTGAAACCTTGGTGCCTGTATTGTACTGGTTCATTTGCAAGTTCAGAGAGATGTTACCCAGGAGCTTAGCGAACACTGCTACTGCTATATCATGAGTCACATACTGCTGAGACAATTTCCTCATACCTTGCAAAGATATATACCCCTCTGAAAATACACAAAACTTTTTCATCCCTTATTCTGATTTAAAGATTTGTTTTCTAGCAAGTTTCCCTCAGATTTTCAAAACTGAAACTGTTTTGCACAGGATATTATTGTGATTTAAACAGCATTCTTTCAAAACTAAAACGTTGCTCAAATTTCTATTGTGGACCGATAGGTCTTTAAGAGAAAACAGAAATAAATATATTTCTATTTATTCAGGTTAAAATAATAACTAAAAAGGGGCCTCTCCAAGGAGCAGAACACCTCAATATTCCATTAATAATGCAGTTAGTCATATCTCCTTTACGACTCTATGATTTCAAGGGAAAAGTGTAGGAGAAAAAAAGTTTCAGGAGAACAGTGCCATAACAGAGCATCTGTAAATTAGCAAGTATTCCTATTAGATAATTAGCAGCTAGAAAAATAGTACATGAAAATACTCTAATGGAATAACTTACACTAGCATATGCTTAAATGGCTTTCAAAAAATAAGCCAAGGGGTAAGGTGTTAAAACCCTAAAATTGCATATTTTAGCAAAACAGAGGAATAAGGCTAATGAGTTAGTTGTATGTTATTCTAACATGCTTATAATAATCCCTTAGCTAGCAAGTTTTAATATTTTTCAAGGTGTTATAAAAATTACCAGAATAAGTATGTCAGAGGTATCCCTTCAGTTATATCTTCAAATACCAGCAGGACTTATCCTCAGGTAAAATAGCAAAAGCTTAATGCTATCATCTTTAATTTCAAAGGATTTGAACAAAGAAATAATTTCAGGTGATTAAATCAGCTCATTTTGAAAGAGAAATTGTAGGAAAAAGTTATACTTATTATAAAAGTTTGGTGTATTTCTCATAAATACCCAGGACTATTTACATAAAATTACAGGCACGCTAAAGAAGTGGGGCTCAGATTTTGGAACCCAACAATTAATAAGTGAGTTGTTGAGCACTACAGATGAGTTCCCAGGTACTGACCTTGAACAAGAAGTCATTGCAAAGTATCATCAGTGCATTTATACTGTTAGTAGTGTAGGAAGACTATGTCCCTCACACTTCATCATGCATCACTGAACTGTAACAAAGTCTGACAGGTATAGAGAGACTCTCTAAACATTATGACACTCTGCTAGTGACAGCTGGAAAAGAAAAGCTGGACACAATCAGGGTTCTCACATGTACTGGAAAAGATGAGCTACCAACCATAGCAACCAAATTTCAGGAAATATGAACAAATACATGTTAAATATTTTTAAATGTCTTATTTCCTGACATTTTAAAATGCATAAAAACATCAGTTACAATTGCAGAGGCTTTTTCTGTTAGCAATTAGTCATCATAACTTATATATAATACTGTCATAGAAACCTCTTCCAAAAAAAAAACCTTAAAAATCTACAGTACTCAATAACCTTGGTCCATTATAAAGTAACTCATGACAAAGGTCATTTGCTGTAGAAATTATATTTGCATAATAATTGCATATGAGGAATCAAGATTGGAATGTCACAATAGCCTCTGAGAGGCGACTTTTGCAAATTGAGTTTTCCCCACCAAGCATAAGTATTTTATTTCTGAAGTAACTTAATTAAATATTCATTTTAAAATCAGAAAAATACATTCAAGTGCTGCACCTTAAATAGATGATAAGTACACAAAGGAGGACTGCATCTTCACACCAGTGCTAACTTTACCCTACAATTCCTGTTTAACCATTCTGATGGATGTGCATTTAATTCAGTATTGTAAATCCTAGCACTCTGTTCAAATACATATATGCTTTGCTGTGTGTAACTACCTACTCTTCTGTATCTTAACAGAAGGAAATTTCTGCCCTAGTACTCTAAGCAAAACATTAATCTGTTGCCAAAATAACATGAAAATCTTACGCATTATAACTTTTCTCACAGCCAACAAGGGATGTGCTGTGTATGCATGTGTTGAAATCAAAATTCTCTTAAAAGCTGCTTCTTTTCTTGCATGACAGAATATAGAGCACTGCTTTGATCAAGAATAATGTTTACTTTTAAAAAGATATAAAAGCACAAATTATTTCAGGAAAGAAGAGTTCTTAATGCAGCTATACAACATGGTGTGAAATACTCCCAGGAATCAACTAGCACTCTGTTAACAAAGTAAATTCTTAATGATCACAAAGTCAGAAAAGAGCTACCAAAAGCCTTCCATTTATGATTTTACTTTTTAAAATAAGCACATATTTGTGTGCACATAGATATACTTTTAAACGCATCAGTCAGGATGATAGTAACTATGGGTACATATTTTATGATGCTGCTTTAATTGATCGACATCCGAAAAAGCTTGGTTATTATTATTAGTTAATACTATTTAATTATTAGATTTATTGCATTTAACTATTCTAATAATAAAGATTAAACTCAAGAGGCATGTGATTTGTGGTTACAAATACTTCTGTTACATTTCATCTAAAATGTCTTCCTGTAAGTTATAACTGTCCCATACTGCATATTTTACCAAAAATATTACACTTTATCCCAGTTTGTTTTACTCAGAACTTTCTCCAAAAAATTTTTTTGGCATGTGGTTCCTTATATTTTCTGAAATGTTTTGAAAAAGATTGAGCTCAACTTGTCAAGCTGTTCCTTTGGTCATTATGTATCTCAAAGGAGATACATTTCCCGAATGGTCTAATTCAGCCTTTTTGTCCTCCCTTTACTCAGAAATGTTGAAGCTAAAACCTTCAAACTTAAATCTGACTTACAGACCATGCCAAGAAAGGCAAAACAGCTCACCTTTTAAGAAATTTGGTTCAGTTTTATTAAAATATAAACATTTTCAGCCAGCACACCAGAATGTGGTACATTTCATACCATTCAGGGTATGTGGTGCTTTTACTGATACCTGTTCAAAGTGCTGAGCTGGATATGGGAAAGGGAAGAATGGGATGGCTTATTTAATGTCATTGACAAAAATGATTTCTCAAGGGATATTTATTAGCAAGACTTTATCAGAGGCTTCTGGAACATCCATTTTATTCAATCTGTTCTTTCCCTCCCTTTCCCTTTTCCCACTGAGCCTTCCTTACCCCTTGGCAAATTAAATGGGAAAAATACCAGTAATAAAGTAACAGAGAGAAAATTAAACCAAACGTAAAGAAGAGAGGCAGCTAACAAGTTAGTACTGAATTCAAAAGTGTTCAGGATCTATCAGCTCGAACAAGCAGAGGTAGATGGAAATCTGAAGGTTAAAACAAAAGAGAAGCAGAGAGCAGAACAGCAAAAGAGCATGGAGAAGGAGAGGACAAAGTAAAAAAGTGCATCAAAGAGACCACACAAGAAAATAAAGTTAATATGCAGTACTCACACCCTTACTTAAACTTGCTTGTAGATGATATTTCATGTACCACTTATTACTGTCACACCTCTGTATCTTACCCTCTAAAATGATATCTTACCTATCTACTGCTGTTTTGAGTCGCATGGTTTAAAAGCACCTATAGGAAAGTTAAGTATTGAGTCAACAGGAGATGAAGAACTATATACTAGACAGTTAAGACTGCCTGGTTTTCATTTGCTTATTTATCTTTTCTTTATGGATTAAACACTAGACAAGAAAGTTACAAACTTGTTGAGTGAACATAAAATAATTCAAGAAAGAGCAGCAGAATGTCAAGAGAGTTGATTTTTTTGCTGTTTAGTCACAGAACATTTCCAACTGCTACGGTAAATCTATTTGCTTGGCTGTTTGCTCTGTAACAACATTCATAGTAATTAGACCACATTTGCTTTAAGCAGATAAAATGGAACAGAGCTTAATGACACTTGAAACTGCCATATTAGAGGCATTTTTATGGTGACCACTTTATTTCTCCACTTAGTGTAGTAGAAAATGGAGTTTGATGCAGATGACAGGTGATCTCAGGTTCATTTTGAAAGCTCCAGTTAGTATTTTGCATTCTTGCTTTTTACTTCTGAGTGTTTCTTCCAGACAAGACGTCTTCAGATGGGGAGAAGATTCTGAATCCTAAGTGGAATTTTAGCATTCTATTATGGTAAATAAAAAACCCAAACTATGGTAAATACAAAGACCTTAGGCTTCTCAAAAATCCAACACTTAATTTAAATTGTTCAGACTGGAAATATTTAACAGTACCTTTCCAATAATTTAATTCCTTATTTAAGTTTTCAGCTTTCATAACTAATGAAGACGTACTGCTAATTTTCAAGGTATATTTAATGCGCTTTTAGGTTGTATTTCACTCAAAGTAAGCGGGAAAAAAAAGATTTTTCTTTGTTTAATTCCGCCTTGTACCCCTGTTAGAAATATTTGACTACCATACTTAGTATTCACATCACTGTATATTTAGACTCTCTGAAAGGCAAGATCTGTATGACATTAAAGCTGTGCTTGATACTACCTCTACAGTTAATGGTCTATTGGATACTCTTTTATGTCCCTAATTCCAAGGGTTTATAACTTCAGGACAAAATTCTTTGCAATCTGAAGCTAAGCATACAGGATAGCAGTCCAGGAAAAAAATTATTAGGCACATACTCACATCTTCTACAAAACAGGTTTGAAATAAAGACTCTCTTTTTCTGCTCTTAGCTAAGTGCAAAGATTAAAAGGAATTTTGCTGGCATCTATCTACATTATTTTTTTCACAGTATTATATTATCAATTTGTTAATTATAATTTATAATTATTATATTATAAATTATATACAAATTATTATATTATAAATTATTGTATTATAATTTATTAATTATATTATAAATTATTTTTAATACAAAACATTTTACACAGTAGAATAAAAAAGAAACATACCATTTTTGCTACAAGGAACTCAGTATATATTGATCTTTATTACTACCTTTTAATTAAATGTTAGAGGAGTGGTCAGAACTACACAAACATATAGAAATACAGTTTACGTCCCAGATAATAAGTTCTAACTTAAAAGAGCCATAGATATCAATTTCAAGATTTATGATTGAATATCCAATTTTGAAGTTCCTTGGAAGGAACTGCTGCAGAGCTTTCTACACGAAAGAAGCTGGCAAGATGGAAAGAGTGAGGGGAGCATACAAAGAAAGCAGCGTTAGCATTGTGGCGTAGAAGCTAATCCCCCAGTCACTTTTTGCCCTTGGTTAGTTCACAGAAAAGTTTTCATTCTCTAAACTCTTTTGGAGGAAACTAAAGCAGAAACTGCTCCATGCGTGCACTACAAATGTTTCAATTCCTAAAAGGACTCTGAGTGTCCTCAAAGCAGCTGTGAGTGTCTTTAACTATGACTGGTCCTTTGGAAAACTCTGAACCGCACACAGGGTGGGACTGTTCAGCATGGGAAAGCAGACCAAAGCTAGTCTAAAAACTCCTGAACTCCATATAAAGGATATGTAGGAACCTCAGCTGCTTCAATCTACTGGTACACTCCCAGGGTGCTGAATTACTTTCTAATTGAGACATGGTCTATGATACTCCTTCTTATTAATACAGATTCATTAACAAACAATACTTTGACATACTTTAAGAAAGTAATTTAAGAGAGTACACTTAAAACTGGCTAGCAGCTGTTGCATTAAGTTAGTTGCTGCACCAACTGCAGTGTTAAGCCTTATGTCAAGCCCCTGAGTGTAACAGGCTCTGTGACCTCTCGCGCTCTCCTCCTACGGGTTCAGCTGCCTGTGTTCAAAGTCAGCCCCCATACGGTGCAGTTGTATGGAGCAGACTGCTGGGAAAGAGCTGTGTGAGATGCCTCATCTGGTGCCTCTGCCCCTTGCCTTGAGAGCTGCAAGTGAGCTCAGGCCCTTGATCTCAGCCCTTGCCTGAGCTATGTTGTAGATATGCCAGTGCCTGGTCTTGTACCTTGCTGATCTTGACCTTGCCTTGCTGACTTGACTTCATGGCTTGACCCTGGATGTGGCTTGTCACTATGGGCTTGTCTGGCAATCACTATATGGTGGCTGACCCTGGTTAGTGTCACCAGCCCTGTTTTGCTCTTCTTATGCAGGTACTGCTTTCATGGTCCTTAGTTCCCAGCTCACCTTTGCTGAGCAGCCCACTCTTGGTGCTCCCTGACACCCTTACAGATTTACTGTTTCAGTAAGAAGAGACATTTAAGTGTGAAAATAAAGCTAATTAATTTAATCTATATTACTCAAACTATTCCATAAAATCTGCTCATTAAGCCAGCAATTCTAATACATGAAAGCATATACCTAAACTAGAGCTACTGAAAACAATGGCATTGCTTGTTTATACGTCTCCACATGACAAAGAAATAAAATACTTAAGACAAATTGCAAAACATTTCTACGATATAAACTGAATTTCAATCTATACAAGTAGGAAGTATATCATTATATTAATGCAGGTTAGCTAGTTCTTGCTAAAAGGAAAAAAAAAAAAGTTGATCTTCCCAAAGAAATATAAAGAACCTAAATTTGATCACTACCATTGGCCCAACATATAAAGCATTTCTCAGCATGCCAATTTTACTGCATGGATGCACGTATCTCAAAAGCACTCTAACTTTGTGCAAAATGGAACTTAATGCATTGTTAGATAGAAGGTCATTTGACTCAAACGCTGGTAAACCTCTTTGTCATGCTGGAAAGTGGGCCATTTTCTGTACGTGTCTGAAATATGAAATACTTATAAAACATCCTGAGCTATACAATGCAAGTGTGCACAGTAATGACATTTATATAGTCCAGTCTAGATAATCAGCTAGCTGATGTATCTATAAGTATATTCATTATTTGAAAAAGTTTTTATTTCAGTTGGATGGAAATTAGGGCTCACTAAGGTGGTAAGGTGGGTACAGTCTGGTCTTTTGCATATAAACTTCAGTGGGACACAAGGATGTCTCTTCCAGCTTCGTTGCAGAATGATGAATTTAAAATGTATTTGTCAATACTTTGTTGAATTGAAGCCTGAGACTGCTCAAAGCATCTACTAAACCTTTCTCACAGACACAGAACTGTGTCTCTGGAAACAATAATGGCACCTATTACTGTCATCCTGTTGGCATGGTAGCAACCAGTGGGAGGACAGGAGTTCTCTCAACTCTGCCACTGACTGGTATTGATTACTCTGTCCACTTAGAGCTCTTAACATTGAAGAGATCTCATTTCTCTTACATTACAAAATAGAAGGTTTTGGGTTCACTGTGTTCACTTCTGGCAATGCTACGATTAGAATCTCAATTTCCAGTACAGCAGGCCAAAGTTTTATTCACTTAGCCACTCAGTATAAACATTGCTAATTTATGAAACTGTACTTAAAGAACTTGAATCACAGTACAGATAGCTCCATTTTGTACCAGTCACAGTGATGCAAGGAAAAACATATTAATGTATACTCAAAAGGAAATCAGGTTATTCAGTTAAGTATACGTTAAAGAATTCCCTTAGATGCTGATTTTGCAACATTCTTTTTGGCATGATGTTAATTTTCATCTGACAAGCAGCACTGAAACTTTGAGTTGCAAACATTTGCAAAGCCATATTTCTTTTTATAGGTTTAATGGGTATCTAAGCTTTGCTTCCCATCTTTTAGAGAACTGTGTCCCACTTCAGGAAAACGAAATTAATCATGTACCCATTTTGACCTCAGTATATGCTGTTAATGCTTTAATTATGCTACTGTGTAAAGCATCTAGTTTCCCCTTCACCTCATTCCATCCCTCTAGCATGTCCTCCTTCATACAACAAAAATAACTAGTCTGTAGTTCTTTTCTTCACCTCATATATATTTTAAATACTTCCTTGTTAATAAACATGTTGCTTATTATGTTGTTATTATTATTATTATTTTATTATTTTTATTATTATTATTAACTGACCATTGCTTTCAGGTATTTTCAAAGTAGGATGAAAATCTGGAAATTTAACCAAATTGTCCATTTCTATAGACACACTATAAATCTGAATGCTTTGCGGTACAAATCAGAACTTTGGAATTTAAACGCCTTTATTCCTTTAACACAAAGCCTCATCACACAACCATGTTAATTCTTAGGCACAGATAAAAAACATCCCTTGCTGGCAGTCTCCAAAGAAACAGAAGTGGAAAGGAAAGATACTTTAATAGACAAATAGATGCTTGCAATTCTCTCTTATCCCCCATAGCTTCATCACCCTTAAGCCTTTCTCAAATCCACAGGCCTTCCAACAACATCTCTACATCTTCCCATCCTGTAAAGCATCTCACAAAACCCTTGGCTCCTCTCTATACCCCTGATATCTCCTGGGATAATTCCTTCTCCTCCCTCCTATGTTCCCAACCACTTCAGCTGAGCAAACAGCAGCATGTACTGCAGCCAGTTTGTGGTTGTATTGTGTGACTGGTGTTGTGGCTATGCTGACTCGCTAGCTCATGTCCCCTAATTGAGTAGTTGGTAAGCATGTGGAACAGCTAAGTGCTCAGCTATCTTGGCTTTGCTCTCAATGAGGCCACTAATCTGGGCCTCATTCCTCTAAACAGTTGTCAATTTTCAGACAACTTCACAGGAACTGAACACTTTTGGCCTTTCTATCTGTGTTATCTGGTTGCAATTGGAGCCTGGGTTCAGAAGTTATTACTGACAGTCAGCAGACAGAGTATTTGCAAAAGTATATTTTTCAGGTGGTATTGGAAGCTGTGGAATTGCTTTAAAGGAAGGAAAATGAGCACAGTTATGAATTATGGTGTTTTTCAATATTGTGATAATGAAACAAAGTGCCAGCTCTCCTCTTTTTATTGCATTCAAAACTGTTCAGCTGAGAAGTGAACTTAGCAGCGGATGACAAGCTGCTGAAATAGGAGCCTCACACTGTGCAAACACTGTTGTTACTTTTTTGATGTTTCAGTTGTCTATCCAAATAAAATCATCTAGTGTGAATGTGTATGAGGAAGCATATGGTATGCAAATAAATAGCAGGAGGCTTATGCTAAACAAACTTCTACTTTCTCACTTTCAACCTTTCCTTCTTCCTTTCCAAGTTGACCTTAAACATACTCGGAAGCAAAATCTGTTTCCTACTATGTGCTTCTACATAGTAAGAGACAATGAGGTCTAGCCCAGTGAGGCCAAGATCTCAATTGTTTGTATGAATGGTAATTAATAGGAATAGTACTTCCAGCCTCCTCAGCTCTGTATATCTTTTCCTAGGATGTAGATGACAGATGTGTTTAAATGAGGGTGAGAGATAAAGAGAAGGCATACAGCATCACAGGGTTATGAGTTTTCTCAGAGGGTCCTTTCTTTGCTGTGCCCTCCCAGTTGCCAGCAGAAAGGGAAACATTTTGTCCTGGTGAATTCTGTCTCAGCTGCCCAACTGACTGACAGCCAGGGAATGGCATAGGACTGAGAGGCTTTCTTAACACTTCTCCATTAGCTGAAGGAGAACAAAGAACTAATGCAGGGTTTCACCTCCCCTTCTGTAGTCATTCCTCACTGCACAAAGACCATAAGTGATCCCAATTCAGCAAAGCATATTCACATCTTTAACTGCATGCTTAAGTTCTAAT
The DNA here is from genome assembly GCF_036370855.1 of Dromaius novaehollandiae. Taxonomy (NCBI): domain Eukaryota; kingdom Metazoa; phylum Chordata; class Aves; order Casuariiformes; family Dromaiidae; genus Dromaius; species Dromaius novaehollandiae. The sequence continues at coordinate 40,089,762 of NC_088103.1, read as the reverse complement.
AAATCCCACGGACTGCAGTTACTGAGAAAGCTCATTCTTCTCCTTCATATACCACAAAATATTACTGCTGAAGAAAGCTCAGCAGAGCTGAGAGAGTTCAATGTATCAGACATAGCTGATATCTGTATTTGACTGTCTACTGCACTGTACCCTTGAGGGAAATTGTTCTACTACAGTGTACTTAAGGCAGTATTGTGATTGTAATACATGTCAGCTGGTGGCAACTTAAAACTGATGTCTCACATTCTATACATAGGACTGCTGTATGTTCAAAAGCTCTCTACAGGTTTGATATTATTTAAATAAAATCCATCATCTTCTGTATTACCACAACACAGAATTACCACAGAGTTTCTGAGCACGGTAAGAACAGCAACATTTTGTCACTCTAAGGATGAGTGGCTGAGGCCAAGTTAGCCTCTTGCTGATGTGCCATAAAAATAGGAGGAGAAAGAGTCAATATTACATGTCCACTGTCCTATAGATTAATTTTCTTAAAGGAAGATGTTTTGCTTTTCTCAGTGTTCCTCCTTTTCAATAAGCATAAAAGGACACCCATAGATTAAAAAAAGAAAGAAAAACTACTAATACATATGGTCACATGATTTCATTGGACATACTTTTGAAATACAGTCTGGTAAATCACAAATACCTATGCAATCTTGACAGAATATCTTGAAAGAACAATTGAGGGTACAGTGCACTGAAGTAATACAGACATACCTCAGCTAGCTTTGAAGTTAACAACTAGGTTGCTCAGCAATATGGAAATGACATGGGCTGAAATAACTAGACGGCATTTAGAAAAGCATTTTGGTAGCTATCCTTAATGAGCATCAGGAGGCAACAGCTCTACTGTTTGAAAACTTTGATTAATACATCTAAGGTTAGCATACCAAAGACAGCTTGCACAGGCTTTGAGAAGAAAAGTGGCACAGGTAAGGCTATAACACTATTCTGCACAAAGGTGGATTTCACTCTCATTTTCCTATTTTTATTAGGAAGTTATAGTGTCAAACCCAGAAAAACAGTAGGTTAAAAAAAAATAGTCCAATGGTTCAATGAACCACTGACTAACTCATGCTGACAGATTCTTTCTTACAGCTAATGATATGTCTTAGGTGGCCACATAGGATGGTGCATACTCACCATTACGCTTCCTAGTCTGAGCCACCTGAGTATGCACACATATGTATTCAAGCTTTCAAAACCACAACAGTTCTTCATCCACTGAAGCACATCAATACAAGCAATACACTTTAAGATAACTGTGTTCTACATTAATTACATGAATTAGAAATCTATCAGTAAATTGTTGAAATAATTTAATATTTGAGAAACAAGATGAATCAGCTCACAGAAAATCTGAATCATAAATGTCACTGCTGGAAAAACACTGACTAATCTAATGTTTCTACTCAAGCCAGAAAAGATCCTGCTTAGGTTTACATCTTGGTGATTCATTTTGTGGAAGGAAAAATAATTGATTCTGCTCTTTCACAGAAATGCAGCATGTGCAGTGTCATCAGTACATCAACAATTTACATTTGTTTTACTGCACAAAGGAGTTTCAAATCAATTTCAAAGCCTGCATATTTGAAAAGCAGCCAGCTGGTTATTCAAAACTTTGAATGTGGTTGCCTTTATGTTACTAAGCAAGTAAACAGACAACTAAACGTAAATGGAATATTTACGGCAGCTAATTAGCAAATGCTATTGTCTTGCTAAACAAATTATTTCCACATAGTTGGATACCACTCCTTAACAGACCCTCTTCGCTATTAAATATTTCTTTCATGAAAGTCTACATCCTTTTGTACCCATTTAACATATTTACTTGTTGAAAATTATCTGGCTTTCAGATGATTATCTAAACTTGTCACAATAGGCAACATAAGGCAACAAAATTTTTATTTTCTTTAAAAAGTCATAATAGGGCATTTGTTTAAGCCTGGCAAAAGATTCAGAGATATATTTTATCATGCAAGACATGTATTGTACACTGCAGCTTTGTGAAAGGAAAACAAATCAGTCTCAAACCAGTAGATCTAAGTCAGCATGGGGGTGACACCTAAACTAATAAAATGTGTCTCTTGCTGTAGCTCTCTGATCTTCAGCTTTCATGATAACTTATTTACTGTCATCTCCAAATAAAGCAGAATATTCTTCTTTTTTTTAATTTTTGGAAAATCCAAAGTGGGTGAGGATGAAGGTAGGGTACAAGTACGCACACAGTTTGAGGGTAAGAAAAATAATCCTAATGCCTACTAGAGATGGTATTTCTGTTCTTGTTCCTCTTCATTCATTGTAAACGTCCCAGGCTTTGACCATCAGGTGCATCGAACAGCAACAACATGGGCCACACTGTGCCATACTCTAGCATGCCGGTGCTGGTTATAATCTGTACAGACCAAAAGGCAAAAGGCCTCTTCTTGGACCTATGAGAGAGGCTGCAATAAGATGGGATGCTCCAAGTGTCAGTCTCTAAGGCTGTTCTCAGATGAGCTGCCAGTCAGTAGGTGTCCCTGAGAAATCTCTATCTGCAATTTGCTTCTTTTCATGCTTCATGAGTTGCTGAACATGACAGCTACCATAGAATACCTCACCATGCAACTAATAAACCAGTCAACTTCTTGGCTGTTGGCGATCAAATTGATAGGGAGGGTTACACTGCGGAAGTTACTAGCTGAGAACTACCTCCTCAAAAGAGTTGATGAGTATAAAATTTTTTCTATTTAGATCCAGAAAAAGATGTTCAATGTCATGTTAAACTATGTTCCCGTAAAATAGGAATATATGTCAAACAGCGTAAAGTGCTTTGCATCACTCATCATTAATCTGTCCATTCAGGGATTCACAGGGACCACTTCATCAATTTGGCTAGATGCAAGGAAGTATCTGATGGCCAAAACTAAAGCAATTTTTCTGAGGTGAATTTAATGCCAACTCTCAAATATCATTGTGCTCCCTTTTTTCATTATGCTGTTTCCAGTACTCATGTATAATTTTTTACCATATTTGTTTGCCTCTATATTTTCTCCTGTACTATCGAGCAAGCTTCTTCCTTCCTTCATATTTCTTTCAAGGCACAAAATGTAAGATTTAAACTTCCGCAGTTTGGCCAAATGACAAAGGAGGAACTAAGTCAATAGCAATAATAAAAATATTACAAAAGAGAGGAGGTTTCCAAGGTATTCAAGGTTTCCTATTCTATTGAAAGGAATACAGTTAAATGTAATCAGATGAAACTAATGCAAAATTAATATAATATTATGAAGTATAAATATCATGAATAACTGTTATCAAGTTATTCGCATATTATGAATATGCAACACAAGAACCTTCTTCTAGGACACAAGCTTTTTTATAAAGATTGAGGTTAGTAGGCTTTATTCGTCTTTCCTTTGCTTCTGAAGTTGCTTTAATTTTAAACAATAGAAGCAAACTATTTGCCATTTTTTTGAAAAATGTGGAAGGAAAATGAGAAATCAGCACAGTTTAACATACAAGCAGTTTTATAACAGTAGAAAACTGCACATGTGGGCATTCATCCATTCATACACGCAGGTTAACATCAGTGGTTTGGAAAATTATTTGCCTGTTTTTACAAATGTCTAAAATAACTATCTCAGTGAAGCCTTGCTTGGCTTCTAGATACTACAGGAAGTACGCATCCACAACTGCTACTGTTAATTACTACAATTATAATACTGAAAGTAAGTGTACACAATCTGGTAAGAACAGAAAACTACACAAAGGGATATTGAAAAACACTAGTTCCCATTAAAACTACTGATTTGGGATTATTAAAAATAACTATTATTAAAAATAAATGAATGGGTGTTTTCAAGCTATGTTATACATACTAATTTTGCACTTCCTTTAAGACAATACATAGCATGTATTAGCCTCAAATTTAAAGGTGAGATATAAACTACAGAAACTGAAAATAAACACAATGGAAACAATGATATGTGCTTAACTGCAGTAGCACAGATAGACCACTAATATACCCCTGTCAGTAGTGTACTGCAATGTTTTAGTGTAGCCTTACCTTTATGAAAATGTCTTCTGGAAAAAAGAAGAATCTGTCCAAAACAAAATTCTGTTTGGCTCCCTAAAAATATAATATATAATACATTGCAAAATTTTTAATCCATCTAAAATGACAGAAGTATTAATGTCTTTAACGGTTTTTCAGCCAAACTACTTTACAAAACATAAAGAAGCAGACTGTGTTGATCTTAGAAGCACATGAAATTTGAGAAGAATTGGCTTTTTCATATTCAAAGTAATCTAGTCATTTTCAATGTTTCACCATCAACAGATTAGCCAACATAAAAAATTAATCTTTAATTCCATGACAGGAAAAGAATTCTTTGTTCCTTGCATAACTGCTGTAGAAACAGAGGCTATTTTAAGAGCACCACTGAAGTTGTAAGAATACAGCATATACTGAAACAACAAAAATGCTGTTAAAAATGGATCATTTCCAGTCTCTAGTTAGCACATATTACTAACCTACAACATTATTCTGCATTTTACACAGAGTCATTAGGAAAAGAAAATACATTAAAAATAAAGAAATAAAAGTACAGAAAACTGAGAATTCAAACTGAGGGCATAAATACCAAAGGTCCATATGTAAATAACCTCAGCAGTCCAGCATTAGACCACCAAGACAGAAGGAAAACACAGCGTGAATGTACAGGCCTGGTTGAGACCACAAGCTCAGAGTGGCTCTCATGACACAAGCTTGTCCAACACAAAGAACAGAAGCGCAATTCATATGCCTGAATAAGCCAGCTAATCTTGTTAGGATATGCATTCATGTAAAATTAGTCTCTGCATCTCTGTCTAAAAGAAGCACTTAGACCTTTTTAATTTTTATAGCCTATGGCAGTAAACGATTGTAATCATTTAACAATCAGACTCTTTGCAATTCAGATCTGTTCTTAAGGCTGCTGCAGTCCACACTTCCAATTCAACGATGGTGAAACTGAACTCATGTGTTTTGACTCCCTAAGTGCTATGTTTCGCATTATTGAAATATATTTCTGTGTTAAAGCTTCCTGACAGAGATCTAACAGACACGCTGTGTCAGCTACAATTCTGTCCATCTCATAAAAAAGCCTGATAAACAGTGGCAATGTAGAAAGCCTGCTGCCTGAAGTCGCAACACGATCACATAATTATTGACCATGTTCTCTTGACCTTTCTATTGGTAGTTCAGGGCCTTGTCTTATGATTATTCAATGACTTTCTTATAAAAGACCTCAGTACAAATTACACGTTTTAAATAAAACATTTATTCAAGAGCAGAGTGTGTCACAGTAACTTAAAATAAAATCTGACTGGGGAATCCAAGTGTTTGTTATTACAGTAGCTATGCTGCTGGGCTTTTGTAGATGATCTGACCCATGGGATTTCAGCAGTGGGGCAGAAAAAAAGTAAGTAGCTGAATAAGCAAAATCTGCCTTAAGTTTTCAGAGAAACTTAAAACTAGTCATAGTGAAACAAACTGAAACTTTGCAAAAATCTATTAAACTGGGTCATTTTGCATACTTGCAGATATGAAGTATCCTAGTCGTTAGAACAGGGATCATTTCCTAACAGTTATACTAAGTTGTGAGGAATGAGAAAGGTTCTAAATTGAATCTATACCACACCAAGTGTTATAAGCATTCATTTGTATGGTCACTATGGATGCTAAGCTACAGATAATTAGGATAGGCAGGTTAATGGTTATGTCCTACCATATTTAAAAGAACAGATTAATACAATGTAATTTCCCACTAATGATTCAAAGTGATACAATTTTCTACTATGATAAACAATTTTTTTAATTAAAAAACAAATGGAAAGCCAGATAGGTATCTCTCACAAAATTGATCCCAAGGGAAAGAAAGACAATCCCTGTCCACAGAAGTGATGAAAGGATTCCTCAGTGCATACTGGAGAGAAGCCAATATATATGAATTGTCTATTGAATGTCTACACTTTCTCCGTCTACACCTATTGTACTGAAACATGCTTCTTTATACTTTACCCCTAGCTGCATAGGCAGTTATGAAGCTTCCTTGTCAGCGAGTGCCGCTGTCACTCTGGCTATTATCTTACAGATCTGATCTGAGAGCAGTAACACAAACTTAATTTCCCTTAAATCCAAATGAATAACTTCAGCCACATTTTCCATGTTCACCAGTTACATTTAGTGGTTCTCTTCATTCTGCTCTTGAACCTTTGATTCTTTTCTAATTATTGTTTATTGAGGAAAATCCTCACAAATATGAATTTACTACAGTGTAAGGGGAGAGAATAAGGAATAAACTCGAGGCTACAAATATTTGGGAAAAGCTGACTGCAGTGGCAAATGGCTGTATGATCAGTAACAGAGAGAGAAAGACATTATACAAACACACTGAGAAATACTCCAGATGTCAGCAACACTGAGCCTCACACATCAGATAACAACAAATGCAAGAGTACACTCACACCTGGATGTTCAGCTCTACTCTGGGCTGAAGGTTGTCAGTACTTTCTTTTTAGCAAATAGTGTTTGCTAATACGATTTTGAATACTGTGCTTTTTCCTATAGTACTTTAGTAGTGACACAAAAAGTTAACTCAGTTGAAACTGGATGCTTCCTCACAAGCATTTATCCCTGAAGGTAAAGTTAAATGTTTTGTAAGTTTATACTTCCAATGTTCGTATGGCAGAAACTTATATTATTTATGAGTCTTCTGTTTCATTTTAGATACCTCATCCAAAATTTTTCTTGGTTAAGTTAAAATGCGTTTTAGCTAGAAAAGAAAACATATCTATAGAATTTTCATTAAAATATTTTGTGGAAGAAAAATTCTAGAGGCCATTAGTGAAAAACAGTTTCACAAAAAATGCAAAGCTGTTAATTCAAATGACTATTATAAAATAACAGGTGAAATTCATGAAAAGCACTCAAACATATTTTGATAACAGAACTTGATCAATTTATATAGCACCTTAAATATTTCCAAAATATATTATGCCAGTTTACTCAGCAGTTTGAATTAATTCCAGATTCTCTCTGATCTTTCAGGGGAATAAGGGAGGTCTCAGATGAATAAGCAAGAGGATGTCCTAGATCTTTGCTACATGCAAGGAAATCACAGCAGCAAGTTAGACCATCTGTAATGACTTTGATGCTGACAATGCCTTTCAGCAAAAGACTACCGAGACCACCAAGGAAATGCAGGCTAAGACCAATTCACTGCATTTGAAGTCCCAAAGTAAACTAGATCATAATGTCTCCAATATGATGAGATGAAATGGTGAGTTTAGTATATTAAACCATCATCTGCCATTAAAAGTGGATGAAGAATTTTGGTTTATATTAATAGAAAATACCCCAATTAAAATGCAAAAGATGATGCTACATTCTAAATCCTCTCTACTTATTGTAAGTGAAAACCATAAATACGTAAGTCATTACAGTGTATGCTGTAAGGCTGGTTTTGACTAAAAATCTCTAAAAAGGGCTGTTATTTCTCTTCGGGAATTTTTATCAAAACCACAAGCCACATAATTTCTCCTTAGAGAAACCTGCCATTTCAACATTCAAACCACATCCTATATGAAAAACATCCTGCAACCTAGACAGAGAAGAAAAAGTATAACATAAGAATTATATTAAAGCAGAGCTAATGAAACTTTCTTTTCTTTGGATTTGTCTTTTGTCCTCTATATCTTCCTCTTCCTTTACCCATAAGGATAGCAAGCTCCCTAGCAGTCTTTTTGTCAGTCTGTGATTAGGCACCGGTTATTACTTGGGCAGTGTCTATGCGCAGACTGGCTTGGTGGTTATTGACAAAGAGAACATGTGTAGGTGTGCTGGTCTTTCCCTCACTGAGAGTACTAGGATGGGTCTCTGTCCTCTATCCAGCTATGGATTTTCCTGATGTTGTAGAAGTTAACTGTCTTTGAGATTTCACCCTTTTTTTTCCAGTAAAGGTGACACCAGCCAACTGATTTCAAATTTTGGAGGGTACAGAGAGGGAGAGAAAGATCACATAGTCTCTATTTCCTCAGGCAAAAATTCATATGTTCTCTGAAGTCACACGTTAGACAATATTCCTTTAAGGTAGTCATAGTTCCTCTCATGGTTTATGAGTGATATTCCAGTGCTGGTCAGTCAGAGTGACAGGAAAACCCACAAAGTTTGAGACCGGCACTGACAGCCTGCTTAATAATACCAGCTCACGTATTGTGAACAGCAAAGGTGTCAACTGACAGACCCTGGCCCTTACCACTGCTGTGCTGCAGGAAGCTACGAAATAGCTGGAACAGTCTACCAGCGTATAAAAGCCACTCAGAACAAATCAGTTTTGGGAAAAAAGGCCATCTTTTTGGCTCTGTTTTGAATGGACATCTCTCTGTTTGTAGCTCTACTACATGTACATACTGCTGAAGATCTATGGAAATCACAGAATGGAAGCATTTAATTTATTGCCAAATACATACAGTATTATTATGTGATATTTAACAAATATGAAATATATTGATTCAAGAACTTGTGTCATAATCTCGCTGGCATTTGTTGCTCAAAATGGGTAGATTTTGTGTTACCCAGGAGAAACACCAGTATACCAGACTTTCTGCCACCAGCACTCTTCTGCCTGTCTGGATTTATCAAACAATGCAAGCTGGTAGCAATATTCCACATATGTTCACTTCGTATAATCCTCAAAAACAAAGGAGTTCAGATCCAGGAATAAAGCGAGTATAATTCTTGCATTGACCATTTGCGGTATTTCCTCTTAGTGGGTAATAAGAGGAAACATTGGGTTTGCTTCCAGAATTTTGACAGTCATAACCTAGTTTTTCATTCTTTTTGGATATTTAAAGCGTGTTTTTGATCATCACCACTATAGAAAATAGCATAGGATGTATAGATTTACAGTGATACATTAATCCTCAGTTTTTCTCTACCTGAGACAATAGAATTATCTTCAAGGATAAACTGATATACTGTGTACCTATCTCCAAGAACAATAGGTACTACAAATTGTTCTGTCTTGAAATGCATTAAATACACTCTCTCTCCCACCTTATGTATATTTGTGTGTGTGTGTGTATATATATATATATACATGGCAATTCCTTATGTTTACAACATTGCTAATGAAAAATAAATAAATTGCAGAATCATTCTGGTGCAATTAAGTTTACCTGAGTATATGCTACAGTCAGTAATAGAACAACATCAACACAGAGACAACCACATTAGGATATGCCAGTTAGGGAGCGACACAGGAAAGGTTAGAGTGTACGTGTGTGAGCATGACAGAAATGGCAAGGCATCTTGGCTGGGAGCCTACATAATCTGATTCCTAGAAAATGTAAGCGCTTAGGTTTACCTTACATAACATTGAGAAAAAACGGTAGGCACCTCTAAAAGAATTCAAAGTATGTATAAAATGTAATTGTCACCTTATGTGAGCAAATAGTGAATGGTGTGTATTTAGCTATGCACAAACAATCAGCAAGTTTTCAACTAACCTACACTGGAGAAAATACCGCTTTGTGTAATACATGATACATGAATCAAAAGTTTGAAAAAAGAATCAAAGCAACATCATTGAAAATAACAACCATTTTATCGCAACAGATGGCCAGGTGGCAATATAATGCTTTGTTAACTTTGCAGCAAGGGCATAAAACGTTTTTGCCTTTCTAATCACCTGAAATAAACAACCCTCTCCCCGAAAACTAAAAACCTAAGAGCTTTTTGTATATCAGTGCTCATCTGCTGCACAGAATTGTTCTTATTCACACACCTCTTATTAAGGTACATTCTATGAAATTTAGATGATGACATTTTATTGAGCTACACTAAAGGTATGAAGAGTACTAAAACAGCTATTGCCCTGCCTAACAATGAATAATGTGATCATCTTTAATGATGTCAGTGTACTGTTTTTGTAATGTTGCTATCTTAAGTATGTCTGGTGTTGACGTGATAGGTGGTGAGGACATTGGCCCTGATATTGGCGGAGAATCCAAATCTCATGAAGTCATGGGCCTTTCAAGTTGATTTTATTTAATTCTGGACTAAGAGTATGACACACAATTCTCTGCTACAGGGAACTCAGTTGGTACAATTGTGGGCAATTGAGAAAAGGAATTAAGCAAGTAAAGGGACATGAACACTGATTACAAAGCAAATTGTCTGGGGACGATGGCTAAATTGTCTCTCTGCTGCCTTTGATACATCCCGTTTGAAGGATAAACATGTCGTTAGGCTTCAGTGATGCCAAGATTTCAAGGCTTCAAGACTATGCAGCCAAAACTATTCACTGTTAAGAGACAAACCACAAAACATTATCTGGCAAGACTAAGCCTATTCCTCTATACTAAATGAAAAATGTCAATTAGTGCTAAATGTAAAATGTTAAGTACCTCAAAATATCTGAAAGTTGCGAAATATGTGACAAATAGGCACAGATTTCATTCCAAAGGTTTAAAATTAGAAGAAACACATGCCAAAAGTAATACAGAACAGCATGAAATATTGCCCAAGGTTTTAAAATGCCTGCTGCACAGGTAACTTTCATTTGCACTTTTTAAAATGCTATGTAATAAAACAACAAGAGGAAGTCTGCATGGTGCACTGTGGAATGATTCAAAATCTCTGCATCACTAGATAAAACTTCTCAATCAAAGACAACAATAAAAAAAAAATAATAAAGCAAGACCAATGAGCATTATTGCCTGTTTTCTTGGTGTAATCTACAACTAAATTTGAAATATAAATGACAGGGATTCATGTCAATTACATAAAATACATATGGCATGTATGGTTATAGTTGTAAAATAAAATTATTTAATTAAGAAGAATACTCAAAATTTTTTTTTACATATATTGATAAATGTAATTGTTATTCTATAGGTGCATAATCTGCAACAGAACTTACTCCCCTGCTATAAAGTTGTGGGTCATACCTGTACTCCCAAATTACATTAAAAAATGGATAAGAACACACACAAAAAGGAAAACTATTAATAAAGTTAAAGTAGCAAATGGCAACTTTAAAATCTAATATGAAAAGGGAACTGACTCTCTCCCAAGCTGTTGAACATATATTGGACATAATGTGCAGTGAAATGGAATCAACCTTGATACTGAATTCAGAATTCAACCTGCTATTGAATCTTAATACTCTTTTCCAAGTAAAATAAATGAGAGTATAGAACAGAAAAAGCTCTGAGGGTGAGGGTGAAAGAGAGTGAATGTTTTAGTCCTTTATTTACCTTCTCATGTGACACAGTCAACTAATATCCCAAAGAGCTGAACTCTTTCATGAGTGTTTACCACAAGGGCACAAACTAAAAGTCTAAACATTATTTATGGGTATTTTTGCAGCCCCTCAGCCTATGCCTTTGGAGCTTTTTTTTCCTATCCTTCCTCATTCACCCATACTCCACCAAAAAATGTATTGGCTTGAAAGAAATAATCTTAACTTGCTGTCTGTGTCTGAAATTCAGGTTAATAGATTGCAACTGTTTTTTTCTTATTTAAGTCATAAATTACAGATTGCTTTTTCAACTTCTGCATTGCTTCTCATTCTGCTGTATATACCAATAATGAGGAGACAACTTTTTAAATTAAAAGCATTAATAAAATCCTGCTTGTAGATATTTTTAAATTAAAAAAATGTCAAATGTAAATAACCATCTGGGATCTGAACAGTTGTTCCTTTTATTTCAGACAGCTATTCCAACAAATGAAATATTTCTGGAGAATTAAAGGTATAATCCTTTACAGATGCACTGAAAGATACCTTATGATGTTTGTGCTTTATTGATATCTTGCAATCTTTTTGATAGTATATGCTTTTAACCATTCATATCCCTGTTATAAAATACTATTGTGGGCATTACTCTACAAATCTCTTCCTACTGAAACTTCTTTGTATTTCCTTTCATGTCCAGACTTTGACTGGATGATAAATCATGGCCTGCTTAGTGGAAACGAAACTGAGAAGTACCATCCTTCGTGGCTGTACTGAACACTTAGGTTGATCACTGTTAGGCAGCCCTGCAGATGAGAAGAGCCCTAGATGCTCATGTCTAAATTTAGAGAGAGGCTAAGAGCCCTCAGCCTCCCATTTCCCTTCCTGCATTGGCCCTGGGCAGTGGGGCAAGTGCATTCCTGTCACAAGACAATACTATCTCACTGCTGCATCCTATATCCTTTGTTACACTCCCTTGCACTGTCCCTTCTGTCTTCTTAAACCTTTTGTATGGTGATTTTCACAGTCAAGAGGTAGTTCAGTCTTTAATGATTATTATGTACCAACAGTGCACTTGGGCAAAAGCAATGCTTGCTCTAAGGAGTCATCAATCTAGAGAAATCATTTTGACAATTGAGTTCAAGTACAAAAGCCACAAGGCAGAAACCTAACCTTTTTGAAGCGCCAATTTTAACAAAAACACAATGCAGCTGAGATGTGTTTCATAAGAACATATTCAAGTACTAGCAAAATAGAACCAACGAAAAATAACAATGAACAACAGAAAAGAGAAACTGATGTATATGACATGAGGGGGGAAGAGAATACGGGAAAAAGACATAACAGACACTCAATCACAATCAGGAGGACAAGAGAGAAAAGATAAAAGGCAGATTAATATGCTCATTACAAGCTGTTAGCATGCTTTCTGGCAGGGACTGATAGTGTAAGAAAATGAGGATACCCGAAAAGCTTGCCACTTATTTGGAGAGGCTTCTCATGAAAAAGTTTTTCCATAGCTAATGTTTTCTTCTGGAAGCTCTCTGAATAAATGGCAGATGGAACAAGCATGCATATACTTGAATAACGAAATATTAGGTGCAACTGAATTACAGTTAAACATGAAAAGCACTGTTATAGCATGATGATGCAAACAAAGCAAGATTTCTAGAGAGAGGTAACATTATTTTTGATATAATTGAAAACTCATACTCTTCTTCTGGTCTGAAATCAAAGCAACAACCTTCAGGCAAGTGTAAGGGCCCTAAGGGCACTAATAGGCCTTAATTACCCTGGCCTGGTTTACTCCTGGAGTGTTTTGGACCCATGCTGTATGCCTCATCTCCAGTTCTGTCTCTGGTGCCGTCCCGTTTTGCTCCTCTCTGGACTCCCTGGAAGGCTCCTGGGCCTGGTTCATCGCTTGCCTTGTCTGGGACTGTCCATGGCTCCTGTCACACCAGCACCCAGCTCTGCCCGCTGGGTGGAGCACCGCAATCGCCACAGTACGTCTCCCACACAGTATACTGAACCTACAAATGTGTGTGTAAGACTATAACATCCTTCATCCAACATCTCGATCGCTTTCATGGAAATGATACAGGTAAACCCGTTAACCACTATGTACGTAAATTAAGTTCATATATAGATACAGGACAAAAGCACCAGTTAAGCAGTTACAGAGCACTTTCCATGAAACACCAATCTCTCTGTGCCTCATTGATACTGACTGTCAAGGGAGACCACTACAAAATGTCTTGAGAAATGAACCAAGGAATAAAAAATCATAAATCTATTCCACTAAGTATGGCTGCTGGGTTCAGGGCACATCAAAATTTTGCCTGCACCTTATTTTCTGACAGCTCCTCCATGCCCGATGAGCAAAAATCACCAGACCTGAAGAGGTTAATTAACTTATTGCCCTCCATTCTCCTAACATCCTCCTCTGTTCCACAGGTACCTCCAATCTTTTCCCTTCAATGTCTAACTGATTAATCAAACTAAACTCAGAACAACCATCTTCAGCCTCTTTCACCTTTAACGTTGCTGTTTCTGTTTCAGAAGAATTTGTATGTGCCAGAAGTTGTCTGTCTGTTCCAACAGTTACACATGTTCTGGTAAAGCCCATCCCTTTCTTCACACATAGGCAATAGAATTAATTCTCTAAATTTAGGCATGAGTATTAAGGCAGCAACACAACTTTTTACTTTCAGACAATGACATTTGATACCAATATCCTGCAAGAAAAATAAATGTGTAATTTCTTATTACTACTTTTAAGTGTTTTTCCATTAAATTACAGAATGAAATCCAAACAGAATGCCTCTCCTTTAATGATGAGTTTCCAATTTGAAAAAAGTATGCTCATAATTCCCTAAGATACCAGGAAGACGTGTTTTTTCCTTATCTAGCCACTATGTGTCCAAATAGACATAGCTACACAATCTGCTCAGAGACTTCTACTAAGTATGGTCTCACACACAAATAACAATAAACTGCTGCAAGACATGATTATATGTACCTCAATTTTCACGAGTTACTTCATTGTTATCACAAGTGCCAGCCATTCAACATCAAAGGCACCTTCACTTGGGATTCACCAAACATTTATCTTGGAGAAGAAACTCTACATTAGTGAGCCATATTAAATATGCTCGATAGCTAAAAGGGAAATGAAACTCTCCAGAAAGTCAGAAATTTGCCCATGAATATCAAAAGCACACAAATAGCATTTGAGAAACTATTACATGGGGAGTGGGGGGATTATAGAACATTTTTCTGAGCCAAAACATAATTCTAATTTAATCAGACTAGAAAAACAAATTATCATTTGACTCATTGTCTTTCATAAACTATTTTACTTTCTTATGTTTTTCTTTTGTCCACTGAATAACTAGATTAATTATTTTAAGAATGTATGAAGATCAAAAGCTGATTTTATGGCACATTGAGGTGTGAAAATTCAAGTCAATCTTAAACAAAAGACCATAAAAATAGCTTCCCCCCAACCAGAATTTTATTTTCAGAGTGTTTTCTCCCCTGTTTAAAATAAAACTAGTGATAGTGAAAGGTGTGAACTACAAGCTGTATTGGATTCTTCAAGGCAACCACACCCAGCTGGTGGAAAGCATATCAGAGCTAGGTACAGAACAGCTACAACATGTAATTCACAATGCACATTTCACCATATTGCAGCACTTCTGTATCTCAGCTTTCTTTATAGGCTAAAAGGCTTACACACAATACTGTGACAGGGCTATAACACTATGTAGAATAGCGCAACCCAAACAATTTTAATGAGTAAAACTTTAATCACACTAAAGTCAATAGAAAACCTGTTAATAGCTTCTATAGGAGTTAATAGCATCTATACCGTTTCCCTTCTAGCAGTTTTATCTGTTCAAAGCTTTAGTCTGTCTCCAGGAAGAAAAGCAATAAATGTAGGTGGAGTTACGCCTGTATATTCGTAATTTGCTCATTGCTGACTTGTGCCACATTCATATGACAAACCATGGAAAGACAATATACCTTCTGTTCACTGTATTATACCCATAAGACCAGTACTATCTGGCAATAACGAATATTTTATTTAGAAAATTGTTTACCTATAGTTTGAAAATCTTTATTCTATCTATATTATTCCATCTATGTTATGACAGTAATGAGAGGACACTGATCAGGAGATAAAGCTAGCATTTAACATGGACTCAAGGGAAAGAATTGCACTGAGTAAAATAGGAATGAGTTCTCATACAGGAACAAATGTGTGAATGAAATCAATGCTTTTCATATGAAATGTATACAATGGGACTGATTTCTTACAAGCTCCACTAACATACCTTTGATGGACTGCAGCTTCAAGCAGGCTTTTCCACTGGTGTATAGCAGTCCAGTAGATACTGCTTCTCTAGTGAACCTGCAACCCAAACTGCTAACAGAGGCTCAAGTCTCACTGAGGGGCTGAGCCTACAAGGAGCTGAAGTTCTCTGATGAGAGAACTATCTTTTGAACACTTGCACAGCTTTCTCATTTGGAGGACATTGAGCAAAATAGTGTGGAAGTGCTGCAGAACAACTGGTTGCCTGAGACATCTTTTTGTTTTGGGAAGAAAAGCAAAGATCATATTTTCAGACAGATATATCCCACAGTCCATGCCCAAAAATGGCAAAGGAGAGAAGAAAGGAGTTAAAAAAAGAAATTAAAACAAACAATCATTCCCTCCCAGACTACGCAATGGACTCCTGGAGTGAGGAATCCCATGAACTATGGATATCTGTACTGGATGCAGAAGAGCTGCAGGCTTGAGTTGTAAAAAGGCACTTACAGAGGTTAAGAATTGGCATGAAATGAAAAAGTAAAGCTAATACTCAAACTGGTAGCAGAAATAGCATCCTGTAAAATATCTGGATTAGAGAATGATCCTTTAAAGACAGTGGAAACTTTTCAAAATCACTAGCAAAAGAGAGGGATATAAACACTTCTGCTTAAGTCTTACCTATGAATGAGAACTTTACACTGGTTGACAGTGAATTTTTGACTTTATCAGCTACTGGAAAAACCTATTTACTGCTAGTAAGCTAGACTATATTTCTTTATATCCTGGTTTGATAGCAATCTAGCTAAAACAACTTATTTCTTTATGTTTGAAATATATACATATTTGCCTCTTCCATCAAAAAAGTTTAATCTCAATGAAACTGGCTGACTTTCAACTAAAAGTGAGATTTTCAGTTTGTAGATAAATATCTTTGTCAGAAAGGATCTTAGCAATAGCTCCTATGCCCTAATATTATTTCCAATTAATAACAGCTTTGTAAGCAGATAAATGAAAAACAAAATAAGAATCAAACAATAAGCACTGTATTCATTTGTTAATTACATGCTTTTCAATTGATAAAACAACTGAAAGTTTAATTTAATAAGGCTATAATCTAGCTCTCTTGTCACTGTGCTTGATCCAGACTTTCTATCCAAAACACTCACCCACTTTTCAGGCACAAACAACACAGAAAAAAATAATAGCATGTTCAAATAGTGATGATGCCCCAAACACCATAATTCAACAGCGGAAATGTCCTAAGATAATACTATGTTCATTTTAATTAGATTTTGCATTTTCCACACGTAGTCTGATTTTATGTAGTTTATATTAATGATTCAAGATAAAAGAAAAGTCAAAGGTTATATGTAAATAATTAATTATATAAAGGAAGGAAGTATGCTTTATTTATGTTAGCTCCATGTTAGCAAACAACTAGCCATTCTGAAGTAGTGGAAATATAATATAATCTTCACCTGCAGGACAGAGAAATCATCTGTTGTAGGATACAGGAATGCAAAAATAATGACTCACAAAGATGCTTTCTTTTTCTACCTTTGATAAGAATTCTGTGCATCCTAAACAGTGCTGTTATAAAAAAACATGTACATGTATTTTAAGAATGGTGAAACTGGTTCAGCTGGAGGAAAACCAGAATAATTGCAAAAATAAGTATTCCAGAAAAAAAAAATGCTCAATTTCTGATCTATACAGGGTTTTCAATTGTATCCCAAATAAGCTGCCTAACCTTGCTTGGCACTCAAACACAAAAGTCAGTAAAACTGCAGTATGCTAGGTCTGTCAGACAGAGAATCATAATACAGCTCAAATCATGAAACCCAAAAATACAAATAGTAGTTAAAATGAAAAAAAAAAATCCACCAGGTGGCTCACATCACTCAATTGGATGGACATGATAGATATAAACCTAAAGGTATAAAATCTGATGGACTAGTTTTGACCCTAATTTTCTAATATCTGAGATTTTGAAGGTTCTAACCATGATATGTGACATCAATAACATCAAAGGCTGCATTTATGCATGAGAGATTTATAAAGAAGAAAGCATTTAGTTATAACACTGCCACTTAAAAGTCTCTTCAGTGGAAAAACAACTGAACTTCTGACTAATTACTTGCCTTTATCATCACTTGGGACACAATTTTGCAATGTAAGTATAAACATCAAATTCATGCAGATTTTAAAATGGTGTTTAATGAGGAAGTGCAGGTACCATTACAGCACTTGCCAGCGCCTTCAACATTTCACAGTTGTTCTGTGAGAACAGAACACATGGACCTGGGAGAAGATGTTTAGTCATGCTGAGTTAAAAAAAAGAAGGCTCATGAACTAGAGATTACTTGACTTGAAAGGTGAATGTGATTTATAAAATCAGCTATATACTGCTAAAATTTCACATCACCTCATAGTAGATGCACTAAATAAAAATACCACTGCTATGTGCAAAATTCCTTTAGCTGACTTCAACATGAAGTGCTTGTTTACTTTAAATCTTAAGATTATTTGTTAAAAGACACCTTAGGAGACCATCTAAGTACATCCTCCATCCAAAGACATATCTATGTCTTTATAATTCCTTTCCTATATTTGTCCACCTTATTCTGAAAGGCTTCCCAGACAGAGTCTCCAGAATCTCCAAATGCTTCACTATCTTTTTCATTATTATGGTTTTTTTTTCCAGTGTCACCTGAATACTCCTTGCTGCAACAAAAACACCTCTCTTTTTGACCTTTCTTCTACAGATATGGTACATGTATTGCTTCATCCCCTAGCTTCCAGTGACTGTTAACCGCATCTCTGTGTTCTTTTTCTACGCTATACAACTATATACAGCCATATTTTTCAGTTGCTCTCCTCTGAACTTTTCCAGATGCTCTGTACCCTTTTCGAAGTGGAGCTTCCAAACTGGATAAAGTGCTCCAGTTAAGGCCATACTAATGGTCAGTAGAGCAAAGGAATTAGATACCTTAGAGATACTACTCTTGCCCAGTAATATATTCCTTTTTTGTAACTAGGTAATGCTGAACTCACGTTCAGCTTGTGAACCTTTCTAAGCCACTGATTAACTCTGAAGAATGGTAATGCACTCAGTTTTCCTTATGCTGTTCCTGTGAAGAATATTATTTCTACCAGGTAAAGAAGCTTGCATGCAGCAAAACACACATTTTCTCCAATTTGTAAAGATTATTTTAAACTCTAATCCTGCCTACGCACACTTGCAGCCCAGCTTCTGTATCTGCAAATTTAATAAATATACTCTCAAATTTTATAATTCAGGCCATTAATAAGAACACTGAAAAGTACTAGAGTTATGATAAATCCTTGCAGAACCAGTAGTTAATGCCTCTATCCAACAACAATGAACATCTAAGTATGTTTTTCTGATCAATTTTACACCTATTCTACAGCTATTTAATCATAACAATGCTTTCTTACCTAGCTTATGGGAGTATCAAGTGGTAGACTGTTAAAAGCCTTCATAATGCCAAGCTGTATAAACATCAAATGCTTTCCCCTGCATTCAAAAGGACTATTACCCTATCTTAGAAGAAAAGCATATTCTTTTCATAGGATTGGATTCCTGAAAATCCATCTAGCCTTTTAATCTTCCTTTTTTTAAAGGTGCATACAAACAGATTATTTTTTGTTCAAGGATGTTTCTTGTGAATTTACTGACCATAACTCTCTGGCTCCTCCTTTTCTCCCTTTCCACAGAAGTTGTTTATGTTCATTGCTTTCCAGGGCCTTTGCATTAGCTCACAGCACCTGATGCTCTAACCAGAGGTGAAACTTGGACTTTTCATGCATGGTTGATTTAATCATTAATAACATTAACAATTTGGACCTGCTTTCCATGTGAACAGGAAAGAGGACAAGTTCAGGAATATTACTAATGGATCCTGCTAAACCATTAAGTCAAAATGAAGACTGTCAGATACTTGCATTCATCAAGATTCAGAATTGTATACATTAAGCAGCTGTACACATTAAGACATCTGAAAAAAATACCAGTCCTACAGATGCCAGGTAAAAGAATCAAGCTCCAACAAAATTCTGGGCATCATTTTTAGCTGCAAGTATAGTAATAATGCATTTGAAAATAAACTATAGCTAATTTAACATAATTCACATCATTGAAAGCTAGAAGGATCACCAGTCTCTCTCCTGTATATATCATGTTCACACTACTTCATTCAGTTATCTTCATATTTTCAGCCATTCCTTTAGTTTGACTAAAATACAATTCTTTTAGATTACATATATAGATTACAGAACGCTCATTAGGATTAATCTCACAAAATGCTGATTCAATACCATTTTGGACTCTCTGGGTTACACACCTTTGTACAGTGTTTTTGTAACATGCTCCCACTATCTTCTGGAAATATTTTTCCTTAACTTTGCGAAGGTATAGATGATTATGGGAGGTAAAGAACAGTGCACAATCAGCCTTGTGTGTAGTCAGAAAGCATAACAATCTGAGAAATGGGTGATTGGTTTTAATTAAGATGAAAATTAAACACATACAAAAGGCTTCATTCTTTCATAAAGTATTTTATCAAATACTGAAATATCTGTTAAGTATAATATATTAAAATAATGGACTGCGTTTCACAACTTTCTGTATATCTAGTTAGTGGCAATGCACCTAGACAATAATTAAGAAAACAATTCAGTGTCTATTTCACTCACTTTTCCTGCTAAACAGACAGTTGCCTAAATAAGTTGTCTAAGGACAAGCATGATTATTGGAGAAGAAAGCAAAAGAGTCCTCCTCACCCAACAGCATCTTTAATTAAAAGCACATAAAGACGACCTATATAACTGATGCAATTCTACAGATGGGGAAACTCATGGCCAAAGCGGTGAACCAATTTGCTAATGCACCCCAGTAGGCAAATAACAGTCTTTCAAACCCAAGTTTCTAGTTCCTGGGACATGCTATTCCCTGCCTGTCTCCTCCACAGTTGCATTTCGAACTGTGGCTGCACATATATAAAAGACTAAGAAACTGCAGCTATTTGATAATTGATAAGCCCTAATTAATTAGGATTTTCAAAATTTATGAGGACCATAGGAAAGCTGAAAAAGCTCAAGCTACAAGGTTTATTGTGGTTTCATTTTTATTAATTACATGTGTTTCGATCAATTGGTAAAACAGTCTAGAGTAATTTACTGATGTTATAATTTAACTGCCTGTAATGGTACACTGAATCCAATAAATTCCATCCAAAATACCACACTGTTTTCCAGAAATGACTTGTGTATAAAGAACAGGATGGATAAAAATAAAAAAAATCTGTTCAAATATTCATATTCCCTATAGTACTTTTGCAACTACACAACTGTCCCAAAATAACATTACATTAATTTTAATTAAATTTTGCATTTCAAAGCATTCTTTCCACACATAGTATGATTTTATGTGACTTCTGTCAATACTTGAAGATGAAAGGAAAGCCAAAGGTTATGTGTTAATTATTAATTATCTATCTGTTGAAAATAACTGTAATGAGTTTCATTTCTTTAGCTCACATTAACTCTCAACTATTTTATGTGAACTGTAGGAGCAACAAAAACCATAGCTCCAGAAAGGATAATCATTTTATCATTATATACTTGAGAAAGAATAACTAATCTTAAGTTTTGTAGAATGTGTTATATACCTAAGCTTTCTTCTAAAGACATTTTTTTTAGCCCAAAGTTCTACTGTATACTTTGTATTCATGGGTTTCTCAGGAAATAAGCACACATACATATGTACGTACAAGTATATGTATATACATCCAGTTGCACTGGTTATTGCATTCCCTTTGCATTTGAAATTATTAAGCTTTGACCTTAGTGAGGTGTAGTCCAAGTATAAGCAACTTTAGTGCCCTCAATACCTTTTTTTCTTTGCAGAAAGAAATAATAATTGAGTACTTTATCAACACTCACTGTAAGAGAGAAAAAGGGCAATGTGGTTGCTCTAGAAGGCCTGCACTATGCATGCTGAGCTACAGTGAAACATAGACATTTTGGAATAGATCTAGGCATGATACTAATCACGCTTTACTGCTATTCAATTGCACACCCATAGAAATGTATCTAAAAATCAACTCTGAAAAATACATATTAGATATATTTTGCTAGTTTTTTAGAATTATCTATTATTTATTCTGAAAATACTCTATTTAATACTTTCCATGATGTTAGAATTATAATACGTGTAGAGATGGTAATTTAAAGACTATTTGGAAATTAAATTTTTAATTAATTCTATCAGGTATAAAGATCATAATTGTATTCCTCTGATATTGTGCCCATACAACAAAGTGTGGAAGTGTAACAGGAAATAATTGGTAGTCATGGAAGATCACACTTGAGCAGAATTTTATTTTAAGGAAAACATAATAAAAGATTAAATCTTGAAAAGGGAGAAATTGGGAGAGGAATTAATGATACAATATTAATGAATTTTTGGTGGTGTTATTTCTGCTTAAATGAATTGTCATACTAAAGGATAAATCCCAAAAGTCATTATTTAGTTGATATGAAATAGTATGATTAAAGAATTCCTACTGTATCACACTGACATCATACTATTTTATTCTTTCAAGTATGATCCAACTGCCTCATATGTATTTGTCAGCAAACTGCATATACTCTGGAGTATGGTTAAACTGTCTGACATTTTCTCAAAACAGCAACAATTTCACTTTGCTGGGATTCTCAAAACCTTTCAGAACACGGGTTGCCAAGGAATTGCCTTTTAAATCTCCTGACTTGCTACTAACATTCCTGTGGCAACAGCAACAATTCCCTGCATACAGAAATAGCACTAAGCAAATATTGATGCCTTTACAATAATAAGTTGGATGTTTGTGAAAGCAGCTCTACTTTGTGAAAGAAGCCCAATCATATTGGCATCAGCTGTTTACAGACTAGTAGCAAACGTCCCTTATATTATTAGTAATCAAAATTGTTGTCATTGTGAATTAATACGATTTTTTAGAAGACATGATTAAAATCAACTATAAAAAAACATGGCTTTATGGAAAGGAGAAATGGAGGAGGAGAAGAGAAAGAGAGAGGAATTATACATTTCTTCCAGGCACAGACTCTGAGCTGCCTCCCTGCCCTGGCTTTTAGTTCCCCTGTCTCAGGTGAATCACCTCAACTCTATTCACTCTCTTCACAGCAGTGTTCTTCCACGTTTCTAAGCATTTCTTCTGTTTGTTTCCAAGTCCATTCACTCCTGTCTTACAGGGTTTTGGGGGAGGTGAGGTTGGTTGGTTTGTTCCTTTGAGTAGGGGACAAAAGATGGACACTGTACTGCAAGCTCAGAGGAAACACCACTGCAAAGAACAGTCTTGCCGCTTTGGGCCAGCCTTCCACACCTGCTCTTTTGTTTTTGTTAAGAGACAAAAATGAGTCATCTGCTTTGGTGCAATCCCCTTTGCTTACAAAGAACATATTCAACATCTTGTTTCCCTTAACCCTGTGGAAACAAATCGCAGCAGACAGTTTTTCTTCTCAGAAATTCAAAAGCAGCTAGTTGGCTTCTTCCCAGGGCCCCAGTAAGGATTGCCTTTCTCACTGTCTGCTGCTTTTTGCTGACAGGTAGTTTGCTAAAAAATTTCCTAATGCTCCTGTGTTTACAACTAGTTCCATGGAAACCTTTCAGGCCATGCAACTCAATGTCTCCTTAGGCTCTGCCAAGTAGCCAGTTGCCTTAGGCAGTCTTTTTCATTTGCCCAGTTCCCTCTTTCTCTTAAAGAATCTTAATTTTTCCTTCCTGTTAGCCTGAAAGCTTAACCTAGTACACCTACTAAGACTTTATCAGGTGTGTGACTGATAGCAGGAATTAATAGAGTCCATTATTACACTAATGTTATCTGCAGTAGCATTTTATTCTAATCTTTCTGAATCCTAAATTTGATAATAAATTCTATTGAATAGAATACCACAACTATTAAAGTACTTCTAGTAAAAGTATGACCATTAATAACTACATCCAAGTCTCCTTCTATATGTAGACCCAGTAACCATATATAAAATGAAATTAATTTGATTACCCTGTTTTGGGGTCCTTCAGATTAACTACACTACACAAATGTAAGAATGAACTTTGATTAGAATGTATTATGAAGAATGGACATTTTTTTTCTCCTGGCAATATACAGATATATTTAAAACACCTACCTAGTTTATGCTTCCCCTCATTTAAATTTGCTTGTTTTTAAGGAGTCCACATAATTTTCCTTGCAAAACATATTGTCATCTATGACCTTCTCAACTTTCATGGAATAAACAAACAGTCCAACCAGTTAGCAACCTATATAAATGCCTTAGCTAAAACTGGGTGTTCTGGCTCCACACACACACTGATTTCCTACGTCTTTTACGTGCACTTATGTAAGAAAATATGTTTATATGTTACATACATACTTCATTTGAGAAAAACAGGCCCACATCCAACTTGAGCAAGGAGAAAATTTTCATCGCCTAGTTGTACATCTTGGAATAGCTGATTTGGTTTTATTTGTTTCTGTTCCAAACTTGGTACCAGAAAACGAGAAGCCAAAATCCAGCTCTTTATCCGTTTTCACCCTACAGATTTTTTCAGTAGTAATTTAAAACACCCAAACAAATGAGAAATACTGAGGAAAAGACTATACTGCCAAAGTATCTGGCAGTATAATACATAAGAAAATGGTATACCTATATGATTTCTAAAGAAGGACAACTTTAAGAGAAAAGAGAAAGTATTGTACAATGTTCTTCAATGCTCCTTCAGATAGGATGGCTTTAAGATGAAACTGCTAAACTTATGGAAGGGAAGGTCTTCAAAGGAAATCAGATCACCACTTTTTGTCTTACAACATACTCGCCCCATGCATCAAGGTTTCCAGTGGCTGCATGTGGCTTTTACAAAGAAAAGTTTTTCCTTGATGGATAACTTGGCTTCTGGGGTTTTTCCCTACCTTCCTTCTCCTATTTTGCCCTCAGAATTGGCTAGAACTAGAACTAAAAGGAAGAAAGTGTGCATTCTGTACAACTGGTACTTCACTCTCTTGAAAGCCCAGCTGGTATGCCAAACTTTAATGCTGGTCATGAGACCTACCACAAGATGCGAGGCAGAGAGGAAATAGGGTTGGGCAATGCTTATGACAGCTGGGCCTTTGCCTGTCCACACAGCGTATATATTAGTCCACCTTCGAGCTCTCTTTTGGAGCAAATCAGCAGATTCAGTCTACATACTGTGCCCACACTGTGAGCATCTTTGCTCTCATGTGCTATGCTCTAGAGCATTCAATGACAAAACACACACACACACCCCAGAACAGGGCTTAGAACCTTAGAACCATGTGGGGCCCAAAAACCAAGACTTGGGTTAACTATACCTAGTAAGGTCATGGTCAACTCACTCTAAAGCTGGCAATTCATAAGTACAGTAGACACAAAACAGCTAGAGTTAGTTCCTGGGATAAGTGCCTGTAGCAGGACAGACATCTCTGTCAGTGATGAGCCTTTCAATCTCGCGCTCCTGGTCATATGAAAATTATTCATGGAAACGTCTTAAAACTGCATTTTTGCGGGGGGATTTCTGTATTAGACCTGTTTAACTCATCCCTTGCAAAAGATAACTCTTTCCAATATAATATTGAGTATGTCTTTGGTACTGTTCCATATTTTTCTTTACAGGGAATGACGTGAACAGTGCTAATACGGGAATTAATGAGATGCTTGTTATTAGGAAATCACAGTATTATAAATACGACTTCAATTTTACACAATTATAGAAAAGATTAACTCTCAATATAGGAGTTTTGACTAATGAGTCAAAACGAGGGTTATTTATACAGTCAACAAGCAGTCAGTCCCACACAAGTAAATCAGCGTACAAAAGTGAACACTGCCAAACTTGGATGGAATGAGTTGTCCTTTAGAGGTGTCTTTTATACTGACTGCAGAGGGAGCCTTGAGACAAGATCTAGCGTGCTACCTAGGCATATATCCCTTGAGATGTTCATTCAGAGAGGAACCTAAATTTTAGGTTGGAGAGGATGCAGAAAAAGTCAGCCTAAAATAAATGCCTGAGTTATCCTCAGTAAAACTAGCTCCTCAGTTGATATAAGCAGTCACAGCTATATTGATTTCAAAAGAGCTAGAACAATATAACAAGTTGTGATTCTAACTTCAGTGGGATTAGTCACACAGTCTATGAGTAAGTACATATAGACTTGCAAGATATTTGCTAAGTAACAGACAAGAAGCCACAAAGAAAAAGTGCTGTGAAAGGTTCACAACTTTTAAATATAAAGTGTATAATCCTGTAGACACCTACACACATTAATAACATTATGCTGTTGGGTACTTTAATTATATGTATGAATATTTCTTCAATTCTTTGCATCTACCCTTGGTGTTCCCTTGCCCATACTAAAATATACAGATGTACCGAAGTATTCTTTTTACTCCTTTGCTTGGTATTCAAGAATACATTATGTTCCATGTATATTAATTTTCCTACGATAAACATGTTCCACAAACCATACTAAACACACCAAAAGCCATTATTGTCTTTTATAAAAGGAATACTTTAAAAATGCAAGTGTCCTTACAATATGCCGTAAAATAGCTCTAACTGGAATTCATATATTGCCTACATTCATTAGCACAATCGACATAAGTGAACTTTCTTGTTCTTATTAGGGTTACCATAGAAATGAGCTTAGAGCTAATACATGAATTGTTACTGCTATTAAATAGTCTGCTTCAGTTTCATTTGTGTGTTTTTAAGAATCTTTGCATATTCAGGAGAATAAAACTACCTTGATATTAAAATTAAGTCCAGAAAGGTTATTTTTTTAAACAAACATAAGCTTATCTAATAAAATGAAGCAATAAGTTGTGTGGCACCCACACACTGCATAAAGAGAGCATTCTCTACAATCTCATGTTTTTATGCTTGTATACGCTATTCTTTCAGACAGGCAAATGGTGCACAGCTGACTGTATAATGAAATGCTATATATAAATATGAAAATTCCAATAAAGGAATGATATTAACCTTTAAAGTTAGGCAAGCACTTTATACTTATAATACCATGCTTTCAAAAATTTTTACATAAATGTGCAATCATGCATTATTTCCTCATTTCTCAAGAGACTTATAGTGTATTACATGAGAAAATAAGATTCTAAGTCATCTTTTTAAGATACATAAGCTCTTTCCAGTGTGTAATTATAACAATATGTAAAAAAGGGATTTTCACAAGAATGTACAATTGCATTTTAAATTTATCAACTGAACCAATGCACACACAGACACAGTTATTGGCACATGAGCGTATTTCATGTGTGTCTGTGTGTGGGGAGGAAGGGTACGTCTGTCAATGATGCCAAACATCATATGATATGTCAACCTCAGTGATTGCGTGCTTCTAGATTAAAGGTAACAATTCTTTAAAACAACTAGTACCGAGGGTATCTCAGCAGCAACTGCTTCACCTTATGAAGGACAAGTATTTGCTAAGATACCTCAACTAGAAGGTACATGGTTTCTAATCTCATCTGTACGAGCTTTGTGAGTGACCTCACTGTAATCTTGTGAGGAAAAAGAAACGTTCAATATACTATTAATAGGAGAGCTTTTGGATGCAAATTCTATCCCCAGTGTGGTGCCTTTCAATTGGAAGTAGCTCATGGGACAAAACCTCTGAGCCACTACAAAACTGGCAGGCAACCCGTCAAGCTTTTCTGTAATGTGACCTATGAACAAATCCTCCTGTATCCATTCTCAACAAAAGATTGAATGAATACTTTAGATATGAAAGATGCAGGGACAATAAATGTACTCTTCAATTCTCTTATTTAGTGAATCTAAGTGATACTTTTTTTTATTAATAAGGAAAACAGAGGGTCAGATTGAAATGTCATGGACGGGCTCTGGGTGAATTCTGGGTATAAAAAATGAGAGGGGTCTAACAAATCTTTTGGGAGAAAATGACAGCTCTCAGTTTTTCATCCTGTGAACTAACAACTGAAATTTCACTTAGAAAGGTACTGCTAGAAAGATTTGTGAGTCTTTGGAGGAAAGAGGAGGATGAAAGATTAAAACCTAGTCTACATATCTAACATTTTATCTAGTACAAGACTGTTCTAAAAAATGCTTTGCTGCTCCTAAACCTCCAATATTTAGGAACTCTTTTAATTTACTTGACAAATGAATATATCTCACCCTCTATTTATTCCTACACACCTATAAATTTCATCCTGCTCTCCAAAAAGAGCTTTGGGGTTTGGTACCCATAAGAATATTCCCAATTCCTTCAGGTTTGTTTCACAAGCAGGACAGTGCCATAAGAATAATGCTTGGGAAATCACCTGGTAATATGCTGTATTATTCATTTCAAGGGTCAAGCTCTCTCAGATGAGCAATATTTCACTATCCTACTTCAGCCTTCCTGGTAAACATTTTTTAAATGCTGCTGATCTGCTGGGGGGTCAAGGGATGCCAGGCAGGGGGTTCTTCATGTCCTCCTGTTCAATGTTTCATTGATCTTTTTGGAATCATGAAATAAAAGAAATGATACTTCCCATTTTCTTTCAATGCACAAGATGAATAACTTTGATGATTTAAGGTGAGAGAGAGTCTATCTGCTGTTTCTTGCTTTTTCAGAAGGCAGGAAGGAAGAAGAGAAGTTCTGCTAGGAGTTAAAGTATAAATATAGATATTCAAAAAGCCTTAGATAAAGTACATCCTAACAGACAGCAATCTAAGTAGGAAAAAGATGAGAAGCAAAATGTTGCTATGAAAAAATAACTGACCAAAACCTAAGTACATAGCTTGGGAAAAATTATTTCAACTAATTAAATAGGAAGACAGTGACTACGAGAAAAGAGATATTTAATTCGATATTGACAAATACCAGTTAATGTCTGTTGGAAGAAATAATTTTGAATTTCTTAAGAGATATATATAAAATAATTTCCTACACATTTACATAATAGATCCTAAATTCAAGTGAACTACTCAGCAAGATTTGGGGGCTGCTCTGAACAACTGAAGGCAAATCTTTGTCCAATGGGCAAAAAATTAGGAAAAGAATTAGAGGGAAAATTTCTAAATTTGTGGGAAAATTCCTGCTACATAATGTGAACAACTCTCTCTTGCTTTGCAAGTAGCTGGATTGATGCCACACTACATTCGATCTGGAATCAGCAATGACCCAATTTAGCCAAGCATTAAGGTCAGAAGGCAAAACAGGACAAGGTTCTGAATTTTTAGCTACACACAGAAGTCTATGAATACTTCAAAAAATTATATGATTACCTCAACAGCCTGATAAAATTCATTACTAAAAGATCACAAGAACTAGATAGTAGGTTCTCCTTCTCTCAGGGAAAACAGACTGAGAAAAACAATAATGATGAATAGCTATTAACAGTGTTTTCCATTTTTGTTTATCTTTTTGTTAGATTTCTTGTCTCACTGTAGGTCATGTCCATAAGGAAGGTAGCACCTAAAGAGTTAAACATTCCTGTGTTTCAATATGATGAAAGAAATGGAAAGCCCATCAGTTTAAATGGGTGGGCTTTAGCAGTAGGTACTTCGAAATTCTTGGCAATGATAGATGGCCTTCTATTAGCATGTTATTTATACAATTTACTTGCAACCCTTCATTCCAAAACTTTAAAACATGTGCTACCTACAAAACCAACTTCCGCTGACCTAAATTAAAGGAGAACATTATATGAAGTGTTATCAAAAACTTATATCTGATATGACTGGCATTGATGTGCAGCAAGGGAACGGAAATAAGTGCCATTTGCTTAAACATTTACAATTCATAACACATAACACCATACTCTAGGTACTGTTTTATACCTCATTTAAAATATCTGGAAACACATAGTTCTATCATTTTGAAACTAAACAAGAAGCATTTCCAAATGAGAGACAACTAAGTTTCTGTCTAGTACTGTATGTCTCAATGGGTACTTGTAACAACAAGGCTGTAGTAACAGTTGCAAATAATAAGAGCACTGAATAGCTTCCAAGTTTGAGATGCCACGCTATGATTCTCTGTGTTCATTTTACTTACCAATGTTTTTGCTATAGTATTTTGAGAGTATTTGAGAGCATTATATTCCACTAGAAAGACAATTTAGCTTTCTGTAATTTAGTTCTGCAATTTCTGTAATTTTTAACAGGGAAAAAGAAATAGATTTTCTTCTCCCTTTCTTCCATAAAAGTCCAGACAATAAATGGTGTGTTTAGAGGCAGATGTAAATTGTGTATACAGGACAAAGGGCAGGTGTGACTGTTCATCAAAGCTCTCAATTTATTGAAAAGTTAAAGTCACCACAATAATCTTAAAGTCACTGATACCTCTCTCCGTCGAGAAGCCCAACAGGTTTGTTTGATTTTCCAAACGACAGCAGCTACCAGCAGTAAGGATAAGAAACAACTGCAATTACAGAAAAAAACAAAGTAATTGTAACATAATGCTCTGAAAAAAACTCATGTTTTTAGAGTATCATAAGTAAATAAAATACATTTAAGTATAGTAAAAAACACATAAATAGAGAAGAACTGAACTCTGCCAGGATGACAGAGAGCTGTCAACCCTCCAGATCGAAGTCAAAAGTGGACATACACCTCTGAGGCTGTGATTATCTCCATATAATGCTATTACTGTCTCCATAATACCCACAACAGTCTCGAAAAATATGCACTGCATGTTCCAAGTTTAGCAGATGGAAAAAGAGGGTGAACTATAGCAAGAAATTGTACCAATTTATATTTCTCTCCTGTCCATAAATTCTGAATAACTGTATGGGGTGCAGGAAAGATAACAAGGCTGGGAGTATAATCAGTCTGAGGAACCAGGTTGCTATGTGACAATAGATCTGTTTCATCAAATTACTTATTTCTATAGTGAATCATTCAGGAAGAACATCCCAAAGAACATTACCATGTTACAGACCCAAACAGGCAGCAGAAAAAAATATCAAAATGATTAGACTTCTGCAGTTCACAATGGGCACATATGCCTTCTCCCTTGCTCCAATAATTTCGGATTTGTAACATTTAGTCCACCAGGATTTTGGCAGAAAGATCACTGGACTTTCTACCTCTTTTAGTGAATTTCTGTATGCTAATAAAAAGCTTCTAAAAGTTGGCACCTAATGTAAGTGGTCAGCACATTTTTAAACTGATCTGGGCAGTTTTTATAAAAATATAAGGATTTTCTAGCTGTATGAAGAACTTTGTATCCACTTAGCACATCTGCTATGAACAGCATTTGCAATTAATAAAACCTTGTATCTACTAAACTATACTAATCATCCTTAAAGTTTTTACCAAAAAGCTTCAAAATGTATTCTTTATCTAATATGGGAAATACCAAGAACTCTCTTAAGTAATATAACTGAGTGAAGTGTGGTACCTAATGCAAAGTATGATCATTATCCATACAGTAACACCATTGTTTCTCCTCATTGTGCTGTAAACAGAACTGAAATTATGGCCAAGAAGATACATCTCCAGAAGCAGCAGCTCATGTCATTCAATATTTATCCATAATATGGAGTCTATTAAAAAACAGTTTATGGCAACTGTAGCATAAAGTCACTGTTAAGGTAATGTGGTTGACAGAAATTGGAACGAAAGCACCCAATCATTCTGTGGTCTGCAAGCACCAGAGAATCATCTGTACCATTGCTCAGTTACAAAACCACTTTTACTCAGAGTATGTACAAAACTCAGTCTCCATAACAAAAGTTTTACTTGATGATTAAAATGAAATAAATTTTTATCAGCATCTTCTTCACTTAAAACTCTTTTCACTACGAGCTTTCTAAATTCCTGTTATCTAGAGCTTCTTTGGCACCCTTGAAAAAGCCTGCCAGAGTGACACCAAGTTTGAAAGACGGAAGTTCCATATATCTAAAGTGCTTTGGACATAAAATGCTGAATTACATAATTAAAATTAACAGTTTGGTTTCTCCTTAACAGATTTCACTGTAGCTGTTTAGCAACAGGAAGGCTGATTGTCCTGAATCTGAAGTGTGAAAATGGTTAAAGGTTCTGTTTCTAAATACAAAATTTGACTTTTTCTTAATGCCCAATATTAACTACTAGCATTTCTTTTCAGAGTGTTTTAATGCTCTTTGGGACATAGGGGTTTTTATGGAAAGGAAGATATGTTCCCCCTCCCTGTCCTTGTTGGAGCATTTTAAAAAAATGTGTTTTTTCTGGTTCTTGGCAGAGATCCTTCAAAAAAACAAAGATAGCTGGAATTTTGACTGGTTCTGATCAACAGATCAGAACAGTTCAGCATATCTGAGAATCATCCTGCCAGAAGAAAACTGTGTAAGAAGACAGCTAATGAGGTGTAATAAAAGGAAGTGAGAGAGCAAGTGCTGGTTCAGGAACCTTTGGGAATTTGGAAGAGAAATATCAACCTTTTACACGTTAATGAATCTCAGTGTAAATCATCTTTCTACACACATCTTCACTGAAAGGAACTAATGCAGTAAGGACATTTTAACTGGTACACCATTTTATTAACATAGTATTTCTTTCTAAAAGAGTTTCTTATGACAAAATATCTAAGTAGCATACGATATTTTATGACAGAAACTGACCACCAAAGAACATTCACCACTTTGTTTAATCTATAACTTTAGTTGATTTACTGATATCACTTCTTAAAATTTGTCTTTGGCTGTCTCCCTTTCTCTAGGCTTCTTTGAAACCAAGCACAAGTTGACTGTAAGTTTATATTTGGTGACTAGGGGAAGGCAGAACAAAGAACCCCTGCTGACCAACAGAATAAATCCCCTTTTGCAGCAACACCTTTTTGGCTTTTAAGACCAAAAGCTGCTGACAAATAATATTTCCCAGGAACTGTAATATTTCCCACACACTGTAGTATTTAGCCAATAACTGCCACAAATGCTTAGGAGCAAGATAATATCAGAGTACTGATGTGTTGCTATAGATTAGCATGCTGTGCTTGAATTAAGGGTAGACTTTTCTCCACTACGGTCCTTCCAAATAATAAATTAGGGAAACGTTAGCAACTCTGTTTAGAATGACAGACTTAAAGCTCCTGCAATTTGTAAAGGCTGAACACATTTGAGAGAGCTGGACAGAGGAAACTAAGAGGGGCTTGCACTGTGCAACAGTTTCATTATGGCCAGGAATTGAATCCCTTTACAGAAAAAACCCTCTGTCTTTATTAACTTCTTGGATGATTTTTTTGAGCTACTTGAACAAAGAGTTGAGGTTCTGGTTGCAAAACTTCAGCCAAAATTCCTACTTTGCTCTGTACATTAATGGAGGTGGGTCAGACATCTACTTTTCCTGCCACTAGTCAAAACATGTTGCTAGCTCATGTGCAAAGTCAAGATCAGAAACAAGCATTCCAAAGACAGACCTATAAAATAATATAAATCGTTTGGAAATTACAGTGGTGATAACGCCCACTGTTTAGTTAACACTTTTATATATCTTTTGCTGGCTGGAAAAAGATACATGAAATGTTTGACCATTCTCCTCTGTTTTCTACACAGGCAATCAGTTTTTTTCATGAAAACCTACACAGAAAAATCTCTCAAAACATGCTAATGAAGTAAAGAAAAACACAGAAAATAGGTTTTGTCAGACTAACCTGGTTTCAGACTGTTGTGAGATAACAGCCTTGGTTTATTTAGGGCAATAAAAATTAAAGCTGACTGCAAAGGATCTGACGATACTGAGAGACTGGCTAATAAAATAAGAGAATGAAATTCAGTGCCAGTGAACTGAAAACAATATGCACAGGAAAAAAAAAATGTTAACTATAAATACACAATGATCAGTTCTAAATTAGCAATTACCACTCATGGATAGAGTCTTGAAGTCACTGTAGATAGTTCTTTGAACAAAACAGCTCAATGTTTAGTGGCAGTCAAAATAGCAAATAGAATGTTAGAAGAGACTAGAAACAGAATAAAGAAGAAAACAGAAGGGCCCCTCATCTCATCTCAAAAAGGATAAGTTAAATTAAATAGGTATAAAGGAGCACAATCAAGATGATTAGGGGAATGGAATGGTTGTAGAAGTACATTCTTTTGAGTTTTGAAACTACAGGGAGTTGAAGGGAGACATGATGAAGACATAACATCATAGGAATGAGTGCATAGGGAATAGAGCTTGTCCATAGTGAAAAAACAATAAAATATGCGTAAGGTGGATGTCAGGTCCTCAGCACCATCCCTGCAGATCTTCTCCCGTTTGTCCACACTGCTTACTAATGGAGACTCAGCACATCATCCAAAGATTACTTTTATAAAGGTATTTGGGTATATAGGAACCTCCCTGAGTGCATATTGGTATACATGCACATATTTTAAAAGCTCTTCCTATGTCTTTTTTGAAAATGGAAGCTGGGCCATCAAGGAAATTACTGCTTAGTTACTTAGACCTTGCTATGCTGTGTGAGACAAAGGTTAAACATTTCTATAGACCCAAAAACAAACAATGCCCCCTGATTTCAGTATTTTTGCCACCAGTATGAAAATGTACTGTTCACTAGACAGTAACTGAAACAATGATCCTTACATTACATTAATGTAATTAATTAATTCCCTTTCCTCCTATGGTGCTTTTTAAATATGAAGCAAAAATAATAGTAATCAGTAAAAAAAATTCTACAAAAACTGTTGGAAAAAAGCTTTTTAATGTGGAAACATGCAAATGAAGAAAATGAGTCTCATATGTAAGTTAATGTTTTTAAATTAAAAT
Source organism: Dromaius novaehollandiae (assembly GCF_036370855.1). NCBI lineage: Eukaryota > Metazoa > Chordata > Aves > Casuariiformes > Dromaiidae > Dromaius > Dromaius novaehollandiae. The sequence continues at coordinate 40,055,366 of NC_088103.1, read as the reverse complement.
TGTACAAGTCTCCTAACAGATCACATATACTGTTTTTCTAAGAAGTGTTTTTCTAATGACATATTATTTGTTTTCTTTTATTGGCAAATAGAGCATATTTTAATTGATGTTTTATAAAGCAAGCACAATACTGAAATGAAAATAATTGAACAATTATTTTTTCTGAAACCATGACTCTGAAAAGCAATTATTGTCACAGCAATTGATTTGTCCCATTGTACTTGACAAGAATATTGTGTTCATGATTATGATGTGATTGATTCAGCCATCCTTACTTGTGTTAACTAATATACACGACAAGCAGCTCCAAAGATTTCAGCAGGATTATCGGAAGTACAAAGCACTGTAAACAGTATATTAGGAGTCTGATATGTATGAAAGCAGTATCAAATTTGGGATGTTTTAAATGATTAATTAGATTGCTCTGCACACAGGTCTAGCAAATAGTCTTACAAATAGGAATATTTCAATGATTAGCAATCCTAAATTATTCTGGAAATGAAGTGTTATGGTTCCAAATTAGAAGTGTGTGAGGCTGAGAGGGAAAGCAGTCCTGGCTAGCAATGGAGTATGCATACAGCTTCCAGTCAACAGTAGTACAGCGTGTGGGGTCAGGGAGATAAATCTTAGCTGATCTTGGGAAGCTAAGACATTTCAGACAACGGTATTTGTTTCCTGGTTTAAGATAGCGCTTGCTGTCACAGCCAGTGAAACATACCTCCTATTAAGTCACCATAACCATTTAGGTGATTAAGGAACTTCCTTCTCTTAGTTTTGCTAGTAGTGAGAATTACTCTTGAGAAACACTAGTAGTACCATGTAGTAGTTCCATGCACCTACTGCACCTCACATAACAGTCTCTGGAACTAATCAGCTAATAGTTGGTCAATCTTTCCCTCTTCAGCAACACAGATTTTACTGTTGTCTATATTTAAATGAGGCAGAACTAACCTTTTCTCTTACATCAGCCTAGATCCATCTCCTGCTCAAATCTGGATTCTTCCTGCCCCTATTGTTTTAGTAAACCAGTAGTTCCTGAGCTCCCACCTTCCACCAGTTTCCCCATGAAAAAAAGGAGCTTGAAAGAAAGACTCAATTCACCTGTGAACTTCCTAATCCTAAAGCCCTACAAAGGGCTCATATCCTTTCAACTGCAAATGATCTAAAATAGTATTTAAAACTGCAAGTATCATCAAACTTCATTCAAATGCAAATTTGCATTTATTTATTTATTTATTTATTTATTTGTCTCTCAAGTGGAATTCACAAAAGTTAAGCAACAACCTTCAAGTTCATTTGAATCTTATTACATGGACAATTCTTATCCACATGTACAGTGCTTAAAATGCTATTTTTGGAAGCAAGCCTGAAAACAGATATTTTCCATAAATACTCACTTCTCACATGTCTGCAACTACCAACTCCATAAAAACAGGAAAAAAACAGTGGAAAATAAATACATATGACCATCTACTACTTTTGTTCTCTCAGGTAGAACCATGTTTGGTAAGAATGCAAGGTAAAGAAGCTCATTGTTAGATTTGTGGAATAGCATCTGCAAAGAGATGTAATTCATAAAACTACTGAACAATGTTTTAAAAGAAAGGTTTACAAACATTACACCCTAGTTCCTGGCTGAAAAAGATATACACACTTGCAGGGAATCAGCAGAAAGCACTATTCTTCAACATATGCAATACTTTTTAAATATGGAAATAGAAAATGTATGTTCCCTTTCTGCAGTTCACACAGCAAAGTAATTGCCATGAGCATCTCTGCTGGTATAGAAAACACTAGAATACATAAAGTTATTCTAAGGCGAGGAAAGACTGACAGATTATACAATAGTGGTCAGAATATAGAAGAAACGCAACTGGTAACTGGCAGCTATTTTTGTTTACTTGCATATTCAACAGGTATAAAAATGCATTAAATCTGAAAGAACAGGTTTCAGTGATCTCAGGTTCCTACGTTTCAACGGAGCATTCTTTGATGCCAGCATAACCATTATCAAGTGTCTTCACTACAGACTCAAGTTGTACATCAGAAAAACATCAAAGCTCTGTGAAGATTCCCACCTTGTATCAGAGCAGTTCTAATTTAGGAGAATAGGAGACCACACCTAAAGAATTTTCTGCTCCTGGTGTAGGAAAATACTGCAATTTTGATTTTCACAATTGCTGTCTCTGAGTTACAATCACACACAAACTGATTACTTCTGCTGGGAAAAGATGTAGCCGATATTTATCCCACTTAAAAGAAAATAAAAGAAAGGCCTTAAGGAGCCATGGGCAGACCACTCGTGTTGCTGAGTAAGAATTCAGTTCAGAAAGCATCTGTCAAAGCATCATCTTCTCCTGGTAAATGAGACACTGATCATTGATGATCCTGAACTTTAAATGAAATCTTTTCAGAGACAATGGACTAGGGAGAAAAAGCCCTCCTTCTTAATTCATGTAATAAATGCCTGTTACTCTGTACATCAGAATTCAAAGAGATTAGATTTTTTTATGAAGCCAGGAGTAGTTGTCAGATCAGAGTAACAGATCTTTCCACACAATTTCATCTTCCGCTGAGTAGATGTATATGAAGGTGAAAATTTATTTTCATCTTGTACTACTTATTGAATATGGCACAAAGATTATAAAGGAACTCCTCAGCAGAGATATTATTCCCTCGTCTTATGAAGAAAAATACCTGGAAAACAAAGGGCTATTGTAACCTATTTTAAAGAAAACAGCCCTACAAAAATCTCAGACACAACCTAGCATTAAGGATATCATATGACTGCATCATTAGACTGTCCACTCCAGGAGGTATGCTCAGAAATGCACAAAAATTCTTCTGTGATTTTTTTCAAAAATGGCAGAGAGTGCTTACGTTTCATAACTTTGATAAGACAATGACAGAGGAAGAATACATGTGGAAAAATTCTGAAGCTTAAAAAGAGTGCCTTCTCTAAAACACAGAGATTATTTTGTTCTGGAATTAGCACAGACAGTTCTGGGCAACTGACACACCTCTTTTGCAGCTGGCCAGAATACAAGCTTAATTCATGATTGGTTATAGGTGATAGTTATCTCCTCCATGAGGTGGGACTGATGGAAGGTAGGTTTTCTGTGCCAACTATTCTCCAGGGGATTGGACTCTACTGGACTCCACAAACACCCGGAAAAACTAAGATCAATAGTGGGGAAGGCTTTCAATAATACTACCTAATCTAGATATCATAGATATTATCATGAGGCAGCTCAAGAATTGGTTCTGGAAAACACTTACTCCTGACTTACAAAAAGGAGCATATCACTCTCGCACAGCCCATTAATGTTCTAAAAAAATTTCTATTATGAGGGGTCAGAAATTTAGGTCTGCAAGCTCTTTTCAATATCAAGTATAGAAGATACAAAAGTAGATTTCATGCCACCCTGCATACAACTATGAAATTTTTAGAACTCTGTGTCTTTTCTGTAAATCCATGAGATATTGGAATCAATAGTACTCTGGTGGTTGTGGAATCTCAAATCCCTTAGCAGTATCTGATCCAAACATCACTTCTTTTGGCCTATGACCTTTGTAACAGAAATATTTTTTACAAGTAATCAAGGTAAAGCCCCTTAAAGAAACCATATCCTTCAATAGGAAGTTTCTATCCTTCAGTTGGGATTTCCCATCCCTCTGTTGGGAGCAGTCACTAACAGTATGGGTATATGCTCAGTCCTCTGAAATGCAAAGTCAAATGATTTATTCCAACTCCACTGAGGTAGCACTAGCTTTCAGGCACTTTCTGAAGTCCTCTAACCTGACAGTGATCATAACATGGTATTGCTGGTCCTCTACATCCGGATTCTGCACAAAATTTGTGGGTTTTTTTCTTTTCTCGGGAATTCTTATTAACTAACTGGTAAACTATCTCTAAGCAACATCACCTGCCCAGTCAAACAACAACCAAGAAATCAGTGAGGAAATGTGTCTTCCAAGCTCACTACTTCTTCTACCAGATAAGTGTGAATGATCTCAATGGACACTATTTTCTAAAAGATCCGAGAAGTTGCACTGCAGCTGCTTGAACCACATATGTATGACTACTGTGACTCCAGTCAAAATGATATAAGGGAATATATCATACATATATCTGTATTTCCAAGTGTGCCTCTGGCAGAAGAATGGAGTTACAGATTCTGATAATTTGTTTCGCTGCTTAAATAAATAGCAATATGAACATTAATGAAAAAAATTCCAAGGAAAAATGTAAACCGCCTCTAATCAAATACTTCTACCTAGAAGACCTGATGCCAGTGCAAACTGTTTTCTCTAATTCTTTAGCTATAATTTGTCCAGGACGCTTATGATACGAAACTTGGGCAACAGGGCTGGAGAACTGGAGCTAAAGAAATAATGGAGAACATAAGTTCTCCATTACGGAGTCACACATAGCCTTTTGCACTGAGTGGGGCAGGACTGTACAGGTTTTCAGGTACTGATTCACCCAAACACCCACACTTGGTAGCACAATCAATGTCTATGTAAAACTCAGATCTCTCCAGTTTGGGCCAGCTGTTTCGCATGCAGAGTGTAAGCTATTTTGGAAGCAGCTGTAATAAAAGATGTGTGTTGCCTGTCGGTGGCCCCTTGGCTGTAGGAAATATTTTTGATGGGAGCAGCCTCACTGTTTTGAGACCAGTTGGTGTTGGCAGTGCAAAGATGCAGCACTGCAGAGGAGCCAAAATCAGATCATGGACAAATTAAAACCCTGTGCCAGGGAGTCTTCTGAGTGGTTTCCTTAGGACCACTGGATGCTATTGTGGCATAGAACATTTGGACTGGTCTGCAAAAGCTAAGAGAAATACATGGAAGAAAGGGAAATGAGCTTAAAAATGGAATACTGCTAAAAGCATACACTGCAAGAAAGCTCTAGAGGACTGCATTTAACATGACTATTAAAAATGTAACTGAATTCATTTTGCTGAGGAAAAAGAACAAAATTAAGTAAAATAATATATTAAGACATTAAAAATGCTTTTAATAAAGCTTTGCAATTTAAGTACTGAATGCATAACTGACAACATGGTGCATAAAATATTAATGGCAAAAAATGTATCTTATATGAAATATATTTTACTTAAAGTCAGCAACACCAATGAAATATCACCAATATACTACATAATAGTTAATTAGTAAGAACGGCCACTGCATCTTTGTGAAAATTGTCTATTAATATATATAGAATGTAGAAAAGCAACTTAATCCTTTATTTCCCCAGGCATAAAATGCCCTAATAGCTTAAAATCATCTCTGACAACTGCCCCAACAAAGCCAAGGTTTATTGCATTTTGTTGTGCAATGAAACACCAAAACCCTTCTTGAACATAATGAAGAAAGAAATGTGTCTGAGAGGGAATTTGTTATTTTTAGGAAGATGACTATGAAAAATAAGATACTGGTATTTTTTTCAAGTATGTACCTAGGCCTAAATGTTATAGAGAATTTAGGATTGCATATCTCTATTAAATAAAATAAATACTAAATTAAACAATTAACAGCATATATAAACTGTATAACAAACATATATAGCATATTTATGTATATTTTCTTACATATATAAATGATTCCTGTATACGTTTATAAATATTAACTATAGCAGCAGCCATACCAGAAGCTAATATAGTAAAGCATAAATGAATGGTCAATTATATAAACAGCCTTCATATGCAACTAAGAAGGGAAAATGAACATAGTAGAAAGTTATTTTGAAGACTAACATACAACATTCTAGCTGCCATTAGAATATCAAAGTGAACCATTTAAAGGACCCTGTAATAGATTATGCAATAAAGCTCTAGATGTGACCTTTAACTCTCAGCTGTTCTTCCTTTCACCTCTCTGAAACAGCAAATAAAGATTTACAATCAAAGAGGTTTAATTTAACATAAACGGAAATCAATCTCCATAGAATAAATAGAACATCACATCCATAGAGTGTGATTATGTTTCTTTCACCCATAGAAAATACTTTTATATTTCATATAATTTTATGGTTTTGCCCTTTATGGGTGAAATACCCAATATTTCTCCCAACAAGTGTTGTTTTAGATAAAAAATCGCACCTAAAAAAAAGAAAAAATATATATCCACTATGTTCAAAGATAAATTATGAAATAGAAAATTTAAAATTTTTTGCAATAACTTTCAAGAAGAACTAGGAATGAAATAAATTGTCTATATTCAAAAAATCGATGTGCTTTCACCTCAGATTTTGCCATGATTCTGCTGATCTATACTAATTATTCAAGACTTTAAATTAAGGGGAGAAAAGTCTAATTTATTCTAATTACAGCCAATTAGTGTATTTGGGGAAGGAGGACTGCCAACCAAAGCCACATTTCAGCAGCCTTCCAAACTAAAAATTCACCATATTTCAACACTTTTTTCTGCTCTCCCGTCATTCTTTTCTTTCACTGCATTGCTTCTCTCATGCAGATGCTATCACTTGCTAACAAATCACAGGGATATAAAATACATTCAGACAGCCCCAAACCCATGCTTATTTAATGACAGCATTGTTTAGGGTGTTAGACTTTTATATAATCATGAAGTTCTATAAATCATCAAAGGACTTTTACATTCCTTATGTAACATTTCCAAGAACTTTTCCAGAGAGGCAAATATATTTAAAGCTCTAAGCGTAAAGAAGTCATAGCTCACACTGTTAAAACCCCTATTATCAAGAAAGTCTGCTTAAGGTAGAGCAAAGACTCTTAGATTTCCAGGCTAAAAAAGGATCATTATTTTTCTGTAATCTGACTATATACAGAATACTAAACTCCAGAACCTGATAATTAGAATTTTAGCACAAGACGTGAGGAAAGCAATATGATTTTGAAACAGTAGTTTCCTAAATTATGACAAAAATATTAAAAACACAGAAAACAATTATTTTATAGAGCATATCTGGGCTGCATATATAGACTAAATTCAAATATTAAAATATAAACAAATGATTTAACAATTTCTTAATGTATGACTTTTGGTGCACAGCAGAGTTTTCAAAATTTTGCTTGCTGCTGATAAAGTGACCTTTACAACCCCCCCCCCCCGAAAACCCAACAACCAAATAATACACAAAAAGCATGACAAAATCTTCCCTGCAAAATTCTTCATTTGGTACAGCGAAATTTTACTGGAATATTTTTATCATTTAAAAAGGTCACTAAATGACTTCCTTTGAATCCAGATTTCTCCTTTCAATGGTAAATAATTAGTTTTAATATTTTAATATATATGAAATCCACAGTAGTTCATGCACTCTAGCACTCTCTTTCCTGTCTTTCCATGGCTTATTACAATCAGATACAAAGTCCCTCAATTTTTCTCTACTGCCATAAACAGGTTGCTCATTTCTTTAATGTCACTCATTTCACAGCATGCCATACTGACTGTGTCTGCAAAGACAGACAGGCAGACTGCTTGAGAAAGCAGCTTGTCATTTGCTACAACAGCTATAACCCTCCTGTTTCTTACTTCCTTTATTTTCATATTATTTTTTCTTCATCAGCTTTCACCCCACCTTACTATATACTTACACCTGGAAACAAACTTCTGCAGTTAACTTTGCAACTGGCATATGCACCTCTCCTAAGAAAGCAGAATTGCTTCTCTTTTGAATTTAAATGACAAAAGCAAAACTTCACGTCCATTTACCATAGATGAAAACCTGCTGTAGGTCTTTTGTTTAAAGTCCAGTGGACTGGAGTTTCATAAAAAAAGTGACCAGGATTGACCATTCTAAGAGACAAATAGCTTGGAGCGCCAACACTGTTTTTAGTCTGAAAATACAATTTTCTAATCGGATTTAACAAAATACAATACAAAATGTAGGGAATCAAAACACAAACACAATATGAACTATCTATGATGCTTCCTACGAAACAAAATACAAAGTAGCTGTAAAAAGACACATCCCTGAAAGCAGACCATTACAGAACCGTCTCAGAGTAAGGGAGCCTACAAAGCACTTCAAAAAGACTTCAGAAAAGACACACTTTCTTCGGCATTCTTGAGAAATATATTTTGGATGCCACCTTCAGAGGCCTCTAGGTTGAACACTACTAAATAAGTGGCAGCTTTGATTCCAATAAGTTTTCATAAAATCTGAAGAGATGACAGAACGCTTTTTGGAAGGCTAAGTTACAGGACCATGCAGACTGAACAGTGGAATTTAAGATTAGTAGTTTCTTTTCTTTTTCTTTTTTAGAGAAAAAGAATTTGTTCAAATACTGTAATTGTCACCCAAACCTTATTTCTGCACTGATATGGCATTGCAACTAAATTCAAGCATCATACTACTAGGAAAAAATAATGAACACACATTATGGGATATAGAGCTTTATATACAAACTGTTCTATCTAATAAGTATTCTGTTAACTATAACTGTTCCATCTATTCCACACAAAGCTACTTTAATAGCATGCATTAAGCTTTAATTTAGCTGTCATCAGCACTTACTCCTGCTAGTCTCTAAGTCAAATTAACGAACCTGTCAGTTCAGAGGGCATTTCTGAACAGACAGTCTCATACTCAAGTCTCTCATTCAGCCACAGGAGAAAAAAACAACTCACAAAAGGTAGAATTTCAAATCTATTCTTGATTCCCTCTGCAGTTAAACCAACTACAGAACTAATTTCAGTTTATTTTCAGTTATTTATGGAGTTAGCAAAAATTGGGATTAAATATTTCACCAGGTAGAATGAACAGCTCTCACAGTCTGTGTTTGATATATACATGACATCAGAAATGCAAAATTTTAAATGCACCTACTTAAAGGAAGAAAAAGCCTAAACTCACTGTATACGAAGCATGTATAGAGGCCACCTCCAGATATCAAGCTGAGCAAGTAATCTGTACTTTGAGGAACACAGTATATTGAACCCAAAATACCGCAAGTACTAGTACACTCAAATGCACTTCCAAATGACTCAAAGGTTGAACACAGAAAGAAAAACACGAAGGAAATAACAGAAAATTGTTCTAGTCACCAAAGGATTAAATGACTCATATGATGTTATGAAGGAGCAACCAATCCAGTGGTACTGGGGAATCTCCTTTGCCTGCAGGCTAAGAACAAGTGGCTGTCTTCTCAGGAAATATGAATAAATCAAATAACTCTACAGAGACGAAAAAATTTACTGATGATTCATACAAAGGAAGACACAAAGCTATATTCCATAATTCAAAATATAAACATTTTAAGCAAAAAAAACCTTTGAATTGTCCACTGTACTGTAGACATGCTTACAGCAGTGGAATTCAAACAACTATTTGCTTTTAAGTGAGGTGAAAACTGTTTAATGTTTCACTAAGTAAAAATCAATTTTATTCTACCCCCAAATGTAAAATCTATTTTGCCAAGATAACTTGATTTTCATGCTACCAGTAAATATTTTACTTTTGATTTATCAGACCTGATTATTTTCTGAGAATGCAGTCATGGTGGACATGGTCTGATCTTGAAAGATTGCATTTTGTCTTTTTTATGGTGATCAATATTCTATCTCACAAAGCTAAGCATGCTTAAAACTTCCATTAATTTACCGTACTTACTTTCAACAAAAACACCTGCTCCTCCCACCCCAAAGGATGCTAGTAAAGAGAAGAACTTGTATTAAGGAATTTGCTTGTTGCACGTTTATGCAAAGAATGGCAGATTCAGGAACACAAGTTCTGACACAACCCTCTGAAATGCACCCATCAACTCCACTGCGTGAAATATAATTGGAGCATATAATCGTTATGACTTTTTGGCACACGCAGTGATCCAGATGAGGCTGATAAATCTAGTTCTTCAGTAACTGCTGTTTCCTATTGTAACTCATACTTCTAAACCTTGTCCTAACCTAAATGCCCTTCCCTTCCACCTGCACTGGATACTGGACATATTTTGAATATTCTTTTCTCTCACTTGTAGTGCACACAGAATGCTTTGTTTAAAACAATGTACCCCCAACCCTAAAGGATCATGTTTTTCCTAGAATTTCTAAAAAGTAAAAAAGAAGTATTTTCAAACTTTTTAAGTATCTACACCTCTTAATGTCACTCCATGCATCATAAATTGAAAATTCTGTAATTCATAATAGTAAGGAAAAGTCTTATAAAAAAGGCTAAAGTGCACCATGCTAGCCAGTCATAAATACTGCCACTTGGCAGCTTCACATCGAGAGTTAAACAAGTGGTAAAGGAAGGAATCATTCTGAGAGCAAAAAGATGGTGTATGCTGAGAGCGACTGCCCAATTAGTTGGTGACTTGTATGCATTTGAAATAGGCTTAAAAAAGAATAGTTATAACAGTAGCATTGGATATCATTACCTATCACAAAAATGATAATAGTTAACCCTTGTCACTTGCATCAATTTCATGCCTGCAGGAATAGGAGACACAACTACATTTCTTACCAGAAATCCTGTTTCTGATTCTTAATATACAAAAAAAGTTTCCAAGAAATGCATGAGTACTGTTATAAGTTCCTAACTATAATTTTATTCACGCTAAACATAGTTATTTTTTAATAGTCTAAGACATCGTAGCTGGTTTGTTGCAGAAAAAAGAACACAATTAGCACATCTACTTATAATCAGTTATAAATAATAAGCATGATAATTAGCACTTACTGTTAACAACACTTTGCATGTTCGAAGTGCTGTAAAAATATTGTTCTTCTATGTGGTATCTAAATATTGTCTCTATCTAATATACTATAAAACTGAGCAATATAACGAAAAAAAATGTGCCCTCTAATCTATGCCTTGTATTCATGTGTGTTTGATGCAAATGGAATGAAAGGTAAATGATACACAGCTTGAAAACTTTGCTTCAATCTGCCCTAAGTCAATGTCAGAAGCAGGATTAGAACACAAGAGTTCCTTGGCTCTCGGTTCTGGATTTACTCAAGCAAAACATGAATAATAGAAACTAATAAATATTGAACCTTGTCAATTTTTATGCATGATAAAATATGATGTAAAGAAAAAGTAAATAATGTTTTCAGAAACTAAAGATACTTCATATACCACTATGAAACGCCTAAAAAGTCTTGACTACCCACTCAGCTACAACAATATATTCATGCGAGATTTGCTAACACGGAAAACTACTTCACAACTTAATAGAGTAGAAAAAAACTCAGGCTTTAGCTTATTAAATGTTTTACAGGTCAGAGTAATGTAGGAATAGACTTTATGTAACTGTGGGGACTGAATTTCTTCAGTATAAAAAGAAAGATCATTCACATTTTCTGCTTGTAAAATTTTCTAGTGAGATTTTTTACTGCTTTTAAGCAGGTGGAAAAAAAAGTCACACACTTCTAAATCTGCACAGGCTAAAAGTATTCAAAGCATCAGCTGGAAAGCATTGACTAAAGCAACACAGATGCTATAAGACTGTTAGAAATCTGTTACTACCCGTACCAATCTGCATTTCTACTTTTGGAGAAAAGGTCACTGAACCTACAGATACAATGAAACATTCCAGTATAAGAAGAATAAAAGTAAACAGTCTTTTTCAATACTATGAATATCATCATCTGGATAATATCTGTGCACCCAAAATCTTGAGATGCTCAGCCAGACATCTAGCTCCCACCCAAAACACCCTCACAAGGCGGGCAGGTGCTGAACTGCCCCCTTGCAGTGCTCCATCCCACGGAGGCCTGGTCACACCTAACTGCACAGAAATGCTGCCAAAGACAGCTTTCCCTTTGTATGTACTGTTTGATAACCCAGGAGCAGCAGCACTTACATAGGGAGAGAAATCAAGCAAAAGACAACAGAAATCTGTCTCTCTTCTCTGAGATGAACACTCTAATCAGGAGGCTGTTGCCTGCTCAGACTGGTCAGTCTGTGTTTTCACCCACACACACGTGCACATAGATAAAAGATTTTGTTTACATCCTAATACAGAACATAGCTCAAAGACATTTGAGAGAAGTTCTAGAAAGCACAATTCAGTTCTTAAAAGCACCCTTCTTGCTATTATTTTAGTTTACTCCTTGCTTACATTTTTGGTGTTGTGAATACCCAAAAGAGACTCCTGATTAAACTGGTTACCAAGTGATATTCAGCTTACCTTCTATAAGAGAGAAGTTTCTGAATGACATTTCAACATTTTTCATTCATTTGTAGGAGTTTACCATATGACCTTACATAAATATTTGAAAATATATTTTGATCAACATTTTATTTATCACTGTAACCATCAAATGGAAGAATCAAACCTTAGCTGAACTAGCATCTGTCTTTGGAGGATGCCCTGCCACTAAATTTCACAGTCTTTTGTACCTTGCTGGGATTACTGCAATGCACTAGTCACAGCATTTCCTGTTTTCTTTAAAAACTCTTATATACCTATATACATTACCTGTTTCTGCAACTGGATTCCTAAGGTTGTTTTTAACTTTTATGCTACAGACAGCTGCCAGCCTCTCTTCTTGACTGTCTGCTGCAAGCCTTGGTAGGACAATCATATCAGGGCTAAGTCCAAGCTAGTGGTTCGTGAGCTTTCAGGTAGAATACCCTTTCTCTCAATAAGGGGTGTGACATTAGCCTTGGCATCCGCTTAGATTAGAGTACAGGCAGATCAATCTCTATTTTCATCAGGATCATACTGAGCTTGCATTTGCCTGGGACAAACCATACCAGACACACCCTCACACCAGGAAAGCTAATGCAACACATCTACAGAGATGGCTTCACCATCACAGACCCCATAATTTCATACAATTGTTCACCTTTTCTAAGACAGCCTTAGTGCATAGGGCAGAAGTAAATCACCTACTCATCTACCTCTGCTACTTGTTGCAGCGTCCCTCTGCTCTAACATACTTGGACAGACTTCTTCGTCTTCTGTGATAAGTTTGTCTTCTCAAAGTTCACTTGAACATCCTCATTTTTTGGATCTTGCTGGTTTCCCAGAAAAACAAACAAACTACTAGACTGACCTTTAGGCAACCAGTATTTTATTGCTCTGAGTGTGGCAAAAGAGTAACAGGCTTCTTTGCATAAGCTGCTAGACTGTTCTCCATTAGCCAATGTATTGGGTGAGGAAGACTTCAAGGCCCATTCATTTCTGCCCCCCGTTAGGTGCCATTAATTAATAGAACTGGATCTGCTTACAGCATTGATCCTTTGAGTACAGTTCCTCAGAGCACAGCACTTAAAGCAGACAGAAAAGTTCTACTGTGAACTTATCGTGAAATAAATGCATGGCAACTCTAGAAATCTAGAAAGTCTGACAAACAGTAAATCTGTCACTGTTCACATTTTGCACACACATCATGGTTATCGATGAATATCTTTATAGCAAGATTTCAAAGCACTGTAGCTAATGCATGTATATTAAAGTTTGTGACATTCTGGAAGACAGCTGAACTTTTAAGAAGTTTTTCAGTGGAATTCTGTTCAGATGCTAGAAGAGTTGTCCATTTACAGATCAAGAAAATTCCTGCACTACTGCCGCAACCACATCTCATGCATCACTTACTGCCTTTCACAATTCATCTCTAACTCAGGCAAGTATTAGTACTGATTTTTTGTGCTTTATTAAAAAAATAAAGTTAATAAGCCATTGAACAGAAACATCATTTATAATAATTCTGTAAAATAGTTCACTAAAGATTCTCACACATAAATTACTTGAGTTTAAATCAGTATAGCTGTATTCTCTTAATCACTGTAATATAAAGTACCCATCTGACTAAGTTTTGTGCACTAAATGAAGTGAAGATTGGGCCACTGAATATATCAAAAGCCAAGAACCGCTTGTGGTAAAGTACTGGATCCTCCATTGGTACAAATTAGTGAACATAGTTTAAAGACTTCCTTTCAGGCATTTCTTAAGGTTAGGGAGCTAGAGAAGATATTGGTTTGATGGAATAGAATTAGCATGGATTCTGTCAGAAGGCAGAAAAAGCAATTTACCTGAAGAAGGTGACAAAGAACTGCACGAGATCCATGATAGTATTGTGCTGTGAGAAGGCAATCTGCAAATAAAATAAAAGTAAATTACAACATTTTTCAGAATCAACAATTGCTTTTAGGCTGGGGCTTAATGGCTCTATGGAGGACCAATTTCAAGTGTATTCCAGGTTAGTGTGCACACACCTGCATTTACCATAAAGCGAGATGAGTAAGTAAATTCTATGTCTTTGTGTTAAAATACAAACATTTATTGTTATTATGTTATTATTATTATTATCAAACAATTATTGTTTGATATAAATAATACCAAGAGCAACATTCAAAATATTTATAAACCAGACTGATACAAACCTCTTTTATAATCTCCTCAATGTATTTAGGTATCACCATTTTCCATTATAGTTACAATATTGAGACAAGATTTTAAAAATGACAAACGAAAACATCTTGTGCTTAAAATTAATATATTTAAAATATTTTAATTGCACAATTTTAAAGTGAATACATGCATTAAAAGTTGGATAAATCTGGTGCATAGCAAACCAAACTATTTCAAAGCAAATTATTTTAAAAACAAAATAAAAAAACTTTTAGATTACATTTTAAAAATCTCACCAGAACATGCATTAGTTCAACTCTTTACTAAAATTTTTCACAAAGATGTAATAATTATCTCTAAGACAGCATACACACACAGAAACACACTCACACTTGCATGGAATAGAACCTATAATTACTTTTAAAGTAATGTTAAGGATTGTATTTAATATTTCAGTCATTTCTGTAAATATCCCTAAGCCCCTGTCTTCTTCGGTCTTCACAATGTATGACTATCAAAGTGAAGATATACAGAATTTTCTACTTTGAACTGCACTAAGTGTTTATCTAGCTATATTCCTCATCTATCCAAATAATTGTTGTTTTTATAGATCTTTGTGCATTTACAATCTGATCATGACTAGTCATTAGACCCAATCACTCTGATTCCCTTTCACAGTGCATTTGCGAACTTTCAAAATGATAACTCATGATAGTCAGGAATTCTTTTTTAGCGGAAAACTATATTGTAAACTTTAGTTTCACAAGGGTGCTACCGTGCCTTGTGCCAGCTAAACACAGCCAAACCATAGGTCAGAATATGACTTCGTCTAAGCAAGGAACAGCATGAAAGTTGCATCATACCAGCAATAAGCACTGAGGGCACCATCATGCAAACACATCTCTGAAATGCACCTTCTGTTTTCTCTTCGCTATGTTACTATTGGAAGTAACATAAATAAATCTAGAATTCAGAGCACAGGAAGCAGATATTTCCAACTTCCCAGGCCATAACACCAAGAAAAGTACTAGATAAACGAATGTGAGTATGATTTAGTGTAATAAACTCCTTGAGATAAACTCTCCTCCCATTACCAGCAAATCTCATTAAAGTGTTATCATCTATCTCCTCTCTAGCGCGAGAAGGTGCATGCGTGCAGCTGAAGTAGGTTGCTGGGTTTGGACTAGGGCAAAACCTACAATCTGGCCTGGGAGCCTGTAGAAAGAAAAGGAGCTGAAGCCCATCTGGCATGGAGCAGGAGAGAGAAACAACTCTCTCAGACTCACTCTGCAAGTTTAATTGACAAATGTTTTCATATTCATTCAATGCAAGTAGAAGTTTGAAATTCTCAAAAACTGTAAGTTACTGTCATGATGAATACTGTATCAAAATCAGAGAGAGTAGAGAGTAAAAATAAGAAAAATAAGGGAGAAATTACAGAGTGGGCTAAATTGGCAAAATATCTGCTAATATCAAAGTAACCTTTACAAAGAAAAGGATAAAACCTGAGTAAAGAAGAGTTATTTGGCCCAATATGAACTGCACCCCAAATACAAACAATTCTTTAAGAATAGCTTAAGTGAAAAAAAGATCAAACTGCACTTTAAATGCAGGCAGGATTCCCTTCAAATAATATTTAGCATTCAAAGTAACTGCTGGCTTTTCCAGAACATTTGTTACAAATATCATATTTCAGAAGATGAGTTAAAATGAAGAGACAAAACATAATGCATTTTCAACACAGTTCATCTTTGATGACACTACTAAGGTGCTTTTGTTGAAGAAACATGTATATTTTGCATTACTACAATTATTTTCATTTAGGATGTCAGCATCATTTGAAAGCATCATTCAGTCTAGAAACAACTGTTGTCAAGGAAAACTCCTGCAATCAAAAATTGCATTCTGAATAAAAATCATAACCATATAAGGAAAGTTTTACATCAAGTCTTTCTAAGAAAGCTTAGTGCCTTTATTTCTCTTTTTACTCACCCAGTAAATGTGAAGTAAGAAGATTTACAACAACTTAATGATTTTATGTGGCTATCAATGATTAAATATACAACTGGCACATTTCTAAGCTCAAGATGGGATAGATGCTTTTTACAGACAGTCACAAAAGGAACATAACTTCATGATTTTATGAAATCCAGTCTTACACCTGTAAAACTTCTATCATTCAAATCACAGAAGAACTACTCAAACAAATTAGGAATTGCAATGTTCTTTTGCTGCAGTTCATGTCTGCACATCAATACGAGAACTTCTGTAAGAATTATTTTGTTTGGTTGTACAAGATATACTTAGATAATACTCATACTTTGCAGCAATGACATCATAAACACCAGGAAAATATTAAGTTCTATTCCAGAAGTAATTTTAAACTGTATCAGATATTATCTTCTTATGATTCCTAGTCCATGCTTAACAAATGAACTACAGTATTTTCAGAAAAAAACAGTACCATGCATCTTAGACTAATTTCAAAACAGAACATTAACAACAAAATTATACATATTTTAACTATGAGTCGGTCGTCCAGGTGCAAGTAAATGTCACAAATCTAAGCCTGGCCCAAAGAGCCATAATTCTAGATTTTCATCTAGATATGAATACTATTTTTTTTTCTTGTGATGACATAGAAACAAGACCAAAAAAACTCGTTCTATACAGGTTTTAACTTCTGACATAAAATAAAGACATTAGAGATGAACAGTTCTTTTGTTCATTTGTCGTTTGTAACACATTATGCCTAAGTAGCCATCACTTCCACCAAAATGTCTAATAAGCCTGTCGGTGCCACAAATATTATTTCTACCTTCTCTTACGAATGAGTATTAAGACAAAGCTGCATAGTATAAACTATTCTCTTAGACAAGAAATTTCAATTCTAATTCATATCTGCATCATTTCCTGTAGAATAGAATTACTAAGTGGCATGCGGTAAATATTCATCTATGCCAGATGACAATCTTGATCTATGAGTGAACACACAGAATTTCATGGATAAAATTAGCTCCCTAGAAAAAACGAGGAACAATTACATCTCTGCTTTAAACAGCCTAGCACCGAAAAATGGAAGTACAATTACTTATAGTACTATAATACAGCACGCACAATATGATTTCAGGTATAGATGCTAATACTTGCATTCATCAGTACCAGGCTTTTAAAAGAGAATTTAGAACTAGACATCGACATAGATATGGCAGACATAGCTATGGCTACAGATACAGATATATTTAGCTAACTGTCCTTTGTGATCTATTGCACGCTTTGAAGGAAGGTTACAGATAGTCATCTGTTATAAATGTTATTGAACAGTTTCCTCACCCACAGAGAAACTACTAGAAAAACTGTCATTAGCTACAACAGTTCAAGTTCCTTGTTTGACCAGGGTTAAAAGCTTTCAGTGGTGGAGACTTGTGGCTCAGTCACTGGTGATGACTTTATGATCCAATACTGTTATAGACCAATTGTTGTTTTGCAACATGACTTACAAGGTTTTGCTGAAAACTACCAAATGCTTATTTTTCTTAAATCCTTTGCTACTGACTGCAAAGAAAAATAAAGAAATTAAACATATATTCTAAGGTAAATTAGAAATTACCATTTTCATAATAAAAAGGTCCAAAACTGTACCCCAAATATCACAGAACCATATTCAGAGAGCTTCAAGATATGCAACAAAATTGTTAATATGATTTTGTAACACTGCCTCAATTTTATTTTCCTTAGCAACTACTTATATTATTGGAATATCCACTGAACACAAATAATGCCATGTGACTTGTACCTGACCAAAAGCTTTGTCATTTGCTGCTTAAAGCCCCACCCACTAATAGCTGATTATAACATTATCAAACTGTAACGAATGCTGGAAAAAAATTACAGTGCTTATAAATTCCCATCTTTCCTACTCCAGTAGGACAAAGTCCAAACTCAGCACCTGGTTCACAACAAACTAAAAGTTGTGTGGGCTTTCCTCAAAGGTTTGCGGGAAAAAAAACGTGACACAGCTCCATCAAGAATGAAAGCTGCCCTATTATTAGAGTATGTGTACCTTGAACAGCCTGCCATGGACAAACATGAATTTTTGTAGGGTAGTTTGGAAAGTTCTAATGGTAGCAGTACTCTAGCTATGAGGATCTATTTTAAAATGACAGAGTTGTAGGCATCAATATCTTTACAAGATAAAAAGGAGTCAAGTTCTCGAGCATGCAAGCTCTTCTTGATGCTCAGAATAGAAGGGGTGGACTTCAAAGCAAAATAGTATTTGGGAAGACTGCTCAGAGTTTAATCAAATAAGTAAATTAGATCATATAAAAGACTTTTCTTGTGTGGAGTAGAGGGGATAACAGGTGAGGGAAGGAGAAGAGTTGATAAGGTAGGTGTGGCGGACAGATGAATGAATTTTTTTTGCCTTAAACATTTCTTGGTGCATGGGGTGCAGGCAGGCCATAACCCCGAACAAGCCATCTGTCCCTGGCGGAAACAGGACTGGGCTGCTGCGACCCCCGAGATGGTCTCCCTGCGACCACCCAGAACACACCGAGCCTGCACTGAACGAGACCGCAATCGGGCAGAGACTTTGGGATCTGGACTGTAAATTATTGTCCGTTTTTAGCACAACTTCTATAAAACCTGCTTGGCATGAGTGGCTAAATTTGCTGAAGCCTTAGGCCGCACTCCCTAGTACAGTGAGAAAGGGCCCAGAGCTGCTGCAGGTGGGAATGATAAGGGCGTTACCAGCAATTTGCATTCCTGTGCACTGCTGAAACGGTGCTAATTGCTGGAGTTACCACCTCTTTGTCAAGACCTTGAGAGATGATGGTGGGACCCGAGGAAAGAAGACACACCTATAGGAAGGAAGACACACCTGTCTGCAGAAACTGCAACAGAAAAGATAAGGGAGAAAAGAAACAGCCTGCCTAGGAACAACGATGAGATCCAATAAGGAGCAGGAGACCCCAGACTCAAAAATTACTATTGGTCTGAACTACCACGTGGGGGGGTGGGAAACTTAATTTGAAAAAGCTATAATTGCCCAGGGATCTCTTTGTTCAGGGTCCCTCTTTGGAGGTACCCAACTCGAGCTGTAACCACTGCACGCGTGTCATTCCGAGCTAACCTAGGGTCGGACCCAACTCGAGTTGTAATTACTGCACGCGCACCACCAAAACTTACACCCAGGGTGAAGAGGACCCACCTACCACCAGACGGGAGCCCCCCCACTGCCGAGACTCCCAAAGGAAGAGGACCAACAGGACGCCGCTGGATCCACGGGTGGTGATATCTTTCTCTCTCTCTCTCTCTCTTTCCCCCTCTCTTTTGTTGAATGTTGGTAAGATCTGTTTTTGTCTAGCTAGTTGCAGTATTCGCCATTGAATTATCCTATTTGACCACATGCCTTATCTTTGTGTTAATAAATCTTAAAACCGGTTGGCTGGTGTCGTTTCACCTTAATTCAGTCCAAGGGCATCACGAACTTGGTCGTTTGGCCCCAAGGGGAGGGAGGTCGTCCTGAACGACTCCTTTCGGGCCGCGACATAATTGGCGTAGTCGGCAGGATGCCCTTGAGATACTGAACCTACCAGAAGGGACCAGGGCCCTTAGCGTGGCCCCTTCCTTGGGAAGTGCCTGCCAGGAGCGGGGACAGAGGATCTTGTTGTAAAGATCCACACTGGGTACGTGAACCCACAGTAGGCTGAATAATTTGGAGTACAGAGGATCTTGTTGTAAAGATCCACACTGGGTACGTGAACCCACAGTAGGCTGAATAATTTGGAGTACAGAGGATCTTGTTGTAAAGATCCACACTGGGTACGTGAACCCACAGTAGGCTGAATAATTTGGAGTACAGAGGATCTTGTTGTAAAGATCCACACTGGGTACGTGAACCCACAGTAGGCTGAATAATTTGGAGTAGTCTCCTTTTGTGTTGTGTGATAGTTGTTGTCGGGATCGATTTGAGGATCCGACAATGGAGGATAATCCTCTCTTTGAAAAATTGAAGGGCTATAAAGCCCTGCCCTCTCTTCCTGGCATGGCTTGGGCCCAAAACAATTGGCATGACTCAAAGGCGGTGGCAGATAGGATCACTCTTTTGGCAAAGGAACGAAAACTACAAACCGGGAAAGGAAAAGCAACAGTTTGTGCTGTTTTAGGGGCGGCACTAATTGCTGCCCAGAGGGAGAGGCAAGGTGATAAAGAGACAATTGAGTCTTTGCAAGAACAGGTGAGAAACTTGCAAAGTCAACTTGCTGCTGAGCGCAACCATACTCAGCGACTTCAAACAATCTTATCGGACTCATTAGACCGAGAGAGAATCCTGCGGTCTGAACTGGAAGAAAACAGGCGGGGGTTTGATGATAGTGAACTGGGATTCTCGAATTTGGCAAAACTAGACGGAAAACAGGCATCTGATCTAAAATCCATATATCCAATTAAAGAATTAGAAGAGAGCAGGAACCTCTTTTATCCTGGAGATGGGAACGTAGTAATGAGACCCTTGATTAAAACTGAAACCATTGATAATGGTCAAGGGGGTATTCAACAACATACCACGCGTATTATCCCCTATTCCCCTCAGGACTTGGCTAAAATACAGGAAAAATACTCCCGGGGCTCCCGGGAAACTGAAACTGAGTATGTGTGGAGAGTCTCCCTCACTGGGGGGGATCGCATTCTGCTGAGCGAAGATGAGGCTAGAGGATATTGGGGACCCGGAGTCTTCCTAACCACAAATGATAATAGGGAACCATGGTCCTTGACCCAGAGGGTAGCCTACTGGGCAGGAGGATTAGACCCAATGGAAAGAGGAGACCCTTTTTCTATTAAAACACCCACAGCGGGCCACATTCTGGAAAGCGTGCAGAAAACTGCTTGCCTCCAATTGATGCATGACCGTTTGCTGCTTCCGCAGCAGCCCTCCCCTATGCAGTGTGTGGCAGACCCCGAGAGGTTACATCCTCTGATCAGGGGACTTCCTGATGCTTTAAAGCTTTATGCTGTTCAGCTGCAAGACCGATTACGAACTCCTCGACCGAGGCGAAGGGGAGGCTCCCCTGACATGACCTGGGGGGAAGTGGCACAGGAACTAATTAATTACGGAAGGCGTATGGGATTCACTGGCCAGGGGGAAACAAAGCATAAAGCAGAAATAAGAAGAGTTGAGGAAAGTGGGAGGCAATATAAATCACTGCAACACCCACATCCTGGGAAAATGGTACGGGTGTCGGATAGCAGGAGACAATTATTATGGGCAGAAGGCATTTCAAAGGGAATTCCCAGAGAAGTCATGGATAGGTTACCAACTCCCAACCTGGAAAGTTTGGTAAGAAGTTGGGACAGGATAAGGGGAACCCCATATTCCTCAAATCCCAAAGACCCTGCTCCCTTATCCCAAGAACCTAGAGTAGTAACCCCGTCTGCACCGCAGGAAATTGATGTGGTTGATTTTAAACCCTCGGAGTCGGGAAACCCCCTGAGCCGTCCCTTTTAAGTGAGCCGGGGGATGGCCAGTGGGTCCACTTAAGGAGGCTCACAGAAAACAGCAGAGGAGACTTGTTGATAACTTTCCCACTAGGGCCCTTTAAAACTCCAGTTACTTTCTTAGTAGACACTGGGGCCCAGATATCAGCTCTTCGGAAGGATATTGCTGATAACAATGGGATAGTGGCTGATAAGAAACCGATCTGGGTCACTGATGTTTTTGGCAATTCTAAGCCACAACCGACAGCCCGAATTAAATGCTGGCTGCCAGGTGATGAATCTCCAGTTGAAACCACAATGATACTAGGAGATTTGCCAACAAATATTATGGGACTTGACCTACTAAAAGGCCGTGCCTGGGTAGACTCGGGAGGAAAAGAATGGACGTTTGGCCTCCCTGTAGCCTCGATGAGGCTGCTTCAGTCAGCACCCGCACTTCCTCCCTCAAAAATAACCAATGTCAAACCCTATGCTCTGCCATTAGGAGCAAGGGAGGGAATTGCCCCTGTAATAACTGAATTACGAGAACAGGGGATAATTATTCCCACTCACTCACCTTATAACTCCCCTGTATGGCCAGTCCGTAAACCAAACGGAAAGTGGAGACTGACAATTGATTATCGGCGTCTGAATGCCAATACAGGTCCTTTAACAGCTGCTGTGCCTAATATAGCTGAACTGATTGCAACTATACGGGAGCAAGCCCATCAAATTTTAGCAACCATCGATGTTAAAGACATGTTTTTTATGGTCCCCTTGCAGGAAATAGATAGAGATCGTTTTGCTTTTACATGGGAGGGTATGCAATTCACTTTTACACGTCTCCCCCAGGGATACCGCCACTCACCAACCATTGCCCACTACGCACTGGCACAAGAGCTTGCTCAAATCACGCCTGAAAAAGGGGTCAAAGTATATCAATATATTGATGATATATTGGTTGGCGGCTCTGATGCCACTGCGGTGGGAAAAACCCAATCTGAAATAATTAGCCATTTGGAAAGTTTAGGACTCCAAATTCCGACAGAAAAGATACAGCCTCCCTCTTCTGAGGTGAAATTCCTAGGCATTTGGTGGAGGGGAGGAGCAGTATGTATTCCCCCTGAGACTTTAACCTCCCTTGAACAAGTAAAGATGCCTGGAAATAAGAAGGAATTACAACATGCCCTAGGCCTGCTGGTATTTTGGAGAAAACACATTCCAGATTTTTCCATCATAGCACGTCCTTTATATGATTTGATACGCAAAAAGGCTACCTGGAATTGGACCCCAATTCATGAGGAAGCCTTAGAATTGTTAATCTTTGAGGCTGGGGTTTATCAAGCCTTAGGGCCAATACACCCAACAGATCCACTCCATATTGAGTGGGGTTTTGCAATTCATGGATTATCTATACATATGTGGCAACGTGGGCCTGAAGGTCCGACTCGCCCCGTAGGTTTTTACTCACGCAGTTTCAAAGATGCAGAGAAGCGATACTCTGCCTGGGAGAAGGGCCTCTTTGTAGTTAGCCTGGCTTTGCAAGAAGCTGAAAGGGTCATACGACAGCAATCGATTATTTTAAGAGGACCCTTTAAGGTCTTGAAGCCAATATTAGCTGGAACTCCACCTCCTATGGGGGTTGCACAACGAGAAACAGTAAGGAAGTGGTATGCGCAGTTAGATCACTACTACCATACACACAAGGTAGAAGAGGGTACACCTAAGATGCTTCAAATACAGGATGCACCTCCTGATCACCCAGATCAGGAACCTCCTCCTTCTGTTATAAAACCTGCTCCTCCTTTTGAATCCCAACTAAAAAATGTATGGTTTACTGACGCCTCCTCTAAAAGAGAAGGTAAGGTCTGGAAATACCGAGCAGTAGCATTGCATGTTGATTCAGGAGACCGGATAGTAACGGAAGGGGAGGGGAGTGCTCAGGTAGGAGAGTTGATAGCAGTTTGGAGTGTGATAAAGCGAGAAGCAGAAAACACAGAACCAGTGTTCATTTACACCGATTCATATGCTGTGTTCAAGGGATGTACTGAATGGCTCCCATTCTGGGAGCAAAACCAGTGGGAAGTTAATCGAATACCAGTGTGGCAACGAGAGAAATGGGAAGAAATTCTCAGCATTGCCAAACAGAAATCTTTCCTAGTAGGATGGGTAGCTGCACACCAAACAGGAAACCACCCCGCTCACCTTTTGAATAACCAAGTAGATTCGCTAACCCGCCTAGCTACATTAGCAGCAGAAGCAGAAGGGGAAAAATGGGAACATCTGTTAGAATGGTTGCATGTTAAACGAGACCATTCTGGAAGTAAAGACCTTTATAAAGAGGCAGTCAGCAGGGGATGGTCTGTGACCAGGGAGCTATGTAACACTGTTATCTCAGCATGCGGCCTATGCCGTACACGATTAGAAGGACATAACCCTCTCAAGGACCAACCCCTACACTTAAGAGACAATAAGGGGCTGTGGGACACTTGGCAAATAGACTACATCGGCCCTTTTCGCCTCTCAGAAGGGAAAAGGCATGTATTGGTAGGAGTCGAGGTAATTTCAGGATTAACCCAAGCTGAAGCTGTCCCGCGAGCAACAGGGGAGTATACAGTAAACAGTCTGAAATCATGGTTTAGTTGTTTTCCTAAACCCCGAGTTATCCAATCAGATAACGGTAGCCACTTTACTGCCGGAGTAGTCCAAGAATGGGCACGAGAGGAAGGGATACAATGGATTTTCCATACCCCATATTATCCCCAGGCAAACGGTATTGTAGAACGTACAAACGGACTCTTAAAACGAACCCTAAGACCACACAATCCTGGATGGGCGCGACGAATATCTGATGCAGTAACTAAGGTCAATGGACGATGGGGAGTAAATGGCTGCCCCAGACTCACTGCTTTTTGCCCTAATCCTCCATCCCTCTTACCTGGGACTACGGAGAATAAGAAACCAAGGAATCCCTTGTATTACCCGGGACAACCGGTTCTGGTGGACTTACCCACTGTGGGACAAATACCTCTAGTACTGAAAGCTTCAAAAAATCTGTATGCATGGGTAGCTACTGATGCCCATGGGAAAGATCACAGAATCCATACCAGGTGGATCCTCCCTTCCTTTTAGGTCAACAATGTCAAAGTGTGGTCGGGCTGTGAGGTCCGAACCTGATTCCCTTCCCTTTACAGGACCAAGAGAAGAAAAGGAAGAGGGCACTAGGGAAGAAGACTTGTCTTATGTTGAGCCTGAGTGTCCTCGACGGGTACTACCTGTGGTAGTTATAATAGTTATTTTTATCATTTTTTTTTTGTAATTGTGTGCTGCGATCATAATTAGCTTTATTGTTGAAAACACAACAGCCAAGAATGGCATTCTTGACCTATGTTGGAAAGATATTTCTTGTCTTAATATGCTTATATGTGCTATGGCAAACCTACCACCAGAATCAGGATTACACCCAAGGTAAAAATAAGCGAACTTTATCAATCCAAGCCACCCATGGTTTGGAGGATAACTTAATCCTAGCCTTGGTAAAGGGGTTTGCAACTTCCCTAAATGAATCTAGTATTACTGCCTGCTTGCCTATACCTAAATCTGTAGAAGACCCCCTTCCCATGGGTATTCTTCCCACAGACATAGCAGGCAGTCTCCTGAGACTGTGGAATACCCGGGGTATCCTTGAAATAGTGAATCCTTATTCCCCAGATAGAAGGCGAGTTCCCGTGAAATTTGATCAACCGTTTAATTTTTCCACCATCAATCGCACAAACTGTACATATTACGAAAGAGGTTTAAACGTAACTTTCACCTGCAATATGATCCCGTGGGGAACTACAGATTTACAACCTTGGGGGCGAGCAACTAATGTCCTACAGTATAATCAACCAATAAATACAACCTGGTGCATTCAATGGAACAGAGGGCAAGATTGTCCCAAGAGGGAAAAGCCCAAGAGTAATTGTGCCTGGTTTGGATTAGACTATCGGGGTTTCACGCCATTCGAACCAGGACTCTCTTTTGCCCCAGTATCAAACAAGTCAGCGTTGTGGTCTTGCCAAAATGTAATAAATTGCTCTAACTGGAAACAATATGATTGGGTTGAATACTATTGGCCAGTTTATATCACCTTAAAAATGGGCTGTTTGTGCCGAAATCACAGCATAGCATACAAATCAGTGAGTGAAAATTTTGCACCTCCTAATGACTGTCATGTTGCCTCTGGTGACGCTCCGGCTGGTTTGATCTGGGCCTGCAGTGATGGTAATATGTATACTTCTTTATGGGCTGGGCTACCTGACCTCCAATGTACCTTGGGACTCCCAACATTATGTCCTGTGTGGAAACGGACTCCTATCCGACCCCACTGGATATCCCGCATGAAACGGGCAAAAATAACACTGGACGGAGATGTAGAAGGGTGGCAAGACCCAGGGGTAGCCACCCGCATAGCCTGGGGAATGGAAGGATTCTGGGGCTTTGGGTCTGCTACCACGCGAACGCGAATATGGTTAAGTAAGTTAGCTTATCAAGTAGGAAAACTAGCTAATGCTACTGAAGCTAGTATACAGTTGCTTAATCAGCAACTGCAAGCCACATCAAAAATGGCTCTTCAAAACCGCATGGCACTAGACTTGATGATGGTACATCAAAATGGGCTTTGTGGTTACTTAAACCTCTCCAGTACTGATTGCTGTATCTATATCCCTAATGTTACACTGGACCTTAATGACCAACTAGAAAGGATACGACAAGTGGCAAAAGACACCCGTGAGCTCCAAGAATCAATGAATTCTAATTGGCTTTCAAAAATATTTAGTTGGTTTGGACTCAGTGTCACTGGTTGGATTCAAAGTTTGATACAATATGTGATAATGTTTATTGCAGTTGTGATTATCGTAAGCATAGCAATATCCTGTGTAAAATCAACTATAATAAAAACTGTTAACATACGAATGGTCCAACTGACTAATTATGCTCCCCTACCAAAGGAGGAGGACGAGGAGGGCCTAATCGATGTCCCTAAGGCTGAAATAGCAATTTAAGACCAGGCTGAGGAACCTTTTTAACTCACGGGGTGGAGTGCATGGTTACACACGGAAGAATGGCGAGGAGATAGGCAATAGAGATCAGGACAACTATAATCCAGATATTTTTTGTAAAGAAACCATAGGAGGTACTCTGTGATTTGCTATAATGATATGTTTATCTATTCTGTAAAACTGGTCCTGGTGACCCACCGGAACTTAGTGGGTAGAAAACAATAAAACGCGTCAGGTGACTAGAGTACCCAGGCTCAAACCACGCATGCGCCACAACGGCCATCAGCCTTGGCATCAACCACGAGGGCCGCAGTCAACAATCCCCAACCATCCTTGCGACGCTGGAGCCCTGAGGATAACAGAAAGAGGTACCCCCCACACACGCCCCGTCACAACTTGGACGACAGATACATCGGTGGATTATACTAGAAGAATGGAAAAGAAGATGTTATACACAGCTATGTTAGTTCATGTTGCAGTACTTGTTCTTTGGCTATTGCTGTAACTGTTCTTTTAATATGCCCTTGTTTGCCTCACAATTGTCATTGTAAAGGATCACCTTTCTCCAATGACTCCCCAGAGCCATAGGCAAATCCTCAAACTTTTCCTGGGACACATTTTGGTGTGGTTATTTTTAGATATGTTATTGTTAGCTTTAGATATGTTAAGATATTGTTCTTTAGATATGTTATTGTCAAAAGAAGTTATTGTTCAGAAAATTGATTAGTTTTGGACATATTATTGTTAAAAGTAGATATTCTTAATAATTGTTCATGACTACTGTGCGCACTTCTACTATTTCTATACTTCTTTCTGATCTCTCTCTCTGTCTCATATCACCACTGTGGATGAAGGCCATGAAGACTTCAGGAAGGAGACGTACCAATCAATGTTTAAGTCATGGGGTGGTGTGGCGGACAGATGAATGAATTTTTTTTGCCTTAAACATTTCTTGGTGCATGGGGTGCAGGCAGGCCATAACCCCGAACAAGCCATCTGTCCCTGGCGGAAACAGGACTGGGCTGCTGCGACCCCCGAGATGGTCTCCCTGCGACCACCCAGAACACACCGAGCCTGCACTGAACGAGACCGCAATCGGGCAGAGACTTTGGGATCTGGACTGTAAATTATTGTCCGTTTTTAGCACAACTTCTATAAAACCTGCTTGGCATGAGTGGCTAAATTTGCTGAAGCCTTAGGCCGCACTCCCTAGTACAGTGAGAAAGGGCCCAGAGCTGCTGCAGGTGGGAATGATAAGGGCGTTACCAGCAATTTGCATTCCTGTGCACTGCTGAAACGGTGCTAATTGCTGGAGTTACCACCTCTTTGTCAAGACCTTGAGAGATGATGGTGGGACCCGAGGAAAGAAGACACACCTATAGGAAGGAAGACACACCTGTCTGCAGAAACTGCAACAGAAAAGATAAGGGAGAAAAGAAACAGCCTGCCTAGGAACAACGATGAGATCCAATAAGGAGCAGGAGACCCCAGACTCAAAAATTACTATTGGTCTGAACTACCACGTGGGGGGGTGGGAAACTTAATTTGAAAAAGCTATAATTGCCCAGGGATCTCTTTGTTCAGGGTCCCTCTTTGGAGGTACCCAACTCGAGCTGTAACCACTGCACGCGTGTCATTCCGAGCTAACCTAGGGTCGGACCCAACTCGAGTTGTAATTACTGCACGCGCACCACCAAAACTTACACCCAGGGTGAAGAGGACCCACCTACCACCAGACGGGAGCCCCCCCACTGCCGAGACTCCCAAAGGAAGAGGACCAACAGGACGCCGCTGGATCCACGGGTGGTGATATCTTTCTCTCTCTCTCTCTCTCTTTCCCCCTCTCTTTTGTTGAATGTTGGTAAGATCTGTTTTTGTCTAGCTAGTTGCAGTATTCGCCATTGAATTATCCTATTTGACCACATGCCTTATCTTTGTGTTAATAAATCTTAAAACCGGTTGGCTGGTGTCGTTTCACCTTAATTCAGTCCAAGGGCATCACGAACTTGGTCGTTTGGCCCCAAGGGGAGGGAGGTCGTCCTGAACGACTCCTTTCGGGCCGCGACAGTAGGTAAGGTGCAAGGAAAAGAGATGGATGGTTTACAACCTGTGAAACAGGAAAAGATAAGTGTGTGCAAGGAAATCATAAAATGCCATAAAACCGGTACACCTATTAAAATCATAGCTTTTTGTATCCAGTAAAGTTATGAATTTAGTCTCAAGGTTCTTCTTGAAGGTGAAGGAATTTTGTAGGCAACTTCTGAGGATAGGGACTGAGAAGTAAGAACTGAAGTGACTGCTTTATGAAAAATGCTCTATAATTAAACTCTGTGCAATTGCTTTCAATGTAGATTTAGCTTTGAAGTCTCATCCTTCTGTAACAGACATGAAGAAGGGCTTGTGTGTCTGAAAGTTTGTCTAACTTTTCCAGTTATCCAGCTGGCTTAATAAACGATACAAACCTCTAACTACTACCCTCATCTTGACATTTTAACTTCCAGCATATTGTTATCAGACATGCTTTTTCTATCAATTTTTCTGCCTGGGTTTTTACCTGGATCATGAATTAAAATCCTCATATTTTAATTTGCATGCATAGTCTTACAGTGCACTATGTTTGTATTCCATTAAATCAGAGTAATAGCAAATGTATATACAATAATAAAGGTAGATAGATACACTCTGAAATTCAGCCATAAGAGCTCAAAGATAGTGTAAAGAGCTTACAAAGGAAGATGTGTTTTATATATGTTACAGCTCATAGTCTTAAAAGATAAAAAGCTACATGAAGAAAAGGCTGATGGGCAATGACTGAGCTGTGGTGATTGTTTCAACAAGTACCGCTGATGTGGCTGTCTTTTGTCTCTGCCAGGTTCAGGCCTTTGAAAAAAGCTGTATGTTTCTAAAGAACCCTTAAGAAGCCCTTAAGAACTTTACATCAGGTGAACATAATCAGAGAACAAGGCATTGGGAACCCTGATATGTCTCTTACAGGAGGATTCAAGAGCCAGCTATCTTGGAGATGTGCCCTGCTGGGGAAATCTGGTGGTGAATTATGGAGATAATTTATTTCTTTGAAGTTCTCAGAGTCATGCAAAAATAGCAGAATATGCCAGAGAGCACTGCATATGAGGATGCATCGCAACTAACATTTTATTATATGGTATTTCTTAATTTTTTACAAAGTTTTGGTTATGTGCTTGATGTAGGAAACACGACACTGAGTAATGATGTTTGGAATATGGCTGTTGAAATAGGAACAACTTTTGAACATGTGATTTTTCCAATCTCTAAAAGTAAATGTCTGTGGGAATAGACTTTTTTCCCCTGCTCTAAACAGTTCGTGTGATGTTCACCTTGATCATTGTAAGGAGCAATAATATAGTCCCACAAAATAATAGGTCAAGATCTGTTCTGCACCCCACTCCCACATGTTTTTTAATTATGTCATGGCTTACAAATGAGACATATCTTGAAAGTCTAACTTAGGCGCACCTTCCACGTGGAAATAACTTTGGCTTTGCACAAGAATTTTGTGTTTTAGATTGAAAAATATAGGTGAACAAGTATCATGAAACTGCCTGTGCAATTCTAATTGGAAGCCAATATAGCAAAAGGAAAAAAGAAAGGAAAAATTAGGCCCAACACCAGGAGTGCACTAAATCAAAATTCCACATTTGTGGTAGATATGAACCCAATATATGGAATGGTTCATATATTCAAGTAATGTATACAAGAGCAATTTTAATCTATGCTCCATTTCAAACCAGTTTGTGTTAACCACTAATGTAAGCTTCTACCTGCTCAGGCTCTCAGACAATGAACAAATACTACTTTTCAACTTCCATTAATAAAATTCTTTCACCTTCCACTGTTAATAAATTGAGCAAATAAAATAAACTAAAGTAAATACATGCTAAAACTTTGGTAGAGGTCTCACTACTAAACCTCAAAACATAATATGAAAAGGTCAGAGGTAACCCAAAGTAAACTGCCTGGAGTGTGTTGATATGGATACTTAAACTTAAACCCTACAAAATTATTACTTCTTTTGGTATCATGAAAGCTGTAATTGAATTCCTTCCTGGATAAAATTATTATACAAAGAAGAAAGCAGAAGAAGTGGAAATTGACTGAACATGAAGATCAATTTATTTGGTTGTCCATTCTCTTTTACGTTTTTTCAAGGAACACTTCTTGAATGAAGCAACTTTAGACAACAGAAATCTAAAAGGCAGCCAAGGAAAATAATTGTGTGGATGAGAACACTTATTGTGGATAAAGTTTTTAGCAAGAAAGATGGGAAAGACCAAGTACTGTGATAATTTGGAAACAGGATGTGGAAAATGTTAGATATGTAATGATATCTTTCATTTCTTATTTGTTGTATGAAATGAAGCTTAGATGTGAAATATGCAGAAATATGACTGCAGAAATCCAAGTATACTGCTTTTAAAGACATTATTCTGTATTATATAAATTTGTGTGAAAAAAACTCTATGGATATCTTTAAACTTAGTAATTACATGGTTAGTTATGGGATTTATGACTGCAATCTTTCGTTTAATGTAACTACATTTATGTGTTTATTTTTTAGAAAGCGAAGAATGATAATTATTGCTTTTTTCACATTGAAATTTGAATATGAACAGGAACAGTGCATCAATGAAAGGCTGATGGTAGGAAACTCTGGCCTTTTTCACAATAGAAATATTCAACATATTGAACACAAAATGTATTTGCTTTTCCTTTGGATGACAACAAAAATTCCTACAGAATGTGGTAATAAAAGGACAAATTTACCGCCAGTGAATTCAAGTGATTTTTGTATGGTCTAAAATAACATTAAACACTTTAATATGGAGACTAAAAATGCCACACACATTCATTCTAAATAATGGCTTTTCTAGAACTTGAGAAAGATGTTTGAAATAATATGTCTCATAATTATTCCATGTAGAAATTAAGAAACCAGTAAAAATAATCATCTAGTTTATAATAATCATCAGAGATAGAAAGACACTTCAGAGGTGAGTGACTCTAAAATAGATGTCTAACAGTATGTGTGACCATTTCTCTCAGTTGACTACATAGGGACTCTATGATTAGCTTAGACTAATCCAACATTAAACTTAGACTATATCAATAGTGTTAGGTGAGATACATTTTCGCTATAATTTCTGCGTACCAATCAGATATTTCTCCAAAATAACATAATGCTAAAATAGGAAAAAGAAATATTTACTCTTCCTGGGTTGAAATGATCAGAACAGCAATATGTAGTTAAGTGCCTGCTGACAGACTCCTCCTGCCTTCCACTGTACTGATGCCAATAAAAAATGTGGTCCAATGTACTGTGTTGACAAACAATCCTCCCAAAAGATGAGAATTAGTTACAGTAAAACTGTCATACTGACAGCATAACTTGAGCAATAAAAATAATATCAACAAAAGCAGACTCAAGATCAAAGTCTTCAAATTAAGATTTAATAAACAGCTTCTAGAGGGTAGCTCGGCATGCTGAAGTCCTGTCTTTTATGATGGCGTATACTAGATTATCCAAACACCCACCCCTTTCTTTCTCAGACAATATAATAATTACAGGATATTATTTCCACTACTCCAAATCATGAAAGGTTGGAAAACAACCTAGGTTTTTCTTCAAGTGGGATGAATGACATCCTTAATGAAGTATTTTACAGCTGAATTTTTTCCTGTCTTGCACTTTGCCTATTAAAATTGACATGCATACATTCCCATTTATTTTACTCCTATATTTAAGTCTGCACATGTGTACACACACATACAAATACTTACCACGCATAGCAATACTCAGTTAATAACATCCACAAAATGAAGGAGAAAAATTGGGGGGAAAAAATGTTTTCTAATTTACAGTTTAGTGCAGTATGTAAAATATCTTTGTAATGATTAATACAGACGTTACTAAAAATTGAAATATTGAAGTCAATGAAAGAGGGAAAGAAATTTAAAAGTCATATGGGAGGAAAGACATGTTTCAAACTTAAATAAAAAAAAGATCAAAAGTAATTGAAGCAAAGACCTACAGTATCAGAAAGTTATTTTAGAAATAAATCTTTGCAGGATTAGGTTTCCCACCAACACACTGTGAAACAGCAAATCATTAGATGACAGCTTCAGGAACTCTAGTGTTTAAAAGCCTAGGTTAGATTAAATGGGCAGGTAGGAAAATTAAATATAGAAGCACAGGGAATGGACTCAGGGAATCTGTCAGGCAGAGTGAAACAAATCCAAGAATAGTTTTGCATGTGTTAAAACCTAAATTCTAACACATAGCGAAAGCCAGAAGCATTGAATGATCATATGGTTTTGGTGATTAAACTAAATTTAAAAGCATTTTTCCACTTGCTAGAATTTAATTTCTCTCACTTTTCAGCTTTCAGCAATTAGATCTTGTTATGACTTAGATAAATTAAACCCTACAACTACCATCATACAATCATAGAAATGTTAATTGGAAGGAACATCTGGAGTTCATGCTGTTTGACTTCCCTTCGAAGTGGTCCACTTCAAAGCAGGACCACTGTCAATACTAGATCAGCAATAGCTTTTTCTCGAAAGGTCTTGAAGAACTCCAAGGATGGGGAATCCACAGACCTTATGAGTAACTTGTTTCGGTGCCTCATTACTAGCATAACAAAGTTTTTGTAATGTCTAAGCTGAATCTCCCAAGTTGCAACTTGTGACCACTTCCCCTTTTTTTATGACCTGCTCCTTCAGAGATGAGTTTAGCTCCATCATCTCTAACTTTCCCAGAAGTAGTTGTAGTCTACTACTGGAGTCTCTTTGCCAGGCTGAAAAAGCCCAAGGCGCTGTCTCAACCTTGGTTATGTGCTCCAAGCCCCTAACCATTTTTGTGGTGCTTCTCCTGGACCTGCTCCAGCTTCTCAATATTCTTTTGAACTGGGACACCAAAAATTGGACAGTGCATTAAACATGCAGCCTCACCATTGCTGAGTAGCAGGGAATAATGTTAAAGGGAATAATAATGTTAAATAATGTTAAATAATACTAATGTTAAATAATGTTAAAGGGAATGTATAAAGGGAATAATGAGGCCCCATACATGGTTTTTGCCTTATCTGGAATGACAGCATTTCAGCTCATGCTGACATTGGATAATTCCATTCTGGTCAAGGGCTTTGCACTTCTGCTTGGCAAACTTCATGAGGTTTCAGTTAGCCCAGTCTTCAAGTTTCCTAACATCCACCTAAACTGAAGCTCTACTGTTTGATATATCAAACCCTCCCACTCTCAACTGCATGCCATCTCGGTCTTCTCATAAACAGACAGGTTTAACTTTCACATCTCTCAAAGTAAAAGAGATCCTTTATCCTTTTCAGATCCTTGGTGTATCTCATATCTATTTTTTTCCAAAACCTTTTTTTTTCCCTACCTGTACAAGCTGATACCAATAATGGTCCCACTAATAATAAGACAATGCCTACAGCATGCTCATCTTGAAAGTTCTGAAAGTACTGCATGACCCTTGGATATACAGTGTTACTCTTCCGACTCATGTTCAAATTACCATGCATCCAAGTCCTGTTCTGACTCATTCCACTTCAAAAAGCAATCTCCATTCCAGCAATAAAATCTAGATCTTTTCCTGTCAAATCTGAATTAGTTCAAGCATAGGCTGGCAAAATTGCAGCCTAAGTGTGTGAGAAACTGTTTGTATTCAATGCAGTAATACTTTCATTCCCATCTA
This sequence comes from Dromaius novaehollandiae, assembly GCF_036370855.1. Taxonomy (NCBI): domain Eukaryota; kingdom Metazoa; phylum Chordata; class Aves; order Casuariiformes; family Dromaiidae; genus Dromaius; species Dromaius novaehollandiae. The sequence continues at coordinate 40,020,810 of NC_088103.1, read as the reverse complement.
GCATGACCAATAGGCTTGCAAAATATCAGGAATTCCTGCCCACAGTACAGAATTCTATTCAAACAACTTTTAGATGAACATGGCTGTAGAATACCATCATAAGGTATAAATCAAAACAGTACATTATATTTATTTAAAAAATAAGCATAAGTGATCCCCAACTTTATACGACTCATGATTCTGCACAAACCATTTGCCCACACAGACTAATTTCATCCCTCCAAGTGCTCTATGTTTCTGAGAAAAAAAAATGGTGCAACAGAAAATATTGCATAAAAAATAGTAACATGATTCTCTCAAAAACACAGCGAAACTGAAGTGCTATCTCTTTTCTCCTCAAAAGAATCTAAAAGATACTTCCTCATATACAAAAGACCCATATGATGTTTTCATCAATGTCAAAATGGAATTACTGGTACAAGCTTAACTCTGGCAGTGCCAGCACACCACTGTCATATTACTCTGTCAACCTGTGGCTAGGAGTAAGAGTTCAAGAAGCAGGCTGGGATAATTTGGACCAGGGTTCTTATATTCAGGAACACACCTACTCACCACCACCGAACAGCTTATTTTTAAGTCACAGTTCAGTAATTACTGACATTACAGGAAGGCCATTTAAAAATATGTATTTTATAGAGTTGGCATAGATTCATAAAAGAAGTTGGCATAGATTCATAAAAGAAAAGCTTTCTGAAGGATGAAATCAGTGTCACAGAGTCAGAGCTACTGTAGCAGGGCAAATTTGACTTTATAAACTTGATGAATCTGAGAACATCTTATTAAGGCAAACAGGTCACTTCACAGCAGTTATCGTATAGTGCAGAGGGCAGCTCAGAATTCCTTCCTACACTAAGAGTTAATATCTCTGAAATTCAAGAAATATCAAGTTTTTGTACATACAATTCAGCAGTACAAGATCTCAGCTCTCTCACAAACATCACACAGAACATTGCAACTGCAGCTAGAAAAAACACAAAACTCTATCTTCTTAACTAGGGCAGAAATTTCTGTTAGGGCAGCTAATGCAAATATCTGGCATTCCCGAGTTGCACTTGGCCACTTCACCTACACTTGATATACCAACATGGAGCTGCCTAAAATCACTGACTCTTGACCTCTGCAATATCATCTTCATTTACCACCATCCCAGCCTGCAGCATAGGCAAATCCAGAATACTACTGAGACTCTGACAAGAAGAATCTATTGCATTCCTTAGTTGGCACAACAGTATACTGTGTCCTTAGTTGGCACAATTCACAGAAGTTAGTACTGAAGGCAATCACTGTCTACGTTGCTTCTGAATGGAAACCCTCACAGACTGGGCAGAGGCAACCTGTGAAAAGAGTGTGTGTAAAGGAAAGAGAAAATAAAATTCGATGGGACACAACATGTCTCATAAAATGGCCTACTTATGCATTCATTCCCATGTCTGTTACTACATTAAGCCTCTGGCTGAAATATGATTACATTAAAACCCCTACTTGCTCTTTACATCCTACAGGAGAAAATCTAGTTTGAGAGAAAACTAAGAGTTTGAGGATAAAGCTGCAGATACCTTAATTCTGTGTAGGTCTATATATCTTGCTCTTCTGATACAAGCAAGGACTGTTGGATGTTGTGGAAAGATACACAAGTTTCAAAATGTTGTACTTAAGTAAACTTGTAGGCAGTTAATGACCTTGTACCTCGCTCTGCTACAAGGCCTATTGTTCAAATGAGTTTAATTTACCCAGCAATGCAGACTGCTCAGGATAATTGGCCTTCTATTATTTATCAATAATCACTAGTAATTTGTTTACTGTTATAGATAATCAAAAGAAAACGCAATAGAAATCGGATCAAATGAGAAAACAAGAGGATTTGGGAGGGGGGTTGGGGGACTCCCTTAAGAGTGTTCACAGAAGAGCTGATTCTTGCCTTTTACCTTTAATGACTAGATTTCAGTTTGACTCTGGAGTAAGCAGATTGGAGTTGAGAAACAGTGTTACTCTGTATACATATTTAAAGTAGTGGTACTGTACCACACTAAAAGTATTTAAAATGTATCTGAGCTTCAAATTAAAATGGCTGCAGGAATTCAAAGTGAAAATATATATTGAATTATTTTTGGTTTTTGAAGAGGCTAATAGCATTGTTTCCACAAAATGTCACATTTAAATCTAAACCTAAAATAGAATCTTATTTTATGAAGAGTGAATTAGTTGTTTGGGCAAATGACGGCTCACCATAAAAAATGGACCCTGATATTATATTAAAAAAAAAGACACTTATGCAAGGAGATAAGTCTACACTATATACTTAGTCTTACAAGCACAAAGCTAATGCACCGTATTGCTCAAATCCCCAGTGTTTAGATTCCAATCCTTCAGGCAGCTAATACAAAATTGTAATTACTTATTACAGAAACTAGGAAAATAATTATTTTTGACAGGGATTTCATAGGAACTAAGGAATAAATGAATCCAGAACTGATTATTTTTTCCTCATTTTTTTAAGTAAATGAATTTTCTTTGAACATGAATTAGAAATGGGATTACTCAAAACAGGTCAAATAAAAATTAGTATTACAATAGCTGAGAATTGAAATATTAACTAAAGAAAACTGTCGTTTATTTCTTGTAAAAGACTTGTTTTAACACAACTCTTTCCATAAACAGCATTTGATGAGGATTTATTACTACACAGAAATTACATCCCCAAAGAAAAGCAGAATTCTGGTATTCTGAAGTTTATAAACATGAAAAATGTCTTATTTTCCTTCCTTCCTATATCGAAGACATTTTTCACCTTTCCTAAAAAATCTATGCTGGACTATTTGAATGATTATAGAACTTAATATGATGGTTATGGCATTTAAAATATATATTTAAAGTTCATGACTATGTGTGTTTCTACAAATACACATAAAGACACATGGAAAATGTGCTGCTAAAAAGTTTGGCAAAATCCTCAAAGCCTTTACCTTCTTAGATATACAGTACAGCTGGTTTTGCCAGACAATCTACTAGTTAACTCACTGGTTGGTCTCCAGTTCAATAAAAATGGTAATAAAATTTTTATAGGGCGATATAAGCTGAATTTAAAAACTTATGCAATGTTTTATGCATTTTAGAAATCAAATACTTGGTTAGAAAAAGCTAAACATACCCTGAATTTTGCATAAAGATCATGTCATTCAACATAATGTATGTAAAAATCATTGGTGAGATGCCAAGGAAAGGGCAAAGCATTTTCTTAAACATGAAGAGAGTAATTTCCCAAAGTTTATTGTTATAAATGTAGAGTATGCTATAAAGCTGTTGGAACTGTGGAATAAAAATCTTGTATTTGCAATAGCACTCTTGATTACTCTGGATTAGCATATTTATGAGGTTACTCAGCCTCAGGTTTTAACCCACGAATCAAAGGTTTATATCAGCATGGGTAATGGATTACACAGAAGTGTATGGCCTACGGTATCCCAAAGGTATGTGTCTTTCATAAGATTTATGCATATAATACCACTTTGTAGAAATTACATTCTCTGATCTTTTGCATGGTGCTTGGCGATTCCTCCCTCTAATCTGTAAAACAACTAAAAGGACTCATCCCCATTCAGCAGAGAAGTTCATTGATGCAGCTCCCCCTCCCCTTCCTCAGCTATTGATAAGACCGTGACAGACAGAGGCTTTAATTCCTTGATGCAATAATGCTACTACAATGAGAGCAGAAGTCACTGTGACCATATTTTATCCCAGGAGTTTTCTGAAAAGAGAAAGGACTCTGTATTCTAGCAAGTATTCATATAACAAATACTTTAATTTTGTTCATCCTATCACAGAATAAACCCAGGAGTGAAAAATAAGTCTCGCTTTTTTCTCCGGAGGTGAATGCTGACTGCATGAAGATTAATGGTACCCGCCTACTGAAATGCTTAGTCCTGCCTCTCGTGAAAGGCTATAGCTAGCCAAAAGTCAGGAAGGTAGTTCATGCAGAGTGGCCTTTTCAAAACTAAGAGCATCCAGATGAAAATTTTTTATCATCATTGTAAAATGATGAAAAAGGAAGATTCAGAAGCCTCATCAAATTGTAGAGGGAAAATGTCAATCAGCTTTATCATTATTTCTGATTGTTACAAAAGATCCACCCCTATCATTAGAAATAGGAAAACTGAGGTAAACAAAAAAGGGTGTGTGAATCAATTATATGTGTGTATATGAGAGTGAAGATAAAAGAGGACACATACAAAGCTCTATACCCAACCTAATACCCAACCTAAAAAGATGAGGAAAAAAATACAACTGATTAAGTTTCAACAACAGAACACACTAATGTGAAGATATGATTTACTTCAAATAAAGGGCTTAACTGACCTAAAAAAGAATCAGCCTACTAAGACGGAAAATATGTAACACATAAGGAAGAAAATTAGTTTAATGCTCTTCCTCAAAGAGGTGATCAAAATCCAGAAATTGACAACTGAGACTTTTGCAAGATAAAATGAGAAGTAAATGATGAGGATTAACAGAACACATTATGATCCAATTTTGTTATGTTAATTTTACTCTCTTTCATTTAATTTTTATCCCTCATTTGAAACTCCTATTATATTGCAAGCCATAATAAATTTGAAAAAAAGCAGAGACAATTGACAGCTTAGATTTTACTCAAGCTAGTAATATATGCTGTAGAGCCAGGCTGATACAGCATCGATATATCATGTATCATATTGCTGACTAATATGTTGTCAGATCCAGGAAGGCAATTTTATAAAGATAAATAGAAATTTATAATGCTAGAAAGCAGGACCCTTTGATTTTTTTAATTGTCTTAAATTGTTCAAATTGTTTAAATTTAAAGTAATTGTCTGGGGAAAGGTGGAAGAGTAATTAGCTTTCAGATGGATTAAGAGAGATGTAAACCAAAGAGAGGAACAGACACCTGCTCCACTGAAACATTTTTCCAAGAAAATATCCTCTTGAGATGTCACTCCGGTAGCATTTTGGTAATAATACAATGGACTACACTGATACGTACTGGCAATGGTAATTTCTGTGAAACCAAGATGTTTTTAATGAAAGATCCACAACTGAAATGTAGAAATGGGAGTGTAATATCTGAGATATGTATTCACTGAGAACTGCGATCTTGATGGCCACCTTCGCAGTTTAGAATGGGCTGCTTTCACCTTACCTGGTGAGATGGTAATGGTAAGGCACTTATTTAACGTAAATGACTTGCAAGTTAAGTAGAATCTGAACAGGAGCTCTGTGGTCATAATGATGGACTCAGTCCTGCCTACTTTCAGTTTTAAGTGTCTTAACCCTTTAGAAGGAAAATAATATTCCAATTTGACAGCACTAGAGTTCTTTTTATTCTTACTTTTTTTAAATTGTATTTTCCCAAGTATATTTTCCAGAAACACTAATTGTTTGATGAAATATGTGCAACTGAGCAGATCATTAACTATTCAGCTGCAGAACAACTTTAACAAAATTCAAATCCAAAGAAAATAAACACATTGTTCTTCTGTTAGGGCACTTTATGCTTTTAGAGAGTAAAGAGAAAATACTTTGAAGGGACCTATGTAATTATAATGCTAGCCTATACTCTGTCGAGACATAGATAGTGCCTTTTTCTTTCTTATGTTGAATACTCCATACCAACTTAAGGCAGAAAGATTAAGCTCTGCTTTTGGGGCTACCTGTTCAGCGACCTAGATTCTTTCCTGGGAAGTTTTAGAAATAGAAGCAGCATTTTTTCCCCAAAACTTTCCTACAAAGTCATATTTGACGAGCTCCAAGCATTGCACTGCGAAAGCCTTGGCAGGCTTTTGTGAGAGTTTCACTGAGCAGGGCACTGAGTAGCAAATAGCAACAAACGATGCCATCCCCAAGGAGCTGAACACCTTAACGGACAATCCTGACTGGCTTCAAGTCAAGAATTAAAATCATAATGTCTACTCCCTACAGGATGGACTTCCTCATGTACACATTTTTAAGGTATCTTGGTTGCAAGCAGCCCTATGTATTAGATATCTTCAGAGGATTCCAAGAAAGATTTTCAGTATACTTTTTGGGACAAGAATTTTGCCCAAGTAGTCTCTAAGATATCTTCCACTAAATGCATTGAATACAGTCTTCTCTTTCAAATGCTTACAGAATTTCCTAAGATCATATCAGTGTATCACACCCTTTAGTCTAAAAGAGAATTTGCTTGTGGTTTTCACTAAGACATGAACATGTTTATACAAAATCTTCTCCAATTTTTTTTTATATTTATGATTTCTGAGAACTAATACTTTATCTTAATTGCTATCTAGCTGCAAGTGAGTTTGTTTTATAATTATTTTATGCATCTATAGAGGGCTTAATACTGATTTATGCTATTTACTGAAGTCTTGAATTATCCTGTTGGGAAACAGTTCTGATGAAAATAAATCATGTGACCATTTTTTCAAAGCTTATAAGAGATTTTCACAAGTGAGCATCTTTCAGTGCATATACTTTCTCAGTAATCATTTTAAAAAATGGTAAGTCAAACTGTTTTATACACCACTTGCATTCTTAAATCTGAATCTAAATGAAATCAAACACAAATCTAAGAAAGTCCATTTAAATGCAAGAAAAAACTTTTTTACTGTGAGGGTGGTTGAACACTGGAACAGTTTGCCCAGAGATGTTATGGAGTCTCCATCTCTGGACATTTTCAAAGCCTGACTGGACATGGTCCTGAGCAAGCTGTTCTATCTGATCTGCGGTGAGCAGGGGTTTGGACTACACCATCTCCAGAGGTGCCCTCCAACCTCAATGAGTCTGTGCTTCTGTGGATACTCGTGATTATTTCCCTCCTCACAGGTTGTTATAGTATGTTATTAGACTCTGTGTCAGAAACAGGAGATAAGATAGAAAAAGGATTTTTGAGAGATGTAATTTTCTTGCCATTTGTTCAAGACTGACATGTGCAGACATATCCATATTAAAACTGTTAACATAAAGAAACAAAAAAATATAATCCAACACCTACTTAAAAATTTTTCCATGTATCCTACTCATAATGGCTACGTTTGTTACTAATTTCAAAGCAGTTTTATAACTCTTGTGCACGTCTACTAATATCTTAAAAGAAAAAGATTACCAACTGAGATTTTGATAGAAAGAGAGTGATCATTCCAAGCTTGTTTTTATCAAAAGTTCCTGAGAAAATGCCCTGATTCTGGTAATGACAATGAATGTTTAATACTATGATACAATTTAATATATTTTCTGCAAAACGCTATTGCTCAAACACCTATGCTTATAGTTTGTAAAGTACACTTTAAGGATTTTTGGCCTGAAATATCTTATTTTGAAATGATATCTATTCAATGATTCTACCTTTGTAAAACCCACCTGAACAGCTAAATTTGCTTTTGCTAACAGACAAGCTGGAACACAGACCACATTTTATGATGCTCAACTGAGGCCACAAATTTGATGGCATCCCTTTTTCTGTTCCATTGTCCAGTCTTATATAACATAACAACTGTTTACAGTAATTGAATGTTAAATATGTCCTTTATGTGAATTATGTGAATGCCATGGCATGGCTAATTTTACATGGAGGACATTCAGACTTACAATACCTCAGAAAATAGGACTGTGGGGAACAATATGGTGACCAAGTCCAGTCTCCTACACTGAAAGGCATCCTATACGGTGTTTAGTTTACTAAGGTTTACAGAACACTCATGCTAGAACTCAGATAGAAGTTGCATCTGCCAGCATTCAAGCTAAAATCTTACATGGGAATTAAAAAAAAAAAAAATCCCAAAGCCATAAAAATAAAATATCCTGACACATACTACTAAAAATAAGAGGACGGAGTTGAAATTGCTGTGGTAAGCCTATCTTTGTATCTTCTGACTCTTAGTATACCTAAAATCTTAACCATATTATTAAAATTGTTTGCACTTAATTTAGAAATTCAATAGCTGCAAAATTCAATGCAGAATGGTAATGAAAAATATTATAGATTGATATATGCTATTCACATATATACAGGGGTTGCTTGAAATGTCCCAGCTATCAATATCTCTACAACTGGACCTACCAGAAAATCTATTAATAAGGCTATTGCTAGCATAAACTTTCATGAAGGTATTACATTAGAATCCAAAAAAGCAGTTGAAGATAAAATGTAGTGGCAGTCACCAATATGTCCATGCAAGTCACAGCCATAAAGTTTTAAACCATTTCCACAATTAATTCCTGGTACTTTATACATCTTTCATTCAATCAATTTTTAAAATTAAATATAACGCAGGGGGAAAAAAAAATCCCTTTACATATCTGTGTTTGTACTGGACCAGACTTAGATGAAATGTATCTTTTCCAAAAATAGAAATTAATTTCATCATCCAGTATTTTAAAATGTCTTGTGCCAGCTCAAAGCCTGGTTAAAGAAAAACAAACAAACAAACAAACAGATTTGAGAGTGGACCGACTAAAATAAAGCAATAAAAATGAATGACTACAGTAAAAAAGCAGGAGAGAACTCACTATGTCTGCTTTTCTATTCACAGCCTTCATATGTACACATGTACACAATACTCTTTCTTGGAAAGGAGAATATTGATGAATTATGGTCAAGTTAAAATTGAAGGGCAATCTGTATATGGTGTATTGATATACCAAAAACATAAATACTTTGAGACCAGACCAAAAATGTCATCCTTCTGGCAGGAAAGTCTCATTTAGCTTAAATACTGAAATGTCTAAAAGGCAAAGCCTCTAGAACACACATTTTATCACTCAGAAGGAATGCTAGGAATGAGAAATTCTAAGAAATGTATTGCTCGTGTGCAATGATAACTGTGCACCATGCTGATCAGCTTCTTCTACTGGGTGCTGTATTTTCACATCTATAATTGTTTTTCATGTATTTACATTATAAATCCTCTGAAAAAGGATTACTTTATTCTCCCATAACAGTCCAAGATCTTGCCTTCTTTTCTCCAGTCTTTTAAATATGATCTTCAATTTCCAAAAAAATGTTAATATACAACAATAAGCCTTAGGCATTAAAGCTTTAGAAATTGTCTATAATGATTTTGAAAAAAATAAGCTCATTCATTCTTAATTGATACATTTCCATTCTTATTTTTAAAAGACAGAAAAAAAGAATAAATTATTCAATTCTGCTTAATACCCTTTCAAAAATTAACCTTCTTAAAAGAAAGATTTTAGGTGTTCCAAAATTAAAACTCAATGGATCTATTACTATTGAACCTTGTTGTATCTTTTCCATCAGTCAAAACTACATAAAACACAAACTATTGCTCTGTTTTCATATTTATGTTTAAATTTCATTCATTAGCTTTTCCTTTGTGGTAAAACAAAATCATAATGCCAAGGACAAAAATATCTTAATAAGGAACCACATCTCTATCACATTTCTGATTCTATCTTCTTGAACCCAAAGGAGGAAGTTATCTTTATTCATTCTTCAAGGTCTCGAAATACTCATTGTGCTGTAATTTAGAAGCTTGACAGGAATCACAGATATCAGAACTCACGTAAAATTTCAGGTCAACTATTTCTTTATTGAATGCTGATATATTCTGATCTGCTTTCTACATTAATTTATTATATAATTTATTATATAATATAAATATTTCATTTGACACATCTTTTACAGATGTTGGTTTTGGAATGTAAGGATTCCGCTTAATTTGAAAGGCAAGTTTCAGCTCTCAAATCAAACCAAAATCTTAATACACTTTCCATAATGTTTTCAACACCATTTATCTCAACTGTGATTTTTTATTTTAAAGTACAAACTGCCCAACAATTTTTAAAAATGAGACAATCTAAGCAACAATGGATGTATACTTCGGGATAGGTAACTTCAAACAGATAACAAGCTGACTTTAAAATCTCATCAAAAATAAAATTGCACGTTACACCTCTTTTTAAAAAAAAAAGCTAACATAATCTAATGAAATAAAATTTCACACCATTTTTACCCTTTTAGCCTGAGCTTACTTGCTGCACTGTACATTGTATCTTGAATTTGTAATACTCAGCTGGGGATTGTGATGCATTAGTGTTAATCTGTGCATGTTTTAATATGAAACTCCAAATTCCATTTTGTTTTCTGGATACAGTAGAGACTGTAAATTCCACACTGGGAATTAGAAGTCAAATGTGAAGACTAAATGAACTGAGATAGTCACAAACTGTTAGCAGAGGCTCTGTATATCCACTAGCTCGCTGTTAGCATGTGAAACAAACAAAATTCACTTATTTGTTGATCAATAGCAATTCAAATAGCCTATTATAACACAACTATTTTAGAAGAATGAGTGAAAGTAAGAACTAATACACTTATACTGCATTTTGAAGAGGAGTAAAAAGAAGATCTGAATTGCCAGATAAGAGACTGGAAAAAACTTAGGAGTGGCAGTGACTTGAAGATGATGAGTGTGAAACACTATGCAATGGACATTCACTGGCAGCTTCAGAAGGTGAGAACCAGAAGACAAGATTCTGTAGTAAAGAGAAGCTGTGACGCTAAAAGGACTTACCAAAAATTTGCCAAGTTTTTAGGGTCTGCAGTATGAGTGTTTATTTCTCCACAGACCTCAATGCTTGTTGTTAATCTATACTCAAAGACTGATCTAAAGAATAGAAATTCTGTCAGAAAACTTTTCCCCTCTGAATTTGACTGTCATAACAAGACTTGTGCCCTGGGGAGTAGAAGATCTTCCATAACATTTGAATTGCAAATTGGAGATGTGCCATCATGGGTTCAGGAGTTAAGAGTCTGTGAGTAAGACCTAAGTCAGAAGATGAGGCTGTAGTCTGTAACCCGATAAACACGTAGAAACTTAGGCTAGACTTGAGTTCCAGTACAATCAGGAACTGACTTTTACATAATTTCCAGAGCATCAGCAGCTATATCAGACTGGCAGAATGAGAAACTGCCTCAGATTGGGCAAGATAAGACCTTTCATCCTTCTGCTTGGGAGTAAAAGTCATACCAGATTGGTCAAGAAACATCTTCTACCTCAATACCTATTTCAGATTCAAAATTCTTGGGTTACATATATTTCAGTTAAACATCTAAAGGAGAAGCTCACTGTTTTTACAGAATAAAGATAATAGTATATAAATGTTACAATATTTAACTCATTGCAAAAGAAATTGCCCTTTTATTTTTGAAGATAGTTCCAATGCTGCACTTGGTTTAAAATATAAGTATCCATAAAAAGGTAATATGATAATATCTTGTGCTAAGGGCACCATTATCAAGCCATAAAATTATGCCATTATTTTGCCTGACTGTGTGGCTTCACGCCCAAGACCATTGTTCCAGTTGGGAAGAACAACTTAGAGTAATATAGCATATTATGAAATGTCCCTAAATATGTAAGATATTTCCTAGAGTATATTTATGCAAGCCATGCTCATATCTAATAAAAGAGCATCCCAATTTATGTCTGAGAGTAGGAAATCATATGTCAAACCATCGCTTCGTAAGATTACAAAAAAGGAAATATATTTCAAACGAGGACAAGTAAAATGGAAAAAAAAAAGCTGATATAGACTAAAAAAGTAATTCCACATATATTCTGCAAGGAAGCCATGTTTCAGAAGTGAGGGTGATTAACTTTAAACAGGTTAGTGGTCAAAAGCTAAACACTCCTTAAAGCTCAAAAGAGAGGGTTTAACATATATAAAACTAGCAATTACAAACATAGTTAAATGTAACTTCTACAACATTTCTCCTGCGCCTTGATTCTTCCCTGTTTTACACTGGCAAACCATAACACATCTCTTACTCAGATTGCTCTCAAGACTCAATGAGTTCCAACCTTGTCTTGCAACTTCAAGGAAAGACCAGTGGAAAAACCTGTAATGGCATCTTAACACATGCATTATTAACATCTGGTCAGTTACTAGCTTTGTACTTCAAGTTTCATCATTAGCAAAAGCAGATTACTATTCATGCTCACAAATTGAAACTGCAGAGTAAAGAATAATTCTTGGTATCATTCTCACATAAGAAGCAAGTCTAAATTATGACATCAGTTGCAGATTGACTTAATAGTGAATTACAAAATCCAATTTACTTAGGACCTAGTAATTTAGTTTCAATCTAATTTAATTCAATTTTAGCTGTGATGTATAAATGTTGATTAGCAGACTATTGCATAAGAATATAAAGTACTTAAGGACTTCAGTTTCTTAAGTTACTACTGTTTAAGCTATAGTAGATCCTTTTTTCAGTTTTTGTTCTTTCAAAGATAGAATTGGAAGGTATTAGGAACCATAAAAACATATGCTAATAAAAAAGAATCTCACTCAGGAATCTATGCCAATTAATTCAATAGCACAGTTTTCTAGCAAGCAGAAAAAATACCTTTCTTTGCAAAGTAATTGAGCTACAAATGTTCTCCTCTTAATACATTTTATAAATCAGGCTGCTGTCATGGGCTTATCCCTGTGAAATATACAGCTACAACCACTGTTCTTCAAAAATGCAGTCTCTTAATGTTTGAAATATACATTTCTCATACTATATAATATAATGTATATAATAAAATATACCTTCAGACTTTATTCTCCAAAATACTTCATTTAGTATCATTTAATTTTTCTTGAGTGGAAAATTTTAAAGGAAAAATAAAACTAAGAACAAAACAAAGACAAAATATCTCTGAGTTTAAATAAGAATAAAAGCAATTAACAAACTGTTGAAACTCATTCAAATGACTGTAAAACAGAGGACTTTTTGAAACAAAATAGACCAGTGGCCCAAAGGCTCAACCAGTTCTTGTAACCTACTCTGCAGGAAGATTAACTTGCAAAAACTTCTTCAAAAACCTTTTTCACATAACGGAGAACAATTAAGAATTTATCTCAGTTCGAAAGTTATCTCATAGAACAATCAGCAAATACTCAGATTCAGCTGAAATGGACAAGTTTTCAGATTCCCACCTTTGGCTGGAAAATGGTTCAGGAATGAAGATAATTCTTACAATTAAAACGATCCACTGTTGTTAGAAAAGAATGAGACAAAGAAGGAAAAGCTATTCATCTGTAGCTGAACATCTTAGTGTCATGAAAACAACAGCAAATATAGTCTGTTTTCATCATGGTAATATCCTGTAGTACTCGATTCATATATTGTTATTGGAACGATGCTTGTGGCCTTTATAGACAGATAGAACTTATCATTTAAAGCCCAAACAAGTTCTGCTTTCTGCTTCTCGGAATTCAAAGAAAGAAGAAAAGTATGGATCTCACAAGTAAATATAACCTTCATAATGGAAGACAATGGAAAACACAGACTTCAGAGACCTGCTGCTTATCACATTAGCAAATCAACAGAAACTTCTGGATCACAGTGCTTTACTTACTCTCATCACAAATTTTGTATACACAGGGCTGCAACATACGCTAAATACATACCTTCACTATCTACTCCTAGATTACTCCACAAAAGACCAAAAATATATTCCCAGATAAAGCACACATCATTTCAGACCTGAACAGTTCTATTGGTTAACAGGCTGGAAAAACATGGCATGTTTTGTGACAGCAGAATGGTACCATGGTATATGGTATAACAGTACATTATGCTTTTATAGACACTGACCTTTTATAATTTTACATTACAAGTATTAAAATTCACAGCCAAAATTGTAGCCAAAGTTTTCGTACTTAATCCTTTGAAATACACCAACAAAACACAAAGTGCAGCTTAGATGCCAGCCACAGCACCTGGAATAATAATAGCACGCCACTGAGTCATGATAAAATATAAGTAGGTTTACCATCATGGTGCATAACCACTTGCTAATTTCTTTTTATGACAGCTACTCATGAGGCCATACGAAAAAGATGCGCCTTCTAGTTTATTCAGAATAGATGCTTTCTTTTGTAACTGATTTTTGTTGCTGACTAGTCATTTCCTCAAACTGGTTTGAAAATAATAGACAGGAATGACTTAGCTGTGGCTATGCAGAATCAGACAGCAAGGACTTGGGGGACAGAAGTACTTCTCAGAAGCTTGTCACTGAAACAAACCCCTCGGGAACCCTCTGGGATCAAGTGGGTGCTCCCGCTCCTGCTGCTCGCCGGAGGGCCTTCCTGGTTATCAACAGGCAGCGGAGGAGCCTCTCCCAGAGGTGTCTAATACATTTTCATAAATAAAAAGTCAGGATAAACCCACTGGTTATTGATAACTGTTACTTAAATAGCTGTACTCATGCTAAAGCTACAAAGGACAATACAAGTTTTTAATCTGGTAATTTAATTTTTATTATTATTTTGTGGTATTCACTAAAAATTAAAAACTGCAATGATAACACTCAAAACACCTGACAAGAAACTCTGCCTCTGTGATATGAAAGGATCATGAAATATTTCTACACAAATATGTATTGTATATAAAAATATGTATTCATATTTTTTTCAGTTTCTATATTGTTTCAAAGTGTATTAAAGCATGTGATGCTTAGGGACATAATTCCTTTCATTATTTTGCTTACTGTTTGGCAAAATATTTTGCCCTAGAGCAATGAGACATTTCTCTGCAATATATTTCTAGCACTTTGAAAATAACTGCTTTAATCGTTGAAATGAAAATAAAAGAGTGAAGGATTTTATCAGAAAAGTGGTAGAGGTGTAAGGGACAGTTGAAGAGGCTGTAACAGGGTTATTCTTTTTTTTTGCTCCAATAGCATTTCATTGTCATTGGGTGACACAATAAAATAGACGGACAACATTACGGAACGAAATCTGTGATGTACAGATGATTCCAAAGGAAAAAAATAAATACGCATTACCCTGTTGACATTTCTCTATTGTATTCAAATTTTAATCTGCTCAAACCTTGGTATGTGTATCAAGGTTTCATCATCAGTCAAGAAATATCTGTAACTAAGCATTCATCTCTTATGTAAGAATAACCAGGAGAATGAATCCACTAAAATCCAAAACATTATGCAACAATCTAAATGGACAAATTTGAATTTAATCTCAGACTTGTATATGGAAATACTGGTACAGAAAAAAATATTATGGTAAGAAACATACATATAAAAGGAAAATAAATAGCATTAGGAATAAGTACCCAATGGGCCATGTTCTGCTTAAGTATCTGCATCTCCCCTTCAGTTTTTCTCTTCTGAATTTAGTATCTTCTGGTGCCAACCACTGATTCCCTACTGATATACATTGTTTCTAGTAAAACAGAATAAAAGGGAGAAAATCTTAAATAAAATTGAGTCAATATTGTTGAAAAGTGCATTTGAATACTGATGTGGTACTTGTGAAAATTTAGTTTTAGGCTTAAATTCTAATGTGTAACTAAATAAAATCTATTTCCGGTGAAAGGAAGAGTAGTAAATTTCCTACTGCAGAAGACTGATGCTGCTTTGCAGCAAATTGTTATGGCTGTAAGCGTGATGAGGAAAAATAGCTTTAAACCTTAAACTAAATTTTAACATCATATGAAGCTAATTTTTCTTGCAGTGATGTCTCAGACAAGGTCAGAATAAAAGTGTCTTCTAAAACTGCCTCAAAATGTCCTGTAAGCTTCCTAATATAGGCAGTTTCGTTTTTCCTAACTAAACAAACACTTCCTATCTTTTTTTCTGAGAGAATAGAAAAAACAGTAACAATTCATACCATTTTTTCTAATAACTACACTCATTCTTTCATAAAAGGTAATATATCTTGCTTAGCTAATTAAAAAACAAAAATAAAGAGCAGATATAAAACAATTTGTGAGCAGTCACAATACTCAGGCTCTTCATCCACAGGAATACTCAGGCTCTCCAACCACAGGAAGACCTTTTCACAGACACAGGAATACTGAGTTAGTAATAGAGAAATGAAAAGCAGATACCTATCAGGCATGAAAAAATAACCCTAAATCAATGAAAGACAACATCTGAGCAATTCCAAGGCTAAATTTTGTCCCAGACTGAGCTTAGTACATAAAGCAATGTTTTCTAAAGCTGAATTAGAAAGTTTGCACGACACGTTTCTTAAATAAAAGCATTTCCACACAAATTTAAAGAGGATGAAAAAGAAAATTAAGGAAGGGAAATGGAAAAACTCAGAGATCCAACAGCATCCCTACAGAAGCAAAAAGAGAAGAGACTACAGCTCCTACTGTCAAAGATGCACTTTTCACAACCTTGAACAGTGACACATGACAGCTACCACCATGTATGGCAGCTTGTGAAACCCATTTTAGATTTCAGGACATAGAAGAAATCTGAGAATGAGGAAGTAACTTCCTTTTTCTTCTCTGTTTATACACCCATCACAATAAGGTTTTCATTCATGGCTTGTACTCTTTAAGTAGTACTACATTGCAGATATTCATATTAATACCATAGTACTAATAAATGACACTCCCTAACTGAATGCCGATGCTTACCTCCCCATTGCTTCTGAATGGAGAACATCTTAAGCAAAGTGGATACAAAGAGGGTGAGACTGCTGATACCTCGGGAACAGAAAAAGGCTTATTGACAGCAGGAAAATGATAAAGACAGACCTGTGATGTGATAAAAGAGCCATCAGATCACAGCCATCAAGAAACAAGAGGAAAAAACTCCTAGCATGCAATACAAACATACCTCGATTTCTTCAGGAGAGCTTTACATATGGTTACTATCAGATTAGAAAAAGTAGGTATGTAACTACAAGCAGTATAATGATGCTAAAACCAGAGCAATTACCAATATTATGTTTGTAGACACAAGGGATGATTCAAAGGAAAACAAAATAATTAAACTTGTAAACTGCTTTTTTCCCCCAGAAGATTAAAGAGAACTAAATTTTGGAAGACATTAAACTAAATGACTGATGAGCACTGAAAATTCTTTTGTTCTTTCTGCTTCTGAATAGTGGAATGCTTCATTGATGGAAATAACATGTAGAGAAATTTGGAACTCTATTATTACAGTAATTCGGAAGTAGAACATAGAATTAAAATTGGTTAAGCTTCACATTGAAAGTTTCCTTGATGACTATGAAGTGCTGATAAATCATTCTGACTACTTTGCAGCACAGAACTCATGAGTACACATGCCTTTACACTTGAAATATCTGAAACGATAATAAAAGTACAGCCCTAATTAATCTTCTAAATTACATTTACTTAAGCTTGCCAACCACTCATATCAAAAATAACATTATGTATTTTCTTGATCTCAAAGAACTTTGGAAAGTGCCTATCTGAAGGCACTACAGAAGGTATTTCACACCCATTTCATAACACACAATCCCACAAAGCTCTCCAAAACTCCTGTGGCACCTCTACGAAGCAAACAGTGGTGATCCATTGCACAAGCGGATAAATGGGTGTACTCTCCGTAACTCAGAACTGAATGACTTTAGGAAGGGACATGAAACTTACAGAGATGAAGTGATTGTAAGAATTTCTCCAGCTGGAACACTACATTTATTCTCTCCCCTTTCTTTGATGTGCTTCAGGAATAAAAGGTTTTCACTAATTAATGATCATTCCTCTTTATGCCTGCTTAGTGTCTGGCTCCACCCTCATTTCCCCAATGTATGAAACATGTCTTCAGGTAAAGCAGACCCTTTAATTCCTTTCATAATAGCTGGAGAGGACCTATTTTTTAACAGGATAAAATCAAAGGTAATTAAAGGCTGATGCTTCTACAGATATCCAGAGAATCCAGATGCTCCAACTTGTAAAAATTTCCAGAAAATGAGCATCAAAACTTCTAGATGACTTTAAAAACCCACTCAGCTAGTAAATGTATGGTGTTTTACACAATTTGAGAAGCAGGTAAGATACCAGTGAAGGACGTGGCAGGACACTAGCAATTATGTAGCCAACCAGACATAGCAATTTGGCTGAAAACCATAATGTTGCCTGTCCTATTTATTTCACTAAATAATCACTCTGGGAACTTCAGTTAACCTCTGCTTAATTATAAAACATCATTCAGATTGTGTCTGCAGGTCAACTACCTGTTACAGTAACATCATTAATATGTGCCTTATGAGGTTAAGAAAAATATTCTCTTTAACAGTGTCTTCGAGTCAAAGTAGTAACTTCACTGTTGGAAAGTTCATAACACTCAGTTACATTCAACCAGTAGTGATGCAACCTGAACATGCAAACTTATCATCTTACCTATATGATTAAACCAGAATCAAAAATAACAATAAACACTGATTACTTTCTAAAATATTTCGCAGAACTCAGACTTCAAAGCACTCATTAGTCTAAACCCAAAATTCAGTGATGAATTTAACCAATTCTGAATGCGTTTTTTTCATACTTGCTTTCTATTCCTAAAAGAAAAGATAAAAAACTTTCAGAACAGGAGGCTGTAGCAATTTATCCATTCCCTAACTGGCTGGGCAAAAAAGTCAATTCAATTAAAGAGTATGTATTAGACCAATTGTATTACCATTCCTTGTGGAGCAAAAGGTTCTAAGTGTCAGCAAACTGGCAGTGAAAGAACAGTAAATTGGTAAAAGACCAATTTCATTTGGTTTTAAAACATTCAAACAAAACTTCCCAAACTGAAAAAAGGACTAATTTAATTTTGCTTATTCCAGGCCCATTGGCTGCTTTCTAGTAATCACTGCTTAATTCAAAGAAGCTTTTTATTAATTGTGGGTCCTTCTCAACTTCAAAGCCAACTATAAACACTTTTCATCTGCATTCATATCTTCCCTCTACAGGGGCCTAGAAATGACTAGCAGGGCATGTGGATGTCATATCATGAGAAAGCTGATTTCATTCATTTATTAAGAAGGCACCAGTGGAGTTATTTCACTTTTGTTCTTATAAAGTATCTCATCATAAGAGGAAAAACACGGAATATCAAGAAAATGATATCACAGAAAACATCATAAAACCACAGCAAGTATAGCAGATGGGACATGTCTGCTTCCCCAAAGAAGGATCAACCCTATCCAGATAGGTGGTTACATAACTGCTCTTAAAAACCTCTAATTTTAGAGATTTCAGAAAATACTTATGTCACCTTTTCTATTAACATGTCTAACCTAAATATCACGTATTGATATATTGGACCATTTAGCAATTCTAGCCCTTTTTCTTCCCCTCCCTCTTCCATCCTCAGCCAGACATCTTTACCTACTTGACTGCAGTATCACCCCTTAAATCTTCCCATCACCAGATTAACAAGTGAAAGCATTTCAGTATTTCCTCAAGTCATTTTTTCTAGGCCTCTTACCAACTTTTTCTATCCTCTGAACCCTCAAGTTGAAAGCGGCAAAATATGAGTAGAGAAAAAGACTGTTTTACAAGCTTAATATAAAACACTGTTCTTCAAGGTAACTAATCCTGTTTTGTCTTTGTATTCATTTTCATTTGTTCTTCACTTTGTATCCAGAATTTCCTTTTGAAGAATTATAACACAAGAAGTGTGGGCTTAGCCATGGAATTTTTAAAATATATTACTCAGTATGATAATAAGAATAGCATCTTGCTTTCTCTATATTGTAAGTTTTGAAAGCCTTTAAAATCACACTGAATTACTTCACATCTACAAACTCTAGAAATATTATTGCAATGATAAACCAGTTATCAGTCTCTTCCTTCTGATGGAAAACGCAGTTAATCTTATCACAGCTGCTATCATATTGTTGTAAAGTAAGTCATCACTACTGTATCTTGTATATTTGTCAATTTAAGTTGAAAATACTGAGATAAAAAATTCCCTCCTCCGTAATTTGCTCATCTCAACATAGTGACCTAGGTTAAACAAAAGCTAACATTTAAATATTATGAAAAATCAGTTTAAAAATAAGAACAAGAACTTAGGCAGTAGAGTATCTTGTGAAAAAAAGAAAAAATGAAACTGTTCATCCACAATGAATGCAGCCCCAGTAATTCAGTATCCATGCAAATGGAGGGAGCATTCAAGTGAACTTGAGTAGAAACTGATGGTTTCATATCATAATATCACATAATTTACCACTGTGAATGCAAACGTATGTGAAAGCATCCCATAGATGAAATTATATTTAATGACCTGATTGAGTATTTATAAATTCAGGAGTGTAAATTCACATTGGTGAAGTAAGATAAGGGAGTCTACACATTGCAATTATGCACACTGATTTTCATTGATTGAAAGATTAAATTCTGTCATACTACAGTATCATTCAAAAATGTCATCGCAAATGAGATCAGCTTGTTTATTTGTTCTATGTTAAATGCTTATGCTGTTAAAACATTTTATCAGAAGTCCTGGTTCTGTTCCATTTGGTTACAGTAACAGGTGTAGAACAATCACCAAAAAAGCAATTTCCTCAAACTATGACACCAAAGTACAAATAAAGCACAAAGAAAAACACAAATGGAATGTGAGGAGTCTTAATGGAGTAACAGAAATTGTAAAGGTAACAATGTTACTATGCAATTTAATCTTCTAACTGCAAAATGATGTCTTGGCAGACTAATAACTGTATACTATACTGTCACTCTGTTCAAAGATGGATTCACACTGACGGTGATGAACCGCCAGGATGGCTGGGAGGGGAAGAGAGAATGAATCTTACCAAAGGCGAAGAATAGAGCTTGCTTAGCTGGGCAAATCACAGGCTGATAGGGTATATGATTACTAATACACTAATAAAATAGCAGCATGAATGAAGAGCTACCGAAGCCATAGAAAATGAGTACATAATAACAAATATGTATAAACTGAATGACTATATTGGGTTGGAAATAAAAGAACTTTTGAGAAAATATTCCAAGCTCAAATAGTGAGGAAATCTGTTTTTAAAACAACTTGATGAGTTTATGAAAACGTGTTTGCCTGTAATAACAGGTAACATCATCTTGATGGTGGAAAAGGTCCATCTCAGCCTAAAGCCTATGCCATTAAGATTTCAGAAGACTACTAATAACGGTATCTTAATGTACCATGTGTATTTTCAAAACTTTGAGCCCAGCACATAAAACTTGTAGTCTTCCACTTTTTATAAATCACTATACACATCAGTAAAAAATAGGGCAATAGTAAAAAATAGAGTAAAAATAGATTAATAGATTAGTTAAAAGATTAATAATGGAATTATATCTTGGATAGAATAATGCTCAATAGGAGTGAAAACTAAGGACTGAAAAGTGACTGTAGGCTTCTCTTCTAAACTTACTTTAAATATATAATTTGAGACACTGCTCAGCTCACAATAATTAACACAGAAGATAAGCATAGGATTTAAATACATCCAGTTTATAAGAAGAGACAATATAAGACAAAGAACAGTAAAAAGAAATACAGGCTGACTTATATCCATGTTCAAGATGCTTTCAAGTAGCTCTTATTTATATGAACTCTAAATAAAATTCAAGCAAATTGGATGACAAGAGATGAGTATCAGTCTCTACAATGAAACAAAGACAAGATCCAAGCATATCAGATTAGTGTAATTCTTGCTAGCTCCTCAGAATGCCTCTTCTAGTTAGAATGGAGAAGTGAATTGATTACTTTGCAAATAATACACTTGCAATTGATTTTTTACCACCACCAGCCTTACCACAGATGAATACAGCTTTAAAATGGATTTTCAAAATAAATGCAGTTCAGTGGTTAATACTCACAGAATATAAATGCAGTGTTATTAGTGTAGGAAAATCAGTGTAATCATTTTACAAAGAATGCATTATCAGCTTACAGTAGTTATTACAGATATGATGTGAATTAAATAGCTTTTTCTCTTTTCTAATACCTAAAGAGAAAGCAACAGCTAAGGCAAAAATCTATTTTTACTGATGTGCATGGGACTTAACCACATGAGTGCTAATATACCTGTTACTTAAGACAGAAAGCACACCTTTTGCTATATTCTTACTGAAGAGCTGACATAAGCACTTCAAAGAATGCCACTGAGTGCCTTCACATTGTGCCTTTGGCACAAATGCAGTCATACAGTTACACCACGCTCATGTTAATGATTGCTGCAAGAATAAATCCCCAGTGAGGAAGTGGAGCCTAGAAATTCCTTTTAAACCATTTAAATATACACTTTATAATCACTTGCTCCATTGACATCTCCCCAGCAACTCTGTAAGATATAATAGTAACAAGAAAAAATTGTAGTTTCCACCCTTACATTCCAGTTTCAATGCTGCTTTGCAGTTTCCTCCTTTTTATTAGGAGAAAGTACTGAAGAGATACATTTCATCCTTATTCTTCCCAACCTCTACTGTGTACACACAACCCTTGTGAAGTTTTTAACACTGTAAGACATATTTAAATAATCACCAGAATGGTAGGGGAAAAAAACAATGAGTTTAATAAGAACAGCGATTATGCTATACAGGAAAGGTAAGAGTATAAAGGAAACTTGAAAAGGCACTTCATATGTTATGCTCTGTATGGTGACTGTGGCTTTGCAACTGCAAATAGTACACGGTTCCCTCTATGGTTAAAGTGACAAGTTTCACAAGCATTCTTTGGAGAGAGACTTCTGCTCATATCGCTTTCAAACATTACGTGTTAATTCACCTACCCAGACATAATATGCAATTTAAGGTCTTGAAAGAAGCACTCACAGGGGAGTGCTCCAAAGGGAAAAACTAAGTTCTGAAAGGACAAAATTTAAAACTGCATTTCTGTCAGAAAACACTGTTCACACATTTTATTATTTTTAGAATTAGTGTCTACAAAAGCCATATCTCCTTCCGTCTTACAAGAAAAGGAGGCTATCCACATGCCATTTAAGTTATACGTTTAGCTTCAAGAAGGCACATAAAAAGATAAAATACAGAGCTCAAAAGGTTAAGCAGCTGGAGAAATAGCAAATTAAATTATCTTGCATTTAGTATTATGCAACTTACTATTTTAAATAATAATCTCAAGATTTGGAGGGAGGGACTTTGGACAAGCGAGCACTGAATTCCAGGGATGATTTTAATGTCTTCTATAAAATCATTGAGCTCACAGCTTACTGAACAGTAATTAGTCCTTAACTTTGAATGTCTTTTATTTTAAACATACTTTTAAAACAACCAAGAAAATGCAAAATATAAATGAGTAACCCATAGTTTTAGCTCATTGCTACTAATGTTGGACCTAAACTGGCATGCGTGACAGATTTATATTTTAAAAAATATTTTCCTTGTTTACTTTCAAAATCATAGTACTACATGAAAACTTTAAAAAGGAACAACAATAACTGTTTTATATAACTGCATGCACTGCATAGTTTTACTGAGTGTTTTATCATTTCTAAATGCTCTAAAAACTCGATTTAATTAAACTAAACAAGATAGCTATTTTCTTTCTAGAGACAGAAACGAATGCAGAGAGAAGTCAAGAGGCTTATCCGATTCCACAGATCTAGACAGCATCAAAACCAAGATTGTGCCGTAGGCATCAGGACATACGATTGGAGAACATAACACATGCAGTCTTGACGCCTCTTCCACCTTGCAATTGTAGACCTCTTACAACTAACTACTGGTTTATCTGTAGCATACAGTATTTACTTTTGTATCTTTTCTTTAGACTATAATCTAATCTATCATCTATAATCCTGGAACTGCTTTTCAGCAGCAGTTTTATGAATAGTTCATAGCACTGTCCTGGCAGTCTTTTGTCGCTACTGTAACATAAACATTGGGTACTCTCAGCATCACCTATAGTTCATCCTAAAGAAATAATTTAACATTCAGAAAACTTAGTCACCTTGTTACAAATTTGGGGTAGCAATCTTGTCTTTGTTTCAGAGAGTGCTCCAGCTTTACTGGCTATATTTTTATACTTTAGGTAAGAGACAACAGAACAATGTCTTACTTGCCTATTTGGATATAAACTGAGTCTGCCATAAATTTTCACTACTAATAGAAATCATTGAATTTTAAATTAGCTATCTCAACTCCAAGGTGCAACAGACAATGTAAAACATCTGCAATTTCCCATAGGGAATATACCAACCCTCCTTTCCAGCTACTGCATAAAATTTCACTACTGGCAACTAGACAGAATATAGCAAGAATCAACATCCTGAAAACCAAACCACAGGCTGAGGTGATGAAACTCCAATTCTTAAACTCATAGCTCCACAAAAGACACTCCCTCAATTCCAAAGCCACCATTTACACAAAATGTAAAATTATGTAACAATATGTAAATAATATGTAATATATATTACACACACACACACACATATATAATATTTAATAGCAATATGTAGAACCCTGACCAACATATAACCATATACATAATTTATAGATAGGACTACCTTGCAATTGTGGACACTACTGCTACACAACTAATGGCTACAGAAGTGTAATTTTAGCAATAATTTCTTCAAAAGAAGAATGTTGTCACCTTATAAGGACAGCTTGAAGAACCTCCTGGACACTTTAGCAAAAACTGGTCTTCTCTCAAAAGGAGCAGAGTTGCTTGTTCTATTTTACTGAGAGCATTTTTCAAGACTCCTGCTTACCTCCTGTGTAGTTTATAAATGTTTATGAACAGTTTCATCAGCAGTTAGTAAATTGTTTCATAACTTGTAATTTGATAGCATTTCTGAAATAGTGAAAAGGTTCATGTGTCTGCACCTACTTCTCTTATGATTGAAGTGCATTTTAAGTTGTTTGAAATTTTATTTCTTACTCTAGTACCTTTAGGTATATTTAGCTATTCATGAAAAACACATACACATACACTCCCTTTCCTTTTTTATTTAAAAACATACTAATTAGGCTGTTGAAGTGTATACTGCTCTACCTATCTGATTAATTTTTGGATAGAGTTCTACAGTAATTTCTCAGATA
Source organism: Dromaius novaehollandiae (assembly GCF_036370855.1). NCBI lineage: Eukaryota > Metazoa > Chordata > Aves > Casuariiformes > Dromaiidae > Dromaius > Dromaius novaehollandiae. The sequence continues at coordinate 39,996,020 of NC_088103.1, read as the reverse complement.
AACTGTCCCATAGGCAAGAATATGCCTACATCAAAACTGTGCAACATGAAGCATTTTCCAGCTCCTGTGTTTGCATGACATCCTAACTGTGCCTTGACACCACACTGAGGTAAGACTAAGTGCATACTGCCTTGAAGACTACTTCCAGGATGTCGCAGAGAGAGTCCTGAGGTTCATTCAGCTCTCACCCCTTGCTGATCATCTACGTGGACACCAGTGATATTTCAGCTTGTTCAGGGAACTGGTAGGCAGGATCCTGTGGGAGACTGCTCTGAAGGTCAAAGGGGTCTAGCAGAGTTGGTTGATCTTGGACAAACTCTGCAAGGCACAAAAATGTTCCATTCTGATCCGTATTTCATCAAGCAAGCATGCCAGGAGGCCTGCTTGGCTAAATGGAAAATGCCTAACCAAGCTCAAATGCAAAAAAGTGTACAGGAAGTGGAAGAGAGCAGAGGCTACCCATCTGCAATAAAGACAAGGGAGGAGGATCTAGGGAACTACAGGCCAGTCATCTTCAACTCACTTCCTAAGAAAATTATGCAGCACTTAGAAGCCATGTTGAGGCACATGAAGAACAAGAAGGTGACTGGGAGCAGCCAACACCGATTTGCCAAGGTGAAATCATAGATGACTAACATGACTGCTCTCTATCATGAGATGACAGGTTTGGTGGAGGAGAGGAGAATTTTGAATTCAGTGTTTACCTAGACTTTAGGCTAGGTTTTTGACATAGTTTCTTGTGCCACCCTTGTAGCCAAACTGGAGACACATGAACTGAAAGTATGGACCATGAGTTGGGTAGAAAACTGGATGGACTGCTTTCCTCAGGGGCTGGGACTGACGTTATTTAATGTCGTCAGTAACAACAGGGAGGATGGGATGGAACGCAGGCTTGACAAGTTTGTGGATGATATCAAACTGTGGAGAGCAGTCACTAAGTTGAAGGGCAAGGCTGCTATGAGAGGGATCTCAGCAGCTGGAGAAATAAACAGAAAGAAACCTTATAAAGTTTAGTAAAGGCAAAAACAAAGTCCTGCAACTGGGACAGAATAACTCCATACAACAGTAAAGGCTGTGGCCCATCTGGGTAGAAAGCAGCTCTGCAGGAAGAGATGTGGAGGTCCTGGTGGAGAACAGACTGACCATAAGTCAGCACTGTGCCCTTGTGGTAAAGGCCACCGCATCCCAGCCTGTATTAGCAAGAATATAGCCAGCAGGTTGAGATTATTCCCCTGTATTCAGCAGTTGCAAGACTGCATCTGAGGTATTGTGTCTAGTTTAAGACATTAAGGGTGAAAGAGCAGGGGGGGTTTCAACCTTAAGAAGAGGGGTATACCACTGTCTCCAACTACCTAATGGGTAGGTTTAGAGAAAATACAGCCAGACTCTCTGCAGAAGTACATAGTAAAAGGATAAGATACAACGGACACAAACTGCAACATGAGAAATTCTGAACAGATATAAGGAAAAAAGACTGGGCAAGGATCTGAGCAATCTGATCTAACTTTGAAGTTGGTCCTGCCCCTTTGAGAAGGGAGTTGGACCAGAGAACTTCAGAGGATCTTCCAACCTAAACTATTCTGTGATTCTCAGATTCAGAAGAACTTCTATATCCACAGCAAGTGAATTCTGTGCTATATCTATATTAATCTGATAAAGAAACCTATTATTCATTATTACTATTAAATTAAGACAAAAATTTTCTTATCAGCACAAATTAGTCATTTCTGTAATATTCATATGTACACAACAGAGAATTTTTCAGACACTGTCACTGGTAACAAAACAAAACAAAAAAATTACCCTAAATGAAAACAATTCAAAGCCTGCAAAAAGATGCTATTACAAGACAAAAGAGTAATGATAATGTTTCCATATACATATAAACAGCTTTTATTTCACTCATTTGAGAATATCTGACAGCCTGAATGGTTTTTCACTACCTGGACTGCCAGTTAATATGGCAATTTAACATGACTGCAATCTGTAACAATGTCAGTCTTGCGTATTTTTCTTGTCACAGTAATGACTAACAAAAACAACCAAAGCAAAAGTAGTCAAGAAAGTATAATCAGAACCATATGAAACAAGAAAAAAAAAAAAGAAGGAAAGAAGTTCACACAAGGTTCACCTTCCCCCTGTTTTGTGTAAGGTATATTTAATGTGTAACAGAGAAAAATTAGAAAAACCATCAACAAAGTTCAAGAATGGTAAATAAGAATGTAGGAATAGAATAGCAAAATTTGTAGGGCCTATTTCTCTACAAAATCATTTTATTAATTTAAAGAACATATGTGCTCAAAATGGCTATTCTATACCAGCAGTCCTCAGATGTTTTCACAGTGGACTAGTACTTCCCAATTTATGACTACACAGATCATTTCCTCGCTCACTCCCAACAACATACACAGCAATACAAAAGTAACAGAACTTCTACTCCTTCTTGATATTTTCAAGTTTATACATCCAAAGAGAGCATTATCTGTTCTGCACCACTTTGAGGAACTAGAATAATACAAATTCAACATGGCACATATTAAATTTCATAGCTGCAAACAGAGATTCACGAGTGTACAAATGTGTTTCTAATGGGGTCTTGCAAGACACTATGAGATTCTTGTTATTGTTGTCTTTTATTTTGTAAAACATTTTTCAATAACGGGAAAGAAAAAATAATTATCAATTTTTTTTATATGGCATGCTGAGGGAAGTGTAAGGGAAGAAAGTAAAAATAATAGGTCACTTTTATCAAGCCAACTAGACAGATGGATAAGGGGAAGATAAAAGTAATAAAACCACCTATGAGGACATAAACATAGGAACAAAGAATAAAGATTATACTCAAAGACTCTATTCTGGATTCAGTCATCTTAAATTCCCAGTGGAATACTGTGGCCAGAGGGCTAAGGTAATCCTGGACTGTATAAAAGAAGAAAACACTGAATGTAAGGAAAAGCCTGGGTTGCGGTCACAAGAAAAAGAACCGGGAAGGAGGCGTTAAGGTTGCCAAGTTTGCTCTAGTTCCTTTAGCAGCATAGCCTGGCCCATGGGGGAGCTGCTGTGAAGCACTCTCTTTCTGCCCCCTCGAGCACATCATTACCTCTGCATCTGAAACAGATACTCCTAGGAAAGCATATCCAATCCTGGCATCCACAGTTCCCAAGGGATACTGAAATACTTGAGGGTTCAGAGAGAAGCCACAAGAATGACAGTAAGACTGAAGAAAAATGAATAAAAGGTGATGGAGTACATGATAAGTATTTACAACAACAATATATACTGTATAGCAGGAAGCTTTTCTTTCTAGCGTAGAAACTGTATTTCAAGACTAGCGCATGGAAAGCTACACTTAAAATGAGGCACATGTTTATAAACAGTTTCAATAATTAAGAGTCAGAGCTATTTAGAAAGAGTTGAGTGTGTCCCATTTCTAGAAATACTTAAGCCAAGATTGGATCTTTTTTTGAAATATATGTTCTAGTTCGAACAGCAACTAATTTGTGAAAGCCTATGCTTTGGTTTATGTCTCATTTCAGATTATATGATCACAGTAGTCCCTTCTGGATTTATTGTCTATGAGATATAACACCAAGATAGCAATGATATCAAATGCTTACATGAAAAACTAATGGTAAGTAACTAACATACTTATAGCCAGATTTTAAGAAAAGCAGATGTCCTGCAAGCTCTCCACCCTCCCGTTTAAGATGATTATCTAGCTATCTGTGCTTGATAGTTGTTTATATTACCTCTATGAAGGCATACAATGTTTGTCTACTACAGACAGAGCAGTTATTTCCTTTCTGTTTCTTCAAAAGATATGCAATTAGTTTCATGATAACAAAGCACTCAAGAGAGATTATAAAAATGACACGATTAACAAAATTTAAAAGTCCTTAAAACATTTCATAATAAAAACAATCAGCATTTCATAATGAAAACAACCAGGATGACAGCCCTAACATGCTTTTGCACAATGTAAAGGAGTGAGAATTCAGGCTATGTTCTGACAAAGAGCACAACAGCTCCCCAGTATCTGCCCACTTAACAATTAAGCTTGCAAGTCTGAGCTGGTCTTCTTTCTAAAGAAAGAGTTTGTGATTCTGCCCAGTCCTATGCTATTCTTTGATTGTTCCTCAGGAATGACTTGTGGCCTTTGACTTCCTCACATCTTCACACATTGGGAAGTTCAGCTCAAACCATATGAAAGTTAGTTAACAGACCAGGATTTTCAGACCCGGGGGCCTCACTGAATAATATTTTCATTCTGTTCTTTCATCATAGAGATAAATATTGATCATATGGCTATAAGATTAATACTCCAGCTTTGCAAAAGTTAGAGGTCTACACAAATGACTTAGCACAACAAAAATACCCAAGAAGAAGCCCCAAAGATCAAAATTATTTTCCATTCTGAGGGATTTTCTTCTAATAGCATATATAAAGTTTAACTCCTGATCTGCATTATTTTCCACACTGTGACTACAATAATTCCTACCCATTAGGATTTAGCATTTCCATCAGAAATGCTGATTCACTACAAGAAACATTCTTAAGTCATAACACTTGCTTAAACTAAGGTAGGATTCCTAGAAATTATTGCTAAGGACATTGATGGCTCTAGAGATGCTCCTCCAGATGAACTCCCTCAACTTTTGAAGATTCACCACTTTTGGAAAGCTAGGAGTTTCACAGCTCCAGCAAACCCAGCTGTAAGCACCCCTAGAGTTTCTAATTAGTTTGCCACAGCCTGAAGATTTAAGCCCTGAAGTCCTAAACAAAACCCAGACCCATATTTCTGGTCATTGTTGTAAATTTTACCTAGGGCTGGAGACTACCATTTCCAGGATTAGAGACAGATAGCCAGTGAACCTTGTAGGTTCAGTGCTAGGAGGTCAGATTTAGAGCCTTCAAGTCATGGAACAAGTGACCGCTGGCAGCTGCTGTGGGACAATCCTATGATGTAGATTACCACTGAGCTCTGGCGTATTTTTGGACAGGGGAGCCAGTTGTTCCAGATATCTTGTAGGTCTGAGTGACAGCTCACAGCAGCCTGATCAGTGAAAATACCTGTAGCTGGAGGACCTTAGCAAAGCCAGAAGCTACTCTAACTTGAAAACCTGAAATTCCTGACAGTTTCATGGCCACCATTATACTGGTGAGACTGACAAGATTGCCATCATTACTCAGCAGATATGGGGATCCCAACAAGCCTATTTCACAAACACCTTATGTTGGTATTTTCAAGTTGATTTTGGCTACTAAAATTCTATTTTTTATGAAATGATGAAAAAATTGTATTTGATCCAGTCTGGCATGAAAACAAATTTAAACAAAATCTGAGAAACAGAAATCCTACATGTTGTCCATTATTATCAGTAAAAACCTGGTTAGAATGGACAACTAAGGTTTCCAGAATAGCCAGCCATGATAAATAGGATGAAAAGTTCTTTTCACTACTCCCATCTTTCTATTTCCCTCCTGATTCCCTATGAGCCAAACATTCACTTTTTAAATTACTCTGACTGTGTGGGAGACTCTGCATATGACCTTTCTAGATTCAACAAGACATGGATGTTTTCTTCAGGGAGAATCTTAATAACAAGAAAAAACCCTTCAAAGATTATTTTAAAAAAAAGTTTTCTATAGCCTGTCATCTGCCCCCCACAAAATCCCAAGATGAGCAGTTGATTTACTTTCCTACAGCTAATCAAAAGCCCTGAACAAACAGAAGCCATCTTTGAGCAATATTTTCTATTACATTTTGAATGTTATAACTACAATTTACTTAATTAAGTAGATAAGGGAAACAAAAATTATAGAAAAAAATCTCAATATCTAACTCGCTCAACATCACTGGGAGAAAATTTTTATTTGCAAATACTGTATCTATACATCTCTATTGTATTACACAGCTAGTAGTAGACCGTGCCTTGGTCTGTTTGGAAAAGAAAACCCTATACAACTGGCACATCAGTTACGGCAGTTCTTATCTCAGACATTCAAATTATACACCAATTAAAACTATGCATCGCTAAGGACTAATTATCTCTTAATTGGGTGTTTTGGTTCTTTTAAATCATCAGCTGGACTATTAACAGTGCTTCTGCTTCCCAAGGAATAAACGTTACATGAACTATTTTAAATATTTACTGCTATTCTTGATACCCATATTAAGTGTGTTTTAAGGCAACTGGAAAATGAAATGTACCAGCAACAGTAATGAAATATACATTTACATTTACTGGAGTAGTATAGGAGTTGGCAAAATATGGTCATTGCTCCAATATATTTTAAGACAAATTTTAAAAGCTCTATCATTATGTGTTAAAGAAATATAGGTATAATTGAATCATCAGAAAACACCATCTAATTTTAGCAATAAATTTGGAGATTCTTGGGATTCATTTTAGAAAATGCTATATTTGATTTGAGCACATCGTTTAAGTTTCTGCAGAATATTACAGCCTTATAGTTTTTTCATGACACAACTGGTATTGGAACTAGAAGGAAATAAATTACAGATAGTAAAGATGGTTAATTTTCCAAAGCAAGAACTTGTAAGCTTCTGCTATTATATTTGATTGTATCAGAAACTGTAACAGTCCACATTTGGGCAATACTTTTCATCTCGTTTATTTAATGCATTAAGTACACTTTTAACAGATACACCTGTAATAATGCACCTAAGACATATAATTTTTAATAAAGGTATCTAATATGTTGACAAATAGAAAGAAGTTCAGTTTGAGAACCTAGTATTGAAAGGAAATCCCAAGAGGCAAATCTTTAACTCCATGATGTTGTCCCATTTATTTCAGTTTTGATATCATTTTGCATCCCTTCACTTAATGGAGTTGCTTTTCTGACAACATTTCTAACTCTGAAGCAAAAACTGTATTTACTTTTGAAATGAGAAATGACAAAAACATCTTTTCATGTATGTTAATCAGCTATAAGAAACAATCCTACATCAAATATAAATCTGAATTTCTGACTGTTTTCTATATTACAAACTAAATGCTTGTATTCTGTCATGCCCAAAAAAGGTAATTAGATGAGCCACTTCAGCATAATATCAAAGTGCACATGTATGACGAGCAGTCATGTCATCTGTTACTGAAATCTCTTTTTTTTTTAGCTCCATGTTCATCTACTCCAGTTCTTTTTTTTTGCTCTTATTGTCATTCATGACACACCTAAAACAATGTTAGTTCCTCATGGCAGAGACCATGATTTACTTGTTCTTTTCTCTGTTTTATTTCTATGATGACCAGACATTCTGGGAAAACACAAAAAAACATAAACATAAAAACAAACAAAACTCATATTCATTTAAATGGCACTCAATAGGGACCCTAAATGACAGTTTCCACAGACACATAAAGACTTGTAAAGACCTAAAGTTGGTCTTTCTGCCATATCTTCACCCACTGCCCTTTTTCACATCATGTTTAGTCTAGTAAAGGGTTGCTTTGTGCAAAATGTTGGTGGCCTATAAAGCATCGGTATCAATGGCATCCAAGCACCTCAGCAACTTATATAAACATATCAGGGTCTGGCAGAAAAGAGATATGTTTTTCTCTGTAGTATTTCCACTAAGAGACTGTCTAGAACTTCATTGTTTTAAGGGTTGAGAATTATCTTCCAATTTCTAGTCTAAATTTAGTCATTATTTTATATTTATTTTTTATTTTGTCATTCAGTTTGAGAACTTACCTTCCTGGTGCATATTTAGAGAACACTCACATACTCTCTCAGTCTTCATTTTGCTTATGTAAACAAGCCAACCTCCTCTTGTAAGGTAGGCCCTCTGTTTACCTGATTAGGCCAACAGTCTGTCTTTGCAATGCATCTAGTGTGAGCTCAGCTCTCCTAAAATAACTTGTTCAAAACTGTGTAATGTATTCCAGCAGAGGCATCTTCCCGGGATTTACAATACAACACTAATAATTCCAATATTTTCAAACTTCCTAAAACCATACATTTTTACAATTATGTCTGCCTTTTTTATGGCAGTTGGGAGCTGCGAGCTCACCGTTACCCTGTGATTGACTAGCACATACAAGTCCTTCTCTTCAATTGCTTCCACCTCAAGTTTCTGCTATTAGTCCTCTAATGGGGTAACGTTTTTCTTCTATACAGTGGAATTTCATCCAATTTCTGTAATTCCCATTTTTAAGTTCATCCGAGTGTTTTTTAATGGAATTCCAATATTTCTTTCTAACAGGTCATGCCTATTAACTTTATGTGACTGGTAAACTCCACTATTAAATTACAATAATTTGTCTTAAGGTCATCAATAAATACATTAAACAAGTTCAGCACCAAGACTAATTTTTGAGAATTTCTCCAGTAGTCTTTCCCTGCACAATGCTTTCCTATTGTCCTTTCGCCCTTCAATTCATCAGTTAAATCCCTTACTGTCCAGCTCCTTGCATACAGTCAATGCAAAAACATGACAAAATATTAAATACTATAATAATATTTTCTTTCAAAATCTCTTCCAAAGCACTTAGTGTACTACTAAGCCTGTTGTGACCTGAATCACTTCTTCCCTATTTTCAGAAAAGACTTTCCATTTGCTTTTCTCCTGTCTTACGGTCCCATAAGGTCCCTCCTGCTTTTGGCCCTGCAATTTCACATGTCACTTCTAGGATGTATATTACCTAATGCATAATCTGAGTACATTAAGCTTCTTGAGTTTTGCTTCCAACTATGTTGACGGTAATTTTCATAAACATACATTCATTATTATTAGCAATCCAGACTTTACACTGTATCCGATATCATCATCCTTATTGAAAACTGAAGCTAAGTATATACTGACATTTTAGGCTATACCTCAGTCATCTTTAAACTCTAACCCATCCTTACTGCATAGAAGCCGCCCTCTTTTCCTGTTCTCCAGAAGAATTCTCTGCTTCTTACAGAATTGTGTCTAAGTAGTGGTTTGGTGGATTTCCTAGATTTTTGTTCTTTATATCCTACTTTTAAACCTTATTGTGAGATGGATTTTATATTTACTGTAAGAAAACATCAAAGTCATTTTGGAAGCTTATGTATCCACTTCATCATCAATTCCTGTTCAGTGTTTCAAGAATTATACTGTCTTCGCACATAGCTATATGCATTTACTCAGGAGCCTCTATGAAAACCATTAAGGCACTTAGAAATTCAACCATTCACTGTAAATCATAGTGATTAGATTTAGGCATGCAATCACTGACAGGAGGAGGTTCTGTACAAGCACAGCTACATGTGGATATATACACATTTTCCTACCAAAAAATTCCAGAATCATGACCTCAAAAAATTCTGAAAGGTCTTAAAATTTGTGATCTCTCTTTGTTAATTTAGTAATTAGGTTTGCATTACTGTTGTAAATTCTAATGACAACTGACAATTTTTACTTCTTGGAGTTTTTACAACAGTATATGTCATTTATGAATGTTAAAAATTCAAAATGAATTTCAAAACAAAGAAAGCTGAAATAAGAGTATGCCACACTTAGTAGATTTTATTACAAGGGTAGATGTGCTTCTTGACTTACATTAAATTCCTTCTTCAGTTGCTACAGGCAGGCTATTAACAAGGGAAAGAAAATCAATTCTGAAACAGAAGCCAGTAAGCTGAATGAATACTGGTTACCTCTCAAAAAAAAAAAAAAAAAAAAAATTGAAAACTTATATATGAAGCTGTTTTGATTGTTTAAGCATTACACATAAACAGTCCTCTTTGCTATACACAAATAAAATGTAAACATATTTCACTCTTTTATTCTGGCATAGAAATTAATACAGGGTGCCAAAGATAGTTTTTCTCAGAAAAAACTGTGCAGAAGAAAAGAACCAAAGAATATGCTACGAAAGCTTATTAAAGCATAATGCAGCAGGCTTCTTTAAGAATAATTAAATTCATTTCCTTCCAACACATTTGGGCATTCTAAATGTACACTGACATCATACCTAACTTCACTGTAGTAATTCTTCTATGCTATGGAAACATGTGAGGGGTGAACTAGTTTGTGATGAAAAACTAATTTTTTTTAATACAACCTGATTTTGCCAGGGAGTGCTTTGCTGTTGAGGCTGAGAATCATAATTTAAACTGACCCTCTCAATTAAAACACAGACACTTCTGAACGCTTTGTTTACTCTAGAGAGGAAGACTAGTAGAACAGTTATTATCTCCTGCTTATACTATTTTCTTCCCTGAGCCTTACTAATTGTGTGAATCATTCTTAGACACAGCTGAGCTATTCAAGCTAATAAATGATAGCTGACAATCTCTGACAGCACAGGTAGGAAACTATTGAACTATAATTGTGGCACAAAGGCAACAGATCCTGCTTTAAAACTGGGAGAAAATTTTGCTACTAAGACAACTTGAGATCAGACTTACAAGTCTGACAGTTATAAAGAGGTGCATGAAGGCAGCTGATCAGGAGGCGGGAATGTTATTGCTGTCCTTAGGGACAGAGGACATCAATTGGATAATCAGGACAGTGTTTTAAAGCTATATGTTTGTGTTACATACACATTTGCTGCTTTGCAGAATATGGTCGCAAATGATGAAAAGAAGGAAAAACATCTGTTACTGCCTCAATGATAGAAATTCCTTGCCATAAAATTAGTTTTCTGAGACTGAAGAACATGTTGTTACTTTTGTTATTAATATTTGCATAGCTACCAGGAGCCCAAGCTTTATGATTACTTACTACTTCAGGGACCACTGACCGTTATTTGAGGTGCTGGTTGCAGTTGAGTAACTGCTTTTCAGTAAATATTACAGCTTTCAAATTCCATTACCAGGGGAGTCTGAATTACACCTACTCTCAAAATATAATAAAAATGAGTAGAAACAAGTGATGGGGCTTTGCCATGTATTCCATTCAGAAATCTAGCCTGTTCAAGCATTTTCAGATGGAATCCTTTTTAACAATATAAAACATGATACATTGAAAAGGTGGGGACTGTCAAAGATCTGTTAGTCCAAGAACTTAGACAGCTAAATGTAGGAACAGTGAATCTGGATGATAAATCCTGTCCTTACTTGGGCATTAGGTCCTGTAATAACAAAGATACCTTACACAGATCTCCTCTCAAAACCATGAAAGATGCATAAACTATTGTTACCTATGGAAGTCTGAGACAGCTAAGCTTATGCTATCTCCATTCATCCTTACTTTCCAATCAACCTCTGTACTACAAAAGTGAAGAAAAAATGTAGCATAAACTCTTCTCATTACTCAACAAAGAAATATCCAATACATGTGTGTCAGTGTATAGCTACTACCTGCTTCTGTGAAAACCTGGTAGCTGTTCATGCTACACCTATTAAACAGATCTACTTGTAGAAGCTGCTGTAAGTTGAAGGTGCCATACAGCACCATCTTTTTTAATGACCACTAATGCAATTATGGTGTATTTCTGCTTATTTGATCTGCTAGACATTGTCTGTCTTAGCCATGTGATTATGTGTATTGCCATGGGATAAATGCCATTCAAAAAACATGAATCATATGAATCAACTGCTTTCTTGCAAAACCAAAGCCAAAGCTAGTAGGTTCCATCCTATTTGTTGGTGTGAAACATCACTGTCATACTGTCCGCAGTGACCTGATCTACTTCTCCTTTGATGTGAAAGAAGATCTTATAGCTAAACAAAATGCTTTTAGTATCAGGAAATTTAAATGTAACATTTTCCCCTGAGAGTTCCAGAGACCTCCTCCTGATTGAGCACCCAGCTGTGTGCCTGATGTAACCCTTACAAATGGAAGAGGGGCACTGAGTAGTGTGAATCTAGAGTACAATTTTATGAAGAGAGCAGGACTTCATCTGAAATGGTTACACTTTGCTCCTACTTTCTGTGTTTGGCAAGTAAGTCAGTGCTACACGGTGCTGAACAACTTGTATTCTGAGGTCATTAGGCTCACCAGTGACACGTCACTGGGTAGTTGCTGATGAAGACTTACATGTTTTCAGGAAATTGCGATATGGATGCACCCATCACACATCCTTTCTTTCAAAGTCAAGAGAGACTGCATTTTGAAAGAGGATATGTTGTGTAAGAACTACCAGGGATTTATTATGATTTAGAAAAATAGTATTCAAACTTGCTAAATAGGAAGCATGCATAATAAAAGTATGAGAGGAAGCAATTGTGAGCCATTGATCCAAATAAACAATCACTTGCTGGGATGTGGGCTTTTTCTTGTGCATGTGAAAATCCTGCAGACAACCAGATGCAAAAATGGAGGTAATATAGATGACTTTGACAGAAAAATGACAAGTCTTTATATATTATCGTCTCTATAATGAGAACTGTAAATCCTTCTACCATAGAAAAGGAAATGGTAATGATCAGTAACTGCAGCACCCAAACTCAAAACTTCCCAGTGAAAGACATGAGTAATCTTAGCTCTGATTCCAGCATAACAGCAGGCATAAAAGGAGAGTGGTGAAGTACATATGAACAACATAACTTGAAATATCAGTTACAAGGGTAGTGAAGTAACTATTTCTGCTTCCTCAGGAACTCATTCATCATATATTCTATTCTTGATAAGTCACAATGAATAATGTGAAGATAGGAGATTGGTACTCAGAATGTATTTGAATAATGTAAGACATCTGCTGAAATAAATATATAGTCCTTTACTAAAGTATTGTGTGAAGGCATGTATCAGATTCAGTGTTGCTATCTTACTTATTCCTAGGAATAGAATACCTCCCAAGGAAGTAGTAATTTCCTGAGCTTTAACAGGATTAAATGAATCCTTTAGTGGCAAGTTGATATAAAATACTGCTGTTTTTTTTAACCAACATGATCTAACCAATACAATGTGACTACAGTAGTGGAAAGGACTACAATGCAAATAGTTCGGTGTCTGAGCATTTATGCGTAGGCCAGCTTCTTGTGACTTCCAAAACTTTGCATTAGAATACAGAGCTAACTGTCTAATCACCACAGAAAGGCAAAGGTGGCTAATTCTGGAAATTTAATCTTAGAATAGTCTACAGAATGCTCAGAGACCATCTAAAAGAGTTCCTTACTCTGAACCGGAACACTTCTCTGCCATCAGTAACTTGATTCTCCTGAAGAGTCCTTTCATCAGCTTAACAATAACATGATTTTTGTAAGGATTATCATCCTTTATCTGGAAGCTCTTTGATATGATAATAGACTGATTTCAACCACCTTTGCTGATTATGAAGATGAAACATGGTAATCTAAGATATATAGTTGTAGAAGATCATAGGCATTAGAACTGTGCCCCACTTCAGGCTGCCCTTGGAAACTATAACCTTTGGACAGGGACCAACCATGACTTCCCTCTCTTTGAGTCCTAGGAAGGCCTTTTAAAATCTCTTTTATACTCAGAATCATAAAGTTAGCATAAAAAATAGACTTCTTGTTTTCTCTGAAAAGTTCCCTACTCCATTTATCATTTGAAGATCTTATCTACTGTCAATATGTCCAAGTGAGAACTTTATACAGGTAATGTGCATGTCAGACATTTGGTTGGAGCAGAATTAATCACTGTATGAAAAAGTCGAGAGCTAAATAGTAAACTTGTGGACTTAGGAAGGAAAACACAGAAGACAATATCACCATCCTGAACCTTGGTTGCCAGAACTGGACCTTAGCATTCCATTTTCCTCTGTGTAAAACAGGAAGTCACTTCATTTCTAGATGGAAGATGATTTTATGAAAAATTAACAGGACAGGAAAGGAACGCAAAACACAAGCACCATCATCTCTGAGACACAACAGTCTAGACTGATGAATTTCCACACCTCTCAAAAGTAAATATAAAAAATCTGAACAACTGTGGTAGAGAAGAATGAATGAAAGGCCCGATTTAAAAAAAAAAAAAAAAGGAATCTAACCATTGTTCAAGGATTCCTGTGATCAAGCATTAAAAATGTTTGCCATTAAGGTGTTACACTGCATTAGAAACAGTACAATAAGGAGTTGCAAACTGTAAACATCTAACAGTTGCACATCACAGGTATGTATCTCAATAACATTTGTCTTACAGATACAGCCATCTTCCTTATGATATAGGCATCTTCCGATCTTAAAGGTGAAAGGAGAAAGGAGTGTGTAATGCATTTACAGCTTAAATGGCTTCAGGGATAGTTTAGGAAGATCATTTGGCAACTGACGTTGTTCTATCCTTAGAAAGTGGGATCAGTGGGTGAAAAAAAGAAGTTAACCTTGAGGAGTTTGATATAAAATAACACAAGCAAAAAAGTTAACAAGTTCCATAAATTCATGTTTGGAAACTGTGTGACACTTGTATTCATGGATGACATTCATGTATGACTAAGAAAAGGATAGCTTTACCTAATACAACATAGGGATAATACTTCTCTGCCAGATTACTTTAGAGATTGAAGATGACTGCTTTAATCCAGGATCTTGAATGAGGAGGTTCCTCAGCAGACAACTTTATCATATATAAATATATGAAACAGGCTCTATATTTTACAATCAAAAGGGTTTTTTTCCCCACTTGGAAATCTGCAGAATATTTGTAATTATGGTTACAATGTTCCTGTTTGATTTCTGGCTGTAGAGCACTAAAATGTACTTTGACCTTGCTCTGGTTTCCTGAGCAAATCACAAGGGATTGTGAAAGCTATTTTAACAATTTAATTTTTAAGAATTAATTTTTTAAAAAAGCTATAGCCAAAAGCCTTTCATCCACATAAAGTGCTCCTGATTAGCGCAGGACACACAGTACTTACAAATGCAGCTGTACTATTGGTAGCTATGAATATTACTGAACCTTCTGGCAAAAAATAATATATCACTGCACTGATTTTGCTGAATCTGCCACTGTGCAGCATCTCACCTATTCCAGAAAATACTTAGTGAAATTGATTCCAATGAAGTGAAAGAAGAATATAAATTCTAACCAAACACACCCAATGTTAGCTCTGAAGTTTGAAATATTGCAGTAGGATATAGACATTCAACCTTTAAGAAAATTAGAGACTAAGAAAGCTAAAGACTAACAAAAAATTACATACAAATATCTATATATGTGCCTATGCGTAGATAAACATAATATATGAGTATATGTACATGTTCAATAATTTTAATTTCAGATATAAAATTGAGGATCAAAAATCTGATTCATTTTAGAAAGGAATTCAACAGCCCCAACTGACAAAAACATAAGCATCATAATATAACATTTGTATATAAAACATACACCACATAGATAATAGCTATTTGTATACTTTCTGTATGAGTGAAAACTGTCATTTCAATATGCAGCTAAAATGTCAACATCTTCAGGAGCACAAAATGGTTAAATGGTCATACTAACCTGTATTTTAATTGGCCAGGAAAAATTGCTGACATAGACATAGAAAGTGATGTTCGGGTTGCTCCGAAAGTTAAATTTTTCACAGGAAAAGCTATCTCTGTATTCCTTAATATTAGTCTTAGAAACAACAGGAATCTCTTCTCCAGATATTGTTCCAGCTAAAAATATACACACATACACATATATATATATACATTTATGATTAATATTAAATAATCACAAAAGAAACCAAAGTAAATTTGCATGAGAAACTTAGATTCTGAAATTACTTTTGCATTCTTTATTCTACAGCCTTAATATCCATTTATTATGGTTCCCATGGTACATCAGAAACATTTCATATACATATAGAGATTTTACAAAAACTCTTACTCTGTTTTCCAAAGATTACGAATAAATCATAAAATTGATGGAAGTTACAGGAATTTTATAGCAAATTTATCCCAGTTAGCTAAACAGCTAATACAGTTTCCTCTAGTAATTTACACTCCATTCCAGTAAAAAATCATAGATTAATAAAGCACAGAAAGTGAATTTGTCTACATCTTAAATTATTGCTACAGTGTTTTAACTGTTCTTGAAAGTTTGAATGCCATACTTACTAATAAACATGTATCATTTTTTGCAAATGTATTGATGACTTAGTGCTTATTTGAAATAAATAGAATTTGCGAACTATGGTATGGTAAAATAGATGTTTCTGTAAGACAATCTCCTTTTTAAAAACACGGGATCTTTTTTTTGTTACAATTTCATTTTAAGCATCATGTTCTCCTTGGATGTGTTTTCAGAAAGTCAACAGAATCCATTCAGAGAAACTTTCTAAATAAATCTTTTCTTCCTTTTTATTAAAATAAGAAAGAGTAATGGGGTTCAAAGTTGGTGAAAAAAAGATAAGCAGCTCCTTTTATCAGCATACACAGAAGAACTTCATTGTTTGATATCAATGTTAGGTTAATAATTAAATTTTTAGCTTGAACACTGAAACAAAGAAATTAAAATCTCGGTCTCTCCAGTAGTTAAGAAAGCAATTTATCTTAATTAAAATCACAGCATTTCATAACGCTGTCATTTTAAAAATTTAAATAGAGTACAAGGTTTCCCTACCAAAGTAATTTTAATTGAATAGGAGAGAAACTTAACATATTAATGAAGCTTTGTTCTGATTGCAAATTATCATCTGAGGTTTAAATAATATAATTAATAATGGCATAATCATAGTGGCAAAAGAATACATTTTATAAAGTTTTATTATCAAAATTAGCAACAAAGAGATAATCATGTTAAAATAGCTTGATGGATTATGAGATCATATAAGAAAAAGACATCATACCAAAATGTGACCTTACCTGTAGAACCAATAGACCATGTAATATTGAGGTTAAAGTTGTTTGATGCATTAATTGATATATCCAAATTTTTATTTGACTGGATAAAAAAGGAAAAATAAATGAAAGTTAACAAAATATATCAGAATGTATTAAATATAGCTGTAGTGCACATAACTGAATACAGCTTTTAATCCTCTTCCTTTTTTCAATTGAACCACAAATAGAAACTGTAATATTTTGGTCTACAGAAGCCAAAAGCAGCTCTCTCTTTTGCTTCTATAAGGGCTGGGCATAAATAAGTATATAACTATACAAGTTATCTTTTCAGATTGTGATTCAAATAATGAAATAACTTGCTTTATAAAATTAAAAGAGAAAAATATATTGCATAAGGATACCTTTTAATTAAATTTGAAAATTACCTTTCTTATTCTGGTAATAAAGATTTGTTAAGTGAAGGTTATTCTTTAATTCACCTCCAGAAGTTACTAAAATTTATTATTCATGGCAACAACAACAAAATAAACCAGCTGATATATTTTAGGGATACTTGTTGGTACACATACTATTTAGAAATCTAAGAAAAAAGTGTTTTCTCACTGGATTCATTGGAATACTTTCCAATGCTTCCAAAAAGACTTGTAAAAGCTTTAGTATATTATAGGTGCTTGACAAACCTTAAAAATACAATGCAAATCTTGATCATGGCTCTCCAAAACTTGTCTAAAATTAATCACATTTTCCCACCTGTTCTGGATTTGCTATAAAGTTTATAGCAGTGTGATGGCGATCATCCTCTTGTAATAAGCTGAAGGTAAACTGGTAATCAATCAAAAGGCTGTCTGTGGGCAAAACAGAATGTAAAAAACCAAATAGATTCAAGTGCATATGTATTAATAAAAATCTCACGTGAGCACCTAAAAATTTAATGTTTACTTTCAATTTAAAAAGCATAGCTTAATCTAAAGGTAGAGCCATTCACATGCATTTCACTGTGTAAGTATTTGTCACTATACAATGTCTTCAAGCAATAAGAAAAAAATGAAGAAAAATAACTAAATTAAGAAATAGATTCTATCACAGAGCAACTATTATACATAACTTGAACTAGTCATTCTTCTTTAAGTAATTATCCCAAAATACTCTATCAATTGTATTTGGAGCATTATCAGTTCCTTAATTTTTATGATGAAATAATTATTCAAATATTCTGTTCAAAATGTGTTTAAATGTTTTAGGATTACTGTAAAATATTTTACTGTGTTGTATAAATGGTTTACTCAGCTATATTGCTATGATACATTTTAGTATTGCTGGGTGTTAAAGTTTTAAAAAAAATACAGTTGCATCTACTGTAAAATAATATAGCATGAAGGCCTGATGCTATAGAAACTAACATTGCTAAAGTGGCACAGTGAAATTTTAAATAGAAATTATTTGCCTACCAAGCACATCCTTTCCAAACTGCCAGAATTCTATGTTATTTTCTAAGTGGCAAATGATATAGATTTCTCATACAAAAGAAACAAGCAGCAGTTTAGCACTGACTTCAAGAAGATGACACTTCCAACTACCATTTGTTCTACAAATTTTGCTTTCAGTGTCTTGACTCTTAAAGGAACGAAGTCTGCCAAGCAGCTCCTATTCACATCATTTATGTCACGAAACACTAACAGCACTCCTCTGAGGGGCAACTAAAGCTGGCCGAGGTGCAGAGACTCCATCCTCAGACCATGCTCGCCCTTTTCTGTAAGGAGCATAAATTGATTGGGACAAGTAGGAAGACACAGGTTTTGAGCCAAGCCATTGCGTTCCTGAAGTTGGAGGGACTGGAGTGAGCCTTAGCTGGGTCATAGCAGTAGTAATTACTGAAAAAGGAACTTTGCCGGGAGGCTGGGATTATCAGTGTGAACCAGGTTTCCACCACCTCCAAAATGTGAGAAAAAAAGCCAGTCATCAGTGATGACTGCTGTTGAAGTTCTGTTGCAATTCATAGAGGGCCCATGGAGAATCCCAGCAGGCAATGTTCAGTGCAAACAGATAGTCCAGAACCACTGAAGCCCTCAAAGATATAAATTGTGATAGGATATCAGTAGTCCTTGTGCAATGGTCTGTTAGGAGCACAAGGCGGGTGGAGTGGGTTTGGGCATGCTGCACAGAGGCAGATATCTTCGGCTCTAGCACGCCAAATCTTCCACCTCTTTGACCAATATGGTTCTTAAAGGGACCACAAGAGTCTGGTATTTCTTTATAATGGGAAATAAGGAGGTGCCTTACATACTGTAAGTGGTGCAGATTATTTGGGGAGAATTAAAAGATAGTTACACCCATGTCATCTTTGACTCTATGCCCTAACTAATTTCGAAGCCCCATTTTAATCCCTCTCTTAATGACATTCTACTAGTCACGAACACCATGTGATCAGCATGTTACAAATAAAAAATATGTGGTCATAAACACAAAAATTAGTAAATACAAAAACAGTGCAGGATTAAATCAAAGTAGGAAAAAGCTATGTCAGCCTTCTGTTTGACTCATAGACTGCTTATTGCTGATAATCGCCTTTTCTGCAGCAGCACATTTCCTGAAAAAATATTCTTTATTGTAACCTATGAGAAGCCTGACTTATCAGGAGAAAAAAAGCTTACTGGTCAAGAAGCAAGAATACAGCCCACTGTATTGTCTTAATAATTAAATAAAATGGTGCTTTTTACACTGCGTGTGGCAAGAAACTACACAAACAAAAGGGCTACCTGAACAGAACTACCACTACCTTAGAAACTAAAAATCTACTTTCTCTATTATTAGCCACCACAGTTTCATTATTTAAATAAGTAAGAATAAGTGTATCCAACAGATTTCCTAGATAATGAGTTTTGATCATGTATCTGCAAACTTATGAAAGTGAAAAAACAATAAATAGCCAATTTAAAATAACAATTTATTAACATTACTCTAAACTTCTATAACTATGCAAAAATCATTAATACAGTCTCATTGACTCTATTAGTAAAGTATGCCCTATCTGCACATTTGACACTATGATTGCCATGTACATGTACAGTTAAAGGTAGCTGGACAGCAAAAGATAGCAAGTAGAGTTTAATCCCTATTAAAGGAATTAATAATTCCATTAATAATCATGATTAGCATGCCCAAAAGGCTAGGAATAATGTATAGATGTACTAAAATGTCCTGATCTGGTCAGCTTAGGACCCATGAAATACAAATGGCTGCTTTAGCCGGAATCTTTGCAAAGACAATTATTGTAAATGTACGGTAGACTAGCTTCACAGCATGTAGTCCTGAGGGAATTCTGGCTACTGCTGAGGCTACTACACACAAGACGCATTAATTTAGACAGGTCTTCAGGACAAAGTATTGTTGATTTGCTCAGAATACAGACATTTAAAAATGCCACCGTCGTTCTCTAATAGTCATCCATCTTACCGTGGCCGCACAGAAATGCAGAATGTCACTGAAGACCAGCAGATGTACATGCTTAAGATCACACAATAAGGCAAAACTGGGAATAGACAAAGGAATTCTGTCTCCCAATCATATGAAAGAACAACTTTTGTGCACACAATTTTAAAAACTTTTAAGTTATTTAGTCTTAAAAATAACTATTTTCCCCTTTTATTCACGTTATGTACATATTTCTGTTATTTCAGCATTTGATTTCTCATCATCTACTACACTGTAAAGTTGAAAAATTGTCTTTTAGCTCTATGTCTGATCACTAGGGTTAGCAACTCCACAAATGCTGGGATACTCTCATTTAGTTTATGTTTTACTAGAAAAAAGCCAAGGAAAAAGAAACTTGTGTTTCACAAACAAGAAGTACAGGGAAGCCTCTTCTCATGATAAAAGACATTAAACTAGGCCTTATAACTTCACTATCTGTAACAATTCAGAACACATGCCCCCCTCCCCCTTTTTTTCCTGGGATTTACCTAAAAAATAGTAGAAAAGAATCAGGAAAGAAAACAGATGGTTTTATTAATCACCACATTAACATTATGATAGTTAGCTATCCTACATGGCAGACATTATCTCCTCTGCAGTACTCAAACAGCCTTGAAAAATACAGCTTGTTTTATTCAAGAAGAGTTCTAACACCTAAACACTGTATTTGCCCTGATTCTTCAAAGATGCCACAAGACCTTAAACTTATGCCAAGCCAGGACTATAAAATGGGAAGAGATCTTCATTAAACCACTCAGAAAGAACACAGTTCTTAGCACTAGTAAACACAAATTACGAAGTTTTACTTCCAGAGAAACCTGAGAAGAATCATCAGACCTGTCATAGTCACAGAGAGGAAGTGCAAAGCAGAACTACACCTCTCTGCACAGATGGCTCGAGTACAGGGAAGTTACCTAGAGTGAATATGACTTGAACGCAGCAGAGAGCATTGCCTAATGCAGGTGTATGATTCAACAGTGCAAATGAAGTTGGGTGCAAATGAAAGAGCTGATACTGAGCAAGCACTCTTTGCTATCTTGCTGTGGACTGCCAAAGTACCATGAAAAGGTTTCTTTTCTCTCACAGCCTGAAAGAAGGTTTATTTTCAGAGTGAGGACACTCCTAGCTAGCTTTGAGGAGGATTTGCCTAGGCAAATCTCTTGTATCAAACACCTCAAATACCTGGAAGGCTTTTAAACATTAAAGCTAGGCTTTATGAGAATAAATTAGAATAAATGAGAATAAATGAGAACAAAAAAGAGGAAATTAAAAAATGAGAGTAGAAATTAAAGAGGGACTGTAAAGAAGTATCTGCCCCATCCACTACTGTGTCCGTCTCGCTCTCCTTCCTCCCTCTTTCCACCTGTTTCTCCCTACACCGCAGGAGACACTCCTGCACAGGTATTCAGCAGCCCTCTGGGCTGAATCGTCTCCGTCTCCGTCTCCTCCAGGAGGTTCGCCCTCTCCAGACTGCAGCATGCAGAGCAACAGCTTCCCTTTCCACTGCCAAGCCTCATCCTGAACAGAACCGTAAAACATAATGTATGCTAATGATTGTAACTGCGCATAAACAAACTAAGAAGGTAGACAGTACGTCACACCGTATTTGCCAATTCATAGTCCCATTCAGTCTAGAGAGAATATCCTGTCAATAAATACAAAATTTCAAGTAAAATTTAATTACAAAAGTATAACCAATTCTGAGTAGTTGAATGAATAAACAGCTAAACATTCATTTAAAGCATATTCAGCATATCTTCTTAACATATATATTTACAGTCAGGAATTTACAGATGCCTGGCATTTTACTGCATGTACTTTTCTTTCTACTGTAAACCTTGATCAAGCCATCAATGAGCATTTTTACTCTTTACATACACGAGATTTTTCAAAAGTGGTTCTGTTTATAAAGAAACACTCTTAAGAACCGATTGCTTCAATTAGGAAAAAAAAAGATCACAGATACATTAAAATTAAGAAATCTACTGCATTTATACTGCAACTGCTGAATTAGTTTTTCTTATAAAGGTGTCGGTTTTTTATTTCCACTTATCTTTTTAAAAGTCACTTTCTACGATTTTGCATTTGAAAAATTAAACATAAAAATGAAAAAAACCTTTATCTGCACTATGAATCCCACCTCTGTTCAAAAAACATTTCCTCAATCTAAATTTAATGCTCAACACGTTTTGTCATTCACAAAGTGTTAATCAGCTATAATGATTTTCTAAAGAGACTAGGCAGTCAACTATCTTGAGCACTGCATATGTTTTAACTCTGGAAAAAAATTTAATGACAGATATCAATGTTAAAGAATGCGTTTTACACTCCTATTTTGAAAAAGTTGACTGAAAAAGCGTTTACGTATCTCCAATCTATCAGAAATATTATGCAGTAGCAAGTTTTCTCTTCCTTTTAGGTCATTTCAGTAAATTCTTAATATGCAGCATTTCATTTGATTTTCTTTCTCAGAATCCTGCGTGCTTACATTTTTTCACTTCATATATTTTAAATAAATATTCTTCAAAAAACTAATGCACAGAGTTTCCCTACACCAATGCAAAAGCATGGGAAAGCAAATGTGAAACAATATTACATGAGAATAGCAATAGCCCCTTCCTATTTTGGTTGGTACAAACGACTGCAGCGTCTAGTGCATTGAATGGATCAGATACGCAGCCCAGACGTTCAAGCAGCATCTGATACAGGACAAAGATGGCTCAAAGGGAAGCCAGACAGAATTTAAACAGCCACATACTAGAGTGTAATCTATAAACCCCTTGAATTTCTATATGTCTATATTTTCACCAAAAACTTTCTGAGAACCTAAAAAACTCCTACACAAACTCGAAGAACCAGGAGCTCAGGTCTTAATTCCCCTGTCACACAGTGTATTTTGAATCCAGAGACTACATATGCTTGAGTCTTAAGTCTCCCCAAGAGCCAGTCCAGTGTACTCTAAGCATATCCACTGCAGAGTTCAGCACAAACTTCAGGAGCCATAGCACTGCGGTCATAGCCTCCTCTTTAGAGGACTCACCAGGAAAACATGGTGTATGCTTTCCTCTTTTTGATGGTGCTAAAACAAGCTCCTATTTTTGCCTATCAGGGAACATGTTTCTTTCACCTTACTTAGGGAAGGGAGAAGCACTGGAAGGATTCAGACCATGAGGAAAAAAAGAATTTAATTTTCACACAGTCAGAAAGAGACAAAAGGAAGTCAATTGGCGTATGCACTCAGCAGAGAAAGGGGAGTCTACAGTCTGGTTTCTGTTCCCAGGCCTGTTACTGCATTTTGTACTAAGAAATCATTGAATAAAGCAGAAAAAAGAACACTTGGACATAAGACAATAATACCATCCCAACAACATCAATGGTTAAATATAACAAGGACTTATAGTTACTGAGTCTTTTCATACATCTATTCTGAATTTTTCAAAAACCTTGACTGCTTTCACAGTTAAAAGAGCTGTTCAAATCAATTCCAGATGTCAGTAATGAGCACATGTGAGAACACAGCAATAATTAGTTGAAGAAAGCCATTTAATTAAATGAGAAAATAAATTTCAAAGCAATAGCTTAATTCTAGCATTGCTGTGAATTTTCAAGAGACTTTCTTCTTTCTTCAATGAAAGCACATGCCTTCTAATAAGTTTAAAGGGAGTTTTGTGCATGCATCCAATAAGGAACACACCTATTTTCATAGTTGAGCTTTTGTATTAAAAAAAAAAATCTTTTAAATGTTTTCCAAAACCCCAGAATGTCCCCAGTAGAACAGAGGCTAAACCAAAGTCCTCAGAGATTTGAAATTCTACTTCGTTATTTCTTAACGCCACCACAATCCTCTAAGAATACATAGTTTTACTGGTTATTAATTAAAAAAAAAAAACTTCTAATAGAAGTGTAGTATAAATTAGTGATGTTATATACAAAAAGGTATGCTTAAGAAGAATATTAAGGCTGTAAAATGAAGCACTACAATCAAGGTGGCCTGTGAAATATATTTGGGTGAGTGCTCACTTAGTGGGCAGCTATTCAACACTGTTTTACATTCAGTACTCAGTGTTGGACCTATGCCTCATTTACTACATACTATACAAACTCTTTCTAAAGACAGAATTAATTTCTAATGGTGCTTTCCATAGTATTCCTCACTATCATTTTCTGAGTTCTTCAGAAAAGTTAATGAATTTGTTACATTACTCTGAGATGAAGAAGTTTTATTAGTCCCATTTTTTAGAAGAGGAAATGAAACAAAGAGACCAAGGACAAAAACATCCATTAATCATGAGTAGCCAATTTGAAACACCTAGAGTTTGATTTTTCAGAATACTTGGAATTATAAAGCACTGCATATGTTCATTCTTATTTTGCAGCTCATTCCCTCATTCATTCCAATTCTTCCAACTTCTGCAACAAAATAGGAAGAAACATACATTCATCTCTTCATTACAGGACCACTAATTCATCTCTCCAAACAGATCCATTCTGTGCATTTTAGAGTGAAAGATCCTTGAGAAGCAATGTGTAGTCATGTTATTAAAAACCATATAAACATATCCTAACTCAGAAGCAAATCAAAAGAGATTGTGTCTGCAACCTCAGTACTTCCACTTTACTGGCAGCCACTGCCTAAATAGCATACTTCAATAAGGGGGGGGGGGGGGAGGGGAGGGGAGGGGTGTCTAATTATGACCAAGAATCACATTGGAGTAAATTGCAGAGAATTGCTCTACTTCCGAGCTGGCTTCTTGCTTCACCCAGATCTTTCCCATAGAGCATCCAGTTGATTTCTTCTCTCCTAGCAGGAAGGAAAGAATGAATCCCAGTTGCCAGACTGGGAGCAAGATCAAACACACACATACAAATCGTAAGCCACTTCTCCAGTGGATCCTGTCTCCTAATTTCTTATTACATGTTTCTAAAACTGAACCACATGACTAAAGCTTTTCATATACCCATAAAATTCCTCTCTGAGAAGTATGTTCAATATTTTGGCCCCAAAAGTTATAGTCAGTCTGTTACCAGACCCACTAGCAATATAGCCCAGCTCCTAATTACAACATAACTACCACCATGTTTTATATGGTGAGGATGAGGTGAGGTGAGGATCACACGATCTCACATGATCTCCATCTAAAGAACAACTCAAGTGTTTTCTCTGCACTTTTTTTTTTTTTTTTTGATAACTAATAATCACAACTAATTTAAAGTGAAAACTAGGCTAATGGACACCAAAAGATGTCAGCATGCCCTTACTGAAAGGGATTTCTTATGGCCAATTTGCACTGACAATGGGTGGTCATTAAACTTCAAGAAAGAGATAGTACGCTAATAAGGCTGCTAGTCATATAATAGAAAATTAAAATGTTTAATGGCTAAAAGAAGGGTAAGAGAAAGAAAGGTGAAAAGCCTCTTCATTCACTGAATAAATAGTTGGTCTTATGTATAAATATGTACATATTAGTAAGAACTTTGAGACCACAGGAAACTGTATTTCAACCAGTAACATTATTTCTCATTCATTTCCACCTGTAACATTATTTCAATATTGTTATTACAGTAAAAGGCAAGCTGAGACTCTCACATGCCAGAGTTGGTATTTTCATGATAAATCTGTATGACTGTATTACAGTAACTTATCTTGTGAATAGAACCTTTTTTTTCCCTGAGGAAAGCCCCCCCGCACACACAAAATAGAGCTGTTCTATTTTTACCTCTTGAAACCACTTTTAAAGTTAGAGTAGGAACCTCCCTCACGATTGTAACATCAGCCCCACCACAGTCAGTCTTCCCACACTTTTCTATTTAGAGAACTCTATTCATGATGGTTCTGGAAGTTATACTCTCACCTCTTCATTGTACAGGCAGTTTGTCTCTCTCACCCGCTCTTTACAGATCTTGCTCTGTAGTTGTTACAGGAGTTTGCTGAGTACAGTACTACTTGTATTCTTTTCTATTTGCAAAAACGCAGCTTTCGAAACCAAGTTCCACTCTCAAATGCTATAAATCATATTCATTTGTGACCGAAATAAATCCTGCTTGCATTGTATGGAAGTTAGGCGTTACCACAAGACCTATTTTCAACCAGGATAATTATTTCTGAACTTTCATAGCAGTGCCTGATTCATTCGTCTGCTCACTGTATCTCATTTACCATTGTCTCATTTTCCTTGTTACACTGAAGTAGGTTGGTGTCCAACATTATTTGCCCATTGTGATAAAACAAAAAGTCATTTACTGTGAGGTCTCTACTATCAACTAGGAAAACTTGCATTTTGGCTAAACATGACGGTGGAATGAGTCTCAAAATCCTTCAACAATTGCTATTTATATACCTCTTTTTCCATGCAAAGACAGAGTTAATGAGAATGAATTTCATGCAAGCTCAAAGTTTTAAAAATCTACAGCTACAAATCAGTGCTTATTTTGTGTACTTTAAAAAAAAAATGTGCTAGGCTGTAATGACTGCAAAAAGACATAGGGATTAGAGTCATCTAATTAGAGTCATTAGAGCCAAATTTGGTAACCAAACTTCTTTCTACAGAAATCTTTTCCCTTATGAAAGGCCTAATGATAAGGCTGCTTTTGGGAAAGGCCTAATAATTAGTTAACTTTGATTTTAAGGAAAAGACATACACAGAAAAATCTGTACTGTGTTAAACTTCGATTCAGCTAAATGTTAAATCTCTAGTCTAAACTAATAGTCTAGGTTCACTCTACACTGAACAAAGACAGAGATTTTCTGAAGACAAGCGATCACTTTCTAAGACATGTATTAACAACAGGTAGGATAAGTTACCCTTGATTCTATCTACTAACTGTAGAAAGACTTAGAAGACTAATTAAGGCTGGACACTTAAGTTTTAAAAAGCTAAAGTTAGGTGACGATCATGTCACTTTAATTGTTTTAGAAGTAAAAATGCAGGTATGTTAATGTTATGACAGACTTGCTGCAGAGATCTAAAAACTGAGTAACATTTATGATTACCTACCTGGGTTCTGTTAAACACAGACTAAGAGGATGTTCCCATAAATTTTAAACTGCAAGCCACAGTCAGATCTCAATTATTTTCATAAATTTCTCACCAAACTTTTAGTTGAAAACACTGCACTATTCATGAGGTTCCATGAACAGCTGCAGACCATTTACAAGGTTGGGCAACAACAGCATGGCCCATTAAACAGAGTTTGGAAACCAGAGAAGTGGAGCATTCTGAACAAAATATTAGTAAAAACAACAACAATAAAAATATGTAAGTGCCTCATTTAACAGTTTTTTAAAAATCAATTTTAGAAAAAAGTTCTAGATATTTCCTATCATGGAGCATTTTTAAACTCAGATGATTGCCATTGTGTTAAGTCAAAAATATAGGTGTTTTTTTAGTTTATATAAAAAAACCTCTTCAGTAAATGGCCTTTTGTTTTGTCACAATGGACAACTTTTATAGTATCCTAATCCTTGTAATAGTCTTCAAAGGTAAGAAAACTGGGAGAGAGAAAAGTACAAACAAAACCAAAAGAAAATATCTCATGAAAATATTACAGAAGACATTCAAATTTATCCCTAGAAGAAATTTTCTTCATAATGATGCTTCATCTGCTTCATAACTCTAATATTCAATACTCTAACTCTATTATGCAACATAATTTTGCAATATATTAGCATCAATGCTCTCTAACTTGATTCTCGTTTTTTTCCTTAGTCACATAGTCTATGCACATTGAAGAGAGCTCTGATTTGCCTGTTCTGCCAACTGAAATGGCACTTCTAAGAAACAACATTAAATTATTGTTTGAGTTCATATATTTTTACCAAGCAGGGATGTTTCTTGTCATGCAATTAGTGAGAGAAGTCAAATTTTAATGTTATTTTCAGTCCTGCTCCTGTAATGTTCGGTTTACTGTATAATCCTTATAAATAATGTAGTTTGATTCCTTTTAGAAATAAAGAAAAAAATGACTTTTACTTCTAAAATGAATCAATGTCCATGAAAATACTCTCAATATGGCAAAAATATAAATATTATTTTTTAAATTGTGTATACTTTTGTGCATGTATATGCTCAAATTTTCATACAAATTTAGGTCTGGGGTCATGCAAATTTTAATGAATGCTTCCACACAATAAGTTCTAGTTATAAGCAGAGTTTTTATCCCAGCTCTTCAATAATCCAGACACAGACCTCAGCAATTAAAGAAGCATCCTCTGGTTGATCACATACTACAAGGAGACAGAACATGCATTTTGTAAATTGGCTATAAACATACTTAAATATACAGATGCCCATTTAATATCTCAACATTTTCAAAATTTTTCCATCCTATTTAGTTGAACTTTGTTTAAGAAACATTATATCTATAGTCCAAATATCACAACTTAACCCACATTGCTTGACTCCACCTGATTTGTTTAAAATACACAATATAAATTCAAGTTGAGATGTTTCAACTTTTTTGATATTCTTTGCTGTTCCTCAAAAAATTTTAACATGTTAATTCTGAGGACTAAAATAGAAAACTTCTTTTACAGAAAATGAATCCACAGCACTTTCAGCAGAACTGCACTTCATACTGAAGTGGAATGATGTATTTTGTATGCTCCAGTGTGTGGTCTCATGTATTTTAAAGCAATTAATTGCAGCAGATGTTTGTAATGTAAAAAATATGGTATGCTAAATCACCATACTTGCACAATGGATAGTAGAATGTTTTTACGTTACAGCTTTGAAAATAAAGTGCAACACAAGCACCTGTTCATTTAAAATCCCATCAAGTGTATTTAAAGTAAAATCTGCTGACTTAACATTCTCACTGCTTTTTACTCATGCTGAGAATTAAGTGCCAAATCAGCAAAATACTTTGACAAATATTAAATTTCAATTATTTACAAATGAGATTACATAGACATGATTTTGCCTAATTTAGCCTACACAGTCTTTAAAACAGATAAGAAGAAATACCTCAACTCTTATTAGGGAAGGAAGTATAGACTGACAAACATGAGAAGAAATAGAACCAGGGTTTTTGCCCCACTTCCGAAGTTTAGGTTGTAGGGCTGGCAGCTAAGCATATAAAATAATAATCTGTGTGGGTAAGCTAAGCAAATGGAAATAACAGAGGGAGGAAAAATGGGGCCCTAAAGGCTGGTCTTCTCTACCTCGAAGGAATCACCTGCTCTTCACACAAGAGTTATTCTTTGCGCCGGAGATGGAATGTCGACCACAGTGGCAAAGCTCACTGACTTCTTTTGGAAAGTGACTTGGAACACTTAATTTACACCTCAAACAGCTACCAAACATTAAAAGTAATATTGTATTTTCCTAGTGTTACTTTTTTTCCTACACAACAGGAACTGGATATGGCTGTGTTATCATTAATTCATGACTCTTTTGGCCATGGAAAAACAGTACTGCTAACTGAAATGCATGAACTGAATAAGCCTCTTCCCCATTTGCTTTGTCAGATGATTAGCTTAATACAGAACCTATTTCAACTTTCTGAGGGATATCAGACACAAACTTTTTGACACTGCTTTCCTATGAACTGATTTATCATGTAAAGAAACCCAGCAAGCTGTAGCAAATTCTATTTGACAGTCTATTTGTTCTCCTTATTTGAAACCCAATGATCATGCATATCATCTGTACTTGATCTTCACAGGATATATATTGTGGTAGGCAATCCCTTATAATGAACATGAGGATGACGACATATTTGCATGATGCAGTTGTACATTGTCTTCCCTAGATGAATTTCATTTTTCTCTTTCCACCATTTAGTCTCCTGTTCATTTTAATAATCATTGCTCTTCATCTTTTCTTCCATTAGCCACTCCTAATGTCAGCAAAAGTTCTAACATTTTATACTCTGTCTAGCCATATTTTCATATACCTGTACAGAAGCAGTGCCATTTCTACTCTACAAGAGAAGAGTAGAATTCTACAATTATGGTTTCGTTGATGAGAAAATTGTGAGATTTTTGCGCTATCATGAATTTTCCAGCCACATTCTGCATAGCTTGTCATTCCTCCAAAATTGTTCTGATAGCCATGGCATTTTGTTAAGGGGATAACAGGGGAAAGCATTTTTATTTACTCATAGCATTTCAAGAGAAATCAAATATATAGATTTTAATTCTCTACCAGTCTATCTTCATACTCCTTGACACACATATTTTTCAACTTTCCCTTAATGTCTTGCTTGCTATTGCATCTGTTTTGCTAATGTGCATTGTTGCACTGTTGACCTCAGTTTGCTCTTCCATTTTATGTCAATAATACCCTTTATATCAAGTGTCTAGTGAATTACAATTTGCTGTCAGTCAGTTCTATTGCTGGAACATATTTTAAAACAAACAAGAAAAAGTGATAATAAATTAATAACAATGACTCATAGGCTACTTTACAATATACTGAAATTGAGCTGAATTAGCCAGGCAGAGAGAAGAGAAGTTGAACTTGACAATGTCCATATTTTAACCTAATATAAGATTTCTTAAAGTTTACATAACCCAAAGTTTTGCTGTTATTTTGAAACAGAAATGACCCTCAATTCATCTGAATGATCATACAGAGTTCACAGAAATACCCTGCAAGGTTCTATATTCTAAAGTAGAAATTAGTGTTGCAGAAGGATTGCTCTTCTGATCTTTATAAAAATGTTGTTATGGAAATTAGGTTTGTCGGCCTCCATAACAGGGCTCGACCCTAGGTTCCCACAGAAAAGTTCAGAGTCAAATCAAAACAAATCAGATAATTTTAATCACGCGCGTGCCGTAATTACAGCTTGAGCTGGGTGCCTCCGAAGAGGGACCCCAACATAAATAAATCCTGGGTAATTACAGTCTTTTCAACTTACATTTCCCACCCCTCATGCGATAGTTAGACCAATGGTAATTTTTTGGTCTGGGGTCTCCTGCTCCTCATTGGGTCTCATTGTCATTCTGAGGTAAGCTGTTTTTCTCCTTATTTTTGTTTTTTTTCAGTTTCTGATGACGGTTGTACTTCTGTTTTTGTTGGGTCTGGTGGTTGTATCCCAAGGTCTTATTTTTCCCAATTGTTTTGGCGTCTTCCCTCTCGGAGCCAGTGACACAGGTGCGCAGACTGCGTGTGGCTTCCTTATTTTCCCAGCCTGAATGAGCTCTGAGGCACTATTTTTTATTAAACTAAGTAAAGATTCGTTACCTTTCCCACACTCAGCCTAAGGCTTCAGCAAATCTAGCCACTCATGCTAAGCAAGTTTTATATAAGTTGTGCTAAGCAGCCATTTCTAGACAGTTTCAATTCACTATTCTTTAACAAATGTGTGCTAGATTAAGTAATTCAGGACTCAAAACATCTGAATAGTGTACCTCACGTTAACTAGACAGTTGCATTAGTTGCTCAGCCTGTAGTAATGGAAGAGACTAAACTATCTTTAACTGTTTCATACTTGCCAGTGGTGAAGAATACCCCAGCTGACATGCAATAACGTGTTCAGTTGTCTAAGAACTTCCAGTCAAAGGAACGAACAGAGATTCTCCTACAAACAATAAAGCCGGTACCTACTGAAGTCAGGAATCTTTTTCTACTTCAGTTGGGTCCAGATTCCACAACAGATCTTTCCTTGAGGTCCTACTGATGGAAGATTCTCTCCTTTCCCTGGAAAGTCTGCACTTGAAGCAATGCCGTAAACCCATCACAAAGGCAAAATAACTGCTGTTCCCTTCACTGTAGGAAGATAATGTAAAGGGACAATGACAGATCCTTTCCTATCCTATCTGCTTCTTTTGACTCTAGTCCTGGGTTACTCTAAGGCCTTCCAGGTGTTTGAGGACTGACAAGCTGCATCTTTGAGGACATGTTAGCTAAACAAACACATACACACCACATTGCAAGCATTTATCAAACTACTCATCCCTATGACTCCCAGCTAAGAAATACACAGATAAAATAAAATATTGTATATATGCAGATGTTTGGATCAGCTTCTTCTCATTTCACAAAGTGCTTCACACGTGGTCTAGAGTCCCCTACAATGAAAGGTATTTCTTCTGAATGAGTTCTCCAAACCATGGTGTCTCCTTCATTCATGTCTCATACCACTCCTATCTCAATCATATATTTTCATAATTTATAGTTTTATAATTATGTGATCCAGGGAACAGCCTATCAGGGGATAAAGGTCACTAATTCAGACTTCTCTTTACTTGTATACTTTATAATGTTAATAAAAATCCATTATTCTTTTGTGCTTAGGACTTCGAAAGCTAGCTGTCCAGGGTAGTGGCCATCTTCTTTTGTCTACAGGTGGCAGCATATCTAAACAAGTTATCACTAAAATGAAATGACCTTGCCCGATAAATATTGCATTGATACCATCTGTAAGGGGATGCCAGTCAGTAAATTCCCTGATACATTAGCAAAAGCCACCACCAAGAGAAATAAACCTCATTTTAAAAATAAAGTGTGCTTTCTAAAATAGACAGACTGAGAAAATTCCCAACAACAACAAAAAAACCTAAATGCATATATAGATAGATTCGCCAAATCACAGTAAAGTCTGAAGATGATCAGCAGCAATAGTGTTTCTTTAGCCCATCCAGAAATGCTTCAAGTCAACCTCGCATTCAGCAAATGTATACACAGAGCCTCAGGTGAGATCATAATACTTTACTAGGTGCTTAAGATTCTGGGTGTGGTTATTTTTTTTAATTCCCTGGAAGGCTACAGTTGGTTTGTGTTGTTATTTCAGCTCAGGGCAGAGACTGTGTTTGTATGTTGTTCTTTATATATTCCAGGTTCGTGGGTTTCCTGAGGCCAATCTTTCCTCAAACCATCCTGAAACTGTCTGATTCAAACTATAATTTGTTCCACTAGGCTCTTCAAACACCAAGGAGCTTTCTTTTTAAATTGCATTTATTTGTACAATTCTATATATTCAAAAAGACAATGAGAGTCATTATCTTTACTGTATTTAATAAAAATAAAAATTGCCTCAATCTGTATCAAAGTCAGCATTAGATATAATTGGTGGAACTCATTATTTTAAGTCAGGCATGACAGTTTTACAATTACAGTATGTATTTAGTTTAAACTAATGCTATCCCGAAAGGAACAGGAATTCTACTGACCAGTAGCAAAGAATCTAACTGCCGGTATACATCTCACAATTCAGCTAAAATACACACCTTTCCAACTGCTAAAATTTATTGTTTCTGCCCTTTAAGTTTCAACATAATTTTTAAATATCTGAAAAATCTCTTTTAACAATTTTAATAAAAGTGCTACTTGTTATTTATCTTCTCAAATACTCCCCTTGGAATGATCCTGAGTTTAATCTTTTTCTAAGTATAACAAGTCTGCCACCTAGTGCTTTATGGCCGCCTCTAGTACACTTTTTATTTGACTTTTTTTTTCTTTTTAAATCAAAAGATGTCATGCACAAGTCCACAAATGCACATACACGCATGTATGCATACACCCAGGGTGCTTAAAAATTACGTTGTCTCCTCTTGCTGACAGTTTGCATTACACGTTTCAACTGGTATTAACCCATATCTGTATTTCTTTACTAGCATACAAGCATCTTATAATATGCCTGTTCGCATCTGCTGCAAGATCTGATTGATACATGCAGAGAAGGTAAAACCTGTGATTGCTTAACAGAAAAAAAAGGCAAAAAAGGATATCGTCTCTTCTGAATGTAACAGTATAGAATAAGGAATATTAGGGAAGCAAAGGTGTCTCTGTCTCAGTGCAGTTCTATATACAGCCTATTTGGTGAGGTATGCCATCACAGCGTGGTACCCCAATAATAAACAGCAGCACAACTTGGAGAAAACTGTAAGCTGAATACTGCTGAGCTTATCTGCTTGGGCTTCAGCGATGACAACTCTTTGGAAGGGGTAAAGTAGCAGTGGTACCGTATATGGAAGACAAATGAGGACACAGTACCAGAGAAACGAAGGCAAGAAATGAACAAGAAATGAGTAGTAATAGGCGCAGGAGGAGAGGGGTTGGGAAAGCTGGCAAAAGCAGAATGATGAGGAAAAGGAAGCACGAATAGGTTCCATTCACTAAAAACTTTGTAGGTAACAGGGCTGAAGCAGCCCCGGAACTTCTAATCCATCCTTTACATAATAACTTGTCGTGAATTGTAAATTTAACCATTTTTCTAGAACACTGGTTTAACTATTTATCTATTTATGACTTAAAACATTGTGTCTGAATACAACCCAAGTCAGAATCATGAAAGTGGTATTCATTCCAGTGATTCTTCCCAATCTGTCCAAAACCATCTGGTTTTGCTGCCTGCTTCTTTGCACCCAGAAGCCCTGATTCTGAAAGCAACATATTTCTAATGCTGACGCATGAAGAACTAATCCAGCAATTTGAATGGATACTTTGCTATCTACATGTCACCGTTATATGTGCGGAGACACCAAAGAACAACAATAACAACAACACATACAAATGCATCATAACAAAATGTTATATTTATGGTTTTTGTACATGTGTAAGTCAACTGCACAACCATCTCTATCCTCCACTCAGAATTCATTTATACGGATTGAATCAGCTTGCGATCATTCACTGAAAGATTGGCTTATGACAGAAAGGCCTAGGGATACACAGCTTTCCTACTAGAAATACAGAGCCTCAATCCAGCAGCAGACTTCTGCCTGACCTACAAGAATATTTACAAGGCCCCCCTTTCCAAAAAAAACCTGTGGCTTTTAAATTCATGCAACTCTTTCCTTTGTAATTATGTTCCCCTTATCATTTAGAGGAAATCTTCATAAGGTTTTTTTTGGTATTCCTAAACATATATCAAACATTTCTGGCTCAGGAAATCCTTCCCAGGCTTTCATTTTCAGCCACTACTGACAACACAGAAGAACAGATAGACCATCATACAGTTGCTAATGTGTTCTTATATATTCAGTATTTTCCTAATTTTTAGATCTGTGTGTGAGGTTTGATCTCATTCTCACACTCTCATTCCACCACCTCTAGGATTTGATGACATTGCTGCTATCTGTGTTTATCCTTTTGTCTAAATGATTAATTACTATCTCTCACAGTAGTGAAATGAACATAGGAAAATACTGTCCACATGCATGTCTCTTGCACATCTTAAATTTTCTTAGAAAATTATAGCTCATGGTAAAGTTATATTTTAAACTTAAACTTATTTTATACTTACATAGGTAAGAGATTTGAGCATCTCTATGACAAACATTTTTAACACATTATTTAGCAGGTAATCTACAGTGCCAATAACCAATTGTCATTGAAATCTTAGGTCAATCAGTTATCCACAAATTAACAGGAATAATCTCCCATTATGATGCATTGGCCATTAAATGTAAGAAATAAAGCCTTCCATTATTTGAAATTAGTGCAGGCTCCTGAATACTTCCAGATAAGATAACTCTGAAAATTTTTTCATATACAAAACTTCTTATGACTGAAATTATTAAAAGAAGATTTATCATTCCAAACAAGATCTTTAAAAAATTTTGAAATTTTGAAGACAAATAACAGTAGTGAGTTAAAGGGTAAAGGTTATTTTGAATATAGTGCAATTTGTCTCCAACCTGATTTATAGACCCAACCTGCAACATGATAGCTAAAATAAGATATTTCTTGAAGGTGCCTGAGGTCTACAAATCTTATTCCTGTCATTTCTTTTCCATCTATTAGATTTAAGAACATTTATTTTAAAAGGAGAAAACAGATGTTAATAGACATATTCAAAATGTTCTATGTAGTACTTTCTTTACAGTATACTCTTCTCATGTACTCCTTATCTAGCTTTGAATCTATATATTTTCTAAAATGAATACATACAAAATCCAATCCTCTAAATACTGCAATTTCTGTTCTGAAATAACAAAAATTTACTATAGAGACATATAACACATGGAATTGAATTTATCTGATCAACAGTATTTGTAGGCACAGATTTAACCAGTATTTTCAATTAGATCTATTTTAAGAAAACAGTCAACTATATCAACAGTATCTTGGAAATACAATATTTAAAAATGAACTTCTACCTTGAAGTATTACACTTGAACTTGTCTGTGGAAAAAATGCATTTTTTTTTAATAACTGGCAAAAGGAATTAATGTTTTAGACCTACGGATATATCAGTATCTGGAACATAGACTATGTCTATTTTATTTTGTAAAACATACCTTGCAGATGCAAACCATTTAAGTTAAAAATGAAACAGATTAGTAAAGAAAAAAAATCCTTTAGGTAAATCATGCCATCAAGAGACTATAAAACAAAACTTTTGTATACTGCCTAGAATGAAATGGTAAAATATAAGGCCAAAGATCAAAACTTATTAAGAGATACATCTTTATATAATTTAAGGTCAAGGTAGGGGATGGCATTAGGAAATGATAGAAACAACTGGATCCATTTGTCTAACATTGAGGGGGTATTTGCAAAAGTTGCAAGAGGAAAGGCAGTGTCCTCCAACATCACATCCATTTTTTAATGATGATTAAAATTATTGTTTAACATTGATATTAGGACAGCAAATAAAGAGCTCACTAAGGGATTTCTGCACATTGGTAATAAGCATTCCTTCCCATCCCTTCACGTCTTTTGCTATGACTATCAGAAATGTAATGCTGTAAAATTAGTTTGCCTAAGGCACCTTTTACAGCAGTAAGAACATGTGGACAACATACGTGCTTTATCATTTTATAACACACCAGAGTTCAGCTGTGGACCATGTCCCTGGGACACATACTGATCAGCTAAACCATCCAGAATGTCACTAGGAAATACTGCCATTTACCTTTTTCTATTTCCCTATTACAAATTCTGTCTTCTAAACAGTGACACAACTACATATTCCCTTTGTTCACATATGTTGAGATATGGAGCACAATGCAATGGTCTGATCATTCACTCTAGTATATGCATAAGAAATTAACTTTCAGTAGGTTTTAGTGCTTTCTCGTGGAAAAAGTGACACCAAGGGAAGTCCAGAGGGGCACTTTTTTTTTCAATTTAATTTTTCAAAGTTGCCCCAAGTTCAGAAATTCCTCAGCAGAATATTGTTTGTTTTGCAGTGGAAATGAAATTATAACATAATGTGTAAATAGCATTTAAATAGTGAACATGAAAAACATAAGTACTCACAGTAACATGTTCCCCTAAGTGGATTTCCAAGATACCTATTTTCAGAGTCACAGCTGCACGGGAAAAAAGAAAAAAAATCTCAATAAACACATTATAGTTTTAATACAAATGCAGCTAGAATATTTATTCCAAATAGCTTGAGTTTTATTACCAGCAGTACAAATACAAGAAATTAAGAGATATTTGATATAGTTCTTCACTAGGATGTACTACTTTCTGGAGGCACCTGTTTATAAAAGAAACCCAGAGTGATGAGGCTCTGGAATAAGGCACTTCAGTCATGTGCTTGAAGTGAGTACCTGTAGTAGGACTTACCCCTGGAGGTATGTCTACCCTACTAAATAAAAGGCATCCAGGCAATGA
Source organism: Dromaius novaehollandiae (assembly GCF_036370855.1). Lineage (NCBI taxonomy): Eukaryota > Metazoa > Chordata > Aves > Casuariiformes > Dromaiidae > Dromaius > Dromaius novaehollandiae. Next base: position 39,958,362 of record NC_088103.1, on the reverse strand, counting down.
GGTCAAGCACTAGAGCTCTGATTATCCATGCTGCCTCAGTGACAGGCAAACTAATCACTCCTTGACTCTCTCCAAGATGACAGCAGAGCAAGGATCAGGGGGATTATTCACTGCAGGAACTGTTCCCAAATATGTCTCCCTCTAACATACACAGTCCTGAAACACTACTAGAGCAGGCTTTGCATCCTCAAACACCTTCCACATGTCCTCATGCCGCTCGTTCAGGGATGGAACATCTGCCCTCAGTTTCATGCTACACAAACACCACCCTAGTGGGCTGCAACTTGTCGTTCATATTGTTTCCAACTCTTTAAATGCAAAACAAAACTGAAACAAAACAAAAAACCCATCACACACCAAAACAAAAAAGCAAAAAGACCCACCAGAGCCCCATGCAATAAATGATAATTATGTCGCAGAGCACCAAAGAGGCCCTAGAGGTCATCTATAGCCAATTGCTGTGTACTCTGCTCTAAAGGGGCCTCATCCTAATCCATATAGCTGCAAGTCAGACCATGACAACTAGCTTAAGGGCCAGAAATTAGCCATATACGTAGCAGTTTAAGCATAGCAGTGTCTCAGCTACTTCGCTTCTCTGAACTCCAGAAGCAGTTGCTTCTCTCCATTGACCAGGCACAGGGCACTAGGTAAACTTAGACCAAATATATAATGTCCTATATCCTGCATCCAGTCTGTTGTGGCTGACATGTTGAGAAGTTGACAAATTTAACTTATTTATAAAATATATAGCTGTTTTCAGAAACATGGAGTAAGCTACAGAATTTCATAATCATCAAACACATTGAGTTATGTAACATTTGTCTAAAAACCCCATATACCTTAATAGAAAATGATTACCCTGCTTTTTCTGGGCTATTCCAGAAATCTCCAACAAAATTATAACTTTCTATTAAATATATAGAACAGTTCATAAAACAAAGAGAAAGCTTATCATCGGCTATGAATTTTTTTAGTTAATAGCTTGTACTACCTTTTCATTATGTTATGCTCTTTCAGAAACACAAATTGCAAGGAGACCCTTTATTATTTATTTTATTTATTAGTAATATGGAAAAACTTTATAGCTTCACTGTCAAATCACCTAATAAGTGGCAGACTGTAGAACACCTTGTTTACGCCGGATCAACATCTGTCAAAAAACGGTTAATCTATTCAACTTTGTTTTTCTGTTGTTCTCCTCAATAGTTTCCAGCCTAACGTTAGGTTGCTACCATGCTCACTTTTATTAAAAATAGGCAGAGAAGCTCCTTAGGTATTTGTTACAATATCATAAAGAAAATAATGAACAGTGGCACTAAAAAACCTCACAGTTGATTATTCCCGTGAATTAGTTTCTTTTACAGGGCTTGTTTGCTCTGCTCTATATTTTTATACAATTTTTTTTAATTACTAAACTAAACCAGTTTCATATTGTTTTAGGTATTGCTTGGGAGTTCAAAATAAAGGTTCTGGCCAAATGAATAAGTAATTAATTTGCTAAATTTTCTAAGTTTATGAGCAATTTAATGGTAATTTCTGGGTTTCTTTTAAAATACCATAAATGTATCCAAGAGTACATGTTTACATTAAGATTCACAGAACTTTAACTAATGAAAGGCCTGTTTTGTAAGAATTTGTGTGCTTAAAAATCACTCTTTGCTGAAGTTTCATAATGTGTATGATCTTGTGCACTGTATCAACCATAAAACAGCTTCAGAAACAGCAAGTAGAAGGCTATATCTAAGTCTAGTCTTATTGTGTTTACTGGCATTAAGCAAGCGCACTCCAGCTTCACACCTAAATAAAACTGTCAGAACATAACAACAACCTAGATCTACAGTCTTCTAGACTTGAGATTGACCGGGTAGAAATTTTCATATACAGTTCATCTAACCTTGGATCATGAAGGCAGGATTGTCTGCAGTTCTACTGTCACATTACTTGTATACCCTTCCTTTAAACAGAAAATGAAACAAAAAAGGAATCAGGGAAAGAGCAACCTAAGTATGGCTGGTCTTTCCTCTAGCTGTGTTTGTTTTAATGCCAAAGTGAAGGGAAGACCAAAAAAGAAGTAAATCACACCACTCTCAAAGATCTTTTATTGAATTGATTGCCTGCTGAGGCAGTTGTATCTTGTTTCGGCCTAGGTTTTCTCATCACCAATACAAATAGAGATTAATAACCTGTACTTCATATTTTGTGCCTCAGACTCTGAAATTTGTGTTAGATGTAAACTAAGACCATTTCTACAGAATTGGGAAGAACTGCTCCTCTTTCTGACTTGCAGCTGGTCATAGTCAGACCTCTGACTGATTTTGCCTGGGTTCTCAGCATTGCAGCAAAAACCAGGGTCCTGATAAATAAAACAGTTCATGACCCTAACAGGTGGTTCCAGGGCCATGAATGGTAGCTTGCTCCAGATTTCAGATGAGTAAGAGTATCCTATGGGGGGGGGGGGGGGGTTTGCTGTTCAATTGTGTTTCTTCATACTCCACTCTTGTAACTGGACTATTGTTCATCTTCTATTCAAGTGAATCTAGCAAGTTCTAGCTAACTCTTACATCTGACATACATCTATTAATTTCAGGGACAACACATCCCCGTAAAGTGACGTGCAGGCAAATTCTCAGGATGCTTGCAGCCTGGGACATGAGTGAATATCAGAGACAATTTGAGGGAAGGGACTGCCAAAGAATAGACTTTCTGTGGAGGGCATAAAGCAGTGTTTTTTGGCAGGAAGGAAGGATAGATAGACAGTTCATGACTCTAGATACTGCCAGGTCATCATAGTAGCTTATTCTTGGTGAAAAGCTTAATCTTTGTGTATTTCAGTATATTTTATCACGGTAAAGAATGTATCTTGATCTGGTTCACCTGTCCTTGTAGGTACTGGGTTGGATTTCAGTTGTTAAACATTACTTTTAGGATAAGCATTTTCTCCTAACTCTTTCAAAATGTGAGAGAAGAAATGTACATATTTCTCTCCACCACTTTGAAAGAACAAAGTTTCTGATAGGAGGTAAGTCTGCTTTTCCAAGTTCACCCATTACATATATAAATATTTGTGTCCACCACTGCCAAACATGTGGTCAGTCATGAAGAATGACAAGTGCCAGAGAAACAGAGTTAGGCCAAGGACATGAGATGCTCTGGATGAGAGTGAGTAGTAACAAACCATTGGCATGTGAAATCAGTTTGGTCTCTAATTTATGAAGTTTAACTAAGATAATTCTTTGCCCAGGTGGTTCCATATAGTAGATAGAGTTCACTTAATTCCTGGATATCAGAACAGATGAAATGATGATCAAGAGTTTATTAGAAAATCATGCTTTATCTCTTAACCAGTTTCTCTTAATTATGTAATCAGGTGATACTAAGTTTATTCATTTATTTTTTTCTCCTGTAGCACAATGTACTATGTTAGAAAAATTATTACTTTAAAGAGTATTTAAAAACCTTGTAATATTATTTGTTCTTCATCTTTCTGGGAAGACAGAATTGAATAGAATGAGAAAAACCTGAAAATAGAAAGTCTGCTTATGAAGATAGGATGTTTTATTTTTTCTATTGGTGAGATCAGCCTAAATAAGAAAAAGTATTGCTGGCCTAGGCCTTTCTTTTCTTTTTATGAATTAAGGGAAGAGGAGACAAATTAATCTACTGAAAAAACACTGTCTTAAGGCATCATTATATAAACTTACAAGAAGAAACAAATAAATCATTTCCACACATTATTAAAAAGTCCTAACTGGAAACATAAATCCTAGAACCTTTTACCCTTTTAGGTTATCATTATCTTAAGAGGTAGGCAGATCATTCTTCATATTTACAGCAGAAAGGTAGCTTGTGACTGGAAGGAGCTTGGGACTGAGCAAAGTAGAAGAGTCCAATTTGTGCATTAGAAAAAAAAATATGTTTAATTATAGCTCAAGAAATTCAGATAAGTATTCATTATTAATGGAAAACATTGGGACAATACACTACAATGTCAATACAGTCAAAAAGCAGACTCCTAGCTATAAGAGGGATGTATTTTTATGTGTAGATTGTTAGTCCATGTATTTCCTTACAGCAAACAAAGGTTATAGTAGTAGGAGAAAAAGACAATAATAGTAAGCAGTTAAACAAACCTACTCTCTGAAATCCACAAAGCACTGCACAGAAAATTAAATGATTAAGCCTCATTAATTTGATCTACGATACCTATTTTTTCATTAAATATATCACCTGCGCAAGGTTATCATATTGGAACACAGCACTTTAGCACAAGAATGATGCTTCTTCTGATTCCTTTAAATATATTCAAACTTCCAATACATGAGACAGGCAGCTTTCTGGCTGTAGCACAACTCTGCCTGTTGTGAGGTCACTCACAGTTATTGCTATCGACCAAGTCCATTTTTCCTTAATTGTTTTTGACATAAGTAATTTCAGGGTTAGAAGAGGTTGCTGTTCCTTGGTAGTTCCATGTAAAAGCTATTGAAACCAAGCTTCAAGACCAGGGCTTTTCTTCTCTTGCATCCATGTACAAGTGTGAATTGGGATTCCAGATATCAGTGACTCACTGTTCTGGACTAGAAGGACTAGATAGTAATCCAAGAACCGTGTTTACTGAATTCAGTACTTTTATTCAAGAGTTGCTACTCTTGAGCTGAAAACCTCTAGTTTCTGTGGCATTACTTCCAAAATGTTATAAGCTACAGCCAATTACAGCTAATGCCTGTAGTTAGGCATATACTTCAACTAATATTGAAATAGCTAGATAGGTACTTTTAGAATATTAAGTCTTTCAAGACTTCCAAGTAGAGGGATCCAAGCAGAGTAAATACCCCTGTGTAACTGTGTTCTGAGCTCTCTGCTACCACTAAAGTGTATATTACTAAAAGTGCACCAGGTATCTCAGGCAATCTACAAAAGGTGCAGGTACAGCACAAGCATATTCCTAGTGCTGGGGAACAGTCAGTAGTAATGCTTCTTAGTTCATTTATGATGCCATCAGCCTGAATATGTGGCTAAAGAAGTCTAATTCTAGCTTTAGGGACACAGTTGTTTGAACTTTGGTTACCAGGTGTCCCAAGTAACCATTCCATTGCAATGAAGTAACAATTATGTTATATTTTTGAGTATATTATTGAGTATTCCACTATTTAAAACAACATGGCATCATATACTGTGGAAAAATTGTCAGAAATGGAGCCAGGAGTATGGACAAAAAGTAGAAGTCAATTCTGACAGATCAGGAACAAGACCATAAATTTATGATAGCAATGACAAATTTGAAATCTAAAATGCTTTTTCTAAAACACCTCTCACTCTGTTTTAAGGGTTTGTCTTGTCCAGTGATATATATACATTTAAAGAATTACTAACAGGAGAAAAACTAAGAAAGAAAGTAGAATAAAAACAAGAAAAGAGACTATTCAGACAACAGATGAAAACAGCCTCCTGCCAGTTGTAGCATCTTCAGATGTCTGCAGTCAAACCTGCACTGCTAAATGTATGCAATTCTGTAACATGCTATTAAAACCACTCTGCCTCTGTAATGAAGACTAATTTCATAGAATATGCTTATAATTGCCAAACAGTTTAAAGTATATCAGCTTCCCATGCCTTTTTGATCCCATTTTAGGTCTCTAGAAAACCACTTTGTATTGGGTCTAAACTCCCTTGTATTTGAGGAACTATACACAGAAAGAGCATGCTGGCTTACATAAAAAACCTTTTTATCTGTCCTGAGTGTCCCTCTAAAAAATGATATTATGAAGTACATTCTTTCTTTAACAACAAGATCTAAAAATCAATAGTTAGCATTCTGTTTGGAAAACCCAATTTTTCTTGTGAGAAATTCTTCATTTTATACTTCATAAGATAGAGTTTTGTTTTCTATTCTTTTATTTAAAGAAGAGAATGATTTATTGGTACTTTTAATAAGTCTCTCCTACTTATTAAATAAGAAAAAAATCTACATATATCACCTTAATATCATAGTCTGTCATATGAGTTTATCTTCTTTATTTTCTTTTTCAAACATAAGAATTAATCATCTAGCTCATTGCCTATGCAAAAAAAATTTGTAACTTCAACCAATCCAGAGTTTCCTATTCTATTCTTACTAGACAAACAGCAAGAGAAGAACACACACTTACGATTAACTATTTAGAACTTCTTGTGAAGATGTAAAAAATAATAAATGCCTTTAAAATGTCATCTAAATACATGCTGCAACTCCTACGACACATTTTAAAATAAACTATATACTACTTATTACCGTTAAATTATCATCAAATATTACTGTGACAATAATTTAATCTCTACTATATTATTGTATAAGATGTTCTCCAACTCTTTGTCAGTATAGATCTTTCTGTCTACAAACTTTGTATAACATTGCCCCTGTTGAAGCACTTTGACATCTTTCTACTGTACCTCTTAAATCCCTCTCTTTTCCAACAAGTTGAAAAAGATTAAAGAGTAAATAAATAAATAAAAGAATCTAAAATCGAATCGTTGCTGTAAAAAGAGTTCTGAATTAGCTGCTAGGGAAGCTAGTTCCACAGTTACAAAGTCAATCTGTCTCATGTTTTCTAGCACTAAAGCAAGCAATGAAGCAAGCACTAGGCAATGGGTAATAAGAGTGGTAGCACAATTTTTCCTGTTGCATGGAATTATTCAGTAGGAAAGAACTTTTAAGTATCTCTAGAATATCTCAGACATATTTAAGATAATCTTCCTAACATAATAGATTTTCTTACAGTAGCATTCTTTTTAAATAATATTGCATCTATTCCAATAGATTTTTTTTCCCAAGCCAGTATGTGCATGTTCTTCATCTGCAATTTCACTTCTAAGAATCTTTTTAAGAACACACATCATTACATATATATGATGTATTTACATTATTTTTATGTTATGTTAGTCAGATTTTTTTTGTTGTTTTTATGACTACCTCTTGCTTTATCATAATTTTTATCTATTTATTTTAAGTAGAGCCATGATATAAACAATAGTGTTAGGGAAATTACCAAGACAAGTAAGTCAAGGAGTTCACTGAGAGGTGTAAATATTTACTGATTGGAAAAGTACTATTCATAGTACTTTCAAGACTTCCAGGTTTCACTTCGTCACATTTTTCAGATAACAAATCTTGGAATCTCAGAAATGTATACATATGAAATGCATTGAACATTTTAATGAAATACAAATGTTTCTCTTCCCTTTCAGCATTATGAATATAATCTTATACAAGATGAACAGAGAAAATATTGCAAACTTAGCAAATGAATTATGTGGGTAATTAGCAGTCCTAGGTAAGGATAATAAATTTTGAAATAAATATAGTATAAAAACGCTTTGATAACTCTCCAAAATGCGTTTCTATAAAACATTTCTAGAAGAAACAGAAATGTCAAAAATATGTCATGGAATGAGATTTATTCTCTGAACGATGAGGTTTTCAATGTAAACCACTTTTGTGCCCTCCTGATCTGAAGAGCAGTGTTGGTATTCTAAGGTGATTAGACTTCTGTTCTGACACACTTCTTAACTCACACTGCACGTGAATATTTCAGATACTTTTCCAGCCCTTAGCAAGTGAATGTTAGAAATATCCAAGACAGCTCAAAACAAGATGCCCTGTTTACACTGCACCAAGCCACGCCTCCCAGAAATACTAGCAGGGGTTTCGGAACTATTCCAGTCCTTTTCGCTAAAAGGACTGGATAGAGGGAAGATTAGGAATCATCCACTATTTGCTTAAACTAAAGGAACACCTCCTTAATTTATTTTACAAAATCAGTGAACACTTCAGAAAATTTACATATATTTCATTTTTTAAGAGATAAAAATCAATGAAGCATGTTCAATATTAACTGAGTTTCAACAGAGCATTCACAAGTCTGAATCCCTAAACCTAAACATTTTGTAAATATGTTAGTTTTGAATCATTTTTAATATAAAGCTGTCATCAGTGGAAGAGTGACTTTATTTTCACTAATATTTCATGGAAAAAATATTCATACAATCACAAAAATATGAAATATAAGTTTTTGGTTAAAATGACTGAAATATTTCATATTTCAAAATCTCCCTGCTCAAATCCCATGGGCAACTTCATTTTAATAATTCATGTTTATTAGTATGAACTCTTCTGCTACTAATTTCAAAATGAAAGAGAGGGACTAGAGAAATAGAAAAAAAAACCACACACACACGCACAAACACACCCCAAAGGACACATAACAGATAATTTCTGCCATATGTCCATATCTGAATATCACTCATGGCTGGTGTTGATGACTTCTTGGAGTTTCCAAGGGTGTTTGTTTATCTTGGTTATTCAGGATCCAGCCCTCAGGAAAGGAGGAGAGGGGGGGCTTCAGCAATTGAGTCCGACAGTCCCTAACAGTCAGAGTGAATGCAGTATAAATGTCTAGAGTGATCAGAACAGTGAAAAGAAATATACCAGATCCCAAGTACTGAACTGCATTTTTATTACTGTCATCATTGAATTATAAAAATGCACTATTGATTAATGCCCTTGTAGAACATATATTTAATTATTCAACAGCTTAAGTCTTGTTTTAAAAAATTATTTGCATTCACACGACAATTTTTACTGATGAATTTAAATTGTTGTCAATGACTGAGATGAACAATTATAAAGAAATACAAAATTATATCTTCATGCAGAAAGTTCAATGTTACACTACAGAGTTCTCATCTGTTTTAATATGATTTTCCACCTCACACTCATTTTACTTTAATTTTAACATTTTTGGTTTGGTTTTTAGAATAAAAACAGAATTTATGTAAGACTACCAAGTCTTCTTTAATTTTGAGGCGGTTCGAAAAATTTTTTTAATGATATCATAGCTACACTGTAAGTTCCATAATCAACAGAATAAAGTATGAAGACAGAAAAGTTACTTTTTCTCTTTCCACTTCAAATTATATAAAGTAACTTTGATCATTTTCTTGTTATTTAACTCTACAATTGATCACAACATGGCAATTAATACTTTCAAAGAAACAGTAAATTCTGACTAAGATGAAAATGACAGCTCAGAATCAAAGTACATTGCCCATCTGGGAGTAGAGAGCACAGCCTATCCATGTCCAAATGTTATTTATATATCCAACACTGAAGAATAATAAACTCAAAATGAAGACAAAGGTACGAATAAACCAGAATGTCATGGTTTTCTCTAGGTTGTCAGCTAGACAGGATTAGGAAGTTTTAGAAAATAGTGATGTTATCTAAATTACTTCTCTGCCCATAACAGCATCTTGTACAGTGTTAATGGGTTAATGGCAATTTGTTATACGAACATGAAGTTTAATTACAAAGGTTTACATATAGAAAAGATTTTTAATATACAAGTATATTACACAGAGCAACTGACCAGCTATCACTCCTACTATAAGGAGGCCAGAACTCTAGTTATTAAGTCATATTTTCAATTATACTTTAAGTATTCCTGGCTGACTAAAGAGCTTCTGACCAGATATTCAGAAAATACATTCATAAGCTTAACTTACCATATTTGTTTCCTGTGGCATTTACAGAAATTGTCAGAGAACTGTACCTCCTCCTTTAACAACAATGGGTGGTGAGCCTTCAAAAACATTTAAATGACCTATGGGAGAGTTGTCATCAGAAACCAGATATGGAGGTATGGCAGTCTCCAGCCACCTATCTTCTTTAGGTCCTTCTGGCCTTTAAAATCACATTTTTATCCATCAGATCATTCCATTAAGTATAAATTTATCCAATATGTTGTTCTCACAAGTTCTGCTCCTGCCTAAAATTAATCTTTCTTTCTCTTTTTCTTCACTCCCACACCCCATGCATGGCATAGTCCATCAAATTAATGCCTTATGGCCTACCATTTTTCTACTGTAACCATGTCTGTCCCTTTTAAAACCATTTTTAATATATCATTCCCATCTAACCTGTGCTATCTTTTATTTGACTTTATTAAAAAAGACACCAATCCAAAAAATAGAAAAATATCTATTAAGAAAAGAATACACAAAACAGTAGGTGGGTGGAGAAAGTATTAAGATAAGTACACGTTTGCTTTTATCCAGTCTTTCCTATGAACATCCCTTATCTCCATTAGTCCAGTATAATCCATAACCTTGTAAATATCTGGGAGCAGAGATTATACTGATACTTCTTTAGCAAGCGCCACATAAATAAATGTTATAGTCTATAGTCTATGCTATAACAACAATACTATATGTGCCAACACTTCTAGTCTTGGACAGCTGACTCACCTTTAAATGTTAACAGACCTTTAGGAACATTAGTTAAAATAAATGGCCTTAAAAAGGAAGGAAAAGTTGACTAAAATCACACCACAGCCTCACAATGGGATCCTGTGAAGTATTTTATGACAGGGTTCCTGGTCTCTCAGTCTCATTCAAACTATGCATATGTTGTTTGGGATAGGCAGGCTCAAGAGCACTACTGTGAAAAGCAAAGAATCACACTTCACACAGGAGCAAGCAGAGCAGAGCCTTGAACTCCCTAAGTAATACCAACAACTTCCAAGGGGCCATTCACAGAATAAAGCATTATTCAAAACAACCGGTGCAAAATCTCACCCTAAACAATGACAGAATGAGAAAAAAAATATGTATTAGCTATTACTACAGAGCTGGTGGTATGACTTATCTAAAAACTCCTGCACCCCAGCTGGGAGTGATTGATTGGTAAAGCTAAAGACTACACTCACCAAAAACAGATCTTATCACCCAGATCTGCATACATCAAAGTCTCAACCTCTAAAAAAAAGAGTCTATGAAACAACATATATTTTATATATATAACACTAGACGCCTAAACTAGTTATTGCTAGAAGAACCTGGGAGATATATATAAATATATATATATATGTAGGTACACACACACACACACACACACACACCCCTATTGATTAGGTATGAGTTATTTTACAGCAAATAGGGTACTTTCCTTGCTTCCTGTGCTATGACAAATGCAACAAACCTGCCCAAATATTTTTGTCATTAACATTTCTCAAAGTATTCCAAAACTCTGTAACTTTCCATAGGTATTCTGAGGAGACAGACATATGTCTTCTTGATTTTTAAAAGTTTTAAATGTAAAATTAGGTATACATCCTAAAAGAACAAACATCAGCTACAAAAAAAATGAAAATTGAATATTAAAATACATAGTTAATATAGTTAAAGTGTCAAAATGCAATCTTGAAAAAACAACCCAGTGACCTGAAATATACTAAGGGTTTTACTACACAAAATAATCACTCTTACCGTTGAAAATCTTACTAGATTTTGTTCTAACCAAATACTCTAGTAAAAATAATATTTGTTTACTAGCAATGATCCCCATAAACTTGCTTAAGATCTAAGATTTTATTTATCTATTTAGGTGACCATCCACTTGCCTCTGTGTGGCTGCAAAGAAAGAAAGAAAAAAAAGCAAATAAAAACAGTGCTGTAACAAAATACTTTAGTGCTTCCCTGGAACTGACAAGTGTGGTAGATTAAGGGAAACAAAAATCAGGATTAGAGAGTACTGAAATTTACCAAACTAGGACTTTTTTGACGTCAGAGGGAAATAAAGACAGCCCAAGAGGCGTAGGAATATCCTATTCAGTAATCCAAACATACAGTAGAGGTGAGATATTACTGATGCAGAGATTGTGTGGGAATAGTTACAGCATAATCCCTTCACAAGTCTCCATTTCACCTGCCTTGAGCGTTTCTATTTTCTATCCATCTTTTTCTGACTGTCTGTTGGTTTGCTTCTTAACTCAAGCCTGCATAGGATAATAGGCTACAATTACATTAACCGCCTTTCATCTCTGTCTGAATTAAATTTGTTCTGCATGCTGGCATGAAAACCTGTTCCAAGTCATTTTGTTTAAGTCAAACTCTCTCAGTTCAAAAATTTGGGCAATGTTTTTAACATTGTGAAATAGGTTTCTAATTCTTTTTTTTTTTAAGACAGTCTCAAAATTAGTACTTCAGTCAGAAATATTCCGCATTATGATAATGATTACAAAAATCATTTTTAAAATGCAGTTTTATCTTTAACTATTCTTATGTTTCTAAGGTTTTTTTTTCCTCTATTGCTTTCAGATGAGGTTTTTAATTGTAAGCAGTTTCCCAAACTAATTTATGCAAAGGTAATACTATAATTTGTAATATTACCCGCAAATCAGAAGTGTGACATATTTTAATGTCACTTCAAACACCATTTCTGGTGACAGAAAGAAGTCTTATCATGTCAGAAAAACAAAGTACATGTCACATATTCTGTAAATAATGTAAATATCTGAAAGCAGTGAAGAAATGTGTTGTGAGGAGGAGAATGCTCTTTTGGCAAGATCAGCTTGGAAAAATTCCACAGAATTCACTTGATGAGATTTAATGTTTGCAGCGCGTTCTAATGCATTATTGCAAACATTTCACCCTTGGAGCAAATCTAAAGCACTAAGATTGAAGCTTTAATTTTAAATTTCTCCAGTGACCATAATTGGACAGGTTTTTAAAAAATGGCATCATCTGTACTGCAGTCTTTTACCCTTTCTGTTTTTTCTCTCCCTCTCTCTTTCTTTTTTATTCTTTTGGATTTTTATTTTTAAAGGAAATATAACTAAGACCATTATATGTTTCTTCCTTCTCAGTTTCTGGGAATATAGTTTCTACATTTGATTTACAGACTCCTGGCAAGATGTGAGGTGTTCAAAGCCACTGTAAGAATTCAGTTTGTCCTGTAAACTTCTCTGTCTTCGGTATGAGCTGTGATACTCTGACGTAGTCAAGATGTTACACTGAACAGAGTGAGCTAACGGAGGCAGCGAACAGATGCAGCAGTTTGCACAGCAGTGTCTGGCCTCTGCTTAGGCCCTCTGAGAACCTTGCTGAAAGTTGTGGGAGCTTTCTAGGGACCCTCTGAGGAATGAGAGGCTGCTCGCTGCAGACAGGTAAGGAGAGCTAAGCAAGGAGAGCTACAGCAGGCCTTAACTTCTCCTGGGAAGCTCTAGCTGGGCGTAGCTGGGTGTGGCCACTGCTGAGCAGCTCTGCTGGCTGCCCCTGATCAGAGGGAGCTGGGACCTGTGTTCCAGCTGACCCTTGATTAGGGTGGGTCAAGCACCCTGGTAGTCAGTGCTGGGGAGAGGCTATATAAGAGCCAGGCCCAGGGGGCACCTAACAGAGGCAGCAGTTTGTGCAGCAGGGTGCAAAGAAGGGGCCCTCCTCTCCAGTCACAGTATGGTGCACTTCCTCAGTATGGCTGTGACATGCCGCAGTGTGTTCTCCAGCAGCCGTTGGAGCTGCTGCATCCGCCGTGTTGGAGGCTTCCACCCAGACTGACCTTCTGACAGTGGATGCAGCTCTGCATGGTCTCAGGCTGCAGAGAGTGCCTGGGGTCTCTCCATGATGCTGGGGCTGACAGTCATCTTTTCTGCAGGAGGTGTGCTGTGGTTGATGAGTTGTGTTGCCAGGTGGAGGAGTTATGGGAGGAGGTAAGCAGGTTGTGTGGTATCTGACAAGATGAGAGAGGATATCCTGAGAGACCTACAGCTTCAAGAGTCTCAACCCCCTGTAGCAGTGGGGATGCAAGCAAGCTCTCTGCTGTGTCGAAGAGTTAGTCATAACTCTGTAGAAGATGAAGGCTAGAAACTGGTCACTTCTTGTATGAAGAGTAAGGCTGCTGCTCCTCCTGAAACCCTGCAGCTGATGAACAGGTTCAGTGCCCTCCAAACTGAGGAAGAGCTGGGCATGACTTCAAGTGAAGCAACTGAGCTGATGGACCCTGTGCCATGCACCAGCACCCAGAAGAAGCAGAGAGTGATTGTAGTGGGTGACTCCCTGCTGCAGGGGACAGAGGCACCTGTCTGCTGACCTGGCCCCTTGTCTAGAGAGGTTTGTTGCCTGCTGGGGCCTCAAATTCGAGGTGTGAAAGACTGCTGAGGCTTGTCCACCCATCCAGCTATCACTCCCTGCTGCTCTTCTACATTGGCACCAATGATACTGCCAAGGGCACCTTGGGAAGTATCAGATGGGATTTCAGAGCTCTGGGGACAATGGTCAGGGGTCTGGGGGCCCAGGCTGTTTTCTCCTCGATCCTGTCAGTGAGGGGGGTGGATGGGAGGAGGAGTAGAGGGGTACTCCCAGTAAATAACTGGCTGCGCCGCTGGTGTTGGCAACAGGGTTTTGGTTTCTATGACCATGGGACCCTGTTTGAAGACTGACAATTCACTGGGAGAGATGGGATCCACCTCGCTAACAGGGCACACACATCTTTCTTTGCCAACAGGCTGGCCAACATGGTAAGAAGGGCTTTAAACTAGGAAAGATGGAGGAAGGGGAGAGTTATTGAGACCAGGCAGGCAGATGAGGCTCAGGTGGCATTACCTTCAGCAATTGCATGCAGCTAAGGAAGTTCTTACTAGACAAGACTATGGGGAGTCCCCTTGCCCCCCTCCTGGGAAATCAGCATGCTCGAGTACCTCTCCGATGTGCCTGTACACAAATGCATGCAGCGTGGGGAATAAACAGGAGGAACTGGAGCTCTGTGTGGTTGCATGGATGTGATCTCATTGCAATTAGACATGGGTGGGATAGCTCACATGACTGGAATGCTGCCAGGGATGGCTACAGGCTCTTCAGGAAGGACAGGCCAGGAAGGCGAGGTGGGGGAGTTGCCCTTTATGTGAGAAAGCAACTGGAATGTAGGGAGCTCTGCCTTGGGGTGGATGATGAGCAGGTCAGGAGCTTATGGGTAAGGACTAGAGGGTGGACTAACATGGGTGACACTGGCTGCCTGGTCAGGAAGAGGAAGTAGATGAGGCTTTCTACAGACAGCTGGAAGTAGCCTCATGATCACAGGCCCTGGCTTTCATGGGGGGACTTTAACCACCCTGATATCTGCTGGAGGAACAGTACAGCGAGGCACAAGCAATCCAGGAGGTTCCTGGAGAGCACTGATGATAACTTCCTGACATAGGTGATGGAGGGGCCAACGAGCAGAGGTGCACTGCTGGACCTTGTACTAACAAACAAGGAAGGGCTGGCTGGAGATGTGAAGGCTGTGGGCAGCCTTGGCTGCAGTGACCACAAGATGGTGGAGCTCAGGATCCTGTGAGGAGGAAGCAGGGCAAAAAGTCTGATCACAACCCTGGGCTTGAGGAGAGCAAACTTTGGCCTCTTCAGGGACCTTCTTGGAAGAAACCCATGGGATAGGGCCCTAGAAGGAAGAAGGGTCCAAGAGAGCTGGCTAACATTCAAGGGTCGCTTCCTCCAAGCTCAAAAGCAGTGCATCCCAATGAGCAGGAAGTCAAGCAAAGGGGGCAGGAGACCTGCATGGATGAACAAGGAGCTCCTGGCAAAACTCAAACAGAAGAAGGAAGTGCACAGAAGATGGAAGCAAGGAGAGGCCACTTGAGAGCATTACAGGAACATCTTCTGAGTATGCAGGGATGTGACTAGGAAGGCGAAGGCCCATTTGGATTGGAATCTGGCAAGGGATGTCAAGGACAGCGAGAAGGGCTTTGTAAATACATCAGTAACAAAAGGATGACCAGGGAGAACATGGGCCCGCTACTGAGTGGGGCGGGGGCCCTGGTGACGAAGGATACAGAGAAGGCAGAGATACTGAATGCCTTCTTTGCTTCTCTGCTTACTGCTAAGACCAGCCCTCAGGAATCCCAGACCCTAGAGACCACGGGGAAAGTCTGGAGAAAGGAAGACTTTCCCTTGGTTGAGGAGAACTGGGTTAGAGATCATTTAGGCAAACTGGACATCCACAAGTCCATGGGCCCTGATGGTATGTACCCACGAGTGCTGAGGGAGCTGATGGACGTTATTGCTAAGCCACTCTCAATCATCTTTGAAAGTACATGGAGAACAGAAGAGGTGCCTGAGGACTGGAAGAAGGCTAACGTCACTCCAGTCTTCAAAAAGGGCAAGAAGGAGGACCCAGAGAACTACAGGCCAGTCAGCTTCACCTTGATCCCTGGAAAAATGATGGAGCAGCTCATTCTGGATGCCATCCCTTAAGCATGTGAAGGATAAGAAGGTGATCAGGAGTAGTCAGCATGGATTCATCAAGGGGAAATCATGTTTAAGGAACCTGATAGCCTTCTACAAGGGGATGACTAGCTGGGTAGATGAGGGGAGGACAGTGGATGTTGTCTGCCTTGACTTCAGGAAGGCTTTTGACACAGTTTCCCGTAACAACATCGTAGGCAAGCTCAGGAAGTGTGGGATAGATGAGCAGACAGTGAGGTGGACTGAGAGCTGGCTGAATGGCAGAGCTCAGAGGGTTGTGCTCAGTGGTGCAAAGCCGTGTTGGAGGCCTGTAGCTAGCGGTGCCCCCCAGGTTTCAGTACCGGGTCCAGTGTTGTTCAACTTATTCATCGGTGACCGGGATGAAGGGACAGAGTACCCTCAGCAAGTTTGCTGATGATATCAAACTGGGAGGAGCAGCTGATACCCCAGAGGGCTGTGCTGCCATTCAGAGGGACCCAGACAGGCTGGAGAGATGGGCAGAGAGGACCCTCGTGAAGTTCAACAAAGGCAAGTGCAGAGTCCTGCACCTCAGGAGGAATAACCCCTTGCACCAGTGCAGCCTGGGGGCTGGCCTGCTGGAAAGTAGCTCTGCAGGGAAGGACCCGGGGGTCTTGGGGGACTGCAGGCTGACCGTGAGCCAGCAGTGTGCCCTTGTGGCCAAGAAGGCCAATGGTATCCTGGGTTGCCTTAGGAAGAGCATTGCCAGCAGGTCGAGGAAGGTGATCCTCCCCCTCTGCTCAGCCCTGGTGATGCTGCATCTGGAGTACTGTGTCCAGTTCTGGGCTCTCCAGTACAAGAGAGACATGGACCTACTGGAGGGAGTCCAGCAGAGGGACTGGAGCATCTCTCATATGAGGAAAGGCTGAGAGAGCTGGGACTCTTCAGCCTGGAGGAGAGAAGGCTAAGGGGGGGATCTCATCAATGTGTATAAATATCTGAAGGGAGGATGTAGAGAGGATGGGGCCAGACTCTTTTCAGCGGTGCCCAGTGATAGCACAAGAGGCTGAAACACAGGAAGTTCCACCTGAACATGAGGAAAAACCTCTTTACTGTCAGGGTGACAGAGCACTAGAACAGGATGCCCGGAGAGGTTGTGGAGTCTCCTTCCTTGGAGATATTCAAAAGCCATCTGGACACAGTCCTGGGCAACCTGCTCTAGGTGATGCTGCTTAAGCGGGGGGGTTGGACTAGATGGTCTCCAGAGGTCCCTCCCAACCTCGACCCTTCTGTGATTCTGTAAACTGCTCTGTGGTTTAACATATCTTACGGGCAGAAGGGATCACTACAGTTCCCCCAATGCCCCTTTGCCTTGCTGATGTGAGACCCAAGTGTGTGGAGCTCTAAACCACTAGTAAATAATCCACTGCTTGGGGATTTCCTATTAATGGATGCAAGATCAGCAGTATAGCACGAAAAACTAATCTATGTAGAAAACTATTTGGAATCTCCTCACCTAGAGTGAATATTGAATTCTTTTAGAACAACATATGCTTACTGTTATATTTAACTATGCTTGAAATTTTAACTCTCAATGAACTGTACAGTGTTCCTTAATTTGTTAATGTTTTCAGACAGTTTTATCCTGTTTCAATTAAAAACTTTTCTTTTCCTATTTTCCTCTATTTAAAACACACAGCAAAACTTTCAACAATAACCCTCTGCAATTCCAAAGCTCTACTTTGAAAGTGGCTTTGAAGCCAAGCATCTCAGTCATTTTGGAAGTGGTAAAATATTTCTAAGCAGCCTTAGATTTATTTATAGAAATTCTCTCCTGATGAAGAATTCACTATCAAGAAAAATACACACATGTGCAGAAGACAAAATCTCAAATCTGTGTTTACTATTCATAATAACGAAATATACAAAAATGTAGTCAAATATTTTGTTTTAGAAAAAAGTGCATATTTCAAAGCTTTTCTTCAGAAAAAATACAGTTTCTGTATCACAGGAAACTTTGAAAAATCAAGATTTCCCACCAACAAGTTTTGGTCTACTCTAGTTCACACACATGAGCTATCCTTCATGAAAAGTGTACTATATGACTTATAGCTGTAACAAAGAAATCTATTTAATCAGACCTTCATTCTGCAAGTTAAATATGCAATGAATTGTAGTTTTCCATTCCACTTAAGGAATATTTATGGCTTCTGGATATGACTGGAATTTCCATTAAAAAAATCCACACTAAATGGTACCTGGTAGTTTCTCTTACAGGGTATTAATAGAATGCATGAATAGTCTACCATATTATGGGCAGGCATAAAATTGGATAATAGATATTATTTATAAACAGATAAAGCTGAATATATCCAGTGGTATAAACTGACATATCCACTATCAAGGAAGATGATATATAACACAGATACTTGAGTTGTACTGTTCAATGTTTCTTTTGTGTTTCCAGGCCTGCCTTTAATTGGAATAATATAATTTGAATCTCTACCAGTTTTCTAGCAAAGCTACATTAAGCCACTATTTCTTTCAGCCTTTTTTCCAATAAAAGAACCATTGTTTGTTAAACTTCCATTGTAATTTATTTTAAGGATCGGAGCTCACTGTCAGTATTTAAATGACCTGCATGTAGCAGAGAATTTCATATGATACACGTGTAATAAAAACAACAGATGAGATACCCCTAGGGTACAGAAATTAAGGAAGTGTCAAAGATAAAACCTGGGAACAGATATAGACTATGCATGGAATCAAATATTTCAATTTAAAGAATCAACATCCTGTTTCACAGTAGCTAAGGAAGTCTCAAAACAGCCCCTCAATGTTAATGTAACTTTAACTGCATGGAAATATTTACAGGCACTGAGTAGATGAAGAAAAACAGGCAGACATAGTTCTACAAAACTGAGCACAGAGAAAGCTTTAATCAAATCTACAAAATGGTAAGTGTTAAACCATTTATTAAACGATGTAGTTAACTATGTTTCAAAAAAGCTTTTACTCAGGGGAACAAAAGCAAAAAAATAACAGCATAGCAAAGGTTTCAAGAAGGTCAATAATGAAAAGACAAGAGCACTAAGAAAAATTATAAGGAAGTTTTTATCTTTTTTCTGTCCTAAATCAGGGTTAGAAAATATATTTGATTTTGCAAATGTTATGGTAGCTTAAACAAAATAGAAAAAGGTGAAAAATCCTTAAGCACAATTCAACAATAAATGTATTACCTTCTTTATTTTCAAAAAAAAAAAGGAGGAAAAACAATGATTACCTTCCTCAAAGAATGGATTTACAGAATGACTACTTCTGTATCTTAAAGGTATTTTACTTCTGTGTGGATGGCACTGAACAGCAATGAAGTTGTTCAGCTGTTTAGAAGTGCTGTAACCTTTTCTTTTATTTATAAATATAGAGGACACAATCTTTCCCTTCAACATGAAGGATAGGTATTTTTTTAAAAAACATCATTTGTCACCTTTAACTTTGTCTTACCTCAGAACACCAACTTCAGAAAACAACAAATAAGAATAAAGAGAAAGATAGGAATGAAGGAAGAGAAGCACAATATCAAGAGAAGATGGGCAGAATTTTGTGAAATAGTTCTGTGAAGCTGTTGCTGCTATTCTGTATATGACAATTTAATATTAGCCTCCCAAGAACCGGAAAAAGTAAAAGTAACCCATATGGTACCCACTGAGCACCAAATCAGGGAAACATCTCTGTTCATTAAAACGCTTAAACTTAAGTATCAGGACTTTATCATGTACTTATATACTTACATGAATCAGGGACCAAATCTATGATTAAACCAAGACTATACATAAGAATGAATAAAATGACCTAAAAGACAACAAGATTAGGCAGTCATTTTGAAGCATCTGTTCGAACGTAATTGTTGCCCTCATCTCCTTCTGGATCTTGTAAGAACTCACTCCCAGGCCAAAAACCTTCTTTATAAAATCTGATTTATTAAATCTCTTTTAGTGTAACTGACTGTTCCTTTACCCTTTAATTCTTGTTTCTTTTCCATGAGCAGTCCAACAACTTTTCTTCTGGGACGCTGTGCCACATTTCATACGCTAGCTTGGCAATCCCACTGCTTTCCCTCTGGCCTCCCTCTTTAACTCAGAATTCCTAGAGGAATCCTTAAGACGCCATAATTCATAGAAAAAAAGGATGCAAGGATATTGTAAACATCCAGTCCATACTCCTGCTTCAAGGCAGGGTCAACTGTACCGAGTCACTCTGGACAAATATTTGTGTAGCCTCCTCTTCTAGATTTCTAAGTACTGGAAAATTTCTAACTTCCAAAGCTCTAGCACTTCACTACCTGTAACCCTAGAAAAGATTTTTCTCTCCAAATGAAATCTTTCTTAATACAATTTAAGCCCATTACTCCTCCTCCTGCCACTGAGAATACAGACAACAAATTATTCTCTTCTTTCCATCACCCTTTTATATGTATCAAATTGCTACTGTGTCATCCTTTAGTATTTTTTTAAAAAATCTCTACATTTTTTCCACAGCACCAGACCTTTGATCAGTCTTGTTGCTTTCCTTTACATTACCTCCAATTGGCCCGCAAATTTTCTTGAAGTACTTTGCCTCAAAGTGTGCAGGCAGTTCCAGAACGATGTCAAACAAACTTGTAAACACCTCGACACAAGTACTAGCCCCATCAAATTGAATCATAAAATTTCACTGACATCAAAAAAAATCAGAATTTTACCCCTTGTCAAGAAAGTGTCTTGGTTGTGTGATCTTATCTACAAGTTCAAAACATTATTACTTAAAATAAAAAATTACTAATCTTTAGTTTTCCCTTTTCAACCACGGATTACTTTTTAGTCAACAGCCTTCCCTGCAGAGCTCCTCATATTAAAATTTTAACTTATTTAAAGCTTACCTTTGAAGACAATTAGGTTTTTAAAAAAATGAGCATTTCTTTTAAATACTCCGCTTATTTTAAGAAATATTGAACGAGGAAAAAAAACAGGAAATACAAAGCCTCACTATGTCTTACAGGAAATTACTTTTTTTCACTTACATTTATGGTCTATTAGCTCATCCAGAAAGTATGGGATAGTAAAGATATTAAGGCAATGGAGTTCTATTCTCACATGCACATTCTCTGTAAAACCCCCACTCCGCTCTGTATAAAGATTTGGCAATTTTCTTATGTTCTAATCCAGCATAAAGGCTCAAAAAAAATTCTTAAGTAAAAAATTATTTTAAAAATCAGAAAGAGGGAAAGATAAGCATATTCTAGGTGTGTTTCATATTGTTTTTCCAAAAGCAGCAAATCCTTTCTAAGAACAATTTAAGAATGATTAAGAATCAGCAAAGGAAGAAAATGCTCAGCTGAGGTGCGCAGCCACAGTCCTCAAATCAAACGGAGCTATCACAAGTTAGATCAGCTCAGCATTTAGTACTTGTTTCTGTTTCCATGCACCACTGTTCTGTAACAGTGAATGAAAGAGAAGTGTTGTGGCAGGTCAAATTTTCAGATCTGACTGTAAGTTTGCTTTGATACTAAATCAGATGCCTACTGCTATTAAAACAGTTTTTCTAGCTGAAGTATTTACCTAAACTTCTGGTACTTTGTACTTCTTTTAAATTGCTGAAAAATTCTTTTCCTTGTAATATAAAAATAGTAGATGGAGATGGAGAACTAAAGCTGTAAATCAATCCTTCTGAAGTGATAATCCAATAAACCACTCAGGCTTCATTGTTGAAGTTTAGGATATCATCAAGGCTCTTGGACTGATTTATGCCTTTGTAATCAAGCTCCCCAAAACACATTATCTAGTAAGCTAGAGAAAAAATACCACTTACTTTTGAATACATTCACAAAATAAATATGCAGCTCAAAACATGGGCTATTTAAAAAAAGAAGCCGAACAACTTGCAAAGGCTATACAGCTTAATTTATATTTTACACTTTCTAAAGCTGATTCTTCAGTACAAAAGAAGAAAAGAATAAGGGAACATTTCTAATATTAAGACATTATTATCTTTCAGCTGGTGAATCTAGATATGACAGAATCTGTGCTATTTTTTGTTGCCGTATCAGTTATTCTTCCCCCAAAACAGTACTGAGAACTTACTTCTCGGTGTCAAATTTTGTTGGGTTATATTATAAAAGGTAAAATATTATACTTGCATTAATACTGTTTATTTTAACTTACTACCTTTTGATATTTTCTTTACTTTGCCATTCACACAGTCTGCACTAAGAATGAAAAGGCAAAGGAAAAAGTGTGTTTATATATGCATACATTCTTATATATGGTCAGTCTGTAGAATTCATTATCTCAGGTAGTCTACAGATTTTTAAAAAGGCATGAACTAAATATTCCTCTTAAATAGACAAATCTGCCTCAAGGAAGAATAACTATAGGTAATAGTATCAAATTTTACAAATCAGCTACAGAATATGAATTTTAATCCCATTTCTGAAACAACATGGTCTTTATTTCCACTATACTTTTTCCTTTATGTTAATTCAGTGAGTTTAATTACAATTTAGATATCTATTTTCTAAACAGCTCTTTAAAATGTTGAACGCAGTGCTCTTTTACCTTCATCACAGAGTAAGAAGCATATAATTACCTTTATCATTTCAGTTAGCCCATCATTAATGCAGAAGTTATAGTGTTGCAGAAAGCTTTTCAAGCAGTACTTGTGTAACATTAGCAGGGGAGAAGCATGAGAATAGGGGCTCTTCTGTAACAGTTGCAGATATACAGTTAAGGTGGAAAGAAGATACAAATAAGAATATCTACATGTCTTTATAGGTGTCTGCAACTGCAGAAGAATGTAAGCTTGCTGTACCTATAAGACTCCCCAAATTGAGGGCTCTATGCATGACTTAGTACTGTGTAATTGATGTGCTTGGTCTATATAATTATCAGCACTTTGGCTAAAAAGAAATGAAAAGTAATGCATTTTTCACTCGCATGTCTTAATACAAAACATATTTCCTAGTTCGGTCTGTGCATAATTTTTACCTTTTACGTAAAAACCTCTTTTAACACTCTTGGCAACTACTGACACAATTTGAAATTATTGACAACTGGCCAAACATTGAAACAAAGTGTTCTAACTTTAAAAACAGAAATATAAATATTGCAGCTAAATCTTCATCTATACGTAAAGGTATACAATTGACTACAACAGAAAGATAGAAAATGGAAACAGTAGTATGGAAGATGCATATTACCTCCATTAGACACCATAACAGGAGAAGAAAAGCAATCTTTTCAGCACCAGGAGATTTCTAACAAAACAATATTGCAAGTACCTATCTGAACTAGCATTTGCTTATTGCTTAATGAAAATAACTTTTTCTTTTGCTTTCTTAGTGAATAAAACTAATAAGTGTCACAAGTCAAAGCTGATAGATATACCTATCAATAAAGTTTTCATCACAATGTAGGTTAATTTCTTTTACTATATTTGTAAGATTTTGAAAATAGATTTAAAAATAAAAACAGAACAGGGTATTTTGTGCAAGTAGAGTATTGAGCAATACATGTCAAGCGACATTAAAAGGCACCATTTTAATTTCATACTAGTATGAGCTATCACACTAATACATTTTTTCCCCCCTGCTACCTATATACTTTCAGTAGCTTGATGAAGAATTGATTAGAACAGATGTTTATTTCAACTGTAACAACTCTGGTACAAATTACTAATTACCATATTAATGGCTTATCAAACAAATTATAACTTTGGATCTGTACTGCAAAATTACTGCAAAAACATTTTATTTGAAAGTTAACATTTGAGAATATTCATCTGAGAATATTGAAGCAATTTTCAAGAGCAGCAAAAAGTCACAGACACAGTAGATCTATTAAGAAGAAAATAGGATTCATTTTGTTAAAGAATAAAATTTCTGGATTACTGCATAAAACATTAAACTTGAACACTGAAAATAAGGAAAAAATTTGGATGTTCAGGACAGGTCTGCCTTAGGAAATTTTTTCCTTTGAAATATTAACCTTTATGCAGATCACTTCTGATTTGATAGGACAAAATATTTGCTCAGGCCTGCTGTTTATTATCAATATATTCTCCTTCCTGCTTTAAGTATTTCTGCATTCAACACAAATTAACTCATGCAAATCATGATTGAGCTATGTATAGAAATATATCCACTGCAATGTACTTGGATAGCATAAGCCCTGACAACAGACTTGCAGAGGTGGCCTCCTGAGCCTTTGCTTTGTCCTGATAAAAATTATGTGATCTGTTTGCAGGATTAAGCCTCACCAGCAAGGCAACAGCTTTAGAGCTACCAAACACTTACTCTAGTATTATGAAACCTTTTTCAAAAGGAAGAACAACACTAGGATAGTAAACAGTATCAGTTACTTGACAATAAAATCAGAATCAGCTTCAAATCATTCAACCTGAAGTTCTTTTAAAACTGCAAACTTAACACAGATTCTATTGAAAAATAGTATTTCCATTATAAATGCTCGTTAAACACATCCTTTCCACAACTTCCTTAAAAAGGAAAACCTGGGATGAATAAGAGGTGTGTGTTACGTTAGTAACTCTTAGTAGAGAAATTTGTTTCATGAACATAAATCCCTACCCACTTCCTGCTGGGTATGTATTTTGAATTTTCCACATACTGAAATGCTAAGGGAAAAAATTATTTTGATGGCCAGTATCCTGATGTTTTTATTTTAATAATGGTTTTAATAACAGTTCAATAGTTAATAATACTTCAACACATATCTTTTTTGAAGTACTTCCTACATGTGCTTTCTACTGGATTTAATTACAAAGCTCTTTTATATTCAAGACTAAAACCATTTTAATAAAGTTCAGAGTACCTCTAATCATATATCTGAGATCAAAAATGATAGATATAACAGTATATAGATAGACTAAGTACAGAACAGGTCAAACAACTGATTACTTATTCCTATTTAATATGATTTTTCTTTAAAGCCAGAAAGAAAAAATATTTTCAGTCATTTTAAAAGCATAAATGCTATTTGTCTTTTATTGAGAACTGATGCTCGTGCCTCAGTAAATATTGTCATCTCAAGAAGAAACATCCTTATTAAAAAAAAAAAAAAAAAAAAAAAAAAGAGATCCAATCAGGGATCCAATACTATTCAACAAGTTCACCATAAATACTGTCACAAACCTCAGAAAGGTCATTATTTACACAAACATGTCAATGTGAAACTATGTGCAGAAACAGCTGGAATTCCTTTGAAGTCATCTAATTTTTACAGATCACCTTCAGATAAGAGGTCATGTCATCCATATCAATACCCAATATACCTGTTGTATGTATTTTTTACTTGTTTTTCTCACAACCATAGTTTCTGTTGCAGAGTGATTAAACTCTAACAGTACATAATGAAGTACCAGTCCTTAAAAAACTGCATACTGAAATGAATGCCTGTACCTAAATCATACCACCTTTTACAGTTTAACTCTTTACCCTCTTTAACACTTGACCAATCCAAAACCTATTTCTATCACTAATTTTCTAACGAAAATGGACTGATTCTCCTTGCAAATAAAATACCACAGTCTTGCTAGCTCTGCAGTACAGTGCTACCACAAATGATTAAGAGGAGGGGATTTGGTGTTTTTACTAATACATTTCTAAGCACTTTTAATGGAAATGTCAAGTATCCATATTACCCTTGGCAGAAACTATGGGAGAAAAGCGAAGCTATACATAGAAGATCATAAACAGTTAATTAATCTCCTGATTTAGCAATCACAATAGTCTATCAGCATCTGACACTTAACAGCTCATGTTGGTGTCTACTTGTAAATAATAGGCAGTTGCATTATGCTGGAACAAGATGCAGTTGGGAAAATCCAAACCCACTGTGGGAGGCAAGCCATTAAGGCCAAAGACAGCGGGACATCTTTGGACACAGCTGCTTGCCCAGCACAACATCTCATTTGTGCAGGAGCCAGGATTCCTGGGAAGTCAAGAGAAGGGGAAGATTTCTTGGAAATTTTCAGACCTTTCACTCCTTTTCAGGCAAGTAGTATGTGCTTATGAGTCTCTGTCATACGAAGATTTTGGTATATGACTCCTAGAATTTGAAAGAGGTTTCACCATGATAAATAGCCTTATGTCCTGGTTAGCTTTTTTGTTGTTGTTGTTGTCAACATTGTCACCATCTGGTATCGTTCTCATTTTTTTTCAGTCACAGTTTTGAAAACTTTCACTGAATTATCTTATCCTAGACTGCAAGCTAATAAAACAACACGCTTGTTTACAAAACAGCTGAAGACTGATGGCTCCACATAGTTTTTTAAAATACAATTTTGATTAAGGCAATAGCAATATCCTCATATTGCTATAAGCCCCTCTTTTGTCTCATCTTCTTCCCTCTTCCTACAACTGACAAACTGCCGTTCTCTAAGTCCCTGATACGGACTGTGAGCAACCACAAGGATAGGGGCATGTCAGGAAAGCTCTCTTCCAACACATTAGAGGTGACAGTGACGTATGAAATTCTGATTAACCATTTTTAAGGCTGTTCAATACCTCAGGTATTAGCCAAGATCTCCTTAGGAAGGCCAAAATATTAAAAACACTTTGATAGCCTTGATTTCTCAAATATGTATGTATACTAAAGCTGACTTCAGTGTTTGCGTTTAATGAAGCCAAAAATAATCATGTATGTCAAAGTCTTTGTTCTAGCTAAAGGGTCCAAGAAAACCTCTACTAGCAACATATGTTTTCTGCAATATGCTAACCTTGAAAATGCTTTGTCCTCCATAAAGTTTTGTAGGAGTGTTTGCTCTTAAATCACTGAAAAACTCTCTTTAAATGCTCTCCTTCCACAAAGGCACTATCATTTTCCTCCCTTCTGCTCCATAGTTAATTGTCCAAAGCTGACTTTGGTAGCAGTAGTCAGCAATAGTAATAGTGATGCAGAGGAGTGCATACATTGAATTTAATCACTTACTATATAGCAGTATACAGTAGAATTTTAAAGTAGAGCTCCTTCAAATATCTGGTTTCACCAGTCTCTATTAAGCCAAAGGCTGTTCTTGCTGACAGCAGGATGAGTAGCCAGAAAAGCCATGAATGATTCTGTTTTTCTTCTATAAAGAGATCCTCTTATGTTTAACCAAAGCAGTAGGAAGCCCCAAACAACTTCATGCTTCACTAGGAATGTATATTATTTTTTTCTCCCGTCTCTCCTGCCCCAAAGGTTATAACTTGTAAAATTTGAAGTAGGGTATTGGGTAAAGCTTTTGTTAAGAAGAGATGGAAGATTAAGCACAGACTTCTTTTAGATTTAGAAAAAAAAATACACTTTTTAACTCTTAAAAAAAATCTGTAGGAGTTAATTTATGGTGTAAAGTCAGTAAAAACAATTTAACATACTTCAACAGGGGGCAACTACAAGGGAGAAAACTCCACTTCATAAAAATGGAACAAAATGGAACAAAAAAAAAGCATCAAAAGTGAATGGATCAGAGCCCAGATCTACAAAGATACATATGTGCTGTAATGCTTCTCATCTCAATCCCAGATTGTTAGGTGCCCAGTTCCTAGAGTAGAATTTCCAAATCCAGAATGACTACACAACTGCCTTTTCAGTATACAGGTTGCATTAGGTGCCTAAGGACACACATAATTGGAGAGTTACTTAGGTACCTGTAAAATCTCCTAGATCTAAGTGTGTTTAAGAATGGAATTTACAGATGAAAACTACTTACTGGACTCAGGCATATATAAGGTTTCTTTGCACAGAAAGGATTGGGTCAGAATACTCACTGAGCAGGTGTGAGATGTACATGCCATCAGGTGGACAAGCTACTACTGTCTGAAAAAGAGCTAGAATGACTGTCTGTAGGTATAGTGAATATGGAAGACATAAAATGATTAGGTCAGGCGCAGTACCTGGCTATATTCAGGCATAGAAGTTCATTAATAAGGAGTATTAAAAAGCACTCTACTACAGTAATGCATAGATACCATCCTAAACATGACAATTTAGAGAGATTTGCTGTGGCTCCCGTGAACCATTGTTCATGATGGAGTTTAAAATCCAAACACAGCAGCATGAAAAGAAGAACAAAGAATTTTATTAATGGTTAAAAGAGTTAATTAGTACAGTACTCAAAACTGGATGTATTTATAAGTTTTGGTGCTTCGAATGACACATTTGGGCAGAATGAAGAAACCAAAGGGATATTCAGTTCATTAAGATCAGGAGGGAAGACTGAAGTAGGTGATAGATTTCCATATTGAAAAGAAGCTGATCTTTACTGACATACCATTTCCTTTCATATCCAATGGAGGTACAGTTAGAAACTACTAAACAAGAAATTGACTATGTGCTGGGGTCCAAACCCAGAATTTGCTAATGTATTTGCAACTCGGCTCTGTAAATGCTTACAAATTGCAACAAAGATGATACACACAGACCCCTGTCTACTGAGTTTCAAGTTCAATAGGATATTCATCTGGCAGTAAAAGAAGGTTAACAACAGATTTCTGGTACGGTCAGTGTTGTGGGAAACAAATATGCAAACATCAAACTACTAAGACAAATGAATGGAAGTATAAAATAACTAAGAATTCATCTCAGGTGATGACTGAGCACAGATGGCTAACAAGACCAAATGACAAAGCAAGGTTAAATAAATAGAAGTTCATCAGATGAGATCAAGAAAAGTAAATCAACGTGATTCACCAAGAATTACATTGCAACACTACAGAGAGTGATTCAAATAAATCATTTAAGACAATGAAGTCATTCAGCTGGAGTTTTTAAGTTAGAAACTCAAACTATGAAGTTGAAAACATGTGGATCCTGATAGAAAAAGCACAAGCGAATGGAGAGATAGCAAGAATATTTAAAGAATTATATTTGAACTATATGAATATAAAGAATCGTGAAATGATATTAACGGGGCAAATGACCCCTAACTTTCTCCTTTAATCTCACTCATGGTTAAAAGGATCATAAAAAGAGAGCTCTATTATTTGCTGATGTAACCATACAATAAGCTAGGAAAAAAGTCACAACAGATACTATGCATTCAACAGGGGAATTGGATAGGGTGCTGATGATGAGCTAGTGATGTGCTCCTGCAGCTAAGGCAGTCAACAGCAACCTGGGGTGCACTAAGAGCATTGCCAGCAGGCTGAGAGACGATCCTTCCCCTCTACTTTGCACTAGTGAGGCCACATCTGGAGTGCTGGATCCGGCTCTGGCCTCCAGTACAGGCAAGACACAGATATACAGAAGCAAATCCAGTAAAGGGCCACAAAGATGATTTAGACAATTAATTGGAGCATCCATTGCATGAGGAGAGGCTAAGAAAGCTGGGACTGTTTAGCCTTGAGAAGAGAAGGCTCAGGGAGGATTTTATCAATGTGTATAAATACAAGATGGGAGGAGTAAAGGAGGCAGAGCCAGGCTATTCCCAGTTGTATCCAGTGAAAAGACAAGAGGCAATGGGCACACACTGAAATACAAGAAATCCCATTTAAATGTAAGAAAATATTTTTCTACTTTAAAGGTGATCAAACACTAGAACAAGTTGCCCAGAGGACTGTGAATTGTCCATCCCTGGAGATATTCAAAACCTGACTGGACATGGCCCTCACTAACCTGCTCCAGCTGACCCTGCTTTGAGCAGGGTTGGACTACGTGATCTCCACTGGCCCCTCCCAAACTCCACGAATCTGTGATTCCACGATTCTATGATTAGACAAGATAAAAATATTTTTACACAGAGGCTAGAAGACCAGACTTAAAGCAGGGAAGAGTTTATCTGATACTGAATCAAAGGTCTTTCTTGAAAGAAGTGAAAGAAAAACAGAACTAGAAAATTATTTAAACAAACACGATTCAGAGCTAGGAGGTCACAACAGATGTAGAGTGGGATTCATTCCGACTGACATTAACCATCTAAAAGACAGGTTTGTCATCTACAGAAAGATTTTATTTATACCAGCTAAATCAGATAGACACATCCAGAACATGATTCAGCTTATCCTAAAATAAGTGTTCTAGCTGAGATGTGAGGTGTATGTTAGGATATTTGTTGTTTATAATAAATGCAGCATTGCAGATACAATAGAAACCAGTTAATATTTTTAAATATAAGGAGAGTTAAACAGTAGAACAGTTATCTAGCTGGCTGTCAGATCATTGACAAGGAGGGTTTTAATGGCAAACATACATCCAAGGTAGTCTAGATATATTAATCATCCTTCAAAGCCGCAAACAGATGAAGTAAAACATTTTTGGTGGAGCAGTCTGTTCTATGGACAAATGTGGCAGTTGCCTCCAGGGGCAGCATTTCTAGAGCTGAACACTCAGCAGTTTCTGACTGGACCATAGGGTAATCTATGAGAATGGAATAGCAAAATGACCTTTTTTTCCCCAGACTGACAAAATAGATGGGACTAGCTCCATACCCAAGATCCTTTCCAACAGATACATCAGTATCTACATGAAGTAGCTCTTAGAACTTTTAGAGCAGCGACAGCAGAGATCACTATTCCACTATTCATGTTTAGGATGAATACCCCTTAACACCTCTTAACATCTCTCCAGCTATGCCTACACTGTTAACAAAAGAGGGCCAGGTAACGAATGACCCCAGGTACTGGACTTCTGATCATTCTCACTGCTACACTGTTAGACTACTTCCCACTCTGCTTTAATCTGCTCTAGCCAGCTCTCTCCAAAATAACACCTGGCAGAGTTCAGGGAATAGGTCATTCCAGAGACTGCTCCCAGAAGCAATGTAGATGAAATTGTAATAGATTTGGCTCTTTCCATGCTTTTTCTATCCTACACAGTTCTCCAACATACTTCAGCCAGCTTTTCTGTCAGCAGCCTCTTACAAGTTTTTCTGGAATCCAAGTAATGCTTTATGCTGTTTTTCTCACAAGAAATGCTCCAGTATCATTTTACATCCTCTCACAGAAGCAATGCCAAGAGAAGGTGTAACTGCATACACCTCTCCCACTTTCTTGATAAGAGCTGTTCCTATTGATTTTGGTTTATGTTACTTTTCAAAAGCCCTAGAAACTACTGCGATTAACCCCTAAAGTGCATTTCCAGTATGGCCCAGAGAAGTATTCCCAGAAGACTTCATTCCACACCCCAAAGGACACAACGGGCACCTTCAGTTCCATGACACAATAACACCACACTAGTGCCCTGCAGCACAGCTCTGATATCATTTGCAACAGTTTGAACTGGGAGAAAAAAAAACAAATTTTAACTGTTAGCAACACCCTGTGGGCCTATCTGAGAACCAAGGCCAAGTACTGTACCATGCAGATATGTACAAATCTGCTTTAAAGTTAGCCCTAAGCAATGTGTAAAACCAGCCCAAACAACCTGGCCCATGGCCATATTTTCAGCAACATGGGAAGAGCATCAGAACCTAAAAAACACTTTCTAAAAATGAGCACAGAAACTATGGTCACAGCTTCACTGGATACCAAAAACCATAGACTCAATAACAAACTAGTTTTATGGCAGTTATAAACTCCCTTCCTGTCCTCTCCCCTGTTGCACAGGCTGCACATCTATAACTGTTTCTTCTTTTTCAAGTAGGAGATTGATCATTCGTACCACTTCCACTCCTAAATGCATCCCAATCCAGACTCAGATGATACCTACCCAATTAAAGGCAGAATAATTGTCCTAAGCTTGTATTTAGATTTATAACTTCCTAGTTTTATTTCAGACCTAAAGAAGGACTTGTGAACTTAGCTATTCTTGTCAGCTGTACTGTAATAAAAATAATACAAGCAAGCATTACCTTACCTACATCCTTAGACAATTAGGACTACAACAACACCTAGCACTAAAAATTACTAGCATTTCTTATAAAAGAAGTTTGCCTTATAAAAGATGAATCCTGAGCACCAGAACTCAAATTTTATGCAAAGCATGTCATCCTTGAAAGATTTAGGCAGCCTTCCCTATTCCATGTTTTTATTGATATGTCCCTCTTAAACAAAACAGATTATTTAAATGTCAGTCACCAAGTGGCATGGCATGGCCATGTCACAGGAGGAAATTATATATATATATATATATATATTTTAAGAAAAGTATTTTGATTCACTCATTATGAAAGAAAAAGCTACTCCCAGGTATTTTTAAAAGGAAAACAAAAAGGGATTATTTAAATCTATATCCAGCATGTATACTAACATAAACCAGTTGGGCATGAGAAGTAAGTGCACTGCTTGCATTCCTATTTTACAGCCAGCAGTGTAAGTTGTAAAGAAAGTCTATTTTGGTCTGCAGTTTCTATTCTTGGAGGTAGGTTGGAGAGGAAATCATGAATATAAAGGACCTTAGAGAACAAGCGAAGCCTAATGGTGAGTAGGTTCTGCCCTGACAAGCCTGCCAACGAAGACTTATGTCTATATATATATGTGTACATACAATCACTCAAGGAAAAGTCTAACTTAAAAAAAAGTCAGGAGCAAAATGACCTTGTTCTCGTAAAAAAATAGAACCCTCCTC
Organism: Dromaius novaehollandiae; assembly: GCF_036370855.1. Taxonomy (NCBI): domain Eukaryota; kingdom Metazoa; phylum Chordata; class Aves; order Casuariiformes; family Dromaiidae; genus Dromaius; species Dromaius novaehollandiae. The sequence goes on along the minus strand of NC_088103.1, from coordinate 39,925,825 downwards.
CCCCTAACTGTTCTCATTTTTCCAAGCAATTAGTACTGAAGTCACAAAGATAAAAGGCATATTTCATCAGAATGTAAAACATAAGAAAATTACATCTGCCATTTTTAATTCAGCTCTTGGCAAGAAATATCTTGCTAACACAAGTAGTTTTGCATTGCAATATCAGTATTAGAGTGTTCTCCAGATGTAACACATTTCAATACTGACCCACAATAAAGCACCAGTATACAAAGCTCTAGGCTAAGTGTTTGTAGCTGCTCCCTAACCACTAGTTACTTCTCTCTTCTTCTCTGACAACACCACCTTCTAGGAATAACACAGGACATTCAAACTCCAGTTCTTCTTCATTTTTACAAAGTCTAGCACTTTTCCAAATAAAATACAATCTTTGGGATTTGCAGTGCAACAATTCTTAAGAAAAGTGTTGTTTCACATTTACAGAAAGCCTGTTATTCTAAAGGGTCCCAGAGACCTTTATGAACTTTACACATCATATACTGAATATATCAAAGAAGGGAAAGTGAGCCTATAGCACTAGGAGAAATCTACAGAAATACAGATAGAGAAGTACAATACTGCCAAAACTGATACAAAAAATATGGCGCAAGGCCCCTTCCAAATCATGAGATTTATCTTTCCTCATATTTTAGACTAAAAACTGCCTCAAAAATTTCAATATTAAGCCATTCAATATTAAGTCATTAGAGTGCAATTGGGTCATGTTCTGATGCTTCAATATTTAGGAGTATTGTTAAATGGAAGCAGCAGTTTTAGCAGAAATGATTGATGCCAGAAACACAAATATAAAAAGAATATGAAATATTTCAAGTCCCTGATAGATTTGTCAATAATTACTACATGTAGAGAAGGAAATGAGTATCTATGTTTAAAGCAGACATTTAATATTAAAGTGGGAGCTTTTTTTATTCTCCTTCGCAACCTAATGATCTAGCTATTTAAGAACTAGTTGCGGGCTTGAGCCTATCCTTATAGAAGCCAGCTAAAATGTACAGGAAGTTAAACCAAACACATGCAGGCACTAAGCCCACCTAAATCTAATTGCCAAATTTTGCTGTAATTCTCCTTGAACCATAATAGCTAATGGGGTAATATGCATAAGCATGTCAAACATAGCAAATTTTCTCCTAAATGGAAAGCTCAAGAACTGGACTCAGCAGGAATAAGGAGAAAAACACATCGTGTCAAACACCATCGAATACGTAAAAATAACAGGGTGGAATATGATATGAGAAAAAAGGAAAAGCTTGAGCAAAATTAAAATACACCTTCTTTCGTATTTTGAAACATCACATATTATGCTTACGAACTTGCGTTCACTTCAGAAAAGCACTGATCACCATAGTAACCAGCATTAACTGGATTCCATCCTCTATCGGGAAAAATGAGTTCTTCACTAGAAGGAGCTGTTCTATTAAACTTTCAACAACTAGAACATCTCAGATTATTTTTTCTTTTCTTCTCTTTGATAAAGAAAGTTCTAATGAAGTGATTTTGTTAAATCATTGCTGTCTGTATTTCCCCTACTGGAAAGCACAAAGCTAAGCTCAGAAGGGAAGCAAAGGGAAACAGATTTACTCTGGCATAAGTAAATAAAGCTGCCATATTATCAATAGAATGGTGAATTGACTCAGAATCCAGTCTATTTTTTATCTGCCTTTCCATATGGAAGAGGAATTATACTGTTCTGTGGAGGGGGAGTACACAGGAGAGGACAGCTGGATATTTTTAAATCTTATTCTTGTGTAAATCAGACTATCAATAAATGCTTACTAAAGTTTATGTACAGATACCTGCATTATTAAATAGCTTTTTAAAGCTTGGAGACTTTGATGATTTTATTAAATATGCAGGATATTTTTTTTATATAAGTGCAATAGTATTTCTTGTGCCTCTTCAGAAGAAATAACCATATGACTAACAAATTGTTCAAATACTTAATAGATCTAAAATAAGAAAAATATTACTTTTTGATTCCAAAATAATCCTGAATCTATACATTGTATACTGTTAAATTTATCCTTCTTACAGTTACATAGAAAAAATTATGATCAAATGACTAAAAAATAAGGAATGTTTATACTATCACTAAAGATCATATACTCTCTTTCACAGCATTCCTGTCTTTTGTAGTACACTGGATAGGTGGTACTCATGAACTGAAGAAACATTCAATATTTTCCTTTGTTTCCATCATTCAGTGTGCAGACCTAGCACTTCTTTATTACAAAAGTCTTCAAACCAAGCCCTTCTGCCAGTTTTGGGTTGTTCTTACTTATGCACCACAGTAAATGCTCTCGAAGTTTAAATCTTCTGCAGTTAGGTAAGGTAATTATTATTCTGATTTTATGCCTGGGATACACTGATATTTAACCTGCCCATCATTCCAAGATACCATTACCAACATTACCAACAGGACAGGTCCAATAGCCTAAATTCTTCCACCATGGAAAGTACTTGACAAGAGAGATTGACTTCGTTTCTCCAAAACTCCAGCAAAGGTTCTAACTGGGAAGCACAGTGCAATAAATGTTTCGGCATGTCCAGGAAAGACTGAACATTTTGGAAAATAAGCTATGAAACTATTAGCTTTCATTTAAAAATATGTCAAAAGACAATATTCTTTCCTGTCATCCAAGTATTTTTCTACATACCTATTTTTATGTCTTACAATCTAGCTACCTTGAATACTCAAAGCATATTAATCAATTTCTCCTGATTAGGAGAATATCACAATTTCCACCTGCTTAAAGGCAAATAAAAATACTGATTTTTTGAATTTTTTTAACATATCTCATTTAAAATACATCATAAAAAAGCATGCTTGCTTACTAAAACCACCTTAGAACAGTAATTGTGATTCAAAGTGCCACTCTGCATTGTGCTTTGTCATATGCAACCGCACAATTCACAAGGGCAGCTGTGAGGCTGGCATACTTAAAATCACGCAAAAACAAACAAACAAAAAACCCACCACACACATACAAGCAACCTCCAATAATGCACAAACAACATTGGTTGCTTTTAAGCTAGAAAAAAAAGAAAGAGGTCTTAGTGACAGAAGAAAGCATGCCTGTCCCAAGACAAGAAACTTATTTTGTCTACAGATTGTTACAGCTCTCACTTTGAAAAAATGTGTGCTGTAAGGTTTCCTTCATTTCCTAAAATCTCTGCCCCTAAGGCATGGTGCACATTCACACAGGAGGAAGGGAGGGAGGGAGGAATAACACAGCTATGACTTTCTAATCAATAGGATTCTTGACAGGAATATAAATCTAACTTTCACACTGAACAGCTAGAGTTTGAAATTTCCATGGAAATCCTTACTTTAGAAATCACAGGGTTATACGTTTGCTGCTGAGAATGGACAACAGCCTATCCAATGAGTGGCAAAAACAATTTTTATCTAGAGCTGTGGAGAGGAGTATTCACACTTTGTTTGAATAAAGGTCCAGATGATTTGTGCTGGATATAATAAGTAGAAAATGTAAGTAAAGCATTCAGCTGATTTAAAATAATCCTATCTTCTAGATAACAACTGTGTATGAACTCTGACAATACATTATGATACGCTGGAAACAGGTTTTGAATGTAAGGATAATTTTTACAGAGAAAATACAAATTTCAGCAAATTAACATTCTCCATATGTTTACAAATTAGACGGCAGTAGGGTCTGGATTCAGTGACTCAGGAGTGACCTATTTCTGATATTCTTCATCTCCTGATATTCTAAGGGAAATAATTCAAACACAACATTTGACTGAAATGGATCAATCTCCCAAACTAAGCATCAGAGTACAATGACAAATCCGAAGTATGATGTTTGATGATACATACTAAAAGTCTAAATGGCTCCTCTACAAACCTCTCCTGTAGTTCTCTGCTTTCCTCAGGAAATCCAGTAGCCTTAACAGAATGAGTCTCTAGTACTGAAATTTATTCTACATAGTGTCCCAATATATTCAGAGTGTCTATAACCAGATAACTAGTCTCTTTCTAGATGTTTTTTCATAAACCATATAGTGTGTGTATAAATAATTAATTATTTATTTAAGAACTGTGACTTCCAAATTAAGACCATGCAGAGTTAAAAAAGGACTCATAGCAGAAAGTCAATTTTCATGCAAATATTTGTGTCTATGAACTCAACAGATGTGACACTCACAATCTGAAATGCGGTCATGGCCAAAAACAATTTGAAATCTGCTGCTCTGCAGAGTTTATTTCATCCAAAAGAAGACATTTGGTATATCAAATGCTTTAATACCACAGCTTGCCCTGGGTAAGCATTTGGTCTATGTAAAAATCTAGAAAGAAAAATGTATTACATCAGACAAAATCAGGGACTTTCAATCTGTAGCTTCAGCTTTAGGTTTATTCTGGAAAAGTCAAAATTAAAATTTCAGTTTTCCCATTTTGTGGAAGTACCTCTTGACTAACACAGGAAAATGCACCACCAGTACAAACTTTTCCCTTCTGGTTTACTAAATGTGAAAAAAGACTCCTTTATGGCAGACATAAACACAGGACAGCAAACTGAGTGTAACCGGGTGTGTGCAACAAAAGTTTCAAGTCAGACCAGAGAAAACAAGATATAGATTCAAGAGGAGGAGAATGCAATAGAAAAATAAGCATGGGAAATATAGACAAGAGAAAAATTCCTACAGTGTGTCTAAGGGCTGAATGGTAATTGATAGAAGATTGGAATGAGGAACAAAGAATCTGCTTCCCGTAGTTTAATTCTTATGGTGTACTTATGTGATGTATGATGAGTAGACTTTGTTTTTAATGTTCTTTCTAAATAGGCAAAATTGCATCAATATATACCCTTACTATCCACTGGTAATCAAACCACCCATTAACTTCTAGAATTGGTTAAGTATTTGGGGACTAAAAGAGGAAAAATAACTTATCAGTGAAGACTTAATTTGGAGCTTAAAGATAACCTCACTCTTCAGTTTCTGTCATGATAAAAATTCATCATTTATTGCTAGTCTTTCCTTCCTGTCTCATCCTGAGAGTCAGCAATTAGCTAGACAAAAGACCGCAGAGATACTACTGAAACAGTATACCTGCCAGCATAGTTCTTGCATGTGAACATGAAAAACAATATACACATAGACACAGCACCAGATATTTTTGTTGCTTGTCTCTACTTATCAAGCCAGGCCTTCAGGGTAGCATTCAAGCTAGTTCATTAAGCACATCAGCGTTTTCCTATTAATGATGAATACGCATATACAGTCAGCCAAATACGCCTTGTGGCAGGCTAATCTAACCTTTTGGCCTTTTCCTGCTGGAGAGGAGTAAGTTATATTTATGCCTTTTCTCCAGTTCAAACCAACTAATACTGCTAAGACAATTTTGGGTCTGGTAACTATTTAAAATAACTATAATCCTGAAAGGAATAAGGTTCCTATCGGAGAATGCAGTGTACAGGAGGGTATGAACAAAAAGGAACATCTTTAAACATAAGGCTATTCATAGCTGAAGTTTAGAATATTAGTTCTCCTGCTTGAAAAGGTACTCTTCCACTATTTCTTTGTTTTTTATCTTCCCATTTGTTATACTCTATCTCAGCTTAAGTTACAAGCTTCTCCACTGACAAGGACTTTTGCTTTTTTTTGAAAAGGTGATCTAGCTGTAGTCCTTGAAGCTTCTACCCCTGAGATAGTATTTAATAACCAATAATGCTGAAGATGCCTTTCTCTGGGAAAAAGGCTGCTATACTTTCATAGCTGGACTCTCTTTTTAAAAGCAAGATCCATTTTTATCTCCTGAAACATTTATACCAATCTTGCAGCTATGAGGGTTGTATCTCAGCACTCTGTGAATTGTGTAAGGACCAGCTGCCAATGAAACAAGCCAAACCTAGTGTCTTTACGCTAAGAAAGAAAGATATTCATTCTTCTGAAAGACCTCTAGCCATATATTTGAATGTGAAAATCTAACAGAAACTGACAGAAGAAAGCTAATGAATAAATGGAAGGAATACTTTAACTGGCACTACATATGCATCAGCCTTTCTAGCAGGTGTCCCAGTATTTTATATTTACAGTGTTAGATACGTAGAAAAAATAAGCTGTGTCATGAACTTGGAACATCAGCAAGAAGTCATAAGATGTTCACCAGATGTGATAAGATGTAGACATCAGCAGCATATACATCTACAGCTGAGCTCACCATCCCAGGCCTGCTTTATACTACAGACATGGGAACTTTCAGGTGCAATGCATCTGAACTACTGTATGCTTCTACGTGAGGATAAGATGAATCAAGTCCTGGAAGGACTGACTATATAAACCAGAAACAGGAGGGGAATTCAGATAACCAGTTACTTTGTGAACTTCTGAATCTGGTTGGATGAATCCCACTCTTGGGATTTTGCAATAATAGATAACAATTTTCTAACAACAATAGATACAGTGTGGATATCAAATAGAATATCTATCCAGTCTTTCCTTCAGGAATTTCTCCTTTTAGAAGAAAGGAGAATTTGAATCTAGCAAAAAAGTGGTTAGCATAATTTTATTTTATTTCAGCATGCCTCACAGCCCACTTAAAGTTTCATCACTTTTAATGTTAAAATCCTGGTCAAAAATAAGCTACTCCAGTATAAAACAAGATCCACTAACTGTACTTTCCAAGACCACAGGCCTATACATTCCTCAGTTCAATATTTAATTATGTGGACAAATGTCTCAAACACTGTCCACCTTAATATGTTTCCAAAACTCTAAAAAACTAATTGTTGTAGTTTCTGACCTAAGGTATGTGACAAATATACCCACGTAATTCCCAACTTTGCAGATATTTTTGAACTTAGAATCTGACAAAGCACATAAAAAAGACAACGACAGGTAATTTTCCAGCTACTTCCTTTTATGGGATATTTCTGAAAGCTGTAGTCATTAGGAAATGATATTAATATTTATGATGTGATTCTTTAAGATAACACTAAATAATATTGAACTTTCCTAAGAAATGTAGGAGATACCAGATTCAGCAGTGAAACACCATACAGGTCAACCATGAAATTAAAAAAAAAACAAAAAAAAAAAAAAAAAAAAAAACTGGACAAAAAGCATTATCCACTAGGCATAAATTAAAATAATGTCAGGATGCATTTAATTGTACTCACAGTTGACATTGGTCTCCTTTGATTCCTTTAGTTGTACAGAAACATTTTCCTGTTTGCATGTGACAAATATTTGCATGACCACTGCACGTGCAAGCTATAAAATCAAAAGGGAAAGACAAGATTTATTCACCCATATTACAGTTTATAACTAAAGGAATTTTCATAGATATTATTGCTGTATCCTAAATGCATTACATACACCTGTGTCTAAAAAGTATTAACACTTCAATTAAAAGCTTTTTGAAGCAATTTCACTGACACATTTATTTTATATTCTGTAGAATTAACAAATCAGTGGTCTGACTGTGTTGTTAGGGAGATTTCCTCTAAAGATTATTGACACCTTAAACAGTGGTAGTTTGAAAATATCCATTACAGCCTATCATTTTAAATCAACTTTGTATCTGAAACAGATATACAAAATTATTAACAATACATCTTTCCTATATAAGGTGAAATCCTGACCAATAGAAAAAACAATGGCAAAATTGCATTGGTTTCAAATGTCTAATAAAAGAAAGTCAAATGAACATCACAGACATTTGGTAAAATATCTAATGTAATTAGAACTCTTACTTTTGACAAAAGAGAACAAAAAGAAAGCCTTGAAACCATTTGAATGAAGGCTGGGTCGATACTGTATTTATGGTTCACAAGAAGAATATTGTAGAAGCAAAAAACAGGCATACTGAAAAGCTCCTGAAATTTGAAGTAGAGGGGAATCATGGAAACATCATCATCATCCCACTCCACTATCTTCCTTTTTAAGCTCCCTGGCATGCTAAAGTATATCCCTCCACAGTGGTCTGTTCACTGCCTGATCAATTCTCATTTCAAGTCAGTCCTTCCGGTCTCAAATTCTTCACCTTTCTTTTTGCTTTTCCTTCCTACAAAGGAGAAGAGTCCTTACTCCCTAGGGCATGGCACAGATGCTGGAGCTTGATGAGCCAAAGGAACCAAGGACCTCAGACACAGATATGAAATAAAGTAAAATCAGTAAAAAATGAACTAAAACAAATAAGTCCAAAAGCAGAAGGGAAAGAAAGGTAAGGGGAAAAGTTCTCTGTTGAATAAAGTCTATTGTCAAGGTTCTCCCCCAACACCGGGCAGTTGGGAGGAAATGGCAATGTCTAATGTCTTCCATCCTATGAATCCCACACCATTTGTGAGTTCAAGTATGAATATGAATGTGACCATGAGCAGTAACTCAGAGAGGAATCACACATACCAGAAATTTCTAGAGAGTATACAGTGATGTGTGAAGTTTTTCTTTCTCCTAATACAGCTTGTAGCAACACTTCTAAAAAACACCTACAGTTTCCACAAAGGGCTAAATTTTATAATTTTGCTATGATCTTGACACTCTATAGTAAATGTTCATTGAAGTGCTGCTACTCCACAATCGGTTGTGCTTTCCTAAATCCATTCATGTTTTCTACATTAATGGAATGACCATTTGAGCAATTTTACCTGGAAAAGCCTATATAGATACTATGATCTATAAAAAAATACCTAAAGATACTATGCATTTTTATCATCCTCTTGGGAAAAAAAGGGTTAAAATAAAGTATATGGTAAATATATGTAGTAATATAAGACTGTTTGGAAGAGCAAACCCATTTCCTTTGGCAGTTCAGACATGACTTAGATATGCAGCGCAGAGAATCACTGATGAAGCCAACTTTTCAGTGCAATTTATTCTTAGGGACACCTAAATCAAATCAGCACCTACATTTCGCACTGAAGTGCACTATATGCTCACTCAGGCAGGAGGCCACAGTCACACTCCTCTTCAATCAGACAGGTACCTCCTTCCATTTAAATTGCATCATGATTTAGTCACAGCACTCTGTCCCTGCCTCTAGAGTTTCAATTTTTACCCTGAAGAATCATTAAATAAAATAAACAGCTGATGGAATCTATTTTCCCACAGACACATGTCTAAAGGTTGATCTGTGTGTATTCATAAATGCACACAAATAAAAAGTACATTCATACTTCACTCTCTTGCCAAGAATACTATCAGGGCTGCTCCATTCCACCTACATTTTCATGAAATTTACATTAAACCTATTTTCCTTAAACTTATATGGTGTTAAGATCAGTATGGTAGAGAGAGGAGAAGAAAGGAGGAGTGAAGATCCTGAACCTTGTTTCCTTGTAAAATGAAAATGCTAGTTCTGACTAGCTCAGGAGCTAATTTTTTTCTATTACAAGATGAACAGCAATTTTTACTGTCATTGATCAAACTCCTAGCAATTTAACTGTTTCCTGGATAATACCTCGAAAAAGGACATCTTGAGTTAATCAGCTTTACTTGTTTAAAAATTCTCTTTCTGGACAAATTTTGTTTAACAGTGCTAAATACAGGCTTGCAAGTTTATTTCTGTCTGTGATGGAAAATAGACTCCTACCAAACTGTGGACAAGTATGTGGGGAGTAACTCAAGTAAAACACATAAAAGTCATCCCTGCGATCACTGAAGCAAATGTGAGGGCATGATACCACACAAATGCAATGGCAGAAGCAGCGTGACATTAGTGCATTCGGTGGAAAAATTTGGGGGTATCATTATCTTTGTGCACCTCTGCAGGTTTTTTCCACTCATCTGCTTTTGAAAAACACAAAAGAAATTATGAGCTTTGAATATGAACTATATCTACTAATCAATAAACTGCAATATAAAGCTACACTTGATTTCAAGGTAAAGTAATTATTAAGTCCAATAGCTACAGAATCCCAAATGATAGCACTGCTAATAATAATCATATTGAGTCATTAAATAAATCCTTGCCCACAATTCTCAGTGTTTATACTGAAAATGTCAACTCAGGATAATTACTTACCTGAAATTCTATGTTCCTGTTATCTTTTTATCAGGAAACGATGCTTGAGTTTCAGCTTTCAACCACTGAAACTCCTAATTCACAAAGATTCTTGAATATATATTGTATAGAAGCCCAATGTATTGGTTGGTTTAGACGAAAACTTACAAAATACACATACAGACATACACACACTTTTTTAAGATATAAAAGCTAGAAAAGCCCAGTCAGTAAAGCCAAGTTATACAACCCTGTGCTGTACTACTTGTGATTGCTAAACAACAGAATTATAGAACTCAAAATCAGTGGACTAGAACCAGCATGCCAAAACTCACATTTCAATAGTTTCTTGGGTCTCTGGGCTTCAATAACGGAAACAATGCTGGCAAACAAGTCAAGGTGCTGACACCCATCAAAATAAATGACATAATCAGACCATAATCAGACATTTAATGCTTATCTGTGATCTGAACATCACTTGGAACACAAGATTTACATTCTTTCTCTGTTACTTCAATATTTCCACACTTCTGTTTCCATATTTCCTTTTTTTAATTTATTTTCTACAGCCTGTTTTTTGCCCTCTTTTTAAAAATTGTCAGTGAATACTTGTTTCCCTTCTGATAGTACTGTAAGTCAGTAGTTAAAATAATAGTTAATAATAAAATAATAATAGTTAATAATAAAATAATAGTTAAAATAGCTAAAGCAGCATCCTTCCCAACCTAATGCTATTAGAAATATGCCAAATCTGAGAATGTCTTTTAAAACCACATTTTTCATTATTCTCAGCTGGTGAAAGTCAGAATAAGGAATGCAATTTGAATTTTCCATTTTTTTGTGGTCCCACCCCCTCTCCACCCCTACGTGTTTGTTTTCAAGGAACGATGTGTAGGTTCCAGCAGCAGCAGCAGCTCAAGCCTGTATCAATTAACTTTTTCTTCTTCCCAGAAAGGGCAGTCATCATCTTTAATATTAGTCTGAAGAAATATTTAACAGGATTTTTCTTTGTAAGAACATCCTAAAGCTAAAGGAAAGGAAATCAGAGTGGCTGTTAAAATGAAAGCTTTACTTAATGCTTTACATTTCAGATGCTTCTTTTTCTTGCATCTTTAAAAAGAAAAAGGTTTAGGTATTTTCATGAAACTGTACGGTGGTAAGCAGAGATTACTAACTGAAAATCCCAGGCTTACACTACTTAAGGCTGGATACTGAGAGGATCACATTATCTCCTTTGATTTTCTGGGCCTGTTTGTCTCATCTTAATTAACATACCTGTTATTTTGTATTTGTATACTATATTTTCTATGACTCTGAATAAAGTTAACTAAGCCATCCCATTGAGATTCTCAGCCAGTAAGGATAGTTTCTACTTCTGCCACACTTAATGATTTCACCATCAGCATCTTTTAACTGATTTGCCCTTCTCTCATTGAGTTCCCTTATGCTTCAGTATGGATTTTTGATAACCATGGTTCTTACATGTCTGATTAGGCACAGTGTCAATCTTTTGCCTTGCCATATCTCTCAAGTGATGTTAGGTTGACAGCAATGCATTCTCTGTCATGATTATGCTTTAAATAAGATGTCTAATTCTTAACATGAATGATTTGATTTGGGAGAACAGATGAGACACTGACAGTGGGCTTAACATTAAGAGGATGAAACACACCTATATACACAGATCTGCTGAGTGAAGAGAATTTAAAGAGAGAAAAAATAAACAGAAGCAATCTTTATGCTTTTGGACAGGTAACAAAAAGAAGAAAACTCTCTGCAGCCTTTCCCTGAGCAAATACAAATCCTAAACTACCCTTATCTTAGAAACTATTGAGTCCAAGTGAATTGTTCTGATGATGGTAACAAGGGGCCTTTGTTTCCCAACCCAGATGAGCAGAAAGGGTTTTTTGCAGGTATCAGTAGGGGTCTAAGCCTGGTGTCACTAAAGCCAATGGAAAAGTGTATATCGCTTTCACAGGGAGGCACACACTGAAGCATTTGAGGAACTTGTACTACATCTGTAAAACATGTTTAGGAGAGTAGAAATAGAAATATAACATCACTTATAATCGCAGCAGGGAAAAGTTTTCTAAACTTGAAATTTTTCTGTATTAAAAATATACTCATAAAAAAATCAACATCTAGAGGCAAGTTTCTCTTGCCAATACCATTATACCTCTTGATGAGTAACTATGTACAACTTGTACCATAGTACAAGCCTGTTACTGAAGAGGTGTGACGATCTGAAAGGCTACAACAGATTTAGACTCTACTGTTTTAAGTACATATTCCAGCATATCATACTCAAATACTTTCAAGAGGTTGCAACGATACTAGTCCTCTCTCAGATCTTCCCCAACACTCATCAAGGCAGAGACTAACTTGAAATCTTGCTTTAACTTTATAACAATTTAATATACAGTCACATTCTAGAAATGTTATTAAATCCTGCTCACATTTTCTACTTCCTCCTAATTTAACTGTAGTCATATTCAATATTCAAAATTCACAGATGAATCTCTGCAAACCAATTGATTAAAATGAAGTATACGGAATTTTTTTCTCATTTAAAAAAATGAATCTACATCCCACAACGCAATTTTTAACAGTAAGTTAATTCCAGGCAATGTGCTTTCAATGATATAATCACACCTCTAGGATATGAGAGGGATTGATAGTATAGCATGTCTTCTTTCTCTCTGTGGGTTAACAAGTACATCTGTCATCCTCTGTTTCATAATCCACACAGTGCTGAGAGTTTTTAAATTATAAGGCTAAGTTTAAGACTCAAAATAAATGCCAGCTTCATCTGCTGGATTTCAGAATCTTCTATTAGGCAAGAGTTAGATTAGTCTTATACCTTCTCTTATACCTTCCAAAAGAAATTTGCAGCCCATGAAAAAGAAAAGCTTGGTATCAATATTTGTATTTCTCTTAAAGAGACAAGAAAAGATGGGACTTAGAACATTCACAATTTTATATGTGATAAACTCTGAGATACGGAATACAGATGAAGCTATATTTTGATTTGAAAGATACTGTACAATTTTGATGGGGATTTTATTTCGTGTTGCAAATTCCTACTCAAATATGTGTGCATTCTTTAAATCAAATTCCAAAATTGACATTTGCATATTTTAAAAAATTGCTTCAGCTACAAAAATTCTTTTTGCAAGTACAACTGGAATCTTTAGATGCAGTATTTTGGAGGCACTCAGCCATTCACCCATATCATATCAAAAGACAAGACAAACACTAGTCTTAAGCAAACAAAATTGTATAAACTGCCTCCAGGCTGAGTTTCAACAAGTTCTGATCACTTTATAGTCTAGGTACAAGCACACCTTAGAAACGCAATCCTCTGTAGATATGCTGTAAAGGATCTCCCAGGTTGACTGGCAAAATTTAAAGTTAATATCATTTCATTAATGTTGCCCTTCTCAAGTGTTTTAGCACAGATCATGAGTTGGCTTTTGTAACAAATTTCTCAGTCATCCTCCTCTTATCATGCTTTGGTTTGTATCACACAGTGGTTTTGGAGTCCATGAACTCGATTTCATCAGAATGAAACCAAAACAGAAGATGCATTTCACTTCATGGACTTGAGTCACTTAGGGGTGTTCAGTCTATGGTATCCTACTTGAGCTAGTCCCAAGTCAAATCCATAAAACATTTAGTGTGGATGTTAGATGCTTTTAGTAATGGTGTATGCCACTAATCCACTCTTATTGCACTGTGGCATGCAGACATGTACTTTGTGTTGGTCGTTTGCACAGAAACAATGAAGTTAGTTAGCCCAGTTTCATGACTCCTCCTACATCACTGTTAGGGTCTAACAGATTTTTGTTGACTCTGTCATTAGAAACCTTGGTGTACTATTTCTCTAACTGAAAATATAAGAAATTTTCTTTAAAATAAGCATGCATCAAATGATATGAATATTATTATGATTCAGGCTCTGACAGTAAAAGAACTGCATTCCTGTCAAATTTAGATTTATATTATTCATATGCATTTTTGTTTAAACAGTTATTTTAAATACTTAGCAACCATGCAAACATTTTACCAATCATTAAACATTAAAAAATGCAAAAAAGTACAGTTTATAATAATAAGCCTGCTTAAAATACATAATTTTTGGTCTATTTTTTGTCACATTATGTTTACCTATTAACTAAAATCACAACATTAGAGCTTTAAAAAACAGAAAAAACAGAACACACACACACACACACCTCCAAACACACACATACTCTCCACACACACCCTGGCAATTTCTACTCTATTTCAGGCACATAGCAGTTGACATTATTGTTTTGTACAACATGCAGATTGTAATTGGAACAGAAAGATTATATGAAAACAATATAATCCAGTAAAGTAAATCCATGCTGCAAAATTACAACCCTATAAAATTTATTAAATAATAAATCCACAGCATGATTGTTTCTGAGTTGCTAGCTCAGCAAATAAATGTTCTTGCTGATGCTGACAACAAAAGAACACCCATCACCGTTTTCATGAAGTATGCATTTTAGACAATTGAATTTAAAAACATTTATTGCTCAACCCCCATCTCCAACATATAGCTGCAAGAAGGAATTTTCTTTCAAATGCAGCTCACTACAAATTATACTTTAACTTAATATGTTCATTTACTTTGGAGATTATTAAACCAGTAGCTGCACATGCATAATTCCTTTAAGACACCCTGCAGATTTTTTTTAAAGAAAGAGTATGACATTGCTATTAAATATTGAGGCGTACTACTTTGTTAATTATGATAATATGCAAAGCATAAGCTACATAAATAAAAGAAGACAGTCTTTCTCATTCAGCTAGGCTAAGTATCAAAAAGCAAATATAAATACATATTGGATATAATATTGTAAGGCTCAATTTCCCTGTAAATGTTCACTTCAGCAGGCCATTAATTAGCCTATTCATACCAGAATTGAGCTTCTGAGCAAGATTTTTACATTACTGATATTACACAACAGTCTAGTCAGTCATTCATTTTCCTAGAAAAGTATATCAGCTGGATGCCCCTGATACCCTTTTACTGTTCAATTATTTTTATAAGAAATACATTAACTCAACCTTTGAGATAGAGCACTGTAAAAACAAACAGATGTGCCCAAAACACTTATGCAATATTTCTTAATTAAGTAGCACTAAAATACAGCTAAAGAACTTCTGCAAAGTAGTAGACAATAATAATGAGTGTTCAAAAAAAGATGGCATGAGGAAGGATTCCTCTAGCAAGCACTCCAAAAGGTCCATGCAGGGCTATCACTTCATAGTGACATGATTAATCTTCATCAATAAACTGGTCTCATTCGACTGAACATTTGATACATTCACAGACCCATCTCTTTCCGCCACACATTAATAGTATTAAAGTTATAAAATCAAAATCTCATTATAGAGGTATATATAAGATATTTTTGCACTTCTTTTCTCTATGTACTATAGAATGGGGGAGGCATTACCAAAAAGGAACAGTACATTTGCCGTAGTAAGTGCTCTGTTAAATATCAGCTTTTTACACAGGAGAACTATGTTAATTTCTCTTTATTTTTAGAGTCTTCACCTCACAGCAAACAATACCAGTAATTTCCCCAGTCTCAGCTGTATTGCTCTTCACCATCCTGCCATGTTTTCTAAGGAGCTTAGGAGGGAGAAAGACTATGAGATTCCAATATTTCTACATCCTCAAAACACATTACTGTCTTAGCACTGAAAAGAAGATGGCCAATGAATAACAGCAACACAACTTTTCGGTGTGGTTGTTTTGACTGGTATATACTTTCCACAACAAAATTAGTTAAAACAATTATGTTATATCTAACTAATTCTCATCCTTCTTGATCTTGTCATTTCTCTTTCTTTGGTCTCAAACCAACTTTTTAAAATTACATTAAGACCAGTTAACAGACAAAAAACATACCTATTTTTATAGACACAGTACTAATGACTGTGAGGCCTCATACTTGATGGCTGGAGAGAAAATACATGGATACAGCTTTTGGAGTTATATAGGTACAATATGAAATTTAGGATATTCAAGAATTCTGCAACCACCAAAATCCTATATCTAACAGATACATATCATTTAAAGCAAGGTCAGCTACTTCAAAAATTCAGAAATATTGGATCATTGTTTTCCCAAATCAATCCCGGATATAAATCTGTGCTGGACACATGTTCTGGCACATATGCCAATCACCCAGACATCCATTTCTGTAAATTTAGCCACTGCTCACAGCATGGTAATTTGTTCAACTTGCATCAAAGTTGTTATCTCAGACTATAGTGTAGCCTACCCTCTGGTCTTCCTTAGGGGTTTAGAGGATAACAGTCTGTTTACAAGGATGCTTGTGTCCTGAGCCGATCCCCATTCCAGAGAGAACAACTCACC
Organism: Dromaius novaehollandiae; assembly: GCF_036370855.1. Classification (NCBI taxonomy): domain Eukaryota; kingdom Metazoa; phylum Chordata; class Aves; order Casuariiformes; family Dromaiidae; genus Dromaius; species Dromaius novaehollandiae. The sequence goes on along the minus strand of NC_088103.1, from coordinate 39,909,419 downwards.
CAAGCCTGAGTGTCATTTTAACTTTTTTCTGCTATTTAAATTCATTGCAACACACTATTTTACCATCTCGCCTGACCGTGACCTGGATATTACTTAGGTAACAAGTTTTTTCTGAAAAACAATGCCAGGTCACAGTTAAAAAAAGAAAAACAATCTGGAAATCACAAGTGAAGTTTCTTTAGATTTTGGACTCTGAAGTTGTATACATTCTGGAAGTAGGACATTTATTCTTAAAAATAAACAGACAAACTCAACTGCTAAATATTAATATAACCTAACCTGCTAAATATTTTATCTGGGAAACAAGAAGCATGCTGGTTTTCTATTACGAGAACAAAAATCTGCTTTGGTTGTAACAACATAATCCTATTGCAACCTTCTCCATTTAAAGAGTTGCATTTATTCTCAATCCATTTTTACACTTTGGCAACATGGTCCTGGCAATGTTTACATTTCATTATTTTTTCTGTTTAATAAAGTGAATGGTGAACTAATTTTTTTGTAAGAATTATATCTCAAGCAGTCATACTAAATCTGTCTTTAATCATCAGCAACTAATATTATAAATACAGCTTTGAAAACCATAATTTTGTTTTATACAAGTAGATAATGAAAATGCAACACAGAAGAATAACACTGAAAAACTAGATTTATTTCTTTTTCTTGGTCTGAATCAAACAGAATCTTAAGCAATTAAGAGTCTCTCTGTGCATGACTTCTTCATGCCAAGACTAAATATATTCTTGACATTATAGCGTAGGATTTTTATGGCTTGTTCTAATTCAGAAATAATCTGCATAGACAGTATTTTCTACTAAACGTTACAAGAAACCATGCCGAGTCAAAAAATCTCCATGAGAACTCATGAAGTACAGCATCACTGGTGTTATTTTCTCCATGTTAATCTGTGTGATGAACTGGAACTTTTACACCTTGTATGAACATATCAACTGAAAAAATCCAGGTGAAATCACTATTCAAACTACTTTATTTTGAGATAAGCATAACACCTCCTACATATCAGTTTTGCTTTTCATTCTTGCCACTCGTTCTTCTCACTTGTGAATAAAATATAATCTGTTATTAAAAAATAAATAACCTTTAAATTCAATTTTGTACTGTGCTGAGCTGGGAGTTCTGCAAGTTTAGGTCAAAAACTAAACTCTAAATCTAATATATAGCACACCACCATCTTCAAGCATGCAAGCATTTAGAGAGACATTTCTTCTATATGCTTATCACATTTAAAATATTATTCCTTAAATTTCTCTTAGTTTTCTTGTTTATGAAGAGGCATTTCACGTGAAGATGCAAGATACAATTAGAACTGCCTGGAAAAGAAGCAATTTCAGATACAGCATACAGTGTCTGTAGGGTGAAATACAATCATGAACACTGAAACACTGGGGTTTTTTGGAGAAAAAAATAAATTTACAATTTGGGGTGTTTTCACTGTTTCATGCCCAATATGAGATGTGTTTAAGGAGACTGTTTTTCAGACACCAAAGGCTTAGCGCATTTTTGATAACTAAGTCTTTTTAAAGTTTTTTGAAAAGAAGAGCATATTCTCTACGGGTCATTTTGAAAATTTTGGCCAAAAATCCCCTTTCATCAAGACTGCTATGTTTTCCCCTTTCTCTAAATATGAATATTCCTAAATTATAACAGAAAAAAAACCCAAAGATTATTATAAGGCAGTATAAAAGCAAAACAATTTAAACCACTCAGTAACTATTCCCAGTGGCTTTAAGAATAAAAAAAAAAAAAAAATCCAATCTAGGAGAAAAACAACTAAAATCAGCAACTGGTGATTGCAACCATTTGTATGTACTTGGTCATTCATGATAAAAGCCCAAAGAAGAGAAATGTCTTACACAATTTATCAGACAAAATGGCACAAAAATGTAAAAAAGTCAGCAAATTATTTCCCTGTGTTAGCCATTAGGAGGTACAAAATACTACTGATTTTTAATGCATTCATCTGTGGGTGAAGTTTTTTTCCTAAAATAAGTAATGCAGTCTGACATTGTAATGTATTGCATTTACTGCTCAGAAAATGAGGGTGAAATCAACTGCAATCAAACAAAAATGCCATTACAAAAGACTTTTTTCAAGAATCTTCATTCTACCAGTTGGAAAATATTTTGCAGAATACCTCAAAAGCTATTTTCTTAACAGCCTGCAGGGGGTTTCCAAGACCCGCTATGGAGAGGGACGACCATTTTACTGCAAAACTATTACTGCTTGAATCTTCTCTAGTGCTCTGGTAGCATATATCATGCATAGGGATTCAAACAGGTTTCTACTTTGCTGTTACACTGGAAAGTTCTGTCATATCTCTCCAATCGATGTGCAATCTCTGATCTCATTTAATCTGAAGGGCATGTAGCCAAATAATAAAAGAAGAAATTAAACTCTCTTATGCTGTAAAATTGCAGGGGACGATGGAAGCTACCACGCCACATGTTACATGTCAGACTAATCAGCTGCCAAGAGACACATTTGAAGGGCTTTCCTGCGATTACAAGAACAGATGCTGGAACTTGTAACTGATTGCAGATGTCTCTGTATAAAACTATGAGAACAATACAGAAGCTGTGAGTGGTTATAGTAGTGAGAAAATAAGAGTTTCTCATGACCTAGAAATCTTTAAAAGGGTAGATTTAGCAATTTCAAACGAGCAAAATGTCTACTCTTTCTGGGAAGACAAAACTGTGGGCACACTCAAATGTTCACTTGAGGATGAAGTAAAAGTGGTTTAAGAAATTATCATCTTTAGCTTATAGCTGCCAGCTCTTAACCAGAGGCTATCACCTTTGCAGCCAAGAAATTGTGATTGTGTGAGCAGCTGAAATCTCTTTCAATACTAAGTAAAATATGTTTCCTTAAATCATTTGCATTTATTTTATTCTGAAATAAGCAAAAAAAGTAGGACTTAGCAGGTAAAAGCACTACATTTCTGGACAGCTGAGAGTTTTCAAATCATATTCTGACTATCTCCTCTGTGAATATCTTTTGTAAAGCAGTGACTTTACAAATTTCATCAGGAAGGTTAACATACTGATACACAGCTAAGACAACACAAAAGAATTACATTTTATAAATATTCCTTATCCAGAAAATACATTTATACCATTTAGATGTAAAGATCACAAAGACAAAAATGTATAGTAACTCCTGCATCATTGCCAGAAACTAAGTTACACAATAACATGTAGGAGGACTTGATCAACAACATCAATGAAAGCAATTCTAAGATTATCATTAATCCTTGAGAAATGATCAGATAAGCACAAAAGAGAAAAAGGGATATAATATAAATCAAAGTGCTGGATCTCTGCTGTGCCAGTAAAAGTAATAAGTGGTCATCAGTTAAAGGACCCCTGAATTCTTATTTCTCATGCTAAGATGCTCAATAAGCACAAAATGTCTGCTACTTAAAGAGATTTAAATACTACAAGCTGTTGATACTTTCTTTTCTAATATTTCAGATATCTTTTATTGCATCATAGCTCTAAAAAAGCTTTAGATTCACTTTATTAAAAATCCAGTGTTGATCATACATTTGCAAAACTGCAGAAATAGGTTTGCCTTATCCTAGAAAAAAAACAAAGACTATCTTGTTCTCACTCCACTGGTGTAAATCAGAAACAATTTTGCTATGGACAGTGAAGTTACATTTATGCAAACCAACATACTACAAGAATCAGGCTTAAGCAACAGAGCTATTAATAGTAGATGAAATTAGTCACTATATATATATGTATATATATAGCTACAGAATTAAATCGTGTTTGTGCAGGGTAGAAAGAAAAATTTGTTACACAAGAAAATATCTCCTTTAATGGACTCAAAGAGAAACCTCAACTAACTTATTTCACTCAAGCTTAAGAATAATAGAAAGAATTTTAATGGTCAGGAACCACAAGAATTTAACTGAATTTAACTTTTACCTTCTGATTATTACAATAAAACAAATTATAGAATGCTGGAGGAAAATAACTTTGGACTGCAACTGCTTTTTACTCAAAGACATTGACCAGGATTTCATCTGTTCACTACTAGCCATAGTCTTTACTAAATTAAACACAGTTACACTCAGCTACACCAAGACTGAATTTGTTCCTCTTGATTATATTTAAAAATCCAGAGAACTAGATCCTGAAACAAAATACCAGAACAACAGTAAAAAGCAAATATAAAGAAGAAAGTGTTCTGATACACACCAAGTTATTTTTTAGAAGATTCGAAAGCTGAGATATTATATAGCTGATAATGGAAAACTTTGCACAACAGCAAGGGAACAAGCAGGCAATAAAGCATTTACTAGGGGTCTCAAGTTATTGAACAATTAGAACCAGCAAATGCTGGAAGTTACTGAGCAAAATATTCATACAGCTAGTTTCTACATAGATACTCTAAGTTTGGATTGTTAAATATAAGGTTTCTGAAAATGATAATAATTCAAAAAAATGAGATACCCCAAAACCACTAGTTTTGGTAGAAGAGAATCTTGGTAATTATTAATATAGTATTATGAAAATATATTTCAGTATCTCTTCTAAGGACCAGATTCATATTATGTAGCCATACAGACACAGCTATTGCTACAAAACATCCCACATTTTTTGCTAATGGAGAAGTTGAAAGGATGTTCCACTCACCTACACGTTACAATGTTGCAACTATAATACGTTAACTTCAAATTTTGATTTTGGTGGTGTAAATAAGAGGAAATTCTGTCCTTGAAATTCTTGAGAAACCTCTTCTTTCCATTAGTTATAAGTCTTTGGAAAAGGGGAGCTATGTGTTGTACTATCAGCATTGTTGCTTTCCCGACAGAGCTCTAAATGTTGTAGGGTTCAGACACATTTGTTTTTGCAGTGGCAAATTCTGCCATGAACTTGAGTATAATTGAACCAACAAGATTTCTAGTGCTTTCCATTTTGCATGAGAAATTCTCCTTCCCTGCTGGACTGCTTCAGAACTAATAGCTGATTATTTTTCCATAGGCTTCTATGACTGGACTGCTAACCTAGTCGTTCTCTGCTAAATAATTAATATATATATATATTATACATATATATATAATAATTAAATAATTAAATAGCTCTTGTTAAATGTCTCTGCATGTATTAGCGTCTGATTGGATCTTTACAAAAAATATATACAATTAAGTTTTAACTAGATCTGTCTACTTTCAGACCAATTTCCAGCCTGGAGATTGAGTTCCACTTCATGTTAGTCTTACTGAAACAACTATATCTTAAAGAACAGCAAAGGTATACAAATACCACACATTTGATTTTCTCTACTTCTCCAGTCTTAAAAGACCAAAAATATCCTTATATTAATGGGATTATTTCTACATCTAGAACCACCTCAGAAAAGAACTTAAAGCAGTTTTTTAAATTAAGCATATCCTTTTTCTTAAGTGTGTTTAAATATTTGTTAAATATATATTTGTGTCTGTGTGTCTGTGTGTATATTTGTATAACTAAAGTTTAGAGCATTACCCCCAGATGTAACCTCTTCTATACTATAGTTATTAATCACCTTTTCTGTTTCAGTTTCAGACCTAATAAAATATCTGATATCTATTTCTGAAAGACAAGGCAGCTGAGGGGATAGAAGGAATGAAAGTAATGAATTTGTAACAGGATAAATTTTCTACAGGAGTATAAAGTAAGAAAGCTTGTTTATATTGAATTAAAACATAAAATTTGTTGCCACCACTACCCTCAGCTACGTTAAGCAAAACTGTGCTTAAGATCTTCAAATAACAGAAGTAAGTAAAGTTATTGTACCTATAAAAATGTATAACAATGTGTAAAATTAGACTAAGTTATGGCTGCTAAAGAAATTGTAACTTTGCATTCCCAACTTGATATTTAAAAAGTAGAACCATAATGACAATTTTCAACATTTATGTAGGATGATTGTGTTTTATTTGCATTTAATCCAAGAAAGGAAGGACCATAAAACCCCAACATATCAAACAATTCTTAGAAAGATTATGAGACCATTTTGCTATATCCTAGTGGAAGTACACTGAAAACTGTAATATCACTTACAGTCAGTTGGTAATTCTGCCTAAACACTGACTCCTTAAACAGCAATCCTCAGCTGATACACGGACTAATGCTTTCCCATGCTTGCTGTTCAGAAAATCACACCACTCTGCAGTGAGAACATGGCTCCTGATTTACTAAGGAAAATCAAAGTTAAAAAGTCAAACATTAGCTAAAAATGGGCGTTTTTTTCAGTGCTTTACAGAAATTTTATAACTGTCTTCTGTAATAAAGGTAAGTTATCATAAAGATCAACTAAGCCAAATATCCTCTCAATATCCTATGAAATCCCACAGCCATCAAAATAATTTCTCTCTGGCAGTTTAGCATGAGAATGTCATACTCAAGGGATTCTTTTTCCCTCCCCAGAAAACTGTAACCTTGTAAACACAGTTTTACAATGACATTTTCCTTCAAGTACAACTCCAGCTCCTTTACCTAGGGTTATTTTGTGCCTAAGTAGTTTATGGAATACAAACATATCTATAAAAAAGTTCCTACTTTTAGTTGATTCTTTGCTTTTAATTTACAATTAATTATGCTAGAAATCATACTTCTTTATAATACAGTTCATCTACAACAAAGCAAAAAGAAAATGATATGTATACATACCAATTAATAGTATGCTGAAAAGTTTGCTCAGCACTAAATTAACAACTATTTCAGCAGCCAAAAAAAAAATGGGTCAGTAATTTGTTAAAGATACCTTTTTTCAACTTCCTCAGCCAACTTTCTGATGCTAATCCACCTTTCTTCTGCTTTAATACTATGAGACTTATTTTGAATAAATTTATATTGGACTGAAATTAATTTAAGTTCAAAACTAAACCCATGTACAGGCATTTTCTTCACTCAGTACTCAGACTATCTTGAATACTGTTCAGTAAACAGTGTTCACCAAAGAAAGCAAATAAATTTTCTCAAAACATATTTGGGAAAAAAGGCCTTCTAAAATGGCTTATTCTAACACTCTACAAAAAGCAATATAGAGTTTCTTTGAATACGTTATTATGCTATGATCTCTCTTCCTTGTATTTCATACGAACTAAGAAGCCTTCTTTTGCTTAAAACACATTTCATTGTTTCAGATAACACAAAGCATGTTTATTCTAGAATAAAATATTATATAAAAATTAGCCATTGGTGTTGTTATGCCTATTTAACACTTAAAGAAAAAAAATTACTACTGTAAAATGGGATTGCCTGACAGCCCTCTTATTTGTGCAGACCTTTGGTTATTTGGTTGAATAGGATAAACGAAATCGCACTTTCTGTTGGGATTTAGCATTATGTGAGCTCTTCTTTTTCTGATTAGTTTTAAATTACAGCTTCTTACCACAGAGTGGTTTTTCTTTTTATTCTTTTTTTTTTTTTTTTTTTTTTACTATGAATGAGTGACCCACTGCTTGTTAGAAACCAAGGTACAAAACAAACAGTAGAACTGGAAAATTTTAACTTAGTTTCATATTCCAGTGCCTGAAGCATGCTCAGTTCACTAAAAATGGAGCATACTGTACTGTTTGCTCACTGATCCTTAACATTTACTTTTATCTAAAATACTTTTATTCATATAGACTCTTGGCACCTGTAACTTAAACCTCCAATCAACTGTGTATCTGTTACTTATACAAATAACCACAAAGTGCCTAATCTAAAAGACACTACTGATTTTTAACTACATCGACTAAATCGCTATGAAAAAAAAGTTTCTAAAACGTATTTTACCAATATAAAGTTTCCTCTAAAATTTTAGCCTTCTGATGATCAGGTGGCAAAAAAATCCTATCTTTAAAACAGCTGTAAATTCCATAAATGCAATTCTCTGCCTGTTAGACATAAAAAATGCTAAATAGAAAAGCCGTATAAAATCTCTGCCTCAATCTGCCATGTCCTTTCCTAAGTGCACCGAAATTCCTACAAAATCATGTTTATTCTTCATTCTACTTTAAGTAAATGAAGAAGAAAATGCTTTCTGATGCTGTTTATACTACTGATAGCCAAGGATACTGTGTTCATTTATGATTTCTAAATTTCTGTCAGTTTTTACTGCAAATAAAAGCTAAAAGATCTTTGTCCTTATTCTTAGTCTTACCCAACACAGGACTTAAGGCCCTTGAATATAAGGTTTTGAGCCAGAAACTTCTTCAACACAGAATTTTGTTGTAGGAGATAAAAGGTCAGTTTTTCAGCCATCTGCCACAGTAGTAGAAATCAGCAACTTACCTGTTTCCTGATAGCAAGTTAAGCCCTGAATATTACTTTAACAGTTCTATTAAAAACTAATAAAAGAAAGTCTACACAGTGTTTTTTTCATAGCCTGTTTTTCCCCTCACTGTTTTTCAACCGTGAAGGTGCTGACCTGTACGGACAACACCTGACACAAGCATCCAAAACTCCAGGCGTTTTGCCACATGTAGAGTAAGGATGAAATGTGCAAGAACAAACATTTTGAACATTAAATATGGTTACAAGCAGAGGGCCTCTTACCCTGGGCACAGTGGAGTTGATGCCCACCAGAACTTTGTAACTCCCAGCAAATTCTTTCCAAGGTCTATTTCCCTCCTGTGCTAAAAGCAGCACCAATTCGGGAGCCACACCACGCCAGAAGAGAAAGCAGCCCAGCAGCCCTCAAGAAGGACTTCCCTGAGTATCCCCAGCGTCACAGCACCAGGCATGCAACACCTCAGGCTAAAGTACAAAACACACTGCAGAAGAAAGTCACAAGCTGCTTTACAAGGCAATGGCTATTTTTTCTGGCTTACAATTTAAAACAACTAAGTACTCTTGTCTTGTTGGTGTTATCTTGATAATGAATACCTTGCACCACTCTTATTTTGTACAATATTGTTGTCCTATTATTACAATATTGTTAACACTACAACATTACAATAAATATTAGTATTACAACATTAATATTCCAAAATTGCTGTCTTATTCTTGTTCTCTGCCATGGTGTATGACCTTGTGTGCACAAACATGTCTACTGCAAAATCTGCCATTGATATCACCACCACCTAAAAAGCATTAGAGGCATCAATGATTACAAAACTGCTGCAACTCCATCAGAAAGTATATGACTCCTATTCATATTAGCTGGATTCTTGCAGCTGAACACATCATGCCTTCCCATTTTGAAAACTTGAATTGTAATAAAAATACATAAAATTGTGCTTTTTAAAAATCTCTCAGCAATAATCTATACAGCATTTATTACAAAACTAAATGTACTCAGCTTGATTTTTTAACCTGAAGATAATAAGCAATTTTTACATGATTGCCAGACTCAATGGGAGGAAAAATGGATGACTGCTTCAGAGCCAGAATTTAGATATTCTATTTACCTTCAAGGTAAATTTGTACCTTCCTCATATAATCATTTGATATAGAAATGCGTTTTGTTATATTAATTTTAACTGTGAACACTTGTCTTTTGTTTTTAAATAATATATGATACATGGGCAAAACATTGGGTCATTGCTCACTGAAGATAAATAGCTAGGAACAGCAGCTTTTGTGTTATTAAAACCAAATATTACTAAATGAAAAACATGTTGTTGAACATGTATCACCATTCTGTGGTCAGAACAGCAGAATAGTTTAATGCTAAAAAAATGAATACACTAGTTAAAACCAGACCTATTTTAATAACTTTGTTCCAACTACAAGCATATAATTATCCAGCAGTTATAAGAAATGATCAATTAATTCTTTCTTTATAGTGTGGTTTTATGGAGCTCATGGATTTTTTGTTCCCTTGGTTAACACAGCTTACATATTATAACAATTCCTACATATTTTCATCAAAGTGACAGACTATGTGACTGTTCTCCATACAGAACTGCTATTAACAGATGTTGCAAGTGGTATCAGTGATGGATATCAGAAGCTAGGAAAGCTTCAAGTGCAGGTTACCAAATGAGATTTCTGTACTAAGGCATTAGGTATGATGAAACCTATTTTAGGCTTGCAGCTTTGGCAACAGAACTCACTCCTCTGAGTTTGACATCTAAGCTCCCCAAATAGCAAACGGAAAGAGTTAAAAGCTTAACAGCAGGCTGAGTAGAGGAAAAAATAAGGAAGCCAGCAGGAAACGTTAAAGAGCTACCTGTATCTTTTTCTAGAGTAAGTTGCCCATGTCAAGATGGTAGTTAGAACTTGACAGCTTCTATCTGTGGCCCACGGACTTTCCTGGGACTGCTTCTACCTTTTACATTAGCTAGTGGATTAAAAAAATAAATGAAATGGAGGTTTGGGAGTGAAAACCATTCTCCTAGATCTACGCTGTGACTAGCAGACCATTTTTCTGGTGGTCTCAGGGATCTGGCTGATGCCAGTGATTACTGCTAGTTGTCTTCTCTTTAGTTTCCTTCTGAGTCCAGGCTTCTTGACTGCACAGCGGTTCAGCTTCAGTGGAACGTCTGATGGTTTAGTCTACTCTGACTACAACCAAGTAATCAGGATATACTCCTAGACACAAACAGACTCGGTCTTGAATCCCTTGATTCTGAAGAGGGAAAGGACCCTAGGTCTTTCATTTGCTGCATAGCATACTAATCATGAAATATTTACGTGAAAGGTAAATGCTGCTCCTATCATCCTAGTTCTAAATAAAATTAATGGTAGTTCACGTGCTCTCAGATGATCTCAGCGCTGGTGGTATATGTGGATATAGTCTAAGCATACTACACACATCTTTCAGAGAAAAGAACATTGAATTTCAGAGTAGCAAATCAGCTTAGACAAAAAATAGGTGCCTTGATGGTCTGTTCAGCAAAATCAGTGGCTAGGTACATGCAGGAAAAGACTATTAGGTGCCTCAGTAAGTATTCCAGAAAAAAACTTAAAAACTTATTGATTCAAAAGTAAGCGTTTGGCTCACTTAGGTCAGAAGGTGTATTCTTCTTAGTCTCTTTGGTTCGACCACATAACGTTTGACAGAGCTGCATGTGAATTCAGTGATCAAATGTTCTTTTAGATCTCAGAGTATGAAGTCTATACTGTGATCCTCTCTTAACAGTTAATAGATGATATTCCATCCAGTGTTTAAAAATTTTCAATCCACTGAACATTTTGGGGACAGAAGTGTGCTTTGCCACATGCCCAGCTGTTAAACAAATCCAGAATCTAGTGAATAAGATGAAAAAAACTTCCAAGTGAAGATTTTTCAGAGTACAAAAGAAGCTTGAACTCTACACAGAAATGTACTAGCTGCCACTGCAAACCTCGAAACGATGGTGTAACCCACTTCCTTAGTAATACATAATGTAAATGGTGCATTTGCAATTTGATTTAGATTTTGAATGGCTAGAGTGATGCAAGCTACAACCCAGAGGAAGCATGGATAAGTATAGCATAACAAGAAAGGTATTGGGAATGTAAGCGCTGGATCACCCCTTACACAACATAGGTCAAGACAAAATTGATGGAATTGCAGAGCCAGTCATAGACGGTAACGTGTCTCCTCCCTTCCAACAGTGTTATCTCCATTTTGCAAAGGAGATGGAATTAAGGGTAAGTGGGTGAAAGAAGATAAAGAGCATCTTACTGGAGCAGAGAAGTAATTGTTCTACACAGTTTCTCAGAGGCTACTTGTAAGACACATCTAGTTCAGTTTTCTGTGCATTTCTAAGAAAACACAGATGCAATCATAAAACATTATAATGAAGGAATCCAAAGAAAAGCTATTAGAGAGCTAGAAAATTTAGCATGAACACTCATATTAGTTGAGGTCAACTTGTAATCAATCCTATGAAAAAAAATGACTTGGATCCAAGGCATTATGAGACACTACTCCAACTTTGCATATGAAAATCTTCAGCCAGCCAATGAATATACAGGCAGTGGAGAGGTTTCTTATAGATCACTGCATAAATATTTGATAAGAAGGGAGATTAGTGGTAACATAAATACAAATTTGAAAAGCTCTTGTGAGGTTTTCTGAGACAGGCATTATCCTCCCTCAGGACTGGTGTGTGGAACCACACTGTGATGAGAGTAAGCCACAACACAAACATATTACAGACACTGAATTCCTGCAAAATAACAGGACATGCAGAACAGAAGCTTTTCAACCTTCAGTCTTCAATGCCTCAGCATACAGCATGGTTTTCAAATCTTCCTGGCCAGCCTAACACAGCTGCTGATAATAAAATAGCCTTTTCAAAAGGAGATTATAAATTTAATCTAAAACACCACAATTATTACTTTCTCACTGTTCAGTCTGCTGGCATGAACTACCTGCAACAACTAGAAATGACTGTAGAATACTCAAGTGTGTTGTTAAAGAGAACATATCCCTCAGTTGCATAGCCATTTTATGACAGTCCTGAAAAGTAACTAATATGTCTTTCACGGGCAACAGTATTGGGACTTTCTTCACAGGTATCAGACTCTTCAGTTCCCATTTTAGGGGCAGAAAATATTTACAATGGCCTTGGATTGTTGCAGAATCAGGTCATAAAATTCTGAATCGCTACAGAACAAAATAATTTTATTTGTAAAAGGTTGCTGAAAAGATTACTTGATAAAGTTTTAAATCTAAGATGTTTTTCCCTCTCCTAGAAATCATTTCTCAGGCCAACGTCATCTGCCTAGTTTTGCCTATTTTGAGTAGCATCATACAATTTCTAGTATAATGATACATTAGTGTATATAAATACATACATATAGGTGTACACACGTACAGACCTACGGGTGCTTTGAGACTAAAACTCAAATATTGTGTCATCGTGCTATGATACTTACTAAATAAAATGATTCTTAGGCAGATAATTTCTTCCATTTTTAAATTTACTGCCTCAAATACAATTTAAGATATTTCTACTCAGAATACTTAGGTTGATTCTTCTCTACATATGCCCTAAGCAATGTCAAAACACAGCCAACTTCAGCACTATCACTACTTAGTTTTTAAATGCAAAGTGAAAATTTAAACTGCTGCTTTCTGTTTCTGTCATTGTTTGTGTAACTTTTTGAAACCTAGAAAAATAAGACTAAAAGGAAATTACTTGATAACTTTCTAACAAATAAATAGACAACAGCATATTTTAGTTTAAAAGAGAAACCCCAAAATTAAATGATTTTCCTTCTCACGCTGTTTACTCTTTTTTATAAAAAAAAGTTTGTTTTCAATAATGTGTGAAATTATATAATTTGCTGTATTAACATGTAATATACAAGGTTATATATATACATATATACAACAATATATATATTTATTATTATTATAGCTCGGCAGCAAGGAGAAAAGGCTGCCTGTTTACATTGCCCTGGATACTATGAATTACTTTGAACAGTTTTGCAAAATCTTTGGGGATCATCAGTCAGGGTTGAGAAAGAAGATGACAGGAAGCAGAAAACCTGAAGCATGAGTAGAAACTTAGAGGCTCCCCAGAGAAGAGCTAAGAGGTCTGTCTATATCAAGGAGCAGAAACAAAACAAACTGGTGAGAGACAAAAGCGGACTTTCCTACGGTGTAGTATGGATTATATGGCGTTTTTTACAACTTAGGACACTGCAAGAAGTTGCCGAATTGGAAATGAGAAAGAAGGACAACCACAATGAAACGATTTGGTAGTGAAAGGTAGATCTGTTTCCAGTTCATGTTCCTTAGTCCACCTCTTCTAGTTTTCCAGATAATCTTGTTCAAGTGTATTGTGTCTGTGTTGTAATAAAGCGGACTATGAATTACTTTGAAGTGATTGTGGGGTTTCTTAGACATACTGCCTGCAAAAATTCCTCTGTAATGCACACATGCTCCTTGTAAATAAGACTGTTTTTTTTTTTTTTCCCAGGTTATCCAACACCGATTGCCCTTCTGTACTAGGGGAACAGCGCTCTGTGCTTGATGGTGCCCCAGGCAGCTTTCAGCAGTAGTTCTTTCGGGGAGGCAGGGGAGGGAGGAGGTCGGTACTGGTTCCTTCACAGGCATCACAATGAAAACACTAACATTATGTAAGTTACTGTTGCTGAACAGGTAAACTGTTAGTGCCAGAGGAAAAACAATCTGTAAATCTACCCAATAGACATCTTCAGAACCTAAAAAATAAGAGGACCATTTTCAGTTAGGTGCCATGCTCAGCAGAGTAACCACATTCCTTAATCAACAAGATTTGAACCCCACGAATTTTCTTTCTGTTACTCAATATACCTTGGTCTTGGGTGGATCTTGAGTATAAACAAGTCACTAATTTTCTTTTTTCTTCTTTTGGCTAACAGAAATAATCAGAAATTATAACTAGACTACTATTATAATGCCTGCATCTATTTCACCTAACTCAAGGTCCCTTAAAGTTAAGGAACCTAGTCTAACATCTTAATCTTGTCATGCTACCTATCAGTTTTTTTAAAAAAGCTTCTTGAGGCATTTAATTTAGACATATACAAGTTGGGTGCCTAAAGTTTAGATGTCTAAGTTTTTGTGGAATGAATCCAGGCAGAAGTACATGTGGGTGTGTGCTTATACACCTAATCATAGCTATAGGAACACTTACATAAATAAATGTGAAAATAATTGAGTTACAAAACATGTGAAAGAAGTAGACACGGAACAAGGTGCTTCTCCAGAGTCAGATGCTTCCAAAGAACAGGAAAAGCTCAGATTTATTACCCGTACACTCACAGGTATTGGAGGAACACAAAAGGCATCCAGATCTCTCACCTAGCTCCAGCAGATGCTATTGACTTGATGCACATAATATGCATATTTACTAGAAGCATCTCCACTTTTGCTAGTAGTTTGAAGATTGATTTATATGTTGTGAAAACATACAACATCCAGATTAGACTATCTGGTAAATAATTAAATAAATATTTCTCATGAACAATTAAGTTAACATTTTTAAACAGAATGATTATAAACTCTGGTATATGTGGGGAAAGCTGTTGCCTTTGGTGTTGAAAATGTCCAACTGTATGATAGCAGAGAAGACAGACAGATTTATAATGGCAATAAATATGATAGAGACTTGCTTAAAAATCTCCCTGTATAGCCTCCCAGGCAGGAGAGCTTTTACAAAATGATCATCAGCGTTTAAGCATCATGCCTTTTAGGCTGCTCAGAGAGCAGTGGGAGCTAAAACAATGTTCCTGCTGTGCTGGTACTCAGAGTTTTACTCCTACTGAAAAAGCAACAGCAATGGTAGTGTAATTATGGGAAAACTGAACATTGTTTGGGATGTTATCATTTTAGGGAAAAAATGCAATACAGCAAAGAGCTTACGTTATCTTATTATTAAATGTATTATGCATTCACAGCATGTGTCATATGTTACTGTAAAGACTTCTCTCCTACCATCTCATGCATTTTAAGAATAATTTTTAAAAATCTCAGTTAAAGAATATGACAAGATGATAAGCAGCTAGAGTATTTTTTTTAACACTGACAACTAAGTAGATGATTAATGAGTTTGAAAATAATGCTAACAAATTTTGCTAAGACAGCACAAAATTGTTCCAAGCAATCTTCCCTACTGTTTTCTCCCATTATTTTATCCTCCAGTCTGTAGTACATGTCTTATTCTATTTGTCCTAGAATTTACATAACTGTTGCACATTTCCCAGATATGCAGTACCTGAGCGATGACCTTGAAGAAAATATAACACTAAGAGAAAATACTAACAGAGCAAGCCAGTATCTGTTCCCATCTTCAGCTAAAGCTCTTTCACTTCCAGAATTCATCAATATTTAAATATGAATTTCCTATTACTGAATTTTGATGTTCATGTCTTCTAAATTGCATCTCAGCTGGGACCCGAGCAGAATTTAGGCAACGAATCAAAGTGATTCTGAATACCTCTTCTCCATCTCTTCAACACTTTGGACAACAAAGCTTCCTAGGTTTCTACATCTGGACAGCTTCATCTGCTCAGAAGCCTACAATGCCGAGCTATGCCTCCCTATCATCTAAGCTTCACCACAATTTAGAGTCAGCGTAGGAGTGTGCCTAACTCTGCTTAGATCACTAGTGGTTTTGATTCCTTAAATATGTCTAACAAACTGACAACACTGCAGTTAGCACTCCAAGGGCTGCTCAAGGGCTACTTCAACATTCTTTACTAAAGAATAATCAGATAAAAGGGATAAACAGAACAGGAGCTTGGACCAGAACTCATAATCTATTCCCTACTAGAGTGCTATACTCCTTCCAGTTCAGAATTAATTTCTACAGAAAAATGTACCACATGCTCAGGCAGTCTCAACCCTCCTACAGAAGCATGAGCCTTAAGAGAAAGAAGCATTGAAAGGATCCAGCCAGAAACTCAGCTGGCAGCAGCAGAGAAAAGTGACAGAAGAAAGGACTATGAAGATGACTTTTTTCAGTCCTTCATGATGTTTTTTCCTCTGTTGATTGGCTGTCCCATACCATTTCCTTTTTTATTTTCCAACTATTCCAGCCGCACTTAAAATCAGCTTCTGACTGGGATGCCTTTTCTTCCAGTAGTATCTTTTTTCTCTATGCTTTAATTATTGTTTTAACTTGCAGCTATTTTCTTTTTTTTTTTTTTCTCAGCGTTACCAAAAGCATTAACAGAAAGAAAAGGAAAAAAAGGAAAACATGATATTTACAAGAAATTATCATGTTTTAGAAAAACACTTGTTACCACTTACACTGTCCATTTCTGTGCTCATCTCCCTTTATTACTCAGAAAGATATTCTGGACAAAGATTTGCACACTGCCTGACAAACAAGGGTCCTGATCTCAAATATGGTTCCAAATTCCTCTTAAATCCAAACAGAAGTGATCTGTCCATTCTCTATTGATCACCAAAATCCCTGGGCCACAATTTGGGCACCAATACCACAGGAGCAAAACATCAATGGTACTGAAGAAAGTCTAACAGTTCATAGTGGCTAGAGTCATCAAAATAGCTTAACAGCTTAAACTTTTTTATGGGCTCTATACAACACAATATAATACATGAATGCAAACAAAGCCTCACAATTATTATTATCATCTTTAATTTTTAAAGCATTCTTTAGTCTAACTGCCATTAAAATCATGTCTACCAATAAAAATATGAACCCTTAAAGTGATATGTAGTGAGGATTGAAAAAACAGGTCATAAAATATGTAATTTTACTGGTCTTATAAATTGATTTTAGCCATTATTGCATTACACATAATTCACTATGGGTGATAGAATGCTTATTTGGTTAGATAGCTGATGTATCCCTGAAGAATAAAACTATATTAATACATCACTTTGCCATAAAGGTGCTATAGACAGCAAAAGAACATTTTGTCAACTCCAGGAAAGAGATCTATTAAGAATTATTTAAAGCTTCATAAAGCACCAGCAAAATGTGCAACTGTCAATAGGGGTAGACATTAATCTCTCCATCCCCTTGAACACACTTTCAACATACTGCACTTGAGTTTACCAGATGCACAGCTTCGTGTAATGACTACTGCATGTTAAATTGCTGAGGAAGAAGTGAACCCTTTAAATGAATAAAAATTCCTTGAGAAGCAAAGGTCCACTTAAAAAAACATCAATATTAGAAGAGAATATTCACAGGAGAAACTTTTCTCACTGCCTAGTAAATTCAATCTTAGCTACCTTGATGGGTTTTCATGTTGAAAATATCCCCCTATTTAGACACACGGGAGGAGTTACTGTTGATTTTAAAATCATCCATGCAAGTAAGAAAGTAGCCCTACAGCAATATACAAATACCCTATGGAGTATTAGATTTCATTCTCACTTTCTCATCAAGGAGAATCCATGAATGCACTAAATAACTAAACAGATAGAATATGGTAACTTACAGTCCTCAGTGTACAGGACTTTTCTGTTCAAACAATCAAAAGACTTTTCGATCTGTTAAATTCATAATTATTCAACTAGCATCACATATTTACACAAAAGCACTTCTTTCAAAACAGCAACTGGTATATCACACACAAAAATTGAAATGAAAGCATAGGAGATAGATTAACATATAGGGAAACCATTGGCAAGCTACAGCTGTATATCAAAATAAGTCACATTACTTTATACCGCATCGTAATTAGCAATAAACTAGCAGGCTATGATGAAATCATTCAGCTCTCCAATAACAGAATAAAAGCACAGTGCTGCTATTTGATATACTGATAATTATTTAGAGACATTGATGACATCAGGTACATGACAACATGCCAAAAATGATTTTGACACACTATAAAACAGAAGAATATGCAGCCTATTAAAATTGTAAGTAGCAGTTCTAATGACAGAAAGATTCATTTTTCATTACTTGAAAGTATAATATTATTTCTACCTCCATTAGGTCTTTCATGACAGGTTCTAGGTGAGTCATAGGCCTGTCTCCATTTTTCTCCTGCTCATGACAAGTCTCACTAATGCCTGGAAGGAGATACCTTTCTCCACAAACTTGATAATCTAGACCACCTTCCCACAGCAGCTTAATGAAATATGACAATATAGATTTCTGGGGAGACCTAAATCTTCAAAGGAAGTAATATATGGAGACAAATACTATATGTACTAAGTGCATTATGCTATCCAGGTCCTACTTTTAAATCTAGCTGCCCTTTCTGGGAAAAAAAAGCCCACAGAATTGAGATCTCCTGTTAATTCTTCCTGTTCATATATCCCTTATAAAAATTCCCTCTTTTTCTGAGGTAACTGAGCATGACAATATCACATGGAATCTCCCCAAACTGCAATGTTGAGACATAACAACTTGAATGCGCTTAAAAAAATTACTTTTATTCCATTCATTGTGAACAATGAACGATTATTTTTACTCCATTCATTGTGATCTTCATAGAGAGACCAAAAACAATTTAATATAAGTGAGACTGGGAAATGGACTCTCAAAAAAGTGAACAGCTGCCTCCTCCCCATATACACACTACGGTGACCTTTTTTGGGATACTGTGAGGTTGTTAAAATAGCACAGTTATAATCCTGCAGTGATTATGCCAAACAGGATTATTTTACTCATATTTTTGCCTGATTAGTAGGGCTGTAAATCAAGTTTTAAAATCAGATTAGGTCATTTCCTATCTTACATATCATCACTAGAACTGAAGGTTCTGCAAAAACGTTTTTCAGGCCTCACGCTCTGTGCTTCCGTCTGTGATCTCCCAGACAAACCTACAACGGCTGTAGCCATATTGCTCTCCACAGGATAGCAAAGAATGGTGTTACAGTCAACACTGCCAAGATAAAAAAAACCTCTGCTCTCTCACTCACTCTCTAAAGTTCTTTTCTGAGTAACAACGTCAGGAGACACTTTTAAGGCTGCAGATTGCCAACACAACTATGAACACATTAGTTGAGTACCTTGTCATTTTTTTGCATAGCCACTTTCAGAGTTGATATTGTACAAGTAAAAACTGTTTTATTCACTAGAATGAGTATCATACATGCAAAATATTTTCCAAATGAATAAAACTTTTCTGAGGGAGAAGGGCAGTGTTAGGATTCATATTCTTAACAAAGTAAAGCAACAAGTAAAGAAACAGAGGAATAGAAAGCAAACTATCACTTGGCTCTTAAATGGGGATCTCTGCAGGTAATAGACATTATTCTAGTTACTAAATTTCATTTATAAATACAGTAACATTCTGCTTATAAATACAGTAGCATTCTGCTTTTGCAAGGCGAGTTTACGTGGAATGAAATTATACCTCTCTGAAGTATCCTGATTGATCATGTGTTGCTCCCGCAATGCCTCCTTTGCCTAACTGGGACAGCATGTTTAAATCAGACTCTTGGTCTTAGTGTGTATAGATCAAATGACAACTGCCAAATCATAATGATGAATGCAAAAGTTCTCTTAAAAAGATTAATCTGGATTTTTAATCAGTAGTTTAGCTGAGTATCTTTAGTAGCTAATCAACATTTAACTACGAAGTTAATTTCACATTACAGAAAATGTCATTCCAAACTCTTTTCTGCCAGCAGAACGACTTACCTGTACACTGCCCTCCATTTGTGGGATCCCCATAGTATCCTGGCATGCAGGTTTCACATTGTTTTCCTGTTGTTAAGTTTTTACACTGATCACAAACATTACTGTTGATGCAGGTGCTGTGGCCATTACACTGGCAAGCTAGAATATAACATTTAAAAAGCCATTACTAAACTGCTTTTGCAAATAAAATCATGTGATTACAAAGTTGCAGTAGAATGCAATTTTGAAGAGTTAATCCTGACTGATGACCCGCATATATATTTATAGTTTGACACAGAACCTACTTAAAATAACATTGCGACAAGACATGAATTCACAAAAGACCGCAGTTGAGTATGTAGTGACTTGTTAGCTTACGGCTCATGAGAAAGTCTTTTGTACCATAGTGACTGACTGAATCCAGTCCTTCTAGACTTAAAAAGCTTCCTGGTCATTAAAGAAACCTGTTAACAGGCAGTAAGTCACCAACACCAAATGAAAATCGCTGTGCCTACACTGCAGGCTGCTGTGAGGTACTGCACGACTACTGCAATGGAGAAAATCAACAACATACACACAACCATGTATCTACTGGGGAGAGAGGACATACAAAAAAAGGAAAATAACCAAGAGTACAAAGGGATTTTAAAGACAGTAGAAGCACATCAAATGCCTCCAGTCCCTACTCACAATGGCTGGTGAATTTAAAAGGAATTTTCCTTGCCAAATGAAACCATCGTAGAAACAACTGATCTTTGAAACCCCATCTACTCTCTAGTGCTCTGTATTTTCAGCAGACTCACAGAAAGTACTGGTAGCTGCTGCAGCAAAATCATACAAATTCTGCCAAAATATTTGATCCCTCTGCCAGGACTTGGCTGAAATAGCAAGAGGCAGTACTTCGGAAAGTAGTTTTTACCTCTCTACAGAGTGGGACCTGAAAACTCAGGGCTCAACAGATTAGCAATATGTCAATTACAACAGCTTGTCAAATGTCAGATTATGTCAAAACTGTCAATACCTTACTAGTAAAGTGTTTAAGACTCAGCAGATGACAGCTACTTCAGTAAGATTTTTTTTTTTTTTTTTGTAATTTGGATTTTTAATATAAATGTCAGTCTGACTGCTGCCTTGTCTAGAAAAAAAGTAGTTCTCGCTGCATGATTTAAAAGTTTTCAGGGCTAGTTTTGATTTAGTAACTTAATACTTTGCCAGGCTTGTCTCTGAAACCATTAAACCTCACAAGCTTACAATTTCCTCTTGTTTCTACAGCTACGCCTATAAAGTCTTGTAATCAAGTATATGTAGCGACTTCCTGGGTAGGCATTCACAGCACACTTACCTTTACGTGTTACCCAAAGCCTTAATACGTGCTCAGTTTTGCTTTTCTAATGTATTTTTTAAAAACAGATGTTTATTAAAAAGGACTGCATTGTTCTTTTAGTTTTAATTACATGTTCTATTTGAAATGCCAAGTATCTATTCTTGGGGTTTCGTCTGTTTGGCTTTCAAATATTTTCACCATTCACTTAATACGAACTTTCTGTACTACTGGACATAAAGTTTTTACTTTTCACTCTCTTGTAATTTCTGAAGAGATTTAGCCAAGTTTCCTTCATATATCCTAAAACTATTTACTTATTTTTTAGACAACTTAAGATTACTAACTAATCATAGACCAATAGGCCTAAATATAAAAATAAATAGCACAATTGTTTTTTTCAAATCAAAACTATAGTATCAAGAGCAGATCCCACAAAATAGTAAAAATATCATATGGATATAATAATACCATTACCAGCATAACTGCAACACTCATACAATAAAAGAGAAATCTACTCTGACTGAATGCTTAAAAGATGTTCTTGGGATATGAGTAGGAATACATATTTAAGAGGAATGAAGACTATATATTAATTTATATTCTCCATGCAAGAATGAACACTAGGAAATTTTAATTTTTGCCTCTTTTGCACAAATTCCATGCTATTTTCTTCAAATACTATGTGCAGAATGACAAGCTCTCAGAAGTCTGGAGCAACTACTTACCCAATATCACATGCAAGTTGAGTGACGTGATCAAAGACAATCATGATCAAAGGCAACTTATCAGTTCATCATAGCAGGTTTCAACTGTTGCAGTCAAAGGCTAATTTTTCTAACCCTACTCACTTCTGACTTATTCATTATCAGCTATCTGAATTTTGCAGCCAGTGAGGCAATACACCTGTATGCAGTAGGCCCTGAAGCTGATCAACAGGGCTGTACAGAGAAGAATAATGGTTAACTGCAAAATCCTTATTTTCCTCAGAGATATCCTCTGCTCCCCATGAAATCCATGATCTACTAAAATTAAAACAAAGTAAGTCTGCCTAATTAAGACTGTATTCTAATGTAGGGAAAATGTCCCACTCTGATATTTTCTAACTAGCGGGTCATCAATTTGTAATGCTTTTATCCTGATACTTACCTTTATATTTCTTCATTTTTGGATTATTTAAATAAATGAAAGCAACCTTAATCAATCACATTTTTTGAAAATGAATTTTATTTTGCTGCAAGATGTAATATCACCTGGTCATATGTGATAGCCCTCAAGTCTCAGATTTCATTAAAGCCCAAGAAAATGGAAGAGATATTAAATCAAAGTCAGAAATTATATATATAATAAAAATCAACAAAATCTATAATTGACCTGGCACTCCATTTTGAAATAATATTATATTTTAGCTGTTTTTCCTAAAAATCTTAATTGGATATTGACAAAAGTGGAAAGCTAGAAATATTGTATAATTCAACAACTTTCTTTGATACTGACAAGACTGCAGTCACTTTGGGGACATCTTAATTAAAATAATGAGAAGTTGTAATAGCAATTACAACAAAAATTAGGGGATAAATTTTGAATGTCATCTTTTCCTTAAGTGATTTTAATGTACAGCAGTGGCAGCAACAGTGTAATTTTCCTCACACATACAAATGTGATTTAGCTGAATATTCAGTGGGGCTGCCCAGCAGATAATTAACTCCATGTCTAATAGTCTTATGACCTGTGCACTGAAGCAGTTGGTGATAGTGACAATTGTTCATAATTATACTTTCAGTTCTAAGGTGGCACTTTTTTTTAACAGGAAACATATAGCAAGCATGTCTGTCCTACAGACTGGATCTAGTGTAAAGACACTTAGCTAGTTTTTAGGTAAGACACTTGAACCACTACAGCTGAAGCTAAAGAAAACTTTGTGCAAGCTAATCCACACTGCTTTTCAGAGCAGAAACTTAGCCTTTAAAAGAAAGTCTTGGTTTGCTCCAACCTAACTCTCCAACCTAAACCTCTTCTGATGAGAGCAAAACCTAATACTCCTTATTTTTCTTCTGTTTTTTAGAAATGATATTTGCAATAATAGTTCAGTTAAAATATAAAAAACTCTTTTTTTCTTAAAAATAGGATGATAAAATAAGAATGCATTCACCTCATCAAATGTCATCATACTATGACAACTGCTTTGAGGACTACTGCTTTCAAAATGATCGATCATAAAAATAAACATTTTCCTTGAAAATGTAAGAAATAAATAAAATTATGCACTTTATTCCTGAGTTTTGTGGAATGAGGGTTTTTTCTTTCTCCAATTAAAGGAATTTCCTAATTTAATTTTGTGAAATATTTCAATGAGCTCCATTCCACATTAAAAAAAAGGAAGAAAGAAAAAAGTAAAAAAAAAGAAATGGCAGATTTGATTTCATTTTCATAAACTCACTTTAGGGTTGTTAAAATCTTTCTGAATAACCAAACTGCAAGAGATTCTTATTTAATTGTAAACATATAGTTCTTCAGTACACATTATTTCCTTTTCAGATTTGTTACCTGAATCGTTAATAATATTTTACAAGCTCAAGAGATAAAGTGCACAGCTCATATGCACAAGTTGTCATTCTTCCCTGGTTGTAGCTAAAAAACAACATTTTGTTTCATTCAAAACCTTTCAGACCTTCTTACTTTATGCTATCTGCTTAATAATCATTTTAAAAATTAAAACAGACAGAAAATGAGAGTGAATTTAAAACAGTATTTATCAACACAATTGCCCAGAGGCACTATAAAGCCATAAAGAGCACGGATATGAACTACAAGGAAAACTTGCATATGTACGAACATGAATGGTTTATCCAATTATTCATCGATGTGACAGAATAATCTTTGAAGTATATGTCATAACCTATTTATTTTTATTTTTATCCAATTACAAACTGTTCAGTAAGTTTATATAGATTTATGATCAACTCCATTATATTTCAAATACATCAAATGAACATTTTGAGATTGCTGTGTTAAGATTAATAAACTGTGTTAGTATAATCCCTTAAAGATGGTATTTTGTTAATAAAATGAAAACAAAAGCCTAGGAACAAAACCTACAGCCTATATCAATCAAAATGAAATTTCATGTCAACAGAAATTTTAATTCTATGACTTACATACGATTTGCCACTTTTAATAAAACCATAAAATAACCTTCTTCAAAACTAAAGTGGAATCTCAGTGCCATCTTGGTCAGAATGTATACTGAATACAGGATTTAATCCATGAAGAATAAATATTAAACAAATAAGGCAATGAAATCTAAGTCAAAAATTTGGAAATCAAGATACATATCCATTACAGTTTCACCAGGGACAGATAATAAGTATTTCTGTAAAAGCCTAACAATGCATTTATCACTAACCTATCTGTATTTTAACATTCGAATTAAGTACAGAAGTTTACAAATCATGTAACGTAATGTAATATCATTCTATTTTTTTTCTGGAAAATATTAGCAAGGCTTACTTTTTCTGTTAATGGTATTAGCTGATTTGGGACAGTTATTTTTTGGTTTTAAGTTAGATCATTTCACAGTTTTCACTTGGGTTTACATTTAATATCATTATTTTAAAATTTTAAAAAATTCTAATATGTAGCCATTCGTTTAAGGATTACTAAATTAAAGCTTTCTTTAGAGATTCTGCTCTCAAAATAATATAGTTATACACACACACATATATATATGTGCATACACACACACACACACCCCAAATAGTCTTTCTGATGAAAAGTAAAGCACCCAAAAGTGCAAAAAACACAGCTGCATGTACCCTTACAAAGTTATTTTCTCAGGGATGTTCCAGCTTCCAAATTTGTCAGCAGTAGGAACACTGGCTGGAAAAATACCACTTTAGCACAACTACACTATTTATTTTAAAAAACTGATTTTTTTCAAGCTATCTTTAAAACTGTATCATTTATCATATATGGAGGCCTGTTAAACTCACCAGTACACTTTTCACTTGGCTGCACTACTAGACTGATGCAACTAAACTGCTTCCAGGATTTGAGTGTTTTCATACAGCACTATGTTAGGAGCCTGTACTAGGTCATTTTGCACTTAATTAGAGCACCTGATGTCTTGCGTACTTATACAATGAACTTAAAAATTAAAATACTATAATCAGATCAATATGGCTAAAATTTAGACTTCAGAGATTCTTTTTAGGATTACAAAAGCACGCCTTTTACCAAAAATGTCTAAAAGCTATAGTGGTGGCACAGCTGACGTATTTGGTGGCCCTGTGATGCATTTTCACAGCCAGCTGGACTTTGTGAGTCCAGCTGGGATGCAGGAAGTTCCTGTTCCTGGCCATCAGCAGTTGCCGATAGATAATCTCTCTCCAACTGCACTTTCCTTTGACAGATACAGATGCTAGAAGAAAGGTAAAGCTGAAGCTAACTCATACTGTTGGACTTGAAAAAGTAGAAAAACAGAATGGATGAGAACTTGTTTAGAAATAAGCACCAGATTTTCATTAAACTATTTGCATTAAATTTCACAAATGAATCTGCACAAAAATTAAATAAGTGTTCACTAGATTTTGAAACAAAAAAATTAAATATTTATTTAGGAAATAATTTGGAAAAACATCTATGTTACACAAATGCTAACTGTATTATTCAAAATAATTATGTTAACTTTGAGTGCCTAAACACAGGAACACTTAAATCCTATACTCTGTAACTCCTATTTCATATTGTAAGTTTACGCATGCTATTCAAATAAAGAAAAGATGGAAGATGATAGAACAAATCATTGTATCTTACCTGGACACTGGATAAAAGACCACTCATAGTTTTTCTCTTTTGGACAAAGACTAGCATCAAGCACCATTTCACCGGAGTGCATGCCAACAGGCTTCATTGGTCCTCTTGATGATCCTTCCAAGCATTGTCCTTTCCCGGTATTACTGGGATCGTTACACCATCCACATCCAGGCTGTTCCAAACATTGTCCACAGGTCCTCAGTCCAGAGCAGTTTTGAGCTTTATTACATAAAATGAAATATTAATGCAAGTACTGGGTTTTTTTTAATAAGATGCTAGGATTTTATAGCAGTTGAGGAAGAAATTATTTACACAAAATTATTTTAGCTATTTTCTGGTATAAATTCAAAAATTTCAATAATATTGTAGTAAGAATATCTCCATGTTTACTTTAAAAAGTTATATTTTTTCTAAGACAGATAGCAAAACATGAACAGGTTATACTATAAGGCAACAAAGATTTCAGATAATCTAGGATAATGAAGCAGAGAAGCACTATTACACATTCTCATCAAATACCATTACACAATATATATTTCATGTTTACATATTTATACCTTATGTGATGCATATATTTACATACATATAATTTTACTCAGGTAAACAGTCTTTCCAATAGGAATACTCCAGAATTCAACATTCGGTCAATAATCCAAATAAGAAGAGAGGAAAAAATTGTGACAGTTCAAATTCAAACCCAAAAATGTATTTGGCATGAGGTATTCTACAATGACCCTGATATTTTGAGTATTCATCTACAGACCTAACTCATTCTTGTGAAATATAACTTTTGAAACAAGCCAGCATACTGTATAACTTCACAAAAAAGGATTGTTAAACTACAAATCATAATTCAATCCCATTTTAATGAAACTGTCTTGAGTCTCTTGTCTGTTACAGTAAGTCAGCTTTTATTTACTTGCATACTAAAACCAAATATCTAACTATTTTCTACTGTACCCTTTTTATTAAAATAATTTAATTTCTCACAAAAATGGTCCAACTCATATTTGAACAAATCTGTTCAGAACCAATTAAAATTCATATTCTGAAGTTACTGGTATGTCCTAATAATAATGAACTACTGATTTCACGTATTTAGGAGTATCATTAAGAATTCACAGGTTTATCTGAGCTTTTTCTGCTACACCTTACATCTTTAAAAAATTAAATGGTATAACACAATCAAACGACCATCAGAATCATCTGAGCATTGATCAAAATAGGCCATTGTTTCTTCTTACATTAACTTTGCATAAACTTAAAAAATATATTTTAAAAGTACACATGAACTTCTGGAAGATCCTACCGGGAAGCCAGAACTAGTTGAAGAAGTTTCTTTATAAAATGTTTTAAAATTTTCTTGTGGAAGACACTCAAAGAAATACTACATTGTGATAATTAAAACCTTTAAAATATCTTGCAGAGCTCTACATGTAGAGCTAGAACAGCATGATGATTCATTTCTTTTATATTCCTTTCTTCCCATTAAAAACATAATTCTCAGGCAAATACTAGGAAAAAGATGAAGTTAAACATGAAGCACATTTTAGTCCATGTTGATTCATAAGACTTGAAAAGGAAGCCTTTACTGCCTTGTGAGTTAGTTTGTGTATGCACACACACACCCCCCATACTAAAAACAATGACACTTTCATTGCAAGTACTTGGCTAGTTATGTACAGATGATCTTACGTAAAATGCTTTTTATAGGAAAAGTAACAATTAGAAGTAAATTATGTAAGAGAACATACAATTTGCACAATGAACAGATGGCCAATATTCAATTACAGATAATATAAAAAGTTTTCCTAATAACTTCAACTCTGCATTAAAATGATTTTAGAGGAAAAAGGATTATGTTTTCCATTATAAAAAAGACCCAGAAAAGGTAATCCATAAAAATTGTTATTTTTGATGCCTATGCAGAATGAGTCAATTAGCAAAGCCTGATCACTCTTACACGTGTCTCAGAGAATGAACATGAAATTGTGCAGTCCATAAGCAAAACATATCTATCTAGCAATAATACAAAACCAAACAACATTATACTTGGACATCCATAAAGGTTGAATCTTGCTCAGTTAATGAAGTCATTTTAACATTTTTAAAATCTTCAACAAAAATTTCTTAACAACAGAAAAAAATTGTAAGTAATGACAATTGTCACAGAATTTTTATATAAATTTTGAAAAAACGTATAGGAAAAAAGATATGAAATATAACTGAATAAATCACTATGTGGACGTTTCAGAGGCATTTTTCTCTGGAAAAATCAAAAGGAAAAGAAATTAAGAACTAACAGATAAGGAACTTCAGGTCTACATTAGGCTGAATGATCTCATGTGAACTAATTTTAAATCAAATTATATATGTGTTTAGGATCCTCAGAATGACAAATTGTGAAATTACACAGTCCTGCTAGTAAACACAAGATTGCATAGTTCCTGTTAAGAACTTAAGCTAGAGTTTTAAAAGTTGTTAAATACCAATTACTCCAAAAAATGACAGAACTTTCAGGAAGAACGCTAGACTTAAATAGGCTCTTAAAAAGGATATTTTGTGTAATCAGCGAGCCTTGGTTTGGAGACAAGGGTCTAATCACAAGAAGGTGCAATCTGAACACTAGGAAACATAAGCATGAATATAAACAGTCAAAAAAGAAGAAGAATTTACAAAACAAACGACAATGAAGAGCAAACATTTAACTACATACATATATGTGTATGTGCATGCGCGCACACGTGTGTGTATGCGTACACAGACAGATATAAAGAGAGAAGAAAAATAAGGTTACTAAAAAATAAGAACAGAGTAAAGACAATTTATGGAACTAATTTAACACTTCGTAAATCATGGAGTAAAAGACAGATTATTAGACTAGAGGCACTTATGCTGAAGTCAAATATGTGGTCATGACTCCAGCTTGGCAATTTTATATTTACTGCTGCAGCATCTTATTTTGGTTATCAAACTTTAACTTCTGCTTGTTGTAGCATAACTGTACACACCGTCACTTCCTAAACCAGCTTTCTTCCAATGACTCAATGTAAAAAAACATTGCTTATTACAAGTGGCTTACCTAACCCACAGCTCATCCTGAAAAAACTGAGCTCAAGTGTGACAGCATATCAGATATATCCCTGGCAGAAGCTGCACTGATGAGCAGGGAAAACAAGGACGGTAACTTCTTAACGTGGCTCAGCTTCAGCCAGGACACTGTGTCCACCAGTGTTCCCAGCTAGCTGGAGGACTTGGCTCCAGAACAGCAATACTTGAATCCATGTTATAAAGGTTGTGCTAAGCAGAATCGTTTCATTTTTAACTAACGAAATTGGCAACAGAATAAAGCTAGCTATCCTGACCTCAACAATTATTAAAACTGTTTAAAATTAGTAAAAGTAATCAAAGTAAAATATTCCAGTAGTCTGAAGATATGTGCAGATTTCATGAAAACAGGTAGTCGAGAATCAGAATGAGATCTTGAAAGGACTTTAAAAACAAGAAAAGCTCTTGTATCATTAGACATCCAAGGATCCAAATGGGAGGAAACATTTTATAAGGGTCCCAAATGTGGAAAAAGGAAAAAACAAAATGAAGCTCCAGTGTTCTTGGAAATCAAATCCAAACAACCACGTGACACAGACCAGTAGGAAATCAGGCCTTACAGTTCGGAAGCTCAGTGATACAGATTTTGGTTTTTCAATACAATAGCAGAGTAGCAGAAACACAAAGACCCTTCTGTAATAGCTTCCTTCCCGTTTCAGAGATGCAAAGCAGATGATCCAAGCAATTTTCAAGTTGATATTTACAAAGGTAGAAGAAAACAAGTCTGATGTTTCAGTTGCACTGTCGTCATGGAAGAGAAAAGAGAACCAAAGCTGAAAATCCTCACCTATTCTGTGTAGTGGCATTGAGCTACAGAAGTGGAAAGAACTTTCTCCTGAAAATGAGAAGTTATCATTTGCTGAAGAAGGGGACATAGAAGGAGAAACTTTTTTTCCTTGAAATTCTAGAGGTGGTCCAAGATTGTTCTACTGTCAGCAATTCAATATAAAACTGTAATGGATGGAAAACATGGGGAAGATTGAAATGCAACTTTTTGGCAAGTGGGTATTAAAATGACAAAATGTCATCAATACAACAGTGTTCTTTATTTCCCTTCTAAACTGTGAAAATAAATGTAAAGCTCTCATTTTATGTGATATTTTGTCTTTTAAATCATGAATGCCCGTGTGAAGTTTCTTTCTCATTCACAGCAAAACACCCAAATACTAAGATATCAGTCATGATGAAATAAAAAATAGAGATTTTTTTCTTTTTTTAAAGATGTGGTTACATTCAATTCTTCAAATAAGCAGAAGCATTATGCCTTGACAAGAGAATGCACTTAATACCTTTCCACCCCATCAACAATACAGATCAATCTACCTAACACAATTTTTAAGTCATCTAGACTGAAACAATGTCTAAATCACGATTCATTTGGATATTCATTTTCTTGTTTCATATGCAAAATATCTAATGCTTTAAACTCTGAAAAAATCTGTCTATGGACGCTGATTCTTTTTTTCTTTAATTTGCTGGATAGAAAATGGATTTTTATACAAAATTGCCCTTAACATAATACTGAATTGACACACAGCAAATCCCAGTTGGCTTATTTCATATGAAATTGTTACAGACCTGACACAAATGACAAATAAATTAAAAACAATTGTTGTGTTCCCCACAGAAAGAGAATCTGCATAATGTGCAAATAATACACTCACCCAAAAACAGGGTTACAAAGTTCAGGCTGCCATTATGTATCTAATTTTAAAAATCCAAGCATCATTCATGTGGCGTTCTGACAATTTTATCTCTAAATTTTAAATCTTATTATCTTCTGCCACAATTCACTATCAATATCAAATACAAGTTCCACTGGATTGGAGTCATTTACAGGTGGGAAACAAGTCTTTAAGGACAGTAATTTGTGAAAATACTAAGAACCAGTCTTCTGTAGGATGGTATCATACTTATTTTTCTAAATAAACCTTAATTGAGATAAGAATAGAAGACACGAGGCAGCTTGCTTCAGCGTCTACATGGATTTTGATACTGATAAACACTGCAACTGCACGGCACTGAACTTAACAAGGTCTAGTTGCCGTAGAATTGGGGAAAAGTGACATTTGTGAATTGTATGCTGAAAGGCACATTAAGCATTCTTCTCCTAAAGAGTCATTGGACCAGTTTCTGATAAAACATGCTTCCAAAACAGACATTTAGGGAGCATCTTTGCTGCTTGACAAAACAAAAAATCATCTGCCTTTTATTTCAAAAGGAAGAAATAAGCAACCTGACCCAGTGTCATATAGGACAAAAGTTTTCTCCATCTCCTTTCACCTGCCTGATAGTCTAACAGAATTCCTGCCATTCCTGTGCAGAGGGCAAACAATCTGTAAGTGTCAATAATTGGCATTTGCAAATAACAAGCAAGATCATTTGTTTTGCAACTGCATTACAGTATTTTCAAGACTATCACTATTATTAGTATGACATTATTTTATCTTTGCAAGCTAGAAAAATGGACTTCTTTGAATCTTTTGACAAAATACATCAGAATCTTAGAGACTCTAGGAACTCAGCTAATCTTTTCTAATAACTAGATTTCTGACTAGTCTAAGGTCTCTATATTATTACTCTAATTTTATCAGTATTTCTTTTCAGTTCATGGACATCGACTGACATTCTAATACTAGTCATGCAAAGAATCATGGTATTTTTCCATATTTGAAAACCCTAACCACTTTTCACAGTTTTAAAAGATTGAATATGTTCCATCATAAAATAATTATCAGTACTTTACCTGTGTCCACATAATACATACATGGTATTGACTGCTGACATTAGTGGCTATATAAAGTCATCCATTTGAAATCTTCTTTTATCTTTAGTGAATGTGCTGAACCCTATTCATATAAAAGTTCTGAGTGGAAAAAAATTATAATGTGGCATTTTATAGAATAAACATTCATTAAGATACTCACGGGAGCATGTGGCTGTTTGCCATTCCAGACACTGTCCATATGGGAAGGAGATTATATAGGCGTTTGAGTCAACACATCGCTTTGTACTGCTGCACCACATACACTCCATACCATTACTTGTGCAGTTAGAACACGTTGTTCGCAGAGAGCAGGGCTTTTTGCAGGGTCTAGCATTCTGATTGGGACTAACTGGAAAAGAGCCACAAAAAATTGTCATTTCGAACACAAGTTGAATTTTTTTTTTTAAACCATATGTTCTATTAGCAAAATCCTTGCTAAAATGAAAGTGATTCCTTCCTTCATTAGTTCTGAATAATTTAGTTCTGACTTATGGTTCAATATACAAATACAATAATAGAATTTTTATATATATATATAAAAAATAGTAATTATATAAATTACTAAGTAACACTTTGCATGAGGCATCCTGAGTCATACTAGAGCTCTAAAAGACCCCATTTAAAAGTGATCATAGCAATTTTACTTATACACTGAGACAGTAATATTATTACTATTCAGTGCCTGGTAATGCCAGTTTAGTTCCTTGCACACATATGACATAAAACATGTCTCAAACTTCCATGATCGGTAATCTATAAAGTTCTGGTCTATTGTTCTTGTTAGTTTAATACTGTATAAGCAACAAATACTTTATTTCTGACTTATTTATCCCTTAGAATTTTGCCCTATAGTATACATAAGAAAGTCACTGGAATGTAAAAGGATAGTAACAAAACACTATTCAACATACACAAGATTTTTTATGCAGATCACATTCACACTTAGGTTAGCAATGTGTGTTATCTTGAATAGTTATAACACACAAAAACTTCCATGCCCTACTCTTGAATTTCTCTTCAATTTCAAATAAAAACGTGAAGTGTACAAAAACAAGAGTATAGTAATTCTTAGCCACGAACACAAAAGCATACACAGCACTATTTTCACTACAGAAGGGCCTGGCAGTACATTGGGATTAAGCCCTCAGATCTACTGCTATGTTTTTGCATATTATTGATTCACATTCAAAACCAGCCAAGTTCTCAAGACACACATCATCTTTGCTAATATTCCAAATCTCTTAACAAGGGCTTTTCCTGGACTTGATCCACTTTGCATATATTCAGGCTGTATTTTATTATTAATAAAAAATACCAAGAAAAAAACTAATAAAAATTGGTTGAACTACGTAGTACTCTCATATGCCAGAAGCACT
This sequence comes from Dromaius novaehollandiae, assembly GCF_036370855.1. Taxonomy (NCBI): domain Eukaryota; kingdom Metazoa; phylum Chordata; class Aves; order Casuariiformes; family Dromaiidae; genus Dromaius; species Dromaius novaehollandiae. Next base: position 39,876,051 of record NC_088103.1, on the reverse strand, counting down.
TCAGCTTCTGCAGTCTCTGAAACAGCTCAAGAACACACACACAGACACAAGTAGCAGATGCATATAATGTTGATGTAACTGGAAAATAATGCATTATAAAAATGTGTCGTTTATGTTCCACCTAGTCTATTCTTAACATTTTGAGATCTGTCTTACATTGTGGCTGTATCCTTTACCCTCCTGAGAAACATCTGATAAATGAATACATGTATTAGCTTAACAGCACTGTGAAAGATGAAATTAAAAAGAAATACAGATGGCAGTAACAACAATTGTACAATATTTACTTTGCGATCACATTACTATTTGGAATTATTTATAAGAAAATAAAGGGTTGATAAGAGTATGCTTTAGCATTCCGACTGAATTTCACAGCAAAAACATCAGATTGACAGGCAGTGGTCTCAACACAAGCATAGCAACATAACTGTTTTCCAGATTTGCATAGACAATGGAGAAAATTTTAAGGGGAAATGTAAAGAACTTCATGTGGTCAGCCTCACAGCTATGAGGAGTATTGTGAGACAGTTAGAACATGAAAATGATATTTTGAAAATATAAAACATTATGACAGAGGCGTAGCATCGTGGGTTGATTAGAGATGAGATTTAATTTTTATAAGCAAATGAAATAAGGCAGATAAAAAGAGAATAGGCTGTAAGAAACCCTGAGAAGGCAAGGTTTTAAAAAATTCTTTAAAATAATAATAATAATCAGATGTACTTTGTATTTGCGATCTGGACAATGAGCAACCCCTTTAAAAGCTCTAGCAGCACACTTTGGTGATCCAACAGATAATGGAGCTTAAACGGACCCCTAGTGAGCCCATATACAATATCAGGTAGGTCTGACAGCACTAGAATTGGGCTCCCAATTGCACAGCATATTTAGCGTAGTATGCAGGGCTACTCATAGTGCCCCTGAGTGACTGCTGCTCTAGCAGCCGTCACTGGTTACCAGCTCATAACTCAGGGGCTCTCAAAAGGGGCACCTGCTGCTGGGCTGTTCAAAGGACTCACTCTTTATCAAGAATGACAGTCCTCCGCGAATTTGGGTGGATTTCTTGATATTTTTTTTTCCTCCTCTTCTGATGAGGAAAGCTATCACTGATATCTATCTGCAGATTAGCATAACATCACAGTGTATTGTTACTGATTGTATTACATAATTGAGTTTTTCCTCCTGTTTATAAAAGTAAGGGTAAAAAAGATCAAGCTTTTACAGCACTTTTTAGGTAGATATTAGTAATATTTTTCCATCTCTTAGTCCCCTTTAGATATGACTTTGAACACTATTTCACTATTTCCAGGAAAATATCACTATAAAACCTCACATAAGGGTGTGTGCTTATATACATATATACACACACACACACACACACGTATATGTATGCACATACATAATTATATGTGTATTTATGTATGAATATACATAAATACATATGCATATATAAAAATATTACTCAGCATCTTAGCACACATATAGAACTTTTACTTCTGAAAGCACTTTTCAATTTTTGTGTGTTTAATAATTATATAACTATTATCAGCTCCATTTGGGGGATAAGGAAGACAATTTAAGGTCATCAAGTTAGTTGCCAAAGACCACTAGTAGCAACTTAAGATTTATTCTACACAGAGTCATGTTTAAGCCCTGTCTCAAGTCACCAGACCACATAACTTTCTTATCACATTAGTTTAAAACAAAATTACTTGTACCTTCATAATTCTAGTCTGAAAATGGAAAGAAAAACTCCCCCTAATTCAAGGAATATTTCAAGTAAGTACATAACAGAAGCTTAGAGTAAGCGTAGTGTCAAGCAAGACTCCAGCAATTCCACGGAACAGTCTGTACTCTCATGTACTCTTCAACACCATTTACTTAAACTGTCAATGAATGAGCAGTCCTGAGATAATGGGAAAACCTGCATGATTACCATTAGTTGTGCACAGACTTTTGTCATGTTGGAATGTTGTGAGTCAGACAAAATGATGAAGTGCAATCTATTTAATCTTCAATGATATTTTCACAGAAAGTGAAGTTGCACAATTTTGCTGTGTTTATTAACCCAAATCTGCCCCTGAGATACAAACTGCAAATTACACCATAGATGGGATAGCTGCATTGCACAGACGCTTTGGTGCAACTGAGTATAACCATTTTTATATCTTATGATGTGATGAAATTCAGCCTCTAATTTTCAGCATCCCTCCTTCAACGTAAGAACAGTACAGCTAAAAGGCAGCACAATAAGATTCTCAGCTTTCAGACACAGAACTTTGGGTAGACACTAGTGGACCATCTTACTGAAGGATGCCAGTTAGTCACCTCTTTTCCACTTTCTTGGCAAAGTACTGAAAAGTATCAAATCAGTATTTGCCAAAGTAATCTTTACACACAAACGAGTCAAAAAGATGGAAAGAGTTTTGGTTTTGTCAGTCTTGTAGATCATTAAAACGTCCACTAACGTTCAGTGAGATTCAGAAAGACAACTCATTTTTGCAGCATCAGCCTTGTGAACATCTCCATGGAATCTTTCATGCTGGAGTCACTGTTGTCACTGACAACTACTCACTTCGAACCACAAGACTTCTGGTATAACGCAGACTAAGCCATGTAAGCTAGTTCATAAATAAATATTTCCTGCTTTAAGAATAGTATTGGTTTTCTAGATTAAAGTTTCATATTTTTCAAGAAATAAAGCAAGACTTTTTTTCTAATTTTTTTTAATCCAAATCGTACAAAATCCCTTTTAGCCAAATGAAAATTCAAACAGCTGCATAATCACAATAGTAACAATAAGTGACTAAGAAAGATTGCTTACCAACAGGTTTTTCACAGACAAGACCATCTGCCATTGCAGTACATGGATTCGCTTTCAGACCTGCCACCTCTGCCCTTTCCAGGTATGCACAGAAGCCAGAGTCATTTGGCTCTCCAGGAAGCCACTGCAGAGTTGTATTTGTAAAAGGAGACATGTCATCCCATCCCCAGTATGAGATGTTGATCTTGCGTAAACCTACCCAAGGTGAAATTTTCTATGAAACAGAACAAAACAAACATAAGACAATTAATTAAATGCCTTTTTTTTCAGTTAAAACATTTCAAAGAATAGCCCTAAAGCAACAGCTTCACTTTTTGAGAGAATTAGCAATGCTTTCCCCTTATCTCATCATTTATTGTCCATATAGTTTTTATCTTAATTTTTCTGTCTTGCTGAAAACTAACAAAACACAATATGCTTCTACTCTATTAAAAATAGATGTCTCTTTTGTTCAGTTAAAGTCAATCCTGATTAATATTAATTGATAAAGAGCTAGAAACCTGACAGAACACACATAATGAAATTGTGATTTTTCCTGTGGTTGCTGTACAGATCACTAATTGGCCAACACAGGAAACGTAAATACACAAGTTAGCAGCAGCATGTCACAAAAAACAAAGTTCAGAATAAACAGGACAAATATTCCATCCTCTAAAACCTATACGAGCAATACTTATCCACATACGCTGGCAACTCAGCCACTGATGAAACTGTGGCAGATCCACAATTCCAGTGCCAGTAAATATGCACTGGATATACCATTATTTTTGATTTAAAGCTACAAACAACCAGTTTAGCAAATACAAAAAGCATTACTTCTCAAAAAATATCTAGGATGTATCAACAAAACTGCATCGCACAAATTCTCCCATTTTTATCATTTCATCTTATTTTTACAATTACCTACAGAAAAGCAGATTTTGAAGAATAAAGTCCTTTGCCTGTTCCTGAATAAATCTAAATACATTTCTTGCTCCTATCACTGTGGGATCTCAAGGTGCTGAAAAATAACATTTTTCCTACATAATCTCTGTGCATAGGCACTTTTTACTAACCCCAGTTCAAATGTAGAGAAAGGGATATAGAGAGACTATAGTCTGTAATGGGGCAGGGGGAGTATCAGACAGCCAAACACCACAGCTGTTTGTACCATGCAAACGACAGATGATGTTAGCTCCAAAGTAGACATGTTGATCTGCTTGTGAATTAGATGTTCAACTGATCTAATTTACAGCCCAAAGTATTGAGGTCAACCAGCCATAATTAACTAGAGAAGCTGCTGTGGTTCAAGAGAGCCATGAGCTTTTTCACAAGTGAATCAGAAGTCTCTGCCATCACCTCTCAGAAAGATATTTCATCTTTGATCTCACATCTTTGGCCACTCAGGGTTAATCCAGGGCTGATAATTTTCAGAGTCCTCAGTCCTTGGACAGGTTTTATCCAGAAATCTCTAAGAGTGCCAAACTTTGCACCTTAATAATACTCCTTTATTACTTTGATCTAACAAACAGGCAAGTAAGAACAACCCTCTATTACGACCTCTGTTACCATTTAGGAGATGCATTCATATCTCCCATGTTGTATAAAAATCCAGCCCTGATTAGGTCATTTCCAGTATTCATATTCCAGTATTCACAAAACATCATTGTTTGTTTCTTGAATTATAATAAGACATTATACTTTTTAAAATGAATTTATTAGAAATAATGCTGATCTGTTATAATTCATTCAGTAATTGTAAATAGTTTTCATATATTAGTAATGTGTGACTGAAAACATACCAAATAATTATTTATTGAACAGTTGGAATTCAAGTTAGACTGCGCTAGATTTATTGGTTTTATTTTTGTTTTTTACTACATTATTTGCATGGGTTTCAACAGATATCTTAATTACACTTCAGGCAGGTTAGTATTATGATTATTCTTTTTGAAAAAAACAAAACTTGTAAAATTAAGTTTAGAGGTATTTAGTTTAGGAAGAGTGCTGTGTTCCTGCTTGGAATTTTTTTGAGCTGATAATGAACGTAGAAGAAGATATATGCATATATGGAGGGGCATCCTTTTCTGGTCATTGCCAACTATCAGGCTTCCAGAAACAGAGTTCTAGTTTAAATATTTGCAGAAACAAAATGCAATATCCTTATAAATTGTATTAGACAAACATATTTTGGAAGTATTATTTCATCTACATTTGGACACTTTAAACAGCAAATATCTAAAATCAGTGATGTAAAAATTATATGGAACACCATATCTTTTAATTTTTGCCATTTTTATACATGAACAGCATATTTTCCAAAACACTTTAAGAACCATTCCAAGTAAAGGTTTAGAACACCATGTTACATATTGAATGCTGTACATATAAACTCTTTTAAATACATTAATACCTTATTTTTATCATTTTAAATATTTCTTTTATATAAAAGTTATTGCAGCCTAGAAGTTTTAGTTATTGATGATCCTTACAATGGACCTGAATACACCGACACCTTTGTGTAATCGGTCCTGTTTGCCCAGAAAACAGAGAACCTATTCCAGCTACGGTGAAAAGCACGTCAGGCTGATGATGAAAACTGACCAGGCAGTCCTGTTATTTGGAAAAAAATTCTTCTGATCTAGTAGCAGAATGTCTCAGAACCCCTTAACTGATGACAAAGTCATAGGAAGGATCAAGAAAGCCAGAGCAACCTTAGGAGACAAAAGCAGCATCCCTAAGTGAACAGCTTCAACTGGAAGTAACGCACAGCATACAACCGTCATCATCATCTTAATAGCTGCAGTATCTGAACAATTTATAGTCACCAAGTCATATATCTCAAATTCCATATGTACCCTCTTTGGCTCTTTGATAGCATAAAATATCAAAACACAAACCTAAACACTGATTAGCAAGCTATCAAGCACATACTATCAATGCAACGCCCCTGCATGCTCACTTATGCTACTATGGGCTCATGGTTAGGATGCCAAAAACTGATATCCAAAGCATTTTTTTTTAATGTCTGATTAAAATATGGTAAATAACTAACAAGTAAGCCACCAAAATGCTACAAGGACATGACTAAAGCAAATATTCAATTATGTGGCATTAATTCCACAATGCGAGAGGCTACAGCTGAAGACCGCTGGCGATAGCTGAGATAACGAGCTGATATCACCAGGGTTTATCAGCAAAAATGACTACTACAAAAGCCAACAGGGGAAAATAAATAGTCAATAGACAATTCAGGAAATTCCACCAGTGACCCCTGCAGCCACCAGTGTGCTGTGACAAACTAATCAAACCAATTTCTCTCCAAAGAAACCATAAGAACTAACCCTTATCTGTCAAACTGATAAAAGGTTTAGTCATTATAGTGAAGAGTCACAAAGTACTTGAAGCAACTGAGGAACTTCAAAGGTGCAGGAGGCCAACCCAGTTTCTTCTTCAGGCTTGAGAAATAAAGAGAAGTAAACAACCTTCACTCAAACTCTATGGTTGTTCAATTTAATTCAAAATGGATGTAGGAAACTGATTCCTTTACTTAAATAACTTGCCCAAGATGCTCCTGAAGAGGAGCAGACAGCAGTGTTCACTATAGCCAGAACTCACTGGTGTATGATTCCAGTTTCCAGACCTCTTGGAAAAATAGTTATCAAATAAGGCGGGTGAAAAACACAGTAAAAATCAACTTTTCACTTCACAAAAACACTTGCTGATATTAATTCAGTCCCTAATATATCTAGATTTTTCTTCTCAAGAATATCAGCTGCCTCTTTGGCAAATCAAGTGATCTTTGCTCATTATACAAGTGGGAAGAAAGTTCTCAGGGAATCCTGTTGTTTTTCCCAAGGCCTTGATGAATACGTCAAGATGGCCAAAACCACAACCAAGAAACACATCCTGTCACGGCTGCATTTGCCATTTAGTAAGCTGCTCTGATTAAGAGTTGAAAGAGAGCCTGCAACTATGTAATCAGAATCAGTTGCTTTTCTATTTGAAGAAGGAAAAGCTCCAACACGCATACAAACACGTACACATGCGAGAACTTCTCAGTAAACAGTGGTGTGAACTAGTTCAGGAAATCAGTCAAATACAAGACACCACTGTCACACAGTCCTGGGTGGTTCTGCAGCTTAGCTTTTTATTAGGGAGCCAGACAACGGGTGACTGGAAAAGTAATCAGATTTTTTCTAAGTGACTTGACTGTGTCTATCTCACTTTTTCAAGCTATTATGGTATCTAAAGTGTGTCACTGTTTTCCTGGCTGCTTCAAAGTAGTTCCCTCTTGTTGGAAATGGAGACAGAAGTGAGTAGTAATTTCAAAAGCACGTGGCTCCTCCTATGGCCTTATCATTACTGGAATTTTCCTTTAATGCCAAATACTTGATCATGATGTGTTACACTGGAAAGGAGGCAAAAAACATCCCAGAGCTTCAGAGGTCATCTGGAGGCCTTTACTGTCTAAGCTCAGCAGGACTCATTACAGCTCTTGCCTCCTAAGAGAATCTATTTGGTTTCAGAAAGGCTGATATCTTCTGCTAGTTAACCTCTGTCAGAGCTACCTCCTCCTGCATTCCTCAAAGACAGAGTAAAGGAAGGGAGCACTTGCTGTCTCTAATGAAGGTTTAAGACTTCCTTGATGCAAAGTGCACTCTACTACTCTAACTTGCAGGACAAAACAATGGATAATCTAGTTCAGCTTAGGAGCTTATCTACCTTTACTCCTTTAGAAACCAAAGAAATAATACAAGCATTCCATCTTACAGCTGCCAGTACTAAGAAACTTGGCAAAAATCATGGCCATTTGGTGGTAACAAAGCACCATAGGGCATGCAGAGAGAAAATACACATTGCTATTAGAAAGACTTCAGTCTCACAGAGAGGTAGCATACAAGCGGGTGTACCTTCAGAAATTTTATACACATGAACAAATATTCAAAGAAAGACCAGTGAGTTTCAGTGGTATAGTGCATACTTCCCACTGATACAATATATACAGAAGAGCCAAGAGCAAAATATATTACTCATGTTCTATTAATATCAAGCTCTACAGCTCTTCCTTTATTATGGAAAAATAAGATAGGTAGTATCAACAATTTCTTTGTTAACATCATAAAACAAAAAATTATTTCAACTGAAATTATTTTCTAGCTAGCAGAAGTTTGCTTTCATAAAGTATTTTCTTTAATAGCAAAAAAACCCTCTTAATAATTAGAAAAATTTAGTAATTAAAATAACAGCATTCCATATTTTTATACAGTAGCCATCACATTACTACTTTATTTGATGTCTTCACTTGCCTAATACTTGACAATGACTGCTATTAAGAAGTAATGGGAAAGTTTCCATTTTCCACGGACAACAGACATTTGCTTTGAATCATAACACGAATCTTTTAACCAAGATTCACAACTGGATCTAGGTAATGATCTTCCATTTATGCCTCTAAAATCTGTAACTTTAAAATATCATTATCATTTTAAACAAGGATTTACCATTATTTTGGACATCAACATTGAACATTTGTTCTATTGTTGTAAAAACATAAACATGCTATACTTCACCTACATCATGATACATCCACAGAAAATCTCCAAAACGATAGCTTTGTGACTATATAATACAGATAATTAGTCTTCATAGGCTTTAGAAACAATTTCAATTACATTACAAATTTCTATGTGAAATGGAGTAGTTTATAAAATTTTGCCTTAATTAATTTTCCTTCATGTGAGAAAAGGAAAAGATAGGGAGGAAGCAGTGGCCCATGGGAACAAATATGAATTGTGATTTCTTCTGTTTTTATACAATATGTATAGGCCAGAATTTCTTTAAAAATGATTACAGAATATAGGTGCCCCTTCTTCTGGCTTTTTAATTTGAAACAAATCTTTCTGGATTATTGTCACTCACCATGTTCTGAAAAATAATATCTACTTTCAAATGTTTCAGTGGAGAATTTTTTAAAAAATAAAGCTCCAACATACACATATGAAAATCCTGGTTATACATTATATACAATTCATATTAAAATAATATCAACAACAACCAAGCTTTTTCCAATAGTATTCCAGGGAGTATTCTCAGTTAAAAAAGCAGAAGAAGAAGAAGAAAAAGAAAGGAAGATGAAAAAACATATAGAAATTATCAAAGTAAAATTTTACAATAAAACAAAAACAATGCAATATACAGCAGGTGCTCTCATCTGACTTAAGAAAGCCTGTAATGGGCCTTACAAAATATTAACCTTGTGCTGGACCAAGGCAGTCAAACATGTCTTAAGAGCTATTCCATAGCTTTATTCTATCCACTACATGATCTAAGATTTGGAACCATTCTCTAGAATATGTTTGTCCTCTCACCTATTTCTTTCTAGGCCAGTATTTAAAACACAGAGCTAGTCTTAGAAAGCCATACACTGGTGTTTGAAATCCAGTTGGTCAAGGTTTAGCCATTTTAATAGAATAATCGTTTATATCACTGATAACAAGTTGGCAAAAACCCTTCTAAGTAAGAAATCCACCTTGATGGTAAGTTAGAGAAGATTTAAGAATTATTAAAATCAAAGATAAATTGCTGATGAAGGCCTTATTTTCATGTGACAGAAGATCAGAATGATGCATACTAACAGAACAGCTCCTGTCATTCTGTATGCAGTTACGTCTACAGTCCTACTTGGCTAAAAACTTGCCTTATATTCAACTATTACAGGAATTTATTAAACACTGATGACCAATAACTTCAAAAAACTGCCCTTGTCTTATTCTAAGCCATCAAATTTTAATTTTCTTTTAAATAGTAATAATTATCTTTTAAATAGTGTAATTATGGAATTGTGTTTAGAGAGGAAGATTGTGTAACCTTGACTAAAAAGCTGATACTTGGTGTTAATTCCAATATTTATTCATGGAAAATTTAAATCAGGCTAAGCTGCTCTGAGATCTACAGTGAATATTATCATTTATCATCATGAGACATTTTTCAGACACTACTGATGCCTCAGCACAAATTTAATGAGGATTGAATAACTTGCAGATGAGTGAAGTGAGCAAGTTTACCTTTACTAAATAGCCAATTACTACTAACGATCATAATTCTGCCGTTTGATAACTATGCAAATTACTGAGCATGATATATCTCTTTCAGAAAGTTATCCCCATATTTGTTTAAATTCCTTCCATTTTCAGATTTTAAATAGCTCTAGATGTGTCTTACTGCATACTTCTGACTCACTTTCTGATGTGTTTGTCACAATAGTATGTTATTGCCAAACTCCAATGAACTTTTCAGGAACCATTTAAACATCATGATTTCTAGGAAAATAACTGTCTGAGGAGAAAACACATAACTGAATCTTGAAAAGCTTTGGTCCCTGAGTGTTCACACTTCCATACCACTCATATTTTTACAGGAGGCTTTCAGATAGTTTGCTTCTTTTCTGCATCATTATCAGTAAAAAACTACTTACTGAAAATAACATTAGCTATATGGAGACAAACCACCCATTTCAGTTACTGCCTCACAGCTTGGTTGATTCTATATTGGTTCTAACTGTGCTAGATAACTACACTTTTGATTTTTGTGATACTTTACCCAGTGGATGACACATTATAAGCAAGGGAAGGCAAGCTTCATTGTCTTAAGTGAAGCAGTATCTATTAGACACAAATGATGAAATCCAGATGTGACTGCTACTGGAGGTGATGCATTAGGTCCCAACAACACTTAATTCTCCTATTGCTTTCATATTTCCCTGTTGTGGAGTTGATTCTGAAAAGCTATGTAAAACTGGGCAAACTGAGATAACTACAGCATTTCCAATTTCCATCTACAGAAAAGGATAATAATAATTATTCCAGTGGAGTTTAAATATCCTTGAACTTTCCTCTTTGTAGAGGCCAGTCTTCTGGAAATTCAGGTTCTATTCTCTAGCATCCAAAATGAGTTGAGTCTCATGTCCTGAATGTAGGGAAATGGTTAAGCAGCTGAAATACAGCAGTAAAGTCAGACTGTGAGAAACTGTAGTAAAGAGACTAATTCAGAAAAAAAGAGATGTCAGCTTCACAACAACCAAACATGAGAACCTTAGATAAAAATGTCGAAACTCATCTTTTGCCATTAAAACATACAGTCCTCCGGGAATACTTTGAGCTGACAATGGAAAATGGTACCATGAAAAACTCGCTAATTAACTACGACAATTACTAAAGGATGCTTAACCCTGAAAACAGTGAGTTAAAGGAAAAGTTGCAAGCAGTTTATACAATCAAATACATTGTTCAAAATTCTTCTCATCTTTTGATTATGCTTACTACAACAAAATTAAATCTTCTCAGAATTTACTGCACCATGGGAAGGAAATTTTTATTTGGAGTTAAATCCCACAGTTGTGAGCAAGCTCCCAAGAGAAGTAATTGCATTTTTTAAATGAGTATACAACATTTGAATATTAGTAGGAATTATCAACTAATCTTATATTACAGAAACTATTAATTAACCTTCCATTGCTGCTGTTTTATCCTACACTGCAGAAAAACTCAAATTTTCCCTTTCATAATATTTTGCTTACTCAGTCAAAGAAAAAATGTCAAGCTTCTTTTTGCCTTAGAATGAGAATAGGCAGTCTATCTATTGTATTCACTTTCGCATTCCCTTAATAAATTTAATTTATTTTGAATGAAAAAAAAATTAGACATTAAATTATTGGTGATAATTTTAGAACATATACACAAATTCAACAGTGCCTTGACTGCACACCACAAATGCCTTCATTTAGTCCCTTTCTTTAGTACCAAATGAACCGTCTCCTCATCTTTTTGAAAGGAGACATTCTATTGATTCCCAATTTAGGACTGGAATTATGAGAAAATATTGATACACATCATCATCATACAAAACATAATTTTTGAAGAGGCTGTGGAGACAGCAGCTGCCTCTGCCCCCTGAATCCTTCCAAAGCATTAATGTTTTGTAGTTTTCGAAACCCGATGAAGAAATGGTCCTAAATTTGCCCCAGAACAAGGGCTTTGTATATTAGGAAATGATCTACAAAGTCCCACATTGTTTGTATGAACAGTAAAGACTTTCTAAGTCCTTCCAGGCTGTAGTATGTACTGATACTATTTTAATGGTCTGTAATATACACAGCAGCTGTTAAAATTTTTTTCTTTTCTCAGTACAAGAATATCAAAATGGAGATGAAAACAGACCCATATTCTTATTTCCAAATGTTACTCTGACACATCCACTAATCCTAAAAGCTCTTTTTTCACATAAGAAAAAGATTTTAAAGCCTTTGATATTAATCAGAGAAGTCAAACTCCAGCATAGATATTTCAGATTAAGGCATAGTTTTCACCTTACAGCTCCTCTGACTACATTTGTGAACTCCACAACACTATCTGTAACAAAAACAAGCCATCTAAAATGAAATCTCACCCCTTAAATCATTATGTTGAGGTTTGAGAGGAAAAGGTAGACAAAAGAAAATCAAGCAAAATTTCAGAGAGTCTCTGTGACACCTGATAGCACATTTAGGCTGTCTCATAAACGCAACTGGACAGAGATAGGAATGAAAGAGATTTTTTTTTTTCCTTAACTAACGGAACAAACAGCACAGATCATAGCAATATTTCATTAGAGATTCTGATAACTACATGATCATTTAATCCACGATACACCTTTGAAGTGCGTATGCGTATTTGTCTACCACTGCATAAACTGCATGTGGGATATCTCAGATTTGTATCATCACACTGGCTCAGGACATACTTCATTTAAATAAAGACATGCTAAGCAGGATGTCGCCTTGAAGAAGTTCTAAGCCTTGAAATACAACACAAGTCTAGCTTCCAAATACTAAAAATCTATTTCTCATCTATATCTCAAGCCAGTTAGGTAACTGTCATATTGATACTCCGTCAGAAGCTATTAGATCTGAGGACCTCCTGTGAGGTATTTTAACAGGCATCAGGAGTAATAAATAAAAAAATAAATAAATAATTAGAGAAATCATTGCCATTTGTGATTTTGTTATTTCCATTTCAATAACATTTTGAAGATTATCTCATGTCAAAAAGCAGACAGACAGAATGTGTTCCAAAGTTGCAGAAAGTAAAATATCAAAAGAAGTTTTCTGAATTAAAAGAATTACCTTTCTCTCTCCTTTACTAGCAATTAATTAGAAAAAAATGTGCTTCCAGCAAAAACAAATAATTTTGCTCTGTCCAGGTCCTACATTTATTGAAAAAACCCTTAAGTGTATAACCTATATTTGCACATCCTTCTTGAAACAAAACACTAAAAGATAACACAGAATATTTTGATTCATAGCACACATCCTTATATTTTTCACTCAATATTAGTGTATCACAAAGGTAATCTTACACTGCTATTTTCTTTTTAGCCATCTGGATTCACTTGAAACATTACATAAAAATTTTGCAAATCATCTACTAGCTTGATATAAATTTTAATTATTACTCATAATTGTCTTCTTTTATCCTCTGATGGTAAAGGTAAGCTAAGCTACTTAAAAAATATTATACAATCAAGGAAATGCTGCATATTCTAAAACCCAAAATATACACTTAAAAATGTTGTTTACTAACATGAACTGATTTGCTTGTAATGGATTCTTATTCTGTTAAGACATGCTGTCTGGGTGGATACTGTTGCAGGGACACGTGTCAGAGATGTGGGTAGGGTTTCCAGCAGTTTAAACAACACAGCAATCAAACCCTGAGCACTTAACTGCTGAAAAACTGAAGCTGACCACCCATGAACAGGTAATTGTGACACTGTGCTACAGCTAACAAATGAATATAGATAATATTGCTAAAGAATCTCTTGAGGACAGCTGTATTACCAGCGGCACGTAAGAGTTTTGAACCCCTTCCCTGCCTCCCTCCCTCTCCTACCGTTATCATGGAGTCATGATGAGCTGTTGACTCCTTCCTGCGCTGCAGCGCTGGGAGTCCCCACACACTTCGAGCACATGCGCGTGCACACACACTCACCCCTTTTCTCTGATCTTTGGATCTCATATACCACATATATAGGAAATTAGAGAGATTTATGGTATTTTTGCAGAGTAGAGAAGTATACATCCCTAGTACGTCCCTGTCCTCAACTCGTTGACAGCCCGTGTCAAATGAAGTGGCACAGAAGCAGGAGCCCTTCACGTGGCAGGGGGTTGCCAGAGGCTTAGCCTTCTGCAGTGAAATTATAGCCACCTCCACAACTGCTCTCTCTCAAACTCTCTGAACTTCAGTTCATATCTTGCTAGTGACTGCACTTCCAGGAAACCAGAGCACAAAGTGATGTTGTAATCTGAACATCCAAAGACAGATGTCAAAATAAACCAGAACCTTGAATTATTAAAGCAATCCCCTAAATGGATAATATAATTGAGCTACAGTTGACATTACAGACTTCCAATACCGTTACACACTCAGTGAATAAGTTTCTGTATTCTACACTACTTGTAAATGACCGGTTTAGAAAGGTCCCAAGTACATGCCTCAAAAGAGCACGTTATAATAATCTAATTCCAAGGTGGCTAAGACCCAGACAGAGAAAACACAGAAACCAGACTTAAGAGGTACAGAGAGATAAATTCCGCAAATGACATTAAACAATTAGAAAAGCCTGTAGTGAAAATTGAAGAACATTCAAATGGAAAAACTGTCTGAGGCTCCAAAAGGCTTTGTTTCTTCAAATCAGTTCCTATCCTATCCAAATCAGCTCCTATCTACTCACGACACATTGCAGCCGCAACAAATAATATCCCATTATCAGTCACATCAAAGACAGCAGACAGATCTAACAGTTGCAGTATGGATATGTTGCTCTCAGCCATAAAGTGCTATTACTACTGCAGTATAATAACCAGCTTTAAAATTAGGAAATGTTTTCTTTATGATATTGGACAAAACCTTGCTGTACCTGTCATATGTTTAGTAACTTTCCCCAAATGTGGTAGTGAGAATCATTTCACTAGTGATACAAACTTAAGTTGCAATTTTAAGATGATAGTCCTTGCCGCTCACTTCTAGAGATTTTTGATCTGCTACATTAATGACAACGGTCTTCACCCCTTTTCAGGCAGGTGAGTTTAGCCCTCCCCCCCTTTTTTTTTTAATCTACAATTATACCACTAATAGCAAGGTACACACTTCTCATTTCTAGCTATTACCAAAGAGAAGAAAATGCTTCTCCCTTACACAGCTGCAACTTCAACAAGTGTTCCTCCTGAAAACTCAAGGAAAATGCAGCACATAAAATTGTCTGTAGAAGAGCACAGGTAGTTGCAGTCTAAAATGAGCAATTTAGAACAGAAAGGAAGGTCATAGCAGGTCATATAAGTAGTCAATTCAATCTTCTGCAGATTAGCGAAGTTCACCACCCAAAAACAAGCCTGCGAGCAGTTTAACATACACTGATGTGAAAGCAAAGAAATTTTTCTTCATTACAGTGAAAACTGTTTTGTCTTGTTTTCATTCCTGCTGTAATAGTGCGTTGGAAAAGCACTGGCATCTCCAAAATCAGTATTCCAGACATTCTCTTGTTTTATCTCTTGAAAACAGAATGTAAACAGTAACCTGCAGGAGTTAAATCAGTAGGGAGAAACATTTGAGAATTGCTGCTTTATTAGCCTTATATGGGAGGTTTCTGTAGTATCCTACACATCACTGATATCACAGATATTTGGCAGCACGCTATGTATTTTAAAGCCTTCGTGACGGTATTCATTTTCCTCTGTCTCTTTGGACAAATCCTTAGAACAGATTCCTCACAGCAAATTTAATTCACATGAACGTGAATTACAGTTATTAAAGTTACCTGAAGTGTATACTTCTGTATTTCATCCAGAACAAATTCCACTTCTTTTGAGGTTGTTAATGAGGCAAGATTCCCACTTAAATTGTAGCAATATAGTTTGGCATTGTCATAGCTTTCA
Organism: Dromaius novaehollandiae; assembly: GCF_036370855.1. Classification (NCBI taxonomy): domain Eukaryota; kingdom Metazoa; phylum Chordata; class Aves; order Casuariiformes; family Dromaiidae; genus Dromaius; species Dromaius novaehollandiae. The sequence continues at coordinate 39,860,278 of NC_088103.1, read as the reverse complement.
CGACTAGAATTTATGCGGAGGCAGGCATCTCCAATATGACTCCATCCTTCCCCACACAGATGAGCTAGTATAAAAAGTATAAGATTAAAACTGATTAAAAAAAAATAAAAACTTAAAAGAGAGTCTGAATTTCATCTTCTTCAGATGATCATTCAAAATATATCCCAGTACTCAATTTCCCTTTCCATATCACATAAAAATTCTAAAACAGCAAGCAATATAACTTTGAATGATTTAATTACAGCAATAGCGTTTTATGAAAAGAAACTTGTAAAAACTTACGACATACTTCAATAAGGCATATGTTAAGTTTCAGGGTAATAATATTATTACACTATTTCTGCTATTCACACTTGAGCAGAACTAAACATTAAAGACTAGATTATGCACATAATTAATAGAGCTTTAGCTTTCAGTACTAAGGAAATAAATGTCCCTAATGTCCTAGGGAAATAAAGAAATCACTTTATCTAAACATTACCTAAATTTCAAAATTTGAAAACAAATTTCCTACAATTAAAAGATGACAAATATATCTTATCTTTGCTTTATCATATGTTAGTCTATCTATAAACATAATCAGCACGATAGGAAATTCTGATAACTGAACATTTTAGGAAACATTTCTTCTTCAAAATATTTCAGCATCAGTCAGATGCAGATAACTATTAAAAACAGACTAAATAATTCATAGCAATTATTATAGTTAATCTCTACACAGATTACACAAATGCTGTTTAAAACTGCATGAAATAAATGTATTAAAGCTATTTAATGAATAATTTCTGCAAATAATTTTTCACAGAAACTATTTGTAGACTGTTCGTTACAGGTAGCTGCTGTCATAAAAACAATTCTGTTCATTAACTTCAGTTGGACAAGAAGATCAGATGGGGCGTTTCCAATATCTAACTGCATATATCATATTCAGTTATGAATATGAATTACAGAATAAATATTATTTCAGAATATTAACATTCACCTTCTGAAAATATTTTATATCAGCATTTTAATATTCACTGCTTTCATAGTATTCATAACATTAGACAATCTAGAAGTCAGGCCTTGGGCTCTATCTGCACAGCACAATTCAAGTACAACCATTTCAATGGAAGACAAAAACCCAGCTAGCAAAAATAACAATAGCAGTGAATATATAGCAGTAAAGGATTCAGAATGGCAATTCAGCTCTTTCCTTAGTGACCACCACAGGCTGGAACTCATCACTAGCTTGTGCAGAGGTGCACACCATCATGCCTCCATTAATAGTGTTACTTCTCCTAACAAGATTAAAGGTAGCAGAGCTATACCAATTAGTGATGTAATTACATCTTCGTTCACCTGTAGGGGCGTACTCAGGAGGGTAGAGTTAGCACATGCAAAAGGAATCTAGTCTTCTAGTTGAATGAATGTTATCTGGGAACAGTGGTGGAGATCCATCCAGCTCTGACAAGGATTACAAAAAGCAGAGAAGCAGAGTCCCATGCCAAAGCTCTTACCAGGTAACGCCTGGCACTCTTGCTGCCGCTGGTCCCACTGGCAGTTCAGGTGTAGTGAGCAGCTTTTACAGCTGGTCAGTTTATTGCAGATCTGTTCATTTCTCACATGACATTTGGTGTAGTTTTTTACCGACTATGAAAACAAAACAAACAGAACAGTATATTGTATCTGAAACTGCCAACAAACCAGAAGTCAGAACTGAAATACACATTTCCCCCAGAAAAGCAGAGCCATCTAGAAGTTAGGTCTAATTTAAGCTCCTTGTCTAGGTTCCCCTTTCAGTCGGTGGAGAACAAGAAAGGCATCTCTAGAGGACAATTCATCCCAGTTGCCTTAGGCTTCGGATAACTCTGTATGGGACAAATAGCACTTTGAAGATGCCACTTCTCTCTACTGAGCACAGGAAAGGCTTAAACAACTAAACTAAATCTCTATTTCTTATATAGTTCAAGGATATGTTCTCACCAAATTATTTCATTCTCCAGTTATCTGCAGGTTAATCAAGCAAAACAATCAAAAAGATTATAAAAAATAGAGCAAGATGCAGGTGTAAAGTAACTACACTTCATTGACAGAAGGTGCAAGATAATGCACTATATTATTTTACCTGAGTTAAGTGAAACAAGCAAAAATTGGAGTTACAGACAAGTGATTATAAAACACAAGAAATACTATTTCAGGATTTGTCAAAAATTCCAGTCACTTTATCTTAAAGTTTTAACTACAAACTTGTATTTAAGATACTTGGTATAAAATGCATAGGATCTACAGGGTACTGTTTTGGCAAGTCATGACATAAAACCAAGGATAACAGTATTCCCTTGGTACATTTGTGTATAAGAAAAGCAGTAAACGCTGAAGGAATTTATCTGATTCTCTTCTGAAAAACTAAGTATTGCTTTTTAAGTTAGGCATTTTGAAAACTTTTTTTTCCCTTTAGTAGTACTTTTAAGGTGAGACATAACTATTGACATCTTATTTAATAAACTATCCAAAATATGAATCAATTCATCTATTTATCCATTAGACTGTCTCAGCTATTTTCATTTGCAGGTAATAACTAAAAATAAGTCCTAATTCAAAAAATCATTATTCTCACCACTGAACACAAACTCAAACAAAAACATACTTCCCCAACAGGCTCCCAAACAATACCCACATAAGACCACACACAATGGTGGTCAAGTTTCTCCTCGTCAGACTCAGAGTACGCAGTCTAGGCAAAAGGGAAGAGCTCGTTTCCTCCTTCTTAGGAGACATACTAACTTGCATAACAAAAGGATATACAGGAATACACAATACATTTAATTTACAGGAGTTACATTTCTGGCTGCTTACCAAAGCATTTTACTAAAAGTTCCTATTTTACTTAAATGTGAAGGCCAGTCCAGCTACCCCAGGTTAATTAAGCACAGATTACATTTGCATGGGAAGGGCACAAACATAACACGAAAAAGCAGAAATACAGCTGCCTCCAGCTTTGGTTAGTTCTGACTCTTCTATTAGCTCACCCTGTACATTTGGGCTGCTGAGTTATTATAGGCAAGTCAAACAACAAAGAAATATATTTCATCTAAAATAGAAAAACAATGTGTTGAGATGGTTTACTTTGATAAAATTCAGAGCTAATCTACCCATCAGCTGCAGTGGCATTCAGACATATCCAAAGTCTTAAAACATGCCCAAGTTTACAGGTGCCTAAAAGTTTTGCACAAATGCATGTATCTGTCAAATGTCAATTTCTGATTATAAACAATTACATATACATTTTATGCCAGAAAATACATGTTGTCAGTTTATTTAAATTACTAATATTTCTTCAGATTTCAGTTATGTAACTAGAGGCATCCATCCCAGAAGTTAAAATCATACAACTGCCAAAGAATATTTTATAAATACTTTCTCTCCCTAATAACAGAAGATGTTCATGCTGAGTAGCAGAAAAGGATTGCACTGAGGTAGCATGTGTATGGTTTACTTGACAATTTTAGTTCCTTTCCTTCCTAATACATATTTTCTTCTGAAATACTATAAAGCACATTTAAAGGGGCAATATGATAATAAGTTAACACAGTTCTAGGTACTGGAATTATGATGATAGTGCATCAACCTACTGCAGTCAAGAGGGAAAACAACCAACCTCTTTTTATGTAGTTTTTTTCAGGAAGTCCTGGAATAATGCAATTGTTAAAATGAATTTTCAGTCTCACACAGGACCAGCTTCATTACTGCTGGAGAACACTGCTGTTTAGGGGCCTGTTTGGTGCCTTTATTGGGCCAGATGCCCATCAGTGAACATATTATGAAAGGTACCCACTATTTTTCTGGTCTATGAGAGAGGCTACCGTGAAGTAAAGAGAAACAGAGAAGCTGTTCTAGGAGAAGGCATCTACACAACTGTATGAAACAGAGGGAAAGGAAATGTTGTAAAGTAATAGGATGTCTATCTGGACAATAAATACACGCAAACAGTAACGCATACAAAACCTCTGGCACAAACCTACATTTAGTTTCACTCAGTCATAATGGTTATTCACAAAACTGCCTGAGAGATGCTTTACAATGAATTTTAGATTACAAGTAAGCACCATCTGCTCATTTTCAGTACCTCAAATAATATTCCCTGTTAACACATCATGATCACAATGTCAAAATCCTTAAGCATTCTAATTGTTTTGAAAATGATTTATTCCACAGTAATATTACATACAGATTGCAGTTGTCTAATTAAACCAAGATATTTGTTCTATTACCTTCTAATTGTGAAGCTTGTTGTGCACGTTATTTAATGTTTAAAATAAAATTCAAACTACCACTGACTATTCTATAATAATGTTTTCTGTTGTATTCCCTTATTCCCAGCACTTATTTCCCTTAAATCCAATTTAAACATTGCTTCCCTGAAAATCTCATTAGTTCAATATAAATATGAATCCAATAGGTAACTCATATTAATACAACATTAAGGTTATAATTTGAGCTACCAAACCCAATGAAATTCTGAAATATGACAGCCCATCTGTTACTGAAGTCTTGTATTGCTGTAAGATACTTATAATGTTTACACAAAAAAGTGTGAGTAAATCACGTTACATATAAAGTTTCCTACTTATATCTGATTATTTAGATTTTTCAGTTCTGACCTTGATATGGTGTATACAGGCAGATTTATGAACTGCAGTGATTTTCTACATATCCATTGTAGAATGAAAGTATTATTTTATCATATAATTTCACTAATTACTATTAAATGACATACCTTATTTTCCTCCTTTTAGATTTTTCTAGATACCACTAAAATCTTGCGGTTTGTCTAATTTAATTTTCTAATAGATTATCTAATAGATTTTCCTCTATTTCTCTAAAACTACTGCCAAATCTTACTACTGGGTATTTCTCAGTCTTTATTTTCCTTTTTTCACCATGTTAATTTTAATCTTATTTATAATTCCTTCTGCTACTTTAAAAAGTATTTCTCCTTGATTGTTCTTTGAATTCCTCAACTGCAGGCAGATTGCTATTGTTACTATTAGTATTACTGTAGCATTTAAGGATTACCATCATGAAACAGGATGCTATCTTTCTGGAAGCCATGCAAACATATTACAAAAAGACAATGATTCCTTTCTTTAAGTCATTGTTAAAAGTATAACTTAAAGGTAGGATTATACTTATCTTTGGAGCATACTCTGGTACCCCTTGTTCCTCAATAAGATGCTCTTTATCACACCCTTCATGGCTTCTACCAGGTTTAGTCTACATTGCTTAGATATAAAATAATTTAAAATCACATAGCAATTTGTGCTTTACTTAAGAAAATTATATCAACTGGGGCTTTATTGTATTGTATGTGCAGAGACTGACACATGAGAAATTCAGAGAATTCTACTGGAAATACAGTTGTGGGTTTGCCACAGTTATAGATGGAACATGTAGCTGTTTTTGCATCCACAAACAGCATGACTTCCAAAAATGCAATACAGACTGGATGCAGGAGTGCCTTAGCTATGCCTCTTCCTGTCACCATCTCCCATGTGTTCTACTTCAAAAAATATGTCATATAGCCTGTATGCTGACCAGAAAAGAATTACATCCATGTGCTACTGCCTGGTGTTCTTGATCCCAATGGGTTAGGTGCTCTCAATTTATTCAGCCTGCCTTATGTCTGCTGTTTTGTTACAGTAAAAGAGTATCCAGAACAGAAGCTGAAATGTTATAAGGAAAGAGGTTTTTCCTATATTTTCCAAGGACTGTTACAGTTTTGAAAAGAAAACTTTTTCTCTCAAAATCAATACTGCAGACATTTTAGAGGGAAGCTTAACATTATACTACTGCTGCACATCAATCCTTCAAAAAAATTTTCTGTAAGTAATATGGAAATAAGTAGTATTGCAAATGAAATTACTTTATTTGAAAACTTCTAGTGTGGTCAGTTAAAATTATAAATATATATATAAATGTATAAAATATATTTAAATATAAATATATAAAAATATAAAACAAGGATTATAGACCAAAATAGCTAGATAAGCAATGGAGCATATCATTACAGCTACCCTCTCTGCAGTGACAGCTTCAATTTATACTAGAGACAAGAAAGTAAGCAGAGATGGAAGCGATTTCTTGCTAATTGCCCAAGTGCTGGCCTTTCAGGACCACTGTTTCAACCTGAAGTAGAGATCTCATTGTCTCCCATAACATCCGCATAGGGAAGCTGATGAAGTACGAGATGGATGAGCAGACAGTGAGGTGGACTGAGAGCTGGCTGAATGGCAGAGCTCAGAGGGTTGTGCTCAGTGGTGCAAAGCCGTGTTGGAGGCCTGTAGCTAGCGGTGCCCCCCAGGTTTCAGTACCGGGTCCAGTGTTGTTCAACTTATTCATCGGTGACCGGGATGAAGGGACAGAGCACCCTCAGCAAGTTTGCTGATGATATCAAACTGGGAGGAGCAGCTGATACCCCAGAGGGCTGTGCTGCCATTCAGAGGGACCCAGACAGGCTGGAGAGATGGGCAGAGAGGACCCTCGTGAAGTTCAACAAAGGCAAGTGCAGAGTCCTGCACCTCAGGAGGAATAACCCCTTGCACCAGTGCAGCCTGGGGGCTGGCCTGCTGGAAAGTAGCTCTGCAGGGAAGGACCCGGGGGTCTTGGGGGACTGCAGGCTGACCGTGAGCCAGCAGTGTGCCCTTGTGGCCAAGAAGGCCAATGGTATCCTGGGTTGCCTTAGGAAGAGCATTGCCAGCAGGTCGAGGAAGGTGATCCTCCCCCTCTGCTCAGCCCTGGTGATGCCGCATCTGGAGTACTGTGTCCAGTTCTGGGCTCCCCAGTACAAGAGAGACATGGACCTACTGGAGGGAGTCCAGCAGAGGGACTGGAGCATCTCTCATATGAGGAAAGGCTGAGAGAGCTGGGACTCTTCAGCCTGGAGGAGAGAAGACTAAGGGGGGATCTCATCAATGTGTATAAATATCTGAAGGGAGGATGTAGAGAGGATGGGGCCAGACTCTTTTCAGTGGTGCCCAGTGATAGGACGAGAGGCAACAGGCATGAACTGAAACACAGGAAGCTCTGCCTGCACATGAGGAAAAACCTCTTTACTCTGAGGGTAACAGAGCACTGGAACAGGATGCCCAGAGAGGTTGCAGAGACTCCTTCCTTGGAGATATTCAAAAGCTGTCTGGACAGGGTCCGGTAGCCTGCTCTAGGTGACCCTGCTTGAGCAGGGGGGTTGGACTAGATGATCTCCAGAGGTCCCTTCCAACCTCGACCCTTCTGTGATTCTGTGTTAGAGTTTGTTATGGAGACAGGAAAGGAAAAAAGAGTCATGTTGAGGTTGTAAAGAAGCAAACACAGATTTGTTTTGTTAAGCAACTACTGCAAGCATTCCTCATTGCTTCCCGAAGAACAGGGGGAGAGAGGAGGCAAAGAAGTGGGTTGCAAAATAGGAAAAAAAGGAAAAAGAAGGCAAAAAACATGCCTTCAGAATTCTTTGAAATTTTAAATATCAAAAAGAGACCAACACATCATCCAGTAACCATCTAGATGTATAACTAAATTTTTTAAAAAACTTTTCACCTACAAGCCTAGCAGCACTTTAGCTGAACACAAATATAAGCATCATGGTACCTGTCTCAACCCCGCTCACCTTCCACTTTCTCAAGCACAGAGCTTAAAGATGGCTGACAAGCAGGAGGCACTCTAGCACTTCCAGGGCTTCAGTGCAATAACACTTTTTAAGTGTACCTACATGTATGTAGGAAAGCAAACTTCAAAAGTAAAACAGACTTATGGCCATTATGGGGACTAAATATACTTGCTATATTGCTGTTTAAAAATGATTACTCTCAATATCTCTCTCCCACTTTATCATGAATTATTTTGCCCCATTTCTGAGGAGCAAAAAATAATTGATAAAACACAGTTTTTTGCTCTGTAAAATTTAGGTTGTTTCTGGTCTTCTTTATTACAGGAAGCTTTGCCTTCTGTTGTAACTGGCAGGCCTTCTTCAGTCATTTTATCATTCTATTTGTCTCACAGGTCAAAATGATATGCCTTACATAGGATGCCCACTCCCTAAGGAGTAGATCAATTGCTTTCTCTTCTGTGCTACTCTCAAGAAAAATGACACCCTGTAAAGCAGCTGTAGCTTGAAAAGAAGTAATCTCTCTCCAAGATCCTTTTTTTTTTTTTTTTTTTTAATAAGAACTGGGAGGTAAAATTATAAAAAATTGTAAAATTAATTTTTTCCTGTGACTATTTCCACTACAAAATATTAATACAGTCAATTTTCTGAATAATGGAGCCAGTAAGGTATTATCATTCTTTCAGGATAGGAGTTAATGCCTTTTATGTCCAGATGTGTAAAGTGAATATAGCTTCATAAAAAAAGTTAAGGATATCCACATCTTGTCTTCTTCCTCTAACAGGAAATAGGTGAAACGCATCAAAATCAGTGAGAACAGGGATGACTATTACCACAGAGAATAAATGGAAGTGTCCAAGTGTGAGATCAATATAATAAACTTAAGGACAGTGAACTGCTGGTGAAAGTCAGTATAATCTACTCCGTAAAAGTCAGAAATATACTATAGGCAGGACACAGAATGTTTCATAAAAAGCAGAAGGAAGGAAGCTGTGGGATGGAGAAGAAAGGAAGAAAGGAGGACCTGGAGCTGACAGAAAGGCATTTTTCGAAGAGGAAAGAATGATATGTGGTGTTTAGAGGTACATGTTTGCAGTGCTATTAGGTTTCACAGGTCAACCAGAAATTCTTGCTTAAACTTTCATCTTTGATGCACAGGTGTCCAATGAATGGGACAAAAAGAAGAGATACATCAATGATATGAAATTTCCTTCTTTGTGACAAAGTTTTATACAATATTCTATCTTTCAGAGCTGAAAACAGCCCTGAACTAGATGCAGGAGGCTTCACAGAAGAGCATAAAAGAGTTATATAGGTTGTTAGCATGTTGTGTTACACAAAGTCTTTACTCTGCATAAGACAGTATTAATGGGGGGTTTCTATTCTCTTTAGCCCCTATGGCAAACCATTGTATGTATCTGCACACTTTTTGAATAGCAGAGTAGATGATCTTGCCACTTTTTAGTGTCTATTGATCTCAGCAAACATAATGAAATAACATTTTTTAAAATTGTATATATAGGCGTTGCATTCGATTTCAGAATAACCACAGTGCACCATGGAAATAACCGGTAAGCAGTCCAGAGAGTTTAATGATGTAGTATCTCAAGACAACCCTCAAAGTATTTGTTGTACACAATCTCTAATAGATAGATTTAATGGTAGCAAACCAACCACAAGGCACTGCTGCCAGGATTCTGTTCAACCTACCCCATGGCCAAAGGCAAATATCAGTACCATCTTGAACCACTCCATAGACTGTAAGTAAACTGTTTCTCAGTTGGGCAAGATGGGATAAGCCTTCACCCCTCACATCTGCAGCTGGTATGATGGGTCAGCTAAAAGCATAGGATGTACAAGTATCCTACTTATGTGAGTTTCTATGGGAAAAAAGCAAATTAGCTCGCCAGTCCTGAAATGAGCCAGACCTCCAGAACAATCTGGCATTGCTATTACATCAGATGAGTATAATGATATACCTTGATGATCCATGAGTCTGCATTATAGTGGAATCGTCTCCTGTTAATGTGCTGACCCACATCAGATGGGGAGCACAGGTAAGTAGTATATGTGTATCATCAGTGCATTAGTACTACTTATAAAGTCCATCTGTCCAAATCTCAGTTATTTCAGGGAAATTTTCATATTATACAGTCCTGCCATCAGTCACTGCTTTGCAAACATCCATGACCATGAGGCCAATGCCAAACTGATTGCCAACATATCCTTAGTATGCTGGCCACTTTCCAGGGAGCAAAAGCAACAGACTCTAAAACATTACTATCTCTCTTATCTGGATGTCCTATGATTTAAGTAAGATCTTTGGACAGCTGCAAAAGTGCGGCTTTCTACTTGAGGCATTTCAGTTTGTTATCCTGTATTACTGTCACAACACTCTCAGTTTGTGGGCCTAGTTCAGAAGGAGCAGTCTATGAAAATGGGTAACTAGGCCAATCCATGCTGTTTTTCCGCATGGTACCTTTCTGTTGGTGTTATTTTCATGGTTGTATGCTGACAGTGGAAAAATTCTGCCACCACAGTTTCCAGGCCAGTACACTAAATTTGAAATAGCCATCTCTAATTTATGACAACAATTCTTTTCAGAAAACATTTAGATGAATTTTCACCAACTAATTCTTCAGTAACCCGACTAACAGCCTTTGCTGAATAAAAGATAACAGCCTTTGCTGAATAAAAGACAAGAAATGATAGAGAGAAGACTGGTGCATAAGCTGCCAATTAAACTGACAACTTGGTCATGAAAGGTGGTCCAAAAAAAAAAAACCCAAAAAAAAACCAACAAAAAAAAATATTGAACTGAGAAGCATGTACTAAAATATCCAGTGTTCCACAGTTAGGAGGCATGAAGATAGTCTGCTCCTTTGCAACGATTCCTTGCTTTAAATTCTTATTAGTTCAAAACAAGAGTCAGAAATTTGGCATCTAACCTTGAAGATCACAAAGGAAACTTCAACCACTAGATTCTGGAATATGAAGTCACTTTGACATGACCGCTGATGAATTTATATCTGTATTGCTTTTATTAGCAGAGACTAGCTATGAATGCCAGTGACTCAAGCTGTTTGTGCTCACTCTGCCTGAATGGGCACAATTTGAGTCAGACTTAATCCTGTCCATGCCGTAATTTCTCTACCGGAAGAACAATGTTGATTTGCAACAGGTTCAAACCAGAGAGCAAGCTGCTTCTACTAATGGAAGCGTGTAAAGAAAGGAGTTTAAACTCAAGTACAACCTTGTGTCTGGAGTTAGACAAATGAAATAAAAATCAAATGAACAAGCAAGAAAGACACAGCAAATGGCAGACAACATAATGCATAAAGCATGGGACAAAGCAATATAAAAAATATATATAAGCTTGCATGTATTTATAAATATAAGCAGTATGAACATACAAAAACAGAACAGTGTTTACTGAATCATCACAACCAATTTACAGGTCACATATAATCTCATGGTGATGCAGACTCATATTTCTTTAATCAGATACCAAGCGACTCTATGACTTACAGAAGAACATTTCTATGACGATTAATGATTGGAATACCAAGACTGAGATTGCCCTGGTTCTGTTTGAAAGGGAAAAAATGAACTGAATCTAATGTTGAAAGGGAAAAATTCTCATTCATTTTATCTTCTACATAGAGGTTAAATTAATTTAAATATGCTTGTTTCTTTCTACCCCCTTTTTCGTATCTATAGGACCATATATTCCATCAAAACTCTGAGCTCAATATTTACGAAATTATGTAAGCTACTGACTTTTCTATTTGTTTTTGCCAAAAATATACTGAAAATTGCTTTCACTGGAAACCTAGTTTACCTCTTCCCTATCAATAGCATTTGTCTGTGTGGTAAGAGGTAGGACAATAAAGAGAATTAGAGTGACTTTTTTTTAAAGCCAGCCAGAATTTTTCCTTTTTCTCCTTTTAAAGTATTTTTATCTTTAATTGTAGAATCAATAAAGTTATTCATAAAATACAAGCTTGTAAAAAAAATAGTTCTTAGGAGACAGTTCTAAGTTTCTTAGATTTTAACATTCATTACAAATATGTTTATCTTCACCAAATGATAGTGGAAGTAATGACTTTACCCTTTAGAAGCCAAAATATTCTGCAGTCTCAAATGCTATTAGTCTTAATTCCTGCAGGCCAACTCAAGTATCACAATGTGGCAAATTTATGGTGAAATTGTCTAGTACTATATAATTTATAAATAAACTGGTAATAATAAACCCTGAAACACACAGATCTGTGAATAATAAATCACTATATCAGGGTATCCCTGACTGATTTTTCTAAACAAAAACGCTTGCATAGTTATACTATATTAGTGTGTTTATGTTTGTGTTCAAAACAAGCTGCTATGAAAGTGCACTTGGTGTGCATCTCCTTTTCATTTGGTGCAAAAGACCTCTGTTTTAGCTACAAAAGAAATATTAATACCACGACCATAGATTTGCAAAGACTCACCACGCTACAGTTACTATTTGCTGAAATGCACTTCTTGTCATCACACCACTGGCATCCATTTGTATTAGCAGTACAGCTTGCACAGTCTGCATATCTATAGCATCTGTCATCTGCAGCAGCTGCAATACAAATGGAAGTCAAAAAGAAACATCACACTGAAGGAGAATATGCTTAGAATACCCTTGTTTAGAATATTTTCTATCACATCTTTTATTTCAACTCTGGCCATTAAAAAGCCTGTAAGTTACTGTAGGAAATCAATTGTACGCACTTAACATTTATTTAACTAAAAGAACACTCACTGGTTTGCAACACACAGACTCATTTAGTACAGTGCACAGGTTAAGAATATCAGTCTCAAACTATCCTTTGCTCATTCCATTAAGAAAGATTTTCTTCAGATGCAGGTTTCTGAACAAAACTATTAGACCACCATGCAAAAACGCAACAGTAAAAGAAGTTAAAAAAAATCTATGATGATCATTAGCAATGTGTATAAATATTTTAACTCTGTCTAATTAATTTATAAACTTAAAAATGATTAGTTACAGTGCCCTGCTCTTTCTCTATGAATAATCTCTGTGGAAGAGGGTCGTTAAATACGTAATACAAATCTTCAGGACTTGGACTAAAATTTATGTTATTTAAAAGTGTGGGACAAAAATGTTTACTTCTGTTAAAAGAGGATAAAAATTGAAAAATCGCAATGATTCAATATAGGAGAATTCCTTCCATCTCGTACGTTGACTCCCCCTTTTAACTGCTATGCAGTTTGGCTTCTTTAGTCCTGGGATAAGTTTAAGAGATCCTCATTGCCAGGTAAGAGTTGCTATCCAAGAACTGCTCTTCTGCAAACCCACTGGAAATTGTGTTTGTGTTTTAATTTTGACTGTCAGCAGTTTCTCACACGATGCTCTTAACCAGCACAACAACTGAGTCAGGTGGCATAAATGAATATATGAACACTTGGCTTTTGACAGAATGTTACTCCCAGAAATTGGACAGATTCAGCAGAAGTGAAGTGGCACAGTCCAATTATTTAAGGTTTTGGCAGACCCACACAACTTTACAACAGGAATTTTATACACCTTGCCTCTTCTACTTTGATATAGGTGTAGTTTGATCCCACTGCAGTAGACCTATTTTAGAAACTACCCTAACTTTTCTGTTTTGCTTCAGCCTGCCTGTGGTTTGTTTTGCCTTTCCCCTCTTTTTTTAAAAAATATCTGATGCTATGATTCAGCTCTTTTTATAAAGAGCTGAAACATTCTAGATTCCAGATCTCTAAATCTTACGAAACTGTACAAGAGCAGTTCTTCAGAAAGCAGATAATATTTTTGTTATGTAATCCACTGTTTTTCCAACTTTGCAACTTTATATCCAGTTCAGAAATAAATCATGAAAAAATAAGTTTGGCGAGCAATTATATACTGTGCTGCATAGAAAGATGCACAGAAAAAATAGCAGATATGTGTAGCAGTGCTGCATATTGTGCTCATGTAAAGTATAAGAACAGCACTTTTACAAGCAATCTATTTGTGGCAAGCCAAAATACTTAGGAATAGGGTGCAACAGTTATTCATAATGACAAATTGCTGTTTCAATCAATACAGATATCACAATGGCAACTAGAATTTCACAAGACAAAGTTTAACTGATTTTGACACACTGCTGCAAAGGGCTTGTTTGTTTCAAGCTTTTCCAGCTGTGAATGTATTGTATTCTCCTATACATATCAAAGAGGAGTATTAGTAATCTCCCTGAGGCAGTGATACTGCCCCTCTCTCTTACTGGTACATACAGACATGACAGTGCTATGCACCTGCAAGGCCAGAAACCATTTACAAAGTCTATCTATGTGACTGATATTATGATTTCTTGGGCCCAGAATAATTTGAAGATTTCTATTTATTTATTTGTTAACATCATAAAACAGGAGAAAATTGAGAAAGAAAATTTAATTAATTTACAGTATTTCAAAGCTCATCCTTTTGTCAGCCCTTCAAACACACTGACCCAAATTCAACCTAAACTCATTCTAGCCCTACAATGAAGTGACTTCTTCTCTTTAAACGCTCTGTTTTCTATCCCCTAGCATCTTAAACTCATGCTTTTTTACATCTACTTCCCTGTACTTAAAATCCAACAAAATTAAGAGTTTAATGATTTTAAAAATCAATTCATTAACCACTGGCACCAGATATTCCCAGAAAAGAACTGACTTAATAGTCCAATCACTGGTTCTACCTGTTTTTGTCTTCTCATTCCTACATTGCATTGCAGCACTAAGACTGTAAGATTAGAATATACTGTAAATATATTAGTACACGATAATTTACACACCTGCCTTTTTAGGACACTTTGCTCTGAGGATGTTATTAGCATGTCCAGATTCCCAGGATTCACAGTGTTTCTTGTTCCACAGACATCTTATCCCTGGACGAGCATTTTTACATAGTTCTTCATCTCTGAACGCTTCGCAGTTTGGAGGCTTGTACACAAGGATGTCATTCAAAAGAACACTTGAAAACCCCCCAAATATGTACATGGACCTATTGGGAAAAAGCAAGTAAATATAGCTGTTATTGTGGCTATAAATAAACTTTCATGATTTCTTTAGCTGTCTTCATATACAATAAAACGTGTGTGGGGGTGGTTATATATATATTTATATTTAAACACACACACATATATATATACAGATAATATTATAACAACATCCTTCAGCTTTCTCTGATCATGACTCTGAGTGGTCCATTTTTTTTAGCACGCTCCTCCATGGTGAAGTTTAATAAAAACTACACTATATGTATTGTAGAGTGAAACACAGAAAACATCTGAAAGGAAGAAAAAAAGGCTATGCAGGAAACAATACTCATTTTTGCAATTAGGTAACGAGAACACATACAGCACAAGTAAATGGACTGCAGTAAAAACATTTTTCTTCAAGAAGATTCCTGAAACAGGCAACAACAATTGGCAAACGGATATTTTTTGCCGACATCAAAAACAGAAGACTAGACTAAAGACCTTGCCCTTATCCTCGCTCTTCTCATTCACAATCAAGAACAGCACCAGTTAAAAGATGTTAAGAAAGAACTTGTTTATCTGTTGCATCATATATTCTTAAAATAGAATTAATACTACAGTGACCAATAGAAAAACCTTTGGAGAGTATCTCATATTATATATTTTGTACATAGATGCCTACTAATAATACAGTGAGTCCTGAAAAAACACATACGTATTTTCACCTTGCATCTAATTCATTGAAAATGACAGTTCTTGAAGCATCAAACGTAGCTTAAATGTCTTAAGACAACACAAATTAGAATTTGTCAAAAACTAGTAGCTGCTGGATCCTTTCATTCTAAGCAATTTTCCCTTAATGCAGTAATCTATTCGTTGATGAATTTTAAGCACTCTGTGTAAACAGTTGCAACTTATTGCCAATGTTTTTGTTAACATCTGTTATTTGTAGTATTACATACCATCTCCATTACTTTTGACTTATACAATATTCATATATAGAAGACGTAGGTGCCTGCATATATTTAAATACTGAGTATATAAAGATGATTAATAACGTCGAAGAGAAGTGTTCAGTAATACACATTAAGGCACAATCATTTATAGTACCATAAATGTCATATATTAGGCCATTTGGCAGCCAGTAAAACCCACACAAGGCAACAGCAGAAATGTTTTTAAATTTGATTTCAGTTTTCTACATCTTTTACATGAAAAAGATTATGTTTGCTATGCAATTTTATCTTTTGGTGGTTGAGGTGGGTGAAGCAGAGAGTTCAGCCATCAAATCCAGCAAACTCCATATCCACTCTATCTCCTGCTTCTAGATTAAGTATTACTGAGCTCTTCTACTCATAGCAAGTTTTATGAAAGTATGATACATTTTACAGAGGATAAGCAATATACTTAATTTAATCTGAGGCTGGAAGGCTTTTTTTCCTGCAAGCTGTTGATAATAATTATCTTCAAAATCTTACTTTTCTCCATTATATAAATTTCAGTTAGATGTTTTTAATTTTATGATTGTAGAAGAACAATGAATCATATGTTATAAAAAGATTTTGCCCATTATATGAAAGCAAGGAGCATAGAATTTCAAATTTACTGTAGGTCACAACAGCGAGGAAAAATACTCTAGTAGGTTCATATAAAAGAAACCTCTGAACACGTTTCAAAGCATATCACATTGATGATTAGCTGTATTGACGATTTAAGATCTGTAAAGCTACTGCTGACCACTATTTTTCATGTTAATAAATTACATCAGTTGTATGTCATTAAGCCACACTTCATGGAGGTATAATTGTTGCCACAGTTTTTTTGATTCAGAAAAATGGTCAGGAAAATTTAAAATATGCTTCATTTACCCATTACTGACAACAGCAGTGTGGCCAAATCTGTTGACATCTCGATGCAGATTAGGTTTTGGTAAAATCTTCCATTCATCGCATGCTGAAAAACAAAAGGAAAGCATATGATATCACGCAATAAAATTTCAAGAGATTTTAGCAAATATATGCAAAATATATTTTAACAAAATGTATTTTTCAGTCTTCTGTACTTTAGGTATCCTGGATAATTCTGTGCCAAACTTAATTGCCTATTTACCTCATTTCTAAGACACTTACAGATATACTGTGTACCACAGACCAACGCAGGTAACTGCTGTTATCTCCATTGTGAAGACTAACCATCTATTCCTCAACTTCCTTAAATGTTCTTACATGCTTCCATCATCTATTTGCCCCACCAGTTCTGAAAAACAATTTTTGATTCTGACATAATTTAAATCATTCTTATTATTAGCTTCTAGATGTTTACTAAGTTGCTCTGCAAAATTTTTCCAACCTTAGGATCTGACAGACTTTTTTTTTTTCCTCTTTTCATTTGGTCACACTTTCCCATCTTTAAGGATGGTTTTTTCTACTCCTAATAACCTGCTTCACTCTGCTGTCAAAATATGCTGTTTGTTTGGGCTTCTTAGGATCCTTCTAGAGTCTTTATCTGTGATATACATTTACCAATGTAGATCACATTATCAGTGATACACGCACTACCGAGTCTTCAGTGCAAAGTCTTTAAACAGACTCCATAACGTGATTTGATAATTTTTGGTACTTCTTTTGATTTCTTTTCAATTAGGCTCCAAATTTTAATGTAGATCCCCTTACATGTCACTGATGGATTTTCTGAAGAAAGAATCAGTATGCATACAGATTCTTCTACATTCCTGGAAACAAGTTGCAGGACTTGAGCACACTGTAGTCACTAGCAGTGGATGACTAACAAACAGCTGTATTTTGCATTGCTCAGGACTAAATCAGTCATTGCTCCTTTTAGATGGGTTTGCTGAGTAGGTGTTCCAAGAAGCTCTTACTTACGATCACTAAAAGCTTAGGCTCTATGTCATGTACTACCACAACATTTATCCGGTCTAGAGGACACTAGCAGAAGCATCCCGTTATTACACTCTTCTCTGCCTTCACAACCTTTTTCAGCTCCCATGACAACCACTGCCATCATCCTCATCCAGTGATCAGTAACATGATCCTAACATTACACACTCTCAAATTAGCCACAGAATTTCAGTTCAAATGTATTTCATGGTACATCTGTGACAGTACATTTATCTTCATAACTGTCTTAAGATAAACATCTCCTTCAGCAGTGCCAGCCACCTCATTATCTTATTTTTGATACCTTGATACCACCAGTTAGCTTCCTTTCACTAAGTTTTTGAGATGAAGGCTATATCAGTATCTTCATTTCAAATTAAGCATTCCAGCATCTCTCTTTCAGTAATTCTGTATGAGCATTTACACATGCGATTTTGGTCTGGTTGCATTTTTCTGTCTTACTTAACTAGGATTTTAGTTCTTAAGAACTATTAGTCCTTTCTCCACTATTTCCTACTTGAACTTTATTGATTTGAAATAATCAAATCTCACAGTAGCAGAGCTAGGGAGCAATCAATGAAACCTCTAGGAGATCACTTTAAAACAGATAAAAGAAAATATTTTTCCACAGAGCAGCAGTGTATTTTTGGAATTTGTTGTCATAAGAGGTTTTAGAGACAGAGGATCAGAAAGTCCAAAATAATTAGATAAATTCATGGATTATAGGTGAATAAACAGTTACTAAAGCCAAAGATACACTTTCTAACACCTCTAATCCCCCAGTGAATGTGGATGTTGGGTGAACATCAGTGGAACAGGCCTTGGACAGTGGTCAGGCTCTTGTGCTTTTCCCGTGTCGCTCACCAGGTTGCCTTGTGAAGTCTGCCACCTTTTCCTCCATTAAACAAGCTGCCCACAATTTCCTCATTTGTATCCCAAGCCCTCATATGGCTGCTGATTTAGATTCATACTTTTGACAGTCATACCTTAACAAATCTCACTGGAAAACCTGGTACAAGAAACCCAGCACACAGGAACAGTATCTTTTTTATTGGCATTTACTTCTAGGTCTAGAAAGCATAATGGATGTCTCACACACGCACACACACATACAGATATTTCCAGAAATGAAGCATATCCTACATATTGGTGAAAGTGCAGTGAAAGAAGATGACATTTTATTTTCGTAGCATTTGCAGGAAATTGGAGAATTGGTTGTTGAGTGATTACTGGGCTGCATAATTTCAAGGAGCTGCATCAACAGAACTATTTCCTGAATCAAAACAAAACTTCTGTGTATGTTTTAACAATATTTATATATAAATTGATTTATGCAAAACTAACAAAACAAACTATATACATTTTAGTTAAAAATAGCCTCACATTTCAAATAAACTGTCGTATGAGGAAGGGGGTTATAGTTATTTTCTCATTTAAGACAATCCTGCTATACACACAAAGATAGGGATTAAAGCCTGTGTTAAAAGGGGGTTAAAGGGAGGGAGATCTCTCCTCTCCAATTTAATCCAAATTAAAGGGTTATAAATGAGATTTTTCTTTCCTTTTTTAGGTCTTTTATAATTACACTGTCCTTCTGGATATTCTGAATGAACACTTACTTGCATTTTACCGCAACATGGTAAACATGGTAACCGTAACATAGCTTAGAACAACAAAAATGGATATTAAGAAATCCAAGAGGGACAAATTGTACTCAAGGCTGCTGTTATACAAAGCTTAAGTCAACCTAACCTCTGGCTGCTCTGATCTGCTCTTGTTCCCACTGTCAGAACAGCTCATCTCCTCAGTTGCTGGTGTTCTGGCACTTTCAATATAGAAAATTATTCACCGCGGCTTTTTGTCCGGTTAGTTGCCTGTTAACATAGCACACTGACACAGTACAAGGTCAGAAAAGGGTGGACTCAGCACATGAGAAGGGGCAGGATACCATAGCTAGGGGCAAAAATGCAGGAAAAAGCAGCTAGATTAACTTCGGCTTACAGAGAACTACAACCTGAGCCCACAAACAAAAGTCAACAGAGTGAGACCGTGGCTGTGACAGATAAATCAATTACATCTGTTTCTAAATAGGGCAAATATACTAAAAGGACATTATTACCAGAGTAACACAGATGGTCTAAAAGGCTATAATTTCAACATCAGATGGCAACTCAGAATGAATTTACTATTTTGAAGAAAAAGAAAATATAGTAAGTTTTTGTTGACTGCCTTATAGGACCAATGCATTCCCAAATCCATCCTCTTTCTCAACTTTCTTCTTCTGTCACTATCACTGTTAATATTATCATAACATTAGTATATTACTAATACACTGCATCTCTAGAAACACCACAAGTGTTCCTTATTGATTTTCTCTACTCAAATAGAATGACGAAAGTATGTATATGCTAGAGAGAGATGCTATTCTTGAAACAATTTCAACAGAAGCAATCACAATTTATTACTTGCGGTCACGAGTTTCAGATGAAGGTGGGAATAATATTGCATATAAAACTCAGGTATTCCCCATATCCCAGTGTAACAGTGGTGTAACAGTGTATCACTGTCATTTGATGTCTTTGTGGTATTCGAATTACGCAAAAACTTCAGACTAAGAAAAATATTATGTATTGAAAAATAAGTGATGAATAATCATGAATTCAGTCTTTCCATTTAAAAGCTCTAGAAAGCCACATTTTAACACTACAGCTGATGAGCAAAATCTTTCTGTTACACTGTAAAATCAAGTTCCTGCTGCTGTAGGTCACTATATGTTCACAGAAGCAGCATGGTTGAGACCTTATATCTTTGATAGTAATTGAAACAATTTAAAAACACAAACACTAAATTTTCATCCGATCTAGGAAGAACTACATATTATTTTTGGTATTTGTACAAATACCTAAACAAATATATACAGTGTTTCCTGTATTTAGTGTTTGAAAAACAAAGTTGGATTTAACACTGAAGGAAAGCCACAAACCCATAATAAAGGCTCGTTTTAAGATAAGAAACCCCTGAGAGCTGGAGATATAATAATTCCTAGCTTGCTGATGATATTTGTCAAACTGGCAAGTCTTTTCAATAGAGTACAAGAGGAAAAGGAGAAGGGATGAATGTTACCAATAGCCTGTTACTTCTTCTTAGCTTTCTCAATGACTACTGAACACTGAATAGAGAATTACACAAAGAAAGAAAACACTTTTGCCAAGCTTTAAACTCCTGATCAGAGTTTCTCTGTACAGATTAGTTAATGTGAAATGCAGATAGTTAACCATTTTTTTTTTCTCTGCTTGGTAAAGAATCAAATAGAGTTCATTCATATAAGTCATCTTGAAACTTCTTCTGATCATGGCAAGGTAGCTAAATTTTTAGACTTATTGAACAAATCCAAGAAGAAAGTCACAAACAATAAGTGTGGCATGATTTTCAACACTGTTTATCAATATAACAGCCTTTTGTGTGTTATCTTTGTTGTATTAAGTCTAATTAAGGTGGTAAGCACCATGGCATAAAGAACAAAATACCTTCCTCTGTTTGCAAAATGTCATGCACTTTTGTGGTATTATATAGCTAGGAAGTGGTAGACACAGTATTGGTTATATTTCCCATTGTCTCCATATGTAAACTGGTATAATATACTGCACACACAAGTATACTTTTTCTAACAGAAACAGTTATTAAGCAGATAAAGCAGTGATATTATTCATTTCAAACTGACTAGCACAATTTGTAGTGACTGAAAAGTACAAGGAGGGATACAGGGGCTTTTCTTCCTATTAGTAAGACTTCACCTTCCAGAACAAATTCTATCACATATCATTATAGGAAAAAGATTCATATTCCTCCCTAGTGTGGACAAAAATGCTACAGTACGATATCAAAGTGCTCTGAGACCAAATTCGCCACCCATACAAATTACTTACATGATGATGCACACCTGAAAAATGCACCAGATTTAAGACGATCCAGCTGATACTGGCAGAGAAAAACTTTGCACTGCAGAGTGGACTCCAGGGTACACATTCTGAGAGGACAGGCTTCCTTAGCACCCTATACCTTGCCCCGTCTCATCTACTCTTGTGGCAACATTGGATTACTGGTATCAGAGAAGACAACCAAGGCATTTTAAAGAAAAGCTCTCACACTGCAACAGGAAGAATTGTACATAGGTTCAACTAGGAAGGGAATCCAGGCTGCCTACTAGGTAGGCATGGACATAGAGGATGAGTGCCTGAGATTTCACTGGGGACCCGTCAGGCTCCATCACTCAGATCACTAAAAATACAACCAGTTACATCAGTACAAAGGCGCTACACTAGTGTATACAGGAAAGCAAGAGGAGTATGTTATACCAGCACAATATATTCATGCAATGCTAGGATGTATCGCAGTATGATTTTATAGAAAAAATGACCACATTTCCAATCAACTCCGTCACATCAGTAAAATACTCAAATATAGATTTGCTCTAAAATATTAAATTAAGTTGAGATTTACCAAAACTTGACTGAAGCTGTAACAGGGAAAATATGGCACCATAGCTCTGTCTTGTTAGTCTTGTAAGTCTCTCTATAAGTAACTTGTGCTTTTCAGAGATACAGTTGAACTCACCATTAAAAACATTTCTAGATGCAGAGAACAGCATAAAGTTTGCACTTACCATTCACATTTGATTTTGAACAGTGTATTACTTAAACGTTATGCCAAAACTGCAGCAGATGCAACTTCACAAAGTTATGTTAAATTCACATCTAAACTAAGTCAATAAAGCAGTTCCAAAAGTTATACCAGCTGAGCATCCAAATACCGCCAACTGAAATTTTGATTTATGAAAACCTGAGACACATACATCCAGCAGCTGTGTTTAAATATGATTATTCATCTGTTTTCTTCATCTGATTTATTAAATGTATTAAGAATATCTCTAGTTCAATTACTGTTTACAAATAAAAAGACTGTGGATTGACCCTGGAAAGCTTGACACTTTCACTTCCGAAACTACAAAATTTTGTAGAAAAAAAATTTGTAATGTTTTTAGGAAAACATTAAAACAACCGAAATATTCCCTTTGCAGAAAACACCATAAGAACTGAGAAGAAAAACTATAAGCATTGAATAGAAGAGCAGCTGAGTTAAATCTCTTCTTCCCTCTTCCACCCTGCAATCCCCAATACTGCATTCCAGACCGAACAAAGGCACCACGTCCACTCGGAACTCGCAGACGGAACTCTCTCCTGAAAAGATGTACTGACATTATTTCTTTTAAAGAACTGAAAAGGTTCACACTTTCAAAATACAATAAGGGAAAAGACCTATTTTATATAATTTTATAGCAGTTAGTGTAATGACTACGAGAAACAGGTTCATTTCCTACCTACAGCTTTCATCTCCAAGTAAAGTGCCCTAAATGTTCAAGGTAGGTAACTCTTCACTACTCCAAGTTAATGCTGTTCCATTGAAAAGAAGAGGGGAAAAAAAGTCAGAAGAAAGAAGCAGAAGGACGCATCATTCTCTAGCCTAGCAGTTAGTAGGACAGTCACCAAAAAAAAAAAGGTGATCAAGCTTACATAGGTTGCTTCAACAATTGTATCTGTATTTTATTCATTGGCAGGCTGGTCTTAATGATAACCAAATCCCTTGACCACACTTGGAGCTATGCTTTAGGAAAAGATATGAGAAACTACATATTCCATGTTTATATTATCAAAAAATTTTGAAGTATAGATTTTAAATACCAATTTATTGATTCTGCTCAATCATATTCTGCCTGTAAGATCAACAGTGCAAGTTTATGTATTGTGTGGAATCCAATCCCAGATAACAATTATATACTTTTTTTATATATCGCCTATAAGTACTTAGTTTAGAAAATAAATGTTAGACAACTGTTAAGGACTATAATACAACATTTATTTTCAGTATAGGAAATGCAACAGATGAACTGCATATTTACAACTTGTTAATATCAAATGAAGTGAATAGGGTGTTTAAAGGTCCTTACCAACAATTTTAATTTCTGCGTGCAAGTAGAGCTAAATACTCCACAAACTATCCAGGACTAAAATCTTTTGCAACTATTTTAAAATATTCCATTATGCGATGAATACACTGAAAAATAAGGCTTATAATTTCACTCTACCAAATCTTTCTTTTCAGGTCTATCAATGTTTCAACTTTATTCTATTTCCAGCTTTAATGAAAAGGTTTTCCTTTTTCTAGATACCTCTATGGTGTGTTACCCAATGAAGGGCACAAATATTTTTCTCATATCAAGAAATCATAAGAAATCTGTAATATAATTTTCTTCTCTCCTTCTACTAGAGCCTGAAGGAACTTATAAGTTAACTTGATTAAATATTTTTACTTTTATAATCAACCTCACGCTGCCGTATTGGATCCATTATTCTCTCAGGAATATGGAACTCTATCATTAGTCTCCAAAAAAACAGAACTCCTCTTAAAGCAGAATACATTTCCTGTGTATTTATCTTTCTTGTCCCTCTTTTTTCCTAACACTCATGATTTATACAGTCTAGTGCTAAGGAGTAGCAAGAATCCCTTCCTGTTCTTATACATGAATCTCATTTTTAGATGACAGAGACTGAAATATAGCAACAGCAGTAGCAGAGAAAGGAAAACTGGGCTTATAACCCCTATAAAGTGTTTAAACACTTCCATAACGAAGCATGGGCCATAAAGAATGAATACTCATTGGAAGAGGATATTTTTTGCTTGTGTTGAGCTTTCAAGCCTGTTCATGTAACCAAATATATGAAAGACAATTCTACTTAGAAGTATACATAAAGGAGCAGACAGAGAGGTAAGTTTTGCTCAGTTGTTTCTAAACAATTACTTTGCCAGATTTTGAGGAATGATAAAGCATAATGAAGCAAGGTTATCACAAATGTCGTAAGTATCTTCTACTACCAAATTATATTTCTTCCTGATAAAATTTTTGTCAGGCTTTTGTCTCATTGAAGTTATAAGAATTTTTGTAAGAAGTAGTTAAAAATACTTTGGTTAAAACAGAAAATTTTGTTTGGAAAGTGCAGTACAGACACATACTTTACTTCTGTTTGGTTCTGTATTTTAGGACCCTGATAAAACTAAACACCATAAACAAAACACCATGAAAGTTTGGTACAAGTAGAAAACTTACGTTCTAGTTCATTCGACACTGAATAAATATTTTTATTTGTTCAGATAACAAAAATCTCCTTACTCTCAACAAAACGCAAAGCCAAACCTGTCTGAAACAGCACCTACAAAACTCTATATACACAAGTCTCCAAGCAATATTAAAAAAACAACAACCTCAAGCTTTACTATTAAATGATGTAATTAGTGCTTTATATTATTCTGGTTTTGCTCTTCTAATACTACAATGATAAAGAGCTAATTGCTAGTAGTGACTGCACCAGAACATTTATGGCTTAAGTGCTCAGGAACCCCAAAAATCTAATCCCTCACAGCCTCTGTTTTATATTTTCTGTGTGGTAGCACATTGATAATCCATTTGTAATTCTAAAAGGAGAGAGAACTGGAAAAATAAGTATTTTTTGTATTAAATCGATTTT
The DNA here is from genome assembly GCF_036370855.1 of Dromaius novaehollandiae. NCBI lineage: Eukaryota > Metazoa > Chordata > Aves > Casuariiformes > Dromaiidae > Dromaius > Dromaius novaehollandiae. The sequence goes on along the minus strand of NC_088103.1, from coordinate 39,835,143 downwards.
AGAGACACATTTAAATTTGCTAGTTTTGTTGATGGCAAAGACTAGATTTAAAGCATCTTATTTTACAAAGCAATTATTTATAAATGAACCGTTCATTTTCTTATTAAATACAAGCAATATGTTTGATTATAAGTGAAACTAAAGTTAGTCTTAGGAGTTGATCTTAACTTTTTTTTTTCTCCCAGACAGGAAAAAAGTTTTTAATATTCATTTAAATAGCATGGAAGGACCTCTGTACTTTACAGTGAATATTGTCTTTTCTAAGCAACTCAATTTACATTTTATTTAGTCAATAAGACTGTCAGCAGAAATCCAGTATTTAACAAGACTTGAAGCAGAAACGTTGCAGAGTATATCATCTTATATATACAGACTATTGCATCTTTTTTTAATAAGGATCCTACATAGATAAAGACAAGCCTGAAATACAGCTACAAATAGGAGAGAATATGAAAGCATCTGCTGTGTTCCAATATTTATTAATGTTACCATTGGGCTGGGACCAAAATCAGAATCCTTACACTTTCAAAAAGCGTCAGTCTTTTGTTTTGTCTTGTTTTTTTAATACTAATCTCCATATTTAGAATCTCTGTTTTAAATTCTGATTCTGAATCAACAACAAATCAATTTTGTCTCTGCAAACTTTGCAGAGAAGCCAAGTACTCATAAAATACAAACCAGTTTACTTCATAAGCTTTCATTGGGATAGAAATACGAAAGATTTGCGCTTTTATGGGGCTCCTAGATCACGGTTTAATGGGGGGGTGGGGGGGGGAGAAGGGCTCTTATTAACAAGTCCCATAAAAACCTATCCTACATTTTCAGAATACAGCTTCAGAGCTTTTATCTGCAGCTGGACTGAAAACAAGTTCAGTATGCACATCTGTGTGTATGTATGTAAATATTTTCCCCCCTTCACACACACGCACACATATACACACACAAATACAAACTTCTTCAAAAAAAAGTCATTCAACAGGTTCCCAGGTTGAAAACTCTCCTTCAGAAAAACCCACGTGGACATGGCCTTCTACCTACCCGTCCATTTACATATTACTTATGCCAGTTATTTGGGCCAATTCCCTTGTGCCCCATATTTTGGAAAAAATTGCTGTTTCAAATAGATTAGTTTTGAAAAGCCTAAATATCTTTAGAGAGAGAGTATCCTTCCAGTAATACTAGCATTGTACAAATATAAGTCAGTTTTACATAGTACCTTCGTCTGCGCAGAGAGCTGTAACTTTAATTATAGGGCAGCATAAGGAAGACAGACACCTGATGTGCCCTTTAAGCCTGCACACCAAGGACACTGATGGAGGGCAGAAATGAAGAACCAAAGCCGGACTGCAGTACCCCTCTCTTCTTCCCAAGTGCACAGGAGGGGACAAAGAGCGACAGAAAGAGTTTTATCTCTAGAATTCTAGCTCCAAACCTTCAACACGCTGATTACCATAACTAAGATATACCGGATATATCCGTGGCCTAAAAAAAAGGCTTTTAGCATAGCCCAGAAGACAGAATGTGACTGAATATTCACTACATACTTTCTGGTGCATTTCAGGACAATACCACAGAGTTTTGTTATGTGCTCTGGCAGGTCTTTCCATGACTACTGCAATACCACAAGGTGACTAGCAGCGAGCATAATCCACAATGGTTTTCATCTTATTTAGGTTACACTGCAACCTGTTTTATAACTGAACCCTTTGTAGAATTAAAAGCCAGTGGTGATTATCTAAATTCTTTCTACCATGTCTCAGTCTCCTAAAGGTATGTAGTTTTTGTGTATCATGTAATAGTGCTAAAGAATCGGGAGAAGTGGGGGTATATATCCTAATAGATATGGTTTCCCAATTACACAGCAAAAATTGAAGAACAAGATAAAGTTTTATTTGTGAAAGATAAAATCCTATTAATTAATTTCAAGTATGTGGCTTGATTTTCAAACACATTTCAATTTGTACTTTTAACTGTCATTATTATGTATGTATGACGCACACATTCTGTCTGTTGTATATATAACTGCCTGATTTCCAAAAAGCTGTCATGGAGCACAGACTTGCACAAGTATTACATATACATTTTCATTATGTTCACCTATTTAACTTCCTTTTTAAATGAGACAACTGTTATTTTAGAGCATCTTTCAAAATGCTATAAAAGAAGAATTGAATAAACATCCTAGTTTGAACACTGATGGTTACAGCCATCGTAAGTATGATCTCACCAGCTGGGGCCCTTCAGCTTCTTTTTATGTACTGAAGAGGTACATGGCACCCTAAAGAACAGCAGATGAAGAAAAGCCATAACCAGCATCAGCTAGAAAACAGCAGGTCAACCACAGCATCCAAGACCGAGCCCAGTGGCAAGCCCTATCCACACTGTCACGTTTCCTCTTTCACCATAACGTAAGCAGTAACAGCACAGTCCGCTAGAACCTCACCTCTACGAGAATAATCATTTGTGGATCTTTAAGGAGCTGACAGAGTAACCTGAAGGCCAATCTGGTGGCCAGACATCGGAGGAATGCAAAATCATAGCAGTGGCCATGTTTCTAAAGCCCATTTTATGCTGCAGACTTCTCATTTTATCAGCGTGTTTACTGCTATTTAAGTAAATACACCAAGTAATATTAAATTATGAAAATAGGGCAATTTAACAATTTGCGTAACATCTCCAGATTTCTTAGTCTTCATTTGTAACAAACATATTCACATATGATAAGCTTTTAAACTTACTGAATTAAGTTCTGTCTTGGTTCATGACATCTAAGTTTAGCCATTTAAAACTCAGGCAAACAAACTAAGCTCATTACCTGGAATGCAACAGCACTCCAGCAGTGGGGCAAATCTACCCTAAGATAGGCGAAATGAATTGCTCTCTGGAAATACCTCTCTCTCTGGTCTCCCTCGTCCCCTTTACTAGAGGAGGAGACTAGACTACCAGTTTGTTTTAGAAACAAACCCTAGACAGCAAAACTTAACTGAGATGAATGTCTCCAAATAGTTATTGCAGATTAATATGAAAAACAGTAAGTGTTTTTGTAGATAATAAAAAGCTAAAGCAAACTATCCATAAAACTATGTCACATATAATAAAAGATACAATCAACAATACTCTACAGCCCAACTGGAACATAAACAGCATAGGCTCTATCTCCAGGATTCAGCTTGTTTCCAGACAGCACCCATTTTTTACAAGACAGAGCACTACACTCCATCATTTGCAACCTATCTAGGAAACACGATACTGATAACATCGTATGTTTTGTCTTACGAGCACTGTTCAAAACCTCATGATGCAAATAAGGTAAACAAAATTCTGCAAATATCCATTCCATAATTATCTAATTTTTAGTAAAATAAGTATTTATTATCTGAAAAAGTATGTTTGTACCTGATGTGTCCTGTGAAACTGTGTATTTAATTTAACAACGCAGAAATTAAGTTTGTATCAAATTAATCTTTACAGAATTTTTAAAAAATGATTTATTACATCTAGCTTTTTGGCACTTCATCAGGTTAATGCATGCAAAATGCAACCTGCAAGAAAATAAATATATATATAAAAAATACTGTAATTAACTAGAAAAACAGAAATATTGTTGCATCTCAAACAAAACAAAAAACACTGTAAAACACTTCCATGAAGTAGAATAAAACATTCCTGTTATGTGAAAGCCTGAAAGTTACACTTATTCAGATCCCAGGATTCATACTACTGCTTCTCAAGTGTACGTGTACTTATATGGAATATATTGTTCTCTGAAGTGAGGAGAGGGCCCTATTTCATTAAAGTTAAACCCAGACGTAAGCTGAAATGAGAGCAAAATAATAGCTTGCACCATTGTATTCTTACAAGAAGCTACAGAATCCAGAATATAGGGATACAATCAAAACATTCCAGCTGTTATGAAAACACTTTATCCAGATGCTCAGTGAAACTGGCAAGAAATAGCACATATACGTTCCACGTATTAAATGTGCCATTTGCTTCCGAGAGCAAATGCAAAACACTTGATATTGATACACAAAGCCATAAAGAGCCATGTGCTACTGCTACAGAAAGGGTCATGTCTTATCCTCTTCTACAACTGCAGTCAGCTGATAAACGCTTGCCAAAAATAGATCCGGGCACTACCCACGAGCTGTTCTCAGCAGAATCCTCCAGGAGCGTTTCCCAGGCGGCCCAGACACATTCCCCATTTCTTAGGTCCCAGGACAAGTGGCTCAGCTTTTTGGCTAAACTATGATCTGAGCGTTTAGATTTGCAGTCTATACATAAAATAAGGGCGCCTTATTTGGGGAAAAGCTGTTTATGGTAAGAACAGCGATGACAATAAACAGGACAGGAAGCAGCTTATGGACGCCTAACAACGGACAATCGCACCCTGACTGCTCTTGCCTCACCTTGCGGGCTGCTGCTTACCCCGGCTTCTCCACTCCCTGCCGACAACTCAGCCCCCATCATAAAGGCGCTGAGCAATGACTAACTGTCTTGCAGTTGAGGTCCCCTGACATCAAGGAATTGGCTAAACCAAGACTGAAATAGAAGTCAGGGGAAAGGAAGCATGGAGAAGTGCAATTTTAAAAGAGGACCTGAGAGGGGATGATAAAAAAGATGAGGAAGGATCCTCAGCCAGAAAGAGAATAATCTGTTCTAATCTGGATTAAAAAATGAGATGGAAAGAAGAGAAAGGCAGACCAAACGGGAAAACGTAATGTCCATAAGTCCCATACTGAAAGCAGATGTTTCAGCTCTTCAGGTTGGGGCAGCTGTACATCACAGGGATGATGTTGATTAAGGTAAGGAAAATCCTCCAGAAATTCATAGGTTAGGTAGGATCCAATTTTAAAGAGTGAAGGAGCAAGGAAAATTAAAAAACAGAAAACAGTAAGAACAGTAACATGAATGCAGAGCAATGATAGAATATGCTAGGGAAGGAAGGAAAAATAAATAGAGAAATACAAGGAAAGAAGAAAATTTTCAACAATAAGAGAGGAATAAACAGAAAACATTTTCATCACATAAAAACTACTGACCAAAAGGGGTAAGTACTTAACTTATCCCCAAAATGTATTTACTTATCTTTTCAAATGCATAAGCCAAATATTTATATCCAGTTTTTATTGCCTCAATCTAAGCACTATAAATAAAGCCACATCAGAGAGTAGTGCACAGGAGCAGACATCAGCTTCTGGATGACAGACAGTATGAACACAGAGATTCTAGATGAGAAGATAGCATATTTATTTCCTGTGATAATTTTTTAAATTTTTATACTACCACATATCAAAATTATTTGGCTATTGTGCGTGCCAGTATACACCTTCTCGCTTCCTATAGCCAAATAATCACCATGCATTTTTCCTGGCTGTCAGTGAAGACTGGCCTCCAACAATAGTAATAAATAATAGCAGTGCTGACAATTAAGCAGCTATAAGATCACAGCTACTTAGCGGTTATAGAAACAATCACAGCAAAGTAGTTACTTGTCCTCTCTCCATCCAAGATAAAGCTTATTTCTCCATTAAAAGCTTTACACGTTGTCATCAGGAGGACAAGAATCATGGGTTATTGTGACACTGAAAATCCATTTTCTAACTTCTCCTATCAACCTAACTCAGAAAATTAGTGTAACATTCTTAATTACTATCCTGAAACGAGAAATCTGAGGTAATAAGCAAAGGTAGAGAATTTGAACAATATACTATTGGCCTTCAATCAAGCCAGTCACTTATACTTCAGTATACTTCCAGCATCAACTTTTGTTACTACGATATAGATGTTCAGAAAAAGAAATAAATCCACACTTGGAGGTAACAACTGCTAGGTTCTTTGTTCAATACATTCTTTAAAAATACTAAAATGCACGGATTGCTGCAATTCATTTAATAATATATGTGCCATTCATATTATAGGACAGCATAAGGAACACAAAAAAGTGATCAAAACTGGTAATTTTATGCAGTATGCTTTGTCCCACAAATCAAAATCTTCAAACTATTATGGAATAAAAGTCTGCCTTAAATTAAACAAAGACACTTACAAATACCTTTTTGTTAAGATGTTTATGATCTAGACTTTTAAGGAGCACATTAGCAGGGCTTGAGAATGCAACACTGATATTTAAAATTCCAGTGATCAAAAATACAAAAAAAAAATCCTACAATACATACCTATATCATATGCAAGAAAGTCAGCAGAAAAACACTTTGCACCATTACTCAGGGAAGTATCATTATGAGTGTTTCCACCAAAAATGAGCATAGCTCCATTGATTAAGACAGCTGAATGAAGATACCTTGCAAAACCACTCTCTTTCAAAATAGTCCTGCAAAACATGAGAATAAATCAATACATACAATCATACATGTGAAAAGTCATAAACACCTGAAGTATGTTATAGAAGAAAACAATATCTAAGACAAGGAAAACACTAAACTAAAGCAATTATTCAGTAAATATGATGAAACATATTCTGATTGTTTCTCAGATTAAGAATTTCCTCATGTTATATATACTTAGCATTCAATTAAAATGCCAAGCTTTCTATGAGAAAATCAGTTTGTCAAATGACTTATCTAAAATAAATATCAGGTTTACATTCTTCAGAGGAGATTAATCCTGTGGTAAATGTTAATGAAAATTAAACAAAAACCTCTGTATATTTTCATCTCTATTCTTACATAACCCTAGCACAATTTTTGCTAAAGGAATGCTTAGCCCATCCAAAGTTTTGGAAAAGGAGAAACATTTTTATTTGGGCACTCAGACCTGGAAAAGAAATGGTAGACATCATTCTGGTTATGATGAAAATATTTGCAGAGCTTCACAGATGCACTCAGGTTGCCAGATTCAAATATCCAGAATTTCACTTCAGAGAACTATCCACCGACATATAGAGCATCCTTGTCATTCATTTTGGCTTGCGTGGTCTGTTTGTGCCAAGGGAATGACACGGGCCGAAGAGTACCAAGGACTATTTGTACTCCATCTGTCTAATACTAGACAGATATGGAGCTAGTGAAAAGAACAAAATACAAACTTGATTTCGGCATGGCAAATATATCTTACCAAGGGAGAGAGTAGCCGTTTGTATTTTTTCCAACTTGAATCATTCAGGTAGAACAACTGTAGACACTTTTGTAAAGAGCTGCTTAGACCACAATGCAGATTATCGTTTACCTCCCCCAGCTAACAATCATTTAGGCATCTCACTAATCGAACAGTGTTCCAGATCAGACTTTTTCACTTGCGTGTTTGCACACTGCTTACATACACAATCAAACTGTATTGTCATTCATTTTCCGTAATGAACGTCCTGACTTGATAATCTTTCCTTCTGACTGCGCAACGTGATCTCTGTTGAGTCACACTGATAGTACTCAGTTCAATATTTTTTACATTATTGCGGGGTTTGGGCATGGGAGATTTTAAAATGCATCTCATTGTTTTGTCAAAACGATGTCAATTAATTAGTAAACGGGAGAGATTTTTAAACAATAAGAGTTTGCATGCTCAAACAAGCTGAGAAGAAGGCATTAAATGTAAGATAATATATTGTTATTCAAACATACTGCTCCCCCCCCAAAAAATTAATATCAATGGAAACATCAAAGACTAAATAAAAATAATTATGATTTTTTTATTCCTTAAAAAAAGCAATAAATCATTCCAGTCACCAACACATGCACTTTATCCCATGTGCTTCTGTTTTTAACCCTCCATATTGTGGGGGTTTTTTTTGTTTTTTTGTTTTTTTTTTTTTTGAAATGGGGTGGATTCTTGCTGTTATTTCTGATAAACGTACTTTGAAAATAGAGCATCACATAAAGGCCTTTTCCTAAACAGAATTAGCCTGTTGTAAGAATAGTTATGGTACTTGTCTGTGAGAACATGAAATTTAGTTTCAACTCATGATACTTATAAACATACAAAAATAGGAATAGCAAGAGAAAAAAATTATTTTAACAGTTATTTTCAGGTAGTAACGGAGGAATATTGTTGTTATGAGTGAAAAGAGTGATAACATACTAAAAGATATTGTCCTTAGAAGTGCTGACTATTCATTTCTTCCTAAGTCTTTTGCTTTACCAGTTTTCTACAGTCCCTGCCTTCTAGTTTACAGTAAGTGCTATACACCAGGCTCTGTCTTGACTATCCCACTCTGCAGCTGTCTGCAAAAAGTCCTCTTGCTAATTAAACCCCTAAAATGCCATACACCTTCCGGGGAAAAAACTAAAGACACTCTTCCCTCCACACCAGATATATCAGCAATCCCACCAGTTGTTCTTTGGGCTTCTGTCAACTGACTGCAGTGCCCCAGCCCCTGATCCCCACAGGGTACAGGCTTTTCCCCGAGTCTTACATATTGGGTGCTCAGTTACATTCCTCCTGCTAACAGTAACTGTTTCCCCAGATTCACCAGGCAGTGGATAAGAGAAACAGAGCCCATGAGAAATGCAGAGTGGGTGCGAGTGTGAGAGCGCGAGCGCGCCGTCGTGACTCCATCCCTGCCAGACAAGACCGAGCCAGCGGTGCACTCCTCCTCAGCTGGCTCAGTAAGCGTGGGTTTTGAATACTGATAAGATAATCATAGGAATGAAATCTTGTTATGTTTACTCTATCTATGTAATAGAGTATATTCACCTCTGTCCTCTCAGCCAGTTTTCAGGCCCACAGTACAATGACTGCTACTGTAAGAATAGTCATGAAATGAAGACAAATATAAGTCCTCTGCATGATGTAGAGTGCCACATTAGTTGCAGATAGCAACAGTCACTCTTAGTTATTAAACTAATAATAATAATAATATTCTAAGTTATTAATCATTGTATTGAACAATCCTTCAAAAGATGCCATATCACTTTATTCCGAGCAGAGAAACATCACCAGTTATTGGTAAGTATAATAAGAGAGCATCGTGATTCTAGAAATCTAAAAATAGATAAAAAGGAATGAAAAATGCTTCTATTCATGATGCCAACTGTCATGAGCCAGTGACATTTGAAATAAAGACTCTCAGTGAAATCAAAAATCACGTATTTCCAACAATCTGACCCGAAAGCAAGTCTTGGGTGCTTAAAGCTAGGTCATTAGTGCTCAAGGCAAATATTAAATTGCAAGAATAAAATGTTCTGAGAGATGTATGTTGATCTCAAAATATCTCTAAGGTAAGAAAAATTAAAGGTCAGTTTGTATACATTACACAGCATTCACAAATTACAGTAAATTTGAGGAACATGGAACTGACATATATTTACATATTATTTATATATTTATATGTTATATGAATAACAAAGGATCCCTATACCAAAAGCAAGAGTAATTTTTTTTCTTTTTTCATGCAGTTTTGTGAAAGTATCTTTCCAGAGTTCTAAGATTTGGGGGCTTCTTTATATCTTAATATGTAAATAAGTGCACATCAGCAGTATATTCATACCATGTGGAAACACTTCACATTATTTTTGCACAGCAGTTATCTGTGAATAGGAAAATCTTGTCTTAATTTGTACAATATGCAATAAGCCTCCTCCCTGCCATTCCTTCAGTGGGTAGCTCCATTAATCAGCTGGCTGGTGCCTAATCTCTCCCAACAATTCTTCTGTTGTATTGCACAATATGTACTGTAACATGCAAAGGATATGGAGCTGCCTGTATGACTTCACTGACACTTTACTTTTTACTTACATTTTCTTTTTCTGCGACAAATACTTTTTCTTTATTGCTCTTTCACCTGGTTTCCTACATTACAAACTCTACTTACCATGTCCTAGTATTAACTTCATATCTGTAAAGATCATCCACCAATCCATATTTATTGCCAGGTAGTGCTTTGTATCCACCATGGACATAAACAGATTTTGTCAGTTCGTCATAGACACTAGTATGACCATATCCACCTTGCACAATTGCTCCTTTTGTTTCTGGCACAAGCCAAGAATTAGACCCTGGAATAGATGTATAAAAGACAGATTTAAATCTTAATATTGCTAACGCAGAATAGTAGAAGAATATGTAAAATAGGTCATTACTGCTATAATCCTAAATACACCAATAACAAGGGACTCCCTGTAGAGAATAATTTTACACCAATGTATCAGAACATCTACAACTGGATAATGCTACTAGTCTGTTATCTGGTATTCTTAATTAAATCACAAATACAATGTTAACAAAGAGCGACAGGTATCAGACAGTATCCCATACTCCTCCAAAATTCAACACACACACAAAAACCGCAAAAAAAAAAAAAAAAAAAAAAAAACTTTTGGTAAATAGAAAATGAAGACTTAAGACACATTCTCACTCAACCTTAAAACTGTCCCACCTGAGGGACAGACAGTCTCTGTGCGCAATTGTGATTAAACCACTCACAGAAGCATGGCAGAAATAGAACTGTTACAAGCTGTGATCTCATGGAAACATGCAACTGCAGATAGCTGAAAGTATACACTGGATACAGGCAGAAATTTTGCTAGTAAACTATTAGAACTATTAAACTAAAAGCAGTTTCCAATCATTGCTGATTAGACATTTAACTGCATCTATTCAGTCGCTGAAAACCTCCACAAGGATAAATTTGATAGGAGCTCATTCAGAGGTACGCTTATTCTTAAATCCACTTTTTATATCACATCATTAACATCATTAATAGCAATAAAGAAAGAGTAAATAAAACTATTCACAATAACTACTCATACTGAAGAATAAAATGAATCCAGGTTAAGTGATTTGTCATTGCTTGTGGCCTGCAAATTTCCAATTTTCTCCATCTTCCCAACTGATGACATAATAAGCCACCTAAAGAGCTAGAGAGGAAGGAAGTATTTCCTGTAGAAGTCAGCCTATTCAAAATTTACAGCTTGTGTAAGAGGGTTAGTGAGGCGCCTGTTGATATGCCTTTCTATCTCCAACCACATTCTCTCTTTTCTTTTTTTTTTTTTTATTTAAATATTGATCAGTCCTAAAGACTGGCATATATGCCTGTCAGGAAAAAAAATTATTTCTCTGCACAAACTTACATGATGGTGTTGATTACATGCACAATAGAATATTTTGCATTTGTACTTCACTTGTTCACATAGCATTTAGAATATTTTTACAGTAAAACTGCATATTACATAACTTTATATGACTTGTGCTGAAATAGCAGAAGACTGTTCCTTCTTGTATAATAAAGAACATACGCTATGGATATCTAACTGTATTTGAGAAAACAGGTCCATAGACATCTCTTTGAAATAAAAGTCAAAAGGAGTATCAGAGTTTCTATTTCTGTTTCTATTTCTAAAATTCTGTTAAGCTGTCTGAACTTTGACACTGAAAACTGCAACATAAACACGCAATTTTGGTTTCTCTTTTGCATTTCTTCAGCATCTTGAATATTGACATATTCAGTACAAAAAAGGCAGTTTCTGTAGCATGTCTGTCTGAATGCAAAGACTTCTCTAAGCAGATGATCCCTTTTATTTATTTTAACTATTCAATGACATGGGTCTTCACTCATCAATAAAGTAAATTCTTTTCAGGCAAATCCAATTATTCTTGGAGACATTTACATAACTATGCCCCTACCCAAAGACATCCCACTCTTTCTATCCTGAGATCAGATGAACTACTTGCTTGACCAAATCAGTCATGTAAAACCCTGAAAACTCAACAGCTTAAAAACCCAAATTAGCCTAGAATTGACAGATTACTACTCCAACTTCCTGCTTTATAAGAGAAATATCTCTAATATAAACAAACAATTTTTTTAATTATTTCTCAGGTTTAAATCTCATAAATCTGATGGAGAGTGTAAAAATATGGTCAAATGAATTTTCAAAAATCACAAAAACAGAATCCCTCCACTTTGACTTGATTCTACTTTTCACCTGTAATTTGAATCTTATCAATAAACATGATATTGTTCATCAGCATTTGGGCAATTTTCTGGAGGATTCTAGACAAGCTACTGGGATAACTTCAGACAATCAAGTCTGCCAGCTATCGACTCATGGACAAGGTTACATGCTGCAATACTCTGATCGCTTTGGCCAAACAGAATCAAGTGCTACAGGTCCAACTGAATGATGATCAAGCAAAGAATAATAATAAAATAAGTAGAAAGGACGGAAATAGGTGGAAAAAGAAATTACAGCTGAGATAGCAGCAGAACTCAAGGCATTTGATGTACTCAAGGTGGGGATACAACTCCATGCCAAACCTCTGATGCACACGGCATGGGAAACTGCAGGTCCAGTAGCAAGCACTTTAAACAAATCCCAGGAGATATTACTAAGAATAGCAGTGGTAGTGCTCACACCAAAGAGAAGAGGGAGGAGAGAGATGATCTGCACAAATACCAGTCTTAATCTGGCCTCAGAAATATGCAAAGGTTAAGAACAAAGGTGTAAAAGAGTAAAAATAGATATGTTTAAATAATGGGAAATTACTTTACAGGACAATATAAGTGTACCAAGCAGTTTACATTACACTTACCTAAAAGCAAATTATCTACACAAGAGACCATACAAAATGTCAACTCTCTGGCCTTCAGTAATGTCCTTAAACATAATGTAACAATGGGAAATTAGTAAATAAACCATACCAACTGAAGGTGATTTGGGCACTGATAAAGAAGCAGTAATGAGCAATATTGAAAGGCACTGGGATTACTAGTGGGGTTCAGCTGTAAGAATGACTGCATTTTGTAACGCTATCGCAAATTTAAGATGTGACGATGGCCTAAGTTTAGGCACTATCAGTTCACAGAAGCAGCAGAATAACATGCAGAGTGAATTGGATGATCTTGGCTACTGAAAAAAATAGATCAAAATTTGATAATAACTTAAAGATATTGTGCATAACTATTAGCACAATGATTATGAAAGTCTATAAAAGGGAAGCTCACCACCTCGTAAGGACTGAGAAGAATATGTAGGTGCACTATGTCATTGGAGAAAGTCTCTGAGCCATTAATGAGCCATTCATGCCATTTTCATGGTTGTGTCATCTTAGTATATCTCAAGCGAGGTGTTCCCAATAAAATAGGATTACAGTTATTTAGCCAGACACTGGTGAAGTCTCACCTGAAATATCTCACAGGCATTTCTAAGCATCTATGTCCAGGAAAGATGAACTCACTGTGGAAAAGGTGCAGAGCTGAACTATTAGAATGACAGAGGAATAGGTGAGGTAACCTTAATTAGTCTAGCAAAAAGGAGGATTGGTATCTACAAATATATGCAAAAAGAATAAATGCCAGGAAGGGAGATCAGCTGCATACACTGCAACAATATATAACCTGGAACACAAACGGATATAAACTAGCCACTGAAAAAAGTAGGCTAAGATTTAGACAACGCCTAGCCACTAAAATTACAAGTCCTGAAATTATCTTCCAGCGATATTGTGAACAAAAAAACCAAACTGCTTTAATATCAATCTTCATGTATTATTGAAAATAATTCTAAAATACGGTGTTCACCTTAAAAAAGTACTAATCTCAATAGCCAGGGTGATCCCTCCTATGCTTTTGGTCATATTAAGTTAATCACATCCAAAGTCGTAACACATTTCCATCAGCAAAGCAAGGGAAATAATAAACAGACTAAACCTTACTCTTTTTCAGTTCATTTCTTTGCATAAAACTAACTCAGCAGGCCAAAGCAAGAAGAACTACCTATTTCAGCACTTATCATTTTATCAGCGAAAGTAGAATAAATAAAATATCTTTTTGAGGTAAATATATATATACAAAAATATATATTTATATTATACATAATATAATACATTATATATATAATATATATGTATTATATATGAAAATAAAACATATAAAGGTGTTTCTAAAAAAAGGTTTGAAAAGATTGAAGATTTTTATATTCCATAAATCTGCTAAAATTCAAAGGTAAGGTACATGCATTGGCCTGACCCTTACAACAACACAACCTTCGAACAGAACAGGTAAAAGGAAGAAAATATCCAAGAAGCTCATTTCCCAGCTTCACTTCATTGCATTGACAATAAACTAAATTCTTTCTAGCAACTATGAAACTCAAGCTAATTTACAAAAAAAGAGGAAGTACGCATTACATTATAGAGCTATCTCTTTTAACACTGCTTCAAAGAAACATTCCTTTTAAGAGCAATCTACAACCTACTTCTGAAAAGGTAAAAACAATTTTAGGCTAAAAAAGAAAGTGATATGTTTCTAAGCCAAAGAAACCTCTGTCTTCCAAAGAAAAAAAACTTTCTTAATATTTATATTTATTAATACAAATTTAGAAACTTTCAGAAAGATTTTTAGAAACTTCAACTAAAACAACACTAATATTATATTCACCTTCAAAATGACATTGAGATTTTCAGAAGGTTTATGAGGTATTGCTAGCCTAAAGGGAAATAAATTTCCCTGGGGAGTAACCCAGAAAAGCTTTATGGTCCAAGTTGGTAAAACAATTCACATAATTCCCATACCAAGATTTATTGGTTCCTCAAAAGCCATAACTCTGAGTACAGCAAGAAAGGACAAGGGGAAGCTCCTTTGCTCTTGCAACAGCCACCATACCTTTGGAGTAGAAAGGAATTCCCCTGCTTTCACAAACTGAAAATCTGGCTGCAGATCATGTCTGATTTTTCTACCACTTATTTGCCTTTGATGCAAATCACTTTCTTCACTAGTCTGACAACGTCAGAGAAATTTTCAGACCATGCACACATTAGATAGATTAACATGTTTTGTTAAAAAGAACTGCATAGCACAATACCTATGTGAAAAGCTAGGGAGTCCACAAATAATTAAAACATTTTTAGGTGGTTCTTGACCCAAGGCCTACTGAAATCAGGGTCTCAGTACCTAAAGCAGACTTTAGCACCAGATTTCCATATATCGTAACACGAGTAGATCAATAGGAGTTTCAGTTAGTATGAACCAAAAGGTCTGATGTTCTACACTGTGCCCATTCCTTTCAGTAAACATGTGGTAAATACTTGAAAAATAGCCTTCATTAGAACTAAAAGCCATGGCTGATAACATTTAAAATGAATAAAGTAGCACAATGTGAAATGCTACAGCAGTGTGTGTTTTCAAAACGAGCAGAGAGGGGAAAAAAGGGACTAACTTTTCTTTGTACGAAGTCAGAAGCCCTTCTTGATAACTTTTGCTTTGTAACTGATGCTGTTGGGTTCAGAGCAGCATCTCCATCACTGCCAGTGCCCTCCGAGTTTGGAGTCTGAGCTGCTAAGTTCCAAAAAAACTAGTCCTAACCACCACCTGCAATTTCATGGTTAAAAATGATCCTAGAGCTGCAAAACTGTAGATAAATGCTGTACCTGGCACAAAATTCAGGAAAGTTTGCCACAAAATTCATTTAACCTTGTGAGAAGGGAACGTGGGAGAGTCAATGAGGTTAAATATAACATGAGAATTATCAACTGCAGAAATTGTCCAACTACAGCACATAGACCACGTTCTGCAAAGCACTGCATGAGCAAATAATCCTTCACCACATGAGTAGATTCACTGAAATCAATGGGTTTCCACAGTAAGACCCTATATTGTTACAATTTTACTTTATATTTAACACAATAATGAAGCACACTTTCTCCTAAAAACTAAATTTCCCACCAGCATATGATAAAATTATTATCTTCGAAAGGAGACATAAAAAGTTGAAATTAATTTAGACCCACAGAGCAAAATGTGTTTTCTGCTACTTAAAGTTTATAGCCATTCATTGAAAGGGATTTTCTGTTTGTTTGTTTTTTAAATATGCTTAGTTGTAGATAACAGTCCTTTTTACTAATCCTGCACAAGTATAGCTCTAACATATTAAGGAAGTTTTAAAATAGGAAAAAGTTGTACATTTCTATCATGCCAGCAATAAAATATTCCACAGACAGAGAAAATTTTACATTGCAGAGTGAATCATATGCTGCTTTTTTTCTTCCTTCTTCACTATTAATCTAATGAATAATACCTAAGAACAATTTTTGTACTTCTGCTCCAGACTAAGAAAGAAGCATGTGATATTCAACATTGCAGCAGACATTAAGATGAATGATCACTGAGAATACTAGAGTAACTTTTCTCTGTTTTTTTTCTTGAAGATTTATTTTAAAAAGATTTCTAGTAGTTTTTTCTTTTTGATTCTTTCAGAAATTAAATATTTTTTTAAATGGTCATTAATCCCTTGCCTTAACAAACCTTAAAATGTTGTAGAGAAACATTATTCTGAAAAGATTAAATTTTCAGAGTAGTTGCACACAATTTTATGAAATTTATCCATTTGGACAAAATGTGTTGTGACTCCCTTCCTTCTGTTCCCATTCTTTTTTCCTTGTTCAGCATTGTTACAAACTTTAATGTTGTCATGAGACATAAGATGCCAAGAACTCTCTGATTACAAGGTTTGAATGGATTTCCCCACCCCAAAAAATCTATATAGTGTTTCTATACATATGCAGTCACACACACATACAAAAAGTCAAATGAAACACCTCCAAAAAAAGTACAATGCTTCAACCTAAAAATATTACATTTTTCATGCATGTATTTTGTGATTGTTTAAATAACTTAGAAAGTTGGATCAATTCCATGGAAAATAAGAATAAAAAAGGCAAGAGAAGATTAGCATTTGAATTAATGGGCATATTAATATTCTTAAAGATTCATCAGAAGGTGTATTTTCAAAATTTTTCTACAAGAACAATATCTCAGAAATACCATGTATAACATAAAGCACTACAGTTTGTACTGTCTTGCAATTTATCTGAGTGTGAAAAGTTTATTTCATTCTAAAACCTAAAATCACCCATAAGAAAAGCTTGCCAGTTTGCAGGAGGAATCTCACAGATGTAGCAAATTATTTATGAAAATTGTCATTAATTATCTTTCATTTCTACTAGTAGCAACAATTGTTTGCTTTAGAGAGAACCCTAAAACTACTAATGAATTAAGGTTATTAAATTTTGAAAATCAGAATGAAAATATTACAGAACATTATTTAAAGCCTCAAAATAGCCACATTCTTGTAGTAACTACTGTGCATTTTGTTCCATTTTATTTTTTCTTTTTTGCTCTATTTACTCTTTTCTAGTCCATCTACTCTGTGGTAAAAACGAGCAAGTTTTATCATAACAATAACCACTGTGTGGAATTTCAAACTGTGTGGTTTCAAACTTTGCCTCCTTTAGAGTCCCACAGCCATAAACATGATAATGCATATCCAAAGCCAGTCTACCTCAAACATGTATGAAACACTACTGATTAACAAGAAATCTGATCTACATAATTTAAATGAAAAAAAAAAAAGATGAGATTACATTTACTTGGTCAAAAACATATTTATCTTTCTAAAAGCAACAAAAGCGTTCTTCAGTTAAAAAAAAAAATCAGGAAAACAAATTTTACCAGTACACGATAAAAACGATTTGAAAGTGACTTACTGATGTAGTATTCTTGCACAATGCTTGTATAACCATATATGGCAGAGTATCCAAAAATGATGATCATAACAACATCTCTGCTATCCAGCTCTACTATGTGTGCTGAATGACCCTCCACGGCATATTGCTGGCCATGTACAAGTACTGCAGGAGTTCTGGTACTCCATGTTTGACTGTGTATGTTGAAAATCCACAACTCATCAGTAACATTCCCATTATTTGTTTCAATTTTGCCTCCATACATGTAGATGTCTTCCTGTAGAAATTGGAAGGGAGAGAGGATAGGGAGAATTAATGGATTAAAGAAACAGATAACATTTGAACTGCATAATTCTGCACTGTATATTTCATAACTGAAAAATCTGATATAAATCTTCACATTTAACTGACACTAAGTTAAGCAGCTCAGTATCAAGACTTAATCCTAGACAATTATATTTAAACTAAAGCAACAATAATGATAAAGAGAGTGTTTCACAGAAAAATAAATCCAAACATGAAAATGACACTAAAATGAATCTCAACCAGATTACTACAGGCAGAAAAACTTTAATTACCTGGTTCTTTTAATTCATAATGCAGCTTTCTATTAAAAAAGACTGAATAGAAAGGATTTTTTATTGTTTATATCTTACTTACAATACACTAAGCCTTGTCTATGGGGATTTCATTCTGTGTGTGTGCAAAAGATCACACACTGTTTTAATAGCAATGTAACTTAAGTGCTGATAAACCTCAAAATTGGAGCCTAAAGAAAAGGGATGATGTGTACAGCATCCTCTTATACACATTTGCTAACATCAAATTACATAGGGCAGCACCCTGGGCTCTTTTAAGGGGAAGCAAAATAGATTTTGCAGTCTTCATGGATCATGTATCTCAAACAGCAGTGCTGTCCATTTTGATAAGTAATGAATGATTTACTTAAATATTGAAAGCTGACTCTACCATGTGAGCTCAAACATCACCAAGAGAAGTAAATCAAGATATAGAAAGGAATAAAATTATGGAATGAATTCGAACTTGTTAGCCTCACAGATTGGCACATCCTTCAGGGACAGTTTATCCTTGGTGGAAAAGACTACCTCCACTTCTGAGAATGATACTTGATGTGTCTTTGATAGGACATATCAGGTCCACATGCACTCTGCAACCCATTTATATCATTTTTGTAGAGATGGCAGTTGTCTTCTACATATTGAAATATTCTAGGCTTGTTAATATTGATTTAATATTTAATATACATGCAGTAATTCAAGATTTCCCTGGAACTTAACATGTTTTTCCTCTTTTAGGAAAAAAAGCAGATTTGCAAGATCTAAAAGAACAATACTTAGCTACTCTCGCTGCACCTGGAAACTCTACATTGTTATGTAAATTCTTCCCACATTCCAAAAGAGTCTCATCTAGTAGCACCTAGACTGTACATATACATTAGTATATAAATCAGTTTTCTTTCTATATATTAAGAAGACTCAAAAATTCATAAGCACATCTGTTCTCTATGCTTACCTCAAGTTTCTAAAAGTTTGGTCAAACCTGTACTTGATTCAGAAATTTTTGGAATTTTTCCTCAAGCTAAATATAAGTATGCAGTTATGATACAGAAATACCAGATTTGATAATGTAGTAAGTATTTATAGACTGATAATATGATTAGATAATCTAATAAGTATTAATCAGCATTTATATAAATACTTGACAAACACCCGCAAGATGTACATGATGTCAACCGCCCTTAATATCTCCAATAAGTATAGAAGAGATTCACTAAATCATCCTGCTTCTGTACCTCCAGCTGCCTCATATCTTTGATAGAAACGAGAACTTAACATGTGGTAGAATTTGGCCATCTGCAAGGCAAGACAAATCTGTTCAACATAATGAAAAAATAGCATATGCAGAAACTTAAGGACTATACATGAAGATAAAATCTACAGCAACATCTTCCCAGGAGAAATCACCTTGTTCCATTTTCCTTCATTCTTTTGGTTTTGGTGGACAACAAGAACAACAACCCACACCCCAATGACACACGCCTTCTGCAAGTTTAACAGCAGTTTTTTAAGTTATAATGAAAACCATCTTCTCAGGAATTATTTGCCTCACACAATTCCCTGTAATTCCCTGTCTAGCAAATATCAGATAACTAAATTTAAGTTGTTGATACTTAATATTTTGTGTCACAACATCTTTTGCAACTTTGACATCGCAAACTTTAAGAGCCCTATATAAGCATATGAATATTTTTGACCAATAGCTTGAATCTAACATGGACAGAAAGCCCAACCATGCAAAATTTACTTAAGTGACCAGAGAAGGAAAGTCAAGTGAAGTGAAAGTGAAAGTATAGTTTTAAATTAAAGGAAATGTCAAATATTATAAGACTGCATAGAATTTTGACAGGTTTCCTAAATTAATCTGTTTGAACTGCTATAATAAGGACTGAATACAGTGCAGAATATATATGAATAATAAAAAAGGGGAAATGTGCATTTAAAATTATTTAAGAAGTTTCTTAATTTGGAAAAACAAATACAAGCCTAACCTATGAAAATGTAGAGTAGTTCAGCTACTGCATTCCACATAAAAATAAGCAAGTATTATTTTAACTGGCAATTATGTACATATATGTTGATTTATTAGATCTAGTTAAATATATTCACATGCAAAGTGGCTACACATTCAAATGTTGGCAGAATGAAACTCTTCAACTCTGCATAGCTTCCCTTGTCTAGAACCTGAATTTTTCCTTTTTGACCATCTCTAAGGAAACGGTAAAATAAAAACTGAAGAAGGAGGAAAAATTAAACTAATAGCTACTGCATAATTACACTCTGTTTGTGTCAAAATCATCTTTAACGTCTTACATATTTTAAAGTTTTGGAACTGTTTTATAAGCACATACAGAAGACAGAATTATTAGTTTGATTTTAGAGGACAAAAATATTTATAAAACACAGTACCCTGAATTTCTCAGATGAATTATATTATTAAAACACAAGAACCTGGCTCCTTTCCCATAAGCATTTAAGTAGAATGGCTCAAATGATAATACTACTAAAAAGCAACTGATCCTTTTCAAGAAAATGATCATGTTGGTGTCCACAGGGCTCTAACACTGACTATACGCTCTAGCCTATAAGCTACCATAGATACTAAATTTCTCCAGCACAAATTATCAGGCAAGATACAGTAACCTGACATTTCACTTTGCCATCTATTAGGAATAGGTAGATTAGAATAGATTCCTCTTTTTGCCTGGGCTACTCAATTCCCCCATTTAAATTGTTTTAGTAACAAAGATCACAATTCATGTTTCAGACTTGCTGTTTAATACTGTAGCTTCATTTATTCTGTTGAGCTACAATTTTTAGCAGAGGAGCTAAAAATGAGATTTCATAAACATTCTCAAAATTTTGAATAAATAAAAATAAATACCTGTATTAACTAAAATTCAGCATCTTTGATGCTTACTTGACTTGAGTCTTCATGCCATTCCTTTTCCCCTCTGTAAGACCAACCAGTTGACTAAATTTAAAAAGGTTTAAAAAAACCAAACAAACAAAAGAAAAACCACCCACACTTCACTATTTTTCCTCACAATACTTCAGCAATTTAACTAGACTAGGTTCCTGTGGCTGAAGCAATAGAACCTGCTGCATAACTGAAGCAATTTTTGTAGTGTATCCAGAGAGTAGTTCTCATGAACTCATGAGTAAATATGATGAGCAAACAAACAAAAGTATTAAGATACGACCTCGTGAATGGTCCCATACACACATTCTTGGTCAGCATTACTGCTGTTCAAGACAGTATCCCTGATAAACACCAGGAATTCTCATTTTACAGATACTGTAACAGAGGAATATACTAATCCAGCACAACTAGATTTTATCCAAAGTCTAAAATCATTTTTTAAATCGTATCAAGTGTTTCTCGGCAGTAATTAGCAATGGCAGGTAGTGATAGATAGAAGCCTTTCCAATGACATCCTCAGCTCCTTTTCTCTCTCAATTCCTCCAAGAAAACCATAACAAAAAACTCTCATTGATGGACCAGGATGACAGCTTTAGAATGCCTACAGAATTTGCAACATTTGGTGAAGTTTTCAAATCAGATAATATTAAATTGGCTTTACAACTATAAGGCAATGGAAAACTCTCCTATTGTACCATGTACTACAGTAAGACTAGAAATTATCATATGTTAACATGAGACTCAGGGAAACCATCTGACACTAACTCATCCATTGCAAATCAATTTTTGCATTTAATATGTAGCACCTGGGTCAGGACTGTCTAATACCTCCTCCTCCCTTCCCCAGACCATTAACTCCTTTAATATGGTACCACCATCAGGAATATTTATTTTTTCTGTTATATCAAAAGAACAAAGATGAATAATCAACATCCCCACCTGATCCCATAATCCTACCACCAGATCAAGGTGGACAGAATGGAAAGCAGACCTCATTATAATTACATCTTCTTTAGAAAAAGGTCTCCCTCCCCCAGTCTGCTTTATTATTCTCAGCTTATTGTGGAACTACATGCATGCTGAATAAGAACCTGAGTAAGACACGCTGCATTACAAAAGGAGCATATTATAACCTAAGCTTCCAAACAGGACCAAATTCAAGACAGCACATATTGCAGCAGTTTATATCTCAGATGGTATACCTCATCAAGAGCCCTGGCACTTTACTTCTTTATTTCCACTGATTTCAAAATTGTTTCTGGCTGTAGTTAAAGATTTTACTTCAAAGAGCATTCATTTAAGTCTGTTTCTATACATCTTAAAAGTCAGTAGTTTTTTCCTGGACTACAGTGGTGTTCAAAATATAAGACAGGAAAGTGAGGTGGCATGCTTTTGGAAAAGGCCTAAATTTGAAATTTACTTCTTTGCATGAACATTCCTACATTCACAGAAAACTAGCCTGAAAAGTGTGGGAAGTGTCCAAAAAAAGCTATGCAAGCAGAGATTTAATATCACTGAAGGTATAGTTGGAATTTTAGCAGTGATGTCAGTCTTATTTCCTACAGAATATTTGGATTAAATACATTGAAAGGAAGGAATAAGTAATAAAAACTGCATAGAAGAGTATTAACCATGCATCTGCTTTCAGACTTACTAGACATAAAAGCCAATAATGCCTAAGCTTCAACTTTCAAACTAATTGGAATATAATGTCAAAACAAGTAATGAAAATTATAGCATTTTTACAAAAAGAAACCAGTCTCTTGATGAGTAAGGCCCATTGAATTGAAGATGAACTCTGAACAGGCTCTGGTTTACACTACATGCAAGTGTGTAATGGCTCATCTTATCTAGTTCTCAACCACATCTGAGGTCTTCTGCAGACCAGAATTAGAAAGCAAGCTGTGCATGGATAGGATGTAATTGGAAGGCATAAAATAATAATCTATGTTCATTGGGGGTACAACCTGCTAATAAGAACTGAATAGTTAGGAAAGACTTTTCATTACTAGAGCTATTCCAAATTATACCACAATAGCCTACAAAAGTATGCATATAAAAGAATAACAATAGTACACCAATTGGCAAAAGACACTGTCACTGGTAATTAAGCAAAAAGAGCTTTAACTCTTTTTTGTTTTGTTAACTCTAGCCTATGATTAGATTAATAAAAATACCAAAAGAGATATACAGACTCAACATCAATATCCATTAATTAGGAAAAGGCATCAAAACAATCACCTTTCTTTAAAAAAAGCTTCAAAATTAGAGGTAACATTAATAAGAACCAAATAAATCAGATCAAATTTGACTACATACAGAATGGTCCATATACTGGGAAACATATTTTACAATCACTATTATGTCAGCCTGCCTGCTTTCTTCATTCTTTATTTTCTAGGAATCTAATCTCAGTGTCCAGTCATCCTTCCACTGCCTTGGGACTACTACTAACAGTTTAATTATGAGGTCAAATTTTGTGTATTTCCCAGTCTACTTTATTCCAGGGATCCTATATTTTCAATTTACTATCTAACTTCCTGTCTAGTCACTGTTTAGCAAAGCTGTATGTAAGAACTTTTAAAACCTCAGAAGCCATTCCCTCCAGTCTCGTAATAATCTACTTCTATGAATTATTTCAAAGTACGTTGACATTTTGGGGGATCAAGATGCCTGGAACTACATATAATGTTTGAGAAATGGGGAAAACAATTGCTAACAGAGATAGATAATACCCTTCCAAAAACCAGTCTGAAGAAGCATTGAAGGTCATACTATGTAACAGTTGGTCTGAAAGCAAGAATACTTTTACATCTCTCCTCTCCTCTGTAAATGCAGAAGAAAGTCTTAGTCACTTGTTGTAACTATACATCAGTGGGAGTCTTCTGATCTTTTTTTCTTCAGAATAAAGAAGTACAGTACTTCAATTTTAACTAAAGAAGCTTTCTGAGGGAAATGGGCACAGTAACTTATTTCATTCTCCACAGAGTCAATTATATAGCTTCAATTTACCTTGCACCACAATCAGGCAATACTAGCTCTATGGTCTTGTGCTAGGCTTTGAAATCTCAGGAGCTGATGTCAAAAACTTAATCTAATTTCTTCTCTGTGGATATTTTTGTTCTCAACTGAAAAGAAAGTGTTACACAACCACTTGTATACAGCTTAAAACACAGCTCAAAACTGCCATCTCTAGGTATTATATAATGTTCTGTCTCTTCATAAAAAAAATTTTTGTTTTTCAAGAGACTGAACATCTGAAAAGACAAATAGCAGACTTTATCATAGTAACATAATTTAAGAACTTATTTTAAAAGCATGTAAATTTTCAACTGGAAAGTTTTTCACCTCATACGATCAGCTCCTTTTAGCCTCTGCAATTTTTGACATCCGACAGAATCACCAGTACAAGAATATATTAGTTAATTATTTATTTTACATGATTGGCCCCATGTTCATTATTAGTAGATTCTAATTACTAATTAATATGTCCCTTAGACAACAACAATGAATTGTTAACTACACTCTTGCTTGTAATTTTCATTAATATTAATGAGTTGCATTTCCTCACTGAGGTCCGAAAAGATCTCTGGAGAACTGACATAAGTCCATCATATTTTATATTTGCCGGTAAAAATGTCTCTAAAATGATTATCCTTTAGTCTGGAATATCTCAGAAAAGTATTAGCACTATCAAATAAAAAAAGCTTAAATGATTTTGTAGGCCTTTACTCTGAACTGCTAAATGATACATTACTTGAATGTTTCCCAAATAAAAGGTCCCAAGAACTGTAATAACCAAAGATATCAGTTAGAAAGTTCTGACCTTTCAAAAAACAGAAAATACATACAGCAAAGAATCAGGGAACTGATGAGGAGGAAAGTATTTTTGAGTTGTTGCTGGGACATGCCAAAAATCCAGTTCTACATTACTGTTGAAAAACAGTTCTACAATATTCATAAATATATATAAATATATATAAATAATAATCATAAAATGTTCAGATTTAACATTCCTGGAAAACCAACAAACACCACACACATACATACACAAAATGCTACTATTCTGCTTAATTTCTAAAAGGAGTACTAAATATAAATAAGACTGCTCATAAAAAGAAGCTAAAGGGCATAGCTAAAAGGATAAAATCTTTAATGACAGTCTGGAGTCATTTTAAGGACATCTGCTCAGATCACATGAATACTTCCTATTACAACAAACACAAAATTTCCCCATTAGAAATACCAAAATAAATCAAGCAGAACTTAACAAGAGGATAATAGAAACTGTTAGAAGGAAGAAGAAATACTTCCAAAAAAGGGTTCATAAACTCCAGCAGATTAAATTGTGAAGACATATAAGGCAAACTGAGAAATAGTTTGATGAGCTACTTGCAAAATGCATAAAAACTACTAATAAAGCATTTTTTAAACACGTTAGAAATACAGCTAGCTAAATAACTTGTGGTGCCAACAGACAGTTTGAAGGAGCACTCTGAGAAGGTAAGGCCACAGCAATACAAGGAAGTTAATTTTTGCATTTGAGTTCTTTGTGGTAGACTTTACAGATATTTCCGCAGCAGATCTTTCTTACCAGAGAAGGCATTGCAGAAGTATTTAAATTCTAGTAGCAATAGAAGAGTTTATAGTAAAAATAAAAAAGGACAAAACAATCAGCAACAAATCCCTCCTTAAAAATGTGTTCATACCAAAAGATTGGCATCATTTTTAAAACAGAATCGAAGAGAGAATGCAGACACTACAAACCAATAAACCTTCTTTGTATCACATGTACAAAAGTAGAAACCATCTAAAGGATGGAATTAGTGAACACATGAACATTTAAGATCCTGGGGAAAAGTCAGAAAGCTTTTGGAAAAGTTAATTATACCTCACAAATCATTGGAGTTTCCTGAAAGAATCAAAGGTCTGGTTTGATACCTGGAGTTTCTAAAAGATGCTTTTTCATCCCTTAAAAAAAACTAAGATGCTCTGGGACAAGTAAAGCAAATATTAAATGGGTAAATAACTGGATAAATAAACAAAGTTTAGGAAAAAATGGTCACTTCTTACAGTGGAGAGAGGTCATCAATGGAGTCTCAAAGAGATTTATAATTAGGACTCAATTGTTTAAGATACTCAATAACAATCTGTAACAGGTATGAATAGATAAACGACATGGTTTGTAGTCAATACTAAGCTACCCAAGATAGCAAATACAATGATCAACAGCAAAGAATTGCAAAAGAATCCCATAACACTGAATAACTGTAATAAAAGGATAAATAAAAGTCCAAATTGATTAGCATGAAGTGGTGCACACTGGAGCATGATAATTTTAACTTTGTATATATGGTGATGGGTTTTGAGTAGAATGGAATGAGCACATAAGGTTGTAATTTATAGTTCTGTGAAAATACTAGTTTGAAGCTCAATATCGCATTTTTAAAAAGCAAAAATATTGTTAAGAATTATTAGGAAAAGATTAGACCACGAAATTTATGACATAATTATGTCATTACAGAATTCTCTGTTGTACCAATACCTCAAACACTGTAACTCCCTCCATCTCAAAAGGGATATAACAGAACTGGAAAAGGTAAAAGCAGTGAGATAATTATCAAAGGTATGAAATAGCCTTCTTCTGGAGGATTATTAGAAAGACAAGAAATTTTAAGTCTGAAAAAGAAAAAGAGATGACATAGATGATATGATGGACTTATACAAAATCATGGGCAGTAGAGAAAAAATGAATAGAAAATAGTATAAGAATTAGGGAATTTCAAAATTAAACCAGCAAGTAGCTGTTTCCTAAAAGGTGGCATTTCCTCACACAACACTCTGGAATTCTTAGGCATAGGATGATACAGATGCTAAAAATAGGTTGAAAAAGTCAGGAGGGACCCATAGATTCATAATCTTTCCAAAAAAGATATTACCCTAGGTTAGAAAATCCCAGTTGCAGAATAGGAGAGTATTCTGAGGACGCTTCTTAATATTCTTGTCATTTTTTCTTATATTCTTCTCTAGGCATTCACTGTTAGCCACTATTTGAGACATGTTACCAGGCTAGATGGACATTCTGGTCTGACTTGGTAAAGTCTTTGTTCTTCCCTACTGAAGGTATATTATGCAAAGAACGGAAAATTTCACTTCATACTGAGATGTAAATTCCATATTTCCCTGTCACAGCTAACAAGTTTGCCATCATCTGCAGAAGCCTCGACTTTGCACTGCTTTCACTGGATATCTTTTGGAGACAAGATTAACACTAGCCAAATATTAACTAGTTAATAAAATACAATTTTTTTCATAAAGATCAGTTCTGTGTCTGTATTCTATCAGCACAAAAATCCCTTTTTCAAGTTAAATAAGCCTTTGAAAGTGCTCTCAACGAAGTAGCTTAGCAGACTACTTATTATCTGTAGAAGACAACTATCAGTAGTTTATGTCTATACGAACTTACAGTAAAATGGTATGATAGAACAACAGTTTGTTTTTTAATACTGTTCTGGCTCTGTACTAAGAATAATAAAACAGAAATAAAAGTGTATTCCTGTCAGGGCACTTGGGGAACTAATAGGCCTTACTGGCCCTAACCAGCCTCACCTGCGGTCCCCACACACACCCTCTGCCCATGGCCTAGGAGTCCCATCTCAATGCAGCTCGGGGCCCTCAGTCCCTGCCCGGGCTACGCTGTAGGAGTGCTGGTCTCCAGTCTTGCCTCCTGGATGGACCTCGGACCTGCACTGCCGGTACCTCGTCTCCTGGATGAATGCCTCAGATGTATGCCTCATCTCCCGTCCTGTCTCTGGCCCCATCTCCTTTTGCTCCTCTCTGGGCTCCCTGGAAGGCTCCCAGGCCTAGTTCATCACTTGCCTTGTCTGGGGCTGTCGATGGCCCCTGTCACACCAGCACCAGGCTCTGTCCACCGGAGTCAGACCCTGTGGGGCAGCACCCGCCAGTGAAGGCACCGCCTTGGCTCCTGACTCGCCTTCCCTTAGGGAAGGGGCGGCCCTTGCTGCTCCCTGATGCTTACCACAACAATTCCAATTATATAAAACCCCATATTTGGAGGTTTAGCTTTGAGGGTTTATTGTCAGCTGAAAAGTGAATTACAACCATTCCCCAAAAATTGTGCAATAGCTCTTTTAAGTACTGAAGGGCACACTAACACAAATGTGTTTAGAGACTAGAAGCTAAGTTATCCTCAAAGATCTATGTTCATGATGACTCATTTTAGGATTATTAACAGTGCACACGAAGAAATTAAATAGAATGCTGAAGAGTTCAAACCTGATATAAAGCAAGAGTGTGTCCATATCTCTGGAGTGGCCCTTTGGATACAGGTACTACATTCCATATACTGCTTTCCAAATTGTAGCTAAAAGAGAAATAGAAAAGTAAATGTTTTCTACCTGCCCAGAAACTGCGGTCGTTGCATGTTTGAACTACTTTGCTTCACAAAGAGTGCACATTTGATGAGCTACTGTGCTTTATCTGACATATGGCAGTTTGTTAGCAGCAGTAGTATGATCACTTTCAATCGTGACAACAGTGTTCTAAATGCTCATCCAAGAAAGCAGGCGAAGCTCTTTCAGGGACCCATCAACAATTTCAGAAAATGGGATTATAATAAAAATCATGAAATTTATAAGAAAGTTATGAAATTAGATTACTGAGCTCACTATTACTGGCCAAACACACAAAGACCCCACTAAATTGCTTACGCTACAATCCTCTGTACTAGCTTAAAAGAATGCTGTTGAGAACCTTCTCAGTTGCGTGACTTTAATTTCCATTAACTTCAGGATGGACGAGAGGCAACAATAAGATGACAAAGATAGAAACAGAAAAAAAAGAGATGACAACACTGTTTTGTATGGCTGCAAAGTTAAGGAAGAAAACAAGACAATGACAAGGCTTGTGCATATACAGAAAATACCATCTAAATCAGCTACATGATATTTACAGCTGCTTCAACTTTATGTTTTAAATTAGTTGATCAATTCTAGATGTAATATTTAAAAAAATCAGCAACTGAATTATTTCACTGTTTTATTGCCACTTTTTTTTGTATTTTGCAGCAAAGAATAGCAATAGCTTTCACAAAAATTATGAGGTTACATATTAATATCACATCTACATCAATATTACTCATATTTTAACTTTCTTCTATTATAAGAAAATTATGAACAAAAAGTAAGTAAGTTAATGAAGAAACTGTAACAAAACATGAAAATATAAAGAGTTTCCATTAAGTTGCAGAATAGATGCTACCTCCCTATTAAGACTAATTTTCCCTAAGCAGTATCAGGGGACATCACAAAGGAGAAGTCACTTACTTTAACACCATTTGGAACGAACTGTAGTTAAAAGTGTATCCACCAATCACCCACATAAATTTTCCATGGAGAACTGCCTTATGGGAAGCCCGGCCCACAGAAGGGCTGAACGGCTTTACGTTTGGTAGAATCCAGTAAGACTCCGTGGAAGGGACATTCAAAGAACAATCCGGACCTGTTTTACAAACAAACGCGCAATTTGTACAATCTGTTACACAAAGATGTTAAAGCCAATAAAAGAGAAATAAGGGAGGCTTAATTACAGATGTCAGGATTGCTCATTTTGATAAAATACAGTAGAGACTTTTATGTTTAACAGATGTTCAATGAAAAAAAATTTTGTCAAGGGATGTCAGTGAAATTGAAAATGTCAGATTAGCTCAAATAATAATGATACATTTCTTCATTCTTCTCAGAAAACATACTGCATGAGTCACAAATTGAAAAAAAGGCATAAAGCATCATGTTTTCAGATGCTGTATAGTTCTAAAATGTATAGCAAAATGTACACTGCATTGTACCTCTGGAGAAGAATTATACTGCATTTGATATAAACTTACTCTGGTTAGTTCACAGTATATGACATTACAGTCAATTACATTACAATATAGATTACAGTATATTAAATCTTGGGAATCAAAATTTTGCCTTTGCCAATACAACACTGCATTGGCTTTCAAGAGGAAAATACAATGTAAACTCCTTTACAAAAAGAAGGATCTTGAATATTAAAATCGTATAAAATTTTTAGAACATTCTACAAAACTACTAAAACCAGCAACTATACATTATTTTGGAACATATTTTTAGCCAATTACTTCTTGCCAAATATGCAAAAGTCAGTGAAATGTGTCTTTTCCCTATTTTATTAAAATCATGAGAAGCAGAAACATTTTTCATTTGTTCTGTAATAACGAAAATATGATCTCTTCATTATTAGTTTATGCTCTGTATGTTAAAAAGAACTTTACAACTGTAGTATTTTAACACCTTAATGTATTTAGACCTTTGCCGAAAAAGACAGCACATGCACTACTTGCCTCTCGTCAGTGACTGTACAGCATTACTGACTGGCTTTATTTTTGGATGGGAAACACTGAATTTTTTAGGACACTGATGTGTTCTAGTTTTGACATTAGCAATCATGGAACTGAAATCTTTATCATCAGTGATGGCAGAGAGATATTGTATGATAGTTCCTCTCAGCCTGCCTAGCTGGAATAAATCCTTTACTCAAGCTACTTGACATTCCTGAAAACCAAAGCTGTTGAAGTCAGACTGGCACTGAGCACTACTTTGAGAACAGAATGGTAGTGTGCACATGCATACACACACACACACACAAAACTAGTCTGCATACAATGCAAATTAGCCAACAATTTAAGGATTTAATTTTCATCAGAGGCTTATGGTTAGGAGGAAGTTGTAGGAATTCTCAGTTTCTTAAGGAAAAAATACTGTCTTAACACCCAATTCTATTTTTCTTCACAACACTGGCACAACAGTGTAATGCTACTGGAGTAACAAGAGCCAGAAAACTCACTATGCTTGTACTCAACATAAAAAGAAGGAGCTATGTAAAAATGCAGACTAAATTGAAAGGAAAAAAATAATTTAAAAAGAAGCTAAAAGGGGCAACCAAGAGAAGCAGATTGTTACTGATGGCATGCAGGTTACTGAGGACAGTATTAGAGAAATACAGTGCCCATGCATACCACCTGTTAAGAAATGCCTGAATAAAAATAAAAGGAAGCTGGCATGGCTAACAGCAGGGTAAGGTTGGTTATTAGGAAAATCTTCAAAAAGATTAAACACCAATCAAATGAAGAAAGGAAAATCATCACAAAAAAACAAGCAGACTCAATGTAAAATGACAATTATGCAGGTGATTTTTTTTTTAACTATTTTGAGAAGCAACTAACTACAGTAATGTCCCTTACAACTGGAACTACATTGTGGCACATGCAACATCAACTTTAAAAAGGTTCCAGGGAGGATCTGCAAAACTATTGGCCTGTAATGTTTATGTCACTGTAAGAAAAATCAGCAGGAACTATACAAATGGACA
The DNA here is from genome assembly GCF_036370855.1 of Dromaius novaehollandiae. Lineage (NCBI taxonomy): Eukaryota > Metazoa > Chordata > Aves > Casuariiformes > Dromaiidae > Dromaius > Dromaius novaehollandiae. Next base: position 39,803,811 of record NC_088103.1, on the reverse strand, counting down.
GAATCAGTCGATTGAGAGGTAACTGCAATCTACTTGTAAAAAATCAGCATGCCTTTTTTTAAGAGAAGGCCCCTCTCCCAAACCTCTTGGTGTTCTTTGGAGATACCAAGATGGATAAGGGTGATCCAGTTGCTAAAGCTGACATGGATTTTCATGATGCTTTCAACCAAACTTCTCACCAAAGACTCTTAGGGAAATCTGGCTGCTGTGGCAAGAGAACGAAGGTCTTTGCATGGGTAAATAATTGACTACAAGAAGACAGGAGCAAATGACCACTTCTGAAAGGGAGGGACATCACCAGTGGAGTCCCACAAGGATCTTTATTGGGACCTGTGCTCTTCAACATCCACAGTATCTCAAAAGACAGTGAGCAGTGAAGAAAGTTTGCTGATGATGTCAATTTATTGGTGGTAGAAAGAGCAAGATCAACCTTTGATGAACTGCAGAATACTGTGCGACCACATGACTGAGCAACAGAATGACAGATGAAATGCAATACAGATAAATGTAAAACTACATATATAGGGACAAACAATTCTAGGTTCAGTAAGAAGATAGGTTCTTAGCTGACCATCACTATTCAGCAGCAAAGTCTCAAAATTACAGTAACTGCATGAAAATATCATCTCAATACTTAGCAATGATCAAAAAAAGCAAATTGTGCATTAGGAATAGAGAACATCAATATACCGCTGTATAAACCAGTGGTTTGCTCACACTTAGAAAACTGTGTGCCCTTCTCCAGAAGGATATATTAGAGCTGGAAATTAGAGAAGAGTAACAGGAAAGTTCAAATGAATGGAATGGCTTCTATAATTGAAACAACTGAGTAAGCTGGGACTCTTCAGCTTGGAAAAAAAAAAAGATAATTTGGAAGCGAATGATAAACATCTATAAAATAAAGTACCACAGAGGGGGTAGATATGAAAGAGACTGAACAGTCTCTTTGACTGAAGAACCGAGATCCCTCAAATGCAGCTCCAAGAAGCCATGTTCAAAACAAATGAAAGGAGGCAGTTCTTCATGTAACAAGTAACATAGCTCCTTGGCAAGAAACTCTTTGACAAAGGATGCTTAGGATGCAAAGGTTTACACTGGGCCAAGTAGAGACCGAGCAAACATCTAGAAGAGTGATTGCTGAGGTTTAGTAAATAGACAAACTCAGCTAGGCTAAGGCAATCTCATTAGCTGAGAACTGTTAGAGGCTGGGAGTGTTCTCAGTGGAGGTGTGCCATATGCTTTTTCTTAGGCAGCCAATTAAGGCCAATATTGGAGACAAAATACTGGGCTTGACATACCAGTCTGGACCAGACAAGCATTATGTTCTTTAGTAGATCAGCACTATCTAAAGTACTGCCATATTTGGTTGAGGTCACAAAATAACTGTTACTTAAACAAATCCTTCGAGGATTCCTAGCAATACATGTGGATGGACACTTCTCCAGCTTCTCCATCTGTAGGGATTCTCTTTATCTGCTTTGATACAGAGACCATTTTTATATGGCCTAAATTTGGGCTGCTTCTCAGAGACAATCCCCCTTCTTCTCCAAACTTTGTTGTTTATCCAAGCACTTCCCCAATGCTGGTTTTCATGATCGTAAAACTGAGCAGTAAGCCATATCTAGGAGCAGATCCAACTTAAAATTAGCCATTTTTTGGTGGGCTAGTTCCCTGATATGCCTTAAACATAGCAACAGTGATGGAGCGATTGGGGGAGTGGGGCGAAGTGAGAGAGATGGGCTTTCTGGCAGCTGCTCAGAAGCCTGGCAGTTTAAAGTGACCATGGCCTGAATAAAACTGAATAAACCATGTACTATAGCAATAAAAATCTTGAAAAATGTGTATTCATCATTTAGTTCTAATAAAAGTAGAAATCTTTTGGGTGTACAATCAAAAATTCAAAGGAAAAGTCAGGTTTAATCTTGACAAAAATTGTGAGCACTGTTGTACAATCAAAACCAAACAAACACACACACATAAAAGTTCAAAACAGCCTCGTTCTCTCTTATCCACTCAGATGAGACTTTTGTTGCATCTCATCTCACAGCAAGGTCTTGATAATCTAGCATAACAAAATCGATAAAGGTATGGTAGCACACTCTACTTGAAATCTTTTTTATTTTAGGGATGTACATTAAAGAATTATTTCATAGGAACATTGGCTTATTCATGTAAATCGATGTTATGCTTTTTTTATGTACAAATAAAGCAATCACCTACAACACATGTAAGTACACAATTTATATTTGTGTACTGTATGAGGAATTTTTCCTTTACATGAGTAAATATTGTGCTTTTCTGTGCATAAATATTTTCAAATAAAATGGACCATGGTTCAGATGAGAAAAGCTGAATGAGATGATGTCTCTCTATACTATCAAAATCTAACTTCAGCCCTGCAAAAAAATACAAATATTTCTTTCTTAAAATAAATCAAACTGATATTTTTGTGCAAGTAATTTACATCAAGTTCGTAACTTTAAAACAAGTTATCTTCAGTAAAAAAAAGGATTATTTTTCCAATATGTAAAATTGGATTTTTATAGTTTCAAACTTGTTACAGTGACTCCTTATACACAAGGACTATGCAAGTCATCTGTACATAACCATTTGTCAACTCTTCTTAGTACTTTACAGCAGAATGATGTCCGCTTGTATCCAAATTACCTTTTATTCTTTAAATGATGGAGACTCTCAATTACCATCTTTCATTATATATTTCTGCTCAGAAAAGATTTATGATATTTGAATGAAGTCTAATGAAAGTATGAACAACACAGGATATTATTCTTTAAGTATTAATATAGAAACAGTAATAGAATTGTAATCTCAACAAAATTCTGATTTGATAAATCACTGCAGGGAATACTTAATTTAAATCTAAAAGTGCTTAAAAATAAACAGCTGATTAATGAAGAACTTAAAAATATGAAATTCAGCTTAGTTTAATGGGTGCCTCCAGTGAGAAAATGAAAACATATTTACATTTTTAGTTACCATTTTTGCAGAGAAATGTAGTGGTCAACAGTGGCCCCTAGTGGCAAAAAAAAATAGAAAGCAAACACACAAACTACTCAAGAACCTCTTTGAGATTTTCATTTTTGGAGACACAGCACCCCAAAAATTCAAACAGCAAATCCAAAAATATCATGCCTGTGTGCACTATGATTTGATGAAATTGGATGTATTAAAACAAGGACAAGCATGAAGTTAACAATGCAAAAAATCTTAATCATATTGTTAACCAGACCAGTGACTGAAAAAATGTCACAGATAATTTTCTTATGACCTCAGCACTTCACTGTTGGTAGGTCTACACTAAATGATAGGAAAGGTGAGAGAGGGAGAAGAAACACCGTGCACCCAGGCCTTGTTCTGACATGGAGCCAGGACACGCTCTGAGAATGCACACCTGAATTCAGGAGCTTGAAAGCACCAAGTACTACACTGTTTTCTTAAAGAACATGTAATACCTGTGCATTATGTACATGTGCACTAAAGTGACATAAGTTGACAAGAAGAGGCAAGAAGAAGGCACAAGAGGAGCCACCCCTGGCCTCCCTCTACTCCCTGCACCCTTAGTCTTCATCACTACCATCAGCAGTTTTCATGTGGCTGCACAACAAACCAGATGACGGAATGAATCCAGGCTAAAGCTAGCTTTTATTTTTTGCCAGGCTAGCTTTTAGTTGAAGAATTGCCTCTCTGAGTGAGAGTATAAAGCATTCACTGAGCTATCACAGTATGTATCAATCCGTGTAAACAAGGAAGATAAAACTGAACAAAGTAAAGCAACAGAACAACATGGACTTCTACTGAAATATCATTTAAAGAGCAGTTGCTTTAGTGCGGCTATAGCTTTCTAATGACAAGGTAAACACAGGACTTCTTATTTACAGATTTTCCTAATTAAATACATATACTATTAAACATCACTATTATTTCACCATAAACACACTTTCTCTTCACAAACAACACATTCACTAAATACACGCCTTTCATGTAAAAGACAGCATGATAGCTGCAGAACAAATATAATAAAAATGTATTATTTTCTATGCAAATATGATTTTTCTCCACTTATTTAAGATTGGATTTCTTTCTTATTCTCCTAATGCATCACTCAATCCACAGAAAAAAAAAGAAGAGATTTTAAAAAAGCCATCAACTTTATAAGCCTGAACTGGAAATCAATTACATCATACTCAAAGGTAGAAAAAAATTCTATAGGTTTAAAATAGCAATTTACTCACACAACACTAGAGAAGGAATCTAATTTCTATTTATTGAGGAGTTTCATGAACTGCCAAAGTAACAATCTCTTCCAGTAGTTCAAGTCATAAGATCAATTTCCACCTAATGAGAAAACATCATCTATTGTCTTCAACCCTAATCTTTTCCTTAGGAATCACAGGAAAAAAACAAGAGTACTGATGTGTTGAATATAAACTTTTTCATACAATCTAATCCATGCATTCAAATGAAGTAGCTGTTGTTATCAGGTATTCTATATTTGTTTGTCATCTTAGCATTTGAGTCAGGAATTATTATCTTAACATAATTTTTCAACTACCACAAATACAAACCCATATTACTATTTTAAAGTATCCAATAAAATCTCTGTATGATGATCAATTTTAGATAGTGAAAAATATTTCTGAGAAGAGAAAATGTATCCAAATACACTATCAACAACAATTTTTATTGCTGTAACTTTTACCAAGTAGTAAATCATCTTTCTCACAAGAAAGTAGTAAGGTGTCAACTATACAAAAATAAAATGCTGCACTGTACATTAAAAAAAAAAAAAAAAGAAAGAAAAGTTGTTCTGCAAGATGCATGGCTTACCAGCATTCTATTAGGTCTATTCATATACTGCCACGAGACCTTTGCAATATCCAAACAGGATGTAAATATTTCCCTTCCTCCTGCAAACAAGCTTGCTCTGAGAAGACAATGATAAGCAGGGAGATCCTAAATGGATATCCAGCTAATGCAACACCGTAGCAAGCGGTGAGAGGACTCAGCTTACTCCCTGAAAGAAATATACAGAAATCCCAAAACACACAAGCCGACGTAAATCTTTAAGTGCCATCTGGTCACAATTATTCAGTCCCATTTCCTTCCTCATGCACAAAGAGTGGATCATCCAAGGATGATCTGGCCTTGGAGAATCTGCAGGGTAAGTCTGAGCATGCAAGCCAAAAGGGCTGGACTGCCTGCCACTTATGTGACTTCTGGACACCACTCTAACTGTTTGATTTCAGGATTCAAACTCAAGAGCAACCAGGATAGTAGAGAAGAATAAGGAGCTGGTCTGAGGCCAAGGCAACCTTTACTGGAAGTACAACAGCCTCAGAATGGCTATGGACCTGGATACAGTCTTACTGTCACACTCTGCCTGTCCTTTAAAAGCAACCTTTCTCCTGGCAATGAAGTGAAAATGCTATAGAGAAACACAAAATGCAAGGACAGAGAAAAATTTAGGGTTGGCCCTTGGCAGAATACTCCAACAATGCCAACACAGTATCAGTGAATGGTACAAAGGGTGGAGCTGCTGGTCTGGGAAAACTCCATGAGATGAATGGCAGAAATAGTCAGGCTGCCAAATGAGCCACACCAGTTATTGCTACCTTTAACAACATGTTTCCACAGTAAACCAGTGCCAGCAAGGCATAGGAGATGCAGCCTTTCAGCAAATGGTATGGCTTAGCTATGTGGAACAGAATTACAGAAACTGCATCCCCTCACCAAGTGAGATACCACAGTGACCATGGGCCTGGGTGGAGACTGGGGAATACAAAGAAGAAAATGCACGTTCCACCAGAAATGCTTGGCTGACCTGTCCTGGATAGACCTAGAGGAACCGCCCTTCAAGAACACTGCAGCTGGATCTATATGATCAGACTTGTCCACTTGGATGGCTGCCAAGCAAGGGGTCAGAGAGCCTTAAGGCACTGTGTCCTGCAGTGCCAATCTGTGCCTCAGCCAGCATTTGACTGATCAGAGGCGGCATTTGTCAGGTTCATCCCCTTTCCCCTGCTACACAGACATCTGGAATGTGGGTCTAATGACAAAGCATAGCCCTTAAGGTAGCTCTCAGCTGGACTAAGGCATCAACACCAAAACCAGCAAGGAATAATAGCTACACAGAGAAAAGCTATCAAGCAGTTGAGCACTTCAGCTTGGCAAAGCAGCTGACATAAATTGAAATGATGTCAGAAATGATCTGTCCTATATGTGTGCACTGAGCAGGAGGAGCAGAACAGCCAAGGAGTGCTTTCTATGGATACTGCAGAGAAAGCCTCCTCAGTTGCTCATGACTGAGCACAAGAATACTCTTTTGTAGACTGTACATATGGAATTTGTCAGTTTCTAATACTAAACAGAAAATGTTTTTCTTCTTATGCTCTAAATTAAATGGCACCTATTCATATTAGCAGTAGGGGACAACTGTTGGGCTTCCCAAGAGGAACACAGGCAGTTTTCAGGCTTCATGCTAATGCTAGTGGGATATGAATCTCCAGTATTTCTGCTACTGACTTTTATAGAACTTCATAGCTCTAATAGTTTAAAGCCTCCTTGCACTTTTCAAACTAGATGTACTAATGACCAGTCTACCCCAGCTGTTCTTTTACTGATGTTGACATCCTTTGACTTAAGCAGCTCATCTGTCTTTTAAGTACATACATCCGACAAATGTTTATGAAGAGTAGTATCCTCTCACAATCTTCATTTCACCAGCTTAAACAAGCCATGCTCTGTTAGTATTTTCCATAACCCCTCATCATCCTAATAGTTGTCTTCTATGCCTGTTTTAATTTGTATTCATAAAAATGTAGTAATAAAAATGGAGTACCCTACTAATATTTTCCTGTATTTAACTGTAGATAATGTGGCTGATCATCCCACTAGGACTCTTGACATTCTACAGTTTATAGTTCATATATGAAATTGAGAATATGAATTAGTTCATATTCTAATTGATACACAAGCAAGTCTTCTCCTCTATGTCACCTTCCACAATTCAATCCCATCTTATAAAACAAATTCTTAATATTCTTAGTCCCTAAATGTATGATTTTATAATTTATACTAAAGTACTTTCATCCCATACACATTACTCTAACCTTCATTTGATTTTTCTGCAGAATATTCTGATCCTACTTTATACTGGAATTAACTCCCACCTTTTTTTCACTAGATTTCATTAGCACAGTCTTGTGCCTAGATTATAAAAATTATGTAATAAGATCAGTCTTACATCTTCCCATTTTAACAGTTACTTATTGAGCACTCCCACTGATACTTCACAATTAACCAGCTGTTCCCCCTTACTGCTCCCTTATTTATTCTTTGACTTCTGCAGTTCTAATAATAACTTCCTATCATCCAATACAGAAGTTCAGATAAAACCCATCACGTTTTCTTGTCAGTTTCCTTACAAATTATTTTAGTATGAACTATATTAGTGAAAAAGATGAAGTGTGGATTTATCATTCAATTACACCGTATGTTTAACTATTTCTTTCTTCAAATTAAGTCTACAACCTTACATTTTCCTGAAATAAAGCTAACAAGTGCTGAGCTGCCTGAATCATCTTTTACCTACCTGAATCACTTTTCCTCCATTTCTTAAATACAGGTAATAGAGATAATTAGCTAAATTTAGTAACCTTCCTTATCAGGGAGATTAACACTACTTATCCCCTTCTTCCATTCAGAATATACTGTTGCATTTGCTCCTTAGCTGAATCAAGTGCTTGCATGTTCTGCCTTGCCACATTTATGTGTGTGCATTTTATATACATTCTTTAAAACTCACAAATAGTAGGAGGCTTCTTTCCTAAATCTCACCCTAATTGCACATGCACAGCATTATTTACCGCTTTAAGGCAGCCAACCATTTATTGTAATGAACTCAATACATACTACTAACCCTGCTTTCACTAATCTTCAAATGACATAGCAAAAGTATTTAAAACCAAAGTTGGCTTTTTATTTAACTGCAAAGTTCATTCTTTTGCAATAATGATCTTTAATTTTCTTATGCAGAATTTTCAGACAATAGATTTCTAATTACATTAGCTGTCTTTTGCTTACAAATTGCACAAAATCCTCCAGGGATGCTTGAGAAATGATTAAATTAAATCTAAACATATGACTGAAAAATATGTTTCCAGTATATATGAAATAACAATTCATATTTTAGGTCTATTCTTTACTATCAATTCTGTATAGTCAAAATTTCCTTAGAGATCCATATAGCTAATTTTCAAATATACTCATCTTCAGAAAAATCCATATATTTCTATGAGATACTAACAATGAAATGTATAAATGCTGAGTGCAAAAACTGGATTTTCACTTAAAATTGTGGGAGGAAAGTTTTCCTTGGATGAGTGTCTATGTGTGTGCATATAGTTTTAATGTATGCGTATTTACATGTATTTGACAAGATATCTCATAGACTGTAAAACTGCAGTTTCTTCTGAATGAATTGATACTTGTCCAAGAGAAAACCGGTCAAATAAACGCTAGAAAAAGAGGGGATTATCACAGGGCAAAAGAGTGATAAGACACCTGCTTCTAACTTTTTTTCCTTCCAAAAACAGGTTTGTCCAAAGTCAATATTACTTCATGTATCTGCTTCTCCGAAAATACTTATTTATGCGCTTTCTGTTCAAGAACATCCAGGCACAGCAGGCCAAAAGCTCGACCTTTGGGCATTTGGCACAAGCTCTTTTCAGTACTGCATTTCAGCTGCCACAGCCTGAGCTCACATCTCAATCCTGCTCAATCAGTTCCAGTAAATCACCTCCACACAAACACAAATGCAGATTTGTTAAACCTCAATTTTTAAGAATGAGGCAGGCCAAACAAGGAAGCACGACCTCAGAGCATCCCACTTTAACAGCATGAATGAACTCGACTCTAGTGAGTCCATTCAAGGTAATCAAAATTGAACATAGGCATCCATTAACATATAGTTGTTCTGGCCATACACAAGATGCTGTTTGAGTAAGTATCATAGCAGTGATAAAGCAAAATATTTGAATTTTTACAGTGCAGTAGTCAAAGCACCCCTTTTATATTTTCATTGTTTACTTTTCTCCGTACAGAAACGTATTCGTTTTTCACTGATGAGCTGCTATAAAATTCAAGCTGCCCAAGCTTCTAACAAACTTACTTCGAAGTTAAATTTGTGTAATTTCAGATTCCGGTCTTTTGCCACATCTCTATCTGTTAGGAGCAGATCTGTAGGGAGAAACACCTGACTATACACCTTTCAGAGTTTTTGTTGTTGTTTTGATTTTGGACTAGATCTGATCCCGGGACTGAATGCCCATTTATGGCTGCTGTGCTCTCGAGCTCATCTTCTGGTGCAGTTTCATCTAAAAGGAATACAGCTGATGTGCTCCGAATCCTTTTCATGATGTGAGCCAAAACATAGATGTGGATGACCAAATTCCTTCAAAGCACACTTCTGAGCCTCATTAGAGACCGATATGCAATGATCAAAGTACGAATAAAGTTTCTCTTTGATAGGTAACTCCAGTAACATCTTTGACTCTTTTTTTCCTTTCTGCACCTAGTGCAAATGATGCCAGCACCAAGACCATTCCAACAGCCCACTGAAACATGAGATATGCTGTGCCCATGCAGTAGCTCTCAATGGGTATTCCCATTAAATATAAAGCCTTAGAGCCACAACTACGCTTTAATTTTCCCATTGCAAGATTGTTTCCTAGTGCATAAATTGTTTTTCTGGGGCCCGATTTGAACGGCTTTTTACACTCCTTAAAGTGCTGGTCCCCAAAACTGGACACTGTACTCCAATGTTATCTCACAAATGTCTGCCACAGAGAAAGGGTCATTTGCTCTCTACTCAATATTCATCTTTTCACGTATCCAAAGATACCACTCCAGGTTCAGAGCTGCAAAGGAAACTCATGCTAAAGTCATTACCTACAATAAAAGGTATGCAAGTCTTTCAACAATCTCTACTTTCTAAGACAGCCTGTCATTCTGCAGTTTAGTCTGCAGTCTTTGTTCATAGATGTATTATCTTACATTGAGCAATATTAATATTACTTTTTAGATTATGATTATTGATCTGGGTGATTTATATCCCTCTAAAATGAAACTTTCTTCCTTTTTATTTACTGCACAGTAAATCTTCCTGCCACTTGAAAATTTTATCACTAAAGGTTATATGCAATTATCAAGACTTTTTGTAAAAATATTGGTTACACCGGACAAAAGCTGGTCACTGGAACTAACAAATGGACTACTGCATATTTTACAGGTAGCTGTATTTTGAGATCTTTCAGTGAAATCGTTTTTAACCCATTTAATGTGTGACAGGCTAGTATTCCATTTACATGGTATAAAGTCAGGCTCCTTCAAGGAACCAAAGAATGTCTCCATCAACAAGATCTGTAATCTTATTTTATATATATATATACACACACACACACACACACAAAACACATTGATAGTAGTAATATTTTCAACTTTTGCAAAGATACTCCACTTAACCTTTTTAAAGTGTGGAACCATGTCAACAATCCTTCAGAGTATCCCCAGTTTTTCAAAATGATATAGAAATCAGTATTAACTGTTTTGAAATCTCCTCTGCTCATTTGCAGTCTGAGACTGAGCCAATCTGAGATACGGTGTTCCCAGTATCAAGCAGAATTGATACTGGCTGGTTATATACACAGATTCGCCATATGGTCACATCTTTCTATAAGTTATCTTTTAAACTGAAAACAGGTCAAATATTGCAAGAGACAATGCTTTTGTTTCAGTCAAGTCTCCATTTCTTTTTTGTCTTTATCAGGCAAAGAAAAAGACAGCAAATAGGTAGTTTTAAGCCATCTTTTTTTATTCCAAAGTTACATCCATAGTGTGCAGTAGTAGGCACCAACCCGCTCTGGTTTAGAACATCAGCACGGATAGCTGGAGATCAGTGTAATATAAGTAGTACTCTTAAAAGGAAGTATTCCTCAGAAAAAAACACCAACCTCCTTTATGTTGCCTGAGTATTTTACATTAACCAGTTTTCAAGGAAAAAAATTTTCTGCACAGTGGTATTTCTGATACCAATCATCTTTACTATAATAAAATGAATATGTATTTAGTGCTAAGAATAAAAGTATGACCATAAATTGTTTGATTTCTAAGCCTAAACACTTAACTGTGAGTTTTTACAACTATAATTTCCTTGTTTCATAAAATGTACCGTATATAATAATCTAGATACTAATACTGATCTAATACTCAAAACCATTATTCTGTCCCAAAGAATACCCTGTTCTCTTTTCTCAGAGTACTTGTTCTGGTGTGGGATTTTCTTTAGCTGAATTGTTCCTTCTCTAGTATCCACGAGATGTCGCCATTGTAAAAAAATTTTAAAGGTATAACATGAAATGCCCTTTTTATGTTCTGAACCATGTTATTTTAACATATTAATCAATATAGTCCAGTAACAGAATTCTTCTGCACAGATAAATATATTTAAAAAAAACAAAATATGTAACAAAAAGAAACATAAAGCTCTTTGAAAAAGATGGAATTCAGGACAATAGTTTAGGCACTTAGCACAAAGAGCATTTAGATGTAAAATAATAATAAAACACTGTAGCAAGTAGCTTCCCACAAGACTTCTGGAAAGCCCAAAAGTTTTATGGGTTGGGGGGGGGGGGGAAGGAGGGGTTGTGGGTTGGGTTTTTGTTTTTGCTTTATTTTTCAGTAAATTAGCTATGCATCCAAACTATCTCATCCGGCATAGAATAAAGAATAAATTAATCGAAGGTTATGTGGATTTCGGAAAAAAATAAGGAAACAATTGAGCATATTCTCTCTCTAAAATCCTACTTATCGCAGGAAAAACTAGGAAGCTAGTATGTACAGAAACGCTAGATTAAAAGAAGGTACTAACAATGAAAGTTAGGGAGTTTTCTCCCGCTCAAAAGTTCCACTCAAGACTGTAACGAAGGTCTATCTTTAAAACTGTTCCACAGACTTGAGATGTTTTTCTAGTTTCACTTGCAGTAATCTGAAATAGCATACAATCAATGCACAAGTAAATAGGCGATATTCTTGCTGCAAACTCAGTTCACAACCTCATTCTAGAGATTGACCTATCAAGGCATTTTTTGTTGTTGTTGCTAAATGCACTACAATCATGAGACGTTTCTAAGGGTTCGGTAGGATGTCTGCCGCTGCACTGTTTCCTTCCAGTGACCCTATTACTAACCAGTTTCCGCCAGTGGATTTCTATGGGTGGACTCACTGTCATTTAAGGAACAACTTTATTAATTATTAACAAAGGAAATGTATTAAATTTCATGGTCTCTTTTGTATCACAGGTCTGACAGCTAATAGGAATAAAAAATTAATTTCCTTTGACACTTAAAAATAAATAGCAATAAAAACAAAAGAAGAGGGAGAAAGGAATGGGAAGAGGGCATATCAGCTAAGTAATCTGGAGATATTTTAGTATTTCTTTTGGGAGAGAAATGGCAATTTCAATGAGTAGGAAGCTAATCCAATTGGGACTTTTAATAAGAATGGTAAATGATTAAAAAATTCATAAGCATCTAGTACAATTTTAGTAAGTGGAGTAAACATTTAGGAGCTTAATAAGACTTTTAATAAGGAACAGTTATGTATGGTATGGATACAAAAATGTTACTGCGAGTATAACTACAGCATACATTCTTACAGCACAGAATTTTCATTATTCCACAGTATTGTTCACATACACACTCCTGTATCATCATAATAGGAGATAGCTTACCTTCCTCTTTCATTAAGAGGCTAAATAATAGACAACAAAATAATGTAAAGCCAGACAGTGAGTATTTACTTCATGAAGCACTTATTTTATAAGTGCTGATCTGACACTGGGGGAGGCAGGGGAGGAAATCAAATTACCTAGAAACTAAAAAATTAATAGAATAGAAATTAGGCTATAGAAGAGCTCCGTCTTTAGAAATACTCAGTATGCTCGTAACTTTTGAGTAATTATTGCCATTACACATCAAATAAACAACACAAAAAGAATGTCCTCCACAAAAACGATTAGACCTGATACCTCTGCAATATCTTCAAACAGAATGCAAAGCTGTTAGCCCTTTATTTCATTACAGTAAGCGTGTCTAGGTCCACAGGAAAATTTGCTTCAGAAAGTATTTTTTCATTTTTGTTTACTTTTTAAAGATATTAATTTGCATACTGGGAAAGATACATTAGAAGGTGCCCTTTTTTGAAAAGATGACTTTGATTCCAAATAACAAAACCTTACCTTGCCAGCTATCATTGCAAACACACAGCTTCTCGCCTGTCAAATCACAGTATCCATGATCTGGACTACCACAGTTGGCTTTACAATACGGAATATCACAGGCTTCTCCCTTCCAATATTTGTCACACTCACAGTATACCCGGCTTGGAACAGACACACTGGTTGTACACTTCCCATGTTCCGAGCAGTTATTAGGACAAGAATTAATTCTGCAAAAATATATATAAAATAAGGCAAAAGACAAACCAAGAGTTGATGAGAGTGGTTTTAGCTGACATTATTCCAACAGTATTTGTTGGATAAAGCACCTTTTTCTGGAAAATTTCTAAAATACTGTTAAAATGAACATTCAATTATCATTGTACAGACAACTGAGCTGAAAAGGAGCTCAACAGTCTTACATACGAAGTCTGTGCTGCAGTCAGTATCACAAACATCTGCTTTACGAGAAGTATTGAGACTAAGCAGAGGGACAGGCGAGATCTCAAGCTGATTTTCTGAGAGTTCTAGTGTAAGTGATCTCCAGTCAGTCCCTTCAAATGCTTATCTCTATGTACATTCACACTGGAAGTGACTTCAAGCAGCAGCTCTCATGAATACCACTTACAGAGAGGAAGATCTTGGAATCCCAAGTGAATAAAAAGTACTTTTCCAAAAGTAGACCATTAATGGGCTTCCAAAGTAGCTTCGAAGTGTGAATGGGGATCCAAGGGGCAACTCCTAAGAACAAGCTCTTTACACAGGAGGTGAGCGTTGCCTGAATTCCAGCACAGCTCACCCCCACTGCTGCAGGCAGTTCACAACCAGCCACACAGTGAGCAGACCTCTGTGTTAAGATTCCCAGTCTCTTAATTCTCCAGAGACACAAAGAGGTTAAGGGGTTTTCCTGAGTGGCTTTGGCCCATTGTATAAAACAACTCAAGCTGTCTAACATCCAGGAAGAATAAACACAGAGTGAGAAAGTACAGAAGATAGCAAATATCCTGTAGCTACCTAAAGATGGCACTTCTTCCCCAAAGTCCTTAATAATAGAGTCACCTTAACCCTGCCTCCTCTACTACAGAGTCAGAAATGCTAAAATAGGAAAGATTAGGCTGGGAGAAAAAGTCTACGACTGCTATGGCATTTAGCACTTCTTTGATCCACCCTACCGAACTCCGAGATCACAGGAAACTGGACTGCAAAATTATGCGACCTGGCTCCAGAAGCACAGGAGGACTGTGGGCCCAAGAGATTCCACAAACAGAACGTGGATCTCAGGAAGCAAATGCTTGATGAAATCCAAAAAGGATTTGAAGTCCTTTCTGGAGATTCACAGGCAAGGATTTGTTTGAAGCTCAGAATAAACTGTTACTAAAATCCCCTGGCAATGATAACACGAAGCACTGCCTGTAGATGTGAGCACCTGATGCCACTGTAAACCTTCCTTGCTCTTATGGAAGGAAGGAAGAGCTGAAAAAGCAAGGTGGGAATGGCTTAAGACTGGCTTTTGGCCCAGCGTGGTTGTGGTAGCATAGTTTGCAGATGTTTTCATTTTCTAAAGATTCACCTCAGAGGACTGTTTCTGTTGCACTAACAAAAGAAGACAATTCCTCTCCTGAAGTGGAAGTGTCCTGAGGAGCAAGCGGGGTTGCTTGGTATACACCTGGCAGTAAAACCATTGTTGGCATTAACAACTATTTACCACAGCTGACCATCACAGACCGGGATATCTCAAGGAGCATGTTCTGTAAGGAAGGCAAATACTCATGTCTTTCCAGGAACAGAGATCCCATTTTATACATTCTCCCTTTCCAACATACCTCAATAGTTTTTTTAACGATTCAGACAGAATGAGATAAATGGATTCAGTGAAGTTGGAACACAAAGATTTCCTCAAAGAGGTCTGGAATAACGACTGGTCTCTGCAGCTAGTATGGCATTTAGTCACAGATGCTGCACTTCTGCCTTCCCCAAAATAAAGGCATCATGAGTGGCACACCAAGATGAAGACAAAGATAAAGTCAAAAAAAAAGTTTGATAACAGCTTTCAAATAAAGGAAAAAAGAAGGTAACAGAAGCAGAGTACAATAGATTAGAATGACAGACAAATTTAATGTAGCCATAACAAGCAGGCATATGTATTTCTTTTAGCACAAAAAGTTACTGTTAGCTCATTAAAAATCATTTTTAAAGTATTTACTGCAACATTAGAAACAGAAAAATGGAGAAAGTATGATTTCATAAGTTATATGCCCCTGCATATGTAAGGGATTTTAAAACTGCAGGTTTTTCTGGTTATTTTAAATCTTCCAAAATAATAATATAATTACACCGAGCATGCATCACATTACCAAGTAATAAAGGAATGTAGAACACGCACACTCATTCCTTAAGAATGCTATGTCATATTTCGATGTGCTCCCAGGACAAACAAAAAAGTGCAAAAGCTTCAGGAATAACTGAAGAATGTATCTAAACTACAGCTGAGGTAAGTTTGCCAGCTGATTGTATTCTACTGATGTCAGTTGAAAAGAAATAATAGAGTATTCTTGGTGGTGGAGCTGCATCATACATGCTGAAAGAAGGTAAAAATACCCAGTCTTTCAGACTGCCACTTGCAACACCACATATTTAGAGAGGATTCCCAAGCTCTGAATAACTATTTATCATCTCGTAAAAAGATGGAAAACTGCTGCAAATTACAAAAGGAATTTTGATATAGAAAACTTAACAAATACCTATGTTAAGAGTAAAGCTATGACCAGAAAGGCAAATAGGAATTTTAAATGAATAAAGAATATCCACAATCATGGAAAACTGTCAGATGAAGAAAGCAACAGGACCAAGCAATTCTCTCTTGAACCAAAGCACCTACTGTGATGAGACACCACATGCTGTCCCAAATCACTTCCTAAATAAGACAGAAGTTGGAATCAACAGATGGTACATAAAACAAGGAAGAAGCACAAGCCTGTTGGATGAATCGCTAGGGCTGCTGACACAAAAACAGACTGGAGAAAAGAAAGCATAGTTACACCAGATTAAAATTTCTCATCAAAGAAACTAAAAGAACAGTCCAGATAAAAACTATGAATGCAGACTGAGGTGGACAATAGAGAGGAAAGTACCTGAAATACAGAAAAGATGGGATACAACCCTTGTTGCTGGCACAAGAATAAAAGGAGGACTTTGGTGAAATCCACAAAGGTACATTCAGCAAGAAAAATCAAGCAATAGATCACTCCAGCTCGAGAGAAAGGAACTGAGGTGATGACAGATTCCATATGACAAGTATGTGCATTAGATAAATACTGGAAGGGGAAAACTTTCTAGTCCCATGTGGCAGGGAACAATTATACTCTTAGGATGTTCACGTGGATTGACTTAGGGAAAAATGTACTTTATCTTTTTTTAAATCACTACATTAACAACAATTCATTACAATCTCTGACACCCTGGTTTTAAAAACTTACCACAGGGCATAACTCCTTGACACTATTAATACAATCAGAAGATAAATACTTCTCTCAGGTTTACCATCCTCCTAAAGGGAATGATAGGCTAACTAACAAAGTAATAAATTTTTAAAAATACTTACGAGTAAAAAATGTTAAATCCAGTTAAGTTATAAGCAGCATCACTAAAAAAGTGTAGCAATGCATAGCCAGATGTAGTAACTACTTCAGGAACAGTTTCATTTCCACGCACTTCAGGGACTATTAGACCGCTGGAAAAGAAAATGAAAATAATGTTTTTTAATCACTCTGGAAAAAAAGAAAATTAAGAGTTAGGCATTCAGATTGTTAATTATACAGACAACATAATTCAGAAATCTCACTAAGAACTGTTTTAAAAAAGCATGCAATGTGTATAAAACTTGCCCACACCTCTGCAAGGCAAGGTAGGACTTTGGGGGGGAGGGAGGAACAGGACGGAAATCAACCAGTAATACAAAATTTCACATTAGAGTACACTGAAGGCACATGTGCTGTCAATGTATTTTTTCAAATGAATTATTTTAATTCTGGGAAAAAAAGAAATCCTTTGGGCTTAAACAATTAAATGCTTAACTCGCACAGTCTTTCAAAATGAATTCTATTTCCATGTGATATTTGTACCGTTAAAAATTCTCTTTACCCTATTAAAACAATTTTAAACACTGAAACTATATTTAACTCATTTCCATGAAAATAGTAACTTCCGATGGAAAATAAAATACTTTTAAAAAATTCAGAAAGGTGTTTTCCATTAAATAAACACTGAAATGGTTTAAAAAAAAAAATGTATTGAAGCAGAGAAAATGGATCACCTGCATAAAACAGTGCCACATTGCAAATATAAATTAAAAGCTAAAGAAATCCCAAGGAAAACTTTAAATATTTAATAAGGAATACAAAATTATCATCTAATAATTTTTAATCACAAATGAGAAGAAAAAGATTCCTGCAAAAACAGGAAAAGTACTGGGAACAACCCAATGTTAAAAATTAAGAGGGGAAAAAACAAATATCAAATATTTTCACAAAAGAAAATACAGTGGGGAAAAAATATAAAAAAGTTAATCGATAAACTGAAAAAAGGCATTTCAAGTAATGTGCAGAGGAAGAGGAGGAGACTTTTAGGATCCTCATCTTTTCTTCTATTTCTACTAGCAGTCAGGCTCCTGAATGATAGTGCTTCTATGTATATACACACACACACGTGTGCACGCACAAATATATATATACATGTACACACACACACTTTTTGTTGCATTTCTTAATTTATCTTCAGATACCTATTGAGTGCAAAGCTAAAAACTTTCACTGACTTCAAAGGATTAAGACCCTGTGCCTCCATTCCAAGTGTCTAAGCACAGAATATTAAACATACTTGGTTATTTTTCCATACAACTCTAATAAACTACAGCCCAGTCACATATTCTTTCTAAAATGTTTCACAAAATTTTAATGGAAGAGTAGGAATAAACCAACTGAATTCAATAAAATTCAAAAAAGGAGGGGAAGAAAAACAGTTAAAAATCACATGCCCTGCTTTTTGCCTCTCACACATAAGAAATGCAGTGTTTTAGAGCATGGACCTGATAGTTTGCCTCAACTGTTTGCTGTCATTTGAAAGCCAAATAATTAGTCACGATTCAGTACTAGTTGTTATGCTTGTTCCCTAATGTTGCTGATTTTATGTTTACTTCTAAATCTTGGCATAAAGTAACACTGTGATCCTATATAACAAATGTTAACTTGAATAAAAGATCTAGTTGTGTAACAATTCTCATAACCTAATGATAATATTACAAGCAAAGAACTTCCATGATTTCAGTACATAGCAAATTTGAGCTCTTCTCTAGGACTTTTAATATGATAAAGCTGAGTATGTCCCACTGAGATTTAGTCACAACAACACCCAGTCTAGCAGTTTAAGGATGTATGTTACAAAACTAGTGTTTAAGTTAACCTTTATCTCAGATGCCCTTAACAAGTTGCTTCACCCATAAATTCAGAAGTCATTTAGTAGCTATTCTTTATAACTTACACATAGTGCAGCATCTTTATTGCATGTGTTGCAAATTGTGATTTTCCCTTAAATAGGATAAGTTACTGATTTTATTGACCAATGCTCCATTTCACTGACATTAAAACTTAACAGTCAATATTGAAAACCTATTGGGAAATAAATTTCAGATTTCATATCTATGAGCATTAATTCTCCATGCAATGTCAGCATTAAGTACAAGCCACATAAGGGATTAATGCAGTGATCACCTAATGAAAAACAGTACTGCTATGCTATCCTAAAATTCAGCAACTTATTCTAACATAAACTTGCATGTATGTCCCCTTGATATTTATAAAAGAAAGCAAACTATCTAACAAATTAAAATCTCTAAGGTCATTCTTTCCCTCCAAACCAAAAATATGTCTACATGACTACTGGTAATAAGGGGCTAACAAATAAATATACTCACCTAAATACAGCTATTAAAGGTGCATATATTGAATCTCCATCATATACATACATATGGTCCCAACTACATTCTGTAGCAAAGTGATTAAATCTTAATCTTAGTATTGAATTAGGACTGAAAAAAAGAAATAAGAGAATACTGATGTAAAACATTACTTAGCAGAATTATGGGCTCATAATGTACAGAACTTACAACATCATGCCAGCATAATGTTATTAAAGCACTTTAAGCACTAGCAAAACATCACAGAGTTAAGTAACAAGACTTAGGACAAGCAAATATTTCATTTTATTTCAAAATATTTTTAAAATAACATATACAGTCCAAGGCTAATAATCCCCAGTGTTAACAAAGGATTTATTAATTTCACAAGGTTTTATCAGTGTTCAAAACCACACATTTAGAGTCATTAAAATATCCAATTTTAATATCATATTTATATTACTTTTATTTTCATATGTCACAACTATCAGGTTTGAAGGTGCTTTCAAAAGAAAACAATCACCTACAGATCCTTATTCTAGCATTGTGCTGGTGACTGAGAACAAAAAAATAAGAATTAAAAAAAACTTAAAAATTGAAAATAGTAAACAATATTAATGATGAAATGCAAGAGGGGTTTTTTTTCTATTTTTCCCCAACTTCAAAGCCTGAACTAGTATTTAAGTAAGTATGAAAATATTTCTGAATACATTTCAAAATGTGTCTTTGCATGCTTGTTACTGTTTCACAGCACAGTTCTGCAGCACGGCTGAACACATGACTTGCTAGCAATACTTAGGCAAGATGAATCCTATTCAGGACTAATTTAGCAATCCACAATAAACAGACCTCAGTAAGAAACCAGTAAATCGGTGCTGTTAAAGGAAAGGACTGTTACCACTCATTCCAACAAAGGACTATAACCCTCCTCTACCATCTCCTACTCTGCTTAGAGATGCGTATTGTACTGGTGTGTCAGATGGTAGGAGCATACAGTTTGCTTGTTTCCAGTTTATCATGCTCCAGGGTGTAGTCTCTTGAAGTGCTCCAGTGTATGAGCAGTGAAAAAGAGCTAATCTACCTTGTCACTGCTGCTGAGCGCTGGACCACAGCTGAGTCTTCTGGGAAGAGGGAAGAAAAAGGAGACTTCCTTTCTTAAAACTAATTGGGCATGTACAACGTGGCAGAACCACCTCCAAAACAAGGGAGAGGGAGAGATAGGGCAAGCTGGGAGCTGGCAGCATGACCCACTCTAGAGCTGTCTAGTAGGAGATGATGTCTGCCTGCGACACAAGGCTGGACTCGAAAAACTGACAGAAACGGTACCCGCGCTGAAGGCAAGCAGCGGTCGGGGCAGGTCTACATTCAAGTCTTTTATTCATTTGCTTCACCCTGCAATTCTGAGCTTTCCTCATTTTGAATGTCATCTTGTTGTACTTTATACTTGTTTTTTATTAAAAATATGACTGTTGCAATCCCGAATTGGCAATAGCTTTCAGTGGATCTGCTTAGTCCTTTTCACACAGGGACCCTCCCAAGAGAGACAAAAGGCCTTTTTAAAAGTGAAGTATTACTAAGTGAAGCTAGATACCTGAATTTTTAAACACAGAAACCTCAGGTATCTGACTAATTGTCATTAGACTGGATATATTCTGTACTTGAAGCCACTCCTGATTTATCACTGAAGAGAACGGTAACAAGTTAAATAACACGATTTCATAACCACATTTGGGACATATGTAAGTGTAGTCAAACTGGCAACATAAATTTATCATGGGACTTTGAGAGCTTGGAGCATTGGCCAAATTCCAGTGTCAGTCTGATTTTTGCCAGCAACTTGAATGGGAATGGAGTGTGGTCAACTCTGAGCAATCCTGAAAAATCCTATCTTAACTTCTTTTTATCTTCATTAGATTGAAGCCAAAAAAAAAATTCTCTTTACATTACAACCAGATGCTTTCACAGATTTACTAAAGTAAAGTCAGTTCTTCAGATTTCTAGAATACACAGCAGCAAACTATCAGATAATTTAAGCTACAAAAATAAATACTTACTATCCTTCAATTAACCATGTACATTTAGTTTTGTATTTATAATTTATTGGTCCATCTGTTAAATATCCAGAAGGTTCTGTTAACCTATAAGAAAGAAAAAAAAATAGTGCTGCAATAAGCCAGAGACATTTCTCTAAGCACAACAGAATAGACACATCATCAACTTGATAACAGATTCTTTCTGGATGGCAAAAAAACTGGAAGCAGAGGGAAGAGTTAAGCGTATTTTCATATTTCTTGTCAGGTTTTACATCCTTCATATTTCATTTCTGCTTATAAAAACTAAAACTTTGGTTATTCTGTATCATTGATTTGTTTTCTTTCCTCTAATCATTCACCATGTAATACATGTAATTCTTCTATCTCAGTAGCAAGCCAATACTACACATAATTTAGATTATCCTTTACATTAAATGGATCCAAACAAATGCAAAGGGAGATGGGGGGAAATGTTTGTTTTAGGAGTTTTTTGTTTTGGTTTGCTTTGGTTTTTGCCATTGATTTACATCTTACTTCTGAAAGTAGATCACAGCAGCAGTGGGGAAACCATTCTAGACATAGTGAAATAAATGGATACATTACAAATTTAAATGAGTGAATCTGCCAGTCTCTCCCTTTTTTATTCCTGGGCAGTGATGATGAGATGTGGGAAATCAGATTAACACTGGACAATATACAAACTAAATAAAATGAATACAAACAGCTGTACAAGGTCAGATCAGCATGCCCGCATATCCCAGTATCCTCTCTCTGACAGTGGCCCACAGTCCCAGGGAGGAATTTAAGTACATACAGATACTCCCCAAAATGTTACACCACCTTCAATGACTTACAGCTCAAGGACATTCTCAGCCAGAGGTTGAGCCTCTGTATTTTGGGTTATTTTGGATTAATGCTTCTTCCAGGAATTTATGTAAATTCATGTAAACTTTAAGCACCCGGAATTTCCTGCAGCAAAGAATTTCACATGTTATATGGAGAGGTATCTCATTGCTTTTACTTTGAGCCTACCTCCTGACAATTTCATGCGACACCCTCAGGTCTGATACTGGAAGCGATGGTGAACAATGGTGCTCTGCTCACATTCTCTATCCCACTCCAGATGCAACGATCTGTACTTTAACTCTCCCTTCTATCTGCTGCCCATGTTCCAACAAAAGTTCTGTCTCACTGGGCTGCTTCTTATATGGAATAACCAACTTTGATCGTCCCCGCCGCCTTTTTTTAACATATCTTTTCCACTTCTCCTATACCCTTTCTGAGATGCAACACAGAGATGAGCACACAGTATTCAAGCTGCAAGTGAACCATGAATCTGTGCAATAGCATAATGATTATTTCCATTTTGGTCTCTATTCCCTTCCTAACATTTGATTTGCTCTTTCAATCACTACTAAGCTGACATTTTTAACATAACTGGCTGCACCCTCTTTTCTGCATGGTAACAGATAGTTCATGATTCATTACTATGTATGTAAAATCAGGACTTTTTTCCCCCTTCATGTCTATTACTTCACATTAATCTCTAGCAAGCGACAAAACAGCAGATGAAATTCTATCATCTACTACTATAATAGCCTTCTGAAATAGCTAAATATCTTCAGCACACTAACTTCACTATTCACCCCATTTTCCACATCCTTTATGAGTATGTTCTACAGCTCAGGCCTTAACACACGCCTCTGGTGACCACCCTCTACTGGGAAAAATAACCATCCTACCCTTTAAAATGTTAGAACAACGATGACTAATCATATAAATACACACTCAGAAATGCTCATTTCTTTCACTGCAGTATGATTCAGAGTAAGTATCACTGAATAATTAGAATAATTTTCTTTACAAAACAGTGGACAAGGTGTAAGTAGCTCAGTGGGAATGTCGAGCAAGCTGACCAAATCACAGCTAAATTTTCTTGGAATCTAGCTGAACTGGAATTTAATGTCTGCTGCCTTACGATCTCTAAAGCTGTATCCCAGTCCATACCAATTAAAAAAAAATCACTATCGTGTATTGAAAATTAATTATCGACATTCGAACTCAGATCAAACACTAATTGCATACTTTTCAGAGGTCTATAGTTCCAAACCATAAACATGTAGAAATGAAGTAAAGACAAGCGAGCCAGAAAGGAGAATTTGTGAGGAAGGATCCATTTAAAAAAAAAAAAAAAAAAAAAAAGCCAAAAAAACCCAAAAAAACACTCCTTAAAGGGAAGCTAGCTCTTGCCGGACAGAAGGCTAGGCATACTGCAAGCCCCTCTGCTCTAACTGCCGGTGGTTTGAACGGAGTTCCCCCCCATCAGTTCAACTCCTTTTTGATGAGATCGGTTAAAGGTCTGTAATATGGGGAGCTGTCCAAATGATTGCACTTTGAAATTTTTTTCTAGGCATAAAAGGGTTGCTGATAAGGTATTTTATGTGTCTGAATAAAATGGAAGAAAAGCAGATAAACTGCTGGTAAGGTGAGTGACAGACTGGGAAAAATAAATATACTTCAGTCACTTAACAGCTGAACGAAAACATCCCTAGTAAAACCTAATACCATTGAGTTGGTCTGAATGCTGTGGTACACCACTCCTGAAAAGCAATGGTTCTTAATGAATGCTATACAAATGCTGGTGCACCACATCAAAAGCAAAGCAATGCAAACTATGAGGCATGGCTGGTAACTCCCATGCTTCCCTTGCTGCTTGCTGGAAAAGAACAAATGATGCTAATGGGGAAAGGCTGGACCATGTTCCTGCCAGTTACTCCAGCGTGAATCAGTGCCAGGCTGCAAAATACTTTTGCTTCAAGAAAGCAAAAATGCAAGAAGTTTTTAAATTCTACAATATTTTTTTTGCTGAGAAGTATCCACTTTACCTGAAGATATACTTTCATATCTATATGCAGGAGAAATATGTCTTATAAAGTTATTTCTTGCTGTTTTACATGTTAATTAAGTTATTTGGACAATGATGAACATAATACCAACCTATAACTTAGGGACCTAAGGCACATGTCACTGATTTTGAGATCAAGCTGGTATGGATACTTAGCCCCTAGCAGAATCCTAGCAGACGCCCAAGCAAGACTGATTACAGGATCAGATCCTATGTTTGAGTGTGGAGTGTTTTACTACCTTGAACTCATTCATTTTGTGGGAAAGGGGCTGTACTGCATAAAATTCCAGTCAAAATAACTTAAGTAATTCTACTGTCATATGGTTTACACACAAATGTCAGGTCTTCTTACACAGCAAGACACAGAACATTTATGTTGCTGCAATAAGTGCAAAAATATCACTGGCATTCATTCACATTCATGACCAGTGTCTTCCTGCTAGCTATATAATGTAATGAAGGTGACTTCTAAGGGCTGTTTTTATTAGACCAGCCTTTGACACTAGTAAATTGCCTACAGTTTCCCTTTTCACTAGGCTGATGTTTTTTGATAAATAGTTTCTTTAGGAAGAGTAGATAACCTTTGATGATGCTATTTCACTTCCCAGAAAAGAATAAATAATTTTAAGAGCATGACACTGCTTTATAATAATGTTTATGGAAAATGGTAAGATAAACAGACTGTTGTATTTAAAATAAAGCAAAACTGCTCTGTTTTGCTATGCCTTTAGGTTTTCTGAGTTATATCAAGGACTTTCCTGTATCATTTTTCTTTCCAAATGTTATCAAATTCCAAATCCTACCAATAACACACAGATTAGCAGCATTACTTTTACCTAACCTCTTACCAAATCACGTAAGGACAATATTCTATAGGATATAAACCAAGCCTTTGTGGACTTGGCTTTGCTCTGTGACTGACAGTGACCTGTCAACTAACCAAAATCCAGATGGGCCAACATGACTGCACGCTCTTTAGTCACAAGTCCAGCTATAAGTTCCCCCTCTGGGCACATACACAAGGTGCGTATACATACTGTCACATAACTGGGTGTACTCATGCTACATGAAGGAGATGTTTGGTCACCAGCACAGGAAGGGCCACGCGACCACCACCCTTAAGACAGAAGCACAGAAAGGGGAACAGCCAGAACGAGGCCTGCAGAGAGCACCCCACTCCTGCTGACATCTGAGAAACCCTCAGGAGAAAGTGGGCAGCACGAGCAATTTGCGGGGCCTGCTTAAGCACCAGAAATCTGCCTCACCTAGACTTTTCCTTTCTAAAGAGTACACACAGGTGAACAGCTTATGCTGCATATTTTCATTTTAAATTGCAGGCCAGCATTCATATAAACAGTAAGATTTATTAGTTGGCAGAGTTATATTAAAACTATAAGGAATGACAAGCACATGCCAAGGAACATTCCCCTTCCACATATTCAATAAAACCGAACTACCATGTTCTAGAAAGAAGACAGGATGATGTACAACCAAGTTAATATCAGAAATATCGGTAAGAGATTAGTCACTCACCAAGCTAATCAGTAATAACATACACAAAAGATACGTGGTACCACAGCTTGTTTAATCTAATAGTCAAAAGCATAACAGAAATGCAAGGGCTAAAGGCTAAAGTCAGCACTTGCCAACTGAAAGAGAAGCAAAGGGGAATTTATATTTAAATTAAATACTACCACTGTTCTAATGCAATGGTAAATATAATTGAGTTAGAATTTAAATTGGTAACTTATTTTTATTTACCACTGCAGACACTTTAAAATCAAAAAAAAAAAAAAAGGTAAAAGTTTCTGAACCTCAGAGTTTTATCATACTTACTTTTAAAAGAATGAAGAGCACAAACTACATTACTTGCAAATTGTTGTCATTAAAATACTTGTGTGAGAATCTTGGCATGAAAAATTATTTGTCTTTCATAATTTTCCATTGTAATTTATGCTATACTGTTTTGGAAGACAGTTTATTTACCAATTCGCAGGCAAACAATTTCTAAAAAGTCAACTGCATCAATAAATTAACACAAACTATATATCAATTTATTAATGATACTATCAACATTTGCTAAATGCCAAATGGAAAAAGACAGATTCTATCAAACAGATATAAAAGCTCACATTTTCCTTTATAGTTCACTAGATAGTGATGAATTATAATACAGGCACATTAGAAAAAACAAAGCATAAGTCACATTTATAATATTACAAATATTCATTGTTGAACAAAATAAAGTTTTGGAGTGGTTTATTCATTCTACATTATTTGATGTCACATTTTTACTGATGATAATCTAATAAACAAATCTACTCAATCACCTAAGGTGCTTTAGTAAAGATTAAAGGAATCTGTTGGCAACTGAGCATGCATAACCATAAAGTTTCACTTTATCACCCACATCAACATTTCACTAACTGTGCCTGGATTCTTGAATGAATGTCCTATATAAAGACGTATTTTACACAATAAAAATTACTATGTCATTGATTAAGCTTAAATATATACTCCCGGGTCAATTTTATTAAATAGGAACATGTTCAATAGCAGACAGTGACATTTAAAAATAATTCCATAAATTCTGCCTAATTTTATGGCTTTAACATAATTTATCCATTTTAAAAGTATATAATAAAACACAAAGCCCTACTTCTTACTAAGGCCATTTGAGAAATATGGGAAAATTTTATTAGAGAAGATACACCTAGCTCTACAATTAAACAGTTTAATCTTTTTAGTAGTTAGTGATACATCCTCTGTAAAGAAGAGAAGTAAATTGGTACCTTAGTCTGTAACGAATGCATTTTTACACACAAAGCAGCAGATTTCCTTTTCAGGAAAAGAAATTTCCCCAAAAGACTTGTGTCTTTCTATTCTGAAGAGCATTTTTTTTTTCCAAATTCCACAACAATTAAGCAAAGTGTTTGTCAAAAGCCTGTTCCTGGCCAACCATTCCTCCTATCAAACACACATACCATTCCATTTTTGATTCTTCTGTACTGCCTTTTATATTCATCAAGTATACACACTAAACCAACTGTGCTGTCCCTTAAGTCTTTCTTGAAAATCTACTACTTCTATCAGGCCTTTCTAGTCAAATAATCATGAGCAGGAAAATAGAGTGTGAAGAGATGGGGAAAAAAAATCATAGAAGTTATTTAATGCACAAAGCTTTTTCTTTACATATACAAGCCTTCCTTCCCCTTTTCCAGCTACTGCTTGTCCATGAGACTAAGCATCTTGGCACACAGTCTCTACGATCTAGAAAATCAGTGCCTACCACTGACAGATGTTGGACACTTCTATAAGATAAACAAAAACAGTCACATTACTTCTAATTATTAATACTCTTACTCTAGATTAAAGAGTCTTATGAACTTTGTCATTTGCGATGGGTCTTCTGCCTGTATCACTTTCTTTAAAATTAACTTTTTTACTCTTAGGCAATACATGATGGTGTAATTAAATACTCTGTAGGAGGCACTGAAAGTGAGGTACTACATGAGTACAGCTAAGGTCCAGCAAAACGCATTGCATATCTCACCAAAAACAAGGTTCTTTCTGTCTTTGAGTTCTTAGCAACACCAGCACCATATATATAGCACAATTTCTCTGCATGAAATAGGAAGCAGCAACATCTGTATTACCATAAAAGAAGGATTACTGAAAATAAATAATCTGAGACAAAATGGTGACTAACGACATAGAGAGAAAACAAAACTTAAATGCTTGTATTTCATCCCCTTCAGATAAACCAATGCATAAAGCATCAATCAGTGCCTGACAAAGATCCTAAGAACTTGCATTTGATTTTACTGTACTTATATACTTACTGTAGAACCTTGCTCTCAGTTAATTTTTCTCACAATGTGTATTAAGAACATACTGAACATACTGCAGTTCAGGTTTTTCTTCAACAACTATAATAACACGCAATAAATATTTAATACATTAATAAAACATTTGTCTATACCAATCATACTCCTACATTTCAGTGTTACACACTGTTTTGTGTTAAAAGAAAAACGTTGTGCGATATTTAGAAACAGTAAGAACATTCACAAGAACTTGCAGCATGCCAGCTAATCAAAAGCATGCCCACTATTCTCTTAAATAAGTTATCTATTGACAAAGTAGCAGTTCTTTTTGTAAAGTGTCCCTATTGCTTAATTCAAATATTCAATTCCTGCTTGTACATTAAACAAAAAAGGCTCCGGAACAATGAAAGAAATGCAAGAGTAAAATAAAAACTAAAATATATCAACTTTTTCCCATGAAAATATAGTCGGTATTTTAAGAAGCATAAACACTTCTGCTGTGACACAAATCAATTTGTTTTTTTAAATACATTTATCACTGATACAGTATCTTTGATTACTCCAAAACATTCATCTGAAGTTTAACTGGCATTTTGTTTGTTTACTGTTTCTGAAAATGGCAGCTACACTAGATTGCATTTTTGTAATTGTTCTGAAAACTCCTGAAAGAATACTGCATAAAAAGTAGATATTTCTCTCAAAGTACAAGCTTACAAAACACATCTTATTTAAAGCAATGTATTTTCACTTAAATTTGTTAAAAAACAAACAAAAACCCTGCTCCCTTATTTAGGCTGCAGAATATTATATAAAATCATAGAACATAGACCTTTACAGGTCATTTAGAACAGGATATTTCAATGTGTGCCAGGAGGCATTAAAAGGATTTTTAAAAAGGAATTAAAAGTAACTAGAAATAAGCAAATGTGGGCACATATGTATGAAGACTAGGAAAACAACCCAAATAGGTAAAATAAAAGTAGTATAGGAACATTAAAGGTGATTCAGGATTTATTTTGTTGTAAATTAAAATCATTGTGGAAATAATGTATGAGTCTACCTGAGGATTTTCTTCTACCTATAGTATTAGGCGGTTCTTGATTCCCCACCCCCCCCAAACTAAACTGAGCATGTTACAACCCTTCCTATCCCAAGCCGCAGTCAACCATACTGAAACCATTCCTGACAGTTGTCTAATCTGTTCTCGGTAATTCCAGTGACAGCAGCCTACAATCTTCTTAGGTAATCTATTTTAGTACTGACTTATCCACATTGTTAGAAAGTTTTTCTTAAAGTCTAACTTAATTTTTTCATGCTTCAACTTAAGCCTATTACTTCTACACCCAATCATAGTGTACTTCGAAAACAACTTATTGCCCTCCTCTTTCTGCTTACCTTTCACACACATCTGCCCTCAGGCTTCTCTACTCAGAATTAAACAATTTAATCCAGCATTCCTCGTGCGTCATGTTTTCTAGACTTCTCATTCTCCTTCTTCTCCTCTAGAATTTCTCCAGTCCGCCTGCACCTCAAAATAGCACCTACTACTCCAGCTGAAGTCTGAGCAGAAGAATTATTTAATGTACTTAATGTAGCCTATTTTCCTGCACATAAACTGAACCACCACCTTTCATTGATGCTGACTTGCATACAACCTGTCGTTCCCTTTGACTGCTGACTTCCTCCACAGGGCTTAACTAAACACTCTCACTCTAGTCCGTATTTCTGTGGTTGATTATGCCTACCGAAGGGGAGAATTCTGAATCCAGTTGAGTCAGCACTGGGTTTTTTCCCACGTAGTGTTATACAGGATCAATGCAGCTTGCATGATCTGGAGCTTGCTGCATGCAAAGTTCCATTTAAAATTAGTTTTTCAATAGGAAAATCTATTTTCATCTTTCTTCTATAATCGTTCATTTAAAAGATTGTAAAACCTTGTCACACTGCCTAGTGTTCTAAACCATGAGAAATTCTACTTAAATCAACAAACTATACCAGGAAGATGAAATTCCATTTGTGTTTATCAAAATTATTAAAAATTTTCATATTTTCTGTAACAGCAATTTTTCTATTATTTCTCAAATATGTCAACAGTTTTTGGGTTGTGATACACAGAATCTTATGCAGCAGTAGCATAAGTATTAACAATAATTCACACAAATATATGCGGGTAGAAAATACCCATTATTATGACAGCTGAATTTAATTACGTATAGTGCAATGCAAGTCATTTTAACAGCATGATATTTAACAGCATGATTTGGAGCAAGTAACAGCTATTGGAAGTGTAGCTTCACAGTATTGGTCTTGAAGAAGTTACAGTAACTTCGGTCTTCAGGGTGATCTTCACATACATGTATTCTTTAAAATGTGGGCCAGATCTATTAAAAAATATTGCCTTGAATCTAAGCAAAGAAACATGTCATTTTCTTTACTGGTATCAGGCATTTGTTTATTTTTTATTGCTACATAAATGAAGCCAGAATTAGGAATAATGGAACCTCTCCAAAAAGAGGTGGTACTTCTGAGAGCTCAAAGACCATAATAATAATAAATAATACAGAAAAGCCTAACAAAATCGGGTCAGCCAAGACACTAATACAGTACTAGAAAGGCGAGTAGCACGGTGCCGCCAGCATGATTAACAGTTTATTACAGCAAAACTTTACAGAAGAGTCCAACGAGCACAAGCAGGAAGCTGACTTGAGAGAGAGGCTATAAGGGAAAACAGTTCAGAGCTCAGAAATCTCTCATTAAATGCATTATTGCCCTTCAGGGGATTGTTAGCCTTTTTGAATACTGATGTATACATACTGTAACAAGACCACCACTCCACATAAAGTATTTTTTAAACAAATTACCAGGATTATCTTTAGCAAAACTGCTTGCTACTTACACCTCTTCTTGTGCTGCCATTCTACCTCTACTCAATATAATAGATATCCATTAGGCATTCTAAAATTTGTGTAAGACCTCAATGCTTCTGATTCTGTATCAATGAGATCAATAGAAAGATTCTCAGTGATTACAGCCTAAATGCATAACACAGATACTCAGGTCCCCATGTTTTACTGAAATATGGTTGAACTGTTTTGAGGAGGTTTCACAGGAAGTCAGAAAATGTTTTCTAAATGCAAATCTTTTGGGGGCGGGGGGATAAGTTATATTTTAAAAATTCCAAACTCTTCCAGTTTACTACTTTACATGTGGTACCATTTACAATCACTTAGAAATGATCAACAACTAAAACAGGTTTTAAGTTATCTAGTTTTACACATATGGATTTATACTTAACATGCTTATGGAAAGTTTCTATAAAATTTAATGGAGTTGAGCCAATTTAGAGTTCAACAGTGAACTGCATGCTTTTCGCAGAATTGCTACACCCATTAACAGTTTGAATCTTGCCTCCCCCCCCCCAGGGAGCAGTGGTCCTCTCTTCATCTCAAATCTGAAATCAGTCCCTTTAGAGATAATAGAAATAGCACAATATCCTTCACTGATCTGGAAAAACATCAGGAAATGTAGTTTCACTGCTTTCTTATCTGGACTAACACATATATCCCATATCTCCTACTTTTAATATAGTAGGTGAGATCATATGAGATGGACAACATCTACTACAAATGTCCAGATTAGTCTATAGATGTCATCCAAAATTTTGCCTGTGAATAGGCCTGCCTCTATGCTTTAAATTAACAGTTGTGAGAAAAATTAGGCTGGCATCTGATGCAAAAAGACGACATACATATATCCATGCATCACTGTTATTTCACATATCTGTAAGTAGAGATGTAACATTCAATTACAAAAGGCAATACAGAAATGATTAATATTTCAGATAGAGTCCTAAATGTTAAAATGCTGTAGAAAAATAATAAGAACTGCTGTTTTGAGTAAGAGGCAATCTACTCAATTCACCCTCCTTGTACTCTTCATTTTGGTTTGAAATATTTGAAATTCTGACTATTTGCTCTCAATTCAGTAGAATATTAACAATAGTAATCCCAAAGTTACTGATACACCCAATAGCGATTATTATAAGCAAATGGGAATTGCACAAAAATCTGCCAGGAAGCAGGAACACGCTCCATTGCTCTAACATTTTACAATGGTGTTTCAGCCGAGAGTTGTTTTTATGGCCAAAAGTTGCCCAGATAATAAAGAAATTAATAACGGAGACAAAGAACACACTCTGCTATACCGAAGCAGTCCCATTACTTACTTTGTTCCTACTGCAGCAATATCTTTTATTATTTCATTTAGAAAAGTACTTATTTGAACAGATATGAGTGTGCTGTTTTATAAGATTACCCAGAAGTAACATTATCTCATGAATCCCTACTGTTTAAAAAAAAAAAAAAATGTTACAGTTTAGGTTTCTTCCACTGGTAGAGCTCTTTACCTGAGCTTTAACTTCATACAAAGCATTCCTCCATTGCTATAATGACATGGTTAAGTGTATTTTCTAACAAATTTACATTATTTTATGTTTTCTCTTTCATCACTGCTGCCAAAAATAGATTTCAATCCTAAGTAGGGTCTATGTTAAATAAAATTGTCTACAGGTTTTGATTTAATCACAAAGTTAACAAGAATGAAGGATAAAGTTACTTTTGAAGTTGATTTACTGTAGAAGTAAATATACAAACAAAAGTCCATATATATGGCCCGAGACCATATATGTATATTTTTATACAACTTATATAATTAATCAAAAATGCTGCAGTGTCCCAAAAGTGTGGGACACAAAATAAAGCATATAGACAAGGCATACTTGTGTAGATGACAAAAAGGAAATGCACTCTTCGCAGTTTTACACTGTACATCACTATAAATCTCATTTTCATTTGTGACCTACTTCAGGGTTTTAACTTCAGCTTGCTGAGGTAATAGCCAAATGCTCTAATCCAGTGTGTCACCTACTCCTAAATTTCTCATTTTCTATTTAGGACGACTTCCTAACAAACACCTGCTCTCAAGAGGAAGCAGCTACTTTTGCCTCTCAGACATTTAGACCAATCGATGCCCAGCTATCAAACAGGATGCTTGGTAAGGACACTGTTCTGGAAGGAAACTACCTCCTACCATAGCACCTTAAGCGCCAGCTGCTATTAGCTATCTTACCACACTTGCATAATTTCAGAATTAAACTTGGGCTTCCCAAAAAAACAAACAAACAAACAAACAAACAAACAACAAAAAAACACTAAAAAACTTTCTGCACAAAAAGCATGTCAGATATCTCTTAGCATCTCTAAGACTACACTAACAGAAGTTTGTTTCATTTTATAGTATTTATGATTTTGTATTCCTTTTTCAACACAATAATAAAGAAAAAAAAAACATTTTAAGTGAAGCATCCTCAGCCTGAAAAAATTGCTTTTGCAAACTGCAACCACTCCTTCCTCCCGCTTCCACCTCCCACAGCAGACCGTCTTCTTCACGAGAGGTTGCAACAGAATGTCCAGAACTGGTTCCCTCTCACTTCTGTCTCAAGCTTTTCAGTACTGAGCATCACCTCAGAGAGCGTAACTGCTGAGACAAGAAGAGATAACAGCATAGTTCTTCTAAAACCTTAATTGACTGATAAATTCAAAGGGCTGCTTGCCGACTAGGCTTCAAATACTGTTTTTGAGATAATTATACAGATAGGTAATCATATATTTTCTGACCTCTGCTAGCTGTTGCCATTATCATGACGTTACACATTTGCCTTAGACAGCCCATCCCTCTTTCTGCCTTAAAGAACTGGGGTAACCGCGTTCATGCCTCTGGGGTAGGACAAGGCCTCTCTGTTCAGGGCATGAAACAGTCTCGCTAGTAGCAAAAAGGATACATCAGTGTAGACTGCATCATTTGTGACAGGGGTCATTTCACTCATATCTTTTCTGTTTGACCTTTTACTGCACAGGTAAGTCGTAACACTGTTGGCAACTTTCAGTACTACTTCTGGAATTGGATGAAGAGTTATCACAACACAAGAACTAAAATATTTTGAATCCTAACTATTCCAGCTGCAGGTTTTACAGAAGCGTAATATAATTGTCCCTATTTCAGTAGTTTTGGTTTGTTTATTTGGTGGGTTATTTTTAGCCTGTAATTTCTTCTGTATTCAAATGACAAACATCTTGAAGCAATGAAGTACTGAAATAAAGTTTAAAACTACAAACACTAAACTTGTCAGCAGCTTTATCTTCAAGTTTGAAACCATGCTTTCCATTGAAATTAGACATCAAAAACAATTATTTGTGGAGAGTGCAAAACAGTAATCAGAAGTGTTAGATGACAGATAAACACACAGCTACATGTTACATGCATCAGATACTCAGCTAATACAACTAGCTTCCCATTCATTGAACTGTTAGTATAAGATCTGCTAATACAATGTTTTTGGGAGATAATTGCCTTGATTTTCCACTATCATGAAATACATCTTCTACCACAACTTTTTTTTTTTTTAATGTCATCACATTTATCTAGTCCCCAGTTATTATGGGAAACACAAAATAGTCAACGGCAAAAGGGGGGTACAAGCATTCCCTTGTGAAACACTTAATTTTCACAGCTCTGTAAAAAATACATGGTAGGAAACTCCTAACAAAAGACAGACTAAACAAAAATTAGTAAAAATATCTGTGCAATGTACCTACATCACAAAGAAAACGTTGAAAAGGATAGCAGTAACATAATTTGGTATTTGAAAAGACTTTTTATTTCTTACAGGGAATAAATATTTCTGCATGAACACAGATTCAGGTATTGCTTCCATTTTAAACCCATTCCTGCTTTGGGGCTATAGTATTTTTGTCACGTTCTGATAGATTCCCAAGGTACTTGTGGACACCAATATCCAAATCTTGAAGCATCAAAGCCAAAGGCCTCTTTCAAAAACCAAAGTCTGTACTCTAATTGAAGGATTACTCTCCAGAGGCTGTATGTAAGCTGGGCACTGAAAAAGCATGCTCTACAACTCTAACATCTCTGTACTGTGTAGTCCTATGCATTAAAAAAAAAAAAAAAAGTAAGAATTAGAAAGGCTAATTTTTCATAAGTGCAGGTTCTAGAACATGATGGACCTTTAGACAAAGGTCTGCCAAGAAATAAAGTCGGGTCAGACATGACAGCTGTCATCACACATGCGCTGAAAGGAGCCTCTCCAACGCTGGTGTTGTGAAATACCCTGAGGATCTTTTCTCACTCAGTTTAAGCACGAAGCAGAATAGCTTCCAAACAAGTGCCCCCTCCCCACAAAGGCAGCAGAAACAGGAACTAAGCCTGTCCACAGAAGGGGACTTCTGCTACGCAGCATCAGCGCCTGACACCAGCTGGAATCACAGCCACACACTGAAGTTGAAAGCCAGTAAACTGGACTGTGAAGAAGCAGCAGAGGAAAGGGAGAACGTAGCCAAGTCATCACGCTGAAATTGGGCCTAGTACTAGTGCACGGAATTGCTCCAGTGCAGCTGAGTAGTTAGGCAGAACAGGGGGGATGTGTTCACTCTGCCCCGTCTGATTTCATGAATGATATGCCAAAGGAGACGTACTAGAAGCACACCGTCCGCAGACACTGGCTGATGGTAAAAATTCCCCATTTCTCAGCAACCACGTACATTCACCCACTGAATGAAAGACAATCATTTTAAAAGCCAAACTTTTGTTACTTAATATACTAACGTACATACATGCCATCAAATAGGCCTGTCAGCATTTGTTTGAACTGTCTTTTAACTGTGTCTTCCAACACCATCAAAAGAAAAATCTTGTTGCCTGAGGTGACCAGGGCAACTTGGGCAGCTACCAGTAAAGCTCAGAGTACATTTCATTGAACTGATAGAACTTCTACAAAAAGGCCTTCAAAAGACGCATTCAAAAAAGATAGTAACAACTGCTTTCTTTGATTTGTTTAAATCAAACTGTAGTGCATAGCAAATTCAGGAAAAGTACACTGGTTTGTGCAAAGAAGAGACAACAGCTCTAAAAGGGGAAGTATTTAGCTGAAGGAAGATCATTAGTGCAGCAAGGATGACAACTTAAACCAATCTTGTTTAAATAATTTCCTTAATGACTTTCCTTGCCTACATGACCTTACCTATTTACCAGATTCTTAAGCACCTCCCCAATCCTCTGTTCATGAAAACAGGCATGCACTGACATAAGCAGTACATAATATAGACTGTGTAATTAAATTAGATCAAATAGCTTTAAAAAAAAAGTTCCTTTTTCTAAATGTTGTTTTGCTTGGTTGGTTTTGTTTTTCAGAAAATGTAGCTGCGAATAAAAATAAGCAAGCCAACCTGGCATCAAATTAACAAAAAATTCTTCCAAACCTCAGAAGCAACACAAACATGGCAACAAGTGTTCTTAATTTTTGTTGGACAAAAGGAAGCTTGGCAAGTATTCCTTGAAAGAAAAGGTTTTGAGTTATCAATACGACCCAAAAGCAGTATTCATGATGAATTTTGAAATCAGTTTAAAAATCCAGACCAAAAGAAACCCTTCATAACAACAAGTCTTAGTATTGTTTTTATTTGCCTCTGGATTTTTTGACTTCTGGTATTTATTTTCATATTATAAAATGGCTCAGGTTCCTACAAAATAAATAAATAAATAAATCACACTATCACAGAAACTGAAACTCTAAAGATACTGATCAGCTAAGATTGATGCAAAACTGCTTCAATGTTCATGAATACAACATTAATTTCTCTTTTAAAGAAAGTAACTCTGAGGATTAATTCATACAAGCTTAACAACAAACAAATCACACTTAACTTTTATTAAGCTTTTGGTTGACCTTAGGTCTTTTCAATATTTTTGCAATATATAATATAAGGCAATTTTCTCTCAACATGTGAATAGTGGTTTTCAAACCTTGCAGGTCTTGCCTGAACTACAATATTACTCACTAGTTGAAACAGGTGCAATGGGAGTTATGGACAAAACAACGCACAACTCTGTTTCAGAAAAAAAGCTGGCACTACCTCAGACCACAGACCTCAATTTTTGATAAGTTGCTAAACACAGTTTCTCTTTATTGGTACTATTTTTTTTTTGTTAGACTTTATCTAACATGAGTTCAGCAATGCTTCCAACAGCAAAAGAGACTGCAGTACAGAAAGGCTAACAAGAAAAATATATCCCAGCATATTCTCCTGTACAAAATATATTAAATGTTTTTTTCAGGATATATTTATGGATAAATTTCCAAGTAAGTTCCCCTGAGTCACCATGAGCACCTTCTGTCTTTGAACGGTCACCAGGAGGTCCTCTTAATTCATTAAACTGAGTTTCAGACACTCCTGACCTCAACGCTCCGAGGACAGCATTGAGCACAGCACTGGTAGTAGGTCATCAAAGCGGAACATACTACAGTTAGAGCAAAACTCAACTTAATTGGTTTGTTTTTATATGAGGAAGCTGAAGTATTACCATCATCCTAAAAAGATTATGAAAGAGCCAGAGGGTTTGTTGAGTCATCCCTGAAACAAGCTTTTATTCAAAACTTGAAGAAACTAATAAACAATTCTATGGATCCATATTCTTTATTAAAAGAAATAAAGGCAAGAAAAAAATCGAAGTAAGGAAAATTACTTGAAGACTAGAAATTTAAAGCATATCAAAATACATATATAATTAGTGAGCCGATACTTCATTGCTTTAAGAGAAGAAAGTTTTTAAGACTTGGGGTTTAAAAATACAGCTATTTTAATAAACCACTTATGTGGGGGGGAAATGAAACAAAAAATTGTCCATCAAAGCATGTGGTAATTTAGGACATTTCAGTGACTATATAAAGACTACATTGAATATATAAATGATTAGTAAGTGTATTTTTTTAAAAAAAACTACTTCTGTGAAGAGTTTTATTTTGATTTATGAATTTACTCACTTTTGTCCACTGTTCCTAAGACCCACATCTTCATTTATGCTTTGTTTTACATTTATATGCCCCAAGAGTAGGGGTCAGATCTGGATCAGTCTCTATAACGTTCTACCAGAAGCAGAGGTGAAGCAAGCAAGGCACCATCTTTCAAGGGCAGTTCTGCCCCATTCCACTACCATCTAAGCAAAAATGATGCAGAGCCCTTTTTCCCCCCAGCAAAACTGAGGAAGCCAGACCATGCCGCAGTGTGAATGCATTGGCCCAGCCAGCTGCACACAGCCAGTGTGCCACAGGTTGTCTCCTCTGATCTAGCACATGCTGCCGCCCAGCCACTCCGAGTTTGGGGCCATCTCCTGATCAAGGCAGACACTCTAGTTCAGTTTGTTTTCCTTTGTTTCATTTCCTCCCTTTTTCCTCTCCCCGTCCCACCCACAGTAGCTCAAGAAAATATCTACTTTTTAAACACAAAGTCTAAAAATTATCTGCATATACAAAATTTAAATGGCTTCTTCAGCCTGAATGCTGAGGTTTGCCAGCCTAATGTCAGCTTTTGCATTTAGACAGAAAATGATTTAAATCTTTGCCTACAAAATCACTGGGAATACAATTTTATAATCTCCTTTACATTTTAAAATACTTTTTCTTGAATCAGCCTGAGGAGGCAAATGTTCCAATTCATAGAAGTTCTTAGGCTACAAATCCATTTACTAAAGATAGGATTATACTGCACAACTATATCATATTTTACA
Organism: Dromaius novaehollandiae; assembly: GCF_036370855.1. NCBI lineage: Eukaryota > Metazoa > Chordata > Aves > Casuariiformes > Dromaiidae > Dromaius > Dromaius novaehollandiae. The sequence goes on along the minus strand of NC_088103.1, from coordinate 39,765,167 downwards.
TATGATACTTTGGGGGAATTTAAACTGACAAGTCTGCTTTAAAAAGCTTTTAATTGGTAAATGAGCTTTATGAAAGTTTGTACGGGTATTTCTTGAATTTCAATACGTACCTCATACTATCTCTAAAACCCAGAGACACTTAGTAAGAGCTGACCAATTATAAAACGTACCTATTCCTTGTCTCAGTTGCTCTGATATAAGCCTGCAGAAGTTACCTGTTGCTACAAAAGAGATGCAAGCACTGTTTTTTTCTTTCATTCACATACTCATGATGAAAATCATTCATGGCAAAATGTATATGTTATTAACATAATAAAAACTCATTTTAGAATCATATTTAGTAACAATCACCACACTTACTTCTTTTACAATACACAAGTATTTCCAGAATATTTCTAGCATATAGTATCTGCTTACTCAAATTTAAATATTTTAAAATATTAACAGGCAGCATATATTTTTATAGTCCAAACTAAAAGTAGAAAAACCTAGTAGTATCACCATTCCCAGTGAAAAATTTCTCCACCCTAAACCTCTGGATCTTTGTATTATCTGAGATAGAAAAAAACAACTTTATATTGCAGTTTGTATCCCAAAGCAGAGCTGTTGTAAATTTAGAGTTAATCACTTAATAATAAGGGAATGTCAGCATGTCTTTAAGTGTATCAATTATCTGTTAACAATTATGTGACAGAAAGAATGGAAACTTGTCAACAGAGTTCAGGGGTAACAGCTTAGTTCAGGTGATTCATTCATCTACATTAGCATTTTAGTTCAATCAAGAGTATGCTTCTGAAAGGATCCTCTTATCTGCCTCCACTTAACCACACCTCGGTTCCCGGAGCAGCCTTGGAATGCACAAACTGGATTCCCTTTGGACAAAGCTAAGCTTCAACCACTGAAACAGGCTTTCAGGCCCTTGGAGAAGACTAGAGCTACAGCAAACTAAACCCTCCAGATAAGCCATGGAGTGCGCATGTCCGGCCTGTGCACCGGAGGCCTTGCTTTGCAGATCCTGTTGCACCATGCTACTTTTCAGTACAGGCATAGCCTCCATCCATCATATCCTTTGTATCCTCTTAAAATAAACTCAGGACTCTAGCTAGTATTATATGCCACACCCAAAATAGGAAAAAGTGATCTGGAATCAAATAAGTAGGAGTAAGAACTGACATTCCTTGTAATTACTGCAGGCTCACCATTTGCATATGAAATAGGCAGCATCTGAAGTTAGGCAAGCACTTGCATAAGAGCTTTTCCTGTCAGAAAGCCTACAGAACACCAGCCTCAGCTCACTACGCACACAGCCATCCATCCGTCCTTCTCTTCATCCCTAGCAATGTTCTAAGCATGTTACTGCTGGCTTGGGTTTGCAGATGTACAAGATTAGGTCTTACGGGCAAGACAGGCAGGGAAAAACTTGGTTTTCTAATCCCATTGGAAGGGCTCTCATGCTTTTGAGTTACAGATCTGAACCCTTCATTAGGAAAAGTGATATCAACACATAAGAAACTTTGCATATACCAAAAGAGGAAATGGAAATGCTTTAGGCTTAGGCAGCAACTGAGAAAAATACGGGGTGGGGGGACAGGCCAATGCACAGATTTGTCTCAGACTGAAGGTGGCTCAATTGCAAATGAAAATATCAAGAAAAAGAAAGTAATGATCTTCAGAAGTAGAATTAAGCCACTAAGCAGCCAATATATAAGGGGAAACAAACAGGATAAGAGCATAATGTAAAACCATGTATTTGATGAATGAGGTTGAATAGGGTCCTGTTCCACACAGTGTTCTTAAAATAAAAATTATACATGAATTCCAAGTCCGCTGCATTCATATCTTAGAGTTTTGTAAAGATTTTTCAAATGCTCATCCCTAATGATCTGAAACTAAAGTTCTAAAACACTGCAACAACTCAGCTGTCAAACATTATCATTAAAGAACAAAAAGAAGTCATGACAGTGAATTCCGGGAAATAACTTTTTTATATACTTCTCAATGTGCAATAAAAATTATTTTAAGAACTATGAACCGGAAGAGTCAAATCCTGCAAACAAATGTTAACTTACAGACAGAAGTTCCATGAAAAGTATAGCCCATTTGTAATGCAGTTCAAATAACAGTGTATGCCACATCATGTTTTGAAAATACTTTTCCATTGATACATTGATCAACAATTGTATTAAACATGACACGATCCAATTGTGACATAAAACTTAAACTATAAGATAAATGTAAGAATTATGCCAGAATCAGTTACAGAAACTGGAAATGCACTAATATATACCAGATGTTAAAATACTATGGTCCATGAAAATTATGCTCTACTGCAGTGGTAGCTATTCAGTAAAATCTAATAGATCATATTTGCATTGTCAGAAGACATGCTCCGGAGAGTATGTTTATTAATCAATAGCAATGTTTAATACCACTTTTTTAGGCATATGAGCTTTCAGAAATATATTAAAGTTCAGAAATTCAAAAATTCAGTAAAAAACACTTAACAAACGCACTGAAAGAATGTATTAGCATATCCTATTCTCAAAGGCAGCAAAAATCTCTCATTTGCCTGTCATAGTAAGTTTAAAATTAATAATAATGTTAACACAGACTGCTCAGAATCGGTTTGGTATACGGCTTTCAGTTTTTGTGAAACATATCATTAGAACTGGTTAACAGTTCTTGAAGGCTTTGTTTAAAAAAAAAATCTAAAGATACTTCCAATTTTTGCATGTTTACTTGCAGATTTTTGACTCCTGAACTGTGGATTCACTCATAACAGCTTAATAAGGCAATAAAATATCTAGGTTGTAACCTTAGAGGTGTGAAAGTTACATTAACCTACAGGTCAAACATTATTCTAAGACTATCTTAATGGCATCTGAGAGATTTACAATAAACATGCTAAGTACACTAGGTAGACCTTTTTGAGTCCCAGCCACTTTTAAAAGTGCTTGATTACCTTAACAGAAGAATGGATATGATCATTTAAGAGGTGAAGCAATAGAACAGGTTTCGCTGGAAAAAGATATTTTAAAACTAGGAGCAAGAGACAGAGGATGCAGACAAACAAGGAAATGGAGAATGAAGGAGGAAGGCATTTCAATTATTTTGTAAACCTCAGAGTAGTAGTAAGGAATATAATCCAACAAGCTGCTGAAGAAGCAATAATAGTAGTTAGAGTCTAGGGCCACCTCTAACATGAAAGGGAAAAATTTCAAGGAAACTGCACCATCAACAGCAAAGGCACTACAGAAGAAAACCTCAGAGACAGTTCTTTCAGAAAAGCAGCAGTGTCAAACACAGACTAAACCAAACATCAGACTGCTAGAAGATGGATGGCATAATTTATGTCAAGATAAAGAGGCCCCACTGTACACCTGCTGTGTAGACAGAGAGGCCAAAAAGCTCCTATCTCAAAGATCTGCAGGGGTCAACACGGAAAGATGTGCCAAGTACAGGATCTAGTATATGTTGACTCATCATACCATATGTCTGCATAGTCTTTGCTTTTCTCATTTCATAAACAGAGAGCTTTCCTAAAAACTATCTGTGGCCAGTCCATGGGCGCACTTTAAGGATCCAGAAGAACAGCTGCCGCTGAGTGGCAAAACTGATATATCTGCATGCTTAGAGTCAGGCTGCTGTACTAATTCCTTAGGCTTCCAGATGAAAAAAAAGAAAATAAAAGCAGTTCCCTAGAAGGGACTGACTCCCTCAGAGAGCACAGAAGAATGTGAATACTTGATATCAATGAGGGCAGGACTTTTTTACCCCCCCTTTTTCCTGTGAATTGGGCAGAACCACTCGATACTCTGGTCTAAAAGACATTAAATGGCTTCTATGTCCTTACCTAAAATACAGAACAGTCATACAGAAGAACTACCTCTGTACTCCTTTACCTCTGGTAAAGGGAGGATTTGGAAGAGAAGTCATACTAGGGAGTTACTAAAGAGTCGCATAACAAATGCTATTGCCCATTTGTATTATTATAGGAACCTGATATAAGAATAGATAGTGTCTTAATTTTTAATTTGCTAGAACAGATAATAGAAAGCTTGAGAAAAGCTCACCATAAACCTATGCTGAATATAAGCAAAGACTAACTGGCAATCCAATAATCCCTGGAATCTTGAGGCCTGATTGCTCTTTCCCATTCCTATGCTCTGACACCTCTGAAGCCTCCCATTTGGATTACATCTCCTTAGTAACATTTCAATGCTGATACCTCACTTCGCCATTCAGCCAGCAACATACCACCAAGGTACAATCATCTATATTACCTCATTGGCAAAAGTGGCACAGAAGATAAAGTTTTTCAATCAGATCTAGAAGCAAATTGTACAACCGTTATAGCTAAATATTGTACTGAATACACTAAAACAGAATAGTTGTGCGGGGCTTTTTGTTTGAGGGACACAAAATTAAACTCCCACTAGACAAAAGTCAGAGCCAACACAGTGTCCATCAAAACACAGGTGAAGTCACGTTTGCAAGTGCAGTTTTCTGTTAATACCAAGCCAGATGCCTTCTCAACCGCTACAGCTCCCTTAGCAGACTTACACGCAGTAAAGTGCCTCAAAGGATATAAACAACAGTGAACCATACAAACACATTAAGTCATATCAAACAGTTTCTATACAGAAATTCAGTATAAACACTGCAAATTTTATCATCTTATCTCCTATGTCTGCCAATTCTTTCTAGTTATGTGTCTCCATTCCCTTAAAATTCCTGTAATCCACTGATCTTGATGTCACAGTTACTGAGCATGTAAAATATATCAACAGCTCCAACAGCAAACCAAAAAAAAAAAAAAATCTCCAAAGCTGATTTATTTTCTTCTTACAAGTGTGAGTAGAGTGTTCTTGCTACAGAAGCAGCTTCTCTTTGCTCTTGAAAAGAAGTAAGAAAGACATGAATACAAACCAACAGAAATGCACAGAAGAGTGGTAAGTTAGTTTGTATTTAAGATTTATACTGATATAAAAATTTCCACTTTCTTTGGTTTATAGAGCAGAGTGGCTTTTTTAATGATGTGGGAGTTGAAACACAGAAGAAGCTATCTTGAAAAACTGTATAGTTAAGAGTTATGTCTAAGAGCAAGGTAAGGATAGATTATGCAACCATCTTTTCATACAAGTATTTTCAGGAGAGTAATGTTTATGAAAATCAGCTATTTGTAAACAGCATTGTTAGATCCAAAAATACCTACGCTTTAATACCTTCTCCTGTATAAATATTACCATACTCAGGGAAGGATTTGGCAAAAATCATATTCATTATAAATCTCTCCTCCACCATACGATTCTAATTTAAATACTTATTTTGGCAACATAACAATCAGAGATACTAAATCAGACATAACAGGTGCTCAAGTACTTAAGCAATACAGCCATTACTGGACCATGTAACAGCAGCAATGCTCTTTATATTGGGTGAATTGCTAATTACTTTTAAGCACCAAGTGTAACTAATTGGCACTTTTTAAGCCAGTTTATACCATCCTTCATTCTTAGATATTGCCATTTAAATTTACCCTCAGCTACTATTTTTCAAGTGTAGGAAAAAATAGAGAAGATGGAGAGAAGATGGAAGCATTATATATACATACATGCACACACACAATGTACCAGTATCAATTTCAGTAGCCATATGGATATAATAGAAAAAAACAGCTGCACATACTCATTAGCACTCCAGCTGTAATCTGAAATGAAGATTAGTCAAATACACTGATCAAATTGTTACCTTTTTAGTAATTAGACAAGTACAAAACTAATTCATCTTCAGGCACACCTTTCCAAAATACAGGCCATGAGATCACAAAACTGTCTGTTTTAAATAGCTATTATCTCTTTGTTGTTGCCTCCTAGAACCTACTCTTCCAGTGACAGCTACTGTTTATTCACTTCACAGCATCTTATGAAGTATTTCATACTTTCTTTTACCCAATTAATAAAGGCAATTGGTAAAAAGCAAACATGGAAGCATTATGGAATGTGTGTATTTCTAGTAGTATTCAGTACAATGAAATTTTTATTTTAAGTAATTAACAATTTATACAACAATGGAGATGAACCTTGTGCTTTTATTTATCCTACAACTAATGTGAAAACTGCCTTGTGAGGAAGAAGTAAAAGTTACAAATCAAAATACACTTCAAATTCCAAGTGAGGCCAAAATCATCAAATATATATCTAAAGTAAGAAAGCCTAAGCAAGTCTTGGAATTACTTAAATCTAAAGACAATGTTTCAAATGATAAACTGGGATGCTATGATTATAATCGGTAATTTGGTTAGCATTACCTCTTTCTCTAATGCCACGTTTTTCTCTAAGGGATGGTTACCTTAGCTAATACATGAATACTAGATAATAAACCCTAAAAATAAAAGACTGTAACTTTAATAACTAATCTTTCCAAAAAAACTAAGCCTTTATTTAAGGTATAAATACATTAGAAATCATTGAGGAATCAAATCTTGTCCAAATTTTAAAACTGTTGTTCTCAGCTTTGGGATGTTTGATGGATCACATATGACGAGTTTGCAATTGCAAATTTATCAAATAATAAGAAAAGAACATATCAACTGTGACATAGAGGCAACAAAATAAAATATGACAAAAAAAAATGTTCTTCAGTTTTCAGTCAGCATGATGATTTAAAGTATCAGCTTGCAAAAGCAAGACAGCTGATGGAAATGAGTGTATAGAATTAGATAATATCATAACTTAAGTACCAACAAAACTTAAAGAACTTAATGTCCTACTGGAATAGAGATAAGAATCTCTACTCCGAAACACTAGGAAACAAAAGACCCAGGACATTATCTTGCAAGTTAAGCAGTAGGCACTTTATGAAATATATTAAACTATATTGTTCATCATATACTAGCAAATATTGTACCTAAATTCAAGGCAACAAGGGAAGGAAATGCTCAGAACTAATAGAACCTAGTAGTCTAACTTCTCATTATTCTATATTCATATTTTAATTTAAAAATATGGATGCAAGTAGAAAGTTGAATAAAATGCAACATAAATTTATTAACATCACACTCATCTTTGATAAAGCAACTATAAAAATACTGCTACCATGCTGTCAAGACTCCAATAAGCTGTGCAACTACTTAAACTTGAAGACACCGAGTCACTCTGAGAACTGTAATGCAGGTAAGGAATTGGATTAAAATGGGACTAACTGGTTGTCCATAAACAGAAAGATCAGTCTATATAGGGTTTAGCAGTGGAGGTAGCCAAAAATTCATCTTAAAAATATGCTTTAGGCTAATGGCACAAGTGTGTTCATTTAAGAATTTATTAATGCCATGAAGCTTTTGATACAGTGAAGGATGAATACCTCACATGCAAAGAACTGGGCAGTGTTGATGACTGACTTACAGAAAGGAGATTAAGTTTAGTAATATAGTCTGTAAAATCATGCACTTAGTGAGGGGAATAATTTTAACTAGATCACTAGTTTTAAACTAGTCCATCAGAAAAGAAAAAAGAGAATTAAAACAGCTGAATGACTCTATGCCACCAAGGGGATACAGCCAGAAAAAGAGAGAAATGATCCTGTGACACCTCACATGTGGGATCTCCAGAACAGATCAGGCAATAATAATATCACAGGACAGGAAATAGGCAAAACTATATCCAGAAACAGAATAGGAAAGATTAATTAAGCTGGAACATGAACAGAGAATGCTACGAGAGTGAATAGAATAAGAGCCTTGTAAGAGGAGACTTGTTTATCCTAGCATAATGAAGTCCAAAGGAAAATATGACACTCTCTCCCTAAATACAAAGGGGACAAAAGGAAAACCAAATGGAGAGAGAGAAGCTATTTTTGGCTAAAAGACTATACTGGCATATCATATAAAAATATATCAAGGAGATAGCACAAACAAATTTGGACTAAGAGTCCAAATTCAGACAGTCAGAAAAGTGAGACTCAAGAAGCGCCTTTGAACATGTTTATGGCATACTTAAGTTGCAACCTTCTTTCATTTCATTCTACTGAGTTTGCGAGTGTGGCGTAAGAAAAACAGTTTTATTCAAGATTCTTTACCTAAATCAATCAAATATTCAAAGTGATTAAGGCACACTTTAGAAAATATCTGCTTAACCTGCAGATTTTTCTGCAGGGTTTTCAGTCCTCCACCACCACCACCACCACCACCACCACCACACACACACACACACACAATCCCCTCCTCGTAAAACTTGTCTGGGTATAACTAAAATTGGGGAACTAAGTGTGTTTGTCACTTTTGGGTAGCCAAGCCTTTACATTTAATAAAGGATAACTAAGGAATCAGAAATAACTAAGGAGTCAGAAACATCATATTATGTTCTCACACAGCCTTTAGGTCTCTGCAAACCACTGAGGCCTTTGACCCTACAATAGCATAGACTGAATAGTTAATAATGTCAGTAATCCTGCAAAGGAAAAGAAAACAGAATAATCCTTGTGCAGAGATGTCAACAGTCATTAATTTCAGCTATTGAAAGCAGTAACAATCTTAGTAAAATCAAAACACTTAGTTCTAATCCTGTCCGGTTCTGGCGACAGCTGATCTTCACCCAGTACTGGAGACAGCTGATCTTCACAACTGCCTTATTTTTTTCCACATTGCAGCTTGTCAACTCCCTGCAACAGCTGGGCTTCCAGGTATTCAAAAGGTTTATTTGGTTGTAAACAAAGTTGCATATGGTGTCTTCCCTGGCACATAAATCTACCTGCTTAAAAACCTCTGAGATCTTCATCCAATAAGCAATCTGGGAACACAACTCTCAGAAATCTATTGGCAGTGACTTTATTTTAGAATATGAGCACGTAAGGAGAAAATTAAAGCCTTCCTCCTCCTTTCCACTCTTACGCAGCAAAGTAGTGATTAGGGACACCCAACCTGGATGATGGAAGGTTTGCAGTGCTAAGCTAACTTCAAGTCAAAGAATCAACAGTACTTTTTCCACAGGGTAAGTTGGTACATTCCTACTGTGCAGTTCAATTTCCAATTCCCAGACCACCCAAAAAAGAAAAAAAAAAAAAGTCCTTCTAACACACTATAGTCCAAGCATTAATACACAATCTATTGTGGCAGGTGAATGACTTCCATTCCAGTTAGCAGTTTCACAAGGCTACAAAGCTAAAAGCTATGCTATGCTAAAGAGAACAAAGAGCAAAATTTAAAATACAATGAAACTGCATTTGTGGGCAAATGATCTGACACATTATGCTATTAACAGAGATGGCAAATAAATACATGAAGAGAACCATTCAAAGTATCTTGCAAATCACTGTTTACTGGAAGTGATCCTTAGAAGCTCAAATTTGGAAAGAATCTAAAAAATGTTTTCAGCAGAAAAATTTTTTTTTAACTGGCTACATTTATTTTGCATCACACCACCAACCCCCTTCTAAAGGCAGTGAAAATTAATGTTTTGTAATTCCTAGTAAACTAATAAAATAACAGCTTTATAGAGAGTTCTTCACAAAGAAGTCATCTGTTGATATGTTCATGACAAGTATGTCTGCAGAATCTCTTCATGAACTATACTTAAGCATTTCTGGTTCTGTCGCAAAATTACAGTAATGACATGGAACAATAGTGTACAAAATAAAAGCAATTTTTAATAAGTAACTAAGATGAAGCCTTGCTGCAATTAATTGGGAAAGAACAATATTTATATAACAGTTTCAAGTTTATCAAGTTTACTGCTTCACCTTACTCCTTTAGGCGCTTTAAACAGACAGCCCATTTCTCTAGCAATTTTTTTTTCCTCTTCCTCACTACACATTAGGTAGACTTCTGAGTAAAAGCCTGTTGTTAGTGAAGTCAAGAGAAGTTCTGTCTCCCTGAGGCTTTCTTTCAGAGAGGCCAGGGCACATGTCACCTTCTGTGCCCTCCAAGTGATTTCATTAGAAAAAGTAATCTCAATTGCGTCTCTTATCAGGGAACTAGTTAGGCATGTAAAACTGGCTGTTCAGTCTTAGACTACCCATGAGTTCTAAGTGTTCACTTCTTTTTAAAGAAAAGACATAAAGCATAAGTCAGATCTCATTTTTATATAAAATGCAGTGCTGCTCACAAACCAAATTCCCGTGTACTGTCTACTGTATTGCCATGGGCCACTCAACATGGCTCCACAGCTTCCTGGACCAGTTTAAGAACTATTTTCACCTCCCACCAGAAGATGATCTACTGAAAGCATGCAGGTGAAAAGGCAGAGGCCTCAACTCTAATTTTAGCTCCATTAAAGATGTGTGTCAGCCAAAAATCTGTGAGGAAGAACATGCTGGAAATACACTGTGACAGTACAAATAAAATGATGGTCCTCTCAAAGAATTAAATAAAATGGAAAAATTTGGACCCCTAGACATCTGGAAAAGTTAAAGTCTGAAAAAGTTTAAGGCTGACAGGCCACCTCGACAGAACTGTGATATATTTTAACTCCAAGCACTGGACAAAGCAGTCACTTCTCACACTCCAGGCATGGCTCTACTGAATCCTGCGCAAGACACTTCTCTCCTGATCGATCATTAGTCACTAAGCATCTTTTATGCTGTCAATGCAAGAATTAGAAAAATGGCTGGTGGCAGGGGGAGATGAAAAGGAAGGAATATCTATCCTATGAACACAGTGGCTGAAGTCTTTGAAAGTAGGCTGGAATGGATAACCAGGTAAGTAATGACAAAAAATAAAAATAAAAAAAAGCACTTCCTTTTTCTCATGTTTTGAGGCCTGAGAATTCCACTTAAAGAGATTTTATATATATATATATTATATATAGCATTAGGTTACCAAAAGAAAAACAACCAAAAGGTGCATTCACATTGTGTATTTTAACATGAAATAATATGTTTATGTATATGCAAAATCTTTTTCGATTGTATATGCTTGTAAAGGGAAGTACTATCCAGACGACAGCTCTGCAGAAAAGATAAACGGACACCTTCAGCTGAACACAGAAACTGCCATGCTGCAGACCTTCTGCTGTAAGGAGATATTTGAGACTACAAGTCTCTGAAACTGCACTTTCACATACACTCTAGAGAAATCTGTTTTCAAATACATACGTATATATGTATACATAAAACCACATATAGATATATAACTCACACATATATACAGATCTCTATCAATTTTAGAATTACTTTGCTTTTTTGTGCAAGACTGCACCTTCAAACTCATAAAACTCCCAGCTGCTTTACAGACAAGCTTTTTAATTAATCCGAACTTGCCAGCCTTCTTCACATTCTAGTAAGACGCTAGAAAATAAAAGTACTTAAAAAGAAAAAAAAAAGAAAGAAAATGATAATTCCTACAGCTTCAGGAACTATACAACATTGAGAGGTTTCATATTAAAAATAAAACTTCATAAGTTGAGGCAAAACTACCTGGCAATTTTAAAAGCTTGTGTTTAAAAAACACAATTACAGTACTCTACAAATGACAACTATAAATTAAGACAATAAGAGAACCAAGTAATTTTTGCTCATCTCACAACAAATACAATGTTAATTGCTATTTGTGATTTTTAACGCAAGGCCCATTAATGTGCTGGGAAAAGTGAACCATAATACACTTAAACTTCAAAGTTCTGTTCACTCAAACTTGACAGTTCTGACATTTAATTTTCATTATTAACATTTATTTTATTTACATTTTTTGGTAAATTAAACTCCCTGCTGACATGCTCCCTCTTCCGTAAGACTCAGAGTTGCCCATCTACCCCATTTTTTGGGGGTTATAACTTTCTGGCAGTTTCAGGCAACGATAAAATATTCATCTAGAGAAGAAAAGAAATTATAAATAAATATATATATAAAAATATAATATATATTATAATAAATATATTATATATTTATTATATATATAATAAATTATATATATATATATATATATATATATATATATATAAAACCCTGAACCTTGATGATAACTGCAGAGTTATTGATTAAAAATCAAATTTTATTAAGCCTTATTATTTTCTTCCCTTAATAATTTTGGTGAATAATTAAGTCATTTATTTTATCTTTAACTTACACTAATAGTTCAGTCATTACTTAAACATTTTATTTTGGTGAAATAATTGTGTATTGATGGTGAAAGATCTGAAGAAATTCTGCCACAGAAGACCCCTAGAACAGCAACAAGCAGCAGCAAAAAAAACAAACAAAAAGACTTTTTTAAAAAGGGTTAAAACATAGGTTCTTTTCCTTCACAATTAACAGAACACTAAGGTGAGCAGGAGTCTGATAAGATATTCAGAAATGGCTGAAATATCAGCCATAACGAAAAGTATTTTATTTCAGCACTTGGACAGATTGGAGAGGAGCCAGATCAAAAGGAAACAAAGCTGCAGTAGTTGAGACAAGAAATGAAATAACAGATAAAGTTTTAGCAATGCTATCACTGGTACTATGAAGTCTTCTGTCATTTTTACATTTTTCTTCAAATGTATATTCATCATTTTAAGCTGTCAGTTACAATGATTAAAGTTAAGAAATTACCAAATAAAGATATTTTATTTGTCCTTGAAGTATTGCACAGCTTGTATACATTAGTAACAAAACTTTCATTCTGGATAGATTATGTATCAATCTTTCCATTTTTCTTATACCAGTTAATTTCCGAAGTTATTTATGTTCCTTCCTGCTCTTCAATCCATCTCCCCTCCCCCACTAGACGGTGCAATTAAATTCATTTATAACATAATAATCAGTTCTGTAGCAACGGAGCAACATGAAACAGATCCATAACTTCTCTGCAGATTTATACAAAACTTAGATTATATAAAAAGCAAGCATATAATTCATTGCAAAGACAACAAAATAACTGAAAAATGTTCATAGAAACTGACTTCTTACAAACTCACTATCACATGGTAGTTGTAAATGGGGACAGCACCATTAACAAACCAGGGCATTTATTTCAAAGCTTTCCTAAATCAACTTGATTAACATTTTAGAGAACTTTTTTAAACACATTTTTTGTCCTTGAAATTTCACAACCTTCTTACATTTATTAACTGTTGGACATTTATTTGTTTCTAAACTGCTTTTCCCTAAGATTTGATCTCTGAAGCAGAATGAAACAAAACCAGAATCTAACATCAAAAACTGAGTTTCAATTCATTCAGATTTTACCACTCTCCCAGTCTCCACCTTGAGAAGTTCAATTATAATAAAATCCAACCACCAGTTTGTAATAGTTTAATACACTTGTTTATGTAGAGGAAAAAAAAACACAGAAAAAGGTTCAAAGCTATATGAAAAACTTCTCAGTTTGTCTGATAGAAAGTTATCATTCATCCACAGGAATGTCAGATAAGCAAATGAAGCTGTGCGTGTAAACTCCCTGAACGTAAAACAGACTAAAACTTTTTCCGCAAAGAACAAATAACTGAGACCGGGCAATCAAAGCAGAGTCACAACTTAGTACTAGCCATTACAGCCTGGCCTATATGCTGCTAAAGAATAAGACAGCTAATTCAGAACCTATGTAAACAGAAGAGAAAGTGCAAGCTACTTGACTTGTTAGTCAAATCAAATTAAATTGTGACTTTTTGATGGAGCACAGGGTCTACCACACCACCGACCACACCAAAGCTCCAGGTTCAGGAAATCTTAGCCCCCACTTCACTGAATTAGAAGAGTCCTAGAAGGTAAACTCAGTAAAACTGACAACTACTGGCTGATTAACAGCATACCAACAATATACAGCTATCAAGTCTGTGATCTAAACACAAGTTTATAGCAGAAACATTTAATGTAACTTCCTTCAATGTATAATTCAGCAGAGAAATAAATAACTGACTTAAACTATGTACATGCAGCATTAAATTTTTTAGGCTCCAGATCATATCTCATTAGGTTTTTCATATTTGAATCATATATCATTAGCCTAGCCAGTTTGCCTGACACCCCTTTGTACTTTTCATATTCAGAACTACAGATTTGCCTTAATGCAGGCATCAGGCTCGCATGCATATGACTGGAAAAACTACAAACAGACATCAGGAGGAATGTGCCTGTTTGCTTTATCACCAAAACTTGTGTGAACTGTATGCGAACACTTCCTCTTGCCTAATGGGAAACATGATATAATGTGTATCATCAATTTATTTTTGATTAAATCCTGAAATAAAAATAAAACTTCTTCATAAGCACTGGTATGAAAAACACATTTTAACAGACATTCCTTGAGACCACTTTTTGATTTGATAGGAAAGACATTTTAGAACAAAAAAAAAATACTTTCATTAATTCATATCTCATAATCAGGATACTTTCATGTTTAATTTCCTTCCAACTATGGGATGTTGTCTACACATGGTATATGCACTAATTTAGATTTAACTTCGTGTGAGCATGTTTTCTGATCAGAATTTAGGTAGAGTAAAATACATAAAAATATTTTTGTTAACTAACCATAAACCTGTTTCATAAATAATTGTCTGAAAGTACCATTCGTATATAAGTTCTGTAGATATTTACTTCAATTAAGCATAACATCAACATCTTTTTGAAGAAGAAAATACTGAACAAGGCAAAGCCAAGTTACACATTTATCCAGGAAAGGAAAGGTTCTTCAGCATAGAGCCTATATGCACATTCACAGAGTGAGTGTAAACAGGGCTCCCATTCGAGACTGGGGAACTTTTTATCCTTGCCGTTATCCACAAAACATGCCTGTATCTCATTCTCCTGCATCTGATGCTTCAACATACAAAGGCAAAGTGCACCTGCAACCTTGGTTCCCTTTCAACGGCAAAAATCTCAGATGTTTTGGAAGTATGTATCACGGAAAGAAAAAAGGTTGAGAAGTACATGCTTATGAGAATTACACATCTTGAAGAAACTGCAGTTATAGGGAAATCTGAGATATAGTTCATGCATACGTTTATATAGATTTCTTACTGCTTCCAAACTGTAACGTCAGCCACTCAGGATCTTCAGTGCAATCAACTGTTGGACACGACTAAATGTCACATTAGCCCTGGACACCACTGACAGTGTGAAGCTCCAAAAATTCTTGGAACAGAAACACTTCTCAGCAGGAGGTATGTTAAGCTAAAATGGAGTATACTCCAGCTGGGTAACAAGATTTTTTATGGAACCAGCTGCATCCCTTAATCATTTATGGGTGGATATTAATCACCTCAGTGGAGTCTGAAGAACCATTTCAACAGAAAAGCGCTGATATTGCAGGTGTGAAGACCTACTTCAGCCCTAGAAATACAGTATTTGGAAAAACATATCTTAAATAGAATTCAGAAACCAGACTCAGGCAAATCCAGAGGAAGAGAAACAACCGTAGAGAGGGGAGTAATTACAAAGAAAAGGAATTCCAGGCACCTTATAAAGAAACAATTGCAAGAATGAACCTTTGAAATAAATAAAATAATTATGGTTTAGATGGAATAAGTTGCTCACACTTCAAAGGAACAACCCATTTAAGTTCCAGAGAGAAACGGAGTATTTCACAAGGACAGACAGTTCTGTCAATCTGTTTTCCACAATTTCTGTGGAACAGACTGACATTTTAAGCCAGCAGGAAGCACCATCTGATGATATCAGTAATTCACAAATGCACATATACAAAGCAAAAAGAAAGGACAATTTGTATCAATGTCAGAAATAGTCCAGATTATTAGGGTCTGACAGTTGGATGGCAAAGAAAGATCACTGGGAACACTGCATCAAGAACTCTTATGAATTTAGCCACATAAATTACCTCAGAGAGTACTTCCAGACATTGAATAAGAACTTCCATTACGGTGAAATAATGGGAGGAAATTATTTTCTCTAGAGCTGTACAGCTTTCATGTCATTATATAGCAAAGATGGGTTGGCACACAAAACCTAAATTTCACATAGGCAGTCTGGAAAGAGAGCCAGCAGCCTTCAAGTCCTCACAGATAGTCAAAAAAATACTCCAGCTGGATGACTACCTTAGCCAGGCCAATACAATCATTAGGATTGCTCCTCCCCCTTTTTTTTTCAGCTATCTTATCCTGGAAAGAACCATAAGAAGTATCAGAAGGAAGTTGTATACCAGTCTACTCAAGTATGGAATATATCTAAAAGAGATGATAGGCACCATGCAGCTAACATTTATTGGTGGCACCCAACAAACAGATTTAGGATGCCCCTATTACAGAAAGGTGAAGGCCTCGTACTGAAACAATTCCCAGCTGTTATCCAAGAGCATAAACTGATTCAATGCATCCACAAAATGCAGAGCATACCAGGAAATAAACAGCCAATAAGAGAATATTACAGGCTGGGAGGATGGGTGGGGTCCCCTTCGGTTGGGGGGTAGGGTGTTTGTTTTAAGACACAGAAGGCCCACCTGACCTTCCACTACCTTGCCTAGAGCTGAAACACAGCAGCAGTTTTCTCTGTTATCATCTGAGCACAGTAACTCTTCAAATGGGACACAGATGAACATACACATTTTTTTCAGCCCTCAGGTCCAGACATATGTGTCCGAGACTGCTCAGGACCACAAAACAGGACGTCCACTGCAAGAGCAATGTGTTTGTTCCAATACAGATATGAAAAGGGAATTGAAGGTAGGTTCTATTCAAAAGTGGAACAGGCCTGCCCCCCAAAAAGACAAAGTCAAAAGGACACTTGTGTGAGATGAAGAAAGGCCCACAAACTTTTCAAATGTTGCCTGGCAGGCTGCGTCAAAGCTGCATGTACTCATATAGGTCTAGAAGTTCTGCATAGGATTTTGCTGTGTAGTAGTTGGGTAAGAATCTAGATAACCATTGAATTGTATCACAGTTCAAAACCTGCCTGGAGAGATAAGGGATTTTGTTGCCATGACAGTCAGAGTCCCCTAATTACTTCAACTAGTTTGATTCTGGAGTTTTAATCTAAACTCAGAGTTGAAAAACAGCAGGACAAAAAAAGCAGATGCTTCTGTTGCGCACATATGGTAGAAGAGAGAATCTGACACATGCTGATACAAATTACAGGATTCATGGATATGATGTTATCATCTGTCATGCTGGGTGGTAGAAGTGAGCCTAACCTGAAGAGGACAGGTTAAAGAGATGATGGTGCTAGGCTGAATGGGACAGTTTGAGAGGAAACAGGAACTCACAGCTTTTAGATATATCATCAAGGATCCTGCCTTGCGGAAGACCCTTCAAAACTAATCCAAGTGCAAAACACACTGGAGCTCCTTGGGCTCCAGACGCCCCGCCTGAGGCTTTTGTCAGAATAAAATCAGAAACTATAGCTCCTTCTAAGGCACAGATATTCTGTGGAAATATTCTTGACTTCTGAAAGATAGACCAAAATGGCTTTGGAGTACTCAAAGAATCACAGGACTTCTATGAAGCAGTTCATCAGTCTTTCAGCTGAACAAAGCAGTCTCCCCAATAGGATTTTTCAAAACAGAATGAAACTCCTTGGAGCTGAGACATCTTCCATTGTAAGTGGCAGAAGCCAGAGTTCTAGAGGACACTTCCACAGCATCAAGGACAGATTGCAGAAACATTCAAGGGAACAATGGATTGTTGCTTTCTTCAGTTACGGAATACAGATAGCAAGATCTACACTATACAAAGTACAGATTTTTCTAAGTTTTGCTTTATTAAACAAAGTGCAAAAGGAAGACTGATCAAATCTATTAACTGCCATAGATTTCACTTCTATCTCTTTATTTCATTGCAAAAAGCTCAAAATCTTCGGAAGATGTTCAGTTACCACCTATTTCCATCAGGAGTGGCCCTCTACATATGATAAAACATTTTGTTTTAATGCTTTCTTTTAATTGCTTATACTTGCTGAGCAGATATGTTTGTCAAGTTTTTTCATACAAAAGGTCTTTTTCTTCATATGATGTGCGAATTCAGTCCATCAGCCATATAAGCAGTTAAACTCTCTTTGCTTCAGATATGGTCCCCTGTAACTCCTTGCATCACTAGATCAGACAACGAAATGCACCTAGATAGCATTTTTGGATACCTACAAAAGATTGTTGCTTGATTCTTAAAACATCAAGTTATGCCTAAGCAATACCTACACCACAGAAAAGATCAGATGAGAAATAAAAGTATCCCATGACACTGATAACTTCAGACATTTCTCACAAATACATATACCACTATTGAGTAATGCAGACACTGCTATTTTATTGCAAGTATAAAGTGAATTAATAAAAGAAATTCTTTATGGCTGCTTGGTGGACACCTCTGCTTCAGCTGCAAAAGTAGCTTTATGATGATTTATGCATTCGCTATCACTATTAAGAGAGGAATTTATGACCTGATACTAGAATGGTAATTTCCTGTTTCTGTTCACTTCTTGAACTACAGATATCTGAACTGTATGAAAATACACAGACAACATATTAAGAACAGAAGATATTCTTCTGCATTTATCTTAAAGTGTGGGGAAAAAATGGAGAAGGGCATTTATACCCCAGAGCCCTGATATCCCCAACTTCACATTGTTTAGATAAACTGAATGCAAGAGACATGTATGTTGCCTCAGTTAGAGGAGGCAACAGAAAAATGTTTAAATAGATAGAGAATATTCATATTTCAAAGCAGTCTTACATGAAACTTTCATCACAGATTTTTCCTGTCTTTCAGGATGAATGTTGTTTTTATTGGTGGAGGGTTGTATCTTGAATGTTTCTCTTTCTGTTCTTTTTAGCGTAAATTCAGCATGTTCCAAAATAATGGTCACACGCTGTAGCCTTGTCACTTGTGAGGTTTTTTTTCCTTTCTTTCAAGTGCCCATTCTGTTTCTTCTACATCCACACATAGTAAGACTCCCCAAGATTTCATAACAACCATTGTTCTTATTTCTCTAAAAAAGGTGCTAACAAGGATAAATCAAATAGATTTTAAGACAGGATAGGGAATTCTATTTCCCTATCTTCACATGCATAAAACATACTTAAGGAGAGATATTTGGAACCACAATCCCAGCTAAAGGACACAGTTAATTATCACACCTTCTCAGTACAACACTTCTGTAATTAAATCACATCTAAGAGGACTGTCTGTAAAATACAGATATTCTCAGCATGGAACACCACCTTAACAGGTTGGTTCTAAAACTACCAGGAAGACAAATATGGCCCCCAACAGTTCATTACAAGAAAACAAGATTTCATCAATTTTTTATTTGTATCATTCAAAAATCCCTCTAGAAAGGATTGATGGAATCCAACCATTCAAATTTTAAAAATATATCTTAACACTATATTACATCTGTTCTCACAATGTTTGTTTTCAAAGCCAAGTCCCTATTTCAGTATCTCTTTTTATTTTTCAAGGGCACATTCCAGGTCCTGTTGGACATTTTAAATTATCCTTTAGAAGATCCTCAGATGACTTTGGAAACCAGTAAAACAGATTTACTACATAGGAGAGAAAACTACGGAAGCATGCAGCTTAATTCAATTACAGCAAATCTGATACTTCCTATGAAAATCACACAGTTCATTCCCCCCTTCTCCGTAACTGCTTTGCTACTTCAGTATCTCTTGCATATACCACACATACGTTTGATTATTAAGCATCCTCCAAAGTATATCCATAACAAACTGTACTTGCACATACATAAACATTAATAAAAGCTCTTCTGGTTTTGTTTTTCCGTAAGTACAATTTTTACACACATGCTTACTGTATAGATTCAAGAGAGAACAATTAAAGGTTATCCTTCAGTTGGATTAACCAGCATTTCAGTTTTACTAATAAAGCTGGAACTATCAAGTATTTCTTTAAATACAGTCAAAGTGAATCAAAGTTTTCTAGATTTTTGAAAGCTGAGATGCACATAAAAAAATAAGCTTATTGTGTTCTAATCACCACTAGTATTCATTAGAAAAAGGAAATTTTAAGCATCCAGCTATCATCCATCTGAAGTTTGTATGGGTTTTTTGTTTGGCTAGTTAATTTCTCCCTCTTTTTCCTTGGATGGGGAAATCAAGGATGTCTTTATGTTCCACAGTGCTTCAGGACTTTATTACACCTTGAATAGACAGCTTCTGTGAAGAAGATAGACATTACTATCCGCAGCTCTCCTCCCAGGCTTTTGGCCAAGATCAATGCTGCTCACACTTTACTGCCATAACTGGTGATGTAAATAGATAGATTTGGTCCTTCTGTGATATTTCTGAATGTTCTGATTCAAGCTCCTGCAGCCCAATAATTACAGGACATACTCAACTTCATCCACCTTTTAATTGAAGGTCATTTGCTAGCCTTCGAGCTAAAAAGAGAAAAAAAATGAATACTCAAAAACATGGGAGTAAACATACATCTATACATAAAATAAAATTGTATGTCTGTAGTAAAAATCTACTGTTAATTGCGGACAGTGAATCCAGACTCATGCCCTGGGATAACATAATGCAAATATCCTACAAATTGGGAAAGAATGTTTATGATATTCAAAAATAATTTAATGACTAGTATAGATCATTTTATTCATATAGATGGAAAAGTAACTCTTTAAAATATTTCCTAAAAAGTATTATTTATGATTGTAAATCACAATATATTTTGTTTATAACATTTAAGCTTAGGGAGTTAGGTCTTCTTGAGTGGGCGTATCTTCTGAAATACAATCTCATCAGTGACACGGACAATGTACAAGCTCTATTTTTGCAAGTATTCTCTCAAGTAATAGAATAACTTATTTTTCAAGTATTCTCCAATACTTGAGTGCTTGCAAATTTTCAGTCTGCCTGACCTAATGACGAAGCCATTTTACTCATCTTTGAGAAATATGGCACAGTTTGAACAACAGAAATTTATGCCATATTAATCATTCTAAGAACAAATGCATTCTCAGTCCTCTAAAATTCTATCTAAATCAGTAGCTGGCCCTATCCATACAGTCCTGGATCACCTCAAATCTTCAGCCTTACACACTAGGAAGTATCTCCCTTTTTACAGATGAGACACTGAAGCACAGAAATTATGGACTAAATCTGTAAGAGAATTTAGATTTTCAAGTGTCATTTTAGCTGCCTGCATCCAAACTTTAAGTACTTCAATACTTGTTCAGTTGCCAGGTAACCCTAGAGCATCCTGGCCTCAAAATTCCCTGACCAAATCACAGTTTTCAGGCATGCCCAGAGCTGCTTAAAGTTTGGAAATACTGCACAGCTAGCTTATTTCTAAACATCATTAGGATTAACAAAGCAGGCATTCTGCCATCACATGATGGTAGCAGCAGGTTACCATCCTTAGCTAAATAATATAAAAAATATTGATTCAAACAGGTCCTGGAAACCCTGTCTTCCAGATGAGTGACCTATGCTCTAAGCTTTGGAATAGAGATTTTACAATGTAATTATTTTCTGCAAAATGTTGTTTCTCTTGCAGAGAATTTAGGATGTTTATCCTAGAAAGTACTCTACGGAGCTGGTGGCTACATTGCTTTTCAGAAGCCTAAAAGCTGTAGGTTTTTCTGTCTGCAGGAGACTTCAAAGTCGAATGCAGTTCTTGCACCTTGTGAATGAACACCGTACGTAACAGTCAGCTCTGAGCCTAGTTCTGCCACCATTTCTCAATATGGTCTTATTCCACATGGAGCGTTAAAATCAATGCAACCTCATGTTTACTCATTAGACTTTAATAATACATAGTGCAATCTATAATACTAGTTAAAAATTCCTACTGCTCACCTCACATGAAAACATACACTTTGCTTAAAATTTACTATACTATAGTGTCCCTTTATTACTGTTTACTGCTGCAGTACACTGGAGAACCCATATACGTCAACTTCACAAATTTCCTTTAGGTATCATCATTCTTTATTCCTTTTATTCTTACATCAATTTCGTAACATATTTTCCAAGACAGTGAAAAAGAATTATTCCTCAACACTGTATGAGTTTTCCAATGTATTTCTTTGATTTTCTACTTAGGATTGTTTTAAACTAAACTTTTTCACCAGCATGTCAGTGAATACATGCAAGAATATCCCAACAGTATTCTTATAGCATCTCATATTAACACCTACTTTTGTGCCCACATTTTGATACAATTAAATCAATTTCTAGTGCAGTGTGATACATAGACAGACAGATATCTCACAATCTACTCATGCTCATTCTAAAAAGATGACATTAACTGTGGTAATGCCTTCCAAAAATATGATCATCATGCTTTACTTTTGGTTAAAGGAACACAGTGAGAGACTATGTATTTGCCAAACTAAATTAAAAACAAACTAAATATTAAATGCTATAATCTGTGCTAACATTTATGTATCATTTATGGACAGCATTAAGCATCCATTCAATTCAGCTGAGCCCTTTGCATATCTACAGCAATGGCAAACAGGCTTCAGTGACATCTGAAAGGACTAGCAGGGTCACCGGCCATCTGTCTGCACACTTACTTAGTTAAGCAATGAGCCACTTAGTCTGAGAACTAACTAGACTCCAGAATTCACAATTTCTTTGCTTAACATTGCAAAGGGATTCAGCCTATTGATGTTTTCAGACTAACACACAGGAATGGACTGTGTACAGGGAAAATTAGCTATTGCTGGAGGGTTGGTGGGAGGGGGGAGTTTCCCCTCCTTCTAGTAGGGGTGCAGCTCCATCCCAAACATATACATTTGTAGCCCCACAATTAAATATCACCCAGTAGGCAGGCTCCGTGGTTCAGTCCAACTCATGGACTAGCTTGGGACCCACACAAACCACTCAGCACAGAGGATGAAACAACTCTGAAAGGACTTGTGCAGCAGAAAATAATTGACTGAGCTGCCAGCACAGTGCTAAGCCTGTAAGTGCTCTCTGTACATGCATACAGTAGGACACCAGGCAGAGGGGAGGTTACTCTATTTCTGTATTTCACCAGTACAACCATTACCAAAAAACACAAGCATCTACTTTTGACATTCATAGTTCAAGGATATTAATAAAATAGGGAAGGGTGAACACCAAGAAAGCAGTTAAAGATGGGAAAATCTGTTTTATGTTGAGAAAATCCAAGGAGCACGCTTCCTCCCTCTCACTGAAGGAAAGGTGACAATATTCTCCCCTATACAGAGAACATAAACCTGACATACCGAAGGCTCTTCTATCTTCAATGAACATGCAACTCAAAACACTAGAAAATAGGGCAACACAAAAACAGACAAGAAACCCAGTAGGGTATTTTTCTGGAATAGATGGGATTATACATTTGTTCTGCTGTTTATAAAAATCAGTCAGCATAACTAACCAACGGAAGAGTTTAGAAAGGACTGCAATGGACTTGCCATCACTGGAAGATTTTTCAGACATTAATGGATGCTTTTCTAAAGCCTGTCTGTGTTCTACTCAGACAAGAATTAATTCAGAGCAATCCTACAGCCTCCATAATGCAAGCTGTAAAAAACAGTTAATCAGAGAGATCATTTCAAGTCTGTGAAAACTCACAGAAAACATTCAAATATGTGAAGTGTTATTAAACAACAAAAATATAACCTAAAATCATTTTTAAAATATTATTTCAAGAGAAGTGCTTTCCTTTCAGAAAGCACTTTTTCCACTGCAGATTATGTTTATTTTGTAAGGAGTTTTGTAGGCTCATATGGCTTATGCTTTTACATTTCAAAACAAGATACTCATAAAATGTATTTCTTACAAGTTTAAAATCCCTCTGTTATCATACCGACTACCACTGCATTTTAAAATCTGAACAAACACAGAGATTGTAAATCACGTTGGAAGAAATCTTTCTTTCAAGCACCACCACTAAAATCAATTCTAAACAAAGCAAAAGAAAAAAACATATTTGAACAAAGATAATACCATAATCACTGATGTTTCCACTAGTTTAATTATATCAATATTCACATGCTAGCTTATAAAAATGCAATTTGCAGGTATAAAAATCTTACACACAATTCCAGTGAAGTCAATAGGAGTAATTATATACACAGGAGTCCTGCATTAGATACAGGGCATACTGATACCAAAGGTAGCTTTGCAACTGATAACCTGACTCGAGATCACACCCTTTGTATTAGAAGTAGCAACAGTTTAATAGGTATGTACTTAAACAGTCTGTTTAACCAGTGCCAACCCCATGTGAAGATAAATAATTTAAACAGGTTATAGAAATTCAAAGTGTTCTTTCAGGATATAGGTAAGGCAAGTCTGTACTATTTCTAAAAGGGGCAATTTCCTTCTCCCATTTACACCTGCTCATTCCTGCTGTCTCCTCTGGGCCAGCAACAGACTTGTGCAGTAAAGTAACTTCAGGAAATGGATCCAGCTAAGTAGTAGTTGGTTTGGGAGCTGGAGAGGGCATTGTTCAGGATACTTTTCAACTCGCAACAGGAATATTAATGCTTATGTAAGAAGTAGAAAGAAGATGCAGTCAAAGAGCTGTAGGAAGGATAAAGTCACCCCTTTCACAGCAGCATGAACTTCAACTGGCTGCGGCTAACTGTGAAAGTGTAACTTTTTTCTAGAGATCATTTCTTATACAACAGTATTGCTTCTGTTTACAGTCTGCAATTTAAGGATACTTTGCATGTGTCACCCTTAGCAGACAGCAGAATTCAGAATTTAAGACTGAAATAAGGACTCTGTCTGGAATACTAAAGTTTGAGAGCCCTTTAACATCTAAGTGTTAAAGTTTCTTGTATTGTAATTTGCTGGTCCTTGAAGAAGAAAACAGAACATGCAAGAGGTAATTTAGAAATGTGACAGGAAATATCTGAAGACAAGGCTTAATAATCAAACAGATTGACTGCTGATATCAAGTTGCTGTGAACAAAATAAGAGCAAATCAACAAAGCAGATTAACTGACGGGAAAGTACTCAAAGGTGCTCTCCCGTCTTGTGCAATCTGTATCATTACACATGACAACTGGTACTTATTATGTAAGTTATCAAAAAAAGCAAAGATAACGGAGAACATCACCTAATTTTTAGAGAGAGTATTTTAAAAGACTGGACATTTCCTGTCATTCAGGTACTCAAAAAAACTTAAGAGGAGGAGCAGTTTCATTCGCAATTTTCCCTCTAATGCTCTTGCACACACCAAGCCAGTGTACAAAAGAGAGCGAGAGGAAGGGGTAGTTTCTTCCACCAACTTGAAGGAAACTTCTTTTAAATCTTTCTGAGATGAAGCACAATGATAATGAAACCTGTTTCCCTGTCGTGCTACATCTCAAGGCTGATTAACATCTAAAAAGCATAGCAGCTCTGACTGCAGCTTTTCCTACAGTTGGGCCATTTTCTGTTTCTCTCCTCCAAATTCTATGGGGGTCTAGTAACACAACCAATTTCATGGGCAGCTTCTCCCTCAGTTGGGGCTCTCTCTTCTACCCAAACTCATCTTCATGAAAACTGTAAGTGATGAACAAGTTAAAAGGTACTTGCTAGTGGAAGAAACAGAGTGGCAGACACACACACAGCAGTTTTAAAAGCCTCATTTCCTTAATAAATCAAGCTTTAAAAAATGCACATTAAACAGATGTTGACAAGAAAGAAGGAGACAGTTTTTCAGTAAAACTTGTCTATTGAACTTGCTTGCCATGATTGATAAGCATTGCTTAGATGCTGGTTAGCAAGTAGAATCCAAGATAGTTGGCAAAGTTACGCAAATACTTCCTTTAAAGCCAGTATGGCTTCATTGTTTGTCCCCAAGCAAAAAACCTGACTGAACAAAGACATACATGTTTCTCATAACCAGTGAAAACATTAGCAGCCTATTCTGATACCATAGATTAGGTTAGATATTTTTTTCAAGCAGAGACCAAAGTAGGATTAGTAAAGTTCACTTAGCAAGAACGAACATAACCAAAACAATATTTTACTGACATTAATGTAATACAATTAAAGTTTCATTAGACTGTTGAACTCTTTATAAATACTCTAAAGCAAATAACCTACTGACCAGAGATAACAACCTATACAAAGAAAAATATAGCCAATTACATTATCAGAGAAAACCAGAAACAATTAAAGGAGAAATCAGAGCATCTGAAATGATTAGTCACCAAAGGAGTTTCAAAACCAGAATAAACAATCTGTCCACCAAAGAAGGAACGTATGTAAAGTCATATAACGTATTTACAGAGGAGCAGAATGAAAGCGGTTACAGATTTATAGAACAAAATAATACTACATTAGATTTGCACTGTTAATAGAAACATGCTGGCATCAACTGCAATGCCATCTCAGACACGGCACATTTTACAACAGTGTATTCATTTGTATGTTTAGCCACATAAACAGAAAAGGTAAATTGTACATCATATATGTAAAGTTCCATTAATATTGAAATTAGAAGACTAAAAAGAAAGACAAGTATAGTGGTCCTCCTAACTTCTAACAATCACTAGCTTCAGTACTGAGCCGTAACCTTGATGAGCATAGCCTTAATCACAATGAGTTTATGTAATCCCTTTATACTTCTTTTGACATCCTGTGGCAATGAGCCCTATAACTTCATTATGTATTATGAGAAGAAAGAAAGAAAAAAACCCACTATTTTCCACTGTTATGTTAAGCTT
Organism: Dromaius novaehollandiae; assembly: GCF_036370855.1. Classification (NCBI taxonomy): domain Eukaryota; kingdom Metazoa; phylum Chordata; class Aves; order Casuariiformes; family Dromaiidae; genus Dromaius; species Dromaius novaehollandiae. The sequence goes on along the minus strand of NC_088103.1, from coordinate 39,738,638 downwards.
ACAAACTAATCCTTTCACTAGGTGCACCCTAGCTCTGGTGTTGTGAGGAACAGTTAAAAATATTCCCTGTTTTGCTTCTGCCTTTTAACTGTGATTTTACACATCTACTTACAATGCATTTCCAATAAGAAAAAAAAAATCATGACTTGATTTCCCAAAATTCAATTCCAAACATAGTCAAAGAGAGCTACCCAGAACTGCTCGTGTTACTATGGTGGATTACTGTTCTCTTACCATCTTCCTATCATAAAAAGGCAAACAATTATTTCAGGAATAGACCTCTCTCACACATACTAAAAGGGGTATCAAAAAGGAAGAAAAAAATGCAAGGATCAGTTCATACAGGTTTTGTACATACAGTGTCAGGGAAGAGTGTTCTGAGGATGCCCACAATGAATGGGAATCTCCAATAAACTATATATACAGCACATTTTTGCACCAAAACACACCCCCTACTACCTGGCTTTCCAATAAAAGAATTCCCTTGAAACTTCACAACCAGGAACTGCACTCCTCAGCCACTTCAGAGCCCACAGAGTAAGAGTAAGCCTGAGAAGATATAATGTAAGAAAGTGCTAAGTTGTATTATCGTTTTTGCCCAGCATTCATGAAAATGATGGAAATTGTGTTAACCCTACTTCTTCCCTCCTAATATCAGTATCTGTTGCAAAATGAGCGCGGGACTACACTGAGATTATGTTAAGAGATTCACAGGGAAAGCGCGAAAGTAGCACTGCTCTTCACGCTGACCATCTTTCAGTACAAGAAAGGGATTAACAGGAAAAAGTTTTCTTCTCTACCCGGAAACACAAAGCACAACACGACCAATTATTTGCAAAACAGTGCTGTATAGAGTAAAAAAAATTATAAAAACATCTTTAGGACAAAAAAGCCCATATACAAGATCAGTGATTTTTCTCCAGAACTTATGATCTTCCGTTACTCCTTCTGTTAAGACAGGGTTTGTGGAGATGTTTAACAAGAACACTTACTCTTCTCTGAGCAGAAGCTGTTGCTATTACACTACTACTAGAATTTTTGCATAAGACAATGTCACCCCACACCTATACGGCCGGGCAGAGAAAGTGTGCAGTAGTGCTAAAAGCACTGCTAATTATTGTAGGCAACTATGAGCATCCTCAGATTTTTCACTAATTTATGCCTAGGGCTCAACAGGCAAAGGTCATCTTATTTTTGTTAAAATAAATCATTTCAGCTCTACCTAGTATTTATGTACCTTCCAATACCTTGAACAAACTTTCAAAAGATGAAAGACTGTCCCTCAGCAAAGGATAGTTATGGTGAAGTTTTCAGCTCAAGTGTTATAGCTGTAGGTAAAACCTACTGAAGAGGGAACTGTTTGTACAGTAGAATATTTTCCTTACCATCTCTCTCCCTAAAAAGCAGTTGCCATCACTTTGTTTCACATAAATTCACTGTAACAGGGTCAGAAAAAAACATGTGTTGCACATAATATTTCATTATAATTTAATAAAGCTTAATTTGAAATGCTAAAGCTTATTTGGTATGAAATGCTCGTACCTGTAGCCACTAGGTTTCAACTCCTATCACACCACAGGGTTTCCTGACCCGGCTTGGTAACCAAATACCCACTGTTTTCTCTCAGCCATTCTTTGCAAGCTATTTGGCCTGCTTGCAAATCCTCCAACACTTAGGACTCCCAGAGCTGAAATTAAGTTAAGTTTCTGGGTTTTTACTCATCAAATCACTAAAGAGAATTTACAGAAACTGTTATCAGTACCCAGCATTTTTCAAAGACAAGAAAATAATTCTACTTTAGAGAAGTTTGCACTTTTCAAATAGTCATCCTTAAACTGCAGCTAAGTCCTTTGTGGACTAAAGTGAAAGATTCACTTCACAGAAAGATTCTCTGCTGGAAGGTGAAAAGGGGAGAAAAGCAATCTGCAACAGAGTTCAACTACCCTGAAATCAGCAGCAATTCATCTTCTCCAGGAAGAGATGGGTGTAAACACTCCTGGCCTGTAAGGACCACCGATTTTCATCCTCCTGCCCTAGAGGGACAAAGTGCTGCCATTTTAGCAGACCATGCAAAGGCACAGAAGTCAGAAGTAGATGGCAAGTTCAACAAGTTTGAGAAACACAATCTTCAAAGCCAAGTCGGACTAAAGCAGTAGTCAGTGTCCAGCAACAAAACAAAATCTCTTGCTTAGACTTCCCACAGTAAGCATTACACCAGAAAAATTGGACCTTGCTAAAGAAAGCACAAGAGAGAAAATAGCAACAGAAAATCAAAAGGTGAGTATGACCTATAAGCTGAGGTTGACCACACTACATAAGGCCATTTAACATCTAGAGAACTCACAGCAATGTGAGAATCTAAACTAGCAGGTATTATAGGACATAGCATTGCTGTCCTGATAGACCTGAGAATTGGGGATGATCTCATTTACTAAGTGGCTAGTAAACACTGGTTTGGAATTAACATACTTGATTTTTACTTTGGGAGTTTTGTTTTGTTTTTGTTTTTTCTTTTAAACCAAAGAGCCCTAAACTGGATCTGCTTATACAATGGAACTGCTAGCGTTCTACCAGCAGGTTTTTGCCTGCTCAAAGTTCAAAAGTGTCTAAGCCTAACAAGCACTTCTACATATTCCTGAGAACATGCTCAAAACCACAAGTAAGAAGTGTTTTATGATCAGGGTCTTACAACACAGATTTTTCATTACAAAAAAATCATACTAGTGAAGAGATTTTTGCATGTATAATGGTTTAGATAAAATGCAAGCAATAAAATAAGATTTTACTGTTTGGGGACAGCCATGTTTAGTCACAGAAACTTCTGAAGAAGATTACTGTTAAAAAAAAAGAATTAAACAGAGTGAAGTGCAATGACATAGTGAAAGTAAAACTGAACGCTGCGCTTTTATGCTTGTATTTTTATCTCTTCCCATCTTGGCAACTGTGCCGTTTGAAGCTCCCTGCTATAAAAACAGAACCCGCTTTCCCTTTGGCTTTCATACCTTTACCATATCTCCAGGAAGCGGACAGACAGTATTCTCGTCCCCTCTCTTTTAGTAACTGGATTTCCCTTTTTACTTTGATATAAGTGTGTTTTGCATTTTGTCAGAGTAGAATAAAATGTGTTAAAAACTTGAAAATAAGTCAGAATTGCATTCAGACATCCATTCAGAACAGAGGATAAAATAATTTACCATCAGACAGAAATGAGGCCTAGAACATTCTGCAAAAAGACAAGGATGTGCATGCAACACAGTAAGAATAACAAAGCTATACCATTTACATAATGTGTTTTACATACTTCCCACTTAACATAAGGAGTAAATATATAAGTTGATGAATAAAAGTAATAAAAATTGTGCTGAAGAATCTTTTCAGTTATTTTTCCTCATCCATCTTTCATCCCTTCCAGAGCAACATTTGAAAAGTAGTCTTACTCACTCAGTAGTTTTCCTACAGGAAAAAGGCAGGATTACACAGAATTGTCAATTAACTTTGATACCTGCTTACTAAGATTGAGACCGATTAATCATTTTTGACATTTCTCTGCTATGCTGTTGTTTCTTAGTTTAGAAAAGAAATAAACAAAACCAAAAATACTGCACATCTCTCACAAAAGAATTAATGGTCCCATGTTTCCCCTAGTTAGAGTACTTCTCTTATGATAATGTTTCTGACATTTGTTTATGCAAGTCATTCATTCCCAGAAATGAGAAAATAACTATTTAAATAATTCAATGACAGAAAACAGGCTTTACACCAGTCAAATTTAGGTCATTAAAAGTTTATTTTAACCTTCCGTAACAATATGGACATATACAGGCACTTCAAATTGCTGAAACTGTGAAACAATGTGTTTGAAATAATATACAAGGTTCTATTAACTTATTAACATTCATATATATCACACTTAACCCACAAATTAATTCTCAATGGGCTTATAATAGCCAAACATATTTATCAATCTTTCTGCTTTTCTGAAATATTCTCCATAATAATTCTTACTGACTGAAGCAACTGCTCACAAGATCATACACATCCAACCTAACTGGACAAACACAAGTACCACTGCTGTAAAAATCTATGGTGTAGAAAGTAGATAATCATGCTTCACAGACAATTGGAACAATGTGCAAAAGCTCCATTACAGTAACTCAAACTACCAATACTCTGCTGAAGTCAGAAAGGTCTGTAATCACCTGGCATCTGGGGTAGCCCAATATTCATTTTCCAACTGTTCTGTAAATACAAGGACTTGACTGATCATCCATTTGACACCCACGAGTTTTGAAGATTCAAAATACAGTGACTCTAATTTGCTGCTTGTGTTCTAACATATGTTAGCATATTTAATACTACCCCCAGCTCACAAGACTGGCAAAGCTTTAGGTCTTAGAATGGTTATCTTGATTGTAGAGTATATTCTGCTTTGCAGAACAAAGATTTAAAGTGACCAATCAAAGACATTACTATGAAAATGTCCTCTGGGGGAGGGGGAAAAAATGAAAAAAAAAGCAGGTCTCAAAAAATGACAGAAAAAGCTTACTTCTGTGACAAAAATCATAATGCAAGCATCACTATCATTATCATTACAAGATAAGCATGAAAAAATACACAGGTTAATGAGAAATCTATTTTGTTTTCACCAAAACTCCTAAAGGCACATCAGTTAAACACTGCATTAGCTTGGCTCATAAAAGGTGTCTTTTCAACACTCAGACCAAACTTCCTCTAGGTGGAGATGGATTATTAGCATTCTACCAGAAGTGAGCAGAGAAAACACAACCACCATGCCTTCTCCCATTAAGTTAACATCACAGATGTAACCAATGTAAATAATAAACAAAAACATTTTAACAACAAATAATCACAGAAATTCTTCTAAGGACTGCCTAAAGGCATCCTTGTGCCATCAGCTCTAGTTCTCTGTGTCATCTAGCTCTATTCTTCAGAGAATATACTAATTCACAAAAAGCTTTTAAATTTAAGAGAATAAAATTTGCCTGAGCCCTTGCACTATTAGGGACTGTTATGTGTCAAGGTAAAGTGTATAATAATCCCTTTAAAGCTAGGAAATACTAGCTCTACAATCACGGCTCCTGCACACCATCATGCACAAAGAAGATTCACCTAGGCCTCCTGTCCTCATTCACAATCTTTATAGCAATTAGCCTATTGTTCCAGAACACAGATCATGGACAAACCCCAAATCCTCAATACACACAGGTAACAGATGATCAACTTTAAAATCTCATTTTCAAGTTCACACGCAGGAGGATGTCTTAATACATCCATGTATTATGTTTGCCTTATATTGCCTTTATACCTCAATTGTAATCTCATTGATAGAGTAATCCACCAAATATGACACTACCAGGGAACTGCTTCTTTCTCTACTGTATGTAGATTAATTTGGCTAACATGTCTGACTGCTGACTACTCCTTAACTTCCCAAGTTAACAAATTACTTTATTCACTTTTTGTTTCTTTAGGGATAAGTGACCTCAGATTAAATATTAAAAAACATGTAAATTATGTAGCTTAGTTTTAGCACTCCAAAGAGAAAACTAAACTTCTGCACAATTTAAAATGGACAATTATGGGTACTTTTAACCTATTAACATACTCTCCAAAAGCAAAATTTATATTCTGTAAAATACAGCCTCACTAATACATTGTTATTAACTAGATATTATAGCACTTTTCAGCAATATCTGTCAACACACTTCATAAATATAGTTCTTGCTTTTAATGGATATTTTACAAGGGAATGAAATGAAGTATCCTGTCCAAGGTTATATAGTGAAATAACAGCAAAATGTTACCTACAACAGTGTTCTTCACTGCCAACCTATACACTGAAGTCTGAAACACACATACAAAAGGGGGGAAAAAGTGACAGCCCTATAAACCAAGTGTTCTTTTAGACTACATAGAGAAAAGCAAGTGTCAGTGTGTGCTTCTCTCTCACTGATCAACAACTTGGTATCACATTTGCTTTTCAGAATAAGGTAGTTCTATCTTTACTGACCACTCACTCGTTTGTGAAGATATTTGGTTAAGTTATTGTTTTACAGTTACACCACAGTCTCCTCTCCTGCAAACCTAATCATTGGTGATGCACATTTCAGTAATAGTATAAAAATACGTTTATGCTGTCCTGAATGTGCACGACTAATGCCCACTTAGTTAAGGCACTTGCAAGAGAGGGTGGAAGACTGGAATGAGAAAAGGACTTTCAATCTCCAGAAGGGAAAAGAAATTCAAATCCGTTAATATTTTTGCTCACTAGGCAACCTCATGAAGTACTCATGTCATTTCCATGACACTTCCAGAAGGGACAGCAGTGACACAGCTTTAGGCCGATTTCTCCTTGTCTCTCAGTTCCAATCAAGTGGAGTAGCCTATTTTCAGTGGCAAGTCACCAGGTACATTTTTCCATCTGACGACTACATCCTCTATTTTTAGAGAGATGGACCACAAAGCGAAGGGGCCTGTTTCATCCTTAACTTCTGTCACATACTTCCACCACACATAACAAAATCATAGCAGACACAAGCAAAAAAACTCCAGGCAATTAGTAATGACACAAAAAGGGCAAGCACTGGTGTAGAGAGGAGAAAAAGGGAATTGCAGAAATCAGAAACTTACTTGAACCTGCCCTGGCAGTGCTGGCACTGGTCTCCCACCCAGCCCTGGTCGCAGACGCAGGTGGAGTTGACACAATGACCCGAGAAGCAGGAGATTTTGTCGCAGGACTTGGACTGGGACACCTGGGCGTAGAGGGCCAGGTACAAGAAGCCGTAGAAGAGCAGCCAGCTGTTCACGTCGAGGAGCGCGGAGAAGCAGCAGCAGCAAGGAGAGGGGAAAGGTCTCCAGGCGCCCAGGGGCGCCGGGGCAGCTCCCGCTCTCCTCGCGGCGCTGCCCAGCTCCATCCTCGCCGCGCCGCGGCCGCCGGCAGCGATGGCAGCGCCGGCAGCGATGGCAGCGCCGCCCGCGCTCCCCCAGGGCAGCGCCGCTGCCGCGCCGGGCGGGCGGCCGCCGGGAGGCTCTCCTGGAGGGAAATAATCCAGCCGGGGAGATTCAAACCCCCCGCTTCCTTCCTGCCTCCCTCTCCTCTCCTCTCCTCTCCCGCCCGACCCCTCCGCTGCCTCCTCCAGCCCCGGCAAACCCCCGTCGCTCCCGAGGCGCGGCGCGGCACTAGGAGCCCTCAGCCATCCGCCCCTTCTCCCCGTCCTCCTCAGGGCTCATTGCTCCCCTCCTCGCCCATGGAGGAGCAGGACTGCCTCTTGACCTTGCGTTTTCTCCTCGCAGAGATGCCCCCCCCGCGCTCACGCACACACACAGCCCGCGATCACATCGCCCCGGCCTCCCCCTCCTCCTTTGTAGTCGCTCTGCCCGCGGCACACGCGCAGGCAGCGGCGAGGAGGAGCGCGGGGGGCGGGGGCCGCCGCCGTCCTCTCGCCGGGCAGATGGGAGGCGAGGGCGGCAGGCTGGAGCCGCCGCAGCATTGCGCACCCACCGCGCCGGGGCTGGGGCAGGCCTCGGAGCTGCCCCCACGCCGCCAGTCACCGCGCGGGGACGCGCGGAAGAGAAGGGTTAACAGCCGCTCCGTCCCAGCTGACAGCTCCGAGCAGCCATTTTTAAAGGCTAACTGTAATCTCCTCGCTGCTCCGGTCGGTTCAATGCCCCCCCCGGTCTACTTGGATCCGTCCCTCCGCCCGGCCCTCAGCGGGAGCGCGGCGGCCGCTGCCGGGGCCCCCGCGGCGCCGGCGGACGGGGGGGGCTCGGCCCGGCTCGGGGGCGATGGAAACCGCCACCCGCCCCCATCCGGGGCAGGGGAAGGGGCAGCCGGGGTGATTTCACACCAGCAACTCCTGCGCCCACAAGCGCCTTCCCGCCCCTTCCCCTGCGCCCAGCGAGAGCAACCTGCGCTGCTGGCTGCGGCTCAACAGAGATGTCGCCCATCCGTGCCTAAAACAGGCGGGGGAAGGGGGCGGAACGGCACCGCGCAGTCCCCTCTCGCCGGGCGCCGCCGCGCAGCCCTTAAAGGCCCAGCGCCCGCCGGCCGGCGGCTGCCGCGCTCCCGAAACGCCCGGGGCGGGTCGTATGGGCGTTCGCAGCCGCCTCCTCCCGCCGCCGCTTGGCCTGGCCTTGCGTGCGTTGCCCGTTCACGCTTTATTTATAGACGGGCGGGGAGTCGGCAGGGCGTTTTGGGGAGAGGGGCGCGTGCCGGCCCCTGCCCGGCCCCACAGCCTGCCAGCCGCGGGGCGGAAGGAGCGGCCCGTGCCGCCCTGGCCCCGCCCCGCCCCGGCGCGCGGTGTCCGTTGCTGGCGGCGGGAGCAGGGTGGCTGCGGCTGGCTTCGTCCGGTCCCGCCCGGCCCGGCCCCTCTGCTGGCTTCGTCGGCCGTGGCCGGCTCGAGGGGGCAGCGCTGGCCGGGCAGTCGGCCCGCTGCCGCGTTCCCTTCTGCGCGGGGCCTGGGGCTCCAGGGCCGCCTCTCCGGGGAGCAGCCGCGCGGTGTTCACCTCTCGTCCTGGAAAGTTCGGGGGAGTTTTCTTTAAAGTCATGGCAGCTAATACTAGAAGAGCTGTTAGAGCTTGTTGTTTTGAAGTTCTGAACTTTCTAACATTTTGTCTGTCTTAACGTTTTACAGTACTAATCAAGACTCTGCCTCCAGTTACAGCCTGGGTCATGGTAACAAAAGTACCCAGCTTTATAAATAGAGGTGTAAAAAAATAATCATTCTAATAAAATTACCTAAATGACCTTATTTTTTTTTTCCAGCAAGATGTGCCATGCACAGCCCATTCTTTTTTTTTCAACTTTGCTTTAACATATTTTTATTTTACAATCAAAAAAAAGAGGCTTGCAATAAAGAAAATGACAGAAATAGAAGGTTTCAGAAGTTTTTAACAGCCAAATTGAGAATTTATGATGCCATGTCTCTCTTCCAAGAAGAGAAAGAAAAGATATTTAATTTAATCTCCTAATATTGTTTCAGAAAAGACAGGTCCAAATGACACCTTGTTAGATTCTGAAATTAAATCCAGATTGAGTTTTCCTGCTTGGAAGGGGGAGGGATTGGTTGGCTTTGGTTTAGCATGATAGACTAGTCTGTGTTCCCAGGTATACCATTAAATCATCAGCTGAATTTCAAGAAATAAAGGTACATTGATACTACAGTAAGGCACACAATAAAATCCAGCAGTAACTGTTTGTATCTTTGTTTGACCTAGAGTCTGACCAAGATCTCAATGCTAAGCACAATACAAACATTACAGAAAAACAGTCTGTGCCTTAAGGAGCTTCCAGTCTTAACTGAGAGAGTAAAGGTAAGTGTGCATGGGGAAAACAGAAGCGAAAAGTGATTTGTCAAGTTTCGCTCCAGAGGATGTCAGGAGAACCGCAGCCGCTCTCAGTCCAGGCGTCTGTACACTGTCTCCCTAACTGAGCTTAGATAGATCGTTTCGTTGTTCTGGATCAGACTCATTTCTTGACTATTAGACATCTTTGTCTCTGTCTTGTAAATGATTGGTGAGCTCATGCAATGAGAGGAAATGGAAATTGTGATGCTGCTTTATATTTTATGAAAAAAGCTAAGGCCAAAGCTTTTGCTGAACAGTCTGCTAATTGTGCAATATTGCATGTGATTAAGGATGCTAAACAACTGTCCTCTGTTAAATAACATTATGAGACCAGAAATGCAGTCAATTTAAGATTATATTCCAAGATACAAAGACTACTTTTTAATCTCAGAACACATTAAGCACTTTTTGCTTAACACAGCAGAGAGATGCATTCCTCCTCCACTTTCTCCTTTTATACCAACCTAGAAAGTATTAAAGCCTGCTTCATCTTTTTCACAGGCTGATGTACATTTTGCTTCAGATCTACAAAAATCATCTAAATTTTTAAAATTAACAAAGCAAAGGTAACCTCTCAACAATCCTTTTACAGGAAAGAGATCTGTTCAAAAGCACAATGCCTAGTGTGCATTTGTCCGTTAAATACCAAATTTCTTCTTCAATCACAAATACAAAAAAAAACGGAAGAAAAATGCTAACCTATATTGGACAAACTTAAGCAGGCTTTTAGGTAAGAATTCTATAAAACTGAAAGAAACACAGAAATAGCATATCAGGAAAAGATTAGGGCAGCTATAAAAGGTGCAAAGAGTAGTATGACACTATTCATACTGCATAACCGATCATGACTAAGAACCTAAAAGCAACTAGAAAGGTTTCTAGATTTAGGAGAACAGCAAGGACAAACACCAGACGGATATCTTCTGGCTAAAAAGTAACAAGCTACAAAAATGCAGCAATGCCAACCTTTTGGCTGCTATATGTCACATCAGTGCACTGGATATGTCATAACCCTGGGAAATGGATAGTGTGCAAATGCAGATACCCGTTCTCTTGTATGCTGATTTGATGAATATTTTTATGTCAGAGATAAAGTGCACAGAGAGCTCTGGCTGAGAGAAGTTGGATTTTACACCTTTCATCCCTCCAGTTCTTGACATAGAAATCATTTACACTTCTGAAAAGCTAATATACTAAAACATCTTTGGTAGAATTTACAGCTTAAAAGCATTTGAATAAGTCATCAGAAGTTTTAAGTTACTGAATAAGAACAGATAATGAGGTTACAGAATAGAGTTGAGATGTATATACATTATAGTAGGAAAGTAAAACACAAAGAAAAAAGATGAGGCAACAAGTACAAAGGCTTAGCTATTACTGTCAAAACCTAAGCACTAGTTCACAAAAAGAGAAGTAATAACTGATACATTCGCATCCATGCAGCAAAACAGCCTGAAGCATATTTAAAGTTCTCTATTATATGCTTTAAAATACAGTTGTGATAGTGAGACTGGGTGGCGTGGGTAAAGGAAAACAGTTCTTCATTTGCTCAGAATTTCTGCAAGACCCTGTGGACAGCGCAAACACACATACACACCCCTACTCTGCTGGCGCTGTCCTACAGGCTGATATCGAGCAAGCCTTACTGCAGAGAACACCTTTCCTTTACCATACTTAGTCCTATTTAGGGTACTTAGTGCAGATGTATTTTTGCAATGATGTTGAGAGGAACAATATTACTGCATGAATAGAAGGAGAACAAAGATTTCCTTTGTGGTTGACCTCTTTGCAAGGATTTTAAGAGAAACAAATGTTTCCCTGCCCTTGCCCTTCTCCTTGGGACAGACATTATCAGACTCATTAAGTAAAAGCAGCCAGTCTCTGCACTGCTTCTGGGCAGGGATATATAGATCTAAGCTGGCCTTACCAATATATGTATTGGTAAAACTAGCATGTAGATTGCTGCGGTAGAGGTAATAGCCCCAGAATAATTTGCTACAGTTTCAAGAGCTGTTCTAACCTAACAGATCTGGGCAGGGTACAGGCTTTGTGATAGAGAATCTTCTCATTACTGAACCTTAAAAATATAACTTGGATATAGGCTTTCCTTTTTAATTTCCAAATATGCTGATTATGCACAGGAAACCTTGGATGGAGGAGAGCATAAGGTTTCTTCCCTAAATCCCATGCTAACTTGTCATCGACTGATACTGAGTCACCTGAACCATTCCAGGTAGCCCTTTCTGACATGGAAAATATCAGTCTCTGCTGTGAGGTAAAACAAGCTTATCCATACTCAGCACTTTCTAACCCTAACAGAATGACACATGTTGCAATTTTACCTGTTCGTATTTGTCTTATCCAGTAAGTCAAATCTTGAGGGGCATCAGTTTTGTAGATTTAATAACACGACCCTTTCCTTCCCTGCTCTTCTTAATTTAGAAAAAAACAAAGTTCGCAACCCTTATGTCTAAGCTAACATGAAACTTTGATAGAGAATTTTATCTTTCTCAACACCCACACATACATTTTGCAACAACAGTAGATCGGATTTTTTACCAGTTCCAGTAAATATTGGACAGCAAACTGCCATACAATAATAATTGTAAATGATGTAGGAAGCTTAGAAAACTCAGAAAGACCTTAAAAAGCAGAGGAGAGGGAAATAGGTGTTTGTGTTGTTTTATTAAACAGCAGTATTTGGAGAAAAAATGTTAGGATCAGTTCTAGGTATTTTATACAGCCACACAAACTGAGGTGTGAAATATATCCTGCAAAGAAAAAGTGAGACTTTTACAGAGATGTCTGTTCATTAGCCAAATTTTATCATTAGGGGGAAAAGGGATTGCACTTTTACATACTTATTTTTAAAATTGTGGACTTTGGATCAAGAATAAAAGAATAAAAATCAATCAAGAATCAAGAAAATGAAGGAAAAAAAGAAAAAAGTTGGTTTCAGATCTGTTTAAAGATGAAAGAGACTTCAGAAAAATAGAGACCAGACAAGACCTGAGTTCCAGAAATACTAACAGTGATATTGTGTTTATTTGAAACATCTGTCTGCTCTCAAAGAAAAGTCTGCTGACCCAGTAAAAAAGTCATATTATATTTTTATATACTTTTTGTACACATGTTAAAAATTAAATAGCCAAGCAATACCTGATAACCTTTTCATCTATGAATGAATTTTAAAAATAATAAACTGTTGAGAAGAGATGAGAAACTAAGTATGATCGGTTTATGGAAAAATGCAGTATTTATATGGTACAAAGGTTGTTATAAGAAGTGGTCAGGACTGATAACTTGAACAGAACAAAAGGGGTTGAAATAACAATACCAGGGCAGATAACAGAGGCAGGGGGATGGGCATGTGCAGTATCGAGTCTCAATACCATCTTTGATTTTTTTCAAAAAAAGGTTTTGTGATGTCTGGCCTACACTTTCTACTGAATAGATACGTAATTATAGGTCATACTGAAACCTTCATGCATCTTGCAATATATTACAAATTATTTGAGAAGCAGTTACATCTTCCAATGCAAATTCTCCTTTTGTTGAGTATTTTTATGCATCCATTCTGCTGCATTTCATTCTCACTGCTACTCCTGGAGCTTCTCACACTCCAGCTTAATCTTGACTAAACTAAGGCATTTTTCTCCTTGTCAGCAAAGCTCCATCTCACAGTTCAACCTTTGTTATACATCATTAGTAGGTATACTGTATTTATCCAGTTTCCATAATGATGCCAGAAGGAAACATCTATTAGACTTTTTCTAACTGAAATGGCATTTACTTTTAGTTATTTATTCTCATTCTTTTTTAAATCAGGAAATGTTATTTAGAATTTATACCCCTGTTGCCTTTATTTATTTACATGTTTCAGCAAAATGTTGAAAAATGCATTTATCTGTAATGAAATTCTATTGACCTTCCCAGGATTTATGCTCTTCCTTCAGAATTTATCAGAGGATTCCGTGTTTTTCTGGATAAGGCTATTTTGCTGAATGAGATTGAAAAAAGACTTACTAAAAGATTTGAAAATCAAAACAAACCATATGCTCCGGTTTTCTCTTATCCACTATTGCCTTTCCTTTTTTTCTTTTGACTGTATTTACTATTATTAAAGGCTTTGTAAGTCTGCCCCATCATTTACTTTTTCCAAGAGCTTTGTAAGTACTACAGTGTTGCTTCTAAGGCTACTGAAGCATGACTTCTCAGTCTGTATTTTCAGCCCCTTTGGAGTGATGTTGCTGAATCTGAGTGATTCCATTCCAGTTTGATCTCCTCATGTTGTTTAATAACTTTTTCTTTTAAAAAAACTTTACTTATAACAATAGCTACTGTAGCAACCTCTACAGTACTTTATTTTTCAATGTTTTGTTTGAACACTGTAAAGAAATCACTCACTTTTGCTAAAATCTCTTTTCTTTTCCAGTTACTCCTTTTGGAGCCTAGTAGATTTTCCTATGGGTTCTCTCTTACGTACTTCAAGAATATTTACAGTTCTTTGTATTCTCAGTTAATACTTGAGTGTTTGTGCTATTAAGCTTTGGAAAGTGAGATGTGTAAAAAAAGTGAAAACAAGGCTGCAACAAGGAAACTGAAACAATAATTGTATTAGGCATAATGGAATAATGCAATAAAATGATGCCCATTTTTTGTTCTTTAATTTGCATAAAACTGGCAAAAATGAGAAGCTGGGCATGCCTTGATCCCTGTCTTGTCTACTACACAGATGTTAAAAAAGAACTGAGTAGAATAAATTTTTCCCTCAGTAAATTTTCTTACAATAATTTTCTTATAAATGTTGAAAGAGGCATCATATGCTAGGAATCTAATTGGCAAATTGTATTAATTCAATGAAATTATTTTCAGTAATTTGAAGAAATAATTCTCATGTATAAATATGAAAAATGACAAAAGCAGTCATTTAATTAGCTTAAGACATTAATTTTCCAGAAGATATAAAGTAATACCTTCCATATCAAGTTGCAGCTTGAAATAGTGGTAGGAGTAATCATTATTAAGAATTCTCTTCTTTCTTGAAGTAACAAATTTTACACATACCTAGACACACACTTGGATATTGCCAAAAAAGAACAAAATATCTTCATACTTAGCACTTGCTCTTTGTCCACTTGGGCACTAGTGTTACTGCCGTGTATGGTATGAGTGAGGCTGAAGCAGCGTGGTGCAGAGATGCTGTTTTTGTCAATGCCCTCAGCTAGGAGGAAAGGCCCAGACCACGACTGGGTGAACGGTCGGGCTGCAGCGGTGCTGTGAAGGTGGGCTTTGGCTTCCTCCAATGCAGAATGGCTGTCTGCAGGCATGACTGCTGAAAAGACTGTTCTCACTAGCCTAGCAGGTCTCTCTTCGTAAGTGAAGCTTTGAACTAGTATTAAAAGGTCAAAAAGATACTGCAGATTTTAGAGGAAAAAAATTACCCCTCTCCCCTATATCAGAGGATAGATACAAAATATGCATGGTCAAAGCCAAGGTGATGGGGAGAGAGGAAAGAAGAGAAAAAAATTGCAAGAGAAAAAAGAGAATGAAGAAGCTGTCCGTCAAACTTCTGAGACACAGATCCACAAATTTTGCAGTCTAAAAAATAAACTGTTAGACTTTATGGTTTTAATACACTACTGTGACATAACTGACGTTACAGAGTTGTGGCTAGGTAAATAGCAGTACTAGAATATTGTTAGAGAACAATATTCTGTATAGCAATATTCTGTATAGAACAGTATTTGTGTAGCATATTCTAGAAGAACAGACACAGGAAAAAGTCAAGTGATATGGCTTGTAAAGGGCATATTTACTTGTCCTGAAGTCCAGGAAAAAGTGACAGGAAGGCCTGTTGAAGGCCAGTTCAAATATGGGGCAGAAAAGAATAAAGTGTGCATGATGACAGGTTTAGACTGAAGCTTTTCTAATCTGGAGGTTTTTACAGTATAGCAACAATCTGAGACATTCAAGGGGCAGAAACTGGAAATATCTGAATGGCAGGACCTAGTGGTTAGATGGGAATATAACTATCTGGGGATCTGTCAGAAAAAGCAAAAAAACAGGACCTAGATGGTCTGTGCAATTCTTTGAATGTGCTAGGGACAACTTCTTTCATGAAGTGGAGGAAATTACACAGCAAGTAGTTACTTCAGATTTAATTCAAATTTGTCAGGAGGAAGTGGTTGAGAATCTTAAAGTGGAAGTTAATTCAAGTGAAAGAGATCAAAAAAATTTTAAGTCTTCCACTCTTCCTTTAAATTGTGAGTAACAAAATAAGGGCAATGGACTTCAAATAGCTCAGGGAAACGCAAGTATCTGAGAAGAGACAAGGAAGAAAGAAATGCAGGAGATAAAGACGCAACAGAAAACTATCCTAACATGGAGGAAAGATTAGAAATTTAGCAAAAATTAACTTGATTGCATCAAAAACTCTTTAATGATCTGAAAATCAAAAAGAATAACATAAATAGTAGAAAGAAGGACACATAACTGATGATAAGTATAAAGAAATAGCACAAGGAAGCAGAAATAAAATAAAAAATGCTGAAGCACTGAATGAGTCACAAGTGGCAAGATAATATTCACATTCCATTTGAGTAGGACAGATCTGTGCTTGAAATAGTAATAACTCCCATACTAGCATGTAGTCAGAAGACTGCTGCTTTTTTGCAAAGATTATGCCACATTACAATGGCTTGTCCCTTGATTTTGACCCTTTTTGCTCTCCAGATTCTCCAATATTTCTTGAAGTCCTCCAAAAGTGATTTCACAAGCTTTAAGCAAAGACACAGGTGGCAGAGTTTCATTTTCTCAGCTGCCCTTCCCAGCCATGTTGACTTTAACTGTCCACCACCATTATGAGGCCATCTGGCCCACTGAAATTAATTCCATGTATCACAGTTTACTTCTGTCAAAGTTGCACACAATGATGCTGAATATTAAAATGAAGTTCAAAATAAGATTATACAATATGATTTTGATTACATCTAATGGACCAGATTTGTGGCTTTATCATTGCCAGGAAAAGTTATTAGCTGAGTGTCATTATCAAGATCGAGAACTGCATGATAAAAAGTAAGACTGCAGATCAGGTGTGCCACTAACTACGAATAATTTTGTTTTGCTTTGAGGACAAATTACCTTAGGCTATATGAAAGTGTGAGAATAGCCAGGTCTAATAATAGAGTAATAGAAGCAGAGTATTCTTATTTTGTTTTCACAATAAAGCTTTTTAACACAACAGTATAATTAAGTTTACCGTAGTTTGTAGTTCTCCCTTTCCTTCCCTTTCCAGACTACAGGAAGATTGTTTTGCCATTTATCAGGAAACAAAGTGAGAAAAAAATCTTAATTTGGGCTGAGCAACTTTCCATCTGCTTAAATAATTCAAATGTCTAATTACACTGCCTAAAATAATTTGTCATAAACCATGGCTGCATAACCTACTGGTGGAAGAGCTACCCTAATGTAAGAGAAGTTACAATATTTTGGCAGGTAAGCAGAGCTAGGCAAGGAGAGCTACAGCAGGCCTTAACTTCTCCTGGGAAGCTCTAGCTGGGCGTAGCTGGGTGTGGCCACTGCTGAGCAGCTCTGCTGGCTGCCCCTGATCAGAGGGAGCTGGGACCTGTGTTCCATGCTGACCCTTGATTAGGGTGGGTCAAGCACCCTGGTAGTCAGTGCTGGGGAGAGGCTATATAAGAGCCAGGCCCAGGGGGCACCTAACAGAGGCAGCAGTTTGTGCAGCAGGGTGCAAAGAAGGGGCCCTCCTCTCCAGTCACAGTATGGTGCACTTCCTCAGTATGGCTGTGACATGCCGCAGTGTGTTCTCCAGCAGCCGTTGGAGCTGCTGCATCTGCCGTGTTGGAGGCTTCCACCCAGACTGACCTTCTGACAGTGGATGCAGCTCTGCATGGTCTCAGGCTGCAGAGAGTGCCTGGGGTCTCTCCATGATGCTGGGGCTGACAGTCATCTTTTCTGCAGGAGGTGTGCTGTGGTTGATGAGTTGTGTTGCCAGGTGGAGGAGTTATGGGAGGAGGTAAGCAGGTTGTGTGGTATCTGACAAGATGAGAGAGGATATCCTGAGAGACCTACAGCTTCAAGAGTCTCAACCCCCTGTAGCAGTGGGGATGCAAGCAAGCTCTCTGCTGTGTCGAAGAGTTAGTCATAACTCTGTAGAAGATGAAGGCTAGAAACTGGTCACTTCTTGTATGAAGAGTAAGGCTGCTGCTCCTCCTGAAACCCTGCAGCTGATGAACAGGTTCAGTGCCCTCCAAACTGAGGAAGAGCTGGGCATGACTTCAAGTGAAGCAACTGAGCTGATGGACCCTGTGCCATGCACCAGCACCCAGAAGAAGCAGAGAGTGATTGTAGTGGGTGACTCCCTGCTGCAGGGGACAGAGGCACCTGTCTGCTGACCTGGCCCCTTGTCTAGAGAGGTTTGTTGCCTGCTGGGGCCTCAAATTCGAGGTGTGAAAGACTGCTGAGGCTTGTCCACCCATCCAGCTATCACTCCCTGCTGCTCTTCTACATTGGCACCAATGATACTGCCAAGGGCACCTTGGGAAGTATCAGATGGGATTTCAGAGCTCTGGGGACAATGGTCAGGGGTCTGGGGGCCCAGGCTGTTTTCTCCTCGATCCTGTCAGTGAGGGGGGTGGATGGGAGGAGGAGTAGAGGGGTACTCCCAGTAAATAACTGGCTGCGCCGCTGGTGTTGGCAACAGGGTTTTGGTTTCTATGACCATGGGACCCTGTTTGAAGACTGACAACTCACTGGGAGAGATGGGATCCACCTCGCTAACAGGGCACACACATCTTTCTTTGCCAACAGGCTGGCCAACATGGTAAGAAGGGCTTTAAACTAGGAAAGATGGAGGAAGGGGAGAGTTATTGAGACCAGGCAGGCAGATGAGGCTCAGGTGGCATTACCTCCAGCAATTGCATGCAGCTAAGGAAGTTCTTACTAGACAAGACTATGGGGAGTCCCCTTGCCCCCCTCCTGGGAAATCAGCATGCTCGAGTACCTCTCCGATGTGCCTGTACACAAATGCATGCAGCGTGGGGAATAAACAGGAGGAACTGGAGCTCTGTGTGGTTGCATGGATGTGATCTCATTGCAATTAGACATGGGTGGGATAGCTCACATGACTGGAATGCTGCCAGGGATGGCTACAGGCTCTTTAGGAAGGACAGGCCAGGAAGGCGAGGTGGGGGAGTTGCCCTTTATGTGAGAAAGCAACTGGAATGTATGGAGCTCTGCCTCGGGGTGGATGATGAGCAGGTCAGGAGCTTATGGGTAAGGACTAGAGGGTGGACTAACATGGGTGACACTGGCTGCCTGGTCAGGAAGAGGAAGTAGATGAGGCTTTCTACAGACAGCTGGAAGTAGCCTCATGATCACAGGCCCTGGCTTTCATGGGGGGACTTTAACCACCCTGATATCTGCTGGAGGAACAGTACAGCAAGGCACAAGCAATCCAGGAGGTTCCTGGAGAGCACTGATGATAACTTCCTGACATAGGTGATGGAGGGGCCAACGAGCAGAGGTGCACTGCTGGACCTTGTACTAACAAACAAGGAAGGGCTGGCTGGAGATGTGAAGGCTGTGGGCAGCCTTGGCTGCAGTGACCACAAGATGGTGGAGCTCAGGATCCTGTGAGGAGGAAGCAGGGCAAAAAGTCTGATCACAACCCTGGGCTTGAGGAGAGCAAACTTTGGCCTCTTCAGGGACCTTCTTGGAAGAAACCCATGGGATAGGGCCCTAGAAGGAAGAAGGGTCCAAGAGAGCTGGCTAACATTCAAGGGTCGCTTCCTCCAAGCTCAAAAGCAGTGCATCCCAATGAGCAGGAAGTCAAGCAAAGGGGGCAGGAGACCTGCATGGATGAACAAGGAGCTCCTGGCAAAACTCAAACAGAAGAAGGAAGTGCACAGAAGATGGAAGCAAGGAGAGGCCACTCGAGAGCATTACAGGAACATCTTCCGAGTATGCAGAGAAGTGACTAGGAAGGCGAAGGCCCATTTGGATTGGAATCTGGCAAGGGACGTCAAGGACAGCGAGAAGGGCTTTGTAAATACATCAGTAACAAAAGGAAGACCAGGGAGAGCATGGGGCGGGGGCCCTGGTGACGAAGGATACAGAGAAGGCAGAGATACTGAATGCCTTCTTTGCTTCTCTGCTTACTGCTAAGACCAGCCCTCAGGAATCCCAGACCCTAGAGACCACGGGGAAAGTCTGGAGAAAGGAAGACTTTCCCTTGGTTGAGGAGAACTGGGTTAGAGATCACTTAGGCAAACTGGATGTGTATGATTCTGTGACTTAATTTTTCATTCTGACCTTATCTGTTCACTTCTTTTCTTGTTTACATCAACTTTGATACTCTTTTTATGATTTCTGAATTTGATCCTTCTTTTATGCATCTTCCCTGTTGACCCTAGAAAATCCAGGTGTTTTTACTATTCTAGGAGGAGTTAGAAGTTATCCTAGACTAAAAGAAAGTATTCAGAATGCTTGGCTCACTTTTATATGAGGAGAATTTAAGCATGCACCCTCTTAAAGCAAAATGTTTCATAGTAAAACAGAGCTTATAAAACTCTCTTGACAACACTTACAGATGAGAATGCTGTGATTATTGTATTAGAAAGATGGGTTTCTCTTAAGTTCATGAAGTTTTATTTAATAGAGCAATCTACCTTCATTTTTAAATAAGAGTATAAATGGATTTTAAAGTGTTCTTTAACATATTTCACATATCCATCTAATCTTCTCTCATTTTGCATTATCTGAATTGCTTTTAAAAAAAAGCACAAAGTCAGTCTATTGTTTTTATTTTGTTTCCTTTTATACACCTTTGTTAACACCTGTTCTTCAATTAAAGCAACATGGTACAGACATCCTATATGAAGAAGAGGGCTAATATTGATAATGCTTTACGAAAAGACACAAAGACGCTAGTGATCATTAGCTATAGCAGTAATCAGTCTGTGATAGTCTGACACTGCTAATATTTTATGGTTCAATGATTTCTCAAGGTGAATGTACTCACTCTTTGAGTTTCTAATTGTTCCAGGCTTCCCCTCTGCTCCCTCCCACATATCCTCATTTACACACCTTACTGTAGAAGCTGCCTATATGAAGAAGAAGGATCCTAATGGTACTTCTCTGGTTGAAAGGGGCTACCTCCATTAAGGCACCAAAAATAACTTATAAAATAGCTGTTTGATGTCCAGGGTTGTGTATGAACACCTGCCAAGTATAATGAATGCCAGTTTTATATGTAATAAATAATATGGATGTTCCTTGTGAATATTTTGGGCAAAATGTATTCCCACATCTCTCTGAAGACTGTTGCAAAGTTATACCAGCAAAATGACAGCATATCATGTGAAAGGAAGATTTTTAGACCCTGAGCTTTTTAGCAAGTTTGTATGGCCTACAGTAAAAGAGAATAAACCTCTCAAGTATTATGAGCTAGACCTCGAGGGAAAGCTTATGTGGTTTTGATGCCCATTTGCTTCTTAGTTAGAAGACAGTGCTGGTAGTATAGTTATTTATATATAGGAAAGAAGGCAGAAATGTCTCTGTGGAATGACAGTAGCTGTGCACACCTGGGGACTCTAGTAGAGTGGCCCTGGTTAACTCCAGAGCAGCTATCACTGTTTTCACCTTAACGGTTAGCATAAAAACAGGGGTAATGAAATGAATGTGGGAGAAAAGTTATATCATGCGTAGCCATCTCAAAAGGAGTATTGTCATTAAAAAGACAGGCCTTATCTGAGTGAGGAAATTCATGACATTCATTTTATCATTTGTTCACTGAAATTTGTGAAATGTTTGAATTTGGGTTGGGGTACTTCCAAGAGAAGACCTTTTGCACACAAAATTAATTTGTAAAGTCTGACAGAAAAATATGAATTTAAGAAACTACTGCCTTTTTTTTGTGTCTTTCTTGATGACCCACTTGGCGTCAAGAATCAGATCAGAGAATCCTCCTCGGTGTTTGCATATTTGAGTTACCGGTTAAGGCCTGATTGTGTGCTAGACTGCAAGGCGAAACATATCTACCCCAAACAAGAGCGAAGGTCTCTTTGTGAAAAAGAATTTTTATGCAGGGCAGAAAGTATGTAAACAGATGAGGGGGTTATTTGAACTCTGGGCAAAACTAGAGCCCATGCTCCCCAAACCTCCCAAAATATGCTCTTTGTGCAGTTTGGGTCCTTTTCTTGTCTTATGACTACTCTCTGGCCTTACACCAAACCTTTTGATATTATGTCTATGTGAAAGTGCCACAAAACATTTTCATACAAGATTTGTCTTTTAAGTGCCTGTGCTGGAAAAGGTCTATATTACGGAGCAAGACCAGAACAGAGCCAAAATTAAAGAAGAAAAAGGGAGGGAAGGTAAGACAGTCCGTCATCAGTCTCTATTATGGTTGCTGAATTTCACATCTGCAGAGAAATATAAGCATAATTCAGATGGCTTGTCAAGGGAAATATGATTGAATTATCTGTATAACCCAGCTGAAAGGTGAAATGATGAGCAACCTGGAATTAAATTAAAAACCTAAACCCATTAAAGTATTCAGATTTTCCAGTCTAAGATAAAAGTGAAAACCTTTGAAATTAAGCAGTCTTCCTACCCTTATCTCAAGCTGAAGATGCTGCTGCTTTGGATAACACAAAGGAAGACAGACTGGATTATTGCGCATTTGAACACTGGCTTTCAAATGCACCGTATTTTCCTCAAGAAATGAATGTTATTCATTTCAGCTTATAGTGGATATCAAAGTAGCTGTAGAAAAGGACACAAAATAAATTACCAGCCATCCTTTGATCCCAGCATACTCCCATTGCCTCACTTTCCCACTCCACACAACAATGAGAAGGGGCCAAATCTCTGCCTTATTCTCGGCACAGAGCTGCGTATCCTGAGTCATTCAAAGCTCATTACTTTTCTGAAGAATGTCTTTATTCTTAACTCAAAAAAATTGAAACTTTGCATAATATTTCCTCCAATTCCAGGTCTCTTGTACGATCTGTCTCTTGCCTTAAAAGTGATTCCTCTGGAAAAGTCTATTCATTCATTCCATCACAATGAAGGAAATTTCTGTACAAAATTGTATTCCATTTTTATATGCAACACAAATGAGAACGAAAAAGTATTTCTGTTTAAACAGGTCTGTTTGCAGTCTCAGTTTGCAAATTCTTCATGACAGATTCCTTCTTTGAAACTTGCACAGCATCAGAATAGTGAGCCCCTAGTCCCAACAAGGGTCAATGGATACAACAGGAGTAGAAATAATTACTGTCACTAATATTATTATTGACAAAACAGCAGTTTTCAGCTGCATTTTGAATAAGAGGAGACTCAAAGGAGAGAATATTTCATAGCCTCTGATCCCTTCTACCTCCCCAGGGGAACCACCTCCGGTACTTCAGTGACCGGGGAGCGATAGGAGGCATCCCCAGACACCAGCTGTATCAAAGGGCAGGGGACAATCAGGAGAAAGCTAGGGGAAGAAATAATATTTATCAGGATTCTACTATCAGAATTTTCTATTAATGTTTTAAAAACACTTAGAAACTCTTCAGTGGAGGAAGGCTATTACTGTGCCTTATTCTTATTCCTCCAGCATTTGCCTATATGCCACATAATAACATAGAGATCAATGGAGATTCCCTCAATAAACATTTTTAAAAATTAAATATAAAACCTTTAAAATGCTTTTTACTTCTTCCTTCATCAAGATATTATGCTGGTGTAATTAAATTTCCCTTTAGCTTTGGGTTTGGATTCTGCAGAATTAAATATTCCATTTCAAATCCACATATGGTAGTTCAGTGATTTACACCTCATCTAATTTTGCTAGACATCAGAAGCCCTTTTAATGAGTGCTTGGAGAGTTTCATTCCATTACAGTTCCAGAGAAGCTGATGCTGCATTTTCTTCTAAATTCAAAAATTTAGTTGGCTCACATCCAACTTGCAATCAAATAATAATGAATTTTTAAAATAACTCCTTCCCATGCAGAACCTCAAGAATAAAATTTAAAAATACAAGAACCAATATGCCAGAGTTGTACAAGTCTCTACAACAATTGTCTGAAAGACAAGGTACATTGCTATAATTTCTCAAAAATAGCACCAGTTATCTTTGGAATGTTTCTTCATCTAAGCAACTGAAAATATTAACATTTTCACATGCTCAATGTTCTTGCTATATTAAGAAAATAAGCTAAATCTGAACGCAGTCTGAAAAAAACATCTATTTAAAACCTTCTGTACTGCTAACTCTCCATTGCTATCTTCGCATTGGACAGGATGGAGGGGCAGAGGCGGCGCAGCAGCCTACACATGTAAGCAAGGTCAAGGAATAACTGAACATAAGCAGGATTATTTCTGAGAAACTGTGACAGAGTAAAGCACTAGATGAAACATCAGGAGACTGGTCCTAGTCTTGCTCGAACCTACCACTGTTTTTCTATGTTGACAAGTCATAGAGGGGGAGACCTTCGCCTACCTTCTATCTCTGAATTTTGAACAGCCCTTATAATGCATTCCCTTTTCCATTCATCCTCTTCCTCCCTCTTCTGCCTACCTATTCTTACAAAACTGTGTATGCAACACCCCCCAGCCCCCCCCCCCCCCCCCCCCCCCGCCCCAAGCCATCTTTCTGTTCTGCTGGAAACTAAGCAACAAAAAGACCAGAGAATGTTATCACAGACTAACTGAAGAACAGTGAAGACAGATGAATTTCCCAATTAGTTTATAACAGTTTTGAATAGATGCACCTTTTATCTGATTGATTGCAAGAATAATGTCCATTTTATAAAGATGACTTTCATAAACTAAAATAACATTTTTCATCCCAATGGAAAGTGTATGGCCATATGGCATATAGTTCATTTATATTATTGATTAAGAGTCTTACTAGAAAGTTATTTTCTCAAGATCTGCTGAGGTTGGCTAATATTCCTTGTGAAGACTTTTGTGAATACGTTTAACACCCACAGTTTAAAAGAAGGTATATATTTACTGGATTGATATCACATAGTTCCAAGCATCACCTGATCTTTCAGTGACATGTTTATTAAAAAAAAAAATGCAAAGAACACTCTAACAAAAGCAAGTGTTTAATCAACACGCCACTGTCCTGCAACTATAAACAAAATCTTGCCATTCCATGCAAGCTGCTCTCCCGTCCATTCTGGGAGTAAAAGGACACTGATGTACCTTTATTTCTGTATATGTCTGTAGGATAGGCCACATTGAATAGGACATTTATACAGAAAAAAAAATCATTTTCTGAAAGGAAGGATTATTTCTTTGGATACAGTGATCCTCCTTCTGTTCCCTTTATTACCATAGAAATATAAAGCTGGAAGGATCTTAAGGAGGTCATCTAGCTCTAGTCTTCTTTAATTTAAAAGAACCCAAGTTCACACAGTCTTTCTTCAAAGATCATATTTTCTAGACCTCTGACTGGCCTCTACAAGCGCTCACATATCTCTGTTCCAAAAGCCACTTTCACAATTATTCCATCTTACTGAAAGAGAATTGATTCTAAGGCAAAATAAAACCTATTATTTAACATTCCCTGTTACCATTATCTTTCTTCTTTTTTATTGCAACAATGATAAATGCAACCATGATAAAGATTTTTTTTCTATTTATGACATGTCCTAAATGTCAAAACAACTCCTTCCTCATTGTTAAGGATGCTCCCTTTTTTATGTGTGTGCATAATTTACTAACGTATATCTGAGTAACAGACTTACATGTTAGCATTCATAAACACATTAATTAATTCTGTTTTGAGTCACCCCCAAATTCCATTTTTCATAATTTTAATGTGCACTCCTTTACTGTAGCCTGGAATTCCCTTGATATAAAGCATTTTGCAAAGTGATTTTTGTGTGTGTGTGTGTTACCACATGCACTAAAGATGATGAAATTGAGCAATATAATTTTTATCATAGGATAACCGAGCTAAATCTTTTCTTATGACTGATTTAAGAGAGTAATGCACTAAATCAGTACACTTATATTATTTTCCTGAAATGAATATTGTAATCAGCTCTGGGATCATCATAAGCATGCTAAATCATAGGCACAAATTAGGACATCATGAAGGACTGTGCTCATTTCTATGCAAATGCTTTTCAGTTCTTCTGAAGATGCTTACTTTTCCTAGCTTTGGTGCGTTCCCAAACAAAGACTCAGTTCTTCTCAAGTACAAATGTTCTCCTCAGGAGAGGTATTTATTGGAGAGAGCAACAAAGTACAAGCATAGGCATTGAGAATCCCTCATGCTGCGTCATATCAAGAAAGGAAATACTCTTATAGTGGACTTTCACCCTTTATTTTCAAAAGCTAATGACATTCCGGAAACACAGAATGTACTGAAATTGGGTTACTATCTTCTAAAAGAACAACATATCTCATTCTTCTGAGTTATTAGCCTGGGAAGTCAATTCCTCAACTCATGGTGACTGGTAACAGCACATGGAATTAACCTCTGTTACATGCTATGGTTAGAGATCCAACCCAGATTTTACCAGTTAGTAGCTAGATGTTGGGCACTGGATTTTAGATTCATTTCATTTCATGCTGGACATCAGTTGGTAAAAAGATAAAACAAAACATAACTGGAACAACGGATGAGTTAAACACATGGGCTAAAGGGTCTTTAGAGATAAATGCTCTTTTACTTCTAGAAATGGTTCTTCTATATAGCAGCACATTGTTGAGACATAGAAATTCACATGCTCTTCTCATTCTCTGGTTAGCTGCAGGAACTTTGTCTCTAAGGCTCTCAAACTATAGTCAGGTTTTTCACCCTCAGTTTTGGTCAAAATGGCATCACAATGCATTTTGTAATTAGTAGCAACAAATTTTTCTCAACGTGACTACAGAAAGTTTATCATCTCCCCCTTCTCCAAAGTCATTGTTAGCCTGAAAAATGTAATTATTGAAAAATTTTATTCCAAAAGGTTGGATTATAATGGGAAATGGGTAGAAACCCTAATGAGAGCAATTATTTTACCATAAATTATAAAAATACCAAAAGTTTTGTGTTTTATCAGGTGGAAAACACCATTTTTTGTAATAAAAAAGCATTTCACAAAGCATCACTACAATGAAATTACTCCTGGAACTCTGAATGGGTTAGCTCTTTATACAGCAGGTTTTCAACGATGTGGGGCATCTGTCAGTTTTTCTTTCATTAAAATATATGAACTTGTTACATACTTCTTTCTGACTGAAAAGGAAAAAAAGTAGAAAGGTAGCATATTAAAAATGAGACATACTGCTTTAACAGTGAAAACTGGATCTTCCGGAGACAGATTTTTTCCTTGTAGACGGCTTTTCTTCTCTGCTTCAAAGAGCACTGAAGCTAGTGATTGTCCATGGTCTGGAGTATTTAACACAAGTGCACATATGAGGTATGAGTATTGAGCATGGTACCTGCTTTCTTTGGATTTGGAACCAAACTGTAACAGCTCTGACTTTTAAGTAATAATATAAAATATCCATTTTCAATATAGCTTACAAGAAATCTTTTTAACAAAGTAAAGTACCTGTATAATTAGGCTTCCCTTTTCTGACCACTAGAGGATAAACATTTGGCATGAGGAACTCTGTAGTAGAAGCACTGAGCAAATTTGCCCATTTATCCCTCTGCGATGCTCTGAACCTGCATACCTGCATCTGCTGCATCAACAATTTCAGAACCAGTAGCGTGTAACAAAACTTGGCATAATCAGTTTGCTCAGAACTGATACCAGAAAAAAAAGACTTAATTTAAAAGATGGTTTAAATATCTTCAATAACAGAATTGCTATAACCATTCAATTAATCAGAACACAAAGGACTGCCAATTGTGATAGGTAGCCTTGTTTCATAAAAATCCCATATTCTCAGACTTTAGCTCTGGATAAAATAATTTCAGACACAAAAAAGTCACGTTTTCTAAATTGTTGGGTAGTAACTCAAGGGAAATTATAAAAAAAAGTAATCTGAGGAACTTGCTTGATGCCTTTTCAAAAGATTGGATATGGACGGTTTGCTCACTCCAGCATTTAGAAAAGAATTAAACGTATCTTACTGGTAGCAATGTTTTTCCACTGTTCTGCCATCCCAGCATGGGATCATAAGAGTGTCTCTTACTTGACATAGAGATTGACTAAGCAGAAAATGAGTCTAAGAATGACAAGAGTCTGCAATGCGCAGAAGAGAGGAGAAGAGGAATAATCATGGTCTCAACCTCTGGGAGCGTTCAGAGATAGAGACCTGCACACACAGGTTTTAGTGTCTTGTCTAGGTCTGCAGTTTTCTTGATCTGGGAAGTAAGAAATCACTAATAGAAAAATTACCTGCTTAAATTACTACATGTCTTTGGAGTTAGAAGTAAACTGAAATTAAAGAGACCGGAAGGCTGGAGCTCTGGAAAGTAATGTGCATACACAAAGGTATTTAACAAGGTAAAACCCTAATTAACAAAAAAGTTATATACTCTGGTATAAAAGCATCAGCACCTGAGACCAACAAATGCAGCTAAGAGCCAAACAACAAACAATGCCAAATAAAACAAAGGGTGAGTGTATCAAATATCTCTTTAAGAAGAATAATTCTCTGACTCTGAACTCTGTGTGAAAGCCTAAAATCATAATCTGCCTCCAATCTGTGTACAGAATTCATGTGGATTTAATTGGGAAAAGAAAGTGCGAGGCCACATCTCAAGTAATAGAAAAGAGTGTCCGTTCCCCCCCCCCCCAGTAATTTTGAATTTATGTTTTATTCATCCATCTCATTTTTTTCTACTTTTTGAATATTATGGTTTATAGACCCATAAAATACTACAAGTCAGGGCAGTAAGGCTCCAGCTCAGTGGAAAGAAGACTCCAGTGGAGTTCAGTGAAATCTGAACCTGGTCTATAAGCAGATACTTGAATTGCTCCCCATTAAGCAAAAAGAACTTAATGATTTGTTTAACTTAAAGCCAGTTAAAATAAAAGAAAGTTTGGCATGTGCTTAAATCCTTTCCTAAATTGGAACTTTAAAAGCTTTTTTTGGAAACTGATAAGGATTATCCACAACAGTGGAAACTAATTGTAGCGTTTTTCATATTTCAGTATAGTTACAGTTGTATGCCTACTTGCGTCTCATAATGCAGTCTTTGTCTACTGTTAAAAATTAATGTTCCCTGTGGGAGCTTTGGTAATAGTCAGAACTTAATTGCTTTACAATAGCTTTTCACTTCAATCAAGACCATTTCTAGCAACTTATTGGATCGTAATACTAACAAATCATTCAGGACTCAGCAGTGAAAGTGATTGCCCCAAACTCTTACTTAGAACTAGGAAAGGTTTCTCTCCAAGAGAATCTAAATTGTGTAGCTTGTTTTTGTGTTTGTTTTTCTGCACATCACCCTTATGCATAAGAAAAATGGAAGTAAATCAATATTTTCACTGTTTCGGTTTTCTGAATTTAACCACTGCTTGACTTTTCTTGCACTTATCAGATTCATTCTGCTCAGTAAGAAAGAAGTTCACTTAATGATGTCCATATAAAGGTAACATTTTAAAATAACCAGATAAACAAATCAGGCAATTTTTTTGAGTCAATAACCCATTCTTTTTAAAACACTCTGTCCTGGGTTTTACCTACTTTAAAAAAATCTGACCTACACCTCCCTGAAGTAGCTAAGAATCTTTCCATTGACTTCAGTGGCCTTTGGATCAGGATCTACATGAAATAGTCATTTTATGTTTGAAGACAAACAAGAAATGGGGATTTAAAGGGACACATTGTTTCAAACAGACTCATTGAATTCCTTCACAACAATTTAGGAGGTCACAAGGGAAACGAGTTTTTATGGTCTCATCATTTCTTTGATGTAAAAGTGCACACTCCATCTTTTTGGCATTTCATTCAACAGTAGAGCACATGAAAAAAGAGCCCTACTGTGCATAAAGAGAATAAAATATGTTCAAGACGAAACAGGAAAAGAGATTCAGATTAATACGAAGGTCAAACTGTTTCTGTGTTTCAGATCTGCACTTTGCTGAGATCTTAAAGAGAAGTAAAAAAAAGCTTTAGTCTTCAATGCAATCATCCTTTATCTGGAGAAGAATTAAAATCCAAACAGAAATTTTTGGCTGATGTTGGACTTGTGAATTGCTGTTAAATTTTAAATCATCTGTTACCAAAATACTGGAGCCTGTAATCTAGTATTTCTGAGGCAGATACAATTCAGGGGTTGATGTGACACGCATTGCACTTTTTATTAAATAAAGCTAATTCCTAATTAAGAGTATTAACAATGTCCCAGAAATTCTACAGTCCACAGCCAGAAGGCTTCAGTATGGTGCAGGAGTGAGAAACTGCCCCAGAAGCCACTTCTTCCTGCACAGGGAGGACAGAGCACTAAGTCTGACACTGAGACCCTCAACCAGCAGGTTGAGCCACACATCTTCTAGACCAATTTGGACAAATGCACCCGTCTTCCCAGCTGTATCTAAAACGTCTGAACTGAATCCCAAAAACCAGCTGAGGTCTGATGTGATCCCACAATTTACTGAGATTTCAGTGCTTTTCTTCTCCCCAGAGGGCACTAGCTGCTTTGCTCTGGTCTAAGGTTGACTGTGCTTCTTAAAACAGGTTGCAGATATTCTCAGAGGGTCTGGCCTCAAAGCCATACTAAAAATCCAGTGGACAGATAACCTTAGCTTTCTACCTGTTAAATGGGAATAGAGCACACCTCTATCTCTTAGAATTATTGGGAGAACAAGCAAGTTGAATTGTGAGGCAATCAGGTACTATGAGACTAAAAAGCAAAAAGTACTTGAACAGGATCTGTGTGAATAGCAAGTCTGAAAAAGTTATGATTTGATGTAACTTGAAAAAGTGTCAAACACTCCCACACTCTCCCTAAACTCAGGTATTTTATCTATTGGGGTTTTTTTTAACTTCTTCTTAAAAAAAAAAGTAACTACTGAGACACAGCGTGAGCTGACAGAACAGAAATACTTCATCAGTTACTTTGAGATTTAAGTTTTACTATTTGAAGTTTAATTACTAGGGAAAGGACAGCTTAGAACATACCCAGAAAGAAAATGCCAAAACTCATACAATGCTTCTATTTTCCAGCTGATAAAGATAGCAGCTCCTACTGATGGAATAGAAACCACGTCATACGGATCTGGAAAGATGGACAAAACTGTGTCTGCCTCTACCCCATAGTTAGCTACTACTGAGACCCAAACAGCCCAGCTGTAGTTAATTGAAAAAGATGATAGTGAATATCACTATATCTAAATGGTGACTAACCAAGGAATAGGCATGAGAAAATACAACCATTCTGCAGTATGCCCTACTACAGGAACAGTGGCTGCAATATTCTTTGCCATTTGTTCAGGCAAAAATCCAGAAAAATGATAGCAATATCAAAATTTTTATGATCCTGAATCAGATAGAAACTGTGTTTCATTTAGGATACTAAAACCAAGTGCTCTCTATGTGAATGTAGAGCTCAATGCCATATTACTTTAGTCTTGAGTGTCTTTGAAATTCAGTTGTGGTTGCTTTGATTTTCTTTCTGTGCTAGTTTTTCTTGTTCAAAATGGTGGTGTTTAACTGGGAGAATTCATCTCTTCAAGTGTCTGGTGGGAAACTGCTTCCTGTGTGACATCATCCTGGGAGAGATGTTGACTAAATGTACCACTAGCTGCAGTGATTTTTAGTAGGTAAATGGGAATAAGGGAAGTCACAGGTTGAGAAGAGCAGCAGCATGAGATTACAGCATCAGAAAGAAATTTATTTGGAAAAGAAAACAAAGAATAAATATTTTTCTCTCCACTGTGAACAAGCTTTAAATTTCAGTCTTTTGGCTTAGTGCCTCTGGCTCTCATTTTAGGTGTCTTTTCTACTGAATATTTTTGCATCAGAATTCTGCAGTCTAAATTCTTTTCTGTACCAATATAAACTCGTTTTTCATCCTTTTATCCTTTGGTAGCAAGCATAGACAAAAACAAACCTGTTCTACTTTTCCTTCCTCAGTAGCTGAAGTGCGATTTATACTTCTGCTTGTTCAATCATCAGCCCCCCCAAGCATATTTAAATGATGCAGCTGACAGGATTCTTGGTGAAGAATTTTTAAACTATTTCTAAGAAGCGGAATTTTATTCAATGACTGGAAGAAACCTATTCAATAGTTGTATACAGAACATTTTCATGTGAGTGTGGCATGTTAAAGGCCCACCAAATGTTGCTAAACTTTGAAGAGAGAATTACCATGAATTGTATCTCCTTACTTAAAAAAATAATGGGTGCTCTACAAAAGTATCCACACCTAGAATTTCTCGGTAGCTTCTTTACTTGATAACTTCTTTAATTAAATGCACCTTGTGAGAGTGCAAAGGGGGCCTGAAGAATGTGGCCGTTATAACGCAGGCAGTACCCTGTGAACCACAGACACCAGCACTGAGGTGAATAATGGGCTCACAAGTGGCTACAAAATCTGCTGCCTCATCCTGGGAATTGCACCATTATTGATTTCCTGTCCATGAACTCTTCTCCTTTGCTCTTCAACCCACCTCCACAGTGGCTGCACTCATGAAATATATCCAGTTTAGAGCATCTAAAGAGGGGACTGAATCTACAGAGCAGCACTAGTGTGCAAATATCTGCTGTCTGTTTTTTCCTAAGCAAAAAATACTTTTTAGGACAGCAGTTTTCCATACGCTCTTTTTTTTCTGCCTTTGAACATTGCAGGGAAGGCACGGAGGCATCAGGCATCCTGACAGGTTGTTATTCTACTGCAGAGGGAATGTTTCATAGACCTTGTTTGCATGGATTCCTAGCCAAGTTTGAGAAAGGTCATTGCAAACTACTTTGCATACTATATCACTACTAACTCTGCTGGTTTTGGCTTGGAGAGCCTCTAGTGGAAGGCACCAGTGTGCCAAGTGTCAGAGAATGTGTATTTGTTTACAGATGACACTAATCAAAGACTGTGCCAAAATTCTCTCCGTATAAAAATAAAGACAATACCATGTCAGTGGCTAGCTACAGTCAATAATGGAAAAGGAGCACCCACTGAAAAAAGTTAAATGAATTCCCCAGACATCCCAATTAGAGTGTATGGAAATTGTTTTTATAAACAGGTAATGGCTTTTCTGAATGCTTGGTGAGAAGAGAAATTGTCAAGAACTGATAAAAGAGTTCCTAATATATAAACAGTAACTCTACAGTGCTTGAATGATATTAATGAAAAATAGAGAAGCAATGGGCAGAGAGAGAAGACAGAAAGCCATCATCTTAAAAGTGAAAATGATACAAAGCCAAAGAAAGATATTATTCTAATAACAATACTGAAGTATATCAGCCTTTTAGAATTCTGTATAAATAATCTACCAGACTATTTAGGAATAGATGTTTTGCCCTAGATAGAAATATTCATTCTGGGGAAAAACAAACAAACCAACCAGCCCCCAATCCCCTGACTTATTGTCAATCAAATTGCATTAAAAACAAGAAAGATATGATTGTCAAACCAGTTACAATGAGGCATTCAGACCCCTGACTTACTGTCAACCGAATTGCATTATAAACAAGAAAGATAGGATTGTTACAACAGTTAGAATAAGATGGCCTTTAATAAATAATGCAAGACAAAGAAAGAAAAACCAGGATGCTCAAGTTTGCTGTACTTTACCTGTTTTAAAAGAAACGGAAGATCATGTAAAGTGAAGAAATAGTGAGTACTGTAAAGAGTTTCCTTTCTCCTGCCCTTTTGCTTATCCTGTCCCCATAGCCCTACATTTAATAGCTGAGGCAAAAAAGGAACTACCATTTTGTCACTACTCACTCCTTTATCAAGTATTACATCCACATTAAGTTCTGTGGCCAAGAGTTAGCTGCATCTATTGCAGCAGTAAATAGCATCATTAATGTGTCCACAAACTGGGACCCTTGACAGCTGGTTCTTAGTAATCTGCATGACTTGTGTCTCTTGTAGGTTTTTTTTTTTTCTTTTTTGGTCGTGTTCTGGTCAAATACTTTTTAATCTGTGTGCCTGGGCTCTCTGGAGACGTACAGAATATTGAAGGTCAGGTCAAGGTAGGGAAACCAATGAGACTCTCTTGCTTCAGTGATTAGTTCTGATCCTTGTAAAGCTAAGCAGAAATTTTGAGAGCAGAGTAAGGGAATTAATGTAGCAGTTGGACACAGGCTTATCTTGGTAAGTCCAGTTTGAGACCCAGAAAGAAAGAAGCAGTGAAAGCAGGATCAGAACTAATATTTCAATTTGCAGTCCATTCCATTCAGTCTTTCAGTTGCCATTGTCTTTTCCCCTATATTTACATAGGGTATGGATTCTTTTATGTCATTCCTTTTTTTCTGCTCCTTGATCCTTGTTTTTGTCTAGTACGTTATTTGTCTTGAATTGTATAACAGTAATGCTATCTTTGAAAGATTAGCGTAATTGAACAAAATGCTACATCCTTTCATTCATACTTAACCTTTAAAAGACACATTTATTTAAAATACCCAGCAAGTCTCTCCTCCTTACTATCTGGCTGAATGCATCTGCAAGAATCTCCAATTATATCATGGGGATAATAGGGCAGGAATGAAAAATACAATAATGCTCGCTTTTTTTTTTAGTTGGAAATGTAGTGTTCATCTGTGTAAAACGTCAGGATTCTTTTTTATGGTTTCTATGTTCAATGTGCATGTCATAACCAGTTTTCTATATACTATTTATGCAGAAGAAGATGTGGTTTAACAGCCCACTAAGTTGTGTCAGAAGGATGCAAGGAGCTACATGTAACTATGGGAATGAGGCAGAAGTATTGATTGGGCTGGAAAGTAAGAATTGAAACGAATGGGAAGCAAAAACTACATTTCCCAAAGAACACCAACCCCACCACCACCACCACCCCGCTTTCTCAGACTGACAATTAGAGGAGTAATAAACTTGGGAAGTTCCAGGATTAAAGAAAAAGAAAAGCAAAAGACAAAAAAAGAAAGACAAAAGTTAGAGGTGGAGGCTGCGTGGTGCAGGAAGGCCCTGGCACCATGTGCACAGCAGAGTGCTCCTCTGCTGGCCTGCTACGGGCAGAGAAAGGTCTGAATAAGATGGCTCCAGAAGTTTTCCTCTGTGTCCAGGAGATAGAGCTGAAGCGTCTGCGAGCTAACTCTAAAGGCTTATTCCCCCGAGGCAGACCAGAACAAGGTGCTCCCGTCGAGCTCTGCGGAGGACAAAGGCGGAGCGACTGAAGGGCTGGGCTCGGGCCTAGGGAGACAGCAGCTCACCCCAAAATGGGAGTCACCTAGGGCAAGTGGCCAACTTTCCCACTTGCCCAAGGGGAGAGCGTGTACAGTGACAAAAACTAGAGCACTGTCACAAGTTCTGAGGTGAAGGAATGGAAACACACTCAAGGCCCTGATTTGCAGACGTGGCCACTGCGTTGTGGGTGTCTTTGTTTCAGATGGGTCATGTGAGACAACTAGCATATGGCTGAAAGAAAACAGGGAGAGTTATAAACTCAGTATCCTGGAGAATCCCTGAAAACAGGATATTATGCTAGAAATTGGGCTCCACCAAACGAAGGTGTTCCAAATTCTTAGCCCCTCAGAAATAAGACCTTTCCATGGCAGAGTGCCAAGGGCTACAGTCGCCCAGAAAAAATGATGGGGACCTAAGAGCAGCCTGTAAAACAAGAGGAGCCTTAGACTTACTGGCTAAGGAGACCGAGACACATTTCCGCACAGGAAAAGAAGGCGTGTATACACAGGGAGTCACGTGGCTCTGGGAAAGGACATTTTGATGATTAAAAAAAAAAAAAAAGTCAGGGAGAGGAATGAATTTGGAGGCTGACCGGACAAAAGGACTGTAAATTTGAACGTCACGTTTGAGGAGATAGGAGTGTTGCGGTGCAGGCTGCAGAGACTTCAGTATCATACTATCAGCACTACAGCAGTCCAGGAGTTTCTGCGGCGGAAGATTCCTGGGACTAAAGGAAAACCTCTCTTATTAGCTGCTGTCTTAGGCCTTTATATCTCTCTTCCAGCCAGTGCCAAACATAATATCCTGAAAGTAGGTCTGAATGACCCTCCAGCCAGAGGCAGTGGGTGATTTTTTTTTTTTTTTTTTTTTTGTCAGTCTGCTTTTAGCAGGACAATGTTTGTAAATTCTTTGCAATCTGATGGTGTCATTGCTGTGTATCAGCAGTTTAAATATTCAATATTTTAAGTAAATAGAGGACTGCAATACTGCCAGCCTGATAAATATCAGAGGATTAAATATGCTTAGAAAACTAAAGTAGTTGCAAATTAATTTAGTGTATTTAATCTGCAGTTAGGAGAAGGAAAAACCCTTCATTTTAATACTGAAGCTCAGTGTAATTTTTATGTGCACACTGTTCTACTCTATTCCTAAGTACATAACAGGCAAATAATGCTGTTTCTTTGGGGAGACAGATACATTACTAAAAATGACAAGCCCATTAGATCAACAAGGACTATATAATTATTGTGGGGAAATAAAGCCAGTAAATCTATCTGGTATAAATTACAGGCTTATGAAGTCATACATAATGAAATAAATATTTAATTTTTCTAAAATCCAAAATCTTGCTTTAGAAACAAGAATATTAAAAATTAATTTCCATTTCTTATGATGGGTATAATGTGGTTGAGTGGCTTCGGTATGGGCGTGTACTCCCAAGCACTTCTTGGTCCTGCTGCTGTTTCTGACATTGACTCACAGTGTGGTCTCAGACAAATCGTTCAGCCTCTCTGTACCTCCTCCGCCTGTGAAGCAGTGATAATGCTCACCTATTTCACAGAACTATTAGCAGAGTTAGGAAACATTTGTTCTGCACCTTGAAGACATGGAAAGCTCTATAAATGCAAAATAATATTGTTCAAGAGATGGAAAACAACTTCCAGGGTTTGGGAATTTTTCCCCTTGACATCAAATTTCTTAGTATTTGGCAGAAATGATTTTTACTTCAGTGAGGGAGGGTCAGCTCCCTATTTCTATGAGCTTTATTATTTCACTCTCCTTAGCTAAGTCTGTCACCATTAAAAGAGATGTGTTTTCTGTAAGTCAGCTCTGCCCTAAAAATAATTGCCTACATGATCCTTGTGAAAATGCAGCAGACAGATCATACTCTGCAAGAGGCTCTGCCTCTGACAACAAGGGTCCTGCACTACAAACAAAGATTCAAATAGCATCTGCTTTGTAATTTTGCAGAAAAGGTGGAGGAAATGGGGTATCTAGGGATATAAAACCATGGAATGGAAGCTCAAACTATAGAGAAGGAGAAAGGTTTAATAATTATAACCTTTGCTATGTGTCTGAACAGAAACAGCTTCTGCACAATGAATTAAGAAAATGTTTCAGTTATTCTGTAAACTGCATGGAATAGTGTAAAGCAACTCTGTAAATAAGACTACAAGATTTGCATTTCAAAACAGAAGTAAACTCAGTTTCCTTTTTCTAATCAATGATATTGTATGCTATTGTATTAGAGCCATGCTCTAGCTCCTCAGTCTATGAAGCATAATATACTTCCAGAGATACTTGGTTTCTTTGTCCAACTGCCTGCAAATTTGGTCATATATGTGTCTCCCTTCAGTATTTATTTACTTTACTGAAGTAAATGAAAAATGAACTTAGTGATACCTTTTTTTATTATTTTAGCTAAAAGAAGGGTATATCTTCACTGACACAATCCCAAGTGAATTCTTATTTATTTGTACACCTAAAACTCCAGTAAGATATTTTGGAGATGTAGGAATGGGCCTTGTATTTCTAAATTAGTCCCTAATTAAAAAATATATATTTTGGTAAAAATAAATAAAGAAAGAAAGAAAGATAACACTTTCAGACTAACCAAGCAGAAAGATAAGCTTTGCAATCCATTTTTGTCGGAGGCAGTTTAGAGGTGGTTTACATGTTCCACTATATTTGAATGATATTAATAATGACCTTTACATGATTAATTCTAAAGCCTAACCTGAAAAGATAGCTGGCTATGTTTTAGTTGTAGTTACTGTGGAATTCACTTTGGCCTTGAAGCCTTCAGCAGGCTGCAATAGTGTCTGTTCCACATAAGCTCTCTTTGCTACTACCTATTTCCCTTTTGCACGTTCACAGATTACAAGGGCAGAAAGAATCATTATGCGATCGTAGCTCCTCCTTCAGTCTGATCTTTTGGATATCCCTGGTGGCAAATTTCTCTTAGCCTGGACCAAGTCCTAACTTTGGTTGAGCTAGGTTACACTTGCTAGGAAGTCAATGATCTTGATTTAAAGATTTCAAGTATCCATTCTGTTTTTGGCCAGTTATCTACCTAATTAGCAGAATTGTATCTTATTCTAGGCAGCACGGAGTAGCTTGGCTGGATCTTGTTACAGCTTTATGTGTGAGAGAAAGAAGCTGTCTGTCACTAGAACTTTCCTCTCAAAATAAGCATTTGTAGTCTGTGATCATATCACTTCTTAATTTTAAAGAAGAGTGAACTAATTAAGCCTTTAAATATGTGGCAGGTTTTTCAATCCTGGAATCATTTTTCTAGCCCTGTTCTGAACCCTTTCCATGTTGTCAGCTTGCTTTCTAAAAAGAATTATTATTGACTGAATCATTTCACTGTGGTCTCAGCTAGAAGGTTAATGTTTCTAGAAAGTAATTCTTCTCTGCTGTTCCTGTAGATATGTAAATTCATGCTCATAGGAGAAACACAATATGACAATAGCTAAAATAATCAGAGTACTGTACAGTCACCAAGCCGCTTCCCTTACATGTACGTCATATGCAGCACTATTTCCAGCAGCCAAGGCAAATTATTGAAAATACACTGGCTAAGCTTCTAACAGCCGTAACCACGACAACTGTCCTGAAGCCACACAGGCCAGAAAAAGATCTCCGGAGTAGCTCTGTCTGTTGCAGTAACATCCTTTCTTTCCGAGGCAATTCAAACCATTTCCCAAACAATGCTTCAGAATTCATGTACCTGGGGCACGTTATCTGGGCATGCAGATGCTGCACTTTCGGATTTGGCTGAAGGATTGTGCTGATCTAGCCTAGGGAGCTCAGAGTTGAACATTACACAAAGGTCATAACAAAAATGTTTGCAGAATGAGGTCACAGGGTAGCTGGAATTCAGGAACTTGTGTAGAGGATGGGAACAACCCACTTGTGTGCAACTGTGTGGGCCACAGAACCTACAGGCCAAGCTACATATTAGTGCAACAGTGGTGTTTTGAGTCTATACATTGAACATTTTGTTTGCGATTGGATATGTCCATACCGCTATAGCTATTTATCTGTATATTTTACTCATTCACAATGCCAACATAATGCTTTAAATAAGTCATTATTTCTAAAATACGTAAGTGTTCCAGTGGATTGCATGAACAGCTACAAAATTGTAAGGCAAAGGTTTTGAGATCATGTGCTAAACAAAGATCTCTGAGAAGTTCTCCGTTCATTGTTTGTTTCAATTTAAATTAAAACAAAACAATAAAAAAACAAAAAGCTAAAAACTATTCCCTGTCGAGGAAAAAAAAAGACAAAAATGTGTTCATAACCCAAAACAAATTTATTCGGTGGTGTCAAAGCCTTGAGATACTGGAGGAACTGAGGAAACTACAGTAACCTCTCCCAAATGCACCATGAATGTTACCTACAAAATATACTTTTGATAGATTTCGCAATTTCCTTTTGCTATATTCTTTGGGAATATTTTACATTCTGCCTTGCGCATAGATCTGGACAGAAAGGACTGGATAATGCACCCGCAATTCATGTCAGAGTCTACCTATGCCATGAAAAATCTCACTGCCTTCAATGGGAAATTGGTGCATCTAAGGCTCACTAACATGAGCAAGAGTTGATGACTAACATGAGCATCTGGTTCAA
This sequence comes from Dromaius novaehollandiae, assembly GCF_036370855.1. Lineage (NCBI taxonomy): Eukaryota > Metazoa > Chordata > Aves > Casuariiformes > Dromaiidae > Dromaius > Dromaius novaehollandiae. Next base: position 39,699,338 of record NC_088103.1, on the reverse strand, counting down.
AAATACCACTGCTAGATCTGAGATATTATAATAGACAGTCTATTGTACTTGCAAAAGACAAGTAAAGACTTCTTGGTTGAGAATACATGTCAGAAAAATGACATGTTTTCATCACTTCCAGCCGTAGTTAAAAGACTGTGAATACATTAACCAACTGAAGGAAAAATACTTTCTGCTTTTGTATCACAGTGGGAATCTATAAATGCAAGTTACAATGTAACAGACAATTAGCGTGAATTCAACCGTTCATGATTTTTAAAAAGTTAATACATTTTTTTCTTAAGGTACACAGAGAAATGTAGTATTTTTCATTGAGTTCTCAATGATCCACTTTGGGGGGTCCAAACTAGTGAAAGGAGTTTAGAGTGGGCAGGACTGACTCATTAATTGTAGCTGAGTAGTTATGTAATACAAAGCTTTAGATGGTTAATTATTTCAACCACAGTGTATGTTCCTGCATCTCACTTCAGGAAGATTCGAACCTGTTTGATAAAAACCTGGTCAATGATTCAGCATGCCAGCTGGCATGGCATCCAGGGCTTTGTGCTTTCAGTAACTTCTCTTCAGTAGTAGGTATTGCTTCTGTTTTTTTCCCCTTAAGCAGACTTGCTATTACCTTTATCCAGAAGACTTTATCCCTGCTCCAGGGATTGAACTCCAAGCATTTATGTGGACAGCCATCTTATGTCTAGGAATGAATGGCATCATTTCTGGCAAGGGAGAGAGGCTTCCTCTGAGCAACATGCAAAAAATCATGAGGATTACTTATGTTGGCACTGGCAAGGATCTGTGCATAGCTGTTTGGCTATAGTTTTCCTTTTGTAATTGGATACTGGCTTGGAATCACTCCTTTGTGGAAATGAGTGTACCCATGTGGATGGAGAGCACTGGTCCTTGTCACTTCTGGTTTTGCATTTCTTCAGCTAACTTGGACATCCACACTGGATTCAGACTAACAGCATGATTCTATTATACTATTTAATAGGAGTACACTACTATTTCACTGGATAAGATGGAAATATTCCATCCATATGCCCAGTCCTGCAGTCCTTTGTCAAATAAGAATTTCAAAGGAAGGCATGCTAGATTAGATGCAAAAATAATGGGTTACCTGCAGATAACATGGCTATAAAGAGGAAACTGAAATTTTTATTTCTTGAAGAAAGCAAAGCAGGAAGAAAAGTAAAAGTTGTTAGGAGAGACGTTGTTCACAGAGGCAGAAGGTGTGTCTACCACTGAAGCTTCTGTCAGAATCATATCTCCAGCCATGAGAATTACTGAAATGGCTAAAAGGAAGCACCAAGGGGATTTATTGTACAAAGAAGCTAGAAACATGAGTATATATATAGCACCTTTACCCAGAAAATAGCACCAATTTTCAAATATAATATATAATAAATATAATATAATATAATATATATTATATATATATAATATATATATTAATAATAATATAATATAATAATATAATATAATATAAAGAGAAAGCAAATTAAAGCCTTTACATAATCCAGATTTGTCAGTTCTATTTAAAATATGGTTTTAAAAATGGGGAACCAGAGCCCTGAAGATGTTTCTGTACCATTGCCAGTTTCTACCCAGTGCATCTATGTTGGTGCAATCCTCCACCAGTCTTTACCTTCCTGTCATAAACCTAATTTTTCTCATGCATTTAGAGCAGCACCGATTTCACTACGACATACAAGAAAAAAGTGTTAATTTAAATATGGTATGATGAATCAAGAGACCTAGTTATTAGTCTCTGCTCTGAGATAGATTTGAGGTCCCCAGGTTGCCTTCCAGTGTTTAGCAGAACAACACTTTCTACTCCTGGGGCTATGGAAAGACTGCGCTCCTTACAGTCTGTGAAATCGTTAGAGAATATTGTACTGAAAAACTGAAAGATAAGCAAAGAATTAATAGTGTAATAGTGATTGTCACCCCTTGTCTTCAGTATCTTTGATGACTGTGTTGAGTCAGATATTTTTCCCTTGCTTGGATTGCTATAAGTAGACCCCTTATGATTCCCTCCACAGGCCAACCTTTCCTCCTGTTTTACTTTCTCCCTGCAACTCCCATAAAAAGGAGACAACGTTTTATATAAAATTTGTAATGACCAAAGCAACTGGCAGTCCCAGGCTTCCTCAGCTCTTGATTGCTGTGATAGCAGGAGTTGTTTTGCCAGTACTGCTTTCATGAAAAAAAAAAAAGAGAGAGAGAGCGAGCGAGCACGCACTCATGAGAGAGCAAGTGTGTGCACCAAGAATGCTGTGCAGACTCCTTCCCCCTAAAATGCTGAAAGTCACAAGTGGCATGGGATTTATTATTATATATCATTTCTACAGTTTCATAAGTGTTTATGACAAACAAATAAAAAAACCTCTGCTTTCCTGAAAAGTAAATGTTCTAAGACTTTTTAATGAATTTACTGGTTTAGTAGGTACTATTAACACCTCTTTAGGTTGATTTGAGTTACCAGCAGGAGTGTGAATAAATAGAAAGTATTTTTTACACCTTCTTCAAGATAAAGCATTATTGTAGTGGATCATAATGGACTGGGCTTTTTCAGTCCTTGTGACTATGTGACTGCACTATGAAGTGACAAATTCTCTCCTGTCTCAGGCCTTACAATAGCATTAACTGCCTGATTTTGAATGACTGGCCCATCTAAGTGTATGTTCAAAAAAGAAAATACATAGATTTAGTAAGCCTCATAGATCTGTTGTAGCAAGACTGACTTTTAGGCTCTCTACCAGTCATAAAATCTATAGCAGCAGGAAATGTACTTAGACTACTTACACAATGTGCATAAGCAGGTAGGAATTAAGGACCAGAGTCTTCAGCATTTCCAAGTTCATATTATTCTACTAAAAGCCTTTCAGTTAATGTACATTTTATCCCATTTTTTAATGATAGAATTTTTTCAGAAAATATAAAAACAATTGCAATCTGTTTATTCTTGGCCATTTTAACCAGAATCATTGCATTGTCAACCATAAATCAGCTGTTGCAAATGACACTACTCACTTGTTGAACAAGGATGTCAAGGAGGAAAAGCAGTAAATTAATCCCACTTAAAAAAAAAAAAACCAATAAATACCAGTTTAAGCCTACACTGCCCTCTTATTTACACACTAAGAAATGTGAGAATTTGAAGCAAAACTCCAAATTGAATGGAAGTGCCCATTTCTGCAGCAGAATTATACTTTTGACCATTCTTCTGCTGTTAGCAAAACCAGGTCAGCTCATTCTTATTTAACTCCACAGCATGCAAGAAAGGATGCAAGAAAAACCTGTATCTAACGATTCACATAAGCACCATGTTTCCAATGAAGAGCTCAGTCTTAGCTAGTTGTCTCCAAAGGGCAAAGAAAATCTGGAACTGTCTACATATGAAGCGTAAAGCCATATCTGTGATAGTACTTCTACAGTTATGCTGTCAGGATTTTTAAGGTAAGCAAGCTTGAGGTATTTCTGCTATTTCTAAGTTAGAACCAAAGATTTTAATGAACACTACAGACTTTTCTTTTCAATTATTCTTTAAATATTATGAAGAAACTGAAAAAAGCACTTACTTTCCTTTACAGATTGCCTTTCTAGTGATAAGACCTATTTTATATGACTTTGCACTCATAACAGAGAAATGTAAACAAATACCTTTAGAAGACTCAGAAATGGATTTTGACAGAAGTAAAATGCTGCACTAGAAGTATAAAGAAAATGCTGTGGCATAACAACATTACCTTGTACTCAGATTAACGCACAGATTTACAGGGCTTGAAATTTACCTGCTAGAATTCAGATACTTAAAAGTTTAAATTTTTAAATCTAGATTTATTTGTTATCCTCCTCCAGGCTTACAGGCCTAAATTCTGCAGATATATCCAATTCTAAGCAGACTTTGCATGACGCATTGGAGCAGTTTTTACCAAATGCAGTTGTTCCTCCCAGCAACCTCAGCCTCTTTGGAAATCAGCTGCATATCTCGCAGGGCACGGCCAGAGGCTTGGGTGCCCACTTATGCCAGGCAACGCTAACCAGCAGGCCCATATCTCAGTTTCTCTAAGGCTCATTGATAGACAGGATAAAACATTCATTGAAAAATATTTCCTGTATCACCTGGGGTTTGGCATCCGCCTGCTCTGATCCCCTAAGCACCAGGAGCTGAAAGAGAAAAGTAAAAAGACACAGTGTAAGACACAATGAATAGATGGGAATGTGTTTATAACAATAAAAATAAAAAGAAGACAGAGATGAGGGAAAAACCCAACATTCATTATTAACATTACATACTGCACGTGCCAGGCTTAGTTCACTGATAGGTTTCTCTGCTTACTCATTATCAGGCATTTCTGTGCTATTTAAATATTGAAACTACAGAGAATTTGCATGCCTCTCCCCACTACAGTGAGAGAGTTTAGTACAGAGTATCAGTGTTTAAAGTCCTGAGACGCTCCCTCCGAAGGACCTACTTACCACGAGAGGATCCCTTTTTTTCATCCTGAGAGAAGACTCTTCTTCAGACCCATTTACACTAATTCTGTACTCATTCCTAGTGTAATTTTTCAGAAAATTACTGCATAGTCCAAAGTGGCAGTTAGCACAAAGCAGGATCGTCTTGCTCAGAATCAGTCAGAAGGTGTATGAATTTAAGGAGTTATTTTATCAATTTGATGGAGTAAATGGCAAAATTCAGGGGGGGTAGGGGAGGCTAATTATGAACCCCATGCTAAAGAGCCTCATGAATTTCTCTTTCTAAACACAGCAAAGCCTTTTTTTTGATTCTCAAGCCATGGTTGCCCTGTAAACCCATGTGATCAATGCAGCAGCCAAAGATGCTGTTATCAAGATGCCCCTTAAGTGCAGCTTCATTTTCCAAACTCTCAAGCTGTGTTAGAAAGAACACTGAACTTAACTCCTGTAAGTGTATCATCCAGGTATCTCTCTTCTCAGACATGAATCTATTTTCATGCCACATCAATGCAGTGCTGATTAACAGTAGGCTTATTAGGGAAGTTATTTGTATCTGAGGGAAGTGGCAGCTGAGGAACAAAGAAGATACTGTGCAGAAAGTTATAAATGGTTTCAGCATCATTTTAAGCTTCTTGTATTGGCACTTCTGCAAAAATGTCTTTTTTTCCCCCTTTTTCCCCCACCATGTTTTCTGTAAATTACCTTATTTTGGTAAATATCACGTTACCTAAATTCAGGATCTGACTCCTCCAACATATATCTTTGCTTTTGACATTTACATGAGATCTCATTTGCAAGCTTATACAAGCCTAGGACTGAAGGAGGTCTTTTGGATCCCTGGGCCTAAGATGCCTGCAATTGCAGGGGAAATTCCATAATAATCCCTTAATAAATTTGTCATCTTAACATCTGTTGGGTAGTTCACTCTCACTGTTCCCACTATGAAACTGCTTGCAAAGCCTTACTCTTTTAATCATGAGGAAACTTCTAATTTCCATCTAGATATACTTGGGCTGAGAGAACATTCGTCCATTCTTGAGCCAGTATTATGTTCTTTTCCATCTCAAAGACTTTTTGTCATTCTCTGGTGTTCGCTCCTCTCTCCCACCATTTCTTTGTAGCTATCAATCTTATTGTTTCTCAGACTTGGTTTCACTAAGATAGACAATCCAAGCTCTCAGGCTTTTATTTTGCAGAACTAGGTTTTATATGCCCAAGATGGACATATATTTCATGAATGTTTGTGATGGAATCAATTCCAACTTTTCAAGCTAAAATCTAATGGATTAGCTTGCTGAAGTGTAACACCATCTGGATGTCTCCTTGCAGCCTGCAAGATCAATAGATCTGGAGAAAGGCAGTGACACCCCACCCCCAGTAATGTTAAGCAAATATGTGTACAATTTACTGAAGTGAGTCCTTGAAAATTAGCTTTAACCCTAAGGGGAATGAAGAACGTTAGGGAGTTACTTAAGTAATGGAGAAAATCTGACCTGGCACACTTAAGATGCCATTGATCTCACCACAGTGGTGGCAAGCTAGGGAGTAGGGAGCACAGGGACTTATCATGAGATAAAAAGCTCAACACAGTATTATATTCTTTGCTTGCCTCCAAAGCTGAGAGGCTGTGGGAAGCCAATTTACATACAAAATTGGAGCCACAGAGCTAATGTACTCAAATTTTTCACTCCAACTACATTTCACTGAGAGAAACGTCCTTTTCTGTAGCCACATTATCTGAAAAACTGGGTGACCGTGTTCCTCAACTACTATCCCTTTTCTGTGGCATCAGAGTATTAATTTGTATTCTACTGAAAATTCTAGTTTATTCTAATGAAAACTGGCCAGCTGCTGTGTTCTCATCATTTCAAAACCCCTAAAAATGCTATTTACAAAGTATGTAATTGGAAAGCCACCCTTAATATTGTATAAAGAACACATTTCTTTGTGAACTTCACAGCCTTTTGATGGCAAAAATTTGACAGGCTGAAGGATGTTATACTGCCGCGTAGCAAGCAAGATGAAGAGCTCTGTAAACTTTTCTTTCTTTCAAGCACATCCATCTCCTGGCAGCGGATACCTGGGAGTGCAATTATGCTACACACTCTTTTTGTACATACATTTGGAAGTCTTTTATTCAGAAGCCTACTCCCTGACCATTGTCCTGACCGCCTAAAATCAGCCCTTTTTTCTCCATCTTGTGCAGTTATTTCTTGATGAGTCTTAGCCATTAACATCTGGCAGAACAACTGGGTGAACTCCCGTAAATTCAGCAGCACTGCTGACTCCCAGCGTGCGACCGCAACACGCCGGAGGAATTGGTGCACGGGCTGTCACGACCCCTGCGCCTCCTGGGTCCTGGTCCTGCATCAGTGGGACTTCACCGCTGCCTTCAGCAAGTGCTAGGCCATGCCCGGCAAGGAAAGGAGAGTCTTACCCTGAAGGTGAGACAAGTTTTGCTGGGCCTCAAACCTCTCTTCCTAGAAATGCAGATTCTGCGGCCCTGAAGGAACAGACAAGGGACAGACGCGTGGTTGACATCGATCCACCTTGCCTCTGAGGAGAACCTGTGGTCACTAGACTTGCAAAGGGGCAGGAAGGGTTTGCCTAAATGCAACACTTGCATTGGTTAAACAACTTGGCTTCCACATCAATTCAATTGCCTTCCTCCCTCCCTCTTTTCTTTCAGCCATGAGGCAGGCAAATCAGTTTAAAAATGGCACATATTACCTTATAGTTAATTCCATAATTTCAGGAAATTCCTCAACTATACTCCTTGTTAATAGGCATATTATTACCTGTGTTTTATTCCCACTGTAAGAATTAGTCATTATGTACCATCTGTTTTCCCCTTTATTCAGCATCTATTATATAGCATTATGGGCAAGAGCATTAGTGGGTTCTTTCAGCGTGCATATATATTTTACTGATCATTTTGACTTTCTCATTTGTAGAAAAATAGAATTCTCCCTTTTCAAGGATGATTGTGATATTGTGCTTTTTCTGAGAAAGTGGAATTATTAATTTAACCCCTGCAGCAGTCTCAGTTACAAAATGCACATTGCATATCAGATATTTAATGTGCACAGCTGGTGTGACCATTTAAAAAATTAGGGGGAAAATAGCTTCTTGGTTTTCAATTTCCACCCCAAAAGAAGAAAAAAGGCACATTTTGTTCTGCTCTAATTAGTATGTGTGCCAGTGCATGACTTCCAAAGCAGGCAGATGCTTTGAATGAAGTGTAATGTAGATTTTCATTAATCTTCTTTGGCAGAAGACTTTTCTTCTGTTATGTGTATGCAGAAAGTAATGACTACAAAAGATGAGCAATCACAGGCAGTTCTAACCAACTTAAGCTGGCTTTTGTAAAGGGCCAGACAGAGTCATAGAAAAGGATGCTTACCTCAGTGTATGACAGCTTTCTGTTTCTGGTTTTCCATTTTAATTAAGGGTTTGCAGTAATTCCTTCTTAATGAAAAAAAATTCAAATTCAGACATGGGAATTATAAAGAAATTATATATCAATGTACTGAAAAATACACATATTTCAGCCAGTTACATGGCTGATCTAAGAGAAAACAACAGATACTTTTTCCCTACAGTAGGCAGATAATTAAAAATTGTACTTCCTGAAACTGTATTGATTTCTTTTTAAAACTGAATAAGGAGGGATTTCCCGTCTTCCTAAAGCTATCAATGAAAGCCCATCAATAAGCAGTTTCTTTCACTTTTTCCCACCTCAATTTAAAGGTATTCCAGAGTGCTTTAGAGAGGGCCAAGAAAGAAAAAAAACTTAGGGCAGAGACTATGCAAGTTTCCTCTCACGAAGTCGCCTGGCTGGGTTACTGTGCCCAAGAGCCGAACTCCCCGCTGGACGAGGCGCTGCGTGCCGGGGCGAGAACTGCGGGCGCTGCGCCCGTTCCCCGGCAGCGGAGCGGGCTCGCCTGTCACGGAGCGACTCAAAAAGAGGGAAAGTTGAATATAAACCGGTCTTCAGAGATAGTCTCTTAATTCTGATCACGTACTGATGATATGTGTTTTCCAGTGTTGTGTTCTCACATTCAGGGTGGCTTAACAGGAAAAACCTGCTCCTTTGGGCGATCAGTTATTCATACCTTTTGCTTTTCGGTAGTCTCTTCCATATCTTTTCTTTTTCTTCTAAGAGGCTGTTGCCAATTCCTTCTGCGCTCCTTTCATTCATTTGTGAGCTTTGCATCTTATGCCTTTCTGCACTTGTAAGAAGTGTTAACTGACTGCTGATATATGCATTAAATTTTGGGATTAACTCCTAAATAAGAGTAATGGGACTGGGGAATTCATACTCCCTCAGAGACGCTGGTTTGGGCAAACACTGCTACTCAGCTGTTTGATTTCCAGTTTCAGAAGAATTCTTCTCCCAAGTATGAAGTCTAAAAATCTAGCTTCTTACATGAAAGCCTTGTTCGAAACTTTGACTTGAGTAAAAAGCAGACCACTTAAACTCTTTATGAGGGCTAGTTCCAGGCTAAAGATGGGATGTTTGCCATCTATGTATAAGAGAATTTAAATAAAAAACAAATCTTCCTGTAACAACAAAATCATTAATTACACAAATGGATTTATATTTACAGTCTAAGTGAAATGCTGATTTAAGAAGATTACAGAGCAATGTGCAGTGCAGACATTGCTCTCAGGAAGAACACAAGCCAAAAACCAGAATGAAAAATGTATGCCATCCTTTCAGATGAGATAATACACAAAGGACACAAAAATAAAATTGACCAGAAAATTGACCAGAAAAATATATTTCTTTTGACCTCTTTAGAAATAAGCCATTAAGCAATAGTACAGGAGAGTTAACGTGCCCTAAGCAAACATTAAAAGAAGGGGGGAGTAGGTTTAATCTACTGAAAGTATTACCTTTTCCAAAAGCCATGTACAATAAAATAACATATTTTTCCAAAACTAACATGTATCTGAAATGATGATAATTTCCAGGAAAAAGGAAATGAAAGATATTGTATTTAGGAAATGTGCCTGCCCTAGGATACAGGCATTACAGTGGTGGAACTAGACTAAATGTTAGGTTTCCTAGAAGTAACAGAATTAAGAGGGTTTTTAATATATCCTTCATTTTCACTTTGCAGAGTAGAGTCATTATAGCTTAGTTTTCAGGTATTAGCTAAGAAGTAAAATTAATTTCCTAAAGATATAGGGTCACATTCTGCTCTGCAGCCTTCTGCACAGGAACAGCCTCTGTAAGGAGGACAAAACTCCCAGGGCTTCCTGCAAACACATTTGTTGGAGTGCACAGTTCTTACCTACAAGGCACAGCAGGGCTCTTCTGTCTTTGCTCCTCCTTCAGTATGAAATTTTAGAGACTAGGGATAGGCCATCTGATATGGGGAAGAAAACTGGCAAGCTTTCAGGCCTCAAATCCCCATCTATTTCTTTCTATATGCATTGGTCTAAAATCTAAGAAGATATTACCTCTCTCCACTCAGAGTACATTGCTGGTGCCCTTAAAAGAACAGAGCTACAACAGCAGTACAGGAGCTGAAACATCATTTACTACTCAGATTTTGTAGTGTAGAAACTCACTAGAACCTGTATTTTGGATTAACTCGACTCTGTTGTCTAACATAAATACAAAGGCACATCTCAGAAATTCCCCTACCAGGATACAAATATTTGTGACCTACTGTGGGCTTGGTAAATGCTAAGTTAGAGAAGAACAGCTGTACCACGTAGCTGGGGCTTCCCCCAGGCTCGAGTTTAGGCGGCCAGCCGCTGACACCCTGCCTCAGCGCCCCGCGATCGTGGCCCCCGCAGCAGGAGCGCGCGGGGATCGGGCTCAGTGCTTTGCATGTGGGACTCTTTCTCTAGCACATGCTGCAATTTGTCGCGAAACCCACATACTTTATCAAATAAAGGATTTAAATTCTAAACAAATGTATGCACAAGTTAAAGCTGAGTTCACTGAAACTAGTGTTTCCCTTGTTGATTCAGACAGTAAAAATGATGACATTGCGCCTTGTACTAACCCGCAGCTGTGTTATTGCATTAGTTACTGTACGTCTGGCCTTGTTTGCTTCTGGGCACTGTGGCAGAGCAGACAACAGTTTTGATGTCCATCCTTAAATGTTTTCTTAAGCAGTTTCAGGGTTTACTTTATATTTTTTTTAGTATGCAACATTATGTTAACATATTAGTGGCTCATTTTCATATATCTATATCTGTATCTATTTAACTATGTACATAACAATAAATCTATCAATTCTATCTATATAAATTTAACATTACTTTTAGATACATAAAGCAGCATAAACTCAGCTGAATCTATCCAAATAAATTGACTGGTCAAGCTAAGACAGTTTGTTTAATATTTGTAGACAAATAAAAATCCTCCCTAGGACCAACTCACGACTTTCCTGTAAGCACTTACACTGAAATGAGTAAATCTACTCAAAAAAGCATGGTAAGTGAGATCTGTTTCATAATTCAGGCATTGCAAAACAAAGGCTAATGACAGTAGATCCATGAACGTGTACTTTAGCTTTAAAACTATTTATAGAATCTACTGATTCAGTAGATTATGCTGAAACAGAAGGCACTCAGGCTGGATATCCTCTATACCTATTGTATTACACTAGAAATGAACTAATAAACTCATCCAAGCAACAAGAAATGATTTGGTTTAATTAGATGTTTGAGCCTTCCATGATGTTATATTTCATAAGTGAATATGAAAGTGGATGGACATAAGCTACGGGATATCTAAGAGTTATAAAGGAAATATTTTGCTCTTAAGGCTAACATAACTCATAAATGTGGAGTACCTCACTGGCTCAGATAAATAACAGTTCTTTAGCTGCAGGAATAAAAGCGCCTGAAAATAACCCATTTCATTAAAAAATTGCATGAAACCTTATAGGCAAGACAGAGATTCATATGAATTAAAAGCTTCAAGGCAAATAAAACAAGAAAGAATGAGGGGGATGGGCAGGTTAAGGAGAAAGCGATACTCGAAAGCAGCATGTCAGTTTGACAGCTTACGTCTTACAGGAAGATTTAGAATTATTCCAGCTGTCATTACCTTAAGGAAGATTTCACTTTGATATTATAAATATTAAATATTTTTAAAGATAAAATTGGCAAAGAATCCAGCTTGCATTCTTTATTCTTCCATACAAAAGCAGCAGGCATTAAATAGCATTCTCATGGGCTACAAAGGAATAAGTGAACCTGCCACGATTTGACCGCAGAAATGACTAACTCCGGATCCCATTAATGTCACTGCAAACGGAGCTTTCAGAACGTCGGCTTCGCCCCGATAACTTCAGATATTTTGGCTATGAAGCCTCCTTAGGGTGCTCCATATATAAATATTGTTAATGTGCCAAGGAAAAGAACCAGTCATAACTAAGGAAACAACTAGGATTAACCAAACAAAAAAATGAGTTAGTACGTCACATGCTCATTTATCTCTATTTAAAATTCTATTAAGGAAGATTCTTTTAAAAACGCAACATTACCTTAAATTTTAAAGTGCTGTTAAGGCTACCTGACAGCATTCAGAGTGGCAAAGAGTGCATAGTTAAGGAGCACAACATCTGACAGTGAACAGCCTAGCTGCAACCAACAGTCTTCTGATAAAGATTTTAGTATGTCCGTATCTCAGGGCTTTTTGGTAACAAGTGTGAGATCTAGCACTTGTGTGCTATTTGAATATTATTTTCCACCTGAAAGCTGAAGAAAAGAGCTAAGGTATTTGCTTAGTCTCCTATAAGGAAGCTGGAGCAGAACTTAAAGTAAACAGTAGATAAACTAGCTCTCCCGAAAAGGCAAAGCATGTGGTCTATTCACTGAGCCCAGATTTTCCTGGACAGGAGGATCCTTCTCTGCACACCTTATGCAAGCTCAGCTGCTTTCTCCTGGGCTGAACCAGTGTCTGCTAGAAGAGGGTCTGCTCTGCAGCAGGCTCTGGGGAGAAGAGGGTCCCTGAGGTGAGCTGTGCCCCCAGCAAAGCATGGGGGTGGAGAGCAGAGGACAGCAAAACAAGTGACATTCCCAGCATAATGACCGGCACTAGGGCAGGCAGAGGGAAGCAGCTTTGATGGGAATCCTAGTCCCTGTGGGGGAAGGAGTCCAAACAGGATATGGAAAAACCCTTAAATTCAATGCCAGCAGGATGAGATACTAGAGGAACCTTCCAGGTCACTTTTCCTGGGTCCCTACCTGCGGTTTTGATGACATCAGTGCCCCTCCCTCGCCCTCACGCTCTTTGGGCTCCGACTCTGGGCACAGTGGTGCCCGCTCACGACCCGGGAGGCATTTTCTGCAGTTTTATAAACACAGAAACATCCAGGTTGCCTCACTAAGAAGCACAAATTCTAAATGTACCTTTCCTGAAAAACGCTGAGCACCGCCCGAAAAGCTGATTCTAACGTCCTTAGCAGTCGAGGGAACTGTCTGGCAGGATTTAACTCTGCAAAGAGGAGGGGTTCCCCCCCCAGATAGCCCAAGGAAAGATGACATGGAGGTTGGTTCCAATGTCAAAACATATAAAAAAGGATTCCCTGGGTTACCGGTCACCACCTGAGATGTGATCTGCTCAAGAAAAGCCAAAGCAAATTTGCATCTGCAAGAAGAATGGTTGTAGTTTGAATACAGCAACAACAGATACAAAAAACACTTCTAGCAGAAATCTGAGCATAGGAATATAAAGAAGTACAGGAACAATAAGATCATACATGCCCCACAGATTTATAGCCTTGTTCCTGTTGTCAGATCTGCTGTTAAAAACCAATTGATTTCACAAAATTATGATTTTTCTAACACTAAATGAACAGAATTTTGTGCTGTAAAAATGTACAAAAACACAAAATGATCATTTTTTGTGACTTGGAGGTAATAAAGTTTCAAGCATACAAAATGACAATTTATCAAAGCCACAGCTACAGCTGGAGGATTCATGACTCCTAGAATACTAACAGTAAAATCCTTAATGAGACAAGTACCGCAAATAAATCTGCACCTTCAAAAATACCCTAAACATCTACAGTCACCCAATTAGTTATCTGGCAGGAATGTGAGCACATTTCTCCATTCTGCTCTACAGAAGAAAAATAAATATTTAATGTACATAAACTCAGTTACTAGTGATCATTAAATAACACCCCAATGAAACAGGAAGATCTTATAATATACTCACCCACAATTTTTCAGTCATTTCTTCACACCTTTGTGAAGACTAAAGAACCTAAGTAATATTTAAGTTAATATCTCCAAGCTTTTATAAATTAGCTTTGTCTGTTTATTGTATACACCATAGTACTTCAAATAACTACACCTATAATATAGTTAATGAGTGAGCAAAATGCACTTAATAATGAACATCCCTACATTTCCTGCAGGGCTTATTGGGAGTTTAGCAATAATTATTCTTCACTTCTGTGTCTCAAGTGCAGTTCTCCTTCTCAGCGGAATGGACAATTTTATTTTGTCCTTGCCCCAAACCTAAGCAAGACACATTTTGAACCAATGGTAGGTCAAGAAAGCATGGAGTCAGGTCACACACTGCTGGGCAGTTCCCCCTCTTTGCATCCCGCAAACCACTGTATACAGTTGGATAGCCCACAAATGGCTTGATGCCCTGCCCATTCCCTATTAGCTGTCAGCGTCTCTGTCCTTGGTTGGTTCAATGAGCGAGTATCTGTTACACATCTCATTTAATGTCCTCGTGGTTTTTCAGAATTGCTGACCTGTGTGTCAGTTCTGCTCTTCAGGAAGGTAGCTGTTGTACCATTAGTAGCTGTCTGCTACAGAAAAATACACTCACCCCTTCAGTGCCAACATGACTCAAAATACTGAAGTTTTCAGGACAATAGCTTCTCACAGTAAGAAAAAAAATGTAGTGAAACAATAGGAAGTATAAAGAAATGACATCAGAAGGTCACCACATACTCCTGAAGCTACGCCTGCAGCTGCAAGCTGCTTGTGCTCTACCTCAGCACTCACCTTTGGAGCCTTGCTCCTGCCAACTTCACCAGACCAGACTTACCTGAGCACTCCCTGCCAGCAGGTCCTGTCACATTAAAAAGAAAGGAAACAAAACATTGTGGAAGTGAAATTAAAATAGAGATAATTTTTATTAATAATTTTGCCTGGATATTATCTTTGAAGATTACTAAGATTTAAAAGAAAAGTCACTCTCCTATATCAGAACACTCTCGTGAAGCAAAATACCAGTTACTCCCACAGCAGTATTCCAAGCCAGACCAGCTCTGGTTCATCTGTTCTTCTCAGTGTCATTGTTTTTCATGTTGCAGCAGCTAGAATACCTTCCTCAGAACCCCACAGGAGTTTGCTACTTAAGCCCCTTTTTTTTTCCATGCATAGCATCCAGCACGCAATGAGCTTTTGATTAATCATACAGTGATTAATTACCTACACTTTCTATGGCTCAAATTCAGCACAGCAATCAGCTTCTCACAGCAGTATATTCCCAAGTTCTTAAGTTGGCCAATTATCTGTCACAAGATATATACGGAGCATATTTCTATATACATTCCTCATGTTTAGATTATGCTCTTAGAGCACTGGCATGGTAACAATAAAAGTTAGCCTATTAATATATCAGCCCACTGCAGTCAGCACCACGCAAGGAGAAGAGATACATTTTTAACACATATTAAAATCAACTGTACTCTTCACAAGTGCTGTTGGGTAAAGAGATTGAAAGTAAAGTTGTCTCATCTATACAAACATTAGTTTTAATTTATAAGGTGAAATATGCACCTTTCTCCTTAGTATAAATCTCGTATTTTAAAATAGAGACTTGTATGATTGAAACCAATAGTAAAATATACATAACTTTGATACCTATTAGGTGGGAATTATTGTCTGTAGCTCAGCAGTGCTTTGGCACTCCAGTCATGGACACGTCCTACAGCCGTGGGACAGGAGGACAGGCCTCCCAAGGAACGGCAGACTGGCAGTTGGAGGAAGGGCACAAGTTTGTCAAGATATAAGCCTGGCTGTATCAGATCAGACCAAAGACCATTTAGCCCAGGAAATGGCCTGTGACTGCCCTCTGGTAACGATCAATAGCGATTGCCGAAGAAGAGAACAAGGACAGGGAAAACGTGCACTGATCAAAGTATTATCACAGCCTCCAGTAGCTTGTGGCCCCGACTTTTTAAGCCAAAGATGGTATTAGAGCATTTAGTTTAGGTTTCTGTTACGGTGCAATCTGAATTCTCTATTTTACAGGCTTCTGAAATTTGCTTTCTGATTAGCATGCATTCAAATATGCATTACTACATGTCTATACTCTTACCTTGTTTGGAGAGGTGGGGGAGTGCAGGGTATCTTCACGTGTTAGCTCCTAGTCATGAGTCACAATTTTTGTGAATTGCCTGCTGGGAGCAACTGTTCTTTTCTTAATATTTAAAAACAAAACCATAAAAATGGCTTTGGAGGTTAACAAGTATGATGATATTATAGTTATTGTCTGACATTTTATGAAACCAATGCTTTTTAATTCATTCATACTACTGTCCTGATTTAGGGTTGCAGACCTAGAGACCCTGTATCATCTTTAAGTTTGGGGGATCTTTATTTTACTTGTAGGTAAAGCATCCATGAACATCCACTGTGCTGCTTCCTCAATCTATGTCTATTTAGATGTGCATTCCCTGAAGATCTGATACAGTATTTGAGAGAAGACATTGCTAGTGTAATTTTAGAAGTCAAGTTTCCCTGGTAACCGCTGCTGACACCTCTAACTCAAAATTTAAAACTACAGCTCTCTGTAACACCCTTAAATGGCATAAACTGCCTTGCATCGATTGAGCTAAGGAACCTTACAAATAGCTCTCTGAAAGACACAGGACAGGAAGCTGAAAGGAAAAATGACACTGGAAAGAGACGGAAGCTGGAGAAAAAGAGGGTAAGAGACACAAGGAAAGGGAAGAGATAAAGGCAGAAGTAGAAGCTAGAGCATTCACAAAGCAGTAGGGACCCCTGGAAGGAGTGAGCTAGCAAGGAAGAACTATAAGCAAATGAAATTAAAGAAATTAAGAAAAGAAGAAATAAGGAGGACAATCGTATTCCCATTCTCTGTTTTAAACCTTTCAATGCTGGTTCAGCATATTTGTCTGGAGGATGCTCATCTCCCTCTCCAGGTCTGGAAGGGAAAGAAAGCAAAAAGAGGGTTACCATGAGATGCTATTATTGGTCCCCTACTTCCCTCAGTGCTTCATCTCTGGGCAATTTTGTCTGCAAAAAGCACAAATTCTTCAACCATTTCCAATTTGCCTCTCAAGTTTAGACCTATCTCCTTTTCTCAAGCAAAATCTCAGCCTGATATTGCATCACAGATATCTAGCAATCTCCTCAAACTAAAATAGAGTTCAGCATTTCCTCTTCACAAGCCCTTCCCACTAGTTCCTCCCTTCCTTACAGTGCCTATCACCACTTTCTTAGTAGGCATTTATGGTTTTAATTTGGCCGCATTCTTTGAGTCTCTGATTAATAGCCAAGCCATGTCTGTCGTGCAAATTACTTTGGAAGTCATATCCCTAAGAAAACCTCCTCTCATGCCCATGTAAACCCTGAAACCCCATCCTGTGACCTTATTCCTGAAAGTCACTCCTGTGACTCCCACTCCCGCCTACCCAGAAGGCTGCTGCAAGGACCATTTCCCCATGCGTTTTTTGCATCCTTCGCTGCCTCGTTCTCAGCTGTCACATCATACAAGCCTCTTGTCTTTGGCTGGAAGCCTTTCAGAACTTACTCCCTAATAACCACCCTTCACGTAGTATTTGAAAAGGAAACCCTTCTGCTCAAGATGTCAGGCTCCATTATACCCTCACTAAGCTTTCAAACAAGAACTTCTCAGCTTCAGAGGAGAATAGCAGCAGCACCAGGTCAGACAGAAGGTCCTTCTAGCCCCCTGTCGTGCTTCTGGCTGTGAGCAAAAGCAGGTGCCTAGGAAAGTTTGCGCAAATGCATAGCTGTATTTCCCTAGATGCACTGCCAGCCTCCAGCACGTTGTGGTACAGGAGCTTCCTGAGCCAGGTGTGGTGCTAGAGTTAATGTTGGATAGACTTTTCTTTCACAAATTTGCTTCATGGTTTTTTCTGAACCCAGATCACCTTTTTAGCATTTATTCTTCCTTCCTGCTTGAAAGAAGCTCCCTATCCATATGTATGTATTTATATTTATATAACATATCTCAATATCCTCCAACACTCTCCAAAAAAACTGCCTTTACTAGAACTTCTAAAGAAAATATGACAATAATTTGACTACTGGAGTCCTGAGATCACTTCCACTTCCTTTTACCCTGACCTGGCTCATGCTATCTTTGTGCCCCTGAATATTGTCCAGTGGTGGCATTACACCAAGAGCTCTCTGGAGCTGGGACTGATTTTTTGGTCTGTGTTTATCCAGCATTTAGCACTTTGGGATCCTGTTCTGTGGTGGGCTTTTAGTGGTATAGTGCTCATAAGTAGTGTTGAGACGGAAAGCAAAGAACGGCGACTGAGAGGCAATAATACAGAAACAGGAAGGCTACCTTTGAAGGATAATTAAATATTGCCTTATCTTCATTTTCTCGTTTTCCCAGGCACATACATGGGTGCATATTGGAAGGCAACTCTAAGAATATATTTTCCTCTCCAACATATACTATTTTTGCTTTAACTCCTCAGGGACTGGAGTGCTATGTAAACCAGCATATAATGTCAAAAGGTATTAGACTGGGTGTCCTGAAATTTCCTAGACACCACCAGCCACTATTACTGTACCCTTCTGTGCCCCATCTTTCCTCCCATCCTTCATCAGTCAAGTTCTAGGTTCTTTGAAACAGGGTATTTCTCTATTTTCTGTGTAATGCCTATCACAACTGGAGCCCTGTTTTTCATTTTTGAGCCTGCCATCAGACAAACAATAAGTAATAAATAATAGCAATAATATACCTAAGGACAGTATAGTTTAGGAAAAGGCTGGAGAATCCCTGTCAATTACCTAGCATTGTGCTGGAAAACCTATAGCATCTACTGCTCATTAAGGTGAAAAGAAAAGTAGGCAATATAAAAATAGATATAGGAAAGGAAAAATGCAGCTGTTAGAGTCCCTACTTATTAGAGCAATGAAAAACTGGAGACAGAACACAGTGCCAAGTGAAGACAAAAAAAAAAAAAAAAAGAAAGAAAAAAGATTGCATATAGAAATAGCAGTGTAGGAAGAAAGAGAGGACCAGAGAGCTATAAACTATTGTAACAGATAGTGCTTTAAGGAGTAAGTGCTGAGTTAGGGAAATAATACTGCTGCAACAGAGATCATGATGAAATGTGCTCCAAGGGGAACCCCTGTTGCAAGATTCACCTTAGAGAGAGCCAAAGATTCCCAGAACAGGTTTAGTGCATGGGAACAGTTACTAAAAGGATTGTGAGGCTGATGTTTGGGATTTTCAAAAGCATTCAGAAAGCTTTTCCAGCTCAGTCATGTGAAATCCAGCATCTAAGTCCTTCACGGTCTTTATACTCAAGGTTATTGATGGTTTCAACTATAATTTTGAATGTACAAGCAATACAGAATTTATTGTTTTTGCTGGTGTAGCTGAGCTCACTGGCTCTTCTGAGATGGAGGCAATGTCTTCATGGACAAGCATTCCCCCTCTAAAATTTTGGAGCCAAGTACTATAACATCAAGCTTTCAGCACTCTTTCAGAATCTTTTAACACATTTTTTCTTAGACAACTAGAAGGAAAAATGTGCTTTCCACTTCTACTATTACATTACTGTGCCTCCTCTCCATCCACTCCTTTTTTTGTAACTGATTTAACATGTTTGAGAACAAGCAGTGCATGCGAGTGCAACTTGCACTTTAACAGACATTCATAAATTTAGATTTGAATTACACTGCTGGAACCATGCTGCATAGCTGCTGTGAGAAAACTAGGCCAGTATACAGTATTTACCGATAGAAAAGATTTATTGTAATGATCCTGTCAGGTACAGTCGACAGGTCAGCATCTCCACTTAATGAGCATATACAAGGAGACAAGAAACTCAGTCTAGCTGTGTTCCAGTATGACATAAACTGAAAAACGTTTCTCTTTACCCAATCTAGTCACATCATCTGAACTTCATGTGATACAACTCACATTGCTGCAAGAACAGGATCACATTCATGCACATAAGAAAAATGCAAAGAAGTTTTATGTTCAGCAATTCATACACTATTAGACTTCTCTCTCTTTTCTACCGTGTTGGCCTAAAACCAAATGTATCCATGCAACAACCCCCGCCCCGCATCTTACATCAGGCTAAGGGAGCTGCATGTTAGGAATAGACCTAAAAGATCGAAGCTGGGCTGACCTTTGAACTCTACTTGCAGATGTCATTTGTAGAGTACAATTTTCATCTTCCTAACAGAAAAAAAAACACTCCTGCAACCTGGCAGTGAACCTAGGAGGCATTTTTGGCATTGTACCCCAGTATAACGCATACAACTGTTACAGGCCTTAAATCTCTGACTGTGATAGGGAGAAGGCAGGAGGAGAACGTCCTCAGGGAGTCCATGTTAGACCTCACCAGAAATCAGTCCACGAGGATATTACGGACCAAAGAACAGGTTTCCTGCCATGAAGTTTCTGCCCCTTGTTCTGCTGGACGAAAGCAGTAGCTGCTGATTGAACAGTTCTAAAATGTAGCCTTTTACACCTGTGCATTTTCAGAGCTCTTAAACCTTTTCTTACTTAGCCTGATGCTTCATGGCATCACAGCTCCTGCAGCTCATAAGTGTCATCTTCCACATTTTATGCTATCCTTTCGGACTGCAGAGATTTGGACAAGCAGGCAGTATGATGGGGGTCAGAGGAGCTGTAGGAGCAAGGGCTGGGTCATAGAGCTGTTCCCCATTTCCTCTTCAGGGCTGGGAACTGATCACTGTCTTCCCATCCTAGATACTTGACACCCCGGGAACTTGCAACTTTGAGCTTCTCCTTTGGCCTGTGCATAAGGGCACTTTCTCTTGGCTGTATTCCCTGGATGGAGTAAGGAAAGCACTATATTCAGGTCCCAGTTACACCTCTGGCTCCTAGGGCTGTCAAAATGCAGGACTTGCACTACACCAGCAGCTGAAATCATGCATGTTGACAAGGCCATAGACAGCATGAAGAGCTACCTGCTCCTTTTGCAGACTCGATACCAAGTTTAAGTCTGCAGTTTAATCGGGATTGCATTATGGATGTCAGTGATTCACTTACTATTCCTCTGAAAAGATGTACTAGTGCCATTCTTCAAACACAACTTCAGAGAGGAGAAAGATGTACAACAACTTCACAGGAGAAAGACGTGCAATAGCCCACGCTACACTGGTGTAATTGCAGAGCTGTTATGTGCAGGTACAAGAGACCTGGCTTTTAAATGACAGAATCCCTCACTATTCTTCCTCCCTGCTCAGCAAAATTCACTGCCTGCTAATCACATGGTGTTTACAAGTTTTTTCTTAGACTACTGATAAAACAGAACAGCATACAGCACAAATGGGCCATTTCTCAGTGCTTATAAGACATGATAAGCATTCAGCACAATGCAAGAATCCAAACAAGATTTTGAGTTGTAGGTGCCGAAGCTGTTTGAAGTCTGCTGAAGACTCTTCTATGCTTCTGCAGTTCCAGATTTGAATCAGTGCACCTCACTCCAGCTGTTCCAGCAGCACATAGATAGAAGTAAAGGTACTTTCATTTCTGCCTGACATACAGCTCACCTTCAAAAATAAAAAAGTAGGCCAATCTTTCACAACACGTAAGAACTGAGTATGAAGAATCGCTGCCATGCCCTCACAACACAGAGACAGCTAAAGCACAGAGTCAGCATGCACCACAGTCTGGCCTTCCTTCTAACTTGTACAGTAAATGAGACATAAAACTCGGCCTGAGGTTTGCTGGCCCAGTTGTTGTTCTTTATTCTAGATCCCCCAGCAGCTACACCGGGCAAAGGGAATTCACAAGCAAAAAATCCATCTAGTTACGGTATACTTAGAAACCCGACATGAAATGGAGGCTTTACTGTGCACATCAGGAAGACATTTTTGCCACAAACCACTTCAAACTAAACAGACAGGCAGTTAAAGGGAAGGCAAAGAAACAGAGGGGGAAGACGATATTGATTAGGTCAGATCTAGAGCCACCTTCCTCAGCGAGGTGCCTTATCTCTAGGACCCTATACTTCTCATCTGCCAGCCGCCTTGTAAATTGTTTTTTCCCAGAGAAAATCTGTTGACGTCTTACCACTTCACTGGGGTGGAATCCTTAATTAACATTTACAAATTACTTTTATTTCCCCCAGTAAGAGGTGCAACATAAATATGTCACATTATAAAAGAATGACCTTTATGTCCGAACTCCTTCAATAGTCAGAAAAAAAGGAATTGCTTATAGAATAATTTGTTCCTCCTTTCTTTCTTTAAAGAAAAAAAGATAGGCTTAAAATGTTTCAGCTAAATATCTTTTAATGTTCCTGTGGTCAAAATTACAGGAGAAATTTAAGAACACCAGGGCCTTTCCATTTAAGCCGAGCCCTTACTGAAAACAGGACAGAGGTCAGTGCTAACTGTATTAGAAGACTGTTAAAGAGCAAAATCCTTCTCAGAAACGAAGCTTCAGAAAACACTGTGTTTTGAAATAATATCCTCAGTTATGCTTTAATGTTGTAAGTTAAATGGGATTGCAGATAACGAGTACTTACAACCAGCAAAGACTAAGCATAGGCTGATTTAAAATAGCTCTGAACAGTAACCTGCAGAGATTAGACTCCTGCTAGAAAGATATTCCAGGAGCCACTGAGCTTTCTTTTGGAACTAATTTTGAACGAACACCTAATGGGATAGCTTTCTTGCATTCTTCCTTTATAAATAGGTGCAAGCAGAGGGGAGACAATGACAAATGAAATTGAACTTTGACATCATTATTTTTTAAAATAGGTTTAGTGAATGCCTTTGGGGCTCCAAATACTCAGGAGCAGATTTCTGCTCTAAATCACACCAGTATAAATCTGGAATAATGTCACTGAAGTCAGTGGAGATATTTGGACCATACAGATGATTTTGAGCAAAATCGGTCAAAATTGATTCAACTACAAGAACAGACATCCAAATATTTTACAATTACTTAATGGGTGAAGGGAGCACAGCAGTATGCATGCTTTGAAAAGGGTGCTGTTCTGATCAGGTTTGGCTTTATCATATGCAGGCTGGAGGCTTTCTTTTTAAAGCATGTATTATCAAACTATAAACCCAGATATTTTTTTGAATTAGTCCTGTACAGAAAACATCTTGTCCTAAAATACCAGTTTATATTTCCAGTAATCATATAGATGTGAATCCTAAATTATACTGCCAGTGATAATTCAGCTTGGTGACAAGGACCATGATCCCAGTGACTTGCTGCTAAACCCAGCTCAGTTAACTAACTAGTTAACCTTAGTTACTGTTAGAGTTCACATCCATGAACTTCACCCTGGAGTTTATTTCCTCTCCTCACTATATGCCTAGCTTATTTAAACCGGGAGACATTTGGAAAGGCAAAAATTATCTTCTATTGCGGATATGTACAATGCTCGAGAGGTAGCACCAGTGTTTCACATTAATGCTGTTTCACATTTACATGGAAAACCCTATTTTAAGTGAAATAAATACCTCAATAACTGCTTGATACCATTGTGACCAGGAGTCAGAAGTCCTGATTCTACAGTTTGCTCTTAAAAATTAAAGTACAATAATAAAATCATTTTCATTTCCAGCACTCACCTTCTGTGATATGTTCCTGAGCAGATAAATGTGAAAGGTGAGCAGAGGAGTATTAAATAATACTCAAAAGAGCCTTTATATGATGGATGCTTATTACACTGAGCGCACTGCAGTTCTTCATGCAATTAAGCATCACAACTTTGGCCTGAAGAACCTCTGTGAATTTTCGGTTTCTCTTTCCATTTGCCCTTCTACCAAATATAGACCGCACAGATTGGTGCAAGTTTGACCAAAGTCAGATAAATTACAGTTAAATAGATTTTTTAAAACAAAAATTAAATTTTCCCTTCTCACACTTTTTTCTGTATACCCTGATGCCTGGCACATCTTGTGCTCTTTGATAAGATGCATCTTTCTTACAGAGTAAATTTTGATTATTTGCCTTCAACTAACTGTGTGGCAACCTTCAAGTTTTGATATGTCAGGCTGTAACCTCGACAGACCAGTAAGCAGACTAACTCAGCATGACAGAAACACCAAATTCAAGTTAGGTATTTATGACTCTACAAGACCTCAGTTAAGAGCAACTCCCTAGCCGGCAGTCAGGCCCACAGACCAATAGTTCATGTAACCAGATAACTAGAAACTTCAACAGCATATTTAAGATTCATCTTCTCCAACTATACATTAACATGTGCTTTGGAGAAGCCCCCTGCTAGGTTACTGATCAGCTTGTTTCCCAAAACAAAGGTTTCAGTCCTCACATAAATATTTTTTCCTCTTTCAAACTCTTCCTTGATATTCACTTTTTCAGGCTTTTAATATTGATCAAAATAAAAACTGCTAGGCTCATTTTAAGCCCTCCTTATATACCATCCAGATCATCAGGTCAGATGATTGTGCTGAACGTTTCTGGAGGCAAGAACAGTCTTTTGCTGCAGTCATACAGCGTGATGCACATTTTAGATTCAGTAACTCCTGTTTCTCAGTTAGCTGTAGGCTGATAGGATCAATTGTATAGAAATACTATAATAATATTTTAATAACATATTTAAAACTTAGATTTGAACATGAATTAATCAGACTAATAGAGGTGTTCCACCAAACCATGTACCTGTCAGTTATTAGTCACTACTTACAATACTATAACCTAAGACACTTCAAAGAAGTTATGGGGATAAATTATATACTTTTACTAGCATTCTCTGGCACTGGACAGCACTTGGCTTTCTTCTTTAAATTTTAACATACACAAAGATGTGAGACTCTGGTATAACTCCAACAATTTATGAGACTGGTTATGCATTCGATTATGTCAACCCCCCTTTGAAAACAATGGAAACTTCTGCCTTGTAAGAACGTCGGCCATGAGGTTGCAAGGAGAGCAAGGGAGAGCTCAAGTTTCATTGAATTACCGTAAAGCAACCTCCCATAATGAGAAAAAGTTCTGGGAAATGAAACAAGCTGATACATCAGAAAGCTCCTTAGTCCCTTATGTCGGTAAACTCAGGTAAAGGGAAGTGTAGTCTAAAATTCCTTCCATTCTGGACACATCAGAAATTGTGTCAGTTTTGCGAAACACAAAACGAAGCATTTCCTTCCCTTGACAGCAGGTCTCTCTATGTCCAGTAAGTCTCCAGAATGGAGGAGAAACGTGCTGCTTGACTTATACATAATTAAAGAGTTGCTCGGTTGACCTTACCTCAAAATGAACACCGAAAATCCATTTTCCTCACTGAAGAATTAAACATGCTAACATGAAGTCTGAAGATTTTTTTTTCCCAGCCATCTCAGCCATTCTCTTCCCTAAAATGCCCATGCCATCCTGAGCAATTACTCCACACTTCATAAAAAATAGGCAGAGTCCAGAGGGTACTCACTCGTTTTGGAGCTGACATCCTTGGTGAGTGAACCGGGAAAAGGTGTAAATAATATGCAAGTTTTAATTTAAACTTTGCTGGTTACCTATTGCATTAATTCAAGGACTTCTAAATACTTAAAAGTTACCAGAAAATAAAAAAGTGCTATATCAGTTCAGCTTCCCCACACTTTCAACTGGGCTTGACACCAGTAAACCACTTTTCTGAGATCTGTAGCATTGTTAAGAAAGAACAAAGCTAAGTGCCATAAAAAACTCCTCAGAACAGAAAGCCAAAGAACGCTTTTTTTCAACTTTGCACCATACCAGGCAGACTGTTTTCAGACACCAGTCATTTTTCTTGATTTACCAAGAATTCCCAATTGTTTCTTTCACTCAACAGTTAGTTGCTCCTAGCCAATTTTTCTCTTTAGGACTCCAGTCAGCAACATCCCTCGACCACAACTTCGTTTCATAGCCTTGGGCCAGCCATGAAACTACTGGACTGCTGCAGTGAGAGATAAATGATTCTTAGGTACTGAAGAGCAAAAGGGCTGGGGGAAGACTGTCCAACTCCAGAGAAAAATAAACACGTGCACAGCTGTTGCGGAGCTGACGAGGGAAGTGTTGTGCTTTCCTCGCACAGGGAGATTGGAAAGGCACCCCAGGAGAGATGGGGCTATGGAATGCCCTCTCCCACAGCCAGGTTTATCTCACACAGCAGAGTGAACAAAACTGAGAGTTTGTGCCTGTAACACAACAGATGCTGCCACACATTCCTCTTTATTTTCCCTCAAAATCAAAAAAACCTTAGAAAACTGAAAGGGAGTGTCAGAGGAGATCTCCACACCACAGGTAGCGTGTAAACCAGTCATAGAAAACTAGGGAAACCTCAAAGAGTTTATGATGAATTCCAACATTGAAAACCAAAGAATACTTTTTATCACAAATCAGCTGGATATCCAAGGCTAGTTTTCTAGCAAGGGGTTATGTAAAACAGAGAATACATGGCAAAAATAGGGAACAGATCTTGCCTCAGCACTCTGAATCTGCAAGGCAGCTCGTAGATCACGATCTTCTCATGTCAAGGAAGATGCAGAAATATGTTTGGGATCAAAGGAGAAACTGATGGAAGGGCTTGAAAAAACAGGCCATGCAGTGCAAGATAAAACTGAGTCAAACTCCTTTAGCAAAGGGGAAGTGGACAGATTGTTTAATCATTCTGACACAGAAGAAGGGTGGGAGTTTCACTGCTGTGACCCAAGGGCTGGGCACTCTTCTAGACGTTCCTTGGAAAAATTGCCTGGTTTGCTGTGTTCAGGAGCAGGGCGCACATGAAAATGGCAGTCTCTTTGGGCCTTGAAATTCATAAAGTTCCTGTTATTCCCCTCCTTCCTGTGAAAACAGTCACCCAGACTGCCCCCGATACATTCCTACCCGCTGCAGTCCTGTACTGACACATGCTTCAGGGCTTTTTGACCTGCAGATGGCCAGGTGAGCTGGGTTTTGCACTTTTGGTCAATTGTGCACCGAGGGATTTGCTTGTCTCTCAAACATTACAGATTGCCCATATATGGAGGCAGAACATCTGAGAGCAAAGACTTGATGTACTGACATTTTATCTGGATCTCCAGATAAAATATTGGAAATATAATGGGGAAAGGGTATTCTGCTGGGCTTTTCTTTCTTCTTTCTTCACAGCCATAGATCATGCTCCACCCCTCTAGATACATTTTGTCTCCTTGAATCGCATGATGGTAACTGCTTGCTCTGTGATAAAATAGTCTATTCTTGGAATGACTGAAATCACTGAATTTAACAAAAACCATTATACCTCAGCCCCTCAGATTCATCCAGGAGGTTAGAGTAAGTGACCTATAAATGCTATCTAGTCTTAGACACCATAAAATTCTGAAGGACCAACCTGGATTTGTTAATGCAGGGGGGTAGAGCAAGACTGAGTACCCCATACTTCCCCTGATAGAAAGGAATGGCTGAATACCAACTCAGATGGTAATAACCAAGATCTACAGCACAGCAGAGAAGGACAAAACTGGTGGAAAGAAAGGGTATACAATTCAATAAAAGTTACACATTCCTAACTCCAGAAACAGATCACCAACACAGTCAAAAATGTTTATACATTCTGCAGAGCCTTTAATAGCACTCTTTAGAAAAATAAAAGCATTTCCTAGGTAAACAAATTTTTTTTAAAAGTAACACTAATTCTATCCTGACAATTTCTGTGTGTTTGTTTCTAGGCAGAAAATAGAACTGTTACATATTCATTAGACAGGGAACAACTCTAACCGTTGTGCCACACGATTAATATTTATTTTACCCGGATTCTTTTTTTTTTTCCTCCTGTATAATGAAATACAGCTTTTTCAATCCAGCAGTTCACATTGCTCTTAAGAAACTACAAGATAGGTGAAGATGAAATACATAAGGCCTAAGTTCAGCAAGCAATGGTTTACACACAACTAAATAAAGCACTAGAGTCCTATCACCAAGGTAAAGAGGAATAATCACATGCATTAAATTAGCTACATACCTATATACCTTGCTGACATTTTCCACTGACTCTGGCTTGGAGGGAGATGTATTAGAACACCCTCATCTCCTGCTGCCCGCTCTGTTTTGCTGGAGGGTTAGCTGGGCAACAGGATGAGATATATGGGCTACTCCGCACACGGTCTAGTTTATTTGAACAAATTATCATCAACACTTTTTTTTACATCAATATACCAGTCTTTGACCAGGACAGATGAGGCAGACGTACACTTTTTCTGCCAGGTCCGCTGGGGATAGTCTCTTGCAGAGGTGCAGGGAACTATGCTAGGAATCATTACCAGTAAGTACAAAAGTTAAAGCCAGTAATGTCTGTGTGTATTAGCAGCAGCAGCCAGGTGAAATTAATCACCCATGCAAGAAATCAGCAGAGTCTACCAGTGCCCTTAGTCCAATCAGAATACAGAAGTAAGAAGAAACTGTATATACAAAGCAACACAGCAAAGCAGAGCATTAGTTTTCTAAATATATTTAGTGTTTGTACAGAATAATCCATTTACACTGTTAATGCGTATTATGTACCTGCAGAACTTAAACAGTTTTATTGACCCTAGGAATGCCAGCTGCAAGAAGTGATTTAATACACCACACACAAAAGACTATATGTTACACTAAGTATTTATTGCAATTCAATAAAAGCAAAACAAAACAGTGAAGCATTACTGCCTTTTGAAGATCATCATAGGAGGCTATCATTTTAACCACTGAAATGAAAATAAATGGTACTTTTCACATTAGGATACAGTACCAACTTTTCCTATGCATTTCCATGTAAAAGTTTATTAAGCTTCGAGATGATATACTTAAGCTAGTTGTTTTATGTGCCTGAAGAAAAAGAAAGGCTAGTAAAAATTAAATCTTTTCTTTACCTTTTCTCCTTTATAATATTCAGTGTATTTTCCTACATGATTACCTAAAATCAGTTCATCTATTTCAAAATGTAACAGTCAAAATATGCATTTACCACTTGCCATTCCTTCTTTTACCTCCCCCCCTTTTTTAAGCTGTAAAATCATGCTCTGAAGCCACTAAACGTAGTGACATCTGTGAAATGATGTATTTTATTTTTAATGCATGCACTCAGATGCAGATCTGACTTTCAAGTACTTAATTCTGAAATATCTAAAATAATCCATGTCCCAGAGAAATGCCACTAAAGCACCCAGGGCTTTTTCTTTCTTATGAAAAGGGCAGGGTAAGGGATGTGCTAAATGCTTTTTTGTTCTACTTTCAGTTCTACCAACTTTCTTTTTCTACAAGAACCTACACATAGTATTTTGCTCCGCACTTTAAGGTCTGCATGTACCTGGAAAGGAATTCAAAGCAGAGAATGAGAGAGTTTTAGGATGAGCTGTTGGAAAATGGAAAGGCCATGCAGAGAGCCGCAATCCAAGATGAATAATTTTGGTAAGAGGAAGGCTATTTTGTAGGCTGTAAAGACATTTGTGTGTTTACACTACAAATTCCATTTCCTCATATCTTGCCTTACTTGTTCTCAGTTACTGTTAACTTCTGGGACAAGCCACAAGCCCCACAGAGTTTGAGCACAAAGTTGTTTTAAATTTTCATTCCACAACACACATGGCAATGTGACGTGGAAAAGTCAGAGAGAGGCTGCTGCTTTGACTTGACTCTTCTTCTTTGAAGTAGAGGTGAGGAAGAATAAAGTCCAAGACATTCACACCCATAACAAAAACCTTAAAGAGTTTTCTCTGGGCAGATATATTAACAGTTTCTCTGAACCATGGCAGTGTCTTCAACACTTCCCCAAAAAACAGAATTGGAAAAAAAATGGTTTCTTTTTTGCAATATAGTCCCTTGTTTTCACTAAGCATTTTTGGTCTTGAACACTGAAACCATCCACTCCCAATTACCATCTTTCTGTTTTACCTCTTTAATACCTAGGTGATTTTAGCAGGTAATCTCAGAGACAGTACAATGGGCTGATGGGCTATCTCATCATTCGCAGTAGAGATGGAAGCATTCAGATAATAACCATTCGCCCTGCTTATCTGAGATGCACTTAACTATTGCTGATTTACTTAATCAGGACGTCTCACAAAGAACCAATTTAAACACATGGCAATTAGAAACAATGACTGCTTTTTAATGGGGACGGTAATTTTGCTCAGGCTGGCTGAATCCATTCACTGTCTATACGACTTCCCTCTGGCTGTATATTGAAGAGACAGACAGACACACACACACACACACACACTCTCTCTGGCCTTTTTAATGAAATGAATACTGTTGCCAATCAATTCCTCGATTATGTCAAGCAAATAGAATGACCCCAGTCATTTGAGTCTTAGAGCCTTTCATGCTCATAATAGTAACTTCACCATCCATTACACTAAAAAAAAAAAAAAAAATCCTGAAGTATCCCAAAATTTCAAGAGTTACTCAGAGTTCAACTTTACATTCTCCTAATAAACATACAAATCACATATATAACTGCAGGGTGACATGCTAAATTCTCAGTTATTGATGAAGGCACTCCTAGAATATTTCACTAATGGCACAGGCTTAGTTAATATAAAAGAAATTATTGATTTTGCTTAAAAAATGTTTTAAAAGTCTCTCGATGTGCAGGTAGCTGAAATAAATTATGAAACGCATGGAAAAACTACCATTTAAATAAAGAAGAAAGAGACCCAGACAGGCAGAGACAGTAGAAGGAAATAAATTATGAAGCCCTTGTCAATCCCACTGAAGCAGCAACAGTGGTGGTGGCACAGTCAGTGCCACACTATGGTAGCATACTGCTACAGTCCAAAGATCATGAGACCAAATTCAAGACTGACGATATTCAGCTCAAAAAGCAGGAAAAGCTTTTTCATCAGGACTTTCCCCAAGAACAATGCTCATTAAAATGACACAAATCTTCACATCTGTCCCTGACATACTTTAAATGGTAAATCACAGAGACATCTTCTGGCCAGAGCGGCATCAAATTCTTAAAACATATGCTTTGTCTGCAAACTTATCTGGGCTGGACACTCGGTGCTACCTCTACTAATGTCTACTTCTACTAATGTCAAAAATGTTGTATACATACTTTTCTTCTCACCCTTAATTGCTCTTAATCTAGAGATATCATGACTGTCTGTAATCAAGATCCAGGATCACAGGGATTTATTTCTGCAAAAATATCAGTTTTTCTACAGATGTATCACAATTCTGAAGTCTTGTATCTCAGGGACATGCATGTTAATAAGAATACAGAAGTTACAACTAGAGTATTTTCCTTAGTTCCCATGGAAACACAACACTTACTTCCAGTCCTGGAATGCTGCAAGATACTGAGTTATACACTCAAAAAAATACTTAAAAGAGCTTTTCCCAGATTTTTAAGCGACTTCCCCTGATCCTGTTCATTGGGACTATCTGGCTGAGAGAGACCCCTTTAAAGCACAGCATTAACTAGGAAAAGGCACGGAAGTGAGACTGAACATCTAGGAAGGACACTGAGAAGCAGCCAGAGGAACCTGAATTTTTGAAAAGATAGCTCAACTGTTTAGGGTCAGAATGAGGGTGCTACTATGCTGACACTTGTCAGTGGTGATGCTAACAAGGTGTTATTGCATAATTTGTTCATGGCTTTACCATCAATATAGCCTTCTCAAGCGCATGCTTTGCACTGTACCTTCTAAGGACTGTTACCTGCTGTCTGCCATAGTTTTGCATGCTATACAGTCATTTACAACTACAACCAAACTTACTTTCTACCCAATTTGTAGGAGAAGTAGCTTCAGTACAACTTATCTGGAGAGAAGTTGCTCAATAATTTGAGGTAACTTCTGCCTTTATTTCTGGAGGGGACAGAAACCATGGTAGGGGAAGAGAAGAGCAATCCCAGACAAGAAATCTAGCTAGAGCTGGTGAAAGTCTCTCCATTTGCTGCACAGGAATACACATAATATGGGAAGTTGTAATCATAGACAGAAAGATACCAGTCTTTAGTAACATGATCTAAACACCACATGCAGATTCTTGAAAATGGACAACTGCATTCCTTTTCTCCTGGTGCTTTCCATATGCATTGGGCTTTGCAGCCTAAACCAAAACTTGCTGATGTCACCAGGATGCTTTGATTTCCATTTTTTTTTCTCTCCAGTGACTGCACAAGGGAACAGATCCTCTCTTCCCAGGGTCACAGATCTGTTAGCAATAATTACAGCAGAGTAGTGGCAAGCTAACTTAAAATCCAATAGAAATATTATTCTCCTTTTAAAATCAAAAATATCAGAGGGTCTTATATGGAATAGCAAGAAAGCCATGGTGAGCACTGAATAAAGAATGAGAGAAAAAATGTGCTAGACACTTATAGCATGCTGAACACAAATGTACCCTATTAATAGAAAGATTTTTTCAATTCCAGTAATTTTTGAAGAATCAAATCCCTGTAGGTGTGACAACTAGACTAATGGAATTATATCTAGTGGGCTATTTTTAAGAGAGCAGAAAGATATCCAACAGGATAAGTGAACAAAAAGAGAGCTTATTATTCTAGAAGACTGCTGGGATAACATCAACAAGATTCTTGGAAAATTTGGGGCATGCATGCCAAATTTGGACAATCAGAGAAGCTGTGTTTCAGTCAAAGTCTTTGGTCGCTCAAGATACATATACAGGAAAATGAAAATTTCAGCTTTATTTGGTTTCTTTAGAAAAAAATTTCTGTTCCCAAAGTACCAAAAAACATCCCCCCAAAAATGAACTAAAAATCTCCCACTGTTCTCTTACTAAACACCTCTCTTTTCTCCTGTCTCCAAAATCAAAAATGCCCACAAAAGTTACTTCATCCACGTTCTATATAAACATGCTGCTGCTACAGTGCTCTAACACTTCATCTTGTTGAAATTTTCAACATTTCTTTTACATTCTTTATAATAAAGAAAACTGACTGCTTACTTTATCTTACTTTAAGAATAAAATATGAACTCTATCCTCCCTCAAAAAAAAAATCCTTTATTAATCTTATATAGACTTCAGTTTTATAGTTCTTACTTGCTATCTGTAAAATAAGAAAGTCTGGAAAGGCTTCCTGCAATGAGAAAATTCGAGGTGTTTGTTTCATTTCATTTCTAAGGTTGAAAGCAATGTTGGAACTTGATAATTTCACATAAGACCAGCACACACACAAATCTGCTTTTCTAAGGCCCTTGAACCTTCCAGAGAAAGACATAAAACACAGTGCATGCAGACTGAAGTTGGAAATAAAACACAACTTCTTTTAAACAATGGAGGTAATTAGCTACCGAGATAACTTACCAAGGAAAGTAGCAAGTCCATTAACAGAGAGTCATTAAATCAAATTTTCATGTCCCTCTGTAAAAGATATACCTTGGTATAACCACAAAGCCAAGGCTTTAGAGCTTTCATCACTCAGAGCAAGAAACTCTCTTCACTCCAGAACCACGAAGTGAAGGTCTAGAAGTGGTACAAAGCCACAGCAGGCCACATGGCTAGCAGCACCCTAAAACTGCAACAGCAGCTATTCCATTCCACTTTGCTGATGCTTCAGTCATAATTTCAACAGCAAGGCTCTCTCTCAGGTGTCACTTACATGCTCAAATTATACCTCATATTCCTCACTAAAGCAAGAAGAAAGCAGACCCACTACTAACTTCCTGAATGGGGTCAAATATGGAAGTCCAGCTAAGACAGTCCTTTCTACACACACAGAAATGACGAGGGTGCTTTTTAGCAAACTCAAACCACTCAGTCTTTTGATCATTATAAAAATCCCAAGGGAAGCAGGGGTGGGAAATAATCTGCAAGCAAATTCAGTTGAATACATGAACTGTGGAACAGGCCCTCCCTAACCCACCAGATTAAAATGGTTTCAGCAAAGATCCTTCACGGTGGATGCCTCTTGCCCACACGACTTCTAGTCAGGACCATATCACTCAAAGCGCAGAAGCACACTGACCTTCTATCCAATCTGCAGCAGACAGCTCAAGCAATACATGAATGATAAAAGTAAATTTCATATGCCCTATGAAGGGTACAACAGTAAACCATACTTGAAATTACCAATAGTCACTG
The DNA here is from genome assembly GCF_036370855.1 of Dromaius novaehollandiae. Taxonomy (NCBI): domain Eukaryota; kingdom Metazoa; phylum Chordata; class Aves; order Casuariiformes; family Dromaiidae; genus Dromaius; species Dromaius novaehollandiae. The sequence goes on along the minus strand of NC_088103.1, from coordinate 39,665,644 downwards.
ATTAGGACATCTTGCCAGAATAAGTTATGTATACTTGTAATGATGACTAACCTTCAAAGTCCTTTTTATCAAACAATCATCAGCAGGAACTGTTTATACTTATAAACTAGTCACTCGTGCTAATATTTCAGATTTATCTAAAATCTCAGCATCTAGGTTTAATGCATTCTAGATAACATTCTACTGAAAAAAATATCTGCTCAGCAAAGACTACAGTAAAACAAGCATTTCCCAAAACAGATTTCAAGAAAACAAATTGCCACTCCACATTCTTACATCCTTCAAGCTAAGAGAGTTTTGTCACCATGGTATTTCAGGGTTTGATTAGCAGTTATAAAGAAAAAAGATTTTCTTCTTTTGAGCACATTTAGCAAATCTTAATTTTTATTGACAAATTAGTAACAAAAGCTATATTGCACCCTACAGGGTCTTTAAAGAGTTTATGAAAACCTGACATTAGTAGCTGACCCATTTACAGTATGCAACAAGGGAAATAAACAGATCAGGAAACAGCAAGCACTAGATATTTTCAGTGCATATTCGAGTCCAGGAGAAAAAAAGAAAGGAATCATTTTTCTTGCATTGCAGTTTGTCACCCTCCCAATACAGGCCTGTAAATTTACACATGAGGCAAGACAATCCCAATCCAATCTTAAAATGTCTCAATCATTCAGTCTTTCTCCTTGACCCAACTTATCACTTATCTTCACAGCTCACAGCAGTTTCTCCAGGATCCTCTGTCTTACATTTTTTATGAGATGGGTCTCCTGGGAGAAGAGACATGCAATGCTCTAAGGATCGTGCAATTTCATCAATTGTCCATTTGTCTTCATAAAGTGCATGCTCCTCTAGCGTAAATGGCCCCTGTTTGGTTCGGGTCAGTTCTTGCACACTGGCGCAGGTAGAGAGTTCTGTATCAAAGAAGAGAGGATTCAGAAAAAAAGTGAATGGTCAATTTATCTATTTGAACTCATTTACAATGCCTTATATGTATCTTTATATGTAGCCTTCTATATTATTCTGTTTCGTTTGAAAAGAAAGTTCATGAAGATTTTTCACTCATTTACATCATCTTAAATCAATATGAGGCAAGGAATTCTTCCTTCGATTTCAACAGATCTCCAATGTAATGAAGTTGAAAATCTGACAGAAAGTTGTAAGGAGGTTTTCCAGATTTAAATCAGAAAGAAAAAAGGGAAATAATGACATAAGACAAAAGCAAAGCATGCTGTATTCATGAATGACTTAGAAGACCATGAGCTATTTTTCCACAGACTTTGAGGCCTTCACGCTTAAGTGCTTATAACTTGCCATCAAAAAAGGATTTTTGTATTTTTATCCTGTGTTACCTACCTGTTTACCTGTGTTACCTATCAGAGATGAGGAAAAAAATCAAAAATACAAACACATATCCCAATGGGTTAAATAAATACCAGTAGGACAGAGTTACATAATGAGGGGTTACAAAAGATAACACCTGGAACTAAACTGAAAGCACAGAGGCCTAAAATTTAATACTAAAATATTCTCTTCCATCCTCTCAAATGTAGGAGGCTTTTTACTGCATTTCAAATTTATTTTGAAAAGAAGCCAAATGGGGACAGACTTTATCTTGGTTTGTTATTAAAGGACTAAACCCAAGCCAGTATGCTCAGAAGGCAGTAACAGAAACAAAATCTTTGGCTTGCCTAAGCACAAATAACAGCATTGAAATTCAGAGGGTTCTTCCACATCACTTTGTTTTTTGATCTGCAAATGTATCATTAAAAAAAAATTTTTAATGGACTATCTGTTCTCCATTATGCAGTTTGATAGATGTAAGGCACAAGACAAATAACCCTTTGGGAAAGCAACACCAATCACAGTTCAGAGAAAGGAGAGAGAAAAAGCTGGAAAAAACACCACAAACTGACAAGTCTTTCCAGCAGACAGTTTTATTATGTACATCATAATGCTCTGTGCAATCTGTTTTCGAAATGTGATGAACAACATTTAAAAAGACAGTATCTTTCTCCCTCTTCTCGCCCTTAATCTGAGTTAGCTTTAACACATGGAGGAGAAAGGAAAAAAAAAAAGAAAAAAAAAAAAAAGCAAACCTAAAAACTTGCTTTGTATTATCTTGCTCAGTGCTATTATCTGTCCCATTTCTATTCCCCCTCAGGGTCCCGTGGCAATTATTTAACCTTCATTCCCCCATATTGCAAAGGAAAATACCCTGGTACATAAAAACAAGTGAACAAATGATAGGAGTGCAACTCTGCAACATAGCGCATAAGTCTGGTGGCTATAGATACAGAAAGTGACAAGATTCTTCCATTAACAGAAACATTCATTCCTTAAGCTCTTACAGTTTTTTCATGCCTACCTTTGCCAATGTCACTGACCAGGCTCCTGACATAAAAGCCACCACCACATTCAACATCTGGAACATTAACAGTGACATGGTAAATTGCCAGAGTGCAGTATGAAATCTACTTTACATAGAAACCATGTTCCCAAACAAATGTAAAAATGCACTAAGCAAACAACCCAGTGATAAAATATTTATGGGATACAACATCAATTATTCATCCTGTAACATATGTGCGGGTGAGATTGCTAAGCTAGAGAGGAGGGAAAGCAAATACAATGGCAACTGAACTCACTAGAAATTAAGTACTCGATGTGGTATGTGAATAAATGTTTCAGTCCTGTTCATTTTGAAGGTTTCAAAAGGTTGTTTCATATTTCTAGCAGTGAAAAGTTATTTCAAGTACTAGCCTAAACTGACTACCAGTGCTTTTAAGATATTATTGTACAATGTGTGACACAGGCTGCTCCAATAAAAGCTGCTGACATTTTAAAATTCACTTTTAATTTTCCCTGCTCTCTCAACCCTTCCCTTCCCCCTCTGCCAAAGATCAACTGCTAGTCACCCAACCATAAAATAAGGACTGAAGTAACACAGCACTGAGTTCTCTCACTCGTACCTGCTCATCACATAACATTTAGCCCAGAGGACTACGGAAGGGCCAACTGGGTAGCTCCCCAAGGCATAAGATTGTGTTGACCTCACAGTAGCATCAAACATTTACAAAAGTCTCTTTGCTTTATTTATTAATGTGCTTCTTAATGTACTACCCAAGTTTCTTCATGTATGGCAGAAGGGAGGATAAGATCCCGCCTCCCCAAACTAGAAAGAGGTCTGACAGTAACTGATATGAGCCCTTGCTGTACCCTGGGAGAGACACCAGTAGATCTGGGAATCCAGGCAAAAGAATGGGTGAAGTGAAGTAAGCAGACCTGAGAGAGGAGGCGTGAGCTGGAGGTTGTGCAATCATAGACAGATGCAAATAATCCCCTGACCAGCCTCTCCGAATTTTCCCTCACAGAAAGATTACATATAATCAGCTTAACTTAAAACCAAAATACGGTGCTTTTACAGCAGAGTGGAAGTCTCTGCACGTAGGCTCACACCAAAATAAGTAGCTAAGGGAAACGAAACCCATTTCATTATCTTAGTCCCAATAATAAATAAGCTCTAACAAACAAGCTGGGAGCATCAATCTATGAAATCATCTTTGGCTTTTACCCAGTGTGAACAATGGTGGCTGGAAGTGTTGGAGAGAGAGGCTGTACACTCTTACTGGCCGAGCAGGCTTTGCTTCAACTGCTTCTCCTCTCTTTATCAGACTTGATAGCCTTTGTCCATCCTTCTTCAAAGCAGAGTAGCTGATTGAATAGAGCACAAAAATGTGTCATACGTTTGCAACAGAACAAGCTTTCCATCCTCCAGATCCTGTTAATGCTGTACTACAGTGGGATACCTTTGGCCCTTCTAATCCTCTCCAAGAGCTCATGAAAAAAATAAAATATATCAAGTGCTGCTGAAATCTCCTGAACACAGAATAATCTCATTTACCTGTTGCTATGTAAACTGGAAAACAAAAGATGGGCCTGTATTTATTCCTTGCTGTATCAATTTAGAAGTGTTTCATCACTCGATTTGTCGTTTACGAAAGCAAAGGGTCTCTATCAGGGGTACAACACTTGTGACTGCCACTAACAAACTAGACAGTTTGTTACAAGTCACAAGTCTGCAGGTCACACACTATCTCAGTGCTATGTTAGCACTGGAAGGTGAAAGTTGCTCAGGCAACTTCCCTCCTCTAACTCTGCCTTGTGCCTTTAACTGACTCCGTTCAGGGTCTTCCCCTGACTGAACTGTAGCCTTGTTCTAGGGTGTTTAGAGAAGCACTATCAAATGAAAAAATCATATCCTGCTGATAACATGAGACCTTATCCAAAGCTTCAACTCAGGCTCTGAAAGAAAGATGACCATAAAAAAAACAAAGAAGAGATCTTATTCAAATTACCAGAGGGATATGAAGCAGGTCAGATGAAATAGAGCACCTACCGAATAACTGACCTGAGAGCACTCACAGGGGAACCACAGTAACTGACCCATTGCAAATGCAAAGGAAAGCATGTTAGCTTAAATCACCATAAAAGCCATCTGTCACAGGCTAAGCACTTGCATATCATCACTTACCATGGCTCACCTGACTAGAAGAAATTTGTTAAGCTAGGAAAGCTTAATCACTAATCACTTATACACAAAGTTTTCAGAAAACTAATCTGAAAGCCATATAAGGCACTTCTACACTAATATCAGACAGTGTCCCTCCACCCCACATCTAAAATTGAAGTCTCGAAGTTTTCCCTCCTAACTAGACGACAGAGCAGAACTCCGTAAGCCCTGCAAAAGCTGTTTAAGACTGCTGCTCTACTTTACAATTTACCAACAAAATAGACTCCAGGTGACCATTTGTACTTGATGTTCAAATTAGCATGACCTGCAGCTGCAAATGTGTCATGTTAAACTCCTAAGTCTGCCTAGCATCTATCCTGTTGTCAAAATGTACCTTTTTATTTCTGACAGAACTGACTTCTCTTGGCAAGTCCTGACAGCTGAACACTGCTCCTGAGAGTCTGAATACTGTAGAACTTACAGTGGAGGAACCTGCATTATGTCCCCTGTGAACTTTTGCAGCACATTTTCAAGATCTCCTTTTGTTATCTTATCTGTAGAAAGAAAACAATATGCATGTTAGCATTGATTATTCACATGGCACTAATGGCATCAATCACGCTCTGCAAATAGATACAAAGAGGAAGTCCCTCTGCTTTGAATTTAGATTCAATGAAGAATGCCACGAGAAAGAGAGAAAGAACAGAATGTAGGTAGGAGTGTGAGCTATTGCAAAAAAGAGTGGAACAAACTGTCCAAGGTGATTAAGACAGTCTGGACACTTCCAAAAGGGCAGAAATTTCCACATATACAATCCAGTTTTGCAATTTCTCTCACTACAGACTGTAAATTCATTTTTCTGCGAATTATACAAAACTACAAAAGTTGTCCTATTCTAATTTTTAAAGGACAAAAAAAAGAATAAAATGCTTATCTAACCTTGGCAGCTTCTCTTAAAGAGTACTTAACTGCAAGGGAAAGATGCACAGGTTATTAGAGAACAAAAGCATTGTTTTTTGTTTTTTTCTGGTAAAGACTGCATCTGTAACAGCACCTCAAATTTCCCTAGCTACCAAATATCTAGCCTGCAGATGCTCGCTAAGGTATTGTTACATATTAAGTATGGTCATTTTATTGAAGAAAGCCTTAAAGAAAAACACCTGCATTACACAATCTCCTCTCTTCAGAAAACACACACACACACATCCCCCTTTATTAGAAGGCTATAACATAGGAAGATGATTGTGTCGGTCCCTTGAAATACTATTCAACAGAGATGACATTCATCCTTAATTAGTTTAGGAAGCACAAGCATAGGATCTGTAATCACGATGCACTTCAATGATTGGTTAAGTCTTGACTAGTTCCATTTCTCATGAATTATATTCAATTAGCATTACTCAACTGAAGTGAACAGCATCCTGCAACATAAATAAAACTTACTTATTGACCCTTTATTATATTTTATTCTACTTGGAGCAGTCCTTTACTTGAAGCTCTCGAAAAGCATGTGTACCTCTTGCCACAAGTAAAAAGGAAGAGGTTTCTTTCCATTGCAGCTTTCAAAGACAGCGATGTGGTATTTCACTTTCGCAAAGCACACTTTGCAACCTCAAGAGCAAATACTGTCCCCAGCCCTGTCTGTCTCTCCCTAGCAGCTGTCTCAAGAAGTATCATTAACAGCAAGCTCACAAGGTTCATAAATCAGTCACGGATGCTGAGAGAGAACAGTGCACATTAGAATATGAAGAAGAAATGTCAAAATCTTTCATATAGTAAGGCTGGAGCTTCTTCTGAAGAGCCTCTTGAATGGTTCTCTCACGGTCTTGCTGTGCATAATACTGTAGTTCAGCAAGGTGCCACATGAAAATCACATGGCAAAAAGCATGACTCCACTCCATGTTTGTGATCCTGTATGCTTCCTGCAAGTCTGTTTGCTTCAGGGTAGAATTCAGTATGTAAAACCTAAGTATGCATGTCATTTGGGGTTGCCTGTCAGTTTTCACTCCATCTGTATTAGGGCATTAAACAAGACACCTGAATTCAGTTCTGCTCTGATCTCACATTCCCCTGATTTAGAGGTTAACATGAAAAGATACATCTAGCCTCTAAAGTAATCACTCATGCTATAGGCAATTTCTATTTAAGGGGGGAAAAAAAGTGAAGTATGATACATTAAGCCATTAACAAACAAGGCTGCGTGATGTATTATCATAGTAAATATTTATAGATGAGTTTAAGAACTAGAATAAATCACATTGGTTGTCTTTGATATATCATGGCTCAAGCTGGCTAGTATTAAATTCTGAAAACATGCTTTGCTTTTCTTTTTTTTTTTTCTTTTTTTCTTTTTTTTTGCTTTCTTTTTCTCTTTCCAGCATGCACTGCCTTTGCATTTGTTTGGATTTGCATGGGTTGCATTCGAGCGATTCTGCTCTTTCCTAGAACACACAAGTTGATGGTTTTTATTCCGCTCTCAGTCAGACAAGAATGCCTTATTAATCCTGTCCCAAACAAACAGTTTCACTAGGTCTACATTGCATATTTGGCCAAGGCGTCAGCCCAGACTTCTGGCTCTGGAGGGCACATGGCTTGCACTGTGAACTAGCTCCTTTTCTTTGCTGCCTTTCAGCTCACACCGTCATCACATCCATGCTTACAGGCAGGAGGGAATTCAGTCCTGCCCAGAAGAACTAGCTCCCTTCTGGCCCTAGGCCCACAGGTCTCAAGCTTGCCTGGCTGAAGGCCTGGGGTTAGCAGGTTAAGAGCTTGTCTAGCTTGTCCAGTCCCCATGCTTGTTAACAAACTGTACCAGAAGAGAACACAAGAGCACAAGAATTATCCATGACAGTTTTGTGAAACTATGGCAGCTGACCCCAACTGAGTGTGCTGCAGCATAAATTATTTGCAAACAGACAAGAAGGTTGTTGAAATGACTACCTCTTTAATTATTCAGGTAGCTCTATTAAACACATATTTCAGCCTAATCAGCAGAGGCCTGGATAAAATCCTCACGAGTTTTCCTCTCCATGCCTGAATTTAGCCTGTAAGCAGCTGGGAGAAAGTGGTTTTCAGAATACATGTTCCTGTGCATAGTTACAGAAGGCCTACAAATTTTAAACAGAAAACATCAGAGAAATGCTAAACCATAGCTGCTTCCAAAGTCGTCATCCATTCCAATAGCCTGGGAGCAGTATGAAACGACAAGCTAATTTCATGTGGAAACGCAAGTTCTTCTTCTGCCAAGACACAAACAAAAAACTATCAAAAGGTTGGGAGGAGCTAACAACAAGCAGCCCTCTTCAACATATCCTTTCCTTACAAGTAACTTATATGTACACAATAATTTGCTTTCTAAACTGCTGTCTAGAGATGATTTGAAGACTAAAACGTAACGCTGTCTTATGGTTCATCTAACAAGCAACTTTCTGCAGACACTTTCCTCTCAGGATCCAATGAGGTTGTTCAAGAAGAGACTTAAATACCTTGTAAGCTGTCTTTGTGCCCTTTTCCTGCACTAAGGTCCATACCCGGATTCTGCTGGCACTGCAGGATTCTGTATTCCTTAGCAGATGCTCAGCATCTCCAAGGATCCTTCTAGGTGTCAAAGGCAAGCTGAAATTCAGCACAAACATCTGCTGTGTATATTCTAGCACTCTGGAGTACCAATTAGGATTAGTGATGGGAGGGTCACCAAGAGAATCATGCAGAAAACCAAGCTGCTTTGGAGAAGACTGGAAATACTTGCGTTGTTGGAAGATGAGGAAGAAAGTAAACACATGAAGGAAACACATCTCTATTTCTTCTTTTCAAAAAAATACAATCTGACTGATTTGTATCAATATGAAAAGCCACAGAGGCCAATTCCACAAGCACTTCTTTCAGCAGTCAGCTTCAGCAAAAGGAAACTTTGTCCCCCACCCACTGCATTACCGTGGCAGTGCCAGCACTGCTCTTCATGAGACTGCATGATGAACTAGATCATGTAATTGATCTCAGCTTAAAGGACTCAGTTCAAAAAAGTGGTTATTTTTAACTCAAATCAGTTCCCCAAGCTTGTTTGTCATACAGCCTCACAAAAAGCCTACAACCGTAATAGAAGAGGTGGTGCAGAAGTAACTACTATTACAAGAGCTGCCACTGAAAGAAATGCTCATGAAAACTACTCTGTAAATTCTCTGCAGTAAGCAATACAAAATAAAAAAAGCAAGACTAGTGTTTCAGGAATAGTTTGTTCCATTTTTTTAAACTTATTCTGATAATGGCTATTGTATCTACTTGAAACGATACTTCATAGTTTATTTGTGAGTATTCTGAAATGAACTGTCAGTGTAGCAGAGCAACAGCATTCCACTTTCTGGGAGGTACATGCAAAACCAGAGAATGACCAAGTGTGGGCTATTAGCAACTCTGATACCACGTAGATGGTCAGTCCTTCAAAAGCTCTGAGAGAGACTTGGAATGTGATCCTGAAATAGAAGCAACTGAACAAAGATCTCTGAATAACATCACGTAGTAAATAATACAATTTAGAATGATCCACCAAATTTAGGTGGCAAAAAAACTCGTGCTTGCATGCCTCGTGCAAAAAGAAAGACTGTAAAAGAAAGGAGATGAGGGGAAAAAAAAATCCAGGCTACCTTTTTCATTATAAAAAATGTTAAAAAAAAGATAATTTACTTCATGTACCTATTACTACGTATCACAAACAGTATGGGACATGTAAGAGTTGCTAAGCAACCAGTTACGTACTGCTTTTTTTCTCCAGCTTGTGAAAAACCAAAGGCAAATACATTTGGCATGTCCCTAATTAGTCCTACCTTGTTTTTAAGATACTCTTGGGTGTCTTTAAGTCAGCTCTGCACATATTGTGGAATGTCCACTCTGATAAAGCCACATTTAGGATTAGTTCTAAAGTGTTAAACCCTTGCACTCTGCTCTGTGGGTCAGAAAAGTTCATTTATTAAAGTTGCTAGAACACAGCCTGCAAGCAAGAGCAAGAGTTGGCAGGTGAACATTTGTAGAGAGTAGTTTCTGTCAGCCTCATTTTATGTTGAGCAATCTCTAGTTAAAGAGACTTCCTAGAGGGAAAACTTCAGTACTTTATCCCTCCATTGGTCTTGAAGGGTGTCACTAAAACAACACTCATGGGACTGTACACAGAAAGAGGAAAATTTTACTGGATACAGCAAGCCATTTGTCAGCCTGTCAAAGATATAGAATGATGTAGTCCTGCCCAATCCTATTTTCTCTCTCCCAATCTAGCACCTGTTTTGTTTTTCTCAATAGAAATGAACATTTGCACTGGACCTAATTACATAAAGCTGGACCCAATAATGTGAGCACTGAAGTTGAAGATGAAATAATCTTAGTTTGATTTGACATTTAAATTTAATTCACAGAGTCCAAAACATTTCTTCTTCTCTACAATGGAGACCACTTATTGTCTTCAAATTAGATCAGATATATAGATCAATTTTCAGTTACCATAAGGTTTTTCTTCAGTTACTTTTCCTGTAGCATCTAATGTATCAGTAGCTTTGCCCAGTCGTCCAATGGCAGTGTACTTCTGAGAAGGAAAAAGAAAGATCAGTGACTTAAGTCTTCAAATATTTTTAAAAGGCTGCAAAACAGCAATAACGTCAAATGAGATCATGAAGAATACTATGTGAATAGCCAAGTCATCAACTTTGGGTATGCAAAAGTAAAGATGGTAAGATAAGGAACTCGAAAGAAATTAAATCCAGCATTACATGGGCCTACAGCTTCCATTGTAGAAACCCGAGAAAGAGGCAACACAGTATCTAAGTTTTACTACAAATGCATCAATACAATAAAGAAAACAGGGTGGCAAAATCAAAGTCTCTGTGGGATGTCATATGCTACTGTTTAAGCAAGGCACATAGAGCACCTTCCATGTAGTTTTTCTGTTTCTTCACAATTGAAAAAGAAAAGAGAAAAAGAAAACAGAAAGATGAACAAATTCACCCGTGAAAGTAAAACATCCACTTCCAAGGCAAAGCATAACAACAGTTCAGCCATGAAGTGTAGTGACATGCAACAGCCCAAGGCAGAAATAAGGAGGAGTTCTGAATATCTGGAATCTGGTGAGGACACTGTGCTTAGCATAACCAGTGTGAGCCACCGCGTGACACCTCCGCTGGCTACAGCTTCTCAGAATACTTCTGTTTCAGGGTCTCCCTCTAGAGAGTTCTTCCCTAAAAAAATTCTCCAGAATATGTATTTTTAGCTTGCAAGAAGGAATTAACCTTAATTACCAGGCTAGTAGCTCTTATCCTTACTGCATTTCACACGATGTCATTCTTTTCCACATTTTCACCCTAAGTATTACCAGACTGAAGGCACGAGCCAGAATCTGCTGAAACTGCCAGAAGCCTTCCCATGAACTGTCTGCCCCATGGCTTCCACTGGATAGCCAACACAATGAAATTCCCTCCATAGTACAATTTGGGAGTGGTTTGGAGATACCTTCAGGTATTAAAATCTGCAGTTTGATCTGCTGCCTATCCCAGATTTCACTCAGCCCTATAGCAAGTCCAGGGATCTTCAATGTAAAGCAGTTCAGTTCCCTAGGAAAGAAAGAAAATCAAGGTGTTCCAAATGCCTAGCTCCCAGTAAGGATTCAGTGAATTTACTCCCAACTAAGCCAATATAAATTGGAACTATGACATAAACGGATGCATCTTCTATAAGTTAGTTGAGCAAATTCTAATGGAACACATCCATATAGGTGTAAGTAGTAGCACCCTTTATCTACTCGCCAAGTATGAATAAGCTCAAGTAATAACAGCAGAGGCATATAAATCACATCTACAAAATGGGACTACTAAGACAAGTCTTTATTTTGTTTTATGTGACAACCTACTACTTGGATGCATTTCTTCAAGCAGCTGCCATGAAATGGAAGCAGCAGGAATAGTCCAACAAAAGGCAAAGGAAGTCGACTACAGACTTTAATACAAAAAATTGCTGTATTCTTTGCTTATCACATTAAGACTTCAGTTTTCCTAAATGCTGCAGGGGCCTGAACCCCCTAAAAACTGTCTACATGCAAAATTAGCCTTTTAAAAATAATCTTTTAAGTTTACGTATTTTGGAATGCATGGAAAAAACAGAAGGAAAAATGGATGAAGGCTGCTCCACAACAAATATCTAAATCAACCTTAAAGTATATTAATTGCTTTTAGAATCCTAAAACTGCTTGCTTTCTGAGACATATTTAATGATCTAATTCTTAATATTTAATAGCCCAGCTAGAAACAGACACTATTCAGCAACTTATCTAGAGGTTAAAAGAAACATGTGAGCAAATCTTAATTCTAGTACACCAAATGATCCTAATAGTTCATTAAAACTTCAAACCTGCCAGTTTGAAACTTGAAACCTCATGAAATCAGAGGTTTCTAAATGGATGTGCTGATACTCCTTTAGTATGAATAATTTGTATATACACACATATATATATATATATATTTAAAAAAAAAAAAGAAATATCTAGTTGGGGCTATCTTGCTTGATGGGATCTGTTACAATGGCACATTATGTTTGACCTCCCAGCAATGGAAAGATACCTCAGTACATGCTTATATGTAAACAATTGTATGGGCTACAAAGAGCAATGTTGAAAACTGACTTTCCCTTTCATTTCTGCAAAAAGGTAATAAAACCATTTAACATGTAAAAAGAGCATCCTTAAAAACTAGTCACAAATTCCCTCTTACTTAAAGAAGCCTTTAAAGAGTCACAAAAGAGGACTCAAGCCAGAAATACATTAATCCACAGAGTAAGAAGGAAAGAAGGCCAGGGAATGAAGAATTACAGTTGGTTTATGATCAGCCTCTGAAGCGCCCTTGGGTATCTACAATTATATGTCATAATTCTTACTAGCCACGTAATAGGGTTTACTTCCCCTTTGTTAGTGTGCAGGACCTGGAGCGTGTAGAAGATAAGATGACAGCCCAGATTTAATCACATTCTTATTTTGTTTGTGTCAAAATTCAGCATCACCTCTCCTTAGACTCTAACTCACGCTGCCCTCAGAAGTACCCAATGGATTCTCAGTCATTTAATAAGTCTGTCATGACCTTTCCTCACCTCTGTTGGCAATCATTTATTTCTTCCAGTTTTACAAAATACATCTAGGGGCATTCTTCCTGTACTCTCAAATTGCAAATCGCTGCAGGAATACAGACAGCAACTGCTCACAAGTATGCTGACTTCAACCCGCTCAGAACCTGAAACAAAAAAACGCAAGGTAGTAGGTGTTGCAGGTAGCGGAAAAGCCTAACATACCGACAGAAAATGTTCCGATATCAGCAGCTCCTCAGAGCACTCCCTCAACAGCCCCCTATGTTCATGCGCCTCTACTCATCTCAAGGGATCAGGACCCAAACCACTTAAAAGATTAAAACTAGCACCTCAGCTTCCCTATGGAATCCCACAACATGCAATTGTAGCCCACTGAAAGCTGAAGTCAAGCACTCCCAGTCACATCTTGTATTCACCGCAGCATTGTGCATTAACTGCAACTTCTACCGGTCTTCCAAACTGTCCCAAAGCATAGTCTCAATTGTTATAACAGAGCAGTATAAGCCTGAGGGCATATAGACCTCCCCAGAACTATCTAACCTGCACTAGGGAATGGCTACGTATCCCTGCTGTCTAGATAACCATTCTCTTGATGTTATGGCAAGTGGAACAAAAGGCAAAGTGATCAGAAGCCCTCAAGGATAATCAACTCTTTCATTCACATAAATGAGGAGAGAGCCTTAAGAAGATGTTTTAGAGTCACAAATTGCTGCACTCTGTCAATAAGACAACGTAAAAATTTTGTCATCCAGACTAGTGGATGCATGGTGGATGCAACCTCCACAACAACAGAAAGACGGGGAAGTGCTTTGGTAACCATACAGTTGCTAGCATACTGGTGACCAGAAAGACACAGGCCATAAAAGCCAGTACTGGAGAAAGGCAAATAGGACTACAGGAACCCCCTAAGAAACAACCTACAGACACTCTAATAAATCTGAAAGACCCTGGGAAGAGGAATTTTCTTTCAGAGTCTCAACCAGCCAAAATCCTCCCAAACGATAAACCACATGATTGTTATAATAATGTTTTAATAGGAAAATTATCACCATTTGGCTTTTTGTTTTCAAATCCAATTTAAGAGAAATCCTGATACTAGCTGGGATGAGAGGGAAAGTGTATAAATAAAGAGAGAGAAACAGACAAACTTTACCAGTATATATATTTAACTGCAGGAGAAGCAGGAAGAATCCTCTCCCACGAGAGGGGTTCTACACTCAGCATAGCTACCAGCTGCACAACCCACCCAGGCAGCCTCCCAGTAGCTAAAGACCTTGGGCTGGCTGCCAAGTATGTCTGCACCACTTATCAGTGCAAATGCCAGACAGACCATGGAACAGAACTCCTCAGTTTTAATCGTTAATATATCAAAGTTTTATTTGGAAAGAAGCCAGAGACTTGAAATCTTAAATTATAACATCTTTAAAAGCTTTTTCAAACATGGAAAAGCAACACTTAGGAAGAGCTAGTCAGAGACACAACTAAGTAAGAAATACGGTCATTAGTAGCTGTCAGGAAGGTTGCAAGATGGCTCCCATTGCAGAAAAGCAAGCCCTGTGGAAGAGGCAGTTCGTAAGAGTTCATCCAAGGATGACCCATTTTCTAGTCAGAGCAGCAAATGAACACAGAAGTGTAAAAGAAGATAAAGGCTAGTCCCTGTGCAAGAGAATGAAAGCCAAGAAAAAGAAACCATAGTAGAGAGAAACAGAAAGTCAACTTATGTACACTGATGCCTGTATGTCCTCGACAAGTTTGAGGGAATACAAAAAAGAAAATTCTCCAGGGAACCTGAAAGAAATCAGAGCGAGCACGCAGCAGGCTAGCGCAGATTAGAACTGGTGCTCCTGTGCCTGACCATTCAATCTGTATGCTTGATGCAAGCAGTTATATTTCTGTAGACTTGGGACATTCAAATCATGAACTGGCCTTAAACTCTCCATTTTAAAATGACATTCAGTTTGTGTGCAAAGTTTCCTAAAGCACAACTAACATGCTCTGGATTTGATACTTATGTAACTTATCCTATTTGCTGCTGCAGAGCATTAGCAGCTACCAATGGGTTCCAGTAGGCTAATCATCTGCCAAAACAAGAGTAGATGAGGAAGACAAATAAGCTGGGGGGAGGAGAGTATTTTCCAAATTATTTTCCAAAACAATGGCCTCCCACTAAGCAGATTCCAATATATTTAAAGCAGAGAGCCCTGATCTCTTAAAAGCAAGTTACAAAGTGGCAAAATTAAAGATTGTAAACTGAGCATGGGGAAGGAATATTTTATGATAGATTAAGTTCAAAATTAACAAACACCAGACATGTCCTTTCAATATACAGAAACATTACAACTTCTCTTCTTTACAATTCATTTTTCTCCTAAGAGAAAAAGCTGACTTTGTGCTAAGTCTGCACTAAATTTTATTTACTGCTAGATGTTGTAATTGTACTGTCATTGCTGAAAAACTATCCGATCTTTACTCTAGGACTAACAGGATTTTCTGCCCTCTCATGTCAGCCTCCTATTTAAAGTTCGAACATATGGGGTGACTAGATTTTCAATGAGAAGGACTACAACCACCTGTCATAGCGGAGCCCACAAGACAGTTTAACTGGAAGTAAGAGAGGCTTTCAGACAGTAGCTAAAAATTGCAGGTAGTTTAAATTCTGGTGTTAGTGGGAGGGGAGGAAAGGAGAGGGAAGGGAAAAAAAATCCCAACAGTAACACTAGATCCCCAGTTGCACTTTGGCCATGCGTCACTGATATACACAATACAGGTTCACAACCTCCAAGAGGAGCTACGGGCTACTGTGCTCGTAAAAAGTCTCTTTATTCAAATATTCCAGACACTTGCCTTCTGCAAAAGCCTACTGCGCTCACCAAAATCGCTCAGTCTGGCTATTAGAGGTATTTCCTCTACGGCTTCAATGCCTGTTTCTTCATTCTGTGCATTCTAGCACCCACACCACAGATTACACAGGAGAAACCTAGAAAAGCCCCCTCAGCGCCTATCTGTGAAACTGAATATTTAAGAAATTGATATGCCTTTGCCCAGAAATAAAAGAAATCCCTCCAGAGGGGGTAAGACATTATACATATATAAATTCATACATACATAAAATTGAGAGAAAGCCTTTAGCTGAACTCAAAGACCTTGCTAATGCTAAGATGCAGTACATTCCAAAAGGCAGTGGTAAGATGACGTCCAGACTCCTAGAAAGGCACATTACAGACAGCAATGCAAAATGAACAGGTTAAATCCATTAACATCTTTTTGTATTTGTGTGCACACATGTGTGTGATTTTTTATTAGAAAAAAACCACCTTGCAATGTTGCAGCTTTTTTTTTTGAATGGGTGCAAGAGAACTGTATATGTAGCACAGACACATACAATTATAGAAAGGTCAAGAGAAAAAAGGGAGACACTGACCTCATAAATGGAAGAGCAGAGAAATCTTAGTAGACCACACTCCTAAAATAGTCTACATTTTTGGAGGAAAGAGCTTATGCAGCACAATAAGTGCAGTCTCCTCAAGATTTTCAATACTTTAAAAAAAGTCTGAATATTAATAGAGCATGGAGACAAGCTATTAATAGATTAGGCCTCTGAGGTTAGCATGAAAGAGACTTGAGCAATACACAGCATATTCAGCCCACTTACTAACGGTACTGTAGTTTATATCTATTTTATTTAACTGCTGTTTTTCTACAACTTTGTGGGGTACTGGGTAGAGAAGGAAAAAGGCTTTCTTACCAGCCTCTTCCGCTTTCACAATTTAATTGTTAAGAAAAATCAGATTAAAAATAGGCGTCATATGTTTTAAAGTGAGTAGTACGTGAACTTGAAGCCAACAGCGTGTACGAATGTAAGGGACCACAGAAGACCATTAGTCAAGCTACCACTTTAGCCCTTCTCGATTTCTGCATCCTCCACTGTGCAGGTTTAATATCCTCTCAGCACATCTTGTTTGCACAGACACCACTTCAAGTTTTGATAACACCTTCCACACACTCTCAAAGCACAATAAAAACAACATAATTCATGTAGTTTCCCAGCACTCCTTTTATATAAACATTTTCCTCATGACAAAAAAAGGAGGAAGATCGTATTTTCACAAACCAACTTTGATTTCTGGTGAATATCTTCAGATGTTCAGAAATTCACTGTCAATAAAGTAATATGGACAAGATAAAAAACAATGCTAACTTTACATAAACAGCGATGGTCTCTGAACTGGCCACTGCTGCTCAAGAAAGAGGTCTTAGAATTATAATTGTATATAGAATTATAATAGAATTATAATAGAAAGTTCTGGTTCTGCGAAAGTTCAGGGCTCAGCAGGGGTCAAAAAAGCAGATAGTATCATAGTGGTAGGCACTTGGATATAGCTGTTATGGACTACAAAAGTAAGTATGGCAAGTTTTGTACATAGAGATAATATATTTCATGTAAGACTTTCTTATATTTTTGCACATATACTGTAAGAATTACCATACGACAGAAGAGTCAAAAGCTCTCTGTCCTTTACCTGTATTTCAGGAATGTAATAAACTTCATTGAGTGCACCAAATGGTAAATAATGGGTGAAATTAAGCAACCACTGTATGCTAGGAGTATCTGTAAGGGCTGAAACACATCCATCTGCCTGTGGATTAACATATCTCAAAGAACATTCACTCCATCTCTGATCTGTCAGTCCTGTTCCTCAAGGGAAACCTACAAAACACCTTTCAAAACAAGCCTGCAAACTAAAATTTGTAATTTCACTGGGTTCAGAAAAAAAACACAGACTCAATAGATATACTGGATATATGGCACATTACAATCTTACTTCACACTAACCTCCCAGTTCCACAACGCATAATCTACCAGGCTCTCCTTCCCCTAGGAGATAACCTTACCTCTTTCCTTCCCCTCCCACCTCCCTTGTGAGGGAAACAATAATCTCTCTGGGCTTGAACACAGGCAAAGTAATGACATTTTGTGTAGCAACACTCCATTTTGCTTAAATGAGCATCTTACCTCTCTCCCATCTCAGTGTAAACAGAGAAAAAAATTCAGTCAGACGCTTTGTTATTGTGGATGGGACCTTAAGCAAAAAGGCATGAGAATGGGGGGATCCCCCCCACTCCCCCCACAAAAAAAGTGTGACAAACAAGAGAAGATGTTGCAGTTGAAAAATTTCTTAGGGAAAGTGCTAAAGAGCAAACAATACAGTTGTAGTTGTATTCCTCCAAGACAGTCAGATATGATAATAGCACTATTTGGAAGCATAAGCCCAATAAAAACATTGGTGAACACAAGAAAGATGTGAACTGAAGAATCATCAAACAAGCAACAGCAATTCTGCTTGCCTTGTGACTTGAAGCCTGGCCAGCAAGGTTGTGAATGAGAACCTAGTTATCCCCAATATAAGATGCACTGTTTTCTTGCTCAGTTTTATTTGATCGGATAATAAAACTTAGCCCATCTGACCTTGGGTCTTGGGGTCTTACCTATTATTACTGCCTGCCTACCCATAATTGTTGGTATACCACCTTCACAAGTATTTAATACTTTTTCTTTAAGAAATGGTCTAAATAGTATCTACTTCACTAAACTCTAAACAAACCTGAAATTACATTTAGCTTTAAAATCCATGGCTTCTATTTTAGACTTGAGAAAAGTCTTACACATCCAAAAGCCTGTCTAATTTTTCTTACAACAGTTCGTCTAATAATTGCATTACCACTACCCACACACCTTGCCCTGCCAAGAGAATGTTTAAAAGTATCAGAATATGAGAAAGAAAACAGAACACATTGCTATGCACTATATAAATAAGTAGTTTGCATTTTACCAGCTCCAAAAGAATACAAGAGCTCAGTTGCTGATACTGTGGAAAAATTTTTATTGTGAAAAGTAAGAGCACACACCACAATGAGTCCTTCAAAAAGAAAGTCAAGGCTTCAATTTTCTTGCACTCATAATTCAGATACATGAACTGGAGCACAAACTGCTTTTGAAATTCATTTTTAAAAAGAAAAAAAAGGAAGCTAAAAAAATAGGATTTCCCTATGAAACACCATGTACACCATGTTAACGCACACACACAAATGTTCTCTATTTCTAAATCCTTGGCTAATGTTAACTAAATCTGGGAGAGGAAGCGAAGTCTCAAAGATACTGCGCTCTTGTAAACCTCCTGAAAATGAATTGATAAATAAATCTGTTGAAGCTTTCACTAAGAAAAAGGCTTTAGAGGAAACTCAAATGTATGACTGGATACCAAAGGGTACACATGCGGTAGTGTTTAACAAGCTGTAAACAGTCACAGGAAAAGACTTCACTGGTTCTGCTCCTTAAAAGAGCTAGATGATGTTTTTTAACACATTATTAATTCATTGAACTCACTGCCAAAAGATGGAAGCTAAGGACTTAGAATTCAAAAAATGAATTCATGGAGAAAGCTAGCAACCTTTATGCTTGAGAAGTTAAGCGATATAAATTAAAGGCCAATCTCTTAGGACAATAAGATAATCACAGTAGGTAAAGAAACAAGCTTCTTTCTGGTCACCTATTTCCGCAGCAGCTGGTGCCAACACTCTAGAGAAACAATTCTGCAGTACACACATCCAGGAATCCTGCTGCAACAATAACTTACAGGTCTATTAGAAATTCCCATGTTATAAGTGATGTTGAACCAAATATTTCTAAAGCACGCCCTATTTTCATGGGATACAAGTGGAACTTGGGCAACTTTTGAGACCTGATCACTGAACTGGTATCCCTTTCCCATTCAGGATTCACATGAACTCAGGTTCTTCCAATTTTAATGAATTTAAGTTGTCACATACCAGGTCACTTACGTTGTATTTTTTTCCTGCCTATAATGTCTTTTTCTCTCTCTAGCATTCAGGATGATTTGGACTTTGGATTTTATCCTATCCAGTGGTGGTTTTTTCTGACTGTTTTAGTCTGGAGAAGCCACAACTTCTGAGATCGAATTTTCTATTTTAACTAGTCTCTACCCAAGTTTGTGCAAACAACACAAAGTACTCTGACAATTCCCCACAAGCTACTGAGCTTCTGGGTTTCAGATTAAGAGAAGACCATAACAAGAAGTTGCATTCTCAAATAAAAACAAAACGCCCAGGCTTTCAGCTCATCAGGAGCCAGCGATTTCAAGCACAGGTTGAGATGGCTGACTTCTGGCCTCATTCGCACTCAAATGAAACTCTCTTGGGGTGAACCCAGGTGTTACCTCACTGTAAAATTTGCAAATTAAACATGGAACTAAAGTCTGAAAATTTCAATTACACTTATTCCACCTGGAAGTAAAGGCTGTATGTTTTGGAAGACATCTCCTCCCAATGGAAAGTATCAGAATAATGAAGAATTTCCTTGCTTACTGCTAGCCTTTTTTTCCTTCTCTGATGAGTTCCTGATCTTTTCCATCATAGTTTCTATGTTACAGCACATACTGGCAGATAACAGGTTTGAAAACAAGATTATCACTTTGGAAACTTTGCTACTAGCTAGCAGTCCTTAACTGGTTTGCCTGAAAACATCACTTCTACATTGTGTTTCAGACACACTAGTCCACCCACAAGCCTGAGTCCTTCAGAAGCAATTTATCATGATAAAAATTGGACTGCTCTCATCATACTCATTTTACTGGTGAAACAGAAAATATTCTCTCTACTACCTTCATTCTGCAAGCACAAGAAAACAGAATGTCCCTCAAAACAATGCAGGGCAAGAAGTCCAAGCACAAAATCTCAGAATGCAAGAAAGAAGTGATTCTACTACAGAGCATGTACTAAATGCTCAGCATTTCCATTCCAGATCCAAGAGGATTCAGCATTCTCCCCCTCACTTGGAACATTTGAAACAAAACAGGGCAAACAAATAAAACCTAAGCCAGTTTGCACATATTTTTATTTCTGGATAAATATTAAGAATTCCATGAGAAATTTGGAACACTAAGTAGGTATTGCCTTTGGCTGCACATTCTATTTGTTTTGAGTTAATCCGTAAGGAGGTCAAACCAGCGGAGCACCAGTGGAGAATTAGACTTACCATGAAAGAGTAAAATCCCTGTAAAATGTTTATGAGTAGCAAATCAAGTGATAATGTTCAGAGCTGCCACACAGAGTCAGGAAAGTTTCACACAATGTTTGGGAAAAATTCAGAAATAGTCCAATCTCTGACAGAGCCACCATATGGAGTTTACTGCAGTAACATACGTTTTGGCCACTCAGCATAGCTCTGCTGCCAGCAATGATAGACTGAACTATTTCTTTACAAAATACGCTCCCATAATCAAAAAGTAGATTCTAACCAGAGAAGCTCATCCAGTTCAGCCAAATCTTTAGAGCAGTAAACAACACAGGAAAAGCATCACACTCCTTAGCATACACTTTATCATCCACAACAGTAAAAAAGATGAAATAAGAGTTTAGATTCACAGCACATTGCGTGGGATGTGAAAAACTATTCAGTGATATTTAGACAGTCGTGGATTTATTGATATCAGATCTCTCACTACATTATAAGGCTTTGTTGTCAGCATGGTCAAAAAACCCAAAAACAAAGGCAGATACTTTACTGCATTTAAGCCTCTCAAGTTACTGTGTGCCTAATTTATCAAAGTATAAATACAAAATAGGAAAGCAGAGACAGACAAGCTCCAAATGAAAGCTCATGACTGCCATGCCACCTGGCACTGATGTGTAAGCTACCTTGCGCTCACTGACGTGTCAGAGCACAATTGCAGTGGACGAGCTGATGTACCTTTGCTCACCTCACTGAATCATGTGCCACAGCCTATACCAATCTTAGGTCAGGTGAGAGCTGATGGATCTAGCTGAGGCAGCTTACCTACTGCCCTCCCGCTGTCCATTCCTCCTCTGTGTTCCCATCCCTTGCCCATCAGCAGCAGCTGTAAGCCTTCTTAAGCTATCTGGGCACAAAGTTTGAACAAATATGACTCACACTGGCTGCTGGACTTCGCAGTAAAGTCACCAAAGAGCTTGTGCATGCTCTCTTCAGTCAAAAGGGTGGAAACTATTTCCTCCACCATAGCTGTTTCCACTGTGAATATCAACCTACGAGATACCAGAATTGCTTGTGGTGGTGTTTAAAAAAAATTAAAAAAAAAGTTTAGCTACAGCAACTTAATTTAGCTAAGTAACTCGATGCCTTTCCTTAATTGAAAAGGTCTTAAAAGGGAGAAGGCAGGTGGTAAGAGGTTAGCACTTCCAGAAGTAGTTAAGTGCTGAAAGAAAGAATCATTTCCTAATGAGGGCTAGGAACTTTAACCTCTACAGCTGCAGAGCAGCACCTCTCCTTCCAGAATTCAGCCATAGTCTTCTCCCAGAGACAGTACTGGCCTCATTTAGGCAGCTGTCTTATGAAAAACTCAGAGGATACGACAGGAGATGACACGGAAGGATCAACTAAGCCGGGGACAGAAGAACTCTCCATCCCAGTGGTTAGGACAGACATGCTGGAGGGCAGGAACATACAAAAACTTCTGTGAAATTCCTGAAATGCAACCAACATTGAAGTATTCTATACAGAGTGATACAGCTTCAACAGAAAAGAGCAAGGATATCATGGTTTAAGTGCTTCTGTGCATGACTGTTGAACTGATAATCAAAAAGCCAATTAAACTATAGACTGTTTAAATTTATCAAGTTTTCAGCAGCATTGGGTGAAAAGGAGAGAAGCTGCTGAGAAAGCAGCATTCAGTGCTGCAGGATGCTCCTCCTGGATACTTTCGGGCTCTTGTCTCCCAATTCCCAGCAACACAGGGATGTGAGCACTGGTCAGACTAGATGGGAAAAGCTGGAGGTGGCTTTAGATGAATTGCTAACTTTTGCTTGAATTTGCAAAGACTAAAAATGGATTTGTTTTTCCTATGCAACCATCTGTTATAATCACAGATTAATTTTAATCTGTTTTGTCCATTGTGAACAGGAGAAATGTAGATGTTTATGAGAAGAAATGAGACATCTAAAGTGTTCAGAAGGGGTTTTGAGGACCTACATGTTGAATTTATCATCTCCTTGCAATTCCACTGTAAATCCAGCTCCAGCTGCTTACTGCACATTTCAGCTCCCAAATATCTCTGAAATTTGGTCCTATATATCAAATGCAAACCCACTACAGTCAGTAGAGAGACTGACACTGACTATAATAAATTTTGGACCAGACTCTGCAACTACAGCTTTTTCTTCTGGTGTGGTATTCTTTCCTGTTGCATTATTTTCCTTTGAGTCAAACTGAGCATTATCAATCAGATTCCACACCTCAAGTTACTACTTCAGCATCTAAAAATAGCAAAAAGGTTCTGATCAGACTCAAATGAGGGAAAAAAGCAGAATAAAATGTGTTAGAAAAGCTGTCAATTTGTTGAGTCCAGTATTGACTTTCCCTGAATATAAGATGAAATTTGGAAGGCTTAATTGATCTCTACATCTGCCATTCTTGCCTAAACTTCTCCTTTAAAATTAATGGCTAAAACTGCAGGATTTTACTTGCAGAGGAAGAATCAATGCCGGCAGATTATTCTTGGAGTACACACACTTGTTTGTGTATACAATACCTACAATCTAGAGCGCATTCACATGTCAAGGTAGTAGTGTCACTAGTCAAAAGCAGCCATGAATAAGATTCCTATCCATCAAGGCTCCAATCTGGATAATCTGATGCAGCCACAGGACTTTTGTTACCTTCAGCTTCCTACATGTGCCTATCCATGTCTTTGTAGAGCACCACCCTAAGCAAGCCACAAACTGCAACAATCCCCAACAAGAAGTATTCTAAAAGGTAACTCTTCAGATGTCAAAGCATTTAAGAAGAGAGAAAAGAATGAAGATCACTTCTACATTTTTGCTGAAAACACCGAAATGTTAAAGAAATCTTCCAATAAAATAGAAATTTGATCTTTATTAACATTCTCTTAGAATCCCAAGACAAAAAAAAATTTTTTTTAAATGAACAGTCTGGATGTCAAAGTCTTAATATCAAACTTCTGGTTAAATATATACACTTAAACTAAATACCCTGGATATCTGAGATACTTGTATGATGATGCAGTTCTTTGTTTAAAAGAAAAAAAAAAAAAGAAAATACAACTAGTTTAGCCTTTCTTACCTTGGAACCTGCCAATATAGCCCTCAGCATTTTTGTTCCTTTTCCAATACCAACCACTGCAAAGACAGAAAGAGAAATGTCACAGCATTCCACTTCAAAACCAGCTTTGCAACACCAATCACTGCTAAATATTATGTTAGTCAGAAATACGGCCTTTCATGATCTGTTAGTATACGAAGAGGGTCAATGCTTATGAGAAAAAGATCTCTGATACTCAAACAACATGGGATTAGCAGAAGAACAAAAAATTCTAAAGCAGAAGATATTCACCTATTGTTAAAATGCTTTAATTTCACCTCTAGATTTATTTACCTTTTAATCACCAAAGAAATGGATAGCGCAATTAACTCTGTCTCTGGTATGATGAAGGCTTTGGCTCACTAGTAACGAATCTTGCCTTCACTGTAACCTTTAAATGGGCTATTTAGTTATTAGTGGCCAAGAGTAATACAGCCAAGATAGTATAATGAAATAGTTTATCAGGGTCATAGCAAGAAAGCAAAATAGTTGTAAGGTCCCACTGTCTCCAACAAAGATCTTTTATAAGCAAATCCTCCTACTAATATGTATGTACAGATCATTTCTTTTCAGTCTTAAATCTGTATTTTGCAAAGCAACAGTCAGCTTTTCATATAAGAAGTAGAAAAATACAGATTTTACTTTAAAGCATTTCACAACAAGATGTTTTCCTTGAATTACTTTTTCCATTGATTTCTTCCACATACAGCAATCAGAAGAAATAAGGAAGATGGGAAACAATGAAAAGTCAGATACACTGTCACTACATACATTTGTAAGAACATATCACCATGCTAGTAATGCATTACAAAATTCTCTATTATGTCACACACAAAAAGAGATGTATCACTAATGAGAAATGAAGAAGTGATTCTGAAATTATTTTACTATCAGGATAACACAGGGTTGACTTCACCTTCACCGAATTTCAGAAGGAAATTACTTTCACATACAAAACATGGAATACATAACAGCTCATGCCCTTGATTTCAATAAAATTACAGGGGTTAAGGAAGCTTGTAGGAAGTCAGCTTTGTGTCAACCAGGAGCCAGTACTAGAAGCACCAAACCAGATAATGAATCCTTAGACATATTTGTTCTTCACAAACTTGTGCTCTGATACTAATGCTTCTTAATCTTTACTCTGAAACTCAGTAGACTTTTTCTTACTTTCAATTACTTATCCCTTTTTCCCCTCAGGGTTTCTACACTCATATACGTCCCTGTGCTTGCACTTTTGTATGCCTTTAGTTCAGCCTGTTCTTGTCATATTCAGCAGTTCGTAAAGGGCAGCAACAAGGCTGAGAAAAGGAGATAAACGCACAGATGAAACTTTACAGTCAAGCACTTCCCTTGCAACAGGATGACATCACTGACACTTCAACATAACTGGTGAGCTGAAATTTGCTGGAATGTCAAGAGATTCATTGGAATAATTTTAAAGAGACATTGGATGCTTTCGTTAACAAGATGCTAACAATTTCCCCTGTTAACCATTAGCTTGTGTAGCACGTGTACTATTGAAAGGAGATAAAAACTAACCTGGCTAGACTATAGAGAACATACAGTTTAACTGAATTTTACACTTCTATTTTGCCAGTCTCTAAACTGCTTCTTGAATGGCATTTTCTACTTAGCTTACATAATAGCTACTTCAGTTTCAAAGGAGTTACCATCACTCACTCACATATGCCTTTTTATAAATAGTTTTAGAATTTCCTAGGGCAGAGGACTCCCAGTATGGGAAATTACATTCTCCAATCTTCCTTTCATAAGGTAGCACACACATTACAGATATGTGCTTGTTTTCAAAAACATGATCAAAAACTTCACCACTAGCTTTCAATTCTATTTTTTCACCTTTTCTTTTACTATGGAGGCATCGTTCATTATTGCTATACCAAAACAAGGAAAATACTTACAATTCAAATTACACAGCAAGAAACACATTATTAAACTAGAGCCACAGTCCTAGGCTGATATTAAAAGAAGCAAGTCATTCAAACTTGACCTATTTCTTGCTTCTCCTATCTAAAATGGAAGAGTTAACAGGAAGAAGCACAACTCCCAGCTCCCACCACCTTCCAAATACAACAGAAGCTACAGATGGGCAAAGACAAAAGATCTCGCCTCTCAGATCTGGCAGTCACTCCAGGCTCCCCACACACCACTGCAGGGCCACCACATGCCATTCAAAACCTGGCCTCTGCCACAGATCACTGATCTCTGTCTCCAAGGTCCTTCCTCATCTACACCTGCTGTAAGTAGAAAAAGAAATATACAAGCGTATCTTCTGACAAAAAGCACGGCCCAGTTATTTGCAGTACACTTGCACACTAGCAAGACTTGATATTAACTAATTCACATGAACAGAGATTTGCATGAATAACTGCAATACATGAAATTCAGGAAACAGCAGTAAAGATCAAGAAAGAACAGTCAGAAGTTTTCAACAAATATATATTTTTATTATGCTATTGTGCATGAGAAAAGAAAGCTTCCTGCCCCACCACCCCATGTTAAGCAGCAGCACACTCATTTTCTGAATAGCTTGATTCTATTAAGTCCTTCCCCCTCTCCTCATTACTTTATCCGAGCCTTAAGAAATTTGAGTACATTCCCCTTCCCACTCCTCTCCAGTTTTGTCCTTTCCAATCTAGCTACCATTGATTTTTCTCTGTGTTTTGAAATGAAACATCCTGTGCCTTTTTGGATCGATCCATAGCATATTAAGGTGATGCACTTTTCTGCCTTTACCAAACACACCAAGCTCGTGTACTTTTTCTCATGCCACAGGGGCTGGCCTTAGAGACTGCTGGATATCAGAAAACAGTGGGAGAAGCAATTAAAAAGCATGAATGATTTTTCTTTTCCTCTGGATCAATGCTGTTGACTTCCCACAATGAGTAGCAGCATGCTCAATGGGAACATCTGTGTAAAAGGAAAATGTCCACTTCAGCAATACACACAGTATTCTCTGGTGACTGGCCATAGTTCAGGAAATTGCAAGAAGAGCTAGTACTTACTTCTAGCCCACAAAGGTTACATTTTACAAAGTGCACAGGTGGCAGAGAAAGACAGTTACCAACATATGTGTCTCTACTAGCAATAGACTCAGCAAATAACATTCCTCTGAAACACAGCTCTCCCTGATAATTCATTACATCAGAGCTCAATGGAGCTACTCCCAGTGCATATTCATAGTTGCACCTGTTGCCTTTCAGTACCAAAAAAATTATTCCATTACCAAAAAATTATTTCCGATTTTCTTTTAGTTTAGCAGAGCAACAAAGCTAGAATTAAAGCAAGCTGTAGTTTCTATGTTACGCATCAACAAAACTATTGGTGACAACGTGTGATATGGGCATAATCCAGGCCAATCATCAGGCCCACAGCTGGTTTTTCAACCCAAGCAATTGACACATCCTGTTCTTTGTTAAAAATAAAGGGATCTGATAAATCACTACAAAAACTAAAACACAGAATCTCTTTGATGACTCTTTTTTACTAGACAGGATAGTTTTCACTTCCGTTTCCTACTTCCATGCTGATCCTCAAAAAAGTAGCAGCTGAATTCGTCTTACTCATCTTTCATTTGGAAAGTATTATAAACCCAAACAACTCCCTTCAAAATCCCAGAAATGCATTATCTTACTAACAAATACTTCAGAACATTATCAAAATTATCAGTGGGAAATCCTCAGTTTAACTAAACAAAATCATCAATTCCTGAGGCAATTTAGAAGTTAGAATAACTCATTACACAAGATCCTATATTTTCACAGGTTATTTGAGGAAGTGGGGAAAAAAATCCCCTTCTATTCAGCAACATGTTATATGCATATAAGAGTATACATAGCAGAAGCTTACCCTTGACTACTCTTCTCTACTAACCCTTCCTTCCCCCAAAACCACACAGCCTGCCATCTGCATCCCAAATCATTCTTCCACCTCCGATTTTATGTAGGCACAAAAATGTTTGCTCAAGTCATCTTTCTATGACTGCGTTTATATTTTTCATTACCCAGAACTCCTGTAGCTGCACTGTCCAAAGTTCCACCATGTCCAATTTTCAAAATCTGTTTCTTTCTTTTGTTCCCATTTGTTTGCACACCAGCTTCTGCAAATAGAAGTGGAAAAGAGGCATTAGAGGATGACCTCAGAACATAGAAAAAATAACATGTATTTCCACATTGCTAAAAGAGATGAAAATAAATCATTTAAACCATGAATTAGTAGTGCAAGAATTGCTGTACTGAGTAAGACCAATGATTCACCTGGACCCATTCCTAAACTCAAACAATTTTCAAGATTATAATCTACATGAAAACAGCAAGTCTTACACAGCACTATAAAAAGACTTTCAGAGAAAACTACTTGAAAAACTACGGCAGACTGTTCACCTGTGAAGTTTCATTAACAAAGCACACACAAATTAGCAGCACAGTCCCTGAAATAATCTATCATATACAAACCTTATGCCAGATAATCTGATCGTTCTTGCTGCATTTACTTGCACGTAATGGGCCAAGTTCATTTGCATGTAGGCAGCCCATGGAAACTATGCAATGAACTGAGTTTGTTTACTGCTGCTTTCATGCTGTGAGAGCATCTCACCCACCATATTTCTTATACAGCTGATGAGTCCATGAATTCCACAGGGCCCGCTGTCCCTCATTTACTAGTACTAAGTATTAAAAATACTCCAAGTCTCCTTTCCCATTTCTGAAGTTTTACAACGACACTATTGTCTTTGTTACGCTTTTCACTACGTATGTTTTCCCAATGCCACATTAGGGAATGGACCTCATCCTGCCAAGACACCGTCTCTTCCACACAACACTGGACCGAAGCGAGCGCCTCTCCAACTCCGAGGCTACGGAGCACCTCAGCCTGAATGAGCAACCACCAGTCCGAAAGCCTATGTTTCCACCCAACCAGCCAGCACCCCAAGGCCATATTAGGTGGCCAAGTCCCCACGTCCATTTTTGAAGAGAATCCGGGCCAGATTCCTCCGTATCCGTGCCATGGTCAAACTTCTTTCCCTGACACCAGACAATCCAGCCTTCCTTTATTTCAGAAAAACCACCTCTGGCATACCGCGCTCAGGACTTCCAAAGCTGTTGAAACACTGAGTTTTCCACTTGTTTGGTGATTTTTTTATTTTTAACAGCAAAAAGCGGCGGAGCTGAAGCCGAGGGCCGCGCGGCCGCTCCGCGGCGCAGACGCCATGCTGGCGCGGCCGCCCGGGGCTCGCCACAGGGCGGGGGCCCTCCGCAGGGACCGGCGCGGAGGCGAGACCTCGTCCCCGCCCAAGACGGGGCTCCCATCACGCTGCACCTTGGGTGACGAAAGCCGCCTGCCCCAGGAGCGAGCGGGGAGGTGACCCGGCGGCCCGCGCCGAGCCTCGCGGGCCCTCAGCGGCCCCACGCAGACAGCCCGGACGCACCCCGGAGCGGCTCCCGCCCCCGCCCGCGCCGCGAGCCGCCGCGCACAGCGCAGACCAGCCCTGCGGTAGCTCCCGGAACGCCCAAGGGCCTGGTGCAGCCGGCGGGCGGGCGGGCGCAGGGGCCCAGAAGCGCCCAAGCCGCGCGCGAACCCTCGCCGCAGTCTGACCGCGGCCTTCGACAGCTCCTGGGGCGGCGCGCGGGGCGCGCCCGTGCCCCAGCCGCCCTCCCGTTATCACCAGCGCACCGAGCGCGGGGCTGCCTCCCCGCCCCGGAGGCCTCCGGCCGCACGCGGCAGCTCTCTACGCTTAGCCCCGCTGCCGCCTACCTGCCAGCAGCCTCTGCTTGAGCCGGTTGAGCACGCTGGCCGAGGTGGGCCCCTTGGGCTTGTACACGGCGAACAGCCCGCTCAGGGAGAAGAGCCTGTCGGCCGCCTCGCCCAGCGCGCCGCTGCCCTCCCGCCTGGCCATGCTCCCGCCGGGCTGGGCCCCCGCCCCGCTTCCGGCCTCCGCCCGCCTCCCGCCGCGCCGGGCGGCGCTGGGAAACGTAGTCTGGGGAGAGGCCTCGCCCGGGGCCGGGGCCTGGCGGGGCCGGGGCGCTGCGCGCCGTGCGTGGGGGCAGGGCTGGGAGGCAGCCGCGCGGTGCGAGTGTTGGGAATCGCTAACTACTGCAATCACTTCGCGGGATCCTTCCCCACTTGAAGGCTCTAAATCAGAATCGGGTGCCTTTCCGAAACGCCCTCTAGCTCACCCAGAAATAAAGGGCTTGCGGCAGGAATTACTGAGCGAAGTTAAAAGTGGTCTCACAAGAACAGATCATACTGGATGATGGTCAGAAAGCAGAGCTTTCTGATTTATAATCTATGCTTATAGCTAAGCATATGCATAAGAACTTGTAGGATTATGGTCTAAGTTTTAGAGAAAAGTTATTAGACTTCTATCACAGCTGGAGGTAATCAGTTAGAAGGTAGACGTAGGCTGTTTTAATGAATATGCCGAGACCCCTGCCGTCCTCTCTTTAGCACTGAAAAGAAAATCTTACAGACTATCAGACAGGCTCGAGGGTTGGATTTGAGATCTGAGTCATGGCACAGAATGCTGGCTGCTCCCTTTCCTGAGTGTCGCGTTTCTGGGTGATGCTTAGAGCTCAAGCACAGAAGTTACATTTCCTGGTTGCGCAGTTGGCGCTAGCCTACAGCATCAGCAGAAAGATACATGGCGTTGTGATAAATCGGTCTGGGAAGCTGCTGTTCCTCCCCCTCACCCATCACAACATTAGTCATTGCACCTTCACTGCACAACTTAAAAGAATTATATTCTGCTGACTAGTTGCTCAGTGCATTAGTCTTCCTGCCTTGGTATGTACTGTATGTGAAAGTATTCCTAAGGCAGACCTCTTCCAGATATCCCGATTCTCTGGGTCACACACACAAATCTCAACACAAGTACAGCACGTGGATTTTCCTCTTCAGGCCTGATACGTATATGCTTATTTCTCTGACAACACTCCCAAGGCATCTGAGCAACTGACACTTGAGAAAGGTAGCAAGAGCTGGGGTGTTTTGTTCATTCATTTCATTTATTAATTGGTAAGAGCCTGCAGATGAAACTATGGAAAGACAGTTACTGAGAAAAAAATACATGGTTTGCTAAGGGCCCAGTATGTTCCCAGCTCTTCCCAGAACCGGAGAGAAGCAAATCTTCCTGCTGAAGTCAGTAGCTGTCTCTGCCCAGAGCAGGATCAAGGCCTGTGTATTTAAGTACTTTTTCAGCCTGTACTAGAGTCGGCAGCTTGGTCAGTGCGTGCTCGCCCTTCCCACACCAGCTGTAGAGGGTCCTGTGCTGCAAACTGCAAACACTGCTTCCATGAGATGAGTACCTGCTTCCTGCCACTGACCATGCTGCACAACCTCCCCTAAACTCTTCTTGCTCATATTATTAAAGAGGTCTCATTATTAAAGAGCAGCACCAGCTCCTCTCTCCAGGCCAAATGTGTGCAGCTGGGTTCATTAAAACCCATGTGTTCAGTAACAGTGGGCACTCCCCCTCACCCTAAACCTTTCCTTAATAAAAGTGGGGTGACTACATTACTTTGAAAATACCATGAAGTGCTTTCCAGACAAGCTTAGGAAAAATAAACCCTCTGGAACTGTCAGGTAGGATTTTAATTATAAACCTTCTTTGCCTAGTTCTCATTTACACAGCCACAATCTGGCTGCAGAAATATTTGCTGCTAATTTAAGTTGTGAGGGTGAATTTTCCTGGTGGTTGGTACATGTGGCTGTCATTACAGGACATGGAAGCGAGGTGTCAGCATCCTGCTCCAAGAAACAAAAGGGCAAAGCCAAACTTGGGTAAAACATCAGTGTAAGACATCAGTCACTGCTGACTTCCATGGAATTAGAATTTAAGTCAAGGTACAGAACACACATTTTAAACTGTCATGGAGTTTCTGTTGCAGGTCTGGTTTAGTCAGGCTAACCTCACTATTTGAAAACTATTCTCACAAATTCTCTGCAAAAAAGAACTTAAACACAGATTGCCTTGTCAGAAAGCTCAGGCTTTTAACAGCTCAGGCTGTTTGAACATTACTATTAAGAAATGGTCTACTAAGCTTCCTACAAAGGAGATTCCACTCAAAGGACTGAAATGATGACCTGTCACACAGTCTTGCCCAGCACTATCTTTAGGTCATCAGGCTGTTCTGAAAACATTACGAAGGATCAGAGAGAGTTTATACCAAAATGAGTGCACCACCATCAGCATAAAGAAGTCATTAATGCAAAGAACATCTCAGCTTTTTCAGGCATGCAGCAGCAGACAGGGCCTATGAAAAACTTCCCTGCATTGCCTTTTAAGGAGTGACCAAAGCAGAGATTTGTCTAAATGATTTGTCTGCAGTAATTAACCTGACACAGACATAGGGCATGAGCTAGAAGTCAGTGTCTGACCCCCACTATTGTTTCCACAGATTGCAAAAAGGTTATTTGTTTGCATTTAAGCACAATGTTTTCAACTGACTAAAGAAACTACGCCCTACTATCATTTTTAGTATCCAGCAGCAAATTATTGCAGGTGTCCCAAGCTTCTCTGTCAACAACTAAAAAACAACACTTCGTTATTGCAGCAGATGGACTCTTTGAAGACAGAAAGAAAAAAGGTTGCTTTGACTTTAGTGGGCATTGGATAAGGGCCGAAAACAAGAGATGTGAAAAGCTATCAATGACCATCAGTACTTTAGTTAGCAAGAAGTATATGTGTACATAAATCACATAGTCTCTCTTTATAGGGCAATGCTATTCAGCATTCAAAATGGTGGGAATGATGTACCAAACTGTGCATCTCAAGGGCATTATTTGAGATTCGTCTTGTGTTACTAGTGATTAAAAGTCATTACCATCTGCTTAGTGGCCTATTTGAAATTAGATGTTTATTTGTCTCCAACAATTCTTAGCCAGCCAGGATCCACAACAACCAAAAGCATGATTAGAGTTACTGATTTTATTTGCAACCTCAGTAAAGGGACTCAGTAAATGGTTGAGAGAGTGTTGCTGCCTTATGAATGAAGCTTAGTAGGTCTAGTAGAGACAGACCAAATCCTCCACTGAGGTCCCTGGAATTACACAGATTATTGCTCTGAGGATCTGGTGCAATTATGCTTTATAGAGAAGAGCTAATGGATGGTGTCTGTAGTGTGTGCAAGCAGCAAATGTGTGCCGTTGCACGAAAGGAGAAATCCATTATGTGCTTGTGCGGAACAGAGATGCAACATTTCCTTCTTCAGGAAGGTGGTTACATCTTTGTAGGCTTTCAGACTGGCTTCTTCTGAAGCAGTGCTTACAGACCACAAAGCAGAAGAAAATGATGCTGTATTTCAGCTTTTAAAGTAGCTTCAGTAACAGAAGGCCATTTCTGTATTTGTGTTCAGCAAATCATTTTATGATTCCAGCTTTATTGTCTGTGTCCAAATCACAGAGAATAATTGTAAGAAGGTCAATCACAGCTCATCTTCTTCCTGTAAAAAAAGAGGTGCAGCTGTTTGAAAGTTTAAGTCCTAGTCATGTAAACTATTCCCTTGTCAGCTAGTGGGATTGGCCCTTAATCAGGAGCTGTCAAAACCTGAGACACAGAATTATTTTCCCTCCAACTATTCCATCTAGTTGGATAATAAGGAGTGGGTAAATAACTCTTCAACTTGTTAGTTCAGTTAATCCAGTTCAGATGGGCACAAAGCATATGCTTGATTGTACCTGAGAGTGGTTCTTTTGAACACAAGTAGGTTCTGCAGTATCTTGTAGAACTGCAGCAATTAAAAAAAAAGCCAATTGTTGCATGCAAGGGAAACTACCCATGACATACACTAATATTAGGCTTGGCAATTTTTATTCATCATTCTACACATGAAAAAAGTTTCCTAAATTGCAATTATTTGATAAACAGATTTTTGTGATTTGTTCAGAAGAAAATGGATAGTTAAGGTTTACACCAATGTGGATTTAACACCTAGGCTTTTGTTTATTTTTAGAAATACCCCTGGCCTCCCCTTTCTTGCTCCTCTGATATTATCTCTCTCATATTAGAGGGATTATTTTTACTTGAGAATAATTTAGGCAAGTACAGGTTTTGGTCAGCCGATTTCAGTTGATTTAATCCAGATTTGTGGTAGTGTCAATTAGAGTTGAAATGCACAAAGTATAATTGGATGCAAATGTTTTTAGTTATCTCTTCTTCATGTGAAATCCAGTTCAGGCAGTTAGCTAAAGAAGAGAATAGTCATGTATCCTGACCATTGTTAAATCACAAGTGATGTAGAGCTATGGAGACATATGATACACACACAGTTTAAATTTTTCCTTAAAGAACTTTTCTAAACATACTGTGTTAGTAAGTGAGGACAGATCTATTAATAATACTGACTGGGAAGTTACTTTTAATCTCTGATATGGGGCCACTTGTGTCTGTATTGATAGAGGACTAGGCAAGTCCTCTGGAATCAGAAGATTCAGTGATGCTGAGGGGAAGAAAAGCAAAACACAGTTTGCAGATCTTTTATTTTGTTCCTAATAAAAGTCTCAGTGGGATTCTGCATTTTTGTTTTAATTTGCATGGTTTCTTGTTACAGTTGCTGTCAAAGAAGTAATTTTCCAAGAATCTGCATCCTAATTAGGAACAATGAAGGACTCACCAGATGTGCACATGAAAGAATGCAATACATGGAGGATTGTTTATTTGGGCAATTCAAGTGCAGACTACCCCTCTATAAATTCAGAACATAAGGCTAAAAGGGCCTAGATGCTATTAAATCTGAGAAGCTGCTAAATGCCACTGTTACATTAAACTCAGCAATATGAGTTGAACTAAAATGTGTTTTCTAGAAAAACATTCCATCTTGATTTGAAAATACTGGGAGACAGGAAAAAAAAATCTATAGCTTCACCAGTCACTTAAATGTATGCCTCTTTCCTCATCTGGCTTTGTACAATTCCAACGTTCAGAAAAACGTGTTAATAATGAGCCCTTCAGCAACTTGTTCTCATCTTGTGAGCATACATATAGACTGTGATTAATAGTTTGTGACTAATGTGCAGCAAAGAGAATACCTGAGCTCTGACACCTCAAATCATTTCATTTCTTCACCTACCCATTTGAATGAAGGCACAGACTGAACCTGCAGAATAAAGCCTTGTTCAACATCTATCATTAAGCTCATGTCTAGGATTAAACTCATGTTAAATATTGTGCAACTTTCTTGGTGCAAGAAAGCTAAAGCCTATGAAGCCCCCATCAGCAGAGAGTGAAGAGTCCCCTTCAAAGCACTCGTTCTGCACGGCTAGATGCAATGTGGTCTGGTTGCAGTGGTGGCACAGCCATCTTCTACACAAGCAGCTGGATCGGTTCAGGTCTCCGCCTCACTAATGGGAATAGCAGATGCTTAGGGAAAGCATAAGAATGAAGACTGCAAGGAATTTCCTTCATCTTGGAGTTAAAACACAATATGTAATATATTTCTTAAAGGCTGTCTGGTCTGCGCTACCCTCCTAAGAAGAAAGAAATGTCCTCTTACACTGAAGTAGAAGGGCTGTATGGAAACCCTACAAAGGGAAATGGCTAAGAATCTGAGGTTCTGCATGCCAAGAAGAGTGTGAATATAAGTAGATGACCTCCACCTAGACATCACCTCAATCAACAAATCTTTCCTCTAACTAGAGACATCCTCCGGGCAGAAACTAGCCTTTCTCTGAAACTACCTCTAACCTACCAGCTTTCTTCGAGCTTTCTTCTTTCTTTTGTTCCCTAAGAAGATTCAGTCCTTTGGCTCTAACTTTTTCAATAATACTCCCTCCCCACATTGATTTTCTTCCTGATCATTCACCCCTTGCAACTGCTCCTTAATACCTTTTTTGGCATGAGAGGCATGTAAGCCTCACCAGCCCAAGCAAATACCTATGGCAAAAAGGTCAAAGCTGTCACTTTGCTATTCTTTGGCCTAAGATGCAGTTGGTGCTGAGGAGGTGCATGCTGTGGTCCCTGCAGGACAATACAGTGGTCATTCCAGTAGGTTTTGCCAGTTGTGAGAACAACGTAGCACACCTCCTCCATCCTCTTTTATTGGCAGAAATGCACCCTAAAGAAGTGCAAGTAGCCATGGATTAGTTCCAATTAATTCAGAAGTACAAACAAATAAAAAGTAGCCATTGCACACAGGCTAGGGCTGCCAATGGCATCACTAGTGAGAATTCCAGAATCCATAATCAAGCAGCTCCAGGCAGTGAAGTATATTTCTAATGCACATTATAATACTGTTGACAGAAAATGTTCCATTTACCATAAATTATTCAACTTTTGATTGTTTAGGTTTTGGAGTCTGTAAAGATGCTAATTAACTACCACCTGTAAGAACAAATTGATAATGTCTGCTTTTTATTTTTACAAAGTCAGACTTAAAAGGCAGAGAGAAGAAAGAGTTTGATTTTACAGATATCATGTTAAAAATAAAGTGATCATAAATGTGGTGAGCATTCCACTTCTTTCTCCTGGGGAGTGGTCGTTAAAATGATGTTCTGTATTTACTATGTCTCCATGAACAAAGTAATACATGTTTTGACCAACTCACATACCTGGATCCATATTTCACTCTGTCTGGATTATCACACCTCATTCTTGTATCTTTATCATAGACATTGATCCATGAGAAACCCTAACAGTGAAACTGTGTTTTTGTCTGTCACACCTGTAGTCCTGTGCTTTCTTCTTTGAAATACATAAAGGGTAAAATGGAGTCCAGTATTTATCAGTTTTTTAACATTTCACCCAGATTCTTATATATTTTTATAATTTTGTTTTAATTTGCATGGTTTCTTGTTACGGTTGCTGTCAAAAATTTTTTCACTGGCTGTATTATCTTGCAGGACTTGTAAAGATAGTCTAGACAGATGGACAAAGAAATAGAAAGTTTGCTTTTTCTGGTAATCACTATGGGGAAAAATATTTAGAAGTATAATCAGAAATATTTTTGCTTAGAAAAAAGCATTTTCCCCATTTGCTAGAACTATAAATCCAATATCACCTAAAAGTCAGTCTGTGTTTTTCCACTTTAGACAGATTTCCTTTATTTTGAGCCTCTATTTAAGCTGTTTGGTGAGGGGAGGAATGTGCAGTTCATGATGTTCAGATTCACATGCTTCACCTATGAAAAGGTGCTTCCAACTCAAATGTAAAAAATAAGATAAAATAAAATAATGTTTTCCTCTGTTAGATGTTGAAAACATCCTTCCTGAAAAGCTGAAAAAGGCTAAAGTATTTTTTTCTTTAAGCTCAGAAGTTGACTTTGAAGGAGTATTCGCTTACACAGCTGAAGAGCTTGATCCCAGGAGAGCTATCTGTTGAAGTCAATGAGAGGTAAAGGATGCTCAAAATCATGCCCTAATTGCTAACTTGGCTTGGAGGTACATTCTGTGTCCTATTAAAAAGCCATCCCTACACAGTTTACAGCGATCATCCTGTGCTGTAATTAGATCATGATAAGCTGTGGTGGCCAGGACTGCCAGTGTATAATCATGTAGCGTTTACGTGGGACACTGAATGGACTGTACCGTTGCACTGATACTTTGGCAAATGAGAATTCACAAGAGGTTACCAGGGGTGTGCAAAAGGCGATCTGCTTGAGTTATTGAGTTCAGCCATGACTTTTGAAATATCCTTTTGCTTTAAGTCCGTGTGTTTATAGGAGGGTCATTAAGTTACTTTGTTACTGGAGTATATTTATTACTTTTAAATCCAGTGCAGTCATTTAGTCTTTCTTGATGCTTCTTTGTGAAACATTAATGAGAAGCTCACACACACAGACATAGAATTTGTCTGATTACTACATTCATATTTAATAGGCTTGCTGCTTACACTTCAGAGAAACAACAGAAATTAGATAATGCAATACTTCAGTGCTGGAGTGGCCCTAAATTTGGCTCTAAATTATTCATTATACTGACTGAGGGCAAGAGAAGTGTCATAACCCTAGATTTATCTAAATCCTGCATTGCCTGAGTTATGCCTCTTTGTTGTTATTCCCCCTTAAAAAAAAACCCTAATTTTTATTGAAACTGAGAACATCCAGTTTTAATCTGTCGCAGATTTATCATCATTCTCTGCAGAAGTACTGCAGTTAGCTAAAAACAAAGATAATTTAGCTGGACTTCAGCTGTATATACAGAATATGAGCCTTGAAATCAAGTCTTTTTAAAGTAGTGATCGTGTTTTCTAGCTAAGACAGTAATTTTTAAAACCGTCAGTTAGACAAGGACACATACATTAACCAGCTACCTTCTCACATTCTTAGGTTTTTATGGCTCCATTCTATAAACTAAATATCTCTTTTGCATGGGTTTCATACAGAAACACACTATCGATGGAGTATTTTTTTTAGAATGTTTAAAGTAGATAGTGCCTGAAATGTCAGAAGTCCAATATAAGCCTAGGTGGCCTATGAAGCAGAATCAAAAAACATATCTAAAATGTTGGCAGACTCATAATCTATCTACCAAAACAGAAGGATCTGCCATACTTTCAGATTCCTTACTGGGAATGTCCCTTTCTGAAAGCCATATCTTAAAACAAAAAACAGGACCACAAAACACAGCTTGATGCAGATGTAGTCCAAGTTTCATGAAAGCAGAAATTTCAGTTAAGCAGATTCTGTCATCTGATCAGATCTTCCAGTAAAATTTCTTGTTCTCAAGTGATTGGTTCATAAGCTACCTCTGAGTTTAAACCTTTAACCCAGGACATACATGCCTAACCCAGGACATACCTAGTGTCCAATCTGAACAGGTACCCAAAACACTGGCTCTGGGGCCCGTCTCTAACTGTTACGATAGATTAGCTTACTGCCTAACAACACAAGGCAAAGCAGGCTCTTGGGGAGGGGTACATAAGCATCAGTGAAATACCACCTCTGTCTAAAACATCTGAGGGGAAAATAAATGTGAAAATTAAAGTGGAGTGTAACTAGATTACACACAAGCAAGAGAAAATCAGAGTGAGAGCAGCTACTTCTGCTTCTTCCTCATCACCTACACCGCTCAGTGAAATGGTACCGCCATGGAAAGCCCTGGTCCAGAAGAACAACAGCCCAAAAAGTAGTTTCTCTTTCCCACTCTTTGACTTGACAAAACAACCTGGGATTGGTCTAAAAGTCCAAAATGAGGAAGTAGCATAGAAAAGACTGTCCCACTGTTTCTAAAACACAGTAATTCCCCATTAAATGTCTGGAATCTCTTTGTGCTCATTGCCTTTCAGGTGACATGCATGGTAATGCATTGTTATCACCATTTGTTATTAAGAAATAAAGTAACACATCTATGAGTGGGAGGCATATTATCAAATCTCAAGTGCTGGCTCACTGGAACACTCACAGAGACAGATTGGATATTTTGACAGCAGTCCAAGGGGTGAAAAAACAACTTTGGGAAGGCAACACAGTCCAAATTTCTTAGAGTTGAGCCAGTGAACAGATGGCAGGAACTAAACAGCCTTAAAAAAAAAATCCTTCATGGCCATGGCTATCCTGGCATCAGCCTGATACTCTGCCAAACTGAGAGCCCCAGTGAATGAACTGCAAGAAGCTTATAGTCATTTCAGTCCAAAGGAGCTGTGGAAGAAGTTTAATGAGGAAAGGATTGGAAAGATGAACTACTGCAAACGCTGGCAACTCAGAAGGTTAATATGGGAACCTGCACATTCAATATAGATGATGGGAGAAAGGGACTCTGAAAGAAATCAGTGATTTGATAGTCAAATTTAAGTTATTTTTCAGCAATAATGACATTGTTATCTTGACTGTTCCATGGCAGGCAGATTAAATTGCTAGAAATTTACTTTTTGTGCAGAAAACAAGGGCAAGGCTTTTCTCTGCTTAAATCCTCAAAATAAAGCTTAAATTAGATTTAAGCGAGACCTAGTGGAGGCAAATTTATGAGGCAGCCGCCCTGCCCTCTTCCTCCAACAGTGTTCTCTGTTCCCCCCACGCTGCTGGCCAGGTAACAGCTCTGCCGCTCCCCCAGCCACCCGCACTCTGCGCCAGAACACAGTTTCAAAGCTTCCCCTTCAGATAAATCCCATTAAATAACACCTTAGCTTTCCCTTGAATTTGGAGAGCAGAAGATAGCAAGTGGGGGAGAAATGAAAACTAGAATAGCAGTTTATATTAAACAGTACTTGTGAGATGTTTTTCTTCAGCATTTTAATCACAGCTTAATGGTTCCGATGACTAAAATACGACCTGCTTTCCTCTTCAGAAGCATTCCGTGCATCTAATTCATCAAGATTTAGCTTCGAAGTACACCTGTTTCAACACTGAAAGGTGTAGTTTTCATGAGATTCGACGTCCTGCCTGAATTCTTCACTAAAGTGACACTGACAGCACCACAGTACACTAGCTTTTCCCCAGAAAGCTTTGCCTTGTTCAGCCAGCATAAAACTATGGTGGAGCCAGAATAGATGCTCACAGGAAGATACTTGCATGTCATAGACCCATTATTGTGCTTCCAAAATCAGTTGTGCTTTGTGCCTGGAGTTGGCAGCCAAAGAAACAGCCTTGTGCCATGCTGGCAGTCAGCGCTTCGGTTCACAGGCACAGGTGCGTAAAGGTTCATGGGGGAGTCACGTTCCTGAACACTTTTGAGAATCCTCTGAGCCCATCTCAGAGGTTTTATGGAATAAGAAATAGATAGACACGATGGCCTTCCCTCAGGAGCCCTTCCTTCACTGGGTAGAGAGTTGGCAGGATCTCCCACTCCTAATTCATATTTCCATCTGTCCTCCCACTGAAGGATGAGGGTGAAAACATGCTTGCAGAA
Source organism: Dromaius novaehollandiae (assembly GCF_036370855.1). NCBI lineage: Eukaryota > Metazoa > Chordata > Aves > Casuariiformes > Dromaiidae > Dromaius > Dromaius novaehollandiae. Next base: position 39,625,076 of record NC_088103.1, on the reverse strand, counting down.
GGGCTGGCCATGGAGCTATTATTGGTTTTCCCTGCATCATTGCTGTCCAAAGTGGAGGAGATATATGCTGACCAGTTGCACGCAGGCAGAAGGGGCTGCAAACACTTACAAAATGCTGAGCTGACTGAACTGGCTTTGATCATCACAGTAGTTCTGCATGAAAGATGCTGTGGCAAATCACTGGAATGCATAAATCAGTGCGCTGGAGTCATTCCTGGGTGAATGCCTTTCTCCCCAAAGACTGCAAGGAGATTCTTTATTCCATGGTAAAAAGTGAGAGACTGAAGCAAACTATTAAAGGAATGAGCAGGCTTCCGGGTCTTTTCATTTCTGCTGGGACCTGCCTTATATAGCCAGTCCAGGCTCCGGGGGCAAGAGGACACCTAAAGTCACTTTTCTACTCTCCTTTTTTGATTGCTATGTGCTTCTTGCCTGAGGATCCAGGCCTGGCTCTGTTTTATTTACCCTTCCCAGAAGTGCACTTAGCGATAAATGGAAGATTCTAATTCAGACATTGGCTCTTGGGAAAGAGCAGGTTACAATAAATAATGGTCACAGGTTAAGTCATCCAGGTATTGTGTGTGCTCTTAATGGATATCAGAGAAAAATTATGCCATCATGCTTGCAAATAACATTTTTTTCCTACAATGTCCATTTTAAATTGTATCTCATGGGAGATTACAACTATTTTCTTTTCTTTCAAACACAGCTTCCCTCCTTGTCTCTGACTCTGAAGTAGAGAGCTGAATTCGAGCTGCAGAGAAACCTGTTAGAAGTTGCCTGGAGCTATATGCAGCACAGACACTGGAACTTCATCTTCTTTTCTGGCTGCTCTGAACTGATTGTGGGGATTAATGATTTATCTCTCTTTAAAGAACTCCTTGGAGCGACATAATCTCAAATCAGATAAAGTACATACCATTCCCTGACCAGCCACCTGCCAATTTAGGTTTATCCCTTAATCTGGGCACATCTAGTTTTACAAAGATTTGATTTAAATGAAAGTTTCTTGAGAGATATCATCAGTGTTCTTCACTTTTCCAAAACCTATGTGATATTTCTTCTGAGACCCCCCCCTGCTAGCCTGCAATTTTTTTAGAGGAGAAGGGAGAGATAGCTGAAATTTACCTTTCTGCTGAGAACAATCAGATACTGCGCCTCTGTCCTGGATAAAGCCCTTCAACAACGTGTAGGGCCTGAGCTGGCTTCTGATACAAGGACAAAGTTTGCCTTGGAGGATATCACAGACATATATCATCCTCCTGTCAGGACCAAGGTAGGCTACCAGCAGGCACAAAGAAAGCAGGCAGCTCCTTCATCGAAATGACAGCTGTTGAAGTTTATTGAGAACTTATGTATCCATCCAAAAAGAGAGTAGGAGACTGTTGTCTTTAAGAAGTCAATACAGATGTTTCTGAAAATACACCAAAGAAAATGTGGCTCAGTGACATTAAATCTGACTATTGACTCCCTAGCAACAAAGTCAATGGGAGTCATCTTGGTGAAAGCATGTTTGGACTAGATACTTGTCTGATGCATGTCCTTATCCATGTGAAACCAATGTGGGATTTGTTCTTTGGGGTAAAAAACACCAAACAATTCATTCACATGTAGCATAAAAAGGAATTCACACACAGTCAGAAAATGTCTGTCAAATACAAGGCAGCTCCAGAGAAAAATGTCATTATAAAACACTTCATAGTTTAAAAGAAAATAAGCTGGGTGTGCAACAAGGTAGGAACCATCTGCTTCGCTTCAGTGGGAATTTCCCCCGAGTAATCACTGCAGAGGCGGATAGATCATGAAATAGAGGGATTCTTTTCCTCTAGTAATTAAATTTACTGGGTTTATGCAGAACAGTTTCTGGCACAGAGTAAGATATGTATATGTAATACCTTATCATTGTAAGGCTACATAATTGCAGTCATAAACAAGTCCATTTAGTTTAGCAGAGTCTGAAATTTTGTGTGATTGACAGCCATTCACTTGCTACAGATTATGAGTCCATTTTATGTCATTATTTTGAATTTCCTGTTCAGCTACTGGTACAGGCACCAAAATGCCTTTTCCTTCCCTCAGCATCCAAGATAAATATCCTTTTGCTGTAGCACCAGATTTCTCTTGGAAACTAAAATTTGAAGGGGGAAACCATATTTGCTTCATCGTTCTTCATGACATCCAGACTAAACAGTTGGCCTTTACAAAGGTCTTCTGTAAAGCTGGGAGCAGGGAACATGAATCAACAAAGCAGAGGTCTGTATGACCTTGTAATAAATTGATATTGTCCTTTCACTAGATATTTTTGGACCTGCATCATAAATTTTAGATCAGGATGTAAACTCAGACCCACTCCTAGTTTGTTTGCTTCTGCTGTGGTATCTGGAGTTAATATTGCAGGTAATGGTTCAATTCTAGTGCAGTTGTAGTTAAGTATTACTGCCAATCTAAGTGCATTTAATTAAGCAATATTTACAGAGCAAGTGGATGTTCTAAGAACTACAGTATAGTGACCTGGAATTCTTCAAGCCTTCTTTTGGTTTTTTTTTTTTTTTGTTTGTTTGGTTTTTTTTTGGTTTTCCTCAAGACTTTCTTTTGCATTTTCACTTCTTTTGCACTAGTGATTTAATATTGTGACACATCTTAACAACTGACCTTTGGAGGATAGGAACCAAGACAAATATATTGGTTCTGTGCTTTTTTCCTTACAGCTTCAAATAGTATATATTCAATTTACTTTGATTTTCTGTGTGTGATGAAACCAACCTTCAGAGTTGCATGTGATGCAAGAAAGAGTATTTTTTCCTAGTTAAGTTACATTGAATCTTATTGAATTCACTAAGTTTGATTTTTCCATTTCCCATGCTAAGGAGAAAAGGCCAAAAGAAGAAACAATGCTTGTCCTGTATTGTCTGTGCTAATAATTAAAAATTCATAAATTATATGTGAAAACAAAGATGAATAATTCTTCTCCAAGCAAAGGGTCTGACAAATCCACATTGTGGATATATTTTCTCCAAATACACCAAGTAAAAAATGTAACTCCCACAAAGAAGTTTAAAAGTATGTTGATTATGTATGTTGAATATACCCTAGTGGGAGAGGGAGAGAAGGAGAAAGAGGGAGATGAACGGAGGAAGGAGAGGAAGACAGCGAGGGAGGAAGGAAGGAAAAAACTTTTTGGACAGGCTTTTACTGTATCTTTTTGCACAGTTTGATTTACTTTGTCATGTCCTCTTCAGCAGTATCACTTTGTAGAACCAGAACCAGAAGACAAGATTATCAATGGGCAAAGTAATCTAATAAACATTTTCCTCCATACAGTGGTTGCACAAACTTGCTGAGACAGGAGGTTAGTGTTCGGTATAGGATTCAGCTTGGAGACACTGGTCAATCAATGAAAGCAAGACCTTTAGGAGAAGGGCAGTAGCTTGTTTAGTCGATTGTGTCTGGACTAGAATTTTTGTCATCCTGTCTGCTGGACAGCTGGATGCTTCGTAATCTCTAAGGTCATACGCTAACTGTGCTACCAAGCTTCTCTGTAAAGCCCCACACTCACCAGCAAAGTTTCTGAATCATGGTTCTGACAACGTTTTTCCCTCTAGGAAAACAGTGAGGTTTTTTGTTTTTTGGGTTTTTTTTTGTCTAATGGATGTGGGACTGTGAGGCACAGAGAACATCGGAGTTCTCGAGGTCATGCAAAGAACCTGTAAACCCTCAGAGGAACCCAAAACTCTATTTTCTCCATTTCCAGATGCCTTTTTTGTTTGTTTGTTTTTGCTCCATTTTGTTTCCTCCAGGCAAACTGATAGGTGCATGTTTTGAAAACATAAATGTTAAATCAAGTTAACTAGGACCATGAACAACCTTCTTCTTTACAGGGCAGCCAAACTGCATGAACCTGGCAGCAGAAAGCGTTCTGAAACGAGCACGTACCCTTCCTCACACTTCTTGAGTAGCATAAAAATACCTCTGTGTAAATAACATCTGGGCTCAATGTGACTTTCAGGGAATGCATAGCTGCATGATACAGCTCATAATCTTCAGTAAGCTTTCAAGTTCTTTATCAGTCTTTATAAAGATGGTATTTTGCACAAAACGGCTGCTTAAGAGGACTTGAATTTCAGCTCCCATTAAAATTAACCAGAACAAAGGGGTTCTCATCTTCTCCAAAAAGTTGAAAACTCAGGCTGTCTGCCCTGCAGTGCAACACTGTTGTGCAACAGGTCTCTAGAATATGCCAGATTAAATATATAGGGAGGTAGCTGGCCTGGGCACTGGGGCAGGTGAGAAGCTGATGCATTAACCCCTTTGGCTTCCTCTGCTCTGGGTGAGGGACAGCAATGTCTTGAACCAGCACGGTAGAAACTCCCAGGGTACACCAAACTCAGTCTGATGTTTTGGATCATTAGGGGAGAGTGTTTCAGCACTGTTTTTGTAATGCATACAGATGCCCGTTGCAGTGAAGCCTCTTCTATGAGGCAGTCTGTTAGACGAGGGTCAGGCAGCTGCTGTACCAGTTACCATTACAAAACACTGCAAGCAAGCATGCACAGGGATGCTAACATGGCTCACAGAAACCGGTTTAATTATGATAAAACAGAGGTATACATCGGGCCTGATTTAAGAGCTGCAAAACTGCCTGGCAATGAGGAGGTTTTGCAGGCTTTGACTGATGATGAACTGGCTGTGTGAGCTTTAATTAGCCAGTGACAAGGCAGAACTGTAAGAACTGTTTTACTAGTGCAACATAAATCCTTGTTCTCTACTTCCCCTATAGGTATAGGGGGAAATTATTACTTGGATCTGTCCACATCCGACAGCCAAGGAGGCAGACACTGGGGGAGTGGGTAAGAGGGTCTTGCAACCTGACCCCTCAGGATGAATAGCTGCAGCTAAGCCTTTCATACTGGCACATTTTTCTAAAATATTTATGCCTGATCATCCACTGTTGTGTACCTCATGGTCTCCCCTCCTTGCTCACCCTGAGCTGCCTTATCAGACAGCTTCCATTATTTAGGAGACACAGAAAAAGTTAGGAGTCAGAAATTAGTGAAAACCCTTTTTGCCATGCATTGAAGCATCTACAAACGGAGCTGTGGAGAATTAATTGCACAAGCAGAAAGGCCTGGAAGTGGAGACCAGCAGGTGCCCCAGCAGTGTCATATAACATGGAAAAGGCAGGATTCCTCTCTCCTTGGCAGGCCTGCCCACTGTCAATTTTATCAGGAACTGCTTTTCAGGACCAGTTGTTAACCTCTGAACGGCCTGGTAGGTTGTTTCACACAGTCCATGCTGGATGCTTTTCCCCTTGCTTGCGGGAAGGGCAGCCGCAGCTTTGTTGGCAACTGCAGCAGCCTCCCGCAGCAGGAGAACAGAGGGAGAAGCCTCCGAGCAGGCGGCAGGAATTAAGTTAGAGCGGAAAGGTGTGAGTGGAAGCAGTGCTCTTTGTTACAGCCTTTCTTATGGACTTCTGTATATTCACTGTTTTAATTGATTATAACCATATAATTGCTCCCTTGGATCATTTTCAGAGTGAGGAGGGAATTCTCTCTTTTCGTCCCCTCCACTCTAATCTATCTGATTATTGTAGAAAAAGGGGACAAACCCAAAGAAAGTTAATATGGAAAAGACCTGCTGGATCCTGAGATCCATTAAACTGCTAGTGGAAGGGTACAACTTTCTTGGGGTCATAGATTTAGCTGAGAGCAGTGAATTTGTCCTCTTAAACAATGTTGCAAGAACGGGTGCTTTTGTTGTGGGATTTTTGTTTTGCTTTAGTAGGTCATTTTGATTTTTCACAATGTCTAGATTCAGGCTGCCCAAAGTTAACCAGAGTTTTACTACTGATTTTAATGTAATAGGAATGTGATCTTGAAATATCTTGAATACAAAGTCCGTATAAACAATAATATTTTGTACATGTCTGCTCTAAATCCAGACAGCTCGAGTGTGAAGGTGCAGTTCCCCACTGCAAACAGATATGCTAAAGAAAGAGCCTGAAATAGATCTTGATTTAAAGGAGAGTCACCATCACTGGTGGTTGTGTCATATCTTAAATATGGGATGGAAAGAGAACAGTGAACAAACGTGCTTTATTGACTCTATTCCTTCCTTAACTAACAGACAAACTTCTGAATATGTGCGCAGTAGCCTTTTTATGAGATATGAAAGCAAGCACTAAATTACAATCCTCAGATCACCAATTCAGAGCCCTTAGAAATATTTTTCTTTCCTCTCCTTCCACTATAATTTCCGGCTGGAGCTCTAGCCATTAATAGCAGCTACATCATTACACTGCCGTGACACTTCAGCAGCACCCTCATCCATTTCAGTCATTGATCCACTAATGCACGCCGGATGAAAAAGGAAAAGGTCCGGCTCATTCATCCGCCCCCTCCCCTCTCCTCGTCTCACCAGGTGGCAAACACTCACCCTTTGCTTTAAATCCCTATCAAGTTTCAGATGCTCAGTGTTAATTGCCTCAGTACAAGGACTGACCCCAGACAGTGAAACTAAAATTAAACTAACAGGGCCATAGAGTGGGTGAAATGCTACAGAAGTGAACTGACCTGCAGCTCCTTCCCTTGGCCCACAGCCTTCTGGCTGCAGCAGAAACGACAGGTCAGAGCTGGTGCTGTAATGCACATTTGACGGTGTTGGATTCTTCCTGGACTATGAAGCTGGACCGGGAAAAGAGTGGGAGAAAGGATAAAGGAATTAGATAGCATGGAGATCAAAGGTACACAACACGCTACTGCAGGAATGGCACCGTAAGTGCCAGGAGTAATTCAGTAAGTCTAGCTGCATACAGAGCAAAAATCATCCTTCCTGTGGAGAGCTACAGGTAATCCATACTGCAGCCCCGTGTTTAAGTAATTTTCCAAGTTACAAAGATACTGAGCCAACAGATACATTGCTTATGTTTGCAGCTTCTTAGGGGGGTTTAATCCATCAGCTTGATTTTTTTTTAATCTATCCAACTAACCTGTGGGCACATTCTTGCTCTCCCTTTTCACTCTCTGCTTGATACATCTGTTCTTTTGTTCTGTTTTTCCATATCTTTATATTGCTCATTTTGGGGATCAAAGGATAAAGGCAATAAAAATCCTGTTACTTTTCAAAGGTCCACCCAGCAGTAGATAATTGGTTTCCAATCAAGCCTAGACTGTCTTTGATCTCTAAAGTCCTTGCAAAGAACATTTTGCTAAGACGCAAGCATGTGTGTTCAGTAGCACTACTAGGAGACCTAATTTTGAAAGTCTACAGTTACCTGTGCAGTGGCACTTATAAAGATGAGAGGGGCTGATAAAAATGCTGTGTTTTTATACCAATTTCCATTAAACTTGCATTAATGAGATATAACTACACCCTTCTGAAAAGATACTTTCAGTGATTTTACTCTCATTCTAGAGTAACTGAGCCTACAGGTCGCACAGCACATTAGCAGCAGTCAGGGATGGAAAGCAGCTTCTCCCAGCTCCCAGGACAATGAGGAAACGACCAGGCCATCCTTCCTTCCCAGAGCTTGTTCTTCATTCCAGTTCTTCTCAATGAGGCCAAATGGAAAGTCCCGGCCCATTCCCACTCTGGTTCATGCTTCCACCTCCATGCTGCAGTTTATAACCTTTGGCTGCGCCTGTTGAACTTTTAGGGCTGTGTTGCAATCATCAGTGAAATATTCTCATTTAAATATATCTTTCAACAAGAACTTTTAAAATCAGCTTTGCCACCAGAAGAACAGTAATGTGAAACTATACCCTTGTTTATCTTTGCAAGCAGTTAATCTGTTCTGTCTTTTTTAACCCTAATGCCTTCACTTCACTTTCCATATTCGCTCTGTGTCCTTCTCTTCTCTCCCCACGCACGCTTAAATCCCCCAAAACATACTGAAAGGCAAAGTGTGCTCACTCTAGAAAAGCATGAGATACTCAGGATGAAATGACTGATCTTGGTTTTGTAGGAATCTGTTGGGTTTTTTTTACTTCATCTTCATGCCAGGACTGGCCATAAACGAAAGATTTTTTTGATTTATTAAGGATTAGTTTGTGCAATCTAGAGAGGGAAAGCACATGAGATACACACAGATACATAAATATACGTGCATACCAAAATCTGCACCTGATTCTGTTTCTTTAAATAAAGTTACATTCATTTAGCTTAAAAAAAGACTCCTGTCAAGCTTCTAGCCTAGAGCAACAACCAATTGCACTGTCAAAATTGCTCTCTGTGGTTCTGAACAGGTTTTGCTAATGAAAGAGCAACATTAGCTCTTTAGAACGCTTTGTCCCCAAAGGATGCAGCAGCTACAGCCACTGAATGATTTCTGGCTCAGACATGCTTATTGATGGTAAGAAACATAATGCTTGAAAGCATGAGCATCAGCTCCCTTGAAATGCTTTGAAACAGTGATTCAGGAAACCAAGAGAAAAATGGATGGTTAAGAATGGTACCCACTGATGAATGCTTTGTTTCCTGCATGCACACTGCCCCCTTAAGAATAATTATTCTGTGGATAGGTTGTCACTGAAACAATGAAATTATTGGGGAATGTAATTAGTTGGGACCCAATCCAAAGAAAAATACATTCTGCTAAAATGAAATTTTAATGTCCACTGGTTGCTCGATTAAGTAATGCTAAGCATCCGAATGAAATTCTGTGTGTCTATTTTTGGAATCTGTTCATACCCAAGGTCATAGTGGTCATTTTTTATTCTAGTTAAGCCTGGAGGCAGTTGCAGAGTAGAATTTGACTTGAGTAGCACTATCTGGATTCAAACCAAAAAGTAAGTGCTTTTGCTATAAAATGCATGATTGGAGGCAGGACTCAGATGTTCTTTTGTTTCTTTAATGGGGATGGTGTGGCTGAACCAGGTTGAAGTCTCCAAGTGGGGGCCTTCGGTATCATTTAAATGTTGAAGAATGATATTCACCAACAGCCTTATATATATTTCTGGTCTTAGTTCCAGACTGATTTCAGACCAAATGCCACTATTCCTACTGAGGAAAAACTTACAAGCAGCTTTTCCACAGTCTGGAGGGTATCAGGATGAAGAACAAAAATTAAATAGGTAACACAGTATCTATCCCTGTTTTGTCACAGTTTTCCTCCTGACAGCAGGAGGATGAACTTTTCCTGGAGTGTTTGACCCCAGTTTCCTAGTTCTAAAATATATTTGTTACTGTTATGCCCAAAATTTTGTTAAGAGCAAAGAGGAAACATATCCTGCATATATTTCTAGTATAACTGAAATTTTTAGAGTCTAATCCAAGAATCATTATCAGTCGAGATCAAATTATTAGAGAAAAAAGAATCCATATTCACAAAAAGTTTCAGTGGTAATAATGGAACAGTTTAAACTGTTGTACACACACTTCTTAGTTTCTGTCTCATTTCTTGACATTTTGCACTCCGTTCCCCTGCTCCTCCGGATCCCAGGCTTGGTGGTCTCATTCTGTTGTTTGGGGAAGAGGGATTACAGCAAGTCATCAGCTTCTGGAGTCCTTCACCAGGAGGAATATGATGGTCATGTTTAGGGTTTCTTCTTCCACTTGGTGTCATTTTTGTTTGCTAACACACTTTTACAAACCTTTGCTCTTTCTTCCTTGGTCTGCAGCTCCATATTACATCTAAATTTATTATATAAGGTGCGTTCACAAATGCTAGATACTGTTTCTTTGTTCTCTCTCTCACCCCTAAACCCAGCTTTGCCCGGTTTCAGGTCTGCATTTCTTTAACTGACCATGGGTGAGCTGTTTGTAGCTGTGGGGTCTCCCATGCCAAGCCTGTGCCCCATCTCTTACCATCCCACTCCCGTACTCCTCTACATCCCATTCTGTGTTCCCGCTTCTCAAGGCCTCTGCTATCATACCCAGCCTTTCATTTCCCTATATTACATCATTATATTAGAGTGTAAAACTATGGTAGTACCTTTATGATGATAAAGTAAAACAAATCAGCTATAGTCACCTGATCAGAAGAAAAATTGCTGTTACAGCTAAATCAGATTAAAACTCAGCTGCAGGCAGGTCAATAAAAATTCAGACAGAGCAAGCCCCAAAAGGCTCAATCCTGACACCTTGCAAACTCAGCACAGAGCCTGTGGCCTGATGCCACCAATGACAATACTGTGTTACAGGCCTGTATGGTTACAATACTACGCTATTTTCCTAGCTCGCATTTGCTTCTCATCCAACTCTGACACTGCTAAAATCCAGCTTCACAGCCCAGGGAAGGGAGCTGTGGGCCTCGGGTTCAACCCAACATCAGAAGTTTCCTGTTCACCTGGATTAATGAAAAAGACCTCATTAAAATCTTGCATTTGAGATTGCTGACTCCTCAGCTATGTTTATAAATTTTTAGGGAGCCTTTGAAATAAATGGTGCTGAATAAATATGAAGCTAAAATTAGGTTAATCAAGTGGAATCTTTAGCTGCTGTAATAGTTGAGTTAAAAAATTATCCTGTCTTGGGCCATTATGGTGCATAAGTTTTCCATATCAAATTTGAGTTTCAACCTGGAAAAGATTTTTATCAGGCATCTGGGTCAGCTTACTTTTTAGGTCCAGACTTTTCCATTGAAATAAAAAAGCATGGGGCCAGTGTTGCAGCACTTTGAGGGGTTCGTCATGTAGATCTTCATGTAGATGCTAAACATAAAAAGCTTCTGTAGAAAGCTGAGTCAAGAATAAGAAGTCAACCCCCTGAAGCAGATGCATGAGGAGCTAAAAGATGAGTTGCACCTATACAACCTATATCTAAAAAAGTTAAATGAAGTTATAATTCACATGCCTGATATATATAATCCCTCTGGGACAACTTGTCATTTTACAGCCATAAATGTAAGAACTCACATTTCACTTGTTCCAGACATTACTAATAGTCTAAGTCATCCAGGTCTCACAGGAAGAAACAAACAGCTCTGTCACTCGAAACAACGAACCCAACAAAATGCTTCAGACATTCAATATCCCCACAGCGTGTGAGTAGTAATCAAAGTGATTAAGAAGAAATACAGGATTAGCAGAAGTACAGTGATGTAGGGGCAAAAAGTACTACGCAGACTAAGAAAACTTCCTTTCAGTGGCACCAACTACTGCTTATGCTGACTATAATTACTAGCATATCAGCACTGTATTGTAGCTGTTTAGGGGTTGGTGAATCGATGTCAGCTATACCATAATCCAGAACTATCCATTATAATTTACTTTCACTTTCCACCGCAGGAATAAATGATACAAACGTTCTTGTTACAGCTTTCCCTTCTTAGACAAAACCAGCCAGAAGTCTCTGTGTCAGAATTTCACTTGAGAGACTTGATAACTTTCAGAGTGGTTTTGAAGCTGTATACTGTCTCACTGGTTGAACAGATCACATTTAATCATACAAAGGCATGTATTCTTTAAAATTTTTTAAAATATGTTATTCTGTATGGTTGATATTTACAAACAAAAAGGCAACCCTTTTTCAGAAATTTGACAATTAGAATCATATTATTAGATAAAATTGGCATTTGAAATTAATTCTAAAAAGAAAAGAAAATGGGTTTGTGCTGTCTTGCTCTTTTAGAATGTAAAAATGAGATCTAATAAATCCTATTTTCCTGCTCAGTTCCCATCTTAGAATCCCAGCAAGTCTCATTGTGATTTGTTGGTTGATATTAAACCAACTCCTTATTTAATGATCCAAGCTGAGATCCTGATTCCAGTAAAGCAGACATTTTATGTGTATACCAAGAAACTGTGTCTTAAAGATGATGCAATTTTGTTGTACAATTTACCCACTATTACTCCTCCTCCTCCTAAATTTCATTGAAAAGTCAGAGTATTGGACCTGCAGGATTCTTAGCCCTTAATGTAAGGTCTTACTTACCAGCTACACAGACAGCTGTTTGTATTCTGGCATATGTCCATGAGAGCGTAATACTTATTACCGTTGGCTTAAATGGCTATCCTACACGATATTGATAATTTTTTGCCTATGTAAACAAGGCCAAGGGTGACTGAATTTTGATCCCTTCAGGCTTTGGTTCCTTATGAATTTATGTTAGATAAGTATTAATTAAACAAAAAAGCACCATCAAAACAATAAAATTTTGAGTAATCGAATAAAACGTGCTTCTCTTCTCTCTGGTTTACGTTTTACTGCTGGAGTAATGCTGCTATCAAACTATGCCTGCCATCCAGCTATGTAATGTTCCAAGAATATTCCAAGTTAGCTAGGACCTTGATTCTTGGTGAAAAAATAAGCAGACAGAAATAGTAATACAGCTCTCTGTCCTGGATGTTCACCAGTCTACGTATTGGATTTCAATTTCCCTTGGTCCAAGCTGACAGGTGTCCCACATGTGCCTGGAACATTTCTTGGGTACAGGTTCTTCATCTGTATGCTGATGTATTAACAAATAAAGCTGTTAGCAATTTCAGAACAGTTTCCAGTTCATGATTTGTACAGGCATGTTCTTCAAATCAACAGAAGAAACAGACTTAAATATCCCTTTTCAAAATACCCACCAAGCTATTCAGTTTTCTTCAGTCAGCATAAGAAATGCACAAACAGATTTTTTTCTTCTCCAATAATTTTCATTCCTGTTTTCTGAAGAAATGAGTTTGCTAAGCAGAGAGTGAAGGAGAAATTCACATCAATTCCAATATGTTCAGTATTTCATTCTGATCAACCCAGCCACATCGGCTATGTCGATACAATTTTCCTTACAGATCCTGCAGTTAAGTGTGTGGACAGAGGCAGCTCTGCTTTCGTCTCTATTGTACTTAACATCCTCTGCCTACTGAGTTGAACTGCAGAATTCCCAAGCGAAGGACAAGAAGAAAAATATTCTAAGGCTGGAATTAGTAAGGCAGGATAAACAATAGGGAGATTTCTTTCCTTTACAGGAAACTTAAGGAAAATTGAAATTCTGGAAATTAAAAATACAGTATTGAGGGACATGCTGCTAAAGTAAAAACTCAGAGTCTCTGAAAACCTTAGGAAATAAAAATTCATGACTGAGAAAATAAACCCAAATTAAGAAATACAAACTTGACAGGTGCTTCCTGTGGATACAGAGATGAGGGAAGCAGAAGTGGGTTTTTCAAGTAAAGGATAATGAAGTTTCAGGGAATCAGTAATTTGTTTCTTCTCTCCAAGGCAGCTCAGCATGGAGGGGGGAACGTGGGCCCAGCTAATCAAGCTGTACCACCTGCTACTTGTGATGGGTGCAGCTTTCGCAAAGAGGTTATGTAAGTGAGTCTCATTTTGGAAAGCTGCAAATTACCCTCCTCAGATTGCTGCAACTTTCTTCATTCACAGGAGACTTTCAAGTGGATCAGTCCATTTCCCTGCTTTCTAGCAAAAAATACGAGTTATTCAGGAGCCCCTATTTAGCTAGGAATCTCAAGAGGTAAAAGACATGTTTAGTTCATCTCCCCACTGATACAAGCTAGTTTCTCGTAACATTCAATGTTTTGTCCCGTCTCGTTTTGAAATGTGTCCGGTAACAGGCTCCCTCCGCTTCTCCTGGGAGTTTAGCAGCATTCACTGCCAGGAAGTTTTCACTGATACTGAGTATCAGTTTTCCTCCAAGTCAGCACTTCTTTCTTAGTTGTATTCTGATAAATTAGGTTCACTAATTCCTTCAGTCTTGGTGCTTAAGTATTTCAAATATTTTTTACTGGAAAGTAATGGTCCCCTTACCTTAAGCCAGAATTGTTAATATTAACATGTTGATAAACACTGTTATGTCTGTTGTCCTTCTCTCTTAAATCAGCTGGTCCACTTATTAATTAATATCTTCTGCTGTTTTCCTCAGAACTCCCTGCAGTCTTGTTATACATTACTGCTATGCACGAGGACTTACATTTTGGGCTGCTTCATCTCTCTAAACTGGGAAATGGGACACCACACACCTTGAAACATATAATGTGAATGTCTGGGTTTTGCTGGCCCCTAACGTAACACAGGTTTATACTTACCGATGGGGGCTCTCTGTGGAGAACATCCTTCCTTTTTTCAAAATCTATTACTTCAGAGAACTGTTTATTTTAGAATATAATGAGATCCACCTCTTTTGAAAATGAGGATAAGTAAGTAGGGTACTCTACACCTTTCTCCATCTTCCTACAGGCTAACACTTTAACAGCGTTCACACATACTCTTCCTTCCTTTCACAGGTTTCAATATTTTTCAGTATGTAAAATGTTTAACCGGAGCGGGGGGAGCCATACAAATCCCTACTGAATTACAGTGCACTAGAGCAGAAAGGCAGAAGCAGCAAGATGTATCTGTGTTATCAAAGTTACAAGACACTTTTTTTTTGTTATAGTTTTCAGCTCCGCAGTGCTATTCTAGCAGATTTCATACCACTAGCAGCACTTATTGTAATAACTAGCAGGAATTTAATGAAAGAAGAGTTCAGAAAAGCACAAAACACACACACCATCGTAGCAAGGGCAATTTAAATAGCCCTGCCGCTTGGTGAGATGCTAAATTCCATGATGCATCTTTCTATCATTACAGATCTGACTCCGAAAGCAATACTGGCAACCTGTCCAAACTTGTAAAATTTAACTTTTCACACTTTCCTTCTTCTCTGACACCCCCAAGAAGCTTATGACACCTGAAAACTTTAATCCACCATATGCTTCAGTTGATTCCTAAATTATTCTTCAATTCTCTTGCTCATCCTTCAAACAGAACCTCAGCCAATAAAGGATGCATCAGGAACATATGAGTTTAGGCCAAAACAACTCATACGAATTGTGACAGATTCACTTCTCTGAACATTAATCCACTTTAATCCAATTGGATCACATTCCAAAGTAATACAAAAATCCTTGAGGCTTTGACAGCACCAGTACTGTTAATATTTAAAGGTTAACAAATTCAGCAGAACCTGTACTACTTTTATCTATATTGAGAGCTTTGACTGAGATTCCGTAAAATGAGTTAATGAATATGAAGTAGAGACCACACACTGATAGGACTCTGTTTTTCTTTCATTAGGATATATTGGAGCCCCAACATCTTGCATCAGAATGCAAGGGCTGTAAGATTATCATGCTTCAATAATCCAGTGATTTCAAAGATATCAATGTTAGAGAAAAATACAAGAATATTCAAAATGTGCAATTTTGATACAACTCCCACACTTCTTAAAGAACCTAATTATCCCTAAATCTCTAAATGCCTCACACAAGCACCTCAAATAAACATTTGTGGTGGGAGATGACAATCTCTAAGACCCAAGAGAACAGGGTAAAGATGCTGAGAGCAATAAAGAAACTATCAAGTGTATCATCTTGCTGTTGCTCTCTTCTTTTAAAGATACAAGAGCACTTGCAGCTGTTAAATACTGAAAAGGAGAAAAGGCTTAACATCCAATGTAGCCCTCAAACTGGATCTCACAGAGCAATGAGATTTTTAAAAAGCTAATGAAAAATTGAAGGACACCAAAACCAGATTAGTTTTTAAGAAAAGATACCCAACAAATACAATTTCATAATGTATAAAAAATATATACCAAAGTCTTCTTCAACGGCCTGAAGAAAGAACAGATGCTAATTCATATACATGACATTTGTATCCAATTCAATAAACTAATGTTGTGACTGAGGCACCCTGCACTCAAATGCAATAGAAAACCAAGGTCTTGACCTGCTGCAGTCTTGAAAGATAGTAAGGCTCTCAAGAAGAGCAGATATCAATCTGTGTTCGGGATGACTGTACCCTGGCTATTTCCCTTAGCTTCAAATTTTCTGTGCAAGAGTATGCTAATCCACTCTGAGCCCTGCACAGTATAGTACAGTACGGGAAACTGGTTTATTCCAAAAGATGCTGCAATGACAGAAATAATAATAAAAATTAAAAAAAATATATCAAAGGACCTGAGGATCAAAGGCATGATGTAAAATGTGAGACCATGAAAATTTAACATTTTCTGCTCTATCTCATCCATACAAAACCTATTTTGGATTCTGTAATAATATAAGCAGCCGTTTCATTTAAATTAATTTATTTTGAGAATGTCCCTTTTAATCCTGCATGCAGTTTTTAGCACAAAAATTGGATTTTATCACAACCTCCTTTGTAAAACTTAATTTTGTATGTTTGGTAATGTGACTGTTTCAACAATTCCTCATTGGAAATCCCATAACTGTGAAACCTTGGCAACACTGTCAGTCAGTGACCTACACAAAGTTCAATAGAAAAATTTTACTGAATATCCTCTGTTTAATGTAAACAAGGCAGGAGGCAAAACAAGGAGTATATATTTTTATACAGTTACACTATTTTACAGGGCACAGAAAGTATTGGGGATCATGGTATGAAAATCCTGTATGATATGCAATACCTGATACAGTTTTTCATATAACCCAAAGTCTGTTACATAATCCATAGATTTTACCTAGCGCTTCGGTTTTAGCAAGACAAATAGTGATACTAAAATGGTATCTGTGAATTCATACTGCAAGTTATGGTAAGAAATTACCATGCATTCACAAAGCCATTCCATGACTACTTGCGCCCTGTAAAATCAAGTGCGACAAACTTTACACTACTAATAGTGTAAGCAAGCTCGGGATTCTGGTCCTTATACATATATACAAAGGTGATGTACAACCAGACTCAAGCTGTGTATCAAATCACAGCTTTTATATTGCACAGACAAATACATAATAAGAACATTACATAGACAGGATCTGAATACTAGGAATATTACAGTCGTAAGAGAACTGACTGCAGACAAACTTGTTCTACCAGAGCTAGCACATTGCTTATTATGAAATGTTCTCTATCAGACTCTAAATCAAATACATACAATAAATGGAAAAAAGTAAAAATGTGTCTATTTACACACATGTGCATCAGGGTTAAAATGCAGTTTGGATCTGCTTTTTGAAACCAAAAATTATTCTAGTATTTCCTCTCAAGTATTTCAACCTAATACTAGTGGCCATACTTTCCAAAGTGGCAAGCACTTGCATTTCCCACTGACATCTAGAGGATCTGCATATGCTGTGAACTTCAGGCCATATATTTCTCAGGTGTCCACCTGTGGGTAATAAATAACCACATACAAACACAAACACACAGAAACAAAATGGGCACCTCAATGACATGCATAGATTGGAAAGGTGAAAACATGGACTTGAACTACCTTTTTACCTTTTTTCAAAAAAAGTGCATGAAAAAAAATCACAAGACAAACTTAAATGAATTCCATCTCTTAAGGAACATTAAATCACCTTTACAAAAAAACCTAAAGGTCACTGTCATCATGTATGGTAATTAAGGGTTTTTAGGCAGCACTCATATTAGCAGTTTAGGCAAAAGAAAATTTAAGCATTGTTTCACTTGCTATCAGGATGGATCCATATCTTACAAATTTATCAACTGAATAACATTTGGTTTGCAAGACATCACCAATGTTTCTGAAAACTGAACAATTATATCCTGCATTTAAGAGTACTTATTATATCTACTTATCTTTTCATGGGCAAGCTTTAAGGGATTGTGCTTGCACCTTGGTAGATGGTTCTGCGTTAAAATGCCACAGACGTTGCAGCTCTCCTAGAAACTGACTGATACCATTCCTTACAGTGTAATGAGCTCAGGTACCAATGGCAACGTCAAAAAAAAAAAAAAAAAAAAAAGCCAAAACAAGCAAAACAACCTCCAAAAACAGGTGATGTTAATAATTTCATTTGAGATTGGTCATCTCTTGAATGGCTTTATAAATTGTTATATTACTTGGAATGCTCTCGTGTGAGTTTTGTTTAACATTTCTCTCACTTTCATTTATAGCAGTATTATCACTTCCAGTTTCCACTGAAATTGGGACATTAGAAATATTCTAGAACATAGACTTTTAAAAATAAATAAATAATGAAAATAGGAATTCTGAGGAAAAGGTAATTAAGCTCAAGCAAAAACAACAAAGATCCAAATTCAGTAAAGCATCAGTATTTGTGCTCCACAGCTTAGCTTCATATATCTAAGTGACTGCGATTTAGGAAGCTTCTTGAAATTAAGCTTATGTTTAACTGCTTTGCTGAATTTGGACCTAAGTTATCACAAATATATGTACTAAACATAACTCTGCATAGACGTTTACATGTTCTGAACTATGTGTCAGATATGTTACATTAATGAAGCTTCTAATACGGACTGACCGCAGTACAAATGACTTTAAAAATTATTTGCTACTTTCAAGGTATATTTCTAAAAAACAAAAATGAAAGCAGTGTCATTCTTTAAACTTTATCCTACTATGTTACTTTGACCAGAAAACATTATAGGGCTAAATTCAGGAAAAAAAGGAGGTGGAGAAGTAAACAATGCTTTTGTTTCCCAGCGAAATCAAACAGTGTAAATAGAAGCCTCTCAGTACAGGGAGCCATTCAATACAGATTTTATCTGCAAAAATATTTCCTCAGTTCCAGAACTGCTCTCAGCTAGCCTTCCTTCCCAGCCTAACCTGTACTGGAAGCTTTTATGGCAGGACTCTCTTCACTGTCGTGACAGGAATAAATTTAGCCCATTAACTGTGCCATTGTTCTAATTAACCTGCTAATTTAAAAGGCCTCGCAACATCCAGATTCCATAAATGTAAGAAAAAGGTCTCGAAGTCATGGATTCAGGGCAAAATCTGATTCCAGGTACAGTCAAGTACATCCAGAGGAATTCTAGTGACTGAGTAAATTAGTCTATATTTGCATATGAGTAATCACATATGAAATGGACACTAGCTGTGCAAATAGGACATTAGGAAAGACAAACAAAGAAATACAATATAAACACAAAGAACTAAGCTCTACTTTGCCTGCCTATGCTACAACGTCCGTAAGAGAATAAAAAGGTACTGTGCAGATAGCAGGGCAGGTCTCTCATCAAAATCACTAAGCATGATTTGAAGGTTAAAGCACAGCCTGCTGAACCTGCTAGTGCATATGCGGCAGTGAGCAGCAAGTACTATCTGAAGTGCAGGCTGCCATCAGTCTAGAGAAGTAGAAGCAAAGCATGCTCAAGTCAGAATGGCACTCAGCTTGCAATGCCTCACCTGGCTATAGCATCCATGTTGAAAAAGATTCACTGAGATACACTTCTGCATCACAGCACTATGAAAAAGGGTGTAAATTTTGGTCCTACATATGGTATCAACGCTTTAACTGAACTGACATCAGTCAGTCTTTTGTTGGGCGCTACCGCTAGCGTTAGATAAGCAATAAAAACATTTCTAAAAATGACAGAACTTTTATGCAGAAAATTTTCAAGGCACAGAAGATTCTTAAACCAATTTAGCTATTTAAAAGGAGTTAAAAATACTGTTTCAGTAACAACTACTGATGACCTCTAATTAACTTCCCTGTAAAGATGCTGTGAGTCAAGCAACTAGAATTCACATGCAAAAACGTAAACCAAATCTTGTTACACAGATGATCTGAAGAGAGATCATTTGAAAACACGGACAAACATGCTAGAAACATGTATACTTCGGATATATTTTTTATGGATGCAATGCTGAATCAGGCTTAATTCCATTAGTATCGATTTTATACTGATGTATCTCCTGGAGTAATCCACTGGGGAATCTAACTCAGTGTTGTCTTTACAATTCACCAAAATAAAGATGATCCCTCATGAATACGTCGTACATCATGAATACACGGTATATGTAAGGGTGGATCTTCTCAACCTCTCTTCATTTTTAGTAGTATCCATTGCAACCATGGTTGTGATTTCCTTTTATATTTCCAATTGAAAAGCAAAAGAGTTAAGACATAAAAATGTTACAAAATTAACTTGCCATTTTAGAAGTAATAAGGTCACAAAAAGCGGACTGGTGCAAGTGAACCCAAGAACACACGAAAGACCCAGCTCCCTAAACATTGTCATTACAACAGAATGATAACCAAGGTCTGATGTCTGTGGTTCTTCATACAGTCTTTGCAGCTCTTCAAACAATGGCTAGAAATGCTATGTATTGGTTTCTCCTGAAATCCCTTCACTTGTATTCTAGGTCCACTTGAATCCATCTCTCTTGCAAGGTGGCAAACACCAACAACTGGCAAAAGTAACCTGTCTTCCAATTCTGCCAAAATGTCAGTTGACACTTCACCAGGAGGTGCCACCTCTTTTTAACTAGGTTTTTCAATAGTCTTTTTAACTGAAACAGGCTAGGTGATTTTACAGCCCCACCTCTCAAGGCTGCTTATGGTGTAGACGAGGCATGGTACTTCACAAATGCAATCGCTGCCAACTCTTTGCAGAATTCTTCCAGCACAATCACGCCCTCTAGCAACGTCATGTGGTCAATGCTGAGAAAGGGGAAAATAAATCAGCAGAGAAATCAGAACTGTCACACAAACAACAGCAGTCTTGGAGAATATGCAATGTATTTACTCACATGGGCCCTTCAGGCTCCAAGCCCAGCAGGCGTTTTCTGACCAGCAGAAGTTTGGGAGTGAAATCTGGGATGCGCTGGATTCTAACCATGAGGTCCCCAACAACCTGTAAAGCACGGTGCCATCAACACTCAAAGTAACATCTTTGCAGAGTGGCTAGCAGCATGGATTAAAAGACAGCCTTCAGTGCCTGAGCTACAGACTTATTTCAGAATTCTCACGGACTCATAAAACAATATGCAGACTAGCCATTATGTGGCAAAGAAGAGTAAGAGGTCATAAACACTAAAAATATTAACAGGCGCCAAAGATGTGGGCACAGAAAGTAAAGATACAAAGGGACAGGAACTCTTAGGCCTTACTTGCTGTTGCCATAAATGGGTATTACTCACTTACTTTAATGACGCCAATGATTAGTTTGTCTTAGTAAATGTTAACGAAGGCACACTGACCAGGAAACTTGTGGGTTTAGGAAAGCACAAAGGGAGAAAGTGAAGATAATAGTTTGAAATGGAGGAGGCTGCTGAGAAAAAGGGAGCTAGGCCCTCTGTCAGTATGGGGTAAGTTAGCACCAATAACAGGCTCCTGACCAACTCAGTAACAGCTGGTGCGTGGGGAAGGCAAGGGATCTCTGACTGAGAAGACGGCAGTGTGACAGGCAGCCAGCCAGCATTTGTAGGATAAAGGCCTGACAGGGAGTGATGATCAGAGAGCGAGAAGAAGGGGACTTTTGATAAGTCCAGGATTTTATTACTGAGCAGACTCTACAGGAGGCCATTCGAGAACAGCCTTCCTCAGAAGGAAGAGGCTGGGCAGAGGCATGCCATCCAAGCAAACTGTGTTTAGGAGCGTCATTTGCTTTTTTGGGAATCAAAAGCCAACTCTTTCCCATTCAGGTGCAAACCTGTACTTTGCCTGTATTTATGGCATTAAGTGGCACTGCCTGCAAATGACAACAATGTGACCAAGTCAGACTTAAAGTAACATCATTGCTAGTGGGGATATTTTACATCTACACAATGAAACTAAGCAAACATGGTAGGGGAAATAATTTTGAAGGCAGGCATAAAGAAAATGTGGGAAAAATATTTTCCAAAGTTTCTGTTACAAAAGTCATGGTTCTGATTTTCAAATCAAGATCATGAGTACCTATTTTCAGTAACAAGTCCTTTGCCAACTTCATTACATTACAATATTCATTACAAAGTTACTAAATTTATCACTGCTGTATAGCCATATGTAAATATCAACTGTGTGTTTACTCACCCTGACAATAACAGAGAAGAGAGACCTACAGCCAGAGGCTAGGTTTACATAAGGATCCAAAAGGTATTCATGTATATGAGGATGAGGAAACAAGGAGAGTTTGGACAACACTGACGTAACTTGTAAATTTACATCATAGGGCTGCAAAAAAACAAAAAAAACAAAAAAACAAAAAAACCAACAGAGTTTATCTATTTTCATGCTGGCTTCTTCTCATCTAGCCTGTATTTATTTAATTACTAGAACCTTACATACTAGGTTATGATTAGATAACGTTAAAAAACTAGACCAGAAGGCAGGCCCCAAACCTGTGCTTTCTACAACAAGAGTGAAGAGAATGACATGGCAGCTAGGTATTAAATATTATTATCTGTATAATTACTACAACCACATGAAGTACTAAAAGTTTCCAAGCAGGGCTACTGGCAAACTTCTAGTTTGTTGAAGGATAAGTCTTTTTGCTACAAAATACTTATTCTGCTCAGTAGCTAAACAAATAGCATAGGATCGACCTAGATTAAACATCTGTTTGCTTCTCCTGGATAACTGCAAACTATATGAGCTCAGGGAATTGAGAGAGACAAATCCATGTTTGCAGCTAATATGGTGTATGTCTTATTTTCAGTTTGCTTGGAAAGAATCATTGCAGCAGGCCTGGTCATCTTGTGGCAGCATGCAGTAACTGCTATGGGAGATGAGACAATCTTGGCCTGGGAATGCAGTATGAAATATTCTGAGCTTCTTCTCTACCTCCTTTCCTCAGATCAACTAAATGCAAGAGGCAACACTGTCAGATGTCAAAAGAAGCTGCATCAATAGTAAGGGCTGTCCAGGAAAGAACAGAAACAATACCTTGCTTAGCGGTTTGCCCCAGCCTAGGGAGAAACTCATTTCTGTAAAAGCAAACTATTTTCATCACAGCTTCTTTGTGTTTCATGCCCTTTTTTTCAGCTTTGATTTTCTCATCAGGATCACAGTGGAAACAAACTGACATTTTGGTTCAGCTCAAAATCTCCAGACTAGTGGAATTTCTCTCCATGTATTCAGTGGTGGAACGGACAGTGTAGACAAGACATGGACAGACATTCCCTTGTTATACGGCTATGCCTGTCTCTCAGGTGAGGTACTGGACTTGAGTAGCTCTCAGAAATGAATTTTATGATACTGACTTCTCCTGTAAGGTTTTCTGATATCTGCTGATAAAAGTGGCTAAATAATAACTAGCTAGAGTATTATGACAAAGTAAAAAGGACATTGAACACAATCTGCAAGTAGTACTGTTTCCCCAGTGAATGCTTTTCTACATTTTTCACTTTGCCTGGACATTTACATTAGCACACATTATGTCAAATTTGTCATGTGAACTGACAGGACCTAGCTCTTTTTTTCTTTTCCTATGTGATTTACCTGTTTCACTATAAATAACCCCTAGGAATCTCAGTTTGATTTTTAGGACGAGATTTGGAC
This sequence comes from Dromaius novaehollandiae, assembly GCF_036370855.1. Taxonomy (NCBI): domain Eukaryota; kingdom Metazoa; phylum Chordata; class Aves; order Casuariiformes; family Dromaiidae; genus Dromaius; species Dromaius novaehollandiae. The sequence goes on along the minus strand of NC_088103.1, from coordinate 39,601,944 downwards.
AGGATATAGTAAGAATTTACCCCTGCTGTCTGATTCATGCAGTTTGTTTTAATTCTTCTGGAATCCAGTTTCATTTTAGAAACCACAGACATTAACATCTTGCTTGACTAACTCAGAATTTCTATCATGCTGACAAGGAGTGTATCAAAATGGGCATTGTGCTTCAATGCCAGATGCTGCTTCTGTTATAATCATAAGTATCTGGTATTTCTTGGGAAGATATAATTTACTTTCTTTATTTACATATCATTGCTCAGACAAGGCTTTCATATACATGAGGCTTGTCTTTCCCAAAAGTTGATGATACTCAGATTTCTTCATGACTCCAATCTACAACCATTTCAGCTAGTGAAGTATGCAATACATGTCTACTGGAACCAAAAGCCTGAGAATATACAACATAGCAATGCAAGCAATTGGGCTTCTCTGACTTCTGAATTATATAAATTGGTATCTCAAACATCCTTTTCCCCTAAGCACTCACAAAACAGTCCTAGAGGCTACTGCTGGCTTCCTGCCATGTTTCCTGAGCATTCATACGCTCTTTCTGTCGTCTTGTTGTGCTTATCACCAGGAAATCTGACACCACCACAGCTAAATGTTTACTCTGTAGATAGCTCCACATGTAAAACTGAATGAAATTGTACAAACTTCCCCAAAACTGCTGCTACTGCATCTACAGCAACTTCAGCTGGCATTTCACGGAGGGCAATCTAGACTTTCAAGCCTTGCTTTCATTAGCAAAAAAAGTTTTCTTGATCTGAAGCAGCAATGCTGACTTCGCGAACTTATGGCCAGAGTTTAGTGAAGACAAAAAACAGGAAGTTTTCACACAAGGTGATCTCCTTTGCACCTCCCTGAACCTTCATTGCTCTTCTCCCCAGAAAGACTAGGTCACGCAGAAAGACTAAATACAGAGACACAGAACAGGCAAATTAATTTTTTTTTTGAATTCCTCTGCAAATCTGCTAATTTGGATCTGCTATGTCACACCTTCTTTTCAGAAAGAGAAACCAGTCAGATCACATCTCATTTGTTTGCCCTTCTCAGCTATGTTTTCATTATTAGAATATAATGAAACAGAAGAAAGAAAAACCCTTTGTTACATTGCAGATGGAAAAGGATACCCTCTAGAAACTTTCCAGGCATCACTCATGCAACGATAAAAGTTTTTTCTAACGGTGAAAAAATTGAGGGAAATGTTATAGTGATACAGTAAGTTTTTTTCAGCTTACAAAGTGATGTAAAGTGCTTCCCGAACAAGATTTCAGACTGAAATTTATTGAAACATTGTAGAAAGGAACTGTAAAGTATTTTATTTACTGAAAAATCTGCATGCCTTCTAAGCGTAAATGCTGGAAAATGAAAACAGAACCAGTGAAGCTAACACCCAAGGATTCCTAGGATACTATTTTATCCTCATCTTTTACCCTAAGGATATTCCTATTGTTCACTATATTTAGTAAGTTAAGAGTGCTGATCACTATAGCTTCCTGCAATCTACAGAGACATACACCAAGCACGTGGGACATTACTCAATTACTCCCTGCTACAGGTCCCTAGACACCTGAATGATAGGCTTTATGGGACCTTAAGCAGACTAGCCATTTAGCAACGTTTAAAGCATCAAAGAATTCATAATGTGTTTTTTTTTTTTTTTTTTTTTTTTACCTGATCAAGAATCCTGCCCATTCTTTCAAACAGTACTTTCAAGAAGTGTCCTTCAAAAAATGATGCTTCTAAATTGCACTTTTCCAAAGATCTGGGAGATCCGGGCCACTCCCATCGTAAGCAAATGGCACAATAATCCCGGAACTAGAAAAAAGTAGGTAGGAAAACAGATTCAAACAACTTCATGCAAAATATATCGGGGGCAGAAAAAAAGATACCAACCTCCATGGAAACCATTTAATTTCCTTTTATTGGCCTCCAGTCCTTAAGACTATAAACTGTAGCTATCTGAGTACTCTGAACTCAAAAAGAGCAGTCATTCCAAAATAAACATCATCAGTCTCTACGCAGACACTTCATTTTCTTCTTGAATTTCACGCTGTTAAGGGGGTTTCAGAAACACAATGAGCAGACAACAGAGCTCCCAAAAAGCAACTGGGACCCAGACACAAAGCAAAGCCAGCATTATACACATCCTGATCAGAATTCTTCTAAAGCAGGAATTGCATTCCTATATGGTGGTGTTGTAAATAAGTTATCACATTTTTATCATAGGACATGCAGCTTATCTACTCAACCCCAATTCCTCCTGAATTCCCAGGACAGGGAAGACACATATATGCACAGGTGGTACAAGTGTACTTCAGGGCTTCCTCGTCCCTCTCCACGAAATACTCACTCTTTCTCAACAGCCTGTCAGCTTCTGCCTCTGATTTGTTTTGGGCTGCCTGATGTCTCACTTTCAAGGAATTACACCTTGAAAGGAGCACAGGTTATAGGAGTGAAAATATGGAATGCAGGAATAAACTGTAGCAAAAGACAGGTGAAATAGGCTCAGAAATTCTTTACTGCATGCAGCTTTCCTATCTGCGCAGGCTTTCAGGAATAGGAATACGTAAGCAGAATAGCTATTTGGATGTAATAACAGCAATAGGCAGGGCTATTCTTAGGGGGAAATGTTTTAAGAGTAGCCATATCCTTGTCAGAAAGTGACAGAAACCCATTCTGTTCTCTAATAACTCCCAGAATACTCTTTTCCCTAAGGCATGAAAGAAATACCAAGATGATATGAGTTTTCTGGCATCCAAGAATAGAACATAGGGGAATTTTACATGAACCTTTGTTTCTTTATTCTCTACTTTCTATTCTCTTTCTTTTCAGGACAGACTACAGGTAAAACCATATAACAAATGCAGAAATCCAAGCTTCCTATTTCAAACTGCTCATATCATAACTCAGCGATTATGGAACTTTTCAAGTGCCTACTAAAAATAGTTCTCTCCATTATCCTACTGCTTTCCATATTTTTTCTATTATAGAAGATTCACAGGGCCTCATTAGGAAAGCTGCAAATAAACGGTGATTGTCCTCTGACCAAGGAGACTTTAGATTACACTTGTAAAAACAAAACCTGCATTTATTTCAAAATAGTAAACCATAAAGCTTTCCCACCAGAATTCTCAACTTCAAACCTGAATGCCTTAGGCTGCATATTCCCTGTGATGAGCCTTTATTTTTGAAGTCCCAGATTGCATAACTCCTATGCAGCATTTTAATTTCCCTTTAGTCCTTTCAAACAGCTTGGCAGGCAATTCTCCAAGAGAATGCAGATAAATGAAAAAGCAAATTAAGAACCTATCTGCAGTTCAGATTTTCTCTCAGTGTATTTGTTATGTGAATGTTAATGCATTTAATGTCATCTATTATTCCTGCTAGAATAATAGAAGGTGGATTTACCCTCAAAACTCTCTGAAGGCAAGTTTTTATAAGAAAATAAAAACTGAATTTTCCCATCTTCCACTACCAAAAACTACATATAGTAGGACTATTTATAGAACCATTTATACATTCTCATAAGCATTTCAAGTTCTCAAGGACTGATTAAAGAAGACTTCAGTGACTTACTTGTCTGTGGGCATCTCTGAGGTAAGTATCATAACCTGTACCCTCCACGTGGTATGATGACTTAGCTTCATCAGGTACAAGACAGAGAAAACTAAAAAGAGATAAAAGTACATTAGTGTTTAACCATAATCCATGGAGCAGCAGGTCAGTACTTTTTCATCATCTGTAATAGTGGACACAGTACTGAATCAGATGCCCAATTAATCCAGGCATTTTACTGTAACTTCATATGAAGAACAGAGAATACAAAATCTGCTTATGCAAGTCTGTTATAACTACTGTTTTAATAACAACATATATACTTCAGAACATGTATAACTCGCACTAGAGGTAAAAACATCAGTGGAAGGCTAGCAGTTTCTGAAAATGAGCAGACAAAATGGAGATGAAAAGGAATAGTCATGACCAGTACAGATATTTACTAAAGGTCAGACTCCATCTTACCAGACCAGATGGAAAGTTAACTGAGGAATAAATGAGTTGAAAGAGGAGAATTATAGTTAAAATTCTTCCTAATCTATTGCATAGGCACTTTTATTTGCCACAGTTTGCTGTGGCAATAAACACGCAGGAGCATACAAGAGTATTTGTCCCAGTTACAAATGTCTTTGTCTTTATCAGGTACATAGTGCAAATACTGTATGTCCTTATTACTTCACTGATATCTGGCCTAACTAACACCTGGAAATTCTAAATTTTATTAGAGAGAAACTGCCTGTAAAAAATAAATTCAGAAAATCAAAATTTCTGGAAAGCAAAAGACCATTCAGCTTTTGGACCCCCTTTCCAAAGCTCAGCTTTCTCCACACACAAGGAACTGATGAGGCTCTTGAAAGATTTTTATATAGAGAGTCAGAAATACAGAGTAGTTTTTTCTTATGTTCATATCATCTGAAAAAATAAATTTGCAAAACACTGCAAATCCTGAAAACATTTCTGTTCCCTGATGGAGATTATACGGGGTGAATTTTGGAGACTGTTCTTTTTGTCTTTGCTCCAAACCATGTCCACCATAAACTATACACAGCATTACTGAGGGAAGAGGACAAGAAATGACTATTCAGTTCTACGCTGACAGTCCTTAGGCTGTTTGCTTCCTTTGGCTAATGCTGATTATTTCTGGTTAAATAGGTAGGTCAGCAAAGAAATACCAGTGCTGCTTTGCTAACGTATTAAGAGAGCAAAGAGCATCTGTCCTCATATTAGCAGCTAAGAGAATTACCATCACTAAGTTGCCTGGAGCAGAGACTGTCCTCTTTGTGGTATAAAATTTGCAGTATGCCTAACATGCACAAATATATGTTACAGGTGTTGGAGGTGCCCCTTGTGTTCCTGGGAACAGAAGGTTATCTCTAGCTTGGCAATTATTTCATTTTAAATACGTGTTTAAGGAACCCTGGGAAGCTAGCAGTTCTTTCCCCCCATGAAACCATTATGGCAACACTCCCCAGACTTCTCCAGAAAGGTCAAGCCCTATATAAGACTAGTTTAAACTTAGCAAATGTTTTGAGAAAAGAATGTTTTATACTCAATTAGGCTTTCATCCAGAAGTCTGAGTAATAGACTGGAAAATTAGCTGTAAAGTTTTTCTATTTTTTTAGTTTCTGTTGAATTCTTTTTAGTTATTGTAAGGTCTAATCCTTCAGGAGTAGCTTTCTGGTAAAACATCACATAATTTTCTTCCATGGATTCATTTTGCCAGCTGGCAGAGAACAACAGACCTACACCTGTTACAGAGTTCATTTAGTTCACATAGTGTGTGCAGACACCTACACATTCAGAGATTTCTTAAGTATTTGTTTCAGCTCACCTATTTACAATTTTATGAACTTCAGTCTTCCCATCATTTTTTGGATGTTCTGGACTGACAGGTGGAGAAGCACTGAGCCACTCTTGAGCTGACAATGTGTTGTCTGGAGACAGATCAGTAAATAATGGATCTTCCTCTAGGTCTCTGTGAGATTATAATAGACACAGACAAAAATTTACAGAACGTTCTGGAAGGCAGGAAACTTTCTGGATCAAAAGACGTACTTTCTATTTTTCTATTTTATGTAAAGTGCCCTCGAAATGTTCTTCCATCCAAAAATATGATTCAAGAACATTAATGTAAGCAAGATACCTAAGTGACTGACTTCAAGAACAATCTCACTGAAATCAATACAAATATGCAGAGACTCAAGCTAGATAGACATGTAAGTAAATTACTAAATCAAGACCTTAGAGTGCCTATTGTTTAGAAAAGAGATTTTTGTTAATTTTAGCTCTTGTTACTGTTCTAACAATTTCCATAAGTTGCTGATGGAATAATTTGTGCATCACTTTATAGATGCTCATTATGTTTATAGATTAACAAACAGAACACTCAATGATGTGCTGTGCTGACTTTTCTTTCAATTAATGAAAGAAAAGACTGTTTTGTTTTAAAAACAAGAATCCAAGTTAGCTGTTGTGAAAACTTTTCTTAAAAAAGAAACTTACACTGCTCCTGCAATCTGTCCATTCTCTACCACATCTTTATCTTCTTGACAGAGAGGCTTGTATTCCATATAGTTTCTTTCTTCTAAATTTCTCAGAACCAAATTATAAAGAATGTGCTCATTGGGTTTTTGCAGAAGGTGCTCAAACATTCGTAAAGTCATTATACTGATCTACAATGTAAAAAGTAAAAATTCAGTGAACTCATGCACAGTTGCCTTCTGTTACACGTCTTCTATCTGTGTTTGTACAACCTAGAACGTTGCTCTTATTTATTTACATTATAGTAGGAACCAAAATCCCCAGGAAGAATTAGAAAATCATTACGCTGTGTGGTATATAAACATTGCTCCAAATGCACTTGAAAACCAGCACGTGCACATATTTTTTCCTATAACTTCATATAGTACAACTCCGTAACAGAAAAACTTCTAAAACCTGCCAAAATAGCAATACAAAGAACATTCAAAGAACTGACAATTTAGCCTTCTGTCTTACAATCAGATCCATGTTGGAAGATAGTTATCACTGTGCAAACTAGACATACAGTAGGACTTAAAGGTTGTAATTCGTATCCAGAATAAAAAATAATAATACTGGGATGTTATGGCTAGAACTAGAGGCTAACAATTTTACATGGCGATACTATGTAGGCTTTTAAAAAGGGCCTGACTTTAAGCAACATAGAGGCCATTTTTAGAGACAACTTTAGAGTGCTCAGCTTTGCAAAGATCAACTAATTTATACAGTTATCTGATTCTGAAAGAGTGAGTAGGTAAGCAGATTGAAGAAAACGGGTATGTCAAGGCATAGATCCGTATTTCAGGCAGGCTTGAGGATTTTTTGAGAAAGTAGAGGGTAGAGGCTATTTCATGGAAAGACTGGTTACACAAGCAGCTCCGTAGAAGGGATTTCACTGAAGTCAATTATTTTTAACAAGGTTTATGGTGTGTAAAGTGCTTAAAGTTACTACATCATCTTTTAATTGGCACTGTGTATATTCTCTAGCCAAACCTACTTTGTGTAATAAAAAAAAAAAAAAAAGTTTTTAACTACCCCTTAGGTGATAACATGACCAAATTGGCACAAGGAAAACAACAGTGATGCAACACACAACATACTGCCAATTAAAATGCAATCACACAAACGGATTTTGCCATCTTTTACAGATAAGCAAGCCCAAATAGATATGCATAGATTGCAAGCAAATTTAGCACAGAATCTTTATTACTAGAAAAAATGTACTAGTTGGATAAAACAGTTTGATTTACACTTTCTAAGAGGAATTTCCAGGACTGGTGGTCAGAACTCTTTTCCACGGCTAAAAGAAAAAGTTAGCTGACACAAAAATGAGATGACCTCACAACGATGTTTTTATAGTCTCTATGCAAGATGAAACTGCCCAGCAGACGTTCTGCCATTACTATTTCTCACCTCGTCAGAAATATGATCACAGTGCTCGATTAGTCTGTGTCGCAATGGATGTCTGTTGATGTCTGTCAAAGTTTCTGGCTCTCTGTGTTCTCCAAGCATAAAATAAACCATTTCCTGCAGCAGGACATCTGAAGTCACTTGACGAACAATGCGATGCAATAGTGCAGTTGATGTGAGGATTCCAATCTCCGAGCTGAACAATAAATTTAACATTAGATATACACTGGATTTCAGCTGAAAAATATCCACCTGATTCAGATTCTGTTCTGTGGCTGGCTCTTGTAGAAGGATGCTACTCACGTTTGCATCAGCTGGGGTTCCATAACATCAACAAAAAATCGATCCCGCACAGCTTTTGCCATAGCAACAGCAGCAGTCTGAAACAAAAATACAAAATGGTATGTCTCACTCTGAAAAGCTAAGAAACAACTTGAACTATTTATTTTCTGAATATGTTTGTATCATCTATAAACATTTCAAACCTTTTGTGCTTCTTTGATGAGTTGATCACAGTAGTCAAACCATGAAAGAAATGAAATCAGGGCTCTTTTCCCTGGAAAAGCAGATGCATCTTCTTTGTGGCTGTAGGAATCCAAACTGGAGAACACAGAGAAAAATATTATTTAGTCTATTTAGGAATATTTGAAGAACATTGGATGCTCTCCTTATTAAACTTAACAGCATAATTAATGATCTACCCACAATGAAGTGAACATCAGAAGAGCTTTTCTGCACACAAAGGTTTTCAATGGCATATTAAAGGATTCATAGCATGTCCAGTGGAAGATTTCTGTGTGGAGATACTTAGCTTAAGTATTTCTTAACTCAGAAGGGAGTAATGATCATCTAGTCTGTTCTCTCAAGAAACAGAGACCATAGAAACTGAGTCAATAACTCCTGTAGTCAGAGAACCATAAACTGAAGGGAATTGTTCTTCTCTACTCTAAGTGACCTCAATCAAGATCACCGAAACCACACAGCATATACCTGAACTAGATTGCACCTTTCAGAAAAAAACATACATCTCAATTTGAAAGCTCTAAGGAATGATAAATTCACCATGTTCTGTGCTACACTGGCCCAATAATTATTTATCACACTATTAAAGCTTGCATCTTTTTTTCTAACTTCCAAATCCAGCCACCAGAAATTAAAATATTCTTTTTGCAAATACCTGCTTTTTGTCTAAGTACTAATAGATAATGATCAATTCAAAATAATGAAGGCAGAGTGCAGAACAGTATTTAAATATATTTAGAATCTAACACACAAGCAGGTAGGATAACAGATACATGACCTTTTGCTTTGTGCTGATGAACTATGCAACAATTCTTTCTTCTTTCTTCACTGCAAAAATGTTGCAAAACAGTCTGCTATCAAATACACCCTTCCTGCCCTTTCTGGTAGCTTAGAGCTCTATGCTCACTGTGTACAGTGAAAGTTTTATGCATATATTTCCGATATTCTTGACATCCAAACAGAAAAATAATCTGTGTCTGATATTACAGCTATATCAGCACAAATTGCTAACATAATTCAATGGAAAACCTTGCTTCCTGAGGAATCTCTGCAGTGGACTGGCAGTCAAACCTGACCTGATGTCAAAAATAATGAATACATTGGATGTCTGAAGTCTTACCACTCTATTGCAGCTAGTATCTAAACTCTGCTCTTGAAACTTTTTTATGGGAATGTAAATGTATTTTACATCTTATCTAAGTACAAAAAATGAATTTCAAAGAGAAGTGTAAAATTACCGCAGGTATCAAATACAAAAGTAAAATTCTTACCCCCAGTTAATTGCCTCCACTGTTTCAATGTCTAAAGGATCCAGTGACTGAGGCAGGGCTTTGTAAAGGGTGGCCAGCCTGTCTGTCAACAGCTCACATAAACAAGTGCTTTGAGTCAGGCACTTGGCAGCTGCTGGCTCTGGCAAACTCACCAAGAGCATGAGGCCTTCACAGGCCTTCACTGCTATCCGGCCATCCTGGCAGAAGGGCATGGAAAAATTAATTAGAAGGTGAATGAAGCTCACTTAAAATCAAGAAGCAAATATCTCCCAAAAGAAACCTCTCCCCTCCCCCAGAGTGAATGAATACATTTCCTTCTGTATCTTTTTCAACCATTAAAAGTTATTTCTCCTGAAATTGGATGGTATGAAATAAAGAACCTCATCTGAATCCATGTCAAATACTAAGAAAGTAACTGCAAGCTTAAGGCTCATAGCCCTAGTGCCATAGGTCAGATTAAGACCAAGACATTAGACAATGTAAACTATCACTTAACAATTGCAAGGTACATAGATATATAAAGCTTTCTGCTCTCAACAGTGCTGTCATAATTACGGGCTTATCCAACTCTCCTTTAAGTTTTTGGAAAGAATGTCTCTGAGTATGAATTCCGGGGTGGAGCTGGGTAAGACACATAGCAGTTGTTCTGAAAAGAAATCAAATTCCTACATGTATGCCAGTGCTTTTACAAAAAAAAGTGGGTTTGGTTAAGTCAATATTATAGCAAGTAGCTTTTAAAAAATCCTCTTGTGGTATATTCAACTTAAAAGTTATCCTATTCAACTTGTTTGTGAAGCATGCAGAATCCCACACAAATTGCTCCAGAAAAACTTCATGTTACCAACAATAAAATGAATATTAATTTTCCAAAAGAGTCCTTTAATTTTAATCTGAATTTGCAAAGCAAATTACCAATTTACAAAAGACACCTGCAAAACAAATCCTCATCTTACTCTTTATACTTAAAATACAATGTACATATATCTATATTCACTGCCTCTCCCTGCTTCACACAATATCCACTATATCACATTAAAGAGAATAAAAAGAAAAACTCACTGGACTTCTAGTGAGATTTAGCAGAGAATTCACTAAATTATAGTCTTGATTTGGACGAATGGTTGAGGGCTCAGATGATGATGTGACATTTAGTTCATCCAGACTGAAAGACAGATCATCTGCCTGTCGAGGGAGGTCATCTTCTTTCTCCATTTGCTCTGCTCCAGCAGCAGTAGGTATTTCTTCGGTTTGAATGGGCTGTCCTGTGTCTCTTGTCAAAGAGTCTTGGCCTTTTAGCATGTCCTCTGTGATTACACTCGCTGATCCTTTGGAAGCCATTGCTTTTAACTTATTCTGAAAAGCATTTTGTTGGAATCATGCAGTTGAAATTAATTCATTCTAAAGCAGAAATTTACTAAAAGGAAATTTTGTACATTGACATTTGAAGCAGTTCTCTACGAGGCTGGATGCAGTAACAATGTAGAATGAAATCGGCTGCAAAAGCATGCGAGTTTTTAAGCTTAGTACATTTCTTAATCTGTTTAAATTTTTCTTAAACCCTAAACCATTTTGGTTCAAGGCTGAATCCACCATTCACAAAGAGATGGCGTCCTTTTATCTCCACCAATGGAGGCACATATTCACTTGACGTGTCCAGTATCAGATATGTATTTTTCATTTTCCTTATGAGGGCACCTTTTGACCCTAGCACACACCACAGAAAACGTTACTTTCCCTAGAAAGGCCTCAAATTCTTTTAATTTTGAGATGCTATTTCCAGTCAGAGTCATACAATGAAACTCATTCTTAACTTCTGAAGATTTTACCTTCAAAGGAAAGGGGGGGGGGGGGGGGAAGCAGCTTTTATGACAGTAGGATAACTCTTAAATTGTATTTGTTATAAAGAAAAAAAGTCAGTAGATTTAATGGACAGAAGACTGCTCTAAGCACTGGGTACTGTAACAGATCATAGTGGACCTTCTCAGAAGCTGCAAAGCATCTCTACTTAACCTGAAAGAAAGCAGCCCATTCATCTTTCTGTAATATAAATCTGACTCCAGCACATAAAGAGACATTTAGAGTCATGCTCTGCAAGACCAAGAAGAAACTCACAGTAAGGCAACAATTCTCTCTTCTTCTGGCATAAGCACAGGTGAATAATACTGTATTAGAACCATAAATTAGATGTCAGCACAAGACTCATTTTTTCAAGTACAGTAGTGAGTTTAAAAATCCCAAAGGTTTCCCTCCTGTATGATAACACCACAACTGTTACAAACATATATCTCAAGTATTAACAATTGAAAAGAGTAACCATTCGGAGTTAACAGTGTTTAGTACATACAGACCAGCAGGGACTAACTACATGACAGTCTCAGGCAGCAAACTACAGAACTGCTGCGAATGCTTGCTGAACTGATGTGTGCTCTTTGTGGAGAACCTGCACTGAATGCTATGATACATTCACGTAACAACGTCCCTTGAGGGGTAACCCAGTGGTAAAAGCAGCATACTGCAAGCTATAAAATAAGTATAATTTTTGACTACAGTAGAAGAATCACTCATTCAACATACACCTTTTCCTCCTATATATCTTACCAACATACAGGAACAGCTGGATCAGAACTGTAACATTCGCGGAAGAAGCAGAACTCCCATTATGGCTGTGGTGCATCTAAAGGTTGTGCTACCTCCTTGTATTTTAACTATTTTTCATTTATAATGAAGTGCAATCAAAATGGCAAAGAATGACTCAAATACTTGTTTTTTCTTAGCTGCTACGGCTAAAACTGCATTTTCAATCCTGGATTAGGCACTGTTACTGGTACCACTCATGTACCAGGTAGGGCTGCCAAAGATAAAGGCTACTTTTTGCAAAAATTATATATGATTTTGCAAAACATTCATTTTACATTGCACCAGCTTACTACCTCATACACGGACTCTCCTAGCCACAGTTTACACTTCAGCTAAGGCACCGATGAGACCTAACAGTATAAATCCCCCTTTAAAATTGACCACAGCTCGTTATTCTTACATTGGCAGGTGACACAAAGCAGTCTGCACACTGAACAACACATATGCAGAGTTTCTCACGTATTTAAGCTTCCTATTGACTATTCATGCAATTCTGCAGCTTAGCTGCTCACCTGCCTCCTGTAAAGGTGCAAGACAGGATCCTGAATGACCTGACAGAAAAGGTTACATAAAATACACACTCAGTGTTTTCTAGGCAAAGCACTCCTTTAAGTGAATTCATCAGCAGCGAAGAGTAGACAGTATAAAAATACATTTTTTTATTTTCATAATAGGCCGCTATTTGAGTGTCAAATTCTGTGGTGGGTGTTGCCACATCAGTCTATAAACTCAAACAGATTTAAAGAGAATTCTGTGAAAAATCAAGTGGTATCACAGCTAATGAAAAAATCCACTCAACTCATGGTGAAAAACATAAAGCTGCTGCTTTGTAGTAATTTAAGTAGAAGTGAATAGTGAAACTATTGTTCATTTGATAAAATGGGGGTTCTCATTTTATATTATCTTTTTAACGGATGCTGTGTTCAAGCTTCTTTAAAGAGCAGAAACTGAATCATAGGGAAGCAAGTGTCCCTTTGCATGGAAGGATGAGTTGCAAGAATACCTCTCATAAGATGAGTTGAGATGTGGCTAGCTAAAGAGGAAACAAATAAGGGAAAAACATGAGTTAACGTTTAACATAAAATAGTGACTATGATAGAGGTGGTAATTGAAACATTCCTATGTATGTTCTTTCTCTATACACCAGAACAAGGAAAACTCAGTTTAAAAAAAGGAATAAATTAAAGCCCAAATAAAATTAGCACATGGAACTCAGTGCACAAGATGCTTTGGAAGCCAACATCTGAGTCAGGTCTTAAAAAGAATGTGGTTCTTCCAATTCTTATTTCCTTAAAAAAGTAACTTTCCCAAGAGATACCGTTATGTCGTACTGCCTTATTGGTTAAGCAATACAGGTGAAAGATTTAAAAAATATATAAATAGCTTTGTAATAACAAAGAACAGACTATTTAACGTGGAATCATATAGGGGACATCTTTGGGGGTTTGTACCTGCTCAGTTTTCTAAGTTCATGACATACTGTAGAAGCTTATCAGGAAAAGTCAAAGGAGGAAGCAAAGTTTACTGTAGAGATACAAATGGACTGTTTTGGAGAGATGTACCTGCATTTCCGTTTGTAAGTATTAGAGATAGATGACAAATGCCACAGAGTTCTGTAAGTTTACCCTTTATATGCATTTGAAGGCCAGAAGCAGATATCAAGTCATGACAACAGTGCCTCCGAGAGGCTTGGATGCAAACGACCAGAATATTGTATCCTAATAAAGGACAGTTCTGCATCCCAAATATGTTATATGAAAATTACCATCAGAAGTTGTAAAGACATATGTCTTAGACTACAACATTTAGAACAATCTCCTGATGAAAACAGGAGCTACAAGAATCTTCTTTGGCTTCTCTGAACTCTACAGTCAGCACTTTGTGAAACTAGAGCTCTTGCTGAAATTTGGAGTCATCTGGTTTTCCACATCTGATTTTTAATATTGTAATTTTGCTATTTTGAAGCAAAACACTAATGTTTGACAAAATACTTCCACTTCTTACAATTGGTGTTCTCAGATTTGATTTCAGGGGCATCACTTGAGTGTAAGACCCATTCAGAGGGTCTTATTTGCTCTTTTTAAACCATACGATTTACACAAATACATTAAAGGTTACCCTGGTGTGGGCCTATATCATATTCTGCCTGTAATATAGCTGGTAGCTTGCTTCTGAGTGCCTCTAATATTTAAACACTAACTGTTTAGTCCAATCATTATACCAATCTTCTTGCTTGTACAGCTACAGTGGATACGATGGCAATCTGGGCAATACTTAATTAGGTAAGAATAAACTGAATGTGGATTTACTAATGAAAGTTTAAGCGACATTCAGAAACTTACAGGAAAAGATATCTTTGCTGTATAGAAAAACAGATTCTCATTTTGGGAAAGCCTGTAAAATATTCGTGGAGTATGCTATATCTACATCTTTTCACCTACATATCATATATAATAGATAGCATGCACCATAAGAAACATCAAAGCAGGAGCAGGAAGAATTTCTAAATGGATTTTTATAAACTAACCTTGTATATGTTCCTCCTAAATGGGAACAGAAAGTCAGCCTAGAAATTCTTTCTCCTCCCACTCTGATTTCATCAATGCCACTTGTTAAGTTCCAAGAAGAGAATAAAGATATTTGGCTTTCTTACAGATAGAAAATAGTCCCACACTGTAGACTGTGAGCTGGCACTGCAGCTAGACCATATGTGCCACTACCAAATAAGGGCCCAATCCTGCAGAACACTTAGCATTTTGCAAAATTTCAGTGCCCCATGCAATCTGTCCCTTAGCATTTATGGGGCTGAAGACAAAACAACTTAAGAAGTCCAAAGTCTCTCTCTCACAATGTTCTAAGTTAGATCTATATCACTATTACTCCCCTCAGCTAAAAATTCTTGTTTTCTGATTTGGAGAGTGCCCTCTAAAGGCTGTACAATTAAGGACCTCAAGCAGGTAAATCTGTGAGCCCTGAATGAAATTCTAGTAAAAAGAATTAGATGTATCAAGTATCTAGAAGCAAAAGAAAAGACTTTCAATACCACAGGAAAAAAATGACAAAGTGAATTAAAAGTCATCTGTGAATCTTGCTACCTCAAGTTTTCTATTAGATTTCGTGTGAGACATAGTCTTTTAGAGATAAACTCGAAAAATGCAGATTTGATTTACTCACTTCAAGGAAGAAGTTGACCAGGTATGGATCCTGTTTCAGCTTTGCACATACTATACAGAGAAACTGAATTTCTTCATTTTCTGTTGGTGTTGCCAGAACTTCACCACATAGCCTGATTAATTTCTGTCACATAAAGAAAAGTAAACAATTAAGACTGGAAGTAAGTAATAGCTTCTTCTAGGAATGATGGACTGATTTCTACAATTATTGACTTAAACAGTTGCTCTAGATTTAGACTGCCATGAACAAGATTTATTTATTACTTACAACTTGCATTGCAGTGGCAGCTCAAGGCTCTAATCAGCAATACACTAAAACTGATATTGCACTGCAGCAATAAAAAGAACTGGAAACAGTGGAGTTTTTAACTCTCACAAAACCAGAAAAATTTAAGAAAAGATGCCATTAGTCACAACACACTAAGAGAAACTTGTCATACGAAATAACATTTATTTAAAATTCAAACAGTACCTGCACTGGCCTGTGCACATTTATATGGGGAAGCAGAGGCTGTCGTATTCTTCCTAGGAGTTTTGTATAAAAAGCCAAAACCTGCTGTTTCATTCCTGGAGGACACTGAAACAAAAACAGATGAACAATAATAAAAAATAAAACAAATGTGAAGGGAAATGAATATGCAAAATTGTCTTTTAAAACTAAGATTAAACAGCAATAATTTAATCAAAACTATTTTAAAACATCATCTGTTAACAATTACTTTTATCAATATTAATTGAGCCCAACAAAAAATGTTGCATCTCACAAACTGTTTTCTTTTTAAAATTATCTATACTTTCAATTAATTACTCCAGTACACACTTTTAAGTCATTCCAGGAAATATGCCCTACCAATATAGGTAGAGGATAGGGGAAATTAACTCTGAATTAATTGGCTATAGGCAAACTGTCTTTTATGGTACTGTACCATTTCATACAAATATTAACTTTTAGCCAGAGTTCTCACAAAATCTAGCAAATCAGTGTGCAGGTACCTACAAATAGATGCTGATAAACTCATCGTTATAAACACCTCAATGTCTGCTAAGGGGTTTTTTAATTGATGAGCAATTAACCTCAGAAAAAGTGTTTATAAGTGCACAGATGTTCCAGGACACAAAGAAGCCATTATTTACCCCAAGATTCAGCAGAATATAAATCACAGATGTCTATGGAACATACAGGTCCATGTTCTACTCTCTCTCATGCACTATGCCACATGAAAGTACTTTCTCATCTCCACAAGATCTGGTGGCACATGATCCTGTATGTACTAGCCTTGTTTCCGCCTAAATTCTCCCCCAAGCCTAATAGTTCTAACACGCTAATAAATGCTGTTATTCCAGAGGTTAATTTTAACCCACATTAATTCCCTGATCTGGTTTACTGCACCGGCTTACCAATAGTTCTACCAACAGACACAGGCGAATGGAGCACAGGTGGCAACAGCCAGGAATGAGAACTGCCTAACCTGGTTCTCCTGACAAGGTAACTATCCCTAAAGCTATAGCCTCATTATTACTTGTCAAGTAATCTGTTAAAAAGAAACATAAGAATTGTACCATCAGGGTGCATCTACAAGGAAGTAATAAATCTAAGTCATTGCTGCAAAGAGGTATTATTCATTTTGCGACAGATCTTTGCAACATCTTGCAAGCACTGAACCCTGTGTTTATTTCAGATGTATCTACTCACAAGTGGCAAAGTATAAAGACAGGCTGTACAAAAATTGCTTGTACAGGCATATTTGAGTGCAAAATGACTTCTCTCAACTCTTAGAAACATACTGCTAATTACTCACTTCACATATCTCTCCACTTCAGCCCAATTTCTTGACAGAGTTTGCAGATTACTGACCCAGCTGTATTTCTGAAAAAAGTGAGTATTTTCAATACATTTGTATCAGGTATCTTAGCCTGATGGAAGGACAGCTGGTATAGCAACAGGAATATTAGAGGTCTGGTCCTTCCAGAGCAAGGAGCATCCCAGGCTCAGACAGCTAGTATCCTACATTGTCTACATAGGTAAAACCAAGCAGATTAACAACTCATGACAACATGCAAGAGTCTGGCTGAGAATGAAACCATGGAGAGCTCCATTTATCCATAGAACAAGCCACAGCATGCTTTCCTTACTGCACCTGCACCACAATATAAAAGTTCTAGCACAAGGGCTGACAAGTTAATTCACCCCATGATCCAACCATTCCCTTACCTTTCAGCTGATATGTCTGCCAAGAAAGATATCAGTAAGAACAAATAAGATTGCCTTGAAGATGCTGTCAACAAGAATGCACCAAGACCATGAAGCTAATTTCACACGCATCACAAAGCAGACATGAGAACTAAAGAAGATTGCCCTGGGCTGGATGCATACAAAAGACCAGATGAGAAAGCTAAGAATCAGCTTAAATCAATGATTTTTGACATGTTAATCTTACCACAGTCAGAAAAATTAAAAAATAGTTGTATTTAATATGACTGTTTACCAAGAATCTCCAAACACTTTACAAAGCAAGGAGTAATGTTACTGTCTTGTAGAGGACAGCAAACTCTTAGACAGAATTAAAATGTTTTCCTGCTTCTAGCTTCACAGTCACCATCGGAGTATCAAATCTCAAGCTCCTGCTCTAACTAGCATACTCTCTGGTTGTCTCATTTTGACCACACTTGTACAAGACTGTTATTTGTAATACGTTGGTAACATAAGCAAACAGCTATCTGCTAGAGTTCAGTGTCCCACCCTACCACCTACTGTACAGTTTCAGTCCCTACTACAATTAGGAGCTCACACCAAAGATAATCTGTTCTAACGAGAAGTACATACATCAGCTTTCCCTAGTGTGTAGAGTGTCTCCAAAATCTTGTGATGCAGCAAATATTCCATACATGGCCCTGTTTCACCTGATTCCCTCTCATTTTCTTCTTGAACTAGAATATCCAACATCTGTTCCAGGTGAGAAGGAATGTTGGTGTCAGTAACAGGAGCTTTGTCATCTAAATAGAAGAGATGTGCAATTAAGAATGATAAAAATATCTTACCCGTTTTTCTTAAGTTCAGTTACACATTTAAGATTTAAAAATATGACTACTCATTCAAAGAATCTTACATATATAAGTACCAAAATAATGATTAGGATGCTAACAGACAATTTATATGTATGCATATATTTACATCTATATATATCTCTTTCAAGCCTATATGAACATATATCAGTCCAAATTTTTAAAAGACATTGGTGGTTTTGGATGCTCAGCTTAAGACATCTTACTTAATTAGCCAAAATTGCAGAGTACCTGAAAACCAAGTTTTTTAAGATGTCTTAAATTAGTTTTTCAAAACAACTTCTGAAAATGTAAACTGGAGTATGTATTAGGCAGATATTTAACCTTATAATGGTAAAAATGTGAAACGCTAAATTACAAAACCTGTATTAATTACACAGTCCAAAAGGAAAACTTTTGCAGCCAGAAAGCAAACTTAGGGAGAGAAAGATTCATGTCACAGTCTTTGGTTTAGTATCCACCCTGCTTTGGTAATTTCTTCTTTGCCTCTTCACATACTATGCTGGAATTTACAAACAGCCTCTAAGATCAGATTAATTTGCAATTGATCAGTTCCTTTACAAACTAGATAAATAAACAAACAAACAGCTTTTCTAACAACAACAACAAAGTAAACCCAAACTCTACACTGCTTATTCTTCAGAAGATTTTAGATTTGGCTTTTATACTTTCTGCATTAAGATAGTATGCTGTCAAGCTTTATGAAGGAAAGAGTAAGACTGCAATCTCATTATACTGAAGTCATGAGACTGCTCTGAATTTATGCCACTGGCAGTGGGAGCTGGCATTAACTCAAATGTTGCACAGCACCTGTGCAAGTGTAGAAATTTTGCTTTATATTTTCTTCGGCTAAATTCTAATTGAACAAGTATCCCACTACGGAAATAGTTACTTCTTCTTACGCAATAATCTAAAAGTAACTGCCCCTTGCCTGCAAATGGCAAAAAGCTCTTAAAAGAAAACAGCTGTATCAGAGTGTTTTTTGTCTCTACAATGTCCAGTTAGCTTACAGTGTTTTGTTGGAGTTTCCTGGGCATAACGGTGCTCCTACTGTAGAAGAGGGAAATATATTCTGCTTCAAAGGTGGCACAGGCAAACCACCAGTTCTGAAAATTTCTGACAGGGTTTTTTGGGCGGATGTCATTGGTTATAAGGAAGAAGCAACAAAGAAATTGGAAAACTGTTTTTCACAAGACTTATGAAAGTCTGGGAGAGAGATCAGCCTTTTTTTTTTGCATCATGTAACACAGGTATCAGTTTTCCTCTACCACTCTGTCATTTCTACCTTAGGAAACATCACATAGCATTCCGAAAGCTGGCTATTTAGAACCAGGGGTCAAGTTTCGGCCTGCAAGAGTAAACATTGATATAAATCAAAAGTCCCAGACATCAACAGAGATTCAACAGCTACTCTAACAAAAACACAGAACTAGTAAGCTTGAGGAAAGCATGATAACATTCACTTTTAAAACTATTAAACTGGGACCAAAAATTAGAATGGTAATTGTTGCATAACTATTGTAAGAAACCACAGGAAAAGTTAGGAAGGAGCCACTATAGCCATAACTCAGAATACCCACTTTTTGAAGAAGAACAGAATAAGGTCTGGACAAGTTTTAATAAAACATGGTTTAAATATGCTCACAATTTCACTTTTCGGAGCTATGGTTTCAAAATACCTTTCACAGAGACAATACACTGAAAAAAAGCACACAGAGTTCAGATATGTCTGGTCAAATGTATGGCCACAAAATTACTTTGTGAAGGCTTTTGTTAAAAGCTTGGAAATAGAAGGAAAATCCCTGATGCAAAACAATAAAAAAGGTTATCAGCAGGGACTACATTTCTGTAGATAACTGTTTAGATTAAACAGAATAGACGAAGATAGAAATTGGGTCCGACTTAAAAAGAGACAGTTCTCCACGTGGTACTCAGGAGAGAAGACCTTCCTTCCATCATTGTTCATGCTCAGTTTTTAGGGATGAATGGAGGTATACAATACTTTTTAATCAATAACTATTATTGTTGGCATTTTGATAGAAAAAATAACTCAAGTATGACTATGTAGTATTTTCTTAGTCTTTACTTTTTAACAACACTGAAATTGGGAATTCCAGTTTTCACAATGAAGAGATAAAAGGTTTTTTTTCTTTTACCTGAAGTCTCTATGTAGTAATGGGTGATTGCTTTCCAGTGGTAAACAAAATCTTCTTGTAATGGGAGGGAAGGCGCGAGCTGTGGAAAAAAGAAAAAAAGAAAACTGGTGAGTAATGACATAAATGTATTTTCTCAGGGATTAAAGTGAATTTTATCTTACACTTTGAACAAAACTGCCAGCTGACTAGTGCTATTCTGTGTTCCTTTACCTTCAACAAGGACTCTATAAATTATTCATGGCATAAGCCTCATGCCATACTGACTGGCTTGTGAACATCACTAACGCTCTCTGGGATGTTTCCATGACCAGACAATCTACTTGAAGCAATAACAGCAATTGATCACACAGGAAAGTAGCACTAGTAGCACAAATGAGGTTTTGATTCATTCAGATTTCATAGTTTTGTCCTTTAGGAAACAAATCATGTTCTTTTGCATTTGCTCTTGATGCCATCACCCTTTCAATATATGCTGTTCTCCTCTCTCCTTCTGCTCCCTCAAACATACTGTTTAGCTCCTTGCACAGTTCCCGCCAAGATGTTTTTTTCCTATTAGCTGCAACTTTTAAAAGGAGATCTTTGTTTCCTCCTTTCTGCACAGCAGCACCATCCCCAGAGTCTGACAAGCTATTCCCCTTCCTTGTAAATGTACAAGTAAATGTCTTTTTTAAGAAATGAGAAGGCTAGGAACTGGGATGGTCGGTTGTGTGTGGCTGGCATCCAGCAATAACATACTGCAAGAATGAAACACAGACTCCCATCCGGTCAACCAAAAGTACTTGCTCCTTCCTCACTGAGCTTAGTAACTCGGTGCTCTACAGGCTCCGTGGCCCATTACACCACATGCACACAGGACTGCTACACCACAGACAACAGGCGAAAGCAGAGAAGGCCATGAGCATTTTACCACTCTGCTCTCCACAGCACCTTAAAAAAGCTGAGGGAAGCACTGAATCTGTGAGAACAATATGAAATGTTCAGATCCACTAAAATCAGGAATCTTACAGTGAAAATTCTCACAGCCCCACAGATAATAGGACCTGTTATTACTGAGGCCTAATTCTGTATGTTTGAGGGGTTTTTTGAAGAATGGAGTCCCCAAGTCATTCTTTTAAACTCAATCCAAAAATAAAAGATTATTGCTTAAGGCCATGACAGTGGCAATGAGATCATAGGGAAAGAAAAAAAAACCCTGAACCCTGTATAGAACTAGGCATGCTCACGTTAGAAGAACAAACAGCTGCGCCATCCCCAAAAGTGATGGCCTCCAGTCCTGCAGAAGCAGATCTCACATTCGAGATTAATAGTCCTGAGCTCCTCTAGCATCTACCCAGGGCCTAAACAGTGCTGAGCTGCCTAAGCTCTTGGACAAAGAGAAGCAGAGGGCTCAAACTTTCGTTTACTCTGTATCACGTAGTGCTGGTCTCTTTCAAAAAGCCTTGGAAGTTTTGTACTTTTTTTTCCCCTGAATTTAAAGACATTTAAATTCATCTTGGTAAAGACGTAAAGCCCCGTCTGTGAACAGCAGGCCACGTCCTGGTAAGCAAGCAGAATTCGAGTTGTTACTGACCCTTCGCACACAGGACTTTGAAATGCCTGGTAACGATCTATGCCTATATCTTGTAGTGAAACGTGCCCTCACAAATGCCACCCAGGCAATCACATCTATATGGTTTATCCATTCCCTAATACTCTGTGGACTGATTAAGTTTTCCATATTTCCATGGCTGGGCACTGAGAGTAACATTTCAGCACACCAGCTACCACAGAGTGTCAGGACACCTGTCACAGTGGACAAAACTAATTTATTTTACTGTTCAGTTTACTAGTTTACTGAAATTCAGAAGAGTAACTGAAGAAACTGAAGCCGGAGAACAAAGATATTTTGTATCATGTCACACTTGCTGTAGCTGTGTATTTCAAGCAATGTAATGATCATTTTGCATCTTTCTATAATAAAACTATACTGAAAACTCAATTTTGTTTCATGAATAGCTCAGAGTCCACTCCTGAGGAATACCAGGCTTTTCAGACCACATTATTTCCAAAGTAACACAACAGATAACAATAAAAATTTATCCTTGACTGATGTGATTTTGCTCTCCACTTCTGTTCTAGCGTTATCTGTTTTGAGATGAATTTAGTGCCTCTGAGCAGTGCCAGGAAAAGGATTTCACTTTTCAACACCATCAATAATTTATCCACAGAGATAGAGCAGTGGACACTGACATTCTCCCGCCCCCAAGGAGCACCTCCAGGGACTGCTCTCAGAGGGGAAAAGGTAGTTCAGGGACAAGTCCTGCCCTTTTTTATTAAAAATACTCAGTGATTTCAGAGTTTTGTCTGCCCAAGGACTGCAAGACCTGTTGTCAGCAGCCAGCCTCGGAGCTCCTGAGATCCTTTGCTCATTGTCTCTAGAGCTGTTTTTTCAGACACTTTCCTATCCTGCTTTATTTAAGGTGCTTTCTTTGGCTTCACAAATGGTTCAGTGTTTACAAAACATAAAGTCACAGAAAAGGGATGAAAAGAACACGCTAAGGAGTGAATATGTGATAAAGCAAAGCAGCATCCTACGGGCAAATCTTTCTCTTTACCTTCCCTTTTTCTCTCTTTTTAAAAAGCACAGCTTTTGCACTGACAAAAGGTGCCAGACTGATGTCCCAGGCTCTGAACATTAATACATATTAGGTTATGTGATTAAAGGCTAATCTCCCTAAACATGAAGGGGCAGAGGACCAATGAGAGGCAGAGGAACTCCAGTAATCTCATCCATGCCCTGGAGCGCCTGACCCAGCTCTTCCCAGGCTGGCCAGCACACTTGCTTGCTCACGTGCAGTGCCTATCGCTGAAGTATGTCTGTTTTCTTAAACGAGATTTCTACTAATTTTCCTGGGTGAGGGCACTCCATACTCTTTGCACGTGTGCACGTATGGTGACACACACTGGAGTTTGGGGTATAGACCCATATGTACAGGGTCATAGGATATCGTGTGCCAGGGTGCCAGCAACCGGAGAGGCTGGAGCCTGTGCATACTACGTGCAGGTCTGTGTGTTGGTGCGTGTAATCGCTAGCAAACGTCAGGTTAGATGCAAGCTCCCAAGCACTTGGTTGACATGCTTTAACCCTACTAGGACAGGTCATTCTAGGATGCAATTGTAGTTCCTAACTTAGGACAAATTATTAACCACCAGCAGAGATTAAATAAGTATTACAGTTGCCAATCTGAATAATCATTCTTTTCTAATAGCACTTGTATGTATGATTCTGAAGCAAAACAGAATTTATTGTGATTTCTATTAATTACTGCCATTTGACTAATTTGAAGAAATTACCTTAAAAGTGCAGTTACTTTCTCTGTTATATTCATGCATTTTGATGTAATTACATATGTTCTTACTAATTTTGAGCTACTGATTCCTAATTTCAAAGTCAAGTTCTCCTTTGGGAAAAAAAAAGAATCTCAAAGATTGCAGTGTGGGTGTAGGTATATCAAATAGCCAAAACTCACTGAACACTACTAAAAACAGCCCATTAGAGCAGGCATTGATTAGCTTATTCCATCTGGTCTCCAATTGCAGCAGTCAAGTGTCCTGGGAGTGAGTGAATGAGCGTTCTCATGTGCTAGCTAAACTTTTAACACACGTTGCCGATATTCTGGATAACAACACTCGTGATTGAACCTCATCCCTTCCAGGAAGACTGTTGTTCTCAAGAGAACTATAGACCTTTGATCAAAACTATAGTCTGCTAATTATTAAATATGTCTAAAATACATTTCCATGTAGTTTCCAAAAGCATACAGAATTTCTGTTTAATCAGAAAAAAATTTCAAGATCAAAGAAACCTACAAACATTCAGTATTTAATAAAAATTTCTTTATGCTTTTAAAAAATAGCATTGCATTTTCCATATATGCTTCTCAGAAGTGCAACTCAGATCTAATAAGAATGAAGTTGGTGATATCCCTCAGTATCATTTGGACAAGTTCACAAAGTAAAGAAAACACTGTACAAAAGAATAACAGGTACTGCTTGGTCAGATGCCAGAGTAAAAAGAAAGAGGAAGCTGAGTCAAAGAGGAAGTAAACGGAAGTGCATGTTCACTCCCCTTACTGCTAATTGAAGCAAGGAAAACCTACAACAGTCGCTTGGTATTTTACTGTCTTACTGCTTTCCTTGCGTGAATGCTTGCCCCAAGGGAAGGTCTGAGAAAGGACTAATGCTTGATGGTTTATTTTATTTCTTCAGTTGATGAATGCACGGAGGTTATAACAGCCACTGATTTCAAGCGTAAAAATTAAGACTGCATGTGTTTGCAAGCCATACATTAAATTTTATCCTTATAATTTTTAATAATAGCACAATGGTAAAACAACCAGTAATGTGAGGTGATTGCATCAACTAAAGTGGGTTCAAAAAGAATAAATCTTGTTCTGAGTAGGTACGCAATTAGGGATTCTGGAGCAATAATCCATAACAAGTGACTTGGTTTCTTTCAAAGCTCAGTTTTGCCTCAAAACACGAACAGAAAAGAAGCTAGTTAAAAACGAGTAAGATATCAGCCTAAGATACACAGTAGAACGATAGGCTTGTAGAGAGAGGACCCATAAACGTAAACTCCTGCATCTAATGCCACTCCCAGACGTCACTAGAGGGATGCAAATAATCTTGTTTGGCAGCAAAATTCAAAGCAATCCAAATCACAATTTTCCTGCTCAACATGCACAGCTCAAAAAGTCTCTTCGAATTCACTATGGAAAAGAAACAATCTTATGGAAGCTCTATTCACACACAAAAGTCCTTTAAACACCGAGTGATCATTTCATAGATGAGCAATTTCCTCTAGGGAAACACGAGTGAAGAACACAAGATAAGAGAAAAAGTAAGTCTAACTTGCAGCTTTGTTATTGTACACTACAATTTATATCTTCCTGAGATTGCAGCACTCCTGTGATACTTTTGAGATAAAAGTATATGAGAAATACATACCTAAGCAAAACATCTCAGGGATAAGCCAAACAGAAACTGTTGCAGATTCAATAATATTAATCCCATAAAGTAACATTTCTATTCTGTCCTAAAGTAACCTAACAGAACAAAGACTGCAGTCCCCTCCAGCACTGTCACCAGCCTTCCCAACACAACTGAAGGGCACCTTTGTCCTTGGCTGGTTCCACTGTAATTCCATACACTACAGATGATCACTCTGTCAGAACAATGTATGCCACAATGGTGCTTACTTATCCGGAGGCTACGCTTTTTTGTGCACAGATCTGGAAAAAGAAAAAATACCCGAGATACTGGCAGGATTCACATATGATAAGTGGTTACAAAAATTAGGATTCAGTTATAACAAAAAACAAGAAATACAGAGATATCCCACACTTGGATAATTTGGGCAGAAAAGACTGAATTATTCACAATAACAGAAAGTCTTAAAGGAAAGCAACTGGTCCCTCATCACGGTCCTCTCATGAAGGCAGTTAATTAAGAAGCAGTACCTTTGAAACAAATGACAGGCAAATATTCCTACACGTATTAAACCGCCAACCTTTGGAACTCCTTGCCACGGTTCCAAGAGTTGGCATACCGAAGGTAAGATAAGAAGGATGAATAACTATTATCCAATAACATATAAACTCTTACTGTTTAAATACATGTCTCTGAAGTCTTTTGCCTTTAGGCCCTGAGGGAGGGCAGGAGCATTACGTAAGCGATGTGCAGGGGAAATGACAGGGCAGAAGGGCTATCTGAACAATTCTAATTTAAAGTAGTCCTATCAAGGGAAGCTAAGCGTTGACATGTCTTCAAGTATATTTAAGCACCCAAATCTGCTGAAAACTGTTCAGCTGCAACTGAATACCTGTGGGAGTTAGGCACTCAAAACCTTTGAGAATTCAGATCTTAGTTACCTGTTTGGTTGATGATATTGAGAGCTGGAACAGAGTCCAACTGAGGCTGCCAGAGCTTTACTTGCTCTGCAGCAACAACGGCAATTCAAAATGATACTCTGAATTATCTAGGTTCTAAAAACAGCAGACAAAATCAAGATGAACTTAATTAATATTTAGGATTTATATCAGTTGTCATTTCATAGCTAAGCTAAGCAGCCCACATACTTAAAAAGAGAATGAAGCAATGATCAAAAGTCATGATCAGCCCCAGAACTGGTTCTCAGTCCTATGTTTGAATTACTATGTTATAAATTTCCTGCAGATAAAGCAAAACTCATTCTTAATATCCTCCTGTTTTTGTGATTCCTTGTTTCATTCTTCATGTGTGGTGCTCAATATTTGTCTCAAACCTGTAAATACCATTTAGCATAGCATTTATTATCAGGAAGCCCATCACAGTGGTGTTAGCAGGCTGAGGCAACTCTAAAAGGGACACTAAAGTTGAGCAAGGATGTGTAGAGTGTTGGCCCACAGCAGTCACTTGCAAAATGATGTTTATCATTTTTTTTTTTATTTAAAAAGATTGTCTAGTCCCTATTAATTTTTACTTGTATTCTTGTCAGTGGAACTCATAGATTTTTCCTAGATGTAAGCATAGTTCTATGAATAACTTCAGATATCTTGAATTAGTAAACCTGAAAGAATAACTTTTCTTCCACTCTTGCATCACTTAGTCATCTGTTCTGATTCAAAATATGGCACAGCTCACCTTAACAAGATTTCTTTAGTCAGGTGGCCACTAATTTCTGTTTATCCTCCAATGAAAGTGCTGTTGAAGGTGCTTGTATGTGGTCACAGACGTTCAAATAAATCATTTCATTGTTATTTAAAACATAATTTCTCTTAAATTGCCACTCTACCACTGAAAGAGCAAACTAGGATGTAGAACCTACAAATAACAGATGCTTAATTTTAGCATCTGAATAGTCTTGCTAAAGATTATGGAACTGCAGGCATGGATAAAGTTAAGCATATGCTTAATATTTGCAGCATTATGGGCTGCACTTATATATATATGTGTATATATATATAGGATGCACCTCACACAAGACATTAGTTCACATGCAGCCTTCTTTTTGAACTGTTAGGAAATTCTGAATTTTCCTTCAATACCTTCTACATTCATTTCCACATAATTTCACTGCCAGTTTTTAACACCTAATCAAAGTTGTACCTCTTCAAACTCAAGGTTGTAGATGTCTCGGTTCACTGAAAAAGCTGGTGCTGAAAGCCAGATACATGTCTATCAGGCCCCCAGCTCATTGAAAAACAAAAGCAAATCATGTAGACAGTAAACGGGTCTTGATAAACAGGCGGCCAAACGCGGCCTACAGAAATCGCAGCTCTAGATACAGGCCCTGCTGCTCTCTTTGCCCCAGAGCAGCAGTGGGCACAGATGTTTCACTCCCACCCCAACGAAATCTAATTATGCATACACAGCTTCCGACCACCTCAGGTTGCTTTTTCACCCTACCCCATTAAGAGAGAAACCTCTGATGAAAAGCATCAGTGTGGAAACTCGCACATCACACAGAAACGCCGGAGCCGGCCAAGGCCGGGGCCCGCAGGCGGGCAGGCCGCGGGCCTGGTGGACAGGCCCCCCCCGCCGCGGGGAGCCCCACGCCGCCGCGCGCTGCGGCCGCGGCCGCCACCCCTTCGCCGCGGGGCCGCAGCGGGCGGCCGCTGCCGGCGGTGACGGCGGCTCTTCGCTGGGGCGGCCGGGGGCACCGCAGAGGCCTCCGGGCCGCCGCAGCGCCCGGCCTGTCCCGGGGGCAGGCGGGCTGGCTCGGCCCGGCCGGCCGCCGCGCCCCTCGGGGCTAACCGCTGCCTCGGCCGGGCGGAGAGCAGGCGGCCGCCGGCCATGCCCCGGGCCCGGGCTCGGGCTCGGCTTCGCGGCCCGCGGCGGGGACGAGCCGAGACCGGCGGCGCCCGGGGGGCGGGCGCTGTCGCGGCGCGGCGGTGGCCCTGCCGCGGCAGCAGGCCCGGCGGCGGGGCAGGGGCAGGGGCAGGGGAAGGGGCGCCGCGGCGATGGGCGACGGCAGCGAGCCGAGCCGAGCCGAGCCGAGCCGAGCCGAGCCCCGCCGCGCCGCCCTGCGCCGCCGCGACAACTAGGCCCAGCGCGGATCCCCGGCGCGGCGTGGCCGGGCCCGCCGGCGGCCTTACCGCCTCCACGGCGTGCTGCAGGATGGAGGTGAACTTGGAGAACATCCTGTCCCGCGACTGCAGCAGCCGCTGCCGGGAGCACCGCGAGAGCTCCTCGATGCGCCGCCGCCGCTCCAGGGTGAGGGCTGCATGCGGGGCCTGGCGGCGGGCGAGGGGGCGGGCAGCCGCCGGCGCTGCCTGCTGCTCCGCGGCGGACACCGTGGCACTGACACGGCCGGCTGCGGCGCCGGCTGCCGAGGCGCCGGGTGTCCGCCCCGGCGCGGCCTGCAGGGGCCGCCACCCCCCGCACGCAGCCAACCGCGCCGCGGGCAGGCCCGGCCCGGCCCGGCCCGACCTAGCGCCGCGCAGCGCGCACCGCCCCGGGTGAGGGCCTCCCGCAGCGCCCGAGCGGTCAGCGCCTCTGCGGCGCCGGCGGAGCGAGCGGACCCGGAGCCTGCGCGGGGGCCGCGGCGGGGGCGCCCGGCGTCCTGGGCCCGGGCCGGTGAGGGGCTGCGGGGATGCCCTCGCCCCCGGCCGCAGCGGCGGGATGCCGCGGCGCTGCGTCCGCCCCGCTGCGAAAAGCTGCTGCGGACTCGCCGGGCCAGCCCCGCTCTCCGCAGGCGGCCCCTGGGCGAGGAGGGGAGGCGGGCGGGGGAGGGGGCGCTGGCCGGCCCCTCCTCGGTGCCCACAGGCCTGACAGACGCCTCGGCGTTCACTGCTCCGGTTGACGCGGCGGGGAGGCTGCCCCCGCTTGCCGGGCGCGGTAGGCCGGAGGCCCGACCCGCTGTTTCCTGTGGCAGTCGGGATCCCTCGGTGCCTGCTCGGACTGGGAGAGGCCCTCGGGCACGGAGAGCCGGGCTGGCCGCAGGGCAGGCACCCGTGTGACTGGGTCGGGTCGGGCCTGCGGGCTGGGGCCGAGCACGGCCCGGCTGCCCCAAGCTCTGAGGAGGGGGCTTGTAGCCCGGTTCTGGTGCCGACGCCGTGGGGAGGCTGGCGCGCGCTGGGTGGCCGGGGTGCTGTGCTGGGGCTGGTCCCCACTGTGGTGATGCGAATAGAAAGTCGCTGACATCTCATCGCTGGATGACAGGCCGGACTGGGCTGCCACCATGGTCCTGGCTGCCTGTGCTCCCTCTGGGGCTTGCGACCTACTGTGGGGGAAGAGGGCTCGTCACTGCGTGCAGCTGTTCCACTGCTGGTTTTTCTGGGAGGACTGATGGCATGGGACTGTTTTTCTTCTCTTCCAAGGAGACAAAGGGTGTCTCACTTTACCTCCAAACTGGATATTGCAGACAAAAAGATCATCATTGCCATCTTCCCAAGGCACAGGAAAACCAGAGGTAGGGGAGGATGGGCAGCCTTTATAGGTGCAGCTGGTGGGCATTATGGTATTTGGGAAACAGCTACCATTCACAGGATAGTGTTTGGGCACTGGGCAGATGGGGGTAGGGGGAGCAGGATCGATTTGGACACTGGGGAAGCTAAATGAAATGTTGGGAAGGTGAAAAGAAGGTAGGGGAAGAGCAACCTGTAGTTGCAAATGGGCAAAGTTTTCTCTCATGAATTCCAACTTTCTCATATGGTAGGAGCAGGCAGAGGAAGATAAATCAAAAGACAGGACAAAGTACTATTTAATTACTGTTTTAAACTGTTTTTTGGGAAGTCTGACTAGGACTGTTGATCTTGTCATAGTCTTACTCATGATTCTGGTATACTGACTGTTGTTACTGCCTTCATGCTTTGCAGGCATAGAGACCTACAATCAAAGCACTATATAGAAGTAAATACTAGTTGTATATGGACAGCTTTGCCAAAGTGGTTGAGGAACAGAGTTACCTCCTTCCTTTTCAGAATCCAGATATATCAAATAACATAGATTTAGAAGGTTATAGATATATTTATATTTAATACTGCTTATTTTGGGTTCATCAAGTTATATTCTGTAGCTATTCTTACGATATGTGAATTCTCTATATCTCTGGGTGATAATATGATGAAAAGTTTGTCCCACCCCTACATTTAAGCAGTAAATCCATTGGATGGATGTGTCAATGTGCTCTAGGAGGCAAAAACTTCTTCAGATGTGTTTAAGGGGCATCTACTATGGTTTTGCCATACACCTAAATATATTATTAATAATTAAATATATTTTAATATAGGAAGTACAGTTGGAGGGCCAGATCCAGGCTGCTTATATTGTTTGTATTGCAGGTGTAAGCTCTGCTTTAACTGAGAGAAGAAAAACAAATGACTGGAGTCGTAGGTTTGAACGCAATGTGTTGCCAGCAGGTGGGCTGAGTAGTGGTAGGATGCATACCATATTAATGGGGACCTTCCCATTCTCCCGCCATAGACTTCCTGTTTTGGAGCCTGCATCATTTCTGAAGAAAATGTGGATCTAAGGCACATATACTTGACTAAAGTGTCTAGGAGAACATGGTAATTTCGAATGCTCTTTGCAATCCATTTGTTCTTGCAAAAGTGTGTTTTGGGGTATGTCTTGACCTTCCCGTCTCTGAGCAACACAATGAATAAAGAAACAGCTGATCTGTTAGGTATCATGGAGATATGAAAAGGAGACTGTTTTATAACAGTGAGAGTATTCCTAGGTGTACCTCACAATTTATGAAATCACAGATCGCTTCTTCACAGATGGTGAAGCAAAGCTTTTCTAATGTTTGAGGGCTTATTATTCTATGAGTGCCTGAGGCACATGAAAAGAGTTTTTAAAACAGAACATTTCAGTGTGCAGAATTCAGTTTTTGGTCATGCAGGTGACTTCCTATTAGCATGCTTCAATTTTAAATGCCTTGCAGTAAAGAAAACAATGAGAGTATCACAGTTATATGATTATCATAAGCCTATTACACATAACAAATTGAGTTAGTGTGAATAATTCTGCATTTACTCACCAATATATTGAGCTTGAATTTGTAGCCATACTGCAGAATCTAGTCTACGGTGCATGTACGTATTGCATATTGTAGGTATGTGTGGGTTTTTTATATACTCTCCTAAAATAGTCTCAAATCTATCAGGTATCTGAAGGTATTTCTCAATGCTGGAAATACTAGACAAATACTAGCAGAACAATATTTCTATAGTAATAGTTCTGTAAGTAATGGGGAGGAGGGAAATGATTTCATCGATGCCAGTGCAAAAAAACTCAACTGAAATTACATCCTGTTCAGATACTTGATGTTCTCACTGGAGATAATTCAATTATAGACAGAGTACCAATGTTGTATCATACAGCAATACATTTTTGCCTGCTCATGCTTGATACTGTTTCCCCTGAAATAAACACAGGTATTACTACCTATTTTAATACTATTAAGAAAGTAACTCTGCTGTGTTATGTTTGTAGACAAGGTAGTTGTTGGTTTGTGGGTTTGGGTTTTTTTTTTTTTTGGTGACACATGCAGTACTTTCATGTTTTGCTTGAATGTGAGTTAAGACACAGCTTGAAAGTCTGGGTATTTAAATTGATAGAGTGTGCTTTTGGGAACTAACTTTTCTCCTTACAAATTAATGAAATTGGCTAGATTAAATCAATTTAAATGGAGTGAGACAGTGAAATAATGTGCTAGTCTTTCTATCTGAAGATCTCTATGCTATGTAGATTGATGGCACCAGGCCAGCCTTTAATGGATATATCTGTCTGCATTACAGAAGAACTTCCTGCAGTCTGGACTTTTGCTTAAGGGAGGTTCAGGATTTGGAAGGTACGTTGTTGTACCCCGCATGAAAACGTGCCAGTAGAGCTGTGCATAATATCTGTTTATATTCTGCACAGGAATTTATTGTGTCTCATAATAATCAGATTGACATATATGTCTGCAGTGACTACTTGGATGAAATAAAGAATGAAATGTTAGAGGCTCATCGTGATCTCTGCTTTGGGGGAGGGCTAAAGAAACTTTAAATAATCTTCATACCCTTTTTATTCTGTGCTTTATGGTAGAAAGCAAGTGTTCTGTGTATTGGTTACCAAGCAGCATGCACTGGGATTGAAGTCCTAACTATAGTTCTCCTAAGTTTAATCATCTTCTATCATGAATTTTCTGGTTGTCTATGCTATAAGCTTCAGGCAACACCTCCCTCCTTGCTGCTTCGCTAGTAGTAACATGTAGTCAGCTCCTGCTGTATTTCTTTAAATCACATTTTTCAGAATTTCCTGGGCTTAACATCCTTTTACACATCTGCACATCTACTCTTTGTGTAGAGATACTCATTTGTCTTCTGATGGGTTACAGATATCCTAGTCATTAGTCTATTTTCTAACTGCTACCAGTCATACCCACAGGTTCGTCTTTACTTCATCACTCATTGCTACTGTTGAAGACAGAGTACTGGGCTAGATAGTCTTGCCCAACAGGGTATTTCTTGTGTTCATACTTGAGTTGTCCTGTCTTTGCAGCATTGTTTTAGGTTACATAATGGGTCCTAAAGGACACCACAAGGAGGTCAGAAGTTCATATTGTCAGTGAAATGTGACATTTATTTTTCAAATATGTCATGTCTTCCTCAAATTTCTGTTCTACTGGGAGTGTTCTGATCCAAGCTTTTCTCTATAAATAAATATATGAATTTTCTGTCATGTGGTATCTGCAAATATTAATATATCATAAATTATTGAAACCAGATAAAATACTCTCAAATATGATCTGCTGGCACTTAGCCATTTTCAATGAAGTATGCAGGTTAACATGACCACAGGTTTACTTGTTCCTGTGGCACTAGAAGCTGAAGCAAAGTGATTAAGGATAAACTTCTAGGTGTATGTTATATTGCAACTACAGTCCCTGAAAGAGCTTAATGCAGTGTAAGTATAAATAAAACTGGAATTTGCCCCAAAATAATAGGAAAAAAAAATTGAGCACTCCAGCTGCTATAGGCTGGCTCTGTCAATCATTTGCCTCTGTACCTGCAGAGATGGAAGTCTAGCAACCAGAATCCGCATGCATTTCAGGGGAGAATATAAATGCTTAGTCTTGACCCTGTTAAGAGATTCCTGACTAATTTTAAGATCAGCTCCGACTGTATGTATTTGCTTTCTAAGGTGTAATAAGATTTCTTTGCTACTTTATCTTTGGATTTAGGGCTGTCATCTGTTAATCCCCAAAATATTGTCAGATAATCTGTTTAATCATAAGCAAATGCTGATCTGGATAGTCAATAAAATATAAATCATGCAAAATAATTCAGGCTGGTTTACTGCTATGCAAGTTTAGAAACTGTCAACATTTCTCTTTTACTGTTAGTCCACAACTAAGAGTAAGTTTTTGTCTGAGTTTCAGTTCAGATATCTTTGTTCTGAGACATAACTGAAATCTTTCATGGTGTCTGATACAGAATTTTGGCATTGTAAAAGTCTTAATTCTGAAACAACTGTCTAAAATGTTTATGATGTGAAGTATTTGGCAGTGGCTTCATAATTAATATTAAATTATTAATGATAGCACAATTTTCTAGAAAGACCCAAATCTTAGCGTCATAAAACTCTCTAGTGTTCACTGTCCATAGAGTTACATGACAGAAGTCCAGGTGTCCTTTAATAGTTCATACATAGTAGTTATTATCACATAGTTCTTGTAGCCAGGGGTATGGCAAGTATCTCCTGTGAGTTTATTTCATGGTTTGTTAATAGAAATTGTTCTCAGCAGCAGAGGGCATCGATGACCTGATTTTATCTATATTGCCTACTTCTATCCGACATTAAGCAACGATGTTCAAAGAAATCTCATATCTTTCTTTGAGGAAAAAAAGAAAAGAATAACCCTGTGAGTCCTGTGTGAATGAACTAGTATACCAAGTAGTAATGTTACCTCTGGGCTCGACTGTTGTGTGTTACTTGGCTTGTAAAAGCTTTGGGTACTACACATGACAGCCCCATCACTTTAGCACTTCACTGTCTCTGTTGGTTCTCAAAGGATGTTTTCAGCTATAGGACTGGTTTGAGTTCACTAAGACATTGACTCATCTCTGAGGCCATCACATCCCACATATTTACGCCTTTGGGACAATTAAACCCTAATGTATTTAGGGAGAGGCTTGGGTTCAAAGACAGCCCCTTCTTGGGAACTCTAACCAAATTCTTGTGTACTTCCTGAAGAGATGCAATTACTACATACATCACCATTGCACTATTTTACCTATAGGTGAGGATAGAGGGAGTCATCTTACTAATTCTTGTTAGAGTTTCATGCTCAGAACTGTACTCTGAGCCAAACTGCTTTTTTAGAACAAGTGTGTACAATTGTACTTCTTTGCTCTGTGCTTCTAAGTCATCAGCCCTGTAGAAAAGAGCATCTGCAGTCGGATGAGGCCTTTAATGAACTGAGCTAGAGCCCCTACCAGCAACAAGAAAAGAAAATGAAATCCGATGTAGACCCAGGGTCATTCAGAAATGTTTCTGTTGCTCATCTCTATTCTTTTGCCTCAGGCTGCTTTGGACTAGTTTGGCATTCAGTCTGTATGTTGGGAAATGCTGAAGTAAGCAGATCTGGTTTCGCAATATGCCTCATATAATGGAGCCTGTTCCTGATTAGATCTTTGAGTGGTGCTGTAATATGCTTTGTTTGATTCCTGCCTGGCAGCTGATGTGTCCAAATTAAGTATTTCCATATTTTTTTTTTGATTTTATGTTCAGAAGCTGTTATTCCCAATCTCTAGGTATCTTGGGAATTCTCAAGTGGTATCATACCAAGCTGTTCTTCACACTTGGGGTGCTTGACTGCTGAAATCAGAGCTGTGCAGTCCAGCTAGGTTCTGTGCTTGGTTAACATAAATTTCATGTTTCTAATCTATATTTCATATTTCATATATTTCATGTTTCTAATTCTTGAAATATTTAAGGACAGTATTTTCTTATCATTGTAACGGTGATTTCTTTTTTCTTTTTTAATGGGAATTTCTTAACCATGTCTGAATAATTGAAATATAGGAAGACAGCTATTGTTAACCATTGTTATGGCTTAATAATGGAAAAACAATGAATATCGATATATTTAAGTTTACTTGGGTTTCTACACAGCTGGCGTATATATCCTCATTTCTGACCTGTTTGTTTTGATATTTATTATAGAACTTTTTTTTTCTGTATTTCCTCCAAGCTCTCCAGCAGCAATAACCAGGGAACAGAAAGCAAGTGTTATATACAGCATTACATGTACACGGTACATAGAAATTGTATGTTCAGAAATAAAAGTCTAGTAATAGCATGGATCAGTTTCCGGGCACTGTTGAACATGTGCCATCTGCCCTAGTGCTAGACCTTGGCCTGCAGAGGGCAGCCTGACCTAGCGTGTTACTGCAGCAGCCTGCTGAGCAGGAGAGTTCAGTAGTGTGCTGGCATCTCTGGCTACTACTGTGGCTTTATCGAGAATAAACAGGAACATATTGGGGGGGAATTAGTGTCAGCCCTAAACTGAAATGGATTCAAAAGTGGACCACCCCCTCCCCAAACTCTTGACTAAACCTTTTGATATTTTTTTCTTTAAAAGCATATTGAAAGGATAAAATTACATGAGAAAACTCAGCTGAGTCTGAGCTTTAAGTACCTCAGATAGGCAACATGTTGGTTTCTTGGTAGGTATCAGTAGGTAAGAGGAAGGAAAATATCTGCAGACTACAGGTACCTGCATGTATTGGACAAGACTAACAGGGGAAGAGAATTGTCTTTCTCTTATTCCAAACCTCTTCAGGAGTCTTTCGAAATTCATTTAAGCTACTGTTAACAGGACTGTAAGAGTGTGCCTTTGCTTGAGTGGCCTATATCCTTTCCTTGGTCTGTCCTGAGCCCTTGTGAAACAAACAGCGCAAATTCAAGGGGATTTTGTTGGACAGTGTGTGTCTATGCACAGATGTGTGCCTTATCTGTAAAACGGATCAGTGCAGGTGGGGTGCTAGGGGCTGCTATCCTGACATAGTATGACAAGGAACAGGGCATTCAGTTCCCGAAAAAGAGCCAGTACTTTGTGTCTCTCAGATCAAATTTCATCCAGCAGCTGATTAAGGAGTAATCTTGATGTGCTCTGAAGGAAGTCCTGTCTGTTTCTATATTTTTTAGCCAGAGGGCCCTGCAATGTAGTCTTCAGTGTAGAAAGTAAGTATAAAGAAAAAGAGCATCTGAGGAATTAAGACAGCACTGGTAAGGTCTGAATTCCAGGAGTATAGGAAGAAACTTAAGTATCTGTTATGATCAGATATTAAGTTACTCACTGATGCACTTTTACATTGATTTAGGTAATTAATTTCTTTGGGTCTGAACACTCTACCCCACATATGCATGGCTATTCATAGCCAGAGTTTGGTTTGGTTCATTTTAACTGTTGGTGAATTTTTGCCTCTGATTCCTAAAACCTTCTCCACGTATAGGAGTCCTGAGAGATTTTGATTCTGGTTTATTTGTAATGTTCTTGGCTATTCTTTCTATGTTTTCATAAACATCCTTTGTAATGTGAGCTTTGACCAAGAAAATAGCTGTCACAGTTTACACTGATAGTGTGATGTAAAAGATACACTATGTAAAAATGCTAGCACATTTAACCAACATGTCATAGAGAACTATTTATTGTATGCTTATTAAAATCCTGTCTTGTTTTAGAAATGTAGAGGTGTGCAGCAGAAGAGAGAAATATTACTTGGGCTTGTATCCTTTTTGCTTTATGATCTCTAGAGAAGGCTTAGAATAATGCTCTTTGTTTCTAAAAACAAAATCAAAATACAGAGTGAACAAATGCACACGCAGCCTTTCTTGGTTGTGTTGGGTTTCATTTGGCTTCTGAGACTCGAAAGAACGCTTACTTCCTGATTCCCTGATCTGTCCTAAAACAATGATGCCTAGAAACAGTTTTAGAAGCAAAGCCAAAATTCTCCTGGCGTCTTTTGATTTCAACAGTTGCAACTTTTAGAAAAATATCTCCTATTGCAAAACACCTGATTAAATTTTAAGACGTAGCAATACTGTAGGTTTTGTCCCTTTTTTAGTATGACTGCTATAGATCTGCTTTTCCTAAGAAATGAGCTAGAGGAATTACAGTAGAACGTATGATTAAAAGCTTTTAGAAAAAATCTATAGCTTCTAATATTCTTCAGCACTGTAGTATTAGTTCAATGAAATACAGTTAAGTAGCTTATTCAGGCCATCCTCGCAGTTTCCTTTGCCCACAAAAATTTTATAGTTTATAAGGATTTTTCCTTTGTTCTAAAAAAAACCCCAAACCCCTAATTTCTATCATGATGATCTGATTTCCAAGAGGGACATGTGTTGTGCAAAGACAGATATGTGCTGACTGACCTGTTATCTGCACCAAACAAAGGTTGATTTCTATCTGCCTTTTCCTCAGCAAGTGCACTAAGTCATTCTGTCCTGGATTTAATGAAAAACTAATTTGCATGCAACTGATGCAACCTTAATTGTATTTAAAATTATCATCCTGCTGTGATATTTGACAAACTGGTTCAAAAGTGATGAGGAACAGACAGTGAAATTTATAAACTTCATTTTCCTAGGAATCCATGCTAAAAATAGTCTTTTCTTTTTTGAAGAGGTGGGGTGAGGATGGGCAGAAGGGCAAGGACTGCAGGGACTGGTATCAACAAACCATTGGAAAGCCAAAGCACAAAACTTGAGGCGATGTACTGCACGTATATTGCATATGACAAAGATGGTACACTGTCTGGCATTAGGTATATGGGTCTTGGTCCAAAACTTACTGGAAAAACAAAAGGAGAGGATCTCACCTGTGTTACTGGGCAGATCATGAATGGCACAATGTATTGCCTATAAGAGTTCCAGTACAAATGATTAATGTGTTCACATTTCAAACCTGCCTAGTCCAGCCATCATTGGATTAGCTGGACTTTATCATTCTTCTAAGAATTTTCTCTTTGTCTAAACAAAATTTACTTAATGAATGGAAAATTAAATCTTCTTTTATGTTAGTGGCTAAGTGACAGCAAGGTATGTTGTGCAAAGAATATAGTCCAATATATAGGATACTTCACTTGGAAGATGCAGGTCCTATTCTTTGCTCTGAAATAAATTTTCCATGTGACCTTAGACCAACAACGTACTTAGCTCTTTAAGGGTATTTAGGCATCTGAAAATACCAACAGGGGATTTGAAAACACCTTTTGGTTGGTAAAATCCTTTAATCTGTTTAGGCACCTCTAAAAAATCCCTAGGTGCCTGTTTACATCTCTCAAAGCCCGAATACCTTTAAAAATGTTGACCTTAATGGAGCTTTTCCTGGTATCTAATTTGAGTTAGAAACCAGGACTGTCTTTATAGTCAACAGGAAAGTGTAGGAGGTAGGATCTTGTTCCTCAGTTGACTAATTCAGAAGCCTCAGGTAGATGCCTGCAATAAAGCAGTGTCAATCACGAGTCCTTAATGGCCCTCTAAGGCAGTCAAGAGATGGCTCAGTCAACTGAACAGCTCAACAGGTTGCTCCTGCTCAAAAGAATTACCTCTTTTCCCTCTCATGGTCACCTGTCTCTCCTCACCCCTTCCTGACTGGGCAGTTCTGCACTCCCCTTTTGACAGCTCCAGTGTTTATCTAGGCACTTGGTTTCTTTGTATACCCTTTAGTCTCCTTAGCTGGCAGAAAACTAACCCCGCAAAAAGAATATTGGGCAATTTTCTGCTGATTAAAGAGCTAAGCAGTTTGTTGAGGGTCAGACCGGTGGTGATGCTGGTGCAGTGAAGGGGGCAGAAGCACATGGCTTGGAGTAGAAGAAAAGAGAGTACATAGGAGAGCACATGACCAACCCTTTCAGGAGCAGCAGCAAACTGTTGGATTTGCTCATCCATTTTGTCTTGTAACATTTCATATTTAAGTATCTGACTTCTTCATCTCTAAAATAGGGATAATCATATTTACCTTTCTCTCAGTACCTCCCTCTTCCACCTTCTGCTTTCTCTTCAGTTCCTTTCCACATTTGCTAAGTATTGGCAGGATATGAGACAGCAAGCGCTGAAGCTAATTCAGCTACGCGCATGCTGATTGCCTGACTGGTACTCGTGGCTAACGAAGACCTGGCCTCCAGAACTGGTAACTGTTGAGCACCCACTGCAGCTTTTCTCCTTAGGTTTAATTTCTCTTCTTAGAGAGATTTATCCAAAACTTGTAAGGATGTAATGTTTCTGAGTTCTGTCTTTTAGTCAAATTTGATTGAAATTCTCCAACTGCAAATTCTAAAATGGCTGGAGGGGAGTTGGTGGATGGACAGAAAAATATAACTATCAGCCTCAATTCCTTAGGAAAGCAGGCTAAAAAGCTCCTTTTAACAAATGGGTACTATATATCTGCTCCATGTTAGTGTTTTCTGATCAACATATCTCGTGAACTTCTCTGCCTTAGAGACTTTACACAGTGAATGGAATAAATTCTTTGTTGTACTATACAAAACCAAGTTACAAATGCTTTTTCCCTTCCTACTTCCTAGGAGTATAAAAAAAGGAAATTTTTAATTAAAAGGCTAACTTCTGCATGTTCCTGAACTTTCTTTTTAATGCCATCTATTAAATATCACACAGGAGAACCCTTGATAATGTTAGTCAGAAACTCGCCGAAGGAAGTGCACAGGAAATGACTCAATTAAAAATACAAAATGCCATCACTACATTGACTGAGGAAAACCTTGGTTCTTTTGGTAGAAGAAGGAAAACTTGAGTTGTTTGCAAGTGGAGAACTTTACTCATTTCAAAAAACAAGACAGGGAAAGGAAGTGTTTTTCAAATGGATGTCAGATCAGTAACTGGGGATAATGCCCACAGGAGTTGGGAGAGAAAACAAGAATTTGATATTTTTTTCATTCCTGCTGCAGGATTCGGAAACATTTGCCATGGACGAGAAAACAGAATGACATAATGAGCATGATTGAACTGAAATGTGGACAACAATGGGGGAACGCGTGGGCAATAGAGCTGGATATGACTAAAAGTCATTGCTGCATGTGAGCATGAACACAATATCACAGGAACAGATATGCTAATTCATTTTATGTACATATGTCATCTGCTGAGGATGGATGTGTGTGTTAGCCATTGTGCTGCTGCTTCCATGTTTTCTTGCACGTACACACTCCCTACCCAGTTAACATGATGGTGATCAGCAAAGAAACAGTGCCAGAAAGTTAGTCTCAGATAAAGCAGATATATTAGTTAGGCTGCACTTCCAGACTGCGCTGGGAACATGTTTGATATTCATATGTGTTACTAGCATCCATGTCTACTCTGTGGACTTAGTGTGATGCAATCTCTATTACCTCCCTCAGATACCAAGATTTTGGTAACTGTTTTGTCGATAGAAAAATCCTGTAGGATTCTTGATAATAAGATGCATCGTGTATGGTACAGCAGAGTGGAGGAGGGTGATTCAGTCACTCCTGTCATTTAGTTTGCCTGCTGGCTCCCCAGTGACCATAAATTGTGCTTTCTAGCTCTTAGTTCATAGTTGCCCATTCTGAAATTGATGACTCTGCTCTAAGATTTTAATTTCACTATTGCAATGTGGTATTCTAACCTGCAATTCTTGATAAACTGGATTGTTGTTTTGCTTAACTCTTGCCAGCATCTAATAAGCTGGTGGCATAGGGTTTTTTTTAGTGCAGCTTGGAACTATTTGGCCCCATTAAATTGGGGGCTAGAGCTACAGTGGGAAGGGGTGTCCACTGGATACTAACCTGGTTCTTCAGTGCTTTGCAGCTGGTTGCTTGCTGCTCTTATTGAGGTGCCGGAGGAAGCAGAGTCCTCTTCTGTATGCTAATGACAGCACTGTTCTGCAGCCAAAATTGCTGTTGGTTCTGTGTTTATATACTATTTACATACAGATATTCAGATGTATAGTTACTATGCTCTGTTGTTCAGGGGATGAATTTCAAACTGAATCACAGACTTCACTGTCAGGTAATAAACTAAGTTAGTTGAATTACTGTCGAATAGTACTGTCAATGCCTCTAGAAGAAGATTAATCATCTATGCAACAGTTTAAGGAGCAGAAGCTCTGACACTGCTTTCTCTAGCAGCATAAGGTCTGGCAGTGCTTTCTCTTCCATTGCTTTTACCGCCCATGTGCATCTTCCCAAGAGCATCACCATGTGACGAAGCACGCATTGCACAAAGCATGGGAAATGTCCCTGTATCAGAAGTGAAGATCGCCTTATTTATCCCCCCCCCCCCCCCCCCCCGAAGGAAGCAGAGGACGGGCGCCGCTTCTGCCGCACAGTCACGCCTCGCCTCACCCCTCGCTGGGGCGCACGCACGGCAGCGCGGCGGCCCCGGCAGCTCGGCACCGCCGCCCGGCAGCCCCGCTCCGCAGGGACGCCCGCAGCCCCGGCCGCACCGCACCGCGGCGGGCGGGGGGGAGCGGGGGGGCGGCGCGGACCCGCCCGGCCCGGCCCGGCCCGGCCCAGCCCAGCCCAGCGCGCCCCGCCCGCCCCCGCATTGGCCGCGGCGGCGCTGAGGGCGCAGGGCGGTGCGGGCCGTGCGCCGCCGCTCCGCGCCCGGCGCCGCCGCTCCGGCTCGCCGCCGCTCCGGCTCGCCGCCGCCTGAGCCATGTCTGCCAGAGGTGGGTCCGCGCCGGGGCCGGGGCCGGGGCCGGGGGCCCCGCCGCTGCGGGAGGGCGCGGTGCGGGCGGGCTGCGCCTGACCTTGGTGCGCGCTGCGGGGCCGCTGCTCGGTTCAGCCGCGCTGCGCTGGGCGGAGGTTGCGCGGGCTCCTGGAGAGCGGGGTGAGGCGAGGTGATTTTTATTCGCCCTCCCCGCCGCCGTCTCCTGCCCGGTACCATTTTGCAGCTGGGCTGTGGCAGTGCTCCGGGCGGGCTGCAGCAGGGTTCAGCGCCGCAGAGCATCCTTTGGGGAGAGGCAGCGAGCCGCACCTGGCAGGCGAGGCTTAGTGACCCCGCCTCGCCCTTTGGAGAGCCCCCAAACTGGGGGGCTCAGCCTCTGGGGGCAGGGGAACACAGGTATAAGGTGTGGCAGCTTGGTGGGGTTGTAATTATAGTGGGAATACATGCACATGGAGAAAGGAATGTGGTGGTGAGGATGGTTTCAGGGTCAGAACCCAACATTTATTATTATTTAGGAAATATTAACTGATTAGTACTTTGTGTCTGCTGAGCACTAGTAAGGGATCTGGCCTGTTCTATCGCTCATAAAGCAAGTACGCATGTTAGGGCGTGGTGTGCAGTCATCAGGCTGTACCTTTTGTGGACATTTGTTTCTAGCTTGAAATGAACATTTTGCTCTAAATTTGCATTTGTTTTAATAATGGCCTAAACTTGAATAGCCTTTCTCCTTTGCATGCGTTTGTGCATAGGCTCTGACTCCTATGTTTGGTAAATCTGGACTGCAGGTGAACAAATAACCCTCATTAAATGCAGAGCATACCTTGTCCCTAACTTCTGCTTGTGGTTTGATAAACTGATGCAGGCATGGCCTAAAGACCAATGGTTTCAGTTTGTCTGACTACAATTACTGACAATTAAAGAAACAGAGGAATGAAGGTAAACATTTTCTTAATGTTGTCATAACAGAGCAAAAATATTAATAAGCATTTTTTTTTCTGAAAGGAGAAAACTATCTGCACAATAATGGCAAGTCAAACACTCCCTGGTTATCTCTGCATCAAAAAGTACTTTGTCAAAAATACAGATTGCAAATGAATGAACCTCACA
Organism: Dromaius novaehollandiae; assembly: GCF_036370855.1. Taxonomy (NCBI): domain Eukaryota; kingdom Metazoa; phylum Chordata; class Aves; order Casuariiformes; family Dromaiidae; genus Dromaius; species Dromaius novaehollandiae. The sequence goes on along the minus strand of NC_088103.1, from coordinate 39,558,861 downwards.
ATGTAGGGATGCATCCTATTTGTTCATCCCCTTATTTCTCTGCATCTTCAGGTATATTGCTAGGCATGGACCAGCTCTTTTATTTCCTTGGATTCCTATTGATGTCTAAATGAGCTTCATGCACGTGGAATGCATTGTGTGACTACGCTGAAAGGTTATCAGTACTTTGCGGTTATGACCATATTCCTAAAGCATCACACCCATTTTAGATATAAATAATAAATGGTGTTAGATAGCAGAGTTCTTCATGGCACAGTAGAATTCTTGCTTTAGGAAGACATGGGATTCCAAAGAATCCATTTCTTAAAGAACTCTAATTATATCAGGATTCAGTGCTATGGTAAGGCTACGTTAGTACCTTTGGGGAAAATCCTGACCTCACTGAACTTTTATAATACAGATTATTTTCGTTGTCTTTAAAGGGGCACCTGGATTGAGGAGGTGATGGAAAAACTTTGCAATTTCAGCTCTGCAGGTGACTCCCAAAACTGAAATGTAGAGAATGGGAACCCAGGGAACATTTTCACTGGCCATACCCATTCTGCTTCCCCCACTGTCCCTCTTTCGTATTTCATCTGCACAACATGCATAACATCTGATGCCTGCTTGATAGTGCTGAAGAGCTGCCTGGAGTTGAAGGGTGAATTCTTTCTCAGCCTTTCCAGTGCCATCTAGTTTTTTCAGAGTAATTTATCGGAGAGAGAGAGCATTCATAGAGAGGTACTGAATAAGATTCATAAAAGAGATTAAGATACTAATTTGTATCGTTACAAATTAGTTTTAATGGATGGACTTAGTTGGAAAATCAGCATGTCTGTGCAAGTAAATTGTAGAGTTACTCAGTACTGACCAAAGGCTGTTTTGGTATAAAGCAGTACAGAACATTTTTATTTGGAACTGTTTTAAACACTACTGCTGTTAAAAACTTATATATGTATTTACCTTTACATACTTATGTGGTATAACAGGTCTTAATGAGGTTACTCAAAAGGATGGAGCTCAAATAAGAAATATGTCTTTGTGGGATCAGGGCTTTGTTTAAATGTCATATATTGACTCTTCGCTTCATGAAGGCGGAATTACTTCATGTGCACGGAGTCTCATTAAAGCTATTGTATTATTGGGGTCTGCATGTTCAGCTAATGTTGATTGTTAATATTTTATGTTGTGCTGGCTGTCTGAAAGGTGACCATTATTATTCTGAGTGTGTCAGAGACAGAGAGCCATCTGCCTGCTGATTATACACCAAACTTAACAAGAATAGCAAAAGAGTTAAGCATTTACCTGTGCCATTTTTATTACTAAACTGCTGAAGATATCCAAGACATAGTAAAAACCATGACAGTATCAGCTGTGTTTTCATCTGTGCAGCAATCTTTATTCATCACTTCTGCTCCAGGAGGCAGCATGGTTTAGTGAACTGACTCCATCAGATGACAGACGAAACTCCTGAAATCTAGCAGTAGCTCTGTAGTTTTGGGCAAGTCCTTGTAACTCTTCTGCTCTAGTCCTCATTTGTTATTCAACCATAAATACTCATATAGTCGATGGTATTATGGTAAATTGTAAAACAATATGTGAAGTATAACTAATAATTTAAATTAACATAATTTTGCCTTAAATGGAACTCTGGATGAAGATTTTTTACTTCCCTACTTGCACAGTGGAATTAATGGTAGCTAACTTTTCAGAGGGGTTGTTCTGAGGACTAGTGCGTCACTTGTGTTTTAAGATCAATTTTTTGAAGTTTTCCTTTTTTTTCTACCACCCTTCACAGACGCAGTTGTTGCAGTCCGACACTCTTGTCCAACCCGCTCACTGTTATGAAAATCTAAGGCCATTCCTTTGCTGCTTTCCTCATCATACAGCTCTAGCTGATGTTTTAACCAAATGCCAAATGAAGTAGTTGAGTATTCCCAGAAACTTGCATGAATCATCATTTTGGAAATGGGGCAATTTAACTGGGAGCTGAACTGAACTTTGAAAGTCCCTTTTCACTTTCCTGTCTAGCTGGAGTCCTTCCCAGAGCACTCCCCTGAGCTCTTTGGAGGCCTGTTCGAGTCAGTGGAGGGCTGCCACTGACTTCAGTCGCGCTTTTCAGTTTTGCAGGCTGCAAAGGTCTTCGTGCTCTACTTTCCGCTGCAATGGTACTGAGAGTCGTTACGTAGTTACTATTAGTACTCATCCCTGACTGAATTTGGGTGTTGGAGTAAGCCTAATAGGTTGTTACTTACCTAAGGGCTTGTTTGTAAAGAGCTGTAAATTCTCTGGATGAAAGACAATTTTCTAAAGCCAAGTATTGCTGTGACCTACTTGTGCATGTTATCTCAAACTGCTTGAAAACTGTCAAAACTACTTGTTATCACAAAGGTCTAAGTTAATGGAAAAACGGCTGTTTTTAATTCCTGTAATCTTTAGTTATGCTAGGGCAAACAGGTATGATTGGTGGTACTGTTTGGTGTGGTCAAATAAGATCTTTGCTAATATTTTTTTTCTAAATACTGAAAAAATTAGCATGAACTATTTTTAGTCCAGTGGGCAACTTCTTCAGGAAAACAAAGGCCCATGAAATAGGAGTTTTATCAATAGTGGCGTCTTCTCAGCCTTTTTTTGTGCCACAACAACAATCACTAGATTTTGACAGAAGTCAGTAGTAAAAAAATATTCTTCTTGTCTAATAGGTTGTATTGTGCTACTCTGGTGCTGTGAGTGTGGGTATTGTAGAGAAGATAATTATATTTTTTAGCCTACTCAATAGTCAAGATAGTAGGTTTAGTTAGTTTGAGAATTTATTTTGTACAACAATCCTTGTCTTTACCTTTTCCATTTTCTAGCAAATGTAGGTCAAACACTTCTCATTTCAGACAAATCGCCATAATACTGATGGGAGGGAGGTTTTGTCCTCATTTTGAGGACAAAGTGAGAGAAGAATTGAAATTTTTTTTGTTTTCATTGAGTCTTAATGCTCGGGTCAGAACAGGGGAATTCCTGTTGTCTGGTCTTGTTCTCACACCACTAGTTTGTAGTCGTACAAGCTGCTAAGTGAATTCTAATAGAAGATTAAAAACTTTATCTCATTATGTTTGCTCTAGTACTGGTTCTTTTCCATAGGCATTGCACACATCACTTGATTGATCTGTCCCACAGCTGTGAACTTTTGCATGAGGAAATCACAGGTCTTTCAGTGAGAAATTAAATACTAAGGCTTGAGCCTTACATTCCACAAATTACTTTTCTGTTTCTTTTTCAAGTGTTCTAATCTCCCTCTAATAAGCACTGCTGTTGCTGGCAGTGATGGTTCTGCTAGCTGCTGAACTTTTGGTCAGCATTGTATTCTGGTCTGTGATTTTCACAATCACTTGCTCATATCTAAAGGAACTAGCCATTTAAGAGGTGGCAATGTTGTCTGCCATATCCTTCCTGAAATCAGTTGTCATGTTTTTCTACTCGTTGTCAGAGGTGTTTCTTTCAAGCATGTAGCTGCTCTCCCTAATAGCTGTTTGTTGTGTGACTAGTGCATGTCTATCATAAAACACTCTCAGGCTGAGAGACCTGCTGAGTGGGGTGGGCAGAAACATGTCATGGGAGAAGGGTGGAATATATACTAATCATATCCTGAGATCAAAATTGTTTCTTGTAAACTCTCCAGTTCTGCAAGGGAAGAAGAACTGAAGCTAGGCGTCACTGATAATTTACACACTCTCACCAATCTGAAAAGGAGTCAAATGCAGGGTGATGGGTTTGGTGTTTAACCTCCACTCCTGCTGTCTGGTCCATAGCGCTGGAGGCTTTGTACCGAGGAGCATAGCAGTAGTGATTTAGTAAAATGGAGGAATAGGCTGTTTTATGGCATTGAGATCCCATTAAGTTTATTTTCCATATATACGTTCTGCACAGGTCAGTCCTGGTATGCTGTTTGGTTTGTGTGAAACATTGCTTTTTTGTTTAAGTCCCACTAGAAAAGCATCTGTGTTTACAAAGAGTGTACTTCTGTTTTCAGCATTACGTCCAGGTCTTTTTTGTGTACTTGATGCACCTGTGCAGCCTTTGGAATGACTGCAGTTATATAGTCTATGCTAACTGATCAGGCAAGTACATAAATGATCTTTTTTAAGTTACATTTTGGGACTCTACCTGCGCCTTTCAGTAATATTAAATGGCACAATCCTATTCAATTATTTGGTTCGTCTTCCAAGCTGACTAGACATTTCCTTAATTTTAGTATGTTTGGAGTAGTAGTTATTCTAGCTTCAAGTGCTCCTATGGCTAGTGATTTCCACCATTTTCCTTGGGATAGCGCTCCGTAGCTTGAAGGAAAGCACACTTGGCCGGATTCAGTGCTGTGCAGCATTACCTGAGACAAAACTCTGTGGAGTCGTGCCAACACAACTGCTTGCTGGTTTTGATACCTACACAGTGCACTGTATAGAACTGGCTGTGTTCTCTTGCTAGTTTTCACCCTGAGTTTCTTCTGTATTGACTTCATACTGTTATTTAATCCGACCTATCCTTTCTGTTTATTTCTTCCTAATACAGGTAGTCAGTTATGTTTTTCCTTAGTTACTCCTTTCAGGGCTTGAACCTCAACTTAGTGGTTTAAATAGCTGCAGATCAGGAGCTGGATTGTCACTGTAAGCTGTACTTACTTGTCTGCACTTGGGAATCTGCAGCCTAATCTTTAGGCCTGGTAGCACTTCTGTTCTGATGGGGAAGAAGAATATTTTATTGAGGTATCTGACTTAAAGAAAAATCTCTCTTTTAAGCTACTCTTATGTAAGTTTTGCCTCCCCTTCCATCTTTTTCCCACCAGACAGGATTAAAGTCTGTGCTGTTTAACTTTTAGGATTAATGAAAATTAGTCCTGAATGCATGGAAAAAGTTGCATAGGCTAATGGCGACAACAGGAGGAAACTGGGACAATGAGGCAGAATCTATTTTAGATGTACAACTTTGAATGGAGTTGCACAGAAGGAAAATAAGCATCAGCTTATGGATGGAAAAGCAGACAAAACTGCTTTAAGTGAAAAACACCAGAACCTCATGTGTTTTGCAATCTCTGAAGACACTTTTGGGGGGAATTATTTTAATGGGTTTGAATTTAATATTTTGAATAATTTTAAATGAAACCTGTAAAATATTGAAAATGAAAACCAGATGTGGTTAGTTCACATACTTCTATAATATTTCTGATATTTTGCAGTGTAAAAGCAGAAACACATAGTAGAAAGCAGATGTTGATCTGTAAGCTCTGAGACCAGCAAGTAGACCCTTTTTTATTGCATGCTATTTATGCTGTGATGTCTTTATGAGTAGGTGTTCTTCTTAACTAAAACCAAATCAAAATTACTCCTAGACATTGTAGAGTAATAGAGGAAAAAACTCAAGTGATATTCTCTTTTTTTTTTTCTTTTTTTTTTTTGATGTTCAGCCCTTACTGTAGCATGTTTTCAGAAAGGACTTGCTTGTTTGAAGATCAAACCCAGTTAAAAGCTGTAATCTGGTAAACATTATTGAGCATTATATTCATTATGTTTACTAGTCCCATATGTTATATAAAGAAGTCCTTAATTCGTGAACAGAGTTGGACCAGACAGACTTCAGTAGGATACACCTACAATGAAAGATTCTTATATTCTCCTTTTCTCGTTCGTAAGCTAGAATTAGTGCTTTCATTGAGTCAGGCTGCAGCTATTTCATGTAAATCATGAAACACATCCACACTGCAGTGCCTGCTACTTATGTGCACACAGCTAAGTTAGACTTAAACTTCGTATGGCCGTGACTGCATAGAGCTCAGTGAGAGCTGAACAGGAGCTGTCTGCCCAAGTCCCAGTGCAGCTTCATGTGCGAGCTTTGCCGTCTCTGTAGACTGCTGTGCTGCTGTGGTTGGTTTGCTGTAGCCAGCCCAAACTCAAATGTGTTGATGGCTATGATGTAATTATATAGCCTTGAAGTTACTTCCCCGTGGCTACAAACGATTGGTTGCACTTCACGTTTGCTGAAAACTATGAATCTGTTCATGTAAACTCTACACTTTAAAGTGAGGGTCTGTTGTCCTGACTGTAAAAAGCAAGACTGAAGTGCGAGGTAGTAGAGCGTTTGGTGGCACTGGTATGCTTCCTGCCTGCAGAGAGGAGGTGGTGTGCTTTTCCTGCTGTATTTGTATTACTGCTGTAAGAGGTACATTGGAGACACACCTGCTCTGCACAGCTGTCGCTGAGCGGTGCTCTGGAAGGAAGCATGAAGCATCCAGAAGACAATGCACTCAAAGGTGAGGGGGAAATGTATTTCCTCCCCCCCCCCCCCCCAGCATATTTGCAGCTCCAATTTAGAGGAGGGTGGAAGAAGAACAGTCCAAGCAAGTCAGTGAATTATGAGGTTCTGATTCACTGAAGCACTTAGACTTGTGCTTAACTCTTTTTGGAGTGTGCTGAAAAACGCAGTGAATGTTGCTTTTCAATGGCTAAGTCTTTTGTGGCTTTTTCTGTTTCATGCACATAGACTTTTTCTTGATAACTTATGGGCATAGCACTTAAAGGCTGTCCTTTTGGAAAAATGTCAGAGAAGTGAGTGGCCTAATCACAGTAGGCTTTCAGAGGACAGCATGATAAGAAGCTTTAGTTTACTGCTTTCTTACTAATAAAGATGATAAAGATGATATGGTCTGTTTCTGGAACTGCACAGACAAGTAATGTGTTATTGTAGAAATGGACATATTTTAATCCAAGGTGGCAAGCAGCTGAACTAGAAGAGTTTCTGTAACTTTCTTTTTTTTGTACTTATCATTCCCTTTGCTATATCTGAGACCTTAACTTAGTCATTTTTAATGTGCTCTCATTTTAAGTAGTTTCCTCCAATGTAAGTCTTCTATGAGTAAGGACTGTGGGATTTCACTCAATGAAAGGATTCTGCTTTAATTATTGTTATTATAAAGCTGATTTTGTTTCTATCACATCAGGCTCTTACGAAGCATCTTTGATCAAGAGAGAAATCAGCAAAACTGCTGTTCAAATTACAGTTTTCTTTTAACTAGTGATGAAAGCTTTCACTTTATTTTTGGCATTAAAAATTCTGGCAGTCAATCAGGTTAGATAAGTGCTGAAACTTAGTCTGACTGTAATGGAACATATAGCTAAGAGACAATGTAATACAGCCCTAAAAAAGGTGCTTGCTCCAGCTCTAACTCTCTTTGAGCCTACTCATACAGAAGATGCAAAACAGCTTAGGTTAAAGTACTGTCTTTCTCTGGTGTCTTAGGTTTGCACTTTTGTTAATCAACGTTTGTGGAAGAGCTGTCTCTAATAAATACTATGGAAGGTGAATGAAGTTCATAGAATTAGAGTGTAAAAGAAGAGATGGATCTAGGACTTGGCATCTCACTGAAGATTGTAAATCTCTTTTTCAGTTTAATAAGAATATAGCTGACCCTAACTATGTTCAGTAGACAGTGTGGAAATGAATAGTTTTTTCAGAATCAAAACCAAAGGAAGAAAACACCTTCTTTTCTATAGAGTGAAAACTATGGAATTTTGCTTCAGAGGTTGTCTAGAACTCGGACTTCCTGAAGTGTGCAGTCTGCTGCTTCAAGTGCCTGTGAGACACAGAAGTGAGAAATTGGTTACTGCCCCACATGCAAATTTTGGGCTTTTCAGCTTATGTTCTAGAGTCTCATACTTCAAGCCATCACTGAGGGTCTTTAGTTTGACTCCTGCCATCTTAACTGAGATGTTGACTGTGCATGTTTAGCACAAATCTAAGCACCACAAGTTTCACCTTTAAAATTAGATTTAGTTGCAAAAGGAATTGTGGTGACACCCACAAAGTAATATTTTATGCCTATAGATGAAAGCTGACATAGTGTAAGTATAGTAATTTTGCTGTCAGAGAACTTACTTTCTTCCAGTCTGAAGGGCATGTACATGCATGAACATGTAGTGCCAAGGGATATGTGAATCTTTCTGTTCCACAAAAGGAAACCTACAGGTGTTTGAGTGGTTTTTAATGAGCAGAGCTTTAAGACCTGTTGACTTTCACAGGAATTGTGCCCAGTTTCATTTCTTTAATCTTATTTTCACCTGTACTTGTTAATATTCTCTTCATAAGAATGCAGAAACTCAGGACAGGATTTGAATGTTTCTGTGGCCTTTTGCTGCTGTTGTATAATTTTTTTTATTGCCATAGCAAGCCAATAAAACAATTAAATGATAATCAGGCAATCCATTAAAAACATGTGACATGTAAAAAGAAAAAAACTTACTACAAGAAGACAATATAGTTATATAATAATGTAGTTGTCCAAAACTAATGTTTGTTCTACTTTACGAGCTGGAGATAATCCTAAAATGCTGGTCTTTGATCTAGAGAAGAATGATAAAACTTTGATCAGCATTGAATCAACAGCTACTATAAAAAGTCTATGTCACATTTCTCTAACACAGGCTAAACCCAGAATAACTGATAAAAGAATTTGATGATTGCAGCTTAGGGATGCTTTCTGACTTGACCTGAAGTAACCTCTGTCCAAAAATGTCTATAAATATTTTTCTATTTCCTGTTGCCAGATGTTTTGTTATTTGAGATGAATGACAAAAATGTTTTGTGTACACACACGTGTAATGCACATTTGGAGTCTAGTGTTTCAGAGAAAGAGGCCCTAGTTAACTGATTATGTTCATACATAACATAAGATTAATTTATAATGAAGTTCTGATGCCATGATCAAGATGCCATTAGCTTGCTTTCTATCTTTCTGAAAGTCATTTAAAATCTTAAAATAAGTGGCTAATATCTGTGAATATATTACAGTTACTGCAGTGATGCTGTAATTCGCTACATGCTTGCAACACAGTAAATATTTTCCAAAGTACATTTGTGGCACACTTGTGATGTCCTTCCTTCAGAATTTCAGCTGGACAGTGGCAATTAATTTCTAGGTTTAATATTGTAAAACTTAAAAAAAGAATGTGAAGAAAAGCCACCTAACCTTTTACTGATCATAAATTGGGCTTTTTTAAAATTCCAGAGTTGTATGGATCATCAAAGTTCACAACCTTGTAAAGTTTCTTTGGTACTTCTGGAGTTCTACCCATAGTATACTCAATAATTAAAATGGCTGAAAATATAGTGTCAAATGGCAGTTGATTTTTGGCTCCTTATGATGATTTGGACACTTAAATATAGTTCCTTCACAAGCCCTAGATACTGTCAGGGATCTTTAAAATCTGTAGGTAGATCTGTGTGGCAGGGATGCTGTGAGGTCAATGTAATGTTTTGTATAGTGTGTCAAGAGTAAAGTGCTATGAAAGGGCTTAGTATTGCTCTCCCCTCCATCAAGCTCACAGTACACCACATTCTGTTTGCTTTGTACAACGTGTTGTGGTTGAGAAGTTAAAGCAGGACAAGATTCAACCTTACCCTTCTTTTGCTTTGCATCTTCCTCCCATCTGGCTCTCCTCTTGGTGTAGATAACCTGCGGATCTTCAGTTTTCTTTAATACATGGGCCCTTTGTCTTGGACAGTAAATCCTATTGCATTAAACATGTCAAAAATCTTGGTTTGGGAGATTTTGGGACTTTTTGCAATAGCAGTTTCCCCTTCCTCCTATTCTCCTCTGGTGACAGTTTTTGCAGATACTAGGAGTTCTCATTTTTCCTTTCTGCAAGGCAAAGAGACTAAACAGGCCAGTGCTGTGAGACACTCTTTATTCTCTGTGCATTGTTGCCACTCAGTATTTACCAAAAGCAAAAAGACTATGTGTCCCAAGGGGGATTAAGAATTCTTCCCATCTTGCTATTTGTGATGCTTAGGAGGTATTTTTAGTAAACATTGTTGGCAATGATGCCAAAGGGTACTCCTGATGTAGATTAATTCAGGAGGCAGCCAGCTGAGACTCAGAAGTACTGTGGTTGGAATTGCAGGGAAGTGGTAACAACAGCAAAGACCCTTTTGGTGGTTTTGAGTGTGTGCGTGAGTATGTATGTGTACACATATGTACACACAGACATGCACACACACGCTGTAGTCATCAGTGTTCCCTGAAGCCATTTGAAAGAAGAGGAGAGGGGATTAATTCATACTCTTTCTACCTGATACATGTTCCTGAGAGATTATCAGAGTTGCACAGAATGGTTTTACAAGATATTTAGATGCCATACCTGAATCTTCCCACCAAATATACGGATCCAGCTGATCTGATTTCTGTTACTCTTCTGATCTTGCTAATACAGGTTATGACTCAGTTTTCTAAGGGAGCAAGGTCAAGACTGAACTTGTTCTGCCCTTGTTAAATTAGCTTTCTACACTTTTCTTCTGAAGACTGAGAAGTCATAAGAGCAGTGGAGTAAAGGACTGAGTAAGAACTGGAGAGAGTGGAAGCAGAATAAAAGGTTACCTGAGAACAGTGAGCAAAAAGGAAATCTTTAAAGCAGAGTGAGGAGAGAGAGCGTGTGTGTGGGAATCCTCCTTCGAGATGGTACAGACAGATCAGAACTGGCTTTGAGTATAAAAAAAGTGCCTTAGAATAAAAGAGATGGAAGTAGAGAACATTTGGAGAAGTCAGTTACAGAGACATCTCTTGTGAAAGGAGTTGTAATTGTTCTGAAGTCAAAAAGTTTCTTGTTTTCTTTTGTTTTGGGTTTTTTGGACACCCCAAACAGGACAGCAGTGCATCTAGGGGAGTGTGTTCCAGAGTAACTGTCCATTGAATTGCTCCAAATATTTTGGTGTTTTTCTGGAGAGTGCGAAAGGAAGTACTGTTTTTTAATAATCTGAGAAAAAAGCTGCCTAAAAACTCTGATTTTTTCACAAACTCCTGTAGGTGCCTGTGCTCTGTCAGATCATATTCTTAAGCAATTAGTTTTTTTTCCCCTAGCTTTCTGAAATTAATGCTTCTTTAGCGCTAACACACAAGAGTGGAGCCAGGGGAGGAGGGAGTGCTTGCACAAGCACATGACTCTTGAGAAAAATATAAAACTTCTAAGTTTGGTAAATCAGGCTTTGCATAGCAAAGAGCTAGTCTTCAGTTTGACTGAACAGCTCCAGTGCTGGTGTGTATTCCTCCTGTAGAGTTATACAGATTTTGTTGCTACTTAAAGGCAAAATCCACAGTTTTCCTTGAACATGTTTCTCCTAATGCTTTACTTGCACTGAAAGTTGAAGTTTCAAACAGAAGTACTACGACTTCCCTGATGAGGTTTCCTGGGGCAATTAGGAAACACCATCAGCTGGGGCATGTAAAGTAACTGTGTGCCAACAGAAGTCCAGTGTTAACTCATTGGGAGTAGGTAAATCATTAGATCATCTAAGATGTCTTTTTGCTTTCTGACATGTCTGAAAAGCCCCACCGATGCAGCCAGAATAGACTGTGTTTTTGTAAATGTCACAAGTAGTTTTTCTGTTTGCAAAATACACTTCAAGTAAGTAAGTAAATGAAATTGGAAAGACAGAAAAAAATATTTGGAATAGAGAATAAAGTCTACAAGAATCACCACTGCTGTCTAAATGCTAATAATGCTATTAACAGTTCCAGACTTAACAGTTTTAGTCAGAATCTCTTCCTTCATTCCTGCAGGATAGCTCAGTTTACCTAGTATGTTCTAGTTTCCTGCTTTCCAGCAATACATGTTGTATTGAAAGTGTGGCAAATGATTCACACAAAGATTGAGTGCCTGAGATTTTTCTTGGTTCTGGGAACAATAACGTCTTGAAACCTACAGAACAAGATTTTGGTGAGGCCAGTATGGGAGATTTTTGGTCCATTTAAAATGCGTGTTTGTGTGTGTCTCCAAATTTCTTTGAAGTGTGCAGTTCTTAGTAATGCATTCATTGATATTTTTCCCTAGCCTGTATTCCAGAAACAATATTCATCATAGACTGAAATAAAATAGTTCATGGCTACTAGAATCTATTACGTTTCATTTTGCCCCCTGCTTGACTTCTCTAATGCAAGATAACCTGATAGGAAAGCTTTAATTCAGTTTTAATTCTGTCCATTATTTACTGCTAATATTGGTTTGTTCTGGAGGTGTGTTACGCTTAATATTGATAATTCGTCTTGAGAGTGCAAAAGTTTAGAACCAATTTCATTTTCCAGTAGGAAATTGAAGTAAAAAGCCTTTCTAAAATGGTTATTTTCCTGCTTCATATACATTGAAAATGTCAGTCAGTAGTGTTGGCGACACTTGAGCATAGTATTCTGCAATATCAGAGGGAGAGACAGAGGCATCAATTTGGTCTTTCCTTTCATAAGTGCTTTAAAAGTAATTAGCATGCATTTTATTTCTCATCTATTTCTGGGCTGAATGGCTATTTAGAAACTGCAATACTTACTTTATGGACAAAGAATATATTGAGGGCAAAAGCTTTTTCTTTGTAGCAGAGCTCTTTGAAGACAAGCTATACTCTATTGTGTTGTGTAAAACTGGAATAACTGTGGAGGCTGGCAGAGTAATTCCAGATTTGTGTCAGTTGAGAGATGAATTGGCTGGATTTTGGTAATGATTGGAAGTAGTGGAAGACATGGAGCAGAGGGGATAGTTCATCCTGCCTTGCTGCAGGAAGAGGCACATAGCTTTTTCAAGTCCCTTTCCCCCTTACTATTCTGTGGCTTCTGAGGTTCTGTGCTATTGGACATAAGGGCTTATTCAGCCATGCTCAATCTGAACCCCTATTTTGTAGACTTTGTTTTTAAAAAGCATTTTTTATGCATGTACATTAGTATATGACAGCAGCACAGATAGCCTCAACTTGTTAATATGTATATAGTTATTTAGCAGTTTAATTGGTAACAAAGTTGGAGTTATCCTTTGGCATGTATAGAAGACTGTTAATTGTATATGGTGTATATTAATTGTATAAGCTACATGAAGCTGAATAAGTATTCCTCTCATTTGAAAGTAGGAAAACTGGTGATTTGGGGGGAATAATTCGTCTTGACAGTTAGAGTTGGTGTAAAATCTGTATTTCATCCACAGAAGAGTTGGTGTAAAATCTGTATTTCATCCACAGTTGCGTGCTTTAACTGATGTGGGACATGCTAGAGCACATACTTTTCTAGAAAGAAGGTGTGAAAATTGCTTTTAGCTGTTTCTAGGGTGTTAAGTCAGGTGTCAGATATAAGCTGGTGCAGGGAAGAGAAGTTGTGCAAAACTGGAAATTGATGCTATCCCTAATGAGTTCCAGTTCTGTAAGTTAATCAAAATACTGCTCACCCTCCTTCCCTCCCTTTGGGCTAAACCTGCTCTGAGCTGAGTAGCTCTAATGAATTCCCTTGCCATCCTGGCAGCTACGTTGGTAAATTGCTGGAAACATGAGGAACTCTGCAAATTTTAAGTGCTGCTGGTGATCATGATTTCTGGATTAGCTGAACTGTAGGCAAGTACCTCTTTTATTTTCTGCTTGGGGGGTGGAGGGGGGACAGGCATTGCCTAGTACACAGTTTGTTTTCCAAGCAGTCAAGCTTCACCTTCTCTAGAGAAAGTGCACTATCCAGACATTGTTGTTACTTGGTTTTAATACCTCTTTGGAAGAGCTCGCATGCCTGAAGTGGTATAGAGGGTATTCTGACAGAGCACGGTGGCTTTCTGTCTTGGAGGACATAAACACTCTTAGCAGGATGAAGTGAGCTGCGAGGTTGTTCAGTGGCCAGGGACAGAGATCTATTGCATCTTTTCATTATTTTTTGCCTTATAAGCTATGAAAGGGAAGGCAGCATGTTGATTATATTTTCTGATCCTAAATTCACATTCCCTCTGCTTTCTTCTGTATTCTTTTTTTTAGCAGAGATTTGGCAATGGTTGTATTTTAATTTATTTGACGTTTGGCCATCTGGCGCTGAGCAGGGCTTTAGTCACACACGTTAGCTGTGTTAAGTGGGGCAGTGTGGAAACTAGGGGCCAGTTTCAACTCTAATGTAAGCACAGTGGAATTAGCAAAGTTACATCAGGACTGGGCTGGGTCTTTCAGGTGGCCATTTGCTGGCATATTACTGAGAAATTTCATCTTGTTTTCTGCAGTCTGAGGCAGCTTGGTGTGAACATGCTTGCAATGTCTGTGGTAACTTGGCTGACAAGTAACCTGTCGGTACCAGTCAAATAATATCCAGTGCCTAGGTTCTGTTCAGTCTGAGTCAACTGCAGTTAAAACGGATAATAAGCAATTCTCTCGGGGTAATGCAGCATGCTCTGTAGGGCACATGGGACCTGCTGACAGCCAAAGAGCTAGCGCTTACAGAGCCTATACTTTTAGACTGCATTTAGAGTACATCTTATTCCCTGGATTTCTCCCCAGGCTCTGTGCTGCTGTAGCTCTCTGCCTCAGCTTTCCCAGGAGGGATGGCTCCCACTGCAAAAGAGAGTACATGCAGCCTTACTAGCTTCTCGGATGATTTACTGCTGTTGGTGGGGGGTTTTTTTTGCTTTTTGTTTTTTTTAAATTGAATTGTATGTTGAGCACAGGGAATGGTATTGGAGGCAATGGACAAGCTCCCCTATATAATGGTATTTCTACTTCCTTAGAAATTAGGCTGTCAACACCTTTCTGGGCAAAAAGTTTAAATTTCACAAACGTTATTATTGGTGATTGTTTCCTTCTTCCATAACTGTGCTGTCCAGCTTCCTTCTGGGGCTCCATTAGGAGCTCATAACAGGTTTGTGTGCATCCCATAACAAGGCAGTAAGGGATAAAAGTCTCCAATCTACCTACTTGAAGAAAGCATGTATTTTCCTCCCTTTATGTTATGATCCTGAATCCTTTGGTATCAATTCTGTGTTTCAGGTATATCTCCATGTAGAGCAGAATATTACTTTCATGACATTTCCCCTCACTTAGTAATTAGCCTTGTGAATGCTTGGTTAGGACCAGAAAGAGATTGTTGTGGCTTTTTGAAGACAGGTATTTAGGGCAGTTAAGAGTAGCTATATTTGTTCTCATTCAGAAAAATAATAGCCTTATCGGCGTAACTTAATTTTTCTAACTTTTCTGAGCCCTTGTGTGGAAGTCATCTTTGAAACGAAGGTTTCTTTAGAGTGTTTGATCAAATTGCTTTTGACATGTATGTAATAGGCCAGTTACTGATTTTTCACATTGGGCATTGTGCGCTGGAGAAAGCAACTTGGTCCGTCTAATGGTGCTAGCCATGAAAGGTGCCTCTGCAGGTGCAGGCACAATGAATGGTGTCTGGAGGATGGCTTCTCAAAAACCCCTTTGAGAAATCTGGTCAAAATACGGGTTGTGCAGTAGAGGAGAGCGGTGTATCAAGGCTGAGCCTAGTTAGCAGTCTGGAAATGGTGCTGTATACAGGAGTCTGTGCTAGCTGTGTTTGTTGCTGAAGTACAGGAATGTGGAAATCAAAGCCTTCCGTTGCTTCTTACCTGCAGATGAGGGGTGTGATTACAGTTTGCTGTATAACATGATGTAACATCTTTAATTGGGATCGTTTGGGTACCAGTATGAGGGAAGTCATGGTGGCTTGAGATTTAGGGAGGGCAGAGGGACTCTGCATGTTTTGGTGGTTAGCCTGAGCTGACATCCACGTCACTGTGATTTAATTGTTGCTAGTTCCCAAGCTAAAGATGAGTTCAGCTATGGCTACTGCTGCTGTGGTCATGCTCTTGACGTGGTTTTAGACAAGCCCCTGAGACTGATCTTAGAATTCCTCCATCCTATTTTGTTGTGTTGCTGCTAATTTCTTGCCACTATGTTGCCCAGCCTCTTGTTGAGCTTTTCTCCTTATGTGGCACAGCTGGAAAGAATTAAGGTCAGCGGGACTATAGATGTATGTAGCTTCAGGTACTATCTTTCTTTTGTCAACATGTAGTCTAGCTAACACCTAGTGACTTTATTTCCTCTTGGACTTTGGTTTCTATGCTGAAGACAGCTGCTCACAACTGTGTTGGTTCATTTTATAAAGCTTTGATGATTAAAGATTTTAATGCACAATACAGTCAAGGGACTACTTTAGTGCTCCCCCATTTGGTGATCAAGCTCTTTAATACCTCAAGTGATTGCCCATGGTGGGTCTCTGCCTGTCCTGGTGTCTGGACCTGCTACTTGACACAAGTGCTTCTCTTGTTATGCAGGTGAGCGGAGGGCTGAGCCTCATAGCTGGCGCAGGGCGTCGTCAGGAGCTGCCCAACAGCCTCCCTTTCAGCTGCTCTGGGAAATCTCCAGGTGCATAGTGGAAACTGGTCTGCAAAATCACCTCACCTGTATTTACAGGATTTTCAGAGCTGGTATAGGAGAGATAGTTAAGAAGCACAAATTATGGGAGATCAAATATCACATAGCCCACATGAAGAATCACTCAGGGAGAAAATGTGCTTACACTTGTGTTACTGTTAGTGAAGTTCATTGTAAAATGTTTAGTTAGCAGCTGTTTTCTGAAATGTACGTGCACCATAATAATTTGATTGCAGAACAGACTGTGCGTAGAAGCCTTAAAATGCATGAATTGTGGAATGAAAATAGAGGCGGCAGTCATGGACCACATTTTGAGTTTGACTTGTTACCGTCCCAGCAATCAATTGTCACCTATAGCTCAGTCTTCTTATTTAAGTGCAAAGACAAAGTGTCATGCCGATTGAGGGGACTGGACTTCTTGTTGAGGGCATGGGACAAGTGAGGCAGCTCAGTGCCCTGTTTGGGATATTGAGGAAAGCTTGGCAACACTTACAGGTAGTCCAAACTCAGACTGGATTTTGCTGTGTGAATCGCCTTGCTCGAGAGCAGAATGTATTGCTAGATTTGGGGGATTTTATTTCAGAAGCATTTATTCCTTAGTGCTCTTCACTTCCTAGATGAGTCTGGAGATGTGGTTTACTAAGCAAGTTTGTAACTTAAAATAGTTGGGGTTTTATAGTAACTCATTGTTGTTAGTGTGTTTGATGAGACTCAGAGCACTAGAATTGGGAAGTTTCTTGCCTTTCAGAGAGATTCTCAGAGCTAGCCCCAGCTTTGTACTTCTCCACTGCTAAGTACAGGCTCAGACTTTCGTAGTCTGCAGCTTCTCTTCTTCTCTGTGATGCCACATACCAGGTGCCAGCAGTCAGCGTGAGCTATGACGGCAGGTGCAGGTCATGATAGAGGAGAGGGTATGTAAGATCAGATCCTTGTAGTCAAAGGGACTAGAGAGCACACATGATAGCATAACCTAATAATACTATGTTGTTCCTTCCCTGTCATCTAGTTCAGCCTGCTAAGCATGTGTCCTGTTACCTAACCCAGAGTGGTGCTGTCTCGTTTGTGCAGGAAGAACGTTAATGGTATTTGGAATAGGCTCATGTAGGATGCAGGTGTCATGCAGGTATAGGCTAATCCTTTGCATGGGGTTGTAGTGAGCCTTTTATGCCAACACATAGTTAGCCTTTTTGTGCAAATGTAGACAGGTACAAAAATTAACAGTTCTGAATTACAAATCCAATTCTTTTAAGGCCACATGGTAGCCCAGGGAGTATCTCAGTAGCTCTAACATACTGTCCTGAAAAGAGGTAGCAGAAATTTACCACAGCATTTCAGGATGCAGCTCTAGTTCTAGTTAAGTGTCATGTGATTACAGGGTAAAAGAGAGAAGTTTTTTTGTCTTTGAGCAGGCTGAGTTAAAAGACAAAACCAAGTTTTCCAACTTTGCTGATTTAAAAGAAAATATCATTAGGAAAATCTCTGTAAATGGTTGTTTGCTCTTACCCACCCAATCATAAATTGAAATACCAGATGATCAACTTGGAGGAAAAAAGGTACAGGATAACTTACAACCAGAGGCTTATATTGAGGCTACACCAGGGAGCAAAATGGAGCAGGTTTAAAGCTGTGTTTGGATGACCTTCAAACCCCATCTGCTGAATTCTTTTTAGCTTCAGATTTCAAATGTCAGCTGCAAGTAGATCATTGCACCGGAAACTCTTAGGCAATAAAAGATCAAGGATGTCCTCTCTTTGCATTTGTTTTAGAGGAGAGAGAATTGTGTTGCCCCATTAGGAACTGCTGTCCACAAGTAGACTGATGTCTCTGGAAGGAATTGGGAAAACTTGCTCACTGGGTTGATGCATTAATCAAGGGTGAAAATGGCAACATCTCCACCAGGTAAAGCATAAACCTTAAAAATCCACCATGACTGCAGATTGCTCAAGTCTGGTGTTCGGGTTTTGTGCCATGAATTTTTTATCAGCTGTTGCTGAAGAAATGTAAGGGAAATAATTCAATAATTCTCTGTTAACAACTGCCCTTGCTTCTTAAACAGGGGTTGTACTAAAAAGAGCACTGTGTGGTCCCTGGTTTCGCCAATCAATTTCCAAGTGCAACTGGCTCAGTTAAAAGCTCTATAAAAGCTAATCCTTACATCTCCACCTTGGATTACGGTGTTGTTTGATTGCTCTCCATTGGCTTGAATATCTTTGTCAGTAATAAAGTTGATCTAGGCTTAGTTATAACATTAAACTAAAAAATCACCCTTTGTAACATTTGAGTAGTACCAAAGACAGAAATTGGATGAGACAGACTTTTGAAAAATGGGGTGACTTTTGGGACATGGTGCAAAAATGAGGACGCAAACAGGACAAATTCAGTGGTAGATGTGAAGCTGAGGGTTAAGAAAGTGCTTTGTGGAAAAATGCATGGTATGAGCTGTAAAGATTGAGAGTGTGGATGCTGGGGGAAGAAAGCCAAAACAATATGTATAAGGTATAGCTAAGTGTATTTAGCCAGCACTATGATCTTATGCTTCCTTGAATGACAGAATTTACCAACAAATCTGAAAGGCAGGCTGAGGGAGGAGGTCCCCCTGTTTCAGCTGTGGACTTTAAAGGGAGAGTATATCTAAGATACTGTTACTTTGGAAGCAAAATGTTAGCTCAGAGGTTTCTGTCAGCTGGGATGTTCTGTGAGCCCAGTAAAAGCCATACAGAGCCTCCAAGGGGCCTTTGGCAGAACTGAGAGAACAAGGATTTTTCAGAGAACTATGAAGCCTGTTCAGCAGCACTGTAAAAGCTGCAGGAGCTTTAATTGTTATCATTGCTGTCGTTCAAGCCTGAGTCCCACTGGAAGTTCCTCTGCATTAATTATGGTCCTGAGGATGATAACTTGGCAAACGCAGCTGCAGCATTGCTGTTGCATCACTTAATTAATCATCCAGGCTGGACTGGAGAGAATATGTGTTTCTCTACCCTCAATACAAACAGCTGTACAAAAATGAGGGCATGGTTTTGAGGGCAAAAGGTCCTTTTTCATCTGTGTTAGGGTGTGATGGCTGTAGGATCCTAATATTAGTGTGCAGTTTTGGGTATGTTCATGTTTTTGAAGGGGTAGTTGTGCTTTTTCCCCAAAAGGAAGTATGAAATGCACCAAACTTGCAAAAGCAGCTCATTTTCAACTACGCAGTACAGCTATAGAAAACCTTTGTGTTTGAAATTAATCCAGAAGTAATCACTTTTTATAATTTCACAGGTACAAGGGATAGATCATATTAGGAATAAATTGAAGATATCCAGAGTGGCTTGCTTAGACAAATGCCCAGAGATTATCTCTGAGATGGCTTTGGGAATAATTTGTGTGTTCTGGTGATATTGATTTCGGTGTGGGGTTATCAGTCTTTCTTTAGTGCAGCTCTCTGACCTGCTGCTGAACAATGCAAACAACATTTTAAATATACAGTTCATAGGATTCTATAGCAGAGCCTCAGCTGTAAGAACCTGGCCTTTTAAAGGACCTCTGCCAGTTTACGCCTACCAATGATCTGAACTTCTCTTTATCTGTTCCTGTTAATCATGAGGAATATTTATGGAATTTATTGTCTGAAGTGCAAGCTATAGTATCTCAACATAGCGTTCAGCTCAATGTTGGAGCTAGTGAAGTGGCATGTACTTAGCATAGACTTGACTATATTGCTGAACGGAGTCACTCTTTCTGTTTGTGAAATCTGATTCTGAACCTGCTTGGGAGCAGAGGTAACCCTTCTAACACCATTATTTTGTTGTTCGGGCAGATAAAAGTCTCAAACGGCTTTGCCTAACCTACCTCATGGATCCCTCATGTTGGCTTTTTCTAAGGCAAAAATAACTTACAGAAATGTCAATAGCGATGACAAGAGGTTATTCTGGAGCTATTAAACTAACTGCACTGAACACACTCCTTGTACATGATGACAGCAAATACACATTCACAGTGATAAAGTTATCCTGTAATTTGTAACTGTATGATTCCTAATTCCTAATAAACTTTTTTCTGTGGAATTTGTGTGTGTTGTGAGGGGATGGGTGGACTGTGTTATCAGTAGGCCTTTGCAGAATTTGGGTTGTGTCCAGTGATTTTCAGGACAGGCTTATGGCTAAAATAATGGTTTACACTGCCTGTCTTTAAGGAACAAGCATGAGACTGGGTCTGGAGTGACCTTGCTGGTATTACCGTGGGAGACCTCTTGCTGTGCCCTGTCCTTGGAGTATTCCCCAAGGTGCACTTAATCATACTGCAGATGACCTGCCTTTGTGGTGATAAATTTAAATAAAAAATGGCCTGGCATCTTGTCTTGTAGGGTGCTGAGGTACTTGCTAGAAAGGCCCTGGTATCAGCTGCTGTGAAAGAACAGTAAGATTTGTAAGAAATCTGTATTTACGTTAAGTTCAGGCTCCCAAAAGAATGGGGTGGACAGCTGGTGCTGCATATTGGGAGCACCTTGGAATACACAGCTAACTCAGAAATGCTCACCCTGCAGCCCTATTGCTTTAGCTATGCCTCTGCTTGGAACAGTAAGTGTAATTTCAGTGTTTTAAGATGGACATAATCAATCATTGTCCCTTCCTTGACACTAGTCTGATCTATGAAGGTAGTGGTTTCTTGAGCATTATAGTTTTTTTTTTTGTTTGCATCCAGTCTAGAACACATTTTACTAGATCAGTAGTAAAATTGTACTTTATGACAGACTGAAGTAAACCTGCCTGCCTTTGGCTGCATTCATAGCATCACAGAGGTTATGACTGGGCAGTGTGAGAGAGCACTTGTCCAGCAAAGATGAGGCTGAGGATATGCACTGTGTGAGGATGTGCACTGTGTGAAAATGTTGCACAGATTGCTTTATCTGGCATGGTCAGGCCACCTTGAGAGCCTGCAGCCACATATGCTCCATGGTGGTCCTTTGCCTGAGCAGCGTTTGGAGGCATCGGTTATGGTCAAAAGTGTTGCTGCCAATCGTGTCTAGTCCCCTAGACTTTTTTTTTTTCCTGCTTGCAGTAGCCTAGTAAGGAGAATGGACTGGAAAAGCTTTTCCTTTTGCTCCTGAGCCTACTATCTTAAAATGTATTTTCTTTTAGTCTTTTACTGTAGGCTGCTTTATGGTTTGTTGTGTTTCCTTACAATAAAAACCATCGAGTCTGAAAATGTCAGTTGCTGAATGGAGAATTAGTTGCAGTGATTAGATTTTAAAAAATGGCTTTTTTTAAAAGGTCTGGATTTTGATCAGCAGAAATATGTTTATGATCATGAAAAAATTGCCTTGTGATTTAAGAATTCATTACAGAGAGTTGGGGAGGAATAACATCATTTTGCTGGTGTCACAAAGTTTAGGTTTCGAGGAAGAACAAGCTTGTTTTGGGAACATGATTTAAGCTGATTTAAATCTGTCAGAAGCCATTTTTTTCCATTGTTAAAACTGTAGAGGTTCTCTTTAACAGTACTTGTGTTGAGTTAACCTAAGGCAAGAATTTAGGTTGGGGGCTATAATAATTTAATATGTCTGGTTGGAGCAGTTGCTGAGAAATAAAATGTGGAAGTTAAGTGCTTAAGACAGGGGGGATGAATTGCCCTCTATAGATACTTTTTTCTGCTGATTGTAGAGAAAGCCTTGATGATTAGCATTGAGAAGATGCTTATCTTTTGGTCAGCTAATGACAGGTAAGGCGAATCTTGCTCTAAGAATAAATTCATATTATTAGAATTAGATTAGCACTGGGAAGGCCAGCAGGACTGGGGCGAATGATGGGCATTGTGCCAAGCCCGCTTACACCTAGTGAAAGATCAGTGTCTGAGGAGTTAGTGATACAAAAAGACAGGATATCTAGAAGGCAGAAACAGTTTGTAGCCTTTTTTTTTCCTTTTTAAAATCGATGTAAAGCTTTTTTAGTAGTTCAGACTGTTAAGTTATTGTAAAGAAGCCAGATTAGCAGGCAAACGGCAGAGAGTTCATCAACAAGACACAAACACACACAGTTCATCAAATGGATTTAACCATGACATATATACAGGTACATGTAAGATGTTGAAAAATGAGTGACAGACCCAGAATCAAGTTAATAAAATTTGCTTTGCATGGCAGAATAATGTATTCTTTGTTCTAGATAAACAGAGACATGTCAGTTTTCAGGGAGTACTTTTAATCGGAGGTACATGCTGGCATTACACTATATTTGGAGGATCATGAAATAGACTTTAATATCCATCTGACGCATTTTTAACTTTGTCCATTCGAGCCTGATACACAGAGAATCTATGTAAAAAAGGTATTTTAAATGAGTCTTTTTACTGACTTTTATTCATATCAGAAAGCTGAAATAAAGCTACACCTCCCATGGTTATAGCTATGGTGATCTATGCTAGCTCTTTTACTGAGATCTAGGGATCTTTATCAAAGCTGTAAGAACCTGAATGACAGGATTAAGAGCATCACTTTTAAAAATATTTTCCATAAAAACTGAAAGCTGACACTGGTGAATGGAGGCCTTTTACAGTCCCTGGTTGGTGGCCACAAATCTAGGTCACTTTTGAGTGCAAGGCTGTCAAGTTTTTAAATATTATTTGAACTGTCAGCAGAATGGGCAGAGAAAACTGCGGGGTTTATATTAGGTGTATTGCAGGCCAGCTTGTGTCGTGTGGTGTCGTGCCTCCTTCAGGTGGACGCTGCGGTGGGCGCAGGGGGAGAAGGGCCACCGGGACCCCGAACGGCCGCCCCGGGAGCGCTGCCGCGGCCGTTGCCGGGCTCCGCAGCGGCCGCTGGACGCCGATGACGGGTCCCGCCGCCAGACGCGTGGTGCCGCGCGTGAGAGAGGGCTCGGGCCGCCGCTGGCCATAACCGCGCGGCTCGCACCGCGCCCAGCCGAGTCTTAGGGCCGTTTTTGTCGTGGTCTTAGAAGGCGGGAGGTGAAAAAGCGCGGGCTCGGGGGCTTTGTGGGTGGGAGATGAACGCAGCGGGCCTCGGAGCGGGCTGAGACGCCGCGGCGGCGGCCCCTGGTGGCGGGAGGCGGGCAGCGCGCGTGGCCGCGGGGCGGCCGTTGGGGCTGTTGGGGCGGCGGCTGGGGCCGGGAAGGTGCCGCCGCCCTGCAGCTCGCACGTCGTCCCGGGCCTGTCCTGAAGGTCCGGGCTTGGCGGGCGGGCTGCGAGGCAGGTGCGGGGAGGGCGTGAGGCACCGGGCAGGGTGGGAGGTGGAGGTGTGCGGTCCAGGGGCCGCGGATGGCGGGGAGCCTGCAGGGGTGCAGCTGAGGGGAGCCAGACCTGCGGCCCAGTCTTTTACTTCTGCTGGCTCTTTGAAGATGGGGCTCACAGCAGGTTCGAGCTTCCCTATACTCAATGCGATGGGTGACAGTTTAGGACATTACCATTGTGGCCCTCTAGACAGAGCTACACAACTTGTACAGGCTCTGAGTGTGTTTGTTGCTTTTTGTTATTCAGATGGCTTGCAGGCGTGCGGGGTCCCGTGCTGGTGGTAGTCAGCCATCCTCTGCTGGGATGCTGTTTGGTAACCGAGCATGTGTCTGTGATGCCCCCACGCCTGAGGAAGCAGAGGGTGGGAGGCACTTTGTTTGCTTGCTCTGGATACTACATCACACTTACTGACCTCTCCGAGTGCTAGATCAGACTTTTGGACCACTCCTTGCTGGCTCTATCTGTGGTTACTCTGAATAGGCTTTCAGGGTTGAGTACTTACATAGATCAGTATGGAGCATTCATATCTAAGATGGGTTTTTTTACCCTGGCTTTCAGTTCAGATTCCACATAGTTTTCTTATGTTTGTATTGAGTCTCAGCCTCCTCTGTGTGAATCTGCAAGGTTTTGAGATCTCTTGATTTCACTAAGTAGTTCTCTTAGTTTATCAGATTTGGACTTCTGAAACTAAATAGTTCCAGTCCTGTATTTCTATTTTCACTGAATTTAATCACCTTGCTTTCACACTGTTCTAGTGTGTAATGAGCTTACCCCTTAGGGGGTAAATAAGGACCTTTGTTGATGGTTTGTTTGTAGATACTGATTTGGCTGGCATTAGCCATCCCAGAATTCTTGTGAGATAAAGTTTTGCTTTCATAGTTGTAAAATGGGCTTGAGTGAGACAAAGGTGCAGTGACTTAAAGCTGCTGTCACTCATTCTCATGTCCTAAGGGTCTTGCTGCCTGTAATTCTGCTTGCAGAGTCTTTTGGAACCACATCAGCAGCTCTCCAGCCATGGGCCTAGCCCTGGAGCAGGTAAGCTTTGGAGTTTTTTTGAAATTATAGAGTGGCTCCAGACATCATAGCACCATAATTATACTGTGTGGCCTCCCAGGAGCACCTTTATCCTTCCAAATGATGGCTCTGGAATCCAGGCTTCACCTGTAAAAAGAGACAGGCAAGTCAATTCTTCCAGCAGTAGGTTGGTTACGTTTCACACTTTAGGTATAAGAAGTTTTAGGCTCTTCAGATCTTGGTTAGTGTCATCACAAGTTCAATTCAGTCACAGAGTGGAGAATCTACATCCCAGAAACTTTCTTCAGAACCATACTCCCTCTCTGCCTCTCCCAACCTTTTTTCTCGCTTTTCATCTCCCCTGGCAAGGGGATCATTGTCTAAAGGTAGTCGTCTTCTACAGCATCTCTATTTCTTGTCTGTACCTAGTTAATATTAAGTGTCAGTGGCGAGTAGCCTGCCTGTCTGGGGTGGATTGGTATATTTAACTCTTCTTGGTTGTGAGACTTCGTGTGCTCTCAGGGGAGAGACTAAGGGAATTGCAGTGAACTTAAAGCCAAACGCTAACATACTCTTCTATCCGTGCTAGACACCCTCAAGGCTGTGATATAGAAATGTGTGTGAGGGGAGCTGGGAGTGGGGGTAGTGTTCGTCCTCTGCTCTCCCAGTTTCACATGTGCTGTCTCTTTAATGGTTTCCATCATCCTGAACTATAATGCTTTCACAGACCAGTTTTGGGGAGGAAGTATTGACACTATCTCTCCTTACATAGTTTTGAAGTGTCAATTATATTTACCTGTAGAACTTGGTTC
Source organism: Dromaius novaehollandiae (assembly GCF_036370855.1). NCBI lineage: Eukaryota > Metazoa > Chordata > Aves > Casuariiformes > Dromaiidae > Dromaius > Dromaius novaehollandiae. The sequence goes on along the minus strand of NC_088103.1, from coordinate 39,533,638 downwards.
AAGGTTATCTTGAAGGTAACTGGAGTGCATATATTGCAGCAGTGTTACGTGAAAATCTGTGTACTCAATAATACAATGAATTACATTAGCTTTGGCATGTCCTGTTGTACCATAAACTTTCTGACCCTTGTGTGCTGGGAATGAAACTCATGCAACTGCCTTTTCTCTCATGGCCTCTGCTTTTGTGAGGCCTGGCTATTATTTATTAGCAGAGCAACTTTACAACCTCTTTTCACCCCGAGTCACCGTGCATCGTATGCAGTTGATAAGTCTGGTCTGCAATTTGACAGGCAGTCATACGTAGTATGTGGGGTCCCAGAGCAGCAGTTAGGCTGTGGCGATGCCTTGCCGCTGCAGGAACGCCACATTGCAGGACCTGTTCAGTGAGCGGGCATGCCTGGTCAGCAGCAAGCCTTACGTCATCCGACTGCACGTTCCACAATCTCTCATTATTCCCCTGCCCCCATCCATTTGCCAGTCATCCCTTTTCTTCACCCACTGAGTTTGTTTTTAATGTGCTGAAGTAGATCTGAGATACCAGGTAATGTCATACTAAAACAAAAGGGGAGAGAATCAAAGTGTCTGCTTCTCTGTTGCTGCTGTTTTTTTTTTTTTTTTTTCCTCCTTGTACCACTTCCTTTTTCCTGTTACTGTTCTTTGGAGGAATAAAAGTAACTGATCTTCAAGCAGAAGAAAAAAATCCTGAGTTTAAATAAATAATTTAAAGCAATTACAGATTTGATTTGGATCTGTGTGCATCCAGCCTCTGCTGCCTGTGGCAGAAAATAGTGTGAGAGGGATTATTAAAACCACACATGGTGCTTTTTCTGTAGGAATGTATGCCATTGGCCTGCTGGGATCCTTTCTGCTTCCACAGCCTCAGTCCTATGTTGTGGGAGAGAAATAAACAGTATTTTTTTGGATCCATCAGTTTGGCCAAACATTCTGGAATGGACAGTCTCCCTTTTCCCTGTTTTGCAAGCATTTAACACTAACATGTTCTTTCATTCCTCTCAGCAGTGCAGCCTGAAAATCTCCAGCTGATTTGTCCTATTTTCCTGCCAGCATGTAATTTCAGTGGCAGTAAGGGAACAGGTCCCTCTTTGTTTTGGGTAGGGAAACTCAAACTGCAAGACACTTTCACAGTAATATGTTACGTAATACTGCGCAAACCGAAAATTAATTAATATGTAGGTGGAAAAGATACCCTTACTACTCAGTGTAAGGCTGTTTTGCCTTTCTGACAGAGATAGTTACCTCCTACCTCTTCATTTCTATGAGACTCACGCTCAGTATCCCAAAGATGAGAGAAAATAACTAGAAAGTTGTCTTTAATCTTTAGCAGAATCTGGCAATACAAGCAAAAGGTGGAGGCTACATTATTCTGTCACCTTAGCCGCTTAGTATTTGGAAACAGTGAGCAAATAAACAGCTAAATGAAAAAAGACAGAGTGCCCCCTCCTCAGGGCTGTGGAACACCACATTTCTTATCAGACCAGCCAGATTACCATTTCATGATGCACTTGTGAAAATTCAAAGTAGCCTAGTGAAATTAATGACTGCCCAGAACAGTTGAAATCACAGGGTATAAAACCTAGCAAAGCATCAGACTAGCTCCATTTACTACTGGCTTAGCTCTATTATTGCAGAGTGTAAAGAGATGAAAATCTCCTGCTTATGTTCGCTGCCCTAGAAATGGTAGGACTGCTGAGTTTTCCCTGTTACAGCCTTTCTTACATGGCCCTTCATAAAGATTTTTGTTTTGCAGCACTCTCAAGTTACATGAGAATATGACAACAAGAACATAGTGTGTCTAACCTCCTAAATGATTTTCATCTTAATTAGACAATGTGTAGTCATAGATTAAAAATACCGAGCTTGGTTACATCCTAAAAATACTATTCAAGGTTCTTAGCCACTGTTACTAGAAATAGTTTAATATTGGGTGGGAAGTACAGTAGAAGCAGAAAATAAAAAAACTAGCTTTTTTTTTCTCTCTTTAATATTCATTATGACTTAAATACTCTGCATTCAGATTAATATCTTAAGCACTTGCTCTTAGATGGCTTGCAAGGACTAAGGGGGCAAATGAAAGGGGATAGAGAATGTGGCATATAGAAAATACTGTACATTTATATTGATAAGTGATGAAACTTTTCCTGGAATATTTTACAGTTCTGATTATTCCAGCTCAAACTAAAGACAGTTCAGAAAAGGGTGACTAACATGATGTATGCTGGAAATCTATATGATGAAAGATTTAAAAAAACTGGGTTTATTTGTCTTAGGCTCCCTTCTTCATCCCCTTTTTATGTCATGAGAGTAGCTAACATCATAAGCAGTATAGAGAAGATAGATCAGGACTGTCTACTTTTTCCTCTTTAACAAAAACATCAGGGCACTCGGTGAAATATAAATCGTGGGAAATTCAAACTTCTAGAGGGAAAAATGAGGGTGCGGTTAGACTTTGAAGATCATTGCAACAGGCATTTGTTGAAATAGAAGAAAATAGCAAAATGGTGAAAGAGAATGAGCTCCTGAGAAGTGTCCAATTTTATTATAATTAGAAAACTTTGCTTCAGAGGTCATGGGTATAAGATAGGTGGGTTGAGGGGGGTGCCTACATATTGCATCACAACAGCATTGTGAGACTGAAGAAAGTAGATGAAGGTGCTATAACTATATGTGGCAATGCATTTTTTCTTTTCTTCTTCTTTTTTTGTTTTTTTTTAATTAAGAACATATGCTGGGAAGCAGTTTTTAGATGCCTCTACCATGACCAGCACTGGGCACAGCACTTCTAGGACCGTATTCTTCCCTGGAGCCATCTTCACATTAGCTTTCTTGGTGGGACCCTGAAAACTGCGCAACTCTCTGCGTCACAAAAAGTGCAGTCCTAGGAGTGTGTTTATTTGCAGAAAAACTTTGTGTCCTTTTAAATGTACAAAGAACTGTCTCTGTAGTATCAGCATCTGAATAGTATTTTATTTTGTCTGAAAAATTCCATACATCTTGCTTTTCCCTTGAAAGTAAGTCTTTGCTTTTCATTGCAAGAACTTTCTTTAAAATCCAAAAAAGCTTTATGTTATATATTTACATATTATTGCCTCTTTAAAAATAAGTTTCTTTTTTTGTAATTGTCCCTCAAGACAAAATTACTGTATATGTTTTGCAAATGTCACCCCATACAATTTTTCTCTCATGCTGTATCTTTTAAAATGCTATATACTGTTCACACGTGTGTGTGCGCGCGCGTTCTGAACGCAAATTCAGTGTACTAGTAGACTTCCCATAACCCTCTCACTTGTCAACCCTTTAAATATTCTAAAACAAATCGTATTTTGTGGAAGTCTTGGCAGAAGGTGCCTTTCATGTGCAGTAAAAGCAGATGGTGGCAGGCATGCTAATCACCTTAGAGAACATACTCATCAGTCAGTGTTTTGAGGTATTCTGAAGAACAAACTTACCAGGAAAACCCCTTGGTTTTGACACACTGTATCACGCTTCAAGAATGTGGTAGTCATGCCAAGCACCTTCAGTCCTTGAGTATATCTAATCTTGGAGTGTTGCACAGAAAACACTGCCAAAGCCAGACATGCAGATTCAAACGTATAAAGAAAAATAATTTGTCATTGTCTTGCTTTAGGTGATCATTTGATTCTGAATATTAGAACAGAAAAAAGAGCTATAGTTATCTATATCTTTTGCCTTGTCAGGGCTCTTCACATTGTGCATGAGATCTGAATTTTCTAACCAGTTTCACATGTGTCTCCTGTCAGGAATCATGAATGCAGTGCTTGGCATTTGTAGAATAAAATGTGTTGTTATAGTACTATTTCATTGTGCTTTTAATATGCCATTTTCGAATTACCTCATTGAAAGCAAACACAAAACCCCGAAAGGTTCATGAAATAAACAAGAATCACATGCTTGCTTACTTTTTCCTGCTTGTCCTATTAGGCTACATTTCGCTTGAGATGTAAAATACTTCCTTTAGGATCGTTACATTTCCTATTAGCCTTTTTTGAAGGAGTAGCAGCATTAATCTTGTTATCACCTTCAGATTACATTCTGACCTTTTACCGATGGAAGAGATGCTTCTGGTTATAGAACATAGACGTGGTGTGGACGTGAATGTGGCATACTTCACATAATGATCTAAGTGGTTGAATCGTATTGCTTTGTGCCATTAAACGACTGCTGTACAACAGTCTATAGGCAGCTGCATTTGCCCTATGATTTCTCTTTGGGCAGGAGCTGTGAGAATGATGGTGCTGTGTGTAAACAGGGTGCATGGAAATTAGAGATGATCAGCTGAAGGCTTGTAAGCCTCCTGGCTCTTGCTGACAGTCTAGACTGTGTTTTGGCAGCTGTTGCATTCTTCAGTCATCTCCTATGTCTCCTTTCCCTTGCTGTGCAGTGGGAAGGTATGCTCCAAGCTATGTGAAACCTTTAATTTAACCTACCTCCTAGGATTAGGAAACTCAGCAAGCCCACCTTAGATAGTCACTTGTGCTTTGAAACAGAGGTGGAGGAACGCTGTAAGAGTAGATATTTTCGTGGGTTTTTATTGCTTCTGATTCCAGACTAGTCTGAAAAGTATAGGAGACATGAACACTTTCAAAAAAGGAAAAACTAACATAACTGTTCATAATCTCAATATATGTCTAGCTATGACTGGGTAGGTGGAACAGGCCGATGCCTATTTTTGCTCAGACATAATTTCAGTGTGTTCTTTCAGGTGTAGACCCATTTCCCAGTTCTGTCTGTGATTTGCCATAACTAGGTTTATTATTCTTCTAGTTTTACTTGCACTCTTTCTCTTCCTCAAATATTGTTTTAGTTCTTCCTTTAAAGCCTTCCTTAATCTTACAATTTTCTCTTTAAAGTATTTTGTGAGTCTTTGTAGAGTGCACTACAGAAAATAAGCTGTATTGGATCTTGTGCTGGATGCTCCCTGAACAGTAGGTACTTCACTGAAAATCAATATCTCTCAGTGACTTCATTGTGTTAGTAGCATTTGAGAGTTTTTCATGTAGGGATTCTGAACTTCCACATGCAGTCAAATCAAAAGCAACTAAGAGCTTAGAAAAAAAATACAAAGTCATTTTCAGTCAGTTATGCGCTCAATTAGAGGATGAATCTTGCTGGAATTGTTATGTGAAACTTGTTTGTTTATTTATTTTTTTCTTTTAGCTGTTGATCTGTCTCTATGATAATGTAGATTGTATCATATGTCAAATAATTGATGTTGCTAATGGTAGAGGTGAAAAGAACAGGCTTGGAAATGTAGATATACCTTTGGTTTTTGGAAGGAGTTCTTTTGAATCCAAGGGGTCTAGAATTACAGATATGTAAAGCAGCCATGTAAATTTTTGGTAATCTCTTATTGGTGTTAGATTAGTAGAAGGGAGCAGAGAAGAATGCTTTTATCAGGGCTATTTCTGATGCAGAATTATTTCTATATTCATTCCTCTTTCCTAAACCCAGTCAAGTGTTTTAGTTGAGTATGTATTCACTTTAATGTGGCATATGTTAAGGTCTGTTACGTTGTCATACTGTACCTGTACCCCTTGGCCTGGAGGAAGCCTTTAGTGGCAGATAGTTTTATGTTTTTATACCAAAAGATGGCTAGCAAAATATATGCAAAATTTGGGGCATTGTTCAAATAATTACTGAAATTTATAATGCTTTCTGGGATTCATTTGACTGAAAGAGTATAAGCATTACATCCTGCATTTATATATATTCTTTGTCATTGCAGTTTATTTCTATCTTTAAAGCAGAGTAGAAGCTTCATGACAACTGGGACCATGGGAGACCTATCTCATTATAAGTACCTGCAATATCTTTTGTCTAATTATTGTTATCTAAAGTATATTAATTAATAATATCTAATCTGTTCTTATTTTTAACAGTATTGAGATTGTATTTTTAAACTATTGTGTTTTATTTTGCATTCAGATGATAGCGAGAAGATTAGCTGCTTTATTTTTGCAGCTGCATGCAAAATGAATAGTAATTCCTTTACCATTTGTAAAAGGGATTTGGTGAAAGGCAGAGTGGACAGCAGCCAGAGGGTCACCGGCAGCATGCTTAGATGGCAGCTGAGACTGACCTATTAGGGAGAGATACTGTATTCAGTGGTTTTTTTTTTTTTTGATATATTTATAACTTTGTTTCACTTATGTCCTACTTCTTCATTTTAGCTTCTGAGTAATTATCAAATTTGTAAATGAAAGAGTTTTAACCTTGTCCAGTCTCTTTACAGCACATACTCTATAGCTGTAGAAAACTTAGGACAAAAAATAGCTTCTCTTTTAAAGACAGTAATCTTCCTGCCAATATCTTTTTCAAATATAACTTCAGTAATCTGTTCCATTTTATAAGCTCAAAAGTCTGGGAGTTGTGAAAACTGTGTTTAGTAATTGCCTTTCTGTTTTGAAAGCTATACTGTGTTACTGCAGTATAAAAACCAAACAGAGTAGACAACAACAAATGTTTTAGTATGTAGTCAAGTTTTAAAAAATTCGTAAAAGAAGCTAAGGTAAAACCTCCTTACAATTCATACAGGAAAAGCAGTGCACTAAATAGGCAAATAGATGGGGTCAGCTGAGGAACTGAAAACCAGGAATGCTCAGAACTGTTCCCCCGACTCTTGGCTGTCTGGTTAAATTAGGCCAATACTGCTTATGTGTCTTTGTGTCTGCAGTGACTAATGTTATTTCATCTTGTCTGGGTAATTCACCTGATGAGTGAAGATGTACAGGTTTAATGCCCACATTTATAAGACTTTTCTTTCTGATGTTAGAATTCCCTTTGCTGCTGCCCCACAGAGTTCTCAGAATGCCTGTAGCTGGGAAGGGGACTGGGCAGTTCCCTGTCAGCAACGCTTTACTTCATTTGAGAATGACTGACTTGCTGTCGTTGATGACTGACTTCTTCCTCTCGTTCTGAAAATTTAAATAATGGGTGGCTTTTAATTAAATTAACTGTCTTTGTTCTCTGGATCGTGTGACACATATAGCGACTATGAAGTGTCTAACACTAATGTGTGTGTGTGTGTGTATATATGTATGTATGGGGTTTGGGTATTATATATAAGCCTGTTTATATTTTCTCCAAAGATTCTAGGTTATTTTGCAGAATTTAGATTAGTATTGAATGCTGCTTTGAACAAATCTGGGTTCTATGGTAGTTGGATACTGCAGTGACAGTGCTATATGAAGCTGTAAGGAAGCAGAGAGGAAAGTGACATTTTACGAATGAAAAAAATGGAGTACTAGAGAGTTTAAATGGATATTTGAAAATATGTTTCTGTCAGTATATGAGCTTTTTTGCCTTGAATTTTGATATAACTGAAATGTAGTGCAGGGAGAAAAGAAGTCTTTTCCATCCCTTAAAAAGGCAAAAAAACTTTCGAAAAACACTTCTGGCTAAATTTTTAAGGTACCTACTAATTTTAGGTACCATAGTTTTTGGGTTCCTATTTCTGATGTTTAGAACTTCATTTCTGAGAGGTGATACACAGATCTTTAATCAGGCAAAGCAGGATACTCTGTGTGAAGAATTAGCGTTGAAATTCTTTTCCTCAGTTCTTTGGCATCCCTGTCTTGTTCCTTTACCACCTTGTACTGTCTGTTTTAAGCAGTACCAGGGACTACCCCAGAAATATGAATATTGTGTTATATTTGGAATGCTCTTCAGACAGCCTTCTCATCCAGTCCTAGTTAAATAGTAATTTGCATAAAGAAAATGGTTTAAATCAAATCAAATAATTTAAATTAAAAGTTTCAAAAATATAGCCTAGGTATCTGGATCTGCCAGACTTTTCTAAATAAATAATTCTCTTTCCACTGAAACTTTCTCTCAGAAACATCCTAAGATGAGTCTATTCAGGTGAGCAGGTTTATTTGCCAGGTATGCCTGAGTACTTGCTGAATGCTTACAAGGGGGAAGAAAGAGCAACATGAGATCTGTTTTCATTATGCAGATAGACCCGATGCAGTTTTCCTTTTTGCCTATGAAGGTGATAAGAACAGATGACTGATTTTGAAACTGATGATTTCAGCAGTGCTTAGAAGAGCTTTTACAATCTGAGAGTCATTAGGAAATTACTAATGCAACAAGGTGGAGGAAAATAAAACTTACCTTCTTCTCCTGAGGCTGCATGACAAACAGCATTTTAGTTTTTCCAGACTTTCTTTTCTTTCTTGTTTAGTCTTTTCAGAAGAAGAAAGTTACCATAAAGTACTAGTGCACCAAAGCCAGTCAGTCTGGAAGCAATACTTTTAGCAACTGTTTGCCTGTTGACAAGACTAGAAATACAATATAGAATAATAGAAATAGAAATAGAAAAATAAACAGATGTGATAGGGGAAGGAAGATATAAAATTCATTCCACTAAGCAGAATGTATTACCATGGGCTTTTTATTTTTAGCTCTCACCAAGAAACTGCTGTCAGTAAGAAGTATGATGGATGTTGGCCTATCAGTGACAGTGATGTTGAATATTTTTCAATTATACACTAGAAGTTTTGAAGATGTTTTCTTCTGTGTTCTGTAGATCTCTGCTATCATGACCCTTGTCAGCACACTGCTTCTTCTACAATTTTTATAATGTAATGCAATGCTAGGTTTGTATCACCCTTGAGTGAGCTTGGGCAAAGGAGTAGGGAGCTGACTGCCTGCAGTTCTGTGTGGGTGCACTCATATCCCATGCCAGGGCTGAGATGGCATTGCAGCATATCAGTATGTGAGCTCATGATGACGGTGCTGTTTCATACCTCATGAAATCAAGGTTCTGACCTCATTAAAGTGCCTGAAAGCATTTTAATAAGAAACAAAAATTAGATACAGATCGAATTCTGATGGAGTAATTATTATTTTTCTCTCTTGTCTTACAATCCATGTGTAACTGCTTGGTGTATTTTTAGATACAGAACTGAATAAGCTTTATTTACAGATATAATAGCCTCTGGTTACTTGGTTATGGTACTTTCCACTTCTTGTGTCTCAGTGCTGCATGAAATTGTTGCATTCCATGTAAGAGCTTCTAGTCTTAAATGTTACAGTTTGCTTATGTAATTGGTTCATGCTCCAGTTATTTTCCTGTTGTTTTGTTATCATTTTACTATTAGAAATCATCCTACACAAGACTGTCTTCACTAAGCAAGGTGTATTTGAATATGTGTGGGTAGAAAACTAAGCAAAGTAATGTCATTCTTACTTCTTTTCATCTCTGCTTCCCTCCCTGGCCTGTCTTCAGGTACTTTTTGTGTTGAAGGAGTTTGGACTACCTGCATGTTTCTGAGAGTCAAGATTTCACCTCTTTTCATTCAGTGAAAAAAATGTAGATGGTTAGTGAAACAAAGACTGTGCAACAGTTCAATAGCAAAGGGAAAAACCTGCTCATGGCTAAAAGCAATTCTTTCAATCACGCCTTGAAATTCTCAGGCTTCAGACAATCTGCTGTGCTTTTGGGGTTTAGGTTTATCCTCAAGCAGTTCTACTGAGTTTGGCATCAGTTTGAAAATCCTATCCAGCAGATTCTCTGAATGTGAAACCTCCTATTCCAGTAAAGGTTGCAAAGTGCTCTGAATCTTCTGGGACAAATGGTGCTACATGTGTAGATGTAGCACAGTGTAATTTAGAGCACAGTGTGAATGGTTGTCATACACTGTTCAATACAGCTTTAAGTTTGGTCTGTTCTTCATCTCCTGCATGGGTGTTACAATAAGAACTTTCAGGAGATCGACAATTAAAGAAGCCAAAGCACTCTTAAGGATTTATAGTTTTTGTCAGAGTCTCAGTGTTAGATCTAAGATAAATAAAGACAACCTTTGTTTTCCAGTGAGCATTCATTTAACATGTGTGAGAGAGAAGTGATTTGTCCAAGATTTCTCAGTAAGTCTGTGGCAGAGATGGGGTTTAAGCTCAGGTATCTTGGGTGCCATTGCAGGCTTTTAGTTACCACCTCCTTCTTGCTCTTTCATGCTTCACTTGTGCTGCCTTTCTTTTCAGAGCTATGTACAGATAATATTGACATTTCCAGAGCAGGGCTCAGTGAAGTAATGATAAAGACAGAGAGAGAGAAACACAGTCACCCCCTCACTCTTAAATATGTACTCAGGCACGCACACCACTAGTAACTTAAATAGGTGTTGATGCAAGGCCAAATTCTCCTGGGTTTGTGCCATTTCACGTTCCACTGGCAGAGGAACTCAAGTCTCTGGAGTCCAAAAGGTTTATATTTATCATAATTGCAAAGTACCTGGTGAAACCTTCATTTAACACGCTGCAGATTTTCTTTAGGCAGGTCAGTATCATGCTAATTTGATCAGTGAAACACTGCTCAACTTCTTTGGTGCTGACTGCTTTACAGAGATATAGGACATAAATACAGATTAACTCTTACCCTTTGTAATCTTGGTGCTTATGAAAAAGCTACTCTTCCAATTAGTGAAGGGCAGAAAGGTTGTCTGACTAATTCTGATCTTTTACTAATGCTGTATGAGAGTAGAAGGCGATTTAAAAATTGTGATCCTAGGAAAGATGTGATATTTTAGAAAGTAGGGAATACTGGTTACAGCTTGTTGTGGAAAATATTAGGAAGAGGCTTGGCAAGCAGAATGCGTTTCTTCTCGGTTTGTTTTGCCTCCCATCTGTCTGCTTGACTTTTTTCTCTGCACATGTAACTTCCTTGCATTGTTGACTGGAGAAAGGGTGTTGTTTGAAGGAAATTGGTCATAAAAACTCGTTAAAGGTTCAGGAGGAAACAGCAAGAGGGCTTGAGCAGTAAATCTGTCAAAACAGGTTATTCCTGTCCCCAAATGAGACAGCTGGCAACCCTGGTTATGAGGGAAAGTCTCAATACTCAGTGACTGCTGCCTGATCCTTGTGCCTATTTCTAGCTCTGAAAACTTCAGTAAAACGTGGGCAGTTTTGAGTCATTCGCTTTGAGCTTCTTCTATAGTCTTTCTGTCTAGTCTGCACTTGAGGAGAAGCTGAGGGCTGTCAAGTGCAGCTCGAATCACAGTTGGCATTATCCACAGCACTCAGTTAAAATTGCCTTTGGAGCAAGGCCTGGCAGATGCTTAATTTGCTGTTGCTGCTTTGTCTGATGTGAAGACATGGGACCTGTCGCTTCTGACACCCTATGTTGATCGTCCCGCACTGACCTCCAGCCATAAACTGCAGTAACTTTTTCAGGGCTGTAGGGGTGAGAGAGAGGCTGCTTCTAGCTATTGCTGGGGTTGCTCTTCCAGAGTATGCAAGGCTTTTGTTGCCAGGTATTCATGGGGAACATAAAAATAAATCCTGCTTTTCTGTAATGCTGTAACCACAGATGGTACCTAGATGGCAGTCCCACACATGCATCAATATAGTCACCAGTATAAAAAACAGCTCTGGTAATGGGCTTGAAAGGGTGGTGATATTGGATGATAGTAGGATTTTAGATATAACAGCTTCCTCAGCTGTTTGCTGCTCCTGTAGTTGGTCTGAGACCTTCCTGAGAAGCTTATCAGCTTCTCAACAAAATAAAACTAAACAAAAACTTGCGTGGATGCCAGAGCTCTATAGAAGAAGTAATGGTATATGAATGGGACAATGATTGTATTGTGTCCAAGCAACCCAGTAAGTGTTGAATCCACAAAGCAGCAATGTGCCTGTTTCAGATATCACTAGGAGATTTTCCCTTTTCCCAAACAGTGAGTTTTACAGTCACAGTTACTTTGGTATTAGAAACAAGCATGTAATAGCCTTGTGCAATAGGATGTCATGTTACAGGCGGCTCACAGTATGATGACCAGGAAGAAAGCACGGGAGTATTTGTTTCTTTCCATTTGCTCTCCAGTCTCAAAGTTTGACACAGTCCGATGGAAAGCCATAGGAACAATTAATCCAAATTAAGTAAAGATGTGAGTGCAGAGTTGAAGAGGCAAAGATTTATCATAACTTATTCCTGTAACAAACTAACTGAAATTGATCAAGGTCACTCTTATTTATGAGCAAGTGTGTCCACAGAAGGCTTTAAAGTTGTGTACGTAATCCATTTCAGAAGTTAATTTGAAATTTTTCTGAAATGTCTGCAGGCAAAAAACCCATTAGAGTCTGTGCTTGAAGACTGCAAGTACTCAAAAATAAATCTGCCTGGCTGCATGTCCTCACTGTTGTAACAGATAATTATTACAGAGAGAGTGGCACTGTAGTGTCCCAGTGGGTTGCAGGTGGCACGATATTACAGCACAATGCCTGGTCTCCAATGCTCAAGTCTCCCTTTGCAAAACCTTTGCCTCCAGCCTGCATCAGGGACTAAAGACTCTTAGTAAGTCTGATAAATTTTACCTACCTCCAGTAATTTATGGGGTTTTTTTACCCTGGATCTGGTGTATGTTGCCTTCACCCACAGCTGGGAGAGCAAGTCTTTAAACACTTTCTCCAACACTTAAGCCAGAATTATTCTGCGGTCAGCTCTTGGGTGAGACAAGTGCCAGGTCCCCGAGGAATGAACGTACCACCTGGCCAATGAGCTCCAGTGGTCTGGCTGTGTGCCTCGAAGGCTTCCTGTGCTGCCAGATCCTGCCAGTTGGTCACAGCATGTAATTTTTTGTTGTTGATGCTGTTCTTATTAGTGACTCAGACAAGATTGTTTTTAAAAAGCAATATCTCCCTTTTAAATTCAGGAAGGTTACGAAAAAAGAGGAACGTGGGCACATGGGAACTGCTCTGAGCTGTTTGTAATGTTCCTCCTCTAAATTACAGCTGGAATATCGCTTTTGCACTGTGCCTGTGCTACTCAGTCACATAGAAAAATTGTTCGAGACTATTCTGACAGCCTCGCTGCTGCTTAGAGCAGCATGTTTGTTGGAACTTCTCTTCAAATTCAGGGCTCTGTCATATGCTACTATTATTAATGGATTGTACTATTCACAGGCACTAAATCAGCAGCCCATGAGATCCCTTTTATACTCAGAACTGCCTGGAAAAGGCCTGTGCTTTTATGGGGTAATTCTAAGGTATATACAGATTGGGGGCTTTTTTGTTTTTGGGGGGTTTTGGGTTTTTTTTTTTTTTTTTGGTCATCTGTCTCCTCAGATGGTAAGTAAATTGCTTCCTCAAGAGTAGCAGTTCCTTGCCATTGAATTAGTTGTTTCTACAGTAATATGGCCATGGAATATGAAAGTAATGAGACATGCTGTAATAAGATGGTGCATTAGGATCACCACTGAGTAGCAGATCTCCATTGTGGTAGGTACTAACAAGTATAATAATGCTTCGATCCCTTAAAGCCTTGCTTGTGAAGCAGTAGTTACACTGGACTAGAACAGAGCCCATACATAGAGTTATATGTGGAAATCATCCAGGAGGTGAAGTCAGTGTAGACTGTGGCTGCCCACTAATTAAGTTGTTTTCGTTACTGCAGTACCCAGGATATGTGCTGGCCGGCTGTCAGCAGCTGCTCTGTGCCAGCAGTGGTCCAGGCTGGTTAATGCCTCTCTGCCTCCTAGCATTCTCCCAGAGCTTGTCAGTGCTTGCGTAGGTGATTCTCATGCCGTTCTGTGGCCTGCCAAATCTTATCTCACATGTTTCAAAGGTGGAGGCATTGATCCTTGTTTCTGGAATAGCTACTGTCATCTCTGAACACGGTGCTGTCTTCCTAGTTCCTCTGGTGGGGCAACAGGGGACATAACTTGGAGGTCACTTGCAACCTGGCGTTGGCAACAGTGGAAGCTTGTTTGTCCAGCCTTGTTCATGAGTCTGTGAGTATTTGTTTGCAGAGATCTTACTGCTCCAGTGTGTAGTGGGGATTACACAGGGAAAAAGTTCTTAAAGTGGGAATTCATTTCAGGAAAGATTTGGAGCCAGGAGTAGTTTTTCCTTAAACTGAAACTCATTTTGCTTGAGCTGCAGGCAAGAGTTATCACTACAGGCAGGTCTGGAACATGCATTTCAATAGCTTTGAAATAAGCATCTTTATTTAGTGCTAGCACAGGACAGTTTATCACATCTCCAAAGCACTGGAGCCGTATAAGATATTTCCAAGATGTTTGCAACTCTTATCTCCCTTCAGATTGGCCTATGATAGCTTTACTCACAGCATGTATTTCAATTTATGAGAAAATACCTTAACATCTTCTTATGTAGGTTTGTGTTGGAAAGGAGCATGTGTTGTCATATGGCAGAGCTGAGTAGGAAGTAGTGCCTTCTAGAAGTGCCATGATTTTTCACCTACTTCAACTGCATGATATGCTAGCAGTTTTTTTTTTTATTTTTAAACGGCTTCCACAAGACCAAAAGAAAACCTCTTAGGTTTTACTTTGTTTTTAATGTGGTTTTACCCAGAGGCAATGCCACTGGCATGGCAGAGCAGTGTTTTTAATTTCTGGCAGTGTGATTAAAATGCATATCAGGGCATAGATACCATTAATTATTTCCAGGATTAAATTTACTACTTTTTGTGCCTGTGGTTATAATTAAAGAACAGTAAGAGTGTTTTTCTGTGGCAGCACAGCTCATTCATTTAGTTTAGAAGCTGCTTTGCACTCTTAGATTTGCAAAAGCTGACTTGGAAAAAGAAGGGAACTCTCATTCTGCAGTTTTTGGAATGATTGCTTTGCAAATTAATTGACAGTAATAATGGAGCCTATGTTTAAGTTTGTTGAGACAAATAACTAGGAAGGAACAGGGTGGGGAGTGGAAGAGGGGAATTGGTACAGTCAGATCTGTTGGAGGTTAAATGACAGTTGTAGAATGCATTCTGGTGCCTCTCAGAGTAGGGGATGGATGTCCTGGAGATGAGGAAAAGCAAGTCCCTCACTTTTGATACAAATTTATCTCTTTTAAATTTAGAGTCTAAGACTCAATGCAGGCATTAAGGTTTTTTTTAGAATTGATGGGTAACACCATGGCTGAAGAGTGTTTTAGACTGATGAGAAAAGAACAGTCATTGTAAATTTAGTCCAGGGGTCACCAGAATTTTCCTGGCTCTGCAAAAGTGTGAGAACAATCCAAAATTAATCTTTACGTACACAGTGATTTTAAGCCTAGCAATGAGCCAGAGCTTAAGATGAAAATAGCATTAGATCTAAAGCTGAAAATAGTTCTGAGCTGGAAAAATCAGTGACACTATAATAAAGCTATTTGGAAACTCAGCTTCCAAGAATTTGTGATCCATGTGAAGGTGTCTGCATGAAATGGACAAATGCTCTAAGAGAAAGGAATGAAGGATTTGTGTTTCCAGTGTAGGTGTCTGTAAGGTATGTGTTATCCAGCCTTTCAAATCTCTAATCAGAGACACATACTGTAGGTGGAATTTGTTTTGAACTGCCTTCTTTGGCAACACAGTTGACCTTGAGTTAGGCTTCTGATCCCTTTAGCATACATAAACAACCTTCTAAAAGGCCAAACAATTTGTTATTTTTTTCTAAACCATTAATTTGTCATGGAACAAATGTGGAACTCATGACAGAAATTAGTGGAATTAGCATGTGGGTGTCAGCATTGCTGACTAAGTGTTCGGTCAAATGCCAGCTAAATCTCATTGGCTTGTATTAATTTCTGTTCATAAAGCTGTTCCATGAGTTCTCCTCAGATGCCAAAAGGTGGAATTGTTTTCTGATTCATCTGGGATGGATGGGTATCTATAACAGCTCTTTCTTTAAATAGAAAAAAACAGACTGAATCTTAGCTGCTTTCTGTTCTTTGCAGGATATCGGATAAATTAATAACAAGAGAATAAGGTGTTCAAGAGCTTGCTAGTATCCTTTTAGTGAGTATAATAGGAAAAAATAAACCAAAGAGAAAGTTGTTCCTAGGAATATAGGAGGAAAGGAGAAAATTGCAAGTGGTAAGCCAAACTTTAATCATTTCCATTTGGGACAGGTGCATGCAAACATCTTGAACTTCTGAAATGATGCAAGAGGTTTTCTTAGAGCTGAGTTTCACTCAGCTTCACTCCCTTATAGCTGTTCTGTCCAGGCATGGGTGTGTAATAGGGGTGCAGCTTTGAACTTGCGCATGCTTGCTGTTCTCCAAGCCAGTACACAGTGGAATTAATCTCCCATAGCATTTTTGTAGTCAAAGTGGGAGGATATAGACTGAATGGCTGAACTACAAGGTGTGTGATAAAACTGGCTGTGCTGTCAGGCTCAAAGGATCAGTGTCTAACTAGCAGCCTGTGTACCTCAGAGTTTGATACTGGAGCTGGTACTGTTCAGCATCTTCACCAGTGACCTGGATGGTGCCTCCTTAGCAAGTTCACAGATGATATCAAACTGGAGGGAACAGTCAACACACTGGAGGGCAGGGCTGCCATCCAGAGGGACTTAAGCAATCAGGAAGAATGGACAAACAGGAACATTATGATATTTAGCAAAGATGAATGCAAACTCTTGCACTTTGGATGGAATAACCAAGCAGACGGGGAGTGACTGGCTAGTTAGCAGCTTTGCAGAAAAAGACTAGTGAGTCCTGATGGACAAGTTGAATATTAGTCAGTAGTATGTACTTGTGACACTGAAGGCTTAGGGCACACTGGGATTCATTTGGAAGAGTGTGGCCAGCAGATCAAGGGAAGTGATTACTCCCCTCTATTCAGCTCTGGAGTCTTCCTCTGGAATACTGTTTCCAGTTTTGCCCCTCTGAACGCCCCTCCCCCCCCCCCGCCCCGCCCAGTGCAAGAAAGATGCTGAAAAACAAGCAAATCTAGCAGAGTGCTACCAAGACAATGGGGGAGCTGGAGTATGTGACTTGCATGGAAAAGCTGACAGAGTTTGGTTTGTTTAGGTCTTTGTTTCGCTTTCTCCTTAGGAGAAGACAAGACTCAGGGTGAACGTAGTTGCTGGCTTCAGCTACCTGAATTCATCCATCTTCTCTGACTCACCTTGGAGGTGCACAGTGAAAGGGCAAAAGGCAACAGTCAGAAATCGCAGCAGGAGAAATTCCAACTAAATACAAGGAATTTTTTTCAGAATGAGTGTGCTTAAGCCCTGGATCAGATTGCCCAGGAATCTTGTGAAATCTCCATCCTTGTAGATTTTCAGAAGTTGTCAAAACAAGGCCCTGAACAACCTGATCAAATTTTGAAGGTAGCCATGCTTTGAGCAGAAGGTTGGACTAGAGATCTGCAGAGGTCCCTTCCAGCTTGAATTATTTTGTGATTCTCTTCATGAATCAGTGATTCTAATCACGCTGGACTGTGAAACACAGGGGCTCCTGCTCTTCAGTCACCCAGTCCACGCACTGAGGTCTGGAGTAGGTAGACACAGGCTGTTCTTTTTTTGGGCTCAAATCTTTTCATCCTTGCTCCTATCTTAATGTACAGTAAGGTATCAGTGGGCTGCTTGTAAGACAAAGCGCTGGAAGAGTTTCAGAATTCATATAACTAATTATTTCCTCCATCCCCCAAGCATTCATTGCTCTTGCTTGTCAGGGCTCTTCCCTTTAAACTCTTCTGATGGTGAATGACTTGACAAATTAATGATGCGCAATGTGAATTACCATATCCTGAGTCTCTTGACCCACATGTAAGTCCTGGCTAGCATTCTGCTTACTCTAGCTGAAAATTTTGGCAGAAAGGGGAAAATAATTGTACTCAGGTGAGCTCTCCGTGCTCCCAGCGTGTGGTTTATAATGCATGGAACACTGAGTAGTAGAAATAGCAGTGTTGACTATTGGTTAAATATTGCGTATAGCAGGCCTTTGAAATAAAGATAATTAATAAATAAATAAATAGAACAGCTGATTCTGCAAGGAACACCCTTACGCATTTCAGGTAACTAGATGTAAATGTTGTTTCCTCACTTCTACATAAAACTTGCAGATAAAAAGGCGTGTGAACGTGGGTTAAGATAAGAATAACTCTCCCTCCTTTTTGACCCAACAACTTCTACTGATTTTAATCCTGCATGTTTCTGATTATTTAACATTGTTCATCATTTATTTCTTGGATAAATCATGTGCAGGCACTCCTGAGGCTTACTATACTAGCACTTTCTGTTTTTTCTACTTACTATAACAAAATGTATTATTTTCTCAGATTTGCTAGTGGTTGGCATCATAGTATTTTCATAAAGGCTGTTGCCTAGACAGCTGTTGAAGTTAAGGTTGTACTTACATTTCATGCTCTTTTATAGGTGTCTGCACTACTTTGCTTTAATCATTGCAATAAGAAGGAAACTATTTTTGGTCTAGAGTCACATCTCATACATAGTATTTTCAGTGGTAATAAAATTTTAATGAAAAAATTTTAATACAGTCCAGTAGGCTATGATAAAGATTGCCTTGCAGCAAAAAAATAGTTTTAAGCTATCATTTGATTTTTTTTTTATTGATCTTTTTTTTTTTCTCCCCTGTCAACTGTGCTACATACTTAAAGCACATGGAGTACTATAAAGGCCTTTTAACTGTTTTAGATTTGCACCTTTAGCATATTTTTGAATCTTGGTTCTTCAGATACACTTGCAATTTATTTAAACAACACATATCATGAAGAGAGACACAGAATTGTTTTTTAATTTTCCTATATTATTCATTTGTTGTCATTTTTAGTAGCCACATCAGACGCATCTGTACTAAAAAAAAAAGATAAATAAAATTGTCTAGTGGGTTCCTGCCTGGAGTGTTCTAATATCTAGGTTCCCTTTCTGACTTTGCCTCTAGTCTGTGGTATGCAAATTCAGACAAATTAATTTTTTTCTCTCTCTCTCTCTGCTTGATTTCCCCTCCTGTTATCTCACCTGTTCAGATTATGAATTGATACTGGAATGTTACAGTGTTACTGGCCCTAGTCCAGAGGTGTCTTAACTTCAGTAGGAGCCTGTAGGCATTACAGAAATAAAGATGAAAGTGGCTACACTTCTTGTTTTCTCATGAAACAATGGTATGGCTATTCTGGAAATGTAGAGTATGTCACCTGAATTCAACACTCATTTGAACAAATTCTTAATGACCTAACTTAGCTATTGGGTTTTTTTTTGGTTTTTTTTGTTTTTTTGTTTTTTACTGTGGGTACAGAATGCTTTTGACCGCAGTTGAACCAACAGAACAGCTTAGTGCAAGAGTGACTGATGAGGGGTGGTCTTTGACATGCTAGTATAAAACAGGGCAGATGGAATACAGACAAAAATCCCTAAGCTTGAATATTCGTTATTGAGACATTACTAGTTAAGGTGGAAGAGACTGAGGTTCATATATGAGTTGTGAGGCGGGCAAGAAAAATAATAGGGGTCTGCTAATGAAGTGTACAAGTGACAGAGTTGGGAGGCACATTCAGTATAAGTGGAGATTAATGTATTATACAGAGGTGTTTAGGGCAAATCATAGAAATGTAATGAAATTTGGTTGTTCTAAGAGATCTTTGTATACTTGAGGACTATGAAGAATGATTTTTGCTGTGCAGTAGTTCACTGGTGTGGGAATGGCTGTGGAGAAGAACGATGATGCCTTGTTTGTTGACAGGATGGTGGCAGGTACATACTTCTCTAGGTCTCTAAACAAGCATGTGTTGTTTCAGACTAACAAAAAAGATGCTGAGAGATAATACGGTACCTCAGTATGTAAATTACGGTAAATCAGTACATACATCCAAAAGTATAAACACTAGTGAGGGGAGAAGAGCTGTTTTAACTAGTGGATGGCATTGTCACAAGGAAAAATGCTGAGGAACAATCCATTAATAATTTAATATGGGAGCTAGAAGAAAGTGAATTCCTAGCCCAGCCTTCCAGTGGGAGTTGCAGAGGTTGCTAGTTTTAGGTTGGAACTTGATCAGGTAGTGTAAGGAGCTGGGTGATGTGATAGATTGCTGATGGCTGAACTTGATACACTGGAAGGTTGCATCCATTCCTGCCATCCTGATATGATATTTTTCTGTTTTTTTCTATGCTCAGATTTCTTATAAAGAAGAATAGTGGAGTCTTTTTTAGAGTTTATTTTATTTTATTTTATTTTATTTTATTTAGAGATTGGAATAGCATATGCTTTACATTCATGCAAATGATGTAATATCACAAAGACACTGGTAAATTAAGTAAGACCCCCCACCCCATTTTAAAGACTCCCACCAGGTTGTGGGAAGCCTGATGCTGAGAATGGACACAGTGTCAGGTTCCCAACTTCTGAATATTGTTCACTTTCTGGTATATCATATCACAGCTTGCAGAGTTGAGTTTCTGAGCTGACAGATCTGTTGTATTGTACTAAAAATCCTGACATTGATAATGCCGCATGTGTTGATGCTGAAGGAGAACATCTGCAATACTTTCTTCTGTCTGTCACTGTTTATGCTATGGGTTAGTAACCACTACATTTTCATGCACTTTTTTATATAGAAAGTTGACTTTGCTTCTCTATTTTTCTGTGTCTCTTTGGAGTGCATTGACATAATCCTGCCTCATTCCGAACAATACTCTCGGACCAGAAGAAACCAATTTTTGCTGATATAAAAGGAAAAAAACGAATGGGGAAAATGGAAGCACTCTCTAAATTCTCATCTTTTTTAAAAAAAAATGCTCTTGTGCTTGCAGTGATGTATATCAAAAGTATTCTGTTGCATTACTCGTCTGTTTTAGCTACTCTAGCAAACATTCACAGGTGCAAAATTCATGCATGAGTGTCAGTGAGTTTCCTTTCATGTACAGTGCTTACAGGCCTAGGCTTTATTTTAGTGAGTGCAACTGAAACCAATTTTTGCTTTCTGTCAATCTAATTTCATATCTTTATAGCTATTCTTCATTGTAAATTAATCCTTCAACAGTTCCTTTCATTTAGACATCAGCTGACTTCTGTGGGAGTTAAATAAGAGTCATCCTTGAAAAAATCAAAAATGTAAATATTCTTCTGTCACTGACAGAGGGTCTTCCTTGAGAATTGTTTGGAAGGTGGATCAAAATTGCAACCAGATTATGTCAAAATTAGGACCATTCAGGAAGATCTCTATAGTAATTTTTGAAGGGCAAAGATTGAAACAACAGGCCAGTATTTCACTACTGTACTGCAGCATTTAGTAACTCCCCAGAGTGAGTAAGTTGAAGGAAAAAGACTGGCAAGAAATTAGGATTCAGACTCTTAAGTGGTGTAAACTGATGCACTGACACCATGTTTCTCAAAGAAAAAGGTTATTTGTTAGTATCAAGGAGCAAAATCAACCATCACTAGCTGAGGATCTGGCCCCAGATTATTTATTGTAGAGATCTGTTAAATGCCAGCTGCTGGTGGTAATAAATGTCATTCCTTAAACTAACACACTTTTCTTCTGAAAGAAAAAGCATTTGCTTAACCAACACAATGCCAATAAAAAATAGAGTTATAGAAGATTTAATTGATGAGATGATTTTAATGGGTCCTATTTTGTTTCTTGGCAACAGAAAGCGTATGACAGTCAAGTGGCTGCCAAACGTTTTATCTGCATGTTATCCATTTGTAATCCGTTGCTTGGCGCCTGAGTTCAGAGCCAAGTCAGGGGAAAGTAATCAGTATCAGTGAGTTCCCAGGCTACATATGAGTGTGGAAAAGCACAGAGGGAGGTTGCACATTATTCTAGCTTTGCAAACACTTAGGTTAGCTTAAGAAAAGACAAAATTGTTAAGTAAATCTTTAAATGAAGCGTAATGGAAGACTGACATTTTAGTCTTAGGAACTATTTAAAGCTCAGCATATCACAACTGAAATATTTGCATTTCTTGGAAGTCTATATTGAAATCCCAGTAGAATTGACTTGGCCTCCACCATTTTGCATAGATATGTTGGAGAGCGTGCAGTTTACTCCCTCGCTTCTTTGCCTTCTGAGAAAGATTGTGGTGTCCAGGATGCCTGGGCTCTTTCATTAGGCCTGTCACTAGCTCAGTGTGTGACCTCAGAAAGTGACTTGGCTTCTCTGGGCGGAATTTTTAAAGCTAGGTGCCTAAGATTAGGCATCTAAATATAAACAGCTTGTCTTCTTGCAGAGGACCCAAATGGCTGCAGCTTCTGCTCACTTGTCTTTGCCTTTCACTTCAAAAATACCCCAACCAACCAACTAACCAAAAAACCTTAAAAACAGATGTAAAGGTCTTGTTTGAGATTATTTTGTTGGAAAAATTTGGCTTCCATGTTTGTTTACCTATATATAGAATTGCTCAGTGTTGAAAAATATGATAAAATTTTCTAAAATCTTGGTTCAGAGAAAGCATTTAGTGAATGAGTATACATTCCCCCTGCCCCGGTGTAAGATTTGTGGCTTCAACCTGATAAAATCAGCAGGTAGCAGGCTTAAAAATAAACAAAGTTATTTTAGAAGTGTTTCTTTATACAGCACTGGGCTACAGGATGGAGTTCACTACTGCAGAATGTAGGGCAATGAAAAGGAGGGAGATAGTCCAGCAGGAATTAGAAAGAATTGTAGATAACAGGTGCATCGGTAGTTGTTAAACACGGGTCTGGTGGCAGTCTCCAGCTAAGCCACTATTTTGCTGCAATGTGGGAGAGAATCTACAAGGATCACTTAATATTTGTCCTAGTTCATATTCTTTTTCCCCAAGTTAGTTAATGTTTTTTAAACATTGAGACCATCAAATGAAATGGATATGCGGGAATTTCAAATGATATCTGAAGGGGGAGGGAAGGTCTTTTTCTGACTACAGAGATTTGCAGTTCTGCTGTTGGCCCAAATAGCTTTCATAATGTATTTATCTACGGGGTGCTGCACTGGATATTAGTAGTTCTGTATTAATGTAGGCCTGCTTTTAAATCCCTGTGACAGTCTACAAAGTGCTGTGGGATATGTTAGGATGAAAGGTGTATAAATGCATGTAAAATGCTATAATTAGGATGCAATTAGCAATGCAAAAGAAAGGAGTGTTTTCCAGGGTGCCCTTTATGTCTATAAAGTTTCATTATTCTGAAGCACAGAATACATGGCATAACACTTGTTCTAAGCAGTTACTGGAAAATAATTGCTATGCACAAGCTCTAAGGAAGCTATTGTAGATTTGTTTTTGGTGTGAGGCAGAGGCACTGACAGTGATGCAATAGTTTCACAGGACGGGGAAAAGAAATCTAGAAGGATCATCACTGGAAGCAGTAAATGAAAAGGAGAATTACTAGCAATCAGGAGTCTCAGGCCAGACTGGGAGGTGAGGGACTTGGTTTACTGAAGTACCAAGGAAGACTCTCCTTGTAATTTTCCTCCTGTGACCTGTTGGTTCTGCTGCTGTCACTTGCGAACCAGCCCTGGTGAAAAGACTGCATCATCCACAAGGACTGTGT
Source organism: Dromaius novaehollandiae (assembly GCF_036370855.1). Lineage (NCBI taxonomy): Eukaryota > Metazoa > Chordata > Aves > Casuariiformes > Dromaiidae > Dromaius > Dromaius novaehollandiae. Next base: position 39,510,391 of record NC_088103.1, on the reverse strand, counting down.
AGGTGCAATTTCTGTTATGTGGAACTTGAAGTGAGACGAAATAAGGAGGAAAGCCATGAAAGAACAGGGTAAGTTAATTTCCTTACGATAAGAGCTCGTTGGTCTCCTTCAAAGTCTCATTTATTAATATTCTTCTTTAAACAGAAGGTTGAATGGTTAGGCCACTGGATTGGGACTCAGGAAACCTATGCTCAGCTTCTAAGTTGGACACGGGTTTTTGTGATCATGGACAAATCACTTTGCCCAGTGTTTTGGTTCCTCATCTGTAATATGGAAATAATATCTCAAGAAGGAGAAAATCTTCCAGGGCTCCGTGAGCCCCAGCACACTGAGCTAATATGGTCAGTGTTGTCTGCTAAGAACTGCTTTGGAAACACAAAGAAGCAACAGAGTGATTTCTTGCTGTCTCCCCCTAGACGCAACAGGAATTTGCTGCTTCATGAAGCTGTGGTGCTCTGAAGAGTTGCTGGTAACACTCTTGATCTGTATGTTTTCTGATAGCAGGTAGTTTGTGATTATGGGTGCTTCTGTTTGGATTACATGAAGTCTGAAAAAAAAAGTGTTAAAATAAAGATCATGCAAACAAGCTCTAAATTTAAGCTCTAAATTTAAGAAATGTCAGGTTGTTTGCCTTGTGTACTGTAGTCATTAAGAGCACTGTTGCTTTTCTGTTTTTCTGACACTGGTGTAGGTCTGCATAGCCCTTGCAGCACTGGGACTGATTATGCTCAGCCACTTTGGAGGAACTTTGGTAGTCATGAGAACTGTGTAGGATAGAGTAAGCTAGGTCCAGATGAAATTGTTGGAAAGCTTGTGGAAAGCTGGCCCCATAGCCAGCATGTCTCTGCTGAGCTTTAATAGCCAACAAAAACATCTCTCTGCTGAGCATAATAGACTGTAGTCTTTCAGAGTCTTGTCACTTGGAGAGATTTGCATGTTTTTTCATGGGAACAACGTGCATGGTGTTTGTGGCAGCACGCTGGTGAATTTCTCATTCTTTCTCCAGAGTCTCTAGAGGCTAGACCGTCAGCATGGGGAAGGGTACAGAAATTACTGGGAGGAAACTTGGGACTGCTGCAACATGCAAGGAATCGTTGATCACTTCTTACATGCTGTACTAAATTACTAGCTAAGATCAGTTAATTTAGCATAGATGAAAATCAGCATATAGTCAGCTTACATTACAGAGGGGATGTACATCGATACATAGCCATGTAGAACACTTATGTTAAAATGTGGCTCTAAAATATAGCCTCTAATACTATGGCAACTAGTAATATAGCTAGTGCGAGCATGCTGACCCATACAATATGTAGATGCGTATCGAATCATTTTCATCTTCTCTCTCATCTCTTCCCCTAAGCAGAAAATACATAAATGTGGTTAACTGCATGCATCACAGTGGCATACTATGTAAATGTTTCTTAATGATGATAGAAGAACTTATTTCTGGATCTACAAAACTCCTCTTTACAGTTGTATCTGAGACTTCATTCCTAGGAGCAGAGTAGCTATAAATAAATGCTAGTGGCCAACACTTCCTGGGAATGTAGTGCTTTAATTTTTTTTGTCTGTAGAACCAGAATAACTATATCTGTCTACCACATGAGAGTGGTAATAATGGTAATTAATATGTGGGATGCTTTGATTATTAAAAAATACAGTGGGAGCAGAGAGAAAGCAGTATTTCTGATGAGCTAATCATTTTCAGTCAGATGTGTTAAAGTCCAAAGTGAGTGAATGCCCTGTCCTGCACTAAGCTTAACTCAGCAGCAAATAAAATGTACAAAGCCAGAGGAGGAGAATGCCAGCCTGACAATAAATGCAGAGACACCAAATTCTGTGCCTGTATATCTGTCTGTGTGTGTATGACAGTGTATTTTTAACAAGTTGGCTGAGAAGGTGGCAGTTCAGTGTAGAGAAAATGAAGTCGAGAGTTCAGGAAATTAAATGTGTGATCTAGTCCTTGAAGCAGAGAATTAAAAGTCATTGGCCAAAATTTGGATCTAGCTCTTCCTACGCAGGAAGCCAGCATGTCATGCATATTTCAGGCACCTCTTCATACATGTTTAGAAGAGAAGTAGTTTTTTTGTTACTTAAAGTAAAATCTTCGGGAGAAAATGAGATTCTTGATACAGCAGCATCTCTTGGTCCGTAAAATGTACAGGCTACAGTAAATGTAGTCTGCAGAGGTCTCCAGATTGCAAGTTGTCAGCTTCTGTGTCTTATGCTTGGCTTTTTTTTGGTCTCATTTCCTAGGACGTGAGGCTTACACAATTCTGTCGTTTTTCCTTCTCTCCCTCTTTCATGCAAACAACCTGTGGGTCAGGTTGAACCGTGGATCTGGCAGAGGGGAAGAGAAATCAAAGATACTCACTGGTAGCTGGGGTGCAGGGGAAAGCAAAGAGGGTAGTGTGCAATTTAGGAGGTATGGGAAGTAGTCAAAGATATTGAAGCATTTAAGGGAGACAGCTAGGCATCCTGTGGAAGGATTTAAAGGGCACGGAGAGGATCTGGGAAAGCAGATGAATGGAAAGGAACTGAAAGTGTTTCTGGGAATGGTATTGCCCAGGGGATGTTAGGTGGAGGTAGGGCAGACCTCATGGGTGTTGAGGATGTTGGCTGCAAATCTGTCAGAAACAAAGATTCATTAATTCAACTGCTTATGAAACAGTTTGTCTCTTGATAATATACAATTGTGTAGAAGGAAATGCCTGGAAGTCTGCACTTATGGTCTGCCTAATCATCTCTGTCAGAGTGGGGCATTGCGGGAGCCTAGAGAAGATGCATGGGGCTTTGGCTTCCCTGCCATGGGAAAGAGGGAACTGGGAAAGTGAGGACAGTGTTTCTTTTATCCCCATCTTACACGGGCTCTTACTCCTTTACTTAGGCACAATAAATGCATAAAAGAAAAGCAGTAAAGTGGAGACACAGATTAAAATAGAAGTAAACAGTCATAGGGCACAAGTTTGTTGTTTGCAATCAGCTTTTGAGGCAGGTTAGGATCTTTTTGTCTGAAAAAGAAAGTTATCAGTGATAGCAGCTGCTTTGAGATGATCGATATATTGAAAAATTTCACTGTTTGAAAGACAACGTAACATGGTCCAGATGACTAATGGGATATCTAGAGGAAAATACTCACTCTTCCTTTAAACTATTTGGGAACACAGGCACACCCAGTTTACCAGGGCCACTCCCTTCAGTAATGCTCAGCCCAGGAAATACTAGGAGTAAAGCCATAAAATGAGCCATTGCTGAAGGATCTCTGTTGTTCCTCCGGCTTGTCATCTCCTTACTCTGAGAGGCTATAGCTTTTGAGGTCCAGAAACTTTACAGCTTGAGAGCACAAATGGAACTACAAATACATCAGAGCTCTGCAAACAACAAAGGTTTGTCCTGGGCTAGTTCTGCTGTATAAATCTCTATAAATAAATTATATAGGTTAAACCATCCACAGGACATTCATTCTAGGATTTACAGAAGGAAAACAGACTGAGGAAGTTCAGTTGGATTGAACTGGGGATGTCTGGAGCAATTTCTTTATTTTAGTTTGTTTATTTTTACTGAATGAACAGTGAACCACCTTCCCAACCTGGTGTTTTTTTATGAACGGTGGACTTTGTGTGGCCAGACAGCCTGTGTGTACATGCACGTGTTTCTCCCCTGAACTGAATTTTTTAATAGGGGAGCATAGCTCAGTGGGATAACAGCTGAATTCTCTTTAATCCAGCTCTGACTCCATGTGTATTTTTGTAAGAGCTACTTCACTGCTTTGTTTTGCAGTTTCTTTATTTTTTGAGTAAAGATAATGACAGTATGTTGTTGGTGTGATCTAGTTTCTGTATATTCTTAAAGAGTTCTTTTGTAATGGAAGGTGATGTAAAAGTTCAAGGTATTGTTAATTAATGCTTCGACTGAAAAGCTGATAACTGAGCAGCTTTCTTTGGAATTTATCCTGAGGAGACGTTGTTATACAACCTGTGACTTACTGACTAAGCACACCTACAAGCTCTTGGCTGTCGTAGGACTGTCTGTCACTTCTGTTTGTTTTTTGTATAGAGAGGGAGGTTGCAGGATGTTGAACAGCGATTGCTGGGAAGCACTGCTTTTTCCTTGTTCAAAGGTGCTGCAGGTATGACTGTATGTACAGTACAGAATGCCAACATGTAGCAACCTGCAAGCAGTTACTAAGAAATAAGACTGAAAGCACCTAGCTTCTGAACACCAGAAGAACAGTCAGCAGAGTTTTGGTGGTAAGTTACAAAAAATGATACAAAGGGGATGCTCCTTGCGTCCAAGAGGCCTGCAAATCTTAACTCACTTATTAATTATTTCTCTCTTTTAATATCAGAATTTTGAAAAAAGCCAGGGGCAGGGGGAAAGAGGTGTAATTAAAAATACATATTTAAAAGATGTATTTAAAAGATGTATTTAGCTTTCTTGGTAACTCAGGTGTGGGTAGTTGCTGCACTTGCTTGTTCTGTTCTGCTTGCAGAAGTAAATAAGACCTTCAGGGACCCAGTTGACTTCAGGGGTTAGAACTGGCAGAAGTAGAACTTTATTTTTGCTTTGTATTGTCTAATCCAATGCTTGCTGCTTAAAAATAACATCTTACACAGATCTATCTTTATAAGTCTGGCACTTTAAGAATGTGTAGGTGTACATATTAAAGAGCTCTGTGCATCTGCTTCTGAAATGTTTCACTTTACCTTTAAAAAAAAAAAACCCTTCTACCAGCTGTTTATAATAGCAAAAAACCCACATTTTTTTCTATTGCTAATTAGCTTTTTTAGACCAAAGACATAACATAATATTGAGCTGGATACAACAGTCCTGCTTTTGTTGTTTCTTTTAATATGTGCTGGATTAGGCACACAAAATTGTTTTTCCACCCTATTTTTGTAATATTTTCTTATTTTAACTCCATTTCAGATTGAATGAATATAAATTTATCCACAGAGAAGTATGAGATGTTAGTGTTCAGTTAAAACTGGATATTTTTATGCTGTTGTGATGTGGGAAACTGCGATACTATTACGTGAACATACTAATCAAATGAACATTTGTCCAAGGCCAGCGGGGACTAGACTGAATGTCTTGTTCTCCATTCCTGAACGCAGACGCTGAGAATGGGGGAAGCCTTGGTTATAGCTCTGCCTGCTTTGGCTCGTGCAGGTGAACTCTTGTGTCGAGATGGAAATCTGTTCTGTTGGGTCCTGGCAGATAAACTTCTGACTGCCACATTGATAAAGAGCAGGAGAGAATGATTGCCTTTCACTGCTACTGAAGATATTTGAATTTTCTCTTTCCTATTTCCTGATTTAGCAAGAAGTTGAGAGTCCAGCCATTTTGAAATGTAATATACACAGATGCTCTTTGTGAAGCTTGTTCGTCATTTCATTAAAGTAATGAAAACAGATTTTTTTTTACTTTTGTTTTTATTTCAGTTTCATGTGCTGCTTTTCACACTGTAGAAAAATGATTCGCTGCTTGCTTTTGTCAGATGTCTATTTTGAGTCTAAAGGCCAGACCTTATTTTGATGATGATCCTGTAAGCAGCTGGAGAACTGAAATTTGACTTCAGAATTGACTGACTCTAGGAAAAGTACTGGGAGGGTTTAGTTTCCAAAGAAAGCATAAATGTGGAAAAAAGCCCCAAACAAACAGAAAATCACTACAAAATAATGGATTAGCTTGTAACTCATTCATAGTTAAAAAGGAAATAATTGGAAGCTGCCAGCTGGTTTCAGTCTGAAAATATGCATAACACATGTTTATAACATAAGGTTTTTTACTGATAAATCCCGTGGTGGTCAACACCTGTTTTAACTGATTCGTCTGAAAATGCTGCGCATTGCTGCTAGAAGTTCATCAGTCAATTTTCACTAGCACAGCCTGACAGGCTGGTTGGCTTGCCTACTTTTTTTTTTCTTTTTTTTTCCTCTTTTTTTTTGCTCTTGTCAATTACACAAATATTCCTAAATCATATCAGGGAAAACTCCTACTGAAATGTATGAAGACCCTTAGAGAATGTAAATACTAGAGGGCATGATGAAGCTGAACTTGGAAAGTTTGTACATTGGAAAAGAATTTTTTTTTTTCATTGATCTATGTCAGTGATAATCTGTAAGTTGAAGAAGTACCACAGTGATAATCATAGCACAAATAAAAGAAAATTAAACTTTTTTCCTAGACTAAGGGAGTGCTTACACTTAAAAAAAAAAAAAAAAAAAAAAAAAAGAAAAGGAAAAAAAAAGAAAAAAAAGAAAAGAAAAAATTCTAATCTGCACTAGTCGTAGTCCTTTGCACTCTACGTAAAAACTGAAGAATCAAAGCTCTCCTTGTGGAGTGAGTAACTGTATGGATTCAGCATTTAACGTCTCTTAAGTACCAGGAGGTATAGAGAGACCGTGGTGGTGACTAAGCGTGCAGCAGGAGTAGATTATCTCTCAAAGATGGCAAGGGCCATCTTAACTTTAAATTATGTTTTAGCTATAGACTATTTCTTTTTTAAAAAGTCCCTTTGTTGAATATTCACCTGGGACAGCTACTTTTTCAGTAACCTTAGGCTCACGTGACCTTAACTGGCAAAAAGAAATAGCCTTGTTAGATGGCATCTGGTCAGGCAGTGACAAGATAAGATCAAGAATTTATTACTGAAGAAATACTGCTGCAGATCATTGTTGTATATATAATAAGGTAAATATCAAACAAGCAGACTGCACAGTGATCTTAGATTTCTTTGTAGCTATTCCAGTTGACTCCTTCTCCCTTCCCATAGTTTATGATATCACTAGGATGACTTTCCTGATCTGGTGAGACCTCGTTTCCTGTCTTTTATTCCAAAACTGTAAACTTACTAGAGGCTGAGTGCCCTCCACTTCCACTGCTGGATCAAGACTCTTTTTCTGATTTAGTGTCATCTGGGAATAACTCTCGCAGTATTGGATAGGCAGAGCTGCACAACACTCTGCCTGTTAGGGAAACAGAGTCAGATAAGGCCTGTTTTGTGTTGAGCACCACTGGTAAGAAACAAACCACTGGTAAGAAACAAACCAGCTGTATCTATGCCTTCAAGTCAAGGGCATGTTTCCCCATTTTAGTGTCCTGTCAGCTCTGGAAGTTTTGTGTGTTTCTGTGATTGTTGCTTTTTCTGTTGGTGTCAGTTTATAAACTTTATTTGAGTAAAGACTCCCCTTGTCTATCAAGATAAAACAGACTTACATTATCATCTCTGCAAAGGCCATGGAATACTCAAGAGGACTAAAACCTCAGTTTGCCAAATGCCACTAGTTTTTTTTGTATGTAATGTGTCATACTGCATCAGGAACTGACTTGAACTAAATTCTCGGAGTCTGTCTTCTGTTCCATCGATGTGTTTGAGACATAGAAGTGTCCAACCTCATCTCTGCCCGTACAGAACGTGATGCCTGTTTAAGCATGAGCTAGTAATAAAGACATAATTTTGCTTAACTGACAGTCATTTAGTTTATAATACGGCTCTCAATCACTTGTGTGTGCACGCGCTGCTGATGTGTTAACCAGAGGATAGTGCTGACCATGAAAGGAAGGGTTCAGCAGTGTTGTAGGATTTATTTAATTACAAAGCAAAGATTAGCCAACACAACATATTTAAAGCTGCTTTTAGTAGGAATGTTGGCAGTGATGAACTGATCTGATGTCATTTCTGGCATCCTGTAACAGTGCCATACATTCCACTATACTGAAAGGCAACCTCCTATTCTTAGTTTTGTTTTTGACGGACATTGACAAAAAGTTTGTACCAACTCCTGTTAGGCACTTAAATTAGTGCTTGGAGCACAGAGAAAGAATCTGTTTTAGGGCTTGACTGGAGCTGGGAGCGGCAGTAAGGCTGCAAATGTTCGCCCTTTAGGGTTATGCCACGCTCCAAGAATGGCTTCCATGTTGGAGACGACGAGAGTTTGATGCCCCAACAGAAGCACTTAACTCTTTTAAGAGCATGTGTGCTGGTCCTTCACATCTGCAGTAGAAGATCCACAGTGGTGAGAGAATGACGAATGTTTAACTAAGATGTTCAGCAAGTTCTGCAGTGAACTGAGACACCCTTTTAATTCTAATGTAATTCTTTTTTCAGTGTTTGAGTAAAGTTGCTGTGTACACTTCTGTAATCATGAGACCTCTCAAAAGAGAGGATACAATAATATCCAGGTTATTTTAGTACAGAACAAGAGGAGTGGTGCTTTCTTTGATGTCATGCTTATAGCACATCACACTTTAAAGAGGTACAAGGAATAAATATGAGGATTGAAAGAACAGTGAGCTTTCAACTTCGATCTCTTTGCTTCCCAACTTATTTCTGTCTCAGGTACTATGAAGTCTCCATTATGAACACAATATCACAAAGAATTTCTTCTCTCAGCTGGAGACAAAAGTGTCTGAGTTCAGGAAATGAAAACTGAAGAAAAGTCTGATTAAAGGAATTACATTTTTCTTGCATGTCTGTGTTGAGTTGATGCCACCTTTGTGATTGTCTGAAAAAGCAAGATGAATGTGAAACACAATGTAGTGCTATTTTAATGAACCGTCTTTAGATCTTGGGGCCTCTAGCTAACATAATTTAGTTTCAATTTTTGGATTTATTTTGATTGTTATTCTTTAAGTAGGTCTTTACAGGCTTTACCTGTTAAATAATAATGACCACAAGTAAATAGAAGAAAATTAAACATTTTCTTCACTATAAATGTTCTTCTGTAGTAAGTATTTTCACCTCAAGTATCTGCTTAAATAAAAGACATTTCAGCATTGTTGATGAATAGAAAAAATTAGTTTCATACTGAATATCTGAAGGAATGCCAGCTTTTGCCATGATTCTTTTTGCTAATTATTCCCTAGGGTTGCTTAAACATCTGTTCAACTTCAAGCATCGTGAGTAGCCCTATGAAAGTTGTGGGCTAATTTATGAGCCTTGGGATAGGCAAGCACTTGAATTGTATTGTTGAGTCAGTTGTTCAATCGTAGAGACTCTTGGGAGTGCAGCGGTTTTTATATTTGTATTGCATATAGCTGTGACCATATCCTACCTACAAAATTGCATCAGTTGTCAGCAATTACAGTTGTTTCTTTTCCACTAATAAGTACAATGGATTGCTTTTGCTATAAGAATATATGGTGCAGTATGCTTCACAATATAGATTAATAGATTAGTCTTTAATTGTGCTGCCAGGAAATAAAATGCTGAGCCACCTCATCTTGTAATAATCCAATAGACCGAACCATTAATGCACACACTGACATTTTGTGTCTGAAAATAGTTGAGGGCAGAGATATTCTTTTCCCAGACTAGTCTGAAATACACTTCTGGATTGATAAAAAGGAAGATAAATATCCTTTGGCTGAATCACACCTATTGCCATAACCTGACCAACTGTGCACGCTTCTAGTCACAGTAATCAGACTACCAATGATTTTGCTGTTTGGGGCAAAAGAATTTAATTTTGATAAAAATGGAATTCCTGGATCAGAGATGACATACAGAATTAGTTACATTTGCCTTACTGATAACATGTTTTTTTGCTATTTATTTAAATGGGGTAGAATAGGAAGTCCATGAGCTGTTCTGGATGCAGCAGTAATTCATTTGAATGTTGGTGATAGTTTTCACCAGTACTTACCTTAATGGAGCACCCTACCTGAGGCCTTTGATAATTAAATAAGATAAAATAAAGTCAGCATTGCAGGTGCAGTGTCCCAGAAACAACACCTCATTTTTGGCTAATGGCAGCAGGCAGTGAGGAAGCTGCATAGTAGTGAATGGAGTGGAAACCTCAACAAAAAATCTCTATAGGCATAGGTGTTAGAAAACATCATGGACTCTTAAAATTTGGTCAAGGCAAGTATGTGATCTTTGTTATGGCTGAAGGATGGCTGTATCCAGAATTCATTGCAGTTTTGCATGAGAGTCAAATGATAGAAAGAAGATGATGAAGTCACTTAGCTTGGTTCCTTTGATGGACCCAGCTGCTGTTCTCAGTTTTTGTTTTTGGTTTTTTTTTTCCAAGTTTCACAGTACTATAATGTAGAATGAATAAATATTTTGTTACATGTTAGTGAAATCGCAGTTTTTCAAAGAGGTTTGTTTGTTGCTTTTAAAGAAGCAGTAATAACTGCTTTTTAAAAACAATTTATGTTTATTTATTTGTAGTATTCATAATAGAAGTGGATTATCCAATACAGAAACAGTGTAATTATGAAACTGATTTAAATCATTCTTTCATATCCAATGGATGTGTATCTGATCTCTGACAGTGGCCAATACCTGGTGCTTGGGAAGGATGTTTTAAGGCCTGCAAAGGCAGCAGACAGTACTAAGCTGACCAACATTATTATTATTTTTTTTCCTAACATCATGCAAACATTTCATTGGGTACTTGATTTTCTGTGTACTGTTTGAGCCCAGCTAATAATTGCACGTGATGGAAGATGGCTCTTGATCTCCCTGTTGTCCCACACAAAAAGGTGATTAGCTGTAATCTCAAGCGTATTGTTTTGGTATTTTTGTATGTTTAATCTTTAAGATGCACTGCTTCACTGGGGGATAAACTTGGTGGATGCCCGGGTTTAGAGAAGAGAGTCAGATTCAGTTTCTGAAACTACAGCAAAGGGAAAAGCATTCCTAAAAGCGTGTTTTGCTGCCTGTCCAGCTTTACAATGCTCTACAAAGCTGATCTTTTGTTATCAAGGGCTCATGTGCCATGAAAGTTATCATACATAGTTGGTAACAGGAAACTGAGCACAATGCTTTAATTCAGCTGAAAGATTTTGCAAATGTCATCAGTTAGGAAGGGAAATTGTCACTGTGTGGTCTTCAGTTAAGTCCTGAGATAAAAATGTGATAGTGTTTTCCTTTATGTTTTCCCTTGATAATAAATTTTACAGAAGAAATAAAGGAAAAAACAATGTTACATGTGTTTTGGAATGAACACCAAGAAAAAAAAATTAATAAATTCACTTACATATTTCTGAATTAGTTTAACAAAATGTAACATAGTTTGTAAATATATAAAGCTGATAGCCCATTTGCTCTATGCCTTGGGAGATCCCAAGATGCTTTTTCAAAGAGTTAGTTTGATGCACTGTAAGATGATATAAACGTGGCTCCATCTTATTCAACCTTCAAATTTAATTCAGTTTCTTGACTCTTCCTCAGTACCACATTTTGCATGTGCGTGCCCCGCAAAGAAAGGTGCTTCTAATGGAAGCTGGCTAACTGATTAGCTAAATGTCAGTTGTAATAGCAGTGACAACAAAATCTTAGCAGCTTGATAACAAGCCTTTAGAGGTGGCTAGTGCTTAACTGGGTTGCTCAGCTGAGTTATAGCACAAATTATTTTACCTTTGATATCACTTTAAGCTGAGTTAGCCCTTTTCAATAAACCATTCTTAGCCAATCTCCATATTTTTTGGTACTATAGACACCCTTTGTCTTTGTCTGTGGGCTATATGTTTCTCCTATCACAGGCAGTAGCCTAGGTTATCTTACACAAAGTTTACTTTTCGTAAGTTTGGATGTATCACCAAACTCCTGCTACCTAAGGAGTGCCATCAACACTACCGTAAAAAGCCAGGAAAGATCTGTAAGAGTGTTGCTTTGTTTTCTGTTATGTGGATGGAAACCAATAAACTGACTTGTTAGAGATCTATGGTCTGTTGGGCTTACTGCTTCCTCTGTCTCCATAAGGTAGGAACCCCCTATGCTGGAGAGCATTTTTGTGATGCTTGTTGTTGATGCTTTTCTTTTTAAGATTTGTCTTCAATCTGATTTTGAAAAAAAAGGTGGAAAATACAAATTCAGAAAACTTACCTACGATCAGTAGTCAGGAAACAAAAATCCCTGGCAGAGCAGAGATTGCTCTTAAAATGACTGTCAAGTGAAATCACTTTGGGAATATGAAGAGTAATTTACTGTGGTTGTTAAAGTTGGAATTACATGTTTTAGTTGGCTTCTTGTTAATATGGATTTGGTTAACTCATATTAGAGTTCAAAAAAGTGACTGTGTGATGTATAAGTCTGTTCTGAAACTATACTTTGCTAAGTTTTGGGAGAGTTTGGGACAGTTGTAACTGAGTATAAAATAAAGGCAAATTCAGACATCATAACTGAATAGCAGTAAGATACCATGCATTCTTCTGGGCATTTTTTTCCTCCTCACTCTAAATATTTTGTATGATTCCATAGAGCATGTATCATTTACTCCTTTACTCTACTGATGTCCACAGGTATTGTAAAATATCGATCTTTTCCTACTTGACTTCTTACTTGTCACCTAGACACTTGCAAATCTCTGATTGTTTCATTATATCCCACTGAATAACTCTTTGTACTGATAGCTGAATTTGGCCACCTAACAGTATAATAACTGTTCCAGAAGTAGCTTCACAATTTCTAACATGTGGCATACAACTTAATACTAAATGTAACAGAAAATAAGGTAGTATAGTAAAATCTTCAGATCAGAAAATCTTCTAGAGCATGGAGAGCAAGAACATGGAGAATTGGACAGGTTATTCCTGTTGCCACTTCTCTAAATAGCTAATTCAGTTATCTGTTTACTATGTTTATGTTCATGATACAGCTCCAGCATTGTTCAGAAGCTGTAAAATTCGTATCTGTATGGATTCTTGAGAGCTTTCAGTGCAGTAAAATATAGCAATGCCCCTGAGTGCTTTCTTAGATGTATCTTTTGCTTTTATAGACAAGAAATTGTTGAAGTAGCATTAAATATAAAAAAGAACCCTAGGATTTTTGATCTGTTATGCGTAAAATTTGCATCTTGATGTACTAACATAGATCTTTTCCAAAAGTTGCTTGAGAGTAATAATAGTGCTTAATATGGTCATTATATGACTATTAAATATTTTTTCCATGGATGAATGGGATCTTGGTGAAGAAGCAGCAGGCACTGAGAGGAGAAAGAACACTGTGGTGTCCAAGGAGCATATTTGTTACAAGGAACCCCTGTGCTTCGCTTGTAATGATCACCTGAGACAAGAGCATATACCCAAAGCCTTTCTGTAGTTATTTAGCTAGGCAGACATCATTGATTGGGTGATTTGTAGAACACTTTCTCACCCTCTTCTTCTTCTGGTTAGGTTAGTCTGATACTGCTGTGCCTTTGTGGGAAGCGAAACACAGATGGGTATATGTGGTCTGCCATGGCTTTTGACCCAGAGGAGGACTGCGGAGTCAGTTCTCATTTATCTTCTTCCCAACTTTTGACCATTCCTCTTATTGTTGAGGTCAGCCCACCTCCCCCTGCTTGCCAGTGGAAACAGCAAGGATCCCGAGTGTGTTCTTTGCAAATTTACACAGTGGGTTGCTGTTTCAGTTTCTCCTTGCCTAGCACGTGTTAGGCAAGCTGGGATACCCAGAAGGTTAGATTAGATTCATGCTCCAGTGCATAAGCTGACACACAGTACCCTCTTTCCTGTTGTTCAGGGCTGTGGTACCTTAGTTCTTTTGAAATACCTTGTGCTGGAAAGTACCAGAAAATATGATGATGCTAGTACTTGGGCTCTTTTGTATTTTTAATCCCCAGAAAATAGACAACATTTAGGATTGGGGTATGGTATATATGAGGGACTAAAAATCCTTGTACAGTAGTGGACATGTCTGCTTTTTGGAGTGTAACACACTTTCATAATGGTGGTAATTTTGCTCCTGGTTTTGAGCTGGGTGAATATGTTAAATGTTTCCATGAGCTGAACGTTAGCCCAACTATATTTTCTGTTGTGCAGCAAGAGAATGGATCTTGTTGCAATTTGAAAATACTGCCTGTAAACTATGGGAGTATAATAACCTGAGATACTTTCTAAGGACTAAGACATAATTACTTCAAAAGCCACAAAGTAGCTTTGCACTACCAGTTTTTAGAGCTCAGCAGATTTTATGTAGTGCCTGAATTATTAATGGAGATAAACTGGAAGAGAAAGCTCCGTAGTCTTATCTCTCAAGCAAGCAGTAGCTGGTTGAGTTTGCAGAGACCGACAATTCCCTCTGAAGAAATGAGTGAACAGGCACCTGCTGAGGAATCCTATGGTGAGAATGGCTTGTGTCAGTATGCCCAGAAGATGACTGCCTGTTTTGGACATTTAGGTAAAGGAATTTAAAGATTTGCATATGAGATGCATGAAAAGGTGTTTTTGAAACAGTATTAATTCTGATGTGCAAAAGCTGTGAGTTATGATTTAAGTGTGCTTTTTAATCTCTATTATACTAATGAGCTGTTTCTTCTAGTTTACAATAAATAGCAAAGTATTTTTGTACTTCAGCCAGCAGTCTTCAGTAAGTAAATTGCATGTGGCAAAACTGAAAAATGTAGCTGTGTGTCAGACATATATAGAATCATTTTACCGTAACTGGAAAGTTTTTGTTTCTTTAGTTGTGAAAAATTGATTTTTAGAATGATCTTTCTGCTCTCTCTTGCTGTTTTATTTATTTATTTCTTAGAATCACTTGGATAACTGTGTTTCTCGGTATTATGGGTGCAGTCCTTCCGCAATTTCCATCTGTGTCAAGGGTTTTTCTTTTTTTATCCTTGGTGTCTGTGAGAACTCTTACATGGGAGAAGAAGATAATCCTGTCATCTTGGATAGCTCCATGAAATATTATTTGGGGCTGTCTAACTATGCAGTAAATGTGCTATCTTCTGAAGTGGTATGAGGAGGGAAAAGGAAAATTTGGTTTGGTTTGAATTTATTTCCTGTTTGCTTTTTATTTTTATTTTTCTTTGCAGCAAGATTTCATTGAGTTGGGGTGATTGACTTCAATTTATTGATTTTTTTTTTTCCAACACCAAATTAAAATTACACTAAAATGCATCTGCGGAAAATTTGATTCTGATGACAGAAGCAATTAAGGACAGCATTATGAGTGCACTCTGCATTTCTGTCTTTTATGAGCTAAAGGGCCAGTTTAAAGTTGCTGGAGAGGAGGGTGAGAGATTTCTTCTGCTATGACTTTAGCCCTTGGTGTGTAATCTTTGCTGTTATTCAGTGAATGCTATTCTGTTGTGCAGTTTGTTGATTCCACAGTAAAGGTTTGTTGTTACTCCTTGTTCTCGTAGCACTAGTATAGAAGACTCTATTCCTGGTTGTATACAAAACATGTATGTGCTTCATCATCTGGCCAGTTGGTTGGGTTGGTGAATTCAGAAGGGACTGAATATGAAAAAGCTTTGAGACGGATGAAAATTTTGGTAGGATGACGGTAGGCCCTTGTGAATCTACCAGTGTGGAAAGTGGTCACATCTGAAAATGCCTGTGAATCCCATGTGTTCTGTAAAGACTGGGGCACCCTGTCCCGACTGTTCAGATCAGCCATGGCTTAGAATCTGCCAGGGTTCAAACATGCTGTGTTACTTGGCAGACACTGAGAAAATTTCCTCAGTGCTGCTTCTGGGTTGGGCAGGCTGCATTCCTCAGGACATTTTTCAAGAATTTTTCTTTTCTCTTCAGTAAGCATATTAGGAATCAGCCTTTTCCATTTGATGGGGTGCTTGATTTAAGTGATCGGAGATTGCCACTGTCTTTTTGTTTCTGGCTAGTGCTAAATCCTAATACTCGGTAGCAGTTTGTTGTACAAGGCTGCCTCAGAGCCTGTCCTTTACGTTGGACACAGGGATCCGATCCTTAGAGCCAACTGCTCTAAACAGCCCTTAGCTGGACTAAGAAAACCTCTGTGATGCTTCCTGGTCTTGTTTTGGTCACTTCTACTTCTTGTCCTCTTATATTACATGTTGACAGGATGGAGGCTCTTGAAGATACACCTTGTACTTTAAAAACACTAACAAAAAAATCATACTGCTTTGCATTACAAGCAGTATCTAGTATCCGGCCCTTGAAATTGAATTGAATATCAGACAATGACAGCAATAGCCAGGGCTGGAAAGGGGCGTCAACACAGCAGGCTCCCTCGGAGCAAGGTGGCATTATTTGAAAAAGATTATAAAACAAGATGCTTTTGTGGTGCCATGTTAAAGTCACAAAATGCGCATCTAAATTGAGCTGTCCCCCAAGAACGCTGTGAGTCTTAGTGGCAGAAGGAGACTGGATTACACGTAACTATTTGGAATAACATTTGACCCTCTACAGCAGTCACAGTCTGACTCTGCTCCTGTGCTGGAGATGCTGTGGAGAAAGGGCGCTGACCTCTCTGCTTCTGTTCAAGTTAGCACCAGGGGCTGCTCTGTCTGCTGAAGTCTTGCCTAGCAAGTGCAGAAACAGACCCCCTGCATGGGTAAAAGCAGGTTCAGCCTCTCGTGCCTCAGCTCTGCCCCTTCACCTGTATCCCGTCATTGCTCTTCTAAAGTCATCCAAGAGTTAGATGTGCAGGGACAAACTGCAGTGTGTGATTAAGGGAGTTAATAGAGCTTTCATACCACTATTGTGGTGTGTGATTATGTGGCAGAAGACTGCAGCTTCTTCTGATAACTGCTACATAACAGATCTTACTAGTTTAGTACTTTCTGGTGTAACTGCTGTCTAGATGAATGTAGCTGGAAGGTTGGAATTAGCAGGGCTAGAAGAGAAAACTGTGTGTCAGTCTCAAATCTGTGAATTTGAACTCTAATAAATGACAGGCTCTTCTGCTAGGGTTCAGGCAGACAAGCTGTAGCAAACCTTGTTGCAACAGTTGAAAAAGTCACTGGCACAGCTTGCTGTTCTGCATTCTAAGCATTAACTTCAGCGCAGTTAACTTTTAGGTCGTGTGTGCTTTTGCCTCACCTACTTCAAAGAGCAAAGTCCAGTGTCCAGCGAAGTGCTGATGAAGTTGGGTAACTGGCACTGCTGTCGTCACATGTTCTGTAGCCTGTCAACATCCTTTACAGATTACCCAGCAATAAATGACACTGTTACACTAAACTGAGATACATGTGTTAGAGAGGGTGCATCCAGCCATCTCCTGTGAGTTGTTATCTGTCTACTTGAAGCACAGATTGGTGATCCACCTTCAGCTGAAGTGGTGGAAGCTTTTGGAGTTTAAGGAGCTCTGCCTTTTCCACTGAGTGGCTATGGTGTGCAGGTCAGTAGGCTGTGAAATCTGGGAGAGGCTGAGAAATGGCTGCAAAGCTTCATTTCTGTGGGGAATGCCGTGAAACACAGCATTTGCTGAGATCTGTGATCTCTGATCTGGTAGAATATGCTCTAGGACAGAACTCTTAATTCTTAGCTATTACACGTATTGAGCCAAACCCTCTTCAAATATAGATTAGCTTCACCCAGTTAAAATCAGCGCACTGGTGCTGATTTATACTGGCTTTGTCCCACGGTGTGTATGATTGGTTACAAAACCAGTGGCTGTTTAATAGGAACCATGGTTTCAGGCTTGTTTTCAAGATAACACTACTTAAAAAATAAAACCCAAATGATCTCACAGGAAAGGAAAACTGTGTAATAATAGATGATCCAAGACTGGATTGGAGAGACAATATGTTGTCTTTAAAACAGTAAAAAAAGCAGTCTTCTCTTCAAACCCTGTCACCAGCAGTAGGTAGTACTTGAACTCTATCTGGGTTTTGAGGGAAGAGTTAAATGATAGCTTCCCTAGCAGTTTCTCACTGTGCTTAGTAAGCTCATTATTTTGGTGTCTCTTCACCTTCTAATTTAGTGAAAGCCTTACTGGAAGCAGTGCATTTATTACCCATGGTCATTTTGTGGTTAGATATAACTTCTGTATGTTAAGGAAAACTGAAAGCCTGGGCTGAACATTGTCTGTGCTGTTATCGTGGAGAGTTTGGCTGAATAAGGATTCTGAAGTTGTCTCTGAGCAGGGGCCCAGTCTGGCTTCTACCAGTAACTTCCTGTTAGAGAGGATAATTTTTTTTTTTTTTTTTTTTTTTTTTAATGTTTGGCTTTGGAATTTCCTGTGGCTTTCCAGTGCCCAGTTGATGATTAACTCTGTCTTTACCCAGGGAGAAATATCCATTAGATGATTAGATTAGCTAGTTGCTAGAACTGGATTACTGTAAATACTTCCTGTGAGTGAAGCAGTGAGAGTTGGCACAGTGTCTGTGAAGCTTCTCCTGTCAGCCGTAGAGGTAAGTGGAGAGGAAGAGAGCATGAGGAAATCAGTCCTGTCAGCCGTAGAGGTAAGTGGAGAGGAAGAGAGCATGAGGAAATCAGTCCTCAGTATTTAGGGGAAAGCTTAAATGCTTCTGTTTGTAATAGACAGTGGAAGCAGCAGAACGGATTTTGCCAAAGAAATCTGCTTATGAAGTCGTGCTAGTCCGTCTTTGTGCATGCCTCAGAAAGGAGGACAAACATGCTCTGCCTTTCGTCTAACCTTTTCTCCATAATAAATACATACCTGGCATAGAACAGAGACATGGTAGATTAAATGCACAGGTGTACGTGTATAGCTTATGATGATGATTCTTCCACAATAAGATTTTTAACACAGCAAGGTTTTTGTTCTTGTTTTTAACTAATCCTCTTATATACCTCAGATATATTCTTTCTCTTGCCCTGTATAATTAATCCGATTTTCAGATACCCTATGTGGCTCTGCTTCAGGTTTATGCATTCCCAGGGATGAGTTGTAACTGATTACAATAGTTTTAGATGGTGGTCACCTGACCAAGCATACTGTCATAATCTCTTGAAGATAATCAGTAAAAATACATCTTCTTTAATCTCCTTTGCTGGATAAAGGAAAAAGAGAAGGATCTGTAAGGGCAGTGTGCTGTGAGTAGTGCCTGAATACATGCACTACAGGTTGCTCTTCCTGGCTTCCCGCTCGTAGAAATGCCTTCTTTCCCCAGTTTAAATACCTTTGGGAAGCTGTGTGGATCAAGTAAAAGTAAAGAGTTGGTTTTGGAAAAGGTGAAGTTCAGAAATTCAGTCAAAAGGATGTCAGTTATTGAGGATGGGGACATTGCAGAGGTCTTATATCTCATTCCCAAGAAGAGCGTACTGAAGCAGCTGCCCTACTTGAATCCAGATGACTACTACTTATGTGAGCGGTTATTTGACAGTCCTAAGGATCTGGGTAAGTGAGGACTGACATCAGATCTTGTTTTTTCTCAGTGTATAGATTGGATTGCTTTACAGCTAGCATATTTTTTGCTTAGCAGAAAGATGTTTATGACAACAGATGTGTTCAGGTGTGGATTAGTGACTGACAGGATGGAAAAAGAGTAAAAAACAAATCAATCTAAACAGTCAAAAGTAGCTGATGGATATAGATGCATCTCTGTCTATGGGGCCATCTTGAAACAAAGAGGATCTTAATCCGCAGAAGTACTCAAGCTGGAAGAACAGCTTGTTGGAAGTACAGCATCCTGTGATAGTGTTTTCCAGAGCCCAAGTGTGTGTTTTATGAAACTGTATTCCCTTTTGTTTGTTTTAAACCTGTTGCCTGTTAGTTTTGTTTGAAGCTGCCTAATTATTGAATCAGAAGAGACAATTAACAATCATTCCCTGTTCACCTTTTCCTTGTCACTTGTGAGTTTTAGAGCTCTGTCGTATCTCTTCTTTCCCAGGATAAGCAGTCATAGTTTATTTAGATGCTCTTTGTGCCTCTAAAGTCCATGCCTTTGACTACCCTTCTTTACCTTTATCTTTCTAGCTCTACTATAACCCTTGGAAACACGGGGAATAGAACTGCATACAGTATTCGAGATACAGCATGATATGGATATGTGCACAGTCATAATAGTCCTCTCTATTCCTCCCTGTAGTTCTTAATATTTGGTTTGTATTTTTTATTAATATTGAACTTTGTTTTATTCCTTAATAGAACTATTTATTGGTGGAGAGACTGGTGTATTCATCTGTTACGATCTGTTAAGAATTAAAAAAAAAAAAAAATTCTGAAAATGCCAGTCTATGAAATTGCTTATATGTGTTCATCTAAAGCTTGCATGTAAACTTCAAAGATATTGTCTTTTGTGATTTGCATTATGGACCTCAGTTTTGATACCCCAAATTGCTTATGTGCTGGCATTTTGCCTGTCCCTTGGCAGATCAAGCAGACTGCATATACTTGTCATTCTGTTCAGCTATTAAAAATACTAATAACAAGTGGCTGTATATGGCAGGCAAGTATTTTTCAAAGAACTGCTTTCAAGTTTATTACTCCTCAGTGATAGATAACATTTTTTGTTCTGTGCAAATAGTTTTTTTGCTAGTTAGCTTTGTACCCAATTAGCTTCATGATAGAATAGTAATACTGGCAAAAACCCACGTACTGTTTTGGATAGTTACTGCTTCTGAGTAATCAGTTGTGTTAAAAGGAAAATTTTAATTAAGCCATTGCTAAAACATGAGGCAAATAAGTAATACAGCTAGCTGGTAGTGTTTGCCTTGCCAGCCCCTCCAGTGTTGCACATTGGTTTTCTGGAGAAAACTTAGACAATTAGTCATTTTTATAAATCATAACTCAGAGTAGAAAATAAATTGAATGAACAGTGACAGGCTATATTATTGATCCGTGGAAGAACTCAAAAGAAATTCTTTGCCAGGGTAGCAGACTGGGAGTCCCCTTTTTGCACAGGTGCAGTTTTCTTCTAATTCACAGGGGGGTTATAAATCAGTCTAGAAATTTGCAACTGTGCAATTCTTCACTCATTTGTCAGCAAGCACAGAGGTAGTGGATCAGGTTCTGACTCACAGTATGCTGCTATAGATCATGCATAAATCCTTTGGGCCTAATTTTTCTTTCATCCATCAGTATGGGTGTGTTACCATTTTATTGGATGGTAATATGCTCCTGCTTTCCAGTGGCGTGAATAAGGCAAGCAGAGAAGTTGCAAGGTGTCTGGCCTCTGAGGTTTATTTAAATTACTGCAGTGGAATCAGAATAAGAACCCCAGCTACTTAGAACAAAAATAGTGAAATGTTTACTGGAAGTGAGCGAGAGTGTGCATTTTTTATTGGCCTGGTTGTAAAAGGTGCATGTGCCTTTAAGCTACAAAACGCGTGAATCCCTGTTTTAGGCCATTGGCCTGCTTGGGGATTATGGTGCCTCAAGTACTACAAGATTCAGCAGCTTATATATCCTGCTAGGAGAGAGTGTGTTGTCTGCATTTGATTTTACAAACAGGGATTAGAAATGACCCTGTCCAAGGCATTTGGAGACACAATAAATATTTCACTTGCTGCTTACAAGTGGAACGATAATCATCAGGAAAGGCCCATTTTTCAGATTTTTGGAAGGTCAGAAATTTTCTCAACAAGTGCGGAGCTATTTAATATTCAGGAAGTGAGTCTTTGAGTCTCAGGTTTAACCCTTGACACGCAGACTTAGGGCTCTTATCGTGAAATTCCATTGTTTCCCTAAGGGTGAGATTGGAGTGTCCTATCTCAGGCTAAATGGTGGCGTGGTGCCGTCAGTTAAAAGTACTCTGGAAGTTGAAGAAAACTTCAAAAAGAGAGTTCAGAAGAGTATTGCATCAGTGAATGGGAAAGACGGAAGGGTTGTCCTTGGGCTTGTTTGGCCAGCAAAGACTGATGGAGCAGTCTTCATTCCCGTTTCAAGGAGAGGTGATAAGCGATTGCTTTCCACGTGGCAAACTGCCGATCAGATAGTTTGCTGCAACCAAATGTGTGTTAGCCAAAAAGGCCTGATTTGGCACGTGGCTTTAAGCCTCTCAAGGCCAGACTCTGGTACAGGGGAGGGTATGGAAAAATGCTTGAAGTTCAGGACTAGCAAAAGTTGGAAGCTGGTTGCAAAAGAGCCGTGGATTTTCAAAGAGAAAATAGGCTTGTGAGCTGTGTTGCTTCTTGTATGTGGTACTGTCATCTATTGCCTCTGCATGTTTCCCTACGTATCCCTGCTCTGTTCCTACAAACCGAACGCTGCTCGGATGGCACAAGGATGTATACCTCACAGGGAGAAGTTATACACTGTATTATCTAAGCCAGCTGCTGTATGAGTTCAGTAATGTTTTATGTAACAGTCTTAATTTAAAGCAGGGCTTGTGAGAATGGCTGCTTGTGTTGGATCAGTTGGACATAAAGGAAGACAGAAGGTATCTGTGAGAGGATCACAAGGGCATGGCGGGAATAGAGAGAGCGTGGAAACGCCTCCGTGGGGAGCCAGGGAGCAGCCTGTGCTGGGGCAGGGAAACGTGCAAAGCCTTGAGACGCTGACGAGCGGGGTCCTGGGAAAAGAAGATCTGTTTTCTCTGTATGCATGTGTGCAGGGAGGAGGGTCCGAGAGATGAACAGGGTGACATGAGGGAATGTGAAGAGGTAGGGTGGGTTTTTTGAGAGGAATTGGTGTTACAGATTTGGAACTGGAGGTCTGGCTGTCAAATACTAGCTGCTGCATAAACATTTGAATCTTTCCCCACTATTTTATGTCTAAGATCCCACACATCCTCTTGCTCCCTCATCAGTAGGATTTTCTTGCTGTGCAAGAAAGCTAGAGGGTGTGATATCCTTGCCATCAGTCCCCAGGTAGGGAAAGGAAAAGGCATTATGTGCCTCATTGCCATTTTCCATGCTTTGTACCAAGAAGTGCCCAAGATCTCCCTGAAGTCTGCAGCTTCTTTAACAGCTGCCCCTGTTGTTACCTGGACAGAGAGAAGGAAGGCCCAGTGGAAAAATAAATTTGTATTTTAATCTTTGGTCTTACCCGCTAAAGGTGTTCATAGTAGAGGCCCCTGGAGTAGGTGTTCCCCACAGAGGCTGTAATTGCTGTGACCTACAGCCATAGAATTTTAATGGTGCTGTATGAGCGTGTGAAGTCTACTAAACTAAGCAATCTTGAGTGTGGCAAGTGGTGATATAGGAAAGAGAGAAATCCAGGTTTTGTTGATATTTTAGTAGGTAGTACTCTTCCTTTAGATGCTGAGCGGTGCTGTATAGACTACTTGTGCACTTCAGACAAGGTAGTTCTGCTTTTTGGTAGCCCTTCAAATGAATTCCTTCAAATGGTGATCTCTGCTGGCCCTAGTCCTATAATATTTTTAATGCTGACTTACGTGAAGAAACAGAGAGCATGCTCATAAAATTTGTGGTAACCCAGGTTTAGAAGTGTTGTGTAATTCTTCTGCAGGAGAAGATCTGAATTCAGAATGATCTGGACAAGTCAGCTAGATTAGATGGTTTGACATCATACAGTTGAAATTCAGTGAAGACAAGTATAAAGTGCTGGACTTGCACAGATAAGAAATGGAAAATAAGTAACAGTACTCCAGAAAAGAATATAGGGAATAACAATGCTTATCACAATGTAAATATGAATCAACAATATGATGCTGTTGCAGAAAAGTTGTTCTTATTCTGGGATGTGTTAGCAGGAGTGTTCTTTGTATAATAAGAGAGATAATTTTCTACTGTGCTTGTTACAGAAGAGTCCCCTGCTGTATACTGTCTCTGGTTTTGGATATCACCTTTTAAGAAAGCTACTAATAAACTGGAGGCTAACTAGTAGAAGGCTGTGAGGATAATGTGTTACTGAAGAGATTCCTAGGCCTACTGTGCTGCATGGACTGAGCATGTTATTGAGGTTAGATTTCCATCCTGGAAAGAACCTGTCTCTTCCAGCATTTCTGGAAACTGGTTGCAAACCCTTTGTGATACCCATGTGCAGCTGGGGTTTAGCATGAAAGGCCACGTGTCCCTGGTAGGGATCAGCCAAGCATAGCAAGCTGCTCCTTCCTGGGGCACCTCTGCTCACAGCGCCGTTCTAACCACCACCATGACGGAGAAAGAAACCTTATTACCCTAGTGTTAAATAACAAGGACTTTCCCACAAACAGCACTCAAAGGTAAAAGCCTTTTCTATCTCCTTTATTACAAAAACTGCTTTCTTCTCTGCCCCTTACCACAACATGTGATTGTGATTTTGATCCTGCAATGACTGAAAGATTCTACATGTATTGAAGATGTATTTACTTATTTCATCAGCTTTAACAGGATGGGGTTGTTTTTCACTGCTGTTCCATTAAAACTTAAATGTAAGCAAATGTTTTCGCTTGTGTTGCTCCAAGAGTCACAGAGAACAGCTGCAGTGGGCAGAATTCACCTGATGCAGTTGCTTCAGCATTGTCGCATGAGGAATAAATCTGCCTTTGAAACAAGCTGAGTAATGGTTTCATGTTTGAGAAAGAAGTGTAGATGAAACTCCTTGTCTGTGTATGGCCCTAAAAATCTTTGCTCTGTGAATGTGCACAGTTAGTTCTGTTTACAAAAACAAAATACTTCGAAATCCATAGGCTTCTCAGCTAGAACTAGTGCTTCATTTTCTGCTTATGTCTCTGCTCCCATTTAATCACTGATGGTACTACGTTTTTACTTAAAGTACCTGAACATTTAATGTCATCTTAACCCTTCATTTCCTGTTTCTGCCTTCTAGGCGCTGAGGGACAGGTTGTTGCTAGTGTCTTGAGTTCAGTCCAGACTAACTTGCGTCGTACTTCAGTGGTTAAGCATTAATCTCCTTTAAAGCAGCATGGTTTAGAGCAACTGGGTTCACCTCTGTGAGACTCTCTACTCCCTCTCTGTCTAAATTCTTTGTCAGCTGTTTCATGCAGTAATCAAGAACACAGTTGCAGTTCCTACTGTTACTAGATGCTGATGAGAAAGATTAGCTAAGTCGGATTTGAGTAGAAGGAAATAATGAAAAAAAATTTTTTTATACAGTGCATGGGAGTGTACATAGGTAGTAGCAACAGTGTGAAGATAATTAAGGGGAATTTTAAGCGAAGAGCTCATTTGCTCTGTAACTCCATAATACTGATGGGTACAGGCAGCTCTGGCTGGAAACAGCATACAGTGGCTACACATCCCCCACTGTTGTTTACAGGGAGTCCTGCTTTTATTCTGTATCTGATTACAACTTCCTCTCCTGTGTCCATCATTTGCGGTTGTATAATCTTGGTATTTTTATCAAACCACTGAGAGAGAAATGCAGTCTCCTTCCCGGGCAGGGTTGAAGTAGGAGAGCATGTTTAGCTTGCCCTCCACTGCTTAAAGTAGAAAGAGAGCTGTCCCTCTTCTGTTGGTTTGTGGGTGTTCAGAGCCACTACTCCTGCCTTCCTTGTAGGCGGGAAAGAGGAAGGCAACCTAGACAGATACATCTGAAAATGGAAGGTGGTTTCAAGCTGAGGAAGCCTTTCTGCCAATAGGTAAAGTACTAGCAGCACCGGGATGGGGAAAAGAGAAGCGGAAAATGCTCATTCTTCTGCTCAGAAAGCTATGTCTTGGGCCTACTCTCCTTTTCCAGAAAATGGAGTACTGAGGCAGACTTCAGAGCAGAGAGAAGGGAATAGGAAATGGCTGTCCTCACTCGCCCTGATTTTAACTTGGTGCAGGGAGGTCATGGAAGAGGAGAGTACATGGCCTTTCTTCTACTCCATCATGTTCCCATGTGCTGGTGGAGGAGTGGGATAATGCTAATTCCTGGTAGGCCCCTTCTCCTCCTTTATGCGTGAGAGGTGGGGATATCACTAAGTAAGCTTTTGTATACAAGGACCATAAAAGTGTCTTTTAGTTTAGGAAGATGACAGATATTTGGCGGACATCTGTGGGTTTTTTTGTTAAAATGGAAGAGAGCTAACACAAGGATAGGGAAGAAAGGAAAAGCAGGAATGTTCATCACCCATTTCCCTGAATGGCAAGTATGGGGACAAGCTTTTGTGAGGCTATCAGGGCATATTTCTTCTCTGCTCGAGTTCTCTTCTCCTTATACACATGGCCTCCATATGATGTTATGTCATGTCATGGTAAGATTGATAATGACAGTTGTCAAAACTGTTAAAATTCTTTTCATTTTATCTCACATAACCATAATTCTTGAACTCTTTTCTGCATTTAGGTGTATGTCATGTTGGCTTCTTGGGCTAGTAAACTTGTGTTTAATAGAGCCAACTTATTTCCAGATTTTGGAAGATGTACTAACAGGAGAGATTAATACTACACTACATAGCCAAGTTGCATCTACTCGGAAAGCATATTTTTCTCTTTCCTTTGAGAGCCTCTGTGGTTCTTTTGACAGGACACTGGATGGGGAAGTAACTGTTGGGAGTGAGATACATTTGCAGCACAGATTAGGTGCCTTTTTTAGATAGTCCTATTTATAGTTTAATGTGGAATCAGAGGAGGAAGCTATCATTTGACATAGTGAAAAATGATTAGTCCAGTTTAAATATAAGGACGGTATATATCCGTTGTCCGCATGATGGATTACCTCATCTTCAAGGATAACAGACTTGCGCAGTTATATATTGAGGTCTACACTAAAGGTTAATGCTATAGTGAGGTACTCAGTCATGTCTCTTGAGCTTGCAAAACAAAGAGATTGCTTCTATCCTCTGCACATTAACTGATTGTCAGGAAGCTGCTTCGATCTGTTATTTCATGGACCTCTCACGGAGCAGCTCTTCAGACTAGAGAGTCTTTACTGCACTCCTGCTGATTTCACTAAGCCAAAAACTCCCACGACAGGCTGTAGGAGCTATTCTGCAGTTAATCCAATTCTGAAGTGGATTATCAATAACAAATCTCTTTAACCTTAGGCATGTATAGGAAAGCATGACACTTGGATATAGGCTCTCCTGAAAGGGATTCCTGCCTTCGTACAAGTTATTTGCAGCAGTCAGCAGCAATTATCAGATGATTGCTGACAGTAGACTCATATTCCTATCTACAGCAGTACTGGTTGTGATCATGATTTGTCTAGACTACTAATTCAGATTTTAGCAGGTGGATAGTGATGATTTTATATAGTAGTTTTTAATTTTAAGAAAAAGTGTAAACCACTATCACTAGAGCACATTATTGTACTGTATTTCAGTTCACTGGGTGAAATGTAATATCAGGTATGTGTGTATAGTGTAAAAGTTCATGGAGGTATTAATAAAGCATAATCTCCTTTGTAAGGATTAACAGCAGCATAAGCAGTTTGGAAGCCAGTTGTTTTATCAGTAATATAAATCTCTATTCTCAGTTAAACATTTGTATATATTTACAGTAAGGACAATACCTGGCAGTGAAATTCATGTATTTTGGGGGCCACTGTAAGGAAATATAATGTAACACTCTTTTCTCATCTGTTTATAAAGGAAAAGATGATCTAGGGGCTTCCACTACTCTTTACATAAGGTTGTGTGTTACAGACTTCTGAATGCTTAGAGCAAAGCCAGATGTCCTGGTTTCTTTATTTTGTCTTTTAATAAATTAGGCATTACCATTTTACTATTTTATCTGTATTTTTGCAGACTACTATTGCTGTTCTTGAGAGTAGTAGCCTACTAACAAAATCTTGCTTGCAAGTACCTTCAGAAAATAAAATTTGTTTAAACAATCCAGACCTCTCAAAATCTGGGAAATGTTGTTATTCCTGAGGAATTTAATTTTATAGAATATTAAATGATTCTATTCATGAAAACAGTAAGCCCCCAAATCTTGATGGATCAGAATGAAATAGACTGTGTGTTTTGATGAATCATATTTGGTAAATTTTAATTTCATTTCATTTAAAAGAACGATGCCACACAGTTGTAAATACCGACATTACAGAATGCTTGAATTCAAGGTAGCATGACATAGGCTACAAAGAGAAGCACAGCACACTGAAAAAGTTATGGATAGGACCCAGCCCATCAGGCATAATTTGCCTGAGTATCAGTAAGGATAATGTGATCGTCACAGGATGTAGGATTACAGGACTGCAGTGTGTACCAAGGAGGAACCATGCTCCTCTAGACTGTTTAAAACTTGTGATAGGGCAATATAGAGATTTTCAAGTGGTGAGGTCGGACTGTGGGGTCTTCACAGCTCTTTGACATTCTGGTTCCACGTAGGGCAGTGTGATGAGGAGATGGGGCTAGAGGGAGCTTGGCTGCCTGAGGCCACTGGATACGCTGCAGTGTGAAGTCATCAGAGAGGAAAAACTGCGTTGAGGATATGGAAAGATTACGGAATGGAATAACTGCCACAGAAGCACTTCCTCTGCTGCTTGCCTACAGGTTTGGAAGACTAATACGTTTGCTGAGGGATACTGTAAGAACCTGCAGAGGCAACAGCAACTCATGCAAGAGCGATCTTGCTAAACACCTTATATCTTTCTTGAGGAGTGAACACCCAGCTATTCAGACCCAGTATGGGGGACAGTTTTGTGTCAGGTATAGGCTGAATTCTGTTCTGCAGTCTGTCTGGGTGAATCTGAAAAACTCCACTGAAGTCAGCTGTCTTCCTTCTTTTCTGTTAGAATCAGTAAGAAGCACTGCTGCTTGTGCTGGTTTCAAAGGATGGAAAATGTGTCACTTGAACAAGTGACTCTGGACACATCAGAGGAATAGCTATGTTCAAGAGGAACAGAAGCCAGGAAATACTTACCAGTATAGCTTGAGAATGCTAAACCTAGAAACCATGAGTTTTCCCTCGTGCTCAGAGCACCGAGACTGCTGCAGGGTGATGTGCCTGTTGCAAGAGATCACTTGTCGACATTAATGCTTTTCCTCCAAGCAGGTGCAGTTAAAACAGGATAATAACTAAAGCAGGTCACCTTCTGTTTAAGAGTGGGGGCGGTGGGGGATGGTGGTGGTGTTCTTGGAGGAGAAAGGATTTTGCCGAATGCCGGAGTCAAGACGTAATAGAAGTACTGGCTCTTAATTAACTTAGGTTGTACAATGGTTAAGCCTGTGGCAGGCTTTGTTGTCAAAACTTTGTGCCACGTTTATTGCCAGAAGCAGAAGCACATTAAATAGAGGGTATTTTCCTGGATGACACTTGCTAAAACAACTTCCACCCTTTCCCCTTTGTTTTCCATTTGTGTTTTCTGATAGATAGTTTCCTTCACTGGTCCATTAGCAAGAGATCTCAGTCAGTTGTGAAGAAATTGTGTAAAAATCTTGCACTGATTTGTATAAACCATGGTCTCATCTGTGAAGAATGAGACAAGGTAAAACTATGAAAGCCAGCTTTTAAAATGAGAATAAGAAACCTTAGATCGTCGTTAAGCTGCTTAATATCTTGCATGTACTTTTTCAACATGCAAGAAAAAGCAACACAAACTGGTTAAACTCTTTCCCTTTGTGGAGTAATCTCAGTATGATTCTCGTGTCTTTTGCTGAATGCACAGAGTATTTTTCACCATAAAGTAGGAGGTTTTGGTTACTATTCCCATAGGCCTGTTGTTTAGCTATTGTATACTCATTGTGACTCACCCAGATTGTGTTAAAAGAAAACTCTTTATTAGATTAAAGTTGTACAGTGCAAAAGGTTATTTAAAGAAAAAGGTTATTTTTCTTTCCTTAAAAATATACACCATTAAATAACAATAAGTCCCAGGGGCTTGTTTCCAGAATTGCTAGTTATTGCTCTTCCACCTCCTGTTGATACGATATTTGAATAGATTCTGAATTGTATAGCAGGGTGAATTGTAGTCTTCAGGATTAAAACAATGAGATTAAAACCACAAATCATTCTAGTGTAAAAAGACTTTATTTATAATGCCAGCATTTGATTTTCATATTCTTTTACTCAGGAGTAAATGACAGTTGATTCCTAAAATCTCCAGTATAATTTACTGCAGTCTGTATTTTTTACTCTATTTTTATGCGCATGCTGCAGCCTAACATTGCAGCTTTCCCTGGCTGAGTGATGTAAGGGAAGGCTTCCATCCAGCCAAGGGTGAGATGAGATACAGCAGTGCTAATCTCTAGCACATGTGAAAAATGGAGGTAATGAACTCAGAGAACAGAAAGTCCCGATACCAGCAGTCAGCTTCTGTTTCAGCAGCTGCTGAAGCAAAAAATGAATGCTAATCATTGATGCAGGCCTTCTGAGGGTGACTGAAGATCACAGAAAGGGTTAACAGTATCCATGCATGTAGAGCATAGACTGTGTAGCACATCAGAGCAAATATTTATGAATGAAGGTCAGATGCGCCCCTTTCAGGACCCTGTCATCTAACTGTTTACAGAATACCATGTGATTAAGAGCACGGCTAGGTTGAATTGCAGCCTGACTTTCTCTCTAATGTGTCAGAAATGTGACATTATGTATGATGTCCCAGCATTGGTGGGTTTTAGCCCAGTTCCACCAGTTGACACTCAAATGCTATTCTTAGTAGCAAAGTGAGTCATAGGAACAAGAATGTCAGGCTGCCTGGGTTGTGCTTCTCTTACATTAGACTGCTAACAATAGAAAGCCAGCCTAGATATGTTAGGGAATAGCTATCTTTCCCATGCATGTGCCTGAAAAAAAAAATATATATATATAACATACATATATACATGCACATACATAAATAAGTATAAATATAGCTCCCTTTTTTTCCTTAAGTAAAGAATGTCAGTAAGAAAAAATATCCTCTTATTGGTGAAACAGACTGGTTTGTTTAATTTCTTTTTTTTCTTCTGGGTGACATATATATGAAACACTTCAAATTTATTTACTACAAATATTTTTAACACTGGATGTGGGATCTGATTTTCCATCATGTATCAGCCATCTGCTGCTCTGAGTGATGCCTGTGGCTTGTCTGTTTACAGTAATTTCTCTCTCTGCTACATATAGTAGATTTGAGGAGGAATCCCCTTATGGTGGTGTGAGTTCCAGTTCAAATCCAGCTCTCAAAAGCCAGAGGATCATCTGCCTCTGGGCTGAAGATAGCTTTTGCTTTAGGAATAGGAATTGTGGTGCTGCGTAAATGCAGTTGTGCCTCTGTCACACAACCTACAGCACATGTTGCACTGAGTTGCGGTCGGGTTGAAGCAGTAGCCTTTTGAGTCTGCCCTTGATCTTGCCAGGAATACCATTGTTTTGAACTCAGTTCTCTTCTATGGATGACTGCTCTGTCCTCAGCAAGTCGATTCTTTTTCCTTTCTCGTTTTCTCCATCTCTGAAACACAGATACTAAAATTTACTGCCCAAGAAAAGATGTGATGGGGTTGATTAGCACCTGTGAAGTCACTGGTAGCTAGCTACAGTTAGAAATAGAGTCAGTTATAGAAGAAAGAAGTGGCATATAAATACAGTAGTGTGAACCCCAAATGCTTAAGACTATGACAGAGACTTCCCAAAGTCTTGATACTGGCAATATATGTATTTTAAAAATAATAAACATTAAGTGGCTTGTAGCGAGCATTCAGAGTTCTGAGAAACCACATTTCCAAGCTTTTTTCCATATCTGAACAGAAGGTTTCTTGGAAAAGCTTTGATTCTCACCTGACTCTGGGAGATTCACCAGCGGTGCTTCGTGTCGTCAGAGACGCGTCGGAGGGCGCAATTCACGGCAGCGCGGCCGTTTCGAGATACGGCTCTCTTCTCAGTTCCTTGAGTGCTCGTGGCTGTCGTCTCAGAAGGAATAACGTAAGGGGAGTTGGAGTCTACATTTGTTTGGTATCTCAGAATACAGTGGTTGCTTTGACCCACACCAAGAATTTCATTTGTTGTACTCCCTGATTATGCTTCTAAACGTGTTTGATTACTGAGCAGTTACAGTTCTGATTTTTATTTCTATTGTTATTTCAGGGTAGTGAATAGAGTCAGTATTCCCAGTTTGCACAGATTATGTAGGTTATTCTATTCTGTACCATGGTCAGAAGACATTGAGAGACCGTTTCTTAGCATGTTTTAAAGTCTGGTTAATGACATGTGATAACAGTCTTAAAGTAAAACCAGGAGTGGATAACCAGTGCTCACCAGAGAAAATCCTGTGTGCTGCAGCCTGCCTCCACATTTGCCTGGGTTCCTTGCGTATTTCCTGTTTTCATCCTGGCTCAGTTTGAGTAAATAAAATAATAAGAAACTCATAAATACCACTTTACCTGTGTGTGTGCGAGTGAGTTGGAACAGCCCTCCTGCTTTCGCACTTGTCCTCTCCCTCGCAGTCTGTTGTCAGTCAGGCGGGAGCACACCTCATTGGCGGAGCAGCTCGGCGAGGGCAGAGCAGTGCAAGGTGGTGTCAGTGGCTGGAAATTAGGGACGGTGGAGGTCTGCATTTGTTACACAGCAGCAGCTGTAGCTGGTCGTTTCGGCACACGGGGTAGAGTCCACAAGCAGGGTATGAGCTGCCATTAGCAATACGAGAAGATCAGAGTGGGAGAGAAGAGAAGAGACACAAGGCAAAAAGACAGTGACGAGCAATTGGACCGTATCAGATCCTGTGGGAAATCTAACCGAGGAAGATAATTCTCTGGAATAAGCTGCCTCCCTTTCCCCCGTCTGCTTTCATCTCAGCCAAACAGTGCTGGAAAAGAGATTGTGTTTAAATTACTTCAGCTAATCCTTGCTGCTTCCTCTACAAGAAGAATTTGTTTGCCATGGTGAAAGAAAAAGGTAACTATGTTTGTTGATAGGCTGGAGCTGAAATGATCTAATATACCAGCCATAATCACTCGAGGTTTAAACCTTCAAATTTAAAATTAAGCCTGTTTTGACTGACAGTTGCTTTTTTCTCTCTGTAAATGTGGTGTGCCAAGAACTGCAGTGGATTGTGCTGAGTATCTTTGTACCTGTTTCGGGAAGGGTAGAAGCTGGGACATACCTCGTTGAAAGTATTTGCACAACACATACCTCATTCATCTCAAGCTTGCCGTTGACTGTTTTTTATTTATATTTAATATGGTTCCAAAAGCTTTGACCACCAGAGCAGTTAGCTTAAAATTTTTAGTATAAACTTTAGTGTATTTAGCAACTCTGGATTTGAGAGGGACATATCTTGCTGTTTTTCCTTTTTATGAAGAAATGAGCTACATGGGATATTGTCTGATGTTTGAATTCTGCAGCAATAAATTAGATATCTGTTTCAGTTACTCTAAATAATAGTTTGTCTCCTGCCCAAACATCATCTAGTACAAGAATTCAGAACTGCTCATGGAGTCTTTCCTTGCAGTAATAGTGGTCTGTATTTTTTGTTGCATTATGAAGTTGTGAAATACATTCTGAATTGTATTTAAGTAGCTGTTTGGATTTAGTTTTGGAGCATTATATTGTCATAGATCTATTCAGAGTTAGTCTCTGCTTTCTGAAGAGGAGAATCTGTGTTCTTTACTTTTCTGAAGGCTCTGTAAAAGTTAATGTGGAGTAAATCAAAACTAAGGAAGAAATAGAAACAAAAAGTAGTCATGTTGAGCTAGAATAAGTAGATTTTCACCTCTGAACACCCACATTAAGACTTGATTAGTACTGTAAAAGAAATAAATGGAGTGAATTTAACTTCATCAGGTTTAGATTCAAGTGAACGTGACAGAAGCCTCAGTAGTCATCAGACATACAGAGAGAGTTATAGTCGTAACCATCGTACAGTCTACTGATAACTTTTGTTGATGAAAAGCACTTGTCCAGCATAGGTGCTCTTAGCTGCTTACCAGGTTTGAGGTCCATTATTTTAGATTTGCAGGATCTTTTTTATAGATGTGATAGATATAGATTTTATAGATGAGAGCTGTTGGCCTGCTATCAGTTATCAGTAAGCCATACCAGAGATGGGTGAAGAAGCGGTTTCACCCCAGTTCCTTGAAACTGTACGTCTCAAAATCATTTGTGTCAGCTGTGTCCCTCATCTTGCCTGAAAAAGTGTATTATCATTCAGCTTATCATAATTGTTTGCTTGTCTTTGAAGTTAAAATTTAAAATCAGACTGCCGATTTTCTTAAAATGTACATTAAATTTCTGTGGCGGTTTTAGCAGTGCATTCAAGTTTGCGTACATTTGATGTGTTTCCGCTCCCCGTGCAGCTGATGTTCAGCTGGCGGGGCTCCCCGTGTGTTGCATGGGGGGCACCGTGGGAGTGCTCTGTAACTACAGCTTTGGCATCGTGCAGCATGAAAGGTGCATACACTGGTAAAAGAATTTAATAAGCCTTAATATTTATAGAAAATGGGAGGGGGGAAACATGCTAGAGTAGTGGGAAAAGTTGACAATAAATGAATGGCTGAAAATATGCAAAAGACTTGAGTTTAAATCACTTCCTTTCCTCCTCCCCCCCCCCCAAGTTTAGCGCATTATTTACAATAGCTATTAAAAGTGATGTTAGATGTACAATTTGCCTTCAGTTCAGAGATTGTAGACTAAGAGCTAAATGCTGTCTTTAATTTTGTGATTCAGTTACTGATATTTTATATCTCAGGGCTGCAGAGTGAGAAGGATAATACTTTTTAGTATCTTGTTTTTATGCCTTACTATTTTGAAATAATTTCTCAGTCAAAGTTGGGTTTGTGTTTTGGGGCTTTTTTGTTTTGTTGTTGCTTGTTGATGTTGTTTTGTGCTTAAGCCAGAAGGTCAGGAGTTGCTGCTGATTTAGAGCTGCTATAAATGCCATTCTCTGAAGTGGCACATTTGCAAAATGCCAGGCTGGTATACTACAGCTGGTAACTTCGCTTCCAAGCATTGCCTGAATTGCCTGTTTTTAACATGCTGAAGATGCTTTCAGTCCAGTAACAGTTCACAAGCATGTTAACTAGGCACTGGAGAGGCTGGTCACAACTAGAAAAATGCAATCCCAATTCACTGAAGTGCAAAACAGTTGGTAACAGTTTTTAGCAAATTATCACGCTTCATTATACTCATATTGTAGAATGATGGCATTGTCTGCTTGGTCAGTTCATGTGCAAACAAAAAAAACTCCTGAGGCCAGGGTGTTTTCTGCTGACACCAAATAGTGCTTGCTAAATTGTTTGACTGATACCACATTTTCATCTCTCTGCGTACATATCTAATTCCAGTTATGAGCCCTTATTATCTGGTTACTCAGCTAAATTATTGTCACTGTGTTGCATCCAAGGACAGCCTGCCTTCTGTATCCTGTAACAAAAAGAAGGTTTACACATGCACTATCTGTTTTCCGCTATTTAAAACCCATAGTGTAGCCTGTGCATTCTTAGTGCGTCTGTGTTGAAAACCACGTTGTCTAATGACATAGATTGTTAAAGCTTTGTTTTGACCTCCATTAATTTACAGCAGCTGAGGATTTAGTCCTGATTCTTGATTTCTTGACCAACTGATTAGAAGAGCCTGCTAGTTTATCAAAGCATATTGGGAAATCGGCTCTATATGTGATATATGTGATCATATGGGCAGCTCTATATGTGATCATACATGGGCAAACTTACAGAAGGGCTGCTATCAGTTCATGCCAGACTCCTTCCTGCTTGGAAGGGTAAGAGGAGGAAAGAGGAAGGTTTCAGGACTTTTTGGGTTAAGGAAGCGGGTCCAGAGGCTTTAAGATTTCTATTCTGTTCTTCAGTTACTGTTCTCTTGATGGGTAGATTCTGGCACCTACTGGGTATCAAGCTGCAGTAAGCTGAGTTATGTTTGCATGTTCTTACAAATGTCAGTGTGGATATTCAGTTGGTGGTGGCTTGCCCAGTAGGCAACACAGGAAATGTTAAATGTATTTCACTCAAATGTTGACAGTATTTTCTGTATAATTTAGCTTCTCATCTAGTTAAGTGCTGCAGAGGGAGATTTAGTCCTCTGTTGCTTCTTTAATGCTTATTGACAAGATACCAATATCCCTTAGCTTCTTTCATGCCTATTGACAAGATACTAATATCCCTTAAACTTAAGACCAAGAAAACTCTTTATGCTTGGAGTAGCTCCAGTCTTGTCTTCTCTTCCATTCGCGTATCCCAAGAGCCAGTAAGTTTCAGACCTTTTTCCTCTTGAAATAAATTGGATTGCTTTAGATGGGGTTAGCCTTGAAGACCATGCAAGATGTTAGCTGTCTGTTAATGAAAAGGTTTTATATATCTGGCACACCATATCCGTAGTGCTCAGTGTACTTCCACTCTAAAGGTTGGTTTCCAGTGTGAATCAAGAAAATTTTGAACAATGGGATATGGGTGCTGATGTTGTCTGGATGTCATGGATGTTGATGAAATATAAGCTAAACTCATGACTTCAGAACTTTTATCCCCAGGTGACCTGGGAAAGTCTCCAAGTGTGTTGCTTTTGGAGCACATGACGAGATTGGGCCATCACACTTTGTCGGGGGAGGGAGTTTTCTTTTCTCTCTTTGGCTTTGGTTTATTTTGTTTTGAATTTATTTCTGCTTGACAGTTTGATTTTGGGGCTGGGCATTTCGGGTATTGTTTTGTTAAGTCATTGTGCTGCCTTGTAGAAGCCACAAAAAAGGCATTTTATAAATATGTATAGTAGTAGAGGTTAAAAGATACTCTTGTAGTTAAGTACTAAACTAGTGAACAGTTATAGCTGTGTTAGACTCTTAAGGTGACCTTGGGGAAGTAATCTGATCTCTCCTTGTGTTTGTTAATATGTAAAATGAGGATAAGAACATTCCTCTTGTCTGCCTTGATTGTTTGAATTAGAGGTCTTCGGAGCAGAGATTTTCTTTTACTTTGTGTCACAGCTATCGCAAAGAAATCTTAGTCTTGGCTTTTAACTACTACCACTTGACAATAAAATCCTAGAGTATGTGAGATATCTTATAAACATCTTATTACTTTATTAAGACAAAACACCTATAAAAGAATTATTTTTTTTGTTGGCAAATATGTGATGTTGCTTGTTCTCTACTTTCTCTGTATAAATTTATTTTTATTATTATGTTTCAAATTGCAGCTTTGGTTTGCAGCACTGATACTGAGAGAAACCAAAATAACCAAGAAGATACCAGCTCAGACACTTTGCTAAAGATTGTACTTTTTCTAAAATAGCACTTAATTCCCATTGGGGTGTGAATATTCCAATCCCAAGAGCTGGGCAAGCACACTCTGTGGTCCTGCCGTGCCTGGTGGCTTCCCATATTTCCCAGTAGTGGAATTCCATACCATCCTTGAATCCCAGCTGTATGTAAATGCCAGTACTCTCAAGAGATGATGGCAGCTATTTTGTGTGGAGAAACATGGAGAACTTTTGCCATTTATCTCACTGGATAGGAGGGTTTAATGATTTTAGTCATTAAATTTGGAACCCCCAGAATTCATGGGTTCAGATAGTGGTAGGAGCCTTTAAGCTGCTGCTCCTTCCAAAACAGATAAAGCGAGTAGAGTGCAACTGGCATTGTTGAATTTCTTGAGCGAGAATTCAGAAGATGCGGGTTTTAAGTGTCCTGGCACTTCCGGTAATAGAGCCTTTGTATATTGAAATTGCACATGTTTAAAGTATGTTAAGCTGGGGCAAAGAAATATTCTTCTGAGGGGAACTAGGAAGTGTGGGGTTACTTACTGTTTAGGATAATATTTTGGCCTGCCACTTTATAAGAGTCAGGTGTCCTTTCTGTGGATAATTAATGCATAGTGGAGGGAAAGACTGAGTTCTGGTAAGCAAAATGTGTTGTGTCTTTTGGGTGGGAGAACCTGTAAGACAGGATTTGTTTATGCCTGTGTCCCTAGTTATGTCCATAACTAATTTAAAAAGGATTATTTCTGATCAAGTTGGCTATCCACCTAGAGAACAGTCAGTATCCCCTAAAGGATGATTAGTCCTTGCCTTGGGTGAGCCTGGATAGCTTTCAGGCTCACTAGGCACCTGGCTTGAGGAGAACACTTAAGCATTGTCTTAACCCTATTCTGTTCAGCAGAGGATGTCATTAAGTCTAACTGAATCACTGGGATTTAAATTTAAGTAAGTGCTTCAGTGCTGTCTCAAAATCAGACTCCAGTTTTGGGGCTGTATGATGTTTTTGTAGCAAAGTCGTGTATTTTGTTAATGTCAGTTATTTTGTGTTGCTTGTTAGCTGCACTGTTGTGTAAGAGACAAAAATGAGAGAAATAATACTTTTATATGGGTTTGTTGTAAAATGCTATAAACCCAGAAATGATAGATTCCTTGTATACCTCAGTGGTGTATGTTATTATTTATAGACAGGGAAGCAGAAGCAAGGAAGCTGAGGAATCTCCTCAAAGCTGCAAAATGAGGAAAGTGCTAGAATAAGGATCCAATTAAGTAATGCACCAAAATTTCACTTCTAAACAGTGTACGGCATTGTACAAGAACCTAGCTGACATTGTTCAATAAACAGTGTCAACGGGCTAGCTCTCTACAGCCTTATCCCCAGTGCTGTTAGCACCAGTTCAGTATCAGGGATGTTAGCGTAATCCACATGGCAGTACTGTGGATTTATGTATTAGCTTAGGGTCTGGTACAGAAGCAGGATTTTAAAGTGATGCCACATTAACAAAGTGATCCAAATATAAATAAAGCTTTGCAGAACAGTGAGGACTATATATATTTTTTTACTATAGTGTTGAACAAGAATTGATCTAAGTGTCTTGTTTATTCAGCAAATTACATTTGTATTTTTTCTTTCTCCAAGGGCACCTCAAAGTGACATTGATGTATCTGGGATAGTCTGCTTACTGTCCACTACCTGTAGCGCTGACCAGGGGAACAGACTATGTTCAGGGCTTCTGTATCAGTCATTAGTATTTTCTCTACAATAGTCTATTTACATTATAGCATTGAAAGTTGATAGGCTTTCAGAGCTCACCATTATTCACTGTGGAAATAATATATGTTAAGGAATTGATCTTTCTGCTGCAAGTATTCATAAGACCTGGGTGCCAAGGAGGGCAATTAATCACAAGGCAGGACCTGTGAAATGTCTGTTTTATCCACTTTGTGCATAGAAAACCATCCAAGGAGTCAGAAACCACTTGGAGACCTGCATTGCTCAGAGTGTGGTTCTCTTTAGTTTTAGTTTGACTCTGTGGAGTTAAATGCTTGGCAATGCATGAGGTAGGGGAGGTACTGAATGATGGGACATATAATATCCTTAATTGAAGGAGAGGTTCTAAGTGTGATGAACAGAGCTTCCGTGATAAAAACTATGGCTGCAGACCCTTGGTGTGGTTGCTGGATGTAACTGAGGAAGATTATATTACATATTCTGTTTCAGTAGACCTGCTCTGTCATTCCTATTTCTATGCAGGCTTTCCTCTGTTCTTGATGTGCACATCAAACTACAGCAATAATATGCTGCTGCAAAAATACCAAAAGTTATTTGGGAGACCAGTGTATTAAAGGAAGTCAGTGGCTCAGCTCAGATGCTCGTTTCATGATAACCATTTTTTAACGTTAACACACTTAAATTGTATTCTGAGCTAGGTCAATATAATTCCTTTCGCCCTATGAAATACCTTTGGCAGCCTAAAAAAGGAAGCATAGAGGAACTTGACTGCAAGTTTATTGCTGCTGAGGGTTAAAATCCATAGGTGGATAAAATTGCTGTTAAGGTAACTATAGACCTGTTTGACGTTTTAGTCCTCTAACAGTTAAACACTGTACGTTACTAAAACAGATTTTTCATTCTCTGTGGAAAAAGCAATTGTGTTTTCTGCTAGCTTCAGCAACTTGCTTTTGTGCAGCCACCTTGAGAATCTGCAGTGAATAATTTGACCCTTCTTTTTATTTGATGTCCATACCTAAATCTTCCTCAAAACAAGAAGTGATGTGTATGAGATGGTGGCTCAGAATGCTAACAAGGGCTCTTGAATTTCTAATTACCCTTGTCCTGTGTTAGGCAAAAAGGACTGTTTTGAGATAATGAGCGGTTTTTGTGTGTATGATGTGTTGATGAAGTATATTGAACAAAGTGATTTTACCAGTTATAAGGCTGGTATGATTGGTGTGTGCTACAGATATGCAGATTTTAGGTGTGAGAAACATATATTTGCTATGATCCTCCAAACCTCCAATCAGGAGTTGTGAAGGGTGGATTATCTTGAAATACTGTCTTTTTAGTAAGTCAGTTGTATGAGTAAATGCAGACAACTTCTTGCTGATGTGGTAAGGATAAATAAGGGTGCTCTCACTATATTGGATTAGACAGTCTGGGTTCACTATCTTTGTATCACCCAATTTGTATCACAGTCTGTTTCATGAAAAATTACTCTGTACTAATGTAGAAATATGGCAGAGTAAATTTACTTTGTGCCTCTGCCCTTTGGTTTACTAAGTACTTACCAAGTAACTCCTCAGTTAACAATCATGTTGAGTAATGTAGTTTTTAATTCATAGACTGGCTTAGCTTAGTCAACATTTGTTTCAACACCGTCTGCTTCACAGCAAGTCTTAGCTTGCTGCTTACTTCATTGCAAGATCAGTGCCTTTTCATTACTGAAAATTGTATAAAAACGGCCGATGGCTTTTCCTGTTTCAGCTTCAAACAACACCTAATCATACTTAGTTAACACGTTGTTCATTAACTCGTCTTTGAAAGGATAGTAATTTTTCTTAAACCTTGGTTGTCAGATAGGATATATCATGTAACAAATCGAAATAATCAGAACAATTTGGTCAAGGCTTTGTGTGTCCGCAGTGTAGGCCGTGCTGTGGAGCGTGCTCTTGGGTCACTGGCTATCAACTCATCGCAAGCGGCCGAAGGCAAACATGTAAGGCCCTGTCTTGTGAGCTGCGATGTGTAGAGGGGCACGGTGAAATTTGTTGCTGCCCAGAAGATGAAGGACAGTACTACTGCAATTTCAGAGAACGTTAAATTCTTTTAATGTTGCCTCTCTGCTTTTGGATTGAGAACAGCATAGCGTAGCTGTTCTGCTTGTGTGTCGAACAGCCGAGGATTTGGCCCATAGGCTTGATACTACTTTTATGGTTTAAATGTGCTGTAGTGCTGAGTTAGCAAAAGCACGTGCTTGTACTCCGCAAGCGGAGAAGTGCACAGACTGCTGCCAGTTCAGAAGCAAGAGCAGAATTTTTGAAAAGGCCTAAGTAGTCAGGCATAAATGCGTATTGAAGGCCAGGAAGATTTGTGCTTTGTCGCTGAGAAACTGTTGCAAATTGCACAGGTAAGTTATATAAGATCAGAATCTGTGGTGTAATTGTTAATGAGGCCAGACGAGGTTGTAACTCTTAAGTAAATACAACCAAATTTTCTTAATCTCTCATAATCGTTACAAAAAACACTGTCAAACCAGATCCACCAGGCGCATTTATTCCAATCGCAGCTAGCACGCAGCATTTGTGTATGGTGTAGAAGATAATCAGGTTTCAGGTAGGGTCAGGCAAGTACTAGTATTGAATATTTCTGTTAGTATTGAACTGTTCATGTGTGTAAATCTGAGAGCCAAGGCCCAGCTCTTGCAGGTTGTTCTGTGTGGAACTGATTGCAGTATCAAAGTTTTAGGTAACAGAAGAGAGATGGGAGGAGGATAGGAAATAGCATGCAAAATACAGAGAAAATGAGCATGTTTTGCTCCATAGTTTTAGAATGCAACTGAAATATGATTTTTTTCTATTATGTTTTAAAGCTCATTATTCTCTAACCATTTTACTTGTATGTAAGTATTTGAAATAAACCTTTTATTTTTGTTTGTAAATAGCATTGGAGTCTCCTCAGTTTATTTCAAGTTATAGTTGTTAATTACCTAACACTTGTCTCTCTCTTTTATTTCATCCTGCAGCTTGCATCTGCTCTATCCATGTGGTATGCACATTTACAAATATTTAAGAAAATATTTCAATTCTGGCATTTTTATTTAAAAATAATACACATACACATACTCACCCCCTCTGTCTCACCCTCTCTCTCACCCTCACACGCACAGTTAGCTCACGTAATGCAGCCTTCTTTCTTGGGCTGTCCTGCTTGCTAAGCTCTGTCACCCTACACAACACCTCCCGAAAGGAGGGAAGATTAACGAGGGGGAGCGAGGCGGGTGCCTTGCCCTGTCAGTAGGAATGCATTGGCCAGAAAGTGTGCTGTTACATGTGTGTATGTACCATGTATCACCGTAATTAGGACACTGCTTTTTACTGCAGCAAAACATACTGTCCTACTGTCATCTGATTGCTACTGCTGTCCTTCCTGTCGGCGTCCACTGTTTCCAGCAGCATGCTAACTGTAATGGGAAACAAACAACCATTTTGTGGAAAATATCAAGAAGTAACAACATACATTTAAAGATCATGGCAAACAGAAATAAGTTTCAGGGTTTCTTCCCCCGCCTTTTTAAAGACAGCTAATCTAGTTATATGTAGACTGTCTCTTAAATTAGTTTTAAGCCAAATTGGCAGTCTATGGAAGTAATATAGATATATTTATTTACAGTGAGAGAGCATCTTAAATGTGACTCTTCAGATATGATTTGAATGGCAATAGCATGAGTAAGCCGCTGCCTAGGATTTTGCCTTCAGGTTTCGCACACATGTGTAGGCATGGAGCTCAGCGGTGTCGTCAGGGGAGTGCCGCCTTCAGGGTGCCCGGAGTTCCCGACCGTCCCTGTCTGGCAGCTTTAGCTAGGGA
This sequence comes from Dromaius novaehollandiae, assembly GCF_036370855.1. Lineage (NCBI taxonomy): Eukaryota > Metazoa > Chordata > Aves > Casuariiformes > Dromaiidae > Dromaius > Dromaius novaehollandiae. Next base: position 39,468,231 of record NC_088103.1, on the reverse strand, counting down.
CTTCAGTAACTTCCCTGTCTGTTCCTGATTGGGGGCGGGGGGGGGGGGGGTGATTTTACTCTCAATCATTATTTAGACCCCTTAGCTATAGGATTTTCACAGGACTAAGATTCTAGAGCTGAATCTGCAGATAAGCAGAATGATGCTGTATTTTCACCCATTCTGTTTAATAAGTATTTCAGTAACTCCTCAAGGTGCCAGTATACTTACAAAAGAGGTATTCTTCAAAGAGCTTACAGGCTATAGCCAGCCAGGCTTTACAGAACAGAGTTTACAGACACTTGCCTCTGTGAGAAACACTAAGGATGGAAGGTTACTCTTTCTCCTCTCTTTATAAGGAGGAATTAGAGGTTAAGTGATACACCAGACCTGGTTCTTGAGCTTGGGTCTCTGATGTCTCTCTAGTGCCTTTCCTCCCAGAGCAGCTTTTTCAAGCTCGTCGTCATGTGCACAGTGCTTACCTGCCTAGCTCTGTCTTGTCCCGAGCAGCCAGCTGCCCAGCTGGAGTTTTAGGACAGCTGCTGGACAACATCAGAGACTCGAGGAATTTTGGTTTTAAAATTTTAAGTTTTCAAATCCTGTAAATTAATTTTAAAACCACCAGACTGTTCCCTCTTCTCACCTGCTGTTTTCCTGAAGAGACCTGAACAGAAGACAGTAAACAGGTGCCACTCCTACATGTCCCTAATACCTTCTTTTCACTATCGGGTACTGATAAATAGCCGGTTTGGTGGGCTGATGACCAGTGAGTCCTGGAGCGGGCCCTTCTGCTGTGCTCAGAGAGACTGAACTGAAACAGTGTTCAGTAACAGTTTACTCTCAGATACGGCTATAGTCAAAATTTTCCTGAAGGACATGTTTTTTAGGTTTAAGATGGAGATTAACACTATGATTACTGAGTGCTATTGTAGCATAAGAGTAGCTAGGTTTTTGGTTTGAGACTTGTTTCTTGTTACAATTGTGATTCTGTCAAATGCACCATAAAGGAATATTCGTTTCCTTTATATGTGTAAATATCTGAGGAAATGATGGTCTGCAAAGCCACTTCAGGTGTTACGGAGAGAGAGGGCAGAGCGCACTGCTGCCTGAAGGAAGATTCGGTTGCATTTAGTGCTTTGGCAGTGCCTAGCACCGTCCTCTTACCTTAGTTCCAGGAAGTGAAAAGGAATGGGGCTGGGGAAGTTTAGAGCGTGTAGCAAAAAAACCACACAACAGTTGCACACTGTTAAATCTTTGCTTTATTTTTCCTTATTAAGAGTTCAGTTTTTAGCCGGAAGGGATTATTTTGCACAGCAGCCACTTGAAGAATAGTATTTCAAAGTGTGCTCTCTGAATGAGACCCATCTTAAGACATAAATGTGTCTGTGAAATTCTATGCAAAAAAGCCCAGAAGCTGTGGTGGTAGCAGTCATAAAAATTGTAAATCCTAGCATGAGGTTAAAAATTATGCCTGCCACAACATGGTTAGAGTTAGCTGAGCATAGCTCCAATTTTATTTGTGAGGCTGAGCATGTAAATATGAAAACTACAAAATTCACCTTTTAAAGAACAATAGCCCATATCCTTCTCCTGTTTAATTTTAGAGGAAGCTGCTTTTTCCTTCAGTTGGGAGAAGCGCAGCATATTTCACTGTGACCCCTCCTCTGCAGCATGCTCATAGCCAGGCGTTTCCCAGAAGCTTCTTCCTGACTTGCAGTAAAGAGGCAAAGTGTCTTGTGGCTTGCAGCAGAGACGTGGAGCCTTGCCAGGGAGACTCTGCAGTGTAGTCAGCATTGCCTTAGCTTGGGGCTTTGGCTTCCCGCTACATCTGCATTCAGGTCAGGTTCAGGGAGAAAATCATCAATAAGGGAGGCTGCAGTTTTTATTTTCTTTCATTTCTTGTATTCAAGAACTGGTACTCCTCAGGTAATAGCTGTAATTTCCATTTCAGAAAGGTTTGATATGAGTACTGAGGTCCTTTCTTTAGCTGAGACAGCAAGGCATACAATTACTGTAAAGCCTTTGTATGATGATCTGCTCCTCAGAATGCAGCACTGACATTACAGATTTAAACTTTGCATGGCAAATGAATTCTTTAGTTTTACTCAGAAAGTGCTTTAGGTTTGTCATGTGGACTTGAACTTTGGGTTCACTTTTTTTTTTTTTTTTTTTTTTTTTTTTTTTTTTTTAAAGCCTTCCTTTCTCTGTGTAGGTCTGGGATTATTTTGGGATGCTTCAATAAAATGCAGTAATGAGTCCTCTCAAGCCCTTGGAGCTGCTTTGAATTTACATCAGTGTAGTAGAGATGCAAAATGTAATGAAATCAGTATTGCATGATTCACAATGGAATGTGAAGAATGATGTGAATTACGATGATATACCTGTGCAGTGAGGTTAGCACAAATCAAGAATCCAGTGACAAGGACTTTTGTCTTCCTCTTACAAAAGGGTGCTATTGATTTTCTTAATGAAGCAATGCAATCCAGACTTCTCAGTTGTCCCAGTGAGTGTCCAATGCTACTTTGGGTAAATGAGATATTTAATGGGCCATTTATTTGTATTACTGGAAACCCGAATGAATGGAAGGAAGTGTTAATTATTCAGTTAAGCTGGTCTTGTAAGCAAGAGTGGAAGTTTTAACTTAGCCTTTCTTGAAAAGTTCTTCTTTGTTTGTCTATGACTACAGATTTTGTTCTTCATTTAAACAACCAAAAAAGTCCTTGCACAAGTCCAAGCAAGCTGCAAGTTGAAACTGTTAGAAAGCAACTTGAAACTATGAAAAAGTTTTATTGGGGATCTCTTGTAATTAGTCTCTGCAAAATTGTAAAGACTGTAACAACTTAGACTTTTACAAGTACCACAGCCTTGATAGTTAATCTTGAAAAATGTAGAAGGAATAAACAAGAAAAATATTCAAAGAAATTGTCATATCTTTCTTTGTTCTGTATGCCTGCTTCCAGCATCTCTTGGGGTTTGTTCAAACATAGACATTGCACTAATTTAACTAGAGCCAGTTTAAAAAATAGTGCAGTAGGAGTGGCCTAGGTGCTTTTGAGGAAATGATGTTTGTTTAAAGCTAGTTATATTGTGTTAGTAAGTATCTGTAGCTTACTGATGTGAGCTAGAGAGATACATTGTGTTTAAGCTTATACCAAAGAATGCAGGTACTTTGTAATAGTGGTTGGACTAAAGTGATACAAAATCACATCTCTAATTACTCTGGCATGATTTGTATGTAGACAAGTCTCAGTACACATTGGTATGCTGGAATTGGTAAATACTGCAGTTGCATTTCTATTGCACTACCTGGGCAGTAAGTATGCACTTTATGATATGAGGGCAATTGTGAGCCCCAGTACTGAACCAAGAATGCATTGCTCTAGTGGCATCTCTGCCTCAAAGTAGTTAGTTTAAGTTCTTTTAATTTGGAGGGGAAAAAAAAAACATTTCAGAGAGAAACTGCATAGTATCCTGAAACGGATCAGGTGGGTTTGCTCCTAGCTAGTGTAGATGGAAAGGAAACGTTAGTTTCCTTCTAGAGAGAATTATTTCCATCAGTTTCTACATAGGTATTCACTAAGGTAGATTAACACTTCTGAACAGCAGACTATAATTTGATTGAGATTTTGGTGACCTGGGTCTGCCAAATGAAGAAGCTTGAGCTGGCCAGCACCAGTCTTAGAGCTTGTGCTCACCTGAGAATAGATTATCGTTAGGACATAGCCGTTCTCAGTCATTTTGACATGCACATTGGTAGTCATGGTATGTTAATATATTTGGGTTTGAGACTTCATTAAAGCTGACACGACTCCTCAAGTGTTCTGTCATTCACTCACGTTCCAGTAAATTTTCTTCCAGAAATGTGGAGGGTGTATGTAAACATCACGACTAGCTTACTGTCTTAGGTGCTTATGTGAGTCCTTCTCCCCTAGTGTGTGGGAACTCTGTAATGTGTATTTATTCTCACAGTAAGGTGCTGTTACACTTGTTTTACAGCTGGGGACACTTGAGACAGAGAGAAACTAAAGACATATTCAGATAACCTAATTTTAACCAAATAAGATACAGACTGAGGGAATGAGTTGAACTTTACTCTGACTTTAGTCCTTTAGAGGTAAGAGCTTGCCATCCAAAGAGCCAGGATGTCTGTCGTGGAGCAGGGATTGGAACCTGAGTTGTTCAGATCCTAAACTGATGTCCTGTCTCTAGTCTCTGATTACACTGGCTGGAATCTTATATTGCCTCGGTCATGATTTAGAGTTGCACTATTCCTGCTAGTGCATGATGCCTGAAAATAAATCCTCTAGCATGCAGTTGATGTAGGCAGGGCTGGTGCAGGCAGAGCCTGAAATATTCAGCCTGTGTCAAGATGTGAAATGCCTGTAAGGAGATGAGCCTAGCTCCTAGCTGAAATCTCTGCTCGGTGTTTTCAGACCAAAAGCAGCCCACAATTTACATGTCCAGTAAACTGGCCGGACTGCAGTCAGAAACATTTAAGAAGAGTTTCTTGTAAAGGTATTTCCCTTTCTATTTAATTCCCTGTTCTGTCCTCATTGATGACTATAAAGAGTCACCTCTGGCACTGAGAAGCCTTGCTGTGTAATGCTTATATCCAAAAGCTTTTAAGTAACTCCATGCAGGAGAACAAAAGTCGATTACTAAGTCTTGACATACAATGCTAAATTGAGGCCAGTAAGTCAAGGACCATAATCAGCATCACTAAATAGATCGGTCTGGAAATAGCAACTGACAGTATTTGTAGCCATTTAAATGGCTGTAAAGACAGAACTTGAAAGAAGTAGCATCATTGGACCAGTCTTGAAACCATTTATTTACTTCCAGTAAAGAGCAAAAACTTGTCTTTTTGAAAACCAGATGATCTGGATGCTGACATGCAGAGTATGTTAGGATGCCCTTTACGTGTGAACTTGAGAGAGCAGAATATTGCAGGGTACGTATTTCCCTCTGCACCAAGTTCTAGGGAGCGTTTGTCCAAATCCTCAATCCAGTTCCTCCTTCGAGCAACTTTGAAAGTCCGTTCTGTTAGGTTTATGTTCAGTGGCCTTGGGATCAGGCTGATTTCAGGCTGTCTGGGTCTAAGAGGGAATTTTTCTCATAATAGTTTAATTTCCAGGCAATTGCCTGTATGTTTGTCTCTTTTTTTTTTCTTCTTGCTACATAAATAGTGTGCTACCTTGGTTACAAGTTAATAGTTAGTAGTCTTGCTTGAAAGAATAACAACCCTGCTCTTTACTCCAGAAATAGTATTACATTGCTGATTACATGAGGTTCACTCAAGGCAGCGCATTTCTTGGAGCCATATTTAGAAAGAACTGCTAATTAAAATATTAGTTGGCGTTACCAAGTGCATTCTGCTTACTCATATGGACTGAATTACTGCCCAAGGGAAATAGTTGAAATGAGACTACTGGAGGAGGAGATATACAAAACTTCATATTTGAGTAGATTAATCCAGGCATTTTTTCTGAAGGTTTTGCGGGGGGAAGGGAGTGAAAAAAATAGCAGCTGCCACATTAGTTTGGCTGAATTTAACAGCAGAAAATATTGTGTGGAATACTTACTATCCTCTGTGTTCGATGCATTTATTCCCCTTAACTCGTATTAGTTTTTTATTATTAATCTTGTATTTAATGTATATAGTGCAGATTGATTGCAGCATTTTTTTCACTAAGGCATTTATAAGGTATTGTAAAAGAGAAGACCTTCATGAAATTATGTTTTTGGTTTTTTTTTTTCCTAGAAATTTATTGAGGGAAGGGAAGAAACTGGTGCAGCAAGTATGAGCGAGGTATCTGTTCTGTTGCTACATGAGCAGTAACCTGAAAGAAAGCACAGTCCTCTTTGGGGCAGTGTCAGCAGTCAGGAAAGGACACTAGAAAAGGTGGGAAAAACAGAGCTTCAGGAAAAGCTGGGATGTGAAAATGGAGATGATTCTCAGTGATAGTGAGAATGGTGTAGGTGTATCAGCAGTCAGTCTTTCGCAGGCCAGGAACCGGGATGGCAGAAAGGTATCTGTTATCATGTTCTGATGAGTACCTCTACTTTGTAAAAAGTATAACAAGGAGGACAGCTGGTTCAACGTTTCTTTTCAGAAGTCAAATGTGGAACCATAAAACTTTTATTACCACAACAAAATATACAATAAAGCTGACACAACTCTTTCCTGTTCCTACCCGAGGTCTACTCAGGACTGTGGGGTAGCTGGTCATTTACCAGTACCTGAATCCTGTCTCTCTGATTACTCAGCAGATGCTTTGGTCATTTCTGTCTATTCGTAAAATCTCTAATTTACTTTTAGAAAGTTGTTTCTGCTAAAGTTTGTTGGGGGTAGAAAAAATAAATTCGTTTCTTTTCTGTTCAGACATGCTTTTCCTGTGCTAAACATGAACAAAAAGGAGATGGTTGTAGTTTTAATATTGTCATTTGCATGCAAAGTCAGGTTGCCTGGTTCATCTGTTTTTCCAAGTCATGTTTTGGAATTACTTTCTCTTCCTTCTTTTTGTTTGGGTTGTATTTGTTCCTCAATTAAAATAGTTCAGTTCTTTCTGCCCTTTGTGCTTATTGAGTGGTTTGCACACAGTCATGTTCTTGAAAGAAATTCTTACGGAGTCTGAAACACTTCATGGCACTGAAACTTTGAAGGGAATTTTTCCTTTTCTTTCTTGTCCATGACAGCCTGAGTGGAAAGAGACAGTAGTTGATGCAAATGGCTTAAACTACTGGTTTATTAAAAGGTTGTATTTAAAAAAACATTTGTGAGTTGTTAGAAAAGCCTGAAGCCTAAACAATGGAATCTGTATTGTGACTTAAAATGACTGAGAGCACAGATTTACGCATAGGAGAAAATCCTCTTTTTGCTTGGGGTTAAGTCATATTTTTTGTTTTGCAGTGGCCCATCCTCAGGAGCCTCACCACCCCTCTGAAAAGCCAGTCATCCACTGCCATAAGTGTGGGGAGCCATGTAAAGGTGAAGTACTCCGTGTTCAGGCCAGACATTTTCACATCAAATGCTTCACCTGCAAAGGTAACACCTTGATGTTCATCTGCTGTAAATGAGTCAATTTGTGCGAATGAACCAGTGAACCGCTTAGGAGAGGTCAAGCTTCCTGCGACCTGCCAGTTAGAAGATATTGTCATTGTTCCATATGTGAAGGATTTGTGGGTGGGGAAGGTAAAGAATGGATGCTGATCAACACCACGCAGAGCAAACTCTCTGTGTAAACAGCTATATTTTAATAGAAAAGAAAAACTATATGAAACATTTGATTCTTGTTGTTTGGGATAAATTGGCCACTATGAAAAGACTCAAAATAGCACGTTCTGCTCTGAATACTTACATATTTGTTCATTTTTCTACCATTCACTGGGTACAAGCTACACAATAGATAACTATACCTCAAAGAGATGAGAGGAAAAGGTCTTGCCTCTTTTTATTTTTTTTCTTGTTTTTATTTTTATTCTTGTTTTTGCTTCATACAGTTCTGTGTAGAAAGTCAGTTTCACATTTCTCCCAAGTGGTCACTTATGCCATACTTGGAATCTGAATGCTTCTACGATTTTGTCTGTTTATGTGGGAAGCAATGGAACAATACCAAGCACCCAAAATGAATTGCTTTATACAGAGTTACAGAAGGTAGGAAGAGCAAGTATAGCCCTAGCAGCCACCCAGAAATCCTGTGTAGATAGTGTACTTGGGTTTCAAATTAGTTGTGTTGTATATATTTTCTGTTATTTTCATATGTGGGACTAAGATATCTTCACATTGTATTGTGTGATACAGTAGAAGAGAATATGGCATAAGAATACTTAAGAAATTTCTGCTCTTTCATTGTTTTTGTTCTAAGTACTTTTCATGGATTTGTATAAATGCTTTTGAACGGGTAAGTGCAACCACTGCACTTCAGTAGGGATAGTTATGAAAATTAAGCTCCTTTTAACTGAATTGGTTGCTGAACAGTAAGTACCTGCATTCAAAAAGCTGGTGGATATGACATGCAAGAAAAACATGCAAGTGTGCTGGTTGAGGAATTTGAGCTGGGGGGGGGCCGAGGGCTTAGCCACACATTTTAGGAGAGATGCATTCTCTGAGAGAGAGAAGGGTAGTTAATCATTACAAAAGGAAAAGAAGCAGGTGACAAGGGACATCTGTAGCAGCTACACTGACACTATGACCCTGAGAAAAAGCCTTTAAGCTGAGTGGTAGAAAAGAATTTCTTTGCTTGTTCCAGTAGTCTGATTCTGCCCAAGTTCAAGAAACAGCAATACATTTGTATATATATTACCCCTAAATAAGTTGTCTGGTGCAGAAGATCACTGCCAGAGCTTTACCCTCATTGTGGTTTATTAAAAAAAAACAAACAAACAAACAAACAAAAAAAGGGTGACGGAGCATGGCTTCCTCCTGTTTGTAGTATCTGTGTACCCCAGTTTGAACTAAGGGCCACTGCTGAATCTTAAAGAGACCTCTCTTTGCTGCTCATTCAGTCTATGCTTTATTAACTGGGTAGGCCAGCAAGTGAGTGTCTTTTTGTGTGTATTTGTTTGCCTTTGAGAGGAAGGAAGAGTGTGTGTGCTTTGCTCCAAGACCTGGGTTGCAACTTCTAGGTCGTTTCAGGTAGAGCTGCAGAGCTTGTTTATTGTTGACCTCCCATGTTTAAGTGAGTGCACTTTTTATTATACCACAGTTACATTGCATGAGTTTTTTACTGTGTTGGTCATACAAGCGAGACATAGCTGTTCAAGTAAGCATTTTTTTCCTCTTAGTCTAACGGAATTTTAATTTGACATGACTGCTACTTTACAGGAGGTGGAGTTAGATGCCTTTAGCTTATATAGTATGTTGTTAGCAAGGGGAAGAGACTCTTGATACTGGGCACAGAATTCATTAGCTACATCTACAGGTGGTTTGGTTGTCTTCCTGCTTTCCGTGTACTGAAGTTTGCTCTTGATGCTGTAGCTCATACATTTACAGTGTGAAAGACCTGTACAATCTCATACTTGTCTGATTGCTGTCATACCTGCTAAAAACATTTAAGCTTTTACTCAGAGACTTTGATAGTCTAGTGGAGATGTGAGAAAAATCTGTTTCCTCATACAGCTGTCACACTTGTGTAGTAGCAGGGTTTCAGTGGGATTAATTCATTCTCTGTAATTTCGCTGTGTGTGGGGTTCCTTCTTTTACTCTTGTCATGCATGCTCTCAACTTTGTCTACATCATACTGTGGATTATATTTGATGTTATGGTAATCCTGCTTCCCTAGATTAAGTCAGAGAGGCATAGGCACTCTGATTGCCTGGCCTGCGTGCGAATGGTGGTTGTTGCACTGCAGGAACAAGGGGACTTAGGGCTCCGTGCTGCCTCAGCCAGCTCAGTACGTCATTATGTGCCGCGTACTGTGATCGGACAACTTTCTTCCCATGTAGTTTGGTGCTGCATCCATCTCTGGAATCTTTCCTGGAACAGGGTAACTGCTTCCTGACAAAGAAGACAAGTAAAACCTCTAGCAACTGATGTGTTCCCATACCCCCAAGATAATATGCAGCCAGCGGTTATTTCATGCCCATTGAGAACCAAATCTGTACAGCTCTTCTCTCCTATCTGCCCAGCGAGGCTGGCTAGTTCTATTTGTGGCTCCAGATAAGAACTAATAAAGGAGCAAAGCTGAAAACGGTGGTGCTTATCCTGCAGAAGGTGAGCTCGGCAGGCCTCTCGATAGGCCAGGAATCTCAGCAGTGAGCAGCTGACTGCGAGCTGCAGTTAACCAGAGAGTGACAGATGGGGGGAGGGAAAGGGGGAGTTAAAAGACCTTTAGGAGTGCGACACCGGTAACACTCTTTAAAGCAGTTGGTTTTTTCTGTTTTATAACAAAATCACTTGCCTTGCTAAGGAATTAAACCATCTTGGGTTACACATATGAGTTTAAATGGATTCTGCTTTGTCTCATAATTCGTTGATCTCCATTTTCGATAAATTGGTTTTAGATTTTAGTTTCTATTATACCAAAAGTATGCAGATCTTACAGTACGGAATTGTTGATGGTTACCTGGTAATGGAAGCAACAGGCTGAGTGGAAGGAGGGTTAGATGAGATGGCTGGAGGGAGAAGACACCGAGCTGGAGACATCTGTGTTTTACTTTTTGTTTTTAATAATCATTAACAATATCAAGAATGGATTAGCAGTTTATGAAGAAGTAAAGATTTGTTCTTGTGAACACTTATGCATGTGAATAACTTTTCTAGAAGAACTAACACTATGTCTGTTACATATGTAAATGTGCGTGGGATCTGGCCCTTAATGACGATGTGCCGTAGCAGAGATTTTAGTATCTCAGTTTAGATGGTGATGTAATGGTGATCTGTTATGAGTGGTCATCTTCTATCATTGTCAGTTGATTACGGTTCATTTTACCCTATTGCAGGTAGTAGGAGAGGAATCTTTGATGCTAGTAAATTGCTATAATAAGACTCAACAATAAAGCAGCCTGTGATTCATCCGCTGGGTTAGAAGGGAATGCTGGTTTCAGTACACAGAGTATTGTTTAACTGAACAAGCTTTAAGCTTTGCTAGTAACAAGGTAAAAGTTTACACAGCTTGATTCTGGTACATGTAGAGATGTGTTGCATTATCTTAGCAAGGTAACATAATATGTGTGATAGCAACATTTCAAGTAGTGGATAGTTTCCCTGTTCTTGATGTTGAATATAAGTTGGAAAACATAGTCAGCTTCTGTACGGTAGAGTCTAAACTAAAAAATCTCATAGATAAACAGTCCTGCCTTGTAAATATGGGTAGTACCCTAAAGTTCTCTTGTCCGTAGTACATGGCATGAATGGAAATGTTTCAGTGTGTGTGAATTTTTCACATGCAATAGCAGTATCAGGGATACCTGGTAATGGCAATTACCAACTAATATTCTTGTTAATTATAAGAGAAAGCCTAGTCTTGGCATACTGGAGGTGTCCCACAAACCCCGAGTATCCAAAGGAGAAGCAACTATTAAAACTTCTTCTATTAAACCATTGTTATAAGTGAGTGTGAAACAATTTCTTAATTATGGAACAAATAGGCTAACTATCCTCTTTTGAGTCAGATGTCTTTCAAGCTTATTGAGGAAAGGCTGCATCAGTACATACTGCCAGAGTCTTTTACGGTATGTTTAGGTTCAGGCACATGCCTCTTTCAATTACGTTATTACTTTTGTAATGCTATGTCATCTGTAGTTCAAAGAGCTTGACTGGGAGGGGGGAAGAGTTCCTAAGTTTAGATGCTCTGTAATCTTTGACTTTGAACTGAATCTTCCCCCCTTCAAGGATTGGAAAGAAGTTAGGGTCATGTTAAGCAGACACTGTATCAACCAGCTGGAATGTGTTTTAAATCATTAGTTCTTTGACCTTTGATCTGCTCAGATTCCATCAGTGGTGGCAGGGGAAGACTGCAAACCAACTACTGGATATTTTGTGTTATTAATAGCTCAATAGCATCGGATGGAAAGTTTAAATATGAGGACATTCTTGTAGCAGGTTTCCAGTGCACTGTTTAAAAGATTTTTGCTTTTTCACAAACATTTCTGAAACTTTGTCTGTGGACAAGGTAACATATCTAGTGTGTCCCTTCCCGACTGTCAGGAAATCCTACAGGGCCCCTTGATGCCCTGAATGACTGAATTAAAGAACCTTCTTTTATATAAAAACACTCTGGGCTTGTAATTATCTTAAAAATAAGATGGTTGTGTTTACAAGCTTGTGAACTCCCCTTTTCCGTTTGGTTATTAAAACAGCCTTTAGCATTATTAAGTTTGATTTTTCTAAAGGTTTTGTGTTTTTGTATACAAAAGTATATTTCTAGACATTGAAATACAAAACATTGGAGAATATGAACCTGAAATGCTTTAACATCAAGAATACAAATTAAAAGGGCAGAAATGTTATAATATCCTGGTGTGGATGGTCATGACTTTTGGGATCTAACTTGTGATCATGAAGGATGACGACTTTGCATCCTTCATCCATGGTAGAAAGTCCCATAGGAGGAGATAAGGAAGAGAAACTTGAGATTTTTAGCATGAAAATTAAAGAAAAGAAAGCACTTGTTGCTGAGAACATTAGTGCCTAAATCAGCAAGATCTGAAAAAGTGAAAGGAAGGCACCCTGTTGTCTATGTGCACTGCGAGACTTATGAGGGACAGAGAAAACATGTTTAAGGACAGCCAATCAGTTTCGAGAAGAGTTAGGAAAATCTGTGAAGAAATGGTATTCTGCTGTTCGTAGGAAGCCAATGCAAATTGGAGGTGAAAAGTTCTCCCGTGACAGGAAGTGGCATTCACATGTGAATTCAGGTATTCAAGTAGCATGATATGAAAACAAACCTCAGTTGCAGCAGTAGGAGTAGCTGCTGTTTCTGTGTTTCCGTATCTTAGCAGCTTTGTCTTGAAGCCTGTTCTTTTTCTTGAAGTGATTCTCAATACTGTTTCACTTCAGGTTCAGTGAAGGGCCTGGGAATTTTGCTTTAAGGTAGCCTGGTTTCTTGCAAAATGTTCATGGGAGAGCTTTACCACCCTGACAGGCTGTCCTTGTGGGAGTCTTCAACTGATGATCTGCTGGAGGATCAACACAGCACAGCGCATGCAATCCAGGAGGTTTCTGGAATGCATTGATGACAACTTCCTAACACAGGTGATTAAGGAACCAACAAGAGGAGATGCTCTGCTGGACCTCATACTTACAAACAAGGAAGGACTGGTCAGGGATGTGAAGGTTGGGGGCAGCCTTGGCTGCAGTGACCACGAAGTGACGGAGTTCAGGATTCTGCAAGGAGGAAGCAGGGCAAAAAGCAGGATCACAGCCCTGGACATCAGGAGAGCAGACTTTGTCCTCTTCAAGAATTTGTTTGGAAGAATCTCATGGGATGTAGCCCTGGAGAGAAGACGGGTCCAGGAGAGGTGATCAATATTCAAGGATCATTTCCTCCAAGCTCCAGAATGGTCCATTCCAACAAGCAGAAATTCCAGCAAAGGCAGCAGGAAGCCTGGAAGGATGAACAAATTGGTCCTGACAGAACACAGATATGAGAAGAAAGTGTATAAGAGGTGGAAGCAGGGACAGGTGACCCAGGAGGAATACAGAGACACTGCCTGAGCATGCAGGGATGGGGCTAGGGCCAAAGCCCATCTTGGGTTCAGTCTGGTGAGGGACGTGAAGGGCAGCAAGAAGGGCTTTTACAAGTACATAAGCAGTGAAAGGAAGGCTAGGGAAAATGTGGGCCTGCTAGTGAATGGGGCAGGGGCCCTGGTAACAAAGGACACTGAAAAGGCCGCCTTTGCGTCTAGTCAGAGGCTAGCCATTAGTGGTGTACCCCTAGGGTTGATGCTGGGTCCAATACTGTTTAATTGCTTCATTAATGACCTGGATAATGGGACTGAGTGTACCCTCAGCAAATTTGCAGGTGAGATGAGAGGCTGATACACCAGCTGGTTGTGCTGCCATTCAGAGGGACCTCAACAGGCTGGAGAAGTGGGCAGAGAGCAACCTCATGAAGTGCAGCAAAGGGAAGGGCAAAGTCCTGCAGCTAGAGAGGAATAAACCCATGCACCAGTACGTGCTGGGGGCTGACGGGCTGGAAATCAGCTCTGCAGAAGAGGACCCTGGGGGTCCTGGTGGAGAAGTTGAGTATGAACCAGCACTGTGGCCTCACAGCAAAAAAGGCTAGTGGCATCCTGGATTGCATTAGGAGGAGTGTTGCCCGCAGGTCGAGGGAGGTGATCCTTCCCCTCTACTCAGCCCTGGTGAGGCCATATCTGGAGCACTTGGTACAGTTTTGGGCTCCACAGTACAAGAAAGACATGGACCTACTGGAGCGAGTCCAGCAAAGGGTAACAAAGATTATTAAGAGACTGGAGCATCTCCCATGTGAGGAGAAGCTGAGAGAGCTAGGGGCTGTTCAGCCTGTAGAAGAGAAGATTTGGTGGGGATCTTATCAACGTGTATAAATATCTGACGGGAGGGAGTACAGAAGACAGAGCCAGGCTCTTTTCAGTGCTACCCAGTGACAGGGCAAGAGGGAACGAGTACAAACTGAAACACGAAATTCCACTCGAACATAAGAAAACACTTCTTCACTGAAGGCTGAACACTGGAATAGGTTATCCAGAGAGGTTATGGAGTCAGCATCCTCGGAAATATTGAAAAACCCAGCTGGATGCAGTCCTGGGCAGCCTGCTCTCGCTGACCCTGCTTGAGCAGGGGGGTTAGGCCAGAAGATCTCCAGAGGCCCTTGCCAACCTCAGCAAACCTGTGATTCTATGACCATAACCCAGAAGTAGAGGGAAAGGCTCTTTCTCATGAGTGGCTGCAGCTTCTGGGTGGCAGTGGGCTGTTTCAGGGATTCAGCAGATTTTAAATAGCATTCAACACATTGGCAATGAAATGGGATTGAAAATCAGATCCATAGGCTGAAACCAGACCCACAGTTCTGCCTCGCATTGTTCTCCTGTCCTCCGACTCCTGTCCTCTCCTGCCCTTCTGCAACTTATTTTCAACAGTAATGTCCTATTTTGTTTGGGTTATGGGTTTTTTTTTCCAAATGATTCTTTCCAGTTGATTTCTGGAGAAAACACCAAATTGTTAATTTTACTCTCTTTAGATAGGAAAAAAATCCCAAGGAGTTTCATCCCACTCTGTAGGGGATCCCCATGTTGCTCTTGGGGATTTAAAGCTGTTGATGGCAATCAGTTGACAGTGCTTAGTCTGGGTAGACCTGATGTTTCTTTCAGCAACCAACATTGACAGGAAATGGAATTAATTGCACTATGTGGCTGATATTAATGAATGTTGACAGATGCCATATCAGATTTTAGTAGACTACTGATCCCTTTGAAAGCAGAAGGCCAGCAGGATGCTTTACAGGTGCTTGATGAGTGAAGCACAGCATCCTTATGAGAATACAGAAATTTGCTTGGGTTTCTTGTCTCAATGAAATTTGATCAGATCCTTATTAAAAACATAGTGTAGAGAATATCTCATTTAGATAGTGCTTTTTGATGAGACAGGATCTTCTGCAACAATAACAAGGTATTAAGAATCTTTATTGTGGAGTAGATTTTTCTAGGTTGTAAATTTTATAGTATACATTAACTCAAAGTTTTATACAGTACATGGCCAAAGAATGAAATGATGGAAAAGAGCAATATTTAAATTGCCCTAGCTTTCAGTGATTTTTGCAAGAAATATTTCTTGATGTATCTTAGAATTCTTGACAGGTCAGAATAGGCAAAATATTTGTCTTCTCTTGCTGAGTACTTCATCTCACTTCCTAGCAGCCTTACCCACAAGTGTCTTGGGTCCTCTAAATGAGTTGTGTTGAAATCTGTGAGAAGGAGCAGCAGTCTTGCAGTGAGAAAAGAAATGTTTGGGAGAGAGTCAGTCTCTGGAGTATTCGATCAATGTGGAAGTTCAAACGGATTAGAGGACATCTGTGTAAAAAGCCTATTTGAAAACATAGAGGAAGTGAAACATTAACATCTGTAAGTGCATAATGCTTTTGTGGTCTTCACATGCACTCCTACTACAGTGCATTGCAGAAATCCAATGCAGAGATCACTACAGTTGTCCATGCCTTTGCCTGTATTGGAAAGAAAACAAACGTAATACTGGCCTCTAAACTATCTGTCCCAAGTTTGCTTCGTAGTAAAACATGCAAAGCCAATTGATAATTATATGTGATAACATGAACTTCTGTTTACGAATTTTCTCTTAGTGGATTTAATAGAGACATATTTATTACCTCCAGAGATAATTGCAGTTGTAAATATAGGAACACGTTATACCAGTAGGATGGATCTGAGCCTGTGTGGAATGAAAGGCAAAATACAGCCTCATATATATTTCTACATTTCAAAATATTCTGCGTGTGCACATTTCAATGCTAGTTTTACAGAGGGGCTTATCTAGAAAGTTAACACTATGTGAATAAATCTACATTTAGCATCACAATAACTAAGAAGCATATTCTGACATTAGGATCTCATCCAAATTCAGTTTACTGAGAGCTACTCAGTGGTATTTCTATTTTCTTGTGGCTTTAGATTTAGTAAGTCTTGCCCTCCAAGAAGAAAGGGTTGTACTTGTAAGCAAAATGTCTGTATTAACTGACATGTTAGATTATGTTATGAACCAAGTACTGCAGAATCTATCCAAGATATATAACCTTTTCTTATGGCAAGAAATAACAAAATAGGTTGTTTTGTTTTTTTAATTAAAGGATTGAAGTTAGGTTTGGCTTTGCATTCAGCATGATTTAAGTAATCATTTTCTCAGAAGCAGGTACAATTTAGTAACAGATTAGGTCTATCCAACAGGGAAGTCCAAAATTCTCTGTAATGAGATCTTTTTCTTTTAATGCTTTGTGCCATAGACTTCGTTGTAAGTATTGTCTTAAAAGCTTCCCCCATTTTTTAAATTGAAAAGTATTGAAAATTACAGCATTTTCCAGCCATTTTATATAGGTTTCTATACTTATGTTATTAATTGAAATGAAAGTTAGTTGTTTTTTCAGAAAGTAATAGACTTTCTGACTCTATCTGTATTTTTGGGTTCTTAAATCTTTAGGTCTTAGAGTAATAAGCGAATGATGAAATGACATGAATCCAATCTTTCCATTTTCTTTATGCACCTGCTATGAGTGTTTTGAATGTCATTGACTTCAGTGCTGTTAATTCGTGTGTCTGTGTTTAACATGCCAGATCACTGCTAACGATGCTGAGTCAGTGGAGCAATATAGCTGCTTGTCAAGCCTGAAGGGCCTCTGTCAATGTCTCCTTCATTTTCCTGGCTTGTTTCATAAGTTTAGCAATGAGGTGGATTTCTTTTTGTTCTATTCTTCTTGCATCCTTGGCTTGCTTATTTATAATCTTTTGTAGAGAGATCTCTCATCTAGATAATTACAGCCAAGCTATCCCAGGCTGAACTTTGACATTTTTCCACTGATTGCATTCTCTTCAAGGTTCATTTCCCACAGACCCAGAAATGACTTTGATCTCCAGCTAGTGCTTAGTTTAATGTGAAAGGTGTTTTAAATGGTTGAATGATTCTTGCCATTGTTCCCATCCTGGTGCACAAAACATTGATATTTCA
Source organism: Dromaius novaehollandiae (assembly GCF_036370855.1). Classification (NCBI taxonomy): domain Eukaryota; kingdom Metazoa; phylum Chordata; class Aves; order Casuariiformes; family Dromaiidae; genus Dromaius; species Dromaius novaehollandiae. Next base: position 39,451,103 of record NC_088103.1, on the reverse strand, counting down.
TTTGGGAAGCTGTCACATTGCTATATTACACGTGGCTGTTGTTTGCTTGCTGTTGAGTTCAGGTACCAGCTATTCCCTGTTAGATTGCCAGAAAGCCTGAAATACGTGAATGTCAGAGGAAGGCTTCTCCTGTGCAGCGTTAGGTCATTTGAAATATTGTATCTTCAGTGTTAAGGAGAAAACCAAAGAAAACTGACTGAGTAGGACTAAAGACAGCGTCATGGTTTTGATTGGGCAGCTGATTAAATTAAAGGTTAGAGCTCATCTGAAATTCAGTCATCACAATGGTTTCAGTTGAGTGAATATTTGCATTAAATGTTTGGGGGTTTCGCGTAAGTACCTAGCTGAGAATTATTTCTGTGATAGTAGCAGTTGGCTCAAAGTAGTTGTGTAGGCAGGATATCTGAAAGGGAGGGTCAAGATTTTTCAAGGAAAGAAGAGAAGGGCCTGGAGGGAGGCTGAGGGATGCTGGTCTAGGGGATCATAGACCAAGTTAGAGGGAGAGGAGAAAAATGCAATCTCATCCTTTGCTCAGGAGGTATCTTAGATACTGAACCTTTCATCCTATTCCCCTTGCGACTGACTTTAGTACTAATTGATCCCAGGACTGCTAATCTCTGCAGAGATCATCCAGAACTAAGGTTTCTAGAGACTAAATTTCCCTATCCTTTACACAACATCATGGCATGCTGTCTTGAGGATATGCCCGGGCAGTGTGGGGAGGCTAGCTTGCTGCCGTCTGTGTTGTCCCTCCCCTTTTGGAAACAGAAAGATCTCTGTGGCCAGGTTCTTCAGACAATACTCAGCTACATCACTGGAGTTGCATGTCTCTCTGCTGCTTTACTCCCAAACCTCTGAAGTGACTCTTTTATCTAAACCCTCCCCTGGATCTCTGGTGTGAAGAACTCTGGCTGTTGATGATGTATGCTGCTTTCAGCAGCTATGCAGAACTGAAGAAGCTATTCCAGCAAACAAACCTCTGGGCCTTCAGTTTGTCCTTTAAGGAGGGAAAGGACGGAGGAAACTGTCACTAGTTCTAGATTCTATCAAACGCTTGCGTCAGGGTTGATATGAGAAACAAGCATAAGCTCAGTCACAATACCTTGTAGAACAAAATACAAGGAACTGAGCTGTACTGCAAGAACAGATGACTATTTTTGGCACAAAAGAAATGAGTGAGAATAAGCTGTGGAATGAAATAAGAGACTGGCAGAAGTTTTCAAATGTTTGGGTTATACTTGGGCAGGAAAACATCTCTGGCCTTGATCTCATTATTTACAGTTTTTAATCAGTTTTAAATAAGTCCAAATGTATAAGTTAGAAATTAATGGCAAGTCAAATAGAATATACAGAATAGAAAACCAAAAGAAGGCACAGTTCAGTTCAATAGAAGATATAATTTATAAGAAATCACCAGTAAGCACTGGGAAGGAGATAATGTGAAAGCTGCAAAGAAAATAAACAAGAATTAGAGAAATTTCACAGCATCGTAGAACATATAGTGTGTGGGACACTGAGATTCCAGAACTATTGGGAATGCTGGTCACAGTTCCAAATAGCTTGGATCAAAATGCTTCTATCATCTCTATATGGTGAAGGAAAATCTAGAGATGCAGGAGTGTGAGAATCAGAGCCGTCATGATCTCTGTTACAGTTTTTGCAAAAAGCTGTGTGCTGTTTCTTAATAGTGCCTAGCAATCTTCTAGTAATTGTGATGCTGCCTCATGTCTTCTAAGATTCACCATCTTCATCTGGTCTCCTGTTGCTTCTTACTTTGACATACATTCATTCCTTAAATAACTCAAGGAACAGAAAGTTATGCCGTCAAGAAAAGTGCTGATAAGAGGAATGAAATAAAGATAGGGAAACAGTTCATTTGAAATATGGAAACTTTAATAAAAACATGAACCATACTTTCATCAATACAGGATTTATTAAGCACTGTCTTAGGAAAAAAACAAGAAACATTTTTCTGTGCATTTGCATAGATGTAAATGATAAACTGATAAATGCCAAATTCCTTTCTCCTTCAAACAACAAATCCATTATGTCATAAGAAATAAAGCACGTATGAGCATTTCCCTGCCTGACAACAGCACTGTTTTATGAAGCCTAGAAATATAAGAAAGGAACAAATTCCCAAATGGAAATTGCATTTGCATCTTGTTTAATGCATGGTGACGAAGGAGATCATTAGAGTTCTTAATGAATAGCATTCATATCTATAGATTGAGAGCTCATGTACATACAGTCTGTGTGGTTTTGTTTCTTCAAAGTTTTTAAAAGTTTTTAAGCAACTTTTCTTTACCGTGAACACAGGATTATTTCACTAAGGGCCCAGTTTTTCAGCTCTCACTGATGATAACCCTGTAGAAATTCCACATCATGCTGAGTAGGATCAAACCCTACTTCTGTTCACTTTTAAAAATTCTGATCTCCTCATTTTCACCATCTCTATTAAAGCCTAGAAGTAACTCAGCTATTCACTGAACTCAGTTTAAAAATGATCGTGGTCCCTTGGAGCCTGCAGGCAATTGGATTGCTCTTGAGCAGCTACATTTTGTCTTAATGGTTTAGGCTTGTATACATACACCTTGTAGCTTTGAAAGCTGACAGCAGCACTGACTCTAGTCCTTTTGTGTTCCAAGTATGTATAAGGGCAGCTCCATTATAGCTGAAGAGAGAAAAAGGTTGTAGGTCTGTGCTCTCCATACAGTGTGAAGCAGGCTCAGCTCACTCCATCCACGAGAGAGGCAGGATCCTATGTTCAGAATGTGTAATCCTTTGAGATACAAACTCTGAGACAAAGGCTGTTTGCCTCTGGGAGCCTTTTTTTTTTTTTTTTTTTGCTAATTTTTTGTCACTATGCTGTGAAACTCCAGGGAATAGATTTTAGTAGAAATGCTTCTCAGTGTCATCTCTTTCAGAAAGCAGATTCTGGTCATGTAAAATCAAATTTCTTCCATCCTGTCAAGCAGGAAAGGTTCTTAGGGGAGTGTTACTTATTCTGCTGTAGAACTGCTTGGCTGACATAATTCCTGATCACAGAACTATTTCCAAATGATGGATGCCTACAGAATGCCTGTTGCTTTTTGCCTTCTCAAGCATGAGTTGTGCATCATTATTGGTTCCGCTAATTAATTCCTTTGAAGATGTTTTTCCCATCAGCATAAAAAAAACCAAGGGAACATAATTTGATGTTTCCTATTAACTGTCATTGTCTTGGAATTCTTTTTTCATTGATGGCATGATATTTGTATCACAGTAATTGCCTAGATCACACTGTTGGGATTTGTTGTGCATATGTATTGATCACAGCTGTTTTCTCTTCCTTGCCTCTGCTGATGTTGGTGGCATGAATGATGCTGGGCAGATGGTCTTTCTTTTAAATAAAAACAATGACAAGCAGTCCATCTTTTCTGTGATATTTCTACAATGGTCATAAATAAGTGTGCTAAGGCATTATTTTTGAGATTGAGGGGATTTGTTGTCAGAATCATGACTTCAGCACAGCTACCAAAAATAAGAGTTGCTTAAATCCCCTCCTTTTTTCTACAGCAAATTGTACAGCAGTCATGGATACAGTCATGTTTATTGGTTTTGATCCAATCTGTCTATGACTGAAAGTGAAGGCAGCCTGATGGAGCAATGTTTTTTGACCATGGATGTTAACAGTCTGGGTGACCCTTATTTGGCCCATGTAGCCCAAAGCTGTGATTAGTGCTAAATTGTTTGATCAGATCTGTTGTGTGGGGTTGCCAGGACTTGTCCTCTATTCCTGCAGTTTGGTGTTTGCTTACTGTTGTGAGTATGTCAAAAATGATGAGTGAGATGGTGGTTCACATCATGAGCAGTTCTACCTGTGCTTGAATTCATGACTTCTCAGTGTGAGAGGATTTAACTCATTCTCAATTGTTCAAACAAAGAGAAAAAGAGATTAAGCTGAAAGGAGCCTTCATAAAGGGTAAGAGAGGGAGCTGCTTTTTAATAACCGTGATGATGGCCTTTAAAAACTTCCCAAAAATTATATCCCCCTTTTTACTCACCAGGCTTGAATCTTTGTGACCAAGCAAAGAGAGAGAGCTTAATAATTGTGAAAGTGTGAGCGCTTTCATTTCATGTTTATGGTGTTTTTTGCAAGCACTGATTTATCTGCCCCGGACCTCTGTATGATACATTGAAGCTGGATTTTCAGAAGAAGCTAACAGAGGTTCCGTTGAAAGTCACTTTGAATCATCCTGCCTTATGAGAGCAATTGGCTAGGCAGGTAAAGTGAGCCATGATGACTAAATGAGTTTTTCAAAACTCAGTAACTCAATGGTAGAACTGGGAACCATAGTAAAGAGCCAGAGAGATCATATATACAGCTTATGAGACAGATCCAGTAGCATGCTGAGTGCCTTCAGCTTGAAGCTGAAATGTATATGGACTTTGACTTTAGCTACAAGCTAAAATAGAAACTAAAGGAGGTTAGGAAGAAACTTCCATGTAGATACATTAGTACTTCATAGCTCTTTATGAAATTTAGCACCTTCTGAAGCATCTAATATCGACCACTCTGTAGGCAGTAATAATACTGCAATTCATTCACTGTAATCACACTATCTGACAATCTGAATACTAAGATAATCCCTAATAGCTTTTAGGCATTAAAGTAATTATTCTAGGTTTCTCAAGGATTTAATTGTAAGGATCCACCAAAGGTAACTTGGAAAAGCAAGTCAGTGGTCAGTAGGCTTAGGCTTTGCATCTGGACCTTCAGTGGAAAACGTCTAGATGGTCCCCAACTCAGGAAAGGTCTAAGACCAAGTGGTGATGTGGAGTAGAGGCCACATTATTTTCTGCCTAATGTTGTTACATAATGTTGTGCTGTTAATTTTGTAAAGAATATTTTAAACAGAAAGGGGATGCATAGAAAAATATGGAAGAGTGAAAGAGGTTTTTCTTCCTGGAGGTATACCTGAAAACCAGCTTAGAGCATTTTGCAGCATTATAACAGAGCGTGAACAATAGTTCTCTGTAATTCTCCTAAGTCACTGATAACTCAGTTTTGTCTGCTTGTGGATTCAGTGTGACCGTGAAATGTAATTTGTTTGCACATAAAATATTAACTCTGTTCTATGGAGAAATGTGAAACCTGAGGAGTGCTAGCACGGTACTGCTTCAATTCTAACTTGCATTTTAGTGCATTCTATTTATTCGTATTCTGTTAATTATTGTTACAATAACACTTATTAGACCTTTGGGGGCATGGCATTAAGCAAACAAAGAAAATTTGCAATTCCTGCTCCAAACATCTTGCAATTTTAATTTTCAAGACAGGTAACTAGTAGGGCATTAGCCCATTATAACAGGGGAGAGAATGATTGTTGTGCTCAAGATTGCGCTTGGAATTTGTGGCAGAGATGGAAACTGATCCCAGTTCCCCTGATAATTTTTTTCTCTATTTCTTATTCTAATTTTTCAAGGACTTTATAACTGCAGGGATCTAGAATGCTGCTGATTTATTTATCCCTTAATAATCAGAATTTCTGATATATGATCTGGAGATACTCAAATGTTATGAGGAAGGACATGATGAAGTATCTTGCAGAGTAAGGCTTAACATCCTACGCCATTGTGAAGAGTAGCTTCTCTTACTGAGTTGCAGACATTCAGCAATATACAGTGGCTGAAACCAAAGAGCCTGGGAACTGCCATGTATATGCGTTTGTATATATTTTAAAAAGTCATCCAAAAGGTGTTATTTATGCTCTCTCAGAGAAGTGAATAAAGGTTTTTTTTTTTTTTTTTTTTTTTAAAGCCTCTGATGAAGCAAGTAGTCCAGTATTTTTGGTGCTACTGTGGGATGTTGAATAGGTAGATTCAAGTCTTTTGTTCAACCCAAGTTAAAGCAGAAATGTGAAAATCAGTCTCGTGTCTCCCATGGCATTTTCCTTCCATGGGGACTGGCTGTCCTGGGATGGAGTGCTCTCTGTCTCTTGTGTTGACCAAAACAGGCACCTGGGTGTGATCTGTTTTGGTAGGTGAAAAAGCTTTAACAGTGAAAAGCTATTTAGCCAAAGAAATTCTTGACAGGTTCTTCATTGTTTTAACAGTATAACTGTTTTTCCCAGTAAAGTTGTACATGACTAGCACTGTATATGGCTACAAGCCTATATTCAAGTATTTGAGTTGTTTATCTAATCCGTGTACTATGGTGGGTATAATATGCCTGGTAACTAATACAGAAGACTAATGTAAGTGCAGATCAGCCACTGAAAGGCAATAGCAGGTCTTGGGACATTAGCTTGTCCAGAATACAGGCATTTCTCTTTATTCCCATTTGCTTTATTCAGCATCCAATATGCTGCTGTGTAGTTTGGTTGCCTATATCATAAAGTATATATGGTTGGGACATGTCTGCAGTACTACAGTCATCTGAACTCAAAGGATTTTTAATGGCTGACTCTCTTCACCACAGCCTTCTCCCAGTGCCTATGTCTCAATAAGTATAGTAAAATTACCCCGAACATTTTGAAAGCCCGTACTTTCTAAAGCAATGGGAAAAGTATTGATGCAGTGGTGGTGGAACAGCTCAGCATTATCTGGGGGAGTGGAGATGGAGGAGTTAACCTAGACTGTACAACATTTCCAAAATATTCATTGTTTCAAAATGAAGCACCAGCATGCAACTTCTTAAAAGAAAGCATGCAATTGCAGGAAAAATGTGTGTAAGTATATGAAATTGTAATATCTGTTCTATTTATAGAATCATATTTTTTTCCTCTGCTCATCTCCAGTCCCTGAAGTGAAAGCAAGATTGCACTGGTACAAACTACTTCTTTCATGGACAAGTGATGGGGAGAAGGGCAGAGTCCCTTGTGCTGTGGATGTATTTATTTTATAACCTCCTGGAGGCAAGCTACTATATTTTGCCTTTGAGGAAACTAAAGCACATACAACCCTCCATTAAAGACCTGTGGGATGATTTCAAGACTGAAAGGTTCTTCGTTTGTCCTGCATTGGTTGACTTACACATACACCTATTGCTTTTCAAGTATAAGGCAATTAGCACTGTAGATTCACAGCAACATGAAAATGGGGTAGAGGAGGAAATATTTCATAATAATTCCTAATACTCTTGTTCTCCTCTTTGATAATTTAATCCAATATAAGCTTTAACAGTTCAAGTTGATATTCGTATTTAAAATACTTGAGCCAGGAAGCTGAGTAAAAAGTTAGGTTCTGCCCTGTTGGCTGTACTGTGATATTGCAGCCTAGACCAGAGAGTGGGTAGGACCATCCTGTTTGTGGTCTGGAGTTAAAGAGATTGCTTCAACCCAGACAAAAAGTAGTTAATGCATTCTTAGCTTCTTTATGAGACTTTCCCACATGCTCTTAGAAGAAAGAATTGTAAGTGATGGCTTTGGTTGCCGTAAACCAGTGAATACCTCTGGGAAAATCCCCTCTAGTCCAGGTGCTGTGTGGAATTTGTCTCTTGGGTGGATTTTTTTTTCCTCCTGACCATTTTATTTATCATCTACAGCACTGTATTCCATGGGAAATCAACTGGCTGACTTATTTCTTTGCTGTGTAGTTACAGTTTTTGATACTCTTGTTGCTGTAGGCCTCAATATTACTGCCATCTGTCCTCCAGAACATTGGGACAAACTGGAGGACTTGCATCTGCCACCTTTGATTGAGTCTGGGGGTTAGGGTATTTGTCTATACAGCGCAATACAACATTGTAAATTGAGTTCTCCAAACGAGTAGGTTCATTCACATACTACAGTGTGGGACCATGCAGAGATTTTGGCAGGATAACTGAGCTGGCAGGGTGTTGAACCTGAACTAACAAAGCCCTGCCTTACAGCAAGACTTATGAGTTCTGCTGCAGCCTATCACTGGGGCAGTAAAACTACTTCCATTTGCAAAGCCAGCTTGGGGATCTTGACATGTGCAGGCCTTTTCACAGGAAATAGAAGTGAAGTGATTTGCATGATGTCGTATAGCATGATGCTGCCATTATCTTGGGAAAAGGATTGGGTGCCCAGCCCAGGAACCCAGAATTCTGTCCTGTGGCTTAATCTCTTCCTCCATCAGAAATACTCCTGTAAGCACTTCAGCTTATTGAAGGCAGACTCTCACAATGTCCAGTGGTGTACAGAAGATGTGTTGAAGTAAGCAGATTCCACAGATATTGGAAATGCTTTTGGGATTGCTGCAAAGTGAATAGGAGCTCCTAGAATAGGATCCACAGTTCCATATCACTGTAAGTTCATGCTAAACTTAAGCAACATCTCTGTTGGGAGCATGGAAGGAGCAATGGCCACTGAAGTTTGTCAGATAGAAAGATTAGGTCCTTGTGCATGTGACTGAGACCTCCTCTAAGCCTTGATTAAAGATCTTGGTGAAAATAGCTTTCTGCTGTAGGGTTTGGTTGTTTTCTGTGTGGTTTTGACTGGGTAGGTAGAACATATATGTGGACAGGCAAGTGGCAACATGCTAGAGCTCTTCTCATTATTTTCATGCTATCTTTTGTCCTTAAGCTCTGCATCATAAGTGTATGCAAGAATAAGAAGTCTGTAAAGCTCCCTGTTCCCCATAACCTGTGAAGTGGTGATGATCAGGAGCAAATGCAATGCAAAATGTATCTTAAAAGGCAGGCCTTGTTTATTGAAGTCCTCTAAGAACATGCCCATATTTACCACAAACTTGCTCTGATAGGATATAAATGTACTTGACCTGTCTCCGATGTCTTTCCTAGGCTAAAACATGCATCCACTGTAATTCTGGTTGCTTTGAGGCTATGTTTTCAAGATTTTGTTTCCCCCAGTATAGGGGCAGTGGCAGTTATTGCAAGTCCAATAGATGTTCGTGCTAAGGAGTCCTAAGATTCACCTGCTCAGAGAATGAGCTTTCTAGTTTAAGCCATGATCTTAGAATGAGATCAGAAAGGCAGACTCAATACAACAGACAATCAGTGGAGGCCATGAACCCTAAGCATTTGGGTGGGAGTTTTTTTGTGAGGGTTTTTTTTTCTTTTTAATGTGGTATGTGTCCCTTGTAACTCCAAATTTAAAAGAAAAAAAGAGCAACAGAAAGAGTTCTTAGTGACTGGAAATCATAAAAACAGTTACATGAGAGCTAGTATCTTCTACTCAGACCTAATCTTCTTCTCAGGCCTAATCATATCTTTAACAGCATACCAATGAGAATTTCAAGTTCCATTTTTCTATATATATTAACTGGATGGTGTGAGGTAACTGAAGTTTTGGCTAGGATTAAGGGCATGAAGTTATGGTTATGCAGATTTCTCCAAGAAACTTTATTACAAACTCTCTTGTAGTCAGAGAATTTGCTGGGATGTCAAGGCACGTAGTGACAGGACGAGAAGGCAAAAATCTGGTGGAAGGGACCAAGACACCAGGCTCATCTCATTTGTTGGCAGCATGGACTTGCTGACCTCCTTACTAGGTATACTTTTCCAATCTGTCTGAGTTTTTTTCTTTCTATCTTTTCAGTGTGTGGCTGTGACCTGGCACAAGGAGGCTTTTTCATTAAGAACGGGGAATATCTTTGTACCCTGGATTACCAGCGCATGTATGGTACCCGCTGCAACGGTTGTGGGGAGTTCGTTGAAGGAGAAGTAGTGACAGCTCTGGGAAAAACTTACCACCCAAACTGCTTTGCCTGTACTGTTTGCAAGTAAGTGATCCCTTTCAACTAGCATTGCATTAACCCAGTACAAGAAACACAGGGAGAATGGCATCACCCTGAGACACAAGTCTCAAGGCATATTTCGCTTTAGGATATGTTTGGTTAGAAAAGTTCTGCAGCAAGTCTTCAAAACACCACAGATTTATTTAGGACACAAAGCTTTTCTATTACATATAGCTCACTGTTCTCAGATAGCGATATGTGAGGGAATTGAATTGAATATTGGGCTGACATGTTGAGATAATAGACATGTGTTGAGTTGAACTGAGGTGATCACCCTAGTATGATGGGAAAAATGAGGCAAAGGAAAATCCTGCATAGTACAATTCAGAAGTTGGTTGGGCTATAAGAACAGTTAAACAACTGAAAACATACTAAGACTCATCTGAACATCATGTAAAAACACATGGCTTGGAAACAACTGTGTTCTCCCTCTCCTCCCCAAGTACTATTTCCTGTTCCCAGTACAAGAATCAATCTTCAGTTCTACAATGGATACAAAGAAGTTAGCTGTATGGATGGGCCAAAAGGTGGGAGTTTTAACTTTTATTTTTGTTTTAACTTTCACTAAGATATTATTTCAGAATTTAGGGGAGACTATGGCAAATCTTCCACGTGATCTCATAGCTTGTTCATTCGAGCAGTTCCATACTTGAAAATCTCAGCTGAGCTTTACAGCCTATACTCTATCCGAAGTCCCTAGGTATGGTGGTCTCTATTAGCTGGCTCTAGGCACAGATATTAGGATAGAATTTAATCTGTCTTAGTATGTGCCTTATTGCTATGGAGACCAGTATAGTGTTTTGGATATACTTGAAGAAATAAAGCTTTCGTAGGTTTTTGTAGTAGGGGCACATTTTTTATAGTAGTGAAAATAATCTAAATATCAAGTGAAAGCAAAGTGATACTATGGTGCCATCATCATTCTGCAGAAAGCGAACTGTACTATTCGTACTTGCAGTTTACTAAGCTGAAATTATTAGGGCTATCAGGCTGTTCATTTCTGCAGTTCTGAGCCCTGCAAATAAAACTGATCTTTTAAGTAAGTTTGTGTTTTACATGAGGGATGTATAAGAAGCATGAGACAGAGATATAGATAGATTTCATAGAGAGGGAGGACCCAAAAGACAGAACCTGTTGCTTTGTGGTCTTGGGGAAGACTAGGACAGTGGAGTTCTCCAGAAGTCAGAATGTTTAGACTGGAAGGAGCTTGTCTCTCCCAGTAATTAAGAGCAATTGAGTTGTCTGAAACCTAATGCAGGAGGGATGACATGAACAAGAAAGGCAAGAATCCACATTCTGAGATAGCACCTTGTTGGAGATACCGTCATATGACACTTGCAGATACCTGTGGCGTATTTGTCAGGTGCTACCCTAGTCTTTCATAGATGTGTCTGACTAGTAAATTAAGTACTTTGGCCTGTAGTCTGGTACATTTTTAAAGACTCTTCCATATAAAGTATTTTGATCATTTTTCTATTTGTTTTTAAATACTATGTGTGAATTGACTGCATATTGGGGATTCATATCCTGTGTATGTTACAGATTTAGTTCCCAAATACAATGTGAAAATAGATGATATGGGTGTGAAATATGGCATCAATTTTCTGTATATTGTCTTGCACCAGCCTTTTTATGTTGAATGAACAAAAGATGAGTCATCTGGATAGATTCATGAAAGGCAATATTGCTGCTGATTTGTTTATGACACACTTAGGAATGGCAGTGGAAGGGAAGCTAGAATTATGCCTTAAATGTTTCCTTTTGTGAAAAGAAATGATGTTCATTTGCTAAGCACAATTTTGGAATGAGGTGTGATATAGGGGGTAGGTACTCAGAAGCTAAAGCTTCTCACCTCTCAAAAGATTTGTACTTAGGGAAGTTTCTCATTTTAGGAAAATGCTCATACAAAACGTTGTTTGTCTTCAGTTTTATGCACCAAATAAGAGTTAAAAGCAATGTCAACTTCTGCCTGGCATGCATTCTTAAGATTTTGTGGGGTTCAGCAGATAAACTCATCTTCCATAGTCTGTGCAGCCTTTACCTTTCTCCTGACGCCATCTGCACAGGTAGCAATTATAGCGATGGTTCTGTAATGTGGATACCTATTTTAAAGCTCTAGGAAAAGGAATATGGATAACATTTCATTTTATGTGAAGCAGCGAATCCACTGCAATATGATGATAGCTTTCATTGCTCAATACAGATGAAGTCAGTGTATTTATCAGTGAATAGTTCCACATTCCTTCACTGGCCCCAAGACCAATTCAGACTGTTCCTTTGAATACTTTTCTGTACTGTTTGCTACCTACAATGTTGAGATTATCAAAAATGCAACTGTTGTGTCTAAGAGGATTTTACTGTCTTCTCCTCTTCAGATAAAGTATGTATGATAACTTTTTGAAACCAAAATACTAGGCCAGTCTAACCTCTGCTCTGCTTGAATCTGTGGATTGGATTTCTTCCAGTGCCTGCCTTTGCCAAGGCCACACTGCAGAAATCATTTGGCCTGAGTTTCTGTAAAATATTGATTGTACTAGGGGAAGGCAGCAAACTCGAGACACAGGGAACAGAAGATGATTTCTGGCATAACCTTGGCTAAAATACATTTTTCTCTTTAACTCTTCAGGCGCCCATTTCCACCAGGTGATCGGGTTACCTTTAATGGAAGGGATTGTCTCTGCCAGATGTGTGCTCAGCCCATGTCCTCCAGTCCGAAAGAAGTGTCTGCCTCAAGCAGTAAGTATGCCATCTTCTTTCTGAAACCTATCGCTTGTTGAGGCTCATGAACAGTTGGTTGAAACTAACTAAAATCAATTGTATCTTTTTAGAACTGTGGATAATCTCTGTGAACCATCTTTGCTTTTTTTTGCGCGTGTGTATCTGTGACTGGTACTGCAGATGAGAAGAGACACTTTCACATTTTAATATGAATGAATGACTTTTCCCCAAAGACAGGATTTTTAAAAGGGCTGATTTTCCTTTATAGGCACTGAGAAAGTGTCTGCTTGATGAAATCTGAGGTTTCAAAGTTAGTAGATTCCATTTTCTCCATGTATAATTGCACAGGTTTAAGTACTCAAAAGAGGACAATGTCAGAGGAAATTAATTCTTTCTGCTACTCTCTAACATTTTAATTTAATTACATTATCTTTCAAAAGGAGTACCACCAGGCTTGTGCCTCCAGTAGATTGATCAGACAATGATACTGTGATCAGAATCACAACAAACTTTATTAAAAAAAAAAAGAAAAAGAAAAAAGAAGAAGAAGAAGAAGAAAAAGAATTGAAGGGAAAGAAAGAGAAAGAGGAAAACCAGGGAGGAGAATGAACTTATTTTATTGTTGAGTTTTAGTGCTTTTAAAAGAGAGCTTATAAATTACTGATTCACTATGGGTACTCATCTCTGCCTGTGGTAGTTTTAAAATCTTTTGAAATTTCTGATACTTCTCTGGCTTTTCTGGATTAGCCTTAGCACTCTAATCTTACAGAATCACAGAGTAGCTGAGGTTGGAAGGGGCCAACACTCCTGCTCAAGCAGGATTACCTAGAGTAGGCTACCCAGGACCCTGTCCAGATGGCTTTTGAATATCTCTAAGGATCTCTGCAACATCTCAAGGCAACCTGTTCCAGTGCTCTGTCACTTTCATGGTTTAAAAAAAAAAAAAAAAGAAAAAATTCCCTTAGATTCAGACAGAACTTCCTGTGTTTCAGTTTGTGCTCAATGCTGCTTCTAATCTATAATGACTTACCCAGTATAGTTCGAAAACTCAAAATGGCTCCAGATGTCCTTGTACCACGAAATAGTTTTCCACCCATGTTCGTTTCCTTCAAGGAGAAATTGTATGTTTTGTACTGGTACTTAGCTTTGAGAACCTGGGATTAAAGAGTGCAATGTAAAGCAAAGTCAGATAATGTTTGTGCTCTGTGGATGAGTCAAGTGAAGCTCAGGTTATCTGAAATCGACTGAGAACATGTAATCAGACACATAGCGAAGTGGGAAAGGAAAAGCAGATTTTTTGAACATCATGCCTTCATGTCTGCTAGATGATACTATTCCGCTATAACTGGATTTGGAGCTGAACATGCACAGGCCTGATCAGTTAAGGAAGAATCCAGGAACCTCTAAAAAGTCTTTGAAGACTTATAAACCAACAGAGAGATCTGTGAGGTACTTCAGGCACCCAGAGGATCCTTTTGAGACAAGAGAATAATCTAGAAATCCAATTAGTTTGAATTACTAATATTTTGGGGGCATAATGAGCGAGGAGCTGCAAGGCATAGGGACCTTGGACAATACATTGACGTCGGGCATTGATGCTGTTTTATTAAGCATGTCGCAGCACTTGTTTCTGAAATAGTGGTGTTCCATGATGGAAGTGTCTGGATCACGTCAGAGCTGGTTCTCAGAGAGTGGCACAGTCGTCTAGCACTGTGGCCTCTTTCCTGATATGTGACTCAAGGTCGCATATTGTCCCCTAGAAAATGATAGGTTAAGGTTGTACATTAGTCATCAAGCAAAAAATCTAGAGAGTCACTGCTTTATAGCCGTAATCTCTGCTAGAATTGCTTCTTAGGTTCCAGACTGAAGCCATAGATAATGTAGATTTTAATGCATAATTTAATCTGCTACTTGTGCCAAGATGTTTTCGTCAGAATTGGGTTCTGCTGGGCAAATTGCCTTACCAGTATACAGAACAAGAAAGCTCCTGCTCTTAACAGTTTATTGTGCACTGATTAGAAATCTGCAAGTACTTGTCACTGTGTATACTGTTCTTTTGTGGACAGCTACTTGTAGGTAGATACAGCATGGAGTTTCTGGTCATTTTGGAACAAAACTCCCTAAAACAAAAAAATGAAGGTGGGACCAGCATGTGTTTATAAGTTCAGATGAATGAAACTAATGAAGCATTCTCTTTAATAGAGTGTCTTCAAAGATAAAGCAGTTGCTGCTTTAGCTTTGTGCAAAAGTTGACTTAAATACTGCAAAGTCTTTCTTGCTGGCACCGAAGAGTACATTTTAATTAGAGTAAGCTGTTCCATATTGCTTTCACTTCTCTCCTGCTGACTGAATCAGACACATCAATCTTTTCTAAGGCTTTACCTTTCTTTGAAAAGGTGTTTTTTTAATGCAAGTTCGTTTAGGAGAGAATCACATTCATACTATGCATCTATTTTATGTGATATATTGCTGTCAGTTTCCCATGATTACTTTCAAGTAGATTGCTGGAGGAAGCTTTCCTTGAAACAAAGAAAGTTGGAGGTGAGGAAATTTGATAGACTAAAGTGTATCAGGTTTGGTTGATTAATATAATGTGAAAGGAAGCCTTGTACCCACTAAAGATACCTGTTGTCTGCCTTAATATCGACCTACAGTATTCTCATTTCTTTTACTTTAAATAAATAGGAGGCTTGTTGGCAGCTTTTCTTGGATGATTTAAAGGAGAATCAAATGCCTCTTAATACAGGGGTTAAACACTTTGCATAACATGAACCTGAATATTGCACTCTTTCCTTTTGCACACCCATGAAATTCAGAAGAAAAAATACTTATATACTTAAATACTTAAAATAATTGATTTCCCTTTTTTGTTGTTAATATTAGTTGGGTCCATGATACTCCTCTACCTTATTTATGTTATTAAAATATTTCCTTCACTCCACATACATTACCTGGAATAGGTTTACAGATTATTTTTTAAACAAACATTTCAGTCAGTGCCCTTTTATTATGATTTTATAAGACAGCCTTTTTCAATATGCAAAGGCTACAGAGTTCATAATTCAGTTATCCCAACTCCTTAGACACTGCTAGATGAGCACAGTGCATTAGCTTTAGGATTTAAATTGAAGTCAGTGGGAAATCTAAGGATAAAATGCCTGTAAATAGCTTTGTAGACATGAAATGGGTGGTGTTCGTGTTTTCATTTTATTTCATATGGCAGCTTGATAAATTAGATGTGATCTATAAGGCAAAATGACCAGGATGGATGTAGAGCAGCCCCAGTGCAGGGGACAAGTGGGTGGTATTTAAAAGTCAAATCAGAGAAAAGTGAAGGTTTTGGAAGATGACAAGACTGATGTCAATGGCTTGGATTGTTAAGAGTTTTTAAGATCCTGTCAAAGACAGGAAAGTTATTTTTCTTGGGTCACAGTAAAAGAGTAATGTGAATAATATATCTAGTTCATTAGTCTGAGTTTTAAACAGTGTCAGGTTTATTATGTAACATCATGATTGCCTGCTTTGACTGTCTTAAGCTTTCTTTGCTCTTCATTGTGTGCTAACTAGATAGTAACACATTTTATTACGGTTCATATTGTCTTTTCAGACAAGCAGTTGTGTAGACATCTATTATTTGTAAATTTTAGACAAGTTGTAACCTGTGTGCTTGGCTGCTTAGCGATGGATACTGTATGTTTTTGTTTCATTTTTTAAATTAAGATCTCCTGTATCATGTCTCTGTTCCATATATGATAGCCTCATTTCACCCTCCCCCGGTATTTTTTGAGCACCTATCCAATGGACTCTTTGAAGGGTATCTTTCAAAATCTGCAAATTGTACCTTATTTCTAAAATCATGCTATAATTTAGAGTCAGAAAAAGTGCCTCATACTTCTATTTTTTTTTAATTATTTTCTGTCATTTTGGGTATTCATGATTTATTGTTTCCATGTTGTTAGAGGAGTGATTATTTAGTGGTTACAGCTCTCCCTTAGACCTGGGAAATCTGAGCGTGGCTTCCTGTTCTGTCGTATGTGTTTTGCGTATTGGTGTAGGTACGTCAGTCTCAAGGATCTGTTCTCTACCAGTAAACTAAAATAGTAACACTGCCCTAGCTTACCAGTAATTTGTGGTTATAAGCAAATTGAAGATGGTGTTGTGCTTAGATAATGCAGTCCTAAGCACTGCATTACTACCCGAGTCTTATCTACTGCTGATAAAGTCATTATAAAAACTAGAAAATTTGAGTGATTTTAACTTGTGTAAGGAGAAATTCAAGCACCTGTAGTCTACCGAATCCTTGTTCTTCACCCCTGAGAGGGCCAGGTACCTCTGAAAGGGTAGTATTTGGCTTTATAATACGTCTCTTCAGCCTCCAACATCTCAAACTGCTTCATTTACAAAACAGCCGAGTGGAGTGAAGACTGAGAGTAGGCGCTGTCCTTGCATTTCTGTTAGCATTAGTGTGTGAAGCAGAGGCAAGTAAATGGGCCACAGCGACAGGTTTTTACCCTCTTTGTTGGTTCTCCGTTGGGGCATTTCGTCAGTGAATTCTCACTAGGGCTGCTGAAAAGTAAACTGGTGTGGATATTTGAAAATAAGCAGCCTAGTTTAGTCAGACCTTGATTTTTAGAAAGTACCGTGCTGGCTTGAATTTCTACCTGAATGCACAAGAGACCAAGTGAAAAGTCTCTCCGACAGCGAAGCAGCCGTAGGGATTCCCCACCCTCGAGGCGGGCGCAGGAGGTGGTGCCTTCGGTCTGCGCTGATGGAACTTGAACCTGCAGTCTTCTGGCTCTGAGATCCTTCTTGAAAGCCTGGAGAGACTGTGTGTCTTTGAACGCAGTTTTGGATTTCCCTTTTCCTCAAAGAGATTTCCTCTTGGGTATTCCACTTCAGTGCTTCCACTGTAAAGCACTTCAGGAAGAAGAACGTTATGGTATTTCACTACCTGAGATTCAGCTCTTTCTCTCTTCATTCATTGTGTGGTTACTTGTAAGGAAGTTTTAATTACCACTGATCACCTTTTCTTCTGAAGGGTTGGATGGTTTTAGTGAAGTGCCTGAACTAACTGAGAAATTGCATTTCAAATGAAAAGCAGGCTTTCTAGGTGGATAAGAAAAAAATCCCTATCCAAAAGAAACTGAAGCATTACAATCACCTAGCAAGAGTTTTCTTTTGGAAAATGCATCGTTTTTTAACGTGAGGATGGAGGCTTTCACAGTTTCCTCTGCTTCAGTGAAATAGGTACTTGTGTCCCACATATGCTGAAATATCCAGTGAAACTGCTTGGAAAGAAGCACAGAGCACACATGCTCAGTCCCTGCCTTTGTGATGGTCTCTGCTGTGAGTTAAGAAGGTTACAGCACAGACAAGACGTGGGCCAGCATTTCCAAAATGCCCAGTGTTACATGTGCGTAAATAATCTTCGGTGCAGCTGTTCCCCGAGCAGCCGGCCTCCGTGTGGAGATCTCACAATACTGTTTTGTATGTTTGCCCTTGTCTGCTTTGCACGTTATGTTCTGCTTCAAAGAATGCAAGTTCTCTGGGACAAATGCTTTCTTCTTTCATGCCTATCTGTACCGAGTCTAACAGAATGGCATTCTGGCTCACAACTGGGGATCTGAGCTCTATTGTGTTATAAATAATAAGCTTAATGCTTAATGAACTCGTGGGAGAAAGATATCTTTGTTAATTACTCAATATCCTTATCTCTTCAAATAAGAAACAGTAAAGCTCCCAGTAAATATCTGAAACTTCCAACAGAGCTTGTGGTAAAACTGAAGAAGAGCCGAGCTGACTATCAGTTGAAGAAAAAGGTGAGCAGGAAAAAATTAGAATCAGTATCTTCTCTGACTGCCCAGAAAACTGCTGGGTTTTTTGGTGGCACAGGGGGATTTGGGGGAGTTGCTTTTGAAACAACAAAGCAGCAGAATCAAGAACAAGCAAATTTGCTTTATAGTCCTCTCTGAAAGGCTCTCTAACTGTTAATGCAATTTTATACTCGGGACGTAACTGTTCTTTCATTAGATATGGAGGTGATTGTCACTGGTATCCAGAATGTCTGAGCTGATTTACAGACTTCGCAGACTTCTTCGTAAGAAGTTAGCAGGATGAATAAAATGGATGTAAAATTCCTTTTAATCATAGTTCTTGTAAAAATCCTACAGCTAGGATTTGTTACTGTTTAGCCACCTTTGACTCAATTTCCATTATTTTCCAAAGGGAAAGTGTGGTGTGACTGTTTGTAAGCAAGCTATCCCCAGTGATTTTTGGCTTAAAGAGATATTAAGCAACATCCAACACATGATTTTGAGCTCACTGTTAGGAAATATATTACAATTTCTTACTGTGTGTCAAAGATACATAATATATATAGTATTGTACAAATACTTGGCATAGATGTGAATAGGCCTTAGTGTAAGTCACAGAGCCCAAGTCTGCCTCCAGTGACACACACTCAGAATTATCCATCAGCTTCAGTGAATGCACTGGGAAACTTCAAAAGGCTCAAAAACTTGTTTTTTAAACATGAATTTTTAAATCAGTAAATCAACTTTTAAAATTCTGTATATAATTTTGGAGCTTAAGGGATTAATCTTTTTTGTGTGTATGTCATAACACACATTTCTTGTTTTGTAATTCCTGGCTTATCTGTTAAAGGTACAGAAATGCACAAATCTTGCTGTAGCATCCTAGACATCTCAGTTTAGGTGCTGGAGATTCAGATGAGGATCTTTGGGACTTCACAGAAAGGAGTCATGTAGTCCTATAGGTATTTATTTTGATTTTAATAATTGAGACATATCGCAGACATTGTTGTGGACTGGTTTCAAATGCTGTGATTTAAATCACTGTTTTTAATCATGGTTTTAGCTAGGGAGCCAGAAAACCTTGATTAAAATAATTGATTGTAACCTGCCTTACATATATATTTTTCATTATTTTCCTACAGAAAAGGCTAATTCATTGGTGTAATATAATTTGGCACTATATTTTTGATAAGTATGAGAGTTCTTCGTATTGGTACATATTTAAACTAATACAGCCCTGCATAACATCTGTATTTTTATGTAATTAGTGGTTTTGCTCATGATTTATGTCAAGCTCCATTTGAATGGAAATTGAAATTCAATTAGAATGCATAAAAATGGCATCGTGGATTAAAAAAAAATTTTTTTCAGAAGCTCCCTGAAATCTGCTATGAAGAAAGTGAATGCATTAAAATGTATTTTAATTTTGGAACTTGTGATTTGTCACGGGTCTGTAGCTTATAAAACTGCTTACTTTGGATTACCATGTCCTTAAAGATGTTATACCTGATTTTGTTCATAGACTGGAAAAGGAGAGAGCAAGTTTACTTTCTGTGTTTTTAGATCCCATTTGGATGCCTAACTTTGATTTAATTTAAATTTAAAATTTTAAGTGAAATCCTTGATTTTAAAATATCACTATTTAACACTTCTTATTTTAATTCAAATTTGATTGTAATAACCTTGCAGTGCAACCACCTTTATGACTTCATATATGGAGAACACAGTGGGTCTAGAATTTTACTCACCCACCCCCCTTTTAAAAATAAGATAAGAAAAGTGCACAAAAATAGTACTAAATTCAGATAAATGATGCAAATTTCGAGCATAGCTGCTTTCTGGCAAGAGCCAGTATGATCTGGTGCATTGATTATGGCTAAAGAATACTCAGCTCTTCCCTTGGTAAATCCTTCCAATGACTTTGATGTCCCATTTGTATAATTAATGCAGGAAGATCTATTCTTTTCAAGACTCTCTGAAATTTTGGAGGCATTTGCATCATTTGAGCCGCTTTCTTGGATTAATTTTAGTCCTCACTTATGTTTCGTAACTATGACGAAATTACTTGAGTACTCTCTATTTACCCAGTTATTTCTTATTTTATAAGGATTGATGTTTTAACTGCTTCCTTATGAATTGTCTTATATTCTTCTATCGAGGGATATAAAGCATTGTTAGAGGCTAACTTTGGGGGACAGAAGACAGAGAGCAGCTGTGTTGAGAATAAGAGTCTCTATACAGTTGTGGCAGGGCAGGAAGTTTCGACTTACTATTTTCCATCAGATAACATTCCTTCATTAAAATAACTGTTTTGCAGGAGGCTGTTTTCAATCCAGTTTATCCATTTATTTTGTATACTTTTATGGTGTACGTAAGCAGGGCAAAAACAATTGTGAATTGAGTAAATATAGTAAACAACTGCTATTATTTGTGTAGGCATAACCCCATCTTAAACTTTGGATCAAAAATTTTCCATCTCCTGTGGTTTTACCAGTGAAGGACTAATCAGAAGATCATCCCAAAGAAAGTTCTGGGGGAAGTGCAAGCAATAAGGGATGTTGCATTAAGTGATATCACCGATGTTGTACATGCAGTTATAGGAAGAGTTCCCCAGAGACAGAAGGATTTGGGAATTGTCGTGTTCAGAAAGCCTGCCAGGTAATAAGTTAGGAACCACAGGTCACTTAAGAAGAATGTGAAAAGGGAATTCGTTTTTAGGTAGACCTTACTTTGCTGTGGATTATCAGGGCATAAAAACCTTCCTGAAAATTGCCGTATGTTTCATTCCTATTGTTGGAGATTGTACACTGTTTGAATTACTTGTTCTCCAAGAGTAACAATGGAAAATGACCCAAAATAGTCTGCAAATGAAGAGACACAGAATGTACTATCCATGAGCTGGGCATTAGGCGGTGAAGCTCATTTGCAAACTGTGCAGCTCACTTGGGTACAGTGAGTTGGAATTGTGAATTTAAATTCAGCTAGAGTTGTGTGAGTGCTGAAGTGTGGTAAAAGAGATAACAGAGTAAAGACTCGCCTCAGCTAGTAGTAATCGGTGCTACTGTTTGTATATTTTGCAATACTGATGAGCTTTTTGGACACGGCTCAGTGCAGTCCAAGGTAGCTGTGGGTAGGCTGTGGATTCCTTATGCCTGTTCCTCACAGTAACTTGTCTTTCTCCAGCGGATTTGGTCTTTATGGGAGGCTGAAGCTTCTCACTGGTGAAAACAGCTGCAAAGGTGATGTTGGATCATGGCACTCAGATGCTTGTTAATGTGGACTTGTGTTATAAGCAAATAATGCCAGCTTGTGCTATTTGTGATTTGATTCCATATTTAATCAGCTGAAAGAATTTTATTGAGGTCTTTTAATACTTATTTTGAAATTATCTTTTTTCTCAACTTGCCATTTATAATAAACTTCCAAAGCTGTACTCCACCTTCCTTGAGAAATCTAGTTTCCTCTATTGTGTGTGCCCAGCCTCTTATTGTTAGATTATTCAGGAGTACAAGGCAGCCAGCATGGGTTTGTTGTGCCTTTAGCAAAAAGCAATAGTGTATTTAGTTCTGACAAACGTTGCCTACCCTTGCATTGGCAAAGAGGAAGTGTCTGTGGCAGCAGATTTGATTGCAAAATTGCGAAATGTACTCTAAATCCTGGATCTAACAATCCGAATATTGTATGGTATACTCTGAGCTTCTGGAACTTATTGCTGCCATAACGATCAAATGATTATGGCTTAAACTTTGAAAGCATTTTATGTACTATAAACAGATGAAATGAGCTTGTATTTTTAGCTTTTGATAAAAATATCTTGATGAGCTGGAAAAGCCTGCATGATAACATCAAAACTTTTAATTTTAAAATAGGGTTTTAAATGGCATTGTCCTGTGGTTAAAGGGTGATCGACAAAAACTTATCTGTGATCTTCCTAGCTGTATGAGAAAGGATAATTGCTCAACCTTCAAATTGCCACAGAAGCATTATTGGGTTATAAGTGCTTTTTCCAGGTGGCTAGGAGTCATTTGCAATTAGAGATTTGCTGACCTTGAATTCAGTGGTATCTTTTGATCCTTTCTTCACCACAAAATCCCTGTTCATCATAGCTGCAGTCCAGCAAAATTTTTAAAACATACGTGTAATTTTAAACCTGACTGGCTTCATGGCCTTCACTAGAGCCATTTATGTGCTTGAAGTCCTATGTACACTTGAATACTTTGCTGAACCAGATCTGTATCTGCTCTTTAGGTCTGAATGTCTTTGATAATGTATTTATGTGTGAGTCCAATTAAAACTGGTTTGTTTCATCTTCCAAAAAAATGCCCACTGTTTTGCCCTCTTTTTATCTGTTTCAGAGCAGAAGCCTGCTGACGCTGTGTCTTCATACAACTAATGTATTTGTATAGAAAGGGGAACAATAACGAAAGGAGTACAGGAGAGTACTGCTCCTGTGATCTGCAGGCATTGTGGCAGCTTCAGATTCTATCTAGGCATGTGCTAACAGTGGCCATCAGCATTAAAAGCAACTTTTTGGTGACTTAATTATACATTGTAAAGCCAGACTGCTGTTATCTCAGTTCAGACCCCTGCACAGAACAGGTTTGATATATTCATGTAAAAACTCCCTGCAAATAGTTTGTGTAATTGTATTCATTGGGACAAAAGCAAGTAGGGATGGTTTCTCTCTCCTAGTTATGTGGGGTGAGTAGAGAATGTGAGGATAAAGATAAAGTTGGTAGTAAATTATCAAAGTAGCTCAAATGCGAGTGGGTAAAGTCATATGCTTTAGGGTGCTTAGGGTTAATACAGCTGTATCGGCTCAGAGCCCACCGCCTGTGATGTGATCAGGCAGTGGGAGAGCTCTCTGCTATTGGTTGAAAGGGGGGGAGGGAGGCAAAGGAGGAAAATCCACCGCTTCGTTTAGGCAGTGACGAAAGGGTTGCTGTGCGGGATGTTTCACTCCTGGATGTCTGGGGTGATACAGACACTAAAAATGGAAATGCATTTTCTCTCAGGATCTTTACAAGCAACATCTTGTGGATGGCAGCTCCTCCTGGCCTTCATCTTCCAGTGAGGCCGCCTGAGGGGCTTGGAGGCTGGAGAACTTAATCATACATAATACTGCAATTTCACAATACTTTCTATTGTCCTACCCCCCCACTCTTTCCAGCTTTTGGGCTGGCTGACTCCACATTCAGTTACAGCCCTTTGTCCTTATTGGCATTTGCTTTTGCTATCTGGACAGATCAAATATGACACCCTTTTGGACTATTTTATTCCAGACCAATAGCTTATGTATGTTAGGATATATCTGCAGGTTGAGCAGGCCTAGTCAGGCTTTCAGTACATGAAAGACACAAAGATAGGTTAAGCATACTGGGCAGAGAACTATGCAAGAAACTTCTGCTGGGCTAAGAAATGATGCTGTCAGCTAATGGTGTTCAGAAAGAGGGTGAATTCAATTCTTCTACAAAATATCTGAGCAACTGGGCATTGTTTGTGGAGGCTATGAGGGAAGGAACTGCAGCTACTGGTGTCACAAACTGCCCAGGGAGGCTATGGGTTGGGTAAGGTTACTGTACGCCAGTTTTCCCAGATACAATCTCATTTTTTTCCATTTAGGATGGATTTTAGGATGGATTTTGGTGGAGTGTGTTTTTTCCTGGAATTTCTAGACATATATTAACTTTCTTCTGATTGGGTCCTTACTGAAGTCATACTCCAGTGCTTTCATTGCGAAACGGCTGCCATACAGCTGAAATTCTGGGCATGGCCACAATACATGTTAACATGCGTTGCTTTACATTTCTTATGAGAATTAGTGTCCCTCTAGTCTGAGGTTTCCAGTCTTCCTTCAGCTCAGAAATAATTCCATATAGTCAATGTTTTTGTGGTACACTTTTCTTTACATCATATATGCATATAGGAACTGCACTGGCCAGTCATGCATCTTAACTGGTGTACACTGCACTGCACTTCTTCTCTCCTTCATTATGCTGGCTCAGCTGAATGTGTGGCCATGCAATGAATAGGAGTAGGGAAGAATGGGTTGTATGAGAAAAAGAAAGACAGTAAAAGGGAGCTCCAGTGGCTAGGGGTGCAGAGTGTTAGACCCAGCTGTGTAGCCAGAGGTAGGAATGGTACGAACCATTACACCAGATTTTTGGGGAGGGTTTTCAGGATTTTGGGTACACAAATTTGCTCTTGCATATGCTTGTGAACTGCCAATCTTACCTTGCAGCCCTTTTATTTCCAGCATGTGCTGTCCTATTGTTCTATTCACCAGCTTGGGTTGGTGCAGATCATGCTTAGTGTGATATTAAGATCCTTCCTGCATATGGTGTGTGCTGATGAAATTCAGCCAAAGGCTTTAGTGTGTGTCATGTAAGCCTGAGAACATAAAAGGCTTTTATTTGTGGATTTTGGGTGAACAAATGGTCTTCTTTTCTCAGCCAAGTCTTTTCTGCTTTCTATTTTAGGAGGAATATAATGATAATTGCTAGGTTTTTATGTATATACTTGACAGTTTTGCCAGAGGAAAAGCCAGATTTAGTTAAAAGCCATCTTAGCATAGTAAGACAATACTGGACTGTTAGCTTACTTTGATTTTAGACATTCACCATGTCTGTGACATTAGCAGAATGGAGATGACGTTGTTTACTCTTGCAAAACACTTCAGGAAACCCAGAAAGAATAAGTAAAAGTCATTGTTGCTATAGAGGAATCCATGCATGTTATCAACTTCTTGTATAACACACAAGCACAAGAGTGGTCAGTCCAGAACTACCACCTTTGGCTTATAAGAAGCAAGTAAACAGGTAGAGATAACTTCATGGATTCCTATTTCCTCTGTGTATCTGCTTTTGATATCAATCAAAGACAAAGATACTGGGCTAGGTGGACCTTTGGTGTAATGACAATCTTCTATTCTGACTTTACTTCAGAAATGTGATGAGAAACCAAAGTGCTTTAAAAAAATCTCTTTTTTGGTTCTGTAGCTGAGAAATTTCAGCTTTACAAAAATTTCCTGGATAAAGCTAAAAGCAACATGGAAAACACTGTAGAAGCTTTGGAGGGATTGTTGTAACAGTGAATGTAGCACAGTTTGGCAGGACGCAGGTCAGGAAATGTGGAAGTTGGCACTAGAGAGAAGCATTATTGTTAAGAAGCTGAGAAATGAGTGCTGTTTAAAGGTGCTCCCACTGCGATTGGAGGAAAGATCCCATTCGTTGCCACAGTAGGTAAACTGCATGGTTTCAGAATGAGTATAAAAAACCTCAGGCTGAAAGGGACCTCAAGAGATAGTGTAGCATCTTCCCAAAACCAAAGGCAGGATCAGTGTACCCAAGCCATCCTGACAGATGTTTGCCTCAGCCCCGTGCTGGAAATTCCAGAGCATCTCTTGGTGATCCGTTCCAGCATTTGCTATCCTTGCAGGGTGGCACGAAGCCTTGAGCTGGCACAGAAGAGCAGGGAGATCCATTACATGCTGTCAGTCCTTGTCATTTCATGATTTCAATTTGTAACATTTCTTCTCTAGAGCAAAGTCATCCTGGTATTAAGACATCTCAGAGTTGCTTTGCAACTCCAAGTCATGTCATCAGACTGTGACATGCATTTTACCACAGGGTACCATAAACAGGCTTTCAGGCTCTTTTTTAACGGTTTAGGGAGACAAAGAGTGCTGACCAAAAGAGGGGCATGCTGCAAATGGTGACCTGGATAGCAGGAATGCACAGTATATATTTGGGACTTGTCTTGGCCTGTTATCCAGCAAATGAAAAGCTTGCCTTAGCATCAGTGGGCTTGACTCTCCTGTCATTGTTCTTGTGATAATAAATTTGAACTAGATTTTTGCAAAGTGTGGTGCTATCTAGGCTATAAAACCATGAGGAGGAGAGGGTTTTCAGGCTGTACCTGTTCAGTGAACTTCAGCAGTGAAGCCATGATGATCTCTTTCCCTGGTGCCTGGGCTTGAACTGCCCAGCTTGAATGTTACCTTCACCAAAGGAACATTGAGTTTGGAGATAGTAAGATGGGGAGGAATTTAGCACTTTAATCCAGGCTGTCTGGTCTGTGGCTTTCCTGTCTGCCTCAGTTTGTGAGTGTTCCCTTTCTGCCTCACTGATTTTCCAGGCCTTTGCTTCCCACAGTCCCTCTGTCCCCAGAGGCTGGACACAGAAGATGTAGCAGAAGGCCTGTAGTTCAGCGCTGGCCCCCACATCAGTCTCCTCAGATCTTATCGTGTATTGAATTGCCCCTTACCAGGAAATCTCTCAGTATTTTATATTTGAATGGAGAGGAACAGCAGCTCGGGGCTGAGCCAGAGGTTTCTGATGTGACATAAGACACTGTGACATCCTCTGAGACAGAAGGCATTCAATGTTTCTGGCTTTAGGTTTGATTTCTACCATCAAAGGGTCTTTCAGAATCACAAGGAAAAGTGAGCATTGATTACCTGGAGTGAGAATGTTTATGCCTGTTAGAAATCATGAGAACTGCTGTTTTCCACGCCTGCAGGTGGAAGAGAATGCTGTCACACAGCATTTACTGCTGTCTTACTGTTGTCACCCGTGCGTTGGACCCTACCTGTGAAGACCCCTAATCCGGGGCTGGGATGGACCAAGGCCCAGGAGCCGGGTGACCAGCTGGGGCTCTGCTGCCACCCAGTGGGCAGATGCAGCGCCCGACGAGGGTGGCAGCCGCGCGCCTGATGCCGCTCGCCCAGGCCTGCTTATGTAACTTCCCTTAAGCAAGCAAGACCTTGCCGAGAGCAAAAGAGGAAAACACTGATTCCTTTTGAACACAGGTACACTTCTGAGTGATGGTTTACGTAGCTCGTTCCTAACACAGTCTGAAGTTTCTGCAGAATGCTAGGCAATCTTTCAATCATAAACAGTGTGAGAGACAGAAGAAGGGCTTTACCTCCTCTGTTGAATATGTCTGCAGTGGTGAAGACTGCATCTTCATACAGGACCTGTGAACTGTTTGAGGGAAGCAAGACACATCTTCGCATTGCTGTGTAATTCTCCCTTCTGGCTACCAATTGGTAGGTGGTTAATGAGGATTAATGAAGCAAGTAACTGACAACAAATACATTTGTCTGTTTATTTGCAGATTGTGCTGGCTGTGGAAGAGATATAAAAAATGGACAAGCATTGCTAGCTCTGGATAGGCAGTGGCACCTGGGATGCTTTAAGTGCAAGGCCTGTGGGAAGGTCCTTACAGGGGAATACATCAGCAAGTAAGTAGCCTCTGCCTCTCTTCTGCTGTCTTGGCGTGGAATGCATAGTTGGATGAGTTCGTGTTGCCAAGGGGGAAGAGCTTGCAGCAAAGTTCCCCTTTGGAAATCCTGTTTTCACCACCTTTACGTATACACCAACATCTGTGCTCTGAGTTGGGAAATGGGGGTAAATTAAAAGAATAAGTGAAAGGTGATGTTTAACAATAGGAGGCTATATTTAATACCAGTACGAAAGGCGTATATCTCCATGGTCCTACAAAGGGTTGGATGAATTCTTGCATATGTTTCCTGTGTTGGCCACATACAGCTTTGTGCTGTTTTCTCTAATTACTTTGTTTTCCAAGTTGTGATCTTGAGAAGAAAGTAGTGACCTGTCCATTGCTTGCCTCTGCTAGAGAATGGAATAAACATGACAGTGTGATTGACCTGTTTCTCATCTCCAGATAAGAAACTAGAGAAGAGAGTTTTGAGCATAAGGAGGTGTGGAGGAGGAAAATGGGGGAAAGTGTTTTAACAATGAAATAGGTGGAATGAAGCTATAGCGTCTCTTTCAAATACATAAGGAGAAAACGTAGGGAAACAGAGTCTGTTTCACAAACCTGTCATTAAGTGTAGTAGTGGATACAATATAAATAAAAAGCTTTAGCATCTATATTTTCTCAGAAATACTTCTGTGTTGGTGCCTGAGAAATTCTCTAAGCTGACTACAGTGTTTCTACTTACGTGTTTCTCATGCATACCAAAAATATCTGTAACCTTAGAGTTAAAGCGACTGCTTTTGCTCCTTGCAGACTACCAAAAATTTCCTTACTGAAGCGAACAGAAAATATATGCCTATTATAAAGACCCTGATCGCCACTCATCCCCATGGACATAGTTCCACTGATTTCCCTGGAATTACACTATTTATAGCTGTAGAGTGTCAGTTCTAATGAACAAGATTTACTCCAGTGGTTTGTGCTGGATGCCTTTTCTTGATGGCACTTTAAGGAATAATTCTAGGAAGCACTGATGAGAATATGATTTTTTTTCTTCTTTCTTCTTCTACACAAGAGTTCCCTGGAATTCTTTCCCTTTTGCCCCTTGCTGTTGGTAGGATTTCCAGTTAGAAGACAAGGGAAGAGCACAAGTCATGCTGTAACGTTTATTAAAAGGTGATTTGTATTTTATGGATTTTCTTTTTCAGAGATGGTGCTCCGTATTGTGAAAAGGACTATCAGGTTCTTTTTGGAGTCAAATGTGAAGCATGTCACCAGTTCATCACTGGAAAAGTCCTAGAGGTAGGTATTTTGTAAACTGGAGCTTAAGAATTGGCCCATGTCCTGTTCTGTCCTCATGCAACTGCAGAGAACTCAAAACTTCTCACAGGAGAGTTTTACTGTTGATTTTAGAGCAAAATTGCTAATTTTCAGAAATATTTTCAGTGTTTTAGCTCAAGTGACAGGTAAAAATATTTGGTAGGGAATTAATTGCACTAGTTTCTATGGACTTGTGTTTTCTATTATTTTTCCTTTTAATGTTGATGTACAAAGTCTATTGCATTTCTGACTCTGTGCCAGATTTGATACATTTATAGAAGTTATTTGAGTGTCAGAATCACCTTTGGAACCATAAATATTCTTAGGTGTATAGCTATGAAGAGGAGTTAGTAATATTAGATTTCTCTTCTCAGATGAGGCCAGATGATATGAATGATGCTGAGAAGGTGACAGGGAGAAATGTGCTTGAGAGAGAAATAATATGTTCAGAAATGAGAAGGCGCGAACAGAAAATGTCTGAACTGTCTGTTCTGTTGATTCTTAGTTTAGATCCTCATCCTTCCTATTGAGTCTGGACAAATCTTTTTAGAGTTGTATATCTTTTGTTGTCAGCACTGATCTCCATCTCCCATGGCTGAGACTAGTTTCCCTTTGTGCTGGGATCCTTGAACTGTGCATGGATCGTCATAGAAATGTGTAAAGGGCAAAAATGCAGAGGACCTCCTTGTCCCATTATCACTGAGATATGAGAAGCAAAACTGTTATCTCCTTTCCACATACAAAATTGTGTTCCATGGAAAGAACCTGAGCTTTGGGCTCAGATCTGGAGCCAGATTGCATGGCTTGGCTCCAGCTTTAGTAATGTTTAATATTCCACCTTGCCTGGAAAAAAAAATCACACAATAAAGCTTGTGACAGAAGTGGAGAAGCAGGAAGATACAGATGTATTTTTTGAAGAAATGGGATGTTCTGTTCTAGTGAATAATAGAAAACAGACCTTATAGTCTTACAGAGATGAAAGCACCTGGAATCTACTAATGAGTGTGTATTAAAGATTCTCTTCTCTGTGCATCACTGCCTACAAATATAAGACTGCCTCATTTGAGAAGTTTTATATTTGACGTCAAGTGGTAACAGCTTGTCCTTTTTAGCTCTAGAGGCTCCTCTGGTTCAGTATCCAGGATATTAGCCAAGATGGTAGCCACCAAATGAGCGACTAAAAACACATTTGGACACCCAGAGCACTTGTCACTGCTTCTACTGAAAGGAAGTACCATTTTTCAATTAGCCAGGCTCTTAGTCTGCCTCCTTTGCAGTATATATCTAATTCTTTTAGAGACCCGCATAGATAATTAGTGAGAAAAGTCTGGATTTTCCCTAAAGTAGGAAGACTGCATGCCTGCCTTTTATCTAGTGGTCTGCTCCATCTCCTTATCTACTCTCATCTACTGATGAATTTTTCAGTTTAGTACCATGTATTGGTGGAAGCATAGTTGTGATGGGAAGCGCTATAGGAGAGAAATAATTGCATTTTTGAGATCAGGAAACATAAAATAATACTAGAATGACTTTAGATGCTATTCCTGCTGTAACTGTATTATATTGAATGCACGTGATAAGTGCTAAAGTGTACAAGCAACACAGTCTGTTCAGAGGCATGGAGATGAAAATGATAAAAGAGAGAGTTACTGGAGACTGTGGAGATCTGATAAGAAATGAGCTATTTCTATTCAGAGTAGAGCCTTTTGAGTAGTGGCTGTGAATGCGGAAAGGCCACACTCTTGTTAATTTGAAACAATCTTGAGCTGTATCCTTTCATAACTGAATAATCTGAGACTAAGAAGAAATTAATTCAGTTGAACTAGGGCTCAGCTGTCCATTGTAACCTAAGCTAAAATTCAGGTCTGTCTTTGTGTCCAAGACAGAACTTTGACGCACAGTTGTTTGGCCTCTGAGGCTGGTTTCTCACCCCATGTTTTTTTTCTCTTCTGATGGATATTTATTATCAAAAGAAAAGACAACATTTTGCTAAAACATAGAAATGAAACAGGTGTATGACCTCTTCCAAGGATCTACCTTTTGTAAGGGTCAAAATCAGAGAAAATAAGATCGATAAAGATTTTTCCATTTGACCTAGCCCCTGCAGAATCAGAATGTATCAGTGAATTAGAAAGAGACTCTTTGAATGGTCTTGTAAATATATGGAAGTATTAATCATGCTAATTTCCAGGCAGGACAGTAGAAATTTTTGCTTGAATAATATTTGTGGCTCTCATTGAATATCAGAGGCACAACCCGTAAAAATACAGTAGAGGGCAGCACTAGGTCTCAATATGCAACCGAGACAAAGCTATAAAGCCTGTAGGAGTTGAATTACTCATATACTGCATCTCTTTCCTGATCTGTTTAAATGATATTTGAAGGCTGACTGCTGTCTGCAAGGTGCAGACTGGACAAGTCCCTTCACCAAAAAATTAGTGCTGTATTGTCAAGGAGGCCAGTCAGAGATTGGTTTAAATGAACTACAGTATATTTTAGCATCCTGGATAGTCCATGAGTTCTCCAGATACCATATCAGAATGCAGATGCAGGAGAGGCATTCAAGCACTGTTTGTCATTAGGTAGCACTTGGAAAAGATGCTTAAATGATAAAGGTGAGCAACTAACATTCAATAATTAGAGGACTATCAGAACCTTGGGCTCCTCCTTGAAATCTTTTACACTGTCAGATATTCACAGTTCAAAAAAGGGCAATGTTAATGCCTCTATTTGAGAACGAAGTAGCTAATAAGTGGAAACCTAGGTTGAGAAAATCAGGTGTCAGCATATCTGTCCCTTTGAAGCAGAAAAATGTAGTTTAAAGGATGGGGTCAGAGCATGACATGAATCCTCTGGTAAGAAAGGAGATGAGAGCTCAGAAGCGGTCACAGAGCCATAGAAGAGAGTTAACAGGGTAGAATGCCACAGTCCATGCAGTGCTGCAAACCCTGTTGAAGCAGGACAGTTGACAGTCTTTTAGCCTGTACAGGAAATCACATGCAACCTTTCAGTACCCCCTGAAGTATCGATTTAGATGAATCCTGAGACCCTCACAGGAGGGTTACTATTTTCCCCCTTTGTTTTCTTAAGCAGTGTTTCTTTGGGAAAGCTGGATATTTTTTGGCAATTCATATAATGTGAGTTGTCCCTAGTCCCACTGTCTCTCTTGGGAAAACAAACCATATTCTTGGTGTGAAGTAGCACAATTACAGAAATAGTCTCAGCAGAAGTTATGTCATCACTGACCAGCCAGAGCTCTACCTAATATCTGGTGAAAAAGAACACATTGTATATTGTCTTTGTTAGTAGAAATAATATTAGTAAATTCAGTGATCCATAGCTTTCATTTTATTTGTCAGTACAAGAATTTGTTATGTCAGAACATAATTCACTATTCCATCACATCTGAAGAGATTGGATAGATTAGAAGAGATTGGAGGAAAGTATGTAATTCATTGTATACAGACATTTCCCTCCAATGGATCAGAAATAATAGGGAGCATGCCCTTGTAGTGCTGCTTCATTTTCCACTAATTCTTATTATATCTGGGACAGTTTATGGAAAAACAGGAAAACCAAAGAGAATGAAAACATGAAGCTTAGTTTTGTTCATGGAGGCTGGTGGTATTTATTTTTTCAGTAAGGCATTAATTTTTTAAAGGAAATTTAAAATATTTTGAAAATATTGCAGGTTTGCAGCTGCTGTTCATTTTAGTCTATTGGTATTGCTTGGCAAATGAAAAATCAGGCCTTTAGTGCTCTACATTGAGTAGCCAGTGGCAAAGACATCCAACACTGAAAAAGTTTGATTTGGGCCTGAGCATCCTCATCTCAGAAGGTAGCTACTTTGTGCCCCTAAAAAGCATCCCCAGCAAGCTTTGCAGAAAGGCCAAAGTTAAGTTGAGAAAAAAAGTTGAGAAACCTTGGGGTTCAAACCTCGAAGGGATGGAATTTCTCCAGCCTTCCTGTAAAAATGATCTCTCTGGTCAGTTTTGAAATGCTTTTCTAGAACAAACAGCACTTGCTTTACTAATATCTTCATACCATAGAATCACTTAAAGAATTTTTTTTTTCTAGGCTATAAATGTGACAACTTTCAATAGCCATAGATGTGTGAAAGAGAAATAACACGTGCATTTAAGTCAGCTTGGATATTTCTCATGTATTATTTTGCACATAAGTTTCTGTGACAAATGGTCGCAGATGATAGATAAGCCTGCATGCCAACATAATAAATGTGATAAATGTCCAATGGGAAATAGATCTTGCAGCTTTCTTGACTGTTCCGGATACTTCTGTACTTGAGTGTTTCAGGAGACTGTTGTCAAGGCAACAGAGGTCAGTGTTCTTCCTTGGGTTTCTCTAGCAGAAAGGAACCATTATTTATGAAAAATTAGTCATTTCCTGTTAACTCCAGTGAAAAACTTTTCTTATCAGACAATAATGATACGATGGGAATGTGACCTGGCACGTAGACTTTCCCCTAAGCTGTTGCTTTCATAGCTTTGAGGCTTGCCTGTTGAAAGATGCCCAGTTGATTCTAATCATGCAATTTCTTTGTAGCTATCTACGTATCGACTCTACATATCTGAGTAAAGTTCAGCATATATTTAGCTTTTTGAAAAGCGATGGCCTAAATCATGTTTGTCTAAAATGGATATCATACAAAATAATAGTTATTCCTCCAGGACTTAGTTTAAAATGTGTTCAATCAATGAGAAGCTTTCCATTGACCTCAGAGAATGGTGGATCATGCCTATATGCATGCATTTCATCCCTGCTTATGTAAAGTGTTTTACAGAAGTCCGAAGTAGTAGTCCCTCAGTTTGGCAGAAAGAAAACACCAAGGCACAAACAGGTGAATCATTTGACTGAAACAATACAGAAAGTCTGTGAATAAAATTCAGGTCTCACAGTTTTCACTCCAGTGCCCGGCTGGCTTTTTG
Source organism: Dromaius novaehollandiae (assembly GCF_036370855.1). NCBI lineage: Eukaryota > Metazoa > Chordata > Aves > Casuariiformes > Dromaiidae > Dromaius > Dromaius novaehollandiae. The sequence continues at coordinate 39,417,379 of NC_088103.1, read as the reverse complement.
GCTACTACTGATCTGACCGTGGTTTGATCCAGTGATCTAAAGATCAGGTTGTATATATCTACTAACAAATCCCTCAGCTACCTGGCTTCTAATATACTGCTTGCTTGATTGGCAAATAAAAAACCATCATGTGATTTACCCTGGCCCTGCACAGCTCAAGTTCCTGTTTGGATGGGATGCTGGCTACTCTGTATTTGTTTCCTGTGCGCTGCTGAAATTTGCACAGCACCTGGTAAGTAGTGGCATAATGCCATTTTAACAGATGGACCTGAAAAGAGAGATGTGAGGGAACCAGACGGCTCCTTTGACTTCAGCCTGCAAGATCAAGTTCTGACTGTTTCTGATAATGTTATTTATGCTGAGCTTCCCCTCATTTTAAAGAGGAGTATAGTTAAGAGGTTATCTTTAATGAGGAGGAAGCTTATACTGTTTAGTACTTGAAGATACTCTTATTATAATGTGACAGAATTTCAAGATGTCTCATCTGTGCTGCGCCTAATTCAGAGACATGCCAATTCTGAGACACTTAGACTTCAGAAATTAGAAGTAAATACAAAAACAATAAGAAAACCTCAAAGATAGCTGCTATGGTTGTATAAAGAAACAAGGAAACAAATAAATAGCACTAACAACATTGCTGTTTCTCATACAAAGTGTAAATGATGTATGTGTAATGATGTATGTGTAAAAGAATAATGTCAGCTTAATATATGTTGTCCAAAGGTGTGCTTCTGTCAAAATTCAACCATGCAAGCAACATTGCTGATGTGGATATTGTTATTCAGATGCTTCAGTACATTGATTTTTGGGGAGACTCAATAGCCTATGTGCAGAAGTAATTTATTTTAGATTTAGAAAAATTAAAATCTAAAATTTTATTTTTAATTTAAATCTTCATTTTAAAATGAGACTTAGGCTTATAGGTCACAGGAAAACATCACTCATCTCTGCAAAGATACATACAGATACTTAGGTACTTCAGTACTTTCATGCCTCTGATCCTGTGTCCTTATATAAGTATGCTTTCTAGAGTAAAGAACCATGTAGAGAATCTCTTTAAACACAGATTTATTTTAATTCCTTTCAGAAATGCTAAATGAAAGGCTAACATGTATTCTCTTTCTTCCTGCTGAATTTAATGTTTATCAGGGCTGTTTTCATAGTGGTTAACCAAGAAATATCACAGAGCATCTGATTTACTGGATGTTCATGATACAACTTCTACTAGTAATACAGGTGGTTTAAAATAATAAACACTTTTATAATGTAGAAATTGATAAATGCAGAGGAAAGATGGATGATATGATGGATCCAAAAGGGTTAGTTTTTGGTGGTATGTTAAAGTTGTTATAAATAAAAACTCTGAAGTATGTATTACCATCCTGTTTTCATGGCACCAGAGATCTACTAGTTTGGGTGTCTTATAGGCATGAGGGGAGACTTTGCTTTCAACTAGCATCTCCCAGTCAGCAGTCGTCATCACACACAACATAAAAAAGCAGAGGAAAAATGCTCCACAGCATAGCGAAGCAGTGGAGTTTAGTGCATGCCTTGTGAACTCTGTGGTTTGCTTTGTTTGTATTTAATTTTACTGCTGTTATAATAAATGGAAAACATAAACAGGTAGCCTAAATGATACAGGTGAGTGATAAGAAAAGAGCAGAAGCACATTGCTGTGAGTGTTTGCTCTGTGTTTGCCCTCTTAGTTATAAATATTGTAGAGCAGTTTTTTCTGATTATGATACCTCTTGTCATTAGAGAGATCAAATAGAGTCGGTTTACAGGGCCCAGCATAAATTCATCAGGTGTTCCTGGACTTTGTCTGAGGCACGGTCTTAGCCAGAGTGTACCGACAATATAAAGGGATATATGAACCAGTGTGAGAAGCAGCCTCAGCACTCTTCCTGCATTAACCTGAATTGGGGGAGAATACAATCTCAGTGTAAGTAAATGTTTCTGACAAAACTAGACTAGCAGCCAGGGGGCTGCATAAATTCTTCAGAAGCTGTAGAAGTAATATTTAATGACTTCCAGAGACAGAGTGCTGATTTCAGACTCAGCAAACACCTCTCCCTGAGGGAAATATGTTCTGAGTTGTGTCATCATCAAGTTATGACATACAAATGCTGAGAAATGGTCCTGTTCCTGCCTGGGTCATTATTTTTCCCCCTTTCCTGTTTTCAGAATGGGTTGGCCCGGTTACTGCTAGAGTGTGTTGCCTGCACAGGGAGGACTGTTTGCTTGTTTTGGTGGGTTGGTGCTGGAGAGTCAGTAAGAGCAGAGGAGGACTGAGGCTGAAGGCTATGTGCAGTCAGAGACACTTTACTGTGAGAGCTGGTTCAGTGACAATATAAACTGTCTGCACATCCCTTCTTGTAATGTTCCTAATTTGAAAGAGATAGAGGGACTCCGCTCACCAGACTGAGGAGGGACTGGACTTAGCCTGAGGAATTCATATCCGAAGGTAAACCTCTTCCGCTGAATCCCGATCTGGACAGGGAGGGGGTTGTGGCTTTCTTGTGAGGGACAGGTTACAGCTCTGTGTTATGGCTGAATAGCTTGCAAGTGATATCAGAACAGGATGTTTGTACTTCTATTCCTGAGCACCAAAAGGACTTTTTAAAAGGCTAAGTGTAATTCTGTTTTTTAGATAAAGAGAATGTTGCTAACACATTTTTAAGTCTACATATTATGTGAAGCTGCCAGGAAGAGAGAATAATAGGACAGAGTTTGGGCTGTTTCTGATTGCTGTTGATCGCTAATATATGGGAAATGATGCACTACTTTATCTTAAATAATTCTTAGTATAATATGTTGGCCCTGATTACTTTCTGATTACTTCTGGAGATTTGTTGCATAGCAAAAAAGTATGAGTTAATTTCCAGTTTTCCTGCCTTTGAGCTCAGAAACTGGTTTTATAAGTTAAAGAGCACTGATTTTCTTGATGGTAGGGTTTGTTTGCATAAAAATGGGGAAATGAAAAGTTTAATAATAACTCAGGGACATGACTAAATGTTTCAGACCAGTTGTTTATGTAGCAGAGTAGAAGCATAGATTTCATTTTACTTTGAACTATCCTTCCCTGATGAAAAATGTGCTAAAATAATTCACAGAACACCACACATCTACACGATCAAAACTCTAGAATAAATATGCCTTCAGAAAAATAACCAAAATTGTTTGATGTAAAGAAAATCTTCCTAACAGGATCTCTTGGTGACTCCTCCTGCCTCAACTCAAAAGATTGAGCTTGACAAGAAGGATGTCTCTAATCGGGAAAGACCTGATCTGTAAAGATGACAAAAGAGAATATTTGATGGTGACAGAGCCCTAACAGAAGTTCAGTTGCTATGGTAGCATAATCACAAGGCATTAACTTCCCAGCAGAGGTTTGGAAACCATCCTTCACTCTGTTTGCACATCAATAGTAAAGGGAGGAATGTTAAGAGGATAAAGGGAATGACAAATAAGAAAAGCAGGCTGTAACTAGTAAACTGAAAAATAACCAATTAAAGTGTCATTGCTGCCACAAAGGGGCGTGTGAAATCTTGCAGGTGCTTATAAAAATACTGCTTATCTGTATAAATTGCTTTCTTGAGTATGGTGTTGCTAATTAGAAATGTTTTCTCTATCTCCTAGCACAGCATCTTCAGCTTTTACCTTTTTGTTTTAGTTAAATATTCTCTAGTGTGTTTCTTGCACTAAATATTCCTGGAAAACCTTAGTAGGCTGATTAACATACTTTGGAATAGCATTTCAGTAGAAACATTTATATCAGCATTGCTAAGAAGTTAATTGCCACTGACAGCTGCCTTTGTGATATATAGTCATCGCATGTATTCCAGTAACACATGACAGGTACTTAAAACAAGCAGTGTTCCCATCTTAAGGGTACACCTAACCTGTATCAGTTTTTTAGTGGAAGGAACACTTATGTGGGCTACTTTAATTTTCCCATTACTTAACTGTAGGAATTCCATTGCATGGTTGTCACTGCACAACAGGTGTTGATTTCCTCTTGATATACCCTATTTTAGGGAAAACATCATACTGTATTTCTGTTTTGTAGCTTCTATTGTTTCTTCTGTTATTCTTCATCACTTAAACCTTTTCATTGTGCTAGTGCTACCAACCCCAACCACAACAGAAATACAAAATTAATAATGGTCCCTGCATCGAAGTGCTTACACTGAAAACAAAACTGCTTCCAGTGTCACAGTCTCATGTTCAGTTGCAATGTAGTGATAAGGGAATGCGAGACACTCTGTGGCAATGCTTCTTGTTTCTCCCGAACTGACTCTCACCTGTCCTCAGTAAAGAGTAATTATTAGGAAAAATACAGCAAGACCCTGTCCAACATTTGAGAGGTGAAGGAGAACCTGTTGGTGCAAGTCTATAGTTCTCACACATTTGTAACTGGCTCCATCTAGGTTTTATGCTTAATGTTCACTCTACCATGAGTCAGTCCATTCTCTGGTTTGTTAGGGTGCTTTCCTGACCAAAAGATATGCCTGGAATTTGACTGGAATTCACACTTTGAAGTCCACTGACTTAACACCTGAGTCTCTTTCCTGAGAAGGTGCTCTACAAATGAAGAAATATGATATGCATGAGTATTTTGTGATCATGATGTTTGAAAAGACCACCTGGAGCACAAAGTGGGTAGGTTTTAATTACATGCTTGTGCTACATTGGAAGATCATACAGGTCTAATAGTTCTTTGGACAGACATCTGGGATGTATGACATTTATTACAAGCCTTTCCCTTTGTAGGACGGAAAAATAACACACAGCAAGAGGTGCACTCGTTCTTAACTGGCAACACGGATACTCTGGCATTCAGTTGGTCTGAAATTGGCGTGGGATGTTTTGTGGTTTGCAGAGGTCTCTGAAATGAGTATCATAAGTCATTTGTGTATGACCTAAAATGTTAAGAATTTGACTTTTACACTAGGATTTCGAGAGATTTGTTATGCATACAGATGGATCTGTTGTTGCTTTGAATTCCGTGAAGTAGTTGCGTCTTGGCTGGGAAATGTTGTTTCCTAGCAATGTCTGAAGCAGTAAGAACTTTAAGCAGAATTATTTCAACAGCACCCTTGAGCTACCACTACTGAGGCACCAATTCTGGAGACACTGTAGTCAACTGAAAATTGAATGGCGGTGAACGATGTTAAGTCTCCCTTTCTACTTTATGCCCATCATCTCTTTCCTGTTCATCACCATAATAATAGGTTGCGTCATGGTTATTTTGTTGGAATCATTTTCCCATGGTACCTGGAAATCTTGATTTTACACAGCACTGAAGAAAAGAAAGTGGGGAATACCTGTATGTCTTGTTTCTGACAAAAAGTAATCTCAAGTGAGAGAGTAAGCCAGTTAAGATTCAAAAGTATGCCTGCTTAGTTTTTCCTCCATCATTGAAAATTCTACATATCAGCAGGGAGAAAACTGGCAGATAGAAGAAAAAAAGTACTACCACAAAGAATAAGAGGCTCTGCTTTTAGCAGAGTACCTAATGGTGGTCTGATAGTTATTCTAAGTTATTCTATTTGAAAGAGATAGCTGTTTCTCTGCATTAACTATTCACTGGGTTGACTGATGTCCTTTCATATTTCCATTTTGAATTTAGTGTGATATAAACACTTTGGCTAGAATTAAAACCAGGGATTCCTGAGAAATGACTGGATGTAGTCAAATCTAGGCTTGTAATTATGTATCAGTGACTCTGGAGTTGAGCAATATGTTTAGGAAGAACAGTCGAAGAGAACTTGTCCTGTCCTTAGATTGTCACTTGTCGCTTGTTGTGACCTCCTGCTGGAAGAGATTTACAAAGGTACCAGGTAGCATTGTGGTTAATCAAGGACAAAACCTGATCTTTATACTTTTTAAAGCATTAGGATCAGAATAGTTTGAATGACAATGACTTTTAGGATTAGTTTGCTGCAAGAGCAGACTGTAGCCACCAAAAGAAAAAAGCATTCTCTACTCAATGAATTCTTAGCATGTTTTCCTATGTGCTCCAAGCAGTCTGTGATCTACCAGGTATTCACTAGCATATACTGAGTGCTTTATTTCTAGTTTGCTTTTTGTAGGCTACCTTTGTTTTATGTCCTCTTGTTCTTTTATACTGACATGTACTTCATATGACCTCATGCTTAGTTTCTTTCCCTGCCTCCTTTGCCCTTTGCAACTTTTATTTTTGTGTTGTTATTGGAACATGCCCTCTGAACTGAATGCAGACATCAGAATAGAGACCCTTTTTGCCAAATTGCATGCTAGAGGTTGCACAGTTCCCGAAACAGCCTTCTGGCAGAAAAGTGGAAAGAGTGTTATGTCAGACTGACAAGAAAATCAGGCTGCAGTTATTGAGATCTAGTGGTGTGCTACTCAGAGGTCCTGCAGGGCTGGGAGTCAGAGGATTAGAGTTCTGTGCTTGGCTTTGCTGCAAACGCTAGTATAGATTCAAGGTGAGTAGCTTAATCTCCCGCTTTCTTGGTTGCTTCGTCCATAAGAAGTGGTGTGTGCTTGTCCACTGAGCAGGTTAACAAGAGTTTTGCCCTAGTGCTACCTTGAGCCGTTTTCTCACACCTTACATATGCTGCAGAGCCCCTGTTGCTATAGCAGTTGCTATACCATGTAGTAGAAATTCCAGTGCTCATGCAGCATATGCTAACTCCAGAATTTCTCCTGATGTTACAGTTAAACTGCCTCACTGAACCACAAGTCACAGCAACAAAAGCTCACTTCTGGCAGCCAAGCTGCTGCTATACCATGAATTTTGCTACTTAACCATGGCAGAATTAGGAGTAAATCTTTCATGCTGAGCTGATTTAACTGTACCAGAAAATTGCTCTAATTATTCTGCTGTTTTAGTCCAGAGCTGAGCTGCCTAGGAGCAGCCTGTTGCATGTGTAAAAGCTTCTCTTTCTGTAAGGCCCATTGGAATGGATTTTAAGGTCAGAGAGACTGCTAAAGTCATTTTGCTTGACCTTCTCTTTTCAAAGCCATAGAGCTTTTCCCTGGAAACCAAATAAAATCATATTCTGTTGTGATATTATCCTGCCTTTTCATGAAGACTGCAGAGTGATTGTAAGGCTACAATTTTCCTCACTTGTGTTTAAATTACCTTGACTTCTTAGAAAGTTCCATCTTATTTGAGGTTAAATTTATCTTATTGAGCTTTCTAATCTTGTAACTTTCAGTGGGGTTGAAAAACTCACTCCTCCTACCCTTACTTCCTTTCTTTGACCTTAATTACCTGTCCGTTGTCAGCTAGTCATGTTTGAAACCTCTCTCTCAATAAATGATTCAACTGAGGCCCTTCAGGTTCACAGCCTAAGGCTCACATTGTTTTATGGTTCCCTACTGAACTCTCTTCTGTAAATCCACGTGTATCCACTGATCAGTATTAGAACAGTGATTTTGCCATGTCTACGGTCAGAAGCAAAACCTTTTTTCCACTTTTCCTTTATATTCTTCTCATATATCAAATGATCAGAAGAGACAGCCATTTCAGGTAGTATGAGAGCTTCTTCTGGGAGAGTATTAATGATGTTCTCAAACCACCTCTCTTGGTTGCTGTCATATACAACATGGCCTTCAATTTTACAGCGCCCCGTTTTCTTGATCTGCAAACTTTTTGTATATTACATTAGACTATTGAAATATAATTGTTGTTTTTTGACAGCTTTAGCAGGCATTGTCTTTGAGTCATTGGCAGACTTGCCAGGAAAGAGTTTATGCTCTTGCCTGGGCCAGTAGCAAAGGTACCTCATGCTGTTGGTAGAAGGAAATAATCTCTGAGGTATCTGGCTCATTAGTGTCCCCCCTGCTAACCTATCCATCTGTCAGAGAACTGCCTACCTGTCATTTTCTTTAGATTCTTGAATACAAAGTATTGAAGTCTCTTAATTTGTAAATGTTGACACATCACAAACACTGTTTTAAAAAGTCTTACATAATTCACAGTATCAAACAGGAAAAACATCTCTTTTGGCTTTGTTAAATACATATTAAAAAGATACACCTACTGAATATTTCTGCCTTTTCTATATCATCTTCCATGATTTTACCACCTACAATTCAACATTGCCTGATCAGTAATTCTTTTTTTTTTTCTTGCTGTGCTTTATTAAAGGCTCTTACTGTCTTTAAACATATTGTCCAAAGTTATTTCTTTGGTACTTTAGCTTTATTATCAGTTACCTTCCTTTCTAACTTGATGATGTACTAATTGCCATTCATTTCTTCTTTTTTTCCTCGTTAATAATATCTCCATTTTTATGCTTTTTCTGTGCAGAAGTATATGGACTGGTGTAACTATTTTGTTTGTTTGTATTTTAGAATACTGATTTTGGAGATACTAGGATGTCTTAAAAATTCCTAGATTTCTGCTTTTATGGTTACTTTAAGGTCTAGGAATATGTTCCTTAAAAATGTTGTATATGGACATACAGTCCATATACGGACAGTCCAGACATGTCCATTCCATGGACAGTGCAGACATGTAGTCCACCTATGCACATACAACACTCCACTTCTGTCTATCTATAAATGCAATCAGATCATGATTTGAGGTAACTGATAATTTGTAGAACAGCAAATACCCTTTTTATGTTAGAATGAGGTCTAATATTTATTTATCTGCTGTCAGGTGTGGGACTGTCTGATTTATGAAATAATTGGGAATTTTTAGATGGAAAGGAGATTTCTTACTGACTTCTTCCAGCAAGATTTCAGTAGGTTGAAGTCAGCTATAGTTCTATTGACTGAGAAGGTTGTTTCTAATTGAATACAGTGTACTAGATATTATCTCTGGCTTCCAGAATACTTCTCAGTGTTTTGGAGGCATTCTTGAAACACTACATACTGCACTTGAACTTCAGTCAAAACGATCTGCTTAACATGTACATGTCAAGCTTTGTTATTAGAAGTTCAGCCAAAAGGACAGGCCGAGGGAGTAACAGTCACCTTGTGCAGAGTGTTAAAAGGAGAACTGTGTTTTTGTTTCACTTTTGAACTCATGTATTTTTGATAACTCAGCAGTCCTGTTATCACCTAACAAAAGAAAACACGAGGGTTGCTTGGAAAGTGTGAGATTTCTGGTGTTACGGAAGATCGTAGATCTGGGACATTACACATCTGGTACATAATCCGTTTGCAAGACTTCATGCTGTCCCTTGACTTGTGCCATATAACTAGCGCTCAGCAACAGACCAAGCTAAGGGCTTTACTTAGTTTCTACATGCTAGAAGCTGCTACTGCAATGGCTTTCTTCACCTTGCTGCCGAGAGGCTGATCACAGAACTGTCAGCAATCCTACAGAGCAGCCCTATTAGTCCGTAGTAGTATTTTGCTGGCTGGTTGCAGAAAAAAAATTAGTTATACCAGAATTAGGCAGGCTACTTTGAAAAGGGTCTTGGCACTAGGCTGAAGTTACTGTAAAGTAGTTTTGATTCTTATTGCTTCCAAACTAATTTAGCAATGTGAATGTGGCTGTAATCAGGTTCTTTATGTGAATTAGCTTTTTATATCAAAAGTCCTTGCTGGACAAAAAGCATACAAGATGAGGGAGTATTTAGGTATGGAATGCTTTGTGAAGCCTAAAGGTTACAGAAGACAGAAAAAGTCTACATCTGTACTTACGAACTAGAACTGCTCCAGCAGTGTTAATAAATAGAGGAGAGATTTGTATTAGACCTTGTCCAATACTTGCTGTTGGGAAGTTCAAAATAAAAGCATCTGTGCAAGGAACACACTATAAGGGAGAATTGAATGGTGATGTTAAAGATGCTGGATTTTGCCCTTATCTGCACCTAATATAACTGTAATGAAGGCAATGAATTCTCACATTTGTATTGTAATTAGGTTGGAATATGTTTTGTTTGTTGCTACAGCCATCAAACAGCTGGTAGGATATAATTTCAGGAGCTTGAAGTATATAAAAAGCGTTTGAGTATTGCAGAACTTTTCCAAAATATTACCTACCTGCTGATGGAAGCTGAATGGGAAGGAGCTGGTGCATTGCTTTCAAACTATTTATTAAAGCACACCTGTGCACTGAGGAACAAGTATACAAATGGCATTGCTTGGTTCACAGATTGCTATTTCTCAGTGAATCAACAGGAGAGAAATTCTGTTTACAAACCAGGGCTTTTCCTGAAGTTTTGGCCTCTTACCTCTGACCTGAAAACATGTATCTGCATTACCTTCATCAGCCATAGTGACTGTAATCATTGTCTTAGCTCTTACATCTCTGATGGAGATAGGCTTCATAAATATACTGTCCCTCTAGATCCTAGATCCAATCAGTCTAAGTAGAGCAGAGGATTAGAAGACAATGGGAGAACACTGATGTATAAATGAGATAAAGTAGTGAGGTGAATGAGACTAGATAGAAAATCCTGTTGATGTGTTTACCTGTTTACATCAAATCAAAACATATACATTAAAATAAACACTGCATGCATTCAACAATTAGTCTTCCCTTTTGCAGAATATACACAAATATTAATAAAATATAGTTCATGTATTTCCTCAGAATTCTCTGATAAACTTGATGTTCAGAGATTAGGTTTCTTTGTTCATAAATGCAACCGCAGATTCTAATAGAGACAGTGTTGAAATCCTGGCCATAGGCATTAAAGCTGTGCCTACTATTGCTTTGTTCCTCTGTTCAGACCAGAATATTCTAACTGGCCACTTTGGGCTACTGTGGGCACTTTTCTTAGGTGAGCAGAATTACCTTCCTTGCAGTGCCGACCTCTTTCTATTAACTGTGTAGATAATACAAGTTCCTAATTTTGGTCCTGTGTATAACAATAGGTGGGTTTGCACCATGAAGACGAGGTGGATGTCTCTGATAAAGGGCGTAATTTGTAGCTAAGCGTGTTTCACCTGTGTGTGCAACTTGCTTACCATTGGAGGTTACAGGAGAGTGAGAACTCAAGACTCGAGCTGACCGTACAGACACAAGTGGCCTCTAGGACCTTACTGAAAAGTGATTTGAAATGATGGCCATATCTTCAACTGATGTGAGCACTGATTCTTGATGCCAGTAGACGTGTTGCACAACTGAGGATTTAGCCTGAAACATGGTTCACATCTTTGCTATAAGGAAAAATGATACTCCAAACATCTAATAATTGCATTGCTATGAGCAGCAACTATTGGGCATAACAGTATGTTGACCTAATTAACACTAGTAAGTTGCAAAATATAATATAGCCCATCTGTTAAGGAATGTGTTAGCAGGACATTGGCAGCCACTGTTGGGATGCTGGAAGTATTTTTGTGTAATAATGGGAAACCATGCATGAATTAACAGTGCAAGTGTTCATAGCAGCAGGAGAGCTGTAGTTTTGGCATACTCAGACAGTGCAGCAGTCAGTGGAAAGTTCTGAGGGTCTTGCATGTCTCTTGCCTGTTGTCTTTTGGATTTAGAGTCATGGCTGGACACTCCATTTTCCACTTTCCCTCTAGTGTGGTGTCTTGCAGCCCTGTCAGCCTGGGAACTGACAGTGTGTGCTTGAAACTCAAATCCAGATCCCCAGGGAACATTTCAGTAGTGGATGAGCAATTTGCAAAACAGAATTTTCCCTTCTGAAACTGTCAAAGGGCTGATGCAAACTTGGCCTTGAAGCTTGAGCAGCACACAAACCCTGGCCTTTCTAATCTCTAATGAAGGAATCACACCAAGCAGATTTGGGTTTTTACTTGAAATCTTATTGATATGTCTTTCTTTTGTTTAGAGCTCATGTGAGATATCCATACCTGTGGAAAAAAAGGCTAAAAATCTGGGGTGATGGAATATTGACATCATTTCAATTCAGCCACCTTGGGAGATGGGGCTCATGTCTGTGTAGTCAGTGTGTCTATTAGTGGACAGAGAGGGAGCTCCACTAGCAGGTGATTCAGGACACAAGTTAGGCTGCTGTCTTGGCTTTCCTCTGAAAGAATTCATTTTTCTTCATCGACTAGGAAGGAAGGTTAGGGAAACTGGTCTCCTGATTTAGGAACCTGGGTAGCTGTCCATAGACCCCAGAGGTTGATTATCAGAATTCGTTAGAATGGAGAAGAAACCATACAGTATGAGTCTAGAGTAAACCAATAAGGACCAGCAGGCAGATGTTCAGTCCCATCTTTCATTGAACAGAAGGAGAGACTGTGCTAAGAGATATTTCTATTGATATGATGGTAGTATTAGCACCAGCACTAGAAGGTCTTAGTTTTAAAGGTATATATCAAACAAGGATTTAGCCTACTAGAATTATTTTTAAGGCTTAAATTATGTTACACTTTCCTTGCTTTGGTATGGAATGAGCAAATTAAAGTTGATTCTGGCATCCTTTGTGAGGATCTGCGCTTTTGTTTTTGTATGTGAGCACACATATTTGTAGTGACTTACTAAGCAGATAAGAGTCTCAGAAAAACGAGTGGACAGTTTGAGCCAGGATGACATTAAAGGCAAATTTTGTTTCTCAGAGTTTGTGCTGTTCCACCCGCCTGTGAGATCAGTGAAGCCTGCAGAGAAGAAAACAATGGGAGTTGATATTGTACTAAACATCAAACAGGGTTAAAAGTTCTATGACCTCTGCAAGTAATTAAAATAAAGCTTCACTGCAAAATGTAGGCTTCTGCTACAGTTCCCATTTTACAATTCATGACATTCATTAAGGGGTTTAAAATACAGGTCAGAGTTATTCTTTGGGCTGCTCCTTCGTTCTTAAGAGAGTTAAGAAATCAGGTCACCCTCCTCAGAGTCGTGGTAGAACTAAATGTTTGATTAGATTTGGTTGTCAAACCAGAGCCATTATACCTGTTTATTAAAAAAAGAAGGGCTTACAAGCGTTCTTAAAACTGCATAGCAGTTTTTGTGGCATTTAAATACTGCTTTGAAAGTAAAGCTTTCTACATGCTTAATAGATGTTTGTCAGGTGATTGCTTAGATATCTTTGAATATTGGGAGTGAGTGCAGCTGTGCAAATGTAATACAGCAAAAATGCACTTTAACGGTGTCTCTTGGCCAACAGAAAATATCTGTTGGTAATTAGTTCTTCTCCCAGACCTGCTGGCATGATAGCTCTCCTAGCGGGATTCTTGTTATTGTCCTTTCTGGCTCTCATTCACTGTTGTTCTGGAAAGAAGGGCAGAAGTGAAGGCATGAGTAATAGATCTTAAGCTCTTACACTCACAGAAGAGGAAAACATTTACATAACCAGATCAGAGTTCTACAAGCACTCGTAGAATAAAAATTAGTCTTGTAGGAAATGGGGACAGCGTAAGGGGATGGAGTCTGAAAATGCAGTTGTTGGCTTTCAAAGCACCATGATCATGGGGTTTAAGCTGTATGTGTGCTTACAAAGTGGGTACTTTTTATGCTGGGTTTCTGGGTCGCATTACATCAGCTTGCATGTAGCATGTATTTGTGTCTTTTGGGTTGGAATCAATCTTGTTGAAAAGTTCCTGTGGTACCCACCATTGCCTTCCCTGACTCCTGTGAGCAGCAGTGCACTTTAAGCTTCAGGAGGTCCCCAAAGGCATCTTAATAGAGTGAACACAAATCAGTGTTTTGCGCGTTGTGAAGAGGCTTAACTGTCAGCAGCGTAAGAAGGGGTTGTATGGGAACACTGTGCATTGCGTTTAGCTAGTGCTTCAAACAACTCCCTACCTCTCAGCCTTACAGTTTGCCTGTTAGACTGCAACAGGTCTTGTAGGCTTGATGCACACAGGGTGTAATGTGATGACTCTGTTCTGTGACCTTTCCTGTTCCAGACCATTGGTAAGGATTATTACTTCTCCATTAGAGGGAGCCTTCAAAGCCCTCTGAAAGCAGCACAGAGTATCTTTTAAAATGGCAGTGAAGACTGGTTTAATCAGCTAAGGAGGATTTGTATGCCTGTGTTGACGTTATTTAAGAGACTAAGGTGCTGCAAAAAGGCTGACACTTGATAGCTGCTGAGTCTGAAAGGGTGAGCTATGAATTTGGTCTTTTGTTGTTAACTATCATTACATGTCTTAGTATTATTAAAATACAGCTTGCGCTTTTGCTAATGTTACCTGGGACATGTTCTCCTTTCTGCAGATCCTACACATCTGGCTTCCGGTCTAGCACATTATCCATGAATCCTGACTACTGACAATCCAACCTTCATTCATGACCCTTAGAGGAGAATAGGAGAGATGATTATGAAATCCTTTTTTTTTTCTTTTTTTTCCCTTTTTTTTTTTTCTCCCCTCCCTCATGACTGGTCATTGGGAATACATTTCTGTAACAGTTTTTCTTGGTAATGTTTCTTTTAAACATTTTATAGAGGACATTAAATGTTATTTAACCTTATTCTATAGATAGGAAAACGGAAGCTCAGTGTTGCTAAAGATTTGATTCCTGTGTAAGTCTTGAAATTATCAAAACAAATAGAGCCTTAATACTAGGTAAAATAATGTTAAAATCTATTTTGTCTACATATATATACATATAAAGCATTTAGTGCGTATAGTAGATATATATAGTAGTATGTAGTAGATATGTAGCAGGCGTACATCACTGGTCAGCCGTGATTCAGGGAGAATTGCAAAACCATGGTAAAGTATTCAAATTTAACGTATATGTTTATATCTACATTTATAATGGCATTTATAATCATATGCATTTGGCTATTGTTTCTTCATTCTGCAATTCTAAGGCTCTGGAAGTATTTGGTGAATGAGTAAAGAATACTGATTTTTTTTTTTCAAATGTAAATTTTTATGTCCACTGTGTGGAAATGGGATTTAATCTGAGAACCTATTTTAGATTTGTCAGTATGGATAGAAGATAAATAAAAAAGTCAGAAGAGATGGTACATTGCTACAGATTGATTACTGGTGTTCCTTACTTCTACTGTAAATGCAAGTGCGTGTTGATTTAACAGAGGATTTATAAGCAGTAACAGTAGCATATAGGTTTAATGTTTCATCTGACAAGAAAATTTCTTTAACAATTTGTTTAATTCTATTTAAGAATTTGTGTGCAAAATAATAGTAATAATATCCAATATTATTTTAGTTATTTTTAGCACTTCTAGCTAAGCAAAGCCAGGACAGTCTTCTAATCATAGTTTGCACTTGATGGTTTGGATTGTCCTGAAGACCTCAACAGTGTTCTGACCTCGACCAAAGCTGAAATAATTCAGAGGGGACCAGCTCAACGTGATAGCTCAAAACCTAGCTGCTGAATAGTTGTATTTTGAGCAAGAAAGTGATTTGTTGCTGTTGCCAGGATGCAGGATGCCACTTGAGAAGTCCTTGTGTAGTAAAGCTAGCTGTAAAGGTTTTCTGGACATGTACTGAACTAGAGAAGGGGTAAGGAGAGGTAGGCGTAGTGGGAAGGCAAGCGAGTTTATACCTAATGTACCTTGGCTGAAAAGTCTTCAGGGCAGATAGGCATAGAAGCAATGCTACTTGGTACTGCCAACAGCATTGAGCTATAAGCCTTATAGTCCCTGGTATAATAGCATATTACACAAAGCTGCACGTTGACCATACTGAGTGAGGATTTAGTAACCTCAGAGTTGGGGCAAGACCAGATATCCAGAAAGGATGAGCATTTGATCCCCTTGTAGATCCAAAAAGCTTTCTTAGTACATTGTAGCTGACTGATTTTTAGAACCAGTTTTCTTCAGATGATGACAGCAAGTCAGGCATACTGGGATTGGCCCCGATTTGGCTCAGGTGCCGATTGTTTTCCCGTGGATACCCACTGAAGAAAGGGTTCCACTCCTGAGCCACAGAAATGTTCTAGAGGTGGAAAACTCATGAAACTGATTTTGAAGCATTCAGCCTCAACTGCAGCTGATGGCAGCTGTGGTATGCAACTCCCCCAGGACCTCTCTGGTGCAGGGTCTGTTAGCACTTCCATTTAGCAAGCTCTTATTTTCTGGGGCGTCATGTTCATTCATCATCACTCACGCTAGGCTGAAATTTGGCCAATCGTTTCAGCCTTGGGGTAAAAACATTCTTATAAACTTTAAATCAGTCATTTTGGCTGTTTTGAAGAGAGGCGTGTGCATCTTTTAAACTCTGTTCTCTTGGCAGTAGCATATTGGAAGTTTTTCCTCAAAGAGGCCGGAGGTTTACACATAATGTTGTGATGAATCCTGGATTTCTTTCTCCTAAAAATAGCCTGACTTTTTAAAACATGTAAATTGTGTAGAGCAATTAACAGAAAGTACTTGAATCCAGGTGCCCTCTTCTAAAGCAGCCCGAAGAAAGGTCTTGTGATTTGGAGAAAACTAAGTGGAATATTTATCTAATGATCACAGCAAGTGAAAGACCCATTGATACTAGTACTGGATAGACCAGGTACAGATTGTTTGAGGACAAAGGATGGCTCAAGCTAATAGAAATAACTGGACAAAGTTGTTGTGAATAGACTGCAAAACAAGGAACAGGAATGTCAGAAGCCTGGGTTAGGACTGGCAGGGTTAGCTGCACAACGCCCAAAGAATTGACACCTTTTGCTTGTGACAATGAAATGTGGCATTTGATTAAAACATTGGGGTAATACATCTTTCTCATTTCCAAAAAACACACCTCAAGGGCCAGACTGGAAGAAGGACAACAGTTAGAACTGTACAAAGGGGAATGTGTGATTTCTGTTGTCCACACATCATTATAAGTTGTGATGCTCTCACAATATATATATCTCTACTGAATCCTAACTACCCTTCTTAAAACTACTCTCCCTTAGTTTAGCATCAGGATCTTCAGTAAGAATTAATTTTTTGGTAAAATCTACTTCATCATATAATATTGATGTACAGACTTTTTGGAAATTAACTGAAATTAAGAAAACTTTTTACCACAGGGTTGTTTCAGTCCTGGGTTTCTGGGAATTTGGATAACATCCAACACGTAACAGGCCCTGTACTCTTTCAAGTCCAGACTATGCAGGTAGTTCTTAGCTACCCTGCAGAATACCTTTCTGGAAGTTATAAATTTTGTTTCAGAAAAATCCATATGCCTACTGGAAATTTGAGCTGTGTTAAGCAGCAGCACAATTATGTAGTAGAGATGTTCTTTAGTTGGATGAGACAGGCAGAACCCAAGAAAGATTCCTGTTTTATTATTCCTAATGTCCTTTTTAAGTTATTGTCTTCCTGTTTGGAGAAGATCCTTTCCAGCAGTGATTTAGCCTTCTTAGAAATTTTTGTATCTCATTAACTGCGAGCAGTTCCCAGGACACAAGATTTGGCCGCATCTCTAAGTCAAAAATGCCTGGAATCACTTGTGACAAGCAGCTCTGTGGGCCTCACTGTGCTGAAGAACTTTAGGAATGCTCAAAAGGGATTTTTTTTTTTTTTTTTAGCAGATAACCAAAAGAATTGCTGTTCCTCGGTATATACAATATTGTTTCTGTAGTATGTCTCAGAGAAAAGCAAAAAGTGAAAAGTAGGATTCTCAGCTTCTGCTGAGTGTTGAGCTGTCCAAATTGGAGATGTATCTTTGAACCCCATGCAGTATTCACATCCCTATGTTCCATAAATATGCGAGTAACTGTTCTCTGCACATCTATGTTCAAGATCAGAATTGCTGTGACTTGATTCCAGCATTATGTTTCAGATACATACAGAGTTTCTTTGTTGTCTTTTTCTAAATCCTAGTCTTGAATGGAACCAATGGGACGTCTCGGAGGTTAAATCATTGCTACAGGGAGTCAGAGGCAGAGAGGACAGCCAATACTGAAAATAGTGGAAAGATAATTAGCAATGAGTATGTTTTTCCATCTCAGTTCAATATTGTATTTGTTGCTGCAAGTCAGGCACAATACTGTGTCTTCTCTCTCCTTATCTAATCTTTCTTTAATTGGCGTATCTTGTATTGGCCTCTCATATTGTCCCTTTTACCAGACCCCTTTTGGCCTGATAGTGGTGTAAATCTGTGGTGCACAAAATACCAAGGGCAATTAATCTTCCTGTTTGGCAGATGCTACCCTCTAAGGAGCCGAACCAACAGCAAAGATAGTATCTGTATAAGAGAAGTGCAGGTTCATTTGCAAATGAAGGGTGGCTGTATAGCTAAACTAACAGCAAGCTGACTCCTCTCCCCAGACCTCTTGTGACAGAAAGTCCTAGAAGGGAATTGTCCTGAAAGAGATCATGACAGATGAATAATATCTGCAAACACCACAGTGTCTGTGAATAGTTACCTTTCCTGACAAATATATTTTTAGTTTGCCTCAATAGATGTAAGTAAAGATTTAATTTCACAATAAGTTACAGTTACAAATATAAAGAAATAGGAAATTATTTGATGACATTTTACAAGTCAGCTACAGAGTAAACAGGTATTTTGTGCATATATTTTTTGAAAAAGGATTTGAGGTTAACTTGTGAAGAAGCCACGATTTTTAAAACCTTTTAGAATTCAGTACTTGTTACTATTTAGGGGATTTCTTAGGGTTAATTATTTTGTATTTAAAAAAGCCTGATGTGGGCTTTGCATGTTTAGTTTCTGATGCAAGGGAATTAGTATATTGATTTCTTTGTTCTTCTAAGGAGAAGAAATCACATTAATATCTGTATCCTTGATTTTCCCTATACTCATTATAGCCCTGAAATCTGATCAGCCTATTTGACTATGAGTATCTATTTAAGAGACTGAATGACTCAGAGGATTTGGATTTGGGTAATGGGATCTGGAGTATTTAGCACCTTTAGGTCAGTAGTTCAAATTCAGCTCAAGCTGTCTGTGCGAGTGTGCCCTCTGAAGTCAGGCATATATGAATTAAGCTAATGGTCCCAGAAGTTGCCCTAGAGAGCCCTCTCTTCATTAATGCCCCTATCAGCAGTGTCAGGAAGAAGGCCAAGGAATGAAATGGCAGGTTATTCATTGTCTGGATTCATCTATAGCAAAGGGACAGAAGAAAGTACATGTTGCTGGTGTGCTATCTTTACAAGGCACCTGACAAAATGAGGAGACGGCAGGTTTACAAAAATGCCTAATTGCATTGTGACCTTCGTTACTCTGGATTCTGAAATAGATGAAGGTTCAGAAAGGTAATGGGCAAAATCATGGAGGGTGGATAGACTGGGACATAGCCTCTGACCCAGGAAATCTTTAAAACACTGCTCACTTGAACCTGGGAAGTTGTAAAGAGGAAAGGCTGTTCTATGCTTGTCTTATTTCTTATAACCTTTTTTCCCCAACTAGCTGCTGCCGGTGTCTGCTGTTGAGGACAGGATAGTGGATTAGGCAGACGTTTGGACTGAAGCCGTAGGTCAGATCTTACATTCTCATACCTACTGTCACATTATAGGGAAATGTTATATCATTGCAGATGAACTAGAAGAAGAAGAACAGTGTTCTGTCAGCAATAACAAGTGTTCACAAAGCAGTGTAATGTATTGGTCCCTCATTTCCCTTTTTTATTTTTGTTTAGGCAGGTGACAAGCATTATCATCCAAGTTGTGCACGATGCAGCAGGTGCAACCAGATGTTCACGGAAGGAGAAGAAATGTATCTGCAAGGTAAGGATGTCTCCAGGCCCCAGCTGCGTCAGAAATGGTAGGCCTAGGCCTGCAGCTGTTCAGACAGCTGGTGTGGAAACAGCCCATCATTAGTGGCCTTCTTAGTTCTTTGCCTGGCGACAGAGGAGCTTGTTCTCTTACTAAACGCAAACCAGAAAATCAGACTTCTTAATTCTTCTGTCACAGAACTCAGCGGTTTATAAACCATCTGTATGTTATACAGGCAAAGAGGGCGAGAGCCGTTCTGGCTTCATTACAGTGTTTGATACTTTTTCACGTGCGTGTGCTCTATTAGGGGCCATAACAGTGACTTCACAGTCCCTCCACACCTTCGTTGCCCCAAATTGTGTTTTCAAAAGGTGTATAGCAAAAATGAAATTTATTAGGCTGCCTCTAAATTTGATATCTCACAGATAGCTTAGCACACAGACTGCTGCATGAGATACCAGACAGAGTCAGTGAGTTTCATGTTCTTTTCCTCTTTATTATTTTGATCACTTTCTCTCCTCTTATGGACCAGCCTCCAAATAGTAAAAGGCAGTGGAAAGACTTCCAGAGATTGCAGAGAGCTTTTTGAATGATGGAGATCTCATTCTCCACGCACATTGTTAGATTGTGTCCTCTGCTTCTTACTCATATCTGTTTGCCTAGCCTATTTCTCTTTTATCCGTTCACGTCTCTCTTTTCATCACCATTTATGTCATTTTTGTTTATTATTTATCTTTAATTTACATTATTTTTCTCTCATTCCACAGTCACTTTTTTTGTACACTCATTTTCATCCCTGCTTTCTTATTAATATTCTCACACTCACTTGCAGGTGTTGCCAAGCACATATTTTTCCACAATCTTTTCATTTCACAAAGAATATGCTTTCTACTTGCATTGAAAAATATTTTACCCGGTCTTCCAGAAGGCAGCACTTCAACTATTAGGCTACAGTTATTTTTCTGACTTGCTGTGATTTTAACGAATATAGGTAGAAAGACATCTAATTGATTTCTCGTTTACATAAAAGCATAAGAGAAAATACAGCTACATATTGTGATTTCGCCTGTTATACTTGTGTTAGAAAACTTGCTTCATGTACCTGAAGAGACCGTAGAAGAACAGGAAAGAAATGATGAAAGGGTGGAGGCAGTGGAAATAATGAAGAGAGATTCCTTCTGGAGGAATCCCAGAATAAGTTAATATTGTTAAGAAGCAGAATTCCTTTGAAGATAACTTGTATTATTTTATAGTTTGTCCTCTGCAGCCCATCTTTCTCCTCCCTCACTTGTAAAGAGTTGTATTTTCATCATCTCATTCCAGCTGTGCACAGAATTGGATATAGAGTTGTTTAACAGTACTTTGTTGCAAGAGCAAATAGAAACTGAAAGAGGGCTGGGAAGGAAATACTGCTTTCTAGTGGTAAATTAGGAAAGACTAATTTGAAAGCAACAGGGACAGCACCTGACAATAATCTTCTTAGTTTCCTCACATCATAGTAAGAGAAAATACAGGTGGAGTTCAAGGTGAGCAGATTAATTCAGTAATGATATTAATAATAACAAGGGATGAACTGATGCAATTTGCACAAGCCTAGTAAAGAATAGAAGTCCATGTTGTTCGGGCAGGCTGTGGTGTCAATGTCTGCAGATCCCAATAAGACAGGAGGTACTAGCTCCTACTTACCCAAGGATACACTTGTGGGGGTGATATGAGAGAAGAGAGATATGTGGCTCCTTGGTCTGCCATCATTCTCTTCCTGTCTGTGTCTACTTCTGTATCTCTTGTCCTATGGCCGCAAAGCAGTGTTCTTCAGACCCACTTAGTCTCAGAAGAGCAGCACAAGTTATATTGCTTTATTACGTCCAGCTGTTTTCTGACCAAATAATGTTATTGCTGAGTGTACCCCAGACTGTCCAGCCAGAGCTTTTCCTGCTGAATTCAGCATGCTCATGAGTGTAAGGGACCTAAAAGACTTCCCCATGCAAAGCGCTCAGCTTCAGCTGAAGTGGTTAACCTGACTCCATCTAAATTGTTTCCCGTAAGGAGCAGAATAACAGCCTTCTAAGCATTTTGCTGAAATAAAAATGCAACACCACAACACTAGAACTAGAGCCAAAATCACATGATTGATAAAATAAAGGAAAATAGACAACTTCCTTCTCAGTTGTAGTTGTCCTCTCCACTGGGCATGAAAGCACCATGTGGGTATCACCTTGTGTAATAGAGGAGTGAAAGCCTGGCATGTTTGTGGTAGCTACTTCTATCAGAAATGTGTAGGAAGCCTACAAAAGGAAAAGGTGTGCAAAAACAAGCGCTGTATCTTGGGACTTTCTATTTTAAGGACGGTTTGGATAACGCTGGCAGAAGTGCTCTGGATCTCCTCACCCCAACCCATTCCCCCTACCCTACACCCCAGGAAAGCGACAAGGAAGCAGCATCATTTTCTCTTTCCCCTGGATTTCCTAGTAATATATTACATACAATATGGACTGCCCCAGAGGACTGTTACCAAGCTAGGATGTTGCTTAGCGTTTAGAGGGGTGCTTCACTTGATTCTCACACAGGCTTTCAGCCTTATTTATTGTATAAGTAATAGACTGAGTTACTGTGTTTTAGAGAGTTGTGTGTTGGATCAATGATATATGCAGAGTGAAAAGTTGCATAAATGAATATGTTGGCTGGGGCCTGCCAAGTGAGCAAGCAAACATATATTAAGAATGGGTTTAACCACAGTTTGTTGAACTATTTCCAGTAGGAAAAAGAGAGGTGACACAGCTTGAATGTTTCGAAATAGATTGGCACATTTAAGTGGATGAATTTACAAGTTGTAGTTGGCTCAGAGTTGAGGATCATGCAAAATACTTACGTTTAACTTCTCAAGCCTACTCTGTCTTATTTGGGTTTTAAGTTTTCACATATTTCAAACCACTTACCATTTTCTGAAAGGAAACTCACAACTGTTAGCTCAGTTTCACCATGAAAATGGCATCCAGACCCTCTTGCATTTCTTGTTCACTTTCAGCAGCTCCAGAATTCTCCTGGGGTGTTTCTAAAATTAGGCTGATTTGTATAAAATGCTGCCCAAAAACACAGCGATAGCTTTTGCTTTGATGATGGGGATGTTTTGGTAGAAAAGAAACCAAGGTACAGAGGAACTGAGAGAATTTTTATCAGGGCAACACAGGAAGTCTGCAACTGAATTTGAGAATTGAGCCTAAACCTTCTGAGTCCTAATTCATTGGCTTTATAGCATGAACTCCCTTCTTCCTGAGAGCTCAGTTTGTCTGACCTCCTAACCAAATCCCCAGAGCATGCTTCTCTCCTGACCTTTGCAGACTCTGTAGGGTCTTGGCTCTGAGACCGCTGTTTGTTTGCAGTGAAGGCTGTTCGTTGTTGTCTGATCGTTTCCCCCTGCCAAGTGCACAGTTTCTTCTTCCTCAGCTTAGACTGAAAGCCAAACATCTCAGACCCTGATCCAGAGTCAGTGTTCTCTCCAGTCTCCTCATGACGATGATCATGTGCTGCTGGGAAGCAAAATCATTCCTGCTGGTCTTTACTTCTGTACTGAGTCACACAAGGGCTTGTTGGAATAGTCTCCAGGGCCCCTGACCCTTACTTTTCAACTGTCTCTGAGGGAAGGGTTTCCTCTGGCTGCCCTTGAGCTAATATTCAGCAGTAGGAGACCTGGACTTGTGTTTGTTTGTTTCTTTGAGGACAGAATGAAGAGGAGAAGTTCCCTCCTGCAGACAGGCAAGACTCAGTATTGGCTTTGTGGTAGCTGGAATGAGCTTTGAGTATGACCACAGCAGCAGTCAGTATTAAAAATCAGCATAAGCTTCTGCTCAATTTCAGTTTGCTTAATACCTGCCACCGGTGACCACAGTTTGCACTCTATTCCAAAAGATAACTGAAATGGGATAGAAATACCCCTTGCCCTGACACTGCTGGGCCCTCGGGGGCAGTTGAGTGTTTACATTTTTACAATGTAAGAGAGAATCCTGTGTTTTGGGACACAAACAGCAGAGCCCTTGCTTTTTGCAGCTGCATATGCGGCTGAAAGCTGACATGAGGAAACCCTGGTGCAACAGATGCCACTGATCTTGCAGAGCACGGCGTAGAAATGATGCATGTGCCAATGGCAAGTATGTCACACTGTGATCTGGGGAGAGGCTTCTTCATGTACTGTTTTGTACTGCCTGTGTCATACTGGCCTCTCTAGCTTAGTGTAGTGGGTGAAGTTTAGCCTTGACTCAGCTGTGTTGTGAATTTTCTTATTTTTCTCCTAATGAGCTGCTTTTGTTGCCTTTTTGATTGTCGCAGGGAAGGGATGATATGAGCAATACTTTGCACTAACTGAATATGGTTAGGAAATTATAGGACCTTCCCAGAATTGATGGACTTAAAATCAGAACTTCCTTTTTATACCTTCCCTTTTTGGTGGGGTACATAAGGGAAAAATAAGTGAAGTAACCATGGCCCAATTCTTTTGCTCTAGCCCTCCACCCTGACCAGAAGAACCTTCCCTCTTTCAGCTCCAGCACCTGGTTCTGCCGTGTTTCCAGGCTGCTTGAGGCTGTTTGAGTTTTAATTAAGACTGTGCGCTAAGTGCTTTGAGAGTCTCGAACAAAGGCTGCTCTAGGTGGGTCAAGGATTTGGATTTTTGTGCTTCAGCTGTATTTCTCATGAGCTGGAATGAAATGTGAATACTCAGGTTCATACAGATCACCATTTGATGCAGTGAAGGGGTTCTCTTTTAATACCTGACTTTTTATGACCAGGGGTCATCCATTTTACTCTGAATAATTTTTTTTTTTTCCTCCCCCAGGTTCCACTGTCTGGCATCCCGACTGTAAGCAATCCACTAAGACTGAAGATAAGCTACGGGTAAGCTGAATTTGTGGCAAAGACACGCCAGACATTTTTGCACATGCAGTAACTGAACACTCAATTTTTAAGAGAATGATTTCTCATGGTTTTTATTGCATATCTGTGACCACTCTGGCAGAATAAAAAATAGCACCACTTCACAGCTATCAGTGTGCTTTTTAGGCTTGTTACCTTCACATATCTTTCAGTGAACTGCTCCAAGGACTCTGAAGTCCATCTCTTGGCCTTTGATTTCCAGCATATAGCATTATGTCATCTGGAGAAATTGTGTTCTCAATGACCAGCTTATCACTGTGTCAACCAGCTTTAACTTTACTATGTGAGACAGAATTGCGTTCAGAATGGTTGTAAGGATATTGCATCACCCAAGGAACAGACAGATTGTTTATAACAGGGCTCAGTAGTTAGAAGATGTATGGAAGGTATATATAGAACCGCTCTTGGCACCAGGCCTATATTTTCTGGTGGTTCTGCAAAAAGCCAGTGATATGGTCTCTTTGCTCTGCTGGATTTCCTTTCTCTGTAGAACAGAACAAAACAACCCCCCCTTTTATCATTGAAGCCGCTTCAGAAGTTTTCAGCAGGCTCTGTGTTCTCTCAGTAACTGAATTGTGATATAAACTAATGAGCGCTCTAGGTGGTCAAGATCTGAAGTGGAGTTCATAAAAACAGTGGTTGCTTAAGATCTTTCTCCCACTGAATATTTTGGTGGAGGATTATGAAGCCAAACCAAGGAGAAAATATAGCAACTCTAAATATCTAATGAGAGTATACATTGCTTGCCTGTTTTTTTTCTCCGGCTGTCTGGCAGTTGGTGATTCAGCAGTGAGCAATATGGAACATATATATTATAATGCACAATTTATTTTCTAGCAAGTAGGTATTAGTAAGTTGTTGGAAAAGAGCTTGAACTCTGGGTTGGGGGAAACTGCTTTCCTTTTCACTCTTCTTTTTCCCTTTTATGTTTCATGACAGCATTCCTCATCTGAATTCTTTTATCCAAAGAGTCTGGTTCTGCGCAGGCCACGCTCTGCAGAGGTTTGCTGTTGTGTTTTCATAGTATTGTTAATAGTCTTCTTTCCTGAGAAGATATTATTCTTCGTTATTGTCACCTGCTGCTCTTGCTACTACTGCCACACGGCTTTCCTGCCATCACGTGCCACTCTGGGCACCAGCGCTGTATTTTGTATTGTGTAGTGCAGTGTTGTTTGTTAACTCACACATTTTGGTTTTATTTAATGAAATGCTGATTTTTTTTTTGTTTGATTTACATGAGCTTTTGGGGCTGCAGTATTTGTCTTCCAGGGTTATAGAAAGTTTTTTTCTGAAACAAAAAATAGGTGCAAGTGTGAAGCAAATGAACATGGTAAAAGCACCTGGATTTGAAGGGATGGATAAAACAAAGTCATTTTTCATGAACAATGGTTGATATTTTTCAGAAAAAAATGCCATTAAAATATCAGTTGTTTTTTTAAGTGTTGACCAACTACAAATCAATGTTGTAGTTGAGGAAATAGTTACAAAATTTTGGATTTGGACATGTTCTGTGTACTGTCCAAAAGTATTTACCTCCTGTAATCAGGGGCATATCCATTTCAAAGTAAGGAGGTCCTCCCTGTCCCCTTCTTTCTAGACTGTCTTTCTGTTTACTTCTTCAAGCTTGCTTTGTGTTCAACTGCACTACCTCCCTCCGTTTCTTCTCCTTCACAGAAGTACTTATTTATTGATTATAACTGCTACGTGAGGGGACATATGGCTGCAATGCATGTAGGCATACCTGAGGTAGCTTTCACCTGATAATGAAGTGAAAATATGCTGAGATGGACTTAAGTGCAGACTAGCAGCAGGCAGACAGGCTGACAGTGTCCATGCCACTGGATTTCCATTATGCCTACTCAGTGCTACCTTCACATCTCTAATTGCAGCGTAGACATAGCCATATCACCAGTAAGGGCAGGATGTTTGTTTTAGATGCAGTCTGAAGAGTAGTGTTACATGGTTGAATCCAACACTGTGATTCAGTGGGAGCTAATGCATATCCTGTCCCCTTTGTCCTGTGCAGTATTTTGCTCAAAATTAACTTTGGAAGTTGCAATGCATTAACTGCTCCTAGATGTTGGTCTCTCTTTTAGCTACAGAACTATGTATAAAGTGACTACAGCTATGAGGATGCATTATCACCCTTTCTAAGGAGGAAAATGTCTCTACTGTCCTAGGCTTTATGGAATCAGATATTGGAGGCAGAGAATAGCAATCTGTAGAGCCTTTTCACTAATCTGTTAGGCCAGCTTAATGACTTTTGAAATGCTATACAAACGCTCCTTTGGCTTAGGGTGCTGTAATTGTGAGCTTTCAGTGTTGAAATACAGGAGCCTTGGGATTAAAAAAAAAAATCCTATCCAATACATTAGAAAAATATGCAAGGAAAAACAGGAGTGCCCCTTGTCAAAATAAAGGCATGTTCTCTTTCTTACTTTGTAGACTGCATAGGATACAGGTAGCTTAGGGTTAGGTGATATCCTCTTGTGTAAGCTTAATCAGTGTTCAGTTCTGTCTGGATTTACATGCTTGTTATGCAGAGTGTAATTCAAAGCAGAGTTTGGCTTGAAGTGTTCTTCTGTTCAGTAGACATAAAGATACCATCATTGCTGTTCTGAAGTACCAAACCTGGGTACTGCAGCTTCCATTGAAATAAGTGGAAGTTAGGCATTTCGCTAGGAGTTAGATGCCAAAGGCTATGCAAGAAAGAAAACAAAAAGAACGTAACAAAAATATACACTTGATGCATTATAATTGCTAATCTTTTGCTATAGGCGGCTATCCAGGGACTTCAGACTTACATTTAAAGGTATTAATTGTTTGCTAAATGTAAACAGGAACCCAGCAAATTGGCCTAACTAGTTTGGGGGAGAAAGTGTGTCTTAAGCTACGGATAGACTGTAGTCTTTTTAAAAAGCTTTTTTTAAAAAAAAAAAAAAAAAAAAAAAATACTTGTAACATATTTTGAGAAAATTGTGCTCTTTGAAAAATTTTGAGAAAGGAAGTGAAGAATAATTGAAATCTGTGAGAATTTTGCCATTGAATACAGTAGGTTCTGGACTTCCAACTTTATTTTTCTGCCTTCAGCTTGACTTACTCTTGGGTGAAGAATACATTTGCGTAAGCACTCTTGTAAAAGAGCATATGCTTTTAGCAACTGGCCTTTAATGATTATGTGCTGCAAATTGATTCTCCTTGCCTTTCTGTGTAGGAAAGGAAGAAAAATATGTTGTGACCTATTAGTGTGTCTGTGTGAGTTTGAACTAAACCTGATCACTAATTTTGTCTTGATATGTACATATGGTAAATTTTTTAGGAAGAGAAATAATGAAAGGCTGCATGCATTTGAAGGTAACACACTTGTAAAGAAAAAGGTGCAGTTATTAAAGTAACGGGCACAAGGAATGCTGTAGCATTAAGGTGCTTTATAGGTCACTGCTACTGAAAATTATCGAAATCTGCAAGACTACTGAAATCCATGCAAATCCTGTCTTTAATAAACCGTGGTTCCAAGCCCTAAGTAACTTCTCTCCTCTGTAAAATCTGGCAGTTGATTAGGCAGGTAGTCAGAGTAGCATGTGTTGTACTATGGAAGCCAAAGTCCTTGCTGTTGCAGAATTGCTTCTGCCAAGTAGAATAAATTACAGAAGAAAACACAAATTTCTAGTAGCTTATTTATAAATATAATGCACTTAAAGTAGCTGCTGAGGCTTAGAATATTTGCTTGAACTGTAATGTTGTATGTTATTAAGTGAAAGTATATTCGTTTCTCTGCAGCTACTATCACCGCCTTGCATAATGAACTCTATCAAAAAACTAAGGCAGGTACTGTAAACAACGTTGGTGATGCCTTTATTAAACAGTAGTGCATCCAACTGGCCAGATGTTCCTGGGATCACTTTTGATCTGGTTGCCTGCCCTTGTAAGCTTTTATAGAGCATGATTCTGAACATCTGTACTTTAGAAAGCCATAGCCACCACATTACAGCAGCATCTGAATGATGTGGATGGCTCTAGTGTGGATTTTTTTTCAAATAAATTACTTGTTTAGATGATGTGCCATGCATGATGAAATGACAAGCTGAGGTAAATCCAGATGAACATCCTAAGCTTTGCAAACTAATACTAAAATAACAATCAATTTGGAGCATATGCATGGGTGATATGATAATCGGGCATTGAAATTCACAATGACCCTAATAGGATGGCCATCAAAAGCATGACAGTTGGTGTTACCTCCTCCAGTCTGCAAATGAAGGTGATGAAGGACTTTTGCATTGAATACAAATGCATGAAATGAAGAACAAAAAAATAAGAGGTCTGCGATAAAGTGGAAGATAGTGAGGAATCTTGTAGATAATTTAGATACTTTGTGATCTGATTCTTTCTTTTGGCTCCTTAAATGACATGCGTGAATTTCTATTGATTGAATTTCTATTGATTCTTCATATACATTCATAGACTTCCTGTATCTAATAGACATCGCATATTAATATATTTACTACTGTTACATCCATTTGGGTGGAAGAGGAAAGAAAGAAGAGATGACTCTTGTGCTGTGAGAAAATGTGGCAGAAGACCACGCAAGGCATGTGCATGCATGCATACGCACGCACACACAGATTGATTGTAGTACTTAATAGAAATTTGCTTTAGCTTTCTGTGAACAAATGTGGTATAATGAAAAGCTCTGGTCAAATCCTTCAGGAACAAGCGTGGTCGTATAAAGGATGTTCCAGATCTGTCCAAGAAATCTGTACAAGACATAAGAGAGCTTAACTTGCTGAGTTGCTTGAGAGTAGAACAGGTGTCATATTCCTATTTTAACAGAGAAGTAAATACTATTAAATAAATGCATACATATAAAAGGAGGTTTCCTCTAATTTCTTTACACATCTGCTTCCAATAATGTATGCAAGAGATGCTCATGTAATATCTCCACTGAAGGTTAAAGGTTAAATCAGGGATAGCCATTATCCTTTTCCACTTTCACCTGTGCTCTGATTAGCTCTCCCCTAGTGCATAATATCCACCACATTGCAATTACGTCAGTAGAGAACTTGACCTGCAGCATGTCTCTTGCCTCCTGTTTAGCGTATAAAGTCACAACAGTGGTACATAGGGTCAAGGATTCTTGACTGATAATAGAAATGTAATGGGCGATGTAATAAAAGCCATGCCCAGTCACAAACTTTCAGTCAGGAGCTGTAGGCCTCCTAAGACATGAGCCAATTATGGGAACTGAAAGTATGCCAGAGGAACAGGTTATATCAAAGCGTATTCAGTGTAGGTTTGATGAGGCAAACAGCACAAATGTTTTTAAGTGTAGGGCAATTGTCTTTAGGGGAAGGTGCAAAACTGTGAAGGATTCTAGACCATATGGGAAACGTTCTGTGACAGAACAGAAATAGTAGGAAATAGTTAGCCATCTGCAATGGAAACAGCCTGTGTAATTCTAAATGAAAAGTAGGTCAAAGGGAGGCAGGAAGGGTGAGAGTACATGTAGAAGCCCTCTTTTTCACACGCTGTCTTCAGAGGCAAGTCGTAAAACTAGGCAAGACGTAGGGTTGGGAGCGAGTAGAGGAGCCCCAGAACTCCAGCTCTGCGTGGATTAAGCTTCTCAGAACAGGAACAATGTGTGTTAAGGCAGTGGCCAGCAGCATGGCATCTTGCTCAGGGAATGTGGAGCTTGGCCATAATGCGAAGGTAAAATTGATGCACACAGGAAGAATTTCAGAAAATAGAAAACTGGATTTAAGGAGGGTCATGTCTGGTTTATGGCCACACTAATGGGACGATAATGAGGGACTTGAAGCAGGAGAAAGAGCACATTGAAGAAACAGGGAAGAGGTGCTATGACTTCTGTGTCCATCTGACAACACCCACTGAATCCTGTGCAACTGTTCCTGTACTACAGGATTAAGAGCACACAAGAAAGTTAGCAGGCTTTGGTTGTCTTCTTAGAGTAAAAGACTTTACTGAATAAATTCACTGAAGTGGTTAGCACAGGCGAATTTTCCTTTGCCGAACAAGTTCTTATCAGTGAAACTAAGAGATGAGGTTAAGAGTTGTACTGGGAGCTGAGAATTTCTGATTTTCTGAAGCTGTTATGAAAGGACAGAGAGAAGAGCATTTCAGAGAGTGTGCCAGCTCAGAAGAAGACGTAACTGCCTCTAAAGCTTTTTTCCTACTAGAGAGAAAATTAGGCAGACAAAACTCTTGAAGAACGTCTGCCAAAACCAGAAGGCAGCAGAGACACCCCTAACAGTACCTCAAGTACTTAACATCGTTCCTGATGTTCTAATGAAAACAACTGAAAACAATTCTTTTCCATAGCAACTGCAACAACATGTTACATATGTCTCCACTCAAAGCATCAGTGGTGTGAAACAGCAGAATAAAAGGGGGAATAAAGGGGTTTCTCAACAACAGCCAGATTTTCCTCAGTTTAAGTCTTTTAACATTTCCCTAAAACAAGCATTTTTTTCTTTGACTGCATTATGGGAGGAGCTGAAGGGCAGCTGAGAAATTCCTGTGCTCCCTTTTGGGATGTAGGATTTTGCTGCTACAAAGAGAAAACCTGAGAAACTTGTAAAAGTCCAGCTGTGAAATGTTCTCAGATGTGCTCTGTAGAGGATTTGTGGCTGTGTTATTCCATGGCCACATCTGCTCTCTGTTTGATCTGAATCTTCCTTCTTTTGGTGGGACGTGTTCAAAGGCCTTTATTCCCCTGACCCTCCCAGAGTGCGGTGGTTTTCCTTTACCGCAAATGGAGTGAGGGAAAACTTTATGTATAATCCACAAATAGTCTTCAGCATTTTTATAAGGATAGTTCTAATAGCTTTCCTGGCTCTGAAATAAAAAGTAGAAAGACTCTGGGGGTTGCTGAAGAATCCTTTTAGGAAATATACACTGAGAGATAAGAAAGCCCCAGTAGCCTTGCTGTGTTCACGCTAGATATTTCCGGAGCAAAATCTGGGAGCCAGGCTGTAAAGCTTTGTTTCCCTTCAGTGTGTTGCTGAAGGTCCCTTATTTCAAGCTGACAAGAGGCAAGGACTGTTTACCAAGATTTAATTTTCAACGGCATTAAAGTGTCCCACTGCACTTGTGTCATCCGAGTCATCTGCTGGTGTATTGCTTTGTGGTAGGAGCTGGTTCTTTGGAGCCGATTAGGGAGCAAGAGTTGTTCTCCTCTGTGGTGATTTCCCTGATTACCCTTTTTAAAGTCTGTAATACCTAGATTCAAATACCTATTTAGATATCTAACTGCCAGTAAGAGCTGCGAGCCGAAATGCCTGGATGTGGTGATTAGCCCCTTTCCGTTACCTTGAATCATGTTCCTTAGGTGATAATCTTTAAGTGAAAACAGTGTGCTTTACCATTTTTATTTACCTGTGTCTCCTGTATGCTAGATTTAGGAGTAATTACCCTGATAGACTGGGTGACTTTTGATTGAATTAAAGGTTTTCATATTTATAGAGTTTCAAAGACCACCACATCTCAGTGATAAGTTACTTCATCTTCTCTCCCAAAACTTTCCCCAGAGAAGTAGTGACTGTTTAGTACCGATGATGTGTTGGAAAATCTGCTAAATGTATAAGAGCACTCGCTCTGTAAGAGCCTGTGTGTTCTCATGAATTTCCGTTTGCAGGACAGCATTATTAAACATCAGGACTTTGGGGAAGTATAGGGAATCATGAAATTTCAACCAATATTTTAGCTTTGGTCTTGCATCAAAATTGTGCTATAGATGTAGGGAACAGTTCTGAGCCCAGGATTTGTGGTTAGAGGGGCTGAACTCAGTTTGGTATTTATAATGGAAATCCAGTCACTAAGATGGAATATTTGGAAAGTGATGATGTGTGTGCTGTGTTCCTCTCAACAGTTTTGGCTGGGCTACCGCTGATATCTCTAGCTGTTTGTGAACTAACATTTTGGTAAAATCACCAGCAGAAGTATCTGAACTGTAGTTTGTATGGCTCCCTGCAGTGTATCTGGCAGGTGTTGTTTTGTTCATTACTACTGTCAGTCTTTTACACTATATGCTTTAAAAAAAATCTCTTTTCCCTCTCACAACACTCCTTCCCCTGCATACCTGCCTCACAAGATTGTGAAATTCGCCAGAACATGTGCATTTGTGTTGATATTTTTTTCTGAATACAATTAATTCTACGATGTATTAAGATTTCTTCATTTAAAACCCAAATTACCGATGTTAATGTCTTCGAGTGTCTCTGAGAAGTTTCCCTGTTTGTTTTTCAGCCTACAAGAACATCATCAGAAAGTATTTATTCCAGACCAGGTTCCAGTATCCCTGGCTCACCAGGCCATACTATCTATGTAAGTACTCCTTCTGATGAATAAGATGGTGATACCTTGGTTGTAGGCATGAAATACTCCATACTGAAATAAATCACTTTTATACTTGCGCTAATGCCTTCATTCTAGTGGTTAAATTGACAAAATTCTCATTGCCTTGACAGATGTAGTTTTTATCACTGCAACATTTCATGAGCAGGGCAGGCCACGTTCTCTTTAGACAGGCCTGGTAGATTTCTCTTAAGTCACTTTTGAGATTGTAAAGAGCTATAGAAGATGGGTCATTTCACTTCGTATAGATATTGAAATTATGTGAGCAAGTATTTGCACCTCAATATGCAGTTCTTGAAAGGTCTGCTGTCTGCAATTGTAGAATTTGGGGGAGGAGTGTCAGCCACATCGAAGGAATCTTGGCTGATAAAACACCTTCGGTTTCAAAGGTCAGATGTTTTGGCTGTGGAAGGAAAGGTTTTTGGTGGTGGGGAGGGTTGGTTGGTTACTTTGAAGAAATAGGAACACTGCTGAAAATAGTTAGGCAAATGCAAAGCTATTGTTATGCTACTTTATTTGTAGCTATTTGAGATTTAAAGGATAATATGATTCCTGCAGTAACCAAACCTCCTTTTTCAGTATTTTAGATGATCTCTTTGACTTCTTGGCCTTGTTATTAGTGCCTTTTGAGCCCATGAGATCTTGGAAATTAAAGATGGAAATACTTTAGCATAAGGTTGGACCAAAATTTGTAAGGGAGCATTGGGGGGAGGGGAGGTTCCATTTATCATGTATCTTCAGGAATTTCAGCGTTGTAAATGTCAGTGCCTTCTTTTTTCTTCGCAGAAAAGTCCTTATGGTCAAAAGGAGTCATCTTTTTGGCTGCACTACTCAGTTCTAAGCAGGAAGAATAGTAAATCTTGGTACTTGGGTGAATAACAGAGCAGCTCAGATTTGGTGTCTTTTTATGCATATAACCTACACCTCCAAAAACTCACATCCCTTTAAAAGTCCTTTTCCTTGAAAGTCTGTATAACCTGCGTCCTCATATAAATCACACTCGCAGATAACCTGCACAAAATCCAAAGCAGAAGTGGAAGATAACAGCTAAGGAAGGATATCATAGGAAAGCAAGTTAGTGAGAGAAAGAGAACCCATTATGAGGGAATCAAGGACAAAGGTATGTTGGGAAGAAGAGGCAGACTATAGGGCTGACTTTTTCTTCTATTATATATCTGGTAGAAGAGTTGAAAAGGAATTTGAATATTCTCTTTTATTTTTAATAAAGAAAGGCATTTCTGTAATGCAGGTAAGAACGTACAGTGATTTTTAAGTAAACGTTCTTTTAAGCAAAGAGAAGAATTAACTATCTAAAATACATGTAAAACCTATTTTCAGCTCCTTCTGATGGGTACAGCTCTCTTTGGAACTGATTTCCTATTTTGAGCTTCTGGTTCTGAATTAGTCAAGACTTTGCAGTTTTAGTGGAAAAACTAGTTAATGTTAGTCCTATGTAGTATCCTGTTAATAAGCAACTTATGGTTTAGCCAGAAGACTGGGTATAGGTTGAGTGTTGAGGGCGATATAATAATTTTAGTTGGGAGTTTGACACCTACTCCTGGCAATTAATCCTGTTTGCCTTTTGTTTCCTTTTATTAAGTTGTATATCCTCTCGTGTGCAAGGTTATAGGTTGGCTTTCTGTCTGTAGACGTCTGCATGGAATCCTCTCATAATCTCTATGATCTGCAAACTAAGGTGATGTTATCACATATTTTGCAGATGGGCAAACAAAAGCAGAGAGGTGAAAAAACTTGCCTGAGGCCACAAAACGGGTCATTTGCAGAGCTGAGATTTCCCGCTCAGTACTGGGGATTATAAATTTTTGTATTCAATCTGTATATGCAATGTTCTTTCTTTCCTAAACTCAGAAGACACTGTATGCTTTTGAAGAGGAGGTCTACTGGTGAAGAACAAGAAACGATTACTTTGTATAACATAAATTGTATAAAATAGAAACTACCAGTGCTTTCGTGTAAGTTAATTTATCTTCTGTCTTTGACCTTTAGGCAAAAGTAGACAATGAGATCCTTGATTACAAGGATTTAGCAGCCATTCCCAAAGTCAAGGCCATTTATGACATTGAACGTCCAGACCTAATTACTTATGAGCCATTCTACACTTCCGCCTACGAGGACAGACAGGAGAGACAGAGTCTTGGAGAGGTAATGAAATGACAAGCAAGCCATTCTGCTATAAGCTTTATTCAAATCCTGCTATTCTTCTATTCTCTTTTGAAACAGTTTCTAGTTGACACACCTGTTGCTGCTGCCGCTGCTGTTCAACGTGCTTTTTGTCTATTTGATGGGGGTTTAAACGGAAAAATCACGATGATGCCTTATGTGGGAAACTGCAGAATTAAGCACAGAACTCCATTTCTTACCTACCTTAACATCAGCCACTTAGCAGAGGAATAGGGGGTGCAGGCTGTTGGTGTGCGTTCTCATAACTCACATAAATATTCTGGTCTTTGGGTATAGCCAAGTCCAGAACATGAGGCAAAACCAGTCTAGTGTTGTGCCGTATACTAGGCATGTTGCTTTAAAGCAGTGATACTCACAACTGAACATGAGGAATATCATGATGTTCTGTGGCAAGAAAAGGATTAGTAGCAGCCGGATGCACTTTCTCACAAATATCAGACAGAAATATATTTCCAGAGCACTTTGTCAGACATACTGGGTAAAATATGCAATAAGTCTGCATGAACTGCTTTTCCACCTGGAAGAGCTGGTTAGTTGCAGTATGGAAATCGTTGCCTACCATTTTAAACTGCTGCCATCTTTTATCCTGCAACAATAGAAACAATCATCTGATATATTTTCTTAAATTTGTATTTAAAGATATCTTTCAGGTTGTAGGGCTTCTCCAGTTTTCTCAAGGGAACTTGCATACTTGCAATGGACTGCTAATATGGTTCCAGTGCAGACTCTGAAGCAGGTTTGGAAGTGCTGTCATGTCATTCCATCTGACAGTAAATCAGGCTTCCAGAATGGAAATCTAAATGGAAATGGAAATGGACTTACTTCCTTGTAGTCTCTGTGACTGTGCTACTGTACTGAGAGTAACTGAATTGAGTATGAAGGTGAGCTGGGGAAGAAGAAAGTACAATAAATCATTCAGACACCAGTGGTCTGAAGATGCCCAGTTTGGTGACTGATAATCTCCTCTCTTAGCCTGGTGTCATGCCCACCAACAGATCAGCAGCTTGTGCTTGTGAATCAGGGTTGCCTCAGTTTTTATATTTTGTTTTTCAGTGTTTTATAGGATTAGTCTTTTAAATTCTAAAGTGAGCTGGAAATTCAGGAGACTGTTCAGCTTAGAAAAAAGATAAGAGATTAACTAGTCAATATGTCAAAGAATTTTCCCCCTCAAATTCAGGTCAGTAGTCAACCCAGCTGATATCTGACTGGAAACCATGGAGAGATACATTGGTGACCTCTGACCAGCTCCAACAGATCTAAGCCATTTCACAAAACCATCTACAGACAATTCTGTGGCTGGTCACAGAGGAGGAACTAATCTCACTCAGAGAAAATTTGTTAATCCTAAAGGGAATGTTGCTTTCTGATAAAGCAGTATGTTGCAAGCTGCCTGCAATTATGCTTTTTGGGGGGACAAGCAAAAAGGCTTTGAGGTTTTCCTGCCCCATGTTTTCACCAGCATTGCATTCAATTAATCTTCTGTGACAGCACTATCTGGAACAAAAGGGCTCTCACCTTCAGTCCAGGAGATCTGAGTTTTCCATCAAATGCTACCACTGATTTCTGTGTCCTTGGGCAAGTCACTTCACCTCTTTGTACCTGTTTCTCCTCCTGTCCCTTGCCCTAATGAGAACACAAGCCCTTCTGGGGCAGACCTATGTCTTAGTTTGTGTTTGTACTGTGGTAAACCCAGTGACACCTTAATCTTGGTACAGCTTACATCAGTCACCATCATCTTTAAAAAGCAAAGGAGATGACATATTTAGGCATGCCAGGGAATTGCAGACCTTAAGGAATAAGCCAAGTTTACAGCCTTTTGTGTGAATTCATAGTTTGCTGTTCCATTCACAAGCAATGTATACTGTAGAGCAGTGAATTGTATAAGAATTGTGTGATTTACTATTTATAAATGTTATATAAACAGTGATAGTTTAGATTATAAACAGATCCCCCATCCATCAATACCCAATACATCATTGTATTAAATATCTCTTTTTAAGTTGTGGAATCCAGTTTATACAGACTTTGGTTTTGGGGCTAAAAACTGTGGTCCCTAACAAAGCCAGCTTCTGCTGACTTCAGCTAAATTTGTGCTTTGTTTTACTGAAGTAAGCAAAAGAATAATTTTGGCTAGGCTTTCGTTGTAGATTTAACTCACGTTTGGCACAAAGGCCCAAGAGTCTGGACTAGTATAGCCCAGATACAGGGAGACATACTCCACAGTCAGGCCCAGTTAGTGTATCCTGTCTGAAGCTGTCTTGCTGAAGACTTCAGGATCTTGTTGCATGGTTCTTCGTTCCATGGTAGGCTAAATCTCACTTCCTGTGGTCCTTTCTCAGCAAGTACTGGAAAACTGTCTGTCCTTCTGGGACCCAGAGAGCTTTGTGGTAAGGTTTTGGAAGACTAAAACCATTGGAGTGATTTAGCCTGCATTCTCTTTGCAAAAAGTTTGCCTGTGGTGGCATTAAATAAAAAAAGAACCTGAGCTCTAATTTGTGCCCCAGAAATGCCCTTCACCTTGACTAAAAAAATCACTAAATTCAGGTAATTCCTGGGTGTATGAGGGAAATGTGCAAGAGCTGCCAAAGTTAACCCAGTGGTGAGGACATACCCAGACTGCAGGGACACTTTAGCCATTGAAAGTGAGGAAGGACAGATATAGACGCTTTTCTTTATTGCAAAGAAAAAAAAATGCTTTGAGGAGTTTCTCACTGACAGTCTCTCTTGTTCAGTTAAATCACAGTGTTGTTTTTCCAGAAGTCTGTGATGAAAAATGCTTTCATACAGCACCATCTGGTGGGAGCTGACATGCCAGATGCTGCGAAGGTGCCGCAGCAGTTAGGGGGAGAAGTGAAAGGAAGCTCGTGAGGAGTCCTCTGGTACTCTGTGGTTGTTTTAGAAGATCTGCTTTCTTGGGATCACTAAATAAACTTTCTCCTACTGAGGCAGGCACTTAATCTACTGATTAACTTTCCAAAAACTGTCATTTAGGTCACAGAATGACAGGTCCTATTACCTCTGCCCTGCTAGCAGCCTGACCAGCACAGGAATCGAATCTTTTTTTCAGCTCTGACTTATGCTGCAGAAATATTTAGAGAAGCAGTATTTTACCTGCATCTTGTATTCTGTCAGTTGAAAGCACTGGATGTCTGTAACAGCCTCCTGAAAACAAGCTGTTGGAAAGTATTTCTTCTGACATGATAGATGCTTCAGGACAGAGCAAGCACCCTACCTCATGCTACAACAAAAAGAATATTAAAATGAGATGAGTGGAAAATGCTAGAACTTCTATTATAAAATGACACCTGTAAATGTGGCCAAAATAGTGTTTGCCAAAATTTCCCAGAACATGAAAGGGTCTATATGACTTCAAGTATCTGAGCAGTCCCTCAGGTCTTAAAAGTAATAGAACATTGAGCCTGTTGCAGTGAGTTTTATCATAAATTTGGTCAGAGCAGGACTTCCACACAGATTTTGTTCTGTTTTCTTTTAATCCAGAGTCATCACTTTGTATTTTCCCTGGCTTGCTATTCTGGA
Organism: Dromaius novaehollandiae; assembly: GCF_036370855.1. Taxonomy (NCBI): domain Eukaryota; kingdom Metazoa; phylum Chordata; class Aves; order Casuariiformes; family Dromaiidae; genus Dromaius; species Dromaius novaehollandiae. The sequence continues at coordinate 39,378,842 of NC_088103.1, read as the reverse complement.
AGTGAGCTTATCCTTCTCACTTCACTTGCACAGTGTGTTTCAAAATGACTAGTTTCTGTGTTCTGTGATAGAACAAATTTTAAAAGACCTTACAAACAGCAAAGAACCAAACTTTCTCTGGCCGACTCAGAATTTGAGATAAGGTAGTTCACCTGTGTGTGATAGAACAGTAAGTTGGCTGTAACATATGGTTCCCTGTCCCAAAAAGCACAGAGGGGAGATGTCAGACAGTGGTGAAGTAGAATTACATGAAAGGTTAGTCATGGAATCAAGTCACTCTCTGGGATGTTTTCTCAGTCTTAGAGTCCTGTGACTGCCGTTTACAATAGATAATTCCTTTAGCATAGCATCTAGGCAACCACAGCACATTATGGAAATTGGTCTATTTATGGTAAATACGTAAATTATTTGTAGAAGAACGTGGGAAAACACATCACAAACTGTGCTTTGTTCATTTATATTGCAAGCTTTAGGTTTTCATCATTGTTTTTGCAGAGAATGATGCTACAGAGCACTGTATATGATATATTTCATGAGGATAGTAAAGTTTTTATGGCTGCTGCTATTCAATCTGTAATAAAATGGTGGTTTTCTGTATAGAACTTGTGCCGTTATACGGATTAGGAAAACAAGAATGTAGAAGAAGGCTTTGATAGACAAGCTTTTAAAAGCTTTATTGCTCAAAAGGAGGTGTTCTGTACCCAAACTAAAAATGTCACTCCCTTGTTTGTATATAGTGTATTGCCAGTGTCACCAGATCCTTTTATGGTCTCTCACCACTAAGGGTATAGGTGGACATTTATTACCAGAAATTCTGCATACATTTTACATGACTACTGTTGTACTTCATTGTAACAGATAGAGCAGAATTAGCAGTTTTGCTTCTGAGACATTATCTTAACAGCTATATGGTACTATAATTATTGTGGCCTTATTTAAAAGCATCAGCTCTTGCTGGGTTTACGATGGCAATGGAATAATATTGAAGTTTAGTGCATAAATGAAATATTTTAAATTCTGATCTTCCAGCTTCAAAATGTCTTGTAATTAAAGGTACATAACTGAGAATCATGCATAGCCTTTATTCTTGTTTGTACTACCAACTAATGCATGATCTTATGCTGCATTTTTAAAAAGTATTTCATGCCTCAGTTTCCCCAGCTCTGTAGTAGAAGCTATTCATAAGTATTATGCCCATTTGCTTTTGCATAGTTCCTCCAATTTAGATGCTGGTAATTCCTTTCTGTTCTCCTTGCATAACTGTGGAAGAGCCCATAGCTAATTTAAAGAGAGATCATATCAAAGAGATGTTGATGATAACTGCTTACTGCTTTGTAAGGATAGCATATGAAATGTAAGGCCTTGAGGAGAAGCAGACTTTTGCCAGTGTGTGTGTGTTGGAGGAGAAATACGCTTCATCCTGAAAGTTTTTCTGTATTCCTGACGCCATGCAAAGCCCTGAGTTAGGACTATATACCTTTGATTTCCACTTTAAAGATTTCTTCATAACAGGCACGGTTATTAAATTAATAACTCTTTCAGATTTTGATCTTTACAGCTATGTTTTAATTACCATAATGATTAGATGGCTCAGAGATGTTGTTGCATAATATTTGATTGATTTATAATCTCACTTACTGTTATATTTCTTCCAGAAACTTAAGTTGCTTCAGTGACTTAAGGAACAGTTCCAAAGCAATGTAGAAAAATAGGTTTTCAGTGTTACAATGGCCTCAGTTATGTCTACACTGCCATTTTATACTGCCATGGATCATGCAGCAATGTTTAGATTGCCGTTTTCTGGCTCAGCACATGCAAGGTTGTTTCTGTAACCTTATTTTTTATGTCTTTGCAGTCTCCAAGGACATTATCTCCTACCCCTTCTGCAGAAGTAAGTTTGGTGGAACCTTTGGGGGTGGTATGTTGCTATGATTAGTTATTCATTTCAGGAATGAAATGCAGGTACTGATTTTGTTACCAGTCTGATCCATCTCTGCCACATAGGCACGTTTTCTGATAATTAAAACTTAAGGAAAATTAAATCTAAAGAGAAAGCATTAAGTTCTCATTGACAGATTATACAGTAAATGAAACTACTACTCTAACCGGTTTGTTTTCTACAAAGCAGAGTCATTTGTCCAGCAGAGGTCACTTCTTGTGTGTTCATCTTTCTTGTGGCACAGACAGGGACTCAGATCTCAGGATCCAGTTGATCTACATGACCTAAAATGCTGCTCAAAACATCTAAATAATATGTCATAGTTGCTACTGAAACATTGGCAATTTTGTCTTGAAGAAAACAGAACTATGGCCTTGTTTTGTTTTTTTTTCCCCTAGGGGCTTTTATTAACATCGCAGTAACATTAAATATTTGTAAAGTCATTTGTCAAAATTGTGTAGGTGCCATTGCATAAGCATTACTGTTTTGGGAGTGGGGGCTGTTACTTGTTTGTTTAACTAAAAATCACTCTGATTGCTACATGCTAAAAAGTTACTATAAAATTTGTCCCGTGTTTTCATGCATTCAAATCACTCCTGTCCCATTTGTTCTGCTTGGTTTGCTTTGTTTTGTTTTTTACAAGAAATCGAGTAAACTGTGCTTCACTCTACAAGCAGGTGTCTTGTTTTCAGATGCAAGGGGAATCTAATTTGGATACTAAACCCCTTTGCTGTAGCTAGTTGAGAAACATGGTAAATTAAGCTACAGAAAACTCTGTGTTGCAGCTATTGAATTTTTGCTGGCCTCCAAGTTAGCCAGTTGAAAGCTAGCACGTTCATCTGTACAGTAAGCTACAGGACAGATGTACTATGAACATAGCGTCCCTTAAGGAACCACAAGCATGGGGAAATCTAGGATAACATGGAATTTAATAGAAGTTACCCTGAAGGACAGGTGCAGGGTTCCAAGACAGAACCCTGGTAATGACTGTAAAAATGGACTGGAATCATTGGCACAGATCATTTGAGAAAAAAAAAAAAAAAAAAAAGAAAGAAAACAGTAATACTGAAGTAGGTTGAAAGCTTAAGGGATGTTTTTATTTCAGTAACTTCTCTTGATGTCTTCAGATCCATGAAAGTTAAGTGCTGCTAAAAACTGCGTAAGGTGCATTTACATGTATTAGTGAATTCTTTTGAAATGCTTCTATCCTGCAGGGTTATCAGGATGTTCGGGATCGCATGATTCACAGATCTACTAGTCAGGGCTCTATTAATTCTCCAGTGTACAGTCGCCACAGCTACACACCCACCATGTCACGTTCCCCTCAGCATTTCCACAGACCTGGTAAGGGCCAACTGCATTAGAAGTATACATAAAAGTATTGTTTCTTTATTATGTCACTGAATAGCATAGAGAAGCAGTTGTTTCTCTTAGTAGTGAAAATTTAGAATTGAAAAAGTGTTGCATATTTTAATGTCCTTTTTTCTACCTGCTTTTTTTTTCTTAAGGCAGTCTTTTGCACTAGATTAATGAGTGTGTCTTATATCATAAATAGTGATCTTCTGGGTTTGTTTTTAATTAATTTTTTAAACATTTGCATGTTTCTGAAAGTAAGCAACAGTTTGTAGTGGTGAATCATGAACTTCATTCTGGCATTTGGGGAAAGTATCGCATCTTGAGGAAAAAAAAGAAGTTGTAGCTTGACTATACAGAAGTAACTAATGTAGGATTCCTCCCTCCTTAAAAATCCTTTTGATGGCCGTCTTTTCAGGAAATGCTGGATACATACCTTTTAAAGCTTGGTGCAACCATGGAATCTCGGGTTAAGCACTCAAAAACCCAGATATTCCAAATTGCTGGTCATTTTTAAAAGCATGGACTTGTGGTTGCCAAGATAGTTTTACTTATTTATTTTTTTTAACTAGAACCAGAGGCAATAGCTAAGTAAGTTTTAAAACACATAAACTTCAGTTACTCATGTAACAGTAGTAAAGTTGCATGTACAATATAGAAAATGTACAGGGCGTTCAGATTCCCAGTGCATTCAAAATTACTGGTTGCATATATGAAAGCAGTACTTGAACTTGGACTGTTCATCCACATACAAACTGCATTAAAAATGTATCTCTCAACACTGTTCATTGAATACTGTTCAAGACTGATCTTATTCTTTATATTAATGAACTGAATCTTTGTGATCTGTTTTTAAACTAAGTAATACAATCATGCAGTTCCATCTTCCGTGGTCATTACAGATGAATGGTTGGGATGCCAAAAACCCATACACAATCGGAGCTGCTTTTTTAAAATTAAAGATTTATTGTAAAGCCACCACTGTGGAACTTGAATGCTGTAGCCATTTCCTAGTCGGGTGGGCTGAAAGCAGCTAATTGTGTCTGTCAGTGAATGCTTTCTTTAAAGGACCCAAGGGAGGTGGGACAGAAGCAAGTTGTGTCTGATATTTAGTGCTGACAACATGGCTGTGTTTTGAGATGACACTACAGCTGAAACCAAAGGAGACTGACAAATTGTGAAAAAGCTGCAAACTTCTGTGTCTTGATTCTGGCAATCCTGTGGGGATTTTTCCATTTATATCATTTGTAGCAGGGATATGAACAGATTCAGGCCGTGTTCCGGACTTCAGTGTGATTATGACTTTTACTCTCTCTGTTCCGTCAAGAACCTTCCTCAGAAGCAGTCTTAGTTTGTATAATTCTTGTAATGGACAGATGGGTCCAAGCCGCAGAGTTTGGAGCCAGAACTGAAATCTTCCAAAGTTTGCAGCCTGTGGGATATTCTGGGAAGATTTTTGTTCAAGCTTATTGCTGTTCTGATGATCTCATCTTTGGCTCACCTGTTTCTGTTTCTCACATAACACAGAAGTAATTCTGTAGAATTCATTATTTTGATCTTTGCCACCCTGCCTTGGGGTAGTTCTGAATGTTACTCTGTAATTTTCCTATGCTGTTATTCATGTTGAATAATAAGACATATATATTTACCATTTTTCTCCTAATGACACTTCACTTTCACCATGTTATTTTCAAGAGTAATTTCTCTCTGAATAAACCTGGTGGCCCCAGATAACTTCTCTTTGGCTCCCACCTAGCCCTTGAGAGAGAAGTGAACCACTATGTTGATGCTGTCAGCATAAAGTTCTTGAAACAATTTGAGCGTTGCAAGTTTTGAAAAAGTTTGCAGCTTTTTCCTCCCATGGTGCCCTAGTTAATGTTGGCAGCATTTTTGGAATGACTTAAAACAATAGAAGGCAGCTTGCGTGCCTCTTGACTGACGTTTTTTGGTCGGGCTCTTTTCAAAACAGCTGCATTCGGAACTAATTGAGCATCAATGTTTGTGATGTTTGCATGGTGGTAGCAGGCTACTTTTTAATAACAAGGCATAGGTCAGAAGCTCATTAAGCCAATGAATGTTATGCTAAAGTAGCAAAGAATTACAAATTTGAGCCTCTCTTCAAATACTTCCTGTAACTGTCTAACATTTATGAACCCTTTGGTACGTCTTTTAACCTTTTCTTTCTTCCTACTTTTCAGAATCCTAATTGTTCAATGCTTTCTTTTCTCTTCCTTTGAAGCCTCCTTCCCTGCCTTTCTCTTATTCTTTTTCTTTGTTTTCACTTTGTCCTGCCCCCCGATTCCCTGCTGCCGCAGAGCTGCTCTCTACTGGTGTGCAGCGGTTGTCACACCTGCGCACTAGCAGTGTCAGCTCCACCCACCATGACTCCCGCCCCAACTCCCCCTTCCGACACCACTTCATCCCCCATGTCAAAGGTAAGGAGCCAGGCCTCTCCAGGCAGTGCCCTTGAGAGTGGAGATCTGTTAGCGTTCTGGCAAAGCTGATAAGGTGCATCTCCATAAGGTCGTCATTGGCTGTGTAGCTGAGCATGCCTCGAAATATGCCGTTACACTTACAACTATATTAGAGTAGACATAACATCCTTTCTCAGAGGAAATATGTCATTTCTAAGGGCCCTAGTTGAAGAGTCATTAAGCGATTACATATTAGAAATAACAGGAAAGCATTTTCATTTACTATTTAGAACCCATATGTGCTTCATTTAGGTTCTTTCTAAAGCAGTACATGGCAATCCATACAACAACTAGCATATCAGATTTAAATAAAATGTCCACATTTTTAAAGCATGAAGTTACAAAGTGACTACAAATATTGCCCAGATGGAATCAAGGTGATCAAAAACACACAAAAAAAATCATATTGTATACAGATCAATGGCAACAAGAAAATTCATCGTTATTAATTGTATTGGCAATAATTAGTGCCCCACAAAATGTAATTGGTAGGCCTCTCCTCAACTAGTGAGAATCAGCAAACTCTGCTGAAGGCAGTAGAGTTGCACAGATTTATACTAGCTAAGGATCTCATCCTTTCTGGTTTTTTTAACCTTTTATTTTTCAAAGTTTGATTTTTGTGGGAGGTTTATTGTTCTCATGCTGTGTCCCTTCAAAGAGCTCATTCAGCTCATTAAACTTTTAGTTCTGTTTCGTGCTTTCTATGAAGGTGGTTTTGCCTTTGCTTCTATCGGAGCACTCTCTGGCTTTGTCCTCTCTTCTGTTGGGGGAGAAGGTCATAGCTTATATTACCTGCAAGAGCTCAGAAAGAAGCAACTGAGTAAGCTGAACATAGTCTCTATTCTGGCACCACTGATTAATGCAGACAGCACTGGACATCATTAAAAACAGTTGCAAAGAGGTTGTTGTCATGGACTTCCGAGAAATGTTAACAAATTTCAACATTTTATCTCTTCAAACACTCAGATCACCATTACTGATTTTAGTCTTGTATTTTACCTGATTATTTTCATTAATATACACTTCTAACTTTCCTATTATATCGCTATAAAAAAATCTCACTTCGAACTTAAAAGATTGGGACCCTTAAAAATAGATACAGTGCTCATTTTAGCATGCAGTTAATCCATAAACTTTGCAATTTCAATGTTTCTTTGCTGTAAATTTAAATTAATGCTCACATTCTTTCAAGTGGCATTTTCATCCTTTTTCTGTTGAGAAAATAGCTTCTTCAACAGATGTATCAGAAGAACTATTTGAAATCCATGTGTATGGTTTTCAGATTTCAGAAGAGCACCTGTTGTGAAGATTCGGTTTGTGGCTCAGTTATCAGTACAAATGGCCAAATAGGATTACAGGCACTGTAGTGAAAGGGGCGGGTGTGTTTCATTTCAGGTAGATGCACGCAAAACATTATAAGAATCTACTGCTTTCTAAAAATTGTACATAAAGGGCTTAGGCTTGGACAGGATTCTTTGATCTAGTTTCAGCTGTTACATCTTAACAGACCTCCCCAAAGCTCAGTTTCATGTCCCTGTGACAGTGTTCACCAACAAAACAAAAATACACTGTTATGTTTCAGCCTAGCTTCACTCAACATCACTGCAAGCTGAGTTCCCTCAAAGCACTGAGCCAAACTCAGACATTTATAAAACATACACAGATAAAGTGACATTTTGGGCATTTTTATTAAGATCTGGAAGAAAACATGCAATAATATTCTAGAGTTTCCTGAGGATATAAAGACTGTGAGAATAGCAGTCAACAAAGAACATCAGTTTTCTCAGTGAACAGTGTGCAGGAAAATAACAGCCATTTTCTTTGTAACCAAATGTAAGTCATGCTTCTAAGGGATGTTGTCCATCTGTACAGGCCGAGAACAGTAGCTCTGTAAATGACTTGATTGCTCTGGTGGATGGTAATCAGGACAGCAGAAAGAGATGCTGCAGCTAAGAGAGCTGTTGTAGTTTTTGGATGGATAAACAATAGAATGGCAGGTACAAGTAGAGGTGTTAGATACTTGAATCAGGCATACAGCAGCATGCTAGTTCCACAGTCCCAGCAGGATGGGTGACATAAGAAAAATGGCTGAAGCTTCAGAGAAGAACCATCAAATAATTCCAGATCTTGTAGTGAAAAGGTTATGGCTGTTAATTTATTAACGCTATCAAATGGAAAGATTCGGTGGTGAATTTTTCACCGTGTATGTACCTGTGTAAAAGAAATGTGTGGTAGCAGAAGGCTCTCCACTGTACCAGGCAGATATAATAAGGTCCTATAATTGGACATTGCAATTAGGCAAAATCATCATCATTTCTCTGACTTGTTTAAAGTGGAGATAGGTAGCTTTCAAAACAGCTTAGGAAACGGTTTTTTTCTTCACATCACTTAAAAATGTTTACTCAGACAGGAACCTTTTCTTAAAAATATGCATGTTTAACCTGCTCTCAGTAGATACTAGTCCTTTTGCCTGAACTTGAGGATTATAGTGGTTCCTACTGTCTTAAAACCTATAATACCACACAAAAGGCAAAATGTTGGATGGAAGGGTTTGTAGTTGAACTAGTGCATTTCAGACAGTTGTATAAATTGTTTCACTGATGCAGAGGCAGTATAGCTAGAATAAATTATCCAGCATGCAAGCGATGTATGATATAGACGACAAATGTAAAGCGTTCTCTGCATGCCGGTTATTGTCTTAGGTCAAAATGGCCTGAAATCCTGTGCAATTTGTCCAGCATGGAAATGATCAGCTAAGTGCTCACAAAACCCAAACATAAGGCAAAGATTCATAATGTTCCCAACGCTCTGGCTTGTCCTATAAAAAGATTATGATGGAAAGTAGTTCTTAATCAAAGGTAGTCTGAAAGCACACATATTGTGTGTACACATTTATGCACCACCAGTGCACATGCACTTAAGGAAAGACAAGATTATAGGGAGAGGTAATATTTTTGTTAAATAAACCCTACTATTGTTACAACATGTAAATATATATGTTTTCATAGGAAGAGATGGTGTAGCTTGTCCAGTGTATGATTTCAGGGTTTTATTTGGTGTTTTTTGACATTCAAGTAGTGTTGGGTGAAGTTCAGTTGCACTGTATCATATGTACCTTTCATTATTCCATGTTTGTAAGTAGATATTCTGTCATCCACTGATGAAGTTGATCTGAGTGTCCCACATGGCGCTTTATTTGTCCTCCCTGTATGTGGGAGGACATGTCCAAGTACCTCCTTTTTACATCTGTACAGCAGAGAAGAAAGATTGATCTGGCTGCATCTAATGACTCCTTGATGTTCTTATCCGTAAGGGGATGCCTTGGGTATTCTAGGTGTCCTTTTCCAAAGTTTTTTAAAGAAGTCCTCTGAGGAGTAAAGGGGCTAAATATTGCCAAAAAAGTCTTGATGGAAGTTCATTGATGTAACATATATGTTGAAAGGACTGGAAGAGGGTATGATATCCATCAGCTTAGACTTAGACTTATTTGGGCTCTCCATTGAATTTGGGCTTGTCTCGATAATGTACTGTCTCTGCTATGAAAGAGTGAAAGCAAGTCCATGAATGAAGGAAACCCTGACCCTAATGAACTCAGAGACAAAACTCTCATTTAGAGCCAGGATTTCATGTCACATGCCTAAAATTTTTCAGAGGCATTCAGAAATACTGCAAAGCCCCCATAAGATTTCTGAGTAAAAAGAGCTCTGAGTTGAGAGGCATTTCTCTGCTCACAGACCTTCCCATAATGAATCTGCCCACTTTCATAGTGAATTTGGGCTTGGTTTTCACAAATTCCTGCTTTGCTTACATAATCTTCCCTCAGGCAGGTCTCTAAAATCCAGTACTCTGTGTGTGAGAACTATTTCCAGGGTTTTGCAGATGCAGCTGAGAGCTCTGCTCTGGAAAACAGCCATGCTTTGGCTGTTTTAGGGCTTTCTGTTCTGTGTGGAAAATATGGGCTATACATCTGGGCAAGCTGATGAATGGTGATTTGACAAAACCTAAAAGGGACTTAGGCTTTCAAGTGCTGTTGAGCTCACTTTTCTGGGTTGGTTCAGAAGTACAGCAACTAAATCACAAGTTGACAGAAGGCTCAGTTTTGGTTGCATACTGGGTTTTTTTGGCCCAATTCCTTAAATTCAGCTTGTGAATTACAAGTTGACCCAGTGATGAACACTTCAGAAAGGAACAGGAACCTGCATTAGGTTGTGCTGTATGTAGTGAAGCAGTTATATTCCTGACCACTGCAGGTCATGATGTGCTGCATCATTTTCAGTTGAATGTGAATTTTCTTTGAACTTGGAAACATTTATTCCCCTCAGCAAGAAACCCAACAAGATGTTTCATATGCTGGGGTCAAAAGAAAAACAATGCCATTTTCCTGAAAGGCTGAGCAAAGTGTGATCAGTTGTTTTTATTCACTTCAAAACCCTTTCTTTTGATCATCTCCTGTGATCTCCTACAAAGATTAGAATCACCTGTAGTAGCACTCTTTCATTCTCCACTAAGTTACTAACTTCTATTTTAATTCTTCCTTCTCCTTTTTTCCTCCCCTTTTTATGTTTTTCTTCTTTTTCTTGCAGCTTCATTCTGCATCACTATGTTATCTATGCATGACTGAGGAAGAGAAAGAGGAGGCAGTGCATCCATCTTCACTGTCTCATAATCTGCACAGCTTCTTGAGTGTTTTCTTGTATCTTAAATGCTGAAAGAGTGGAGGTATGACTACCAAGATGGTAGTTAGATGCTGTGCTGTTTTTGGCCACTGTTCAAAACAGTTTACAAAAACGTTGGCCACAGTGTGCTTCTCTTTGCCAGAAAAATCTAGTTTTTTATGCCCTTCCCCCTCCTCCATCATATATATCTCGTTTAGATCTATTGTGATGTATGTTACAGTATTTACTGGAGCTGTCCGTCATAAGGGACTTCTACAGAGGTGGAAGAAAATGGGAAGTTTGTTGCAAATTTCATTCACTACTTAAATTTTAGTGTCAGGCAGCTGCCAGCTGCTCCCTAAGGGAAGGGGGCCAGCAGCCAGATGTGATAGCATGGCTGTCAGGGCAGGAGGCTCGCCAACCAGGGCCCAGGCCCACAGCCCTGAGCAAGCTGACCAGGGCAGGCCCAGGGATGGTAGCCAGGTTCACCCAGTAGTCCACATCCCCAGACAAATCTGTGGTGACAAGGCAGGTCTGAGGTTAAGCTGGAAAGGCATCAGCCAGTTAGGCTTAGGATCAGGTCCGGTGATGTTAACCAGGGCAGACACAGGCCAGTGATTGCCGTGCAGGTCCATATTGATGAAGCAGGTCTGAGGTCAAGCCAGGAAGTCAGTCTGCAGATCAGGGTCCAGATCAATGAGGTCTGTAGCCAGGCATAGGCATGGCTGTGATACAGTCGGAGCTCGGGCAAGGCCCAGCAATAGGGCCTTAGCTTAAAAGCAACTCGCAAGGGAAAGGGGGCGGAGTGGCCTTGTTGAGGCCTTCCAGCAGAACTGTCTGGCAGAGCTCTTTTCAAGGTCACCAGAGGGAAGAAGGTTGCCCTCAGCTGCACCATCACTTACTTAGCCCTGAGCTCAAGCAGCAAAGCCCCCAGGAGGGGGGATGCTCTCAGGGTCCTTACATTGGGTTTGATTCCAAATTGGTTCTGTACCAGGGTCCCTCATCCTGGGGGAAGACAGGACCAAATCTAAACCTAGACAGACTAGATACTTGCATAGACAGTGGATTACTGGAGCAAATCAAACAGCCATGTTTACATTATGTACTTTGCTTGTGTCAAGCCTGGAAAGCCAGATGTCATCTGTGAGATCCAGTGTATGGCAGTGCCATTTTCCAACAAAATCCAAAGAATTTCCAAGCAAACTCTAGAATGATGCTCCTAAACTTTTATGCTCGTAAGAACTGTTGTACCTGGAGCCTTAAAGCTGTTTAAGATAAAGCTGTACAACTCTTCTTAGCAAAGTTGAGACTTACCTATTTTTCTTTAACTGATAAATGGATATTTGGATGAACTGAAATCTTTCCACCTAGATTTTACAGATTTGTTTCAGTAAAATAAATACAAAAAAAAAAAGATTTAGAAAAAGATTTGGTCATTTAGGAACAAAACATTTTGGTTTTCTGCATAACTCGTAGTGATTTTTAAGGATTACAAGCAAACTGAAAGAATTATATTCATGATTTTAGGCAGAAGCAGGTTCCTGAACATGAACTTTAAGACAAAATTCTGCTTTCATAAACAGTGGGTGTTTTTACAGCTGCTTCTGGAGCACTGAAGTCTCATTGTGAGCATGATCATCAGGAGATCTAATGAGAGTCTAAGTAGATGTACCATTCTCTCCTGCAGTGGTTAATGAGCCTGCCATCTTAGAAAGTGTGAAGAAGAGTTGTTTTTCAGGAGTAGCTGGAGTCAGAAAGACAGACACTGTACAAGAACTCCAGGAAACACAATGCAATAAAAACATCTGTAAAGCGACATGTACAGGATGATACCAGGCTAATTGTGGCTGTATGCATTACTGTACATAACGTTAGAAGTTCTCTGTAAACAAGTTCTCAGTGTACCAGATGTGAGATTAGCCATTATACGTTTATGGAGTTGGTTGTGTCTAGCTGAGATACAGAGGAGGTATAAGAAGTGTCTCTTCCCTGTATTTGCAGTGCTGGTGATAGAAGCCTTGTAAAATTAACATGTCCACGTTCTAAGAAAAGAAAAGAAGGTATCCATTTTGACTACCATCTCCCAGCAGGTGAAACATGCTTGTGGCTCCTCTGCTGTGACAGTCCACACAGTTCAGTAAATCTGGATTCTTCTTTTTCATTGAATTTATTCATTGCCAGCAGAAGCTGGAAGGCAGAATGACCTGTGTGCATAAAGGTTATAAATTTTGGAATGAGCTGCATCTTCAAGCTTTCTCAACGTTGGGGTTTTTCTTTATTAAATAATGGTTTTGCTGAAAAGTAACTCATAATCTCTTCACTGTCAGGGTGTTTCAAAGGATGGACTAGTAGAATACAAGGTTGGAATTACCAAGTAAAGGACAATAGACTGAGATATGACAATGTTATTTAAAATAATCATTCATTCTGCTATTCAAAGCTAGTAAATCTAGTGTTGACTGTTATCTGGCCAGAGACTCAACATCACAGGACCCAAAATGTTCTGTGGGTGACAGAACATCATGTTGGGGGATATAATGTACAATAAGTCACTCAGGGCCAAAATATCAAGGTGGTAAATACAGAATTGTGCACATGCATTCATCTGGACAAATTGTACAGCCAAGCTCCCAGAACTGTGTGTGTATGTAGTTTTTAAAGAATGTGCATGTAGATTATTTAACTCATACACTGACAGAGGATATGTGACACATGTCCCTCAGCAAGATATGTAAAGAGCATTGTTTTGCCCTTCCAGTGCCTTTTAGATTAAAAGATGACCCCTCTAGTAGAAGAGGAAGAGTGCAAAAAATATTTTCTTTCCCTCCCTCCTCCCCCAAACAACATGTAAAGAAGAAGTGTGCTGAGTCAGGGGTTTCGGACCCTCTAATGGGACACAGGAAATCTACAGCTGAAAGAAGGCCTGCAATTTCTTTTCTGTTGTGTTTTATAGCCCTCTTGTACTTGTCTCCTACTTTTTTCTTGCTTTGTTGATAAGTTCTGCTTAGGTTTTTTATTCCTTTGTGCATATCTGCAAAATTGAAGGGGTTTGATGCTCCCCTACCGTTCATCTTTGTGGTCACTCACACCCATGCAAAATGAGAACTCGGGTAGAGTATTTCTGCTTACGACAGTTTGCACTAGTTTGAAGAATGGCACAAAGTAAAAGGCAACATCGTTCTTTTATGGTATATACACGGTCTTGTATTTGGAAATCTGGCTTTTAAGTCTTAATGCTTGGGGATCAACCTGCATGGTTCTGTAACATGCATGGTTCTGACAGCCAGAGGATCTTTTGGGGCTGTTGGATTAATATGGTGGATTGTTAGGAGGCAAAGAAATAGTTCTGATAAGAATAATCTTATAATTAAAACTTTATCTTTTAGACATTAGATTTAGATTTGCTGAATCAGCAGTCATGAACTATTGTTATCAGAGCAAAATTTGGCATTGACAGAGATTTGGGGTGGCACCAGTGATTTTGGTGCCACCATTAGGTGGGCTGCGTTACGTTACAAGTTATTTTGCCATGAGATACCAAAAATTTACTATCAAATGACTAAACCAATGAAAGAGTGTGTAAGGAACAGTTATGCCTTGTGATATGGGCCAAGTGACCTAACAGCTATTTTCCATCTCTAGCTTCTGTGATCTTTTGGTTTAGGGTACTGTAGTAGCTGCCAACATCTGCTTCTACCTGCTTGGAAGTTGGTTTCATTTTGAGTTTGCATATGAATTACTATGCTCCATGCCTGTGACTTTTAACTCCAGATGTCAGTCTCCATACTAAATCATTGTCGAGTAACCTTCCATTATTCTTTTCCACCTTGCACATCTAACCACCAGCTGCCAGCACACAGCTCCTGCCTGCATGCTGTCAGAACGAGTGGGAGCTGCTAAAACTCAACTCCAGTCTAAACATGAAGCTTTGTCTCTGCAGGAACATCAGAAAGCAAAGTCAACAGGGCTACCAGATCTTGTTATTGTTTGCATTTATATTTTTGGTTCAAACTTCTTTCCTCCCTGGAGGTTTTGATTCCACCGATTTTTGGTTGGGTTTGATTGGGCTTGTTTTTTTTTATTGCTCTCCCTCTTCTCATTTTGTTTTCTCCATTCTTTCATTGGAGGCAATGAGCCGTCCAGCGGTCGGAACTCCCCTGTCCCTTATCGGCCAGACAGCCGCCCTCTCACTCCAACTTACGCTCAGGCCCCTAAACATTTCCATGTTCCAGGTAGGAGCTGGCACTGTATGTGTCTCGGTGTCCTGTCACAGTGTAGAATGTAGCCTTTGTAACTTTTGTCTTGTCTCCATTGTTTCACGCTGTTTACTGTGGGATGCACACTCAACGCTGGGAACTGTCTGCTCCTGAGCTTGCTGAGAGGAGTATTGTGTTAAGAAATTTTTGGGATGCATCATGGTTTATACCTTGCTCTGTCAATCAGGTGTTTAACTGTTAGAATGCCTTGTTTTTCAGGGTCTGTTAACAGCCCATGAGCTGGATACGGGTTATGTAGGGCCCGGTTCTTCTCCTAGTTGCACCCGCTGAGCACCAGCAAAACTATGCTAACTTTGGAAGAATTGGTTTTGTGTTACAGTGGCATGCAGGAAAGAGCTACCAGTGAGCAATTACATATGCAGTTCATTGTCTGTCCTGTCATGACTTGCTTCAGTCTTGAAGCAAGCAGTTCTAGTTTAGTGTTGTTTTCTTTTTAACTGGGTGAGGACTTTTCGGTACTTGTTTCGTGCATTGGCTTGGTGTCCCCATAGAGACCTGCAGATCTGCAAGGATATGTATGAATCAGGATGCCCTTTCTACAAAGGGCAGTCTCTGTTTTAAAGTCATCTGCACAATTCTTCCAGACTCTGAGAAGATCCTCTGTTCCTCTGTCTTTTATTTTGAGGGGAAGAGGGTAGGTGTCCCTCAGGCAGTGGACATACATCTTCTGACTGCATCAGTGCTAGCTGAAAGCCTTACTATATCCAGTTATTCCTCAAGCCACCTTCAGTCAGTACCCTTCAGGCTGCCAGAGATTACTACTCCTCCTCCTCCTTTCCTCAGATCTGGCAGATAAACTGTTGTGTGAACTCTCCCTTTAAGTCAGTATGAGCTGGCTTGGCTAAAGCAGGCTATTTCAGCTGCTTATGCTAATGTGGCTCACCCTGACGTGCGTAAATTAAGGCGCACTTGCATGAATAGCTCTGTTGAGTGATGATCCCTATCTTGGTGGGAGTGGTTGGTTGCTGGGAGAGAGATCCTCTTCAGCTGGCACAGTGTGGCCGCAGAAGGAGCTATGTTCTAGCTTCCTGGCATAGGCATGCACAAAAGTACTGCGTGACTACCCTTGCAGTGTTTATACCTATTTGCTATTCAAGTAGGCACAATAGATTGCTAATGAGAAAGAAATACTGTGGTGTCTTTGTGTGCAGTGAATTTGCCTGTTTAGTCAAGGATGTAGGGTTCTGTAGAGTAAGATTTGCCTCTATTTCCATAGATTTTTACAGTTACCTTTCCTTAAAACCAAAGGTGAAGTTGTCTCCTGTAGTACTTTAATTGGATCTGTGATATATAGCATGTATTTCTAAAATGTTTTTTGATCTTTTTGCTACTGTAACTGAAAAATTTTTAGGGAGTATGAAGTAGCAAAATTGGTTTCTGCACTGCAGCACTAGTTTTGGATTAACTTTTGTATTTTTAGCTGTACAGAATACATGAAGTGTTGTGAGGTTTTTTTAGAGCAGCTTCCTCTCTTAGACGACATTGTTTTGGAAAATATTAGATCTTTTAGATATGCTGTAGATTTACTGCATTAGAGTTCTGGGAAGTGCTTTTATTCTAATTTACATTGATAGTGTGCAACGTAGTGGTCTCTACATAAAAAAAAATTATAAAGAAAAGATCTGTCCTTGTGGTTGGAAAATTAGCATTATATCAGTTAACGTCATGTAAAGCATCCCTTTGACTCAGTGAAGTCTACCTGTTGCTGGCTGTTCGAAATAGCATATTAGGCAGTAATTTTGTTCTCTGGCTTTTAAAGTGAACTGTAGGCTCATTGCATTCCCCTCAACTCAGTCTGACCAGTCAGTTGGAAAAGAAATTGAGCTGTTACAACTGAAGCACAATTTCCCACAGAAATTATTTGGAGTCGTTTTCCTCAAATTGTTTGTATCTTCAACATTGAAATTTCTTGTTTGTTTGCATTTCCACTCTAACTTTTATCCCAGTAATAGTCTTCTGAATATTTAAAATAGATTTTTCATGACTTAGATGCATCCACATGTTACAGAATAAGCTCCAAAGGACTTCATGTCACATCTTTGACTTTTCACTTGTTCTTACATTTTCTTTTCATCAAATAAACTGGTTCTGTGTAAAACTAGGATTAGTTTTCTGGCTTTTTCTTGTGCTACATCCTTGATTTGGCCTGTCTATTGTTTCAGTGTTGGAGTTATCTTCTTCTATAGCTAAAGTAGTTTCTATATTCACATTTTTCTTACTATTTAATTTCACAGATCAAGGCGTCAACATTTACAGAAAACCACCAATCTACAAACAGCATGGTAAATGATCTATTTATATTTCAAAGTTGGAGTGTCAAGTAAACTAAGATACACAGATTAGTGAGAAACATTCAAAATTTAATGTATGAGCATTAAAAATGAGAAATACAAACTTTAAGCCACTTTTATTGCATGTCCTGCTGAGTGATTATGTTTTAAAGCGTATTGTTTGATTCGTATCATATGGTTTAAATACTGGCCACGTTGATGTTAATAGCAAAATTGCCACTAACTGGGATTTTATTGTCTCTTTAGCATTGTAATGCCTTTCTGTATTTCACTTCTTTAAGTTTATATTTTCAGAGTACAGGTATTCATCATGGTAAAATGGATTAGCAACAGTCCATTCTCTGACAGGAACTTCACGGAAAGTATTTATTTTAGACAGAAAAAGTACAGTTCTTTATTTCATCAGCAAAGGTGGACATGTTATCGTCAGATTGGAATTCCAGATGTACCTGTGCTTTAACTAAGGATCTTCAGTTTATTGAAGATAATATAGGTTACTTACCGCTGACAGGGCTAATTTGACTGTCAAACCCTGTAAAACAGCTCAGGTAGTATACTCTGTTTGTTTTTCCAGTGTTTAGATTAGAGTTGGACAATAGTGTTTCTAGTCTGGAAAGTTTAGAGCAGTCCTCATTTTAGCAAGCCTGAAATAAGAAAGGCAAAGGCCAACTGCCTTAACAGTCTTTAATACTGCCGAGCAAGGATTATAATTATGTTATAAGTAAATGTGTCCACTTTTGCCTTCTGTTGTGATAAGAAAACTTTAAATAGGAGATGATTTTTATATAATTTGCTAAAAGACAGATGTGTCTGCTTTTTAAACACCTTGAGTTTGCATCCCTTTGCAGACTCTTTATCTAGTGAAATTTATTTAGGATTAAGTAGCAAATGAGTAGTACTATACATTTTAGATGAACAATGGCTGAGAGCCATTGGATTGAAATGATTAAGAAATACAAGGAAATCCTCTTTGTAGACAGGAGTGAGCATCCAAAGAACACTACTATTGTGGTTTTACATCATTTTTTTTTTTCCTTTTTAAGTTTTGAAACCATATGCTCATTTTACAAAGTCTTAACATTATTTTTGTTTATTTTTATGGTTTTAATGTATCTCCTCACATCCCATTAACATGTGAATGTTTAACCACTGACATCACCAATTCTAATATGTAAGTACTGTTTGAAGTCATGCTTTTGTAAACTCTGGCTAGCTTCTTACATGCTTGTAATTATACTTAGAGTTTCCCAATCAGAAACTTCCCAAAATTCCCAATGACATCTAATACTGGTGTTTTTAGACTACCTTGAATGGATTGGATAAGCAATGCCCATAAATTAATGTCAATAAGGATATCTCATTCCTTTGTGTTGCTTGGAAATCTCAACTTTGAGTAGTAAACATTTTACATGTTAAAAATGATTCTTCTATTGAGAACCTTTTGCTTCTGTGTTCTGCATCACTGCCTTAACAGATGTTTTTCTATTAAAAAAAAAAGAAAAAGAAAAAATTGATGTCCTTGTTTAAGTTAAGGTGATTTGGACAAAGAGTTTGCAGATAAGAGGTAATTAAGGCTATTTTTATTACAAACTGAATTCAGTTGGATTTTTTGTGTGTCAAGAAGTGAAAGCCACAACGCACATCCCCACATGATTTTAAGACATGATGGCTCAGACTGGAATCTTAAATGTGTGTCACACTACTGAGCTGTGTTATTGGTGAGGTTTATTTCACTGGAAATGCCTTTCCTTGCTGAAGTGATCTGAATGGAGTTTAGTATTTATTAATAAATTCACATCTACTTTTATTACTGCATGTTAATTACAAAATACATTAGCAGAAAAATTCCAGTGGTTAAATAAATGTATCTATCTGCTCCAGGTTTCCTCTTCTTTGTTTTTGTTTTACAGCTTTTCACAGAACCTCAGGAAATAATTAGCTTTAGTGAAGTTAGTGCTTCCCTCTGAACTGTTTCTGTTTTCTTGCCCTACAGGGAATACAAACTAGCACATTAGAGCACTTCATTAATAGTCAGATCTCCTCAGGAGATATTGGCACACACTGCTAGCTTGAATTTTCTTGCTCTTGCTTAATCTTTCTAACAATGTAAAACCCTAGTAAAATCCAAGGCTGATTTGGGGTTGTTTTGAGGTTGGGGATAAGGGAAGGGAGGAGGGTTTGATTACAAGATACTAGTAGGAGGAAGATATTTCTTTGCTTCAAATTGCAGTTAAAAAGGCAAAACATAAAGATGTTCATTTTTGAAAATGGACTTGTTGTGAAGCATAAAATTTTGGCAAAATAAGGAAAACCTTTACATTGATACAGATTATTACATAGCTAAGTTCCCTGATTGCCATCTAGATGCAGCTGCTTTGGCAGCACAGAGCAAGTCCTCCGAGGATATCATCAAGTCCTCCAAGTTCCCAGCAGCCCATGCACCAGCACCCAACGAGATACCAAAGATTGAGACGGACCACTGGCCAGGTCCTCCCTCCCTTGCGGCCATAGGTACGCAAAAGAAAGATGGTACAAGTGATGCGGATTTAAAGGTACTGGAAACCAAAATAGATTAATATTGAATCTGTAAGATCCAGCAGCGAGGACTGTGTCCACCCCATATCTTCACTGCAAAGTGTAGTCCTTCTGGTGAGACCTCTGGGTGTCCGTGTATTTATAGCTGTTGAATAGGGCTGAGGAAAAGACATTTTGCAAAAGTACATTGGAATTGTTCACACAGATACTAACCCGCAGACAAATTATGCGACTCCCATGAAGTAGTTTACAAACAGTATGATGTGTCATGCAAGCTTGACTTCTTTCAGTTATTGTTTATATAGTCCGTTAGTCCTAAACTAATAGTAAATATTTAATGGAAAATGTCATTGCTTCTGGCCACATGGCTCTTTCTGTGGCCAGAAGCAATGACTGCAGTGGAACAGTTAATAGGCTAAAAAAGTCATGTTTTTTTCAGAATCACTGTTTCTACAGACTATATATTTTTCTTCTGTGTTGTTGCACTGCATGTATCTTATTTTGTTTTCTTTAAATTACATACATGATCATTTCTTAACTTTTTTTTGGTACTGTATTTGTCTTCTCTGTTGATTTCGTTGACCCCAAGTAAAACACCGTATAAAGTAAGCTACCTACCCTGGGCCATTCACAAAGTCACCTCAGAAGCACTGAAGGTCTTGCCCGTTTCAGATTTCTCTGTAGGAGTTTATGGCTTTCCTTGCAGCGGGGTTTTCCTGGAGGGGCTGGGAGAGGAGGCCCAGGGTGGCAGAGCCCAATGGTTTGTGTTGACATGACCAACGGAAGAGTCTGTACATGCAGTGGGGACTTCCAGGACTTTGGGGGAGTGTCATTTATATAGCACTGGAACCTCAGAAACCTTATGGTCACGTTGATAACGTACAGGTACTTAAAACTCTCCTGACAGTGTCTGTGGTAACTGCAGCATTATTTTGCCATCTGTCTGAGGTGGAGGCTTTGTTAAAAATGAGCTCCCAGCTCAGTCTCCAGGCAATGGATGACAACTTCTGATTGTTTCCAGTAAAACTTCTTTGTAAATTGGCTATCAGGTGATTTTGTTACACCTGAGAAACTAAACCGGTCTGTTTGGAAACTGTACGGTAAAAATGTGCTTATGGCCATTTTGCATTTGGAAATAGAAAGACACTGTACAAGATTAATCACTAGAAAACAAACCTTCAAGCCTCGGGTTTTTAGGCTCGTTATCTGATTGTCTGATACTTTCTGTACAGAGCTAAACTGAACTCTGCTATCAAAAAAGGAGTATTCCTACTATTGTACTGAAAAATTTTGCAAAAGTCTGAAACACCAGACAAAATAATACATAATTTAACTGCAAAAACTTAATTTATCTGGAACTTTTTGTGTTTCCCCTTATTAGCAAGTCTTCTGATAATTTAGCTGCAAAATCTAGTCTTCATTCAAAGAAGAGTTTGTCTCCTCTAGGATTGTTGCATAACTACCTCAGGGTATAGCCTGTGAAGAAAGAACGTATGTAGTGTCTAACTGCCTTCAGCAGTATCATAGTCTATGTATTCATTAAAACGTCCTGGTGTCTTAATTGGACCATTTCTCATAAATATTCAAGAAAATAAAGATTAATCAATAAAAAGTGAGAAACCAAAATTTAGAACGCTTGTTCAAAAGTAAAGTGGTCTTAATTCATTTTAGCTTTATCCGAAGGATCAATTAAATTAGTTCACTCCATTTTAGACTAGGAATAAGGCCATGCTCATTCAAAATATGAGTATTTAGGAAAGTAATGTAATTTCATTTTCCACTTGAAATGTTAATTCAGATTTGCATTTCTGAGCCTAGATAAAAGCATAAATGTAGATCAGACCTTCTGTTTTCACCACTGGTACATGTACCAGTGCCCTTAAATGCCATATTTCTGTGACTAGCTAACTAAACTCTTTTTCCTTATTAAGTTGATGGGTAACTTTTGTATCCCAGAGTGTTGCTTGGTTGGGAACCCATGTACAGTGTAACTTCTTGTTAATAGTAGTAGAGGCCTGGCAGCCATAAGGCAGACTGACTGAGTGACTTCTGTTAAGGGTGAGTTTTGAAAAAGGCTTTTGAGTCTGCAAGAAAATACTGCTTTCTTTATTCAGTAAATCAAACTGACCAGTACTTTAAACTAGTATTGAAGTCTTCAAGGTATGTTAGAACTGATGTAAAAAGCTTTCTGTGTTGTGGTTTTATGGAAGCAGGAGCTGACATGAGACGCAGATCAAGTGGAAGAGAGGAAGAAGATGAAGAACTACAGAGACGCCGGCAGCTGCAGGAGGAACAGCTTTTGAAGGTTATTATAGCCTCATCTTACAAGTGTTTCTGAACACCAACCAAGAAGTGCCCTTTTTTCCCCATAAGCAATTTCTATTAATACCTCAATCAGTTTTGTTTTATTGCAATATTTTTAATTGCCATTTATAGCTCAACTCTGGTCTGGGACAATTGATACTGAAAGAAGAGATGGAAAAGGAGATTCGTGATAGGTCATCCCTTTCTGCCAGTCGTTACGATTCTCCAGGTAATTCATATAGGCAATAGACCTAATAATGAACAATGATTGGTTCTAGGAGACCACTTAAAATGTGTGTATGTGGTGTTCTCCTCTGAAAAGCATGGCCTAACTCATTACCTGGTTTGGGGGAGGGGAGGAGGGTGGGTTTTTTCTTTTTTTTTTTTTTAGTTAGAAGAAATATGAGGCTCAAGATTTTGAGGCAGTTTCTGGGAAAGAGATTTTCTAATATAGATAAGGAGGGAAGTCAAATATAGCAGTAACTATTAGATCATGCATATGCCAATAGACCGGGTTATTAAATTACAATAACACATTTTCTTAAACTGGTGATTGCCATCACTGCTGAGTCTCTCGTCCCAGGAACAGAAAATGAGCCCTGTTTATGAGTGGGGCTGCATATTCCAAACACAGCCAATGTGTCTGTCCTGGCTGGCATTTCGACTGGGTGTATTGTGTTCCACAGCAAAGGCAAAAACACCAACTTTGCTTAATGGCTAGCTTAGATTCTTGACCTCATTGTAAGCCTTGATGCATATCTGTGGCCTTCTCAGAACTCCAGAGGTTTTTGTGGTTTTATTTCACTCTCTACATCCACAGGTCCTTGCAGTGCAGCAGCTGTACTTCAAGCCAAGAAGGTAGAAGATGACTCTCCTTGGAGTCATCTAGTGGAGCAGTTGCCAAGCAAATTAGGATTTCCTTGTGTTCCCTGTTATATGAGTCCATTGCCTCTATTTATGGTTTGGGAGAGAACATCTGTGGCAAGACTTGGATCAGTGCACTCATTAGTACCACAGATGCCTTTTGTGGAATCACCGATGCCTTTTTCCAAAGCTTCTTATTGCCAACATGTATTCTTTTGAATGCCTTAAGTTCCACATCCCATACCCTCCTGTGCTAAAAATAATGTTTAAAAGGTCAAAAATGCATTTTTATATGGAGGGTCTTGTCTGAGGGGCCTGTAGTAACTGTAGAAGTGCTGTTGACCCTTACACTGACAGTCTCTCTATTTACCACATTATCTTGCACATGCAATTTCTGGGGTCAGTGCAAATGCTAAACTGAATGTCTCCACGCACCTTATTTCACTGCTATTTCAGTGGAAAGCAGGAGTTATGGAGATCTATTGAATCATGTCATGTTCTCAGAAGTATCATGCCATGTGCAGGATAACAATAAATTCAGATTAGGTTGCCACATTCTCAAATTTGTTTAAACTCAGTCACCACTGCCTGTTCTGATTCTCTCCTGGTGAAGTCAGTGCTCAGACCTCTGTCAGATACATTGTTGCAGGACGAAAACTAATAACCCTTCCTTTTTTGTAGCAAAAAAAATTGAAAGCTAGAGCATGTGAATAGAGAGACAATGAAGTGTGCTAGTCACAACGGCGAATGTTGGTTTCTCCCTGTTAACTTGGATTATGCAGCAGCAACAACTGGGAGTATGATTTCTATAAAGTATTATGCTTTATACTACTTGCAGTATGTAGGGTAGAAAGGAAACCCATGTAAGATTCAGAGGGTGCAGTGAGATGCTATAAACCATGTGGACCACTTAGGAGAGGGCACTACCATCCCAGGACACTAACAGGGAATCTATACTGTCAAACAGTGCTAATCTTAGATTTCCCTTGTCCTTTTCCTTGATCCCATCATAAGAAATCACAGTGTACCTAATCAACAAATCTGTAATACTTTATCTATCTAAGGACTAAGAAGTTACTCTGCTCTGTTCTCTAAGCATTACTTTCAACACGGTGGAGACCACCTTTGATTTTGATAACAGCAAAATCAGAAGTCTCCCTTCTTGATGACCTGCCTCCACGACACGACAATGCTGCGTGTAACTTGTAGAATGTATGGAAGGATGTCATGAATTTGGGGCTGAGACATTAGTTTCTTGAAGCCAATGTGTCTCCATTGGTTATGTATATGGTTAGCTCTTTTAATTGTGTTTTTAGTACCAGTTGATTCCTCAAATGTTCTTGTTTTTGAGTTTCCATGGAATTTTTTCCAATAAAAGATTCTTCTCTTCCTCATTCAACAGCACATGCTTCAGCTTCCAAAACCTCTTCTCTCCCTGGCTATGGAAGAAATGGGCTTCATAGGGTAAGATGATAGCAATTTTGAGAAGCAGAAGGTGTCTTTAATCATCTGTGGTATTTATTTCCCTGCTAAGTGTATTGAATTTCCAGTTTGATCAAGCTTGCTTATAAAATCTGAAGTCAGACAAAACCTAGTTTCCCTTCCCACAAACCAGATTATTAAAAATGCAAGAAAGACTATAAAAATTGGGGGAAAAGAGCTTAAAGCAATTTGTTACTCTGAAAATACCAAACCATTTGTGAAGTCAGGAACTGTGAATTTATGTGCATGTCCCCTTTTCCTGTTACAGCCGGTGTCTACAGATTTTGGTCAGTACAACAGTTACGGGGATGTGAGTGGCGGAGTTAGAGGTAAGGCTGAGGAGCTTTTTTTACATGCCACTTTATTATAGAACATGTTAAGATATTTGATCTTTTCAGCTGTTCTTTTTTAAAGACATGGTTGCTTTGTATTTGCTCAGTACATTTTAACTTCGTCTGGTAAACTCGACAGATAACTCGAACTCTGCAAATATGTATTAAAAAGTTCGGGTTTATTTTGGTAAATCTGCTGTGTAGAGCTGATCCTTGTTTATGCCAAGAGACTACTTTAGCATTGGTGCAAATGGAAAGCAGGTAACCTGTAGCTAATTAGGAAAATGTTTTGAGTTCTGTTATGGTGTTTTCTTTCTCTGAAAATTATCAACCACTGCACGGTCTGAAGGAATGAGCTGCAGTGAAGAATGCAGGATAATGCATAATAATCCCAGCACTGCTTATGATTTGCTTTGTGACTTGGAGGTGATCTGATACCAGTCCTTGCCTCATTTTCCCCATCTGTAATAAAGTGACAATTAATATTTATCAAAGTTATAAAACTTTATATCAGTTAATGTTTTGAAATGGTTTGAGCTCATAGAGATGAGAGAGACCAGTTACCTCACAAATGAGACTGATCCCTTCTACCTTAGATACCCTAAGATCAAACATCTTTTGTTCATGCTTCTGTTGATTTATAGACTGTGGAGGAAGCCTAGACAACTACCTGATGGCAGAGGCTAGATGAGGTGAATCCTCTGTACTTGTTAAAATATTAATTTACTGTTTATTTACCTGATGGTGGTTTTGTGTGTCTTAGTATCTCCAAAGTGACCTGATTTTCTTGAATGAGAAACCTTCTTTAAAGACAAAGAACTGCAGTGTTGGGAGAGTTTCATTATTTACAAACTAAGACTAAAAGTAGGGAGGTTCACTGGCCTTAGAGAATCAGGTGAGATTTTGAAATGATAGACCAGAAGACACAAGGATTCTCTGGTCCATAGTGATCAATTCCTGTTATTCCACACTCCAAACCTGATAAGATTTCTCTTTTGCTTTTCAGATTTCCAGGTAGAGTACGGGTTTTCGTCCATCAACTGACAACAGAACTAAAAGCGTCTGCTTTCTTACTCAAGTCTGAATTTCTGCTACAGGGAAGGGTTTCTTAAGACATTAGTTTTGATTTATCCGCATGTTTAAGCATAAGCAACAATGTAGACTCCTACCAACAAAACACAGGCATAGCCTCAGATTCCTCCTTGTACCTCCCTGGAGCTGCAGTGCGAAGGCTCATACCCCAGTTCTGTGACTTCCTCTGTAAAATCCACTGTCTGTTGAAATACAAGTTATCTGCAATAGTTCTCTCTGGACAGCTAAGGGTGGATTTTTTTCCAGCCTCTCTAGTACTAAGCCCAGAGTAATATAGAAACACTCTTCTGGAGGAAATTTTCTTCCATACCAGGAGCCCCGAACTCTTTGTTTTTGCCCTGGAATTTGTCCTCTAGAAAAAGATGGCTGATCAGTAGCTTTCTGCAGTGCTGCCATCACAGATTAGCTAATAAGAGATCCTTGCAAATTCCAACCCTTTCCCCCCAAATCCTGATTCCAGGATTTTTTTCCAGAGTAGTCTTGAGTCTGGATGGCCCCTCAACACAGTCGCAATATGAAATGACAATATAAGAAAGGGTTTAAATACTTGGATATATTTGTTAGTTGCTGTATCAAAACTGTGATGGTTGGGAAGAGAATGACAAAGTTGTGGGAGCAGAGAGGGGGTTGTTCTGTGTATTACGGTCAAAACATTGTTTTGTTCGGAACAGTACCTGTGTAAAAATAGCAACTTTTAATCAGAGCGCTATCTCTCTTTGGGTTCATAGTCAAAATTTCCCATTGTAGAGACAAAAAGAAGCTTGGCTGAGAGGGCCCTGGCAATTGTAAGTGACAGGAAGGACAACCAGAGGCATGAGTGCCTTGTATGTGATGTTGGGTGGGGTCTGAATTAATGCTTCTGCATATTTGTCCAGAGAAGAACTCTAACGTAGTCACTGGAGTGGGAAGGAACCTACCACTCTCTGGGGATCTTCTGGTTCACTTGGGAAGTGCTGTTGGTAGGCTCTGCAGAGAGCTATAACCAGCCTTAGCAGTGAGCAGAAGACTGTGGTGGCAAAGGAGGGGGTGGAAGGATTTCACAGCATGCCTCAGAGAAGCGATAAGCAGTAGCTGTGGCAATGTCCTGTATGATAAGACTAAACCTTAAGACCTGAAAGAACTCTCAGTGTAAATTCACCTTTGTTTTCACCACTACTTGAGTGCCTTTACCCTCTGTGTGTGTAACCCACGTGTCTGATGTGTACCTGTATCTGATGCAGTCCCTCCCGGATGGTCATGTCCCTGGAATGAGAATGGACAGAGGAGTATCTATGCCTAACATGTTGGAGCCAAAGGCAAGTGCAGATGTTATTCACTTTACTTCAAGGCAGTGAAGATTTTACTGTGAAATGCAGGTGAAATATGGGAAAAGTCCTGATTTCCTTGTTTTTCTTTACCTCACCCCAGTCCCTGCTCCTTATGTGCCAAACCTCTCCCTGTGCTCTGGACTTTGCCTGTTGTGGGTATTAGTGCTTAGGCAGGCTGAGGGCAGCCAAAGTGTGGTCTTTGGTTAACCTGGTTAACAGGTCTCCGCTGTTAAGGAGGTCTTCCCAGAGAGAAAATGAAGATACTGAATGTGCTTGATAGCTACTCCTGTTAAGCTTTTGATAGCCCAAGTTGCAGGCCAAACTCAATGGGAGAGTCTCAGTCCTTTTAAGTTTGAAAAGCGATGCCAAATATTGTGGCTCACAACATGCTGCTGAGGCTGTCTTGTTTTAACAGTTAATGAAAAATGTGGATCTTTGTCTCAGATAGGCATCTATACATCTTTCTGTATCCGGTCTTCATCTCTTAGCATTATTAGCCTGACATCTTTCAACAATGTCGAATTACCTATATAAGAAACTGTTCAGGAGATTTGTTGAAAAAAGGCAATGTCAGCTGAATATGAGTTAGGATATAAATTAAGATGCTTTCACAGCTGTCTTCAGAGATGTCTGAATCAAAAATGAACAGTAATATATAGAGGGGTTCAACTAGGGCTTGTGTTTTAAATCTTGTAACTTTCTCTACTGCTGGTGAAACTTCTGAGAAACCATGATTTTTGCCAAAATGATAAGGATCAGCATTTCTGCCAGTAAAGCAAGCAGCTCTTTTTGCAAACCAGATTACTACTTGTGCTTCCGAGTCACCTCCAGACAAACTGTACAAGGCAATAATCATAGCTTTATAAGCTGAGACCCCAATGTAATGTACATTAATGAGTGTTCATATATATTATGTATATATAACCTTGGGCACATCCCCAACTCCTGAGATACTGTTTTTTTATTCCAAACAATTCCTTTCTCAGTGCAATAGAAATTCTTACAGCCACCACTGCTGTTGATGCACCTAGTGATTTGGAATGTTATTTTGGGTGACAAATTCTGTCTTATTTCTAGTGGTAAAATTTATGGGATTTTTTGTGAGACAGTAGGTCACTTTTCCATTGATATTTCAAAGGTTATGCTTTAAAAGGTTATGTTGTATGAACTGGCAGTAGTTCTGTTCATTTCAATGGTACAGGACCAACTTAAACCTGCTAAGGTGAAAAAGCCAACTCAAATTCAGTACGAAAAACATGGGAAGTGAAAATTAGTAAACCTTAGCATGATCAAAGCTTACAAAATGGTATTCCAGAAAGGACAGAATTTGTGCATCCTGACAGTCCAGACTGAAAAATGCTTTGTTCTGAATACCTAAGTATAAAATGTACTTATGACCTCAGACCTTCACTTAAACTCTGCCTGTTTAAATATTATGAAAAGTTACCTTTTAGTTTACTATGATGCTGTATATGGTAGCCATTTTCAGTATAGAACATAAACAATGTAATTCAAAGTAGAGACTCCATTGTACAATTGTGAGAATGTCAGAATCTAATAAGAATTCTGTCTTACAATGGGTATGTAAGTACACATTATTTAAATTATTATTACTTACAATAAACTCAGTGGTGTGTTCATTGATGCCTGAATCTTATTTGTTATATTTCTGAAAAGTTTATTGGGTTAACTGGTGACAATGGAATGAACTTCATTGCCCAGTACCACACTAAAGTTGATTAGGTGGAATTTCTTCTGTTAGAATGACAATGGAATTAACCACATTTGAGGATCGCTCAGGTGCCTCTCCAGGAGAGTTTTGGTGGTCTTACTCTTGTTCCCAGTGGCAAAGTATCTGAATCAGTAAAACAAGACCATAAATACCAATAAAGGCTAAGCCAGTTCCCACTGAAGTCTGTGGAAAAACTTTCATTGACTTCAGTGAGGCTTAAATGAGAACCTCACTGAAAATGCTGTTGTCCTGCTCTGCAGGGAGACATGAAAAGAGAAGGGCTATATGGAGGTTCTGTCAGATGGGACAGGAGCTCTCTAAGTCTTTCCAGGCATTCATTGAAGTCTGGGCCTGAGGAAAAAGGCTAAAACAGAGAATTTTATTTACCAGTGATGGTTCCAGAAACTGATTTTAGTCACTGGATTTTCTCAATTCCTTTCTAGTCAGCATTGTTTCTGTTGGGTTAGACTGATCCAAGACCAGCAGACAGTAAACATTTTACCTCAAACAAAGAACCTGTACAAGTAAATGAGAACTGAATCTTTTATGCGTTCACAAATTATTTATTAGCCAGTAACTGATTTTGTATAAGTTCTCGGCATTCTTTGCAATGTAAAGGGAAATCAAAAGGAAATGTTATTGGGAGATGTGCTGGATGGATGCTGAAGCAGATGAAGACATGTAAGATAAATATGTCTACAAAAACTTGTCCTTTAATCCATCCGTGTATGTCACAGCCAGCAAGCACAGTGGGGGCTTGTTCAAGTTCTGTAACTGTCCAAAAAGGCAAGGAAAATAATCTGATTAATTCCATTGAATGCAGTGGCCCACACTGATGAATGTCTTGCTTGTTCAGATTTGCTGCTTTTTCTGATGTACTTTTATGTGGTACTCTCATGTACTTTTTAAAAAGTCCTCTAAGCGTCTGCTTCCTTAGAGCTGTCCATGTTTTGGCAACCATCAGTCAGACCCATGAGTGCCAACTATATTTACCTTACTGAACTCTAAATTCACCCATCAGTGGATAAGAAGGTTTAATGACTAGAGAGGAACTCTGTCTGATCACAGCCAACCTATGCATTGTACACTCTGTAATAATCAGTGGGGTGGGCAAGTACACAGTGGCTCTACAAAACGAGGGAGTTTGGTGTTGGTATTAAACAAGTTCTTGTGCTATCCAGATTGGCTTCTCTTTCATGCAACAATTAAAAAAAAAGTTCTGATTTCCTTTGAAAAAGAAAGCAAATGTTTGTGTGGTTATGAAAATAAGACACATGTTCTTTCTGCTTTAGAATGTAAATACATCTCTTTTTCCCCCCTTTTATACATTGTTAACAGATTTTTCCATATGAAATGCTCATGGTGACCAACAGAGGGCGAAATAAAATACTAAAAGATGTAGACAGAACCAGGCTTGAGGTAAGAGAAGCAAATTCCTAAATGCTCTTTCCTACTGAAATTGTTTGTTGTTACACACTTGAAAGCTCAAACATTGAAGTGTGGGTCCTTGCTAGACTGAGAAGATTTCTCAGCGTTAGACAGAGAAGCAGGAGTCAGACAGTGGGAGGAAGCAGCAGCTTCTCTGCGAGCAGTTCCAGGCCAGGAGCTCCATGTCTCCGACTAGGAGTGCGTGTGCCTCCCCGCTCCTGGACAGAGCTGCTCAGAAGTCCCTTATGTTGTCAAGCAATTACTAGGAGTCAGTACCAGCTATTCTTGAGGAGCTGAAGTCCACCTGCCCCTAACTCATCCATAAGTCCCGTGAGTTTGTTAAACTGGCTGATAACCAAAACTATGAGGATTTAAATCTCTACTAACAAATAAAAAATGTTTACAGTTTTGTGGATTAGAAAGATTTAATCAGTCCAGCGGAAGTACTTGGCCGGGGATGTTTAAATCACTTGTA
Source organism: Dromaius novaehollandiae (assembly GCF_036370855.1). Classification (NCBI taxonomy): domain Eukaryota; kingdom Metazoa; phylum Chordata; class Aves; order Casuariiformes; family Dromaiidae; genus Dromaius; species Dromaius novaehollandiae. The sequence continues at coordinate 39,348,302 of NC_088103.1, read as the reverse complement.
GTTAATTAATCTTGAAGAAAAGAATGAAAGGAGCCACAAGAATTCAGATAAGTACCCATTTACACGCATTTTTAGACAAGCAGATATATATGATCGCTAAGCAGAATTGAACCTTGCCTTGTGTTACATTAGTGCCGCAGGAAGAGACTTTCCCTATCCAATGCACGCTAAAGCAGCTGAACAAGACACATAACCAGTGCACAAAACAGCACCAACAAATGTTTCATCCCCAGTAGTGCAGTGTGCTTGACAGTTGGGCTGGCTGGACATTTTCCTTCTCATAACTTGGGCTGTAGCATGTCCAACCAGCAGCCCTTCTGAAAAGTTCTCCTGAAATCCAGTGTCTGTTTGAAATCCCGTATGTGGAAGGAGACGACTAGCTAAAGCCTGGGACGGGGCAAAGAGCAGCTATTTTTGTTCTCTGTTCTCCCATTGCTTGCTTGGTGACTCCAGGCAAATCATTTTCTTGTCTCTCTCTTATCCTGAGACTGAAATAGTGGTCCTAATCTCCTTTGTAAACTTCTCTGACTTAATAAAATTGCTACATGGGAGCGAAATGTTACTGATTCATTAATGGTCAATGAGAACATGGATGCCTGGGTCACCAAAGCATTATTATTTCATCAAGCTCCTATCACTAGGTCCTGCAATGGCTCTTACACGGTGAAATAAAATCCCTAAGGCACTCCTATCTCCCGTTGTGTCTATTTGGCTTTGACTGACCATTGCATTTTCTCCCTTTTTCCCAGCGTCACTTGGCGCCTGAAGTTTTTCAAGAAATATTTGGCATGACGATACAGGAGTTTGACAAGTTACCTCTCTGGAGACGCAACGACATGAAGAAAAAAGCAAAACTCTTTTAAACTCCCTTTTAACAAACCAACAAAAAATGATGCATAGGATATTGTATCATGCAGTCCAAACTATTTGGAAACAACTGCTTATCCACCAAAAAGGGAAAATCACATAGTGGCACCTTTATGCACAGCAACTGAACAAGATGAACATTTGCCCTCCTGGAGCATAGGGAGAAAATATCTGTGCTCAGAAACAATGATGATGGTTTTCACAGGTGTCAACCTTTTACATGATATTATACAAGATAGGAAACTGTTCTCCCTCAATGATGTTCCTCTTTTCTCCATAATATGATGGACTTAATTGCTAGAGCCAGGAAGTGCCCTTAGGATGCCTTGTAGACTAAAGTAGTTGTAACCACACTATTTTATACACACACACACACACACATATATGTGTGTGTGTGTGTGTGTGTGTGTGTATATAAAAACATATATATGTATGTATGTATGTGTGCGTGTGTGTATTTATATCTATCCATCTATCTATCTATATATATATCTGTGTGTGTAAGTATGTATATATATGGAAAGAAAGATAGATAGATATTCTGTAGTTAAGAAGAAGCCCTTTGTAATATATCTGTATGGTTACATTAATCCTTTTGCACAGCTGTTTCTTAATTGGCACTCTTTTGAAATGGCATCATCTTTGTGTGATAAAAATCTGCAAAGCTGGGCTCTCTGCTCACTTACACTGCATACCAATTGAATTGTTGGAAAATAGACTCCTTGCTTACACTTGTACATATTTGTTAGGCTATAGGTAGTGAATTACAGTGTCTGTTGTCAGTCTTCCTTCTTCCATACTTTCTGCTTGAATTAATAAGGCTGGAGCTTAACCAGTCATCTAAGTAGTTCAAGATCATTTAAGTAATGGGAATGACAGAGAAGAGTCAGTTTTCTTGTTATGTAGTCCAGGAGATGGGTGGATGGGGGTGGGAGTGACAGAGTAAGAAACTGCATTTCTAAGTGTGCCCTGGTTCACACCCAGAGATTTTGGGACAGACTCCCTGCTAGTAATTACTAGTAAAGCTCCTCAAACTGCAGTGGAGTTGCAGTGTTTTGTATCAGCAGGGAAATAGGTTGTCTGAAAACCAACACCGAATTTCATCCCTCTTGGGGAGGAACATTTATGAGTTAAAAGGTACCATCAAGGTGCCATGTTCTGCCAATAGAGGCTCTTTGATTAAATCGCAGTTGCTGATGTCAATATAGCACAGTGCATGGGGCCAAGCACTCTCTTTTTAGTCAATGTAGTTTCACTTGTGCTTGGAAAAGGGGCACGAACATTCTTTCTTCTCTCTTGATGTTTCAAAGCTCTAGCCTTGGTTATCTTTATTTCCCTTCGTGCCTGACATAGTTTGTGAAGAGAGAGAAATTATGCAAGATAGTTTCTGAGCTGCATTGAACTCTTTATTGCTTTTGGTCTTCTTCCACTATGCTGCAGCTTTAAGAACTGCTTGTACATACCTTAACTGCTTGTAGGGAGGTCCTATATAGAGGAGGATGAGCACTGAAGTAATTGAATGAATGCTTTGTGGCTGCAAGGTCAGCTTTTTTCTCTTCCTTGGTGCTTAACTGCCAATGCATAATGCACTAATTAGTACATCTCCTGATATGGGAGAGGGTCATTTAGGTTCTGTGTCTGTCGAAGAATATCAAATTTTCATTTTTAATGCAGAACTGTTGGCACAGGAGACATCAGAACCCTTGTATTTTCTGTTGCAGGAGACATTGATGTTAAAATCTGGAAGTCAGGAAGGGGAAATGGTCCTGTGCAGTTGTGAGATTCAGTATCGCTGCGTTGACTTCTGTACATCACCAAATGGCATTTCACTTCCAATGGCAGCCTAACTAAAATGAATGTACAGGACAGCCCAAATCCTGCCTTTTCTTTGCTGGTTTAGGAAGCCCTGTTGCAACATATCAGTGTGGCTCCTTTGATAAAATCTGGGTTAAAGATTCAGTATATGAGAGATTGATGCAAGCGGTCAGCACCTGCCCAATGTCCCTAGAGGTAAGGGAGTGGTGAGTACAAGGGATGAGCTGGAGAATATGCTGCTGTGCATATCTGGCATCATAGTCTCCATTTAACAAAAGTCCTCAGTGAACACTGACACACAGTTGTGAGTAAGCTCTCTGGACATTACTGAGATTCAGCAAGGATCAGTTCAACATGCTTTACTTCATTTTTCAGAACAAGCATCTGAAATGGTTTTAGAGCAATGCCAAAAAGTAAACAGGAACGTTAGGGGCACTGGCAGTTTGAGATGCATTTTTGAATGACTGCTGAAACCAAGTACATATGATGAAAGAGCAGCAATGTTTTGCAGTCACAGACTTTGTGACTGTTGGAATCTCAGAAATTCAGTGTTTGTTACCTGCAAGTGGTGGATTAATTTTGAGATGAATGTTTGAGTTTTAATATATTTCAAGTATTAAAATTCTCCAAATTTTGTCAGCCCTCATCCTACAGATGATACTGTGCTGCCACAGCATCTTGGACCCTCCTGATCAACATATTGGGTATTCTGGGTCTTTAGCCCAGGTCACAGTAAACCTTCTTGATCCCAAGACTGCTCTGTGAAGGATGTGAGCTGCAGGTGTGCATTCTTCTCTTCCCATCTTTAGGTTACTGTTGAACTTCTCACAGGAGATAAAAATACTTAGTCATTTCAGAAATGGCTAAGCCAAGTTGTCTTCTGTTCTGGTGGTCTCCCCTTTTTCTCCCCCTGCCCCTCCAAAACCAAAAAGCCTGTGAAAAATGAGTGGATAATTTGTATCTGCCTCATCAGCTGAGAATTTAAAGCTGCAATTGCAGCATGGGAAGGAATGAAGAAAAGCCAGCTTAGAAGCCCTAGATAAAATTGCTCCAAATGGATTTTTGGGCCAGTGCTGGTTCACCTCTGGCTGGTGAGGAGTGTAGTCAGAGGCAGCTCACAGCTCTCTGCACTAGACTTAATACTGCTTTACTTCTGATTGAGAACATAAGGGTTTTCTGAGCTTTAACTTCATGCCTGTAGTTGATTCCTCTTAGCTATCCCAACCATCTGCATGTAGACACACCCCAAGAGATCTCATGTCCGTGAAACCCATCCTGCTGCTAGCCACAGGGTATGTGTTTGTTTTCTGCAGTGGGCTCTTAGCAATTGTTACTACATTTTCTGTTCTTTCATCAGCTTGTCCCACCTAATAAACGCAGAAATGTAGCCCTAGGGAGAATTTTCTTCCTAAGTAGTGAAGCATTTTCCTAGTAGCAATCCAGTAGCATTTTGCTTGTTGGGCAGCTCTGCCCTCTCAGGCAGTTCTTTGTAATTCCCCTCTTCAATATTCCTGTGAGACAGGTGGCTGATGATTGAATTGAATATTGCAATATGGCACAGAATCAGATTTTGTTTAGAGCTTTGTAATAAGGCTCTGGTTCAGTAAATACCTAAGCATGTGTAAAGATGTGCCTTAAGTATATGCTTAATTTTCTCTGTGTCCTACAAAGCATTTGAGCTTCTGATAAAGCTCCATTGAACTCAGTGATGTTGACAGAAAGTCACTGTCATAAGCGCTGAAAATTGATTGCTTTTGCTCTTTTTTCTTTTTTTCCCTTTCTGCTTTAAGAGCAATATAAGAGCAAAGGTACAGTGTCAAAGCAGGCATTCAGGATGGAACTGCAAGATAAATATGCATGTGTGCAAAATGGGATTATGTGCACATGCAGGTTTTCAAACACAAATGCACACATAGCACATGCTCTCCATTTGGAGTTGAGATATCATGTGAGCAGTTAACCTGGAATTTCCAAATAGTGCAAAGTATTCAATACATAGCAATCATTAGGTTATGACAGCTGTCATTTGTATGTGTGCATGTATCTGCCAGGCATGTGGATACCTGGTTCTGTGCACTCTGTATTGAGTGTAAAAAAGACAGGGTCAGTTTCCCACATTGTCAGAGTGCCAAGTTGGCCATAGGCAATGTTATTTACAAGACCTTTTCTGGCATGTGTGAATAGTTGCAGCACCCATTCTTGGCACTGCTTAGATGAAAGGGTAATACCCTGTGCAATAGTCTTCATATTAATGAGGAATCCAGTGATTTGACTACTAGTTTTTGTCCCCTCTCCAGATACTGGTGTGAAAATTCCCATGTAAACTAGTGGAAAACAGTTCTGCCTTAGAGTGGGAGCAGCTGGCCACACCCCATATCCTTGCCTTCATTTAATGTAGGCTCCACCCTATTGAGAGGCAGAAGTTGAAGGTTTTAACAATGTTGAAATAAATATGTTTTTCATTTTATCTGAAGATAAAAGAATTAAGTCAGCTTGAAGAGTAGATTTGGAAATTACTTAACTGTCCATTATTTCCCAATGAAACAATTGTGGCTTCAATCAATTAAGCAAGCTGAATGTAGCATCTCAAGTCTGCCAGTGTCCTATCCCAAACTTGCTAAACTTTCCCTACAACTGGAAAAGTAAGTTCTTTTGAAGCTTGCTCAGATAATTTCATGAGTCTTTGTTTGTTTGTTATCATTTCATGCTGGTGTCGTTAAGACAGTTTTTAGTGGCATAAGTCTCAGAAACATACTTGCTTTCAGTTTGGTTAGTAGCTTTTCATTAAATATGACTTGTGGTGAGTTGTAGACTCCAGCTAGCTGCAGTGTGCTGTGAAAGGTTGGACTGGAAAAGCAGTAAGTTTGTTACTGGCCATATGTGGGGCAAGACAGCTCTATGGCTCAAGCAATGTTTTTACTTCTGTCGAGACAGGTTTCATCTCTCCTTGTGAAGCTGCATGGTCTCAAGTCTGTGTGGCTGCATGCTGAGGTGCTCACTGTTCTTTCCCTATTGCAATTTGGAAATCTTTTTTCAGCCATACGGTTCAGAAGCCCCACTGTTCAGGGAAGGTCACTAGGAGTCTCTTGTAAAATTCTGTTACACTGAAATTAGATATATTTTGAAGTGAAATCCCTTTCGGTAAGCCACTGCTTCTCCTGATGTATTTATGCCATGGCAGGTAATACTGATGAATGGAGAAAGGTTAAGTTCTGGTAGAGAGATGGCAAGTCTGTCTCATGGGAAAGAGGAATGCTGGAGGAGGGCTTGATTTCTCCAGAGTTTGCCAGGGTCAAGTTTAGTTGACTTAGGGAAAATAAACATGCCAGCCTGAACCTGTGCTACATGTTTCAAACCCTGGGGAAGTCAAGTGTGGAGCACCTGTAAATCATGAATGTCTGTGCTGAAAATAGTGGTATGAAGATGTTATAAGTGACAGAAAAATTAATCCCCCAAACAGTAAGAATATGAACATCCTCTAAGGCCGGCATGGAGTGATTTATCTTGGCTCCTTCTGACTTTAATAGCAGCTAGGATATCTTGGCACCTTTGAGTCTTAGCCTTATACAGTGCTGGTAAAGTCTTTCTCCCACCCCAGGAATTCATTACTTTCCTTCAGAGTTTATTTGTGGAGGAGGTTGTCCACATCCTGAGAGTTACTGGAGGTGCTAAAAAACAGTCAATGATGATGATAATGCAATAAAAAACCTTCAGGAAGCACGAAAATCAGCTGACCTGTCCTGAGATGACACTCATCTTTCCATGGCAGAGAGACACTTAGGGCTTGATCCCACAGCCTCTTTCCTCATTCGGTTAGCTCCAGGTCATGGTTTAGTTCTTTGTGCCCTGTCAAACTTTTTGGTCCTGTCAGTGCCCCTGCCGCAGTGCACATGTGCAGCATAGCCTTCAGGGCAGACACACAGCAAGGAGTGGCCTTGACAATGTATGGTATGTTTTTACCCCATTGCTGTGTAATGAAGAGCTAGACAAAGCTACTGAACACGGTGATGGTAGAACAATATGCCTTTTTCTTTTAGTTTGGAAACACCCTTATCACTGTGGGTTGCAGGACTGCTGTGGCTATGGTGAATTTTGCCTTCTGTTTTCTGCCACACACCTTGTTCGTGCTTAATAAAAATAAGGAACAAAAAGTCTAGCTCAGTGCAAAGATACAGAGTTCTTAGACAACTCTGCTGGCAGGAGTTATTTAATGCCCACATTTGGCATGGAGGGAATAAGTATTATTAATTTTAATGTAGGCATCAGTGCAGGAAGTGGGATTGTAATTGGCCATTAATGTTGTTTGCCTGTATGCAAAATAAATTATTTGTTGCCCAAAGGGCTTCTAACAGGGAAATAGATTTCTGCTAATTGCTTCCAAAAACATGCTTGTCCATGTGAAGAGGTAGTACTCCCACATGCGTTGTGGTCTTTCAAGGTAGAAGGAGACAACTCTGAAGGCAAACAACAATCTGTTTTGTCAGAATCACTATAGTTAATCAAAGTGGTGCTCCTAGGGCTTCAGAATCTAAGGCCCACAGAACCTTGCTCCTAGGTGTCAGCAAATGAAATATTTAAAGACATAATGATGCAGAAGCAGCTGTGTGGATTCTAGTTGTGCCTTTACAGGCTGAGTTTCTAACTCATTTAGGCACTTTGACAGATCCTCACGGACACTTGCCTGGACTTTTGTCAGTGACCTCCTTTCAGAAAACGCATCCCCTAGGCCAGGTGCAAAACTGTTGGAATCAGAGGAGCCTGTCATTGACATCCACACGCTTTGGACTGGGCTCTTTCCTGGCTGGACCAGGGAAGTCTCTGACTGCTGTGTATGCCACAGCAACAAGCTCTGCATGTCACTAATGGATCTGTCCTGGCCGAGCGGTGTGACTTGGTAGGAGTTCCTGACAACTTTTCCCATAACGGGGCCTTGCAGCTGGGGGCTTTTTTTTAAGCTTTGGAGACTGCAGCTAATTTTTCAGAAGTATGTTTTCTTTTAAATCAGTAGATTTTGGCAGTAGGAATTTTTTATTTTATTTTTGCTTTCTCCTTTCTCCATATATGTTAGAAAATGGCATTTTGGGGAAGTGTCCTTGTTTTTCCATTTGTCTGTGAGACAGTCTCTTTCTGAGTCTTTCTGTAAAAGTAAATTAATGTCTTGTCTATACAGTAAGTCTTCTTGAAAAGTTGACCTGGGTTGCAGTTCTGTACAATTAGCGTTTTCACTGTCATACTGCAAACAGCACATATTGCACTCCTGTGCCACTGTAATCTGCATCACTGTTGTACTCAAGTCAATGAATAAAGTTTGGAGCTTTATTCTTAATGGCTGGATGCATGCTGCCTCATTTATTTGTTCTTCATCTTGCAGATTTATATGAAAGTCTTCTTACAAAGCAGGATGCACTCTCAAGGGCGGGGGGAGGAAGAGAGGGCGAGGGCGAGAGAGAGACAAGTGGCCAGGTCAAGACAGACAAACAGAATTACGTGCCTTCAGTAAAATTCTGACCAATGGTATGAGTGGGAGCACAAGGTTTCCTGTAACAAAGACACTAGAAATATATATTCATACAAACCACATAGGAGTGATAATTTTGTGGGGTTACTTTGTGGTTTAAAAGCACCTGAGATGTCAGGGATGTGGGCTAGGTCACACTGTTATATCAGCTTCACCATCTGAATGGCTTCCTTTCTTTATCTCTGTGAGTTTAGCTAAAGTTCAGTCCCTGACTTGAAAAGGTATTTCTGTGTCTTAGTATTTAAAGTTAGGTGTTTGCTTAGTTAGTGGAGCTTTAAACCTGCCCAGCCTTAGTCTGCAAGTAGAAAATAGGGGGGGCGATGTCATTCGAGGAGATAGGGCCATAAAACACCTATGAATGTGCTGAACGCCTGTGACTCCAGCAGACCTTAGTAACAGCAGAGTTAAGCACACTGCACGTCAGAGGAATCTGTAGTGATTCCTGACACTGCCTCAAATGTTAAAGGAAGTTGCTCATTCTTCCATGCAGATATCCCCTGGAAGAGTAGCCACACGTGTGCAGCTCTCCAGATGACCTGCTGAACATCTTCACGGAATTAATTTGAGCCTCCTGCAGTTCCAGGATCCAGAGCAACCAGAGCTGGAACTTCATTAGGATTGGTCTTGGGGTTTGTTTGCCAAGGGGTAGGGGGAGGTTACTACTTGACGTAAAGTCCCAAAATGGGATCAATCCTAGAAACATGTAAAGGGATGGGGAAGAATCCCAATTCAGACCATTGATCATCTGCATTGCAGCCCTCTGTGCAGGGGCAGGAGGAATGGTACAGCACAGATTCTGCTAAGTGTCCTTGAGCCTACAGGGAGTCCCTGAAAAATTGAGATCTGTGCTCTGCAGCTGATGTGTTCCCCATCTTCTCTTCTATTCCTCGTTCCTCTGGATTTCATCCCTGCCCTCATCCCACATCAGTTCTCTTACCCTCATGGGTTCTCTCTCACAGTGAAGTTAGAGCTTCCCTCAGGGTTTATTTCAATGAACTATGTTGTATTTATCTAAGGATTGAGTCTCAGATGAGGTGAGCAAGCAGATTCCTGCTTGGAGAGCAGCAAGTGGAGAATTCAATGTTCCATTCACAACCTAGGCAATGCTGAGACCTATGTTTTGCTATACTTGTGCTAGAACTTACAGAAGAGCAGCTTTTCTATGGATGAAGCCACCAAAGATACCAAGTGGCGGTTCCATGTGCCCTTTTTTGAATGGCTTATTCCAGAGATTATATTTTTGCTGTAAGTGGGTCAACAGAAAATAAGGTTAATTTATTGCGAGTGCTGGAAATACGACACGATGAGAGGCAGAAGCACCACTTCAGCAATGTATTTAAACCCAGATTTTTTGTTAACTATGTAGCTGCAGTGCCCAGCTGAAAGAGCCCTAATTCAGAACTGGACCATTTATAAGCACGGGCCCAACATGCCTGTCCCAAACACTTCACAAGCCACCTTTCAGCAGGCATGTAGGCCCATGGACTTCACGAGGTCTGTGCATATGTTCTGGTGTCCCTTGTTTCTCTGTGTCCTCCATGTTTATAGTCATTTTATTTCCTGCCACTTCACAGCCCTCAGAGATATGTCAGACCATCAAAAAGGAACTATGACATAATAACTCATTTTCTTTCCTCTCCTTTTTAGCGCCAGCACTGAAAAACGCAAGCTTCAGGTTTATTAGGAAACCATACTCTCCCGTGGGCAAACCTCAGCCTGTAGCACAAGGTGAGTGCAGGTTTCTGAATGTGCTGGGCAAACCCGAGCCAGAGAAGAGTTGGGAAGACGCAGGGACATTTGTAAATGGATGCCTATTCCTCTGGAAGGTGAACACACGTCTAGCAGAGGCCTCTCTTCAGGGAGATTTGCGCTGCTTATTTCCCTTTCCCCAGACAACCCAGCATCAGGGAGGTTTTCCCCTGCTGCTCTGCAGGGCAGCACCTCCCTTCCCTGCCTGCCGCTCTGCAGCCCCCAGACAGTTCAGAGTTGGGTACCGGGGAGTGTGATAGCGTCTCTCGGCATTTCCACACACTGAGGGAGAAATGCAGGTCTGTGCGTGTTGCATCTGCTTACACAAAAGCACAGCTCTGTGATTTGGACCCAGAATATTTCTTGAAAATTTACCAACCATAGAAAAGATTTTTTTTTTAAATCTCCCTTTTGAGACAGTCTCCTTTGCTCTTGAGAGACCTCTGCTTGGCTCTCCGCCCCCTCCTTGTAGCAACAGTTACCATCCAGCGCGAGGCCTGGGACATGTCCTGCTCTGTGGTTCTAAGGAGCAATCTGGGCCCCAGCTGGAGATCCTTCACCTAGCAGTGTAACAGACTCTTCCTCAGCCCATGGGTGCTGGGAATACTATCTCCATGAATGTACTGCTGTTCGTAGAGCAGATATGTAAGGATCTGTTCCAGTTGTCACCTCCATAGTGTGACAGTGCCAGTCAGCCTAAGGGCATTTTTAATTTCTCTCCGGTTAAATATAGAAGCCCAGTAAAATCCAAGTCCTGCGTTTCCTTTTCTTTTTCTTTTTTTTTTATTGTTAGACCATTTTCCCTGTTCCCCTCCTCCCCATAAATAATGTGAGGTTTATGACCCCTGAGTAATGACTGTGGAATGCACTACCTCCTACAGCAGAGCCAGGCATCTGGCAATGGGAATCTTCACAGCATGTCAAAAATACACAGATAATACCACTGTAAATAGATTAGATCAAAACAAGTCAAATGTCAGTGCTAATTTGCTGTCAAGTATACAGCCCAAGACCACTTCCTCCTGCAAAAAGAAACCCAGTTCCCAAGTACGATTTGCTCCACTGTCACAGGAAGCTTGTTCCTCACCAAAAATCTCCCTGAACTCTGAACGAACAAGACTGTTTTTTTCCCCTTGCTGTTTTATTTTTCCATAGCTTTTGTGACTGTCTGCTGCTGGGGTTCAGTCTGAGAAATGAAAATTCAATCTTGCCTGCCATTTTTTCTATTGTAAAAAGGGACTCTTGGGAGAGATATTTACTGTTTTCTATGGCTCAGTTGGAGGGCGAGAAAGAAAAATTGTTCCAGGAGTTCCCGTTACAAAGCTTTTTTTTTTTTTCACATAGACTCACTTTTATTTTTTAAGGACTTGGAGATTAAAGCACAGGCAGCACTGAAACAGGAAGCTTGCTGTACGTCCAAAGGTCAGGTGGGTCTCAGACAGCCACTGCGTCCAGTTCTTCTTTGTATATGCCCTCCAGAATAAAATGTATAAGTAGGACTGGATGTAGTCTTGGTGGTGGGGGGGGAGAGTTGGCGGGGAAAGGAAGAGAGGGGGAACAGGAAAACAGCACAGTTCAGCCTCTCCTCAGGCTGTGGTTTCATAATATGAAGTATTGGGCTGTCCAGTGAGCTTAAGGTATTCCCACGCCCCCACAGCTTTTTCCTGCCATCACATATGTCAGCATGACTGTGGGGTCATTCTCAATGGCATTGGGGGACAGATCCTGCTTTTAAAAAAGTACTTTTTATTTCTTTGTATAGTTTTGTTTCCCTTTTAAATGGAGTCAGTTCCCTGCTTTGACTTATGCAGTGGCCTCACAAACAGTTGTGCTGGCATAAAAAATGGGGAAGGCTCAAGTGGCACAAAGGGGTGTGAAGAGAGAGGTGGAGCAGAAATACTTTAAACTGCTATAGCTAGTTCATACTTTTTGTCATGAAATCACAGTTTCAGTTCCATGGCAGAAAGGGCAAGTGGTAACCTCCCTTAGTTCTTTCAGTTCCAGCAATACATTCACACCTTCTATTATAAAGTAATTAAGAAGGGTATAATTGTCTCCAAGATCTTCAAGGTTCACATTGCTGAAGTCCAATGTTTTTGCAAAGCCAGGAGCCTTTCAGTTGTCATCCCAGACTGCAAGAGGGGGAAAAAAGTGCTGGACTAAAACCCCTTTCAACTTGAATCCTCCAAAAGAGAAGATGGCCGTCCTAGTGTGAGAATAAGCCAGGTGCAGACTGGCACTGCTTGCAGAGCCATCGTACTGGTATGTTTTCCTGTGTCCTGACTATTCCACCCACACCAGGACTTTGTTCCAGCGCAAAGAGATTTAATAGCGATGCCTTTTTTTTTTCCTTTTTGGTATTCCTCCCTGTCCTATGACTGGACTGCAAGTCAGGAGCCCTGAGTTCAATGCTCTTAGCGTCCATTTTGGCCAGAGATAGTCAACATGCAGCCTGTGGCCTCAATCCAGCCCGCAAGGCAGTTTAATCACTGCTACGGGTTTTGGTTGGACAACCCATCAGCAAGTGTGGCTGGAAGCTTCCGCGTCCTTCTCCTCCTTACACTTATCCTCCCGATACACTTTGGTCAAAGGCCAGAGGGTTAGGGCTCAGGTGGGATAGTTAAGCATAGAGGACTCTGAAGATTGTGCATTGTCCTTTCATTATTGTGCCTGCAGGTGGCTTTGTTAAGCTATTTAAGCTTTCTTAAGCTACTGTTAAGTTTCCTTGAAGAGGATATTGGGGGTGGAGGGAGAAAGGGTTGAGCTCTGAGACCCACCCAGTCTGTGATAGGTTAGCATTCAGGGAAGAAGATGAGATAGTCTCTGCCAGGCACTCTTGCCTTGGTGGGAGTTATGCGGTCTTTGCTAAAACTGGGGCAATATTGTTTGGACATAAGTCTGGAGAAGGCAGTCTCCACAGTGTGGAGCCCCTCTTAACAAGATTCCAAGTCTTCACAGTTGGCAAGAGTAAGGGGTTAGGTGTGGATTAGTAACATGTCCCTGGGCAGCCCAGCGGAGAAGCATCTAATGACAAGACCAGGTCTGGCAGAAGCAGGACTCACTTGGAGGCTGACTCTTTGCTGTTGGAGGTCTCCACATCATGCTCGGGAGTAGATCCATTATCTGTTTTACATTGTCTGGGATATCCCAGCCCACATAGTACCAGATACTGGAGAGAAGAGTTGATGGTAGAACCAGCCCTCTTTTTCAAGAGTATCCTAGTATAGCTTCCAGAAGAAAACAGTGCTCCCTCTTGGCTGACTCTTCTGAATTTAGGCTAGACACTGCAGAGAAAACAAAATGCAGCTGATCCCATTCAAGGAATTCATTGCTTGATGCATGCTTTGAGGTCTATATGTAAACCAAAGTGTTTGCTGTGAAATGGGAGACAAGCTAATAATTGAAACAGGTTTTGCAAAAAATGAACCACTGCTGAGAAATGCCTATTTTATGACCTTGATGCCATGCTGGATGTTAAATGACTGCCAGCAGCAAACTCTGTGGTATCTCAGTTAGCTCTTAGCCCTAATTGTCATTTGCAGAGGAATCTCAGCTAGATGAATGAAGACTGCAGTATAAAGGACTAAAGTTAAGATTATTAATGTGACCACATGAATAATTCCCTTAGCAATGATGCATTTAAGAGCAAAGATTCCGTGGGAGGAGAAAAGTCAGCATTTGAGATTTTGAATCATTTAAAAGCGTGTGTTTTAGTTTTCATGTTTTGGCTTTTGCCGGTTTCCTCCCTGCTGCCTTCTGCTGCTTCCCCATCCCAGAAAAGATTTAATCCTCTTACTGCCCAGGGTTGTGAAAAAATAGCAGATAATTGAAAAAAAAGTTATGCTGAGGCCAATAAATATTGGACCATCTAAATACCTGTCATTGTGCTCAAACAACCCTGAGCATGCCACTTCAGGAGAGTTTGGCATTCAAGCACTGGATTTTCCACAGCTGACTAATTCTTCAGCTTGCAGAAAAGTACATTTGTGTTCTTTCTGTCTTTGGAGCAATCTCAGCAGAGGTCCCTTAGGAGGCAAATTTGCCTGTGTTCTGCCAGTGTGAGTGACAGTGGAGGGACCCCAAGGGATCCACCTTGTGATCTATCTGAAAATCTAGCTGAAAAAGTGACATCATAAGAAAAAAGTGAGTAGTTTTCAGCCATAGCAGCAAGCTGATCAAACTCACCTACAGCCACCCTGTTACTAGTGTTGATACAAGGGAAGAGGTGAGGGAAGACATTACCTTTCAGTGGCAACATATTTTTAAATATTTTGAAAACAACTCTAGTGGTGCAGGGCTGTAGAAACATAAGCCAAAGTCATGGCTGTCACAGTCCTGCCCTCCCTCTTCCTCCTGCCAGGCGGTCCTGGCCCTTCTTGGGTCCTGCTGTGGACACTGGGGTGCTCTGAGTCACTGTGACTGCAGGCAGTGGGAGGGCCCTGTCCCATGGCACGTCCCCCCAGTGACTGTACTGCTGAGCCATCTTGGTCTTCAAAGGAAATTGTAAACCATTCATAGAAGACTGGAGTCAAGAATAAGCCCTCAGAACATTTCCCTGGAGACAAGCTGCCCTGGTAAGACCTAAGGCTGCCTGAAGGATCCTTGCCTGTTGCTGCCCCCGTTTTGTTCTTGCAGCTGAAGTCACCTCCCTCCGAGGAAGGAGATTCCTGTGACTCCACTGTCTCCATAACCTCTGCTCTTGTGACGTCGTCTTTCTCTCTTTAATCAAATTGTGACATATGGACAAACACAACCATTGCACTGCTTTATCTTTGTCTGGCAGACCCCTAGCAGTCTGCATCTGCTCTCACAGGCTTGACCTTGTCCCACCACCATTCCACCAAAGCAGGATTAACTCCTGTACAGATCCTGGCATTCAACTTAGCCTTCTCCCCATGGGAACACTCAGGAAACTTCATCAAAAATTAACTAAATTTACTAATCCCACTCCCCTCTGGGCACTTTCATCTTGATATAAAATCTCCCTAGTCAGATTATCTCACTGTGGGATTGAAGTAAACTAAAGCAAATTAAAAGCTCTTAAAATCTGAAGGTAAAATGTGAAGGACCTTCTGTGGGTCTCATGGGAGATACTGAAGGCATTATTGCTTGTCACCCCTTGTCAACTGGATGTTACCAGCTTAAGCTGCAGCGCTGGAGCAAACGAAGGTGTGAGTGCTGTGGTTCGGTCAAGCAGTCTTGCTTGATGGTTGAACTGAGGTGGCTAACTTTTCACTGAGAAAGAAGTGCCGTAATGACAACAGTGCTCGGTGGTGAGCGGTGAGAACTGAGGAAGAGGCTGCTGCCCGGAAGAGGCTGCTAGATAAGATCGCTCGGTGTAACTTCAGCACTGAGAGCTGCCCTCTTCCTGCAGCACACACCCACACGTCCCCTTACTGTAGCTATCTTGGGGGAGGACAGGAGACACACGTTGTAAGACGAACTATGCACCCTTATGGTCACCTCCCACAGCCAGCCTGTTGTGGCCTGTGAATACTAGCTGCAGCACTGTGCTCCCTGGGGAAGGGCAGATCGAGGCCTGGATGGATGGGGGCCTCGGGCAGAGTGGGACGCTCTGCTCCTGCCACTTGTGCTTGAGGTGATGTGCACCCTTGCCTAACTCAGCCTGTGGCAACCCTAGCGGCCTGTGCCCCTGGGCGACTGTCCCAGTTGCTCCCCCCTCCTCCCCGAAAAACCCATTTCTGGGCACCTGGCCTGCAGAGTGAAACAGCCTTTGTGTGATATTTTGTCAGCTACAAATAATTGGAAAAGGCCTACATAAAGTCCTAATTGTGTCACAGAACAGGCTCTTCAGTCATCCATCTTCCTATTAAACTTGTGAATTTCAGCTACTCAGCCCTGTTGGAGTTATTTTCCCCTTCCCCTCCTCTTCTTTTAAGCTTCTATTTATATTCTCTCAGTTGTCTCTGCCAGAAGATCTCATGTGGATACATTAGGCCTTTTCAAAAGGAAAGTTGGATTACAGCGATTTTTCTCCCCGTAGGACACAACAGCTTCATCCTTCATAACAGAGGAATACACTATAACTTCATTATAGATGGCATGAAGCTGGCCTATTTAAATAGAATACTTAATGATAGTCAGGAAGGCAGGAGAAATTCAATTCCACTGGTCTACGTGGGAAAAGGGAAACTGTGCTTTTGGTATTTGCCGATGCTGACTTCTTGACTCTTAAATTCTCCTTTCACAGGAAAATAAAGAAAGTAAAGATGCAACAGACAGATGAGACCTGTAACACAGTGGTTGCTTCTGCTTTGGCAGGTAGTTTGATATATCCTGAGAGCTAGTATTAATAGCAGACATGGGGGCTGGGAAAGAAACTTGAACTCCTCTTCAGTAGTTAGTCTCCACCGAAACAAATTCCATTTTACTGGTGCTCTCCTGTATGGACCACAGGTTCTTTTTTATTATCACTTTTCCACTTCTGCAGTGCTGACCTCAGAAGTGTGCTCTGCTTATTGACTTTGGCTAGGTAGAAGTGGTTTAGGCCTAAAGAAAAATGCAGGACTAAAAAAATCTCCTCTTCGGGAAAAGCCAGAATAAACAGCCTTCTGTGAGCTCACAGTTGACATCAGACCACAGCTTGTGGTGATGATGGGGAAGGCTTAAAAAAAGCTTAAAAAAAGGCAAGATGCAAAAATTAATGTTTTCCCATATTTTGGTAAAACTAGTTTTTCCTCTCACCTGGGCAAGCCTTAGTGGTGCTGAAAAGTGCCAAGGGTTCAGCGCTACTGAGGCAAGTCCTCCACTGAGGGCTTCACAGGCCACACAGGTTTTTTGTGCCAACCTGGGAGCAATATTACTCAACATTGTTTCACTGGAAGAATCCATATGGATGAAGTTTTCAGTATTTGCTCAGCTGACAGCCATGATTTCCTATCCCATCCCCTCAAAAACTAGGACCATGGCTATTTATGCATTTGCATCACAAACTCTTAGGAGGCTGAAAGCCATCTCCTGTGGCTGCTGTGAGTGTTACATGATGAAATACAGTGTATTGATACCCAAGGAGTTCTGCTGGTTTGAGGGTCCCCAGCACTGAGCTTGGAAGGGAGTGGATGAACAAATGCTTTCTACTTTAACTGGTGTTGAACACTGTCAAGGGAAGGCTTCTTGGAGGGGGGGAAGAGGGTCTGAGGTTGAAAACAAGTATAAGGAAAGAACAGCTCCAGCACGAACATATGTCGAGGTTGTTGAGCATGCTGTTGTGTCAGCATGTATCACACTTTGGCCAGAAATAGCTACCCTATCCAGCATCGGAGAGAAAATAATTCATGCTATTAGAGCTCCCTGTAATTTGTCCTGGAAGCAGTTTGGACTCAACAACTGAAAAGGAAATGTGAAAGAATGGGGAGCCAAGAGAAGCTCATCAAAAAGACATCTGGTCCTGCTGCCTAAATGGGAAATCCCCCCCTTCCTCTAGCCACCCTCTTCCCAGCCGTGATCTTTTGAAACAGTTAATGTCTGAGAGAATCCAAAACATCACTGGAATGTATCAGCGATGAAGCTTTTGTATAGCTGAGCAGCTAAACAGCTCTGGTTTTGTTTGTACTAGGGCTGATTGTCTTGCCTTTCATTGGTGAAAGTCAGAAGTAGCTGGACAGCAGTCAGTGGAACAATACCAGCACAAGGACAGTTTAAGCTGTAAGAGAATGTCCCTCTCTTTTACATGAAGCACTTCACGAGGAAGCAGTAAGACTTCAGAAGGAACAGCATAGACAGGATGCTTGCTAATCTTCTGAAATGAAGGATTCATGTCCTGTTCTCCAAAAGAATTCTCATCCCACTTCTACCGAGACCAGGCTACCTTTCCCTGCAACAACCGTGCTATCCCAGACAGTGACCCATCTGCCTCTCTGCTTCTTCTAACCCTTCCTTCATTGACTTAGCCCTGGCAGTCTCCCAGTTCCTTCCTGGAACCAGAGACTAGTCTGGTCTGCTATAAAGCACTAGTTATCTCTGGGGAAAAAGTTTCATTACTGTTCACGCTCCAGAATGAGTAGCCTGGGATTCTTAGCACTGTTCTGCAGTAAGTCACATGGCAACATCATTTATCACAGCTTGTTTCACAAAATTGTGTTCTGGGGGTCTGGGTGGCTAAGGGTTTTGTAATGGGGTGTAGAGTCTCTGATCGTCTGAATCGAGACAAAGTTAGCAGAGTCCAGCAGAGCTATTCAGAACTCCCTGGGGAGTAAGTGGAAGCCTCAGTTCAGCTCCCCAGCACCAACTCTCCCCTCAACCCGCCAGAAAGAAATTCCAGAAGACAGGCAAGATTCAGTGGATTAGGATCAAAGACATTGATGGGAGCTCCATAAGCATATTGAATGTCTTGTCTGTGTTGGCTCCTGACTAGACCAAGGAGGACCGTCAACATGACAACTGAGCTTGCGGTTGCTGAAAGTCCCTCTTACTTAGTCCTGGCTGTGTGGTCCCATCTGCTTGCTTGGACCTGCTGTGATGCTCATAGAGGCACTTTCTTCCTTTCAGGTGCAGGTGCTTGCCATTTACCTGGTACCAGCACCAGGTCTGCAACGCTACTCCATTTTCTAGCCTGGGAGAAGAATCTGCCATTTTAGTTTTCCACCACTTCAGCACGGAAGTTGGTCCAACAATTTTGAAAATGATACAAGGAAGAGGGATCATGTGAGCAGAAGCAGGGAGAGGAGAGGAAAGGAGATCTTCCCCTTTCAGATACAGCAATGTTGTTATGTTGGCTCAGCTGCCCAAAGGTCCACAGTCTTGGTTGCTATTCAGAAAGATCTGAATATAGACAACAGTAACAGTATAACATCGCTCTGTTTGGCAGAAGTCCTGTGTAGAGCCCCTGTACTAGAGGGAATTATCCCCCTGCTCAGGTTATGGCAGCATTTCAGCGTGGCAGTGCAGCCAGGGAGGCCAAAGTGACAGTCAGGACCTTGCCTTTGACTTCTTCGTTTCTTGGTGTTTCACAGAGCACACCGCAGCTCAAATCTCCACTCAGAACTGTTACAAAACCCACCTTTGCTCAGATCTCTCACATCAACTGGTCTGAAATAGTTTTATGCCTGCTTGAACACTACTGTCCAGAAGGATGGTACACCTTATCTAAATAAGCATGTGAGCTGGCATTTCAGAGAAAAGAGGACACTGCGGCACAGACACCACTGATCTGAGCACTTCTTAGTGGCAGCCCTCGTCCGCAGAATCACGAGCCACCATCTTCCTTCTTCTCTCGTCCAGGTGCCTGCACACACAGGCACAGTATTTAACATGGCTCTCCATCTTTCAGAAACGTAACCAGGACAAATTAATTCTACTTCTGGCTGAACTTGGTCTTGCTGTCCTGAACAGCTTTGATAAGGGCTTGGGGAAGAGGGAAAGGAAAGCCCTGTGAAAGAACAGATTTCCTTGAAGTGTGGAGGAAACTTCTACCTTTTGTTCTGCCAGTTGCAATATTTTCCCTGAGGAAGTGGCAGTTTGCTGGTGCCAAAGGTAAGTGTAATGGCAAAAATATTAATGAAGCAATGTGCACCTGCTTGGTCAATATTTGGAAAAATATATATTTAGCATCACCCTATGAATAAAAGAGAGGACTGGGATCACACTTTTATACGAGGTATTTAGCAAATCACTTAAATTGTTGATACAGTTGGTTTAGGCTTCTAAATTTATATTTGATCCCTTTTCTGCTTCACAGCCAGCATAAGTGCAAAAATGATAGCATCTAAGGCCAGAGGAGCAGAATAGGTGTGGCTCATTAAGGCACCCGATTAATTTGAGACAAAAGCACCTACCACAGGGGTTTGAAACCTGCAGCAGGATATTTGAGATCTTTAGCCAAAGGGTGATAATCTCACTACCAGTCAGACTGTCTATTAATGCAACATTAACATGTAGCAGTGAAAGAAACATTAAAATTATAATCTGTAGTATGATCCTCTGCACTGAAGGACAGGACATCAGCCACAAAAAAAGGGAAGACTCAAACAGAATGAGCTTGGTCCTCAAGGCTTGTCACAACTGAGTCATCACTCATAAGCAGGAAAATAACCTGAAATATGTGGACACGCAGATTGAAATATGTGGTTGCCTGTTATTTTATTGGCTCCTGGGAAGCTCAGATAGGAAAACCCGTAAGCAAACATTTACTCTAGTTGAGCATGATGGTAAGCTTCCAGATTTCAGCACCAACACCGGGAATTTTAGCTCCTTGCACTAAGAAGGGTCTGTATATTTCCTAGTTTGATCAAAGCCAGAGAACAACAGTCTGTTTGAAAAAGAGAATTCCAAAGCATTTTAGGGTAGGTAATTGCTACTGCAAAACGAAGGGGACAAACAGGAAGAATTTGAATTCCTCTGGCATTAGTATTTGTCCCATTGTCACTAACTCAGCAGTTGCCATGGGCCTGGCCAACAGTCTTCGGATTCCGGAGAGTCCTTATCGCCGTCAGGAGGGGAAGGGAAGGGACACGGCAGGTGAGGTAAGGGCTCTGGGGCCTGAAGACAGGAATCTCAGGTATCTTAAGTTCTTGATCTTTCAAATCATCTTTAATTAGTTTGTTTAACAGGTTTTATCCTTACATAGTACTGCTGAGTTCAGAATAACTACTCACTTCAAAATACATGCACACTCACAAAGTTTGCGAGATCAGAGCCTACATTGCTAAATTTTGAAAGCCAGAGCCAAGAACTAGCTGGAAAGGGCTGCAAGAAAAGTACTGCTACATGACAGATGTATTTTTTTTTCACCTGTTTCTTCTCCAGTCATTGAAGATTGATACCTGCTTGCTGCATCTGATAGTTCAGAAACGTGGACTGCCTGTCTTTTTATGTGGTAGTTACGTACCAGGAACAGGCCAGGTGGGCTCCAACTTCAGCTGCTATGAGTGGCAAGAACTCTTTATCAAAACTTCTCATATGGAAAATTTCCATAAGCTGAAAGTCACTTTCTGGTTCCAGCTGGCACACAGATTCTCTGTGAGGTGTCACCCCCCGTCAAGCACAGCCTCAGAGGATGGCGAGCAGAAGGGGCACGAGGGGACCTGGTGGGTGGCAGAGCAATGCCATTCCAGCTGGGCTGCTCTCTGCCCGCTGAACAAACATGCCACTTTCTTCCCCTCTGTGCTGAAGGAGCCTGCTTATTGCTATTTTTGGAAAATGTGAAGAGGGCCATATCATGGAAGCTTGGTTCTTCCTATATACATGGCACTTAGATTTCCCAAGGCTGCCTTAGACCACAGATGTGAACAGTCTGTGTGCTGACAGGTCCAGAAATTGGGATATATGGATTCTGTGAGCCTCTTGTTTGGCTTTGTCTAACTAACTCCTCTCATCTTCCTGACCCCATGACCCAGCTATAGCACAAAAATGATGATACCCCCCCCTCCGTCTCACTCAGATGGATACGTGGAAATTAGCATTTGTGAGTACTTCAGGCTCTTCAGATGTGGGCGGATGGCCAAGAGCTCGGCTTGCAGAGCAAAGTCAATGTGCAAGGGGCTGTGCAGTTTGGAAAATCCACCCATCTGCCCCACTGCCTGCTAGAAGAGATTCATTTCCATCGCATCCAGGCCACACCACCCAGCCTTTACCATCTTCCTGTCCACACTTAAAACCCTAAGCCAGGCCCAAGCTCCCTCTTGCCCAGACCTCAAAGCCTACCAGTCCCTTGAGGATTAAGGCAGTGGGATGAGGAATAACCTCAGAACAATGTGACCTCATTGGGACCTCATCCTTTGGTGGAAGGAGAACTAGAGCCTCCCACAGAGAGCCAATGGTTACAGAGGACAGCATGTACACTCTAGTGCATGATGCAGAGTTGATTTCTGGTGCCTTATTTTTCAGCTCTTGGGGATATAACAGTTGTATTTCTTTTCACGGGAACAGTGAAACTGCCCTTCTGGATCAGATTCCTAGCTCATCCTCTTGCTACAAAGATCCTGTACGGACATATGTATGTATGGCTTCCCTGTCGCCACAGGCTTAACGTTAATCCCTAAGAGCCTTCTCTAAAACTTGTTTTTTTCTCTTCTATAACTTTTGTGTGCATAAACTATTGCAACTTCGGATGTTCCTATTATTGATACAAACACTAAATTCTTCCTGTAATCTCTCCAAAACATTGGCCTCAGGCGTAGATTTTGCCCTGGGCCTTATATTGCAGGCAGACTGGGTGCCTGCCTCTCCACTTGTTATTATCTGACACACTTTGGCCATGCTAGCTCTCTCTGCTGTGGGGAAAGTCAGGTAAGAAAAACGCTGGGATCCAAGGACAGGCACACCTTCCTGTGAGATCTGCTCTGTCCAAGAAGCAGCTCCTACCGGGAAGCACTTAACAAGCTACTGAAAAGGGAGAAGGCAAACTGGCTAGCTCAGGGTTACAACTGGAAAATCCCCAGGGAAGGTGGGAGGAGCACCCCACTTTCCTGACTGCCAGCCCTGAGCAGTGCAGGCAGTGGGTCCCTGGCTGGCTCCCGCCTGCAGTCCTAGCACGGGGGGCCACTGACACCACACACAAAGCTCTGCTGGGATAACCAAGGTCTTTCTCTGAAGATCCCCAAGCCCCACTGCAACCACAGCAACCCCCCTCCATCCTAAAGACAGGGAGCAGACAGGGCACCGCCACCACGGCCACAGCTCTGGGAGCAGCACGGAGCCCATCCCCACACCCTGTCCTGCCCGGGGGTCCTGGGCCTCCACAGCCACCCGTGGCCTCAGCCCAGAGCTCCGCACACCAGCTCTCCTCCTCCTCCTGCTTGTGTCACCGGCCCTAATGCCGCCGTTTTCCCTAGGGACCGGCACCCGGAGAGGCCCCACACGCACGGGGAGGGGGCCGGGGCTGGCCGCGCCGCTCCGTGCGGGGTTAGCGCGGGGGGCCGCCAAGACCCCCGGCCCCGACCCCAGACCTCCGTCCCGGACCCCCGACCCCGGCTCGCCGGCTCCCGGCGCCGCCAGCTCCGCCGCTCCCGGGGCGGGCCAGGGCAGGGCGGGCCGGGGCGGAGCGGGCGGCGGGGCGGGGCGGGGATCCGGCGCCGCCGAGCGAGAGGCTGCAGGCGCGGAGCGGCCGCGCGTGTCCCCGGAGCCCCTCGGCAGCCGGCGGGCTGCGGCCGCCCGGTCCTCATGGATAAGTACAAAGGTGAGGCGGGCGCCACGCGTGTCTGTGTCCCCCGGCCCGGCCCGGCCGGGGCTCGCCGTGGCGGCGGGGGGAGCCCGGGGACCCGCGGCGGGGAGCCTACCCAGGCCGGCTGCCCCCACGCGTGGGCAGGCGCGGCGCCTGTGGCGGGTCGGTGGTCTGCTGGGCAGGGGCGCTCCCGCGAGTGGGGCCAGCTGGGGGGCGGAAGGGGGGCTCGTCCGTGCCCATGAGTGGAGCCGGGGCCAGCTGCGGGCCAGCAGCGCCGCCGCTCCCCGCGAACGGGGGGGGGTCTGGGTCCCCGCGGGGGGGGCCGGGAGCCAGCTCAGGGGAGGGGTCGGTCCCCGCGGGGGGGGCCGGGGGCCGGGTCAGGGGAGGGGGGCGGCGAGCGTCCGTGGTCGCGAGTGGGGCCGGCGCGCGTGGCGGCGGAGCGCGGCGAGCGCTGGGCCGGGGCGGTGCCGGTGCCGGTGCCGGTGCCGGTGCCGCCGCGGGGCCCGCGCAGCCGGTCGCAGCGCTCCCGTGCGTGGGGCCGCGCAGTCCCCTGCGGGCACGGGGCAGGGCGGAGCGCGTGAAACGAGGTTTCCCCCCGTCTGGGAACTAAGTGCTTTCTTGCTACTTAGACAGTGTCGTTTCGTTTGCTGTGGCCGCCGAGTTTCACTAACGTGTGTTCTGTTTTTCTCCTGCAATTGCTGTTTGCATAGACTTCCTACCCCCCCCGCCCCGGCTTAGCGGCACAGCGCTGCCGTGCTCTGTTCTCCAAGTGTAAAAGGGCTTGGTGGGTACGCGGAGAGCAGGCGAGGAGAGAGAGTCTCTCTGGCAGAGCCTGTCCAGGCCGGTGGCCGTCCGCAGCCCTTCTATTCCCGTATGGTCAGTCACGCTGGCGCTTCCTGCGTGGTGGTACTTGGTCGCTGAGTACGGTTAATCTGAAATACACCGCGCTGTGGGCAGCTCTTAAACTTCTCCAGTGTCAGTGCTCGCTAGCAGAGGCAGGAGAAGGCAAGGTGGACTGGACTGCTCGGGCCTGGGACGCTCAGGAGTATGTAGGTACTTCTCGATTTCTCCCGCTGATGTATTGCACTTGCAGGGCGCAAAGTCTGCCGTAAATTCTACCTGTTCAGAGAAAGCGTGGCTCTCCGGAGGGGAGAGTTCAAGCTTCCCAAGGAGGATGCTGTCCCCCTTGGGAAGCTTGAACATCCAAGAAAGGAACTTAGTGCTAGACGAATATGTTACTACCTGACCCAATTTGGACCTGTCATATTGGCAAGATTTGGTTAGAACTGAGCAGATGCACTCAAGTTACATAGCTCATGTTCATTATTTTTTCTTTGATGGGGACTTAATATGCTAAGGCATCATATTGTTCCCCCCACTCCCCCAGCATTTTTTCTTTTTTTTCTTTATTATGCTATGAGAGTAATTTAGCATTCAGATATTGTTGTTACTGCATTGCCTGTTGCATTTTGGTCTGTTCCTTACAGTTGATGCTTTACAGACCTGATAACATCATTTCAAGAGCAATAGTAACATACTGGTAAAGGTAGTAATATGAATCAAATACTGCGTAGTGTTATTTTTTTTTTCTGGCAGGGTCTATACAGTCCCACTCAGTTCCAGTAGCATAGCAGTAGATTCATTAAGATTCAGCTATGTTTTGTATATTGTCATCTTAAACACGCACACTGCTCCCTCAGAGCAGTAAGGATGTGTTCGGCACATGTGTAATGAATAGCAAGCGCAACTGATTGCAGAGGCTTGCCAGTGCTTTCTGTGTTACTGGTAACGAGTACGTGTGGGAGCCAGCACGCATTAATGAGGGTACTGAGGCATCTTGAGCTCTGCAGGGCAATTGCAGATGATTGCAACAGCTCGTTTAGTGGGGGGAAGGTGAGGGTAGTCCGCAGCCCAGTGCAGGCACCTGGTGCTGAGGAGGTGGGTAGGGGGGAAGGGCCGGGTTAAGAGTATGTGGGAGCTGGGAACCCTTGGGAGCAGGTGGAGAAAGCAATTAAGTTATTACCCCTCATCGAGTACAGGGAACCTGTGGCTATTCCTGGTGATCACCCTTAGCGCATGGTGGGGATCTCCTGCTGCCGGCATGGCTAGCGTGGGATTCTTCATCCTTGCCACTAGCCAGGCTGAGCTCTCGCGCAGCAAAGTCCTGTTATGATAGGGATGGATGGACTTAAAGAGCACTGTCAAGCAATATGCTGGTGCTTCAAGAGGGAGAATTTGACTCTTAAGATCTTTCCTGTTACTTAATAAGTAAAGGTTGCAAGCCTCGACAGCACAATTTCTTTCCTTTAAACATAGTCAGGGACGTACTTTATTCCGGCCTCTTAGCTGAGGCTCACAAGAGGAGGTGTCCCACCTCCTACTTCAAAGGCATGTTGAAATAGCCAGAGGAAGACTGTGGAGAACTGGAGGAGGGTGTGGGGGGGTGGCCTGCAGGGTGACACCCATGGGCTGGGAAGGGCTCTAGGCAGTTGGACTCCTGTGGTAGGAAGTGAAGGAGGGAATGTGAGCTCTCCTGGGAGTGAGTTTCCTTTCCTAGTCTCTGCAAATGGAGATGCAAGGCAAGCTGCTTAGGAAGAAACTCATGTTAGGCTACAGGAGCTCTGAACGATGGTCTTGGCGTGTGGCAGCCTCTCTTTCCTGCCAGACCATGGTAAAGAGTTTCTTCTCCCATTGGTGAATATGTTATTAAAAAAAAAAAATCCGTGTTCCCCTCATGACTTTTTTTAGAAGTGTGTGAGGCATGAAGAGCATTAGACACAACAGCTCAAGGAGATGAGAGGGAGACTTGCAGGGAACTGAGGGCAACGTGTGAGCAAGGGGCAGTAGCTGCACCCACAGCCTGGTACTGGCAAGGACAGAGCTGACCTCTTCTTCCTTCTGTTCCCTGCAAGTGTTCTCCCTCCTCCTTCCTCCATGTTTTGCCTTTAAATATGAGATTCATGCAACTGTCCCATTTTGTGCTCACTGGTGCAGCAGCACTGTATGCTCACTGGTGTGACCTGTGACTGCTTGTCTCCAGAGCCGTGCTGGGGGAAAGAGGGGCTGAGAGCACAGTGTTACTGATGACGGGTGTGTTGGTGGCATGCTTGTCCATCGCCCACCTTGTGTTGAGTCCTCTCAGACCAGCCCCTTGTCACCGTGGTCACAGGTGATTCTGCTGTGATGGGACTCCACACGTGCAGTCTAAGATGTCAAATGACATGAACCGTGAGAGGTTTTTAAGACTGTTATTGTATTTTTAATGTTAGAGCTCTATAATGGAAATCAAAGATGCATTGCAGTCCAGTTATTCAAAGAAGGGTAGTTGACATTCTTGTTTTACTGTTTCCCTTGAGCAAAGGCACAAGCATTGCATTTCTCTTCATCTGAGGATCTCACAGGGCTCTGCAGGGTGTCACTGGTATTTGCAGTGCTCCCTGTAAGGAGTTATGGAGAGGTTGTTGTCTTAGCAGAAACGGAGTTTAGTGTTGATAAGGATTAAAATGGCAACCTGGTAGAAAGATGAAGTGCTAGCTTGTTGGTTAACATGTTTTACCTGGGGAGGTGGGGGAAGATGTGTGGGTCTATCTGGGACTTTGTTTTTGTGCACAAGGTTTGCGCACATGTTTTTTAGCAAGTTCTTGCAAATACAAGGGATATGCTTGGGATTAAACAGCAAAGCAGAGACAAGAATACGAGAAAACAACCCTGATAACAGTCTGAGGCGCCTTTTTAAAATCTATTTAATCTGCAGTTGATTCATACTAACATGATCTAGGCTATCTGTAAACATGTGATTTCTCCTAGGCTGAGCATCAACACAGCTCTAGTGTTTAGTTAATTGTCTTGGAGTAATTGGCAACTAGAGAAGACCGGGGAATGTATTGCCCTGTAGACCGAATCCAATACAAAAACAAATGAAAATTAACATCCTGAGTAGCTCTGTAACAGGTATAATAACTTGCTCTTATGTGAAAGTGACCCTGCTGTGTTTTGGAGAAGGGAACGGACTCTGCTGGGGAAATAGCAGCAGGAGTGCACAGTTGCTTACTCAGCAGAGACCTAGGGGATGAAACCTTTTTCTGTGGCTGAAACCACAGCCCATTTCAATTATACATTTACCGTGTCCACCCTACCAAGCCATCCTACACACTGTCACGCTTGCCAGTATATTATTTCTGTCTCTCCTAGCACAGCTGCATTTCTTACGTAAAGAGGGCACCCAAGGATGCGCTGAGTTGTGCGGTGCGCATGTGCACCTCTGGCACTCCCCAGACCAAGACAAGCTCACCACAGATGGTCAAAAGACCATATGCATGCTGGCTTCAGCCCCGTTTTGGTCAGCTTCAGTGGCTTTTCTTGTGTGTGTGTATAACTGCCAGGCCTGGCGATGTTCCTTTTGCTACCTTCCAAAATAGTTGCTGGGACTTGCTCCTGCACTTGAGACTGAGGTGCAGGAATCTGTGTGCAGCAAAGGGCAGTGGATGCAGCAGGCCTTTAGTCTTGCTGCTACTGTATCCATGCCTGGTTTTGAATGCTGAACAAAATTGCTAGGAAACTGCTCCTGAAGCTATCAGTGCTCACAAGCTCTGAGCCTTTGGGCACCTGTTGGAGGCAGGGCATGAGCTCTGTGGCTTTTGCTAGTGTGTCATGCAAGTCTTCCTGTAACTCCTGCACACCTTTGCTGCTCCCTTTCTCTCCCTGCTCCCTGAAGCATGCTCTGTTTGCACTGTGCAACTGGGGGACCAGAGACAGCATGTGAATGAGCTTATTGTTCAGGGGCTTTCACTGATCGCTTCCATTGAACACCCACAGCCAAGGAACACAAGGCGTGTCTATGCAAAAATGCCTGTACTGCTCTTTTTTGGAGCGTGGCTGGCTCTCTCTGCTCCCAGCAGCAGCTGTGGACGGGGGCAGTTGGACAGCCCACGCTCCTCCAGGCTCAGCTAGGCTGTACATCAAAGCACTACAGGCCCTTGAATCTGAATTCTAGACACCTGATGAAGTGAAAAGCCTCACTCCAAAATGTTTCTGTCTCAACACAGAGCACATGTTAAGGATCTAAATGACTTGATGGATGGAAGTCTTTAAGACTTTATGGTAAACCCAGAACCTAAACCCCGAGCTCCCTAATTTGTGGCCAGTGCCTTCCTTACACATCCATCCTGCCTGGATCAGAGGAAATTAGACATGCTGTTCACTTCAAAACTCCTTTTAAGTCTTAAAATAACTTGCTTTCACCTCTGGAAAAGCAGCAGTACATATGAGGCAGGGAAAGTGTATCTTCAGGCAACAGCAACCACAGAGCCCAGAGCAGTAGAGAACCCCTCAGAGGACCAAAAATCAATGAGGTGCACCTGTGAGTAAAGATGCAGAGCATGAACATATGGGAGATGGGTTTTCCTCTATGCAACTGCCTGGCTGAAGCACAGATCCAAATCTAGCAAGTAAACCGAGTTCCTGCGGTCACACAGCCAGTTTGATAACCTGTGTGGTGGTGTTTACTTGTCTAGGAAGCTGTGTCATCTGAGCTTTTCTCTCAGGTCAGCAGACAAGACAAACCAGCCCAGTCAGTGCTGCAGCACTGTCAGCGCACCTCTGTCATTCAGTGTGACTGACATGGCCTTGCCATGAGGAGCTGCAGGTACAGAGGCCAGCACTGCTGGTTTCTGGGCTGGAACCACTTGGTTCTGGTCTGGGGGTGAAGGGATAAGTCCCAGTGAATGGATAAGCCCCCTGTTAGTAACTGGGAGAAAGCATTTCCATTGCAACACCTGTATTGCAATTTGAAGGAGAGTGGTTAAACTTGAAGTTCTTGCTGTGAGATATTGTAGATGGTAAAGCTTTGCATGAACTGAAGGAATGACTGTACAAGCTCACAAAAGAAAGCTGTTTTGAACTCTTCAGTAGGAAGATGCTTCTTTGTAACTGAAGTTCTTAAAAAAGAAAAAAAACCTTAAAAATAAAGGACAAGCTGAGATTTGAAACATAAACACAAGTTGCTAATGTTGGTAAAATGAGCCCTTTCTATATCTCTCAACTATTCCTCGTGTGCCCAGCAGTTGGCTGCTTAAACCTCTGCCAAGGCACTGTTTGTGCTTCACTGCAGAAGTTGCAGGCAAAGCGGTGCTCGCCCTGTGCCTGCATGTGTCCCTCTGCAGAACTGAGTGGCTTTCTGCCTCCGCAACAGCAAAACGAGAGAATAACTGGGGCTGTATGGCATTGAGGCCAAGGAAAAAAAAAATGACAGGGATAGTGATTGGAGTAGTGTAACTTGTGGCTGGTGGGTCAGGATCACTGTGAGAACAGCTGTTGCTTAAGGAGAAGTGAGCTTTGTAATACTACTGGCAAGAGAACTGACTTACTGTCCCTGCTGCACTGCAGGCTAGGAGGTGGCAATGGAGTTCAGCTGTGGCAATGCAGGACCCGCAGTATAGCAGGATCCTACCCGGGGGAGGCCCTGGGAACTGCACTGGTTTGGTCTAAAGTTCAAAACATGAGGGTCAGCATTCACTAAAATACTTTTTTCTTTTCTTTCTTTTTCTCTTTTTTCACTGACTTATTGCCTTCTTTGTGGGCAAGATTCCATAGAAAGCCTGTCTGATGATGGTTTGGTGTATGGCAACATTGTCTTCAGTTATAAACAGCCATGTCTGGAAGTAAATATCTCAGAATTATGGGATCAGACTGAAACTCCCACATAGCATACAGATTTGGCTGCTTGAGATTTAATAAAGCCAGTATTTTTTTCCCCCTTGGGTAGACTGTGCTATGTCTTGCATAGGGGTTTCTCCTGATACATTTCCACTTCCTTCCCCTCCCCCCCCATCTTTGGATCTGCTTAGGTTAAAAACGTAGTGGAAGGCTTATGAAAAGCCTGGGAAATAGAGATCCACAAGCCTTAGCTGGCAGTTCAGCCTGTGGGCTTCTTATTTCAGTGTGTGTGGGAATTTGAGTCTCTTCCTGAGATAACCAGGAGCAGTAGCAGCCCCCAGCACAGGGGTGATGCACATGTTTTTCCAAGTGCTCTTGTGACGTAGGAGACTAAATCTTTAAAAAAAATGTCTTCAGACTCCAAGTCTGACTAATAATTAATGGATCTAGGCTTTTCTGAGCCACCATTAGGTTTGAGTGAAGAGGTGGGCCGCTTAGCAGTTTGGAAGCTTTTTGAAAATGTTTGCATAACACTTTGGCAGCAGTGCTTTGAAAGAGGTGGGCCTGAGCCAGGAGAGTCTTACAGCTCATGCTCAAATTGTGGCTTGAGACCTTCTGTCTCGGGCTGAGTTAGATGGGGAGCAAGTTTTGGGTTGCTGATAGGATGGGATCTCCTTCCTGGAACTTGCATGTGCACCAAGGCAGCTAGCTTGGTCAGGTGTGTGTGCGGGCTCCGGTGTGCCGAGATAAGATACCTGCAAACAAATCTCTGATCCAAAGTCGCTCTGCAAATCTCATTGTTATTTATCACTACAAAGTATGAAAACTAAGTCTTGGGAAGAAAGAGCTGGCTCACGGGGAACATGAGTTACCCAAAGGTTTTGCCATGACACTGGTGGCTTTAGCAGAATGTCTCTCCACAGGCATGTTTGAAATTTGGGTCTTTCTTTTGCAGAGGAATGTAGCTGGGCCAGCTGCAGCCCCACAGGCTTCCAGCAGTTCCATCAACTTGTCACTTTTGTGGAACAAACTACTGAGTGTGTCCAGTCTGTCCCAGCGCCAGACAAACCCAGCTTTTGATGGGCCTGTTGCGAATGGGCTGAAATCAGTAATAATGCAAAGGGTCACTCTCTAGTATCTGCTGGTAACAGGTAGGCAGTCACATGGGTCAAGTGGCCAACGTTTACCGTGGCAAAAGACTGTAAATGCAGAAGTTGGGGCTGCCTTTGAAAGTAAAGATGTGGCAAGCCAGACTTGTGCAGTGGCTTGTGGTGACTGGAGGCACTCTGTCCCGTCCATCCCATCAGCAGCCTTATCCCTGCTGCTTGGCCAGGGAACATGTCCTGTCTCCTCAGTTTAAATCCAGTGTGTTCAGAGATATTTTGCATTCTACTGCAACGTCTAAAAATGTGCTTTGTAGTCTTGGATGGTGGGAATTTATGCTGCTTTTACATGATGCTTCTTATACCCCAGGGCAATGGGGAAGTCTACAGAATCAGGCAAAGAGCTGGGATTATAATGTCCAGTTCCACATCTGTTATAGGATTGCCTGATTTTTGGCAGCTGGTGAGGTATGATAAAGCCCTGTATGAGAAGAAAATTTTTAGAGTAGTTGTATTCAATCTACAAAGCAGCTAAGATTTCTTTACCTTGCTGTAGTTAGCTGAGCTAAAGGATGGAGTGTAGGATCCACTTCATCTAACTACAGCTGGGTTTTTGCTCTCTGCTGGAAATTCAGTGTGTGTGCATGTGCCTGTGTGTGAAGGCACCTCTTTTTGTTCAATTTATTTGAGAAGTTTTTTTGTGGGGAACACAGCAGCTGTCTGCTTGGTGCCTTGCTTGTGAAGCTGAATGAGGGGGCTAAAGTGCTCAGCAACTTACTTGACTACCTTGCGGCCATATCGCTTGCTGAACCTTGCTCTTGTGATACCTAAAAAGGGAAAACTGTAAAGCAGTGAAGATGAGCTGTGTATGAAACTGCATGAACGAGATCAGAGTGCAGATGGGATACAAAGCCAGCCAGTCTGGCAGGCTTTGCAACTCCCTGTGGGCCGTGAACCATCCTTCCCAAGGCCGAGACCACAGCAGAGCCGGCTGCACGCTGGGCCGGCAGGCTCTCACATCGCTGTCTGCTGCTGGGGTCTGGGTGCTCATGTTTGCAATGCAGCACTGTCTACGTGCTTCTCCTCCTGAAGTTTGCAAGCCATGCAGGTGGTTTGCCTTATCTGAGGCCTGTCGTACTTGGTGCCTGGGGCTGCAAGTGCGATCAATGCTGGAGCTGTAGTAGCTTTTCGAGTTCAGTAACCTCACCCTCGTCTTCACATTAACAGTCACCAGTATCCCAGAGCAGTACAACATCTGCGGTGAACTGGGGGGAGGCTTCCCCTCTCTTCTGGTATCCGTGCTCCTGCCTTGCTTCTGTGTTGGGTCCTCTTGTGCTGAGCAGCAGTCAGGGCTGAATGCTCTCGTCACTGGCGTGCAGCCTGTGCGCGGTCCTGGTATCTCTAAAAGCCAGTGATCTCTGGAACAAGCCGTCTCTGCAGAGCAGCTTCTCATGTGTGCAAAGTCTCCTTCATCCTACCAGTTCCTTTGGCTGGTCTGTGAGGAAGCTTCAGGAAAATGGAAGGCAGCACTGGACTAACCTTGTTTGTTATGATGGTCCTAATCAAGTGTTACTGGATTTGTCGATAACTTAACCTAACAGTAACACTGGGGAGTTAAATACCATGCTGTTTCTGCACACCAAACAAGTGTATTGCGTTTCAGCTGATAAGGACCCACATTGTTGCAGGCTGAGGGCTATTTGGGATAAGGAACGACTTAAGGGCATGCTTAGAAGGTACAACCCAAATGTTCTCCAGGGTTATAGAGAAGATGTGCTCACCTTCATACAAAATCAGAAAGCTGAGTTTCTTCTTTCTTGTACAAAACAAAGTCAACTTCCATGCCATTTAACAAAGCGTAGTTTGTAAATGATTTACTCTTGAGCTAAGCACAGTATAATTTTATATAAACACAGGTTCTCATTACTACTTTACCTTTATTCTATCTTCCTGTTTCCAGTCATATTATTTGATACATATAAGCGTGCATGGATGCACGGTGTCTTTCAACTTTCTGCGATGAGCAATGCCTGCTGATGATAGTACTTGGTTGCCTAGAAGCCATGTCAATTTAATTTTCTTGCTGCAGGTAAAGCTTTGAAGTTGTTCCCCTAGTGGAGACATGACGCTCCTTTGTGAAATTAGGTTATCTTTCAGGTGCAGAAAGGAATTACTTGCTTGTTTGGTACCGGTCGCCCTAATGCAATACCGTGCCGACGCTGTGATTGATTCAAGCCCATCGTAAATGTAACAAGCATTGCAAGCCAGGCCTGGGTTACAGCTGATTCCATGTGGATTCTGAGGCCTAATTTAGTAAATCTATCTTTATGTATGTATGTATTTACGCTAACCTATGCTTTGAGTTTTCTGGGATATTGAGTTGTAATTCCTTCTCTGATCTTGATTAACAGCATTTCAGGATCTGTAGATGTAGTCTGTCATCTGAGTGCTTAGATCATGGTAGATAGTCACCCTTTTAGCTCAGCAGGCTCTTGTGGTGTGGGTGGTAGTTTTTTTGTTTTTTTTTTAATTGCCTGTATATGCCAAAATACTGATCAGCCCAAATATATAAGCCAGAGTAACCCGTTCATATATTAAGTTAGTGTAAACGGGTAATATAGGAAGCAAAACAGACCTGAGCGAGGATGTAGTTGGTTTAAGTCTGTGTCTGTACTGGAAATTTGTACTAGTTGACTTCAGTGAATTTAATTTGGTTTTCAGATCACGCTGTTTAAACAGATGCATTCTTCTTGTAGAAGAGGTCTATTTCTGGAAATTGAAGTGGGAGTTGGGGCAGGGGGTGGAAAGGGAAGGAAAATGGCAGTCGGGATTCTCACAGGTTATCACAGAGCCTGAATTCCCATGCCTGGCTGAGAAGGGAAGCAAATGCTTTCTAGACCCAGGAGGCTCAGCATTCCCAACAACAGAATGACTTATTTTTAATTCTGATAGCTCACTAGACCGCTCAAACCAAGACTAATGACAGTTTTATCATACTGTTTTGAACTGGATATAGCAAGCTTTGGGCAATGCTGGGGCTGAAAAACCTGTGGCTGCTGCAGGGAGGGAGTACAGGCACATGCACCAGTCAGGTGTCTGCGCCTCCAGCAAGCCCAGCCTAGTCTGAGCACACTCTGGCCTGGGTCCAGGGCCAGCACCCATGGTTTGACTTCAGTTGAAATTCTTTTTCAAATGGCATGGGATTTAATTTTCATGTTTTCTTCTGGCCTGGCTGCATCAATGTTCCCTCAATTCTTTGGCCTAAATAACGTCATTCCCCTTAGGTTATGTGCTTTTCCATTTGCTGTTGATATCATTTTGGCTATGGTGATTCTTTTATTTTTGTGGCAGTCGGTTACAAATACCACAGGAATTTCAAAGCGCATGGATAAACAAGAACGCAGCCAGTTGTCCAAGCACGGTGTGAGAGGATTTGAAAATCATATGTAGGATGTCCTATTAATGCTGTGCATGTAATAAAATGGAGTATCCTTTCAGCTACAGTAGGTAGCTTAGTGCCTATCTAAAACTAGAGTGTTGCTACAAAACCAGTATAAAAACAGTAGGCTGTTGTGTATCACTTCCAAAGTACACACCCTTCCATCCTTCAGCTACCTGGCGTCTCCGTGAAGAAATGTGTATCTGGAAGATGCTCTGTTTCTGAGATATTCTTGTTGTATTTAACTCTGGTCAGACAACCTCACACTAACTCTCCCGATCAGCCGTAAAATCTTTTCAGTTTGCTTTTGTTCCCATACTGGACTGAGTTTTTGTTGGAAATGCTCAGTTTTCAGCATATGTTCTTGTTTTTCCTGATAAACATGAATGTCTGTTGGCCCATACTTAAAGGGAGTGGAAAGGGCCAAATTCATTCCTGGTGTCACTCCAGCATAGTCAATGAACTGACCACAAGGATCAGATTGGATCTAAGATTTATTAGGTTTACTGCAGGTCTTACCAATTTCATTGATACGTTACTTAACTGTTTCTGTTGCAGTTGATAAAGATGCCTTTGATGTGCCAAGAAATCTAATTTTTAACATAACAAAAGCTGACTTGTGATAGAGCAGGAATGTAGAGTTGGCTACTCATTAGCCAAATGAAAATGCTAATGGTTCTGGGTGCTAATGGAACAGACATGACTGACCCTTGCTCCAGACATGATTACTTGGACCATGAAAGATAGGGAGGCTCTAGCACCCTGGAGATGTGCTGTATTGAAATGCAGCCAAATTATCTGTGGAGACCTCAGCAAGGGCTGAGGGCTCCCTGGTGTTAAGAGCTGCAGAGCAGATAGCGGGAGAACCTGCATAGACCTTGTCAATACTCAGCATCTTGAACATCTTGAACTTCTCTGAGGTCCTGGGCTGAAGGGACTTCTGATAAAATTGTGCTCCTGAGGATTTTTCCTAATCCCAAATTCTATGTTGCCTTTTCAAATTTTCATTCTGAACTGAGTTATGATTGCATTTCCTTGTGCATACATTCAGGTCTTGTTTGTGTTATTCCCAAACGTGCAGGCCTGCTCTGGACATGTGACAGTACAGCAAGAAAGTAGTAAAATATTCTGTTTTAAACTTGTAAACAGAGTTGCTGCTTAGCAGAGCTGTTGACTCTTCTAGATGAAAGAGTCAAATGGCAAACTTTTGATTTGAGGTGGATCAGGAGAAGCTTTGATCTAGGAAAAGATGATTCGGTTAGCAGCAAGGAACAATTCTTTTATAGTGACTTTAGAAATAAAACCCTAAGATTTAGGCTGTGGTGGCTTCAACATGTCAGTTGTAGTGTATGTTGCAAGAAAATGAAAACCATAGCTTCTGAAATGAGGTGTGGAGAATTTTCTGACGTTAGTGGCGAAGAGTTTTCCTTGAAGCTAGAAAGGATTGCAGGTGGGGAAAGGTCGCTCCTATTGAGATAGGAACAATAATCCATGTGGACAAGCCAGAAAGGGGAAAGACTTCACTTCAGCATCACAACTCAAGACAGAGGTGGGGCCAGGGTTACAATTCAGGTCTTCTGGCGCTGAGTCAGACCCATAATCAATGTACGCTGCCTCCTGTAATGCTCACTTGATCTGTCATATTTGTCACTGCTTGCAGCTTACTGGGTGAATAGGCAGAAGCAGTCAGACTTGGCTCAGTAACAAAATCAGCTCCAGTTGCATGGAGCAGGGATGGC
Organism: Dromaius novaehollandiae; assembly: GCF_036370855.1. Classification (NCBI taxonomy): domain Eukaryota; kingdom Metazoa; phylum Chordata; class Aves; order Casuariiformes; family Dromaiidae; genus Dromaius; species Dromaius novaehollandiae. The sequence goes on along the minus strand of NC_088103.1, from coordinate 39,312,298 downwards.
CAACTTCTTGCTACTGAGCTGCTTGTATTTAGAGCCAGGTGTTCAGATGCAGATCAATACAGCTGTGTTTGTGTGGCACTGCAGCTGACCAAGTAAACACAGCTGGACCCAGTCTGGGTCTCTATGCCAGCCACAGCACACATGCACACAGTGAGCTGTGTAATTTGTTTGGTGTACTGCACAGCCAGGGTCCTGGGGATGTGGTGAAATTTATCTGGCTCCCAAGCCAGCTGTTGGCAATACTCTGTACAAAAGAAAAGTGTCCTCAGTGTGCATTTCTTCCGTAGCTTTATTCTCCATCCACCCGCTGGCCTCTGTTTTGTTCTGTGCTACTGTCCTCTGTAGGCTAAGAACAAATGGATTATCTACCTGGAGAGCATCAAAGAGCATTTCTTTGTTCTTTTTAGTGACTGTATGCAGTAGGTGTTGGAGACTTCATTGGCACTGTCACCTTGTGAAAGCTCATCCATTTAAAAGCTTACTCCTGCTGAGAAGGGTGGTCCAGCCCTCAGCCTTACAGTCCCACCTCCTAACCTGCACCATCCCTGGTATTCACTCTCCTTCCCACCCACTCGACTAGCAGACAACTATTAGCTTTTTGCCAGGTTATTATTCTGCTAGCTTGACTCACTGAGAGACCAGAGGGGCAAGGGAAGTGGGAGCAGCAAAATTTCAGTGCTGAATATTGCAAGTGATGTGGCTTCTCTCAGCTCTCTTGAGAGATTATTGCATGGTTTGGGAGATCTCATTACTTCTAGGAAAGTGATGTAAAAGGATTGTGAATTATTAGTACTGAATGTATATAATGGAAGAGTAAGACAATTTCTTGGCATGGCAAAAAACTCCCCCTTTCGCTAATGCCAAAGAACAGCTAGTGCTGTGCTGAGAGCTGGAGAAAGTGTCTGTTCCAGGTGCTGCACTGAAGACGCAGCTATCCACATTGCATGCTGTCCCCTAATTGGAACCATCCTGGCTCTCAAGTGTCTCAGCCAACCTGTGCTCAGAAGACAGCTGCTGCCCTCTTGTAACATAACTGTGTGGTTAGCCAGGCTAGTATAAGTGTGAGTGCAGAAGTTGTTCTTGTAGATGATTCAGAAGCCCAAGGTTTGCAAAAGGGAAGTGGGGAGAGTGTGGTTGGAGGGAAGCAAGATATTCACCTTCCCTTGGGAAGACTGGGTTGTTGAGCTGGTCTGTGGTCAGGCAGTGTGGACAGGACAGCAGGAACAACCTTCGCTGTGGCCAGGAGTGCTCCTTAAGCTCATTGCCATGTGGTGGGGAAGGCCAGGGCAGCTTTGCCTGCCTCTAACAGTGTGCGTGGACCGGCCCTCTGCAGGTGAGGGACCAACTCTTGCTGCTGCAGAGCAGGGCTGGCTGACTGCATCCTTTGCTTGAGGAAGGAATAGGGTCACATGTCCTACCTTCACCTTTTTCCCCTGGGGGTATGTGTGGGAGGGAGATGGCACCTGCTATCCATTCTTCAGCAGAACAGACTGAAAGCTCCCGGATGTTGTCAGATCCCAACTCTTCTTCTTCCAACTTCTCTTTGTACATATTATCATATTGTTTTGCTGATGCGTTTCCAGGTGTTACTCCCATTTTCAAAGTTCTGCAAAGATATACAGAAGGAGGTGCCTTCTCTGAAGGCTTGAGCTGGAGATGGTCCCATTTATTTATCTGAAATAGTGTCAACTGTGGCAGCGGCCCCCCTGCCATGTAGACAAGACTTTGTCAACCAAAGAATCTGGCCTTTACGTTGTGTCTCTGCCCTAAATACTAGTCTCTCTAATAAACTGGTTCTGAACATATATAATGAGGTTAAATGGTTTTCTAGAACATAAGATAGCTATCTATGTTCCGAACTAGTTTATTAGAGACTAGTAGTTATGTTAAAGGTGGAAAATGAGTTCAATGAAGCTAGAAAGAAAAAGGGATAGTGTGGGGATGTGAATGGGGTTATGTTTGGTGTTGGAGATTAGGACAGAAAACTAAACTGACTGTCATGTATAACCAAATGAGAAACCTGATGGACTGAAAACATGTCACAGTTCTGGTTAATCCCAAGTAATCATCTAACAGTGTGTAGCGGGGCAATACAGGTGTACTCCTAGTTATTGGTGGTACTTTTGCTCTTGCCATGCTTCGGCTCACTCCTGTCTTGAGTACATAGCACTACCTTTACATGGAGCAGTACTGTGAAAATTAGTGACTTTACCCAATGCCACCCCACAAGTGTTAAGGGAATCATATATTCCAGCAAGTAGCGTTGGTTATATGTATGTTAGCAAAACATATCCCCCCATAGAAATGGGGATTCCAGTCCTCCAGGGAGAGGCCTAAATGGGACTATGAATGAGGCCACTGGGAGCTCATGCTACTTCACACTGGATGAGGCTTTTAATGTTTGACAGAGAAGTCCTTTCTCTTGAATGGTCATTGGGTAATACACAGTGAGAAGATTCATCTACAGCTATAAAACTATAGCCTTTGAAATCCATTGGTTTTTGGACAACTTCCAGGTGTTTATGAATTATAAATGGCAGTTAAAGTACCTGAGAACTTTGGTGCCATAATGGTTATTAACTGCTCTTAATGTATGCTGTGACAAAATATAACTTCAGTCCAGAATCAATGACAATCCTCAAAGCTATAGGTGTATTTAATATTGTAATATTGTTACGTGGTCTCTTTGAAGTGGAGGGAAATTGATGTGATAAACATTGTATCAGAAAATCAAAACAAGGCTGCAGAAATTCCTGTTGGACAGCAAAGACCATAATATTTAAGTAGTAGGGCAAAAGGATAATGAATGCAGTAGGGAACAAGGAAATCATGTAGTAACTGCTAAAGATTCAGACACATGGAAAATTCAATTCTATGGAGAGTTAAGTCACTCTTATGTAATCAAGATCAATGGCAATGAGCTGATGTCAGTATTGGACTGGCTTAATGCATGGATGGAAAATTGTGTCCTCTCAAAGACCTGCTAATAGAGTGGAAGTTCCATACAGACTGTATTTCCATTACTGCTCTTCTACCTGTGAGGGGCCTGATCTAAACCCAGCAGAAATAAATAGATAGGATTTCTACTAACCTGAAATTGATTTGGGGGGGAGGTCTTATTCTCAGAAAGTCAATAAAAAACAGCAAGCAGTAAGAACCTGCAATGAGTATCTGCCCTCTTACTGGTTGTTCAGGGTGAAACTCATCTCTTGCTTTCCATCAGACTGAGACTTTTGCACTAAGGATCATCTGCTCGTCACTCCAGGTAGGGCTTCATTGGCCTAGCAGCCTTGGAAAACCCCTGGGCAGGTGGGAGTTTCCTTCCTGGATCCACAGCTTTTGACCGAAAGGGGCTGTACCTGGCCCCAGCCGGGGGGAGGTGTGTCCCCTCTGCCCCAGAACCAGAGGAGGGATATGGAGACTGTAGCAGCATTGCAGAGTGACAGCATTGAAAAAGTGTCTGCAGGTCTCCCAGCCTTCTTCTGGCATGACTGTCGTCCTGTGAGACAGAACACATGATGAGGAGGAGGTGCAGGGCAGGAGAGAAGCCTCTGCAACCGCATGAGAGATGCGTGAGGGGAGCATGCAGCAGAGGCACCCAGGGAAGATCCTGCACTGACTACTGTGCTGTGATGGAGTTTGATAGGAGCAGCAGTCTTGGAGCTTGTCCCTGAAAATACGAAACAATTAGCCTGGCAGTCGTATAGGAAACATCAGAGCACTCTTTAGCATGAGCGCACTGTGGTTAATGTTATCTGAGGATTATCTTTGCAAGGGGTGGTAGTAATGCATAATCCTGGAAGTGCATCGCTGCTGTGAGGGAATATGCAGCACAGCAGGAGGAAGCGGCACAGATGGTGCTGCAGGGCCTGACTCCTGGAAGAGCTGTTTGGGTTCAGCGTGACTCGGAGCAGTCCCCCTTTGGCCACCTCGAGTGGTGCTGGTTGTTGGGCAGTCTGCTGGACCCGAGAATGCAGCCAAGCATCCTTGCTGCTGATTCCAGACCCTGGAGGAGGTTCTGGGGTGGGTGGTGGTTGGTGTGTGTTTGTTTTTTTTGTTTTTTTGTTTCCCCTCTCGTTTCTTCCTCCTTTTTTTCTTAGTGAGGATGAAGGAATAAAGTAATGAAGTATGGGATGGTTTAGTGAGAAGATCATACTCTGGGTACCTTGGATACTCTGAGGTGGTGCTCACGGTGTTGTGTTGGGACTTGCTAAAGATGTGTTTCAGTGGTGAGCATCAGCCACCCATTGACTAAAAGGGAACTTCTGGTGGGAAACAATGGTCTTTGGGGGACTCTTACCCAGATTAAATGGGTTTGATGTCCTGGACTGATTGGTGTATAAGAAAACATGCCTGTGAATCAGCAAACTGGGGAAAAATGTCAGCTGTTAAATGGAAGTGGATGGAGCTGTCACATGAAGTAGAATGGGTGGATAAGTATTAACAGAGAAGTGTCATATTTGAGGAAAGAATGAGAGAAAAAGGGATGGGATAATCTGACCTTTGACAGTTTCCAGATCAGCAAAAGACTTAAGGGAGCGGATGAAGTGGCTGTGAGGTGTCTAAGGGTGTTGTCACAGGAGAGGACCTCAGCTGATCAACACCTCATCCCCATCAAGAAGGGGAGCTCCCACATATATCTTTAACTTTCCCTCCTTCAGCTACTTGCCTTATGCCAGTTCTGATATTCATTCCACCCTCTCCTGTGCCAATTCACCTGGGCAACCTAAAAAGTTGTTTGTGTGTGGGTGGTGGTTGTTGTTGTTTTTTTTTTTTTTTAAAAAAAACCAAACTCTGCTGCATTAATCTTCTGCTGGATTAGAGCTGATATGGCTCAGTGCAGGGTGTGATTGAATACTCTTACAAGTGCAAGGGATGGCTGAAACTGTGGCCAAAGGCAGGGAAAAGGAAGAGGAAAGAGGAGCGCAGAGGTTATCTGTAGTGCTGTGGGCTCCTCATGCAGAAAGCTTCTCGGTCATTGAAATAACCTTGGTGTTCCCCTAGGTTACCTGTGGAGAAACAAAGTATGGAAAGGATATGGAGGAGGGTATGACATAAAGGCAGCAAACAAACTTTCTCTTCAGTGCCTTTGACATTTATTCTGCATTTCTTCTAAGCCCCTTAAGCTTAATCAAATGTTTTCTGCACTATGGAATAACCACTCCTAAAAATGGTGCTAGAGAGAGGAAGACATCCTTGGCTTTGAGAGCAATGCATCTACTTCCTGCTCTGCAGATCTGTTGGAAGTTGGCTTATGTCCTCCCTGAGAAACAACTGCTCAGAAATTGGGGAGGAAAAATATTTTATTCTTCACATTCTGGCGGATTTGAGACCCACCAGCTGGCTGAGGAGCCCGCCAAGGCTCTGTACTGTTGTGGAAATGTACAGTAACTGGGCATGAGTAGCTGTAAGCCCCTTTTGGACTTAAGTGAGAAAATGTCTTAATACTGGGAAGCTGCTGAATGTCTCTTTCAAAGTAGAAATAAATCAGAAGGGAATTGCTATGTCTCTGCCAATAAACTCATTCTGGGGAGTTTACTGTCCGTCTTTCCACAGTGCCTTTTAGGCCCTGCCTCTTGGCTGGAGCTGTCCAGGCCCTCCAAGGCCTTCATGCTGCTAATGTCTATACTTGAAATAATGATGTTCAACCTAGAAAATCAGTTCTTAAATTGAATTTTTTGACTGATTGTATCCATTTTGTGCATCAAATTATTTGTGCTATTTCAATCTGAGGACAAAATTTTGGTAGTATTGAGGAAAATCTACCACTGACTTCAAGAAGTTAAGCTGTAGTCCTAACAGATTGAATAAAATGAGCAGAGATGGATGTAAAACTTTGCTATGCAAACACAATTTTTGTGAGAGATATATTTTGCATATATATATATATTTAATATAGATGTATTTAGGTAAATACTCTGATTTGCTTTTCTCAATTTCCCCCCTGCCCATGTGGAGAAAAGTTTAAATGAAGTATTTTGACTGCTGTAAGTCAAAATGAAATATGTTTGTCTAACCCTATCGGGGGCAGAGGTGGAGGAGAAGGCCAAGAAAGAAAATGTGTGATGCACTAGTGGGAGGTGTCCAGATACTTGTAGGGTTGTGTGATGTATCTTGACACAGTGCCAGTGTTTCAGTTATAAACTGAATGCGGGTGATTGCTGATTAAAATGAGCCTGCACAATATCAGACTACCACATCTGTTTGGTTTAGGTAGCCTCTAGAAATACAGGTGAGGGAACCAGATTCTGTCTGTCTGGTGATATATATGTATTCTTATCTCTGTATTTTAGTTCTAAAACAAACACCAACAATCCACTGCTATGCTTATGTTGCTCTCTAAGCTTTAAAAAGAAAACCCAAACACACCTTACTGCTTATGTTTAGTTTTTGGAAAAATGTTCAACTTGCTTGCTACACACTATCATCTTAAAGTTTTAAGTGTAAGCCTCTCAGGAGATGACTGGCTTGGTGAATAAGGGAAGAACAGTGGATGTTGTTTAAATTGACCTTAGTAACGCTTTAGCCACTGTATCCCACAACATCCTGATAGACCAACTCATGGAGCGTGGGTTAGACAAGTGGACAGTGAGGTAGGTTGAACTGTTGAGCTCAAAGGGTTGTGATCAGCATGAAGTCCAGTTGGAGGCCAGTCAACAGTGGCATAACCCAGGGATTGATACTCAGGCCAATACCACTGAACATAGTTATTAATGATGTGGATGATGGGACTGAACGCACCCTCAGCAAGTTTGCTGATGATGCAAAACTCAGAAGAGAACTGATAAACCAGGTGGTTTTGCTGCCATTCAGAGGGCCCTCAACAGTCTGGAGAATGTTGCATTTCATGAGGTTCCTTTCTGCACTTAAGGGCAAAGTCCTGCACGTGGGGGGAGATAACCCCATGCATCAGTACAGGCTGGGGAGTGATGGGCAGGAAAGCAGCTTTGCAGAGTTGTTTGCAGTTTGTGGAGTCTCCATCTATGGAGATGGTCAAAATCTGACTGAACATGGTCCTGGGCAGCCTGCTGTAGCTGACCCTGCTTGAGCAGAGGGGTTGGACTAAACAATCTCCAGAGGCACCTTCCACCCTCAGTCATTCCGTGATTCTGTGACTAGAGAAACATTGTGGTTAGCAGCACAGTACATAGCCTCTTTGAAAGGATTGCTGCGATCAGTTGGAAATCTGGGACAGAGCATGCTTTATTCCAGCCATAGCAGCTGCTGATGCTAGGTGCACACTTATTTACAGAGGAGAAATTTGTAAACAAAAGATGCAGGCCATCTTATGATGTTTCTTCATGGAAGAGTTAGCTTTGTGTGCAGGGCATATTCCCATAACATGTTACACAGTTGCATGAATGAACTGCCATCCTATCTAGATCACATTGGACCTACTTTTGGCACACTCCAGGTATCTGAACTTGTGGCTGTTCAGATATCTGACGGACAAAAATCTCAAGTAAATGTTGAGTGTGTACTGTTAGGGCTAGGAAAAGAGGCTTTCCTGTGCTAATGGACTTACTGCCTCTCTAATTTCCTCAAAGAACCCCTAAATGTGTCATGCAGAAAGGTGGTTTCATCAGCAGTTCTACTTGGCTGGAGGAAAAATGATCTTTTGTTTATTTTTGTTCAGCATGGGGTCTCTTTTCAGGTCAGCTGCTTCCCATGCACTTGTAGGTTGCCCTTTTCGGTGTCTTTGCCATGAGCAAAAGGTGAATTCATACCCCTGTCAAGCAGCGGAGTTGATCTGGGGAGAGCCTGTAGCCAGGTTGTTTTCCAGCCCAGCTGAGTGTGGCTGTTTGCGATGTGGATTCTCTTTGGCTGCCCTCTATTTTTAGATGTTTGGAAGTGCGGCTGAGATGCTCCTTGCCAGATGATCTGGCATGTTGGATCTCCTACGTGTACTGGAGTTCAGCTGAGCAGAAGGGATTTCCAGTGTAAATGCACATCTGTTGCTCCTTAAGTGTGACCATTGTCAAGGTTTCCATCTCTCCAGCAAAGCAGTTTTTAGCCAAAGCCCCAGCAATCTTTGAATTTTTTTCCTTTTTATCCTTCAGGAGGAGAGAGGAAGTCTTCAGGATAACTTTTTTAATTGAAGAGATGAGTTTTTTGTATAACTCTTAAGTTGGTGTTTGTAACACCCACAGCTGCGCTGGTGGAAAGCCGCTGGAGGATTTGTTTGGGCAGAATCCCATTTTGTGGCCTTGAGGGATGCACCTTGGAAGGTGCCTTGCTTGTCACACAACTGCTCAGAGCTGACATTGCAAAGCTCCTGGGCTTCTCTTCTGTGGGAGCATTCCTGCCTGAGGGGTGGGAGTCTGCCCAGGAAAACAAGTGACATTGTTTTCACATGGTGTAAAACTCCTCCCTCCACCGTCTGCGCCGCTGCCCGTATCTCGCCTTTAAATCCTGAAGGGAAGCAGCAGGCTGAGTCATCTGGCGCTGTGCATGTATTTACAAAACAGAAAGGTTGGAACATTGCAGGGGCCGGGAGGAGAAAGTGATGCGCAAAAGACCTTGGCCACCTTGGCCGAAGATAGTGGGTTCCCCTCACTCGTCTCCTGTGTTCGGGCTTGATTGCAGACACAGACTGACATGTTTGAAGTGTGAGGTGATCAATAGGAGTTGGTTCAAGAAAACCTTTGACAAAGCATCAAACAACTGAGCTAAACTTGCTTGGATTTTCCTTGCAAAACCTCATTTGTGAGCACAAGGGAGGGACAGAAGGGTGGAAAGGTCTTTGAAGATTTCTGATGCCAAGATAAGAGGACTGATTATGCTTTCCCTCCTTTTTCCACAGCACCGACTGTCATGGGGGAGGCTTAGTATGTAGCACTAGTGATTTCAGCTGCTATTTGTATTAGTTACAGCCTGTGGCAACCTGACTTTGATCTTGCTTACGCAGGAGTGAGCGCGAGGGAGTGCTGGAGCAGCTCCTCGGGGTGCTTGGGAGCAGCAGTGCCCGCTGTGGCGGGGTTTGCCCCGGCTGGGAGGACCCCGTTCTGGGGCACCCAGCTGCGGACTGCTCCCGCTGCCTGCCGGCTGCTCAGCTCCTGCTAACGAACAAATCTGCCCAGAGATGCCACTTATCCAGGGGAGCCAGTTCCTACCGCACTGTTATATTGATTTGTTGTGGTAACTGCGCATTAAACCTCACTTGCAAGTGCTGCTCATCTCGCTCTGTGCTTTCCCTGGAAAAGCTGCTTTTCAGCAAAAGGTAGTTGTGTCTGCAAGGTTTCCCCTTTCTGGAGGGGGCAGGGTGAAATGACCCTTGGTTGGGTCACCGTATTATGGGAGGTGGAGACAGGGAAAATTTGTACAGTGGAGAGGGATTGCTGCTTTCCTTTCTGTATATCCCACCCACATTATGAGAATAGGGAGTTAGCTACTGAAACAAATGGGCAGGAAATGGGAAGTGAATAAAGGAAAGGGCTCGTTTGCGTGCTGTGAGCACGACCTGGGGGACAGGCTGCTCAGGCCAAAGAGTCAGTGCTATTAGCCTAGCTTTAAAGAGGGCTTGATAAGTGGATATAACCCAGATCTGCCAGGCCTTAAGGCACTAAAAGTCTGCATTGCACCTTGTGAGTAGGCACAGTTAATCCTTATACCCACAAATCAGGTATATTGTGGACTCCTTGGGGGGCTTGTACAGCAGCTGACACTCAGCGGCATGGGCATCCGGGCACACCTGGAAAGCCTGAGCCTGTCCCTAAGCAAGGCAGTGTATTCCAGGGGTGGAAGAATAACTCTCTATATAAGGTGTGCTACAATATCTCAGTATTGACTCCCTGCCCTATCTGGGCTGGGGCCTGTTATGTGCCATGCTGAGACCCTAAAACTCCCACCTAAACCCTCTGCCCTGCCGTTGAGCCCTGTGGGCTGTTTGGAAGGCAGGCCGCTACTGTGGAGGAACTGCTTTGCTTTGGAGGACCAAGTATTGATTTGGGCTCCTTGACTGAATGGTCTCCACTATTTATTGCAGCCCCTACATCCCCAGGGTCCTGGTCTGGGGTCTGAGGCCAGGGGATTCTCTTGTTTAAGAATGTTTTGCTCATTTATTCCTAATCGCATACAGTTCTAATCACTGTCCAGGCCATGGCTTTCAGCTGTCTTGAAATGAAAAGAAAATACATGGTTGTCTTCCAGCACCTTGGGAGCCAAGGGAAGCCTTAGCCAGGGCCAAGCTGTAACGTGGCAGTACAAACACTAATATCCAATGTTTCCCCCAAACTTGTAATTAAGAGCCGATGTCTTTCCCAAGGTTACCAGAAGGACACTAGCCTACAGGACCCACTTGTCTGGCTGCCACAATGCTAAGCCTGTTCCTATGGCAAGGAGCTGATTGCTGTTTTCTGTACTGATTTTAGGTTTATTTCTTTTAATGAGTGCTGCTACATGTCTCCCTTTCTTTTGCTTCTGGCTAAAACCAGACCGAGCAGCTTTTAGGCAAACCTTGCTGTTGCCTCCACTTGTCTCTGGCAGCGCTGAGGAGCTGCTTGGGGGGATTTAGCCGTGGAACCGGTGGGGAGCGGTGGGTGAGGAGGCATGTGCAGAGCGGCGGGGAGGGCAGGGCAGGCGCTTTGTGCCCTGCCTGACCCGGGCACCTCGTGAGTCTCCTCTGGATCTGGGCTTTACTTCTAAAACTCCCCAAAACAACAGACACTGATTTATTTTATTTTATTTTATTTCCCCCCTGGCGTTTGTGAGCCCATGATGCTTGTTTGCTGTTCCTCTCTCAGCCCAAGGACCTGCCTGCACATTCTGTCAGGATCTCCATGTAATTTCTTGGTAGTGCAGCAGCCCATAAAGGCCACAGACAGTGCCAGGCACCCCATGGGGACATCATGAGAAGCAATCCTTTTCCCGAAGCGACTTTCAGTCTGAGTGAGATCATGTAGTGAACAAGGCCTATGTAGCTCCAGCGACTGCTGCAAAGAGCTGAGCTGGGTCTGCTGCTCATTCATTCTTTCTCATAGTATTTTTAGTGGAGGAATGCACCTCCTGACCTGCTGATTGCTGCGCTGCCTGTGAGAGCTGAGCAGTGGGAGGCCTCCGCTGTGCAGGGAAGTGAGGTCCCAGGCATGTTCCAGCTGCAACTTTCCAAGCTGCTCCTATTTTGGGAATGGCTGGGTGTTTCCAGGTCCCCTGGGTGCTCTCTGCGTTTGTCTTCTCGCCTTTGTTAATACTGCTTGGATGATAGCAAGGACCTGGAAAACAGCTATAACTTATTTTCCTTTCTTTAACTGTGTAAACAAGTAACAATGCATCCTGGCTTACCCGACCCTTTCTGAGAAGGGGTGTGTATCTTGGTGGGGAGGTGGATGGTGAGGGCTGTATTTGTGCAGGTATCAGCTAGTTTTTCTTGCTTGATTCATGCTGTCAGGCTGCATGTAATGTGGTGAGCAAAAGAAAGGAGTGTTTCTATGCTATTGAAAAACTAGGTCTTGATTCCTGTCTGCACTAAAAGGTGAAATGTTTTGGGAATGAACGTGGTCTATCTCGGGGGCCATGCTCCTTTCTGTCAGCTGACCGGGATGCTTTAGGAGGGCTTAAACTGGCTGCAAACTGGAAAAGCACAGGCATGCTCCTTCTTGCCTGTCTTACTGCTAATACCTCCCTTCCTCCCACCTTCCCAGGCCCGTAAGCATGGGCTCAAATCCATTACAGACTTCCTTGAAAGTGAATTGTGGTGTAAGAACACACTGTAAAAGGATGGAGTTAACCACATACTCACTATCTGTTGCTCAATGAGGGCCATAAATAGGCCCGTTGCAACAATGCTGTGTTTTGTAAATGTCTGCACTTTTCCTGAGTTACTAAGAAGATGGGCTTATTAGTCATGGATTAGGGGTATTGCATGAATTTAACACAGCCTTCAGATCATCAGCCTATTGTGCTTGGCTCAAGCTACTCACAGGCCAGACTGTGCTTCAGGTTATGTCTAAGTTCAGATGCTTTGCTGAGTGGGGATGAATGTGTGGACTGGTTCCTCACGGTTCTCCAAATCCTTGAGCAAATTTAAATTCTCCTTCTGGAAGCCAGATGTGTCAACTCAGTAAGACATCCTGTCTAAATATTTTCAAACAGAAGTTAGGGTTGCCTCATGACTCTTGGTTCTGGAGTTGTTTGTTTTTCAGTGTTAGTTTTCTGTCTTGTCGCAGAGAAATAGCCACAGGGCCAGATTCTGATCTAAATTCTACCAGTGGGACCCAGGAACAGCTCTTACTGAGTTAGGCTGCAGAAGAGGGAGGTTGGAGCAGGCTACTTGTTCCCAGGGTCCTCTGAAAGACGGTTAAGACTATAGCAACTGTTTCCTAACCCAAATGTCAGCACGGGACAAGCTGTCCGCAGAAGTAGCCTGGGTCTCACCCTAGTAGCATGCACTTACTAGAACTGCCGTCAGCAGCAGGAAAACTGATGGAGAGCAGGCAAGTTATGACATTAATTTTTTTTTTCCTTTTGGATAGAGGAAAAGGAGATTACAAAGCAACTTCTCTGCAGCAGCCTGTAGTTTCTGAGATGGGCTGTGATGTGACGGGAAGAGGCTGGTTTGGGATTTAAAATTCCCTCTTTGGAAATCACCATTCCTGGCGGCAGCACATGCATTGCGAGTGTCTCCACAGGAAATACGCTGAAGCATGTCTCCCCTTGCTTGGGGACCTCGTACTCCTCCCTTCAGGAGACCTGCATTCTGGAGATGGGTGCACACTGCCCATGCCGACTCTGGGAGCTGACCCTTTTGTGGCAGGAGAGAACAGCCTGGGTCCAGAGTCCCAGTTTGGGTCTGTATTGGAAGCTAACTTATACTTTTAAGCTTTTCCTGTCACTGGGAGGATAAGGGATCACAAGTAACTCAGCTAGTGGGCCAAATTTATTGGTAAGTTGCAGCTGCTTGGTGCTCTTGAGCTAATGCAAGATGGCCATAAACCTAGTTTATTAGTGCAGTTGACTGAGAATTCTACGTGATTTGTAGCACCACTCTGGGATGAAGTTGTCAGAGCCACCCTAATAAGTTTGGCCCAGGAGAACTGTATTGGCATAAAAAGGTCTGATCTGTGTATCCTTTTAAAGTTACAAATAGTAGAAAGCTTTTCTGCTAGACTCTTTTTGTCAGAAGCTGCTGATCCACAGGGAGTCCCCTCCCCACATACACCAAATGAGGATAGACTCAAGTTATTTTTCATGAAAGTTCCTCAGGTCCAGGTCGGAATCTGTTGTCATAAACCTCCTTTCTGGTGGTGGCACTGCTCAGGAAACCCCATCCTGGGGCCTGAGCCTCACAGCTGCTCCCTCCATTGTCAAGCTGCTACTCCGAAGAACAGCGGTAGTGTGTGCATATAGGGGAATGACCTCAATGGGAGAGAGCTGCTCAGAGGAACTAGGGTTTGGGGTGCAGACGACTTGCCTGCAGCACTGACAAATCTGAGCTCAGTTTTGATCCATTCTGGAGGAGAGCCTTAGCAGCCCAGTGGGATGATTGGCTATCAAGAATGCTGGATTCATTTTCTTTCTTTTCCTAAAAACAGACACCCAAAGTTTGGGCTTCCCATTGAACACAGAGTGGTTTGTGGTTTCCTCATTTAAAGGAGATGTGGTTTATATTTCTTTCAGTTTTGTCTTTTTTTTGCTGTGGTGCTGTTTTGGGAACTCCAGAGCTGGTCATCTGGACCTCTGTGAAATGAATTGGGAAATTTCTTCACTGTTTGCTTTTTGCCTGCATAAAATTGAAGCTTCCTTGTAAGATGGCATCCTTCTCTGCTGAAAACTTTACAGCCCCACTGAAGCCTACCAAGTATAGACTATACCAAATGAAGATATAGCTCAGGTAGGTATTGCTGGTGATTGTAAAGCACAGTGAGATCTTTGTATGCTCAGAGCACTTCTGTGTTCTCAAAGGAATGCTTCTTTTGGAGTTTAAACATGAATTGGGTTACATTTAAGTCCCAGATGTTGGAGGCTGTGTATTTAAACTCCTGCAAATGACTGTGACTTCACAGCCTTTGGGGGGTCTCTTCCCTGCTGGCTGCTTGACAATTCAGGTTTGATCTTTGGATCGGGTACCTGATGTTGCCATTGTGTTACTGTGTGTGTTTTCATGCTTGGTGAAGGAGGAAAGATAATACTGGATCTAGCCAGAAGTTAGAGCAGTGGGATTAGATGACACCTCATCTAGCCTACAGGCTGCTGCTAGGAAATTAAGCCATTGGAGTTCTCTGGACACCTTTGAGCCCCTGGAGGGAAATCAAATCAGATCAATGCCTTTTGCCATGTGGCTGGCCTGTTTTTGAGTCAGCATAGAAACACTGCTGCTATATCTTCTTGCTGTGGCTCTTTAGGGGGTTAAAATGGACTGTTTGGGGATTGTTACTGGCTGCTTTTACTGTGAATTTACTGTGTTCCTGAGCCAAGAACATCAGCCCCTGGACAAAAATGACTAGTTCTAGCCTCTCTGGTATTCAGAAGCCACCAAAAGATTATTCAGGCATGAAGAGCCAATGTGTTCTAGAGTTCTCATTTTCTGTGTTGGCAGATACTGGCTACAGAGAGCTAACTACTGCAGTTACGTTGCTGAAAACTAGTGGCAACTGCCTACGTGTGGCTCTGCAGAAGGCAGAACCGGTACTCTGCTGCCTGCACAGAACAGCTAGCTAAAGCCCTTGCTGGCTTCTCACCACGCACCTTTCCTTTCCCCACCACTGACCGTTTGAACATTGTCAGCAGTCTGGTAACCCAGCAGTTAGTTATAAAAAGCAAGCATGGGCTTGGCAATACTTGTGCTGGGGCATGTTTTTATATGGGATACAGTAATGTGCATGGATTTCTCTTTGGCGAGAGGTGGCCAGATCTCCAAATGCTGCTTTGGACACAGCGTGCCTTGGTGTGGCGAGTCAGACCCTGGGCTGTGACCCACATCTTGTATGCAGTGGGGACCTTCCCAGGGATGAAGCATGCAGACGTGGTAAAGGCAGCAGTGATTCAGGCGGCCCCTGTGCCTTTTCATTTTTAGGATGCCTCATGATGTGCAGAGGCCACAGTGTACACAAGAAGCAGCTTGCTTGTCTGCCTCGCAGACTGCTGTGGTGGGTCATGCCCTCCATGTACTTCTCACAGGCAGATGGGGTTTGTGAGGCAGTTACTTGAGGATAATGTCACTACTTTTGCAATGCCTCTGCTGGGAAAATCCTTCTCTTGTCAGATACAAGGCTTTTAGTGTCCCTTTTCCTCCACTCTAACCTTTTACCATAGCAAATAGGGCTGGCCTGCTGGCGTTACCTGCTATTCTCCATGCTCCCTTGCATCCCCGTAAGTTAGCCCCCTTTGGGGGGGGGGGGGGGTGTAGAGATGACATTCTTGTCCACACAACTGAAGTCTCAGTGTAAAAGCAGAATTGTTTACTTGAATTTTCAGAACTGCAGGTGGGGTGATGCTCTTGAGCAGGTTTTATTTTTATTTTAGATAAATGTGCATGTTCAAATGTGATCACACATGTGCACAGCAGAAACAGAAACCAGCAGCTCTGCAATAGTTAGCCGTGTCCGCTGTGCTGCAGAAAGAGCTGATGTGTTGTGTCGTGTTGTGTCCTGCCCCCCACCCCCCATTGCCCCACCCCATAGCTCTCTTTGGGCTTTGGTGTGACTTGGGTCTGCTGTCCCTGCCCAAAACAGCAGCAGGAGGGTGTCAGGATAAGCAGGGAGGAAGAACACATCTATGCTCTGTTTTAGGGCACGCACCTTCGAGGCTCAGCACTACTGCTTGCTTTGTGTATAGATGTGGGAGCTGTGGATTGCTTCTAAGGGTAAGCGATGCCCAGGGTAAGGAAGAAAAGTCAGCTCTTGGTGAGAGTCCACGCTTCTACTCTTAGGCTTTTTGTCATATGAATAAAACCACTGCTCACTGCAGATCTCTTCCACCCACTTTGTCTAGAGCATGATACTGCTCTGTAGGCACCCAGGTTTCAGGTAGGACTTGACAAATACACTGGTTTATCAGCCAGACTTGTTCCATTATGAAATTGTGTTGCTGGCTTTCCACTGTGATTAGTGATGTGCTTACATCCTCTTGGCCTAAGCTGCTGAGGGTGGTGATACTTTCCCTCTGAGACAATTACCTGGGCGGAGGACTGAAGCAAGCCTGCTCTGGTAATGCCATATCATTTTTCAGTTGATTGTTGCTGTTATGCTTATTAAGTGTTCTTGTCTTTTTTGGGTGGTTGTTTTTGTTTGTTTTAGTTTTTTTGTTGTTGTTTAAAATGCAGGAGTAGACTAGTGTAAAGGGTAAATTCAAATCTGCTTGCAGAACTTCTACTTTTTTCAGTTAGGTTTCCAGTGCACCTCCCTTGTCCTGAGGTTCTGGTCTGAAGCTGCTGTCTTGCTCTGGTACGTAGCAGTGGCTGTGTCCCAGGGTCAGAGCAATGCTCTACACACCTGTCTTGGGTAAGGGTCTGGAGCAGATGCTGAGCGTGACAAAGATCATAAGAAACATGGCAAGTATGGAAGGATAGTTCTTCCATTATAATTTTCCAACATTCAGTGCAAGTCCAAAGGTCCAAGTAAAGCTATCTGGCCCATTGTGCTAATATAACTAAGGAATGCCCATTTCTAGCCAGTGACTACAAAGGTGAGCATGGTGAGCAACATGTCTAACTACCTTTGACTCATGGCCCAAATGACCAGGTGGCTACTTGCATCTGGGTCAGGTTGATGTTGCCATTGATACCACCTGGGGCAAATTTTTGCAGTGGTTTCTGTGGTTTTATAGCAAGATGCCTTTGCCAGTCTGCTGCTGTGTCCTGAAGTGCTGCATCCTTAGTCTACCTTCTGGCAATGAGTCCTCTTTCAGAGGTGGTTGTTCTTGTGCAAAGACTATCTGTTCCCCTCACAGCTATGTTGGGAGTTTTTGAAAGACAAGCCCTATGAGACTTGTGGGGAAAAGTGACCTAGGAGGGAAACTTTCATTCCTTTGAGATTACTGATTGGGTCTACCAGTCTGAAGCAGATGGGATCCAACACAACTTGAACTAAACCCACGAGAAACATTTAAATGCGGAGACAATTTTCAGTAAATACTTTGCATTATGACATCCTGTGAGCTTCCTCAGAGTGTTACTGGAAGCTGGTTTAAGCTTGCCAAATTTCCAGCCCTTCTTTTTTTCTTTACCCACTTGACAGATAAGCAGCTCCAGTGACTTAAGCACAGTGACCCATTCAGCTAGGCAACTCTTCTAGCCTCCTGAATGTCCTTGGCCTCTCTTCCCATTTGAGCAGCACTTAGTATTAATGCTAGGACATTGTTGTGGGTACCCTGGCCTGTATATTTTTGAAAAACAAAAGTTTTGGCAGACAGATCTGATTTGAAACATAGCTGCAGGCTAGACTAACATGACTTGAGAGAGGCAGGTAGGAATTACTGATGGTGAAGCGTTAACTCATGTCAGCTTTCAAGCCTTAAGCCAGAACCCTGCGGTTCTACTTGTTCCCAGTTCCACAAAGTTGTTTATCCTAATTTAATTTCATGCCTCCTACATATGTATATAGTTCAATGATAGGCACATCAAGACCGACAGCTCAAATACAAAAAGAGTTAAGGCTGAAAGGAACACAAAAATCCCTTGCTGAGAGAGACACAGCTTGGAGGGATTGGCTTATGCTAGGTGCAGTTGCTAAGAGTTTATTCCTCTGGCTTGACTCTCAGGATCTCACTCGCACCAAGTGAGATGCTCTGAGCCTTTTGCCTTTGGAGGGATGTTGACTCACTCTAATAGTTTCTGTCTGGAGACATTGAGTAGAAGAGTCTACTCAATCTTGTCTACTGCATGGGAAAGCATCAAGGAAATAGTCATTAAAGCCCTTGGATAAGGAATAGATCATAAGAAGAAATGGCCCTGGTACAAATCCTGCTTTGGCTTCTTTCCTGAGCTCTACAAATCTTTTGCCCAGGCTGGGTCGGGGTATTATTACAGATCTCTAGCTTTTTGGCTCTAGCTCTCCCATATGTGCAAAGACCTCCTGGTAAAATGGGCTGAACTTCAAGTGGCCTTGAGTTGATTCAGTTAGCGGAGGAAAACCAAAACAAACATGGGGGGTTTCAGCTGAGTTTTTGCTATTGCAGGCTCAGATTCTTTTGAATCCCTAATTTAAAAACTCCAGTGGCATACCACAGGCCTTGAAGCAGGAGAAATTTAGCACTGATCCTCGGTGACTGGAAACCACCAAGTGTTGCATTCAGTTTAATCTCTAACTAACCTCCCACCTCTTAAGCTGGAGTGGCCCTCCTGATCTAGTGGGTCACTTGCCAGCAGAGCCAGCATCACTGCTCCCAGGCCTTGGAAGCCTTTGAAGCCTTTGCTTCGGAAAAACCACCACCCTCAGAATGGTGATCAAGGGCAATGAACTGTGCTGTCTGTACAAATCCAGACCTCTAAGAAATGTCTCTTCTCTGAGGGTTTTGCAGAAACCCTGTCCTGTTTGGAAATGATGGATGCAAGACAGCCATTAATAAGCTGAAAAGCGAAATGGGAGCAAGAGTCATCTAGTTCTTAAGCGTGGCTTCCTTCTCATATCTGCAGCAATTGCAAGGGTGTTTTTTCTTAAAAATGTTTTGAGAGACAGATATCCATGAAACTGCATTTCCAGTATGGTCTGGGGAGCACTGGGAAAGCTAAAGAAACGTTTCTGGCAGCAGTTCAGCTTTCTTAGCATACTGTACTTACCCAATCTATGTCCCTTTTAAATTCTAATGACTTCCTCAGGCATACCACAAACACTCTGGCCCTTGTCACTTCTCCCTTTGAAGTTTGCTTTTCATAATGCTGCCTTTTCTGAAATGTTCCTGCTGTCAGTCAGCTAACTAGTACAAAATTTCCCCCTTCTTCAAAATCACTTAATTCCTTTTCAATTACAAATAACAGCTCTCCTGTTGCTGGCTGCTGACTCATGCAGGAAAGGTAGCACGCCTCGTGTGAGTGCAGAGAGCATGCTCCTGCAGCCAGCTAAAATAGGGCAGGGAAATCCGAGTGAGATGGCTGAAGCAGGAAGGAGAGGTGCGGACGCAGTGAGGTATGTTAAGAGGAAAGTGTCTCCGTGAAGCCAGAGTCTGAGCAGTAGTTGGTGCTGGGTGCGTATCCTCACCGAAGCTTTAGAGTATCAGCCCCATCATTGAATTTTTGTGCTTTGGCCTAAAAGGCTGCCTGTGAGGAAGGGTGAATATTGAAGAATGTGCGCTTCAAAAAAATGGCTGCCTAGCCATAATGCTTGTCTCCTTGCTGCTTCTCTCTGACTAGGTAGATCTGGTGTTGCATAATGCAAGTCTGCAGTTTGGCCCAGAGACGCTTAAGCTAACAGAGAGGCAGCGCTAGTCAGTACCATGCTGTCCCACAGCACTGTTTCCAGGATCTGGGCAGAGTCTCTGCATGGTGCCATGTTGCGCGAGAGTGCCAGCCTGCTCTGGGCTAGCTGGAGGCTCTGCCCTTTACCCCATCAAGGGATACAGACTGTTGCATTTTCCTTGACTGACCTTTCCTCCCACTCCTTCCTTTATTCTTCGCTACATCTGCTTGTGCCTAGCCAGAGTTAGACTCATTAGTCCAAACTGGAGTGTCTTGCTCTGCACCAAGAATTTCACTTGTCTTCTGGTGCTTTATACCAACATACAACCCATCCTCAAATGTCCTTTAGAGAAGTCACCCTGAGATGGTTGTACAGAAGGCATGGGTAAAACATGCTGAAGTACTACCTCCAAAGCGCTCTAGATGAGGACAGCTCGTCATGGGTAGGGAGACTGCAATGTATTGCTGTGTTGCTAAGACAGGTTCATATAGATTCAATTTCTCTTCTATGAATCTGTCCCCTGCGCTTTGCTTACCATGCAGGAGGGGGAACTCGTATAAGTGTGAATTAGCATGTCTCATCTGGAAATTTCAGCCAGATATTATTCAAAATGGCAATGAGGCTTAGGTCACGCATGTTTTGAATGCTATGGAAGAGAGCTGAAGAGCTTGATAGCTTGGGCAGCCCTCAAGCAACTCTTGTGCCTGTAATATTCATTCTGTATTTCTTGCAATATGTAACCTCTTCAGCAGCTTACCCAGGCAGCTGTAACAGGAGTGGCCATGTTAAAGGCTGAGACAAAGCTAATCTGTGTTCCCAATCTTGTTAGTCTGGCTACCAGGCCAAAGACATGACCCTGCCTCCCCACCTTGGAGGAAATGGGAAGAGAGCAATTCTCCTGTCTCTATGAATCCAGCCTACCCCTACCAACATGTCTTTTGCTGCTGAAGCAAATTAGTGAAATAAAAATTACTGTTATCTTAAATATCACTTTTTAAATCAAACAAAATCAAACATTTAACAAACATGTTTAAATCAAATAAAAATACACCTGGCCCTAAAAATGGAAAATGTTTTCCGATTCATCTGCCTTTCCCTTTCTTCACCTGTCTGTCTGCTGCTTAGAGAGCTGGGACAAGCAGATAACAATAAAACAAATGGAACTGCAACAAGCCACAACACAAACAATCATTATGTTTTTTCCTAACCCAGGAAGATTTAAAGGCTCTGTGGCTTTGTGTTCTCTGGCTTGCCTTGGCTTAGCCTTTGGGGCTGGAGCGAAGAATTGATGGAAGAAAAGTCAAAAGTTGAGTGAATGTTTGTGGTGGCTGCCTGCATGGGAAAGGGCTGATGCAATGGGCTACTGGTGTCTGGTGTGAGGATTTTGGTAGCCTTTACGAGACAAGAACAGGGGACAGTAACTGATAAGATCCTTCTTTAAGCAGTATTTGAAATGTACTGCTCCTCAGACAGGTAGGCAAGTCAACATGGTGAGGTGGGAGATCTTGAGCACACAGCTAGGTGCTACTCTCCTCTCTGCCTCGTTCTCTAGACCATCAGCAAGTTGAATGCCACCATTTTTTTTGGTACCTTCTCTACAAAACTGGATTGCTGCTACCCCAGTTGTGGCTTTTTGTTAACATCTATCCAGCAGTTTTAAAGATGTGTGTCTCTGTGTTTGTGAGTACTAGAAAACTATCTCAAGGGCATTTCCTGTTTGCAAGATGATAATCATGTCCTTGACTGAATTGATTCCAATGCTGGAGGCGAAGTGGTTTATTAGCCAAGCTGCCCTTACTACTGAGCTAATAGAGAGTTCCCTCAAGTTATTACTTTCATTAAAAACTATTAATTTCTTAGTGCAGACACTTAAATATGTTACCTTCACCTTTTGGATGGAGAAAAGGCAGCAGTGCTGGCTTTGTGCGAGGACAGCATGGCCTGCCCTGGCAGCAGGGAGCTGGGCAGCGAGCTGCTGCTCCCAAGCTGCTTCCAGCTGCTCACTGCTGCTCCCTTAACCCCCTGCCGCAGCTGTGAGCACGACTGCTCCCCATGTAACCCGTGTTAGAGGTCCCCTCTTCTGCAGGCGTGGCCCGGCCCATGCCAGCTGTGCAGGCTGGTTGTACCAGCAGAGCTGAAGAGGCGGGTAACCTCTGCTGGGGAGGTGGTGAGGAGCAGCTGGGAGTGGTGATCCCTTGGGTGAGAGGGACGGGATGTGGGACTGCAACCACATGCAGAGGGTAAATTGCTGCGAACATTGTGCTGTACCTGTTTAACTGGTGCCAACTTGGATACTTGTGCTCAGGGCAAAGGCATGCAGTGGCATGGTCCTTTGAAAGAGAGAAGTGTTTTATGCTGTGTTGCATTTCTCCTGTTTCCAGACTGCCCATGGAGCATTTCTCCTCACTGGGGAGAGCTGTGAGGATAAGTTAAGCTGCACAGTGTCCTGGAAGATGCAGAGAGCCATATAAAGGCTGGAAGAAATTATTTGTTGTGATTTGTTGTTAGCCTTTGTACTGGACCTGCTTAATTTCAAGAAAAGATCAATCTCTGATCCTGAGTCAGCACCCTGAGTGACTCCAAACTGGGCTAAGGTGGACCTGTCCTGATACCTCCCTTTTGCCCTCTCCTGCTACATCTCAAGGCTGCTGACATGTGGGGAAAGTTCAGCCATGCATCAGTGTCAAGCTCAACCTCTGCTGATCACTCTAATTTCTAATTGCAAATTTGGAGGGTGGAAAAAAAGGTTTGAGAAGGAGATGTTTGCAGAGGCAGCAATGTCCGTCACTGATGATGACATAAGTATTCATTAGAGTGTAATGCTGAGAAAAGAGAAATAGCCCAACTGGCTAAGTTAAAGCCAAGGTACAAAGATCCCTTAAAAGTCTGTTAAAAGGGAGGTTAGAGTCGAAGCATGAATTTAAAAAAGTTTCAGGGAAGCTGAATTTGCTGGAGGGGCTTGAACTTGTTCATCAGCAGTTTCTTGTCACGGATTTTCTGCTGAAGTAGTAAATGAAAATAATGATCTAACTCTTAAATCTATGATAGGATTAGTGATACCTTTGGCATATTTATATAATGGGTTTCAGAGGTTTAATTCGGAATATTATTCCCACTCTGAATAACTGGCTCTCATTCATGTAAACAAAGCACAAGACAGACTAAGTAAGAAAATCTTTTTTTATCTGGTAAATGGTAGTTTTGCTGGTTTGGGAGTTGTCTCATTTCTTATGCCTCATAGTTTGGATAGAAAGGGAGGAGCTTTCCAATTCACATGGGAAGGAAAGAAATGCAGATCTTGGTCCATGTTCTGTGCTGCCACAAAGCCCCCAGGCCCCTGAGGGGACCTGCTGGGAAGAAGGCAGAGTGACATGAAGTTAGCTTGTCCTGATCCTCTTCTTTCCCACCTATGCACTTCAGGTAAACTTGACTTCCTGCTTCTCAGTGACAAAAGGGAGAGGAGACTCGAGCCCAGTGGTGCAGGTGTTTGCTAGTCTTCTGTGACCCCAGTGGATAAAACAAGACTTATGTTTCAATCTTGGCAGCTTTATGTCAGTGACTTCCTCTCCTAGTAAGAGATTCCCCCACAGAAGAGCAAAGCAGCTGTGTGCAGTGGGACAGGTCCACTGCCTTGAGCCAAGCAGAGACTCATCCAGGTCACAGCAGACGTTGCTTATCTCAATTAGTAACAGCTGTCCTGTAGCAGCGAGCTCAGTGGAGGAAAGAGTAATGCTCCTTTACGTGGCTGCTGCATGTGGGTCATCGTTTTCCCTTTTTTGGGGAATTTTCTTCTCTGATCCCTTCTCCATGAGCCTGACCATCAACACTATGTGGGGCCTGGATCCAAAGGAAAACAAATGGGAGCTCGCGTTGTGTCTTTCCATGCAGTGAACGGAGCTCCACTAGTTTCCATGGCACTGGCATACTAGCCCTGGTGCTTAACTGGTTCTGCACTGGTTTCAGAATTACTGTGCCATTTACCCCAGTACACTCCTGGCTCACCAAGTATTTGGTCACCGTTTTGCCACTTTGTCACTTGTGTGTTAGCAGGGCATGCTTCTTTCACACAGTAAGCAAGCAACCTGTGTTGGAAAAACTGACACCTATGTAATAGGCACCTGCATAAATTGGGTGGTCATTTCCCATGACTGACACTTGTTTTCCTGAAAGCAACTGATAGTCATTTTTGTAAGTACTGGGCAGAAGTCTCCCTGAAAGGTTCTACTAAGAGAATAAGTTTGGCAGTTTCTTGGGCAGCATGAATTAACAACATGGGCACAAAGTGGTACCAAAAGCTTGAACTGCATTTGAAAACCTGATGAGAGGTAAGGTGAAATTTGGGGTCTGGAGCAGGGCAGAGCCTCTGTTTCTCTAGAGCGTCACTGTAGCATTAGGACAAGACTGGTGTTCACCCACAAGGCACCAGTGTCTCAGTGGCTTACATGGTGCCCAACTGCTTTAGGGAATGGATAACTAACAGGGCTGCTGCATGCTCCTGGGAGGCTGCCGTCCCACCCAGAATTCAATGACGTATCATGTCTGTGACCACTGAAGTGGTGCAGAATAAAGATGTCATCTCTTAATTTCCAGAGTGGGGACATCCAGTCCTGCCCTCAGGACACCTCCTGGTATCAGTGCCCTCCCTTTGTGGGTGGGTGGGAGCTGTGGCCTCCTGTGCTAACAGATGTTGGAGCCCTGCTGGGAGATGCTAATTGAGCACTGGTGACTAATTGCAGGAGGCAGTCTGCAATTTGACCTCTGAAGTGGCTGTTTAGTCATTCTCAAGCCTCCTCTTCCCACACCTTTTAACCCAAAATTGAAATTTAGTGAATGCTGGTGTGCTTTGAATCCTGCTGTTAAGAGGGGTGAGTTTTGCTCCTGCGTGATGTCTGTAGACTTTTAAACAAGTCTCTGCTCACGTTTACGTAGAGGGATTCCAGAGGAAATACCTGGTTTTCACACTGCTGTGTCAGTTCTGCTCAGTGCCTCAGCTGCATGGTCCCTCCTGGCTTTTAGGCTCCTAAGCTACCCTGAAGAAGAGGATGGATGAGGACTGCATGGAATATTTAGACAAGGGATTGCTGCGTTTCTTTCTTAAGAATCTTGCTCAGTCAACAACAGCTGCTATAGTGTCTGTCAGCCTACCTGATCCACTTCAGGGTACTTCAAAAGTCCATTTTTTCCCCTGCACTAGTGTGATAGTCTTGTGTAGTCTGTTCTGTTTTACAGCTGTGGAAAAAGAGGCTGAGCCCTGGTGGTTATGGTCAGCTGACATGGCTAGAAGGAAACAGTGAGGAAGACTGGGGACTCCAGTTCTCTGCATCTGTCTATCTCTCTGACACTAGCCCTCTTGCTTTTGCTTTATCAAACAGTTGCTTTCCCCTTCTGTTATGTTTATGTTGTTCGTTGGAGAAATGATGCCATAAAGTCAGAGGATGGTGGGAAAATGCTTCGACAGGAGGTGTTCAGAGGGTGTGTGCATGGGTGTATGTGCATGTCCTCCTTATAAAAAGAAAGAAAAGACCTCTGCCTATCTGGCAGCTTCCTTTAGTTTCTTTCTTGCCTGCAATAAAGAAGTCTATCCACATGTTTTTGGCAGTCAACCTCCCTTATTTGCACTGATGTGGCACAAACTGCAGGATGTTGTTCCAGGGCTGTCATTTACCATCACTGTGATAGCTAATCTCATTAGGACCCAGTTGCTGTTTGCTGAACATAGTACCCTAGGCTTGCTTTTTCTACAGCAAAGAGTAATCCCATGGCCAAGGGTTCTGTCAGGCTTTAGGAGAGCAGCGTGCTGGTCAATGTAGCCACTATTTTATTTGTGGAGAGCGATGGAATATAGCCATCTGGATACACCCTGCCTTCTTCTGGATGTAGCCATGCAGGGTGATGAATAAGAGCAACAGGCACAGTCTGCTTCAGCATTTTGACTACAGTCGTGCTCAGGAGTCCCTCTAAGAACAGCTGATCTTTCTCCCCAGATGTAGAGAAGCCCTAAATTTGGGCTGCTCTAGAACCTTTTTAGGTAGGAAGGCCACTTTTGAGAATCAGGGTCTGGCTGTGATGGAGAGGCTCTGGTTTTCCCCCAGCATTAGCAAGAAACTGAGCTGAGGTGCAGGAACATATGTCGCCACCTCCATGGAACAACTGCTGCGTTGAGAAAGTGAAGAACAAGCATGTTGCAAAGGCTGGGCTGAGTGGCTTGCTGTGAGATGCCTCTTTACCCTGGATTTGAGCAGTGAAGCCCCGTGCGCTTGTACTGTGGCGTTTAGTTCTTTGCATGGTTTTTGTCTTTAAGCAGCTGTTGTACTTGATCAAGCACTTCCTAGTAGCCCCTTCCTGGACATAGTTATCTGTTACATAAGATACCAAACAATGGATGTCCTTTAAGTTATGGGTCAGGTTGTCACCAAGCCCCAAACAATGCAGTCTGCCATATGGTCTTTTAGGGAGCGAGGGATGGAGAGGGGAGCAGAGCTTCACAAGACAGAGGAAAGAGGGGGAACCCAAATCTTAACAGAAAACTGAGGAAGTAAGGGAAGAAGCAGCAGAGAAGACTGTGGGATAAGAAGGGAATCAATGGTGGCAGCTTTAGAGGAAATTGTCTTTTTATGTCACACAACTGTAGGCTTCAGTGCTGGGAGTTGGCAGCAAACAAGAACTCTGCTTCATAGAACTTGAGATTGTTTTCCTCGCCCCGGGAAGGGAGCCAGCTATGGCCTGTTCTTGGGGACACTTACCTTAGGAAGAAGACCCTAGTTCACACCCTGACCTACCAGACATGGTCCAAGTTTTTCCAATTCACTTTCATTTCTGATTTACTTTGATCCACATCTTATTCTCCTGGCTCCTGTTCTGATTTTTCCCCATTCCAGTTGCTTCCCTGATGTTCTAGCTTGATTCTCCTCCAGAAGGAATTACTGTGTTATGCAAGTGATATATGACTCTTTCTCACTCGCTCACTCACTCTGAGATTCAATGCTTAGCACAGCGACAGTCCAGGCAACTCCAGGTCCCAGTACAGTTCTCCACAGTACTTTGTTACATGACTGCATTCATTGATGCTAGCTCATATTGCTAACAACCTGAGCACAGACATGCAGTCTGTTGCCTAATAAAACTCTGGGGACCTTTTGAGTTTGAGGGACACTCTACCAGTGTGGCATGTTATAAATGGATGAGACACTCACTCCTTTCAGATTTCATCCAGCAAATTAGATGGGCAATGTGAGACCTCCTATGACTCACCAGCTGGTCAGTCTTGGAAAGGCTGAGACCCTTTGCAAAGGGAGATGTCACTATATTCACCCCCAAGTTTCACGCATGTGCTATCTATTGCATATAATAAAGCGCTGTGGCACAAATAGATAAAAGATTGCTCAGTGAAAACTCCTTATGACAAAGTAATTTTCACGCTTTCCTTTATTTTTTTTCTTGGATGCTGTTTCTCATCTTCCAGCGGAGGGGAGAGAAGTCTGTGTTCAGCAGTCTGAAAAGCTTTGTGTGCATTTTCTGTTGCCGCGTTGTTAAAGTTCAGAGTTCCTAGGTTGGAGCTGCCAGCTTCTCAATGCGATTCTTGTTCGAACTTCCAGAGCAGCCCACGCAGAGCCGGTTGGGTTCATCTGTGCACTTCACAGCCCACAGACCCCATGTTTGCCCCTCTCTTTCCATGATTCATACTTTGCAACAAAGGCAAGCCTAGTGCTCCCAGCTTGAGTGTGTGAAGCCAGGTGGTACTGGATTTTAGGTACATCAAAGAAGCTGTCTCTGCTTTTTTGTTTGTTTGTTTGTTTTTCTTCCTTGTAAGCACTCATTATTTCTGAAAACCAAGCAGCTTTGTGGCAGTAGTCATAACTGTCTAACACAGCATGCTAAATATGGGAATTATGGTAGGAGTTCTCCAATTTTACAATTTTCCTATATAGAGGAGTTTGGGGTTGCCTCAATTTTGTGACTTTCCCCTCTTATTTTTTTTAATCTAGCAGTGCTTCTCTAATGCACTGTTTACTAAAAGCTTGGGTTTTTTTTTTTCCTTCTTTGCTTTGATAAGCACAGTACTTCTCATTTTGCTGTGGGGAGGCTTTTCCCCTACAGGTACTTATGAAATACTCTTCCATGAAAAATGAAGAATTTTCAGCTGGCCAGCAATGGGCTGCGCTCCAGTGACTGCAGGTTTAAGTGAGAGAAGTGAAGCCTGGTTTCTAATGATAAAAAACAAGTTAGTAAGCTTTAGTACACACATGCTTGCATTTCTATGCCTGCCAGCCAGGGTGAACGCTAGCAAGGTTTCAGCATGGTGGAGGTGTCTCAAAGGAGCGGCCCTCTGCGGTCCAGCAGAGGTGTCAGTTCTTCCTCTCCTGCTGCTCGCCCTACGCGCGGTGTATGTTGCGTTATGGCCATCCTGATGTTACGCTGCCTGAGCGTGCTGGAGTCGAGGGCATTCAGAGCACGGCAGAGGAGTGTTAATGCTTTGGCCTTTCTGCAGCAGTTATTTCACAGTTTTCTTTGCTCCTCCCTTGCAAGACTCTGAAGCAGGCAGGATGAGGAGGGTCTGTTTGAAGAAATATCCGCTTTGTTGGTTTGGAAGGCAGCCTCACATGAGGGTCATCCAGCTGTTACAGCTGTCACTGTCAACACATCTGTCTTTCCTCACAGTTAGGGAGAATAGGCTTCTTTAGCTGCTATCATAGCTGACTTTTTCTCTCTTCCAGCAACAGTCGGCCTTTGCAAAGCTCTAAATTAGCCTAGGAGGCCTGGGCTGGGTCCTCCTGCTCTGCTCACAACACTAGCTATTCAGCAGTCTGAATACTCTCTCTATCCCAGCCTGTCCTCATTGCACACTCATCAGCTGGCCTATTGATTTTATGCAGGGAAGAAAAAAGAAACCAGGGCAAAAAAGTAACTGCTTTCTGCCAAAGCAGCCCCTGGGGAATGCCAGTGCTGCTAGCCTAGGCTGTTCAGGAGGGGAAACTGGGGACTGAAAGGATGCCGCAGGAAGTTTCCTCTCGGCACCCTACTGCATGGTTCCCCTCTAATGCTGGTTGGCAACTCCTGCGCCCTTGTGCCCTTCCGAGAGCCCTGGCGCGGTTACCGGTTCCGCTGTCCCTGGGCTCTCCGAGGCGTTAGAAGCAGGCTGCGGCACTGCAAGTGTTTACAGGTTCCCCCTCCCTCTGATGGAGATGCCGGAATCTGTGCTGCCTCCCAACAGCTTAACTCAGTCCCATGTAGCAGATGTGAAGCGAAGTCCTAAATCTGGCTTCTGCTTTTGGCAGGAGTGTGGGAAATCTCCCAGTGCTTCAAGATTCAAGGAAGGGCAATTTGGAAGTGAAAGCTGCAGACTGGGACACAGAAAAACTAGGTTGCGTTCCTGGTCTGGTGAAGAATACACACATCCTTGGACAAATAGCTTAATCTTTCTGCGCCTTGGTTTCCTGTTAGTAAATGATACTCCTTATCTTCCACCTCTCATCTCAATAGAGGAAAGAATTTGTCTTTTAGTATGTATCTTATTACAGTTCTTTGTCCAGTGGCTGGGGCCCCTCTACCTTGATAAAATAAATAATTGAATGTAGATTAAATGGTCTAACATAATCCTGCCCAGTGGTTACTAAAACACTTGAATGAAAGTTCATTCAGAGCCTGTCTTTCCATTTCCTCATAAGGCCAGGACATAAAGTAATTAGATGTAGACATAGGTTGTTATTGTAGGAAAATGATGAAGATCAGTGGTTATTGGAAGGAATGGTTTTTATAATCTAGTTTAATGGTCATTTACCTTTCAGTGACCTTGGTGTCAGGCAAAACTGGCAGCTCTTTTATAAGGAATGTGCTCCCCCAATGGAGGCTTTGCAAGCTGCTGCATTTTTGGCTCTGGCATTACATGAACTGGGGTAGCTGCTGCTGTAATGCAAGAGACTTTCTGTCTGCAAAGAGTGGCTGTAGACTTGTGCCAAAAGAAGTCCTTTTCACTGTCTTACTGCCACTGAATTGCCGTTGAAACAGATCAGACAAGTTTCAAGCAATTCATTGCTTTTTGCTTCAGCCAAAGTTGCAACCTTTGTACAGAGCGTTTTCTGTTGTCAGAGTGCTTCCTAGGAGTTTCTGTAAAGGGGGTTGTGTTGCATTGGAGTGAAAGGCAATAGAGTATTTTGCTGATGTGGTTCCCCAATCTCTGTTTAAATGCACTGAAGGAATTGGTGGTTCTATTTGTAACCTCCACCCTGTAAGCTTCCTTCCTACCTCATCAAAGATGTGTGATTTCTATACATCTTGAAGTTTGCTCCTTTTGGTAATGATCATCTGCTCATTGCAAGTGCAAATCGTTCAAATTTCAGATGCAGGAGCATCACGGTCAACACATCTCCGTACCATGTGTTGGGAAATCCTCATGGTTTTATGCAGCAACTGATGCCTGTGGCCATAAAGAGGGAGAGCATGGTATGAGCGGCGTTGTGCTATCTAATAGTACCACCTACTTGTGGACCTTGCCTTGTAAGGAGATAGAGCAGGTCATGACCTAGGGCTGGCTTCAGTAGAGGTTTCCAGGATGAACTAGGCTAAGTCTGTGTTTTCCTTAACCTTACTTTCCCTAGGCTTAACTTTAGAGATAACTTCCTGTTTTTCATGAAGTAGTTTTGTTGTTGTTGGGTTTTTCTTAAGTACTATGAAGGTATGCGGTTGCAGTACCGTCAAAAAGATAAGTTGAGTCATATTCTATTTGGGGGTTCCTAAAGAAATGTTATGAAACTTAGAGCTGTGTAGCTGTGGAAGAAGGTTATTCCAAAGCACTTCTGAGAACTGCACTGACGTGCTTCTGTCTTCTAAACTCTCATCCTTATTCTGCTGCTCACACTCATTTGATTTTGCAAACATGTTCCTTGCATCTAACCGTTGCCCTGCAGGGCTGGCAAACAAGCCTAGCTATAGGAGTCATCCCTTTACGTGATAGTATTTCTAAATTACTGAGATAAGGAGGGCAAAACAATGCAGCTTTGAGGGAGGGCCGGCCATTTCAGGCTGCTTTGAATAACCACCAGCCTCATTTTGCTATTAGTGGGTTCAATATACTGTCAGTACAGTATAGCGTGATAGATTTTTAGGTGATACCAGGTAGTAGTTGCCAGCACTCAGAATCCTGAGGTGGTTTGATATATGTGGGTTCTGAATAGTTTTTAGTCCCGTTGACCTTCTGGAACCCTGCTGTAGTTCTTGCTTGCACAGAGAATCTTTTAGACCCCTTCGTATTCATCCTTCTTCCTCTTCGCATTTGTCACTGTGAGTATTAGCGTGTTCTCCTGATAGGAGAGAATGAATGGTCACATTCATTTCAATGGCAGTTTATTTTTGCAGGTATCAGGTTTGGCTAGGGAACGTCCAGCTGAGATCAAAGGGAGATTTGCATGGAAGCAGATGGTTTATATACTGCTTCTTGCTGAAGAAGAGCAAAATGACTCTCTTCAGTCCCTGAAGTCTGAATCCACTGAAATCTGACAGTGTCTTTCCACTGACCTTTGTGGCCCCAGGATCACATCCTAAATGAGTTGCTTTGAGTCACTGGAAGCCTCAATTCAGCTCTGGTGGGCTGGAAAATGTTAACCTACTGTATGGGCTGTGTTATTCACAAGAGCTTGGTCCTGTGTGTGTGCTAGTTGTGTATGCTTGGGAGAAGAATGAAGTCATTTTCTGCAGTATTGGGGGTGGGAAAGGGAATTTTTTTCCCCCCTTCCCCAGAAACTTGATAGCGTGACTTCCATGCAGACAGCTGTTGGGAGCTGACCCCCTTCTGAAGCTTTGAGTTGAATTCGGTGTTTCTTGTGCTGCATTTCTTCTGATATCATTTCTGACAAGTAAATGTCCTGTCCACTAGTATGAACTAATAGGAATGAGTGAGTATAAGTCTGTGACTTACCCTAGTGGGAGTTTCTTTCCTTAAAGTTAGAAGTATGGTTCTTGAAGCTCAAGGGAAACGGGCTGTGAGTGTGTTTGGCATAAATTTTTACAATTCATTGTTTAATGGTACTTATAAGGGACATTCAATCTTATTGCCACCAATTACTACCTCTTTCCTTACAGCTTGTGAAAAATGCTGTTGTTTTTTCTTGAAACAATTCTTACTTTCTGTGGGTAGCAACAGGTTATAACTGGGTAAAACAGCAGCTAATGAAAACAGTCAAATTTATGCAGCGTGATATAGTCATTTTCCATTCTCCACTGGTCCTTAATCAGACCAAAAGAGAATTGATTGGGCATAGAGGGTATAAAATGAAGTGTGCAGGACCAGTTGATAGTTTCTTCTGGAGCCATTAATGATTGATCTGGACCCATTAGACTGTTTACAGTCAAGCCAGTGAAGAGCAGTAGCATGTTCTTGAATTGATATCTAGCAGCATAAAACTTCACAGTACTTTAGGCTTTATTTATCCATCTGCTGAAGTATACTCACCTTAGGAGAGCAGGAGTTGCCAGGTCGCTAAAGATGGGGAAATAAGAAGGTAACAGCTCTGTCCTGCTCTTACACAAATATTCTTTGTGACCTTGGAGATAGCAGCACTTAAAGTAGATATGATTCAAATGTTTTACCCTATAAAGCCTGGATATTACCATTTTACTAGTTCATTGGTATCTACTGAGAGTCTCATAGATACCATGGTAACAAACAGCATGGAAATGCTGTGAGTAAAGGGAATGGAGTACTGCCCTGTTTAAATTATCTGTATTTCACAGCCACATGCTTCTTGATGGTGTGGTAAAGAGTTGCAACCTTTTTTGTAGCCTGGCTGTGGAAAACAGAAGCTTACTACTTCTTCTACAGCTCATTAACATTAGGAAGTGATTAAGTAACATACCGGGGAGAGTCCAAAGAGGAGGAATGGCCAGAGTTGGCGTTCTCCATGCTTTTCCCACACGCCGTCATTCTTACGCTGCACTTCCTTTCTGCACATAATACTCTGTTATTTCCCCTCTGGAATGGTGTCCTGCCACTGCTGCTTAATTAGCCCATGACAAACTTAGGAATGAACAAAAGCAAGCAATTAAATGCCTGTTCCTTCAGTGCGAGTCCTGTCAGAGAAGTAATTTATCAACGGCAGAGTTGAGTAGCACCTCCTCAGAAGGAAAATAAACCTATTAGCCTGGCTTAGCCTTCCATGCTGGGGAGCTGTGTATCTGAGTTGCTCTTTGCAGGTATAAAGGGATGTCTTTGGTGTAGCAGGTTTTCCTGAAAGCTGTCTCACGTAAGTGTTCAGTTTTGGGATTATCTTCAGTTTCACTGGGTAGAGGATCACCGTGGTCACCATTCAAGCGAGATAACCCGAGAAATTACTGAATTATGAATTATGTTAGTGATTTTTTCATGGTTATTTGCGCAAATGTTTCTGAATCATTACAGACGGAGGAAAAATAGGAAGAAGGCCTGAAAAGAGGAGCCAGAAAGCAGGACTTTTGGTAGATTCCAGTCCAGATAAGGTCTGAATGAAGCTTGAAGGGACTCAGACTCCAGAGTCAAGACCTTGCCAGCTGCTTTCGTGGAATCTCAGCCCTAATGCTCAAAATCTCTCCGTACTCTCCTTGAACAAAAAATCCTGTAGGAAGACTCTTATAGATATTTGCATAGTATTATAGTGGTGTCTGAACAAACTAAGGGAAGTTGGAGTTTTTTTGGTTGTGGGACTCAATTTCTTCTCCAAACAAGAGGGATAATTCAGGCTGGAAAAACTAAATATGAATTATTCTTGGGCAGAAAAATCCAGAGGATCTTGGAAAATACAGAATCAATGTATGTCTTTTCTTTAAACCTCACCAAACTGCTTTGCCAACTGCTTTGTCTCTGTTGCTATCCTAGCTCTTGAGCAGCTGCTCACAGAACTTGAAGATTTTCTGAGGATACTGGACAAGGAGAACCTGAGCAGCACGGCTGTCGTGAAAAAGAGTTTCCTCTCTGACCTTCTGCGGGTGTACACCAAGTCCAGCGGTATGCGGAGGGCAAACCAGGAACAGAGTGATGGGCTCTCGTGAGAACTACTAAGGGGTCCTGAAGCAATTTTTTCCTGGAGGTTGAGAGGGAGGGAAGACATGAAAATTGGAAGGAGAAAATTAAATGGAGATTATTTTTGCAGTGACCTCTAATTGTTTATGTAAAATTACTATGGCTATGTGTCCAGCTTTACAAGCAAAAAATTCCCAAGATTCCTGATCCTTTCTGTTTTTCTTGTTAAACCTTAAGTTTATTTAATCCATTCTGTAAGATACACAGGATGTACTGTTTGGCCAAGTTAATATTGAAATAGAAATTTTAACTTATGGAATTTCCTGGCTATACAGCATTTAATTTTTCAGCTTGTTATTACTGGTTGGGGATTTTTTGCACGTAGCCTCAACCTACATGTGTCCTTGCAAATGCACACAGCTGACACTTTTTGTATCTGTCTTCACAGAAAAACTTAGCAACATGAAAGCAGGAGGTAGATAAAGAGCTTGTTTTTCCCTTTGGTTGCAGGTGGTGATGAGGAATATATTTACATGAACAAAGTGACCATCAATAAGCAGCAGGGTGACCACGAGAAACAAGACGAAGGTAGGGACCTGAAGATTAATGATTGCCTCATATCTAATGGTACAATAAAGGGTGTGTGTGGTTAGATCTGCCTTTTACTGGGATCGGTGGAGGCCTTTCCCACAGCTCTGAGGGCTGAGGCAGTTGACCATGTGGAAGGACTGCCATTTTTGTTACATTCCCCTGGAAATCATGGTCCATGCCAACACTGTGAGGTTATTGCTGGAAGTAACCCTTTGGAGGGTGTTATTTTGGGATTAAAAACGTTGCCTTCTTAGGCTTGCAGCTCCAGTGCCTGAAATATTTAAGGAAGCCCTGGTGTTTCTTTTGGCCATGAAACAGGTTGCCTCACCTCTTTGAGACTGCAGAACTGTCTGATTAGCCCACAGGATCTGAGCTGTCATGACCTCGCAAGGCGAATTCCCAGGGCGCGCAGTCTGTACCCTCGCCATCTGTGCAGGCAGAGCAGCTGCTTCTCCTGGGGGATGCTAGAATTCTGCAGTGCACAAGCCAGGAAATTAAACCTGGATAAAATATTCATTTCCAATGTATATTCCAGGTTTTGAATTTGTAACATGGTGAAGAATATCATGACTCTTTAAAAATGCCCTTTCTCTTTGATATTCATCACAATTGTTGTTTTTGGTAAATGTGTGTCAGTAATAATCTGGTTCTACACAATATTTCATGCACACCTAGTCAGAGGTGGACCCTACCCCAAAATTTCCAATCTAAACAGACCAAACAGGAGAATGCATCAGTACAGCCTGCAGTTGATGTGCTGGTCCAGCAATAATCAGAATAGTTCTATTTTGAGAGTTGTGGGGGTTTTTTTTCTTTTTTTTTTTTCTTTAAACACCTGCAGCTGAATTTAGGTTAACTTCAAACACTCTTGAAAACAGGATCTCCTCCCAGGTTACACCTGCAGCCCCAGTGTGACCTCTAGGCAGGGCCCTCTAGGTAATGCTGTAATGCTCCGTAACAGGATTACACAGCCTGTTGGTAGCTCCTGGTAGCTGAGTAGTAACAGATAGACTTCTTTATATAGGTTCTCACTTGTGTAGATAAAGCAAGGCTTGCATACTGAAACTCAGGAGCAAATTTCAGACAACTTATTTTTAGAGTTGCTTCTCTTATTTCAGACTTTTTGCTATCAAGGCCACGAGCCTACCCACTCAGGCACTCCCTGTGGGACCTGTTGCTTCTCTTTCTCTGTTTTCAGCAACTTTCCTGGTCCAAGTAAAACTTCTGAGTTAACTGGAAATGTTGAAGTCAGTCACACACATGTATGGGATCTCAGCCATAGTTACAGCTGGGTGTACAGCCCTGAGCCTTTCCCTGCAATTGGATAGAGAGGTCTGTGTGTGCCTGCTCAGCAGTGGGATCTGCAGGTTCAGGTTTAGCAGGCGGAGAGGGCCATAGTACCCGCTGATGTTATGGGGTATGATTCAGATCCCCCAGTGATTTTACAGCTCCTGTCTCTCACTCCCGTTATCCACCATAGCTCTGCGCACTTTGCTTCATTAAATCCTGTGGTGGGATCTCATGATGACTCTCCTGTGGCTGAGATCATCTGGGCATCTCATTCTCTGCAGGGTTTCTTCACTGCTATATATGTGCTCTAGCAACACAGGATGAAATTCTTCCTGAAATCATAATACATCAGCTCCAAAAGTTCCCTCAAAACCTTAAAAATGCTATTACTGCAAAAAAACGTATTTCACTGCTCACTATGTCTACTTTTGATTCTATCAGTAAGGACACAAGCTGAACCATTCAACTCTTTTGAGATGCCCCTTTATGGCACGGTAGTTGAATTGATTGCAGTGAGTGATGAAGGCACTTACTTGAGAAATACAGCAAGTCTCTATGCTGCAAGTCCATGGGGTTCTTCAGTGAGCCAAATGCCATCTGCCTTCTGGAAGTCACTCCAGAGGCAGGAGTCTGGGAGGTGGGACTGTCTGTGTGGTATAGGGCTCCTGGCAGCACACACCATGATCCTTTTAGCTCAGATACTGGGAATGATTCACTTTGTCAAAGAGCAGAGAGCACAGACGAGTAACAAAATTAGTACAGATGTGAATTTTGGCAGTCATTTTGTCCTTTTTTTTCCTCCGTTCTCTCTTCTAAACACTCTCCAAATTCCAGGGTTTGGGGAGATGTTTTTATCAAAAAATACTTGGAAAGTGTTAATGCTTGTCTAGGAAAAAATACTACTTCCTCCCCTATTAAGGTAATTGTTTTGTTATGTGGTGCAGATGTCCCTAGCAGCAGAAAGAAGGGATGTGTACAACACATGTTGTGTAGACTCTTCATACCGAAAACGTGTATTAGGTACTTGTCCTTTATTGCTGGGTGCTGAGCACAGTGATAGCTGCCCGCTCTAACCTCAGAACAGAAAACCCCGTAACATCTCCCAGGGGTCTTGTCAGGAAGAAGGCTAAAGGCATGGTTCTTGCCATACAAAGTCCAACAATCAAAGCTCCATCGCATCCTACTCTGCTCCTCAGCTGGAGTGTGTGGGCATGGGTCTGTGGAGGTGGGATGGTTTTCAGCAGGGTGAGGACTGAAGCTGTGGTCTCTGTGCTGTGCTGAGAAGGTTGGTGGGAGCAGGGGGAACCGTTGGTACAGAACGCAAACAGCCTTTTGCTGGCACAGTAAGGTTCAGTGAGATGACTGCTAGGTATATCAGTGATGAATGGATGGCCACCACTTGCAAAGGTTTGGCTATAGTTAACACTGTTGCAATAGTTTCTCTCCTGCAGAGCTGGGCATGGGAGGTTTTGCCTGGAGCAGAAGGATACACATTGGCCTGACTGTTTCTCTCTGCTAGAGAAGCACTTTAGAAGTGCCCTGTATGCACAACTGTGAGTGTGGAGATAATCCTCCCTTGGGGAGTAGCCCACTGGGGTTTTAGGAAATCTCAGCCTTGTTCCTGATCTTTCCAAAAGCAACAATGGCCTCATTTGCTATTGATGGAAGATGTCTGCCCTGAGAGCATCTTCTTCCTGGTCCCTTACCGAGAAGGCCAACCTCCAACAGCAGCCAGTAGGTATGACTCTGGCTGTGTAGGGTATTTTGGTAAGTGCATCTCCTCATGATGCAAAGAAACACTGTTTAGTAGGGCTGATGAACAGTCTGTCCCACACTCACCTGCTTTAATATCAGTTTGAACTTTACAAGATACCCAGCAGTCCTTCTTGCAGGGTGCAAACAGCTACCTTCAGTTGGCTTCCATTGATCCATGGGTCTCCGTGACCTCCTGGCTTACCGAAGTTAGCCAGCACTGGAAGACCAGGAGACCTGTGTCACAGGGAGCAATCTGTCACGAGAGACGTGCTTTAGCCTCTTGTGCCATCAGGCCAGGAGCTCATTACAGGACAGAAGTGCAGAGCTGTCATTGTGGCTTCTGAGTCCCAGGCTTGAACAAAGTAATGTGGTTTCCAACTTCTATTTTTAAAGCCCAGAAATATGCAGCAAAGTTTATGCCAGTGCCTTCTGAGCACAGTGGTAACTGCTGCTGGGTGTTGCACAGTGCCTTGGCTATTTCTGTGTGTGTACAAGGAATGTGGCTGAAGTGTTAGCAGGTGACGAAGGGAGTTAGAGCATCAGCTCAGTGTGGGTTTTGGACCTAATTCCCATGCTTAACTTGCTGCATTTGCGATACCTGAATATCTTGGCAAATATCTTGGAAGAAATGGAGCTAAGAAACACTGCCTGTGAAAGGGGACTTCTCTACTGCACAGGATAATGCCATCCAAGTTCTAAATTTTTTGGCAGTTTGGTGCCTCACTCCCCCTTGTTCCTGAGTATTGTTGTGTTGCGCTGTCTCTGAGGTCATGGGATTTGGAAACTTGTCTGAGGCCACCCAGGAACTTCTGGTGGTGGAAGAGGGACTGAACACAAGCTTTCTGTGCCTTAGATTAACCCTTCAGCCACTGAGTCATTCTGCATTCAGCTGCTTAGAAAATCTGACTTTCCAGAGCCAGGCTTGGATAGCCTGGAGCAGTTCTGCAGCCACACACCCTTTCAGATGTTCGGCCTATGCTGCTTTAAGAGCATCTCATCTTTAGGTAGTAGATTCACTAGCTATGAAGTGACAGTTCTTGGCTGATTTTGAGAACTTGTTTTACAGCCCAGTTATGTAGCAGCCATTGCAGTTCACAGTGGGAGCTGAGCGCTATTAGCTCCGGTTTTCTGGAAAGGCAGTGGAGGTGGGGAGAGTTAGTGACTTGTCTGGTCACAATAATGTGTCAGAGCTGAGCAAGAACTGAAATGCTGAAGAATTCCAAATACAGTTTGCTGTCTTCCCACTGGGTAACACTGCTTCTCAAGCTCCTTTAAAGTTTCAGCAAGTCAATACTAAGGTTTAATTCTTCAGCTATGGCTCGCTTAATGAGGTTACAAATTCAACAGACACTTCTTATCGTACAAACTAAATCCACTCCTCCCACTGCAGCATCGGACAGACTGTGTAAGCAAACACCTCTGAGGAAGGAGCTCTGTCCAGTTTCACTTTTGAAGATCAGGTCACACTTTGCGCTTCACTCAGTGGAGCACTGCTAAACATCATAGGGCATCTCGCTTTCAAAGGTGTTTTGAGTGGTGCTGGGAGCATGCCTGCAAGTTAACCACGTACAGCACAGCAGTAAGAGGGAGGCATTTAGAACTGCCCAGCGTTAGTCCGTGTCATTGCCACTCATGATATTTTTGAGGGAGGGGAGAGGGTCACCCTATTTAAGACATTCTGGGCTTCACAGAAAAGAAAGAAAAATATGCCTAAAAAATAAGGGCTGGTTCTTTTGCTGGATCTCCTACTGCAACATTTCTGGATACAGCCTGAAATGACATGGTTGTTCTGCTGCACTGTCTGTAATTATCACCCTGCTTCCGACTTAAATAGCACCTGCACAGCACTGGGCAGCAAGGGCTTTGCTGGGAAATGCCACATGTCATCAGTGTAACTATTTCTGGCTTGCAGTGCTGGACCGGAGAGACTCTTTGACCAATGGAGACTTAGGATTGCATTCGTCCCCTCCTCAGAAGAGCCTGCCAGACCTTCCCCCTCCAAAGGTATGTTTTACAGCTTCTTTCCTTTTCACTGCCTAGCCGTTAGTCTGGGAATTTGAACCTCTGAAGGCTTCAGGGCCTTTTTTATTAGGTAGTGTGTAGCGTGGCTATTTGGGCCGAGCTCTGCCTGCTGTATGTTAGTGAATTATGCCCGCTAGCATTAGTTATATATTCCTAGTGAGTTTTTTTTTTCCAAAAAAAGAAAAACTAATTAAAAAAATCAATGAAGGTCCATCCAGCGTATGGGTTTCCTGGAACATGTCTCTCTCTTCCCCTACCTGTACTTTCTGTCTTTATAAAAGGTGTAGGTCTTTGTGCCTGGTGCAGACCATGATGATGACTGGCAGCCCAGGCAGTGTAACTATGCTCAGCAGTGACTGGACATCCAGAAATCCCTGTTGTTTCTAAAGCTTGCGTACAAACTGGCCAGAGAGCATATGCAGCACTTCTGGGAGCCTTGGGATTCCTGTGCGTGTGGAAGAGAACTGTGCAAAACAGTCTGTATTCCCAACCAGAGAAACCCAGACTAGTAATACAGTGATCCAGGCTCAAATAACAAAGAGGATTTTGTTTTCAATTCTTTGAAATCATCACAAATGTGATATTGGCTCTTCATTGCTGCTTTGGAAATCTCCCAGAAGTGTAAAAGTATCAGCTATGGTTTGTCTGCCTGGCACGAACTTACAAGGGCCAGAAATCCTTAAAGTCTCAGGCTGTGGGGTGATCCCTGTGCAATGTCAGGTTTTCCCTTACTTGCAGAATATTGCACAGTTTGGTTGTTAGCAGGGAAGATGGGGTTGCTTTCAGTTGCAGCGTCTGGCATTGTCTGTGCTTTGAGTGGCTGTGCCAGGCATTACACCCAGTTTTCTCCCCACCTGGCCATTGCACAGCTCTGCAGATCTGCGAGGAGGGAGCGCTAGTCGCTGGTCTGGGGAAGGACCCTCGGCCTGTGCCGTTCCTCTTCATCAGGCTGCCCTGCCCTGGCTGAGTGTGGTGCACAGTGGCTGGAGAATGGCAGCATGGGGGCTGGGTTATACAGCATTACGCAGCCTGTTTTCCTGCTTTTTTTCAATGCTCCCTGTCTGTTTGAGAGATGCAGTGCATTGCATTGCAGCTCCCCTAAGGCCTGCTGCAAAAAGCTACAAACAAAGTAGCTTTAGATTTTTCCATAGGGCAGTTATAAATCTAATCAGGTACAGTTCAACATAATCAGCTTTCAGTGGGATTTTGCTTTTGTGCTAGAAAGCCAGCCTGGATATCCTTGCAAGACACTGGGCAGGAGCGGGGGATGATTTACTGTTCAGTGGTTGATTAGACGTGGAAATCACAGTAGTTGGGATTTCTTGATGTAAAAGGAAAGGAAGGTGTGAAGTGTCATAGGGAGGAGGTGAGGAGGAGAAAGCGATGGTGCGTTTGGGAGCCTTCGAGGACAGTCTGCTCTCCTGGGAAGGAGGACCGGGAGGTGAGGCCCCACGAGTACTGTACAGAAGGGGCTGGGTGGCTCAGTTGGTGTTAGCTAGAGGTGCTGGGAAAAATGAAGGAGCAGGGCTGGACGAATGCAGCAGTGCCCCCGATGCAGTGCAGTTGTCTGCAGGGAGCTGTTCCAGCTCCCAGGGAGGCTCCCACCCACGCGGTGGGGTTGAAAATGCAGAGCTGGAGCAGGAATTGTCTTGCACTGCATTCCTCAAAGCCCGAGGAGGGCGATGGGCTGTGGCGGGGAGGTGGGTGGAAGAGACCACAGTGTGGGCTATCGGAGCCGCCCCTGCAAGCAGAGAAACGCGCCTGGCTACCAGTGAGCAGACGCCGCTCCTGTCAGGCGGCTGGTGCTGGGAGCAGAGCCGCCGCAGCTGTGTTGCTGAGGCAGGAACCGTTGGCTCCCGCTGTGGGAAACTGCGAGGCGGCGTCTGCTGCTCGTTCAGTGGAACGAACGCAGGAATGCGCTGCAGGCTGGCGCGGTGCGGGCCTGGGAAAGGGGCAGCCTCCTGCCTCTGCCAGGTGTGTCCCAACGTCCGCTTGATCAAGCCCAGGACAAGGGCACCAGCACAACTCTTGACTCACTCTGTCGGCTCAAACCAAGTCCCAAAGTGCATGTCCTTCCCTTGCAAGGACATGCGTAATGTCAGTAACAGACCTGCCCTGTTCCTCTGCAGGGCCCAGTGACCTCAAAGGAATGAGGATGATGGTTGCTTTCTCTATCTTCTTACCTGCATCATCTTAATTAAATTCAGTCTGTGCCTCAAGAGAAGCCAGTCCTTGGAAGAGCAGTTATCTGAGCACAAAAGCATGGTGCTCTTCCAGGGCATGTTCGTGTGCTGCTTGTCTGCCTTGAACCTGTGTGGCCTCTGCTGGATTTCTGGGAGCCAGCGCATCCAGGTGGATGAGGAGCATGCAAGGGAGTGACCGAGTCTGAAATGCGTGGTAGGAGCAGGGGGAGAGCTGACCCTGCCACCCAGTGCAGCAGAGTGTGTCAGTGCCTACTGGGCCCCAGGATATCTCCAGCACATCTGCTTCCGCAAGCTGTGCTGGAGCCAGGTGTCGAGGTGGCTGCTGCTCTGGTGGGGCAGCCTCTTCTCCAGCCCAACACCTGATTGATACTGAACTTTGAAAACAAAACTCACAGCAAAATCAGAAAATTAAAAATATTTTTGTCTATCCCTGTCCTGGGAAAGGGAATGGCTGAGCTAGTTAGACTCCTAAATGCACTGCAGAGAGCTTTCTTGGGGAGACATCAAGCAGCCTAGGGTCTGAAAAGTCTTCTCCAAGCAGTTCAACCCTTAGATGCTTCTGCCCTGCCCCTTTCCAGGTGTTGGGTATCATGGGATGGCTCTAACACACCTGTTATCTTTCCAGTATGCCAGTCAGAAAGTCAGGTAAGGGGACTGGAAGAAAACAGTCTTGGATGACAGCTGAGAAGCTTAGCTCAGTCAGTCCTCTGCTCCAAGGCAATCTGCCTATACTGGGAACTACCTTTTCCCCACCACTGACCACTGGAACTAACTTCATTTGAATAAAATGATCAAGTACCTGCAAACTGTGAGCATCTGAGGAGCCTCAGCGATCTGTTGTCAGCAAAGATATCTAAATACTCTGATGTACTTAAATATTTCAAGGAGTGTGGCTGGGGAGAGCTTTAATGGGGTCCCAATTAGCCTGCAAAAACCACTGCTGGGGGGAAATGAATCTTCCCTGTCCATCTTTGCTGCTCCAGGTTCAGGCAGGATCAATGTCCATCTAGGCTGTGGGGAAGAGAGAGTGCAAATCCCTGCCAGGAGGCGTCGAGAAGACCTGAAAAATGTATATATTAATGCTATGGAGTTTTTTGTTGCTCGGCAATGTTAAGGCAGTAAAAGGTTTTTGAAGGGTTCTCTGATGTGGTATTTCAGTTGCTGGCAACTGGGCTTGTGCTCCGGTAAAACAGGATTAGTTTCTTCAATTTTTGATTTAAACAGATGTTAGCCAAGTGTGCTCAAAGGTGAACTGCAGGGTTAGATTGGGGTCTTTCGACCAGCCTGGGGTGAAAGACAGTGAAGTGTCATGGTGCCTGCCAGTAAAAACCCCAGGAGTATGACTCTGTTATTTTAAGTGTCTGTGTGTGTGTGAGAGGGACAGAGAGAGAACATCAAACAAGTGGAAGACACCATCTTGCAAAGAATGCAAACCGTGTCACTGGGATTTTCAGTCAGAAGAGTCAATGACTAGAGAGAGCTGTTCTTCTAAGGGCTCTGAGTTTAATGGAGTGAGACCAGTGAAACTTGGTCTTCTGAAGCTTATCCTACTGCAGTCCTCAAACAGGGGCTGGGGAAGTTGTTTGTCTAAAGAAGAGGAGACGTAAGTCTGCATGTGATGGAGGTGTTTGGACCCACGAGAGTATTGAGTGGTTGTCAGATTCTTGTGGTGTTGCTTTACGTTTCCCTTTTGAGGTGCAGGAAAAGTTTGGTGATGAAGCTCTACAGAACAAACTGTCTGCGGTATTCACTGACACCAATAGTTGCCCATGTGCTTGGGTACCATAGGGGGTGGCCTGGCTGGATCCTGGTGTTTCTGAATTTCTTTGGTATTGCCCCAGAGCTGCCTTTAAACAATGAGTCCCTTGGGCTATGACTCAGACCTTGATGTCCTTTCATTCCCCCATAGCCCTGACAGCTCTACCGCTTTCCGTAACCGTAACTGTCCTCTGAGAGTCACACGGCATGGACGCTGGACTCCAGGATCATTCCCCTGAGGCTCACACAGTATTTATTTGCATGCTGTGTTGTGCCATAATGTAACAGGCAAAT
The DNA here is from genome assembly GCF_036370855.1 of Dromaius novaehollandiae. NCBI lineage: Eukaryota > Metazoa > Chordata > Aves > Casuariiformes > Dromaiidae > Dromaius > Dromaius novaehollandiae. The sequence goes on along the minus strand of NC_088103.1, from coordinate 39,269,069 downwards.
GTTCTGTGAGGACCGTACTGGGTTAGATAACGCAGCACATACACTTTGACCTAAGTGAGAGACAAAAGAAGTCCACGCCTTTAGGGAAAGAGAAAAAAAAACTTGTGGGGCAGCTGAGGCACAGTCCCACCTAGTCCCTGTTGGTTTCTATTGTCTGTAGGAAACAAAACAGAGCAGCCCCTTCCTCCCTCCCCTTCCCTGACACTTGTTGGATGGTGTCAAAAAAACCACAGCATTTCTTTGTGTAGGCAATTTGTTTATGCCTGCAATACAATGTGAGCTGGCTGCACATGCGAGGCTACTACAGATGGCAATTACAGACAGGTTCCGTGGCCAAGAAAGGGGTTTAGTAAAGCTTTGGAGTGGCTGGGTTTGGTTTTGTTTCTTTAACACATTAGGGTAAATTCTTAGGCCTTTTAAGTATTTGGAGGCAAGTGTTTTCCGATGATGTGTCCTATGTGGCTCTAGAAAGCAAGATGAAAGTCTGCTCACAGCATCTGTCAGTCCCATGCAGAAAGGAGTTTTCATTGCAAGATACTTGCAGTTTGCGAGGCTGGCAGAGCCACATGTAGCTCGCGGATGGGGGAGTGGAGGGGTGCATGGTTTTGGCTGGAGCTGTGTTTGAGGCGTGCTCAGCATACCAAAGTCCCAGGGGCTCAGCCTGCATCCCCTTCATGGGCAGTTATTGACCAGAAAATCTTTTCTGTCAAAGCTTCCTTTCTGCTTCTGGTAGGGCAGCAATATCTTTTGGTGGCAACACGCAGGTTCAAAGCTCTCTCTCCTGCCCAGCATTTGATGATGCTGGCATGACCTGCAAAGGGACTGATCCTGCCTTAGACTGCTCCATATCTTGGTGACGCTGGTGCACAACTAGCCACTCTTCTCTGGGGTACCCGGAACAACTGTGGGAATAGCCAGGAAGGAGCACGTATGCTCCATGACCTTCAAAGGGTTTATGTGAATCTTTATCAGAATCCAGCTCAAGCACCTGTGAGCCAGATCCTACTGTTATCTGATGACTGAGGGAATGATTTAAACTGGGTGATGAGAAGGTAGCCTCACTGGGGGAATGGTGGAGACAGTATGGTCAGGTTGTGATGGGCGAGACGTCATGCCACTATGTAGTTTGGGAACAGCATAATCTCTGGGCTCATCCTGCTGTGATCTCTGATTCTACTGTCTCACATTTGACAGCCATGTGAATTACTTGAAAAGTAGAAAGCTTGTTTCTTAGCTTCTCCTTTTTTTCTTATGTGCTGGTATTTCTAAAGGATTAAGGCACTGTGTTTCCTGCTAGCTCTTGCTTGTGTTTAGGGAGGGGTTTGGCAGGCACCACAGGGATTTTCCAGATCTGGACTATTTTCAGAGGCTTATTTTCCATCAGTGTTGTTTATCTATTTCCTTCAGTTTTTGCTCAGAGCATAATTAAAGATTCCTGATATAGTTCCTAAAACAGAGATTTTTAGCTGCTGAGTTTGCTACTAGCCAGGGATTCCGAGATACAGTGATTGCTTGGGCTATGACTTCAACATAGCCAGGATTGCACCAAAAATCTGCAGTTCTGATTCCCTCTTAACATTCTCCATAGTGTAGAGCGTCGTCCCCAGTTAAGATGAGTAGCTTAGGAAGCATCTGTATGGCAGGAAGACCTCCCCTTTCATGGCAAGGCCCGTGGGTTAGAATTGCTGCTTATTGGGAAACATCCAAGTTGATCCTCCCAGGATTTTCAGAAAAATTAAACAAAATAATATTTATGGCACAGTTATATGGTAGCTGATAAGCTCCTTTATGCTTAAACTACCTGCACATTGGAAGCCTTCACCAGTCTAGTATTCAGTAGTCATTCTTCCCTTACATCTCAGCCTGTTCGCATAAAAACACTGATGTGCGCATCTACAAGGTCTCATTTGCTAGGATGCATCCTGATGCTTAAAAATGCGCCATCGTTGTCAAGCATCTGTCTTTACCTAAAATCACATTTCTCTTATTTATTTGCTCTGCAGATTCCTGAAACAAAACAGCCTTTGGTCCTCAAGATCGAATCCCCAGAAGGATATTATGAAGAGGCTGAGCCATATGACGTCTCTGTAAATGGTATATCACTATCTAGGGGTGTTTGTGTGGGACAGAGAACTTGAGGTTTATGAGAACCAGTACACAAAAGTGTGTACAATTCTTACAGCTTGCATGATGAGTTTATTTACTGATCATACTCAATATTACAGATCTAATGTTAGTTGGAAAGAAAAGGCTAATGAATCACTCAAAGTTTTAAGCTCCCTGCACAAATAAGTAGTATATCTCAGTTAACACAACATCACTGTAAAATATTGCAAGCAATTGTGGATTCTTTGTGCCTAGATGTTTTTCTAGAAGACAAGCTTTAGTCAAATGCAGGAGTACTTAGGATTTTCCTTTTAGGAGTGACTGGTGAAATGCTGGTGGCTTGCATTTATGTGCTACTGGTCTAATGCTCCCTTTGGGGCTCAAAATCCATGAATCTGTTGATCTGTTAGAATTAATAGCAGTTTTTATAACTGATTATTTATTAAAACAACTGTCTCTTTTGATAGTTTATTAACCATCTGTAAACTGGTTTTAGAAGCCATACTTTATGTAAGAGGACAGTGTGCGTGCTGTTACACTCCTTCTTACCTCCTATGTCTGCAGCTGCCAGTCATGTCTCTAGCAGCATCATTAACTTCAGTCACCTATGTATTCCCCATCGCCTTCAGGAGATTAGTGCATGTGGCTTGAGTTTACAGATGCTCACTCCTTAAACTTTATTCATGCATTCTCCTTTTGCTCAATACCCCTTTTGTGAGATTATCACCCTCTGATCTGATAGCAGAGCTGATCTTGTCATCGCTGTAGAATCCATTTGAGTGAGAATGTGAGAGCTTATATCACTTCTCTGGAAAAGTAGATCCCTGGTCATCAGCCTTGTCTGCAGCAGAGTAGGACGCATTCATGTGCACAGCGCAGGGGCAGGTTGGAGTGGGGAGGCAGGCAGAGAACGGAGAGTTAAGGGGGAGGGTGGGTTTGGATCTCAATGCCTGGCTTTTGTGTCTGAGCTTATTCGTGAGAGAAGCGGAGTCCTCTCCGGCCCCAGTAGGCAATGCTGGGCTTTAAATTTCCCTGACATAGAAGCACTGGTGGTGCCACTGCTGGAAATCACATGGGGTTAATTTAGCACATATGGACAGCTTAGAGAAAGCTTAGGAGTTATAATGCTAAGCAAAAAAAGAGCAATGTAGAAATAACTTCACTTTCCTGAACCATCCCATTTTGGCAGCAGCTAAATTACAGTGGTGAACAGGAAGATTGCTACTGGTTTGGGTGAGAAAAGGTGGAGACATGGCCAGGGTGAAACGTGCTGGTTGGTGCAGAGGAGAGGTCGAACTGGAGCTTGCTGCCCCCCAGATCTGCCACATATTGCATGCCAGCTTGACTTTGCCAAAATGGTCTGGGTTGTTTTACTGAGGAGGACGTGGGGCAGGGCTGTGACTAGCAGCAGGGCAGGCAGGGCTGAAGCCTTCCTGCAGCCAGAGCAGCACATGTTGCTGCAGCCTCACTCTCTGGGGTTTTCCAGTTGCCTGCAATGTAAGATAAATTGACCTTTTCCCCCCCCCCCCCCCTTTCCCTGCTGCGTGTTGGAAAGAGAATAATACAGCTAAGCTAAGAACTGTGGCATGTAAAGACGTGCACCGGATAAGCTGGGGTACAAAGACAGATCTATGGGCTGGGTAACCCAGGTTGTGTTATCTAGGCTGCTCCATAAACTCACATTGTATTGAAAGACTTGGCTGGCAGGAGTGATAAACTGGAGCCCAGCTTAAACCTCTGTTTTTTCTTGGTAACTTGCTGCTTGGAGATGCTCGTATACCTGCCCTTCACTGAAATCCAGAGCAGTTAGATGCCTAAGGAACTGAGAGATGAGCCCTGCAAGTGTGGTAGAAAAAGCTCAAATGACAGGAATGCTGTCAAAATGAGGTAATTCTGGGTGCTGAGGGTGCAGCCTGTGGCTGCTATTAATAGTTGTTTGACCAGCTGGCTTAGTGTTTTACAAGTATAAATGTGCAGTGTGATGCTACTTATCATGAGTAAAAGTACTGTCAGCTGACCTTACAGTGCCCTTGGCACAGTGTTAATAGGAGTCTTAGAGAGAGGCATTCCCTTTGCTCTGCATCTGCTGCTGACTGGATTTTAAACGAGGTTATTCTGATAAAGCCAAACTGTGATGAGTAGGACCCAGGAACAGAGTCTGGGAGCTCGTAGGAAGAAAAACATCAGGGAACAGTCTGTGCTGGAGTCCTGTTCCCCCTGGCTTTAGAGCCTTTTGCTGGTATATCGCAGGCCCCATACGGCTGCCCACGAGGGGATCCTCCTCTCATTTACCGCTAGAGGGGCAGGATCTGAATGCTACTCCCTATTCACCAGCTGGAAACAGTGATAGCTACCTGTCTCCAGGGTGGAAACAAATCCCAGCATGAAATGAGAGCCCTGTTATATCTGGCTGCTGCTCTGAACTGTGTTTGAAGGCGTAGTTAAATGAAATCCTTTAATTTCCAAGCCCGATTTCTCCTGTGCGGCGGATGCCAGGCACCGCTGGATGCTAAGTGCAGCCCTGAATAGTATCACAGCAGTAGAGAGAGAGACGAGCCTCTAAGGTAAACCAATGGAAACATGCAAGTTCAGGCAATCCCTTACTGCCAGAGTGTGTGGTGTCTTTACCCTCCTGTTAAATGCTAAACCACAGGTCCCTGCTGCAGGTCCCAGCAGGTCCCTTCTTCCACACAAAACCACCTGGTGTATTATCATGCGGACTCCTTTTAAGGTGATTTGCGCGAGAAGGAGAAAAGGCATTGTGTTGCTAAGAGTCTCCGTGTCTCTTTGGTAAAATCATGTTTGCAGTGATTCCTTGGGGTGAATGGGAAAAAGGACTAGGCAAAGACTGAGCCACAGTGATGTGAGAGGAGCAGGCAGCAGAGTACAGGAGGGCACAGGCAGTGGTATTGTGAAGCAGCTGGTGCCCCTGTTTGACTCAAGAAGTCAGAGCTCAAATCCCACGGCACGTGGGTCTAATCGTAGGTCTTGGTTCTGCCTATTTGGCACTGGTTTAACAAGTACAAAACTGGAATCTCTATCCTTCCCCCCTCGCCTTAGTAGATGGTAACAGCGCCCATTGCCTGTCTTATGTGGAGTGATGCTTGTTGCTACCAACCGCTGTGAGATCTTCGTGTGACTGATGCTATTAAAGGGCAGTTGCTAACACACAGGGGTTTGCCCAGACCTTTTCTAGCCAGATATGCTAAAATATGATCCCAGTAACCATCCAAGCCCTCTTTGCTCCCCCCGCATCTCCCAGCCCTGCAAGCTGAGTCAGAAAGAGTCAGGCAGTCTGGGGAGCTGCTCTTGGCATTTCTAGCAGAGCTACAGTGTGAGCCTTGGAAGACAGCAGAGTATCTCCAAACAAATGGGCGTAGTAAAATTAAACAAAAATAGGAACATTAGTAAAATTAGTAAATGCACTGCCAAGAAAGGACATCAAAGCAACCCTCCAGACGGGCTGAGGAGATAGAAGAGTCGTACAGCATCAGAGCTGGGACTGCAAAACAGTATAACAAACCATGGTTGAATTAATTAAGATGATCCGGGACAGGCAAGACTGGGTCTTGGGGTCCCTTGTTCATCATCGGGATTCCTGCCTCTCCACTGAGGATGCCTCTGCCCTTTATTTTCCAGCTTCAGCGATTGCTGCTGCTTCCCTTTTCTCCTGGGCCGAAACATATTAAACAGTTATCATTCTTTCCTGTGCTGCGTTTGCATAATCGAAGGGTGCGATAAGAAACAGAGTGAAAATGCACAGGGCAACGTGACTGCCGACTGAACAATAATTATTCCAACTGAAAAAGTTCATCTGCCCTGTCTGATTTGAATTATGATGATGATTATCTTTTTTAAAAGGAACTGCCTTGTTCAAATAGACTGGTTGAAAATGTCTCCTGGTCCCTTGTCACTCTTTGAAGTTTCATTGTACAGCATGCTCCCTTCACTGACACGGGAGGGGAACGTGGGCCTGAGCAAGACTGACTCACTTGTTCTTCGTATTTGTTTATCTGTGGCTTTCTCTCTTTGTCTCTCTCTCTCTTTGCTTTTGACTGTGCAGGTCTTTTTGGTAGGACGGCTGCGGCTGGACCAAAGCCAGGGTTGCAGGTTACTGAGGGAGTTATTTATGCCACAATAACGATGGGTATGGCGTGTTTTCAAAACCTGATGTGCCTTTTTTGTGGGTTTTTTTTTGGTAGGTTTTTTTTGGTTTTTTGGGTTTTTTTAACTAGCATTTTAGCAAAGATGGTCAGGTGCCTCCCACTGGCATTGCTCACTGTGTGCCTGGAGAGTAACCACCTCTCCTGTCTGTCTGTCCTTGCTGCATATACACAGGGCAGCTATTATTCTTTGCTCTGTTTCTGCATGCTCGGGACAACAATGAAGAGAACTTTCTTAGCCTTTGTTTCCCCATTTACAGTGACTAATGCGGAGCTGATGCGTGGTAATGTTAGCTATATCGACAAGTAGTGGTTCAGCGAGCATCGTAGATGCTCTGCAGAGGTAGAGGAAGCTCTGACCTGCTGGATCGTTGTAATTTCCTGCATGACTATATTGATTAAATTACTCGGCAGCCCATGGTAAGACCAAACAGGAAAGCAGCATGGTGGATCTAGATAAGGACATCCCAGAATGTGTCTGAAAGCCTCCTGGGTGTTTTTGTTTCAAAACCCTGTCTGGTTCCCAAATAGTTTGCAAGTGTCATTTTGCAATGCTGACAGTCTGGAAATCTCAATAACTCTAGAAATCTTGAGAGGCGCAAGAGTCTCTTTTCAGAAGCAGTGTAGGGAAATAGGGAGGGAGTGAGCATCTGTGCAGAGGGAGTCAGAGGATTCCCATATCCATGTAACAGGAGACTTGAGGGGAAACGCAATCTGGTTTTGCAGAATGTGTCATCAGAGCATCTCTGCACTGTGTTGGTATCTGACATGTTAAAATGAAGGTCTTGTATTGAAGCGTCTGAGTTATATGACTCAGGATGGAGTGAGCTCTAGTAGTGGACAGCTAATGACAGTGTTTTCTCAAGCCACCTAAGCAAGGTTTGTCCCCACTTGCCAGCTATGCAGCCTAAAAAATGCCTTCCTATCGTGAGGCTGGACTAGTGTCACCGGGTCAGGAACACCTGCAGCTCTTTAAGTACAGAAAAGCTCCTCTCCTGAGGCAGTTGTGGTTGGTGCACAAAAGAATGCAGCCAAGGCACCTGCTGTCAGCATAGAAGAAATTACTTCTTACTGTTACTTGATCAGGAGGAAGGTGGCAGCCTGAGGCCTAACGCCTAGGTGAGGGGCACCAGAGGCACCCAGAAGGGGCAGAGGGGCAGTTAGCAATAGCCCCGTGTTGATAAGGAGGGAGGTTTTAAAAGACAAGGTGCACATCGACATCCTTGCTGCTGCTGTGTAGGGAGGAGTCCCTGGCAAGGCAGAGGCCCGGCTCCTCGATACTCCTAGGGATGAGGAACCTTGCTGCTTTTACTCCAGCTGAACTTCTGCCCTTGGTCCCCTGTGAACATGGTCTGCATATTGATAACGCATTATGGGGGAGAACATTTTCCCATAAAAGATGGCCTGCCTAATGGGTTGAGGGTAGGGACATGGTGAGAGGAGTATGCTGTAAAGGGCATTTTCAGAGCCTTTAGATGGGGATATTGGCTATTTTAAAAGTTTGTTTAATTGGTGCAGTTTTGTGCTGATCACTTGAAGGCTGCTAGAGTGTGAGATTTTATTGGAAGAGATAGCGTAAGGCTTTGTTACTGCATCTCAGTTCCTTTTATTTTAAGAACAGAGAAACGCAAATTAAGACTTGCTCTTCAGTGAAGCTCCTAATGCTTTTTGCTTTTTTCCGACTGTTATTTTTCTCTTTTTATTTTGCACCAATCTGATACTTTTACTTTTGTGCAGATATTAAGTTCTGATGAGAATCACTTCAAAGCCCCTTGCTGTCCATTAGATGCTGAGCAGAGAGATCTATTAGCCCAGCATGGGAAAGTGGAATGACATCTCAAGTACAATAGATCATTGCTTGTTGCATGGCCTTGCAAATATCATTTTTACTTCTGACATTCAGAGGACAAGGGCTGATTGTAGCTTGCAATTGCCTTAAAAATTTTGAGTATTTGGCTTGAAGTGGAAAGTAGAAAAAGCATCTTGGGGAGAAAAAGCGGCAAACATCAGAAAATGTCTAAGGGAATATTCTCAAACTTGTGATCAACTGGGAAGTGTCTATTGAGTATTTGCTAATTGAGGCAATTAGGAACGAAATGTTACAATGAAATTAATATTGGGCCAGAAAGGAAAGAGTTTATGAGAATTATTCTCCTGTTGATTATCCTCCTGCAGGAAATCTTCAAAAGACACATCCCTGCGCTGGGGGCTTTTGCATGTGTGAGCATGGCTGAATCGAGCAATAGGCCCAGAATTAGCCTAGAAATGTGCTTAGTGATAAAGATTTACTTTTGTTGTAGAAGATGGTGAAGCTGTTAGTAGCTCATATGAATCTTATGATGAAGAAGAGAGCAGCAAAGGCAAGTCAGCCACCCATCAATGGCCATCCACTGAGGCTACCATTGAGCTGATGAAGGATGCCCGCATCTGTGCATTCCTGTGGAGGAAGAAGTGGCTGGGACAGTGGGCAAAACAGCTGTGTGTTATCAAGGACACCAGGTTGCTGGTAGGTAAATCCTCCATTTTCTGCCTAAAACAACCTGTTTTCTTGAGCTGGAGAGGGAAGTGGTCCCTCAGGCCATGTTAACTAGCTGCCAAAGCAAAGTACTTTTAGAAGTAACACTTCAAAAATGTCAAAGGAACTTGAGAGTCTCAGTTCTATTTTCTGAAGTGATGTGGGTACGGGGCTGCTGAGGGACAAGGGACACAAGGGCACGTCTGTGGCCAAACTTCCAAGGTATTTGGGTGCCTGGAGATTCTGTCTGGGGAAACTTTCTCACATGGTTAAGCAGAAGGGATACTTAACCCACAGGCTAACTGCTTTCGTTACCTGTAGCAGTATGTGAGAGATGTATTAAGACTATATGTATGTATGTAGGTATGTGTGTCTGCATACATATACAGATAACCTGTGTGTAGTCTGTGTAGCTAGAAGACATTGCAGCCTCATAGGACCTAAGCCTTCTCATGTTCAGTGCACTTAATGCATGTGGTTGCATTGACCACTTCTAGTGGTGAGTTCATGCTAGCAAGCAGAAGGAAAGCCTTCTGTTCAATCTCTTATTTGACCTCTTTTCCTTTCTCAGTGCTACAAGAGCTCCAAAGACCACAGCCCTCAACTTGATGTGAATTTGCTGGGCTGCACTGTCATTCACAAGGAAAAGCAAGTGAAGAAGAAAGAGCACAAGCTGAAGATCGTCCCCATGAACGCTGACGTCATTGTGCTGGGGCTGCAGAGTAAAGACCAGGCAGAGCAGTGGCTCAGGGTCAGTGGAGCCCTCTGGGCTCGCCCTCTTGGGGCTCCCCGGCTTTGCCCTAGCTGGGGCTATGTGGTGTGAGGGCCTAGCTAAGCAGGTGGTGGTGGCAGGCACAAGTGAGTGTTGCTGGTCCAAGTGCTATATGGCCGTGTTATGATGGGGCTCTGCCAGAGGCTGTAAGACCTTAGGGAGGCAGGGAGCGTGCAGCCTAGCCAAAGCAGTAACTGTGCCTGGGCACAGTATGGCACTAACACAACTGTGCTGTTTCTGGACTGGAGCAGGCTCCAGTCTGGCTGGTTCAGACCACAGGCAGTACAAGGCAGCATCTGTATTAACCCGTCTGTGTCGACGTACCCCAAGTTAGTCCCTGCAGCTTTGGTACATGAAGAAGATAACAAAGAACATAGGATTTAAATTCTGGCTGTTGGGGAAGGCAGGTCCCTGAGCTGCGTTTCCTTCAGGCTTTCCCCAGGGCTAAACTGCCGCGTGTGTCATAGCAGCCCAGCGGGAGTCCTGCGTGCGGAGCGGGGAGTTCCTCCCTTCCCTCTCTGAGCTTCGCAGGCTGCGTCTTCGGAGCAAACGCTGATGCTCCCACGTGTGGAGCTGTGGCTCAGGCTGTGGGAAGAATAGGTAACCAGAGAAAGAGGCTTTTGAAAGAATCCTCTAGAATTATTTTTTTTGACCCTCTGCTAATGCAGAGGGAAAGTGAGAAAGAGGGGACAGAGAGGGGGAATTGTGGGAGCCCTACATGCCCCCAGTTCCTGTGCAGGGTTGTGCATCTCCCAGAGGTGTTCCTCTGGCTAAATCCCAACAAGCTTTGCTAGGACTCCATATCTCAGTCCTGTCCTTGCACGCTCCGGCTCTGTTCCTCGTTACAACCCCATAATACAAATAGACCACTTCATTTTCATGTCCTGGGTTAGCTTCCTCCTGCGGCTCTCTGCTGCTTTCTGTTTGCAGGAGGCTGCAGAGGGACTTCCCAGCCCAACCACTGCAATAGGAATAAAGACGGTCTTTCAGCTAAAGAGCACTGAACTCCCTGCACCAGCCTACATGAGGCTTCTTGGGAAAGGCTGCAGAGAGAGAAAGAAGCCCGTTTCATGTCGCGGTGTGGGGGGCTGTTGGGAGGAAGAGTGCCAGACGTGAAGTGGTTGTGGACAGCACAGGAAATGGGGCCCTTTCCCTGCGATGGCAGCAGAACAAAGAGCCTTTACAGAGCCCGGGGATTAACTTGGGGTGCAGAGGCGCTGGGTGCCTGCTCCAACTCCACTGAAGTCATCAGGGTCTCAGGGAGCATAAATCAAAGTGGGATTTAGTTTGCAGTATTCTGACTCATTTGAGGTGCTCGGGTGACAGGCATGGGGTGGGGGGGGGCCACCTGGTTACCACACCCTTGGTTTTTCTGAGGTTTTATGCCAATGACAGTGAGAGTTTATGCCTCTCTTCTCAGCTCTCCCCTGCCTCAAATTTCTGTTCAGCCAATTTATAGCCCTGCAGCCTTGAGGCCAGTTCTGCCAATGTACCTCACTCCACCCGAATCTGTGTCGGCATCCCACGAGCTGGCCTGCTTTATCCATTTGCTTTCAGAAAGTGCTAGGTCTGTCACTTATTCTTGGCAGGCCCTCTTTTTGCTGATACTTGAATGCAAGCTCCACGTCCCTGCAGCAATCTGGCTCCAAGCTCCGGTGCTGTAACATGGCACAGTGAAGGTGAAGTTTGCCAAATTTTGCCACGTGTCTCCTGGACTGCCGTGGTTTTGCCTGTTTTGGGAAGGTGAGGGGGAAACTTGGTTCTGTTAATGCAGCTTTACTCACAGGCTGTGGCTTTGTCTTCTGCACAGGTAATCCAGGAGACCAGTGGTCTCCAGTCTGAAGGAGGCAGTGAAGGCAACCAGTACATTCCAGATTCGCAGCGTCTTCATTACCCAAAGGTACATCTTGTCTCTACAAAGAGGAGAAATAGCACTTTTAGTACTTCTTTTCCACCCTGTTCCTATAATAAATAACAGAGTTGTTAAGTACAGTAATTTTATCTGTGCAGAGACTGATACAAGTGTAACCAAACTCTTATTCTGCTGAAGGGAGCTTTACTGGAGCAATCTTCATTTTCCTTTGCGGTCTTAATTTTGTTGCAACATTTTCCCCCCCCAAACTGACTCAGCACTTGGACTCTCCCCTGCATAGAGAGCAGCTGTTATCTCATCCAACAGGACAGCTGTGCTGACCAAGAGTTTTTTGAAGGGAAAATAAGCCCTTAGTTGCAAGGGCTTGAGTGAGTCTCTAATTCAGGTTAAGGCAATACTCCTCTGGGGGCAGCTTATGGCAAAATAGTCAGAGCAGAAAGAAATCGTCTAAGTCTCTGGTGGACACTGGAAGTAGGACTGCTCAGGCACCTGGCCGCTCCTCTGCTCCTCCCCGTGCCCTGATGTGAGGACATGCAAATGTGCCCAAACAGGCTGCAGGGCAGCTCAGGACACGCAGACTTGGAGTGGGCCCCAGCAGCGCGACTGCGGCACCTCAGAGGTGAGCACAGCTGGGGCGCGTTGCCTACCGGACTCTGCCCGTGCCAGGCGTCCCGGCCTGCGCTGCACGGACACCCACGCCTCCGCTCAGAAACAGCGGGGAGGGGCGCAGCGTGAGTGGACAAGAGGAAGGTGCAGCTGGAGGTCTTTGTGAATGCAGTGGAGAAGGTGGGACCCTACCATTTAGGAGGGAGGAAGAGGTGCTAAGAACCACAGGCCTCCACCGATGCAGCTTAGGGGAGATCCTGAGCTGATGTAAGTCAGCAAAGGTTCGGTGATTTCTGTGGAAAGACATGGATTTCTGCCAGCTGGAGTCCTCTACCTGCATGTTTGGCACCCGTGTGTATGAGGTACCTTGGCGTGCACAGCATTTGTGGCTCTGTCCGTCTTTCTGTGATGTGTGCATGTTTGTGATCCCAAATCTGTACCATGTCTGGCTTTACTGGTGTCAAGTCCTAAGCCTTGGATTTCCTGCCCAAGCACTTCCTGCCAGAAGACAAATTCCTTGCTGGCACTTGCTGTGTAAGGATGGGTTACATGCATCTCTGCAGAGCTCATGTGTGCTGCTTGTTGACAGGTAGAGCTATCCGAGAGATATTCTGCAGCCTCAGAGAGTGGGAGCAGCACAGATGGCCACCCAGAGACGACTGAAGCAAAAGATGGTAAAAACAAAAAAAACAACAACAAAAAAAACCCCAATTCCCCCCCCCCCCCCCCACCCTGGGGAAAAGCTGAAAACCAGGCCATTAACCCTGCATGGAATGAGGGTTTCTGTAGCTTCTCTACAGCTGCCACCTCTCCTCCCTGAACCCCAAACTGCCCTGATGCAGAGCCAAAACTACATGCGAGTTCACTGTCTGTGAATTTGATTTCGTAGCTTTTTCCATGGTGAAGTGACAGGTGGACGTTGGTGTTCTCAGCAGTTGCAGAACTAGCGTTAGGGCTGAAGAAACCTGGGCTTGATGCCCTGCCCTACCTCATAGCTCCTGTGTGACTTTGGGCAAGCCATTTCGGGAGTTTTGGATAGTATAAATGCTATCGAAGTGACTTTCTGCATAGACCTCTGTAGAGCAAATTGGAGTACCTATGTAAAATGCTGAGCTGTCTCCAAAAAGAAGAATTAGACCCTCACGCCAGGCCATCTGACTCTGGGCTTTAAGCTCCATTCCCCATCTATAAAATGGGGCGGGTAAATACATTAAAAGAGGAGTGCTCTGTTAGAAGGATGATGGGGCCCATCTGCATATCAGAGAGGGAGAGATCTATGCTAAGGACTCACTGCAGCTTTCCTAGCCCAACAGATGGACCCAGGCTGCTGAATCCCTCTACCTTAAGACTATGTAATTTTATTATGATAGAGATGAAGAAAATCTGGACTAAAAAAATCAAACTTGACTTCCTACCAGGGTTACCTGATTATTACACAGCCACATCCATGTTCACGCACTGACTGATATTCCTGCCCGGTGCATAAATGCTGAAGAGGCTGTTTGGAAATAAGCTTTTCCCCTCCCTACGCAAAGTCTGTCTCTTAAAAGAGGAAAAGAATTATCTGAAGACAGTAAATATTTATGTATGATGATTTTTAATTTAATTCTTTCTCATGTAATAAAGTGAAGGGAGATTAGCACCTGCAGAGCAAGATCTGTATAGACAGTCTTCCCACAGCTTCAGCCATGACCAGTGGTTTTTGGCACTAACCCGAGTTTAAAGCAAAGTAGGCTAAGTGTCTTGCTCTGCCAATGATAAGCTATGTATTTCTGGGACATTACTTAGCTGTTTGAATTTAATGGTGCTAAGGACTGTGCCTTCTTGCTCTTCATCTTCCTGTGCCTTGGACTATTACAGCATGACCCTGAGTTGCAGGTTTGCAATATGGAGAACTTTGCTACGGGGCAGAATGGGAGAGACTCAGATGCCGTGGGAGGGCAAGGTGTGGACATACAGAAGCTGGTGACTACGCATGTGATGTATGTGCTGCAGTGCTGTTTGGGACATGACCTAGCGCAGGCAGCGTTGGGGCAGGACATCCAGCTGGGACATCAGGCTGTGTGTCTGGGTGTGAGTCAGAAGAGCTGTGCCTAAGTCTGTCTGTTTGTTTTGTTAGTTAAGAAGAAAGGCACAACTGGCCTAAAACTAAGCAACCTGATGAACCTTGGGAGGAAAAAATCTAGCTCCATGGACAGCCCAGAGAGATCTCTGGAGACTTCAAGTAAGTGACAGCATGCACCCCATGCAGTGACTTGTTTCAGGGCTGGATCTTAATGTGCAGTGAGGGCTGACTATTCATCATCTCACCCACTACACACATGCTCCAAGTTGCCTTGCTAGGGGAGGGATAAAGGCCACAGTCCATTCAGTCCCTGCCAGTAAATCCATGCAGATTATGGTACCTCTTACATGTTAAGGTGACTGCATTGCTTACAAGGTAAGAGCTTGCAAGATGACCCAAGGGGAAGGGGGGATAACATCAGACATGTACACAGAGGACACCTGTGCTGCTCTTTATAGATACTGGGCCAGGATGTGGGATTAGGCAGGGAGAGGGTTATGTGGGTAGACTGGAATTCATCTTCTGGGACCATCTTTGCCAAATTATCTGCAGCCAGCTTGCTGCTCCAGACCTGACTGGAATTTCAAGGGCCCCATTTTGAACAGATATTCACCCTTTTCACCTATTTTTATATGGCCTAGGGCATGTTTTTGCATTGTCTCTGTGCTTTTGCCCTTTGCTGCTGCTGAACTGACTTTGTGTTCTCCAGTGATCCCAGAACTGACTTACTAGTCAAACGTCCTAGTACGTGAAATGAGTTTGGATTTCCTCTCACAGTGGGGTTGAAAATATGACGAAGTGACCTGTGCTTGCTTGCAGGTTACCTGAATGTGCTAGTGAACAGTCAGTGGAAGTCCCGCTGGTGTCAGATAAAAGATGGTCACCTCCATTTCTACCAGGATAAGAACCGAAGTAAACTGGCTCAGCAGCCCCTGAGTTTGGCGGGTTGTGAAATTATCCCAGAGCCAATCCCAGATCATCTCTATTCCTTCCATATCCTGCACAGCGGGGAAGAACGGGTCACTCTGGAGGTAGGGTATATATGTCTCAGCCAGCTCGGCTTTAAATCATCAGCTTGGGTGTCTTAGCAGGCCTAAAACCTCTCACTGCCTGCAGGCTAATGCTGGTAAGATCCTCCAGAGAAGCCCCCAATCCAGCAAAACAGAACCTGAAGCACAGGACTTCAGTTCATCTGACTTTGGTCACCTAGAACGTGTCTAGCCTACGCTGATAATCCAGGCTGCCTCTGATGCCGGCATCTCCAGAGGACCATTCAGCCTTCATCTTAGGCACTCATCTTAGGATGGGATGAAGGGTCCTCTGGAGGTGCCCATCTCTCTCCACTGGCTATAGGATAACCTTGGATGATTAATTTATATGGGACACATTTTAGATGGTTTATGTCAAGTGAGAGGAATCCCACTGTAGGGATTTAAGACTGTGGTTAAGTGAAATAGAGAACTTTTTCCTTTATCTCGTGAAAACAGAGACCCAAAGCCATAGCTGATGGATGCATCCCGCTTTAGCCAATCACAGATTTGCCTCTGAAAGTGCAAGTAAATTCATCTCCATCTGTTACTTTCCTTTGCCTGCATCCAGGACTGTTTATCTCTAATCTTAGTTCTCGCTGATGACAGCCTGATTACAGCAGGAGGTGGATAATGTGAGCAATTTCCTGTATTTTTCCAGTGGGTGAAATATTTACAGCTAAACAACTGACTTCAAGTGCTGACCATCGAGTCCGAAGGTGTTTTTGTTTAGCTTGTGAATCAGGTTATGTCTAGGTCCAAGAAATTTCACCTAATTACAGATGTGAAAAGAGATGCTGGGAAAATTTACATTTTGTGAATGGGAGAAACCACATTTTGTTAGGATGTCAGACTCAATGCACAGACTGACTGGCTGGCTGACTTCCCAGGCACTGAAGTTTGTGCTAAATAAAACAAATTGGAAGCTTAAAATATACTTTCTAGTTTGGGATTCACTTGCACTGAACTTTATTTTGTGTTTCCTGGTAGAACTCCTAAAATCAAAGCAAAACATGGGCTTCAGCCCGTTTTTTTTCTTGCTTCAGGTAGAAATAATTTGCTATCAGGAAGTACATGTGGCTGTTTGCTAGAGCTAACTTCAAGGCACAATATTTAACTCTTAATTTTGCATACCCCAAAATGTCAGACTGTTGACTTGCATCTGGGAATGTGGTATTGACCGTGGTAAATGTGGGGGCTCGCTTCAAAGTTCTTCTCTGATCACACTTTCAGTTCTCCCCTTGCCTTCTTCCCTGTGCAGACACCTGTGGAAGAGTTTTAGGCTCTGGCATAAGGAACTTAACAAGGTCTCTGATGTGCTCGGGTCTCCTTGCAAGTCTGTGTTTGGAAATCACATTACTGCACTCTACTGGTGCAAAATAAAAATGTACTCTTTCCTCTCCAAAGGTGGCTCGCCTAAAAAATCTCCAGCCACGGAGAGAATTTTAATTGCGTAGGCAACTGAGTCCTTTCACCTTTGAAAGGAAAAGGCAGACTGACTGCAAGTTTCAGCAAGGACTTAAGTGAAGAAATGCATTTAGATATCTTCCAGATTTGCAAATCAGTCCCACGCAGAACTTTTATTTCTTTCTTTCTTTTTTTAACTTGCTCTTAGGCTTAATTTAAAAATCCTGCAGTTCATCTTTCTCCTTGCAGGTCAAGAGGACTGTCAGCTTACTTCCCTACCTCAGGCTTAGTAAGCGTTAGCCTTGCTAGTCCAGGAGAACTGCCACTGCCACCTTTAATGATCTGTCTGATCACCTTGTAGGCCAAGTCCTCGGAGGAAATGGGCCATTGGCTGGGCCTTCTCTTATCGGAGTCAGGTTCAAAAACAGACCCAGAGGAATTTACCTACGATTACGTGGATGCTGATAGGGTTTCCTGCATTGTAAGCGCTGCGAAGAATTCCTTCTTGTAAGTCACAGCGGTAACATGTTGGTCCCTGCGTGGGTGCCAGAAGCCGGTGGAAGGGGAAACAAATTAGAGGGAGGAGGGGGGTGTCCCTCCGTTTGCCAGAGGCTGGCTGCAGAGGAGATTATGTAGCTCATTTCAAAGCTGCAGATTGGTTGCTTTGAAGGCTCAGTGCCAGATCGGAGAGTACTTGTCTGAGGGTAACATGCCTAACCTGAGCCGTAGCTGCCACGGGGCTTGGGGCACATGCCCCAAGGGTCCAGTTGATGGAGCCAGGCTGCTAGCTGGTGGCGGGGTGCTGCGGGCGTGCAGCCACGCCGCTTGCAGAGCTGCTGTGCCACTGCGGCAAGCTAATCACCTTTGTGCAGTGCAGTACTGAAGGACTGGGCAGGAAAGGAAAGAGCTATGGGGAAATACAGTTCCCTTCCCATGGATGCTGCTTAATGTGAAATGAGAGCAGTGATCACATTGCTGCATGGCTCTTCCTTCTCCTCTCCTGCATTTGGCCATGTGGCCCTGTCCAGACCTCAGGACCGCTGTGCACAGATGCCTAACAGACTGATGTGCCAGTGGAGAGTCCCAAATTCAGCACAGCAGCTGGCCTGACGTGGCCATGCAGCAAGACCAATCACTTCTGATAGGATGTCCTGCTAATTGTTCACAGCTTAATGCAGAGGAAGTACTCTGAGCCCAACACGTATATGGACAACCTGCCGAAAGGGAGGATTCAGCAGGAGGAACTGTATGATGATGTGGATCTGCCAGATGTGCCTGTGGTAAGGTCTCACGGCTGCAGCACCTAGCATGCTTGCAGAGATGCTTGTAGCCTGCGGGTAGCCACCCTATTGCAGTGAGCTGTGCAGAGACTGAGTTTTGCTAGCAGTGCAACAGAAAAATTCAGTGATCAGGGTCAGAGGTGGCTTGAATCAGGGAGGCATGTGTGAGTCACAGGCAGACATCTCCTGGCTGGGGAGAATCTTGCTTCAGCAGTGAAGGGAGAGGTCTTTCCAAAGCCAAAAACAGCTGGTGGAAAAGGGAATTCCCAGCCTGTGGGAAAAATCCAGGCTTTTGCAATGGGGCAGAGGTGGTGAGACAGTTTTCCAGGGGGGCTCTGGAAGTTGAGATGTATGTGAGTTGAGTGAAACTTCATGGTCAAATTCTGCAAACAGCAAAAGTTGGTGGGAAGGTAGAGAGGATGAAGACAGAGCTGTCAGTGAGTGACGTGGCTTGTTGGTGATGGATAGTGGGTTGTTTGGAGGCCTTTCTAACAAAATTCTTCCTGATGCGTGGTCCCATGTGTAAGGCAGGCTATGGGCAGAGGGGATTACCCTGGGGAAATGCAAAGGATCTGGCGGGGGCTTCTAGAGGTACAATAGCATGACACCCTAGTGAGATGCTGGTGCAACCTTTGGAAAGGTCTATTGAAGGAGAGCAGCAGACTTCTCTTCTGTACACTGAAAATTCCTGTGAGGGAATAACTTAGAGAATGGGGTTCTTGTTCCTTGGTCACTTAAGAGTTTATGGAAAATATCCTGGATTACCTGAGACAATGCTGCTCTCAAGTGAGACTTGGTCTGTACTTCTGGGTGCAGCAGGCCCCTTTTCAGCTAAACATTCCCCTTTTGCAGGAAGAAGTACCCAAGAGTGAAAACAAATTTGAAGGGGACCATGACAGAGTGTACCTGGATCTCACCCCAGTGAAATCATTCCTACACTGTGCTGGCAAGCAGTCATGCCAGCCTTCACCTCTAAGCTCTCCATCTTTAGAACGGGCTGACAACAAGGGCTTAGCAGATACTGTAACTGAAACAGCCCTTGTGGCTAAGGAAGCTGAACCCTCTAGAAAGACAGTGGAAATCTTGGAGCAGGTACTGTCCTGAATTGTGGTCCACAGCCAAGCTTCATCAGCAGGGCCAATTTCCCCTGCCACATCATGCCATCTCCCCTTCTCTTCTGTCCCCAGAAATACTCAGAGAAGCCGGAGCCTGAAGAATTGCCACCAAGGACATCCACCATCAAAATCCAGACCCAGCAGCAGAAGATTGCCTTTCCACAGACAGGCCCTGAGATCACGGCCTGCACCACGGTGGTGGGCAGCCCGCAGCTGATGCCTGCACACAGGGACAGGCTGGAGCGGCCCAAGCAGGCGCTGCCCAGTGAGTTCATGGGGATCCCACCGTGCGTCAGGCTAGAGGGAGCACGACCTCCCTAGCTGCAGGCCTGAACATGCTAAGTGGGAGCTCTCTGTGGCTGGTGGGGGTTACTCTGCAGATGTGTAATGGCTGGAGCTGGGAGGTGGCTGCTGCAGGGCACTTCAGTCACCCATTTTAGCCCAGGTCAGTGCTTTACCCTCCAAAGAGAGCAAAGTGGTGACTTCAGCTGCAGCTGGGATGTGCCAAAGCATGGTGAGGAGCTGCAGCTGGTGTGAGCTTTGCCCTTGGAGTTTGGTCTGTGTTTGCACTAAACTAGCTTTGCTGTGCTAAGGCCAAAGTAGCCTGATGAGTTTTGTGGTTCATTATTTTCCTGAGTCTCATTAGTTTTGGTTCCAAGCATCTGAAAACATTTTCCCCTCAGATTGTGCCATGGCTAAGCTTGTTTTTGTGGATTGCATTTGCAGCGGCAGCAGTGGAAACCAAGCTGGGCAAGAACAGGACGGAGGCTGAGGTGAAGCGATTTACAGAGGAGAAGGAGCGGCTGGAGAAAGAGAAGGATGAAATCCGGGCTCAGCTCACCCAGCTGCGGAAGGAGAGGCGGGAGCTGAAGGAAATGTTAGCTGGTTGCACAGGTAGAGCTGGGCAAAAGGCAAAGTGTTGAAATGAGCCAAGGTGGGAGTAACGGGAATGGTGAATGGCAGCTTTTTCAGGAGGGAGGGTGATGAACTTGGCCAACCTGGGAATAGAAAGGTGCTTTGCAGCTCTGACACTACATGCAGGACCACAGGCACATTAACACAGGTCAAGCTGCCAGGGAAATCAATGCTGAAACAGCTTTGAACTGGACCCAGAGCCACCCTGAGCCTCAGTTCCTGTTCCACAAGATGGGAGGGACAGGCTCACCCTGCACCTCTTGTGCTGAGAGAGCGTGGCTTGCCTATGCGCCACGGCAGTCTGGGCAGAGGTGGTGCTCTGGGCCAAAACATGCAACCCAGACTGCGTTAGCGCTTGCTGTGTCCCGGGCATTGCTAATGGGCACAGCCTCTTGCTGTGGCTTCTAGTGAGGAGGAAGTAGCCCAGTATTATGTGTCAGTGTTAGGTATACTCAAGGTTTAGGCGTTTATATCACACGTCTCATCTCTGGCACGGTCCCTCTTGGGACAAGCTACAAGATAAACCTATGTGGCAGTAATATATGCTGTTTTTGTTGCTCCCTCCTGCCCCTCACAAGCTCCCCCAGTCGTCTCTTCCCTCACGGCTGCTCCAGGGCCTTGCACTGCTGCCCACTGAGGAGCTGCTGTGCACAGCTCCCACCTCTGCCTGGGCGCTCGCCGCTGGCGCCTCAGCCGGACGCCCAGGAACCTGCTCAGCAGGAGCGAGGTACTGAGTTATTCCTGCCTTTGCAGATAAGAGCCTCGAGCAGAGGCTGAAGGAGATAGAAGAAGAGTGCAAAAAGAAGGAGAGCAGGAGGGTCGACCTGGAGCTGAGCCTGGTGGAAGTGAAGGAGAACCTGAAGAAAGCAGAGTCTGGCCCTGTGACACTGGGCACCACTGTGGACACCACGCACCTGGAGAATGCAGCCCCCAAGGTCTGTGGAGGGCATCCCACTGGGAGCCAGCCTGCCCCAGGCAGCTGGCCTTCACAGCAGCTTCTGTGCAAAGCCAGGGGTTTGCACCTCACCTGCAGAGCCCACTACCTCAGGAACTGTAGAAACAAGATAAACAGCCACGCTACAGGAGCTGAAAGGTGGCTGGACTCACGACATCCAGCTGTATTTCTCTGTGGGACCTTCAGCAATACACTCAAGGGTCATGCAGTTCTGGGCCCAGCTCCTACTGGGCTTAGCTGACCAAAGGGGTAGTTTTCTCAGGGAGATTTAGGCACATACATTCCTTTCTGAGGATTTGGTTCCTGTAAAACAGAAATACAAGCCTTTCTCTTACAGAACAGGCAGGAATTATGGCTATATCAAAGACTGAAAGGCCTTCTGAGGCTCTAAAATAATGTGGGAAAGATGACAAACTGCAGTTCACCTCTCTGTGAAGCCCTTCCCTGTACTTCAGCTTATGTTCCTCAACATGCAAATACACTATAAATGTTACATTGTGGTGTTGTTTCAAATTTGCATTTCACTAAAAAATGCCTCTCAGTACAAGTGGGCTATGGCTATAAGTGTTAAGCTATTTTCTAGGAAATGGTGATGAAAGGCAGTGATCTTTGTAGTCTGAATTTGTCATAATTTTTATTATTTTTATTGTAGATTCAGGTGAAAACCACCAGTCCGGCAAATAGTGCAGAGAGCTCGCCAGTCAATTCAGCGACAGCTTTAAAAAACAGACCTTTATCTGTCATGGTAACAGGAAAGGGGACAGTTCTACAGAAAGCTAAGGTAATGCACCATTTTATACAGGATAAAAATCAATATTGGCTGGCTGCTTCTTTTCTGTCATGTAAGGCCATGGTGCTGCAGGCTGGGGCAGTCTCGTGTCTTCTCTCAGTCTGGGAAGGAGCCAAGACTGAGTACAAGTCTTTACTGCTGGTCCCGTAGCTCAAAACAGGTCAGCCTTGTTTTCCTTCAGTAGGTCTTTTCACCTGGGTTTGACCTGGCTGCAATTTAAATTAAGAACTGTAAATGTTCTCCTAAGACTGGAGCTGAGCCATGCTGACTGTGTTGAAAGCAGCTGGAATAAACTAGAGGTTTAATTTCACTGAAACAGCAGTGAAATACTTTACAGGTTTAATTGCAAGGAAGCTTGGCCCAGTGGCAGCCACAGCAGGGATGATCTTATTCACCTGGGAAAATAACTCAGCCTTTGTTTCTATTCCTACCAGCATAAGCCCCAGTTATGTGGCAGCCTTAGTCCCTTGAGGAAGCAGCAGCACTGTAACAAGAGTTTTATTCACTATAGCTTTCACTTCTGAAAATAAGATATCTCCCTGTTTTCAGAGGCTGGCTGTGGATAACTTTCCATCAGGTAGTCTCCTCCTGAGTACCCCAGAAGTGTGTGGATAGTGCCTGAGTGGTGTGCAGGAAGACTACTTCCACTCAGCCTGTAAAATGCCTGGCCTGCTTTAGGGCTCCTTCTCTTCCCCAAGAGACAGCTCAGCACAGGCAGAAAGAACAAATCATCCTTCTCTGCTTTGTTCTTGATTCTCCTTATTATGATCAGTCTTTGTAATGAACCAAGGAAGCTCGCTGAGCTTTTCTCAACCTCTCCTTCAAACATCCCACACGACCCTCCAGCCCATCTCATGGCTTCTGCCTGCTTGCCTGCTCCTTCATTGGTAGTGCCACTGCTGTCTGGAGTATAAACTCTATGATGAAAGTATTGCTTATGACGGGGAGATCCCTGACCCACCCTGCCCTGAACACTGGCTTGGGGAGTCCAAAAACACTCCAGGTGGCAGATGTCATTAACTGATCTGATGCACATTAAAGCTACTGCTACCTGACAGACTTGCCTTTTGACTAATTGATCTTTGGTCTTTGGCAGGAATGGGAGAAAAAAGGAGCTAGTTAGAACTACATTTTTCAGCGATGGACTAAAGACTGGAATTGCCCATGCATGGAAGGAGAATTCAATCATCTGGAGATAGAGGTTGGATGTGAAACACAATCGCACACCTAGCACCTCCTCTATGTCATGTCAACTGCTCAGATGCAACAGTGGAGCTAACAGCTGCCAATACAAATGATCAATCAAGTGATCCTGCTCTTCCCACACAAGTCCCATCATGTAGCTAAAAGAATAACAACTAGTGGCAATCCTTGCATCAAATTTCTAACCCAGTTGATGTAAACAAGAATGTTATTGTACATAGGGATGTTTTGTGTATTTCTACTCTGAAGATTTATCAATGAGTTATTAAGGTTTCTATATTAGTGACAGTAGTGGATTCAGAACAGGCCTCTGCTATTCTTTATACCCCAGTGGTTTTCAATCTGTCATAGTAAATTACAGTCCAGTAAAGTCTCACCTGTCTTCCTGCCTGTCATCATACAGCTGCAGATGATCCAGCCTTCAATCAAAGGCAGGCAGGAGAAACTCAGACTGGAGCGATGGTTGAAACACAAATGAGAAGCACACAGCAATGTGTCCAGTGGGGAGACTCCTCTCAATTAACAGTGGGAAGCTATACATACAGATGAAGCAGATATTTTTAATCAGTGACCAGATGCTTCATACCATGTACTTATTCCTACAAGGCTATCAGTCTGCTGCAAGGTTTGATCTTCCAGAATATCAAGAAAGATCCCTGCTCACTTTCTAGCTCTGTAGGATGTGTTACAGTCTGCTGGCACTAAGAGCTCTGGACAAAGGAAGATCTCCCAAACAGATTCAGTTAATTTTCTTGAAGATACTGAGCTACTTCACCTAAGGAACTTATTCTGAAGATCGCATATGAAGGCTTGTTGCTAAATTGTCAGTGGCCTAGGCCTGCCCACCTTTCAGATGAGGAAGCTGCATCCTGATGCACTCTTTCCAAGGAGAGGAAGAAAAAAGCTGTCCTCAGGCTCTTCCTCAGGCTCTGAACACTGCTTTGCTGATGCTGACCTCTGCTCCCCCCCACAGCCATGGCAGGCCAGCTTGACCCAGCCACAGCTGCGGTCTCTCTCATGGACTCGTCCCCAGCCTGGCACGGCCCTCTCCTGTGCACACTAGCCCACTGAACCTTGGGCCATGGCCTTTGCTGGTCCATGGCTGAAGGTGCTCTGTGCACCTGGAGGCCTCAAGGATCCTGATTTGACTTCTTGTCACAGGCAACATCAGGAGGGCTCATGGCCCTATACAGTCTGCTGCATGTGTCCAATGTGAAAGGGGCCCTTCGGAAGCAGTGGTCTGGCCAAGGGCTGGGCTCAGAGGGGTGTAGGACCTGTTCTCCCCAGGGACTGGCTGGAGAGTTTGCACTGCCACATCTCTGGCTGGGCCACAGGCAGCCTTGGTGCTGTGGTAATGCTGGTTCAGCAGCAGTTGTGACGAAGTCCTGGAGGGTTGTGATCCTTATATCCAAATTATTAAATAAAATATAACCTTTAAGCCCAACACTATGGCCTGCAAAGCCCAGCCCTCTGCTCCGTGGCCAAGCTTTCTAATGACAGATGTTGGACATCTGGCCTCCTAAACTTAGAGACAGTGAAATAGAAAAGAGTGGGTCAGAAATCCATGCACCTGCTTCCTTCTCCTCCCTGGGACTTGCTGTCACATCTCATGGCCTCTGATGTTCCTTCAGACCTGGAGTCCAGGCTCAGTAACTGAGTTCATCCTGGCGGGGGGGGGTCTGCAGCTGGTTTCTGGCCCTGCAGAGGCTAGAGCAGCAAAGGTAACCTGACTGGGATATGTGAATTGTTCCAGGGGCCCTGTGGATACACCGATGAGCAGTACCTAGAGCCAGGATAAGAACAGACAGGGAAAAATGCTATAGCTTCCTAACCCAGATTGCTCCTCCCAGGGCACTTCCCCACTTGTAACCACATGGCAGTCAGTTCTGCAGTGCTCTGCACTGCTCAGCAAAGGGAAAGGCTCTGCTAGACCCATTTGGTCTGTATGTTTTTAAAGTGCCTGAAAACCTTTGAAAGGCCTGACACATGAGCCATGTCTGAAGGGATGGTCCTTCTTCTAAAGGACAGGAATTAGGTACAAAAGCCCAAAGCAGGGCAGGCCTGTGCCTCCAGGAACCACTGTGGAGGTGGCTCTCAGGGGAGTGAGGATGTTCTGTGGAGAGGCTCTGGGCTTACGCGACTTGGTCAGAGTATCCCAGAGGTGAGAAAGGTGACCTCCCTCCCATTTTGAAAGTCTCTGCTGAAGCACAGACTGAGTAACATGCTAATGCTAATCCCAAGTATCAGAAGGAGTTCATAGGCCCCAGCTGTCAAGCCTGTCCCTATGTACGGTCTGCATAGGGGAAAAGCTCTTGCACAAAACCACTGAGCCTTCCGGCTCAGGACCCAAGGAACTTTACTCTCTGAACCACAAGGAAGCCACAGGCACCATGAAGCTTTTGTTTTGACGCATAATGAGCTGGCAGGAGAGCCTCTCTCTACCCTAAATATCCTTAGTACCATATCCTCACCATACAATCCCTGGCAGCTGTCCTCTGGCAGCAGTTGTCCAGACATTTCACGGTGGTTTCTGTCACTGTCAAGAAGAGAGCTGCTCTGCTTTCCACTCAACAGGCTGCTCAACATCAGTGGTCCTGCTGGGATATCACCATCAGGGAATAGTAAACACAGACAAGTCCTGAACAATACACTTACCCAAGACAAGAAACGTTAAACAATGTCTCTGTGTCCCCATTGTTGTCCTAACTCAAGGCATTTCCTTTGTTGTAACTGTGACCTATAAAGTGGCTCTTTAGAGAGTTTTATAATAAAATGTTGAGATATTATGTTACCAGTGTATTTTGTATGTAATGTGGCTTATCCTTGCTTTACTTTCCAGTAGGTTTCAAGCACATCAAAACCCAATAATGTTACTTCAGCATTCCTCAGCTATGCATTCAACAACTGCAATGGACTGTATTTTAAATGCTTTAGTCTGCTGTAAAATGAGTGCAACACCAACCAAAAACTTTTGGGCCAGTAAACCTACTGAAAATAGCAATAACCCTAGTAGTTTGCATGAATATATGTGTAACATGCTCTTGCCTACATCTTAGACAGTCCTCTTACATAAAATCAGCAGACAAGGAAAATGCACCTACTACTCACGCTGTCCACTAGGTAGCAACTTTGTGCTATGTTTAGTACTTGCTGAAGGGAAAGTCAGGAAGAGGTTTATCTGGAAAGGAAGGAAAGTGTTAGTAAAGAAAGTTGCTAAGGCCAGTCTTTACAGAACAGGCACCAAAACATACTCATATATGCATTTGTGAGGTATTGTTTGGTGGCTGTACCGCTAGTAACTCCACTCCATGGGAAAGCTCAGCAAAGCATAGCAGCTACAGTACAAAGTCCTAGGGAAGGTTTGGCTCTCCTTCCTTTCCTTACCCATCCATTAACAACAACTTGCCCTCTAAGCCCAGGAATCCCAAAAGAGTGACTAGACCCAGGATTGCTGTGTGAAAGAGTGTGAGTAGAGTACATGTGAGAGTGTGTGGAAGTCGAAGGGGCAGCAGCAGTTGCATTTGTCCTTCCATAGCAATTCTTATCATTGCCTATGCCTGTTTTTCATTGCCTCTGTAACTGCTCCAGCTGTCTCCAGCACACACCGGCCTTTCAGAGCCCTGTAATGACTGCAACTGCCAAGAACCGAGAGCCAGGACCAAAATTAGAGGCTGGCTCACCTGAGCACTTCAGTTCTTGAGAAACCCTACAACAGCTACCGGGGTAGCCCACCTTCCTACTTAGTACATCAAAGTGTGCACTTTTTTTTTTTATCTGGCACTTTAGTTAGGTATTATTTAAAAATCAGTCTGTCTCTCTAGATGTTTTAAGGTGAATAGGCAAGGGTGACCAAAATATTTTTTTATGCACACACATTGTTTCGGACACAAAAAGTATATTAATATACCTGTACTGTAGAGAATAAGCTCTGCAGGCATTTTGCAAGATAAAGAAGCCCGTCAGCTTTAAGGAGCACGTCAGCAGACTCGGCACCAGCACTAGCCCAAGCTCTTGGCTGCCCCACGAGTCTGCTGCAGCAGCTCCCCGCCCTGCCCCAGCAGCTTTTGCACTACTGGCGTTGAGCAAGTTTACTAGTCACAAAAGGGCAAAATTTTGCTTGTTTTGTATGAGAAACTCAAGAGCAGAGAGAGGATAAAAATGAAAGCAGGTGAAATTTATGGCACTCACATAAATTCCAGTTTCTTAACTGAGACCCAGGTGCTCCCCTGAGGTCAGTGCATGCACAGGAGCAGCCAACAGCTCATCCAGCAGGCCTGCAGTGAGAGCAAGTCACAAGTCCGTTAGCTACAACCACCAAACGTCTAATGCTAACCTGGCACGCGTGCGTGTGTGTGCGTGCGTGCGTGTGCACCCTCCCCCCCGCCCCCAAAGCCTCGCTGCCTCAGCCTTCCCTGCTGCCAGACTGGATTAGCACTGCCTCTGCAGGAGCCCCCCTTCTCCCTTCTCCCCCCCCCCCCCCCAAACCATTACCATAGCTGCAATAGCTGCAGCAGGCACAGACATCACCCCCGCCTCTAGGGACTGAGCACCAATCAGACACGGGCTCGTTAAATATGTTTGATTGAATACAGAGCGTGAGCTTAATAAAGGCTCACCTTGGTGTCTTAAGCCGCTTATTCTTTCTTAATTAAAATTTGCAGGTGAAAGGACCTAGAAATTAGCCAGGATTGTCTACTTAATTTTTTTATAAAGAAAAACAAGGAAGAAAGAAAACAGGAAATTGCCACTGAGTGGGGCAGACACACACATCATATGCAGAAACTTAAAGACTTTCAGTCTAAATTTTCAACAAGAAACACTGTTCCCCTGGCCTCTTCTCTCCTGGGGAAGAAGAGGCCTCCCTGGTCCCACAAGTCATTTCCTTTGTGCTAAAAGCAGTCATTCCTCACAGCTCTTTAGTGTCCTCTTTTAGAGCGTCCCTGACACAATGTCATTCGTGGCAGTGCCGTCAGTGGGGCCTCCTGTCTCTTTCCCTGCACTGCGACCATCTGGTTTCTCCTTTTCTCCTTTAGGTCGTTTCGAACGTCTGCCTCGTGCCAGGGGCTGGGCACCCCCCCACCCCGGCTGCAGACGGGACCTGCCCTTCCCGCTGCTCTCGCTGCGCACGGCAACCACCCGTGGCCTCTGCCCAGGCTGCTGGCCCGCCACTGCCACTGCCACTGCCACTGCCACCGCCACCGCCACGTGCACAGGCTCGCAAAGGCTCTGCCTCAGCCGGGCTGCAGCACACCTGCTTGCGAAGCCACTGACAACCCAGACAGCTGAGGCCTGGGTAACGCAAGGTAAAACTGAAGGTGGTTTTCATTACTACCCCAGGCTGCAAGCAGTGGGAATCACCAGCAGCCTCGCAGGCCGATCGATGAGGGAGCTTGCTCTGAGGAGAGCAAGGCACAGAAGTGACAGTCCGCCTGTGGGAGCTATCACTGCCAGTGAGTCAGGATCCGAGTGGGCCTGGCCACCAAAGCGTGCCAGAAACCCCGGCCACCTGACCTGCCCTGACTGCCAGCTCCTGGGCAGAGGGCAACGGCCAGGACTGCTGGGATCCCACATGCTCGCGAGCATCAGTCCAGCCTGCCTGGGGCTTTCCTTGTGCACTCACCAGGCACCTTTGCAAGAGCACCTCTCGCATTTAGCTGCCTGGAGGGCCGGTGCACGTGGTCTCAGTGAAGCCAGGGATCAAATTCTGCATTCATTTACATCGTCAGTCCTGCCAAGACAAAAGACCTACGAGCTAAGGCAATGCAGCCTGCCTCGTTGAGAGGCAGTTAGGTGGCAGGCCATCACCTGAGCACAAGTTTTCTTTGTGCCCTAGCAACTGCTCAGTAATGTCTTTCTTGCCTGTGGGATTAGCAGGTCTCCTTCAGACCAGTGCTCTGCCACAGCATACGCCCCCATCTTTGTTATCAGGTTGGCTTTTCCTGCCTCCTCCCAGTACCCCGACACCTTCTTACCTTACAAAGAGCTTGACCTTGTAGAAAAGGAGAGCTGCTGGGGTGACGCTGTTAATTTTTGTTCTCCTTTGACAAAACGTCAAGGAAAGGGAAGGCTGAGGGTGCAGAATTAAGCATTGCAATATGAGGAACAGACATCACCTGAGATCAAGCTGGGTTTTCCCAAGGCACGTGCATTATTGCGTATCACTGCCTGCATGATTCCTGGACTGCTCCCGAGGGCAGGCGGCCGGCTCCCAGCTATCTGCAGCGGCCAGAGCTGCTCATCAATGCAGAACACGATGCAGAGAGGCCAGTACCTTGAGGGACGCTGGAGGCAAATCCAAACAGGCTCTGTGGCACATGTCTGAGCCACATACAAGGCTTCAACATTCAGCCACACTTAAAAGCAATGTCACAGCAGCAGCACATGCAGATCCCTGACACATAGGGCAGCCTCCCACCAAATCGCCAAGACTTTGCGCTGCTCAACTATAGTGCTACAGTAGTTAAATTCAAAGGCAGAAGAACTTCAGCATGACCTAAAAGCAGCCCCTTTTCCCTGCACTTCATGAACAGCCATAAGTTTTTAAATGAATTCATCCCAAATTGCTCAGACTGGGCCAAAAACAATAAACAAACTGGAAAGAGGGTCGTGCAGTAGGGAGCAGGGGTAAAGCTAACCAGAGAGCCCACAGATGGGTGCTGCTTGCGTAGCTGCTGGGCAGGAGCCTCGGGGAGGCAGGGACTCATGGAGGGCAGAGCCAACAGCCTTGCAAGCCTCAGGGCTTCCTTAATGCTTATGGGCACCTTCAGGAACTGATGCAGAGGGCCAGACGCAGCCCACCCAGCATGAAACTGTCATGCCCAGCACCAGAGTTCAGAGTCTGTGGTTCTTGCTTCACACACAGCAGTTTCCCATCTGTGCTTAAAATGCAGCAAAGGATTTTCCCTAGTTCACTGCCAAAACAAGCATCTTTTGTCCCAGTAAAGCCCATACACTCTAAAAATGTTCTTATTAGCTATGTATTAAAATAAAGAGAATGTACACACAAAGATTACGATTAAACTATGCTTGCCACAAGCCAAAGTGCTCAGCAGCACTGTACAAACTATCCTGCAGGCAACACACATAAAAAGGAAAAGGCTTTAAACAAACACCTGTATGAGGCAAGGAAAGCATGTCCCAGCTCCAGAGCTGTGTGCTTAAAAAGGAGAATATGTTTCAGTTTGAGAGGAAGTTAGATGAAGTATATAAGAGAAACTGCCAGGGAGCTGCAAATCCAGCAACATGACTGGGCAGCAAGGGTAGGAAGTCACAGTCTCTCTGAGTCGTCACACAACAGAGGATGCACAACGGGAGCAGGAATAGTTTTCAGGGCAGTTTGGCTGGAATTTAGCCAGCTCCATGGGCAGTTCTACATCATACAATACAAATCACACCTTTGGATTTTAGCTGTGAATCTGATCTAGCCCATTCTCCCTACAAGAGATGACTGACACTTTTGCAGCAGAAACAATGCATAGCTACAGCCATGCCTAAGTAAGTAACATTAATGGAGTAGTTGCTATTTCTATCCCAAATGTCAGCCCTTCAGTTAAGCCTCTGTTTTGCTGTGCCTTAGGCACCTAAGGACACAGACAATCTACCAAAGTGACAGTGAAAAGAAAGCGGAAATTCTCTTTCCTCCTAGCTTGCTTTCTCCCACAAGGTACAAGATAGTGTTACTCTTGTCTCCGTGCCAGCTTTTATCCCCAGCAGTGCTTTAGACCATTGTTCCTTCAACAATGAACCTGAGGAATAATTTGTCTCTCTCTTTGTACATCTAATGTTACCATCCAAACATGGGGCCTGGATATCTGGGTGAAGGGATTTTTCTTCTTCTGGGAACAATAGACGCTGTTTTCATGAGTGCTTTTAACACAGTTGGTGTCTCTGCCTTCGCTCTGTCCAGAGCTGCTTTGGTCTCCAGAGGTGAGGGATGCCATGGGAAAAGCAGCAGAAAACCACACAACAGTGTGAACCAGGTGGCCCTGGGGGAACAATTATGTAAGTTGAATAGTTTCATGGGCAAATTGATCTAGCAATCCAGTGAGGCTGATGTTCTCAAAGATGCAGGCATGAGGCCAAACTGTGTCTTTGTAGACGCATGTGAAGCATCACAGCCCATGAGAGGTCCAGCTAGCAGTGCAGAGATCACTCCGTGCTGGGGGTGAATCAGCTTTAAACAGTGAGGGGAGGCAGAAGTGCCGTTTGACTCTCTGTTCGGGTTCAGGTCAGGTCAAGCACCCTACTCTCCACAGCCCACCTCCAAAAGGAGAGTAAGGTGACGTGGTAAAGCTGAGAGCCACAGAAGAGCCCTGAAAGAGGGGATGCTCAGAAGGATCAGAAAGGACCATTAAGGATTAAATCTTTCATTAAAAAGACCCCAGACCCAGCTCCCAAGCACCTGTGCCTCATACAGTGGGACTGGGGGTACGTGAGGAGCCAGGGGGACTGGCTGCCCTACTCCTCTTTATCTAGCAAGGATGTACTAAGCTGTAGCATTAAAAAAATATAGGCCAGAAAATTTCACTCTCTAATTTTTCCATCAAAATTCCATCACTTCTGGCTGAGCTCAAGCAGTCAGATTTAGAAAGACAACCAAATCTTTTTGCTGGTCCAAAAATTAACATCAAGATTACAGCTGACTCACAATCTGATCCAGCCTATGGTTTCAGTAGTTTCAATACTCTCTTAAAAACATTTGCCTTTGCAGCTCTGCTTGCCAGCATGTAATCCATATTACCTCCTTTCAGCAGGAGGGCCAGAATTACTCAGACTTTTACTGTATTTTTAGACTAACTCAAAGATCTGTCAAGAAGTCTGCTAAAAAAAAAAAAAAAATCACACAGCACTACAGCCTGGATGAGGAAACTCAAAATATCAATAATAAATACTTAAACACAAATATTTACATAATACAAAAAGAAAGAGAGCACTGGGAAGCTCAGCTTGGGTGATGCAGGAACTGGGAACGGCATCAGCGCAGTCTCTGGGCGGGGGTAAACTGGTCACTGCAGAGGACAGCGGTGGCTTGTCAGATCATGCCCACAAGTGGCCATAAGCAAGCATTCCCAGGAGGAGAACCGGTGCATTCAGTGCATCTGTGTCAGTGCTTCCAATCCACATGCTTTTCGGTGTGGCGGGGAGCTCTGGAGAAGTGCTGCAACCCACGTGGACTCTGCTGCACATGGGAGTCTGGAGGAAGGACCAGGGATCTCGGCGAATCACCCCTGACAATTCCTGTTGCAGAATAGAAATGCAGCAGCAGAATAAGGGCTTTAGGACCAAGGAATTAACTGATGCTCAGTTCCTTACCACCCAGCAGGCACACCCTTGGTTTTAGGTGACAGATGTTAGAGGCGATAGGGTGGAAGTCAGAGCTCCTTGGCTCACATAAATGCAACATCGGGGGTGGGGGGGGACAGGACAGGGGATTGGGGGGGAACTCTCTTAACTGAGAACTTCCTGCTGTGGGCACAGCGCCAGCTCTGGGGAGGCTGGAGGGTTACCACCTCCTGGCCATTGCTGTATTGCTGAAGAGGCAGAAAGCAACGGGAGGCTTTTGCACCATGGAAAGTATTGAAAGCCAATAGCAACACAGGGTCACACTCCAAGAAAGACAACTCCCTCCCACTAAAATAAGGCCAGACCCAGAGCAAGGCAAGGCGAGTGTCTCCTACCAAGGTCCGTGAAGAAGGGGAGCAGAGCAGAGTGGAAGAAGAATATCAAAATCATTAGGACCTTTTTGGGCTTCTCTCAGAGTCAACTCTCTTTGTGAATGTGTAAGATAGGATGCAGCTTCTTGAGAGATGTCCTCATTTCCCCTAATGCAGCAGGGCCTGGGCAGAGCAAGCACTGACCCGGAAAAGAGCACCAGACCAAACCTCTCTACTTCCAGTGACATGGAGACCATGTCAGCACCAAGGCCCGACCCCCAAACAGCTATCGGGGAGTTACTGCCCTGTCCCCATGCAAGAGAGTGGTGCAGATTTGGGAACAGCATGGCAGATGACATCTGCCACAGACACCATCTGCTGAGCCTTACTGCTTTCACAGTGAGGTCCTTCCCAGCCGTGGCATTTGCACCGGTAGCTCCCAGGCCCAAGGATGCATACACCCTGGTTCATGCACGGATTGGGTTTGCACAGGTTCACGGGGCTTTTTGCTTCTGCAACAAACACAAGCAGAACAGCAGGCTTAGGCACATCTACCGAGCGTTAAATAGCTAGGACCTGCATCCATCGCGAGTGCTGTAAAAATGGCAGCAATTAAACACTCCAGACCTCAGAAAATGTCATCTGGGGTCTCTGGGCTGGAAAAAACACATTAATATGGGGGCAGGAGGCAAGCCCACAACCTCATCTTTGTAGGCAAAACTCACCTATGTTTAACCTAGAGAAGAGGAAGAGAATAGCTTTGCTAGATGTTCTCATCTGGAGGCTAATATAAAGTTTGAGAGAGTAACATCCCATTAGGCTGAATGTCAAAGAACAGCAAAACAGCATCTTCAGAGCTGTGCATTGAACACGCGATGATCTCTAAACCCCTCAGATCCAGACATTGCGAAAGCAGAGTAAGACACATCCCTTGTTGCAACCAGTTTACAATCCCAAACACCACTGCTCCAGCTGGAGCCCACCCTGTCTCTCCCTGGAGAGAACCTGAGGTCGCATCAGTGAGAAGCAGGGACAAGTCAGCTGGAGTAGGGATGGCGTGAGTGGAAAACAACGCAGGAAAAAATTCTGGCCCTCTTTCTAGTGGTTTTGAGAGAAAAGCTTGCAACCATAACCAAAGTTGTTATTAGCTCTGTTCTTGTGAGATATGTGACAGCTTTCCCTACACTCTTGATGCAGCAGACCTCAGCTGTCAGCAGGGCTGGGAGTGTTTTATGATGCCTTGCTGTGAATATGTTAGGTTAAGTAGCAGCATCCCAATAGGATCTGCTTCCAAGTCTTTCGGCAATTCTGCTGTAGCATTGCTAAGGATGTGAAATTCCTTCACTGAACATCCACATGGTATAGAGTTTGGACCTTCTAACCTTGCCCTTTGCTCTCCAGTAGCAAAAGGAAACAGAGAAATTCAGAAAGGAGGAAGGAGGAAAAAATACAACTCTACACCCTATCCATCAAAATGATTACTGTAGACGACAGCAGTTTATTCTTGCTATCTCTGTAGAGATAATGTTGACATGTGCACATCAACTCTTAACCTATACCTAAAATAGGCAAAACTATCATTGAAATTCAGTTTCTTAGTAGCCAAATGCTAAGTCAGAGGGACCTCAATCTTCAGTTCTTGTTGATTTTATATGGGCCCAAGTTTGTCTTCAACAACTTTTTTGTCATCTTGAGACATCCTGGATAGTGGGTCTCCACTGAGAGTGGATCTCCAGGGAAGGAGGCCTTCACTTTCATCACAGGGTGGTAGAGCCACTGGCGATGAAAGTGGAAGGGACCTTGTAGACCCACAGCTTGGCTTCCAGGCCATGGGCTGTTGCACAGAGAGCTTTTCCTGGTGCTCTGTTGGGTCCTGTTCTTTGCTCAACATCCGATACAACTATCACTTCCCTCCAAGACTGCCCCACAGTATAACCTAGTGTTCCCTGTTTGGGGGGAATCATGCTATTCAGCCCAGACATAATTTTTATAAGCTTACTGTTAACACAGTGTCATCTTAAATAGGCTTCTCTCACTTCAAGGATTTTGCCCTTTGATGATCCCAGGAGCCTGTATTTCCATTAATCACATATCATATATATTTAATGCTTGGGATCTTTTCTTCTAGACCCCTGGATCATTTTTTACTGGTCTCTTTTCAACTAGGCATCAGAATAAATACAATATTCTAGGTGTCCAGAGCCAGGGTCTGTTTTTCATATACTTTTATGACAAGTCATAATTTTTAAAAGTCATAGACAATGATTCTGTTATTGAGTCCTGGACTCAGACTGTCTGGAAAGGTCTGCTAGGAGACAGACTTCTCATTCAGAAGAGACAGTTCTCTAGTTCTTTCTAACCCTAAAAGAGCCGGGGCATGCCAAAAGATAAAAGGGATCTTTGTGCTCTTACTCACAGCACAGCTCAACTTGCCTTTTCATTTGATCTTACAAAAGGATTAAAACCTAACAAGACCAAATAGCCAGATGTTAAACTCAGGCTATTTTGAATGAGAAATAAGGCATAGAATTTTTGAGTGGGGAGAGATTAGCTGGTGTAACAAGCAACTAGACGCACTTTCTCCACCAATGATATCTACAAAGCAGGGCTGTTTACCTTTCTGAAAAGCACACTTAAATCAAACAAAAGCACTCACACTTGGCACACAAGTATTGCAAACTTGATTTCAGAGACTTTTTTTTTTTTTTTTTTTTTTTTACAGTGGGGACTGGCCTTGCAGACTTGAAGAAAATGCACTTTTTTAGCACAAACATGAGTAAAAACCTCTGCCCTCTTGAATGCTTTGGAGATAAGAATATGGTCCTGCAAACAAAACTGATCACAAGTTGTCTAAAGACCTCCATTTACTTAACAGTCTGCAGGCTTCAAGTCCAGGCAGATTCTGCTTTTAGGATTAAATCCAAGGCCTACTTGAAAACTTCAGTAATGGAACACTAAGCAGAAGCAGGAGTGATGAGGCTGAAACAGAAGTTTCAGATCTATCACTTTGCAGATGCTCAAGCACAAACCTGTTGAGGGGAGCATCAGAACCCTCACTCCAGGAACCAACACCATCAGCTGTGGAAACATGTCCCCTTAAACCTCCTAACACACTGCACGGGATACAATAATGCACAGCAAACTATACAGGTTTAAAGCAACATCAGAAAACAAACAGACTTGTACTTGCAATGAATGCAGAACCTAGACCTGACAGGCCTGGAAAGAGCCAGTCACACAGAGCCTGGATCTTAGGAAAGCTGGTTCCTACTGCTATAGGATTGCTTTGGGCAATCACCAGATACCGATGTCATGGATTCCCCATCTGTTAAATGTAAATGATAATACCAAACTTGCTCTACAAAGCATCAGAAAATCTATGATTACAAGGGTTACAGAAGAAAGTCCCCTCTATGCTTGTTTTACAAGGTTTACAACCAGCCAGTGGCAACAGTGTAAGCAGTGAGGATGGGATGTTCTTACCTTCACAGATTCTTTCGATGATAAGGTCTTCATAATGCTGCAGGTCTTTATAGGAGGAGATGTGGAGCAGGTAGTTGGGAGACCCAGCAACCCTCAGCAGCATGTCCCTCTGTGCATCTCCAATGACAACTACAAACACCAAGATGCCATTGTTCCTCAGCTGCCAAGCTGGGGAAGCTGCATCCTCCATGCCACCTCCATTTGTGAGCATCACCACCACCTTGTTGACACCAGGCCTTGCTCCTTTCTGCACAGTCATCACGTCACCATAAATACGCAGCAAGGCACTGCCAGCAGAGGCTGAGCCTCCAAGGAAGGGAAGCTGGTTGATGGCCTGGAGAAGAGCTGAATTGCTAGTGTGGGTGTCCAACGCGAACACAATGTGAGCTTTGCTGCCATAGACCACAAGGCCAATTTGGGTGACATCCCGGTTGATAGTGAAATGGAAAGAGCAGCTCCTGACAAAGTCTCTCAGCTGCAGGAAATTCTCCAGGCCAACTCTGGCTGAAGCATCCACTGCAAACACCAAATCAAGGGACTGAGCCTGGCAGCCTGGATTAAAGAGTGCAAACATAGTGTTTTTCAGAATATATATACTCCTTCCTGACCAAAAAAACCCCAAAAACCCAAGTATGGGGCAAATACTAGGCAAAATTCATTATTGCTGATCATTGACTGTGAAGGGCAATCTACGATCCTTCATCACCAACAGATACAGCTCCATCATAATAGGCAGCAATGGAAATTTAGTCCCTGGATCCATGACTAACACAAGCAAAACAAACACATTCAGTCTTTTGACCTTCTCTCCTCCTCAGCAGAGTTCAGAAACACCTACTCGCAGTTTGACAAACTTCTCCCACAATGCACACGCCACAGCCTTCCTTACCTTCAGGATTGTCTACACTGCAGATTCTTTTCTGCAGCTCTGGGATCTTGTTAAACAGATCCTGCGGGCTGGAGTAGACGATTGTCTGCTTTGGATTGCCAGTCACCTCAGCCAGCTCTGCTCTCAGGAAGCTGCTGCCTATGCTGATCAGGAAAAGACCTCGGTCCCTTGCATACTTAGCTGCTTCTGCCACTGGATCTTGAGACTTGGAGTCAGTGAGCAAGACAACTACTCGTGGGAGATCATCCTGTACATCTGCGAAGACTGGGGTGCTCCTAAAGCCGTGCTGTGCAATGTACCACAGGGCTCTGCCTGTCAGAGTTCCTCCTCCACTGAAATTCAAAGCCTCAATACTCTTCATGAGACCAAACACATCCTTGTGCTGCCCCACTTCAATGGGTATCTTGACATCAGTACCATACTGGGCCACTCCCACATTCATTGGTGAGTCCTGGCCCATCACGGCTTGAAGGAACCTCTTTAGAAACGCCTTGAAACATAGGAATCCCTCCAGCATGATCCCTGCTGAGCTGTCCATCAGGAAAAGAAGATCCACCCTGCACTCAAGGCTCAGCTTTGGTGCTGAAAAGGGAGAGAGTAATTTGTTGTATGCAGGGTAAAAAGACAAGCATGTTGGGCACCTCTGCTGGGGCCTGCTGGAAGCGCTGTGACATGGTTTGCCAGGCATTGCATGAGCTGGAGGACAACTGTGCAGGAATGCTCTCTATTTTGGTCACATAAGCCTTTAGAGACAGGAAATATTTAGAGGATTCCTGGTATTTCAGATGGAAAAACTCTGCTCTTCTAGTATTCTGGGGAAATCACTCAGAATTTCAGGATATCAGGGAGAAAAGAGAGAGTCTTCATCTGATACAATCTGAGACAATTTAAAGGGCCTTGATTTGAGGGGAAGTAAGTGCTCAACATTTTCTCAAGATAGGACCTTCTTAGGTTTCTCATGCTGAATCTCCAAATCTGGAGCCCCTTCTGGGCTGATGTGTGCAGAAGGGGAGCCAACACACACCCTTTTGCTACCTCTCTCCCAGTTTGTTTATTTTGCTGTTCATGTGGTGCCTTTGTTTAGAAATAAAGGTAGACACACCAGGGCATGACTTTCTGTTTTGGTGCTCTCCATATCCATAAGATTTCTGGGCAGCAGGTCTGAGTCACTGGGCCTATCAGTGACTAGTCAGTGATGCTAAACCAATGGGAGAGAAAACTCAGCCTGTATCTTGGAACAAAGCCTAAAGGCAGGCTACAGCCTAACCCCAGCCATCTGTATGGCAATAAAATGGGCACTGCAGAGACAGGACATAGCCAAGAAGGAAGAAGAGAGAATGCAGGTTCACACCTACCACAGTGGATGTCTCCTCTGTGCCTCATCGGGCACAGGCAGTGGTATTTGTCCAGTCCCTCTGGGACACAGGTACCCCCATTCTGGCATGGCTGGGAGTCACAAGGGCCTAAAAGGAACCAGGGAAAGGAAAGACAGGGAGTCAGCAGGGAGTCTGCCCCTCCCCATCCCGTTCCAGTGTGAACATTGGCATAAATTGAAAAGGGCTCAAACTTTAGCCCATCGTGCTGTGGAGTTCAGCATATACGACCTCAGTCAACTCAAGGCAATTTCATTGTTACTGGTAGGTCTCCAAGCATTTCCCTATGCAGGTAATAGATGACAAAGCAAAACTGTAAAGTTTCTGTAGATATGCTAGAGTGTTATTAATTAATTAAATTGCAAAAGATAAAATGCAATTTCTCAAATTTAGCTTGCTTGACCTGAATGAATCCATCCCCCATACAGGCAGCTCCAGCCATTAAGGAGTCTGCTTAGAAAGTGCTATTTGATAGCTCTGTTGCAGTTCACTGTCTGTTCCTCAACACTGTCCACTTCAGAGTGTGGGATGGCTCTCAAATAGGTAGCTGTGAAGAAAACAAGTCAGACTGTGACCTTACTTCATTTTCTTTGGAGTAATGCCAGAGAAGTTACATTCATGCAAATATAGAATAATTACTAAGGCTAATGCAGCCCTTCCAGATTTACACTAGCAAAGAAGGAATCAAAACTTGGTTTCTTGATTGCTCATATTTTGTTTGGACAAGGTGCACTTGCACCATTAAGAGCTGGCAGGTTCAGCATATTCTATTTTTCTTTAACCTTTGGCTTCTCTAAGACACTCCCTGAGGAACTGAACCGAATTTTGAATTCAAATGTCAAAATTTGAAGGGATATGGAGTTCCATGATCTTGAAATTTTTAAGAAGTGTAAACCACAGAGTTTTTAAAACAAAATGTGCTCTACCAAACCTTGCAAAGACTGAGCTAAGGTGAAGTAGCTCTGGTCAGGTGTTTGGCACATAGGGAACAGCATCATTGAAATGTTCAGTTTCGCTCAGAATAAAGAAAACTGGCTCCTTAAAGGCTAATGCTTAAATGTAACACCGAGTCAGTCCAGTTAGACAAGCAGCTGCTAGTTAAAACTGGTGACAGCAGTGTGATGAAAGACACACAGAAACCCTCTCTCCTTTATCCTCATTTTACTCAAAGCTTCGTTATTCTCTATTATTTTGAAGACTCTTTGACATTATCAGCTGTAATTCAAGATTTCGCTTAATGGTGCTTGGTGCTTAAGAACACAACCCTCCCAGAGCCTGTCTTGCCACCTGCCCTGGCAGCAGAAGCCACCATCTGTCCCAAAAGACCTGCCTGCTGCCTGCCAGGAGAAAGCAGCCCAGGCATCCGGAAAGCCAACAGTAGTCTGTATCACAGGATAACACTGCATAACAGTATATTAGGATGGCAGATGCTACCCGGCCATTTTAGGGCTCCCCAATGGGGTCTGGATCCTGGCTCAAGTCCAGGTTCTTGGGAGAAGGAAACTGGGGTCCAGAGAGCACAAGTTTGACACCGAGGAGCCCTGATGCCTGGGCACGGTCCTGCTGGCTGCAGTGTTTGGGGAGCCTGCCCAGGCTGGCGGAGAGCCTGCAGGGCCAAGTACCCATACTGCCAGGCAGGGAGCACAAGAGTTCACCAAAATTCCTGCTTGTGCTTGACTGAATTTCACAGGATATTTGATTTCAAGCAATCAACACTTCCTGACCAAAGCCATGTTTCTGATCATCTCTTGCACTGTCATTGAACATCTTCCCTCCTACCCTATTCTGGGCATACCCTAACACACACCTCTAAAGCCATATTTCTTGTCAATGGCATAAGTAGAATAATTCTGAAGTGATCCATTTCATTCTCAATAACCAATCTTTAACTCACACACTATGTTCATAGCAACAGAAGTCTGCAAGAGAAAGGAAACTGCATATCCTCTCCAAAGGGAGCCTTGACAATGATGTACTGTCAAAGAAAATAAAGCCATTTGAAAAAGCAAAGAGAAGGAGTTAAGAGCAGAACTCAAAGAGAGTAACTATTTCCACAGTCACAAAAAAACATTGACAATTACCAAGTGTCAGATTCCCTGCTAAATTGATGATGCCCACAGTACCAAGTGAATGGATGGAGGTGTCTCATCCCACACTCCCTTAGCTGGAGAACATTAAATCCCTGCAGACATCAGGGAGCCGTGAGAGCCTCGGTCACCAGGAATATGAGCTGGTAACAAGTGAACAGCTCCTCAAGTGAAAGGACAAATGATGGGGAGATACTTTAATCCAGAAGAATTCTGGTCATAAATAACAGTGAGGCAACAAACTATGACATAATATCAACTTCTTGCTATGGATGACAATCCCTCACTTAGGAGCAACATTTTTAGAAGTGAGAGTAAAACCTCATCTTTTTATTCATTATTTAATACTTTTCCTGTATTGTAAATAAAATTTCAAAGAAAGGTAAGTCCTACCTGGACATACTGTTCGGAAGCATCTGGATGGGTGTTTTATGAAGATCCTTTTCCATCTGAAATGGGAAGATTAATAATAAACAGAAGAATAAAACCTATCATGAATTTAAAGATTAACAAGTTATTTTCAAGGTTGACCTCACTGTTTTTTCAATGGAAAGTTTTCCCTGGAAAAGGCAATTTTTCAAAACAAATATTTCATAAGAAAAATGTCTATTCTGAGTGGGATGGCAAAAGAAAAACATAATTTCATCAAATTTATTCTTTTGCTTTTGAATTTTACTTTAACATTTTACATTTAGATATTACAGATGTGTTCCAGTGCCTCCAAACAATTTTTTTTTAAATTTGCTACAGAGATTTTAACTTTTTGCTCTAACTTGGAATGAAAATAAAGTTTTATTCAATGTTAATTCTGGCTTCCAACTGATACAACTGTAATGGCTAGTGGACAAGTAAGGTTTAGACTGGGAAGAAATTCTAAGACCTAGAAAACCCATGGCACAGAATACGTAACAAACACGTGTGCAGGAGTGTTTGCCGCAAAGCGTGCTGGTTGCACAGGTAGGAAATATAACAAGGTAGGTGCAACCAGGTAGGAAATATAACCCCAGTTCCATTTCTAATCTCTTTGGCCTCTTGTGTAAATCATTTTCTGCTTCTGTGTCTCAGTTACCCAGCTTACTGTTTGCCTCTCAGATCTGCCAGTTGTTGGAGCAGGGATGGCCTCTTCCTAGGCCTACATACTATGTTTCCTTCGGTCTTCCCTAGGCTTTTTATCTCAATGGAGTCATGGTCAGGTATAAGCCTCGTTACTATCTCCTACTTCTCCCTGCCCCGCTCACTTTTAGAGATATGTGTGCCCATCTCACCTGTAAAATGGGCACAATGAAGCATGCACTGCATTTTGCTGCTTTGAACCTTTCCAACATACATAGTTTCCAGCCAGCTCTTCCACAGTCTCCAGGGTCTTGCGTTCACAAGGATGGGATTCAATTTTGCAGTCTGTAGCAAAAAGAAAATCCAAATCCAAAGCAATTGCCTGAAAGCACAGAGTTTCTAAGGAACTGGAGCACCATTTCTACAACCAGGTTGGTTTTCCTCATCTTCCTGCTAACAAGCATATAAGACAGGTCTACAAACAGCCCTCTGTGAGAGCCCAGAAGAGAATGACAAACTCACTACTCTACCCCACCTTCTGGGGTACTCACTCTTTAGCCTTCTTTGCTTTAGTGTAAAACTTGCACTGCTGAGTTCGGGCTCCACCAGTGCCTTAGGCATTCATGCATTCAGCTCTCTTCTTCCTTTGGATCACTCCAGGACCCACGTGGGTAACTTTGCTATCTCTTATGAGTGCTATCTCTTATCAGACAGTGAAGTCCATCAAAAGGTTTAAGACGACTGTGTTTATCCCTCTGCCTACCATGACATGAGCAAGGACCAATATTCTCATTTTCAGGGGCAAACCAAGAAAGATTTAGGGTACTGCAGCTTGCAAGAGAGGTAGTTGTCAAGCAAGCCATCCCATTTGGGTACCAGAAGCAAATTATGTCAGAGTGCAACACCTACTGATTCCCCTGTAAGTTCAGTTAGAGGTGAGCTGGTTGGTTTGGTATCACACCACAGCCTGTAGAGCAGCTCTATGCTACGTGGCTCCTCCAATTTGTTTGCTCCAAGGCAGGGAATTCAGCCTTCCTGAGTCTAGACAAGTATTTCCGACACCACCTCACCTTTTCTCACTCAGAGACATGATCAAATTTCAAAGGGCAGGTTTGAAGGTGAAGGCAGGACAGGGGGTTACCTGGAGACGGGGTGCTGCAGACACTAGAGCCAGTGAGGGTGCTGTAAAAGCCATTGGCAGCATCAGTGGCATCTCCAGCGAAAAGCACATGCTGCTCAGTGGGTTGGCTAGCCAGCGCGTGCAGCTCCTCCCACCTGTGAACCCAGGGAGCTTCAACTGTTTGTATAAAGAGACCCTTAGTCATACCCAAGGAACTAAGTGTCAAAACAAACCCCATGCAGCAAACAGAGAGCTGATACAAAACCATGACACACTTCAAAGAGTTTCAAGGCTCTGGTGTGTTTACTCCTACATAGTAGCATAGCTCTACTCAGCAGAAGAGCTTCCCTCACCAACTCTGGTCCTTCTTCTACACTATTCACGAGATTAGTGACTCCTCTATGCCTGTGTTACACCCCAATTTCTCCTCTTCTCTTCCCGAAATTCATATCTAGCTCAAGACCTCTCCACCATCTCTCACTGACTAGGTCTTGCCATTTGATTAGCTGGACCTCCATTTTCAACCCTGCGAGAAAGTATTGTACCTTGGAAACTTGATTCCCACTGCAAAAACTGTAGTCCCCCTCTCCTTCACCTGCATTGCAGGTATTTCAGTGTTGCCCTGGGACTTTCCATCTGAAAGGATGATGAGGATTTCAGGCACAGTCGAGTTTCTGCCACCAGGGAATCCCTTGTGGAGAACGTATTTCAGAGCCAGACCTGTCTCTGTACTCCCACCTCTAAAAAGAAGTAAGATAGAAAAGCAAAATCAAACTCTTCTTCAGTTACTGAATTTACCATTTGATTTCCAAATTTCTACCCTGTGGTAGCAGGGAACTTAGCATATCTCTGCATGTTGCCACACAACACATCCACAGAGTTGCCTAATGCTGTCATTCTTGTCATCTTCCTATCCACAGGTCCCACCTACCTACCCTTAGGTCCCCCTTCTTCAACCCATAGTTGTTTCCAGAAGATTCCTAGCACATGGTGGAGCATTCCTGTAAGCTGAGCAGGAACCTGTGCTCTAGGACATTTGAATTTTAGTTCTATCTTGGGCAAATGACTTGATTGCTTCAGTTTCTCCATCTGCAAATTGCAGTCATTTCTTTAAGAATTGCATGGAAGAGCTGGTTAACAACCAGCGTCTTGTAGCCCAGTTGGAGTCAAGCCAGAAGTACAGTACAAATGGACAAAATGAACAAAGACTAGCACCTCAAAACATTTTTCTTTCTCCTGACATATAAATGGGTCATATATTCCTGTTGCATACAATCTCTTTCCCTCCACGGGTTTCTCTGCCATTCTCCGACCAACAGTCAAGGCAGGGGAGCTATACGTTCCAGCCTGTAACTCAGTCAGAAGTCTGCAGTTCAGCAGTGTGCAGAAAGTACTTGTCTTTCTCTCCCTGGTTAATCTCTAGTTAAATTGATTTTTCACAAAAAGTCATTTGTTCATCCTGTAATAAAGCTCCTGAAAATGCAAATGCTGAGAGCTTCTTAGCATATCCCTGCGAACTCAGGAGGACCAAATACAAGGCAGGCTTTCTTCAGGGCTTCACCATTATCTTTCATGCTACCAAAGTAAACATTAAGAAAAGCTGCCCGATGTTCCAGTTCTCTAAATCCATGCTAAACTCAATCAAAAACAATACCCTCATTTGCTAGCTTGCTCACCAGCAGTGCTGGTAAGATAGGAAGGCATACCAGCTGCTGGTGTACACACCAGTATACCCAGTACCGTTTGGTCAGCCATCCAGTTTTCTGATAACTGCCACCTGCATTTTGGAGATGGGATCACCCAGACAAGAGTAAGGCCATTAAATACATAGCATAAATTATCCACTTCAGTTCATTTCCAGCTCAGACACCAAAGTTGCCTTACTCCCTGCACTGTGGTGGTGTCCTAAAGTCCTGGAAGTGACTGGAAGCCCTCTGAGCTGGCGTCTGGGCTGTCATGGAGCGGGAGGGAGCCTCTGCTCTGAAAAATTTATTCCAATACATGCAACTCAGAGAGTGGGATGAAGATAGTCCTGTCATC
Organism: Dromaius novaehollandiae; assembly: GCF_036370855.1. Classification (NCBI taxonomy): domain Eukaryota; kingdom Metazoa; phylum Chordata; class Aves; order Casuariiformes; family Dromaiidae; genus Dromaius; species Dromaius novaehollandiae. The sequence goes on along the minus strand of NC_088103.1, from coordinate 39,224,578 downwards.
CTTTGCTTACAAATAAGTGGGATACCAAGAGATGAAAGGCCAGACTTTTAAAAGCTGCAGACAAGGTCTTCTGAAAATCTGCACATACCCACCTGCCCTGATGGGCTGATTGATGGGCTTTGTTCTGAGGAGTAGGTGGCTTACGGGGCGGGAGGGAGGTGTGTGCAAACTGACTTCCGAAATTACAAAACCTAAGTGTGTCATCTTGGACCAAAGATAACTGAGGCAGATTTGAGAGCTGAACCAAGGGTCCTCCCCACAAAGCCATCTGCTCCCCCTCTTGCCTGATCCTACAAAAGCAGTTCCTAGAGATGCAAGGAGCCAACTGCCTCAATATTTTGGCAGTACTTGAAATCTGCCCTGGAGAAGGGAAATTTCTGAGGTAGAAAGCAATTAATATAACATAAAGCTATTCTCACAGCAGCAAAGTATTAAACTCACACCAAGACCCAAGTGCCAAAGGGGGCACATTCCAGTGGTGATATAAATTACCTGGTAAAATGGGCTGTTGCTAAGTATTAGGGAATGGCAAACTTTAAGCCTTGAAGCTGTGCAATGACTCCCAAGGAAAAGGAACCTTGACTGCAATTTTAGTAGAAAATAAGGCACGGCTTGCCAGAGAATGCCATTAATCAAAGATGCTCATTTCTTATGATATTATTAAAGAATAAGATTTGCTGAGTGTGATGGGAGCTGGATGTCCAAGAGGTAGGTTGCACATCAGCACAAAGTGCTCTTCCCTGGAGGGAAAAGGGAAGTTGCTCTGGCTGTAGAGTGCACTCAAGACATAGAGCAGCTCTCTGCAAGCAGGCGGAGTTACAGACAGCATCTCTGCACCGCACTAGGGTCTCTTTGGTAATGGCACAGTGGATGTGGACTGGGAAGGAGCCCCTCTTTGCAGAGGGTGCTAAAAATAAAGCAGAAGGGAATAAAAAGTGGAACGTTACATATACAAAAGAGATCCAGCAAGGGAAGGACAAGTTTCGGTTGTTTTCACAAGCTGCACCATTTTTGCTAGTTGTTATCTCTTGATGGTGAGCTCTGTTGGGCAGGGACTGTCCTCCTGTGCTTACAAGTCTTAACTTTAAATGACTGTAACAGATGACCACTCAAGACTGGGTCCTATGTTCTAGGTACTGTGAAATGCCATTTAAAACAATATATAAAATAACAGTATCTGCCAGGCTGAGGCAGGAAATATCACATTATGAGTCAAACAGCAAAGACTTATTTAAGGTAGAGCCATAGGTAACCTAACAAAATCTCTCATCCCCTGGAGAGGAGGCAGGGGATGGTTCATAGGCAGCAGATGGTTATGGTCTCATTCTTGTTTGCAGGGTGAGGTTTAGTGGACTGAGCAGCTGGATCTGAAGGTGACTTGGTGAAATCAGCCCCAACAAGCACTATTCCCCAGCTTCCTCCCGTGCTCAGAGGCTTAGACTACCGAGCCACCTCTAAACCTGCTGCCAGCCACCTGACACAACTGATTCAAGCTTTAATTTAACCAGTGGCATTCTCCACATGGCTCAAGAGCCACAAATTGGTCATCACTAGGCTAAGACCTCACTGCAACACAACACACTGGGCAAAAGCATCTCATCCCCTGTAAAAACCAAGGGCAATCTGCATTTCAAGTTCTTCAGCTATTGTAGCCAACCCCTGCCTACAGCAATTCAGTCTTTTTTGTTGTTGGAGGGTTAAACATTTGTCATGGCTTACATCAAAGGCTACAATCCTGAGCAGACATGAGTCTCCTTCTACTTTTCTTGGTAGTTGTCCAACTGCACAATGTGAGAGCTCTGTAACTTGCCATTCCTGATTGAACATTGGATACCAGAGAAAGCCCAGCCCACTGGGAACATGTTCCAGACCTTTTCATAACTAATCCGCTAGATCAGAGGAGACATTTCCAACTGTCTTCTAATTCTGTCCAAGAAGTTGTGCTATAAATCATTTCCTGTGATTGCCTTTTAAGTTGTTTATATCTTCATCCAAAGCAAGTAAGGGGAAGCAAACTGGAAGTATCATTCCTTTCTTGGAGGCCTAATGTTCTCTTTCAGCTGTGCTGATGCTAACACACTCCCCCCCTTTGCTTTCTGAGCATCTTTCTTTTGCTTTAACAGCTCATTTGCTTGTTCTATAAAAATATTTGATCATATCCAAATTTGTTCTTTTGTGTCTACCCTCCGATTTTCACAGAAGCTTTTTAATTCAGTACCTACCAGGCCCTTTCACTTTGAACTTTTTCCTTAAGGTACTTCCTTCTCTGTGCTCCACCATTTCAAAATAAACTCAGTGACTTTATTCATTGTCCAGAAGCTGGCCTCTCTCTGATGAAATGTCAGTAGTTACCAAATGTTTCCATTTCTGTCCATGCTGTCCACACGCACTGAATGCTGCACCGTGCTTCAAATGCCTGCTAGAAGAGATTTCATCAGTTGATTGCTATAGCTGAAGTAGTACAGTGCTACCAAACTTGTTACATGGTATTTCTTTTCCTAGGATTGTGGCCCGGATTCCAGGCTGGGTAAACTGGCACACTCCATCTCAGGCAACTGGTGACCCCAGTTCAGGACATGATCTTGGCAGCTGCAAGATCTGGTTTTGATGCAGGAAGGACTGCGTAATCCTGTTGGTTGACTTCTTTAGGTAGCTGGATGATGGGAAAGTCCCCTTATCCCTCCAAAACCTACAGGCCAGTTCAACCTCCCTCGTATGCATACAATGATATTGTTACATATTTAAGTTGCAGGTGTGTTGTAATGTTTATCTATACAGGTTAACTAATTAAATAATGAGATGCTTTAGTGAGAGATGCTGTGCTTGAGGGAGAATGTACTCTACATGTTCAGTTTGATGACTAAATTTTGATGAACTCAGTAACCTGTGCTCATGGGAGCCCTGAGGATTAGAAGTTAACAAATAGTCTCTCTGCACCAAAGCTTATTAATTCAGTTTCTTATGGATGTGCATTTGGAGGTTCACTGGCTTTTGACACAGTGAATGTATGTTTAAGGCTCTCCTCTAATAAGAGGAAGGAGATGTGGGCTTTACCTGCTGCCTTTCCTCAGAAAGAGCACTAAGACAATTTCTCTCCTGTAACCAGCCACAGATGTGTAAGAAATAAATTTGTCTGAAACTTATCTTCTGAGATAACTGCCAAATTTGGTTGAAATTGGCCAATGGATTCAAAAGCTATTTGGATGAGATTTACAGAGAGAGATTGGCTGCTTCAGAATAAATCACAAAAGCTTCACTTCAGTCTGGTAATGCATCTTTTCAGGTGCTCACAACTCTGAGGCCAGTGCAGAGCACTGAATTCAGGAAATGTCTCACTGGCAGGAACAAGACTCATCAGGATCTCATGGAGGAGGCGCTCAACCAAAATGTCTAACGTTATCTTTTTTCGGAAGCCAAATGCCTGGAATCCATCCATAACAATTTTATTGACTTTGACATGTCAGCTTTTCATTTAAACTACATGAAACAGTGGAGCACAAGGTCATTATTTCTATTCGATCTGTCAGCACCCATCTGTTGTCATCAAGGAATTTCAGTGCCAGATACTGAACACTGCTTCACTTTTTCTGCTCTCACAGACTTTTAAGTAGCTAAAGAAATAGGAGTGCATCTTGTTTTCTGATAAGATTTCTCTATAACAGTATACAAGGGGTTTTCTTGATCTGATAAACTGTTATCGAAAGCAATGCAAAAAAACCCCAATCAATTGATCTTGCTTGAAAAAGTCAAAAGTGGACAAATTTGCTTGCAATTTATACCTTATGCTGAAAGCAGCAGACATCCACTGAGAAATGCTGAGCTAACCCTTAACCCTAAGGCAGAACATCAGAAGAAAGGGCAGGCTCTTGCAGCTGTACTGATACATCATCTATCACCAAAACGTTAGGTGTTACTTGGGATGGTTGTCAAGTCCTTTGTAGATCCAAATGCATTTCTCAGAGATTAAAAGTTTGGATTTTGAGAAGCTCAAAGACAGTGTTTCTTTGGCCTTCTGGCTCCATTTCCTGGGGTCATGGGAAGACATCCAAGTCTCAACATCCACGAAGAAAAAAGGTTTCTGGCTAAAAACCTGATCCTCTTGAATTCAGCAGACACACATGCACAGATTTCAAGGGAACTAGCAATTCTTCCCTACCCCACAGGACAAAGGAGGATGTAACCACTGAAGAACAAAGATACATGTCATTCTGCCTCTACTCGGCGATATGGGAACACTACATCTGGTTTTCCTTCTAAAAGGCCAACTCAGTAAATCTGTGAGTATATCACTCATGAATAGCCCAGAAAATGTCTGAGATGCACCCCAGAAGAGCTCTGTGGGGAGAAGCTGGCTTAGCTCTTCTCTGTCAGCTGGAGGAAGGAGGTAACCCACATCCTTGCATGAAGGGCCAGAAAGACTTGTCAGAAGGGGGTATGGAAAACTTTCCCCTATGCTGTCATTAATCACGTTATAGCGGGACACTGAAAACTTTCTCCACACAGCCTGTCAGCCTTCACTAACAAAAACAGACCAGGATGTATTTTTTTTAGCAGACTGTGGATTAAAGACCTCACTGACATACACTGTTCATTCAGCTCCCTTCCTGGGGACATCACGTTGGTAGAAGTGCTCAGACCTCAAAAAGCTCTCAGGCTAGAGATCATTCACAGCACAAAAAAAAGAGAAGAGCTGTAAAATAAACTGACCTGAACATAGTCTTCTTAATTCTCTCTTTCACTTCTTGTTTAGTTCGATACGAATCCAGTGAGAATTCAAGGCGAGGAGTTGAGCTAAACTGTATCATTCCCACACGGACCTAAAAGAAGAGGTTAAAGAGTATGAAAGAAAGGTGCCTGGGAGAGTTTTGCTCTTTTGATCAATTTACAGATTTGGGAACACTGAATTGTTTTGAGACAAACACTATCCTGAACATTGAGCTACTGGCATTTTAAATGGACTTATTCAAAGAGAACATACACCACAGACTTGCCTATGCAGACTATATATAAGGCAAAAAGTCCATCTGCAAACATCCTGGGAGCCTCTGTTGCAGTTACAGGCAAGTTCAAGATCTATATTTATCCATTTAAAGGATCTAGTAGCTTCAAGAACAGTAAAAAGTTTATAAATAACACTTTTATACCAAATCATTTAGGCACTATGCCTGCAATCTTTCCATTATGAAAAGCAGCCCCCCCGGCATTGAGCACAGTAGGCAACACAAGGCAATTATTTTTCCACTGCTTCTTCTAAAAACATTTTCTATATTTGAAAATGCCTGAAAAATGTAAATAAACAGAGTAAATGACCTGTACTGAGCAGGACATCCAGAATATTTCACTCAAGCCTTACAAGAAGTTTAATGGAATGTGACATGATCAGAGGGAAAAAAGGTACTGAGTTTAGGTCCTATCTACGTAAGAATTAACAGAAAGAATAGGGGAAGGGACAAGAGAGGATGATATTTAAAAATAACAAACAAACTCAAAAACTTGCAAATATCAAATATCCAAATTCTACATTTGCCTAAGTCTGAGTTACAGTTGTTTCCCAGCTGCAAGTCTCTACTTCCGATCAATTTACTGTGTGCCGAAAAAAGGCAATACCCATTTAATCTGAGTCACCAAACATCTGCCAAAGCCTCAAACACACACTTTGACTTATTACCATCATCATCCAGTCTGTGGAAAGCCTCATATGCTATGTAGCTGTTACCTGAGAGCCGAAGGCTGAAAGATTTCTTTGAAGAGAAAGTGATGGGTGGAACGGTGATTTCAACTTCCAAAAGAAATTGAACCCTGCAGTAACGAGCAAAGCAGCAGCTTTTGGTTTTAGGGCTTGGAACAGTGATGGTAGCTGGTCTGGAGAAGATTAGATTTTAGGTGCAAGTCTAAGCATCTCTTCCATGGGAACCAGAAGCAAAGACAAGACTTGGCTCTTCCTCCTTCACTCCTAGACCTCTCTGAAGAATCGGACATGGACTGGAGGATCCTCAAAGCCCCAGCATGCCCTGAGACCCACTCCTGACCCCATCTCAGCTTCCTCATCCTGCTGCACAGAGACCTCATGCCCCTGATATGTCCTTCCCCAACAACCTGACATTTATTCAGAGAGGCTCCAAGTGGGAATGAAGTCCAGCAGTCATCACAACCCACTCCAAGACCCCTGGCTAGGGACCGCAGGGGGCTGTGAAACCTTGCCCCATCAGGTGCCCCAAATCTGTGTAATGAAGGACTGGATGCGCAGCTGGAACTGCAACCAGGTCTGGCCTGAAATCCACTCAGATATATCCCAGAACTTGTTGATTCAGACACAGAGGAACTAGAGGTTGGCTCCAAGGAGTGGGTAAGACCTGAGGGCGCCCAGACCATGGATGTGAGGATGCAGTGCAACTCCTATCAATCCCTTCAGTTGCTCAATGCCCAAAACTAGACTTTGATTTGAGCCAAGGTCCAAAACAGGAATGGACAAGAACTTGACCTAGCCACATCTGCCCATTTAACTTATTTTATATTGGGTATCTGTAAATAACATCTACTTGGACTCTAACTTAAAGTCCCAGCTAGTCAGTCCCACACTGTCTCTGTGGACCACCGGTATTTAAAACATTGTGCCGCAGCCCTTCCATTCAGTGGCAGGAGCCCTGGCATAAGAAGTGGTGCTTGTAGGCTCGTTGAGAGAGAAAGTGTCCAATTTTTTATTGAGGAAAGAATTACAGCTGCACTGAGGAGGGAAGCAATGCAGAGACAAAAGAACAGGGCACCCAACTGTGACCTGCTCTTAACTGTGTTGTAATGGAAGATCTCACAGGAGTTTAAAAACATCCGCTCCAAGGCACTCATGTTAGCCACAGAGACTGTAGTCCCACTGCCAGGTGGGGAGTGCAGCAATATCTCAAAGACCTATTGCAGTGTACAGATCCCCAAATGACATCAGTGCGTGGCTGCTGCCTTGCGATGAAATCCTTCCCTTCCACCCTTTTGGGCTTATTTTGGAATAGGAAAACCAGGACAAACAGACTGTATCATTTACACCTGTACAGAGAGGGAGTTAACTTCTTTCCATATGGCTTAACTTTTTTCTATATTTGCCTCTGAGCATCCAAAATCAAATAAAAATCACTTAAAAAACACAAATTATATTCTTTAACCAGAAAGATTACATCCTTTTTCAAGACCAAATGGAACTATTTATATCAGTGAAGAGCTGAGAAGTGCCATTGAGCTCCACCAACTCATAAACCTTCACTATATCTTTCTGAATAAATATTCTGACCCCACAGTAGCTGCTACGTTGAACTTTGGGATTTCATTCAATGTGTTATCACTGGTCTTTACAAAGAGTGCCAAGCTGCTTCGAACTAAAATGAGACATTCCTGACACTCACCCTGTCTGGACTGATGTCCAAGGCATCACAGAGTTTGCCTGTGAAGTGCTTAGACCTCTCAAAGCTTCCTTTGCCAATGCTGTAGGAGCCATCCAGGAGGAAAAGGATATCTACCGAAGCTGAGCACTGCATCACTAGGAGAGAACAAGATATATATACACTGTCAGACTGTGTGCTCACATTGGGACTGCACTCACAGATGACTGCAGAATTCAGGCAGGCAGATTTTATAGAAAACAAGCCCCCCGAAAAGGGGAAAGAAAACAAAGTAAAAGCATTCGAATTTGTTAATCTCACTCTCTGCAAGAAGAGAGCAAACAGCAGAAAATCCAGAAAAATGGATTTACAGAGCACACGCCTGGGCATCTCCGTGTTCACAACCAGAACCCGGAGTTTGGCGGTTTGTCCTGTGCTGGCTGAGGAGTGGGAATTCTCCTTTCGGCAGCTGCACAGATATGGCCATGAGGCACTTGCCCGGGCCTGGTAAGTAGCTACAGAATAGACTAGTGAGCAGGATGTCTGTAGCCCATCAAAGGACTCTCGATGATCTGCGTAAGTGAGAAACATCCAAATATAGCACAGCAGGATGAAAAGTCTGAGTTGAAAGCATGATGCTATGGAATAGGGCTGGAGGGCATGTTTGGCACAGGAAAAAATGTAATTTATCACTTGACAGACAGACAATAGAAAATGATGGCTAACAGGAGAATGCACGATACTGTTTATAAGTAGCTGATTGCACGTACATCAGGGGAGCTGCAGATGCGTGTGGTCTGCTGGCCAACAGGAGCCCAGTGAACAGTGCTAACAGCATAATGACCAGTACTGGCTTTAAAGCCTGAAAAAATAAACCACACAACACGTCTGATCTTGACTTGAGTCTGTAATTAAACATGACTCCTTGAATCAGGATCACTTGAAATAGGTTCTGAAGGAACCGATAAAAATACCAGCTGGCTGACAAATGGCCAAATTTGGGGAAAAACAGGGTGGGTCACCATCCCAGGAGTGCTAATACTGATCGGGGAAAAGCCAAGCGAGGGCAGAAGCAGCCGTAAGGCAGTGCTTGCTAGAGCATTGCTGGGAACTTTAAGGCCTGCGTGGGGTCTGCTAGTGGTGTTGCCTGGTCTACATCCTTCCCCCATGCAGCCCAGAGCATGATGTGCTATGAATAACAAAAAAGGTGGGCTGCCCACAGCTCTCACCCCACCTCACACAGGAGATACCTGCTAGAAAGAGGTGTCAAACTCATACTATGTAAGGAAGGGGAAAATACATGGCTTCTATCCACCTGGATATGCACAGCAGTCTAATGGGAGCTCTGCCCGTAAAACACCCTGTCAGCTGTGATGGCCACAGATAACAAACGCATCAAGGGTGCCAGGGCCCTGGTCCCCCCGGAAGAGCACTCCTCGCTTCAGCGCTTACACTCAGTGGCCGTGCCTGCCCCAGGGATGCTCCCCACACTTGGTGGCTGCTGAGGGAGGCAGAGTAAAGGATGCAGCTCAACACCACCTCATCAAAACCAGCTGCTTTCTTCCTTTACACCACAGCAGTGGTGTATTGCTTTTTCTCCAGCATGATCCAGAGTAGTATTAAGAAAAAAATATAGACAAGAGCAGATGGAGAGCATTCCATCATTTTTTCACTTTCTACATGCTGGGCTTTACCACCTGAATAGCAAGTTGGGCAGTGGTTACAACCGTCTTCTGGCTACAGATGTAAGAGCTGGGCATGTCGCTGCTGTGGGATATTGTTCATGACTCCTCTGCTTGAACTATCATATTGTCTTATGTCAAATACATGATTCATTTTTTGTGAGAAGTGAAAGTTTATTACACTGAAATACTGTTTGGAGTTTGGAGTAGCTTTTGCAAGACAGTAAGAGGTGGCAGAACAGAAACTAATTAAAACTAAGGACCCATGAAGGACTAAAATTGCATGGCCCAGAAAAGCCAGGGGGCATTACTGGAGTAAGTGTTACAAGTTATGGCCTTACGAGTAGAGATTTCATAGAACAATAAGCAGAAAACAAGGGAAGAAGGAATTTAGAGAGTATAAGTCTTGCTTTTTAAAAACAAACTTACATTGGCCAGCAGCTGAGATCTTGACAATCATCTCCTGGTCAGCATGAATTTCTTGTATACCAAACACCAGCAAAACTGTGGGATCAAACAGATAAATCACCCATGAACCTTAGGAAGTGTCTTTAAAAGAAAACAGACATCCAGGTTTTAATCTAAAGCAGCAAAAATGCTGTTTTGCTAGTGTTTTTACACTAACCAAGAATCACTTAATGACATAGCACAGCCGTGTATCTAAGGGAAGAAAGCACTTCTGGCAGGCACACAGACAGCATGAGGCCCTGAAAATAGTCAAGGACCTCATTCCAGGGTAAAGAAAGGACAGTCCCTCTGCTCACTACATGTGGGGACATACTAGTACTAGAAGAAGAGCTAGGCCAGACTTAGACTCTGAACATTATAGTCATAAGCACAGGACACACAAAATAATTGCATTGGAAAAAACATTGCATAAATTATCAAATTTTCCCATATAAAATACTCTTTTCACATATGAATCAGTCAAAAGTGTCTGAATTCTCAGAAAATCTGTTTCTTCAGATATTATTTTCTCCCCTCCTGTATGAAACTATGTTTCAGGGGTTTATATTTAAACCTCCTGGAAAAATACTCAGCTCTTCTACCTTGGGGCAAAGAACTCCAGCTGGAGACAGTGGAAGTGCCTAAGACAGAGCCACACTGATGCAAAAAGGCAATGTTAAACATACCTTGGGGAAGCAGAAGAATGCAGATGGACTCAAATGACAGCAAGAGATTCATGGTGACAAATCTGAAAGGGAAAAAAAGAGAAAGAAATATTAATTCAATTCCTAAAGCAGGTTTTTGTAGCTGCAGCTAATCATGTCCTTGCTGGTTGTCTCATGAGGCAAGTTCATAAACATTTGATCTAAGAGGCAAAAGCACTGCAGGTACTCTGGGAAGAAGGGTGTGAAACAGAAGGAAAAAAAAACCATGAAAAGGGAAGGAATGATAGGAAAGAAAGTTCTCCCTATATGCTGCTTTCTCATCCTCTCACAACTGGAGAAGGCAGGCTTTGCAGGCAAAGGAGGGACCTGCCCAGTCTCCCCTCCTCAACTTCCCTCCACAGCCACCCCTGGACCTCTTCTCCCTCCCTCCTCCCTTCAGTTTCTTCCACTTCTATACACTCCTTTTTCAAAACGAGCACCACCAAGGCACCCCGTGCTCCCCACCACCCCTGGGGGAGGCCAGTGGAGAGCTGAATGCTGTGTCCCACTTCTCCGGGGCTTTGCACGCCTCTGAGCATGGGGGCAGAGCTGTGCCCGCCAGCACCTGCCACAGCTTTGGCTGGGCGGACAGCTGCCTCAGGGCAGCGGGGAGGGCTAGGACCTGGGTCCCTGGCTGGCCACCTCAGCATGGCCTTACCCCACCTGGGGGTGTCACCTCCCACGGGGCTGGACTGCAGGCTCCCTTGGGTAGAGACCAGATTCAGGCTGGGTTTCCCTCTCTCATTGCAAAAGCAGATTTTCCATATGTAAAGACAAATAAGTGCATTTCTTATGACTAGCTCTGTTGAGCAATTGTTTTTCCAAGGAAATAGGGGGGACTTTTTCACAGGAAAGACTTGTCTCTGCAGCAAATGATATATTTAATAAACAGTCAGGAAGAACTTACACTTGTTAATGAAATCACCAAAATAGGCTGTTCCCCATCAGTCCAAGTGCCAGTTATTTGAAAGCATAATCTGGCAAGCCTCACACTTCAGAGAAACAGAGAGCAGGAAACAGCTTTCCTAGAGTTTCCTGTGTGGTCTCCCAAAATACCTGTCCGTAATTCAATCTTTGACCATTATTAGTTTCTAACACACAGCTGTAAGAGCTATATTACCTCCTACAGGAAGGAACATACTGTAGGAGTTAGAGGGAGGAATTGAATATAGGTTCTTCTCTTGGTCTTAGACTTAACTTGCTGTTTGATCTTGGACTTACTGTTCAATTTTAGTTTCCTGCTTCCTCAGTTTCCTCAGTTTGTGAAACAGCGTGTCAGCACCTTGTATTTAGAAAAATTGTGAGAATTAGCACACAGAAAGTGCTTAAAGCCACTAAAAATAAGTTTTGATTTGTTTTAGTGACTGCTCTACTTAAATGAAGTTACTTCAAAGCAGGAAAAAAGCTGAAATTACAGGTCATCTTCTAATGGTAGAGAAGTTTGTGCTTATCTTCTAGAGCCTAGCTGGTTCTCTAAGTAAGAAAAAACAAAAGCCAACATCAAAGTAGGCAATAATTTTTCTTTCAGATGGAAGTTTTTGGAGGCTATTTCAAGCCTGGAGCAGGGCTCTTGCTACACCCTTGCCATCCAGAAAGGCTCTGACTATGCAGTGCAAGTCCCAGTAGGAAAGGCAACGTATCAGCCTGCAGCAGGTGGGGATGCTGGAATAGGAGACTCAGCCCAGGCTCCTGCCAGCATGAGGCTGGGGAGCTGGCTCAGGACAAGCCAGGCTTGCAGCGGGGAGGGAGCTAAAAGTGAAGGATCAAGCCTGAGGCAGTTGTTAATAGTGCAGGAAGAGAGGGATGCAGGAAAGGAGCAACAAAGGGAGTGAGTCTGTGGCATTTGTGCTAGGTACTATTTTTAAGCAATTTTAAAATTAGAGGAAGAAGACAATTTTTACAGCGCAAGGCACCATGCTTTGCTGAAAGCAGTAGTGAGAAGACATATACAATAGCTGATTATTTAGTACAAAAAATACCAAAACTAGGGAAAACTACAACTCCAGCTCATTTTTTTTGAGACAGTAGAAGACAAATTCTAGCAGTTGAAATAAGACAATGAGACTATCTAAAATAACCATTTTTAGAAATGAAATGAAACATCTTTATCACATTTCAGTCCTAACCTTGCAAGACTGGTTAACAGCAGCTGTAGCAGGACTCTAGAAGCAGAGCTGATCTCCAGATCGTGAGTTAGATCTGACACTCATCAGATGCAAAAGGAGTTTTCCCACCAAGTTCAGCATGGCTTGAATCAGCTCTTGCAGCCTGCTAGGACAATCCCACAAAGTCAGTGCTCTCTGAAGAGGCAAAACCTTTACTCAGTTGGAAGCTTACAAATAGCGTTGGCCAACAGAGATATAAAACAAAATACTGTTATTTGTGCCTAAAGAAAAGGCCCTTACTAAGATTTTCAGTTGCTCTAACTACTTAATTTGCACTACAAACATCAAATGCAATAAAAAACAGCAGTAAAAATTACAAGGGATGGCTGATTGTTTTCATTCAGACAAAAATTGGGGACTGGGATGACTGGGATCATTCTCATCCACAAAAGACTCAGAGGCATCCAAACACCTTTGGAAATCCCTCTACCATACTGGGTTGCCTTGGGTAAGTCCACACACATTTCTGGGTCTTGATTAAACCATATGTTGAGCAGAACAGTGCAACTATTGTCATTTTTCTGTCCAAGGTGTAATTACTTGTAAGATGCACTACTTCCTAGCTAGCAGTGGCTAAGAAATTAGTCAGCTTCAGAGAACTTCAGGTTTGCATGAATGGCAAGTTTACATAGGTGGGAAGATCCTGTCAACGCAGAAGCATGCAGCCAGGAGTCTAGGGACCTGTAAGGCTTCAAATTCCAGGACACAAGCAAAGCTTTAAGCCATAGAAACTTCTCCTCTGGGCAGGCTGTTCTGCAGTTTTTCATGTCAGAAGAGTGGGTGAGAAACCCAAAGTGACTGGTATTCTGTCTTACACTGCACTGTAACTCTCTAATCATTACCTCTGTTGGAAAAATCTGTATCACTCATCCCAGACCTACCTGGACAGACCAAAAGTTCTTTATGCCCATGCAGCTGCCTGCACCCTACAGCCCCTCACACCACAGCCAAGGAAAGGTATCAGCAGCAGAGCACACTCAGTTACCTACACAGGTCTGTACCAAACGGGGGGTTAAAAAGTGTCATTAGGAATTATTGACGCAATAATCCTCACCCTTACTGCATTTTGTGTTTCTTTATCCTGTTTCAGGTGCTTTACAAGCATCTTCCTTTAATGTATCCTCCCAGCACACCCACCAGACTGCTGTTGCCAAATTAACAGATCCCAAGTTTGCTTAAATAAAGGAAGGTAAACACAAGCTTCATCAAGGAAGCTGTTGTGTCCCTCAGTAATTTCAAGCGCAGCACATGCCAAGGAGGTTAGGTTACACTTTTGCCATTCCCCAAGGGCATGCTTCCTTGGAGCTAATTCCAGAGCACAAAATACTGAAAGCAGGACAGGCCTCCACTTGCAACCAGATGTGACAGGGGTGGGGGGATTTCAGGTTCCTTTTGCATGGAGCACTGAAGGACTGAGATGTTTCTACAACTTGGTCTTACCTTGGGCTTAAATCAACTAATTTGCAAGATGAATACTTTACCTTTCAGCCCGCTACACTCTCACCAGCTGAAATCAAATGAAGGCTTCATTGTTGCCAGCTGCTCATCAACTCTAGTCCCAGGATTAGCAACAGTCAAGCAAATTTAGACAACAGCTTTGCTGGGGGGAGGGGGAAAGATGAGTGAAGGACCTTTTCATTTCATCTTTTTGTGCATAAAGAAAGAGTATTTCAAAAATGTCTGCATTAGTACTGAGTCAAAAACAATCATTTTTTTAAAGACATGCAGTAAAAACTCGTATTTTTTGTATGCAGATTCCCATGTGGCCACATAGGTTTGCGTAAGTGGTCATCATATTTAAGAGTGTAACCATGCCTACTTTATGTGGAGGAGGGAAACAGGAGATGGGAGAGAGGAGAGACAAGTTTTTCTTCTTAACAAGAGAATCTTATCAATGTATCTTTCACCATCCATCAAATACCTGAGTTAGCTTATTCTTATTGATGAGAGGGATCTAAATTGTGATCTGAAAACACAGTGAATTCAAAACCACTGGCCACTATGGTCAGGTGGATGTGGAATCAGATCTGAACAGCACAGCCATGCCCCAAACTGGCTAAGTGCTTGGCTGAGAATGGATCTAAAAAATTATCTGGGCTGATGTTTCTGTAAGAAAGCGAAACAAGCTTGCAGTTGGTTGTGATGTGAGCTGATAGCTCATTGAACTTGCCTGGCATGAAGCATCATCATCAGATGTTATCGTATGTACACACACATAAACAAACACATACACGCCATTTCTACAGACTTATCAAAACAGTTAATATCATGTGTACTCCTCTGGGGCAAATGTTACTCTTGTACTGGAACAAGAAGAATGATATTTAAAAGTATCAGTCAGCTGCTTTAATTAAATACCACCTCTTTTCATCTCAGAGATCTGGCTTGCAATAAAAGCATCCTCCAGCTCATTCTTCAAACTCTCCTCCTTTTATTTAACAGTAAGAGAAAAAGTAGAAAAGATTATGCCACATTTTCATTAAAGCATAATCTTAACAAATCAAGCGACACCCTATCAATGCATTTATAACACTGTGGTTCCTTACAGAGCTTGACTGTTGGACAGGACGTGACACCCAGCTTGCTGAAGGGATCCCAATGACCTACTGGCACAAAAGAGATTTCCTGAACGCTGGAAGTCTCCTTTCAAAAGGGAATTTGACTTTCTAGGGAAAACATTAGTTTTCTCAGATAAAATAGCAGCTTTTCTGTTCAGTTCCCCCGGAGTCTTTTCACACTTCCTCCTCTCCCTCCCATTCTCCTGGGGAGCAAGTGGACAAATACCGCATTAGCTCTTAGAAACAAAAGCGCTTGGACATGAGACAGGGATGTGCGCGTTTGCTTTGGCTGCCAGCTTCCTGTCTCAGCTCAATCTAGGAGGTCAGTCTGAAGGGACAGTCCCGCTGTGTCACCCCGTTTGACAGCTGCCACAGACACAGACCTCTGGAGCTGAGGAGCCCAAGGTTAATCACAGCTCACACATGGCTGTGGAAAGACCCCAGATCACACTCCCAGTTTCCACCGCAACATCCCTCCCCAAACCAAAAACTAATCAGAAGCAGCATCAGTGCTGACACATCCTTTGCTGGGCTGTACAGAAAAAATAAATAGTTTCCCAAATGAGTAGCTCATGTTTTATGTTTGTGTGGGGGCACAGGCAGGGAAGCACAAGCAGTGAGACAAACTGGCTGTAGCAGCTTCTTGCATGCATAAGCACCATGGACGTGGGACGCTCTGAAGATACCTGTGGGAACAGAAGGGATAAAGGCAGGAGGACAAAAACCAGGAGGGAGAAAGGTGAGCAGGGGCCTCCTCCACCTCCAAAGCTGAGGGCTGCTACTACTCCACTGTGACCTATTTCTTTGGCACCTGGTAAAGAGGTCCTGAGCACATCGATATTAAGGGCAATGCAGATACTGCCTCAGAGCGAGGACAGTAGGTGTCATCACATGACTCAGACTCTGAAAGGTGTCACACCTCTGCCAATAAACCAGTCATTTTTATTTGCTTCATCTTTTAAGGCTTGTTGCTACCCAAAGTTTTGTAGGTAGCGGGACACGTTCCAGGTGTCCTCTCTGCTCTAGCTGAATGCACTTCCACAGCAGAAATGGGAGCCAGGATTGAAGGGGGAAGGGAGAGAAGATAGGGAAATGTTTGACTTTTGTTCAAACCCACATCAAAAAATCTCAGTCTAAAACTATTGACTTTTTTCTTCTCCAAATGATAAACAAGATGCAATTTCCATAAAGTTTTCTTCAAAAGTTGTTTGTTTAGTCAACCCCCCATACCATCACCTTTGCATTAAATAACAGTTTTGACAGGCTCTTTTTCCAAGTGAAATGAGGGTTCCTGTTCATAAAGACACCTTGATCCTGATCACATGGGGTACTGTCAAAGTCAACATACTGCAGATCAGGTCCCGTAAGACCAGAGAGTTCCTGAATAAGAGACACTTTTCTGACCTCTGAAGTTGTGCTAAACTAATAATGTAGTTTTTTCCTGACAGAAGTGCTCGTGCTATTGACTTTGCTTGTGGCTAGAGCAGCAGGAGGGTTTCCACAAAAATCTGATCTGTTTTATCCTTTGCTGGATGTTGTGTGCAAGGCCACCCTAGAGAGTGAGAGCCTGCCTTAGCATTTCAAGCACTGAGAACTCATTTGCAGTAGCAGATAGCCAGTATGGATACTGGGAAGAAAAGCTTTGCAGTGTGTTTGAGCCAGGGGGGTAAGTAATCTGTGTGAAGATGGTGTCTTAGGATAAACCAAGGAAAGCATGAAAAAAATGACTAGGCAAACAACATAAGTATCTTGAGGTTATGAAAACATACAGTTGACTTGGTCACATACGCTGCTGGGGCTACTCATTCAAGGCTATGGATTTCAGTGCAATTAGTGTTAACTGTCCTGTGTCACCTTCCCAAACTGTGCATGTCTGAAAAGTTTACAGGTGGGTGCCTGTCTCAGGACCTGATCTCCATTGCCTGTACCAGCCAGAAACATTCACACCTGAGTGCAGGCTTTCCAGTCAACTAGCGATTTACCTACACCATGAGCAGGTGTAAATGATTTCCAAAGAAAGGGGTGGAAAGGGGTTTCCTGCATCTTTGCATATGTATCATCAAGAAGACATTTTTTTTGCTTAGAAGTAAGAATCTGACTTTAAAAGGTTTCCAGACCACACAAATGTGTTTGTCCAAAAGCTTCCCAGTGGGACAGGAAGGCCTTAGATTTGTCACCTCAACCTTCAAGATAAATTAACTTCTGTCATTCTAGTCAGCAATATCAATGTCCAGAAAACCTTCCCAGCAGACCGACAGCATAAAGGCAATACATTCTCTAGCCATGAGAGGAGGTACACTAGCCACCATGGGAGAAGCAAATCTTTTGCCAAAGAGCATCGATCGTGTCAAAGACAGATTTCAAACCTCAGGCATCTCACTGGCTGGCTTAGAAGGACCAAACTCAACTGGTATCACCAGGAAGAATAAGGAATTAAAGACTGCTATGATGAGTCTCCATCTAGAGGAAACAGTTCCAAGCTGTCCTTCTCCAAATACCCGATACTGCAAAAGAAGAGGCGTTCTCCTTTTTTTTAAAAACAGTCAGTTGTAATGGTTATCTACAACAGAGGTTGGAGCAAGGGAAGAAAAATCCTCTTTTGACTGTTCTGGTACGCATTTTATTCTCAGAACATGAGACTGACTGTGCTGATCTCGGCCTGTATGATGCCAGGATGTTCTCGATCATGACGTACCCATCCCCTTTTACAAAATTATCAGCAGTTAACACCTTATCCTTATACGGCATCTCTTTGAGCCCCCAGGGACAAGCCACAGCCTGAGAATTTTCTCCATAGCACCACTCCTGCAAACACATACAAGCTGTTGCCTGCATGTATTTTCAGGACAGAAAATACTGTGGGCCGTTCCTAACAAAGTTTTAGAAAGTAGGAATCTTCCACAGTTTTTATTTTTTTCTTCTGCAGAACTGGAGTAGAATTCAAAAGAGATTTTTTATCATCTCAATCCTGATTCCTCTTAGACTAAATCTGATTAAACAGACATCTTCAGGAGCACACACTGAAGACAACGTGGTGAACTATCACAGCACACCGTGTATGAGAAGTGGGCTCAGCACATACCCTGCATGCCCCAAAGCACACAAAGGCTCTCCTGCACACCCCTCTCTGAAGTCTGTGAAGTGGGAAAATGTGGTTATATGTGGGACTGGTCTCCTGCTGATGCCTCACCTTCACTAAGCAAATTAAACAAACAAAACAGAAGGCAAGTTAGCATAAGCCCCCATTAAGCTATTTTCACAATTTCCAGCTCACATTTTTAATGTCTGTTCCCATTTTCCCCACTGACTTAGAAGCAGGGCTCTGCTAACTCCCTCTCTCCTTTCCATTCCAGGTCACAGTAATGTTTGCATCTCATGACTTTCCAAATAGCAGCTCCAAGGCCTGCATCTTCATCCCTATTTAACCTACATGGAAACCAAGATACAAAGAAACAAAGTGACTTGCTCATAGATGCATGAGTTTGTAGCACAACTAGAAACCAGACACTCTGCCCTGCTCTAGCTATTAGACCACAGCAGGAAAAAGTGCTACTGTGCATATTCAAAGATAGGAGTTATTCCAGTTTCTTTAAAGAAGTACAAGTGTCCGGACATATTATGGACATCAAGTCCCTCTGTCTTTGCTGAGACTTGATCAAATCTTTCTGCCTTCTGCAGATAGGTTTTAACTAAGGACATCAGATACGGCCTGTCCAAGAGCCTGCCCTGGCAAGTTCAGCACTTCTGTTTTGGCCACACCCCAGAACAACGAGAAACCAGTCAATTAAAAGCATTACAACATTATCTATATTTTTGTTATTTCAGTAATACAGTACAGCACTGTTTATTCACTAGAGTGAACAAATTCATCCTTCATTCAAGAAGGGCCTGACCACATCCCCCTTCAGTAAATGCAGGGGCAAAGCTTGTGCTCCTAGTGGCACTGTGCAACTGGGCAAGAGGCACAACTTGCCCAAGCTGGGGCAGAACCTGGCCTTGTTGCCAGGTGTTTTCCTGACCTGTGAAGAGATCTCAGCAGAGTTTGAGGGCTTTTTTTTCCCTTTTTCTGCTTTTTTTTGCTATTTACAAAATTTTTCAAATTTCGCAAAATTTGCCCTTGTTTGCCATTTGCAAAACAGGCCTCAAGATCCCTCTCGCAAAAGCAATGCCCTGTCACCTCCTGTTCCACCAGCAGCACCTGTGGGATCCTGACCCTGCCGGTACCTCCTCCCACCAAGCCGAGGAGGTTTTGCCCAAAGATACCCGAGCTGGAAATCACAGTCTGCGTTTCCGAGCGCAAAAGCAGGGCACGTTTTACGACCCCCTTCCAACCCTGCCCTGCGGACAGTGGTTCGCGCCCGGCCCGCCGCAGAGGGGTCCTCCCAGCCCCGCTCCGCACGCAGCGCCCACCTCCTCCCTCCTCGCAGCACCCTCCGCAGGCGGCCGCCGCGGCTTCGGGGAGCGGCCCTCCCGCTGCCCCCGGGCACCGCCGAAGAGAAGCGGCAGCGCGACCGCGGCAGCCGCCAGCCGCGGCGCAGAGGAGCCCCGCCGCCTCCCGGGCACCGGGGAGGCCCTGCCCGGCCGCTGGGCTCGCGGGGGTCGGCCCGCCGCTGCGCCCAGGCCCGCGCCCGGCAGCCGCCCCGGGCCGCCCCGGCGCCCGGCCGAGGGGAGGCAGCGCCGCGCCCCTGGCCGGCCCCGGCGCCCGGGAAGGCGGTGCAGCCGCCGGAGCACCTACCTCCCGCCCGCTCGGCAGCCCCCGCCGGCTCCGCGCAGCGCCCCGCGGCCGGCCCGGCGCCCCGGCAGCGAGGGGCCTGGGCGCCCTCCGCGGCAGCGGCGGGAGGAGCCGCCGAGCCGCCGCTCCTCGCCCCGGCAGGGCGCCCCGCGCCTCGCACGGCCCCGGCCCGCGGCACGACGGCGCGGCCCGGCGGCAGGACCGCGCTCCCGCGGACGGCGAAACGGGAGGCGGAGGCCCCGGCGCAGTGGCCGCGCTACCTGCGGCTGAGCTGCGTCCTCTCCTCGGTGCCGGGCGCCGCGGGCGTCGCTCGCCGGGAGGAAGGAGGAAGGTGCGGGGGGCGCGGCGACACGCAGCGAGCATCTCTGCCGGGGGGAGGTAGAAAAAAGTGACTATGAGCTTTTTGAAATTATTAGTGTTCTTTGCTATGCACTAAAACAAACAAGATGACAGGTAAAGGCAGAGTTTTTGTCAACAGGAGGTCTTAACTTATTTGCTAAAAGCAGCTTTGCTTCACTGAATGTTAACTTATTCTCGGCCCCTTTGCTTTCCCACATTGGGTCGAGCACAAGCACGGCGACAGGCCCCTGCAAAACAAGGCACAGAAGCAGACTGTAGCTGTACCTTGTTTCTGGCTTCTTGCATCTCATTCGGTGCACGTCCTGTGCCCTGATTTACCATTTTGCTCACAGCTGCCTTTAAAGCAGAGAGGAAGCAGTCACAAACGACAAGAGGCACGAGTGACAAGAGACCAGTCACGCTTTTATATCTACCATCAAATAGACTAATTTCAGCACATCTAGAAGCCGTTTCGGTGTGCAGCTAACAGGCTTCGCTGCAACACTGGACATAAGCATAAGCACAGACTGCTTTTGCACTGCCAGCAGCTATAATGTAATTTATTTAGGAGTTAACTTTCTTTAAAAAAAAAGTTTTCTTTAATGTTTGTTCTTGACAGACAACTACTATCCACATGCATGTGAAAGCACCATATTCACACCCATTACAACTAGAGGGATACTTTAGGGTCAGTTTTAAAACTTCTGTAGTTCTCACAACTGAAGATGTGCAAACATGGGAACAGAAAAGAACTCCTTCCAGTTTATTTGAAAAATGTTAACTCCAGGTATTTCAGATTGGAGTTATAAATAGCCACATTCAGAATAAACTGGATTTTAAGTAAGATTATTATTAAAATTATTCCACTAACAGAAGCTATACTTGCATAGGCAGATTCCATTTCTAGATCAGCTTTTCTTACTCTGCTTTTCACTTACTCTTTCAGTTCTTCAGCAGTCACATGCAACACCCTATTAAACAATCCTTACACTTAAAAGCTGAACAGCACAGAAACTTCATATATGAACATCCATATAGCAAGAATAAGGATACAAGATGAGCTGTACTATGGACATGCAGCTTGGTGTTTGCTTGGTGTTTAGCTGTTCTGTATTCTGCAAAGGTCTAAGTAAAGTGAAAGGATATATAATCAGGTATAATCTTTTCCCCAATCAAGAAGCAGCTCCAACAACAGCAGCCAAAGAAGAAAGCAGCGCAGAGCAATTAATTCTAAATGCACTGGCACTGTAGGATGGTCCAGATTTGGAGCGAACATCTCAGTCTTACATGATAGGATTACTACTGCACAGCTGCTACAAACCTGCAACTATAAAAACATTAAGAGGATCACTGTTACTGTCCTGTACTTTCATCCTTTCCCTTAACAGGTAAATTTAAGAGATTAGAGTACTAATTAATCTAAACAAGTTTTTAACTATTGTCTTGAATTTCTTTTTAGAGGGTAATGCAGTTCTCAAAAGGTTACAGCAACCTAGTTGGATCTAACCAGACATGGTCTAGCATAGCCTGTCAGGTGCAGAATTCCTCCATGAAGTTCTGCCCTACCTGTCTCAAGTTTGCTGCATTGCAGTCAGAAGTAAACAGTTAACCACTGGGATGCATATGCTATGACTGAGCAATGCTCTTGTACATGAACAAAATATCTTCAAGCTCAGTAAAGATAAATTTAGGAGGGAAGAAAGTGTCAGACTCCTTTACGTTAAGTTTTAAAGTAGACAGCAAGACTTCAAGAGTCCAAGACTCAAGACTCTTTAAAAGATTTTCAAAAGCATTCTATTGCCATAAATTGAAAGGCTTAAACAGCATCTCCAAAATGTGCAAGTAGTGGTAGCTGCCTAAGATTAAGCCCTTTAGTTGAATTAAGTTGCATATCTTTCACATGCAAAACTACACGCACAGATCATTAATTTTGTAATCTGCAAAGAGAGAACGCTGTCTTGTAACTACATCATGGTACTAAAGTTAGAAAAGGAGTGCAGCATCAAACACCCCCAAAAAAGTGGAATTTGTAAAGAAAATTCTAGCTCCTACAGTGATCCATAAATGGGAAGCAAATCAAAGGACTGAAATGAAACCCTGTTGTTTTTCAGTGCTGTATTATTTTTATTAAACTATTTTACTTCCAAAAGTGCTGTTATTGCAGAGTTCCAGTCCATACCTCTTTTTTCAAAGAGCACAGAGAAGATTAGGGCATTTTATTTACAAAGAGATTGGATGTTACAGTTTTGAAGGTGTCTAAGAGGTTTCCACATTTCTTTCTGGATTTGACCTTACACCATTGTTCCAGAAATTTTTGTCTGAAATTAAGCAGTGAATTAACTCTGAACCATTCTAGGTCTTTTAATTCTCCCTTCCTCCCGCTATCTAGAAAGATATTGCCAAATTCCTTTGCACCACACCACACCTGCATTACTAAGTAAAATACCAACCACTGCCTTCCAGGGTTTCTGATGCCTGCATAGGACAAATAATCGTTTCCTCCTCCAGAATTTTCTTTTTCCTGCTTTTCAAATGTAGACAAAGTGACTACTTCTGACTATTGCTGTGAAAGTCATCTTTTGAAACAGCACGACTGCTTGCTGAATATTAGTTGCTAGGAGAGGCAATACGTGGAAAATTGAACAAAAGCTGTGGGAGGACTAAAGCAGCAGTACATTTTGTTTTGCATGTGGACAAATGCTTTTAAAGGTCACAGTTGTCCCAGGAAGATAAAGGACACTCAAGACGGCCACAATCTTGGTTCAGAACTGGGGAGCAAAAGAAGAACTCTAGAGAGCTAAGTGCAAGATTTAGTCTAATTATTAGACACTGCAAGTGTTAGAATGCAAGAAAAACTAAGAAAAGGCAGGAAAAACTGAGGCAATTTATAAATGAAACATTAAGTCAAACAAAGACATTTCACTTTCAGAACACGTTTAATCTCAAGATCGTTCCAATTTGAACAAAACCCTATGTTAACGTATTTACTTCAAAAGAAAAAAAATGTCAATGCAGCTTTAACAAGCAAATATCACTGTGCTCTGTGAACAGTGATTTCGAACCCACTAGTATCATTGCCACTGGATTAAGAGTCAGGAATAATGACTAGGTATTAATTATATTTTTGAGAAATACTGAATCAAAGTTTATTAATGGACTTTCAGTACTTTTGTCATATCCCAGAATGTGATCTTTTTATTATGACATGAAAAAAATTGGCAGGGTACCAGTCTTAAACATACAGCTAACTGTAACACAGACAAAAATCAAGAGATCTATTAGAACTCATTTCAAAACAACATTCACAGGTCCAAATTAAACAGCATAATTGTAAATAAAGAGTTGTGTGCATCTAAGTGTTTACTGATTGTAGGGAGAGAGAACTATCCATATACAGTCCAAGATTTAACTTTTAATGATACTGAAACCAAGCTTATAAAGAATGATTTTCAGTCTAACTTCAGATAGACAAGAAATTAAGTTGAAAGATGACTATAATCAGAAGATATCATTTTTCAAGTAAAATGAAAGGCATTAATCAAAGCTGAAGCAAGCTTTATGATTAGAATTGTTTGAAATTCAGGTATGCAGAAGCCGATTATTCTATGGAATGCCACTGCATTGTAGGTTATGCACATTCAACAGCTAAATAAAAGCAAAGCGCTTATAAACACATTGTATCAAACAAAAACAGAAGAGAAAAATTAACTTGCAGCTTTGAAATCCTTCAAGGTTAAGTAGTTATTTCACAACAATAGTCCATACGTGCTGGTATCTAAACAGCAAAATTTCTACAAAGCAACTCTCTCCTTTATAAGCTGATGCATACAATTGCTCTTCCAAAAAAATGAATTGCAGCAACCTGGTATAAATACAAATGAAATTGCACATGTCAGAGAGACTTAATCCAACAGTTTTTTCATTTCACTGAATCCATCACAATTTCCATATTTGTTTAAAAGAAAGAGGAGAATCTGTTCATGCTTCTTAAGCTGTGGAATAAGGAGAAAGAATTAGCATCAATATTTTTTATATTTAAAACACACACATATATAAAAAAGTATATATATATGTGTGTGTGTGTGTGTGTGTGTGTGTGTGTGTGTGTGTGTGTGTGTATATAAATGCATATATACATATATATATATACACACACACACACACACAATACTCTGTGTGTGTGTTTTTTAACTGCCAATTTCAAATTAGGGTAGATACCAAAGCTAAACTCAGCCAAGTCCTAATGCAATGAGTATAGAGCTCCTTCCTGTATTAAAACACAAACAAACAAGAAACCCTTGTAGCTGAATTACAGCTAACACTAATTTTTTTTTTTTGAACAGCCTTGAACACAATTGACGAAATACTTAAATCAGGAATGAGATCAAGATGCTAACAGACTAGTGAAGCTATCCTGTTATCGAATTTTCTTTGCCCCACCTGGCTCATGCTTATTTACACCTGGCTATTTCTTGGTATCTTCAGTTCTATTTGGAATTGTCTGTCTTCTCTTCATCTGTCAGGGGACTTTGAGCCAATCTCGTTGGAATGAGGAAGAATGGCAAAAACAAAGTGACCAAAGTGAAGTCAGACGAGATCAGATGGATCAAACCCCAGAGAACTGGATGATCAAATTGATACTGAGGGGGAAGAGGATAGGAGGCTCAACTCCAGCGTACAGTGGGACAGCGGGGGGGTGGGGATCAACTAAACTCAGGAACAGCACAGTTTTACTACCTTTCTGTCACTAAGCAACTAGTAACTATGCTACCTCTGAAGCTGCAAAGTTCTAAACCACCTTGAACAGAGATGCTTTTTTTCTGCCTACAAATATCACAGTGCACATTTTTGCTTTTGGTCTTGTTGCCTCTGGCTGAAAATTAGGAACCCCCAAAGGTGGTTTGTCCTTAAAATTCAAATTTGCTTATTACTCTAAGACCGACCCTCATTTTGAGAAAGGCTGATGGATCTTTCTTTTTTTTTTTTTTTTTTTTTTGCATACTTTAAGTCACTTTTTAGCAATCTGAAGTTCTTTTCAGTATTTCATAAATAGCATCAGTTAACCTTAAAAACAAGATTTAAAAACAAAAAATTCAAAAATTACAGGAACATGCCATTTCTGTAAGTGACACTTCATTTTTTTTCCAAATAAGTTGTTGTTACACATATTTCCATGATTCCGTTGAATTTACAGATTCCCAACCCTAGCTCCATGACTGAAACAATTGCATATATTAATATTCACCCGTGCTACCCAAAATACACATAATTTCTTAAATGTGCAGCTGTCTGCCAAGTTGCAGCCACAGTAAAACACTGCCATACAACTGAAAAGAAAAAAAAAAAAACCTCTCTATCCTTTGCCCAAATGATGCAGCTTATGTAAAACACAGCAACTACTTTACAACAGACAGAAAAGCAATATTCCTGAGCCTTCATACTAGGGAGTGGGTGTGGGGGGGAGAGTAATCTAGCTGTTATGTGTGGTGAAATATGGGCTGACCAAGACTGTGTGACCTATTTCCTATCCTACCTCAGTTTCAGGGTGTTCTAATTGTTACCAGGTAAAAAACGGAGAAAAATAAAATGTCAGGATATTTGCCTTGCATTTCTTTAGTGTTTCAGTTAGCTATTATTACATTCCTATTCTCCTTCCCTTCCTACTTTGGGTTGCATTTAAATTCTGGGAAAGTAAAAATACATTAACATTGTTTGGACTGAATCTTACTTGCACTCTCAATTCTGCGCAGCAGCATTTGGTCTCACTCCCACAGCCTACAAAAACAAAGTAAATGAATGAGCAAAACATGTAGGACCACTGCTTCCTTCATTTAAGAGTTGATGTGCTGAATTTGAGACTTTTAGAAGGAAAAGTCACTTAGGCGTGTCACATGCATACACTTCTTCCAATTAAGTTTTAAATTAAATTAGTGAAAATAAGTACCTTGATGTAGAGCACGTGAGTTCCCAGTACTGCAGTATTTGACCAAGCCTTCCATTACTAGTTTGTCAGCTACATTCAGAGTACCATTTTCAGAGAGTTTCTCCACTATTACTAAATTAACATTCCCACTAATCCCTTTCACTGTAATTGTGACATATTTATTCAATAACATTTCTTTTAACATATCTAGTAATAATGGAGGCCACTCAGCTTTCTTTATTCCTGGGGGGGAAAAAAAAAGAAAAAAAAAAGAGGGTACAATCAACTTGTTTATGCTATAAACAGTTCCTTTATGGTATCACTTGAATCTTGCACATAATGCCGTCACATTTTTGAAAACACAAAGGTTAACTTTTATACTACTAGCTCAGTTAATAGCTTAGATTTTATTTTGTCTTTTTCCGTGTAGATTTTTCAGATCATTAACTAAAAGCATTCTTTCTAAAGCAGCTTTCACAGTATTAACCAGTATACTATTTTAGCAGATCATCTTATCTATCAATAAGAAGGAATGGACACTATCATCAGAACAGATACAGATATATATATATGTTCGAGAAAACAACCCGTCAGGTTTTTCTACCTGCAAGTGAACATTTAATTATCTGAAAAGGCAGCTTCAAGTAGGAATCAGTGATTGGCAGCACGCTCGAAAGTGGTAAAGTTTCTGTATTCCCATAGTCTGCATATAGTACTTTCACTAAGGACTGAGAAACTTTTAGAACAAGAGCTCTGTACCAACGGCCATCACCTGAAAAGATCAAAACAAAAAAGTCTTATGTGAAGCACTATTTTAGTACAGATTATCCTGAGAACAACAATCTATGTTCAACTGCATAGCTGAACATATTGAAACTGAATGTGTCAACAGAAACATTCCAAGAATGTTTCACATTTGGTAACTTTTTAAGTACTCAGATATATACAGAAGGCCACTTCACAAGAAAATCCACAGAACAAGGAAATAGTTTCCAATTGCAATATTTATAAGATTTAACCACTGTTTTTAGAATTTTGCCCAAGTGATACAGATAGGATTTTTACTACAACACTGTTTAAGGATGTCTACACACAATATTTCTAGTTCCTCACCTTTGTTTCCCCACACATATTTCCTTCCAATATATAAACAAAAATTTTTTTAAAACTATTTCCTCTCCCAATTATTCTGAAGAGCCAAATAAATAAAAGTTAAAAACAAGAGCTGTTGAACACCTAAGTACATGCACATGTTCTGCCTAGCATTTTTCAATTCATCCATTATGTTTTCTGTGAGCTGTTATTTCAGCTAGCATCCACCTAATTTATTTTACAGTATTTACTGCTTTCAAGCCTGTTCAGCACTTAGCTAGATCTCTTATAACAATCCACATGGAGACCAAATTCAGTATTTGTTAGTCAACACTACCTTTTTTTAAAAAAAATAAAAGTAGTGAGCTAATATATCAGCAGACTATCCTCTGTTCTTAAGGATCAATATACTAATTTAAGTTACCTAATAGTTAAGAATACTTCTGACTTAACAGTCCACCTAAGCCTGGACAGCTGGTTAGGCTAACAAAGCTGATTGATCAGTTGCTGTACCCAGTGGCACCGCCACCCCAAAAACCTACCCACAAACCACAAGTGTTTGTGTACAGACACGGATGTACTATTGCTCTGCCACAAGTTTCACATGCCTGTGATACACAGCAGCACGAAAATTTCAGTTTTTGCAGTTACTGGCTATTCTCCCCTCTTAAAGTGCCATACATTTTGCAGTGCACAACATACTCCTTATTTTCTCTCCTAGACTGTCAGATAGTTTATCTGCCCTAGAGACACAATTGGGCTATACTTTGTGACAGAATAAGAGATCTGTAAACACTTTAAAATTGGAGTCTTTCCTTTTTCTAAAGGGGGAAAAAATTGTGTTTTATACTGGTCAAGAAAATATAAAAATGAAAAATTCCCTCACCTGAAAACTTTGCACAACAGACTTCACCCACTTTGGGTTTAAAGGGCTGCTTGTGACAAGATTTGCAATACTCTTCCAGGTC
This sequence comes from Dromaius novaehollandiae, assembly GCF_036370855.1. Lineage (NCBI taxonomy): Eukaryota > Metazoa > Chordata > Aves > Casuariiformes > Dromaiidae > Dromaius > Dromaius novaehollandiae. The sequence goes on along the minus strand of NC_088103.1, from coordinate 39,196,604 downwards.
AATCAGCTGCATATGTGGCGTCTCTAGATCTACTGAGCAAAAGTGTTTGATGATTAATCAAGTCTGGGTATAATGAATAGCCTACTTGCTCTCAACCTGATTCAAAACCGCCTCTCCCCCACTCTTCTGCATTTTGTATATTTTTCTACTTTCCAAGCTACATTTGCTTCAGTTCACTACAGGCTTTCATCTGCTTAACCAGCTTGTAGCAATGACTTTTTACTGATATTAAGAATAGAAGATACTGTTTCTTACCTCTAGTTTGAACTGGCACAGCATAGAACAAGTCTGGACTTATGACTTCCGTTACACAGACAGATAGGGTTTCATCTATAGCCAGTTCTACTGACTTCCATTGCCCAAGTGAGATTTCTAATAGAATCAGAGACCAATAAAATACAGTGTAACACTTTTCTTGAAACATATACAGGTTATAGGTGTCTATTACAGAGTATCACTTTGAATTTTACAGACATCTGCATGTCTTTACTGCACAAAAAAAAAGCTAAACCAAAATATTCTTGCTCAATTTTTTGTTCACTAGCTAGTTTTTAATATGCTAATAGTTTATGTAAAAAAGACTTCAGAAAAAGAAGATATTGGTAAGTAAACACAGAAAAAGTTTCAGTCATGTAGCAAATTGATACCTCTCCACTGTCATATATTCAAATAGTGATCATTTAAGACAAACCCAGTGATTTTTCACTTTTTTTTGCCTACAATGCCACCTGCAGGGCAGCTTATGTTTAACTGTAAAACTCACTATACACTCAAAATTAGGCATGCTTATTAATGATCTTAGTTAAGGTTTAAGGCCAAAACCATGGTTAAAGGTTGATTAAAGGAAAATTCTTTTTCAATCTAAAAATTAACAGTCATTTTAATTACCTTTTTTGTCAACAAATTTATTTGGACACTTATTTTTATCTTGTAAAACTTCCTTTACAGCCAACTGTTCATAAATTAACATCTCATTGATCACTTTAGGACAACTTGTGGAATTGTCAATGAGCTCTACACCTGCCCCATCTCTGGAAAAGGAAACTACTCTGGCTTGAAGCTTTATCCCTGCCGCATACATATGAAATCTTGCTGTAGCTTCTGGGATCCATTTGCTGTTAACAGGCTTTATACCTAGGAAGTAGAACAGCTGTTTAAAGTACCTCCATTATGCAACTTTTTCCAACATTATACATATTTTCCTTAAAGCACAACTCTTGATATCAAGACTTTCACTACCTCTGGGATACACATTCTGTTTCACACTTGATAACTTGTCTCCCCTCCTCCTTCCTTCCTCTAACATAAAAGATTTCCTCAAGATACTCAAGTTTTTTTTTCCCCCTACATTTTATGATGTTCTACCAAATTAATACTTGTGCTTAAGCACAAGCAACACTATAAACACTGTTTATGAAGCAATTTCATATATTTTTTTTTACCAAAGGAACAGAAAATCAAATTGTCTTGAAAGTCAAAAAGAAAAGCAGAATATGCCCTGATAGAATACTTTTGAGCTTTTTGCTGTTTCCATATATTTTTTAAACCAAGGGGACTACATTAAAAAGGACCAACAGCAATTTTGTAGGATTTTGAGTGCTCTGGTGTAGAAAAAGGAAGAGAGAGGAAATACGGAGAAGATGGAGAAACAGCAGTACAGTGCCAGACTCTGCAAGAATCAAATGAGACAGCCCTATAGAAAGCTGAAAGACTAACTTGCTTCATAAAAACATAGACACTCCTTTGACTGTGAAAATTTTGGGAAAATCACCAAGTTGCACAAATGCAAAATACAACCCTTTACTCTTAGCAACCAAATGCCAGTAAGCACTGCAGATGGATTAGCACTGAACTACAAATTCCCTTTGATTGGTAAATCAGTGAATAACTTCCATGCTAGATCACTCCACAACACTTTCAGGAGCTCAGAGAAGAACAAATGTCTCTCTGTTAAATGCCAATCTGCTGTGTATTAAGGCTAAAACAACGGTTCCCACATTTTCCAGAGTCTGGAAGCAACACATAAAATGTGTAATGTACAAAAGAGTTGCATAAGGTATACTGACCCCCCTGCTCCCTGAAGTCCCTAAATGCAATAGTTTTTATAATGAAAGAAGCCATAAAAAGATGCACCTGAAAGCCAGCATTTAATCCCTTGAAATGGGAGTTTTAGGAATGAGGATGAAATCTTACGAATTTTATCCAGTGGTACTTCCTCAACATTTCCGTAGTCCACAAAGCATACTTTAACAGCTCCATCTGAAGCAACATTTTGCACGAGAGCACGGTACCAGTTACCATCAGCTGATTTAAGAAGGTTAAAAGAAAGTTCTCACATTTAGTAAGTTAATTATACCAGCAATTTTTTTTTGTTAGAGAATAAATCCAACTCCTTGTTATCTTCTGCATTACAGACTAACTTTTTTTTTTTTTTTAATGTTCACCCTGTACAAATTAAAATATTCTAGTTTCTTACGTACCAGAGAAAAAAGCACAGCACGGATCTCCATTCTTAGGTTTAAAAACACTCGGTGGAGTTTTTTGACAGTATTCAGACAATGATTTATTAAGTGAGTTTAGAGCAAGTAACTCTGAAAAACAGAATAAAAACAAAAGACAAGATCAATACAACAAGCTGAATGAAACTTAATACTGTTCACCTTATAGCTCACTTTTAAGAGACCTGGGAGATTTCAGTGAAATTTAGTATCTCATAAAATAACTGTTTGAACTGCTCAGTTAACTTATTAGGCACATTCATTAGCATGAAGTGAGAAAGCTGAGCTTATCTGATGAATATGACAGCAAAATGACTAGTAATTCTTCCTACTAATCCAACAAGCACCTTTCACTCTATAATCTAAAGTGTATGTTAAGACTAGGCAAATTTATGGGGATTAGCTAGTTCAACCAATGCATGACAGACAATGGGATCTGATCCTGCTCTTTTGTATCAAACTCTTTAGTATGAATTAAGTCTCTTTTAAGCAGGCATTCACTCATGTTTTAAAGTGGTAAGCCAGGCAAAATCTACACTACCCTGGAAGAGTCAGGTAATAGATTTCCTCCACTTTTTAAGATCTGCCCACTATTGCTAGTTTGAATGCATTTGACTCCCATTTTCAACCACTGAATTTTATCATGCTCTTTCTACTAGATTAAAAAGCCAGTGATTATGAGAAGTTTCTCTCTATAAATAGAGAAACGAGATATTTTGAGCCCACCCAAGAGAAAGTGAAGTCTCAGAAGCCATATTTTCTAGCCTTCACATTTTTTATCTCTTCTGACTCTCTTGAAAGTCTGCCAGTATAGCTTCATAAGTTTTTGCTTTAGAACAGAACACAATAATAGAACAGGACTCCAGTAGTTCTGTACATGCACAGGGAATGTTTCTTTTTCTCTTACTTGCTACCTTCTGTTTAGTCATCCCTTGCTTAGCTTACGTTAGCTCTTTTCACTTTCCTCTATATTGTTGCATTGAATTTTACTCAACTGCTTATCTTCATTAGTTTGAGAATTCAGAGTCACTACATACCATAATCCAATTTCTGCAGCATTTTACTTGTACTCTTTATGCTTAGATGTACAAACTCAGAGGTAAGCCTTAGTACTCTAAACTCACTTGAAACAGTGATGCACTAGAACTACATTAATAAATGAGAAGTCAGGAAGCACAGTCACTATGCAGAAAGATAAAGGCTGAAAAAACTTACCACTGCTATTTGAAACCTGACAGTAGAATTCTCCGGGGTTGTACAGGGTACACACTATGACATCCACTGTTTGTTTAAGAGTTAATTTACTCCACATCCAAATGTTTTTGTTTGCTGTATTCTCTAGAGACATAGGTGGAGGGGGAGTAGAGGAAAAAAAAGAAGTTACAATAAATTTGGGGAAAGTTACACGTCCTGAATGCTCATTCTTCATGTCCTGAGATTTCTTGTTATAAATAATCTAAGTGACTAATTACCAGCGATAGCCTCTTCACAGACTAAAAGCACATAAGAGAAACATGCCAGTTGCTTAACATATTTGATCACTGCTGATAGGGACATAGGGACAAGATGGGTGGGGAAGAGTAATTACATAAAAAGATGAAGACTAGATGGCAGTAATCTTAACAAGGGGGACTTTGGAGAATTTTAGTTCCTAGTAAACAGGGCAGAGGACACGGAAGAGGGGAATAACTATCACAGAGTGCTGGAAGTGGTCTAAGGAGAAAAAAAAACCAAAAAACAAAACAAAAAAACCCCCAAAACACCAAACTAGGAAGATTAATAGAAGGACTGATTGCAGATATTTGCAATGTACATTATTCTCTTATACTGCTTAACATAGGTGTAAAATATATGATATGAAGACTAACTTATGACACACTGAAGAACCTCTTGTCCACTCCTTTAGCATATTACCAAAATTTCTTGTATTTATCATAGGTCTTAAGTTTGTCATAGCCTGTGGTAGGCTACAGCATGCAGAGAGATTCTGTCAGTCCTTCCAAAAACTCAATTCCAAGTGGCTGGCCTCTGACAGATCTTTCCAGTCACAGAACCACAGAATGGTTGAGGTTGGAAGGGACCTTTAGAGATCATTTAGTTCAACCCTCCTGCTCAAGCAGGGTCACCTAAAGCAGGCTGCCCAGGACCCTGGCTTTTGAATATCTCCAAGGATGAAGAATCCATAGTCGAGCATCCTTCTGAAAAATGAAGCTCCAGTAAGAGATCTGAGTATCAAGAGGGCTGCATTGGAATACTGCATGATCTGCCCAGGATTCTGTCTGATAGTAGATTACTTGAGGAAAGAATATTGCCTACAAGCAAAGTAAAGAAGTCTGGCTCTCACAGATATCTTCTTTATTCTCAGCAGAATGTAAGACTGTCTTTCATATAGTAAAAGACTGTCAGATCTCTACTGGAAGGGACAAAGAATAATCATTGCATATTGAGAAATATGTTCAAAGATGTAGAAGCTGAGTTTAATTTTACCACTCCAGAAGGAAGAAAGGTTGACGAGAAAAATAAACAGATGGCTGAAAGTTCAGAGAAGGTTTTAGGATGCTTAACAACTGTGAAATATAACTGTTTGTTCTTTTATGTGATGGCAAGATATCTTTGAAATAGCTCCCTAAACCAAGAATACATTGTTTCTTAATTTCGGGTAAGTTAATCAAGATCTGCTTTTAATGCTGGATCCAGCAATCACAAGTTTCAATAGTTTGAGTTAAACAAAACAAGCTAATGAAAAATTATTTTGCAAGTTGCCAGAAAAATACGTGTGTTCAAATTCCAATAGATAACACTAAATTTTAAAAGGCTTAAGACAAAAAGAGATTATCTCTTTTTAGAAACCGCATTCAAAATGTGGAGGAAAGACCTGTAGAGACTTGAAAGGAGAGACTTGTATCTAACTCCACAACTGAAACTGGAAGAGATAAAAAGTAGCCAAAAAAAGTACAAACATAAACCCAGGATGATGGCCATACATCAAGATGTGTTTGGATATAAACACAATAACAAAAATTAATGTTGGTTTAAATTTTATACAGGGTTCCTTAAACTTCTGAACAATGATAAGGGATAACCACGTCCTATTCATGAACCATCTGGTGAGGAAGGTCAAAATTAAGGGACCTGGATATGGTCCTGACACAAACACTTTCCCCCAGTTTTCAGTACATATAGATGTTACAGAACAGAGATTAGGAAAGAATATAGTTTTACTAGAGACGGAATGGAAAGGAGGAGCTTAAGGTGCTTTATAGCAGAGTAGCTGGGAACCTTCCCAGAACACAAAGCAAGCTGACACAAAGTTGCAAACCTCTTAAATTGAAGCTTTAGTTGCTAAAGGCAAAAAAAAAAAAAAAAAAAAAAAAAAAAAAAAAAAAGCAAGCAGCAACTGGTGCAACTTTCCCAGTAAAGTCTTATGGGCTACTTCACTTCAAAAATCTTTGAATGATTAAATATACTGTTTTATGTGTAAACTATAGGACAGCAAGGATGAAACACTACTTGAACTAAAGAAGGGCAGTAAGAACAAGATGGTGCTAACTAATCATGTACTACTTCAGCTGGAAATTAGGAGGCTTCTAGTGAGAGAAACTGGAAATACTAGTACAGTGTTCTAAAAGTAAGTGATTGCCACCTAACTAATAAAATATATAAATAAATAATAAATAAATAAGAGGGTTTTTTTTCCCCTCTATTCATGGAGAAGTTGCAAAGGCTAGACTTGATGATCCAATCCAGAAGGTTCTTGTGTGTAAGAACAGGTATACTTTGTACCTATTCTAGTAGGAGGTTAAATAAAGCCAGCACGGCAGGACCAGCTTGCTGTACTCACCATTTGCCTCCTCAACATCACTCATTTCAATTGCTGGCAATGCCATCTTTGATTCCTCAGCAGCACAGCCTTTTTCTAGGAGATAGTTTGATACATTTTGTACTGGAGTAACTGATGCATCTACGAGCTCCACCACAAAGCTATTACTCTTTTTATCAACTACTTTTACTGTGAACACTTTGTCTTGCACCAGTTGTTTCATGAGAGAAATAGCTTCTGAGGTCCAGGCTCCCATCAGTGGCTTTACACCTAAAGAGTCAAATTGTACCGAAAGATTCTGAGAACAGTCCAGGCCTTAACAATATGCAGAGGGGTGAAACAAAACTAAGACTACGGGTCAAACAGCAGATATACCAAGGAATTCCCCCCACTCCTCAGGCTTATAACAAGATTACAAAACAAAAAATTATTTAGATTCTGAATTTTTGCTGCTGGATTTAATAAGAAACTCAAAAGGGGTAATGTACAACTAGTTAGTAGTTTATTCCATAAAAACAAATGTAAATTCAGATTACTTTTACTATGAACATCCAGGTTAAGTGTTGGCCATTGGGTCTCAAGAATACAACCTAGCTTTAAACATACATTCAGAGTAACATTAATGATCTCTCAACAATGAGGTATCTGCTATAGTAACTATAAGCTTCTTTCTCCTTATATTTTTACTGTTTACATTGTTAAATTTGTTTCCAAAAATTAAAGTTATAAACAGAACTTTATAGTCAGTGGTCAGCACAAGTGGGTTGCATTCCAGAAAGATATACTTTATGCAGCAGTAATCCCTGACTTGAATCAGGAAACATCTGATTGTTTTTTTTTTTTTTTTTAATGTCAATATACAGGCCTTTTGCAATCCTAAAATATGCATTAGCAGTTATAGCCAGCATGATTTGCCCCAGAAGGGAGATTTCTTTAGGTCACGTTCCATATTCATTGGGGAAATGAGGGAGGCATTGCCTTAGGTTCTCCTCCAAAGTAAAAAGTGAGAACTGAGAATTTTGGAAATAATGCCTGCTCTTAACTCCACCCTTTCCCTTATTTTAAAAGATGCTAGAGGCACGTGATAATTAGATAAATCCACTTATTCTGTCTCTATCCAGTCTGAAACAGCTTATCATTTATTTCATACCTGCCAAAGTACATCTTATTGCTTGAACTGGAAACTCCATTAGTCTCTGAATCATAGGACGAAGTCTAGTCAGGTGAAGAACTTCAAAATTACCATAATCTATATAGCCCACCAGAACAGTATCTTCAGAAGTGTATGCTAGAATGGCAGCACGATACCAAAGATTGTCTTCTAGAAAGGAAGATAAAGATGTTCATGGTACCTTCTTTTAATTCCTTGGAACAAAACTATTTCTTGGGCATACTCCAATATAAAACACAATGGCAATCTTAACATAAACTTGAGGCAGCAGTACAGTTCACACAAAGCTTCACGGAGCCCTCACAGAAGACGGCATCTACCTCCTTCATCCCTTGTGTGAGTTAAGTGTTGCAAACGGTGACTTTCCATACAGACCTTCCCCTCCTTCAAATATATATTGCATGGAAGACCTACATTACATGGATGAAGTGCTTAGGTTCAATATATTTAAACAATGAACAGCATCTCAGCCATCAGACCCCAAGGACACTCAATTCAAAAGCCACACAACAGATCTAATCATTTAAATTCAATAAAAATACTTGAGAAATACAAACTGACTGCCAAGTTCATGAAACGAGTTTGAACTAATGAACTGAAGGCATTTCTTGGCTAAGCACCTGAAACCACTGTCCACTCAAATGCCAAGACAGAACATTGACTGTACTAGCTTTTTCTGCATGTGCAGAAAATGAGTCTTTAATTCAGCTTATCTGTCAGTTCAACAAGTAGTTCATACAAAGCAGCAAAACCACATGGAAGCTGAAAAGGAACAAGTGAGTGGGATTGCTCACCTATCACACACAGCCATAGCAGCAACATTTCTGACTAGAAGAAAGGCTCAAGAAGAGCAATGTAATTTAAGAGCTGAATGAAAAAGAGACTGACTTACAAGGAGACAAAAAAAAAAAAAAAGACTCATTTACATCCTACTGCACTTCATGTTCTTATAAAGCAAAAGATATTTCTTTGATATAGACATCAATTTCTATCACAAAACACCGCTTTATACAGAATACTAACCTATGTTTAGGCAAAATTCATGAGATTTTATCATGAGATTTCTAGTTATCACTTATGTCAAGTGTCTAAGTTCCAAACACACAATTCAGAACTATGAGGTCTTTGTTACTCTGGTAGAATTCATTCTCTCAGTATCTATGTAGCAATGCTATATATGTATAATTCTACTTCCCTTGTTCCTTTTTTTTTGGTCTAAAATTAGAAGTCTATATTTATTTCCAGCCACAGAAAATAGTGCTCAGCAATAGATAGCAATCCAATTTCTTCATGGTATTTTGAAAAGCTACTTTATACAAAGTGACCACAGTGCTAGATGTTTGCTCAAGAAGGTACCATCTCATAGTCTTTTTTTAACTAATATTTGTGTGCTGTCATATTTACCACTAATAAAACTTAAAAAAATAAAATAAAATCACTACCAAGCACTATCTACAGCTAAAAGTAGATACAAGTAACAAACTTTGTATGAAACATTTCTAAACGTAAGTAATTCTAAATTTTGTAATCTGGTAATAAATTAAAGTGACTTAAATTAAAAGTCTTATTTTCACCTGTTCTTTACCTGTGAATTGGGCACAGCACACATTTCCAACAGCAGGATGGAAATCTGGGATACTGGGAATTTTGTCACAATATTCACCAAGGGACACTTGAAGCTCAGCAAGATGACCTGATGTTAAAATACACAGGGCTTGGAAACCTTAGAGTTTTGGAAGCCTTATAGTTATTACAAAAGCACTAACACCACAAATCTTCAGTTCAAAGCCTGGAAGAAAATCTTGTACTATAACGGAATATACACAATTTTATTATTCTACATAACGTTTAATCTAACTCCAAAACAATGATTGATCTGATCAGACTAGGACTCTTCCTTCAGTCTATAATGCTGGAGAGAGTCAAGACACAAGTCTGAGGAATCACAATGGTGAGGAGAATGCACAGGGATAACCATTCACAGACTCCTTCAATACATGAACATAACTGAAGCTCGGAAGAATCAAAACAAAGCTAGTGGAGCCAGGTTAAAAAGAAACAGAAAACAACAGTTCTTCGAACAATAGGTAGATGACCAGTGTAACTTCTTGCCAAAGGACAGTGTGTGCTACCAGTCTCCTGAGGATTCAAAGGGAGGCTGCAGATGTTCACAGAAGAGAAAGCCACCGACTTTTATGAGATGTACCAGACCACATCCAGCTGAGGAAGCACTTTTAGGGGAAAATAACTGCAGGTCTGGACAGTGTTATGGGGATACACCACACATGCTTACTCTGCTTTTACTCCTTCCCAGACATCTGTTTACGGCCATTGTGGGAGACATACCAAAAGTCCAGCTTAGTACGCTGATCCGTTGTAACCGTTACTTACAGTCTTATGTTCTAGGGTACCAGAAGACATCAAAGCATGATTTGGGCATTATTATCTTGCCTCCTCATACTGACATATTTTTTCCATGTTATGATACAAAGAAGCTCAGACCAAGCACCTAGCCTACAGGTAAACCCTTCTCCCCACTCACAGAAATCATGCCCTACAGCAATAAACAGAGTAATCAGAAACTGGCACACATTTCTAGAACATGTAAAAGAACAGATTTAAACATCTAGAAATCTGTGATACAAATTGATTTCACCTGACTGCTAAACTCCATGCCATACCATCTTTCTACTTCAAATTACTCAGACTCCCCATAGGTTATCATCTTACTAGTTAATAAGCAGTATTAAGAGCTAACTGCCAAAACTTCCTACCCAACCCTATGGCTCTTAACTGACTGAGGCATGGCCAAAAGTTAGAGAATCACAAACTATGCAACCAGCAACATCTCCCTCTAGCTACCTTCTACTGAAGGGGAGAAGAAAAACAAAAAACAAACATACTAGACAGTTCACAACCCCCGTTTTCAACAATTGAGTCACTTACGTCCATTGTGCATCTGCTGACAGAAAAAATTTTCTGGAGTTTGAACATGGGAAACCACACCAGAAAATGCATCTCCAACACATATACAGACACATTTTGCAACCGAATCAGCAGTGTGAAGTGGTTCTTCACCTTCAGCTATTTTTTCTTCACTTCCTTTAGAATGGTTTTCTAACACACACACACACACACACACAAAAGAAAAAAGGAAAATAGGTTACTGATCAAGAACTAGATGACTCTGAAATGCACATCACCACGCAGCATTCAGAATCACTTAAAGTTACGCTAAATTAAGCTACAAGATCTAAATATGCTTAAATGGTTTACTCATTTTGCTGGATCCTTTAGATTTTTAGGGCTCCTGCTATTTTTTCCATGACACATAACCATCACTAAAAAAGTATTTTATACCAGTAAAAAGCATATGTGCTAGCGTTACTAGTGAACTCAAGGTAGCTCATCTAGCCAATGTTTTTAAGTAGAAGGTGAAGCTACCGAACAGCTGGAATATTTACTACATTCACAGTATCATTCAGTGTGGAAGGATTTAAAACTCCCGAAACTTTGTCAGTCTCCGACTTAAACCTGACTTGCTTACTCACCTCTTGGAGAGTCTGTTCCCGTGGCATTGTTCTTTGGAGTTAAATCAGATCTCACTTCTAACAGTACTGCATCTAGACATTTCCCTAAAATACAGATGTATGAAACAAAGTAATTAACTATTAATTAACCGTTAATTAACCAATAGGTAGTTGTAATTTAGTTTAGTCATAATTTAGTGTTGTTTTGGAACTGTTTTCTAAGCATAACCTGTCACCATCACATAGTGAAATGAGCACATTCTACTTATTTCTTGAGCACATAACATGCTTAGAAAGCAGAAAAACAGTAGTTTCAAAATAACTCAAGTACTTGAGCTTCCTGAAGACATTCGTAGTTCAAAGATTGTTACTGCTTTGTTCATTTTGTTTACTCAAACAATCAACATTTAGGAATTCACTACCAGTAAAGACTGTTGGCTGAAAAGCTGATTGCAACAATTCAAATATAAAGACTCAGAACATATCGCCAAACTTAACATCACTCGGTATGCAAGGAAATAGCAAGATTTACAAGGAAATCTTGAGTTTCTTAGCAATTATGTAGTCCACTTCAGATGCACCGAACAGCATCTCAAGCTTCCAATACAATTCCTTTAAACTGAAAACTTGTGTACAGATGTTTAAGTTGCTTGTAACTACTCTTTCATTGTTTGAAGTAGCTACATCACACAGTTTGTTGAAGTCACACTATTCTTAAAGAAAGAGACATCCCCAAGGGACTGGGTACATCCCCCCAACACCCCGCCAGTCAAAAGGCTTTTTTAAGAAGATGCATCAAGATAGTGTCTATTCCCACCGTCTTTATGCTTCTCTCAAGCAACTGAGTGTTGACCCACCCTGGTTTCTATCAGTTCTTTCCTGCTAAGGAAATCACAATTGAAAAAAAGCCAAAGGAGAGAAAGAAGATCACGTAATAGATGCATGCAAGATTTCAGGCAGACCATGAGATTTTTGTGATCTCCTTTCTAAGAAGCTGGTAGGTTATACAGCTTGGCCATCAGTACACTGTAAAGCAACAGAACATGAAATCCGCCTACTATAACCCTGGATCAGTTATATTTACATGGGGCTTTGGTCACACCATCGTTCTTCTGACTGCAGGAACTATGACACGGAGATAAGCTTGCTGCCTGTCAAGAATTCTATTAAATCAAAAATATCAAATATTTCTTCCTTTAAAGTTTCTGTGGCTGCATATTTATGAGAAGAATATTCTTGAATCACTATATTGTTTATGCTCTGCATCCAGAAAAAACACAAAACAGTCCTCCCAACAAGGACAGCAGGCACACCTTCTGTATATTAAGCTGGTTTCACAACCACAGTTCCCTAGCTCAGCTGAAGATCTAAAATCCAGACTGCTCAGTAAATCTCAGTTGCTGTGCTTGGCCCTACCAGGGGGTGTTTCCAAGTTACAATTTTGACTTATAGTTGTCAAACTAGATAGAGATAGCAATAATCAAGTGGTAGCAGTGTCTTTGGAATTCTTCTTTAGTCTGTATGAGTACGTATGAAGTATAATAAAAGCTGGTAAAACACTTAAGAGTTGAACTAGAAACTGATATTATCATTTTTAAGGGTCAAAAATGCATGAGAGAGAAGGAAAAACATGATCCCATATCCTTGTGCATCACATTAAAGCAGATACAAACAAGAAAATTCAGAAAAAGTGAACTGGTTTTAAGATTCTACTGAAAAGGTGAGCTTAAAAGATCTTTTAAGGTTATTAAGCATGAGATAAGATAGTTTAGGCACAGATCTTTTTAAATGACCTCTTTATTAAAGGTAAAATGTAGGCCAAAAAAAAAACAGAAAGGGGGATGAGAGGGAGCAGAGAAAACACTTCTTTTAAGAGTACTGGGGAGAGAGAACGCGAGCACGAGAGCGAGCACGAGCATGAAAGACTTGTCAGTTGTTTGTTTTTCCATATGATCAAATCTGCCTTACCAGAATCTGGAAGAACAACATCCACAGCAAAATTGAGCATCATTTCTTCCTGCAGTATGTCAACAACAGTTACTGAACAGTGCTTTCCCATGAACTGAGGAGAAAAGCTAGTGATGCCTTCATTCCATCCTTTTTGTCTTGCATCATAATTAGCAAGGGAACACTTAATGGCCTGGAAAGAATTACGGTTAGAGTACGCTTTTTTTGTTTATTTGCCCCTTTAAAAAAAGTGATTAAATAATTAAGGCCCTCAAAAATATCATCTGGCATATAAAAGTAAAAACTGCTGTTGGAACTTGAAGCACTATCAATTCAAGAAATTTGTTTACAAAGCACAGTTAAGAATTAGGACATTAAGTTCAAATTTTAAACTACATTTGCCCTTTGATTCTCCCACTATACATGCTGTCTTAGGTAACCATGGCTGTATTACACTTCAGCCTCCGTCTGAGCAGAGGCGTATGCCCTAACTTGTCCTCAATTGACGCTGATGGTTTTAAGACAAGATTCAAAGGCTCTCAAAATCCTTTATGAACCCAGCAGAAGACAGTTTGAACGAGCTCTGAATGAAGTTTTCCAACAGCTGCTACTCAAGACTGTCACTGGTTTAAAGACCATTTCTCTATCCTTCTATGTGTAAAGTCAAACATACTAGTTTAATTAATAGATTAGGCTAGGCCATTTATTTTGAAATGAACAACATTCACACAGCACAACAATGAACTCAGCTAGATGACAAACAACTACCACAAATCTTGCAACTCAGGTCAGTAACTGCCTTCTTCACACCAAAAAAGGTTCGCCCAAACCACAGATTGTTTTGTCACCACTGGATTAGAGCAAATCAGAGCATTCAGGAAGGATGCCTCCCCTGCTGCCCTCTAGAATAGAAGGGAAATGTGGGCCCAACTGTCCTGCCGTTACTTCACAAGCACAGAATCCAAGGATTCTGGGACTAGGAAGAAAAAAGACAGGTCTTTCATTTTTGTGGAACATCTCAGAAAGTTAATCTTACTACAGGACAGTAGTTCTCATGCACCACTTTCACTGAACACATAAAACACTGTGATAATGGCAGTTATACTGAGACATGAGTTACACTCATTTTGAGAGCTATTCATTTAAAATATCACAACTATCATTAGGAAAACAAAACTCACACATGGAGGAAACCGTTCAATGTCTTTGTGGAGTGCTTTAATCCTGGACAGTGAAATGTCTTCTTGATTTCCATAATCAATGTAGAATATTTGGGCTTTCTTTTGCAATATATCCACATCTTTTACCAGTGCTCTATTCCAGGTCTGTACAGAAATAAATGATATCCTCTTCAGTAAGAACACAATGTAGTGAAACAACACATTCACTGCATTCCTCGTCAAAATGCACACTTCAATATTTATTTCATCAGGTTTGTTTTTAAGAAAAGGCAACTGAGCAATACTGAAGCAACTCAAATGAACGCAGCCCAGTGTAATGTTAGCTGCTGTGAGGACAGAATACCACATCTGCTGACACTGGCTGGCAATCAAGAATCTGCCTACAGCACAGGAGAAAGAAAGGTAAGGAATACAAAAAATGCTGACAGGAAGGGAAATGGGAACAGTTTTACTACAGGTGACTATGGAAATGCAATCAGGAAAGTCAGATGAGAAGTGAAGTAAGAATAACTTCCTTAAATAGGCAGAATCATATTCTAAACTCTTTCAACTGTAGTAATATAAATTTACTAAAAACACAGAGCCTTTAAACAGCAGTAAGACAGACCACTCCTACAAGCTCTAAGTACTTGAAAATACACAGAAGTAAAGCTTTTGGAGAAAAACTCCAGTGTCTTAAACTTGTGTTCCACATATTAGAAAGTTTATTATTATGTTCTCCAAATGCCATCATAAGCGGATCTCTAATTTCACTGACAGAGGCACAAAAGCAAAACACGCAGTTCAATGGGCTCAACACAGAATTATCATTTCAGGGACAGTAAGTTGTTACCTGATCCAAAGAATATTTTGCAACACAGACTTCCCCTTTCATAGGAATATACTCCTCTTGAATAACTGTATTAGCGTAACAGTCTTGCAGTTTCACAGAAATTTTATTGATACGGTCTAAAACCTCCGGAGAACTTATCAGGACATAAAATTCACTTGGACTCCTGAACTCTGTTACTATACCCTACAGAGAAAAGCCATAGTACATGAGAATTATGCAACAGCAACATCCAGTATATCATCCAGGATCATTGTGCATTTTAATAAATGCATTACACCTTATAGTTGATTCTATTTTCTCATATAGCAGTAGTAACTCTAGGGAACAAATACCACTTTCACAGAAACATTTTTCTCCCTTTTCCCCCATTGTATTTACTCATCTTCTCAAAAAGACTATCAGATTTTATAAGCAAGCAAACTCAGGCAAAGAGCTGAACTGACATATGCAGATAGATATGCTTAGCAAAACCTCAAAAACAATCTAACAAAGCATCTCAGTATTCTCTCAAAAGAAAAGTACCTTTATTTCCATAGCTTTTTTAAGCCCTAGAGTTTGGAGATCCGAAAGCATTATTTTCTTGATGTGCTCTTCTATCTGGAGGGAATCCGCAGATGCTGAATTACCCTATTTAAAACAGCTAAAAGTTATGTTTAAGTTGAAGTTGTTCAGATAAATGCTCTTGTAGAACCAAGGGAAGAAAGAATAACCTTTAGCATCTCAAGTAAAATTTATGAAAAAAGTGCTTTTATCAACAAGATAAAAGTCTTAAACACTCCTTATTATATTTGAAAATATAATCCTTAAAACGTTAGCACACAGATACAGTGAGCATGCAATGAAAAAAATCAGAAGTACTGAAGTACTTACACAATGGCAGCAGACAGAGGCATGAATTCATCTGTTCCTTTCATACCTGCTTAAACACTGACAACTTCGAAATATTTCCTGCTTATGATGTTCTCATAAGTGGAATTGAATTCCACATGCAGTCTTGTAACTTTAACACCGCAGCTAATAGGGTACATAACAGCTGCTACTGCTTTAAAAGAGGGCATACTTTTTTTTACTGGAAGTTTTAACATTTAGTCTTAACATATCCAATGCATAGCATCTGTGTCTATGACACCCTAAAAACATTAGAAAAATACTCTCACACATCATTAGAGAAAGTCTCTTTCTCTAACAATTATTTGGATCAACATACTTCAAAAAAAAAAATGCACAGCGACAAATTTCTGTTGTAGTTACCAAATTATTTGTTTACTGGCAAATATCCTTCTAATAAAAATGCATCTGATGGTACAATAGCAAAATACATTAAACATTCCTCAATATACAATGATGAGCTTATCTCACCCTCCCTGCTAGCTCACTTGAGACCCAGAAGATGAACCAGGGAGAAATAAACCCTTCAATTATTTCAAAAAACAAACTTTTTATTCATATAGTATTTCCACTTGATATAAAGGCCCCCTCCTAGAAGTTATTCATGGGCATTTTTATTCAATTGAATACCCTTCTACACATGGAATAGGTACTACAATTAAGACCTTTAACACGAAGACTACTATAGGTGGCTTTCGAAGCACTGTACATAAACAGAAAAGGGGGATCAGTTTCGTTTACTAAAATGCACGGACACAAGCACAAACAGCAGAAAGCTATCAGGATGAACTAACAGAAATGTCATAACCTAAGACAAAGCCTCCTTTCTAAATTCCTTCAGAAAGTCAAATAGATGAATGAGCTACCTCAAAGAAGTATATGAAAAGGGAATTTTGTTATACAGTGCAAGCATGGAGCTAATTGGAGGTATGCATATTTAGTTGCTTCCACAAACATGATCCCAGGAAACCAAGATGACAGCAAAATGATCTCCTGCATAACAGCTCATAGGAAGACTACAGGAAGAATTGTTTGGCTAATACTGAGATTGAGAGAGGCTAGAAACTTAAAAAGCAAAACCGCATCAGGTTTTATTTTGCTAGAAACTTAAAAAGCAAAACCGCATCAGGTTTTATTTCTGTTACATTAAGGAAACAAGATTTTATCTGTATTTGTTAACACACAATACTGCATTAAATGTATTTCTCATACGATTAACACAGGTCCCAGCATCAGCTTGTGATCGAGGCAAGGGAAAAAGAAGAAAAACCCCAACGCACTAAATTTTTTCTGAATTGGACAAGCTAAGGTTGTATGATGGTTGCTAGGGAAATATTTTAGGAAGGATACATGTCCTGATTTTTAACTTTTTCACAAACACTTTTTTTCAGCAAATAGTGAGCTCTGTCACAGTCCTGCTAAGAGCTTTAAGCAGTAACATACTTTTCACTGCTTCTCTGGTAACTTCTGATTTGAAGCACTAAGTTTTTCTAAAGGGAGTAAAAGACTAACTTTGAAATTTGTTCCTTTCCTTCACAGGTTAAATTAAACATATTGTAACTAGCTCACAGCAGGTCCATTCAAGACACAGAACTCATTAAAACCACATTCTATACCTTAAGGTAAACTCTCCTCTTGGCTTTAGCAGGTGGCTTGCCTCCATTGTTACTGCTTAAACTGTAATCAAAGAAAAATGTGTTATTTTTGAAGAATCAAAGGCAGGCAAGAAACATCAGTAACACCCACCTGCAAATAAAACAAAAAAGCTGTGTTCATTGTATGTGGTTCATGTCAACACTTATTCTTCCTCTAAGAAATGGGGAATGACAAATTTGTTAGCTCCCTGCCACGCAACACTCGGTATGCTTTTCCTAATGCCACCAAAACTTAGAACGTAACAAAAACTAATTTAAATTTAATCAAATTGGAGAAGTAATCTCACACTGCTTTTGTGCAGTTCCAACACTGTAATCCTAGGTAAGCCTTCAAAACTGTAAAAGCATGAAAAAGATAATTTTGCTATTTCAGTTGAGAACATAAGTAAAATTGAAATAACATGTGCCAGCTCAATTATTTAAAAAAAAAAAAAAAAAAGAAGAGTCAGGTTCAACCACTGCAGCAAAACCTAGGGGAAAAATAAGTGTATTCTCTTGTAAACTTTGATTATGGGCACCTGGCTGCATATTTGCTGAGCAATGTACTATTTCTTCAGACTGCTATCATCAACTCTTGCTAGAGGTTGCCAGCTTAGGTGCTCAGATCATTCCCAAAGCATCGCAGCTGGCAGGTCAAAGAGTGATAATGAGCAGCTAGACAATGAGCTGGCTGAGTGAATTTTTTCTATTTGCAGCTGTCTTGACCAAAGATAAAGTATCAGTGAAGTTCACCAAGGCTGTATTTGGACTCAACGGGTGCCTTTTCAGAGCCTGTTTAAGGCAATACATTAGCTGTGCCACTCATTGTCTCAGTTCTCTTCCCTTCCCTGCATCTTCAAGAGCAATAGCAAAGTCATGCAGTAAGCTGATATTTTTACTGCAGGTTCACATAATTCTGAATATGGACACAAAGCAGAACCATTTATTTTGGCTTAAACCAACTGTGAAACCACTTTATAGAACATTCTGAGAAACCCAATAACATCTTTCAAGTCATCCTTCTAACACAGCAGAGCTGAGCTTTCTGACAAGTATCAGATAATACAATACTAACCTAAGAATAATCAACATTTTACTGTAATATTGTATTTACATTGCAATTTAAGTTGCATTAGCAGGAATATTGTCTTTCTGTAAACATTATTTGGCAGAACTTTTAACAAACGTACTTCTGTTTAACTGGCTTGCATACAACACCATGCGTTTGCCAATCTTTCTTCTGGCAGTCTGTAGAACAATAGCATATCTGCTTACATTGTGAACACCTCAGGGATCCTAAAAAATATGAAGTCAGAGAGAAACATCTATGTCAGAAGAGATGACAGCTGTTAAGTTACAGATTCTAGGTATTATTTAATGACTACATTACAAGAAGGTACCACTACAATTCCAAATGCATACAAATTGGTATTTTTACTCATCTGCAGCTATCGGATACTGCCGCCCCAGTTGACCAAAGTCTGTCTATATTTAAAATTGAAAAAGATAGTATTAAGTGAAGCAGGAAATTACCCTCTGTTCATTGATTCTGTAACTCCAACTATGTTCTAAATAGTTATTAAACTTGCATTTGAGAGACGATAAAATACATGTCCGTTTTACAGCAAGAGTCTGGAAGGTATGTTTCTGAGCAATTGTTCTGACCCAGTTTCATTAGTAAACGTACTCTGTATCACAGACTATAGGGTAAAGGAAACTTACCAAATAAACCACAATGATGGCATGTCATCTTTTGTGGGGGTGATACTAGCAAACTAAACAGACTCTGATCATAGCCAATAGAGAAAACATTCTCAGAGGAATATTGCAACTTCTTTGGCTTCTCCTGAATCACATCAGAATGGGGTACCTACAAGACAAAAATCTCAGGTGATTCTTACCAGAAAATGCAGCCCTCTGGGATAGAAATATACTAATGTATCAGAGTATGGCAACAAAAAATGAGTTAAAATTTCAAAGTTCCAGCAATAGCAATATATGCTTGTCATTTCTGCTATCTAGAAATACTCAGATTATTAGGGGTAATTATAAAGTACAATTACTCACAGAGTTTCCTTCATCAGCTGCAGCTGTCAACCGCAGCCTCCTGCTATGAGTTGCACCTTCCACTGAATTTCCTAAGAACAGAAGTATTTGAAAAGTGATTTGATTTAACAACACTAATGCATGCCTGTGTTAGGGAAAATTTGCAGTTAAATATGAAACATTTATCTATTCCTATTCTTTTGCTATCACATTCACTTCTTGTTATTACTCTGATACTAGACAGTTTCAAATCTTACCACCAGTGATAACATTAGAGTTACAGTTTCACTGCTCTGTGCCTATCCCTAAATAAAGGGGGTTAATGCCCCCATCCATAAATTTGTTCCAATTAAAGCTGTTCAGTGTGAATTTAAAAAATTATATACACACACACAATTTCCAACATCCAAAGGGAGAAAACTCAGAATAGATAGTTGTACAATAGCTATAGTACAAGGTAGCCTTTTCTACTTTCTTCCAGTATTGTTGAACAGGTGGTCTATGTTCAGCTTATATTTACATATAGTTTTGTCACATCGACAAACATTCAGAAACAAAATATTTTAAAACAACTTAAGAGCGTCTGATTTTTTAAATGAGCACCTTATAAGCAATGTGGTCTTTCCAGTGAGCTTATTCTTTAGCCAAACACTTTTACCAGACATACAAACTTTCGGGTAAGTCTGCCTACTGACATATCAGAAACTACCTTTTTTTACAAATGGACAATTCATTTTCCCACAAGTAATTTGTTGCAGTCAGACTACATATGCCACTCTGAGTTTGCTCTGGTCTGACAGGCTTACTAGTCCAAATTCTCCTCTCAGCCAACACAGCCATACAGCTTACACGGCTTTTTTAGGCCTTGAAGCAGATTAATCACTCTTTTGCCCAAAACGCAATGAAGTTCAATGACTCCTTCAGACTCAAGACAGCTACATACCCAGATATCTCAGATCTCCCAGAACAAGTTCTTTTCATTAAGGGTAATGGAGAGCATGAATCAAACAGCACTGAGATGGTGCTGAAGGCACGAAATGTTACTGAAGCAACTCCAACTCCCACTGCATGTATCTGCACTGAATTCCCCAGTACCCAATTATCCAGGTTTTTCAATTATCTAAGGCATTCCAGCCCACACAAGCCTGGATAATAACAAGTTAACTGTGTTTATAAGCCATAATCATACTGATGATCTTTATCAATAATCAAGCATACATACAGCTACAAAAAAAACAAAATTAAATACCTTTGCCCACCTTTGACCGAGTCTCTTTTTATTGCAGTTGACCACTCTAGTGCTGCAGCTTAAGCTAGCACCTTCCATACTGTTTTACACCTGGCAAAAATCTGTTCAGTTTGTTCACAGAATGCTGAATTTCTGTTAGATGATTCAGAAGTTGTGCCTTCAAACTGAAGGCTTTTTGACAGGAAGCTGAGAGCTGTGATTCTGCTACTTAAACCAGCATCTGAAACGTTATTACCTTTGTTCTTCACGTGAAGTGGCTGGGCCATCATAAAAATGTTCACATCCAAGTATGACAACAGGTGTTAATATGGTCATATGCCACGTAACTACAAAAGCATGGATTTAAAAATTAATTCATGCACACATACACACTAATTAAGTATTTTAATATCTTCAAGTTTTGAAGTTATACTGAAACATCAATTTTGGAAGGATAACTCTCCACTATTTCTGTAATTTGCACAGTAAACAGTAAAATATGTGTTAAAGATACCAACAACAGACCCTCCAGATTAAAAATAAATAAATAAATAAAGGTTCTGTCCTATAGGAATTCACTGACAAGCAGGAATAGCTGTCACAAATAAACTGCCGAGTCTGTTGAACTCAAGAGAGATCTTGTTGAACTATTTTAAAAAGTCACATCTACATTAAAGCATAAGCTATATGCGTTTGCTCTTCAGTACTGGGGGTAAACCACAAGTAAAGGCTCTGAAGTATTGTATGCTGACGCCCTGAAAAGACAACCAACTCCTGATGTGACAATGCCATTGTCTGAGGGAAAATACTATACTGGACTTTGCCAAAGGGAATTTTCAGCACCTGCTTTCCAGAAGTTAATACACAACATTAACTATTTTAATTATGAAAAGACTCCTACTACATTATGTTAAAGAAATGAAATGAACTTGAAAGAAAGCTGAACAGTCTTTGAATATATTTATACGGCAACCAAGTCAACCAGGAGCCAGCTATCCCAACTGCAACTGAGTAACACCAATAGCACTATTTCAAATAGCATTGCTTTAAATACATAACTTGGGACGAAATTAAGTATGTCAGAGACCAGAGCCAGCAACCTGAACCCCGTGGCAGGCTGCTTTCACACATTTGTCTCACAGACTGCCAAGGCCTTGCCAGACCCCAGGCCGAGCCTGCGAGCCCACTTCTCCTTGTCCCCCTCCCCTTCCAGCAAAGGCCCGGCAGCTCAGCGCCCGGCGCGGCCAAGCGGGCAGGGAGCCCCCAGGGACGAGCAGCGCCCCGCGCCGCCGCGGCCCCCCAACCCTCCCCCTCGGCGCGGCGCACCGCTGGCCCCGGCACCGCCTGCGGGGCGCCGCACGGGCGGGCTCCCGGGGGCCGCAGGGCGAGAGGCTGGGCCGCCCCCGCCCGGCGACGGACGGCCCGGAGCGCGTGCCCCGGCCCACCGAGGTGAGGCGGCTGCAGGGCTCAGAGGCGGCGCGGCCGCACCTTCCCGACACGAGGCGACAGCGCGGGGCGCGGGCCCGCCCCGAACGCCCGCCCAGGGCCGCTGCGCGCGGCGGGCCGGGGCGGAGCCGGCCGGGGTCGGTTTGGGCCGGTCGGGCGGCCGCGCCAGGCGCTGCGTGGTGCCGCGGCCCGCGGCCGGGGAGGCCCTGCGCTGCCGGGCCGGGCCAGTTCGGCGGCGCCTTGCTCTGGGCTTGGCGCCCCGCCTGCGGCTGGCCCCGACAGGAGCGCCTGGCCCTCCGGAGCGAGCTGCGCTGTGCACGTGCCTGCCGGCCAGGAGGTCCTCGTGCATCGTTTGTTCCAAAGTAAAACGCGTTGTTTCTACACAGAAATGAGCGGTGTAGGGCTAAGGAGGGCCCGAAGAACAGGCAGGTGGCAGCAGTGAGCGCGTAGGACGGGTTAGACCTGTGGTGCAGGTGAAAACGGTAACGAATTACTTGAATTTGTGTAGGCCTGGCCTGGAGCGCAGGGGGAAAGCCCTGGCAAGGAGTTGCAGGCACACTAAGGAACTGCGCGACCTCCTTGTGGCTGAGACTGCCTCCACTGCCCTGAAGGGAGCAGAAAGAGCTGATGGTTGGTGCCTGCTCACATTTGCTGCTGGGGTTATGTCACTCTCAGTGTGCACCCTTGAACCACTGCCTGGCTGTCCGAGCCCTGACTAAAAAACCTGTCAGTCGTGAACTGTGGTACGTAGGCCGTATTGCAAGGTGTTCTCACGCTGGCCTTCCACAGAATTCTGTGAGAAACAGTGAAATATCCCTGGTTATACCACTAATCCTGTGCGTCTTCAGAGAACTGCGTAGTGTACTGCTTTTACTGACACAAAAAGATCCAAGTAATTCACAGAAAATAATAGCTACAGAGAGCAGTGTGTACCGCTGTCTTCAGCTCCACATTTCAGACAAGTTTACAGGTTACATTCGCACCTCTGCATGTGCCTGAACTACCTTGGGCTTCTCCTCACTGGGACTGCCCGTGCTTCACAGTGACAAGCATGCCTGCGGCGGGTGCCAAATGGTAATAGTTCAGCAGCAAGTAAGGTGTCTGACAACCGTGTGTAAATCTGCTCTATATATTTTCACCAGTAAAATTAAAATCCTCCCAGGCCATCAGGTAGACAACCTTGTTGCATAGAAATTCAGAAGATGACTGTAAGAGCTATGCAAGAACTATGAAATTTGATACATGAAATCACTGTATTTTTATTAAAAAAAGCAAATTTTGCCCTGCAGCCTAGAAAATACTTGTATTGTCTCCTATTTCCACCCCATTCTCTCTCTTCTTTCATTTGCCATTTCTCCTCTTTCTTTTCTATACAAGGTATTTTCTCCTTTTCCTCTTTTAAATTTTGTTTCTCTTGGCGGTATCTAAACTGAAAACATACCACATCTTCAACCCTGCTGCAGTTACGCACTATTTCTGCTTAAGCAGACATGCTTTCAGGTGTTTCCAGTGTTGTGCCATTATACTTTCATCAAAAATGGATGAATCTGGTCTGTTTTAGTGCTTATACTGTTGTACTCATTATTGAAGTGTATATCGAAGTATATACAGTGGTGCATTTTATTCTTAATACAGTCTTGTGGGGCAAGGAGGAATTATCCTTGTCCACAGAGAAGAAATTGAAGGATAGCTATTTTACCTTAAAGTCAATTGGGATCAAGCTGAGGTGGCTTTTCTGTCTGAGTCTTCTAAGTGCAGGGTTCTGTCCCTTACACTATTGTCCCCTAATACACTACTGAATAGAAAAGGGAACAATACATCAAAGGCTTGCTCAGTTTTTTTCTGGGGCCTTAGGTATGACCTACCAAAGTGAGAGGAAAGACTCTTCTTGGCTCCAATGGACTTTCAGTCCACAGCTGCAATCTGAGTAGCAATAGAAGCTGACTGTATTGTAGGCTGCTGTGAGAAGAGGAATAGAAAACAGGTAGGATTAAGTGGGATTTCAGGAAATCCATGTGCCAAATTGCCCATAGTTTCATACCGGAGTAGGCCTAATTTCACACTGGAGGTCGAAGGGAGACAGAGCAATCCACAGTCATGCAGCCTCCATTACCTGCTTGCACTGTGTTCCTCAATCCCCAAGATTAGCCCCAAAATCTTAGTGCCTAAGAGGCACTAGGTGAGGCATTAAGAAATGCTTCTCTCTCATTCAAACCTCTGTAGAAAAACTTAAGACAATCTTTATGACTTAAAACATCCGGATGTTTTCAGAGGACTTAGCTGGCTAACCAGTTACAGCCCTAAGGCCTGCCTGAATGAAAACAACACTGGCAGTCTGAACAGTCTTTTGAAATGACACCAATGCTATAGACTAAACTGGAAGTATCTGATAGGATGCAATGAAAAGGAAAATCAAGATACAGAACTTCATCACTATGTGAAAAGGCACGAAGGTTTTTTTTGCAGTTAAATTTTTCAAAGAACGATTGAGTCAGGACATTGTTTTTGTTTCTTAAATGCTATTCAGTCGTAGGGGACTTTCCATACCCTAGGATACCAGAACCAGTATTACTCATCCAGTTCCATTACCAGACTGGGAAATGACACCAGTAGAAACTAATTGTAAAAGAAAAATAACAGGTCTGGCTGTAGCACTGAAAAAGGATAAATGCAAAAGAGTGCCAGAGGTTACTGCAGAGAGTGCTGTCAGAGAGGTTACTGCAGAGAGTGCTGTCAGCATGGAGGATGATCAGGAACAATGTCAGAGTAGCTGCAGGAGTTTGATGGGGCTTGCCTGCTGTTTCCAGTCAGTGCTTTGGGCTTGCCTGCATGCAGGTTTTGCAGTACTCTACTGGTGTATCATGAGTTCTAATTTGTAGGATCTAAGAGCCTAGGAACTAGTTGTGATACCACACTGCTACATGCTGGACAAAGAACAGTCAAAACAACATGTGATGAAAATAGTTTTTTCCAGATATAACTTATTCAGAGCACTCATATAATTAGAGTCACGCTAAGGATTTACTATACCAGACGTAAATTAGGCATGACTGTAGTGGCAAGGCTGAAGCACCGGGAATGTACCTACAGCCATGCAGCAGGAGGCTGCGAAGTGATGCTGTCCCTCCCTGACACCAGGAGCGAGGACATGGTTCCTTGGGCTTTTTTAATGGTGTTCCCTGAAATTCTCCTGGTAATCCATGCCTGCTTAGAATAAAATAGTTAGCCAATGAAGGTAATTCTTAATAAAGACAATATTAACCCTTTTATAATGTTTCCGTGATGTGAAATGCAGGAATCAAATCAGGCTGCAGTAATGGCATTATAGCAGACCAGCCTTCTGATGAGCGCGGAGGCTGGGAGTTGAACCACCTGGATTCAGCTCCCAGCAGCCCCTCGGCTGTGCCAGCTGTGGCACTCGCAGTGCCTGTGCTCCCAGGGAAGTCAGGGTGCTCAGCACATCTGCTGTTTCAGCCACCTGTTTGTTCATTTATCTCTTAAAATGGAGATACTAGCACTTACTAGTTGAAGGACAGTGCATAGAGTTTTAAGCCCTTCCAGTTGGCAGAGCTCTAAAAATGCTATGTATAATGAACAGTTCTCAGCTGGAAATGGAACAATTATATGAACATTTGTTTTTGTTTCCCTTGGGTAACAACTAAGAACCAAAAGCCCAAATTACAGCCTTTTGAAAATACAGGTGAAGTTCTGCTTCTGCCTCTGCAATGCTGACCTCATGTCTGCAGCAGAAGTCTGATTGCACATGGCTGATTGCACATATTTTGGATGATAAATTCTCTCACTTAGAAATTGTCTTTCTCTGCGTTTCTACATGCCAAATGAGAGCTATCACTGCCTAACTAACAGGTACAGTAATTTCATCAGTCTTGTTTAATGCGAGCAAGGCAGTTTGGGGAGGTGTCTCTATGTCTTGCCATTGTATCATTCCCTAAGTATTTGTGACTGGCTTCTGGGGATAAGATACTACTTAGATGGGAATTTGTCCTGAAAACAGGTATTATAAGAGCATGCAGTTATCTGAGCCTGAGAATGCTGGAGAGTCTAGGTCAGTACAAAGAAGCCCTTTTTGTCTGCCTCCAAGGAACAATTCCACTATCCGGTGACTTGGGCTTGATTTTCTTAACCCGATTTCAGTCCTGCTGAAAACCAGGTCTAGAATGAAAAGCGAGAATTGGCTGCAATCCTGCAAAGTCTGATGAGACACTAAGCCATATGCAGTGACATCAGTGGGACTGCAAAGTGTACAGCAAAGCTAAAACATAAAGCTTGTTAGGACTGAGGCAATAGTACGCTGGTGTTTCTGCAAATGCATTTAAATGGCTGGAGGAGAAGACCAAATAGGAAGCATTTGGGAACTGAAATGACTTTGTGACAGAATAGCAGGGGTATGTGACCTACAGCATCAGGATTGGAAAAGAAGCCTTTCTGAAACCAAAACTTACCTTGGGCAGCATGACAATTAGCAAGTTAGTCTTGCATGGCACTGCTTACTGAAAATGATCAAATTTGTTTATCTCTATCCCTATCTGTCAGATTTTTTTCTTTTTACAGTTTTAGCAACTGGGAATGTGCAGCATATTACAAGCAAAGCAAGGGATAGATTTTTGCCTTCAAAATGTTATTTGGAGGTTAAAACTGTGGCCTGGAGTTCTCTCCACAGCGACTTTAGTTTATGCTATCAGTTAAATAATGTCTTTAGATAGATATACCTTTATCTGACTCCTTCACTTCCTTAGAGGTGACAGTTAGGATATCAGTGTTTAATTATTTGAAGCTATATTTTCATTCCCAAAATAACATGCAAAAACTTACGGTTATGATAGCTCTGAATGCTTTGTGATTGCTTTTTTTCTGAGAAACCAGTGTTTTTAAGGATCTGTAAAAAGATTTCAAGGGAACATTTTCTTGGTCCTCAAAACTTACATTTGTGGTTTTGAAATTCCAATTTTACAAAAAGAATAAGGAGAAAAATGACTTGCTCTGTAATAACCTTCCCAATTAATCTTCGTAAGTATATGTGTGCGTTACATTCTATTCCATAAGGCCTCCAATGTATCAACTGAAGAAAAAAGATCATTGGGTTTTATATGTTAGATTTTATCTGTATATAAAAATAAGTAAGGCAAAATAAAGGAGCAATTTGTTCTAACGGCAAAGTTAGCCCTGCCTTGAGCAGGGGTTTGGACCACATAAATTTCTGAGGTCCCTTCCAGCCTAAATTATTCTAGGATTCTAACTTAGGTAACTGTCATTACCTTTAAGAAGTTGATAGCTTGCCCTGCAGGAAAGATGCCATTACTTACTTTAGCTGATCTGCTATAGTAAATATAACTATTTTCACTTAGAGCTTGTCTGCCAAGGTAGCTTCTTCCATTTGTTTTTTATTAGATAAAATAAAATGGCACTTCTGTAGTGCTCTGGATTCCAGAAAGCCTTGTGTTGCACAGAGAAATTGCTCCTTCCACCACTGAAACATACTCCAGATTTTGGGGCTTTTTTGATTACCAATCTCAATTGCACAATCAACCCCTGGCACCTAAATTTTGATGCCTAGAAATTTTACACAAAAAAATTACACCAAAAACAATTTAATCCCATCAGAATAAGTAATGAAGCACGAACAGACTGAAGTTGAATTATATTCATTAATATCCCTGGGTTTTACTCATACATGACATTTTGACTTTGTGTGTACGGGTTGGTTCTAGAAAAGTAGATGTCATTTCCTTAGGGAAGAGGAGACCTTTATTATTTATTATGATTTATTTGCTTGTGCAAAAAAGCAGGTATCTGTGTGACCATCTCTTTAAGTGTGTGTGTGGGGGGGGGAGAATTCTTCCTGTATGGTTCCTTCACAGGGCTGTGGTCTTACGTAGCATGATAAAGATGCCAGACACAAGACATCACTTGCCCCAAAGGAGTTGTACTGTATGTTTAAATAATAAAAATAATAAGAAAAAAAACCCAGCTCCCAATTTAAATAATATTTATACACATGCTCAAAATTATCTGCTGTGTAAAAACGGCAATTTCAGTTCTTGGAGCTGTTAGCACATTCAGTTAATGTCTTGTTTAGTTTCCTTAAATCTGTCACTTGTTAGCACACTTCTAGGCAGCAAGGTTTTTAATATAGTGACAACAGTAAAAGGATCAGAGAAAAGGTGTCAGGAACAGGTGGGAAGGATGAGCCCCGAAGAAAAAAAACGTGCTCATCCAGCCACCGGGAAGTTACTGGACTATGCCCGAGGGGCGGTTTCCTGCGCCCCCCAAGGCAGGGACGTAACCTGATGAATTCTGGTTTGGCTCTGCTGCCTCTTTGACCGCGTGGGCCTGCGCGGTCTTGCAGGGGACCCTGCTCGCGGGACCCCGCCCGCCCCACGAGGGGTTAAAGCCCCTCGGGGTAAAGCCCCGCGCGCCGGCCCCGCCCACTGCAGGCAGCGCCCCGGGCTGGCCCCGCCCCCGCCCGCCCCCCGCCGGCGCCATCTTTGTTGATGTGTCAGCTCGCCGGGGCTGCCGCAGCCGGCGGCGCGCGCCGACGCCATGGGGGAGCTGCCGCCCTCCTAGCGAGCGGGTGAGGCGGCCCGGGCGGGCGGGCTGCCGGCGCCCCTCAGCCCTGCGCGCCGCCCTGAGGCGCCGCGGGCCGGCAGTGAGGGGGGCGGGGGCCGGCTCCGTCCTGCCCCGGCGGGGAAGGGGGGAGGCGGCGCCCGTGAGGCGCGCCTGGGCCGTGGCGGTGAGCGCCGAGGGGGCCTGGCGGCGAGGCGGCGGGCGCGGAGGCCTCTCGCGCAGCCCCCGGCCGCGTGTCGGCGTGGGCGGCGCTGCGCGGCGCAGGAGTGCGCGGTGCGGGGGGGAGGGGGGCAGCCCCGCTGCAGCCGGGCAGCGGGAGGAGCGAGGCGGAGTGCGGGGGGTAACGTCCGGCCCCAGCGGCGCTCGGCGGGTCGGGACCTCCCAGCGCCCGGCTCGGGCTCTCCGTTGGCTGCTGCTCCCTTTGTTTCTTGGCAGCTTTCTTCTCCGCCGAGTTACTAACCGGGTTGTCCTGCTTGTTCTGTTGTGCGTTGCTTTCACTGTGGGGTTAAGTAGTTTAATGACGAAAATGAGCAGCTGATACAGCGTACACAGTAGGAAGGTTGTTTTTAAAGCCTGCAGCGGTGTTGTGGTAGAGGAGGTGTCCTTGTTTTTGCACACTCGATTTGTGAAAGCAGCTTACCCTTACAGGTTTGAAAGCAGACAGCTTTATTGCAGCTTCAGTGAGTTGGTTATGATGTAGGCATGCAGATTTTGGCTCTTTTCCTGGAAAATATTCTGCACAGGTGGGTCTGATCTTGTGCATACTTCCAGTGAGGCTCTGTGTAGACCAGGAGAGGGTCTGTTGGAGGAGTGAGAGCTGTATGTAAGATCAGGAATATGGTAGTCTTGGTTTTCTGTTACTTGGCTTGCTTTATCTTGTAAAATTGTCTTTCAGAAATTAAAATATGACAAGCGGAATACTACTAATAAACATACATGACCAGAGTCCCAATGTCTTTTTTTGTATAAAGAAATTGTTGAAACAGCATGAAAAACAGCTGCATTTTTATATCAAAAAGGAAATGTAATCACCCCAATTACTAGTTGCCATGAATGTTTATGTTACCGTTGCCTTTAGGAGGAGAAGATTAGGCTCTAAAAGTTTGAGGCAGAAGTTCTGAAGCTGTTTCAAGAGACACTCAATTTGAAATGTCCTCCTTTTCATAAAAATAAAGCGGACTAGTTCTGTATTACCTTTTGAGGTCTCTTCCTCTTTTTTTGAAATTTTCCAATCATTCTCGCTTGGCTTTAAAGCCTTGGCTTTAAAACAAAATTTTGTATTACATTGATGTCTTAAAAGACTTACTTGTTTAGGGGTTGTTGATGGATGTTTGTTAGCGTAGCAAGGTTCACTATTTCAAAGTGTTGAGAAAGGAACTGAAAAACAAAATACAGAGAATGGTTTCTTTGGTCCTAACTAATGGGTATGTTGTCTTTCGCTACCATAGGCTAATTGTGAATTTCCTAAAGATGGCTTTATAAAGAGCTACGGAAAAAAAGCAAATTCTTTTCTGGATGCAATACTCTTATTAGGCAAAATGTTATATGCTAATTGAGTGACCTACAACTTTCCTTAACAGGTGGGCTGCGGTATTTGGCAATATCCTGTACTTAGTTCTTGGATGGCTTGTTCTGAACTACTGCTTTTCTTACTGCAAAAACAAGCAAGTTGTCTCGGTCAATGGTTTAAAGACAAGTTGTCCTTAAGACCCTGATGCCTGAAGTTGAGGCAAAAATCTCATGAGAAACAGATTAATGTCAAGGCAAAGGAGATGCAGGAGAAAATCATGATCCTACTTTCATGAAATAGATGAAATACTGATTTTTTAGGTGATAATATTGCATATAATACTACCTCTTACTAATTAACAGAAGTCTGTATTCTGTAAAGCTTACAGTTTACCTGTTCAGATTTTTAAAGCATTGAAACTTTTTTTTTCCCCACTAGGAAAAACTGCTGGAGAAACAGTGCAGGAAAATCAGGTTTGAACACAGTAGCGCCTTAACAGTCTCATGAATGGCCTTTTCAGTATACAGTGGTCAGGCAGACAGTCTTGCCATGCTTGGGATTTTGCAATCCTATTGCATGTTCTGGATACAACGTTTGAAAATAACCTGTGATTGCAAATATGCTGGCATCTTTGATCCCAAATATGTCAAGACCCATACCTTGTTCTAAGCAGGTTGAAGGCATGATGGCTAAAATGCTGAAGGTTACAGTAGTGCTATTGCCAGTGGAACACAGATTACTGAGTAGTGTAGGTGAGAGTTTTCTTATTTAGAAGAATAAGGTTTGTTATCTGCTGAAGAAGCTCTACCAATAAAAGATTACAAGTCTGTGCATAAACCCTTAAATGCCAAGCATCATTTGAAGTTCACTGTAGAAGGGTCCTGTTGCTAGTGCTTGTTTTGTCTGCTGAAATGTGAATTTTAACCTTGGGACTAGTCTGACTGAAGAGTAACACCCTCAGGATACCTAGTGATTTGTGTTATGATAGGAACAAATCCAGTCCTTCTCGTTAAGCCCTAACTGTTAAACTTTATTTTGGAGTTGTGCTGTTACGTGGCTCCATGACGTGATGTTAATAGGATCATACTGTTAAGCACTTGTATGAGATCAGTAGAAACCCTACTGATGCCTTGAAGGAAATCATACAGTACTGCTCAGCTATTTAACTTGTGACGTAAGCAAAGAAAATCAAAGGTAAAGAATGAGTACACCGTATCTTGTAAAGCACTTGACTCATGTTAAAAGAACTGATAGTAACACTGAGCTTTGCACCTTGGCATTGACGTGGAGCAGTGTGCAATTGGTGTTTATATAAAGTAAGATTATAGATGAGCTTGAGTATTGAGCTTAAGTATTAAACTGCTAAAAGGAAGGAAGTCTAGCAAATACTCACTGTGTATACCGACCCTTCCTTTCCGTTCTTTCTAGCATTTGCATCAAAGCAGGTTGGTGTGTGAGCTCATTCAGGGAGCTATGTCAGGTTATGCCTGGGCTAGTGCCTTGATGTTTCAGTACACGGCCAGCTTTCCCGCTTGTACTATGAGCAAAATTTGTTCTGTCTGTACTGTAGTCCTCTACCTTTTCTGTGTAGGCGGACCACATTGTGTTACATCTACCTTCTTAGCACAACCAGGTGATATCCTAATAGTCCCTATATCTTTTGTCAGATTTTGAGGCATTCCTTGCATTTGATTTAGGTCAAAAGTGAGTTAATACCGAAAGAGCTGGTGTAGGTGGAACTCAACTGGTTCTATATTTGTTTCCTAAATGTGCAATATGTGAATAGAGGAAGGGTATCAGTGCATTACACCTCATGGCCGTTACCTGGTTATGATCAACACTGTGTATTTGATACAGTTTCATCTCTTCTGAAGCTGTTTTCTCCTACTTTTTTTGTAGTGTCGTGATGCTTTTCAACGTGATTCATCCCTTTATCATGTTTCATCACTTACAATTTAACTTGAGTGGCTTGCTGCTGTGGTTGTCTTCGTGTGTGGAAATGTAACTTAACCATATTTCAAAAAGCTCTTTTGGCTTCATGTTCAGACATCTCATTGTAGAGTATATAAAATGTCTGACTTTGTGGACCTTTCTCTCTCAGTCTGTTTTGATTTGGCTGAAACTTTTGCTCTGTCCCACTACACAGCTGGTATACAGTAGGCTGTTTTTCATATCTTGTCATATAGAACAGAATTTCTGTAGTTGCTTCCTCATTTATTTATAAATCTCAGTTGAAAACACAATTCTCTCTAGGACTTGAGTTCCCTCTTTTTCTGTTACTTTTATCTGCTGGTGTAATACTTAGTTTGGGAAAGTCATCTGAGGTGGACTTTTTGTGAAATTTATCATACAGATACACTGGGTATTGATTTGGAAACAAGAAAATTTGTTTTCCTAGTCAGTGTGATGAACAGTAGACAGCTGAAGATCTCTTCCTTCAGAAAGCTTAAAAAAAAAATAAATAAAATCCAGCAAGTGAAGTACAAAGATGAGTTTGGTTCTGTTCGGTTCAGTTTAGGCGAAGGTATGAATGAAGATTACCCTACAGCTGTATACGAATACAAACTGTAAAATTTCTCTTACATTTTATTTCTAATTTTGTCATGCACAAATTTTAGCAAGAGTTCTGCTGCAAGGGCAGGTTGTCACTGATTTGGAAAAGCATTCTAGTTTACTCATATAATTAAATGATTATTGTGTAATAAAGGTGTGAAAAGTTCTTGAAGGGATACATCCTGGTTTTTACAATGAATACCACAACTATGCAAAGAAATATAGCACTGTCATATTCCCAAATCAATTATTTCCTTAGTGTTGTTGAAGTCATTGTGCATGTGATAGTGTCAGCTGTCTTACAGCCTCATTACCTCTTACCCAAGTGTAAGAGACTGAAAATTAAAGCAGAATTAAAATTAAGTGTTTGTTTCTGTGAGTCTACAGTTGCATGATTGTTGACAGTTACTGTAATGTCTCTGTCTTACAATAATCTGTTTAAAGATGATAGGATGTATTATTTTACTGTGACTCACCTAAAATTGTTTCTAATATGTTATTTGGTAGCATGGTACTAAAAGGAGAGGAATGGTTCTTTGTAGAACAAACTGTTCAGACAAATGGGTTATGGTCTTGCTAAATGCCGTGGTATTTGTGAAGCTTTTCTGCATATAATTTCTTCTAACCTTACTCTGGTTGCTGGTTACTTCATATTGTTGGGACTTGTCAAGACAATTCTAAAAATCATTATCATCCTACTTCAGTATTCTTCAGCCAATTAATCCTCATTAACTACTTCAGATAGAATCCTTCTCCCATGTTTTATGTTACACTGGATTATCTTGCACTTCATGCGTTAGTCCTTGAATTTGCAGCTGAAGGCTTTGACTTGTACTGTGGCTTTTTGTTGTCCAGGAACTTGCAGGAGACAAGTGGTCCTCTAACTGAACTGTTCAAATGATGCTGATACAGCTTTTGTTTTTGTTGAGTCATCTGCTGAACATTAGAGCATCACTGAGAAAAGCCTTTTAATTACTGAAACTTCAGCAATATGCCTACACTACATAGACGTACAAGTCAAAATGTAAGATAATATCAAAAATGTCTTTAGCAGAGCCTTTGCTCTGGATTGCAGTGATAAAAAGAGACAATGTTATCCAAGTATAGATGTGGTTTTGTTACAGTTACATCTATGTCATTGTTTTAAGAGCTTTAAATAACTGTTTGCATGAAGAGAGAGGTGCAGCTGAGTTGGGATTCTGCTTGAGTGTAATGAATCACTTGTACAAATCACTTGGGACGAGATCTTAATATTTTGATGTGCTTAGTAGGAGTGAATGGAAGGTAAGGGAGAGTTCTTTATAAGATGATGTACATATTGATTATGCATTGACATGTACGCTATGTCATATTATGACTTTTTAAAATTGCAGTTATTGTAAGATCACCATTTACAAGGGATGGCTGTGAACCTGCTGTTTCGGAATATACTTAAGATGTTGGTGGCCTTTTCTTAAGGGAATTTTTGAAAATCATGCTAGAGAAAGGCATGTATTAAAATGTATTTATTACTCAGTATTACTGAACTGAGATCAATGCTCAATTGCATGGTAAGTAAATGTTACATTCTATCCTGGCAAAAGGATGTGAGATTCCAACCCCATGTCCTCTGTGTCTTTGCAAAAGATGGGGAGCTTCTAATACTCAGTACTTTTAAAGATCAAGTTACAGAAGTGGTATAAAGACATAAAATGAAGTTTTGCCTGTAGTTTAATCCAGGAGAGCAGTGTAAGCATGCTGTGCATATTATACAGAGCTCTAATTTCTGGTTGGAGGGCTGAAGTAGTGGCAAATTGTATCACTATGTGTCAAGAGGTGAAAGTATGAATCTTCAAAATAGCTGTAAAATGCATGCAGTTTGCTCATGGAAGTTGAAATTGCAGCATTTTAATTTATTGTTGGGAGCTTTAGAAAAAGCCGCAGAATGTTTTCTTCAGCAGCTTTAATTTCAAGAGGCTAATGCCTTTTTTTTTTTTTTTAAGTGAAAAGTCTACCTTTCAGTTCCCCAGAACTAGAATTGGCTCTCTAATGTGAATTTTTTTAGTAGCCTTTTTGTTGTTTTTTTAATTAGATCACATTTGAAAGGTCACACTGCTCAGTTGATAGTATTTATGCCTTTGGATATAACGTATATCAAGGAACAGATCTTCTTGATTTTTTTGGAGAGCTATCAGAAAAATAGAATAATGAAAGCAGGAGATGGCTTATGAAACCTGTTTAGATCAGCTACAATTTCAGGTGCTTCAGTGCTGTCTTTGATATGCAGAGAATTGCAGGTGGATGTTCAGTGCAGCCATCATGAAAATATTAAGTCCTGTTTCTAACTGAGGTATTGAGCTGTATTCATTTAGTGGTTGGCTTATACAGAGATTAAAAGTACAGTTTTCTAAATGTGTAGGCATCTGCTTCCCTAAATTAAGCTTTGCCAGAAGTCGAATGATTCATAAGTGTCTGCAGCTGGCACCTTCTTCAGTATAAAAATGCAGCTATCCTTTCCCCATTTGCTCCCACAACACTGGGGTCTGCTGGCAAAGAGTCTGTCAGAGTAGAAGATCAAATGAGCATTTTTTGGCTGAACTGGAGAGGACGACGCGGAGGAGCATAGGCCTTTGTAAAATCAGTTGGAAACTGGTACAGAGAACAGTAGTACAGAACCTGGGATAGACAGCTGGTTATTTGAGTTACATAGTGCTGCCCAAGGCTTCTGGCCTAGTAATAAGGAAAGGAAGAATAAGTGGCTTTTTTTCACTGAACAGGATGAGGGTATGAAAAGAGTAATAAGAGTAAAACCCTTTTCTAGCTATCTTCATAGGATGCTGTCAAAAAGTGAAAGGAAATGCATTATCCCTTCTCCTAGTTACTGACAGGGCAGGCTGCACATTCAACCTGAGATGTATAATAAAGGAGATATTGTTTCACTTAGTTTGTCATGAGTTTGGAAATAGGAGCCAAAATGGAAGGTTAGTGGATAGTGCAGGTCATTTTAAGGGATTATTGCTTAAGGTGTTCACTTATATTTTTATCATGAATTTCCGATGGAGTTTACCTTGAGAAGGTGCTATCTTGAAAAGGAACACAGAAATGTACTGCTGTTACTATTTAAGTTATTGATCAGAGCAGAGTTTGAGAAAGGATCAGGAAATAAGGTTCTGAAGTTACAATGTGAAGAGAACTGGTCTGAAGCAATTTCACTGTTCTGTAGGTAGGTTTTATTTTTCCTGTAAACAGAATGACTTTGTGTAGAGGTATGCAGTGTTTGCCTAATTAGTTTACAATACAGACCATAGTGGCAATATATGAGTAAAATGCTTAGGTGACATCCATATGGGAGAGGTAGGGACCTCTGGGAACTTTTGCTACTTGTGTCAGTGTTGCCAAATTTTTCTGCTACTCACCTGCTGGCCTTGTCTGGATCTGCTTAGGATCCTAGAAACACTTTATCCCTTGCTTCCTTGTCCCCCACCTACTTTCTGAAGAGTGTTTTATCTATATAGCAGCTTTTGGTTGTTCTAAGACTTCAGCATGGTGCTTAAAGCATTTAGAGATTTGAGCCTTCTGCTGTGACAGATATGAAATAGAAGGGAAAAGAGGATGGCATTGTAAACTTCCATTGTACTTTATCTAAAAATGGGCTTGTTTCAGATCCTATAAAACTTGTCTGGATGCTTTCACATTTCCAGAGGTCAAGAGCATACATGGTCTTAGCTGATGATGTGAGAGAACTGTGGTTTGACTAGCGGGGATGGGTGAAGGGACTTCTTAATTCATCAGTGGCTCTGCTACAAGGTTTCTCCTACAAGAATGTATGTAGCTGGGAAGATATACATAGGGGAAAAGATTTACCCAAAGACAATGTGAACTGGTTCTTGTTGAAAGGAACTGGCATAATTGACTGCTACTCTCCAGTATATTATTTAATGCATGACTGAATACATCTGGTAACCTGTATTTAAATTCTTATAAATATGGTTATAGATGAGCTACCGCTGTTTAGCCAGCCAGCATCAATGGGACCAAGTGGCGTTTTACAGTGGGCTTCTTTTTAACAGCTGTGCTCTCTCAGAAGGTTATGCTCCCCAGAGCTACTTGCCTCAACTCTTCACTTCTCTTTTTCCCAAAGTCCGCCCTGGTTTCAACAAGACTTCACAGGTGTGCATGCACACACACCTCCCCATCTCCTTGAAACATTAATCTGTCTTTCCCTTCTTTGCTTCCCTTCTCTCCAGTACCTTTAACCTTTGTAACTTAAAGATATTTTTCTCTTCTAGTGGTGATCTTAATCTTCCAGGACCTTCACTGTCAGTCCATTTGCTTACAGTACCGCCCTCCCCCCAGGCACACGCTGTCATTGGTTGCTCGCTCTTTTAAAAGATCACAGATGTGACAGTTATTAGGTGACGAGACATAATTTTTTTGCCTTATTGTTAATTCTTCTAGGCAGCCCAGTCTCAGAAAAATGCTTCCTATGGTTTTGTCACTTGATGTGTTTCTTTAGATGCCATTTTCTTCTTTAGATGCCATTTCGCATGGTTTGAAATTGGCTGAAACAAAGCTGCTTCCTCTTTCTCATCCATTTATAATGTAAGTGTTAAATGGGTCAAACTACCTGTTTTGTGACATTAAATGCTAGCATTAACAGTGCATCTGCTTAGGAAGTTCTTTATAGTCTGGGATTTAAAAGAATCATGTTTGTGCTTTGTAAGATGACTGAAAATCAAGGCAGTTTGAAACAGCATCATACTGAATTAAAATGTACCAGACTCTCAGTGCATGTAGGGAAGGTTATGTGCCTAATTAGATCTGTGCGGACTGTAGGAAGCATACCAGGAATTGCTTTCATCATGAGCTACCTTTTAGTGGCTGGGAATTAGCAATGCTGGAATGGTGACTAGAGCTTTCTGAGTGATATAATGGGTAACCTAATGGACAGCCAAGGGGTGAATCTGTCAGGAGCATCCTTGCGGAGTAGGGGGTGTGTACTCTTCTGCAGAGAAACAGGGAGAGCTGACACGAAGGGAAGTTCATTCTTAGTGAATGAGCAGTCTGAGGTAGGAATTTACTGTTTAAAGCACATATGGAAACAACATCAGTAGTCAGTTTTTCTTTGTTCTCCATTTTCAATCTTTACTGTTGTATTTCTTGTTGCTTAATACTTGGTAATGGCAAGAAAGAGAGAGAAGAAAATTTGAGTACAGGAAGGAGAAAAGGCTTAAGCTTTGAGGTTAAAATGATAGGTTTTAGCTGTCTGCAAACAGAGAAAACAGTACAGTCATGTGTTTTCAAATAAAATGTTCTTGTAGTGAAGTTGAATAGAGGAGTTAAGTGGTTTGATGTAGGTTTTGCTTGAAATTTTTTTATCTCTAATCTTGTTTCTAGAATTCTGTCCTTAGAAGCTATTCACTGCTGGCTTATGTTCGGACAGCTGTGCATTTAATGTCCTGTCTAACAATATATTTAGAAGAATGATCCTAAAACCACAATTGTTGCTTTGCTATTACATGAGAAAATTAATTCTCATAACCTAATTTATCATGAATATATATTTGTATTTAAATCAGAATTTGAATTGGAAGAACTTTTAAAATAAGTGATATGTCTTACATCTATTAATCAGCTTTCTAGTTCTGCAGGTAATTGCTGTGCTTTTAGTTCAGTAACTAAATATTAATGTCTAATCACATGATTCTTACTCAGTTATTTTACTTAGCTTAATAAATCTTGGATTCATAAGCAGTCAAATTAGTGTGCAAGCATGATGTCACTGGTCCTTCTGGAATTTCTGTTTTCATTTCACTATAAAAATAACATTATAGACAAGTACCTGATTATCAGTATGATAACTTACTACGGTATAGAATGCTAATTAGAATTTTTAATGCCAGAAATCAAGCTAACAGGATGTGCCGTAGTTGGCACTCAGTCTGCAAGAGTGAAAGCAAGTCTTGGATAAGAACAGAAGTTGCTTGACTTGTCCACTTACTGAGATTAATTTAGTAGAACAAGTCAAAGCCTTTGTTACTTAGTGATAGTCTTCAGAAGTTAGCCTAGTCTACAGTCAAAGTAGCTAAATTTTAAACATTTCTGACTTAAATCTTAAGTGGTTTTAAGCTGTGAGATAAATTACTTGCAGAGAATAGAATGTAAATGGAACCGTCCAAATAAATCCCAGCAGCCTGAACATTCTGCTCATCTGCAAGTTTTACCTTTTTAAAAGTAGTAATTCTGCAAGCATTTCTGGGTGTTCTTTACTTTATAGTCACGAGTAGCCCTTTTAAGTAGGGGATTGAGGCCAGGGCTTAGCAGGCACTTAAAATAATCAGTACTGAAAGAAATTAGGAGGCTTTTTTTTTCATTTTTTGGCCTTTAAAAGGACCATGTATCAAGATTTTTCCATTTTCCCCATAGATGAGTACTATGTTATATCAGATGCTTAACTAAAGAGCTTAAATGAATCACTGTCATAATATTTGTATTCTTAATCATTCAATTGGCAGTAAATAGAGGATGTTTTTATTCTGTTCCAAAGAAAGCTAATAATAAAAATAAAAGATCCTGCCTATTTGCTGAGATTTTGTTTTCCTTGATATGTATATGTAAGGCATTTTTGCCTTAAAAAAAAAAAAAAAGTTGGTAGGCTGTCCACTTACAGTGTCTGCAGGCTGTCCTCTTCCTGCTTTAATTCTGGTCAGTTTTCGTATCAGCAGTTTAGCAGATTAGCACATCTGAGTTAAGTAGTGTGAGAAATTGTTGCATCGTTACCTGTACTAGCCTTAATGTTTTGTGTCTTCTGGGTGGAGGCTGGAGTTAAACTCCTTCCCCAAGTATTAGTGTAATACTTAAAATGAACATAAACTATATTACAGTGTCTGTATGCAGGAAGGGTTTCTTCTTTGTTTGTGCACAGTACCCAGAGCCCTTTATGGATCTAAAGGAATCATGACTGAACTGTATGTTGGTATTCCTCATTGTCCTCTAATCATGCAACCAGTTTTTCAATCTGTACAATTCTACTTACTTTGTGCTATTGCATTGTGAAAAAAACAAGGGCAGCTGTCCCCTTAGCCTAAGAACAAGGGCAAGAACACAGCGAAGATGTGTGTCACGAGCAGAATGTCAAACCAGCTGTGAGTTATAAAACCAGAATAGGAGAAGGACTGGTCAAACCAGTTGTGCCTGTGTTAGAGTCCTGTCACAGCAACAAAGAAGTGTTATAACCTAGTGACAGGAAATTTTCCACATGCTGCAGCAGACGCATGACAATCTCAGAAGATGGCTGGTTATTCAAGGTATGCAGACGGACAAGCTTAGGCTAATCTCGCAGTGATAATTTGAGAAGTTCCTAGCCTGGGCGTTTTGAGTTGACTTGGTTGTGATTACAGCCTCCTGTAGCATAGGCAACAGAAGGGAGGGAACACATACCAGCGGACCTGCAGTGAACTCTGTGTGGAGGTGACTGAGGTGCAAGGTACTCTTACCATACTGTTGGGGGGATGATTAACTCTAAGGATGATTAACTTAGAGGAAAGTAAACAAATTTTGTTATATAGAGCAACTGGTAATTAGAATCACAACTTGCCTTTTTTTATGTCTGCTTCTGACACCTTCTGAAGGCATCATAAAAGACACTGAGTTATTTTGTTTTCT
Organism: Dromaius novaehollandiae; assembly: GCF_036370855.1. NCBI lineage: Eukaryota > Metazoa > Chordata > Aves > Casuariiformes > Dromaiidae > Dromaius > Dromaius novaehollandiae. Next base: position 39,156,091 of record NC_088103.1, on the reverse strand, counting down.
TGATGCAGTGTTTTGTAAGAGAATGATACCAGTAACTGTTACTTGCTTGATTTTTGGAAGACTTGCTCATAAAAATGGGTAGGATAATAAAAGATGGATATAAAATCTGGAAGAATGTGAAGCTGCTCTGAAATATGTCTGGTGTCTGCATACTATGTGGGACCTGCTGTATTTGTGTGTTCAATATCCTGAAGCAGACACTACTGTTAGCATGTTTCATTTCAGCTAGCAACTGTTGGTCTGGGGGTGTTGATCTTCTTAAGGTAATTACACATGAAAAAACTGTTTTGATGACAAAGCAGGAGCCTCTTCTTTACTCTTGTTATTGCATTTTTCTGCCTCCTCCTTTACAAAGGAGGTACTTGCTATACTTAGTTGCCCAGGGTAAATGCAACAAACTTTTGAGTATGCAAGAGACATTTGAATATCAAGATGAACTTGCAATGACAGTTACTCCACATAATTTTTTGGCTAGATATTTCTGATGTGAAGACTGTGACCTTATGACAAATTGTTAGGTTTTATTTCTATTTAAAAGTTAGCAATTAGAACATGGAAATTAGTACTATCCTAGCAATTAGAACATGGAAATTAGTACTATCCAGCAGCAGCGGGGAGGGGGGGAAATCCTTCTGCTTAGGGTTCAGATTTGGGCAGACATTTAAAATTTAATGTTTTGCAATCAGGAAGACTAGGAACATTCTTAATATGGTAAATTGTATTCTGGGTACCATTTAAATTTGCAGCAAGTCTGCAGGGAACACTGAATCCTCTTAATTTTCTTTTGCTTTAATAGATTTGTTTAGTCACTGTTGAAATTCCCATGTGTTTGCTGTGAAACCTAGGTTCTTTGTTTTCAATTGGTACTAAGTATAGGATCTTCTGGGTATGGAGTTGGTAGCATTTTATTCTCTTAATAGTAACTTGAGTTATGCAAATAGTTTTATTTCTGCTTGCAAGTAAATTAATCTTACTCTTTGTAAATAATACTGTGACTTAGTATTAGAAGAAAGTAATCCAGAAAAATGAAAACTTAGACAATACATTGGAAAGAAGGCAGTAGGCTGTATTTTTCACCTGCTGCTTTCAAATGAAGAGAAACGGCATCCAGTATGCTTCTGACTGTGATGGAGATCTTGGGTATGGTAACCAACATGGATTAGGAAGTTCACATATCTGATTTTATCAGTTCTTTTCTTGTGGGAGTGGTGAACTCCAGCAGCTAGGCAGTAATGAACTACTTTGAGCAGTAGTAGTACATCAAACAACTACACATTTTGGGGGTTTTATGACACTTTAAAAAGTACTTTAGAAAAAGCTTAAAATGAGCCTTAAAAATCCCTCTGATCATCCCAGAGAAAGTATCTGCAAGAACTTGGACTACAGTGCGTACTACAGAATAAACTCACAACTCGGCTATATTACTAATAAGGTCTCTTTCTACAGACAAACTTGCTGAGTGTGTGGAATATAAGCCACCTGCGACAAGAGGGAACAAATACTGGAAGGTGAATTTCTATCTTCCCTCTTAACTGCATTATTTACATATTGTCTTATTGACTGTGTTAAATACACATTCTCAAATTATTTTTAACAGCTTTTTAATTAAACAGAACTACTGTTCTTTTACCATCAAATTGGTTGCTTTCTCCTGCAGTTATGTTCATTCTCTTCTATTTGCATGCGGATTTAAATGGTCAGTGAGGGCTGTTTTGTTGTAGTTGTTTCATGTAGTACATTGTGAACTTTTTTACTGGAAGAAATTATCAAAAAGTCATTTGGTACCAACAGAGCAATTGTTTTGTCTGCACAAACCAAATGAGAGGCTAAGAGTTTTGGGGGTTATGGATTTGCTGACTCCAGTGTTGACGGAGCATAGATTCTTTGAAGCAAAGGGTATCAGGAGTTTTACAAACAGATCTTCTTTGATGTCCGTAAAATTGAGAGCCCTTGTAAAAGTTTCATGTTGTATGTTGTGCCTAAGGTCTCTTATTCACCACATCCATTCTAATTTACACTTTTACTTACTATTTGCCTTCTGGTTCCCATTGTTTAATACTGTTTTAGATGCTATAGCATTCAGTTTTTGCTTTGAAAGTGAGGATGACAAGTGCTTTGCTTGTTACAGGTACTTAATATAAATTGTCACTTTTTCAAAATAGCCACACATCTTGCTGTTTTCTGTGGGTGTTTTTGTACCTGTTCTATGTACCTGTTCCATTTCTCTGTCTTGCTGTTTGCTGGTGACTTGTGAATGTTGTCCAGCCATGGCTGGGCATGCGTACACTTGTCCTTATGCCCTGTTTCCTTTTATATTTTCCTTTTGTTGTTTAACTGGCAGTTGCAGCCTTACTGTTGGTTTCAGTTACCAGTGGTGGTCTTTGTTGATTTGTGTATGTGTATACATGTGCGTGTGTGTGTATGTGACTACTTCCTTGTAGAAACAGCTGGGCTGAGGTTTCTTCTGTCTTCCTTACCTGACTCTTATACCTTAACGGTGGAAGGTTGTAATCGTAGTGGTTTGTCACAGATCTGATGGCTTTCATGAATCCCTCTCTGTTTTAACAATAGTCAAAAACAACGTAAGCCGCAGAACAGTATGTTGGCTAATAAGGAAGGGACTCTGGAGAAGTGGAGCCAAGTGGCACAAAGGGTTTCCTTCCAGACTGAATCAAAGTACAGGGCCTAGAGCATGTAGTTAGTTGAATGACTGGGATTGTGTGAATATGGAGAGAAGGCTAAACGAATCAGAAAGCAAGTGTGCAAATGTGCTTGATGCTGTAAGATGGCAAAGTCTCTGCTTCCTTTGAGAATTACTGGGAAAACAAAGTTGAATTCCTACACAATGAATATGCCTCCTGTTTATAAATAAAGGTACATATAAAAAATATTTTAAATTTTATATGTTTATATTTTAAAATATAAAATATCGATATATCAATATTTTAATAACTTATTATTCAATAATTTAATAACTTATAAATAGCTTCTCCAGTGCCAGGGGCACAGGATTGCATCTGAAAGTTATGACTGCTATAATGATTTTTTCCTAGGGGAAATAATATCTCAAGGGCTTCTTGTGTTGGCTAAAAATGCCAGCAGTTTTTCTAGACACCTGACCATCTGGGATTCGTGAAACAGAGAAACAACACTGTAACCAGGCTCTTCCCTAAATGTTCTGGCTGTCTGGGTTATGATAGGATGTACTCTGCTGTAAGAATGCTTTCTACAGAGCTTTTTGACTCTTCAGATGTTTGTTCTACAAGCTACTTTTGAGGGAGCAAATCTGCCACAGACCATCTGTGCTCTTGCAGCAAAGGATTTGTGCTGCTTGTGAACGGATGGGGACTAGATTTTTTTTCTCCCTTTCATTCCTTCAGGTTGCTGGGTATAGAGGCATTTTGCTATATAAGTATATGTGGGTAGTTGGTCTGGACATGACAGTAAGGAAGTTATATGTATATTCTCATTGGTTGGATGAGTAACCCTGTGTTGTAAAAATGCATGTCAAGGCATATTGTTCCTTTCAAACAACCTATTAGAAAATGGGCTGTAAAGCTGTAGATTCTTAGATATTTTTGTTTTATTTATCTGAAGTATTTTCAGAGGTGATCACTTGGACTTTTTGTGGATTTAAAAAGAAATAAGTTGGTTAATTCTGAAAAGCTCTGCTATTTTTTAGCTGCCTTGTCGCTTACTGTCCAGCTACTTTGTGTTTGCTATCCCTGTTTTTATTCTCCTTTTAGGAACTTGCATTGGAGCATTTATTTAAAAGTCAGGCTGGAAAATTGACAAACTCTGCATAAAACTTAGATATCTAATTATTTCTACCCTTAAAATATTACTTTCCAGTAGCCTTTTTCTCCCCTCTCTCAATCTCTATTTAATTTTGACTTTGAATATAATGCTGTGTAATGCGAATTTTCCTTCTAGATTTTCAAAAGGAGATGATGGAAGAGTATTTACCAGAAATGCAAAGCACCCTGGAGAATGTCAATCTGTTGGACAATGCCTCTTCCAGCTCCCCAGATAACAAGAAGCCTGATAAAACACCTGAAATGAAGGACTGCTCAAACATCTGTTGTACTGGAGATGATGCTAATACCTTGGAAAGGGAATCTAAATTGTTCCCCTTGAACAATGATTCAACAGCAATTGACACAAGCAGCGATGGGACCCTGGCAGAAAGACAGGAGCAGCATTGTATGCCTGATCCTGGTGGAGGTGGGGACTGCTGTGCCAATACTTGCTTTGAAAGACAGGTAGAAGGCCCCATGAAAACAGGGCATTTCCCTAGTGGAGAATCTGAGCAACAAGATCCAAAATCTAATCAGACAGAACAATCCCTAATGGAAATATTACAGGAGCTAAGGGAAGAGTCTAACTTTATGAAAAAGCCTATCAATAAAATCTATTCAGAAAGCCCTTATGACACAGACTGTACAAAGAAGCTTATTTCCACAATACATCAGACTTCCTCACAGGAGGATTTGCTAGAGGAAATAGAATCTGAACTTTTATCTACAGACTTTTCAAAAGAACGCAAATTCCCAAATGGTGTGAGAAAGGGTGAACATGCCTTGGCTGTGTTTGAAAAGTGCGTGCAAGATAAATACTTGGAGCAGGAGCAAACTATAAAGACGTGAGTATTTGAATAGTCTCGTCATGAATACAGAGGTGTATGGTGAATGAGTTCAGTTGCATATTGTGTGAACGCAGTGTTGTGGTATGTTACAAATAGTAGTACCTTGTGAGTTGTTATGAAGACAGTTAATAAGCTTTTTCTTTTAAGGAAATGGGGAATTACTTTTACTCACGGTATGTACTTGCAAATAAAACTGTGTGCATGAATTTCTGAATTCTTGTGAAATTTGGCAGAAGCTGAATAGCTAACTGTTCAGTTGAATAGCCTGCCAATATCTAGAATTAGTTAAATACTGTGAAAGTAATGGTAATATAAAAATAATCCAAGATTCATTCAGTCCATGTATTTCTTCGGAGGAATGAACCTTTGAAATTACTAACTCCCACTAAATGTTTACTTTGAGTTTGAAGTTGCTTGTTTCTTTTATGTGCTTTTAAGATTCAGTCTTTCATCATAATTCAGCAAAGTTAGAAGGTATTTTTTGAGTTGGAAACTACTATCTGACTGTCTTAACACATTTTACAGGAAGGCTTTTGAAATGCAAGGTTTTATAAACTTGGCTGTAATAAATTGGGCTTGATAGTTCTACCATACAGTTTACTAAATGAAGAATATTTCTTTTTGTGGAAAGCCATTCTTTTCAGATGACTTCTTGATTCCCCACTTGGCCTTTTATATTTTCTTACCACCATTAAAAATGTTTCTTGCTAACAAAATAGTCTCAAATTTATTCCTGCTATAAGAGCTGGAAATGAGTGCTGTGTACTGCTTTTCATAAAAGGCACTCTGACCCCATGGTAGGGGAGAGTATATCAAAGGGAGGGAAAAATGGAGGAGAGACTCCCAAAAAGCAGGGTGAGGAAAGTGTTCCCTACTGCCTCAGCAGCTAAGCTGTGACAGAAATCATACAGATGGGAAGAGAGTCACTTGATGACAGCAAAGCTTGGGAATGCCTAGTTAGACATTTAGCAGGGAGGAGGAGGAATGAGACTCTGAAGTGATGGGTGTATGGATGGCTGTAAATCCAGGAAATTGTAAGTGAAAATGTTAATTGGGTTTTATTTGTTTACAGTAAATTCAAAGGCAGGTCAGTACTGTCAGCAGTGGACCAAATACTTCTTTTAGATACAAACATACATATATATAATCTCTCTCTATAAATATGGGAGCACATTTATATATAGATATATTCCCCCCCACACGCACACAAAGAGTTTGTACCAAATGTCCATTTAGTCTTTTTTCCCAGCTGGTATCCCTAGAGCAGTGAGGCCAGCTGTTCCCCTTTGCCTCCTTGGAGCTCGTTTCAAGAGTGTAAAACTACTGTGCAACATCTTGTGTGGGTGCCAGGTTGTGGGTTTTTTGTCCCTTGTTTTATGATCAGCAGAATTTCCTGTAACGCTGCTCTGGAAATAGCCTTACTTTTCTCCTGCACTCAGATCTAAGGTATATAGGTGAGCAGCAAGCATGAATCCTGACTGCCGTTAAGAATTTGTGATCTGGGAATATACATTAATACATGCATCGTTTAAAAAACAACAACAACAAAAACCCACCACATTCTGAAGTGCTGAGCTCTTTCACTGATGGTTTTGAAGCCTTTGTAATTTAGGAGCCTAGTTTATTCAGAGAACAAATATTTTTTCAAAGGGTACTAAAGATATAAGTATATGTATAACAGGATTTTTAAATATCCTATTCAGGTTAAGTACTTGATTCTCACTGAAATTCATGTGATTAGTGGCCTAATCTGCTTATGTGCTTTTGAAAATATCCACCATCTAACTATCTTTAAGCATTCAAATGCATTTGAAAATGTAATAGAAGATGTACATAAACCTCAGAAGTCATTGTCAGAAGTGCTGAATAAACACAATGCTGGAAGGTCAAACTATATTATTGTTGAGGCATCAGCTCCAGCTTGGCCTTCAAACTGCTGAGCTGTGAAGGAACAAACTATCATAAATTCAAACTTTGCAAGGCGTTTGAGCATGGCACTGTTTATAGATATGTACTTAGGACTTAGGAAATCTGGGTTCCATTTCTTACTGAGTTATGGATATCATGGGTTACTGAGCAGTTCACCCCATTACTCTTCCCACTGTGAAATGAATATAATATCTGTGTTTTCAGGCTCTTGACTAATGGAGCCATCTGACTGGGCGTTACTGTCTTATAAATACCTTAAAATTGTTAAGAAGTACAAAGCTCCATACTAATTCTGTAAGTTGCATAGATTATCAAATGTCTCACCTCACCACTGAGAGTAACAATGCAAAATCCTGGAAATAAGCAATTTGCTTACATGGAAGATGCTGCTTGCCGTTTTGAGAGTTAAGTTTCACATGCATGGTGTATTTCTGTTTTGTTTCTGTAAAGCCTTGGTGAATTTCTTTAGTATTGCTGGCTGTATTTCCAATGGAATTTGCAGATCAACGAGGAAAAGACATAAATCTCAAACTAAAAAAAAAATAGTACTGAAGTACCTTATATCTTGCTTCCTTTTTTCTTTACAGATTGATTAAAGAAAATAAAAAACATCAGGAACTGATTTTGGAAATCTGCTCTGAAAAGGACAACTTAAAAGATGAATTGAAAAAACGAACAGAAACGGAAAAGCAGCACCTCAACATTATTAAACAGGTACGGATAACAAAACAGATGTGTCAGTGTTTCACCTGTGTTTGATGCCATTATTGCCTCTGTTTAATAAGACGTCTTTGAAGGCGTAGGGGAGAAAGAAGGAATGCCCATGCTTATATCCTGAGCATTTTGTGAGGTTAAATCCACTTTTCCATTCCAAGAAAATTACTCATCGGCTAAAAGCGTTTACTGTCTTTGGTTAATTTCAGTTTCTAGATTCAAATCACTTACATGTTCAGTATCTGGAAGTCTGTTTAGAGTCAAGTGATTTCTAGTTATGCAGCAATATGAGGATTAAACTCTGTGGGTAGCCTTGATAAGAATGTTACCTTGGTTTCCTGTTTAAGACTGTGTGTTGAAGGCTTGCTAGACCTTTTTGCAAAATTTCAGTTTCTTACTATGATAAAATTTATTTTTTGTACATAGACATAAAGGGAATCTCACTTGAGAATTTTATCATATCTGATTTCTTCTTGATCTGCCTCCCTTATTTTTCATTATAAACTGCTGCATCTGCTGATAGTGAGTATGTGTAGTTACAGTTATAAATGTTAATATAGGGAGTGTATAAAGAGTAGAGCATATCAACTGTGGTATTGCACATTATTTTGGTATTACCGTTCCTATGTATGGACATTTCTTCAATGAATTGGTCAGAACCATGACAGGCCAAAGAGGAGCATCTATAGCGTGTATTGGTGTAGGCTAGTGTTAGTCTGGGAAGGGAAGGTATCACATCAAGTGTCACTGCTTCAGAAGCAGTCACTGATACTCCTACAGTTCCTCAGCCTAGTTTTAAAAGCTGCTTGTGGCTTAGAAATCTGGTGACAGATAATATTTAAACTCTTAATTTCTTTGTATTGAAGAACTGGTGATATCACTCTAGTTGTCAGATATTTTTCTGTTGTCTGCATCACGCAGAAATCTGCTCCCCAAACAGTATGTCAGGCTTACTGTGTTCCTGAAGAACACATTCAGACTGAAGAGCACATTCAGACATACAGAAACTTAGTCTGTCTTTGGTTAATTTCAAAGAATCACTGAAAATCGATGATGTGATTGAAAATTGAATTGAAAAGATTTGTGTGTGTGTTAAACTACAATTTGAAATCACATGAGCCTGAATACATCAGTATGAGTAGTTTGCTCATGATCTCTTGTCTGTGTTTCCATGATATCACCCAGATTTCATGAAGATGTACCATGCAGCAACTGCTTTATCCCATTCCGAAAAAATACTTGTGGGGGAGTTTTTCTCTGGTTTCCTGTCAGATCAGTAGGATCTGTGTTTGATATCACTTGTCCACAGATGATTTTAGAAAATACTGGTTTTGGGTGTAATGTTTTGATATTGTAGTTGGATAGCAACTGAAGTTTTAAGGTAAGTTTCAGTAAAACACTGATTGTTTTTTTTCAATGCCATGTGAGTGTTTGTAATGTGATAATTTTTGTCTCTTCAAGTAAATAAAAGCTCAACTGCAAGCAAAAAATGCATGTGTGCTTGCACATGTGAATTTTTTTTGCATGCTAGGCAGTGATTCATTTGCAAAGCTAAAGAGGGTAGGCAACAGAAGTATTTAACTTATTGCCTTTGATGCAGGAATTTGCACAAAAATATAACATGCTAACCCTGATATCTTTACTCTTAAAACTAATGAAAAAAATCGGACTTGATGAATTGACTTTTCCCTTGGACAAGACGACAGTCATTAAAGCACAGTTTGAGCAGCCTTTGGGCAGCATTACAGTTTCATAGCTACCACTTGCTCTTGTGCTAGTGCTGCTCCTTATTGTTGCACTAGTGCTTGTGTGGCTGTGCAGTGAACAAGCTCTGGGAAGTGTTCCAGTTATTATTCTTCAGCTGGATCAGTTCTCTGATCTGGTTCACTGGGCAGCTAAAGAAACATGCCAGCACAATGACTGAGCACCCCTTATTTGCTGAGCTATTTTTCAATGAATTAATTCCTGGTCCAATTCAGTATGGATGCATGAATACTTTGCTGGCACACAGTGGAGGAGGTGGCCCAGGGGTAGCAAAAAAAGGGTGGAAGATGAAGCAGCTTGAGACAGCAGCCAGCCCTCCTTTGGCATCTCATCACTTGTCATTAATCTCTCTTTTTAATGTAGTGGGTTATTATGCATCATGTCTTACTTGACTTCATACAGTTGTCTCATTGCAGATGAGAATTGGCTTCTTTCATGCTCATACTTTAATACAAAGCTAGATGTTGATACTGGCTGTTGCAGCTTGAAAAGTGTAAAATGTATGTAAAGATCTGATGTAGCATCTGCTTTTGTGTGAAATGTTCCTATCTGTACAAAACATGATCAAAGTCTTTTTTCCTATAATTATATCATAATGTCTTCTTTATAGCTAGAAGCAAGAATAGAAGAGCTTAATAAAGAAGTGAAAACTAGTAAAGACAAACTTTTAACCCAAGATGCAGCAGCCAAAAATGCTATTCAGCAGTTGCATAAAGAGATGGCATTTCGAATGGACCAGGTAATGTAGAAAACTTCTAATTGCTGAGCATCTCATGAACAAACCTACTTCATGTAGGAAACATGCAGCCTAAGTTGTTAAATCATGAGATTAGTCAAAATTTTCCAAAACTGGAATTACTACAGTTCAGTTATGTATGCATTTGGTAACTAGCATCAATTTCCGAATAGCTGTTAACGTTCTAGAGTGACTGATACCCTGCTTTTTAAACATATGTGTTTATATAAATACAATTCAGTCCTCAAAGACATTTAATTTTCCCTGCCTGTAAACTGATCTGAGTTTAAAAGAGGCTAAAAGCTGGCAGTTGCTATTACTTGTCAATTAAACTAATACTTTTCTCAAATGGAACACAAAGCTCTTATTTTTGTCTCATGGGTTGTTGAGAGCTTTCTTTTTTCCTTCTTAGTACCATATAATATAGAGGAAAAATACTTAATATTAATTCTACAGCTCAGTTTCTGCTGCTTTTGTTTATATAAAGTGAAACTTAGCAATCCAGGGCAGGAGGGAGCCCCATCTGATAATGGATAATGATTGTGCAATTCATATGTGGACAGAGGAGGAGAGAGGACTGATACTGAGTATTTGCAAAAATACTTTGTTGCTAAAATTTATCAGATGTACTACTTTCTTTCTGAAACAACGGATTGTACTCAAAATTACTAATATGCTGATAACTCAAGATGTTTAGCTTTGAAACTGCAGCTGCTTGGATATATATTTACTGTTACAAATATGAATAATTCCAGTTGAATCAATTGGACTCATGATAGTTATGTAAGGGTCTAATGTTGGTCTTTGCAAAACTGAAGCTTTTGAGTTCCACTTTGTTATGCTACTATACTGCAGTGCTGAACATACCCAATATTGGCTTATAAAACCTAAATACTAGTGCAAGGTTAACTCATTCTATTTAAATATTTTCCAGGCAAACAAGAAATGTGAAGAAGCACGCCATGAAAAGGAAACAATGGTGATGAAATATGTTCGAGGGGAGAAGGAATCACTTGACCTCCGAAAGGAAAAGGAGATACTTGAGAGAAGGATGAGAGATGCAAACAAAGAAATTGAAAAGCATACTAATAAAATCAAACAGCTTTCTCAGGAAAAAGGAAGATTGCACCAGCTCTATGAAACCAAGGTGCTCTAAGCATTACTATATAGCTTAAGTAAATAATTAAAAGCACTCTCAAACAACCTGCTGGTTTGCTATTACACTTGGTGAAAGAAACCTGTTTTCATTTGTTTTTGCTGTATAGCCATGAAAGAACCCCTTTCCTCTGGGGAAGGGGAAGAAGTAACTTAACTCTTTATTGTCATCATTTTGAAATCCCCTTTTATATTTCCTTGAATACTAGTTTGTAAAGCAGTACTCCCTTTTGACAAAATTTGAAATTCTCTGTTGCAGGTGCCTGGATTTTTGGGGGACTTTCTTTAAGATATTTGTTTTGTTTGGTGTTTTTTAAGACTGTAGTGACATTAAATTATTGCAGTCTATTGCAATTTTTGCAAGTTTTTTCACCCTTTAGTGTCCATTTTGTACTATATTCCTTTAAAAAAAATCAATAATAAAGCAATAGGATTTTTCAGGCCCAGTTGCAAAAATTTGGCACTTTTTTGTAAGTTAGTAAGAGATTTTCGTCAGTCTCTTTAATTATCCAGATCTCCTTATAGTGTGCTGCACAACTGTATTTCATGTGGAAGATCCAGCAATTGATGAATTGAGGTCAGACTTTGCTATATTGATTTGCTCTCCTTCTTTTGAGCAATTGTACCATGCACTGTTGACAAGAACAGATGGATCAGAAAAATACATGTTATTGAAAGTCCTAAAAATTATGCTTCTGATGCAGAAAATCACACTAGTGTCCTCCCCCCCCCCCATGAATGGAAAGTGGGAGCACAAGTTAGGTTTCCTAAACAAAACTTAACCTGCTATATATCTTCAGACTAGAGACTTAACAGGGATTGTACTGCCCTCACACGGTGCTTCTGCAAACTTCTTTTTGGTAAGATAGACCCATTACTACAGAAACACAGTGTGGACTTTTGGCTTACTGCAGTGGTCTGCAGATACTGGTATAAAAGATCAGTCCAGCAGCATGCTTCTGTTAACATCATCTTTTGGCACTGACTTACAGGTTGGTGATTTGAGCTGTATACATCTTGCTGTCAGTGCTCCCTGTAGTCTGTACCTGTAGAGTAGGTAACACCCTTCCATTGGTGTCACAGTTTTAGTCTGTAGCTGTCTATAATTTTACGACCTTGCCACTTCGAACCTGCATCTTTTCACCAAGTTGGCAAAAAAGAGCAAAATGGGCCTTTACAGCTGACCCAGGAGATGCATATTTTAGACCTGACTACTTTGTGCTTTTTAACACATACATAATGTTAATGTATATAAAAGCTGCATTTTAATGCAGCTTTATCTTACTACTCAAAGCTGAATGCTTATATTTTTTACTGGATTAAGGGCTAAAGTATTACTGAATGCTGTTAATTGTGTGCATGTTTTTGCAAAATCACGACTTTAAAAATCCTACACTTGGCACTTTCATATGAGTCTGGTTGTTGTAGAAGCACTGGATGATTTAAATCCATAAAATAAAACCTATGCTATTTTCTTTTCTTAGGATGGCGAAGCCACTCGACTGAACAGAGAAATAGAAAAAATGAAAGAAGAAATCAATTCTCATGTTATCAAAGTAAAATGGGCTCAGAACAAATTGAAAACAGAAATGGATTCACACAAGGTTAGTGAAGTGGTACTGTGACATGAAACTGCAGTCAATGAAATGTAGATGCTATGCTAGTTCCTTTTTTTAGTATCGCTAAAATCTGCTTTTAAAAGGTTTTTCTTTGATTTGACCACATGCAGTAGAATATAGTAGTGCTTCTAAAGATACTGATACTGAAGTGAAAGTGTTGAAAGGGTGTGATGCAGCATTTGTGGGGCAGGGGGGATTTTGTTTTATCCTGATGATCACCTTTTAACTTAGTTTCTTGTATGACAGATTTAACTCAATCTGTCATCTGAAAATGTGCACAGCACATAACCAAGAGGTCCTTCTGTACTTTCAGTGTTGGAACAAACAAAATTACGTTAACTGTTGAATGGAAGCAAGAAGAAGAAAAATACTGGATATAGATCTCTTGCTGTTGATTTATTTCAAATGTGAAATAGGAAACCGTTGCTATGAGAAATGCTTTTACCTAAGTTAGGCTGGATTAATAGCTGTACTGATTATTCATTGCTATTTGTGGTTGGTTGGTTTTGTTTCCTTATTTTTTAGGAAACCAAGGATCGCCTCAAAGATGCGACAACAAAATTAACTCAAGCGAAAGAAGAAGCAGACCAGATAAGGAAAAACTGTCAAGAGATGATAAAAACCTATCAAGTAGGCATACTTTCTCAGGAGGTGAAATTAATGTTTAGCATCAGGTCTCTCCCTCTCCCCCTTCTATCTTAAACTGCAGTAGGGGAGAATTACCCAGTGCAAGCTACAAAGCTATGAAGACCAGTCACAGATTTCCTTACTTGGAAAGCTTCTAAATAAGAGGAAAGATGTTCATCTTTATTGGTATGCAGTGGGGTGGTCCTGACATGTTCAGAGTTACTAGATACACACCTATTGGAAAGAGGTTTGGTGATGCAATATTGTGTACGTGTTCCTAAAACAGGAAAGGGGAACATAAAGCTCTAAAACTGCACTTACATATCTTGTTCCCTTTTAGGAGTCAGAAGAAATCAAATCAAATGAATTGGATGCAAAGCTGCGAGTAACAAAAGGAGAACTAGAGAAACAGATGCAGGAAAAGTCTGACCACCTGGAGGTAAATACATGGTGATATCTTTAGATGTCTTTAGATGATTTTGGCTTAATTCCACATCCCAGATGCCTGCCTCCAGCCATGATTTTGGAAGATATTTTTGGCTATTACATTGGATCTACTTCTAAGAACAAATTTATGGAAAAAAGGAGGGTGTTACAAGGACAAAACTGCTTTTTCATTTTATAAATATTAATGTTAGTATGGTTTAGAATGCAAATTCAGCTGATAGGCAGGATTGCTTTTTACCATCTGGTATTTTACCAAGCTGTATGGTGAAAGGGAGACAGGGAACAGCCTTTATTCTCTCACTCACTGTAGAGGTTTGCTAGCCCCAAAACTAGATTTTGTAGTGATTCAGTCCTTGTCTTGCATGCTGGATCCACTCACAGTTCTCGTGTATGTCATCTTCAGTGTTAACCCAGTGTCAGTTTGCCTAGAACTTCCCCCTGAGGCAGTTGTGATGTTGGTTTGTACAATTAAAACCAGAGTGCATAATCTCATTTTTGCTTTCTGTTCTTCTGCGAATAAAAAGCTTTTATGCTTTGCTTTGTTTTACTTATTAAAAACAAACAAACCTTTAGGGTATTTGTCTTGCCTCAAGCCCTCTCAGATGTTAGGCCTAAATTCTTTTGGCATCCCAGGGTGCCAGTGTCTGTTTAGATTTCTCAAGCAGTTTTTTACCCTTTAAAAAGGTGCATCACGCAAAAATAAAAGAACTGGAAGACCTGAAGAGAACGTTTAAAGAGGGCATGGATGAGCTTCGAACACTAAGAACAAAGGTAATGTGTTCTGGGTTGCTATGGAGCTAAGGTGCTATATTGAATTTTCGAATGAGATTAAATCGAATCAATTCATTATATTTTTACTACTTTTTAAATAGTGTGGCATGGAGACTGGCTGACATGGGACCAGAAGGATACATAACTGTGACTCTGGGCAGCCTTTCTTAGGGAATATCAGTTGATCCATAATACAGTGCTCTTTTGTTTCATGGTGTACACCTCATTTGACTCCATACTTTTGGAAAACATTTTAGTAAACACCCAGTAGAGTTAGTAACTTGATAAATGAAAAATGTTAGTAAACTTTTTCCATCTCTGAACCTAGGTTTGTGGAGGTCATACGTGTGGCCTGTGATGGCATAGAGAATATGCTAACCATAACTTCTGAATGGTCTGTAGATCAGCCTGCTGGCCACTCCGTTCAGATCGGAGATTTAGCAGTGTGGGACCTTCGTAAAATGGAGGAAGACATGATATGCAGTTGGCTTGGCTAACAGGGAAAAGATGATGGCTTTGAATTTTTGGTCCATCAGGCCCATATGTTTGAGTATTTTGGAAAGACTAATGTTAATCCTGCTTACTTCATTTGATGATTTTTGAAGATGTTATTTTTTGCCTGTTTATTTTTTTGACTTTATTTGGCCTGTGTGATATATTTTGGATTTTATCATTCTGAGCAACCAAAAAAAAAAAGCTTTGTACAATGGTCTAGACATTTGATCAAAATAATTCAGTTTGAAGTTTGCCAGAAGAGTAAATAGTTTCTCATTTTCAACTTAGGTAAAGTGTCTAGAGGATGAACGTTTGAGAACAGAAGATGAATTATCCAAGTATAAAGAAATCATTAACAGACAGAAAACTGAAATTCAGAATTTGCTGGACAGAGTCAAAATTGTAGATTGTCTGCAGGATCAACATCAGAGGTACAACTAAGTACTTTGAGGACTGATTTGTCAGATTTTCTTGTCATTAATGTTTTTCTTTATTGAAATTACTGATGCTTTAAAATATGTTCTAATTTAGAGAATCTATGTTCTAATTTAAGCATCTTTTCTAATCTAATTCAATATTGCCAGTATTGGAGATAACTTTGGCCTTTTATAAATAAGCCAAGTGGATTGAGACTGGTAAATCTAATTTTATATCTCTCACTATCAGGATAAGAAGTGCTTGCTTTCCAGCATACTCTAAGGGAAGTTGCATCTTCTAGAATTCTGCTCAGTGCTCATTTTATTGACAGACTGGGGGAAAACAACTGAACTGGAAAAGCAGATCTCTTTAATTATGATGGATTAATTTAAGTATTTAACAAAAACAGCTTAATATCTTTGGCCACTGTTGTATTCAGATAGTCAATGTTAGGAGCACTTGTATTTCTGAGGGACTAGCACTGGTTCTGCTGTGTTGAAGTGTCCTCATTTAAGAATGTGAGGGAAATAAAGTTTTCTTGGAGAGTTTGGTTCACAAACTCTTTCAAATGTCTAAACGTAGTTTTGTTTCCATATGGTACATATGAACTGGACTATAAACAAATGCTGTCCTCTTCACTGATTCAAGCAGTGTTGCTAGGTTCTAACAGAACCACCCACGTGTCTCCCCTGTGCTTTTAAATAATTATTTGTTACTGAAAATTATTTCAGCAAGTGTGCGCTTTCCTAAGTGTTCAGAGAATGAAGCATCTTCCATTTGCAGTGTGCTAGTCAGCTGCATTGGCACTGTCATAAGTCTTCCTAGGGAAGCTGCAGCTAGCTATCGAGATAACTGAAGCTTACACCTTGATCAGTAGTGTGTGTTTGTTTGTTTGTTTGTTTTTTTCACTTGGAATCTTTCCAAATGAATTAAAACTTCAAATGTGTTTTCCAATTATCTTTTCATCTTAACAATAGTAGAGAGACATGCTAAAATGTCCATGTCTCTTCTATTCCTATAAAACTTGGATCAAAAGTATTTTTAAAATCTCTTTTCCGTACAACGTTTTATTATCCCTACATCTGTCTTTGTATAGTTCTATATTTCTCTTTCAGAATAGCTTAAACATGTTTTTGATACTCCCTAGAATGTTTGATAAAGCTGTGGAATCTCAAACAGAGTTAAAACTTGAATCAGTAAGTTCCTGTTATCATCTGTGAAACAAATTTTAGAATCTTGACCTCTGTTATTTTTGTTTACAATAAGCAAACCTACTGCCTTTCATTTTCTTGAAGTAAATGGAAGGAATTTTCTCTTAATTCAAGCAAAATGTTGTGTGTGTTCTCAGAAAAAGACAAAAGAAGCGGATTTCTTCAGTCTAGCGAGAAGACTGAAGTGAGACATGTCCTTAAATGCATGAAACACTTAAAGGGAATGTTCAGCTATTCTTCATATACACAAGGAAGGATAGAAATAGAGTTTTGTAGGAAAGATGATATCAAATTGAATGCTAGGAAGCACTTTATGACTGAGCTAGATACTGATTACCTTCAGTGTTGCAGGATCTCCTTCTTTGGAGAATTTTAAGGACAAACTAGAGATCTCTTCCAGAATGGTCTAAATATGTGTCCTGTCTGGTTCAGCCCTGATTGTTAACTAGAAACTTCTCATGTTGTAATGAAACAACATATTTAGAAATGTAATGTAGATTTTGACATAGGTTTTCAATGGGAGCTATGGATGAGGTTTTTTGCAGCATAAATAGCTGAAAAATTCACATCTACTGTAGTTGTTCAGTCTTCTGTCTTCTGAAAGATGGAACTAGCTTAGAGACTGTAAAGATGGGATGTATTACGTCTCATGTTCTTTGGGAGTGAGATGCTAACCATACTCCTGTTGTCACTGTATTAACTACATGAGATCTTCATTTTGGTAGTTGGAAGGATGTAACTTACAGTAATGGAGATCTAGTAAAATTCAGCTACCTTGTTTTACAAAATTGTACTTTATTTTCAAAATTACTAATATTTGGATTGTCTGAGCTCGTCTGTACTTGAAGGAACATGTTGATGTGGGGTGGGTTGTTTAAAGTGAATTGAGCTTCTTAGTAATTGCGCTGTCTGCCAAGGAATTAAGCAAGATCTGTGTGCTTGGTTTGTGTATCGTTTATTTTATTTTTGAATCTGAATGCACACACTGCATGTCAGAAAGGGAGGACTTTTTCCCTGAAGTCAGAATATGAGGTTTTTAAAAGGTGCAGAAAATCCTATGACTGAAGAACTAATGAAATAATATTGCAAGAACAAATGAGAGAGGAGGATGTTTTTAGTCTGGTTTATAAAATTTTTTCAGAATTAATTTTAATCACTTTCTCTAAAATGTTGATCTTAACTGAAGCTATGGCATTCTACCTTTCTCAAATGCATTGCAAGTGATATAATTAGTCTCTTCTTGGGAGTGCTTCAGTGGAAACAAGAACTGGTTTTGTAGAGGGTGGGAGAAGAGGGAAGGGAGTAAGAAAGTTCCTTTGAATCAGAACTGCACAACTTGAATAAGGATGTTTCAGAAGCTGCCATACTGCTTTCTTGGAGAAGCTTAGAACTGGAGTATTTCTCTGTCTCTTAAAGACAAGAAGTCCTCTTCCAGTATCACTACCTGTTTTGTATTTGCAAGCCTCCCTCCCATTTGCAGTATCTGTTTCCGAAGGTTTTGTTTAGACCCTGTACTGAAGCTCATGGAACTGAGTACAGAAAGGTAGTCTTCCTTGAGGAAGCTGATGGCTGTGTGCCCTTCTGTGGGGTGTGGGATCTCTTTGTCACTTTGGCATGACAGTGTGTCATGAAAAGAAATCTGCAAAACGTCTTGGCCTTTAAAACCATCCAGTGACTGGCAGATTCTCTAGGGTGATGAATAGTTCATTTGCCTTATCTGATCTGGACCTTAATGCTTTTATTTTATAAATGTTCTATATTTGATGTTTTTAAACTCAAGCTGCACTAATAAGATGCAATTGTTTTGACAGAGACGGGCAAGAAATAAGTGCTTTAAAGGAAGAAGTAGACTGTCTCAATTCTCTAATTGCTGATCTCCAAAAGGACATTGAAGGTAGTCGGAAAAGAGAGTCTGAGCTATTGATATTCACTGAAAAATTAACCAGTAAGAATGCGCAGCTTCAGTCTGAAAACAATTCCTTACAGAGCCAGTTGGATAAGCTCTCTTACAGCGAAAGAGAGCTACAGAATCAGCTGGAATGTGTTCGACAGACTAGAGATGATCTGGTGAGTACAGCATACAGTGTGTTTTTTGTACTAATAAGATGTCTGATACTAATAAAGATGTAGGATATGAATCCCACCTTGTGTCCCTGCTTATCTAAATGTAGGGCTCTAGTGCTACTTTAGATGCCCCTGGGTTTTGGAGATTATATGTGGAACAGGCCGCTATGGCACAGGACCTGCAAGAGAACCATGTCCTCCTGGAATCCAGGCAGGGTGCTGCAGGGCTTCTTGGATGGCACTTAGGTGTCTTCACCCCAAGTGAAGGCAGAATCTTAGGCTTTCCTGAAGGCTTTAAATAAATTTTATACTGATTGCCTGGCTTTTATTCCTGACCATTTGGTCTGAGTGGTTAGCCTGGGGCAAGTCAAGCTT
This sequence comes from Dromaius novaehollandiae, assembly GCF_036370855.1. Taxonomy (NCBI): domain Eukaryota; kingdom Metazoa; phylum Chordata; class Aves; order Casuariiformes; family Dromaiidae; genus Dromaius; species Dromaius novaehollandiae. The sequence goes on along the minus strand of NC_088103.1, from coordinate 39,137,122 downwards.
CAGAAAACTTGTGAATACGTGGTACAAGCCCTAGAAGTGCTGTAACTTGGCTTCAGCGTTGACAGATTCACTTTTAGATGTGGGGACAATTTTCTTACGCTTTGCAGTATCCATCTCTGTGCTATTTACTACTTTCTCAGCTTTTCAAATGCACGCACCACTCATTAGTTTGCACTTGCAACAGGAAAAGCTTAAGCTTGGAGCAGACTGTAGCTACTGTTTGTTCATACATCAGTGGCTTGCATGTGACCACTGCAGTGTCTTGAGTTTGCCACTCCGCTAGAGTAATAGCAATGGAATATGAACACCTCGTGTTTTCTTGGGGGAAAGAAAACCAAGGCACCCTGCACTGATTCCAGTGGGTGTTACTGTGTTGCTATTTCTGCCTTTCTGGGAGGACAGAGTTGTTCTCTGTGCTGTCATTGAAACAATCTAAAGGTTTTAATTTGTGTATGAAACTTATCACTGCAAACTGTTACTTAGGTCACACTTGTGCTGTGATCATGAGGTAGATAAATGTCACGTTTAATAAGCTTGGTGCGTCACAAAAGTTAATGTGACTTTACAGCACAGCTCTGCATGGCACTGTACTTTGTCACATAAGTGTTTTGGAGGTAGTTCAGGAATCTTACTGCAGTGTTGCATTGTGCAGCTAATTCACAGTGGTAGTGATCAGCCTAATAAAAAAGATGAGATTCTCAGGTAAAAAGCGAAGTGCAGGTTTAGAGCTACTGAGCGTACAGATAGGCTGGACACTTTTTAAAAAATGATTTAAAAGAAAAAAATCAATTTCAGGCCACCAAGTTGCAGAAGGAGGAAGACCTACGAAAGCTAGAGGTTGAGACACTACAGGCTCAGCTGGCTTCAGAGCAGAAGGAACTAGCAGCAAGGAAGATCCACGTGGATGAACTGAGAGATGAACTAGCTACCCAGAAGCGCAAAAACGCAGCAAACCTGAAAGATCTCACCAAACAACTTCAGCTAGGTTGACATTATTTTCAGATATAATAAGTCAGCCCAGTTTGTAACCTCCTTCACACAGTCTGTTAGAGACTATGGTCCTGTCTGTGTTCATGCACTCCTTGGGTACAACCCGCGCAAGCTCTCCGTGACCCTAAAGAAAATAATAGTGAGTGGGCAAGCTGAATCTTACAAGTGGGAAACTGTAGTTACAGTAAAAAGGCCTTAGAGTTAGTCTCAGCTATAACTTTTGAAATGGGCTTATTCATAAAATGAAAGCTTGATTTCAAAGTAGCTTATTCTTTATTATCCTATATGTGACTACTGAAATGTCTCTGTTTCTGAGTATATATGAATCATGGTCTGTGTAGGAGACTGCCAACAAATTTTGAATGTATTCCTAACTGCTGACTGTGTCAGGAATTATGGATGGTGATTATTATCTAATGTACTAAATAAAGCACATTAGTTATTAATGATTGATATGGAGGGACTGTTCTATCAGCAAATAGAAATCATTAAATACCCAGGAGTGCATATACTCTGAATGCAAGCTGATTTGAATATAATTAAATCTTTGTTGTGGAACAGATACCTATTTTTTTGTGCCTGCATTGTGCAGGAGGAAGTTCTGTATGCTTTTTTGTACATATATGAACAGTTGTACATTTTCTTTCTTATCCTTATTAAACGAACGGTGCTTCTGGGCACAAGGCCTATACTCGACTACCATCACTATTGGGAGGCATGAGATACCATAACAGAGCTGCTGTTCTGTCATTCATTAGTTACTTACATAGTGGTCCTAATCAAAAGTAAAATCAGATTTAAGCCTTACTGTTCCCAGTCAGCCCTACGAAGGGTATTACCCCTTCAGTTGGGAGCTACTGCATTCTTTGTGGATGTGGCATCCAGGTACTTCATGGTTGGGGGTGGGGAAAGGAAGAGGGACTGTTTGTTATTTGTCTTTGTTGATCATAGTTGCTGACGTTTTTTCAGTTGTCAGACTGTTAAATTATTGCAGATCGTAAGGGTTTGGATATGCTGCATCCTGGATTTTTTTCTTTAGTCTTCTGTTGGTAACCATCATTTTATTATGCTTTCAGCACGGAGGAAATTGGATCAGATGGAAAATGGTAATTATGACAAAGAAGTCAGCAGCATGGGGAGCCGTTCCAGTTCATCAGGTAATACAGCAGATAGCAGGGCTGACAGAACCATCCTTTGCTCTTAATAAGGTTGCCATGGTGTGCTGCTATGAGCCTTGCTCCTTCTATGACTTGCACACATGTAGTGTGTGGGCAGTCTCCCATTAAAGCTGACAAAATAGCCTTTAAGCACAAAAATGCAGTTGGCTCTGAATGCAATTGCAGGTGCTTATTCTTATTACAAGATTAAAGTTCAATGTTTATATCTTTTTTTTTTTCCTTTTTTATTTTTTAAATGACTGCCTTTTTGTTGCTTTTATGTTTGGAGGAAGCTCAGAGGACTCTAATGAATAGAAGACCCTCTTAAAAGCTGCTTCCAACATTGCTTAATTGCACTATTGACAGTTGCCACTGTGTAAATGGTCAATCAATCAGCATGTTTAGAGGCACTCATATATTTGTGCAAAATTTGTTAACTCTTTTACTTCTAATTAGATAAAAAGTATCTTCAGCACTGAAAACGTCATCTATTTTCTTCAATATGTTTGAGTTTTAAACTAGTTTAAATCTGTCCAAGTATCTTGTAATCTTACTATGTAAGAGGGACTGAGCTTGAAATACTTGCTTTGCTCTCTGTTCTCCTTGCTATTTCTAAGTGATGGATGCTGCAGAGTGTTTATATATAAGGCTTTTGCTAGTCTGTACGCAGTTTTCATATGTTTGTAATTTTAGTAGACTCTCTAAAACTGATCTGTTTAAAGTCAGCTCAGTCTTGTATAAGGTGTAATACTAGTATGAAGGCACTTAGGAATAAGCTTTACTGGTGTAAGCACAATTATACTGGTGGAAGTATGTTCATGCTAGGGGGCTATACTACTGTTTCAGCATGTATAGGTAAAGTTCTATCAGTATTGCTTATATAGAAACTCAGTAGCATCTAAGCGAGATTGACATTTGAAAATACTTTATTTATCCTAAACTACTGAGAATGTAATGCACTGGTGGGAGACATTCTACCTGGTGTAATAGCAAAAAGAGCTTTACAAATGCAAATGTATTGGCAGGTTCCCTTAATGCTCGCAGCAGCAACGAGGATCGGTCGCCTGAGAATACTGGATCTTCAGTACCTGTGGATAGCTTCCCAGAAGTGGACAAGTCTGTCTTGATTGAAAGAATAGTAAGACTACAGAAGGCACATGCTCGAAAAAATGAAAAGATGGAGTTCATGGAGGATCACATTAAACAACTAGTGGAGGAAATCAGGAAAAAAACTAAGTATGTTTTGAGTTAGGTTTATATGATTTCTCAGTTTTCAGCTGCTGCACTGGACAGAAGTATTCTGGATTTTATTTAAGACAAGTAATTGTCTGAATGAAAGTAGTTACGACATTATTTCAGTGACAGTAGACCTCAAAGATATAGTTAATCCTAGATGTTTTTTTCCCCCCTTATCTATTCCCAGCTGTTAATGTAATTGGTGTCTGAGTTGTTACCTTCCTATCTATGTCTTGGGTCCATTACTACAAAAATTTGTTAGGAGGAATAGAATAGTGCAAGTTTTTTGGTAGCAAAATGGTCACCTGGTTCCTGATTTCAGGTGGATCATTGGCTAACAGGAGTTCAGTCTCTGTATGCTTAAAAGGGTGCTGATTGTAAGTATATTTTAGAATGAGAGACTGCATAATTCCAGATTAGTCTGGCATTGCATGCCAAACATATTATATCTGAACAAAAGATGGTCTGTATTTAACATGTGATGCAAGATTCCACTTGCATGGAAACCTACCCTTTGAGTGATGGCTGGAACATGGAGGAAGAAATTGTGGCATATACCTTCTTCTGAAAAGTATTGTTGACTGCTAAGTACAGCCCCTTCTTAACCTGCCTATACCCTTCTACTCATATGGTACCATTTTAAGCGACTAGATTACAGCTTGTGAAGACTCTTAAGCAGAACATCTGTATTTATTATTTCATCTTCAGAAACCTTAAGGCCTCGATTCCATGTCTGGAGTCTGTAAACACTATAACAAGAAAGGCAAAATAATTTAAATTACATAGTCTAGGCATTATTTTTAATCTTTACATACTTTGTCTGGTGTTTTTAATTACCTGATATCAGTCGTTCATTAGAGGCTGTACAATATTCAGGACTTGTTTCCTTTAAAAGTTCATGGTGTAATTTTACTATTGTCAACTTCTCCAGCTCACTTCAATGAAAGTTAAGTGATAGCTATGAGCTGGATGAACAGTGTTTCTTCAATAACTGTTTAATAACAGATGATTTTAGCTCTGGGTCCAGGCTTAAAAGTGCTAAATATTGCTGCCCAATTATCTCAGACTGAAAACATTCAGGATTTAATATCACTTACCTCAGTTGCTACTGAGAACTGTCAGTATTGCTGCAAGTCTAACCCCAGGGTCTCAAGTCAGGCAGAAAGTGAGGCATATAATCATAGCCATTGCTGGAAAAGTTGGTTTAAGCAACATTTCTTATGTGCATAAGATCTCTGAACATGTTTGAGCACAGTACCTAGATGTGCAGGTTACCATCCTAGAGTCCTTCTAGCTCTCATGGTTTACTTAATTTGTAGCACCATTTCCAATTTCATCATGCACTGCTACACTAATGGAGCAGATCTGCCCTGTGTGGTGAGAAGGGCAGTTCTTCTGTGGAAAACTAATCTTAAAATTGGAGATTGTGTCATATTTCATATGACAGACTTCAACTGCACAGTGTTTCAAATTTTGGGGTAAATTTAAATCGCACTTAAGTGGGATTGTCCAGCATGTTTGACCTTTCAGGAAAGAGAAGTAGATAGGCATCTTTTAAGCACCCTTTTTGCTCCAGCAGCATGAGTACTACTTCAGATTCCTCTGAATATGTAGTCCTTGCACACTCTTGTAGACAAGACACACACGCACACATACACACACAAGATACCAGGATTTTGAAGTTACTTCGTCTGCCTTTTCACTGCCTTGTAATGCTGTGATGTCTTTTTTAACTTTTTTTTTCCCCCAGAATTATTCAGAGTTACATTTTGCGGGAAGAAGCTGGAACACTTTCCTCAGAGGCCTCTGACTTCAACAAAGTACATTTGAGTAGGCGGGGTGGGATTATGGCATCTCTGTATACATCTCATCCTGCAGATAGTGGTCTCACATTAGAACTCTCCTTGGAGATAAACAGGAAGCTGCAGGCTGTGTTAGAAGATACCTTACTGAAGAATATTACACTGAAAGTGAGTAACTATGTTCTTTCAGCTCATTGTGAACTGGTGATGTTTAGTACTGAGTAGTCAAAGAGCACGTGAAGTAGATGACGTGGACTGTAACATGGTCCAATCTGAACCTCTTTTTTGGGGTCCCATAATATGATGCACTGATGAGCTGGCTCTCAGCAGTAAATTTTGGACTGCCTGCACAATCAGGGGAGAAGGGCCCTCTCCATACCCTTTTCCCATCATTGGGAATCAGTGACTTGTGCCTGGCCCTGTGCTAATAGCTGGGTACCATTTTGAGCTGTTGGGACAGCATGTCTGCTGTGATGAAAACATGGCAGGCTAGAAAATGTTCTGCAGGCTGCCAGCTGGGCTGCAGTATTGCAGAAGTTGGAAATCTCTTCCTGTAAGTATTGCTCCCCTTGAAGTGCTGTATCTTCTAGAGACAGCCCTTAGAATCTTAACTGCCTAAGACTTGCTCAGTTTCACATCCGTTATTGAAATGGGTTTGGCTTTCCCCGCTCCCAGCTAATCATTTTTTTGTTCTGGATACTTGAAATTTCAATCTGCTGACCTAGATACTAATTTTAACCTATTAGTACGTTTTGTGTCAATTGTCTCATTTTTCCTGTATTATCTATCTTTTTTTTTCTCCCAAAGGAAAACCTTCAGACTCTAGGAACAGAAATAGAACGGCTTACTAACCACCAGCATGAACTGGAAAGAAGAATGAAGCCAACATAACTAAAACTCTTACAGAATAACCAACACAAAGATGTAGAAAAGGCAGGTGCTACAGACCATTGCTTTTTTACAGTTTTCCTGAAATATGGTTACCTGCTAGCACAAGCATCCAGTACTTTACATATACAGCCTTTAACTATACAGGCTGTTCTTCATGTGAGAAAAGGTCTACAGGGTTTGGCATCAGTGTGGTTCCGTCTACCCAATACCAGCCTGAGATGTTGCTGAATTTTACTACACACTACACTGAGATAAAAAACTTTGTTTGAAATGACATACAGACGATTTGCAGTGTATACTGTGTTTTGAGTGAGTTGCAATGAGATTTTAATTTCTGCACTGTATAATTAATCACTTTTTTAATGATGGAGCTTGGAAAAATAAAGCTGATTATTTTTTAGTTGCTGTTGAACATATCCAGTGTTACTGAGCTTTTAAGGGCTTTCAGACATTACTTCCTCCCTTGCATATTTCTGGTATTTAGGTTGATTAAGCGTTTTTGACATGTGCATGGAAAAATGCTTTATCACAAAATTTGTTTTTTAAGTGATAGCCATGGTATTGCATATTTTCTACTTTAGGTTAATATTCAACTTGGTGTTTCCTTATTTAAAAGAAGTGAAACAACATTAAAAATAAGGGATTAAGAAACTTGCTGGTTCAGTTGTTGCATATGTGTGATTGAAACAAGCGTCAATTCAACAAATCCTATAAACCCCTGATCTTTTACATATATGATTCTAAAAAATTCTGATCTCAGGTAATTGGTTATTGAAGTTCTCTGCTTTCTAAATAATGAATAACATTTAAAAAGTAGGCGTTAAAATTGCCCACTATTACATGCGTAGAGAGAGACCACCTGATTCAATCTGTTTTCAGAATTTAAGCCTGCTGAGTTTTCTCATTTACTATGGATAGACCAGCCAGTGAAAGCAACCGTAAGAAATGGGAAATGTATTTAAGTGGGTTTGCAGTCTATTGGTTGGACTATAAAAGTGGCACAGAAATCTGTGAGACTCTTTAGTTTTCCTGTTGTGAAGGAGACTGTCAAAATGGCATAAACTCAGATCTGATTCTTAATCCTTCAGTGACTGTGTATGTGGTAGAGGAAGGATATCAAGATGACAAGATTCTAGTTTGTCACAATGTTATTTTCACATTTTAATTCCAGGATAATTTACAGGAAATGGAATGTCTTTATTCCAGCAGTAAATGCATAGATTTATGTATTTGTTGCCTTTTGATCAAAATTTATTGATCAGAGCCAGACCAGGTCCCAGTGTAAATATATATTTTGTCTTTTTATTAAGTATTTGCACTTCGTATTATCATGAAAAAAATATTTAGTGTGCACTTAAAACAGTAATGCTTCAGCTATTTAAATTAGAAAGGACACTTGAAATTTTTCTTTTGTCTTATCCCAGTTGCCATTCACATCATATATAAGACAAGAGGCCTGAATCCTGTAGCACGAGGGAGAAAAATTTATCAAAGCACCTAGACAACTTAGAGATGTGTGTGTGTGCTCTGTCTTCAGGTGCACTGAGTCACTTGAGCAGTTTTGGGGCTTTGTAATGAACTGAATTGAGCATAAGGGCCTAATTTGGTTCTTATGAGTAGTTTGGTGCAAGACAGTGAGACTTCCTTTTTATTTTCAAGATAGGCATCTCTGAAGGTACTTGCAAGGTTAAGGCCTAGTAAGTTGTCCAGAGAGCCTCTGGAGTCTTGAATAGCCAGTCCTTTTAGTGTAAGAGGATAAAGTAGTTTTTTAAAAAGGAAGGATAAAAACAAGTGATTTAAAACCTGATGAGCACTGTAGGAACTGTGACCCTTTAACCTGGATGGGTTTTTATACATATATCTTTTTTTTTAAACTCCTGAGAGCACTGGTTATACAAAGTTTTAGGGAATTTTGACTCACCCACTCATGGGACTCCTGCTTTGCTGTTTAAATGACGTGGAGAGGAAAATTTCAGGTTCTACTGAAACAGATTTGTCACCATCTTCCAGAAAGCTCAGAGCTCACCTTGAGCAAACAGGCAGTTGTTCCTCACTGAACTAGACCTTCTGTGGAAAAAAAGAATTTTAGGAAGAACAATTCGTATGTCAAAACGTAGCTTAGCTCTTGTATGTTTGTGTTTTCATGCTTTAACGTAACAGCTCTCTGAATACTTTCAGGCATTCAGCTGAATGACTCCATTATTTTAGATGCCATGTTAATATTGTAACCATCTATGTTCTTCAGGTGTATAATGTGAATGAAGGAGAGGTGTGGTGCAGATGGAATAAGTGCAATGATATGGTGGGAATTTTTACTACTTTTTGGCATGTTGTTTCTACTTTTAAGTTATTTGAGAAACCTTGTTAGTTGTCCTCCTGCCCTGCTGAAAATGCTGCTTCCTCTCTGTAACACGAGGTAAATTTTCAGACTTTTTTTTCTTGGTTATGGAGACACAAAGCAGTCCCCCCCCCCCCAATCCACTTTTTTATTGCATACTGTATCTATGTGGACCAAGGTTTTCTTCTAGATGCTTTATTTTAAACATACCTGTTAAAGATGGAAATGTCATTCTAGTTTGCATACTGGCAAATGACTAGAGTAAGCCGAGAAGTTTAAGTACATGACAGGGTCAGTTAGCAACTTTGCTTAGTAATGTTACTCATTCCTGAGAGGGAATGCTGTATTATCCATATAAATGTTGCTGTCAAGCCATCTGCCTTTTTCCGTGGGCTAGCCCATTAAGTGTCGGGAATCTAATATTGTTGGTGCACGCAGCAAGGATACTTTCTCTGAAAAGCTGTGTAATGACGAACAGGCTACTGGGTTTCTGAGGGATGGTTTCATATCACACAGGTGAACTCTGGCTGCTCTAGAGTAGATGCAAGACTTGTGCAGCAATCACATTTCACTTATTTTGGAAACTTATCATTGTGTTATGAATATTACTGAACATTGTCCTCAGATAAACTGGTATTTTGAAGACTGCCTGGAGCAGTTAGCTACATATGTGCCATTGAAATGCAGTGTCAGTTAGATACCTAATTGCCACAGGCTTTTTTTGGAAATGCCAAGCTTGTAGCTGGTTGCATCCTACAGGCAGGTGTCCTACATCTGTTTCTTGAATACTCAGGGTGCTCTTTTTAATGCAAACATCCCACATCCTGATGTTCTTAGAGGCCCTGCAGAAAAGCTGCCTATGCTTTTCCACCCTCTGTAAAATCCAGCACTGAAGTTGTCTAAAGCCAGACCTTCCTAACTGAAGGGTACCACTTCATGCTATAAAAATCACTGGTTTTCTGCACATAAACTTGTGCAATATTTTTAGTCTCCCAAAAGCAGTGGGGATCAACTTATGCTTGTCAGAGGTGTTCTCATCTTCTTCACCTGTTGCTGGCAACAGCTGCAGTATCTCCAACTGTTAAAACACAAGTTACTCTTTGGAAAACTCTTCATTAAGAGATTTGGTTCATAACTAAAATCAGATCTGTGGCTCCCACTGAATCGAGTTTAAAGCTGAGTGCTGGCATACTATGGAGAACTGGGATCAAGTCCCAGTGGTCCAGAGAACAAGGCCTGATGCATCCTGTAGGAATAGGCTCCTTTACTCTTTCAGCTGTCATTGGAAACAACTGTGATAAACGTTAACAGTAGGTGGCACTAGAATTCACATTTACTGTGCCTCCAAAACAACCCGAAACCTTTCAAAAGGCAAATTGCTGAGTTAGAGGGAGGAGGGTGGTACTTAGAGCTTTTTCAAGGTGGATGGGGTTTCCTTTACTTCCTATTTTTGTGTTCTGACAGTGAAACTATGTTGACTCTTCCAATATATGTATGTATGTTGTCTGAATATACACAAATGTCTATTGATTTAATTTTGTAGATACTTGTTTCTGTATAAAATTTTGGAAGACATCACTATACATTATGTATATATTGTACTTTGAAATAATAAACATACAAATATGTGAGTGTCTGTTTTGAGTCTGGTTTGCACCATTGCCTGTTTACCACAGTCTAACTCTAGATTGAACAGAGACCTGGGCTGTAGCTCTAAGTGAAGGCTTACGGTGGTGGCAGCGTGCCATGTTGGGTGGTAGTCATCTTTTCTGAGGGGGAGTTTTTCTTCTCATAGTGCAGAAATGCCCTCATGTGTGGCTTGTAAGCATGTACTCTGGGCTAAAAGCAAATTCATTGCTAGCTAATTGTTCTGGCTAGTATGGTGACTGGGAGTGCACTGTAAAATCACCTTCTTGTTTTCCTCCAGTAGGTATAACTATATATGCCAATATAATATCATCTGCAGTTGGAGGGCTTGCTACCTACAGCCTGGCAGGGCAAGTCTTGCAGCTGCCTGTGCTTTTCTATTGCACTATCTAAACAAGAGATGGCAGTCCATCTTTGTTGTATACCTCAGATATTGCAAGACTGTCCAACAGCAAAGCCAGGGGAAATAGGCCTGCACACCCTTCATATCATGCTTCAGAAGCTCTTGGAAATGGGGGTGAGATTTTTCCATCCTAAGGACTAGTGATAGGTGTGTTACAATTAAGTACTGCTGTGATTTACTATCAATTCCAGTAAGTGGCCTTAATACTGGAATCCTGTTTTCCCTTGTGTAATGTGAATCTGACAATCTCATACTCCCAGTAGCAAGGGCCAGTTCCCTTGGTCATAGCTCCACATTTGGCACATTGAATAAATAGAGTAGCAAGTGACAGTTAGAGAGATCTAACGTAGTATCTTTTGGTTTTAACCATAATCATTGTAGAAAAGTGATGCTGTTGTTGCTGGCTGTTTACTATGCCTATATTAAAAGCCCAGGAATCGGTTTTGTAGGGACTGTCTTGCCCATGCAAACTTAACTGCAGGGGGACAGGGAAGAAGGAAGACTGAGAAGGGGATAACTTGTGGACTATATTTTAGTATCTCCCAGAGTGCCTTAAGCAAAAGAAGAAGGGGTCATATTTTCTGTAAAAACTTGATGGCAAACTCCCACTAGCTGCTTAGGAGCAGGGTAAAGGCTCCTGGTGTGTTTTTTTAATTACTATTATTTATATGGTCATATGCTGGAGTTGTTTTGCAGTTCACTACTGTTCTTTCAGCTTTTCCATTGGGAGCAGATGCAGCTCTTGCTGATAGATGAGACCAAAAATCAAGATTTATCTGTGCTTCCAGTACTTTACACTGCTGTTTGGAAACAGCAGCCTAAAGTGAAGTTTCCTCAAATACAAATCTTGGCTTTATTATTTGCAAGTAGCCATTTGGCAAACAGCTTCTCATCCCCATTTTACAGGTAGGTTTGCACTTCAGACTGGAACAGCACAACTACATTTGCAGAGGAAGGGTTCTCTCAGCACAACAGTGTTCGGTACTCAGCCTTGAAGCAAGCCAATCTGATACTGGAACTATTGGGTAATAAATATAGAACTTGATGTTAGCAACTTGTCTAGCTGACTGCAAAAGAGAAAATCACTGCTACTTTCTTTTCTCACTCCCTGCCCTATTTTAAGATTTTTTTTTTTTTTTTTTTAACAGAGATAGGGTGGGGGGTTTGTTATTGCTGTTGTTTTTAGGCCATTTTGCACTAAACCACTGTTCCAGACTTTGCAAGATTTTTGCATGCATAAATGTAACTGTTGCAGTAGAAGTGTGAGCACTTCTGAACAAGTTGTTCTCATCTAATGTTTTTAAATAAGCCATTAAATATATTTGTAGCTGTTTTGCCTTAGTTGGGTGCACTATAGTTGGGGAAATGTCTGGCCTTCCAGTTTTGCTGGGTTCTTCACCATGTGCAGCTGCCCACTGATCTCAGCAAGGCTGCTCTAATGCCTCAAGTGAAGCACCTAGCTGACTAAAGGGCTGGATTCATTCTGCTCTGAATGCCTATGGGCTGTTCAAGAAGTTTCTGTTAAAGAAATAATTCCATGAGAATGCAATAAGGCAAATTAACACATGGAAGCACTGAGAAGTCTCTAAATTCTAACCTAAATGCTTGTGTGTTGACATGAGGTAGGTGAGTACAGCTTTCTCTTACAGGTCTCTGAGAAGTCCTTGAATACTGCCCTGGACTGTCTAACCTGTGGCTATTCAGGAGCATGTGCTGCCTTTGAACATGGAGATGACTTGAAGCAAAACATGCATTTAGGGCAATGTTTCTTTAAGCTATGGTCTGTAAGAGGTAACTGAGGCTGTGATTTCAGAGAGTGGCTTCGTGAATTGTTCCTGACTATTCTTGCCTCAGTGCTATAAGCCCCCACAGTCATCTGACAGAAGTGTTTGTGGGGCTGCACTGTAAAAGCAGCTGGTTAAAAATATTCTGAGAGAAAATTATAAGATCTGAAATTTTGACTCCAGTCAGGGCTGGACACAGGGGAGAAGGTGGTGAGAAGTCCTCCTATCAGCACTGTGGGTAAAAGGTATGGCAAAGCTATGGCTGAAGAAAGCAAGCCTAGTGCTGGTCAGTTTAAACCTGTTTCATGGCTCGGCAGATTCCCTGGAAGCTCTGGCAAGTCAGAGAGGCTGAAAAAGCCTGACCTCCAGCTCAGACCTGCAACCTGGTAATGCTCTAAGTGGCTTGCACTAATCAGCTGGTCTTGCTTTGTTTAGTAATTAGATTACAGAAATATTGATTAGATAGACTCTATAAAATGTTTAAGGACTTCACCCTTCTGGACATGGAAGTGGAAGAGATTTTTCACCCATGAACTGAAGTGACAAAAACGTTGGTATTAGCTTATCATGGGTTTAAAGTTGGAAGTGACATGGGCTACTGGCAACTTGGCTCATGGTGACCCTTTCTTGTTTCCTTCCCCTTGCCTGTGAGCTAGTGCCATGTGTCTAATCTGGCCCTAGGGCTCAATCAGCTGGTAGGGATGATTTACACGGGGGACAGGACTACACTGCGGCAGGGCAGAGCCAGGACTGGCCTAGGGCTCTAGCTGAAATGTGTGATGTTGGTGAGGCTGTTGCCCACAGCTGTCCACCTGATCCTCAAGCTGTGCAGTTATTAACCTGTTCAATCAGCTCCTCACCTACTGCAGGTCACTGCTCAGTCTTTTGAAGCCAAGCAGAAAATAGTATCTGTTCTCCATGACAACTCCATGCTGTGACCTGTAGCGCGTCAGAGACAGCTGCACCCCCCGGAGCTGCCCGTGCTGCAGGGACAGGAACTCCTCGAGGGAGGCAGGAGGGCTGGCAGCAAAAGGGCTGTGTGCCTCCAGGTAAGCCCTCCTCCCCCAGCATTCGCAGCCCCTTGTCTCATTTGGCTTTACTCAGACATTTCTGGGCATTAGAAAGATCCAGCTGGAGTCAAGCAGGTGTTCTCCATCAGCAAGGACTGGTGGAGGAAAGTCTCTGCTTTGTAAGCCACTCTGGTGAAGCGAGTAAAAATTCATCCAGGTATCTGTGGCCCTGGGGAGCCAAGCTTTGAACCCTTGCAGTTGTTCTTCAGTCTGTACCCAGAGGGGCCCTGAAACCTCGTCACCAAACACACCAGGACAGGCTGCCAGCAGCAAACTGCTACCACATTGGCACTTCACAGCGCCTTTAAATCAGGACCTGGCAGACCACGGGTTGAACCAACTTTATCTTTGCTCCTAAGGCAGCTGAAGCTTTTGGAAGAGAAGTGATGGATTTAGCAATAAGCCTGTAGCACCAGGATCCCAGGTTACTTTTTTTTCTTTTAATACCTGAATTATGTCAGCTTTTTCTCTCTCAGACTTCCCTTGCTTTCTTCAAAGGCTGCTTGTTCAACCATTTAAATTTTGACCTTGCTCAGCTGGTTACATAGCAGATACCTTGCTGGTACTGGTCACCTTGCGATGTCAAATTCACTGCAATGTGTCTCTTGCTCAAAAAGCGTGTATAGGCACCTGCAAGGCATGCTGAGGCATGGTGGCAGGCAAACTCCCTCCCATCCACACTGAGCGAGTGTGATTTAGCCTTTCTTGGCTGCGACAGTAGCTGAAACAATGGAAACCTCCCCAAAGGCTGGGGCATGCAAGCCAGTATGATTTCTCTTGAGAGCAATAAACAGAGGCACTTAGGTTTAGTTAATTGTGTGTCAGAGCAAACGTTGAAAACAAACTTCCCAACCCAAAGCAGTAAGCTTAGCACCAGCTGCTGAGGGAGGCTTCTGGCAAGAAAGGCAGGCTTGGATAGACGAGCAAGGAAACGAGACACTTCCGAAGGGTGACTTGGGCCAACTTCACGGGGCTCCTGCTCCAGTGCCCCATCCCCGATCGTGCAGGGAGCACAGGGTCAGGGCACGGAGAAGCAGTTTGCCTGATGGGCACCTTCCTTTGTGCAGGTGCTTTGTGAACTGAAGCCAAGCCCACCATGGACCCAGAGGCAGGGGAAGGGGAATTTCAGCTGGGGTCCTCCTGATCCCTGATACATGTAAAGATGAAAAATTCGTAAGTTGTCCAAAATATGAAGGTTCCTTAGAGTTTACAGTCTTCTGACCACTAGAGACCCAATACATGCAACAAACAGCACAGAGACATCTGAAGGACCTGACGTTCCTTTACCAACCTGCCAGGTCACCAGTTAGGGGAAACCTTTAAGGGGGAACAAGCCAGTCGCTGAGGCAGAGCTGGAAAAGAAAGCAGCTTTCTAGCTATGTCACTTCTGCTGCAACTACCCAGCCAGCCTTTCTCTCCCTAGAGAGATACCAAATTTGGCTGTGTCAGCTGCAGCTGTGAAGGTCTGCCCCCCGGGAAGTGGAAATCCAAACCTGCACTGTTGGGAAGATGCAGCAGACACTGCAACAGGTCTTTTCTTTGTGCAACTTTTCTACCTGCAATTTGCCTGTGAATTGAGGAGTTGAGCTTGTACGTGATATGTTGAGGTTAGGCCTGAACAAAAATTCTATTTCTGAAAACATGCTTAAAAAAAATCCCTTAAAAAAATTAGTTTATTGTTGTGCCTTTGATAGGTTTCAGAAGGCAAGGTTGGGTTAGTCACTGTTACTTACAGTATCAGAAAAACAAGCTAGTTAAACACATAAAAACAAAAAATAAGTTTTGCGAGAAGACCCCACACTTGCTTTCTAATTACCTTGAACACAGCTGTCACAAGCTACTCTTCTGAACAGCTCTGGCTAGGAGGAAACTGTCTCGATCAAGTAGAAAAGGTTTAAAATTAAAATACAAGGGAGAAGAAAGGGCTAGGAAGTGGATAGCTAAGACAGCTAAAAAGCTAAGAGAAAAAAGGAAGAAATGTTTTTTTAAAAAGGTAACACTGGCACAAAAGAAAACAACCACTTTTTGGAACAGACCAAAGTCCCGACGTGAGAAGATGTCTGAGTGGCGTGGGTGAGCAAGCTCGCACCGTGTTGCCTGCTGAAGGGTCACAGCAAGCTGGTGTTCATGGACAGAGCCACGGCGTTTCCTCTTCTTGATAGAAGATGAACACTGCCCACTGCAGGTCCAAATTTGGAGTGCAACTCAAAGCACAATCTTCACTTCTCCATATTAAACTCTGGAGCATCTAGAAGATTCAACTTGAAGTGGATATTTATGAAAAAGAAACAGAAAAGGCTGACTGCTCTTGGCAGCGTGGCATAGAAATTGCTTTTACAAAATGCATTAACTTTGGAGATTCCTTTTGTGAAGCGTCTGCCTGCATTGGACCTTGTCAGCTCCGAAGCCCATCAATTTTCCCTTCCCCTCTTCTTACCTGTGTTCCTGTGAGTTTGCTGCCTCCACAGGGAACCAGAAGCTCCAGCCTCTGCCAGACCTTGCTCAGCTTCCTGATTATTTAACTGCATTTCTACTGAGGAATAAGACACATACTCATCGTAGGAACGATCCACCCAGTTCAGCTTTGCATGGGCCTATCCAGAAGCTGCGCAACATAAAGGGAAGTGCTTCAAGCATTGCTTTGTCTCAGAGTAATTGCTGGTTCAATTTCTTTCCTGCTTTTTCCTAGATCTTATGACAAGAAGTCATGAGGACAGCAAGTTGCCTGCAGTTCTAGTTTGCTGTTAGATTCCTGGATGCCAAAAGTTTGGAGAATTTGCTCTTCTCAGTGTTAGAATGACACAAGCCATACCTGCCTCCCGGGGTACAGGCCAACTGGCTTCCTGCAGCCCCAGGCCTGTGGCGGGGCTGCCTGGGCCAAGAGGAGAGAGACGGCTTCCAGCCATGCTCCTGCCCTCCATCCCGCTCATGTCCCAAAGCCGCTGTTTGCTGGTGCCCCTCGAAAGCGAAGGTGGCTCGTTGGGCCCATCAGCCAGGCGCCCCTCGAGCGCTCCGTCCCCACGAGCGTCCTGAGCAGCACTGCAGGGACGAGCGCCGTGTGGGGCACTCCTGGCAGGGCATGCCGAAATACAACAGTAATACAAGAGCACAGATGACTCTGTACTGGCAAACTGTATGTGTCTGATTTGACTGTTAGCTCTTACAAGGGAGGGGAGATTGTATTATAGCAGTAGTGAGGATGAAAAATGCAAGGATCTGAATGCGAATGCCCTGCACGAATGTTGTGAGAAGCTGGAGATACCTTCAAAGCAGAACAGCCAGGACGAGGGAGTGGGATTTGAAAAATAGCTGAGGGAAAAATACAAGCCAAAATTCATTTTTTTGGAAAGGTGCACATACAATGAGGGACATGCAAAATGTTACAGTAGAGCTATGGATGCAGTGAAGAAAAAGCACTGCAAAAGACCTGCCTCAAAAGTAACTATTTATCATTTACAATTCTTTTAAAAATCCTTTACGCTGCTGCTTGCAAAGGTCTGAAAATGGTTAGCATGCCAAGCACGTATGTCTATCGTGCTGGGTAATGCTGCATCGTCATTTCCTGATGCTTCTGTTCTTCTGTCCATATCCATCTGTTGTCTCGTCAGAAACACTTGGGGACGGGGATTGTTGGGTTTCCCCGATGCAGAACCCATGATGAATTGTTCCTGGTTCTTGCCTGGATCTTCTAGACACTAGTATCAAAAAGAAAAGTTTAAAGGTTTCATATAACAGAATTAAGGGGAAGAGGAATTATCTCGGCCTTTGTGAACTAGCAAGGAAAGAATGTAAAAATAAGTACTTTGTAAAGTTTGGACTTCCAGAGGCAAGTGCAAGGTGCACAAGAGGGCAAACCAAGCGTGCAGCTAGCAGGTGTACAGGTCTGCAAAGATGCCTTCACTGTAACGCCAAGGAAATCAAAATTGCAGCCAAGAAAAACAATTAAAGTGATGCAATGACATAATTCAACTGCTGCCAGTAGAATATAAATTACTTGCAGGACAAGCAAGAAGGAAAACACCTACAGTATTTGTGTAACACAGATACAGACCTCACGACTCACAGGTAAAAATGGGCGATTCTTTGAACCTATGGACACAAGAACAAACTCAAATAAAACAAATGATCTAGCTTAAAGCAATGTTATAATAAAGGGGCCTGATGGGGCAGATGTTGCTTATAGCTGCCTTCTCTCCTTGCTGTGTGGCAACACACCATCTGAATGAGAGCAAGACCTCAACCTTACAGAAAGCACCAACCAGACCTTTCTCTGAGGACTGATATTGAAGCAAGAATGAAGAATGCATGCTCAGGTTTGTAAATTTTTGGCTAGATTAGTTTTAAACCCACCATGTCTAAAACTACAACTAGAACAGATCCATTTGGTGAGCAGAACAACCTAAGAAGGGTAGACTTCTGCACCAGGATGCTACATCTTGCTCTTCTCAAAGTCACGCTAAAGCTGGATAAGGATGTGATTGACTTCATGCACTTTCAAAAAGAGAAGTAATGCACTCCACCGACAGCTTTGAGATCTCTGCTCGAGAGATGTCCTACCAGTAAGGCAGATGGGACATACAGGTTATGTTGTCTAGACTTCTGCTCCATGCCTTTCACAGGTTATGAAAATATTGTGGTCACAGCACTGCTTTTGCTAGCAATGCACAGAAGCAATAAACTAGGCATGAGAAAATGCAGATGTAGAGCCACAAAAAGATACGAACCTTCTTGCTCAGACTCACCCCTCTATTTTGCTAGAAAGCAGTGAACAAACATTTCGTGATGAGGGAGTAAAATGCATTTTATTCACCCAACACCCTTTTTTAGTTGGATGTACTTCTGGGATATCTACTGATTATTCATATTTCACAGCTTCATCTGTAATTTAGACTTTAGCACAAGCAACATGATGCAATGCCTGATAAGCAGGAGAGGGGAAATGCATGCACAATACAAGATGTTCCCATCCAAATCTCGGTTCCTCTTAATGAAAAGAGGACCTACAGGGCACAGTGTTACGTGGGCTCAATTATAAAACTCCTGGTTGCAGAGCACTCTGTGAAATTAGTAAGCAGAGACTGATATTTTTAAGCACAGACCTCAGTTACCATTTTCTCAGAAATGCCTAGGAGATCGCTGACTTCATCCTTTGACCAGGGAAGCAGGGTGCAGGCACGAGCTCATTCAAGGTTGGAAAGGAAGTCTGTGGTGAACCTCAGGCTCAGGGACCTGATCTACAGCCACAAAACTGCCCTTGCCCCACATGCAGGCCCAGAGAGCAACTCAACAGAAAGGATCTCAGCAAAGACTTTTTGCAATTTTTGTGACAATATGAGTATCTAGACAGGCTCAATCCCACCAACAAGTCAATTCACACCCTACCCTGTCCTGGTGTTCCCATCATCCTCTCTCCCCCCCATAGAAAACCTCTTTTGTCTGCTACCTACAGATCTATGAGTAAAAAAGGGAGACCTAAATCAGTCTGCAGAAAGTATTTAAGAACAAAAGATTAATTTTAATATCCAGTTTTGAGTAAGTTTGGCCGTTAGCTTCAGGAAGTCTTCATCATTTATGTAGAGGAGGAAGCAGATGGAAATCACAGAATTAATTTGACCTGAAGAGATTGTGTTATGGAAAAACATGTGTCAGGACCCATTATTCAAGATTACAGACCTGCGGATAAAATAAGCCACGTGTGGTGTACAAGTATGAGCGTGCCGGATGCCATTTAGCAGCCTTCTGAGCTGCACATTTCCTCAAGTAAAGGAACATGTTGGTTTTGCGCAGGAGAATCCAGGACCTTTAGCAGCTTTTCTGTCTTCTGTCCTTCAAGGAATAAGATTAGCAACAGGAATGTTCCCTTTGAAAGCCAAGAAATTGAAGGACTGATAATGCTGTCCCTTGTCTTTGGGTGGGATCTGTTTCAATTGAAGCAAAAAGAGTGTAATACCATCTGGAGTGAAAGCCCAGGGCACCCAAGTGTCCACAGGGGCAGTTTTGGGCTCTAATTATTGCTAATGTACCCTAGCTGTGCTCCCAGCTGTGAAGAAATGGCTTGAAACTTGGCTAGCATCTACTTTATAGGTCCCAGTTTTCTCCAGCTCTGGAGGTGTGGCAGACACCAAGGTCCTGGCCAAGAGTATGAAGGGGAAATAAATTCAGGCCATGACAATAAACTCTGTTTGTTGGCTGGCATGCACGCAGGACACAGGCACACCACAGTGCCTGTCTGTGCTATGCTGATCTGAGGATGTGCCAGCACTGAGCACTTACCTGTCAGCCAGGCCTGCTGTGGTCAAAATAGGGAATGGTCTCTTCCCCAGAGCAGAGGATGCTTTCAGAGGCCAGGTGAGATCAGGGACAGTAGGAAATATCCAAGGGAAAAGGGGAGAAGACTAGAGTTTTGAAGGGCATGGAAGTGTTTTGCAGCACTGTAGTTGTACCTTGCATTCAAGTCACTGTTACGTTTGCCGTGGTGCGTAGGACCCTCAGACAGGGGGTGGTCAGCAGAGAAAGTAGCTGTTATCCTACAGTTCTTATTTTGTAGATGATGTAACTAAAGGACAGGAAAGCTGCAGAGGTTGCAAAGAGGAATCAGCGCAACTGGAGTTTGTTGTGCAATTCTGTCATTAGTAGAGGGAAAAGGGTTAGGTTAGTAGCTGTCAGGCTCAGTGAATTCCTCAGGCCAGAAGGGACCCTGGCTCCAAACACTGCTTAAAGCAGGGCCAACTTCAAAGTTAGGTCAAGGTCTGGACATCTGTAGGGATGGAGATCCCACAGCCTGCCTGGGACCCTGCTTCACCTCTTGTGTGAAAATGTTAGTGAAAATGAAGACTGCCTTTCCTACAAACCCTAAAGTCACTAACGACGGCAATTAGATCCCCCTCACCTTCTGCTCCCCAGCTTGACCAAACCAGCTCCCTCTTGGGACCTGAGTCTCATGGGAGCTGCAAGAGTCTCTTGTTTTGTGAAGGCCCAACAGATCACAAATGTGAGCTTGGCAGCAAACACTCCTTTTGAGATCATGGGTAGCAATGCAAACCCTACTTCTCACTTCTTTCTATTGCATGTAAGAGCAAAGCCAAGTGACAGCTACAGTGATAGCTGTAACTATCTGAAGTTAGGGACCTTTGTAATGGCCTGAGTTTTGTGCAGTTTGGTGGCAATCACAGCAGGCCATGCTGAGTTCCTCTCACTTTGAAATTGCTCTTAAAAACAGTCTCTGAGTTTAAGGATCCCTTCTTTTGATCTCCATTACCCATTCTGGAGATGCTGACTGAGGACTTTTTAAAGGAGATGTTATCCAGTCCCTTTGGCTAATTTTGGGGGTTCTGGCAGCCAGAGAGTCCACCGTTCTTTTCTCTCACGTTTAGGACATTTGCAAAGGAAAATGCAGTGCAGCAGTGACACCAGGGAGAGCTGCAACCTACCTACCTTGGGCAACAGACTCCCCATTCAAGCCTGCCACTAAGTTGGCAACTAGAAATACTCTTAATATGCACTTACTGTTCCTGTAAATGTTATTAATGGCTTGGTAGAGAAAAGCTTGGTCTGAAATTTCCCCTGTCCTCCAAAGCGAGAAACCATGTCTTGTTGCATGACAGACAGATATAGGACCTCTCTGTGAAGCCTTAGTGTAATCTCTGCACACCCTGCTCCAGTCACGTTGCAGGATATATTCGAGCAGGGTTTGACTTTCGCTCTCATTATAGAGCAATCCAGGGGCAGCAGGGTGTTTGGGAATTCAGAGCCAAGAGACTGGGCTATAGGGGGCTTGGGATATGTGTCCCAGCATGGTTTCAGTGACGCCGAGAAGACAGGCCAGTAAACCAAGTCTGAAGCTAGGTCATGGAAGAAGGTTTGTTTTCCCATGGCAAAATGCTTTCTGCAGGCCACAGTGGGGTCGATTTGCAGAAGTGTTCCTCCCTGCCCTTGGCTTTGTCACCAGGGTGTTCTCAAGGAGTGCAGCTTTTCTATGCGGGTTCAGCTCAGCTCTGAGGCTAAGTGCTACGAATGCAAAGGAGCCACAAACTTCAGAACATAACCAAAACCAATGCATTTATTTATCATTCTTGTGCTCTGAGTGAATATAAACAGGCTATGCATTAATTCACATTAACATGCTGAACGTTGATTCTATTCATTCTTGGCATATCTGGGCTTCACAAGACCAAAAGCAGTAGCCAAGACATTTTTAAAGAAATGGGGAACAGTGCTTTGTGCCTGGTTGATTACAGACCTTTAAGGAACACAGGACTTGCCTTAACAGACTCATCTAGTTCCCTGTCCTGCCTCCAGCGATGGCCTACTTTCTCTGCCGAACATGTCAGAGCTCTCTGATGCACATACGAAAAATTCTTTCCTGATCCTCTAGTGATCTTGTGTTTGGAGGCAAAACACTAGTAGTTTGTATTTGGAAGAGGCAGGAGAACCTATATCTGAACTAGCCCCACAGATTTCAGGGAGTTCCACCCATCTAGCTAACACTGCAAAATTGAATGTGGGCTTCACACCAACCTCCCAGGATGAAGCCAGCATTTTACCACTGCATCCAGCAGGGAATAAATTGCGTTGTTCTCAGGGGATGCCCAAGTAGCACAGGCAGGAATAGTCTCAAGAATCCCAGTGCACTTTCTGGGATGAAATTAGAGGGTTTATAGCTTACCGGTAATCCAAAACTGGTTATCAGTCATCTTTATATAAGTGTTAGAGCTTATTGTAAAAGTCACTCGTCCCCTTTCTTTTTTGGTGTGGGGGTGTGTGTGGGTGGGGTGGATCTAATTGAAGAATGGCTACCTACAGTGTTGTTATGAACAAACTTATTGCAATTTAAACACCTGTACTTTGTTTTTTCAGCTTATAATGCAGTTTGGGTCATAGCCTCTCTCAGTTACAGTAAGCTGTACTGTGATACTCTCTTTCCCTGTGCAGGGAGGTGCACTAGTGAGTCATTTCCAACTCTCCAGCCAGAAGAGGTGTTGCTGTGACTTTGAGATGTGTTAGGAAATAGGAAGAAAATTCCTTAGTTTTAGCCGTAAGGCCAGCTTCATCCAGCTGCAACTTGAGTTATTTAAAGAGGCCACTTTTGCAATCGTATGGGCAGTGGAGGGTGAAACAGTGCTTTTATCTTTTACATGGAAATACATACAGAAAAGACATACAAAGTAGGGCTAAGGATACCCTTTCTTCATCTCACTCTGGACCGTGGTCCCACAAGTGCTCAGCATATTGTACCCAGGTAACTGCTCTTACACATGATGGGACGATGGGGTTGCGGGAAGTGCAATGATGAAAAGTCTAAGTTCAAGCATCTTCTCCCATTTGGTATGGTTCAGAGCACCATGCTAGGATGTGAAGGGGGTTTAGCAAACACAGGTAGCCTCTCAACCTGCTTTAACTTGATCATCTGTCTTCCTCAAAGCAAAAGCATTTTGTAAAATGCAGCCACTACTCAAAGTAACCTTACGGACAGTGTGTCTTTGAGATAGTTGTAATCATATTCTTGGGAGCAGCTGAAAAGTTACTGGAACAAATGTGTGATAAAAGCCTTTCCACCCCCCACCCCCCGCCAGCATCCGCAGAAACACTTCTGAATGCCATGATTCCTTCGTTGTTTAAAATGATTCAGCAGTAGACTCTCAAATAGTCTCCATCTGGTTAAAAATAGTTGCTTGCCTCATATGGCTTTATCATGGTACTGTCAACTGTAAAATGTTCCACCTTCCAAAAAATTAGAGTGAAAAATGAAAGGGAGTTTTCACACATCATTACTCTCCATAGTTAGAACTGCAGAGCTCATTCCAAGCCTGTCAAAGGAGGAGAGGCCAGCTTGGAAGGCAGGAAAGCAAGATATTCGTGTTATTGCTTGGTGCCCAGCAGGTTCCTGTGAAGCGTTGTCTTACACACGAAAGCAGCCAAGCTGATGGGTCACTCTGTTTCCCAAAACAAGACTCTAGTTTACTTTCAAGAAATATTTATTCATTGGACTTCTGAAGTATAGCAAGAGCTTAGTCATAGCAGCTGGATGTCTGCTGATATCAGGAGAACATGCTCCAGGAGGGAACTAGTATAACCCAGTTAGCTGAACCACACTCTACAGTCAGCCCATAACACTGGGGCAAGACAGTCCAAGAGCCTTCAGCCTTCATCAGGCATGTCAAGCTCCCCACTCTCCACATGCACAGACCAGGGATGGGCCTGCAGGACATGTGATATATTGGCTTTCTTTTCATTTAGATCAGTAAACAGAATGTGTTTTAGGGAAAAAAGGGGTATCATGATTGTAATAGTGGCTGGAAGGTGCAGGCAGGTTATTTCTCAAAGTGCTGTAACATGATGCTTGAGTGCAGTTGCCTTCAGGCCCCGCAGCTGGGGCCTGTTCGTGTGGTGCCACAGTGGTGTCACAGGGCCGCATTCATGAGGCACAGCAGAGTGCTAAATGGAAAGCGCTTTGTGTCCAGCCTACTGGGCCATGCCTGGGTGGAGTTGGACCCTGCTTCTGCAGTGTCCGTAGTCAGCTCCTAATGCGCCTGTCTTATGAGAGCTTCCAGCTGAGGAGTAAGCGATGCACAGATGGAAAGGCTGAGCTGCTTTGCTCCATGGCTCCAGATCAGAGGAAAGAGCCACTTGCAGTGAGCAGCAGATGTGTTCATTGGGGTTTCTCCCATCTGCTGAGCAGAAAACAGCCTTAGACTTGGTGATGCTCAGTCGCTTCCAGCACTAAAGAACTTCAAAGATGCCAGAGGAGGGCATATCTTTCTTTCGCTGCATGTTTCACAGCATCAGAAGCTGACTTTAGAAGCTGTATGACAAATTGTTGGTTAATACCTGCATTAATTCATTTTTACTGAAAAAAATACACGTGCTGTGCATGCAGAGCAGTCTTCTGGTCTTTTTGACAAGGTGTTATGTGAAATCCTGCTCCCTGGACCATGGCAATTCACTCTTGCTGGAATACAGTCAGGCTGCAGATGGCAGCTGTGGGAACTACAGGGTCTCTGCATTGCATAGCGCCACAGTCAAATCCTAGCCAACATCAGTGGGGCAGGATTTTACTACATAGTCAAACCTCCCACAAAGGCCTAACTGAGCCAAGTGCTGCAGCATGTATGTAAGATGCTCTGAGTACCCATCTCTGCCAACAAGCAGCGTTCACTGGCATTGCTGCTATATTTAAGAGGGCCTGAAGCATTCCTTTCACAAAGCCCCATCTCCTGATATTTATATCTGGACCATAAGTGTTTGCTCTGGATTAGTCTTGATGACACAAAGGATAAGCCTAGAAATGAGTCGCTGCTACAGATAAATTAATGCCTTGAAGGAGCACAGAAAGGGTCCAAGTTTGCTAACTTCAGATGCCTACTTGTGTGCCAGACCCCAAGAAATAGTTGTGTTTATGGGAAGGGACTTTTTCACAGGCCAACAATTTTAATGCACACCAGGCCTTATGCAATTTTTCTCTCCATTTAAAATACAATGATAAAGTTTTGAAGTGTGGCTTTTGTGCATGAATGAGACAGTTTCCATAATATTTTTTAATACGCATAGACATTTTGTTTTGATCTCATGGGGCATGAGTCAACTCCTATTTGAGGCCACTTGAGTCCTCCCGGTGACCTTCCTGGGGGCTAGCTAATTGGGCAGCAGAGGTCTGACGCACGGTAGGTGGCTGGCTAGCATGACCTGCCGAGCCTTAGGGCAACTCAAAAGAGCAGTTCAATCCAAAGAGCCTGGATCAGGAAATTACATCCATAGTATTCAGTATACTTAGTGGAAAAACAACGTTTCTGCCCTAAAAAGGCACATGCTGCAACATCACAAGCCTCCCCTGGACAAGTCAACAGCAGTAGGCATTCAACCCTGCCAGATCCCTGAAGCTCGCCCATCTGAAGCAGATGTCAGGTTTCTTATTTTGAAGGCTACAGGATTTAGGGGCGCCTTGATTTGACTGGGCCCTTTGAGTGGAACAAGCATGGCCCTGGGTTGCCTGAATTACATGGACCAAGTCCTTCACACTCACAAATGCAAGCAGGCCCCATGAACCTGACCCGGCCTCTCTCGGCGGTGCTGCCTGTACTGCACTGCTGCACGGCAGCACGAGCAGACCTGTAGCACTGATTTCAGTGAAGACAGCTAAACACACAGAGGATGCAAGGATGGGATCCCACTTAAATTCAGGCATGTGTCAATCCAGTATATATGAATTTTATTCCTCCTTCCTAAGGACTGTGGGAAGAGTAATTTCTTTTCTGGTAGAAACAAATTTCTGCAGGGAAATCCAAGGTTCCCCAGTTCAGCAAAACTGCAGCAAGTTACCTCAGCGCAGAAAAGTTCCCCTATTCCGTAGGGCCAACTGGAAAAAGAGAAGACCTGGATTCAGTAAAACACGTCAGACCCCAGACGAGCAACAAACAGAATCAGGCCCACAGAGCTGTAGATTGGGCTTCCTCACAATTTACATGAGTTATTCACATCTCATTAGCTCTTTATCTGTAAAGAGCTGCCCTTTATATATAAAGAGCTAATGATACGTGTTTGCCACAAGGCTGAGCGTGTAACTATTCTGCGGTTTCACAGAAAAGTGTTAGTGTAGAACATAAACAGGATTGCGGCAATCTACAGAGCAGTAAGTCAATTAGAAAACTCCAGTAGGTGGTAGCCTATGCCTAGGTCTGGTGCCATCAAGCACGGCTTCTCTGCTCTAGAAGAGACGTGGGAATTGTTCTGGAGGTTGCAGCATTGCAGGCTGCTGGCCACATGTGTGGGTACTCTACCACGGGGTCTGGTAAGTAAATGGCACATGGTTTGGAAATTAAGCAAGGTATTTTATGTTTATAAAACAGCTCATAAGAGTTTTTAAAAAGGACTAGCAGTGTTTATGCATAAGCTGAATGGACTTTAAAACATTGCATGCTTTGTTGTGTCAACTCTCACACCTGCAGGAGATATTTAAAAAAGATCTGTCCCCATGAAATAAGGGAACCAAACTCCTCAGTGAGTCTAAGTCCATCTTAGTGCTCCAGCTAGAGCCACGTTGAACATTTTTGCTAGCTGAGCTGCAGGATGTTATGGAAAATGTTCACTCCAAAGAGTCTCTGTTCCTGTCTGAATTTAAAGTTGGCGAAAAGCAGTGAGTGAAACTGCAGGGGAACTGGTATCGGGAGGCAGCCTAGGCACAGAGCTCAGCTCCCCTGGGGTGGGTCACTGAGTGCTCCCTGGGAAGTGGGGAGGTCTTGGAGGGCGTCCAAGCCTTGCCGTGCATGGCAGCCTGCCGCTGGGCTTCTAGGCTGCCTGCACAACACAGGAAAAAAATGACACATTTCTCTCACTGGCACACTGAAAGGTTGAGACGCGCTGTTGACTTCAAGGCACTTCAACATTTCAAATCCATATGGACACCTTGATGAGAAGGGGCTGAGGGTAGGAAGTGATAGAGCATTGCCCTGAAATAGCAAAAATCTTGATTTTCTTGCCTTGAAAACCAAGCTGGCAAGGTACTTGGAGTGTTGGCTTCTCTCTAAGCTCACTAACTGGGGCCCACTGTGCTGCAGGCAGATATCTGCCTACTGACGGGAGTCTGTATTTTTTTGCAGAAACGACTACTCCCTTTAGGCTGCATAGAGACGAGCAGCATAAAGGTAAAAGAACAGTAGCTCAGCTAAAGCTGCCCAGATCGCTTTTCAGACCAAGAAGAGACTTTTCCAAAGAAGAGTGAAGTTGCGCAGAGCATTTTCTTGTACTTTCTCGAACGACCAGATATGCTTTACATTGTGTGTTTTGGTTTTCTATGCCAGAGAGACCGCTGATTTCAAGATTCATTCTTATAGACCTTCTTATAGTTTTCTTTCCATTGCACCACTTGCACTAGATCCTGCCTTGACTTTGTTTATTTGTAGGATGACACGAAGATTCAGTCTATAAATGGTTATTGACCTGGGAAGAGAGAGTTTCTAGAATTTAAGGGTTGGGCAGTTTCTGGGAAACTGCCTTATCAGCATCGCTACAAACTGGAAGCTTTAACAACTCTTACTTAGCTGTGCTTCTCTAGTTCCTGTTCCTAGAGTTTAGTATCAGTCTTTGTACATGCATGCTTATTTTTGCAATATGTTATTTACAACAGCTTCAGGCCAAGATTGCCACAAAATGATGAAGCCAAGATCGATTGTTTTGCTATTACTGTAATGAGGTGTCAACTAAGTCCTGAAGCAAACCAGTAAAGGAAAACATACTTCTATGCACAGAGACTGCATAAAGACAGACACCAAGAAACTTACATTTCCTCTTCTGCTGATGGAGAAAGGAATTGTTTGAGGGATTCAAGGGTTATCAGTAGAAGCGAAAGATAAAATAGGAACAGAGGAGTATTTACGTTGAACAGCAAGGAGTATGACGATAGCGCACTCTGGTCTCTAAGAGCAGTGGAGGAGGCCTGACAGGGAATGGAAGAGTGCAGCACTCTGGGGGTTTGAAACAGAACTGTACAATACATTAAAGTCTGCTCTAGGAATGAGCCTGCACTTACCCAGGGATGGACTCACTCTGAAGTTTCACAGAGTGAGAATGGGCTGGTTCATCCTAAACCCCACGAGAGTCTGCAGTGCTTCAAGCCTTCCCCTTCAGACCTGA
The DNA here is from genome assembly GCF_036370855.1 of Dromaius novaehollandiae. Taxonomy (NCBI): domain Eukaryota; kingdom Metazoa; phylum Chordata; class Aves; order Casuariiformes; family Dromaiidae; genus Dromaius; species Dromaius novaehollandiae. The sequence continues at coordinate 39,109,179 of NC_088103.1, read as the reverse complement.
GCTGGCAGCCCAGGCTGGAGCTGCTGCTCCTTGTCCCTTTGAAGAGCCCTTCCTCAGCTCATCTGGGAATGCTCGACCCAGCCGTAGCATTCAGGTGGCAATATCGTTAACTGTTTCCCTCCCTGACAGCTTAGCAGTTTTCATCACATGTATAATAGTCGCAGGCGAAGGGCAGGAGGCTGTGAGAAGCCATGTTTCAATCCTCTCTTCCTGTGAAAGCTGTGTAGAACACAGGCTTTGCATCCTGGATCCAGCCCTCTTCCCCAAGGGTGCTCAGCACAGTCCCGAGTGACGACTGATGGGGAAGGAGGCAGCCAGGCAAGTCGTTTGGTGCAGACACCCCATCCCCTGCCATCACACGGGCGGATTGCTTAGCAAAGCAGGCATCTGCATCAGAAACAAACATCCACAGATCCGTGGACACACCGCACTGTAACTTCACCTCATGAATCGCTGTTATAATAATCCTGCTTTCTCAGTCTTAATGACTGAAGTCAGCCATAACCAAGAAAAACAGCAGGATTATCCTATAGCACCTGTTCCCACTGAAAGGGTTACTGCGAGCTGGCTGTACCGAGACGTCCTTCAGGTGTCTCCATGAAACCAGACTGAGTGCCATCCATGGCAACCGGTCAGAAGAAGTCCTCCCTCCCCTCCACTTCTGCATACTCCCTTTCCAGGTATTTTCAATGCAACAGCTGGAAACTCCTAGCAGACAAAGGTCAGTCCACATGATTACAGATGTCAGTGCTTGCACACTCTCCAATACACACAGTTGCTACCACGCTGCTCTTCAAATAGCATCCTCTCTTGTTTGACTGTCTAACAGGGAGGCAGCATGGGAAATACGGGCTGTAAGCTGCAGGGCTCAGAAGACAGACAGTAACTTTAAAGCACTTTAAAACAAGCTGTGTTCCTGCTCATCGTTCCTTACACTTTTGCCGTACAAATGAAGTACCTGCCCCACAACATTTAAAGATTGTGTGGCATTTACCTCCACAATATGATAGTAGCTGATATAAGAGTATGATATTTCACTGGAGAATGAAAATATTTGAATTCAGAAAAAGAAATCTGCCTAGCAACAGCTGTTTACATGGGAAAGCTAGAAACCCAAAAAAAGCCCAGAGAAATTGGCTCAGTGAGTGTGAATAGGTCAGGCAACAAGAAAAAAATTCTCCCGTAGATGGAAGCCTTCTGCCTAATCCCACCTTTCAGACATGACATCTTTTCTACTGTGCCCCCTTGTCTGGCTTCCATTTAGGACCACCTTGATTATCAAGGTTAGCTCAATTGCCAAAAAGCCACTGGACTTTCCAGCAGTGCATCTGAGAGCTGGTCCGGTGACCTGCCCCAAGGTCTGTGAACCAGCCCCTGGAAGAGAAGGGAGACGCTCTAGAAGGAAGGAAGTGGCCACCTATGGGCATGATTTAAATGCGGGAGCTCAAATGTAAGAAAAGTCCCGCTTGCCAGTGGAGCCCAGAGAGCAGAGGGCTCTGTGTCTTGGGCTGCTGCACAAATGTGTAATGCTCTGTGAGTAACGTTAACGTGCTGCTGTCGTTACTCACGTGTCCAGGGGTCCCTTCAAGGCAGAGTATCTCCAGGTGGTTACTACTTTTGGTCGCATGGAGCCGCAGGGAAAGTATGATGTCCCGTAATGGTGCAGAGAAGTGCTGCGACTGCCCCTAATGCCTCCATGGCAAATGCTAACTCCTTCCTCTATCCTTCATCTGCAAGAGCGTCCTCCTGTCTCTTAAGCAGAGGCTTTGGTGAACTGTAGCCACAGATGTTTTTTCTATAATGGAATGTAACATTAAACTAAACATTGGAAAATGAAGACAAACAAAGCAACAAATCGGAGAAATAATCCTTAGCTTGTAATGAATTTTGCAAAACATTGTCAAAATTAGGTTTCATCTGAACAAAAATGTATTTATCGTATCTGTCAACTTTGAAAAACTGTTTAAATTAAGATTTTATTTTGAACCCTGAAGATGATCCAGAAGTGACATGATACTTATAAATAGCTTATTATATACCACAGTATGAAAAATACATTTATCTTGGTGCTATTGAGTCAAATTCATTGTCATATGGGAATTAGTACTATTCTTCCTAATACCAAGATAGAAAAAAGTATAAAACCACTGGGAGGTGAATGACAACAACCCACTGCTCAGATTCTCTTGTGAAAAGGAGCATAAGGAAATGGTGCTCTTTGGAAAAGGTCACCTCGATACTGAAGCTCATCTAGAACTGGACCAAGCCAAAATGATACCAAGCAGCAGGAGCTTTTGATCCCTGCCAGACTGCACAGGATTTGAACCTACAACCTATTCAAAAGCTGTTCTCAAGCCCTGAGCCAGCCAGGCCCCCATTTTAACTCAGTTACACTGTGAATGGGTGGCTCTTTTCGAAGTCTTCACCCTGTTATTTTTGGCAATGGCTTTGACAGGATTGCAGGACTGCAGACGGTTTCTTGTGCCAGCTCAACTTCAAAGTAAGAAATGTTCTGTGACCCCAATACCAAGTACAAAGCTCTGCAAAGGCTCTTCTGACAGGGCTGAATAACGTATTGTATGAATTCGGCACAGGAGTAATTACGCAATTGTTTTACATGGCCAAGAACCTCCACGCGGCTGCTGACACTGGCTTCCTCACCCACGCACTCACCATGCTTCGTGTGCAGCCCATTGACTTGTGCATCGTGTGCCATTGTGCACTGTGACATTAAGCTACGAAGTAGTAGAGCCAGCCTGGATTTTCAGGCGTGCTTTTAGATATTTTAAACAGCCCAATTTGCAGCAGTGAGGCTGGCTCTTGCAAGAAGAGACAGGTTCAGGCATTGAGGGCGGAGCACGATCCCCCAGGCCAGGGTAGGGAAGAAGGTGAGCCCTGCAGGCCCCCAACACACGCACTGACCAAACAACGTGGTTTTAGGGGTTGTCTTGCAAAACCTCCTTTTAACCACAGAGGAGATCAGAAAGTTTCTCCTTGGATATTTCAGTCTTTGAACCTCTGCTAGAGCAGACTGGATTCCTTTACCCAGGCCTCATTAATATCCCATAAAAAAAGATAAATGTTATCCTTTCTTGGAGCCAAGTAGAGTTAGAGCACTCCACTCTGGTCATGTCTGTGGCGACAGCCCAGATGGCTACAGATGGAGGGAGCAGCGAAGACAGGCAGTGATACAATATCACCAATGCAGTCAGTCAGGATGTTGGCTGGCAGTAAATCACGCTGCAAACCAGGCTTGCTGCTCCTGTGTGCATACAAGGCTGTCACTGAAGTGGCAGAAAGCCAAGCAGGCGACTGTGGATAATGCAGCAAAGCAGCCCCAGAGAGGGAAGATGGAGGCTTGCTGGGAGTGCTGAGTCCCACGCAGCGGGAGGCTCAGAGCGGCGGTGGCTAGGAGCCGCGTGGTGACATGGAGGAGATAAGGCTCTTGATGGATGGACCTCAAAAGGTTTGAAGGTTTTTGTTCTGTTTGGCTAAGCAGCCAAATGTTCACTCAGATAAGCTTCAGAAATGCATCTGATCTGAAACCCTTTGTATCTAAAAAGCAGGGCTGGAAATAGCATGAGAGAATTCCTCCGGCTACGGCGGTTCCTGGGCTTTTCTTCATGAGCACCAGTAAGTCTAGACTCAACCACACAAAGCAAAAAGATAGGCCAGCTTTAACAGCGAGCCCCTTCCTGAACCTCAGGCTGTCAGCTGTGCCTGGGCACCAACCCTGCCTAGGGCTTTGGCGGCTAGGAGAGGTGGTCCTTCATTTTGAATGAGGTATGTTTGGTCACACTTCGCAGTTTGTCCTCTTGCTCTACACAGCTTTTTACTGGCTTAGCTATGATGGTTCAAAATATTATTATGGAAATGCCCTCACTAACATTTGTATATATCTTACCGTATCCACTGGCACAGAGTTTATATATTCAGATATATTGTCAGTATGCAATACTTACAATTGCCTAGTGCCTTTTTTACCAGCAGAGTTATACCCACAGCAAACACCTCATTGTGTACAAAGCTCTGCAAAAATCTACTGATGAACTTTTAATCTACTGCAGGTCTTCATCAATTGCCTGAGACACTACAGGCTGGTGGCAAGAACGGAGGGTCGCAGCCCAGACTCCTGCCCTCCTCGTGCTCCATATTCAGACCTACAAGAGAGCTGGTGGCCTGCAAGGGCCCCGATTGCAGGCAGCACCGAAGTGGACCGGTGACTATCCTGCAACTTTAAATTGCAATGCTTGAGAGGTATTTTTTTGGAGAGTGCATCATTTCCTTGGAAAGAAATTATAACATCGTACTTTACTCCAGCGAGTTTCCTTGTACCGCAAGTTGTTTAAACAGTTTCTCATTATGCATTTCCCATTCAGACAAAAAACAAACCAGAAAGCCTAAGGCATCAAGGCTGGTAGGAAAACGGAAATCCTGTTCTGACCATCCTAGCAGGCAGGGAGTTCTTAGCAGGCACTGATGGACCCAAAGAAAGTTTGGGGCAGAAAGGGGTAGATGGGAGCAGCAGAGGTTTCTGGCTACATAGAAAGCCTTTGGGTGATCTGTGCACCTCCCAGGTTCACCTTTGAAAGAGTGTGGTCTTCCCTTGTCCTCCTGCACTGCCTGAACTTGGTCAGTTTTGCATGGTACGTACATGGCCCCCACAGGTCCAAGGAGGTGGCCAGGCCCCAGCCCTGGACACCTGCAGCCCTTCCTGGGTGTGGCTTGTGCACATGGGACCGCTCATTGCTCCTCTCCTAGGAGCAGCTCAGCACGTCAGGGATTTTTCAGCCATCCTATCATCACAGCCCCCTTTGTGGCCTCCCTTTTACAGATGAGGAAGGCCTGATCGAAGTTGACTGTGGAAAAGGCTGCAGACACCCAGAGCATCTCCACTCAAGCTTGTCAGTCTCCCACGTGGCACCGAGCCCAGCCTTCCTCCTCCATCCGCCTGCTCCACAGCCCCTGCTGCTCTCCAGCCCTGCAGGCCCCCAGCACCCAAACTGAATTTCGGCAGCTGGCCGCTTCGTGGCACACACAGCCTGGGCTGAGCATCTGCCCACTCCAGTCCAACATAAAGAGGCTCCAGACTGGTATTAACCAGGTCCAAACCAAGAGGGCAGAGCAGCAAAGGGCTTTCAGCCCCTTGCAAACCAAGGGGGTCCGTCCTGGCTAGGTTCAACGCTCGCAATCACTTCCCCTTCTCTCCGAGTCCCTCCCCAGCCTTCCCGGGCTTCTATTTATATCTATGCCCTAATGAGTCCCCCCATCCTCCCCCCATCTTTAACCTTTTCCTTGCCAAATGGTCTTTGGAGTTTACGTTGGAAAGTTGTTTATGTTATATAGCTTTGTAATAGTTTCCTCATACACCACCTCCCTTCCTTCCCCAATAAAAAGCTCTACAGTGCGCTCTTGACAAGGCTTGTAAACAAAGGAGGAGTTTGGAGACCCAACCATTTTTGGTGAACCCAGTAGGAAAATAATGTTTCTCTTGAAGGATGTTAAGGACAGAGCTCATAATAGTAGGAAACTAGTGTCCACCCTAAGCAAGGAGTTGCCTACTTGCTGCTACCTAGCATAAAATGCAGATGTCTACACACCAGGCCACAAATTATTGTTGGACGTAAGCAGTTAACCTTGCACTGTTTCCTCAGCCAGCCAGGCTGGCAGGATGGTGTTGATGGCACACAAACCTATTTGCTCGCTAGGCTCCAGATATTAAAAGCTGTAACAAGTGAGCAAAGAAATGAAAGTAAAAAAGTGTTTTGAACTCACCTAAACTCTGATGAGTAGAAGCAGAAGGCAATGCAAATCCATTACTCTGTTTCCTGTAGAGGAAAAACAGGCACCCAAAATTCAGTTCATTATTTGCTTTCTTATTTAACACTAAGTAAATCACTGAACTTTACCGCTTGATCTATCCATTTTCTTTAACAGTAGGGCTGCAGGAAATCTTTTTCTCCTCAAAGGGAGCTTCAAGTTTCCAACTTACACCATATAAAAAATACTTGAAATGTATGAGTAAAAAATCACTGCATTTCAAAGAGAGCTTGAACCATGAAGATGATGATAAATTTTTCTCTTCTGAGCGCAGAACTGAAGAGTTGAGGTCACAAGGAATTCAGAGCACAATTGTTCTTCTTCCAGAGGTTTTATCTGGAGACAGGCAGTGTGATAGACTCTGCAGAGGCCACTGAATGGATTATCTGTTCAAAGTGTTAATGGCATGCATTTGACAACATCAACCATTTAATTTATGAGGTGCCTCATAACATAAAGGCAAAGAAATCTATGACATACAAAAGCCCAAACACATCCGGTACAATTAGAAAGTATCTGATCAAAGCCCAGTCTGCTCTACAAGGCAACTTGCTTAATTATGGCTCTGTACAGATGTTCCATCTTCCTAAAAGTATGTTAGCAGAATTTGTACAGTGATGGAAATGTTATATAATGAGAACTATACTAATGGAAACAATCCAGCACTGAAAATATTCCAGCCTTTTTATCATTGCATTCCTTGTTCCCACACGAGCGAAGTGATCAGGAGTAAGAGCAGTTAAATTTCATCCATCAAAAGACATGCACGATATGGATTACTCACAGATCACTAACAGCTTAACGGTGCCCATCCACACGGCGATTCACATAAAGGCATTGTGCAAACAGAGTTGCTGTCCCTAGGGAATTGTTTGCCACTGCCCACGGTTTTTGGCTTACCTCCGGTTTGTTGCCATGTCACCCCCTTGCAGCTGGGAACAGCTTTCTCTTGTCACCAGGCCCCCAAGTTGCTCTTTCAGCTCAAGTGGTCCATATGTCTGCCAAAAGTTGATCAGTCTATCCCATGCTCTTCATTGAGATACGATTACATAGTGGATAATCAGATCTAAATCAAGTTTTTTCTTCTATGGCACTCTGAATATTTGTGCAAAATTACATTTTTTTTCTTTCCACTTTTCACATGCACTGAGAAGCTTAAATTGCTTAGTCCAGGTGAGAAAGGAAACCTTAAGCAGAGCTGGGAATAGTGCTCATCTCTCCTGAACTTGTTTACCCAGAGACCGTACTGGCTCATTGGCTGTACTTAGGCCTTGGGAAGCCACAGGATTGTTTGGTGGCCTCCTGTTCTGCTCAGCTCCGCATCTGAATTACAGCCACTCACCGGGAGTTTAAGTCTGCGCAAGGCTGGGCCCATTAGCTATACTTTGCATAGGGACTGCAAGCTTTGGCTCCAGAAAGGCTGCTTCAAACACGTGCTGGGAACAATATAATACTCGGAGGAGCCCCTCCAGTGAGGGAGAGGTTTAGATGACAACTCCTGTTCCTCATTTCAAATGGGTTAATGGACTAACTCAGGTTGTGCAAAATAACAGGCAAGAGGGTGCTGATCTGGAGCTTAACTTCCGCAGCATCAAAACTAGAGATGAGGTTCTGTGATCAAGTCAAATAGAGCTAAATCTGGGCTGCAACCAAAGCAGATGACCTCCTCCCTTTCACCCCACGCATTCCCATTTCCATCATGCCATTACCAGTACTTGTGCGGCCCATGTGCTCCCCTGAATTAAACCTTTTTCTAAAGGGGCTGCTTTTCAGCCAGCTGATCCCATCACCCCGTGAGCGCGCAAGCAGCAGTGCCAGTCAGGGCAGCGGACATGCAGCTGCGGCCAGGGCTGGGGGCAGGAGGCTGTGAGCACCGTCCCTCCAACCATAGCCCAGGCGCCGGCAGGCTGACGCTCGGTCACCCCATTGCTAGCTAACAGGCAACCAGCTCGCACTGAAACAGGAGCAAAAGCTCTCCAGTGGATGCTCTTGAGGTGGTTTAAAGTACTGCTACAATACCTGTTGTTGCTGGCAATTACTGCAGCAGCAGCTGTCTTGCACTGAATAGTACCTGAAAGCTTCAAAAAGCTTGATTATTTTACATAATCATATTGGCAGTGAGAGCGCTTTAATGCACTTTTTTTTATCTTACCTTCTCTCCTGTAAGCTAGGGAGTGCTACTATTATCCCATTTGTGGTGACTGCAGAAAACAGTGTTTTTGCCCTGGCAGCGAAGCAGCTGTGCAGGGACCGCTGGGTCACCGCCAGGCAATCCGCTGCGCTCCTGCAGCCACTTCCCTAGCCAGCCTGGGTACACTGACACGTGCTGCAGTCGCTGCCCCAGCTCTGAACAGTGCAAGGCCCCGGCAGGTTTCGTTGGGCGACCCCAAATCGCTGCTGCGTGGCTGGAGCGGATCTCCGAGCAGCTCAGACGGTGCCTGCGTTCCCGGTGCGGATGGGAGCTCCGACGTGGTGGCCATCCTGGTCGGCCAGTGGGACTCCGTCCCATCGGCAGGGATGATCTGGTCTGCAGGTGTGCGCAGCCCGGACCCCCTGCCCCACCTCCTGCCGACTGCACTGCCATCCTGCAGTGAGGGCAGCTATCTATCTGCCAGGGAACCATCCCCACACTGGTTTTGGCTAACTCGGCGGCGTAAATGATCTAATTGAGATTTTATTTGAAGGCTCCCAAGCGAATAGTTAGGGGAAGAACAGACAAACAAAACATCCCTCCTTGAAGGCCTGGGCTTAGACAGCAATTTAGCTGTTAAACAATGGGAGCTTTGTGGGACTTCTCCCAATTTACCTGTCGCAGTCCAAGAGGAAGTGCTCCTCCCTCTGAAGCACAATAGTTGTTTCATTAATCCAAAACTAGGGACACAGGCTGGCACACACCTCCGTGTCACAGCTCCCGCTCCCCCCCGGCAGGCGTCGGTGAGGCCCACCTCTGAGATCCCACCTTTCACCGCTTACTCGCTCGCACCTCCCGCAGCGCCGGCGAGGAAACGCCTGCGAGGCCTGTCAGCGGCGAGCCCTCGGGACGGCGCCCGTGCGAGGGGAGCGCACACCGGGGCCAGGCGCACCGCAGAGCAGCCCTGCCTGCCAAGCCAGGTGTTCGCCCTCCCCGGATCCCCCCGTGCCGGCGCGTTCGAGTCCGAGCGCGGCCTCTCCCTGCAGGCCGATGGAGACGACAACCCTGGGCCTCGAAAAATGTGAGGATAAAGCAGAGGAAAAAGTCCTTTTCCAGCACCCTTGACAGCCAGACTCCCGCCGGGCTCAGCGGTGGCGGGAGGGCCTTGGGCTGGCCGCGCAGCCCCCGCGGCCGGGGAGGCCGGGGATGGCCGTGGGCAGGAGCTCCCCTCCACCCAGCAGCGCGGCAGCTCCTGATGGCCACGGCGGCCTCCCGGCGTGTCTGCCCGGGGCAAGCAGGAGGGAAAGGCAGGGGTTTCCATGCCTCAGGGCCACCTTCTGCTGCCTCCCCTGCTTGCTGTGCTGGAGGGTGCCGAGCAGGTCCCGCGATGCCGCCGCGCACTGTGCTGTGGCTGGAAGTCTTGCTGTGGCAAGGTGTTGGCCTGGGACGTGCTTTTGTACCGAGGACAACCGGCGGTCTGGGCACAGCCTTGCAAGACAGCTGCTGCTTTTTAAATAACAGCTCTGATCATGATTTAAAACCCACTTGTGAGGCTTAACAGCCGTTTAGTGACAGACCACACAATATGCATGAAACTGCAGCCATAGCCCAAACGGTGCCCGGTGGAATTAAACGGCACGGTGCCACCTGCGGCGCCCACGTCCATCTGCACAGGGACGGCGAGGCAGGTCCGCAGTGCCCGGCGCGAGGGGAGCCAGTGCTCGCACGCCGCTCAGTCCGCGGGAGCGCGCTGGCCCCGGGCCACCCCGGCTGGGGGAGCGCGGCCGGCAATGGCAGCATGGAAGAGCACGTTATGCACCAAAAAAGGGGACAGAAGGAGTGCATCTGAGGGCACCATGTGCTCCACAGCAGGGCTGTCTCTGGAGGGTGGCACTGACGGATACCACTCGTCCCTGGACATGGCCGAGGCTTGCACAGCCCTGGAGGTGCCTGTGTGCTGGTGGCATTGCTGTAACTCTCACTGGATCACTTAGTGAGGGGCGAAAATCGGCTCTTCTTGTGTACTTGGGAATTTTCATCTCAAAACTTGTTCTCCATTTCCTTCGAGGAAATTCTACTTGTCTGTATTCCTTCTTCTTAAAAAGAAGCACTTTAAAATTTTGACTACAAAGCACTTACTTAAATTTCAACCACATAGCAAATCTTTTATCATGAGCTGTGCTGTTGGTCCTCCATTTTTGTCCCTTACAGTCACAAGGTATTCTGCAGTGCTCCTTGGAGGAAGCATCTCTGAGAGGCTTTAAAGGGTCTGCAGCACTCACGTTGCCCTGAAAAACGACTTCTTTGGTAGCTGAAATATTTATACAGCCATTAGCTGTTGAGATTCTGAGCTCCTTAGTGGCTCTGATTGCCTTCCTGCTATCTTCATGTAAATACACCTTTAAAAGCCTTGTCCCAGCTAACTTAAGAACAATTATCCAAATAACTTTGGTAAGAAGTCTAGAGGTCATGGCGTTGAGAAGGACTTTGGCTCGGGCATGCAAAGGTGCCTCAAGCTAGCAGAAAATCCTGGCTCAGTCTCACTAAGGACAAGAGAACTGGGTGTATTATGTAGGGTCCGAAGGAGAAAAGGCATGTGCTGAGCATGTCTGAAATGCGCTACTAACCGCAGCGATGGCAAAAGTCAAAATAAGTTTCTGCTTTCTCTTTCAGGTTGCTGACTGAGGTCAGGAAACATTTTCTACTTGCTTGGTGCTTTCACACTTTGAGGTAGCTAGTATTAATAACTTGAGCATCAAACCTGCTAGGAGCGGGGCTGAACCAAACCCAAAGAGCTAAACTCTCCCTCGAGTTTGGTAACGTTCACGTTTGGATCCAGACCACCGCCTGGGCCTGGCTGCAAAACGTGAGCTCCTGGATGCTGCGGCAGTGCAAGTAAACAGCAACACAGAAAAGCCCTGGAGCCAAACAGCCAGGAAGACAACACGGCAGGCTGAGGTGAACGCGTGCGTGAAGGTGTCAGTTAACATGAACCAGGAAGTTTATCGAGCATTTACATAACACATCCAAACCCTGCACAACTTTTAGCGCCACGGCCTCAGGCCTGTAGCCGGTGTTTGCAGGACGTAGCGGTGACTCACGTGAGCAGCACAGAGGAGCTGGCGCCTCGGCCGCCCGCACGGGGACCCGGCCAGCTGGGCGATCAGCTCCCGCGCCCCAACCCGAACCCACGCCTGCGCCTGCCCCCGCCGAGAGGGGCTGGGGCCGTCCCAGGGGCCGCACGGGGACCAGGGCTCCCTGCGCCCCTGGCCTGGGGCACTCTCCACGTCCTGCCGGACCCAGCGGAAAGCCCCAGCTGAGGGGTCGCCTGGAGCCCGAAGGGGTGCCAGGTAAACCCTGAGAGGCAGGGCCACGGCAGCCTTGTCTGAACAGCACGCGTAGTGGAGGTAGCGTGCACGCTCCCACAGCGATTACGAGAGGCCGATGGCTGCAGAGGTGGAACCGTATGTTTCCGCTGTCGGTCCCTTGGCGGCACAGTCCTGTGCCAATACCTATTGCACCTCTAAACCTACGTTTCTACAGTGCATCTGCCTGGCACATCCCTATCAAAACTAGTTAGACTTTTTCAGTAATAGGCAACTTCTATAGTACAGCAAAAGATGTCTCTGTTACTGCTGCTTGCAATGACAACCCCAAGCCTGCTTCCGAGCATCACCTTTTTGATCCTTTTCCCATCTCGGTCACTTTTTCTAACACAGTTTGACAGCCTGAAGTTACTGAATTGCATGAACAAACCACTTGCTGTTACCATGGCTGTTCCTTGAGATGGGCAGGCAGAAATAACATCTGTAAGGAAAATAAAAAAAACGTATTGATCTCTTCTGTGAGACAATTCTAACACATATTGTTGATCTTACATTATACGTGATTGTTTACATAAAGAAAAAGACTACTTACTTCCTTCTTAGGCATTTTTGAATTTGGCAAACTCTGAAAGCAAGTCAGTGGTGCATACGGTAATAATCCCCGGGGAGAGTGTGCTTAACATTATTCCAGGAGATCACATTAGCACTTTTGACATGATCAAACAGAAAGTTTCAACTGAACAATGAGCTTTTAGGGCTAGAAGTGAAATACTAAGAAGGTGTGTATGTCCCTCGGAATTTGCTTCATTTCACTCGTTGATGTGGCTGTAGCAGAACTATTTTTAGGTATAATCCTTCAAACAGAACATGACTTCTCCTTTCTGATTAGTACAAAGCTGGCTGCTAGTCAAAGGATAATTATTTCCCAACACATCACCTAACACAGACCAGCAAACAAAACACTCATTATTTGAGTTATCCAGCATTAACTGTTGTTTAGCAGTTAACATTTTCTTGACAGCTTTGAGTAGGACTAATTGCTCCAGCTTCATTAGCTCAGGTCATTTACTGCTGGTGACAGTAGACTTTTCTGGAGATATTCTCTCATAAAAGATTAGACTATCAGGTCAAATTCTGCTACCAGTGACAACGTGTGACCGCATTTGGCCTCAAGAAAGTCTGCTCTTTTAGTTCATAACTGCACAATTTCCAGCCCTGCAACTGATATATTACATAAAGGAAGTAAGTGCAGTCCACTGGACAGGAAATTACAATGAATTAGGAAAGTGTGCAGCACAAGGAAGGTTTGCAAAATAGCCACTTAAAAGTTTATTAATAAAATGTCAACTTTAGATAGGGTTTAGGGAAAGAAAAGCTGACAAAGAAGTTGTCTCTATACTTGAAAATACACGCATACCCAAAAGGGAAAGCAGCTGTTTGCAAAAGAAACAGTGCGTGCTATCACAAACGAACGATCGATGCTGACAAATTCTGTGTGCACTATGGCACAAGTTCAGATCTAATTATCATAATTTTAAGCCACACTTATTGCACATAATTTGATTAGCTGCAATCATCATTGAGTAATTATTCAGTTATTGCTTGGTACAAATCTACAGTCAGTTTGTGAGTAGGGTCACAGTCAAAGTATCATGAATTTTCAAGAGTGCTTTTGTGCCTCTCAGTGATGTGCTGGTATTGTTGAAAATTTTTCCATAAGCCTATCAGTATATTTAGACTTCTAAAACATGTATCTCCCCTCTTCTTTAACTTTCCTGAATGCACAAGAAATGAAGTCATGCTTTCCATCTGATACATTAAAACATGTAGAGAAATGCAGCCTTCTTTCCAGAAGCGCTGGGCCACTACTGCTCAGAGAGCGACGGGCGCCTTTGAGAATCAGGCCTCTTACATGTGGACGTCTAAGGCAGCCTTGCCAGTTTTCATCCTGACAGACACGGGACATTTTCACATACTGGATTTCTGTTTTACCTGTTTCTCCCTTCCCTGCAGGTCTGTGGCTCTTTGCTGTAACTTTCTGTGCACATACGTGTGTAGCTGCATGTCTACTACCTATACTTTCTGACTTGCAGCTTCAATTGTTAATCCCTGTCTGGTTTTCTTCAAAAAAATATTCACCATGAATGTTTGACTCATTGCCTCCAGAGCATTTCAGCTGCCCTGTAACTCTCTGCAGAATATCCTTCTTCGCTGCAAAGAACAGCCTGTTCGGAGTGATCCGCGGGGCACTGCTAGCCAGTACCCTCCCTTGCTCACACACATGCGTGCCACATGTCTTGCCTGGTCTGTAAGGTTACTGTGCCACCGCACGAGACAGACAGGCATCCACCACGCATGTTGCCAGATGGATTATCTTAACTGTCTACTAAGGGATTAAACATGCCAACCTCCAAACTTTTCTGTCAGGTCATTGACTGGCCAAAACCCAATGGCAGAAAAATCCTGATCAGTTTACTCACACAGCTGGACCTGCTGAGGCCAATATGCCAGCCTACCTTTAACCTTCTTGACTTTAACGTCGTTACGCGCATCAAGGGGAAGTATGACCCAGCGCAGTTATTCAGCAGGATAAGCTGAGCAAGTTCTGGCACTAACTTTCCCCTCTGAGGTCCCTGTTGAGCCAAGAATTTCATCACCTGTTAAGTCTACGGACATGAGTGAACACTCATTGACTCCACTGGGAACGTTCAGACGGTTAAAATTAAGTTTGTGAGCTGATTTATGAGATTAAGCCTGAAGTCGCTCAGACTGACCCACCAGCGCAACACCAGCGTAGTCACTAGTCACTGCACCTCCTCAGGGTCCTTCACCACTACCACAGACGGCAGCTCCTACGGGCTCGACAGCCGCCTCGGCTCCTGGGTGGCGGAGCGGCCGGTGCCGTACAGCCCTCCTGCCCAGCGGCACCACCGGGTCGGGGCTGCCCTGGCGCTCTGCAGCCCGGGACACGCACGGGGAATGCCCTTCGCGTCCCCCGCCAAGAGGCACCGCTGCCTTCTGGGCCCCTCCTGACCCGATTCATGCAACCAGCCCCGCCGTGCCATCGGCCGGCATCGGCCTTTGCCATACCGTGCACCCGTATAGCCCTGGTGACTTAGCTGGAATCACAGAGAAAAACAGATCTGTGGGATAAAAAAAAATCATAAAGTGCCAGAGCATATTTAATTTAGTAACCGATCCAGCTTCACCTTGGCGTTTTAAAGAGCCCATTTAACTATTACCAGGTGAGAAACTTACCAGCTGCAGCTCACATCCTAACCGCAACTAAATTAATGGAAAAATATCATCTAGTTCACTAGTCTTTTTATTTTGTCCTTGCATAAAAAGGATTAACTTCTCTTTTTATCATTAAAATACAATATTGAAAACTGCTAAAAGCAAATTCCTTAATTTTTAAAACAAAACAAAAAAAACCCAGATGGTTTTCAAAATGAACCTATGGCTACTACCCTGAGGAACTTACTTTGAGAAATACCCTTCGTAGGAGCTAATTTCTAATTTAGCTATACCTCTGAGTGTAATAAAGCTAAAAATGGCTTCACTATTATTCCGTACTGACATAAGGAGGTGTTTTACAAGGTCTACAAGGTCTACCACTGTCTTTTGGTTGCTCTATCTGCCACGTATTCATTGCAGCACTATCTTATGAAACTACAAAAATCCAGTGTATCTTCATAAAGTATTAAAGGAAAACAATCTTTTTTTACACTCAGGTCTTCTATTTTGTTCAAGGTATGCACCAAGGACCCAAATCTGCAAGCCTTCTATTCACAGCACCCCCCTATTTGGATCAGTCATAGGGTATTATCTCTAAGGCACTACTAAACATTCAATTATCATGATCTGGCCCTCCAGGAATAAGTGACTATTGGCAACTACAAAGTAAGCCTCACTTCACATTATCATTAGCTTTATGATCTACACATGATATGGTTTTATTTTACCTGGTGACAACAGAAAAGGTTTTCACTGATTTCAGTGAGGTTTAAATCTGCTCCAGAGTCCGATCCTGCCCCAGTTAAGTCTCAGCAATCCTCTCAGAGGTTAATCTCTTTTTTACAAGAAAAGGGAACAAAAGTCTGGACTGCCCTGCCTGGCTCCCAAGCTGTCGCCACCTCTCCTGCTCCAGGGCATGAGCTGCCCCTCGCTGCCGTTCCCGCGGGCTCCCCGTGACTCCGAGTGCAGGGTCCGGCCCTCCTGGTCACCCACCGCCGACCTCGCCCCCGGACCAGGCCCACCGCCTGCACCAGCTGAAGTTACTGTGCGGTGCCAGTTACTGCGTAATGAGATTTCCTTCTACTCAAGACCATTTTCAGCTTTCAAATTAAGCATCGTAAAACAGCTCTGTTTTCTTAAATACTCTGGTGTCCTCCTGACTCCCACTTTCAACTCTTAACAAAAAGAGGAATACGTCTCTGTAAGGAGTAGCTACAGAAAATTAGTATATTCATTATCGGACTGGAAACACCTTGTCTTTAGCCATTAATTTTAAGGGAAGTCGGTGGACCTCAGTGCAACAGGAACACAACCTTATTTGGTTTCAAACACGCTTTTTACAGTACTGTGTCAGGAAAAGCCATTAGGTAGAGTCGTATTGGTAATCTGAGCCATCTTTTGAGAAAAACAAATGCTGTTCTTCCCATTATAGACAGGTATTGTTTCAAAACCTATAGAGACACGCTTGCTTGTGCTGCAATGTTATTTATTGCACATAGACCAATTACTTACACAGTAGTAAATTGCACCAGAGTATAAATATGTTATAAAACACACACGGAGGAAAATGGAAATGACACACAAGTGCTAAAATAACAGCAGATTCACGTGGGCACTTGGAGATAAAAATAATAAAGTCCCTTAACATATTTTAATTTATAATATGGATATATTTACAGTACCTTCATAAAATAATATAAAAAGTCACTCTCTCAATAAAACTATAATAGATCAGACAAAAACAGAAATCAGTTTCAGGTTTGATGTTATTTAAAGCTCTGTTTCTTTTTTAATCTGTTGTGTGTATGCGCGTGCAAGTAACATCTTCAGATAACCTTACAATTCTTAACACTGTGCAAAAAATGGCTTTGTCGCCATTTCTTTTTACATGTGCAGTAAATTGTTGTTGTCGCCAGGATTTTTTTTTCTGTTCATCTGTAACTACAGTGAACAAACTGCAGAAGGCTTGTTGCCTCCCCCCCTTTCTATAAAATACTATTTGTGATACATAAATAAACTGTTTAATATAAACATGGCCCATTTATTCCCCTGTACAATATGCACAGTTTGAGGTAGAAGTTTCTCAGCCTGACTGCTATTGTCTGGCCAAAGAAGATAAGGACAATAATTCACCGGTTGCCGCTGCAAAGGGAAAAAGCAGAGAGGGTTTTCTCCCCCCCCGCTTTCAAAATACATCTGTGTTCCTCATTACTAATTTTTTTCTCTGTTTCTACTCTGTGTAACAGGGGAGCACAGCTACTAAGAGTTTACAACAAAACTTGCCAGAGGATAAATATTGCTACCCTGATTTGCAGAAGTGCAGCGCACCTGCAGCTCCCAGCGACTTCAGCGGGTTTTTAGGAAGCCGACACCTTGTTGGAAATCGTCTGACTTCCCCGTGCGTGAGAGACTTTCCCTGCGGCCCTCAGAAATAAAAACCGGGACATCTGATAGTCCCAAACAAGGTCGGGAACAGCTTTGATGCTGCCTGCAATTGAAGTCAACGGCCAAACTCCAACGCTGCAACGCTCCCGTCTCAGGTTCAACCACCAGCACGGCCCTGAGAAAACCTAACCTACGAGGGGGATTTTCACGTTCCCTTCCTGAAGTTTTTCTCCAGCCCACCCGTATCTAAGTCTCTTTCAAAACTAAATATGATCCGATTATATTTGGGTCCGGTTGTTTATTCTCTTTGTTCTCTGGTCAGTGGGTTTCCTGCTTGCTTTAGCTTCAGATGAGGTATGTCGTATACAAGTTCACCTGCTTTTATTTGTAAGTAAACACAGATTTCTCTCCCCTGTAAGGCAGAGCGCAGTTTTGTTGGGCATTAGTCTTATGATCAGGCTCGTGCCGGGGATTTTTCTGCCCGGACTGCTCTCCCTGCCCGCCGTGCTGCTGCTGCTCGGCCGAGGCGCCCCGCAGCCCCCCGCCCCGCGCCCCCAGCGCCCGCCCTATACCTTGGACTCCGAATTGGAAGTTTTGCTATTTCTCTCCTCCAGGCTGGATTCACTGCCTCCCTGCGCGCCCCCATTGCAGTCGGACCAGGTCCCGCCGAGGCCGCGCTCGGGGGAGCCCAACGTGTTGACGAAGCCCCCTGGGAGCCGGGAAAGGTCCCCGCTGCCAGCGCGCAGCCTCCGGCCGGCTCTCCGGGGGCAGCAGAGCAGCCGCTTGAAGGCCTTGCGGAAGTCGGGGCTGCGGCAGTAGATGATGGGGTTGAAAGCGGAGTTGGCGTAGCCCAGCCAGTTGAAGAAGACGAAGAGCCAGTCCGGCACCAGGTCCCTGTTGAAGACGTTGACGATGTTCACCAGGAAAAAAGGGAGCCAGCAGAGGGTGAAGACCCCCATGATGATGCCCAAAGTCTTCAGGGCTTTCTGCTCCTTCATGGCCATGATCCGGGAGGTCTTCCGCTTGCTGGCTCGGCCGTTGCCGAGGATGGGCTGCTGGTGGGGGTGAGGGGGAGGGTGTGGGGGTGGCTGCTGCTGCTCGTGGCTCCCGTAGAAGCGGCCCTCGCACCTATCAATCTTCCTGATCTGCTCCTTGGCTTCTCTGTACACCCGGATGTACACAAAGATCATTATGAGGAGGGGGATATAGAAGGAAATGATGGACGAGGCAATGGCATAAGCCCTGTTGGTGACAAAGTCGCAGCAGCCCGGGTCCTGGTAGCACTCCAGCGCCTGGGGGTCCTCGTCCCGCCACCAGTGCATCATGATGGGCAGGAAGGAGACCAGGGCGGAGATGGCCCAGACGGTGCAGATGATGCCCCTGGCCCGACCCTTGGTCATGAGGCTCTGGTAGCGGAAAGGCGAGGTGATGGCCAGGTAGCGGTCGATGGCGATGACGCACAAGGTCTCGATGCTGGCCGTCACGCACAGCACGTCCAGGGAGGTCCAGCACTCGCAGAGGAAGGAGCCCCAGAGCCAGGTGCCCCGCACCACCAGCGTGGCCCCGAAGGGCACCACCAGCAGCCCCATCACCAGGTCGGCACAGGCCAGGGAAGTGATGAAGAGGTTGGTGAGGGTCTGCAGCCGCTGCGTGCGCCCGATGGCCACGATCACCAGCACGTTGCCCACCACGATGAGCAGCACCACCAGGGCCATCAGCAGGCTCATGCCCACGGCCCACTGCTGCGAGAGCGGCTCGCCGGGCAGCTGACGGCTCCCGGACGCGGGCGGCGCCGTCGCCCCGCCGGGGCCGGGGCCGGAGCGGTTGTGGGGGCCGCAGTCCGGCGGCAGCCACCCGTCGCACATGGCTGCGCGGGGGCGCTCAGGGCCGCCGAGCTGCGCCGCGGGCAGGAAGGCGGCGGCGCCGCGCCGCTCCCCGCCGCCGCTGCCGCCGCCGCCGTCCCCGCGCCCGGGCTGCCGCATGGCCCCGCGCCGCCGCCGCCGCCGGCTCCCGCGCCCGCCGCCCCGCCCCTCGCGTCACGGCCCGCCGCCAATCGGCGCCAGGGGGCGGGGCCGGCGCGCCCCGCCCCGCCCCGCCCCGCCCCGGCTGGACCGTGCGCCGCTGCTCTGCCCGGTGCTGCCTCTGCCCGGTGCTGCCCCTGCCCGGTGCTGCCCCTGCCTGTGCCCTGCCCGTGCCCTGCTCCTACCTTGCCTCTGCCTCTGCCTGAGCCCTGCCTGGTGCTGCCCCTGCCCTGCCTCTGCCTGAGCCCTGCCTGGTGCTGCCCCTGCCGTGCCTCTGCCTGAGCCCTGCCCAGCGCTGCCCCTGCCGTGCCTCTGCCTGAGCCCTGCCTGGTGCTGCCTCTGCCTCTGCCTCTGCCTGTGCCCTGCCCGTGCCCTGCTCCTACCTTGCCTCTGCCTCTGCCTGAGCCCTGCCCAGCGCTGCCCCTGCCCTGCCTCTGCCTGAGCCCTGCCTGGTGCTGCCCCTGCCCGCTGCTGCTGCCCTGTCCGCTGCTGCCCCTGCCCTGCCATGTCCTGCCCCGTCGCTGTCCTGCCCCTGCCCCTGCCCGGCCGTCGGCGGGGCAGGCTGCCTGCGCCGGGGCGGCGGCGGGAGCCCGGGCCCGGAAAGGCGGCGTGGGGGGCAGCGGCCCCGGAGAGGCAGGGCTCGCGGCGCCGGCGCGGCCCAGAGGGGAACCTGTCCCGTTTCGGGGCTGCCGCCCGGGAGCCCGGGTGCGCCGGGGCAGCGCAGCCGAGCCGTGTGCCCACCGGCAGCGCCTTGGCTCTCCGGCCTGTTTCACAGCCGCCGCTGCTCTGCAGGAGCGGGCTGGGGGGAAAGGGGTCTCAGCTGCTATTTGTAGCGCACCCCCGCCCAGGTCCTGGTGAGTATACAGCGTTTCAAGCCAAAATGTTCACCATGGCCCTGATCCAAAGTGCACTGAGTGAACGGCATTTTGCCATGGCTCCACTGTGCGTTGCACTCACGCTTTATCACCTTGCCTCGGGGGCTGGGGCAGGCGGCCCCGAACCCCCCAGACAGCTGGAAGCGGCCTAAACGCAGGATCCCGCGCGCTTGCTGCGAAGCGGCAGCCCCCGCCGGGAGAGACCCCGCGCTGGTGCCACAGCTCCCCGGCCGTGCCTGTGAGGCACACGGGCACAACTGCTCCTGCAGGTGCTTCACTTCTTTACACTTGAAAAGTGCAAAATGCCAAGGGTTACTACTCTTAATATCACTCGATTAGAAAAAGGCCTTTACAACCTCCCTGCTGCCCCTCCAGCTTTCGCAGGTGGTAGGCAGTAGCGCTTGGGGCAATAGCTCCCAGGGACACCGCTCGCACCCCAACAGTACAAGAAGGACGGGTGCGGCGTCGCTGCCCTGCAGCCCGGGCTGCCCCCGGCGGTGCCGTACCCCTGCCCGCACCGTGCTGCGCGCTGCCCTGCCGGCCGGCTGGGCTTGCCCGGATTTGACTTATAAACCTCTAGTTTAGGAGACCAGTGCTGGCAGCGCTACACAAGTACTGTAGCCTGGGACTTGTGCACGCGTGTGCGTGCGTGTGCCTTTCTTTTCAAGCCCTGCGCATCTCTCCGTCCGAGCCCTGCTTCTCCTGGCCTCCTCGGGGCTCCCAGCTCCAGCCCCTGCAGCATCCGGAGGGCTGGGAGCTGGGAGACTTGGCTTTTGTTCCTGGCTTTTCTCTGTTGCTTTGAACAGGTCTCTCTGGATTGTTAAAATGCGACTAATAACTTTCAGCCGGTCTGGTCAAACACCGCTAAATCTACAGACTGCTGTAATTTTCAGTATTGAGATTTGTTAATGATGAGTAAAGCACATGAGGTATCCCAGGGCTATAATGCCTACATAACAGCTTCCATACAAATCCCTGTCCTGCTCTTACTTACTTCCATGAAACCTGCTGCTATTAACTGGCGAAAATAGTTAGTCTGTATTCTCATTTGCTTGTTCAGCCCTTTGTTCAGCTCTGAAACTAGAAGATTACTCTTGGGTGAATTTAAATGCTTTTACTCCTCTTTTAAACCTCTTAAAATAATATAAAACAGCTGTTGGATAAATGAGAGCCAGTTCCCCTCTCTCCCTTTTTTTAATCGCCAGCATGTCTTACAGCAGCACCAAACATTCCCCACAGCAGTCTGGGAGCCACTGGAAGGAACAGTTATTTTTTTCCCCATATATATTTATTCTGCTAAGGCTGCTCCGTTGTTCCAGCTGGACCATAAAAATCCCTTCCAGGCTCAGACTTGATTTACAAGGTCGCAACCTGGGAGCAAATTATTTATTTATTTACACACTATTTACTTAACCCTGACTAAAGGCCACACACCAGCTTGGACCTGCTGCTTGGCAAACTATTCCTGAGCGTTCCCAGGGACTTTGCCTTGCTGCTGGCTGTCTGATGGACCAAAGCGCAACCCCCTTTGATGGGGAGGGAGGGACGCACGGCATCTTCAGGAGCAAAGGGAGGCCTTCTGCTGAAGGACTGTGGCTGGGGAAATTTGTCTATCACAGGTAGCTGTGACACTGCTGAGGAAAAAAAAATCTGTTGGTCAACCCTGATCTTCAACAACCTGGTCACAGGAATAGTCGCTGCCTCTCTGCACTGACTCTTTCAGCAGGAAAGAACTCAGGACAGTGTGAGATGAGGCCGCAGCTTTACTGTAAGTTGGTATAAACGAGATCTTCAGTGGATTTGGTTTGCAAGCCTTCATGTATGTGCTCACTGCCCCAAACCAAAGGGGGTAGAGGAGAATTTGGCTGATCAATCAAAAGTCACCATTCAATTTTCCTAAAGTCAGGCAGGCTGCATCGTCTCTGGAAGTCTGTTCACATATAGAAACCAGTTTGGAACTGTGGAGCTTTGGGACAGAGCCAATTTTTTTTCAGATCTAGCTGGAAGAGTTAAAGTAGTTACCAGCTCTGCTGTCTATTACTACCTCAAAGCCTTCACAGTTGAGAGACACTCTGATGGATTTTGTGAAGGTTTGTGGTCTGTTTTCATGCAAAATCAGCCAGGTTAAAATCTGATAAAATCTTAAATGTCTTTCCCAAGATGACACTGATGGTGGGAAGCAGAGTTAGGAGTACCATCTCACTGATCTTGGAGCATCATCCATGCATCATGTGTTCAGACCTTTTATTGCTACAGTATCCCGGTATAGTTAATAAATACCACAACCTAATCAAATGCTAGCTCTTTGTCTATCGACCTGTCCTATCAGATGAGGATCCCTGACTGCTTTGCAAAGGAAGATAAGCTTAAAGATTGGGGAAATAAAGGAAGTTACTGTCTAGTATGCAGTAAACCAGAAGACACATAATCAAGCATTGCTTCCCAGTATGTTTTTGGTTCAACACACACCAATCTGGAATGTCAGATCAGAGCTGGAGCAAGAATGTCTTTGGGAAACAATGCATCTCCAAAGGAAAAAGTAAGTACATTTGCAATTTTTGTACAGAACATCCCGCTGGCTCTTGCAGCATAGAGCAGCCAGATAATAACTGTAGGATTAACCCATTTCAGAGAGATACCTTTTGTCAGTTGCCTTTAACTTGAAATTTCCTTGTGCTTTTGAATTTCAGACAACTCTTAACGCGATTTTACTATAGGTTTTTGTTTATTTAAGGATGTCAGGTCAAGAGAAGAGCATTCAAAACTGAAATGGATTGTTTCTGCGTGCACTTCATATCACAGTTTTTAATGAACAACCAATTTATGTTTTCGCCTCGAATTTATTTAAAAAGCCCCACACAGTTGTAATTAGGTCAGATCAGTCTTATACTGCACATAGGATAATGGATAGACCAAAAGGAAGTCAAAATCTGTTGCATCTGAGGGACTCTGTTGGCATGAGCTGTGAAACTTCAACTTTTCAGGAATTGCAGTGGGTTATCTAGGTATATTTTAAACCCTAATCTTTTGAGATGCTTTGTACAGCTTCCCGTTGTCCCCTCTCCTCTATCCCTGCAAAACAGACTGCAGGATGAGGGTCCTATTGGGTGTGCATACATCTACATATGTGGTGCTGTTCTGGGAATGTCAGTGGTAGCAACACTGGGAATGGGGACTGGGAATGGGGGCTGGGCACAGGGGCTAAACCTTGTTGTCGCAGCAGGCTGGGGCAGCGCTGGAGTCGGTGGATTTGGTTTTGTCAAGCCTGTGTCCTGTGGACAGGCTGGTGACTTGCTGCTGTTACCCAGGGCCTGGATTTCCTGGGGTTTCTGAGATCTTGTAGCATGTCTTGGCACTGTTACAGGGCCTGTGTGGTTGGTAGGAGAAGGAGGATGCACATCAGAGAGGTGATGAACAGAAGGATGGTGGAGTTAGTAAATGAGGAGCGTGAAGAGACTATTTTAGCTTATTGATGACATTGTAATCTCTTAATGCAGTTGCAGGAAGAAGAAATTGTCAGGGAGGGAGAGGAATAATTTAGATGAATACAAGAAGATTTAATGAGGGGTAATATGATGAAAGGGAAAATTTGATATGAATATCTGAAAGAGCTTTTAGGATGTCAAACCCATTAGGTTGCCAGAAGTAGCAGTGGATGTCTCATCACTCTGGCCTTTATAGTTAGATTTGATGAAACTCTAATTCTCAGCTTTGGCTCAAACTGCACCATCTCTAAGATCTGGACATTTCCAGCTCTTACTTTTAGCTTTAACATGGTTTCCTACCATATCTCAGCAACTTGAGTCTTATCAAGTATCCTTCAGTTTTCCTAGTGCAAAGAAAAATAATATCTCTGAGCTTCGCTACTGGGTAACCAGCTGGATTTAAATAAGATTTACTGGAGATGCTGAGTGAAGGAATAGTTTGTCCCTGGCTTGTATGGACAGAGCAGAGCTGGCCACTGGCTGTGCTCTCCGGGAACTAGCCAGCCACTTAGGACCTGGCAGGATCTTGTCGTCATTGTCCAGCCATGCCCTCATTGCAATCAAAATCAGGCGTTACCGTTATTCATTTAATATAAATTTAAATATCAACTGTTTGTTCTTCTAGGCATTAGTCAAAGTCCACTGAAATGCTTGGAAGGCCTCCTGTTGATTTCAGTGGGTTATGCACTGTTGTCATTCTTCTTTCTCTGGAGAACAAGAACTATGTAAAGGCAAATTAAAAATGCATTCGCTGTCACTTTTTCTCCTTGCTGTCCTCCTAAACCCTTTCTAAACTGAGCATACATCTGAGAAACCATTTCGTGTTGGTTATCTAAACATTTTCACTAAAACCTGAACTGAAAGAAAGCAGATGAGAAACAACTTTTCAAGTCTTTATGCAAAGTAATCAGGCTTCACTCTCTGTTTTGTCCCATGAAGAAACTGTCACTGGGCTATATTCACATCAGACATTTGTTATTAGAGAAATAGAGACATGATGGAACACTGCCACAAGATCCATGTCTCTTATTTTTAAAATAAACATCTTGGCTTTGACTTGACATTTATTTTCCATAAATGCCTCAGCTTCAATTTGGCATTTCTGTAACAGCAGGAGACCGTTATCTTGTGACAACATGCAATTCCATTGACATTATCTCTTGATTGTGTGACAGTGTGCCAATTACTGTATATACTTGCTTTTAGTCAAACAATGCAATAGAAATATAAAACAAATGTATTGAATAACAGAAGTGGCCATACTTTCCAGCCCTATACTGAGTGTTTGGCACCATAATTACCTGAGATACGCTATGCAGTAGTATGTGCTACATTAGTAAGAGCGCTCTGAGTTTGACTTGGTGCGTCCAAGGTATTGAATGCCTATCAGTTCCTATTGACTTCTGAGCTGTAGTTGGTACATCGGTTAGCATGTGCAGGACCTACCACACCAGCAGTTTGAAAAGCTCTGATTCAATCTGAATGCACACAGGTAAGTCCTGCTGCTCTGAAAGACCCCACTGTGCTAACACAGATGTTGTTTAGAGCAGTTTTTCATCAGAGGACACTCTTACGAGCATGCTGATTCATTAATTCCCTCCAAGTGATAAAAGAGGTGCAATGACTCTTGTCTTTTGGTTCGTCTTTCTATCATATACTGAGTAAAAGAGGAACACCCAAGTCGAAGGCCTCTTTGTGTCCTGAAATCTGAGTTGTGCCGATTTTAAAAAGTCAAACCTCAGGAAAAGGTTGAGTTGGACCAGTGAGTTCAGCTCCATTCAGCTCCTTCCAGAATGGACCGTGGACTTTTTTTTTCCTAGTGCCTTTTAGGGATAAAAATTTAGAAGATCCTTTATTTTTCTCCATAGGATTGAGCTCATGTCTCTGTTTTCCCTGTATTTCATGAGAATTGTGATGCTTTTTGTAATCTTATCCACAACTTAAATGTAGGGCCCTGGATTGAGGTCTCATTAGGTGAGCAAAGGAAGGGGCTGATTTTAGTCTGGAAATGTGTCTCTTTCAAAACATGGGTTTGGATTTGTATATGCAGAATAATTTGTGGTATAGAAGCCTAAAGGAGTTACACCAATTTATGCTTGCTGATGAGCTTGCTCTTTGTCAATCCAGCTGATAGTTTTCAAAATTCCCTCCCCTCCAACCCCACGCTGTACGCCTCAGAGGAGATCTGTAATTCAGTTTGTGGGCATCTCACTCAGGAGAAATTCTTATTCCATCTTTCTCAGTGACACTTTAGTATTTGTGTGATTGATCAGCCCCTGGACTGATGTCCCAAGGCATGCAGTGATTTCACCATTGTGTTACTATTCATCCTGCAGGACTGAATTTTCCCTGGGTAAAAGCAATGCCCAAACTTTGCTAAAAACAAATCAGGTTTGGCATTTCTGGAAGCAGAGTTTCTTTTGCTGTTGATGCAGTTTTCATTGAGTTAATCCCCTAAAGGTATTTGACAGAACAGTTTTGTTTCAGTCTGGACTAATATTAATCTAGAACAATAAAGAGGCAATCATTAATCCAGATTATAACTAAGATTTGCCTTTAATTGCTTGAGCCCCCAAGTCTCACTATCCACACCTATTTTTTCTCGACATCCAGACTCCCAGACAGAAACACTTGCACTGTGAGAAGAGCCCCAAACTGCCTCTTTTTTAAGCATCAGAGATTCCTTTGAGAGGGTTGGCGGAACATTTAAAGCAAGCCAGAAAACATTGCAGTAGTTAAAGTCTGTGTTTATACAGAGAGAATGCAGCCGACAGATTAGAGCAGAGAAGTGATGACTACGAGTCCTCTGAGATTTTATTCTAGTCTATTCCTGCTTCAATACACATTTGCTGCAAGCAGTTGCTTCATTTCTCCACATCTTAGCTTACCCATCTGTAAGATGAAAGTTGTTTGTTTCAGGAAATATCAGCTGATATTTTAATTGGAACAAAGAGCTAATCCTTTACAAGCACCTGTATATGTTTTGGATGGCAAAAAGACTGACTTGAGCAGAAGGCGTGCGGTGTCCAGCTCCAGCTGGCTGTGATGGTGGGTGCTAAGGGTGATTTTGATGTCTGGACAGCCAAATGTTGTTGGCTGCGTGTCTTTAAATGTAGGACCAGGACTTTAGACTCTCTAGGGAAATGGGTTAGGGCTCCCACTGGGAAAAAAAAAATACACTGGATTTTTTTTTTTTAAGCCAGAAAAGTCAATTGTAGTTCATACTAACTTAAGGAGGTACCCTGGGAAGGAGCTCTGCATAGCTGAGACTATATTACAACATGTGAAAAAGCTGGATGGTTATTCCTTTTTGGTGGCAGTAAAAGTCCCTTTTGAAGCTTTTGGGGAATGCTGAGTTCTAAGTTTTATTTTTCAAATCTGTTTGTCCTTCAGGAATTTCATGTTCAGTCACAACGTTTCTCTAAGTGACACTTCTTGTAAGGTGTCTTAGTACCTTTTAAGCCAGTTTTGTGCTTTTTTGGTTAAGGGTAAAAAAAGCCTTGCTATTTCATAAGCAATAATTGCTGCCTGTTAGCATCCATGTGTAGCCTTGCATGTCTCTCAGCTAGCTATCAAACACATAGCAGTAACCTGTCATGCCACATACTCAAGTGGATACTACCTTTACTACACACTGAATAAAATAAAGCTACTTGGAAGTAATGAAGGATGTGCCCCTCCATAAAGTGTGTGAGACCAGTGACTGCTTTTATTTGGTGCAAATAATTATAGGATTAGCTAGAAGAGGAAGAAGCAGTAGAACACACATGTTGAACACTGTCAACATGCGGCATGCAGAGCCGTGTGATGTTCCTATTATCTGACATTAAAAAAGCCCCAAAGCTAACAGTTATACAGAAAATCCTTCCGTGGAAATCTTGCAGCGATTTTCACCCAATTCCATTTTTTTTCTTCCTCACCTGTTGTTTTGGACCTTTCTGATATATGTCTTTGATATCTAGTACTGGAAACAGCTGTGAAAGTCTAAGCTTCATTAACATCAACCTAGATATTGTAAATGCATGTCATTGAGTGAATGCTCCTATGGTTCAGTTGTCACAGAATAAACTGTTGACTTGCACCTTCCTCAGATCTGGGTAAACTAGCTTGCTGCCAGTTAATCTGTTGCACTGGTTGACTTGCAGACCACCGGAGTCCTCTGGCAAGTGGGAAAGAAGAAGTGCTAGAATCCTATTACACCTACTTCTTTTAAACATACTGTTGCAGGCCTGGCTCTGGTCCCAAAGCGATCAGTGGTTAAATGTTATGTTTACATCCATAGCTTCTGAGGAGTGTTGACCACCCGCAGGCTATAGGGCCTTCCGGGTTAGATTCCACTGTCAGTATTCAGCATCCCCAGGGGGACCAGCTGTATGTGCTATGTTTGGGACATTTGGATCAGAGCCATTTTCTCTATTCACATGCTTTGCTCACCTGTTCCCACGAATCAGTTTATTGTGTGATACTTGCTACCAGGCATTCACAGGAGAAGGCTTGTGCTGTTATTTCCTTTATCTTTGTCTTGAACCATAAACTTAAGAAGAAAGCTGCAAGCCTCATACCCAGCCTGACAAGATACATAAGTTATAATGAAATTAATGTGAAATGAGTGAAAGGACTTACGTGGTTCAGCATCATTTTATATTCACTCAAATGCACCTGTAATACAGCACTTTGTCTCTGTCTGGCTCACTAACCATGTAAACTTAGAACGATGTTTATTTTTGTGAAGAGGTCTCGCATTAGCTCCTTTGAGGATTAAGTGAAAAATTAGTGCTCGGAACTGCAAAGTCTGTTCAGCTAGCTCTAGTCATTGGTGTAAAGATTGAACTCTTTGACAGAGCCATGGACCAGACTCCCTAGCTTTTGGTGTTAATGAGACATGTGAACATGACCCACTGTGCATATATATCTTCTTCCTCATAGCAGCGATTATAAACCACCAGATTTCTAACAGACACTAAAATTCCAGGTATCCAGGCAACAACCTAGAGTTGAAGGAGGATTGAATTCAGAGATTCACCT
This sequence comes from Dromaius novaehollandiae, assembly GCF_036370855.1. Classification (NCBI taxonomy): domain Eukaryota; kingdom Metazoa; phylum Chordata; class Aves; order Casuariiformes; family Dromaiidae; genus Dromaius; species Dromaius novaehollandiae. Next base: position 39,080,874 of record NC_088103.1, on the reverse strand, counting down.
CAATCAACTAATAAGAACCAAAGTAAAATCCTGGCTTATTGTGATTTGAAAGGAGTAAAAATAACTTGGAACATGACTGGCAAATCATTTTATCAACATTTTATTTGTTTGTTCTGGTCTGAAGTGGTTGTTATAATAGACAGAACATTTCTATGATCCCATTGTTGAGTGCTGCCCTGGATGAATGAGTCAGAGTCAATGCTTAATGTAATGCACTTGCTTCTACTTGCCTTTTCTTACTGGCTAGGAGAAACCCACCTGCTGACCATTTCTCTGTGGCCTTGGTACTGCCCGTTCGGATTAGGCTATTTGTCGCCTATGGATGTTTTGCTCTTCAATAGTTTTGGACCATGGCATGAGCTTTTTTCTTTTGTCTGTCATAAAATCATGCTGAGAAATTGCTTTGCTGTTCACCATTTTGCTTATCTATTTGTAAAAGCACCACTAATGATAAGTAATAGCATATCTCTGATGGCAAATCCTCTGTTCAGATGCTTCCTGTTGGGAAGTGCCTTTTAGTCTGTATTTATCACCAGGTACATATGAGGAACCCCAGTTTCCCGGCGGTAAAGTGCAGAAACATTTGCTCTGTACTTATGAAAATCTGGCCAGAATTGAAAGCTATATAACCAGATCATTCAACAAAATGACCATGTTCTTAATGCACAGTTGTAACTAGGAATAGAACTGAACTGATCCTAGTTCTGGTTCTTGGTCTGAGCATCTTTCTTTTTGTTATAACTTGGCCCAGTGTCTTTTTTGAGCCAAATTACTGTCCTGCATCTAAAATCCTATGCTGCAATGGTATTGGAATCTAACTATAGTCTTTGCTCAGAAATCTGCATCTGACTTTCTGTCTGTTATGGACTGCATAAACTACTGAGCATAGACATGATCCAGATTTCAGCCCAGTGCTGGCAGCCCCGATCGCTCTCTACATCTTCCTTTACAAAGCAGTGCTTGTGGTGCGATCAACCAATGACTTCAGAGCTCTTACACTTATTGCGAAGCTGGTTCCTGGAGCCTCCCTCTGTGTGAACCAGGATTTGCTTCTCCTGCACTAGTGCCTACATCCAGCTACAATGATGGCAACATAATAAGATTAATCTCTGTTTGTTTAACATGAATCTATATACTGTGAATCAAGGGGCAAGATGCCCACCATACCTCACAGTTGCTTCTGCTACCCTATAGGCCTACAACCTCCAGTGCTGGGCTCTAGTGTTTAAACTAGAGGAATGGCAGATGGGAAGCTCTGATCCAGCCTGGTCGTAGGTTAACCCCAAAGTCCCATGGATTTGGGAAAGATTGGAGGGTACTTACCCCTTGTAAGATTAGACCATCAGTGAACACCTAATCTGAAAATTACAATGTCTTCTTGTCAGACTCCTCAAGCTATCATTAATTTAAACTGTTTCACAAGAGGGAAACAACACCAGCATTAATGTTAGTAACTCTCTTAGCCTGATGCTTCTTCATCAAGATGTCCCGAGTTGAACAAAATGTATTTCTCTTGAAAGGACATTCCCTTCGGCCTTTTTATGCCTCAAAAGGCTGCCTGAGTTCTCAAAACTGTATCTTTTTGACAAAAAAGATGGAGCAAGAGGGATAGTCAATCAGTGTGTGTAAATCACCAAAGCTGAAGTGACTTTACTGGAGCTAATCTGTTGATGTGGTTCTAGGCAGGTTCCTCCATTTCACAGCTTCTATATTCTGGTTATTTTTTTCTGTAATTTATGTATTATCAAGAGTCTTGTTCTTGTCACCCATAGTCACCCTTGGTCCCTGTGTGTATGGAGGAGCCATGGCACAAACAAACATGTTTAATATCTGTGCACAGTCAAGACAAAGTTTATGGTAAACAGAAAGTAAAAGCGGAAAGAAGCAGTTTGACTGCTGGAAGTAGTTTCGCTGCTGGAAGAGGGCACTGGAAAATGGAAAATTCCCAAAATAAGAAAATGAAGGGAAAACTATCAGAGGACAGGTCAGAAAGACAAAGGGCTCAGATATGGATAGCAAAACTCAGGGGAAGATGAGATTTTTTTGATTAGCCAGGGAAAGCTGACTGAAAGGTGGAGCTATATACATGGAGAGAGAGGGAGAGAGACCAAAAACTTCCTATTTCAGAGGAGAAGAGCCCAGAAAAGGGGATATGGAATCCTAGAAGGGCTCTGACCCAGATCTTGAAGAACACTCAAGGATGATGAAGAAATAAAGACATGGAAGCTACATTGTTACTTTGGTGTTTTTTCTTAAATTGAACATTTTCTGATGTCTGAAGTAAGGAGAGATTCATTTTAGAATCCTTTCGGAAAGTTTTTGTGGCTGTTGGTTCTCCCCTATCAAATATCCCAGGAGGGGCTACCTATAGAGCAGGGTTTCTACAGAGTTAGAGGTCTAGAGCAGAGTAGGATTATGAAGTTGCTTGAGGATCCAAGTGGCTCAGTAAATGTCATGGGACTAAGGTTGCTAGCCAGCCAGACTTCAGTGCCCAGTGAGAGGAACAAGGGCCTACGCTCTAAAAACGTGCCTGTGAAACCAAACAAACCTAGTACCTGACTTTTTCTCAGGCCCAGATATTGATCCAGCCTGTTCATCCCTAAACTTAGTGGCCTGGTAAATACCTACAAAGGGGAAACTGCTTAGTGCTGGTACAGCTAGCTTTACTATAGACTGCACAGGCAGTGCACCTGCATCGAAATCCTCAGGCTGAAAGGACTCAAGGATCACACAAGGGAGATGCAAGAAGGGAGGAATGAGCACTGCTGTTTGGCTGGCCTGGGGGCCTATTTCATCCTTTTCACCAGGATCTAGGCCAGCTTTGCTATGTAGCAGAAACACGGCACTGCTCTGCCAGGCATATGCTTCTCTAGTTTTGTTCATGTTCTGGTGAAACAAAGTTATTCTTGAGTTTTAGCTCAATTTTCATTTTAAGGGCCTAATTTTCAATTCAGCTTAACTATACTTCCATTTTTCCCCTCCTGTTCAATCAGTGAGACACTGAATAATCTACAAATGCCACGCTATGGCTTCAAACCAAATACATTTATGACCAAGTGACATAAATGACACCTACAAGTAATTCTTGATGTACCTGCTGTTTATACACAATACCTTTGGGCAAAAGGGGAGATTAGCTTTTTCTTTTTAAGTTTTCTCCATCAGCTATTATAATTTATGCTTATAGCTCCTTACATGTAAGTAGCAAAACTTACATCTGCCAATAATTTTGTAATGTATTAGTAACAATGCTGTAATTGCATAAAATAAATACTTTCTCTGCCCTCACAGGGCTTTTCTGAAGCTTAATAGCTGTGAACCACTTTGCAGCCCTCAGCTGAAAAGTCTCCTGTAGACAGAATAATATTACTATTTTAAATAGCAGAACTATTATTGAGAGACCTCTCTGTTCAAGCTGTTCTTGACAGTAACCACAGACCACTCACTGCAGCCTCTAAATCTGAAACTGCTAAGGTCATAGTTAGCTTAGTTATTCTCACTCAGCAAGCACTTTGTTCCTTATGATTTATTTATCCCTTTATTCTGCAGTCTGTCCAGGAATGAGTTTTGTTTTTCACACGTTAATCACTCATAATGATCCAGGGAACTTGTTCACGCAAACATATTTCAGGCCACAGGCTCTTTGCAAGCTCTTTGCCTTTCTAATTGCTGTAAGTATTTGCTCTTCATCATTTGCTGTTCTATAGAACTCATAAATCACTATAAATATATCATGTGACATTACTTTTGTTCTCTGACTGATGAGTCTCAAACCCAGGAAAGGCATTTCTAGAAGGCACAAGAGTGCTTTTAATATGAGTATTTGGGCAGCTAGTTATTTCACATGTCTCTGCAGCTCTCGTTCTACTGCTTCTGAAATCACAGACTCATTCTCACATACTTTTGGAGAAAGGGTTGAGGAGGGGACATCGTTCTAGAAACTCCCTAGTTCAGTTGCTACTCTTAGCTGTATTACAATGCAGTTCAGTTGTCTGAGTGAGATAGGAGTACCACCAACTCTGGCACCTGCTAAAACAAGTGCCCTCCTACAGAGCTAACAGGCTAGTTAGTTAACAGTTAGGAGGGGAATAAAAGTGACAAACAGGTTAAATGACTTTCCCACTGGCATCCAGAAGGACTGCTGTCAAGGTAGGGCCAGAAGTCCCAGCTTCAGCACCTCAGTCTGTATTCAGTCTGTTGGATTACTACCTACTGATTCCACTAAAGTTTTATTTTCCTTATGGTACCATTTTCCCACTTCCTGCTCTTATTATTCTTGGCATTAGTTACCGTACAATGAAATAACCTTTTTGTGAGAGCAGGGCTTAGGTGCTGGGGCCTTTGTTTCTCTGTCAGTGAAAAGGTCTAATAATCCTGACATGCTGCAAGGTTTATGAAGGGTGGTGACCACTATTACACATGCATCAGAAGCAGGGGTGTTACATTTGACACATAAAATAATCCCTCGACTCTATTCAAGGCCTAGAAAATCAATGCCAGGCATCACTCTATTGGCAATGCCTGTGTCCAGATTTGGGTGCCAACTTTTAGAAAAATGTAAAGCTAGTGGAATGATCCCAAAAGCAAGCTGTGAGAATGATCAGAGGCCACTGTGATTCAAATGGAAGGACTGAAAAAAACTGGGTTTGTTCACTCTAAAGAGAAGATTAAGGGGGCACACAATGACAGTCTTCAATTATGTAAAAAGTTGCTGTAAAGAAGACAGGAGTAAAGTTTTCTCTCCATCCCCTGGATATAGGACAAGGATGAATAGGCATAAATTGCAGAAAGACACAGTTAAGTTGCACATTAGAAAAATATTTTAGCAGTAGAGATGGTTGAACTCTGGACTAGATTGCCTGGGAACAGAGTAGCGTGTTCACCATTTACAGTTTTAAGAAGATTTTGAGAAGTGTCTGTTGAGAACTATGTATATAAAACTAGACCGCTTTTGCAAAGGGGGATGGCCCATATGACTGATGGATATCCCTTGCTGGCAAGTAATGAATGTTTATTTAGATGCATTGTACACGTAAAAAGGCAGGATGCATAAACAAAAAGGCAGATATATATAAAGGGCATTAGGCTTCTCAAATGCATGTAGCAATTGTCAGGATTGTAAGAGGACCTTTGCAGAAAATTCTCATCAATATGACCTATAAAATATGATCTTAAATTCTTGATTCACCCACCTAACTTTGTGCACTTAAGTGAGGTCTCCAAATCAGGAGCATCATGGAACTTTAGAGTTTAGACTTCTTCTGTATGTAGTGAAGAGATTTAGTACATGTAGAAAAGTGATTTAGGCCATTCTTTACCTCTCTGTGGAGAAGCTTTTACCTCAAGTTAACTAGTGAGGGAGCCCAGTCTCCTACTTTAGACAATCTGTTTAAATGCCTAAAGTTAAACGAATGGGCCTGGGCCTCAGTGACTTGTTGACACTATGACTCATCAGCAAACCCAGTGGGTCCTATGTCACGAACTCCAGTCTCTGCTTTTGTCATTGCTTTTCAGTTTACATGCTATGTTCAACAGTGAATCTTTGCTTTACAGAAGTTTGAACAACCTTAGCATAATACATGTCTCCTGTTCCCTAGGGAGGTTAATGATTTGTTTACTGCACCAAACTTTTTCATGAATTGCCCTTTGAATATATAAAAATTATTTTGAAGGCTTTTCCAGCTAAACCATTTTTCTTGTAAAAAAAATCAGCAATGACTAACATTTTACGTAGTAGGTCATAATCCAGTGTAAGTGCTAAACATCCAGGTAAATGGGAAATAGATTTCAGTCTCGGTTTTCAAGGATTCATTATAAATACGAGAAAGTGGAATGAAAAACTAGAAAAAATGCCATGGCAACATCTTAATCATCTGACTGTACTATCAGGTAGAAAGATGTAGCATCAAAAAAGTGTATCTATAACATCATTACTGTGGATTAAGACAATATGGGGGATTTTTCTTAGGTTAATTAGCACCAAACACTTGTAGCAGCCTGACTGTCTTGAATTATTCTCTGTAGCTAAAACTGGGGAAAGCATGGACTTGAGATTTAAAACCAGCATCAAAACACTTGCATCGGGAAAGCTGCTGCAGCCTCTTTCTGAATCACGGGACTTTGCAGTAGCACAGCGTGGAGGCCTGTAACACAGCACATGCTAAACCTGTGGGTGCAAAGGGCGTGCTTTCCCTGTCCCTGTTCCAGGCAATACTGGAATGCTGACAGTGTGAATGCAAAGCATGCTTCTGATTTTAGCCTGTCTTCTCGAGGGAAAGAGGCTTATAAACTCACAGTCTGTGGTACGTGCACATGTCAATCTTTCCTCCTGCTGGCCAAATTCAACCGAATTTAACAGAGGATGGGAGACCTCCAATAAAATAAGTTCCTGCAATTTTTAATCAAAATAAGAGTTGCGTAAAGAAAGCCTGCTAGCTTAGGGAAAGACAGCTGCAGAGCTCCATTCTTACTTAGTAGATATTAAAAATCCACATAGCATAGACCTGTTGATATCAGGCTTCCTCTAGTTTTAATTTTCACTGGAATAATTGTTTAAAAGAGATTTGGTTGGCATCTAGAGGCTCTGCTGCCACCTACTCCTGGTCTCCCTACCCCAATTATTTGAACCCCTTTTTTTCCTATCGACAAAGAAAAGAAGGAAAAACATCTCCTGGGAATGACATTTCCTTGTGCTGTATTTATTTCCCCCATATAATCTTTATGTCATACTCACTATAGTTATCATTACAAATCAGAGTTGATTTTCTTTTTAATTGCCAGCTCAGCCAGGTCTACTTGATACCTTACAATTAAACTGTTTATTTCTTCCAGCTCTATAAACAGTGAAGCTCCTGGAGTCAGCTAGACCGTAGCTACTGCTGTTACACTGCTGTAAAGGCATGAACTGTATCAGAGCACAGCTTGCCGTTGCAGCTGCTTTGGCTCCAGCAGGCTGTTTGTGTCAGTAAACTAATCGCACATGACTTGGACAAGAGGCAGGCAGGGAGCAGATAAGGGTCTGTTTTTGCAGAGGCCGTTCTTTGTCCATGACTATGTTTTGGTGAATGAAATCATCACAGTGCAGACAGTGGTATGACTATACAGGAAAGGAGGCCACTAGCCGCTTAGTTACAATCCCCACTCCGCTATGTGCTCCAACTTTGGACAAGTCATTTAGCCCTTGTGGGGCTCCTCTTCCCAAAGCCCTTGACAGTCTGCACAGCCAGCAGAATGGCACATTTCTTAATGGCAACTGGGAAACAAAAGGGAACTTCAAAGTGAGGAGTAAAAATAACTGGAAGGCTTTGGTGGCCAAATTAAGAGTTAAAACCCCAGTATTCACTTGTGTAGTCTAGATGAAGTGAGGTATGTTCTCAGTGTGGAAATTATGCTTTCACTAGAGATGAAAGTCAACCTCCCACTGAGATCAGAAGAGCTGGACTCCCTCTCCAGTGCCTGGATGCCCAGCATAAGCCATTCTCAACAGCAAAGGTGGGTGAGCTAGGATGTGCCCTGTTAAGCCTCAAAGCAGGAATCCCTTCAGAACAGGATCGAGCTATGAAAATCTGTGTGAAATTAAGCATGTGTGCTTAATTTCACAGGAAGATGATTGCAGGAAGGAATGTGGAGGGAAAGAACGAAAATAAACCCTGTATGACACACACCAGTCCTGTTATACTACTGAAGAGGCCTACAGTGAACAGCTAGAGAAGAACTTGTACGAAATGCAATGGACTTGGTAACATAATGGGAGATGGCCTGAAGAATGGCTTTAAATAAGACACCTGAATATATCTAGGCCAATTGAAGAATGAGGAGGAATATCAAGCAGAACTTCCTGCTGGTGAAGTCTACTAGGCTAGGCTCAGAGAAGCGGTGGAGAGCCTCGTCATTACAAAACGGACAGAACAGAAATGTGATCAGTCACGCTCAGACAGAAAGGTACAGACTATTCCTGCTCTTGGGAATGCAACATAGCAAGGGCTATCTGCTTTGAGGGAGGCAGAAACAAAACTGAGGCTGGAGGAAACTAGCTACAGATTTATTTTTGCAAAAACAGCAGATGCATGGAAGGGTTGACCTACACAGTGTATTAAGTATAGCACCTGGCCTTCACCATTACTTATTGTTCGATATGTCTTCTCTTCACAGCTCAGAAGCGTGAATCCTCATCAATTAAACAATGCTGGATGTAGTTTTAAAACCCTGCTCCAGAGCCACATCCAGAAACTCAAGACAGCTGGCTGGATCTGAGCCAGTGGCTTTTGACTTGAAAACAAAGAAAAACCCTCCTGTGAACTGAAAGGTCTATTACTATCAGTTTGTCCTCATTGAAAAAGAGCCATTATCTGCTTCCTTAGGGTCAAAGGAAAATAATTCATGAAGGCAAGAGAATAAGGAAAAAGGAATCCTCCAACCAGAGGCCTATACATTTTGAGACAGCCCGTTGTTGTCAGATCATGGCATGGTGTTCCCATTGTCACTGGTCTGATTAAACAGGGAAATTGGTAAAAAATGAATAAGCTCAGAGTTTTTCATAGGCACTGGCTTCTTGCAGTGGTTGACATTCAGTGTCTTCACATTATGGCTGTCAAACTTCCATATTCTCCCTTCAATTTCAACTCACATAGGATGTCAGGATGAGCCAAAGTGGGAATGGAAAGAAAACAAGAAGTGGCATTAAAGTGATTGAGACAAATCTCTGTTGTCATAGTGCTGAAATACAGCACTAATCCACCCATACCGTTCTCACTGATTTGGATACATAAACATGACAATATGTTTAGGTAATTCATTGTCTCGCAACCTTCCCTTTGCTGCAAGATATTATAGTTTGATGGACAAGGAAAATCCTGTTTTCTGGGCAACTTGTTTCTTTCCCATCCTCAGTTTCCCCATTCGTAATTTAGGAAGCTATTTTGGCCTACTTTATATATACGATATGAGCCAGGGATTATGTTCCAATGGGCAGGGGGCTGTCCTTCAATAGTGGAATCATGGCTAGTACTGTAATATGGCTGCTACTCTCCTAAGCACTGAAGACCTCATCTAAATTATAGAAAAATGTCAGTGATTATGTTAACAAACATGACAAACCCAATGTGTTTTTAAATAGCACTTCACAGGTCAGACTGGCCTTCCCCAAAATTTTCTCTGAACCTACAAATAGGAGAGTTAACATCTGGCTGGGAAATATATAAAAACTGTGAATGTTAACTTCCTTCTAAATTGACTTTAGTCTTCCATTTTCTGCAAGAAGAGTACACAGAGAGATTTGTCCCAATACACCAAATTATTTTAAGAATGCAATTAATCTAAATTGGTTCAAAGTTTTATGCAAGTAATTATGTTCTTTAAAATATATTAATCAGTCTACCTTGATGCTACAAGGTTTTCTAAAGTGGCCTGGTGGATGTCTCCAGGGACTTCATTTATGACCAGTGGATCGAAAGTTCCTGTCACACGTGTTTTTTCCCTAACAGAACTGGTGTCTCTCTTACTTCCAGTGCCATAATAAAAAAGCATTTGAGCACACCTCCTAGGGTGAAGATGTGTTCTACAGGTAATGATACATAACTGCAAGTGGAGAGGTCTCTGGGCAAAGAATCCGCGGCCCAAAACTTCCTTTCAAACATAATTGTTTGTTTTTACACGTTTGTGTTATGATATGGCCAATCAAAAGGGTCTCAATAGTCTGTTCAGCCCTTAGCTCAATAGCTAGTTGGCTGGAGTGTCCTCCCTTTTGCCTGATCCAGAGAGAATATTGGCCCCTATTAACATCTCTGAGTTTTTTAATCTAATCTGGTAACTCTGTCTGTAGCTGCTAGGTTCAAGGAGGTTCCTGGAGTACAGTGTCTGCAGCTAATCCCAGGGCTACCCTCACTTAAACTATCACAACTCCAAGTCACTGTGGCTGTTCAGAGTGATAGACTTAAGAAAGAGAGATGGACCAGATGTCCTGTCCAGGTTCTTTCCATTACTATTTTCTGTCATTTTCTATAAATAGCAACAGACTTTGGCCCCATAGAATTGTCTTTGTTGGAATTTTGCCAGCGCACTGGAAGTTCTGACCTTCCTGGTACATGACCTGATGTGTTTCTATACCCTGGGGACTCAAATATCACCCTAAAGGATCTGTCCAGCTCTGTCCCACAGCTTAGTGAGAACATTTAGGTGCTGAGACAAGCAGGTCCTCCCTCTCAGCGACTGATGTTACTTCTGCATGAGGAGCAAACAAAGTAGGTTAAGCTTGATTTTAATGAAACATTTCCTGCTTTCACAATGAAAGTGGAAAACACATGTGGGTGTCTCCTCACTAAGTATGAAGGACAAAACAATGCTTTGTAGGAATGGAGCAGATGTTAAACCCTTTGGCACATCTTGTTCAGTTCACTTTCCTTTGAAGTCAGGCTGGAGTGATTTACTTGAAATGCTTCCCTCCTGTGCATGTCCTCTAGATGATGAGGAAAAATGAAGATGTTCTTAGGAAGCATGAAAAAAACACACTCTTTCAAATACGTATAAAGGGTTCTTCAAAGAAATAGTCTGTTTTCCCTGCTTCCTAGCTCTATAAGGAATGATGGGATGTGAATTATTGTTTAGATTCAGTCTCAGAAAAGGATATGATATTTTGATTTCTGTGTGGCTGGATGGAATTGATTGTTTCTTATAAATCTGTGCATACAAGTTATAAGGCTTTTGCCCAGGCAAAACTATTCATGACTGCAAGATGCCACTATTGCTCAGCTGCATTCCTGACAATTGTCAATATCTGGAAGTATCTCCAAAGGTGTCTTTCTGGGAAAAGGAGCTGATTTGCAGGGAAACACACAAGGGCTGTCAGACATCGGTCACAGCTTGATTAACTAGATGGACTACTGCTCTGGCTCAATATGACACTTAGTAAGTCTGCATGTCTCACTGATGTGATAAAAAATGCTTTTATATGTTAAGTGATGTCTTTATTTCCTTGAAGATGTAGAGCTAGAAGCTACATCTACTGCTGGAGTCTTCTGTTTGAACCCAAACTCCCTGATTATCTAAACTGACTTACACCTTGGCACAAGACTGGAGTGAGTTGGCTCTTCCAGCAGAGGGAATAACTGGGGGCACTAAAGGGCAGTCAGGGATGCCTTACTTGTAATGTTTCCTTCCTCTTTATGTTGCAGAGCCTTTTAGGTCATGAATTAAAATGAAGACACTCTGAGGAAGTGCATGGAAAACACACTGTTCTCTTGCATGACCCCCTGCCCTGCACAGATTATGTGGGCACAACTGGATCTAACCCCAGCTGGCTTTGAACTCAACCTGAGACTCAAACACAGCAATCCAAGGAACAGTCATGGGAAATAGGACAGTTAAGCTCACCTGGGTCCTGCTCCTCCTCCAGGACAGAACTAACTTTGCTTTTATCAGTCTCATCCTTTCCTGATGGGTGTTTATTCACTTGTTTTTCAAAATCCCCTGTGATGCAGTGATTCTATGCTATCCTCAAGTAATCTATTCTTTCAGTTAAAAGATTTTTCCTAATGTCTGAATCTCCCAAGCTGCAATTAATACTTCAGTTCAGGTGTTCCCAATCCCGCACTCAGCAGGTTTCCTCCACATGCCTTTGCAGGCTATGCTTCTAGCCTGTGTATCCCAGTATGCTGCTTGCCTTTTTTGTGAAGAAATAACATCAAACTCAGCTTGTAATTCATTCTCACCCCCTTTTCTGCAACCATGTTTGATTTTTTCTGTCCTGCAGTAGTCCCTACAGAGCTATCTTTTTCCAGACTTTTTTTCCAGTTTGCAAAGATATTTTCATATTTGAATCGTAATTGCCAAAGTGCGGGCAACCCCTCCCAGTTTAATGCCCTCTGTAAATTGAGCAGATATTCTCTCTTAATGGAATCAGGAGATTTGAGATCCTCTGTCTAACAAAGCTTGAAACTGGAAGTGAACCTGACATCAAAATTGTCCAGGTCTTCCAGATCCTATGGGGCGTTGGCTGACTTTTTTCTTTTTAATAGCCTTCATGAACATCAAGGAATACAAACAATTGCTGCCTGACACAAAGCTATTGTTAGAGACGTTTGCGCTTTCCTTATAGATTATAAATGTCCTCAGAAAACAAAGCTTCAGCAGAGCTTTATTGGAGCAGACTACTGAAGCTCAGGGGATGGCAAAGCTAGCTGAAAGCTTTCAGGTATGTGCCCCTTTGTCTTGTCTGTTTGCACTTTTATTCCGGTGTTCATATTATGATCTTGGCATATACACAAGCCCCATTTGTACATGATGAGGAAGTGATACTAACTCATTTTTGGACACTGCTGCAGGGGACTGAGATAATATTTCTTTCTTATACACACAAACAGATGTTTCTGGATAAGGTACATTATACCCAAATATTATGGAAATAACTTCAGAGGACCCTGCCCAAGAGGAATTTCTATCTTTCCTGGTACTAATCTTGATTTTACTTATTTTTTGTTCATAAAAGCTATTTATTATTACTTTGACAAGGGTTTTTGATAAGTATAGTGCTGTACTGTTATGCATGAAGAGTTATTTTGACAGCACAAACTATAACACTATCCATCTAGGCCATCAGTCACATTTCCCAAAACACTCAATGAAAGAAAGCGGTATTCTATCTTCTGCCTGACTGTTTTTACTATAAACAAGCAGAACTAGATGAGAATTTGCTTGAGGTCATAAAAACTGAGTCAATGCAATCCTGACTCCAAACTCATTGCCATTAAGATAGTTCTATTGCAATTGCAGATGATGATGACATTATGATGGCATTCATATCTGTTAAACAACATATTGCCCTTTCACTCTCACTCCCTTAACTCTACTTTCCCGGTTAGTAAAGTAGGTGCAAGAGTGGGGACAAAGACCTGAATTCTCCTATCAGGTTACCCTAATGTCCTGTGGGTCTCCTTGCCAAGTGTCAGAAGAACCTGACTTGGAATAAAAATTGTCAGAGGTCTGCTGATTTCTGTAAAGTCAGGATAATTTGTGCCAGCTGAAGTTTTCTCAGGACTCTTAAGAGGAAAGAAACTAGAGGATTACAGGAAAAACTGTACTGGTATTCATGGAAAAGAATGGCTAATCTTGTGTGTGAATATGGTCATGCTTTGGCTAAAGTAATTGCTGGCACTGGAGAGTAGCAGAAGTTAGAGTCTGTCATCTGTCCTGGCTCATCTTGCACTGGTTATCATGAGAGCTCTGGACAGGGGCAGATTATCCTGCCCCACTCCCATCTGGCAGGGCTGGCTTGGTCAGGATTGCAGTGCTCTGGGGACAGTACCTTAGGGACCCGTACAGGAGACATGTTTGCTCTTTTAGAACAAACTATCTGCTCGCTCTCGTGTAAACTTCTAGAGAGGCAGAAGCAAGCAGAACAAGGGAGAAGATACACGGCCTCTTATGACAGGCTCTCATCCATGTTATGTCAGCAGTTTTAGTGAGGTCAAGCAACTGAGACTATCAGGAGGCCTAGGGAGGACAAACTGAGAGAAGTGGAACTGTTTAGTGTGAGATATACAGAAAAGGGGAAAGAAAAATATCCTCCACTGCGTTGCTGTTACTGGTAACGTTGCACTGTTTGTTAGAATAGAGCCCAACTGAGACCAGAAACCCACTGCTGTAACACAAACACAGGCAGGGACAGCTGTAGCTCCAAATTAGGCTGGCAAATCACAGGGTTAGAAAGAGCACCAAGATACCCCCAAATCCCATCAGAAGTCAGAGGCAGAGCCAGGAAGAGAACTTTTCTTATGATTGATGGTTTCATTTATTTTAAAAAAAATCATTACAATCTCTCCAACTCCCCACCCCACAAGTTTCTGGAATTTGGAGTAAAGAAAACATTTTATTTCAGATTCGAGCATTTTAGGATGTTCTTACATCTATTTTCTCAAATAAAGTGGAATGAAATTTCTAAATGAAGAGCCATTTCCAACAGGAAACCAAATATTCTGGCCGGAGATGTTAAAAAAAAATTCAGCTTTCACCATTTATTGTGGTTTGTTATTCATGGACAGTTAAGCAAAACTGAGACAAATTCACAAAATGTTTACATTGCTGGCAGGTCTTCTGATACTCTGCTGAGTCCTACCATCATAAGGAGCTCCTGTATGTGGCCTGCCAGGACACTTCCACTCTTCTTTTGGCAACTGCCTCAGCACTGTTATTGCCTGTGGCCGATATCAGTTGGCACAGCAGTGGTGGAAGCCAAGCCCTGTATACCAACTTTGCAGAGCTGGGGGGAGATTAACACCTGAGAGGGGTGTTGGTTCTCTGTGAATATGCACTAGGTATGCTTACAGTGTGAGCTGAGGTTATGGCTTAAAGCCTATGACAGCCACCTACACAAGTTTTAGTGTAAATATTAGGTGCTGAACAAAAATGTGCACCACTAGAACTTCTCAGCAAGACATCTCTGTTGTAGTTGAAGCTGGTTTGTGGTCAACTGGAACGTGCAACTGAAGAAATTCCCCAGTTTTCCTGACTGAATCATTCCAGAGGCAAGCTGGACTACCTCCAGACTGATCTAGCTGTGGCAGTAGATAATCAGTAGCCAGCGAATCACTCTTAGGCATTCCAGAAGCCTTCACCTTTCTGATCCCAGCAGAGGAGAGATTAAACCTTGTGTTCGGCATCTTTGTTAATTAATTCATACTGACCTGACTTTTAAAACCACTTTCATAGATTTACTGGTTTAAGAGAACCTGATTTTTTTTGTCACAGAAATATCGCCACAGTGCTAATAGAAGCACATTACACTGGATATTTTACTTGGAGCAAAAAAAAATAAAAGTAAAAAATTAGCAGCTGTTTGCAGATGCATGTGGCTTTACAGATACCAAAGTTACATAAGTCTGTCTCCTCATTCAGACAAATCCTGAAGCTATAAATAGCATCATGTAGCACACTATAGGGAGACAGGACTTCAACGCTGCTGTGAGTTACCATGGTGTTTGCAGGGAACAGAATATGAAAACCTGAATCTTGCTACTATATGCATTTTGCAACACACAAACACACACACATTTGTGACGCAAATTACTTGCTGGTGCAAAGGAATGATGCTCCACTGCTGTTGCTAGAACAGCACCCATTTACATTAGCAGGCAATTTGGCCCATATTATTTGTGTCATGCTGCTGCAGGCAAATAATAGTAAGATATCTACTGAAGATGGGAACAAAGAAATTTATATGGCTCACAGCAGCTGCAAGAGGATATAACTAGAGTGCACTGGAGTTTATACTCCACTGAGTGACACCCAGTAGGAAAGGCCAATGGTGGTTCCAACAGCTTCACTGAGGAATGAAGTTCTGTACACGCAAGGCTTTGAGACCCCATGATCCTGGAATTTGTGTCACAAGTATCATCATAAAGTTACGAACAGAAACTTCCATCTCTGCATAGAGAACATAAAACATTGAAAAAGGGGAAAAGCAGACAGTTAACTTTCGTGTACTTTGTCCAAAGTTCAAGCTGCTCTCTATTCAAGAGGAGAAAGATAGACTTGTGCTTTTAAACATGGACATTTCCTTTGCTATCACTAAGAATCGTATTGACTGTAGAGTTGGTTGCAACTTTTAATGCAGAAGGAAGTCACAGGAGAGAGATTTATCCTGCAGTGCAGTCCACTGTTGGTTTCCATCTCTGGCCATTTTGCATAATGATACATAAACAGAATTCACTAGATTTAAGCTCCTGGCTCATGTTGCTAGGACTGTTGCCAGCTTAATGAACTTTGCACCAAGTTCTGTTTGGAGTTTTCACCCATGATTTGACAAAAACTGAAAGGTATTAATGTCCAGATGGTTTAAGGCTTTTCATTTAAGATGTCAATGCTATCATCAGGCTTCATAGGCAAAGGGTCAGATTCTTCGGTATAGTCAACATGCTTTGTGCACAAGTCAGCATGTCATGCAAAAAAATGGCATAAAGCTTACTGCCATATTCCTCTGATTTTGTTCCTGCTTAGCACAGCCTTGTTCACCTGTGCTATGTTAGAACTATCAGTGCTGCTCCAACTTACATTAACCTTCAATGGCAACAGAAGGCCAGAAATAATTCAGTTAATGAGTGAGCAGGGGAATACTGGCCATACCTCTTTTGTAGGTAAGTCTCCCACAGCCTCCCACAGAACAGGAACTCTCTGTTTACTTCTACAGCTCTGGAAGATCATCCTTGCCCTGGAGTGATCTACACCAGACTGGATGTTGATACAGATAGACTGTACCTGGTAGAGAGAAAAGATGGCGTTGGAAAGGAAGATCTAATCCTTCTTTATTGGCTCATTAAAAAGGATACTGACATTTCTATTAAAAATCATAGAGCATATACCAAATCTGGCTAGCAATTAGGCTCAGTATTCCTATATTTTATGGAAAAGATCATAGGCCTTGTTAACTTAAGAGATCAGGAGCAAGTAATCTGAGTTTACATCTCTGAAATATGTTAGACGTGAACACTTCTAGAGGCTTATTTTGATCGCAAATACCCTTGTCACTTGCTACTCTCTCTCTAAAAATTCTCTGTTACTGTATTACCAAGAGGGCAAAATATTGATTCCTTTATCTTGTGATGGTCACAGTCATGTGAACTTATTTTAATTTCCTGGTCATCGAAAGAGTTGATGTCTTCCAGAATGCTTGTCCGAGCTACTTGAAAAACTGTTCTTACTCCCAAACAGGCTCCTTGCATAATATTGCTACCCATTTTAATAGTGAGATATTTTCAAAACTTTGCCTGAGACATTCATAACACAGGCAAATCCTACTGTCTTTAATTGTAGATAGAGCTAGGTCAGATGGGGTTTGAGCCTCCTAAACATCTGGAAATTACTACCATAAAACCCCATCCTACCTTTGAGACCAAGGGCAAGGAAATAGAACTAGTAATGTTTAGCACTCCACTAAGGCCATTCAAATCAAGGTGCCTTGCAGGGAAATCACCACTCTTTCAAAGCAGCAGCAGCATTAAAACAGGAATATCACCACTCTTTCAAAGCAGCAGCGGAATTAAAACATCCCAGACATTTATTTTTTTTCCTTTCAATTCAAATTCAAAGATATCCTGGTGTGTGAGACATAGCTGAGAGAAGTAGTGAGGCAAGGGCCTTTTCTGACATACTGTGAATGCATATAGGGAGACTGATGTAACTAAAATCAGCAAAAGTTGATGTGAAAGAAGAAATCTTAACTAGCCACTGGCCTGAACATAGATAGGCAGGTGTAACCTCTGAAGCAGGTTTCAAGAAAGATTCAGAGCAGGATAAAGTAGCAGTATTACGAATTTTCCTATGAATTTTTTTCAATGAGAAAGGCACGAGGGAAAACTCAGAATCATGTGATGGAAGAGATAACAAGCAAGTTAAGCAAACTGCCACTGGGGACTCAGAGAAACTTGATAAGCTAAGAGCTAGCTAATATATTAGTAGGGAGTGCAGGGCTTTCACCTAAAAGGTGTCAGTTCCCCTCTGAGGTGACTTGGTCCACAGGAGTGGCTGTAGAGCAGCCAACAGATTGCACCAAAGGCATTAGGAGTGTGACACAGAGCCCACAAAATTAGAATTGCAACGGTCACAGTGAGCTCTGGAATGGCGCCTTCTCCACCTTTTGGGAACTACTGCTGTCTTGTGCTGTGAGACGCTTTTAGAAAGTGAAGTGCTGGAAGCCCTTAAAAATAGATCTTTGATTTCCTGTTGTTTTTCCAGCTTATCTGAACCTCTGGACTCACTTTGTGGAGAAGAAGGCGGGGGGAGGGGGGGAAGAGTTGGCATTTGCTATTGTGTTTTCCCAGCTTCTTTGTCAACTGATTTGTGATTAAAAAAATCCATTTCAGCTTAGAATAACAGAAATGATATCAAGGAATTTACAGACAAAGGAACTATCTGTTTTAGGCACCATTATATTTAAATGGATTGTTTTCCCAACAGTAATGCATACATCACATTTCCTTCAAGCTATTGCACAACAGTAAGTGGAGGTGTTTCCCCTGTACAACACATGCAGATGAGGACTTTGAAACTGTGTTAGCCCTAAGTGCTATGTAGCTATCTGTAGATCAACATGTGCCAAATATTTTTAGTAGTGCATAACTGTATTGTACTGTCAGTTTTAGAAAGGGACTGCTCAGCAGAAACTGTAGCAAATATTTAGCAAGGTAAAAGATCAGGCGTTAAACTGGGAACTGGAATGGGACACAAATGTTAACAGATAAAAAGATAAATCAGAGAGTTGTAGAGAACATAGGTGAGGACTTTGGTGTGGGGTCTCTTTTCAGTGTGGAATGGTGTTATGGTACATAAGGCACCATACATGGTACGTCAAGATGGACTGCCTGGCTGTGCCTGTCTTTGCCTGTCTTCTTACTGCACTAACGGGAAATCTCCATCTTCCAATGCCTTTGCTTGACCTTCCACCTTTGGTCTTGGTAAGCATGTTGCGAACAGTTTGGAAGGTTCTTCCTAATTCTTCTTGTTATTCCAATGTGTCTTTATAGATCACAAGCCCCTGTTGGAGACTGCCCTTAATACCATAACTCTTTCACCAAGTATTCCTCTTTTAGTTCTGTTTATACATATTTCCAATTCTTCTTTTATTTGCTTGGTTCTGACCCCCACTATAATACTTCATCCATTCAGATCAAGACATGGAGCAAGTTTTTAGACTCAAAGATGTTGAGTTGCTGAGGAAACGCATCCATATGTTGACAAGATGGGGATATTTTTCTTGTGTGGATTTTGATCTGATTGTTCAGATTACTGATCAGAATAAAAATACAGAATTTCAAGATTCTTTGTCAACAAGCTATCAACCCTCCAGTCATACTGTATTTATAGGTAAGCAGAAAAGTGTGTGGTTTTATCAGAAATATGTGGGTTGTAAAATGTTCACTAGCACTAAACATGCAAGCCTCAACATCCTCTTTCACAGTTGGTTTGTGTTACTGATATGATAAGGGTTTTTCACATAACTTTAAGCCTTTGATTTTTTTGAAGAACCAAATTATCCAAATCAGTGTTTACATAACTTCATCAATTGCAAGTTTTAAAAGGTGAAAAAAAAAAAAAACCCAAAAAAAACCCACCTGCCAGGACTTGGCGGAGAGATATATCAGATAACCTTCTGGAGTCTCTTCCGGGTTTACCTATATAGAGATTCTGCACATACACACATGCACATACATATATATGTTTTCCATTTATATAGCCCTTCTTAACTAATGTTAAACTTTGCAGAATTTATTCCTATTAATGAGGAGTTAGTTCCAGGCACGTATTTAGATTCACATAACAATACTGAGAATAATGAATAATGGTCAGGCCTAGAGACATTAAGCAGCATTAGCAAAGGAATAAGTCTTCTTTTTCAGGTCTGGGTTTCCGTCCAGAAAGAGTATAATTCCTGACTCTCCTATTGTAACTCTAGATCCAGGCACCTACATAGTACATTGGATATCTTTTAGTCATGTTTTCTATGGTGAGGAAGCAGGTACCATACTTACACTGGGGCTAATGGTTAAGTATTAGCAGCCTTCAGTCCACTATTATTATTAACTGAGCAGTGTCAATTGTGCAAGATGCTTTTAACCCACAAGAATTAAGAAAAGGTCTGTCCCAAAAGATTTTCTGCCTTAAGTCAATGTAAAACAGGAGGAAGAGAATGAATTGAATTGAATTGTCACTTTTGCTGGCACTTGAGATCTGAGAATCTCTGGTAGTAAGGATTAAAACTTTCACTCATTACAAAACAAAAGTCAGCCAAAAGACCCTAGTAACTTGTCTAACCTTTGTGATTGCAGAGAAATGTATTGAAAATATAATCCGTAAAAGCAAAATATTCCCAAACATAATTTTTAGAGATACTTTTTGATTTTTGGTCAAATTTATGACCTGCAGAAATATGTGGGTGATGCTTCAGGTTCTGGCTGCATGATATCTGTATATTTGTTGTGAAGTGAAATTATCTATTTTGAAAGGGGAGAATACAGTCTACTTTGAAACATTTTTGAGATTTCTGGTTAATTGTTGTCAGCAGGATTGTGAATTTTATGATAGAAACTGGGTCCTGTCAACTTGTAGGATCTTTGAAAAGAAGAGAGTGTGTCTCTCCTACCTAAATCCATTTATAAAAAAAACAGCAGCTGGCAAAAAATGGAGTCTGTGTATCCTATCTTGCCCCTGAAGTTGCAAACAGCAGCTTAATGCCATCCTGATAGGCTACGGAGGTGCTGTTAGCCAGAAGCTACATCTGTTCAGTTCTGCCCTGGGAAACTGATGAATATGAAGGCAGAGAATGGGAAACAACTTCTGGCCCTTTCTCCATTTTTTGTTCTGAAAAAGTGACAGAGGAAAACAAATTTCTTAAAACTTATGAGGACAGTTTGAAGAAAAGAAAAAGACAGGACTTTATCTCTACTTTCGGGCTAAGTTTGAATCTTTTGACAGTGTTGCATTTAGTCCGGGAAGCTAAATTATATCCACCCTTGCAACAGTGAAGCAGAGTTAGAACAGAATTCAGAAAGATTAATTAGGACTCCAATGAGCTGTCGCCAACACTGCTTCTTTGAATTGGCAAAATTCTTAAAAGAGCACAGAAACACAGAGCAAAGCAGGAAAGCATGTGAAGTGGCAGGAAGTCACCTCTGGTCTTTCCCTCACCTCCTCCCACTACAAAAAAAAAGTTAATTTGCAGTTCTACTTTTCATTATCTAGTTATTTTTTGCTATACCTAATCTGTACCTGATAGCACAGATTTTACATTCTGCAAGTTGAAATATCACTCATTTCCCTAATAATTAATTTTTAGAGCATTATGATGTCACTGTGTCATTTTAAATACATACAAGATTCCTGAATGCTCCTTCAAATAGAGATCAGAATGCCTGTGTACAATAATGCACTGTCACACCTACGCTGCACTAATAATATTGCAATCCTGATGTCAATCAAAACTGCATCTCACAAGCATCATGTTAGAACCAAAAAACAATGCCCTTCTCCAATTTTAAGAAGTGTTAATATGAGTACATAGAATTATTTAGCCATTTGATCTGAAGAACATGAATCAAATCCTGGCCTTATTGAAGCACAGGGCAAAAATTTTACCCTGCAAATAGAAGATAATAGAGCATGTAATATTTCAAAGTGTGACTTCTATGACATTGATTCTTCTTGCAGCTTGGGACCCTTTCTACTCATTTCTGCATTCAAATAACATCTTGGGAGCTTGGCATGTTCTCTCCCTACAGGCTTTGGGCTCATATAACCCAGCACAAAGGTACAACACCTGCCATGTAAATCAGGTAGGAGACTGACTGCACGGACTTGAGAAAGTTGAGAGGTGTGCCAATATTAAAAATTGAGCAAAAGAATCAACTTGCTGCAATTACGTCCCTCTCATCCCCTGCTGAGCAGAAGAGATGGCTATATACAATATTTCCACAATGTGACTTTCAACCAATTAATCTAAGTCAAAATAAGAACACTACCCACCCAAATGATTATTTATCCCAATGAGAAAACAAATGTTCTGTTGAATTTGTTCTTTTGAAATTCTTCCCTCCTCTGAAATGTAAAGAATTCTCGTTTACCTTTCTATTCACCCTGGGTCACTGAGGAACATCATTTCACTTGAGATTGCCCTTCTGAGGGAGGCAGTGGTCCCTGTTTAGTAGTTCATGCGAGTGCTGCGTACCACTGAGAAAGTCTAGCGCAGCCTCACCCATGCCCTGCTCCTCCTGGAGCCTGGGAGAAGTTGCTGATGGAATGGGGCAAATCTGAGCATCTGAGGGCTAGATTCAAACCACTGAATATATCTCTTCATGCTGCACTTTAGCCAGGTCTACAGTGGGTCAGGAAGTGTGGTTATAAGGCTAATTAAACATGACAAAATTTTCACAGCTGATACCAAGGCCTTGCCACGTTGCATGGCCCTAATACCGAATCACTAGAACATTGTTTTGTTCCCGTCAGTTTACCACCATTCAAATAAGCAGTTTATTTAACACCGTTGAGCGGTAGCAGAGATCTTTATCTTTCACTGACAACCGTTGTGTTAGTTTCAAAGGTTACAAAGGCATTTTTAATAGAACTCACTAAGGCCCAGCACTCATTCTGTAGAAATAAAATATCATGTAACAGTGATACAAAGCCACTTCATTCCCTTATGCCCATATCCCAATTAAGGCTTGAAAAAGAAGGCTGTGAATGTGTGATTAAAAATATGTGGAAAATGTGTTTCAACTCATCCACTTATGTCATGCACATTCAATAGAGAAATCTGTTCTCACCCCTGGTTACCTGACATCCAAAGTGTTCATTTTCCACTCATTCAAAACATGGAAACTCCTTTCTCTGTCCTTTAAAAAAGTGGTTTAATTGTAATTGGCTTCACATTGTCTTTTAGTTACAATTACTCATAAGTAAAACAGTATGAAGGTACACAACTCAATCCTTTCAGTCAACAGAAGCTTTTGACAGTTTCTCCCCACAAAAGCATTCATTACTGTCTGAATTTTGCTGTCATGTCAGATAACTTCTGCTCTCAAAAGACAAAGACTTGAAGCACCTTCAACATTGATTTTTCACACATATTTCTGACACATTTAATAGGTGAGAATTCATCACCATGAGATATAATTTAGGCCAAGGGTGGGATTCAAAGGCTGGTTGGACATTTGTATGGATAAACACCACTGCCCCAGGTTACACTGGTCCTCTACAACCCCAAGACATTAGAAGAAATATAAACTTGCAGGCTATAATGTCACTGCAGATTAACTAAATGACAAGCTAGGAAGTAACTTTCTCTCAGATATATTATCTTGGTGCATATGGGTTTCTTGCATCTTTCTCTTACAGTTTGCAATAAACATGGTTACAGACAGGATCCCCAACTGGAGAGCTCTAATGGGCAATTACTACTTCTGTAATTTTCCTGCAGATGAGCATTCGCTCCTGCAATTCTTAACACAATAGAGCTTGCCCTTGCCGTTCATCATCCTGACTGAAGCAAAGCCACTTCTAACTTCTTAGAGAACTGTCAGTCTAGTCAGAGTGACCTGTCATGTTCTTAGCTGCATCTTGTGCATTATAAGACCTCTTTGGTGAAAACTATGCAGGTATAGTCATGCTCTCTTCCTAAACACTGCTAATTGAAGGCAAGATTTACGATACATCCACCACTGTAGCCTCCTTACCATAGTTGCCTTCCACTCCAGAGGAAGGAATGTTGTGGAAAGAAGAATGACATCACCATATAATTAAAGATTGCATCATAACGCAAACACATAAGAGGACCAAACCTGATAGGCACAGATTTGTGAAATTCTGCCATTTCCCGAACATGGAGAGTCTGATTTTGCCACCAAAATATTCTTCCAGTGCAGTCCTTATGTCAGTCAGACAACACTGATGGGCAGTAGGAATGAGAGAAGTTTGTGTGCTGCTTATTTGTCTGTGCTGTCTTCAGAGCTTTCAGAACGGCATTGGATCAACACTGTTCAGTAGCCTTTGTGTACAACTTGAGGTTCAATTGACAGGTTGCACAGAAACCCAGTTTGATGTGATCAGTGCTTCCCTTGCTTTGACAGAAAGACTGTGGAGGAAGAAACGTTGTAAGACAAATGTCACACAGGCCGGAAGGCCACAGCAGCTCAAGGGCAGAAGAGGAGCTACACCCCCAGTCTCCTGACCTAATGATGTGCTCCACCCATGCAACCAGCTTCTCGTCATCTCATAGGATTTCTCCTTGTAAGTTTGTAAACCTATTTACAGCAGTAATTTTTCTGGACTCTGTCAGCCAACACAATGAAAGATGGGAAATAGTAACATTTTAGGTCAGTTCAGTACAGGCAGCTCAGTACACAGAGGAACTGCAGAAGAGAACAGCGCTGAAAATTCAGCATCTGGGCTTAAGTCTGAGGAAAACATAGTGAAGACTTCTTATAGCATCACTCCCTGTAGTAACTTACTCTTCTGTTCCACACAACTCCATCAATGGGCTTCCTTCGCTGTCTGGGGGTAACTAGTCACAGTTCATTTGACCTTGCTAGGCAGAAATGTTCATCAGTAAATTCTGTACTACTGAAAGTTTGGTGCCAAGTAGGACTGACAGACTGTTAAGCTTTATGATTTAAGGTTCCAGTTTAAGAAACCACTCAAATACACTTGAATTATTTTATACACATAAATCCCTAGGAACAGTAAGCCAAATCCTCCTCTTTTCCACTGTAAACCTTATGCAGTCTGAGGGGCCAGAATTCCAGTTGTTTCTAATTTATATATGACAAAGTAGGATTGGCTCAGTGCTTTTTTGTCTAAGATTTATTTCTTTCTCCTATTTTGTCCATCTCTGATGAGAGTCTTTAACACAGTAAGACGAATAACAAAAGAAAAATAGCTGCTGCCCAAACTACTCTGAAAATACCAACTTTCCCATCTCCTTCACCATCTCATTTACAGTTCCTCATATGGTAATAATCATAATGACTAAATTCTGCAGCTAAGGTTTTAAAAGGCAATCATCTTTAACCAGTTAAAAGAAAATTAATTTGTCAAGCAGGCTGACAGACTAGTTACCCCAAGCAGCTGGTGTAATCCTACCAGGGCAAGTTCCTAGCTCCATGGCAACACTGCTAATGTATCTGCTGAGTTGATATCTCAGAGTTAACTAAAGAAGGAAAAGGGAATGGAAATTTAAGTTGGCAACTGCCTGCTGCAAAGATCAAGAGAAGAGCTTAGGCATTAAGGAGTAGAAAATATAAGAAAATAACCACAACTAGATGTTGTCTGGGTGGCTCAAAAAGATTTCAGCAGCTCCCTTATGTCTCCTTAACCCTGTTTATAAAAAACTCTGCATTGATACAGAGAAAATAACATATCCTTATAACTACAGGATGAAGTTATATCAAAATGCTTACAGCATTGTATCTTACTCCAGAATAAGACGGGGAATTAACTAGGGAGTGAAGCTCTCTTTGGTATTTAAGCAGTTTTTGAAATCAAAATGGACTTCTCTGGTGATAGCTCTGTTGTTGTAGCTGAGGGCTACAAATGAGCTTTTCTTTAAGGTTCTCTGGACACTTTCAATTTTTCTTGTTCATTAGATAGCCTTCCTGATTATCTGAATATCTCATATAGTCATTCTCTGATCCCTGTCAGACAGGGAATGGTGGTCTTTCTCCTATAAGGAGAATTAAGGCATAGAGGAATGAAGTTACTGCTCTTGATGACCCCAAGAATCAGGCAGAGGTGGGAATGAAGCCCAGGCATTGTTCATTCTCAATGAATTGCTTTAAGTAAAAGATCCTCTGCTGTTCCTTTTCCTTACCTAATTATACCGAAAATAACCCTCCCAAATTCAGCATTCAGTTCTCTGTCCTGGATATTACTGACTCTGTTGGGATAGTATTTTTTTTTCGTAGTGCAACAGTGAAATCTAGAAGGAGTCCATCATGAATCACCTACATGACTTGTCTTGGAAGGGAAAGATAAGATTCTTGTCTTCGATGACTCTACCATACATCTAGATTATTACCTAGATCTTTCCAACATGTGTGCCTCTGCCCATGATACTGTTTTCTGCCACAGAAATTTTCTTTCCTGAAAGAAAAGCTATTTTATAGCTGTTCAAAAGTAAACCACCTATGACTGAAGATACATAACAGAAATCACTTAACTGATAAGAGAACCAGCTATTCAACTAGAGTTCTAACATTTCCACCCTCAGCAGACTATAAGTTGTCTTTAAGAGACAATTTACAGTAAATTTGTGATTTTGACCTAACTCAGCATTTATATAACCACCTGCACATAAGTAAATTCTCTGAAAAGTGCCATATCTTTTCTCATAATAACTAGGAAACATTTATCTTCTTAGCATTAGAAGTATGGAGAAAAGATGACACAGCAATTAGACTAATGCTGTAAATTCAATACCTCCTTGATATTTTATTTAATTTCTTGCCCTTGGCTTTGGTGTTTTGAATATAGAAAAGAAATCACATCAGGAGCACTACCTACTGTAAATGGGCATATATAACATATTTCAAAAGCATCTTAAGCTGTGTAGTGTTGTATTTCCCATCAGGATGTGGACGATAGGTACAACACTGAAGATGATCTATGAGAAGGAACAGAGCATAAAGAGATCTGAAGATACACAACAGAAAATTTTGGAGGAACAGAAAGGCATGTATCAAAGCAACCAGCCTTGGAACACCAAGTTTCATGTTGAACACCCTTTATATCTGCTTGACTGGTTCTTGGGGTGTAACCATGTCTTAGTTATACTGACACTTGCAGTGAATATAGAAAGGTTTGACATTTCTTCTCCATTACTGGGAGGGGATACCATATAAAAAGACAGTAAAAAGTAATACATAGACAGAAAATGACAAGCCAAAGTGAAATATTCAAAATATTTTCCTATTGAAATTCAAAAGTGCACCATAATTTGAAACAAAAAAACCCTCAGCTGATCCAATGAATGATTGAAAGGGGTAAAGAACTGCAGAGATACCATTATTTCCCTTAATATTTTTAAGTATAATAAAAAATTCACCCACTTCTTTAATGTTTGTTAGTGAAAGAGAACATACATATGTCTGACAGAACAATCTTACTACTTTTAATCATATTAGAGCAACATCAAGGCTTTGATCCTTGAGGGAAGGTGGACCTCAATTCCCATGTGAAATAGGATTTTCTACAGTGGGGATCAACACGGGGATACGGGTTGCCTCCTGTTTCTCATTTAAACTTTGTGGTCCAAGTGTATATAAATTCTGCTGAGATAACCAGATGTTCTAGATCAGCAAAAGAAACAAGAATGACAATACAGGTGCATGAAATTTGAGGACAGGAAAGAAAACACAAACTAGCTTTTAAGGTCACTCCCCCCAAATTTTCAGCATGTAAAGCAGAGCATGCTAACCCTCAGATAATTTGTTAAATTGTTCTTATAAAAGCACAGAGTACGTTTTATACTGCGTCAGCAAGCCAGGCATGCTCCATTTACAGCATCGAAGGGACATGAACTTGAACCTCTGTTGAAACAGAGACCATCCTAGATAGTGCCCCAAGATTAAGTAATGTTTTGAAATCAAGTTTAACGTAAGTCTTCTATACTCGGTGGAGTAAGTTATCACTAGCTCTGCAAACAGCAAAGAATATCTTCTGTTTCCCAGAGTAAAAAGGACCCCACATACTTAGAATCAAGCCAAAATCAGAACAATCTTGCTGTGTATCTTGTTTACTTTAGTTGCATATCTTGGGGTAATGAAGTAATTACTTTGCAGTGGGCAAAAGGACAACAGTTATAAAGGTTCAGGCAACCAAGCATTTATGATTTTCATGTACACACATACATCTTCCTGAGACAACTAATATACAGGAGACTGAATATTTTTCCCACTTGAAATGGGAGAAAAACTGACAGAGCTGGAGAGCAATTACATTTTAATACTGTTAAGTGGACTGGTGTATCTCATTTCTATCTTTAGTAATGATAAACATAGCACACAGAGATTCATAAATTCAAAGAGGGTACTGAAACCCTCATATGCTCTTGTAGGAGGTGCAGTGATACCTCTTCTCTTACCATTGAGTGAAAAAGTAACAACTGTTTAATGTGAAGAATGAGATACAACAGTTCCACAGAAAACTGTCTTGCAGTTAAGGCAGATATAAAAGGACACCTTTAATTCATAAATACTGTCAGAATCACACACCATTCTTCTTCCTTTTTTCCTAATTTAAAAATATTTCCACAAGTGACAGTGGAAGTCAAATCTGTTTCACATTCTTATAAATTCTGAAGACCACAGTTGTCTGAAAATTCAGACGGAAGCTTTCCTCACCAGGAATAAACTGGGAAATGCTTTTAAGAGGAACGAGCTTTTTAAAGAGAGCTTCTTTATTACATTTGTGAGCACACATCACTTTGGAGCTGACTGGCTTTTTGCCTTGACAGAATATCCTAAGTTTATATAAGAACATAAAATGGTTCCTAACCTGCCACAACAAGGTTTAACCACTGGATAAAGTATTCATGTCTAACTTTCAAACACTGCTGAACACTAAAACAAAGGCCCATGTCAAGGCCCTCTCCATCACTGTTATGCCAAACAGTCAACTCTGACTCCGAAGAGCTAACAAATATTTTTCTCTGTCAGCCCAACTACTGCAGTGGTAACTGCCAGCAGATGGGAGAGCATGGCTGCCAGAGGTGAGGGGTAGCAATAGTTGCAGCAATATCACCTTAAACCTCTAGGCAAATTTCCTATAAGGTAAATTAAATCCTCTAGGTAAATTTCCCACAAAACTATCTGTCTCTAACAGCTAGCCCCCACCAGATCACTCATCACCACTCCTAAAGCCAGTTAGGCTAATGAAAGGCAGGCTCCCCAGTTTGAGTGTAGGCCCTCTACCTCTCTCTCTCCACGCCTGTAAGCATGGCTACATGCCAACATCTGGATGCCGTGGGTAAAGCAGAGGGTGACTCCTCAGTCCCTCCAGCTCTCCCGGATGGGTATATAGCACAAACCACAGGGTAACCTTGAGAAAGTTTCATGATAACTTGTGATGTTTCATGCGACAGTATACAATTACAACGTATTTAGGTTGTTACATCACCCATCACTACAAAAGGCAGCTATCCAGAAGGCCTGCATTCTGCATGGGTGCAAATGAGGCACTTCCTTGCATGTTGAAATTAACTAATGATGAATACAAAATCATACAGATGAATTAGCACTGGCAGGCGTAGTCAGTTGTTTTGCACCTGCACATACACAATTAGGTCACAAAAAATTCAGCGTACCTCCCAACATTACTGTGAAAATAAAGGAGTCAATTTGATGAATAGCCTGAAGTAAAATCTTTTACTAAATTTAAACGCACACACATATTATTTGGTATTTCATCTCATTTGCCTTTGTCCATGTAAGGAGGTATGACCAATATGCCTTGTGACTCATACCAAGACACAAGGACAGAATCCATGGATTACTTGAATGTTTACAGCAGGACTTGCCAAGAAGGTTCCTTGTTCACCATTTTAGATAAGACTCTAACTGCAGTTTGCCATAGGAAATTCAATTGCTCTAAAACATGAAAAACTCCATGACTTTATTAAACTTGTCTCAAGTAAAAGTTGCTATTTCCCTATCTTTCATTAACTGAACTTCCACACAGGTCTTATGTTATTGTGACACTGCAAGAGATCTCTCAGCTGAAGCAATGAATGCCAGTGAACTGTAAAAGTGAACCATCCATTTCTAATTGCATTCTGAAGGAGGATGATAACTTGTTGAGTAGATTATCAGGAAACTTTCTTACATGATATATCTCTCTAGTCATTCAAAAATACAGAGAGACTGAAAAAGATTTGGAGAAAATTACTTATGTAGTTCACATTTAGATGTTCTAAGAACCATCAAAAATTTCAGCAGGGTTCTTCCTAAATTCTAGCTTTATTATCAGTGTTATTACCTCTCCAGAGAGGACTGTGCACACTATAGCTATGAATAAATTAACTATGAAACAAAGGTAAGAACTCAAATGTTCACTGTTGTTCTAGGTACTGGAACATCAAGTTTTCTGCAAAGAATATTCCAGTCAGATGCAAAGACACTTTTATTAACTGTTAATTTGAAAAATGTTATATCAAGGTAGGCTCGCTCGATGTTGATAATACTCTAAAAAGGCAATGAGTGGCCAAACCATTTCATTTGTGAGTATAGCACTATGGCTGGAGCTTTTCCTTTGGGCTGTTTCTTAAGGAGGCAGCACTTGGATCCCTTTCCGAAGGACAACCAGATCCATGCATGAAAAAGAACTTTTGAAATCCTCTAGAAATTTCCAGGAAAAGAAAAAACATAGCTAACATCTCTAGTGACTTTTAAAACAGCACTGCACCCTTTGACTTTTAAAACAGTACTGCACCCTTGTCCTTTTTACTTCTGTGGGTTATTATGAAAAATAATTCACTTTGAATCAACATTTAGTGAAAGAAAAACCCCAGAACTGGAAAGAGGCTGGTCTGTGACTGTGCTTACAGGCATCTTTATTCAGGGATCTGTAAGGTCTCCATACTCCCACGATTTGAATTGCTCTTCACAAATACATCCACAGACTGAAACAGTATTCCAGCATAACAGTGTTCAAGCATAACTATATTGGCTTGTCTAGGTCTGCCATGTATATTTGTGTTCTCCTTCTCCTTTTACCTTTTCTGGGAGGGCCACGGCAGAGCTGCTGTTGCTCATGACCAATACGTGACTCCTTTGAGGAGGTAGCAAAGCACATCCGTCTGTGAGCCTGCTGTGGAACTTGTGGTTTTATAACCTAGCAACTTCAAACAGAGACAGGTATGAGATTGTTCTTCTACCTCTGGCAAAGTAAATAGCAAGTGCCTGTATGTGCTGTGACCTTAATGACACAAACAGGTGTTGCACACACATAAAAAAAGTCTCCTCTTTTCATCCTTCCATTTCATTCTTTTCTTTCCTAATCCTATCTGCTCTTTTAGACTTAACCAACATCTAATCAGTTTGTTACCCAAATTATTTTAGCTCTTGTGGCTAAACATCTTGGAGAACATATTTTTGGTGCTGTGCAGAAGAAGAAAATGGAACTCACCATTCTTGACCTTCATCCAGTCCTTACCTTCCACTTGTCTTTCTGATGTTCCTGTCTGAATAGCTTTTTGTCTGATCACTTTTAACAAAGCTAAAACTCAACTCCCACTATATTTTCCAGTATCTCACCATTCTTAAATGGATAATCTCTTTTCTCTTCCTCTTCATGCATTACTTCATGCATTCAGTCCTTCCAAGATTAATGTTAGATCAAAGCAACATCAGAGCCCACTGTGCTGGGTTCATATACAGGTATTTAGGCATTTATGACTTTGAGTTCTTAGAATCTACATACGCAAGACAGATAGAGGAAAAGAAGTAGACAAATGGCTGGCTCTGTCGCAATAGCAGGGTCAGGAATAAATCCAAGTTCCTGGTAGACCCTGCTTCTTCATCTAAAAATCCCTCTTTTCATTTTATGCGCCGTGTATCTGGAAAGCTGTTATTTAGCGCTGAAGTTTTCAGGTGATAGTAGCTCATTATGAGTGTCATTGCAATAAAATCATTTCACTTGAGCAAGTGGGAAGACCTAGGCTGAGCTGAGGGAAAACTGTCACCAGTGGCTGTGAATCACACAAACTTCATTTGCATTTCAAGCTGACCTGTGCATCTAGCTGTTTCTTGCTAAGAAATTTATTGAAATGATGCTGTGTCTGTCCACACAGTCCCCCATAGCAAGGCACTGATCATACTGTGGATCAGAGTGAGCAGCTTTCATCTGCATTCTGAGGTACTTGCTACTTTAAAAAGAAAAAAACCATAAGAGTTGTTTTTTTTTTTTTAAACTGACAAATTGTTCTGGAGAGGGAAAGAAGCAGTGGTGTTGGTCCTCAGAGTATATTTTTCCATGATACTGACTTATCCTGCCTCTCCAGCAATAGTGAAACAGGGATGCCTTTAATTATATCGGAGAGGAAGGCATTTAGTAGTGACAGAGTCATTACATATGGGAAAAGTCTCACAATACCCAAAGACTCTGCTATTAGGGCAGCAGTTTGAATGCTGTCGGCTTCCTCATGGTCAACAGTTATTTTCATCAGAGGCTGCTAATTGGTCTCTGAGAAGTGAATTTGGGGAATTTATGCTAATTCTTAATGGCCATCTGTGTCATCATATATGATGCACTTTTAGCAGAGAGGCTGAAGGAAGAATGGGCAGGAAAACTGAGCTGCCATGTCATCTCTTGTAAGTGCTCCCCTAGAAGGACAGAGTTATAATCGGATCAGTGAAGCTTGCGCTGCCATTGACAAATGGGCCTAGCTGGGGTCTAATGGCAACAGGCTTGTGTCTCCGTGACCGTTAATACAACACTCTTCCACTAACTGCAGTCAACCAATTTCCTTTTTCATGCTACGACCCACTGGGGGTGTGAGACGCTGAATTTGCACGTCTGGGCCCTGGTGGTAAAGAGACATGCTAAGAGATGGCAGATGCTTGCTCTGAGTTTACACATGCAGTGCTTAGAAAGGCTTATCAGAAAAAAAAAAAAAAAAAAAGTAGCACTGTGCTGTGGTAAAGTCTGCCTTTACTTTTGGTTTAAAGTTGGAAAAGTTATAAAACAAGATAGTTGGAAAAATTCAGGGGGATGGTGACTGAGGCATCAGAAAGCCTGCACCTTCATCTAGCTGAGATGGCTTTTAGGAAAACTGGTGCTTTTTGTGGATCTGTATTGAATTCAGTAATACCTTAGAGCTGAAAAAGCTGATCAAGGGAATTGTTTTTAAATAGTAAGATATTTTCCTTTGACAGTGTTTAAATGAAATCCTTCCTCTTGGAAACACTGAACATTTTTACTTTGATATTTTCCAAATGAAACTTTTCCTTTTTGAAAAAGGCCTTTTATGTAAAAATGTGTTTAAATTTAAATATGTAAAAAAGAGTATTAAATAACCTGAAAATTACTCAAAAAGTAGAGCTTAAAGGTGAATGATACATTTGAGTTTGACCCCAGATTAAAATGTTTGTTTCCCTGAAACATTCCTGCTTCAGTTAGCCCAAAATTACATCACTTTACTCTGAGTTTTTTTAAAGCTGGGATACACTGAATAAAAAACACCTTTATTTTCCTACAGAGTAAAGGACATCAGTAATACTTACAGACACGAGTTATGGAAAAATTATACAATGGTTGAGCAGAGACAGATGGCAACAATAAGCCTTTTTACAGACTAGTGCAAAAATATGCCCTTGCCGCTCTTAGATAATTTTGTTTCAGGAAATCAAAGCAAAACAAGTTGGAAAGATGCTACTCTGTGTGTCATGGTAGTAGGAGCAGACAGAAGGAGATCAGCAATGGAAAATGTTCCTGCAGAAGATGCTGTATCTGTTACAGATCCTTTCTCCTCACAAGCCAAGAACTAATCAACACAGCCAGTGGGAGAGCCTTGACTTACTTGCTTGGGTTTCCGATAGTTGCAAAAACCTATTGTAGCTGTAAAGCTGTCTTTGTATGTATTCTTGAAACACGGTACTGTTGGGATGGATACAAAAGGCTACACTTTGTTCTTAGACTTCCTAAGCAGACTTTCTCCCAGATCTAACTGTATATTCAGATACTTCGACATACGTAGACTTTGCCATTTAATTAACTCTCAGTGGCAATAAAGAATATGAACAGAAAACTGGAGTTGCTAAGAAGTTATAGTATACTGATTGCAAACTTATGGCACAAAGCACACACTAACTTATGTTTTATATTTATTTTTGAGCTAGCTAAACATATTCCCACTCTGCAGAGGGATAAAGTAAGGACAGGGGCACAGTAGCTCTCTCAAATCATTGGAGAACATAATAGGGCAGTTCTGGGCTCCCACACTGACACTACTTTTGTCATGTATATCATTAGATGAGTACACTACAGTGGTGTATCTCCTACATCTCTTTACATTTTTAGCACAATTTGATCTTCAAGTCATGTTGCCACTACTCTAACCACGCACCTGATCCAGGAAAGCTCCATCCAAGTGCCTTTAGACAAATTTCATCAAGTTTAATGAAGCATAGCAATCTAAAAGGTAGTAACAGAAAAATAGTTGAATGGGAAAGAGAGACTATTACTATTATTTATTACTATGGGAAAGAGGCAATGGGTTCACTCCTCATTGGACATCAGAGAAATGAAATGTTTGGGAGACTGCCCCAGCTGCAGAAAAAAAAAAAAAATCAGTTGGAGCTTGCTGGAGTGTCTATTAGACACAAGAAAACCTAGACATGAGACACAAATATGGAGGACAGAATATCATTAATTTCCCTGTTCATTTAACTACTAGTTTAGTACACTCTTAGTTTCAGATGGCTTTCCACTACTACACAGAAGATAGCTGGGATCCGATTAGAGGTGGTATATATCAGAACTGGTAATTCACTTCAAGCTGCTTGAATTCATGAGCATGAATCTGCAGCCTACTGTCAGATATAACTATGCCACATGTAATTCATCTAGCAAAAAAAGGATCTGATGTGAATAACTTCCTAGTTCTCCGTTATCTGGTTATCTGTTTTATTTCCAAGAAAGAATGTCTCTGAGAAGTCATAACAAAAGGCTAAGGTCCAATTTACTCTGGGTCAATGTAAACCAACTTTTCTTTCAGAGAATTTCCCCCCATTTTTCCCCCTCTGTGTTCTATTATGAGAAACACAATTGATTGACTTGGCTTATATTTTTGGCACATCTATCCTACCAGTGATTTGAACGTCCAGCATGTTTTCAGGAGTTTAGTCCAATCTTCTGCTGCAATGCTAGCTATTGCTTCTGTGAAGAGTTCCTTTGAACTAGCAGCGTTATTGTTCATGTTGTCCATGCTCTAAGGGAGCCTGTAAACTCTCATCCATTGTGGTCTTGACATCACTTTCCAAAAACCAGCTATTATCTTGGCTTGTATTATATAACAGACTGCTTTCTTTGCATCCCAATTACCCAATTGTTAAGAGAACACAACAGGACACTATCCGTAGAAACAGTATCTTTCCAGATATTATGAAATGAAGAAGGTGCTCAACTCTATTACTTCTGCCTACATGAACTGGAAATCTATAGTTTTCCTTAGCAGCTTTTCCATCCTGTTCATGCAGGTGAGAAACATAATGTAGATGAAGAAGTCACAATAGCTTACTCAGCAAATCAGTAAGCTATTGTTTAATATAAATGTAGTGGAGGTGGCACATGCGTAGAACATATTGCATGTCATTTTTACTCAGCAATGTGAAAACAATTCTAAGATAACATGAAAGGATCTCTGTTAGATGTCTAAAAGAATACTGAAAAATGTCAGGAGAATGGTGGTTTTACCAGCAACTTAATATAGTATTGTATAGGTTTATAACTGAGGGGACTGTATATATGTCTGTGTGTGTGTGTGTGTGTGCGCGCGCACATGCATGTGTGCATGTTTGAACACTTACTTACTTTACCATACACCCACTAGATAAGCACTATAGTAGAATTCAGGAAATCAGGGGCTTTAACTTCTAGCATTGCCAATGGCCTGACAGGTTGATTTTGGCCAAATCAAATTTCCTTTCAGTCCATATCCATAAAATGGAGATCATGACCCTGGCCTTTCTTATTAAGTACTTTGATTAAGTTTCAGCCTGATTAGGATTTAGAACAGTGCTGTTCAGTCAGTATGAGGACCATATCTAACTAGCTTAGGGTAAAAACCGGAGGATATTTATCACTGTGTCCTGGATCCAGTGGAGATCATGTATGGCCAGCTTTGTAATGTGGCCCCAGATCAATTTGATGTCCTGGTCTAAGGTGTGTTCTACACTGCAGCTTTGGGCTACAGAACAAAACAGTTCAAGGGAGAGGAGTGGACCTGTGAGGCTGAGCACAGCAAGGGAAATCCTCAGGAATCAATCAACCTGGCTCTATGATTCTCTTTGTGCTGTAAAAGTAGGTTTGTTATGCATGTCACTTTTTAATGGGAAGAGTAGGTGATAGGCCAGAAAAACCTGGGATGACTATAATGAATAGCTCATGTTTAAAATAAAAAGTTAGGTATGGGCCAATGTCCATTATTGCATGAATTTGGACAGCTCAAAACTATTTCTCTGAGCAAAGAAATTAAATCACAGAGCTGAACAGTTTGTGGTTACTTGACAGTATGGCACTGTACAGCAGAAACTAAAGAAATCTCTTTTAATTGATGTCTTCTGTCCTAAAAAGAATATATCCACATTTAATATTTGAACCACGGACAGGCCTGAACTAGACTGCCAAGCAGCACAAACTTTGGCTGGTTACACACTTAAAAGCAGACTCAAATCCAGATCTATAAATCCACGAATAGATCCCACCTCTGCCATTTGTCCAACTTGAACAAATTGGGACTACTTGAAAACAACCTCCAAAGCTTGTGAACTCCCACAGTTTTCTCTGAAAAGCTTAACAGGAACCTGGAATCTAAACACTTTCCATATGTACAGAATAATGTAGGAGCAAACTGAGATTTCAGGAAGATACCTCAGATTGATCCTGATTTCTAAATCCTTATATTGACTTACTTTGCAACTTGTTTTCTGTAGTGGAGGAGAAAATAAGGCAAAACCTGCCTCTTCCTTTCTGAGAACCTCTTTGAATTGTAAATAGGGATATAAATGGGGAGATGGGCATGGGTTCATCCTGGCTTGGTTTCTGACACAAAAAATTCTGTTCTGCAGACTAAGTCTTTCTGAAATACTGTGTCTTCTTTATGTCCATACTTTCTATTCAGCAGTAGAAATGCAAGGTACTATATGGAGTTAACAATGGTTGCTTGCGCTGCAATGGATTATATAGATGTCTCTTTCCAGCTCTCTTTGTCTGAATATATAGAACACAGCAAGCAGGTTGAATGCAGCGGCTGTCACTGCAGATCTCTGTAGCTTTCTCATGAAATATTCTATAGGAAAGTTATGAAAAGGAGATCTCTCTCTCCAGTTTCTAAGTCACTGCTGGGACCCGGGAGAAAAAGTGTTCCCAGTCTTACTTTATATCCTGTCCCCAACTTGAATATGAAAAGCCCAGCTTTTTCACATGCCTATTCCTAGGTTATTGCTTGGTTTAGAACAATATTATATTGCATTGGATGTTTAATATTAGCACTGCATTAAATTACAGATACAGAGCTGAACCCACAGAAAACATTTTCCAGCCTAGGCAGTCAGGCCAGCAGTTTAGCTGAACCTACAGCTTGCTAGACAATTCTTGGCAGATCCCTCAGATGGAGAGAGCCCACAGGAGGCTTATCAAACTGGCAAGTAACACCAAACATTCCAGTAGCAGAAAGGAAAGGACAGGGGAAAGGCAGCAATAAGCAGCTCACAGAAACGGCCCTTGAAAAATCAGGTTAATTTCTTACATGAGCTTGAGTATTCCTTTCATCTTCCAGCTTTAGAAATGTTATTACCAGTAAATAATACAAAGGGTGCCAGACAAAAATGGTGAAGAAAACATTGGTGATAATCAGATTTTGTCTGACCAATATACCAAAACCCAAAGACCTTTCTGGTAACACTTGGCAAGCAAAGAGTGGAGTGGCTGTATGGTGACTCCGTGACATGACCTCTTTATGTATATATGTACTTGAGAGGGACCAGAAACATAATCTCTTCAGCTTTGATAACACAGGCCTCCATCCTGGAGAAACCATATGGGAATAGGAGGTCCTATACACCTGTGGCCAGAGCAGTACATATGTACAAAGATGAATTTTAATTAGGTATCAACGATTGACTGAGACGAAGAAAGACAGTTCATGCTTCTCAGACTTTGGTTCATCTTGGCAGAACTTGAGAAATGCCATATCAAGCACCCATTCATTTCAGTGTTTCTACCTAAGAGCTTGGGGAGAAAGAACTCCTTCCATTTGTGTTCAGAAGGTTTTTATGCAACACAAAGAGACATGAACAATTACTTTAACTAGATTCTTCAGAACTGAGTCACCAGAGAAATGCTGATAGGGGAGTATCACTTCAAACTAACATGCACATACAGTGAATACAAATTGCCAAAGAGAAGTTTAAACTCCATTTTTAGAGAATGTTCAGAGGGTACACTAGAAATCTCAATGTTCATAGCAGCTTGAAGAAACCCTGAGAGTGAATTGAACTGTCATGTGACAAAGTTCTTACTCTATAGCTTTACATAGCACTTCAAAGTTCTTACTCCATAGCTAGAGAGAGCACTTCATCGCCCACAGCCCACATAATGTGCAAGCTTCCTATTCCACATACCTGTCACTTACAGTCTTCCCTGGGTCCCTTGATTAAAGACAAGAGATATTTTTAGAGCCTATTATTTCTTTGCCATAATGTTCGTGTTCAGTTTTGGGGTCTCTGTAATTGGCTGTAGTTATATTCACTTGTAAGGGAGGTGTTAACCGGCTTATTGCAGGTTGGTCCCTTGGGATACTCTGTCTTGACTGCTTTTTTTGTTTGTTTGTTTTCCTCAAAACAAAAAAGGAACAAAGAGATTGCAGAACACTAGACTAATTAACACAAATATATATGACTTATCAGAGTACTTACATGGAAGAAATGGTAAAGGGGAATATGACATGGCTTTTCAAAAGGATTTCAATTCAGCCTGCAATAGTTTACACAGAGATCCAGCAAATCTCCAAATAATTAGGCCTGTTTCTAATATAACAAAGCAAATTGTTTAGATCTTTTTCGCTTTAAAATCACATTATCTGTAATGCCCTTGTTGGCAGTGGAAGGATGAAGATCAGAGAGATGAAATCCTTTGTGGAAGACAACACAGCTGTAATGGTCTTTTCCGTTAGTTTCCATCAACCTCATTCTTTTTCTTGGAAATACTGTCACAAGACAATCAGGCAGTTGTCAGATCATGTGTATTACCTACCACTGTGGGGCCTGTGACCTGCAGCAAGAAGGAGCAATATCACCACAGATGGGCTCACAAAGAGCAGCTCAAATGAAAAAGTATACACACATCTCTGCCTCCTCAAAGCCCTGTAACATACTATCATTTCCATTATTACTGAAATGAAAGCAAAGAGGGCCTTCATACTTATTAAAAATGAATGTATTCTCATCTACCACATCCATGCAAAGACAACTCAAAATTAGGAAGAACTTGATTTTGATACTATGCTGAGAACATGCTAAGATGTTTATCCACTGACTCACCTTGCACCAAGAACTATTCCTGCTTTAGAGCAGAACTCCCACACATTCTGGTTTATTACCAAAGCTCACATTTTATAGGCAATTCCTAATCCTCATGTTATTTTGTTACTTGGACAAATTTATCTAAACCTATCTGCAAATTTTTGCAAATACAAACTGTGCTGTCTGAGGATGTAGGAGTTTGGGACTAGCTCTGCAAGGCAATACAAATGAGATGGTTTTCCTTTCCTTAAAAGATTCAAGCCAGAAAGCTCTTCAACCCACTTGAGAACTCCTATTCGTTGCACTTAAAGAGGCAAAGGCTGACAAAATGAGGATTACAAACCCTGTCCCTACAGTCTAAGACTTAGCAAAGGAAGTGATGTAAAATTAGAAAAAGGGACTCCTGGGATCTCTTCCTGACTGTCACTTTTTAATTCTGCAGAGAAAAATCTACAGTTTCTTTGTAAGTTGATTTTTATATTTCTAAAATGATGGTATCAACATGCACCTTTATTCTATACACTGAGCTCATCAAATGAGACATTAGAATACACAGTTTAAACCTCCAACTGACGTGAGTTAGTACTGACTTCAGACTGATTTTCTAAGTTTACCCCAGCTGAGGATCTGGCCGAATAAGTGTCAAATTTTTTTTTCATAATAGCTCTTCCTTCACTAGTACTGCATAATTTAAATATGTCCTTCTGTTGTCCCTCAAGAAAGTAAAAAATCTCATGTTTCACTGATTCAGAAGATGTAGCAAATGGGGCTGAAAGAACAGATTTGATTTTTTAGCATAAATAAACTCTAACATACCTAGAGTTCCTTTGGGGTCTATCAGGAATATTGAAAACTACACCAAAGCTTATAAAAATATTTTACGTGGAATGCTATTGAGCTTAAAGCTAAATATAGTAAAATATGCAGTGGAGAAAAAGCAAACTAAATCACTGTTTTACATCTTTTTTTCTATTTGCAGATTTGTAAAATATTCTCCAATGGATGCATGGATTCATTTATTGCAAATTGAAGCTGACCAACATAGACTTAGTCACAAAGAGCCCCACATGGTGCTCCACCAGGCCTCAGGGACCCAAGGATCATTAGATGAAAACAGCTGAACTAGATTTCCAAATACTTCCATGTGTTACTCACAAATGCATCCCTCTGTTCCCCAGACATCCTGCTACAACATAAAGAAATGGACATGGAATATCCTATTTGCACACCCCAGTATGCATGTTATAATTCAGTATGGTAGAAAATAGGGTGATTGGTAGGACGAGTCAAGGCATCAGGTACTTACTACTTGCCAAGAGTAACAGGAAAGTACCCAACTCTCAAACCAAATTGTGATGTCAGTCACATAAATATCAACCTGAAGCAGCTGCTCTGAAAGTAATGGATTTGCACCTGCATGGCTGAGAGCAGAATCTGAAACTCCGTTTATAATTTAGAGGAGGAGTGCCCTATTTTCCGCATTTCTGATTGCCCTAAAATGCACTCTGAATCTTTAATGTGCATCACTGGCATATGGAAAAGTTACCATCATTAAACTAATTTACTAAAGACAAGTCTGTTCAACTGAAAGTTTTCATAAGCATGTAAAGAATAGAAAAGAAAGCGAAAGGAAAAGGACTGAGAAGTTAGAGGTATTTGAAAATCAGGGGTTTTACTTTAGCCATCACCTAATTATAGCGTTGAAAGAAAACATCAGCTTTCCATTGGAAGCTTGAAATGCTAAAGTCGTAGAGCACTACTAGGTAGCAGTTATGATGAAACTTTGGCTCTGTATTGAATATACTGTCCTGCAAAAATGTTAAAAATCAGTAAGATGTGGATTTGTGTATAAATTACTAAAAATTGCTTAGAAGAATTTCAGCACTAAGTAAATAACAGTGCTCTGTGCTCCCAAAAGCTCTGAGAAGACACTTAGTGCTAGGTTTACAAGAAAGTAAACTTAATTATCATGAATTTTCAAATGTGAGCCACAAAGGTTAATCAAACAATGCAGCTTTTAATCAACCCCTTTTCACTGTCTGTACAGTACTTGTGAGTTGACATTTAACCTCTAACAGTCTGCCAGCTAGGAATGCTGATGTATAATGGGAGGTTATAACATATGGGGAGCTGCCTAATACTTGCTTTCTCAAACTATGGAATAACCAAAGAGGAAAGGTACATGACAAAAACAAGCTGAAAAAAAAAAAAAGCAAAAAAAAAAAAAAAAAAGCATTTGGTGCTGCTGAAGATTTCCCACTGAAAACCCTAGACATGTAGTCTGTATTCATTGCCAGAATAAAAATTGTAATTACTAGTCCAAATGTTTGAGTGGAAATAAGTGAGAAACATTATATGAGTACTTGCACTTCTAAGGCTTAGGCTGAATTGTGTTAAACCAGAAACATTCAATTTAACCAATTTTAGCTGAAGTCTAAGGCAGAGAGAGGGTGCTCTCCCTTTTTTTTTAACCTCTACATGTTGCTAGCTCTACTTGTTGCTAGCTGGCTGTTGTCATTAAAGATGCATCTTAGTCATAAAATCTAATCTTGAGTGATCACCATCTGTGAATGCCATGAAGGATAATTTTTTTCTTCATGTGCATTCAGACCTTCCTGTTAGGAAGACTGATACTGCAAAAATATGAAGTCAAGTTGTTCCTAATTACAAGATTATCCTTAACTCTTTTATTTACTGAGAGACCATCCCATGGCAAAAATAAAAATTAACCTTCTGTGTCTGTATGTTGTTCAATGATGGCAACAGAAGGATTGCTCTTGCAGATAAAGGTTGCTATCCACTTAAACACACAGACAAAAGGGCAAAGAATCCTCAAGCGGGCAGGTGCTGGATACGCCAGGAAACAAGATAACTCTGGAAAGTTACAGATTGCTTTAAGATTGAAACCTGTGGAGTGGGTCTGTGGCCCTTCTGAAATGAATGTTGCTATTATCTTTTGAAAATGTTGATAGTTTCAAAAGCCACTTAATTATCCCAT
This sequence comes from Dromaius novaehollandiae, assembly GCF_036370855.1. Lineage (NCBI taxonomy): Eukaryota > Metazoa > Chordata > Aves > Casuariiformes > Dromaiidae > Dromaius > Dromaius novaehollandiae. The sequence continues at coordinate 39,039,108 of NC_088103.1, read as the reverse complement.
CTAAACAGATCATCCATCTGTTCTTCTTGGAACACTAGTGATTTCTGTACCATCGGTGACTGGGTATCTATCTCCCCATAGACAACTGCTAGAATGTAGCTCCCAGTAGCAAAGAATTAAGGTGAGAAGTACTGTTCTTAACAGAAAATAGTAAACATAGGGAAGGAATCCTGTGTAAACAAGCAGGCTTCCAGATGCAGCTCTGTAAAATGAGCAGATCAGAAGAGCAAACAACCCTCAACACTCTGCTAATGAGTCACTATCACTGTGTATAGGACAGTGATTTTGTGGAGCTGCTATTCAGTAACTAGAAGATATAATCTAATGCAAATTTTATTTCTTTTGTTGTTCCTCTGCTCCAAGAAAAAAGAAGGTGTTATAATAAAGGCACAGGCTGGAAAGGAGATGAGGATTTCATTTTGAATTCTGTTAAATCTCTCCATTTTGTGAGCAAGCTATTTTCTTCTCCATACTTTAGTACCTGAGGTATGTCCTTCTGAGACAGCTATAACCATGATACAGCTGAAATTTGATACATCAATGTTTGAAGAGATAATTAAATGGATGTGAAAGATATTCTTACTCTAGAACCATAGGAACAGATCTGGGATACTAAGCTTGATAAAAGGGCTACTGGGACTAGAGGTGAAAGTTTCACTTCCAACCCATACGTCAGCACTTTATACTTAATAGAATAAAGAAACTGGAGCTAGATCTACATTTAAATGAAGATATATACACATCATTACAGGACTGAAACCTACTCTTTTGATGCAAATTTCTAGTAGTGAGAGTACTCTGAATTCTCACTGTCATGAATAAGGTTGGGATTCTACCTTGACTAAGAAATGACTGTAAGTTTGAAAGAGTTGGTAGTCCAATTCTGGTTCATTTAGTATAAGGGAGATAGATAAAGCCATGCCTTTAGATAGCATCACTTGTAGGAAATCTTTCAAATATATGATGCTGGGAGATTCAAACTTGCTTCCTTTTGTAACCAGCTGAAAGTGTATGATCTCATTCTCCTTGGGGTTTATTAGGAACATAGGTCATCAACAGGACACATATATAAAGTGTCTATAGAAGTGTTGCTGGTGTTCATGTGACCTGTAAAACTTAAGGGCAAACCTTATAGCAGAATTTAATAAAGTCAACTTTCCTCAAATCATTCTCTTCTTCTTTATAAAGCTACCTTAGCTTATTTTTCCTCCCAAGAAAAGTTTTTCACTTTAGGTATTTTTGTTTGTTTGTGCTTCCCTTGTTGAGTTTGAAGAAAATTCAGGAAGAAATCATGGCAAGTTCAAGAAAAGACAGTTAATATTGCTTTCTGTGCTGGAGAACCATGGCTTCTTTAGAACTGTTATCAAAAAGAAAGCAACTCCAGAAGCCAGAGAAAGGGCAACAATTTAAAATGTCGAAGCACTTCTGACAATCCCTGAATCAGCATTGTGCTCAGTCAGCTGAGGATGGAGAATAGAGTGACAATTCAAGCTACCTTCTCTCATGCCAGCTCAGATTCCTCTAAAGATGTTAATGACCTCCAAGTAAATTAGGGATGTAGTATTTCAAATGTAACAAGCAAGCAGAGAACAGGATTTATTTAGGTGCTGATGTCATCATTATGGGGCCTAGATGAGAAAGGAAAGGGAACAAACTGACTTTCTAAAAACTTCTCCTTTGTAATTCTAAACAGTGCAGTATTAACTTTGATGTAAAGTGACTTCAAAAGTGTGCACTGATAAAACTTGAATCTTTGAAATATACTGTATCATTCAGTGTTTGAATTAAGATCTACTTAGAGAAAAACAAATATCACAAATCCTAGAATTACAGAACTCAGCAATGGAAACAAACTAGAAGATGTCTCTGCATTGCCCAGGATCATTTGCTTTTGTACCTTTTTTAATGCTTTATTTAGTCCCATTTGAGCAAAGTGAAATTCCACATTACAGTAATTTCCATACACCTCCAAAGCAAAAAAATTTACATTTAAAAGTGTGTTCCAATAACAGAAAGAAATGTGTAAGTTCAATAGGAAGTGACTCTAATGTCTAGAAAATTTAAGTGAAATGAGAAGTTAGTAAGGTGGTGTTTTCCTGTGCCCAAAATACTGTAATGGAAAACACATTTTAAGGCAGTAAAGAAGGAGGAGGAAGAAAAAAGGCACAGAAAGAAATAATAAGCCAAATAGTCATCACAAACCTATAACTGAGCTGGCAGAGCTACACGCCAAGTTTCAGCTAAGGACACTGAATTCAGCTGACAGATTCATCTAATTTACTGCTTTGTTTTGGACATCAGGTTAAAACACTTTAAAGAAAAGCTGGACCAACAAAGCTATGTCCTGAGTTTTCCAAGCATGATGAGCTCAGCCTGGAAAAGGAACTGAGCATTTGACCTTACTGTACAAAACTTAGGCTCTTAATTTTGTCTCTTTCTTATTATTCTTTAAAAGGGTTATTAAATCATGTATCTTATCAAGATAAAAAATTCTCAGTGCAAGGATTTAAAAGCTCAAGAAGGACCCTAGACAACAGTGAAAAAACGACTTGCGGTTAAGGGTGAAATTCCAACAGCTTAGTCAGGTGGAGTGTCAGTCTGGCCATGGAGGGTGGTTCGGAATGACTGTATGCCACCAACGCCAGCTCCGGAGGAACCTAACCACCATCTCCATTTTTGACTGCTCAGATATTTACGCATATGTTTAGGCACCCACCTGTGTTTAGAAGGACCCTGGTACTGAGGTGCTTGCACCTTCCTTCCCTCTGGGACAATAAGGGAGACCAAATAGGCCACTCCTACTTGAGCACATCCATTGCATAGCAAGTCCTGACTTGGGGGCACTCCAGCTAAATAAGAGTAAGTCATTGCTCAGTTAGATGCCTAGCCTCTGAGTCAGACTTCATGTTCTGAATCCCAAGTGGACAATGGATAATGAGCAATCCTGACTGATGCTTATGGTCAAGAGAAGAAAGGGATTTTAGACAGACTCCCCATGCAAGGCATTTGTAAGCACCTAACTTTCCTATAGAGGCAGGGAGGAGAGAAGGGTGTCCCACTCAGATTCCATTGGCCTTTCTTTTTATCGTACAGAGAAGTCTTGGCATTTCATTCAGGTATTCTCAAGCATTTACAAGGGTTGGTATCTGTTAGCAGTTGTGGGGTGAGGCAACTCTACAATTTAGGGATTATAGCTCCCTAAGGTGGGATGCATGACTTCGAACAAATCATGTTACTGGGTCTTCTTAGAGGTCAGTTTTAAGCACAAGCCTAGCATCTAACCTAGCACCATTAGATTAATTATTATTTTGTCAAATGAGACTCCAGTAAAAGGCTCTGCTGTTCCTTGGTCATTAAAAAGCCAAGGGATATTCTCTCCAGATTCCAGCTAAAACAGTTATTTTCATTTTACCTATATTTTCCATGTGATGTTATGGCAGAAAGCAATAACCTTTAAGTTGTTATGTATGTCATATTCCTCATAGGTTTATGTTTCCATATGGTGAAGTGATACATAATATGCTGGTCTGTAAAACTGTATAGCTCTTAAATGACCTCCCAGAGGAAAGGTACTATGTAAAGGTAAGCACATGTGAAGAACTCCCATCACGCATCCACAAAGCCTTGTCTCACTCAACTCTGTTGGAAGTTTAGCTTGAAAGTTAATCTCTTAATTGCAGTTATTAGCATCATCACCTCAGTTTCCAGATCCGAACAGTGGAAGAAACACTTGACATACAGACAAAAATTTCCTGTCTCACTCTGCACCAAATCAGAAAATCTCCTCCACTGTGTAACATGTCTCAAATACAGATTAGAATCCCAGGTTGTTACCATTCTACTGCTCATTCCCTGTCACATTAATCAGCCTTTTCAGCTTCAGATGGTGTCCCTGAACCACAATGAGCTGCAGAAACACACAGCTCCCACTGACTGCAACTGATATGCAGATAGCACTGCCCTTTCACTGCATCCTAGGCCCAAGTTCATGAGTAAGCCACAAAGGCAAATGCAATTGTTTATTCAGTCACATTCTCTATTAGCACAGATCCATTTTTTAAAGTGACAACAAAAAGACAGATGAAACAGTTCGGCTATCTTGTAGCATGCTGAAATGCTCAATTCCAAGAATGTTTAGTAACCAAATAGCAAGTGATGCTGCAGATGACAACTTAGATGAGCTGGCAGAACAGCTTAAGGTCTATACACTGTGTTGACTAGCCATATTTTTAAATCATTCTAGTTTACTAGAATTATCTAGAAAGATTGCTATGTCTTTTGCCTTCCCAACATAAATAAAGTCTTGAACACATTGCCTGGCTTTGATTTGTGTATCTTTGCTTTCTGCACATTCTTTCCGGTTTGGGGTAGAGAAGTATAGTCCTTTCATTCACAGAACAGGCACAGTCCTGACAGCAGCTATTCAAGATTAACCACATTTGTGTAAGAAATATGCTGCATAAAAACTGCTGTTATTGTCTCTTCAGCACTGGGCTTCAGCTCAGTTCTGGAATGACCAGCTCAAAGGCACTTCTGTTTCCCACTTCTCTCAGTATTTTGTCTTTCTGCAAAATCAATCTAATGCAAGTTACTTATGATGGCATTTTCCTGGAGAGCGGCTTCGTGACTACTGAGAATAGACTGAGAGCACCAATAATAGGTATTAAGTATGTACAAAGTGAGGAATGCTTGTTCTCTTCCTACTTTAAAATCTTCCAGCCAGCAAGAGTTCCAGTTTCTCATATGAATGAGCAGACTTTTGGTAGATGTACCCTGACTGAAAACATAATCTATACGCAGGGAATCTGCAATATACTATGAGTGCTTCGGTCCTCCCCACCACATGACCTATCAGAAACCTTGTCTTACTGTTCATGTGTATTGCTCTGCTCCCACACTTCCGTATACTCTTCTGCAAACTTTGCCTGTGGCCTTTCCCTCCAGATTTTAAATCAACTTTACAGTGAGGTAAGGCCTAAGGATTTGCAATTGTGGTGATTTAATCAACTCTAGAACTGTATGCCCATGTCTATGTTTTCCTACAGTTTCAAAAGTCTTTAATAGCTGGATGATTCATTTTCTTTCTTGTTTGTTGCATAATTTTAGCAGTGTTACTTGTTGAGGAAAAATGCAGTAAAAGTCAAGCTTTAGCTGCAAAGCAATATGAAGTTTGGAGGCACTCATCATTGTCAGTGGAAGTAAAATAAAAAGAGATGGGGAAGTGAAAATCATTTTTGGACTCGAAAGCTGTGGAAGTATTTGTTAAGCATTTGCAATGTGCAAGACTCTTAAAAGCAGTATTCTTGAAGCATTTTTTTCTATTTTTGTAAAATAACAGTCAATTTACCTAAAATTTCTCAGTGAGACTTCAGCTAGAATTTGCAATACAACTCAGATGATTTTTTTTCTGTCCTTGCTACCACCTTGAAGCTGTGCGGTCTTCTAGTCCACAACAGCTGCAAAGTAATCTAAATTACTGTGGCCATCAGTGAAGATGGGCTCACTCAAATAAACTTGCTTGTGACACAGGCTACAGACATGTCCAGCTGATCTTTTATGTTGCTGTAACTTGACTTATGACTCAAGAAGACTTTTATTTTTTCAAATCACTCAAGTGATTCTGCTGCTCGATCCCATTTCCAAAGGAGATCTGAGAGCTAGGAGTCTGAACAAAAAGTAGAAATACTTTTGATCGTATGGTGAAAACATTTAAGCATATCTACATTACAGCATGTTGAGGTTAACGTAACTGCATGTTAAGTTAATGTAACTGTAAAGATGTAACAATATAAATATAATGGCAGTTGTAATGTGTTAAGAGTTATGAATCTAAAGTTGGGCATGTTATTATTTGTCATTTAGACACATAAGTAATTGACCTAATTTGTCAATGGTTCCAAGCTAAAGCTCCTTTCTGAGAATCAGGGGTGAAATTTTGATCCCTGTAGCATTCAGTCACTGAAGTTCTCAACAACAAAAAGCTTCCACTCTCAGCTTCGCTGACTTCAGTAAAGTTTAGGTATGATTTCAGAGTCCTCATCTGGGGCTGTGCTTTCCAACAGCCCTTGGCAGTTTGGCACTCAATGGAAGACATTTCATTGCAGTCAGTTCCATTAGGTCGAGTCTGAGGTCTCCAAGAATCCCTCCCAAATTGCCTACCTATGGATGTGAAAAATGGAAGCAAAACCTGTTCTGCAAAATGTTGGCATAGCTATGTTGAAGTTGATTTTAAAAATTCAGTGATTATAAATCTTCCAGTATTTCCTTTGTGTATAGGCTGATATCTCCATTTGCCATTTTTACTAATACATTTTATCTGTGATTTATATTAAACACAGAAACAAAACCTTCTAAATATATGGAGAAGACTTAACATTATACAGCTGCTATAAATGGTTTGTAGTCAAATTAAACACATTAAAAATGTGTCCTACACTTAAAAAAGAGATGACAAATCTCTGTTGCCTCAGTTTATAGACACCTGAAGAAAAACAGCCTGCTACTGACAAAGCATTGAACAGCCATCCTTTATAAATTAGATGCATTTGAGGGAATATTAAGATGGGTGCCCCAAAACCGAGGTATCATTTAAACCATTTAAAAATATTTAGAACAGAGGGTCCACCTCACAATCTGGGAATTCTAGAGTGCTCCCAGGATTTTCAAAGATGAAAGGCTTTACAGTGGATAGCACTGCATTGCTAGATTCCTGCTCGATACATAGTTTAATTCTCAGCTTAATGCTGTTTAGGTTATTTGATTTCTTTTTGTGTTTACTGAAGGATGTGCTCTGTGAAAACGTTCATAGATTTCAAAATTAAAGGAAAAGAAGGATTCCAGAAGATTAAAGATGGGAATTAGTGTTAGTCCCTTAGAAGTAGGATTATAGAGCATTCTACAGTGGCCAGTGCCTTGCTGTGTACTTCTGAACTAGCATGCATAAGAAGTTCGACAATAGATACTAACCACCTGGCCATACCATTGAAAGAATCTGTTCTAAGAAGCTGTGTATATAAACTTAGATAGTTTGCATAATAATATGTTCTTATCAGATCTGAAGCTGTTGAATTAGAACAGCAGGACACTGGACATTAGGAATATAAGCCTTTCTTTGGAAGCGAGATTCAAATTTGCCTGCATTTTGAACTGACTGGAACATGTTTTGCCACCATAACAAGCCCTCAGATATATTTTATATATTTATTTTTGCATTTTTACATATTTATTCTGTAGGGTAAATGGTATCTACAGGCTTATTCAGGGCTTTTAACTCCTTTTTCACACTGCTAAAGACTTTCATTAAAAACCCAGAAAATACAATGCAACCTTTCAAATACCAGTCTAAAAAAAAAACAATCTAGGAAATGGTTTTTATGACAGGGCTTTTTAAATACAATCACATATCTGTCATCAAACAGCCCTGCTTATAACAGGTTGCCAGTTCTCCTGGAAAGGGGGTGGTCTGCAGTCAAAGTTTTTAAGTAAGTAAGAGCGTAGAATTTTTAAAAAGCGATAATAGGCATCTAAGAAAGAATCTATACTTTTCATCATTTATTCCTATTAAAGCAGCACTCAGCAATTCCAGGTTAGGACTAGGGCCCCACTGTGCTAGGCACATGAAAAATTCAGGCTGTGCTTATTCAGCTATGTATTTATTTACGTACAGATCTCTACTACAGTGAATAAGCTCTTTGTTATCAACAAGGATGTTCCTGGACAACAAAGCATGAATACGGTTTTTGAAAAACTGGGGTCAACAAATAGAACCTGCAAACCTCATAGTCTTCCAAAACAAATCCTTTGTAGGATTTGTCGTCTAGGGAATTCAGTCACAGAAACTATTCCTATACTAGTAAATTAAAACTGTTTGGGACCTTTCCCTGACAGTGAGATGAACAAGCACGGAAGAGCATAGGTGGCATTAGACTCTGTCAGTCTGCAAAATTGGGTGAACGCTTGTAAACTGCCTGGCCCTGCCATCCCCTGAACCATACCTTGGAAATATTTAGAGTGGTTTTTGTTCTAGGCCTCAGTCATGCCAGGGACTGTTCTAACAATTTATTGCTGCAAACAGGGAAGCTCCAGTGTCCAGGAATGTTTCCTGTCACTATCTAATTTTCTAGTACTGATGTAGACTGTGGTCAGATTGGGAATGCATTCAAATTAATATATAGTGTCTGTGACAGAGAACAGAGAACATGTGACAGAGAACACCAAGTTATGCTGGGCTCTTGCTTACCGCTCCAGTTTGAAATATCTCACTTTTACTGTGTTGTGCTTCCTCTGCTTGTAATGTCCAGCTCTTGTTTCTTAGTTCATTCTCAAATGGTTAAGTTCTTCTGGACAGGGAGTTCTTGTTATATGGTGGGTCTTCACCTGCCACATTTGGGCTGGGGGACCTAGGCTCTGATGCAGCACCCCTATTTCTGTCATATACAGATATGTATGTACATATACATATAATTGATCAAGAAACACAATTTTGTGTGGGGGGGAATGTTGACAGTTAAAAATGAGTTTTCTTTCTTAGTAGGAAAAATAAATGAAAAAAATTTTCATTCTGAATTGGAAGTGATTTCATGTGTAAAAACTAGAAAAACAAAACAAAACAAAACCCAAACAAAAGGTATTTTCAACCTAAGTTAAAGAATTAGATTTTCAGAAAGAAAAAGATATTTTTTTTGTAGAAAGCTGGCTCAAATACTTTGTTTAGGTTCTCCTAACTGAAAAATCAACATGTCATTGAAGTTGTCAGTTTTGTATAGAAATTTATAATTTGATGAAACAACAGACAGAAGAAAAGCTTGCCAAAAGTACTATTAAGCCAGTACCAACAACAGTAGTGCTTAATTATGGTCTAGGGGATGAATAAACTGATACATAAACATACTGAACCAAGTATTCTCATATCCCACTAACATAACAGACAAGACCCCACTTGTGGTCTGTTTGTATTTAAGAAAATTTTGATTATATAACCATGTCTTACATTCTTGACTATTCAAGACTACTTAAAATATTAGTTGCATAGATATAGTTTGTAATCTTAAAAGATGTATCTGTGACTCTCTTAGGAACTTAGGACTGAATTAAGGAATCTGAAACAATTATTTAAGTTCCCAGGCCATGGTAATATCTTAAAAATTTTGCTGAACTTTATAGTCTTAGGCGCTAATTTCCCAATGTTAATATCATATACTAGGTGTTTTACATTTCAAGTCCCTCCACTTCATAGAAAAGGGAAAATGTCACATTGCTCCTTCCAATATTTTCTTCAGATACCACACTATCTTAAAAAGAAAATCAACTAGGAGAAGGTGTGAAAGAGTTAAAAAGGCAACTTTTAATGAAAGGCTAAACTCAGGATCCCACGCATACTGGAATGAAGCTTGGTAAGTTAGTTCTAATAAAACATGCAAAAATAAGGTTAGAATATCAGACAGGAATTCTTCAGGATTAGGGTAAGAATAAACCAGGCCAAGCTAGGAGGAGATTTATATATGACTGCAGAAATTCCCCAAGAAAAGGCTTCATGACTATCTGTTTGGGTATTTACGTCGCAACAGGAGTACTCCTAGATTCCTCACTGACACTAAGCTCTCACAAAACACCATCTGTGAGCAATACTTTCTACCTTCTCCAGCTGACTAGGAGGTTCCTATCCTGGCAGACTACTGGTCTCAGTTATAAATGCCTTTCATTATAACCTCTTGCCCGGACAGTAGCAGTGCAATACTGAACATGGAATCATAACTGTTTTAGGAACTACACCAAAGTCAGCAAATGAAAGGTCATTACATGTCGTCTTCTTCTACTGAGACAGGCTTCTCACAGAACAGTGTCATCTAGCTGGCATTAATAGGATTCAGACCACTGCCTTTCTGCAGAGGAAATGACTTATGGTCCAAACAGCTAAAAAGCCTCCTCTCGACAGAGAGCGCTGACCACTTCTTCGGAGGTTTTACCCTATCCCATGCCATTCTGCAGCAGCAGTGGTAGGGTGCATCCTCCAAGGATATGGGAATGGTGGGAAGCAGCTTCTGATGCAGGGTATGGAGAAATGTGGAGAGAACAGCTTATACAGAACAGTAGATATCTAGCTGAGGAAACTGAATCTTTCTGCTCAAAATAGCAAGTAAAATTCATGAAATTGGTCATTATCTTCCAGACATTCAATGACAAACATAAAAAAGTCAGACGTTAAGAAAGAACACTGATCAATCACTGAGATTTCCATTGTAAAGGTAAAATCTGGCAGTTTGGGCTTGTCCAAAACTCCTGTATGGAATGAAACATCCCCACGCACCTCAGCTCCTACAAACACTCCCTTGCCAATCCACATCTTCTTCAGAGGAGAGGATGAGAGAAAGAATGAACCACAAATGATGGCTCCCACTTATATGTTGATCAGCACACAATGGAAGATGCTCAGCCATTATGATAAGGAGGCCAGGAAAAAGCTGTAAAAATGCAATGTAAAAGAAATCCTTTCTGAGTGCTGTAAAATTACACAAAAGGAAAGTATATAAAATTTATTGTTGTAGCCTCACAGTACCAGATCATCAGCTATAAACTTGTTTCATACATTATAGTTCAACCATCACCTGAGGGGTACTCTGAGCTGTATTGTTTGACAGTGGTGCTGGCAGACCATGTCTCAGGCTCAGACAATCAGCATCGCTACTGCCAGGCTACCAAGGAGACTCAAGCCTGGCTTGTGAGCTTTATGCTCTACTTCTCTAGTGTAGATGGAATCCATTCCTCCTGTTTCGTGTTACGGTGCCTCCTGTTTTCTGACCTTCAGTCTTGTCTTGATCATATTCCTTCCTTCAGACTGATGTACTGTACTACTACGTTTATCAGCCATGAACTCAGCGTGTTATTGGTTTGACGTGGCTGGTAGCAAGGTGCTGCTTCCTGTTGACCAGACTGAACAAAAATCACTTAGTGAACACTGGTAAGACATGAGTAGTTTTGCAACAACCTACAATGGAAAGACTCATCCCTTGACTCATATGTGGCTAGGATCTGTTGTGTTTTGGTGAAAGACAGATGTACCACAGTGCAGAATTCAACCCTATGTCCTGCACTATTTTGTTTACTATGCATTCTAATCAGTCACCTCTTTTTCCACTAGAACAAACTAAAAAAGCCAATAAATATTGCAAAGACTGCTGCATCTCTGGCCAACTTCAACATTTTATCAGCATATGATCAAACATCCACATAACAAGCTTGATAAAATCTCTAGACCCTTTAGGGGTTGAACCTGGAAAGACATCCAGCTCAACTGAACTCCATTTGCCCTTCCAGAATTCCTGGACTAATGACTTAATCCCCCAGTTCAGGAAGTTTTTAAAATTTATTTGCTTGTACATTGCTGAAGCTTCAGGAGGAAAAACAATGGGAGTTTTGTATATGAAAGGAAAGGCTAGAACAAGCCACTGGAATGATGGAAGCAGAACTTCAGATTTTGTAGAATTCATTTATTATTCTGGCTTTCAAATCTATTTTTAAAGCTGATTTGTTGAGATTATACACTGCTAGGGAAATAAATCTGTCATACTATTATTATTATTATTATTTATACTACCATAGTGCCTAGGAGTTCTTCTCAGGAACAAAAACTCCATTGTAAACACATAAGAAGAAAATGCCCTACCCACAAAGAGCTTACAATCCCTTTAAAACCTAATTCGACAAATGATACAATGCAGACAACAGAGAGAGACTGACAGCAAACAATGAGATGATGTTGGTTTAAGAGTGATACATCTTAGTGCACAAGGGCCTAAATACTGTCAACATTTTGACAATATTTTTGAATCCCACAGAAAGGCTTTATTGGCATTTATGAGGAAATGCTTCTGAAAATGAAGGGCAGCCTTGGGGGAACTTGTTTCAAGAATAATAAGCAGAAAATGGTGGCTAGTAAGATGGAACAATCAGAAGCAGGAGCTGGTATCTCAAAAATGAATAAAAACTCACAGATAGGATGTGAATATGCTGTGAATGGCCTTCAAAATGAGTAGGTGTAGCATATGGTTGAAACGAGCAAGTAGGGAAAGAGGGCAGTAGGATTCAAGATAGTAATGTTTCAGTCTTCAGTTTATGGGCAACACTTGAAGTTGCATTTGCATAGTAAGAGTGGGAAAAGATTCCATTAACTAACACTGGATATTGGAGGAATTGAGACATGAGGTCAGCAGACCTTTAACAAATATTCAAACTGTAAAAAGAAAGGAGAAGCAAGAGGCGTAAAGAGATTATGCAAGATCCATATCCTGCTCAAATGGGAGGATCTACTGAGAGGTTGAAATCTAAAAGGACACTCAAGTTGTAAGCCTTAGGTGATCAGCACAATTGCTTGACTGAGAAAGGCAGAAACAAGAAAGAACAATGAAGAGATGATTAGGACCTGGCTGCACCAAAATTGCTCCCAGGGCAACTTTTTCGTTAGGGCCACTAGTGGGGCTGGTGGGCTCTGCTCCGGGCTCTGGCTGACGTTAGGGCTAGGGCTAGGGTGAGGGTTAAGCTTAGGGTTAGAGCTAGGAGAGAGAGAAAGCATAGAGCCCCATGTGGAGTGGGGCTGCAAAGGGCATGCCAAAGGAAATGTGGGGCTGCACCAAGACTAATCCCAGGGCAATTTCTCTGTTAGGGCCACCAGTGGGGCTGGTGGGCTCTGCTCCAGGCCCCGGCTGACCTTAGGGCTAGGGCTAGGGTTAGGGTTAGGAGAGAGGGAAAGCATAGAGCCCCATGTGGAGTGGGGCTGCAAAGGGCATGCCAAAGGAAATGTGGGGCTGCACCAAGACTGCTCCCAGGGCAACTTCTCTGTTAGGGCCAGCAATGGGGCTGGTGGGCTCTGCTCTAGGCCCCAACAGGCCTTAGGGCTAGGGTTAGGGTTAGGGCTAGGCCTAGGGTTAGGGTTAGGAGAGAGAGAAAGCGTGGAGCCCCATGTGGAGTGGGGCTGCAAAGGGCATGCCAAAGGAAATGTGGGGCTGCACCAAGACTGCTCCCAGGGCAACTTCTTTGTTAGGGCCACCAATGGGCCTGGTGGGCTCTGCTCCAGGCCCCAGCTGACCTTAGGGCTAGGGCTAGGGTGAGGGTTAGGAGAGAGAGAAAGCGTAGAGCCCCATGTGGAGTGGGGCTGCAAAGGGCATGCCAAAGGAAATGTGGGGCTGCACCAAGACTGCTCCCAGGGCAACTTCTTTGTTAGGGCCACTAGTGGGGCTGGTGGGCTCTGCTCCGGGCTCTGGCTGACCTTCGGGTTAGGGCTAGGGTTAGGGTTAGGGCTAGGGTGAGGGTTAGGGTTAGGAGAGAGAGAAAGCATAGAGCCCCATGTGGAGTGGGGCTGCAAAGGGCATGCCAAAGGAAATGTGGGGCTGCACCAAGACTGCTCCCAGGGCAACTTCTCTGTTAGGAGCAGCGATGGGCCTGGTGGGCTCTGCTCTAGGCCCCAACTGGCCTTAGGGCTAGGGTTAGGGTTAGGTTTAGCGCTAGGGTTAGGCTTAGGAGAGAGAGAAAGCATAGAGCCCCATGTGGAGTGGGGCTGGAAAGGGCATGCCAAAGGAAATGTGGGGCTGCACCAAGACGGCTCCCAGGGCAACTTCTCTGTTAGGGCCACTAGTGGGGCTGGTGGGCTCTGCTCTGGGCTCGGGCTGACCTTAGGGCTAGGGCTAGGGTTAGGGCTAGGGTTAGGGTTAGGGTTAGGAGAGAGGGAAAGCATAGAGCCCCATGTGGAGTGAGGCTGCAAAGGGCATGCCAAAGGAAATGTGGGGCTGCACCAAGACGGCTCCCAGGGCAACTTCTCTGTTAGGAGCAGCGATGGGCCTGGTGGGCTCTGCTCTGGGCTCGGGCTGACCTTAGGGCTAGGGCTAGGGCTAGGGCTAGGGTTAGGGTTAGGGTTAGGGTTAGGGTTAGGGTTAGGAGAGAGAGAAAGCATAGAGCCCCATGTGGAGTGGGGCTGCAAAGGGCATGACAAAGGAAATGTGGGGCTGCACCAAGACGGCTCCCAGGAGAACTTTTTGGTTAGGGCCAGCAATGGGACTGGTGGCTCTGCTCTGGGCTCTGGCTGACCTTAGGGCTAGGGTTAGGGCTAGGGTTAGGGTTAGGGTTAGGGTTAAGGTTAGGAGAGAGAGAAAGCATAGAGCCCCATGTGGAGTGGGGCTGCAAAGGGCATGCCAAAACAAATGTGGGGCTGCACCAAGACTAATCCCAGGGCAACTTCTTTGTTAGGGCCACCAGTGGGGCTGGTGGGCTCTGCTCTAGGCCCTGGCTGAACTTAGGGTTAGGGCTAGGGTTAGGGTTAGGGCTAGGTTTAGGGTTAGGGTTAAGAGAGAGAGAAAGTGTAGAGCCCCATGTGGAGTGGGGCTGCAAAGGGCATGCCAAAGGAAATGTGGGGCTGCACCAAGACTGCTCCCAGGGCAACTTCTTTGTTAGGGCCACCAATGGGGCTGGTGGGATCTGGTCCGGGCCCCGATTGACCTTAGGGCTAGGGCTAGGGCTAGGGTGAGGGTTAGGGTTAGAGTTAGGAGAGAGAGAAAGCATAGAGCCCCATGTGGAGTGGGGCTGCAAAGGGCATGCCAAAGGAAATGTGGGGCTGCACCAAGACGGCTCCCAGGAGAACTTTTTGGTTAGGGCCAGCAATGGGACTGGTGGGCTCTGCTCTGGGCTCGGGCTGACCTTAGGGCTAGGGCTAGGGTTAGGGCTAGGGTTAGGGTGAGGGTTAGGAGAGAGGGAAAGCATAGAGCCCCATGTGGAGTGAGGCTGCAAAGGGCATGCCAAAGGAAATGTGGGGCTGCACCAAGACGGCTCCCAGGGCAACTTCTCTGTTAGGAGCAGCGATGGGCCTGGTGGGCTCTGCTCTGGGCTCGGGCTGACCTTAGGGCTAGGGCTAGGGCTAGGGCTAGGGCTAGGGTTAGGGTTAGGGTTAGGGTTAGGGTTAGGGTTAGGAGAGAGAGAAAGCATAGAGCCCCATGTGGAGTGGGGCTGCAAAGGGCATGCCAAAGGAAATGTGGGGCTGCACCAAGACGGCTCCCAGGAGAACTTTTTGGTTAGGGCCAGCAATGGGACTGGTGGCTCTGCTCTGGGCTCTGGCTGACCTTAGGGCTAGGGCTAGGGCTAGGGTGAGGGTTAGGGTTAGGGTTTAGGTTAGGAGAGAGGGAAAGCATAGAGCCCCATGTGGAGTGGGGCTGCAAAGGGCATGCCAAAACAAATGTGGGGCTGCACCAAGACTAATCCCAGGGCAACTTCTTTGTTAGGGCCACCAGTGGGGCTGGTGGGCTCTGCTCTAGGCCCTGGCTGAACTTAGGGTTAGGGCTAGGGTTAGGGTTAGGGTTAGGGTTAGGGTTAGGGTTAAGAGAGAGAGAAAGCGTAGAGCCCCATGTGGAGTGGGGCTGCAAAGGGCATGCCAAAGGAAATGTGGGGCTGCACCAAGACTGCTCCCAGGGCAACTTCTTTGTTAGTGCCACCAGTGGGGTTGGTGGGCTCTGCTCTGGGCCCTGGCTGACCTTCGGGTTAGGGCTAGGGTTAGGGTTAGGGCTAGGCCTAGGGTTAGGGCTAGGAGAGAGAGAAAGCATAGAGCCCCATGTGGAGTGGGGCTGCAAAGGGCATGCCAAAGGAAATGTGGGGCTGCACCAAGACGGCTCCCAGGAGAACTTTTTGGTTAGGGCCAGCAATGGGACTGGTGGGCTCTGCTCTGGGCTCGGGCTGACCTTAGGGTTAGGGCTAGGGTTAGGGCTAGGGTTAGGGTGAGGGTTAGGAGAGAGGGAAAGCATAGAGCCCCATGTGGAGTGAGGCTGCAAAGGGCATGCCAAAGGAAATGTGGGGCTGCACCAAGACGGCTCCCAGGGCAACTTGTCTGTTAGGAGCAGCGATGGGCCTGGTGGGCTCTGCTCTGGGCTCGGGCTGACCTTAGGGCTAGGGCTAGGGCTAGGGCTAGGGTTAGGGTTAGGGTTAGGGTTAGGGTTAGGGTTAGGAGAGAGAGAAAGCATAGAGCCCCATGTGGAGTGGGGCTGCAAAGGGCATGCCAAAGGAAATGTGGGGCTGCACCAAGACGGCTCCCAGGAGAACTTTTTGGTTAGGGCCAGCAATGGGACTGGTGGCTCTGCTCTGGGCTCTGGCTGACCTTAGGGCTAGGGTTAGGGCTAGGGTTAGGGTTAGGGTTAGGGTTAAGGTTAGGAGAGAGAGAAAGCATAGAGCCCCATGTGGAGTGGGGCTGCAAAGGGCATGCCAAAGGAAATGTGGGGCTGCACCAAGACTGCTCCCAGGGCAACTTCTTTGTTAGGGCCACCAGTGGGGCTGGTGGGCTCTGCTCTAGGCCCTGGCTGAACTTAGGGTTAGGGCTAGGGTTAGGGTTAGGGCTAGGTTTAGGGTTAGGGTTAAGAGAGAGAGAAAGTGTAGAGCCCCATGTGGAGTGGGGCTGCAAAGGGCATGCCAAAGGAAATGTGGGGCTGCACCAAGACTGCTCCCAGGGCAACTTCTTTGTTAGGGCCACCAATGGGGCTGGTGGGATCTGGTCCGGGCCCCGATTGACCTTAGGGCTAGGGCTAGTGCTAGGGTGAGGGTTAGGGTTAGAGTTAGGAGAGAGAGAAAGCATAGAGCCCCATGTGGAGTGGGGCTGCAAAGGGCATGCCAAAGGAAATGTGGGGCTGCACCAAGACGGCTCCCAGGGCAACTTCTCTGTTAGGAGCAGCGATGGGCCTGGTGGGCTCTGCTCTGGGCTCGGGCTGACCTTAGGGCTAGGGCTAGGGTTAGGGCTAGGGTTAGGGTGAGGGTTAGGAGAGAGGGAAAGCATAGAGCCCCATGTGGAGTGAGGCTGCAAAGGGCATGCCCAAGGAAATGTGGGGCTGCACCAAGACGGCTCCCAGGGCAACTTCTCTGTTAGGAGCAGCGATGGGCCTGGTGGGCTCTGCTCTGGGCTCGGGCTGACCTTAGGGCTAGGGCTAGGGCTAGGGCTAGGGCTAGGGTTAGGGTTAGGGTTAGGGTTAGGGTTAGGGATAAGAGAGAGAGAAAGCATAGAGCCCCATGTGGAGTGGGGCTGCAAGGGGCATGCCAAAGGAAATGTGGGGCTGCACCAAGACTGCTCCCAGGACAACTTCTTTGTTAGGGCCACCAATGGGCCTGGTGGGATCTGGTCTGGGCCCCGATTGACCTTAGGGCTAGGGCTAGGGCTAGGGCTAGGGTTAGGAGAGAGAGAAAGCGTAG